>NC_137149.1:50505023-52958674 GCF_951394435.1 Stenella coeruleoalba
GTTATCTTACTCTGACTTGCACTCACAAGTTGTTCACTAGGTGGTGAGCACCTTGAGAACAGAGTCTGACTTAGTCAAAGGTCTCCTTGCTGGAACCTGGCACAGTGGCTGCACAGAGAAGACCCTCATGCTCCATGCATTTAGTTTAATGGATTTAATCATCTGTAGCCCTAAACCTTTCATTGCCTCCTACACCCCGTCCCTACCAGCCTGCCCTGAGCACGCCACCAAATGATTTCACCTGGCAACTCTCTTGCTTCCACCATTTCTCAGCAGCCCCTTCCCAAGCACACCTGCTCTGTGTCCCATTTCTTCAAGGCCCTACCACTGCCTGCTAGGTTACAAGGGACAGAAATTGGTTGATCCAATAAATAAATATGGTACTCAGCTAAGGAGGTTCCCTTCCAGGCAATCTCATACCATAACCCAATCAAGATGTCCAGAGTTACAGAAAACTTGTAAGAATTGTGGACCTCTGGACGATAATGGGGGTTCTCTGCTGCAGGCCAGTCTCTGGTAAAATCACAACACATGGGTGGCTACCAACTCCACTCATGGTTACAACTGACCTGTAAGTAATCTCATGAAAACAATAAAAATAATTATCTCCATTATTTCCCGAACCCCTACTAACTCTCATGTTCTAATCCTCTCCAAGCCCTATAAATTCGGTTTTATTAGCCCCACATTACAAAGCGGGAAACTTAGCCTCAAAGAGATGAAGTGACTTCTGCATGCCATGCAGCTGAAATCCCACGGCAGGTTTCAGCTGCACTCTCCATCACCTGGGCTCTTTCTGCTCTGCCTCCTCATGCCTCTAGAAATAAAGGAAAACTACAGCCAGTGGCCAACCCCCACTCTCTTCTCAAGCTCAGCATATTTCCTGCTGCTGGAGGAAAGTGATGAACAGCTGCAGCATCCTCCAGAGGAAGATCAGTCTGCCTTTCATTGGAAAAAGAGCTTCCCAGAGAAGAGCGCAGAAGGAGCTATGTAGAGCCCAGCACTGCCCGCTTCCGTGAAACAGGGCGGCACAGCCAATCCCCCAGATGCCATGAGAGGAACAGATCCCACCGCTGCTGGGTGAAGAAAGCTGCAGCCCCTCTATCTGTGTTCACAGTGGACAACAGGCAGGTCTCCACAGTTCTCAACACCAACCTGGGACATTAACGAGGCATGAAACTGTCACGTGATCCAACATCCATGAATGAAGAATTGAGCTCCACGTGTTCTTTGAGCAGAAGTTACAACTCATCAAAACGGGGTCAATGTCAGCCTGAACATGAACGAGGGAAGGGAAATAACATCCAGTAGGCACCAGGTACTGGGTTGGGCGTTTGATATACCTTATCTCTGAACTGCCTCGAGAGAAGAAGTATTAACTAGAGTCCCACTGTGCAGAAAAGGAGACTGAGGCTCAGGGAGGTGATTTACAAAGGCTGACATGGCTAGCAAATGGTAGACTCTGGTTCCATGCCCACGTCTGCTGATGCTCCCAGGCTGATGCTTTTCCATTATACCATAATGTCTCGCCTTTGCATGCTTTCTGAACTCCATTTGTTGTGATTTTCAGCTGCTTGGATGGATCGCACACTTGGAAATCCACCAAAAGCAGATCCTACATCTTTAGCAATCCACATAAATGCTAGGCCAAATTCCAACCATCTTTTTCACAAGAGAACTCTCCACCCTGAGTAATGGGGCTTTTTAAAAAAGGAAAAGAAAAGGAGAAAGGCAAAAAGTAATTTGCAGAGGAGGCCTGTGTGATTCAGATGGGTGTGGGTGGCCGAAGCTGGCACAGATATAATCACAGCCCATCGTCAGAACAATGAAGCCATAAGTCCAACTTCTGAAGAATGCCATTCGTTCACTCCCCAGTGATTTCTGAGTGCCTCATTTCAACAGAGCAAAGCACTGTGGGAGTGACAAAGGAGCAAAAAGCTTGGGCCCAACCCACAGGGAGTACACAGTACTCCCATTCAGGTTCTCAGACATGAAAACGGGCATCTATACTGAGGAACATTACATTTTTCAGACATACCTAGATAGACACCTCTGATATGAACCTCTTCCCCTGTCTCTAAGCTTATATGTTTGGTCCATGGCTCCAGTAGGATTTCTTCCTTATTTTCCTTTCTTTCTTTCATACTCCTCTAGTTCTATTTCCTTACCTCTTTGGTGGAATGTGTAGTGCGGGAAAAAAGTTGTCCTGGAGATAAAAAGTGTCCACCCAGCTCTGTTATCTTCTAGCTATGTGACCTTGGATCAGTCTTTATGTCTCCTGAACCTCTATTGGCTCATCAGTAAAGGAAATGTAATAATCCCTATTTCAAGGGTTATGTGAGGATTAATTGAGATAATAATAGGTAAAAGTCCTTTGGAAAATAGCAAACTGCTAGAAAAAAATGTCCACTTTTACCACCAATGCTAAGATTTATTAGATTATTTATGTTAATGGTTAATATTCAGCTGAACAGAAAGCCCTGCCAATTGGCCGTCATTCTTTCTGGGTTTCCTTGGGCAAAGGCTGGCTAAGCAAAAAAGAAAAGCCAGACAAAGAACGCTGTTTTGTGAATTCTCCCCCAAAAGGACAGCATTGTAAGTCTGCCGTGAATAAAGAGTGTAAATTATATTCAGCATGATATAAGTAATGACATATCAATTAACTGTGTCAACAAGGTCTAAAAATATGCAAATTACTGTACTTCAATTAGAAAAATCTACATCCTTAGAGAATATTGTAAATCAGGAAATTTGGGAGACATTAAGAGTAATCAGTGAGGGAAAGCATGTACTTTTTGCCGTACCCTATTTTTATACCTACATAATGAAATAATTATAGCTACACTGTATTTATGCCTGTGCAAAAATATTAAAATCTTAAGATCTTTACAATGATAAGTTAAATCTGTATTATGTTTTCAGACAACATTAATTATAAGGAAAAGAAATCTATTATCATTCAATATAAGTAAGTTGAAACTAATTTGGACATGTAAATTAGAAATGCTGTTTTTTCTCAGTACCAGAACGTTAGAAAAGAAGAAGCAAGAAGAGATCTCTAGATCAATTACTGGGTCTATAAATGCAAAGGCTTTAGCATATTTAAGTTGTAAGGCAAATTTAAGAATGTTTAGTAACTTTCCTCAAAAATATCAAATTATTTGGTTTTTGCATTTTAGAGGTTCTCCTGGTTTTCTTTGTTTAAAATGCATTAATCTATCTCTTTGGGATGTATTTGCTCTTGCCTGAGTTGGCCCCTAGCTGTAACTCCCAAACAAACTGCAAGAGACAAGGCTGGGATTGTATAAGGTGATGCCAGTTTTCAATGACAGGGGTATTCACCACAGTAACAGAGGAGTGCTACCTTTGCTTTGAAATTCAATTAGCATCAATTACAGAGATGCCAGACGAATGCAAGGGAAAGAGACAGAGGACTCCATCAAAAGCAGCTCACCTCTACCCAGCCTTCCAGGAAAGTACATCCCTTTGGAAAGTCCTCAATAAGCCTCCTTGGCAACTGATGGGTTTTACCCTAACTAAATGCAAGCTATATGAGGCTTCATCAGGATCTGAAAATTCTGACCCCATAATGTTTTGTTCCCGCGAAGTTTCCATGCTCTGCCTCTTTTCCACACGTAGGGATGCCGTTTACTTGTCAAGACCCAGAGTTCAACATCATCTTTTATAAAATCTACCCCAGCAGTTGCAAGCAGAGTCGCTCCCTGCCTTAGCTTTATGAAGCCTAGGGCACTGTGACTCTTAGTGTGTCCATTCCCCAGGCTAGGAGCAGCGTGACAACAGGTACGGTGCGTTTTCTCTGTTTGTGCTCCAGGGAGGCACAGCAACTCTTACAAAGCAGACACTGGATCAAGAGTACACCAATAAACAAAAGGAAAGAAGAAGACTGGGCAACTCTCTACCTGGAAGAATGTATTCTGTCAGCGCTAAGTGTGAAAACTTTCATTAAAGTACCCAGTACTGATTCAACTCTTTCCTTGGTTAAACCAACTAAATAGCCAGAATTCAAGCTGGTTTAGTGAAAAATGGGGAAGAAGGTGAAGTTTACCTTCACCCTTAGTATCCCTTTTCTATTCTCCAACACCACTTCCCCCAGAAACTCCCATGAGACTTCCATTCTCTGCATGCTTTCTTTACCTGCCCTCATCTAAGTCTGCTTCTCTAGAAAACATCTGATCAAATTGCTCACAATAAGTGGCAGCATTTACTATAGCAACCCTTCCAGGAGTTTTGTTCTGAACATGGAATAAAATGTTATGTCAAAAGAACCAAAAAATATAGCAGAGGGAGAAATACTCCCAAACTCATTTTACGAGGCCACCATCACCCTGATACCAAAACCAGACAAAGATGTCACAAAGAAAGAAAACTACAGGCCAATATCACTGATGAACATAGATGCAAAAATCCTCAACAAAATACTAGTAAACAGAATCCAACAGCACATTAAAAGGATCATACACCATGATCAAGTGGGATTTATCCCAGGGATGCAAGGATTCTTCAATATATGCAAATCAATCAATGTGATACACCATATTAACAAATTGAAGGATAGAAATCATATGATCATCTCAATTGATGCAGAAAAAGCTTTCAAAAAAATTCAACACCAACTCAGGATAAAAATCCTCAAGAAAGTAGGCATAGAGAGAATTTACCTCAACATAATAAAGGTCATATATGAGAAACCCACAGCCAACGTCGTCCTCAATGGTGAAAAAATGAAACCATTTCCACTAAGATCAGGAACAGGACAAGGTTGCCCACTCTCACCACCATTATTCAACATTGTTTTGGAAGTTTTAGCCACAGCAGTCAGAGAAGAAAAAGAAAGAAAAGGAATCCAAAGTGGAAAAGAAGAAGTAAAGCTGTCACTGTTTGCAGATAACATGATACTATACATAGAGAATCCTAAAGATGCTACCAGAAAACTACTAGAGCTAATCAATGAATTTGGTAAAGTGTTAGGATACAAAATTAATGCACAGAAATCTCTTGCATTCCTACACATTAATGATGAAAAATCTGAAAGAGAAATTAAGGAAACACTCCCATTTACCATTGTAACAAAAAGAATAAAATACCTAGGAATAAACCTACCTAAGGAGACAAAAGACCTGTATGCAGAAAACTATAAGACACTGATGAAAGAAATTAAAGATGATACAAACACATGGAGAGATATACCATGTTCTTGGATTGGAAGAATCAACATTGTGGAAATGACTATCCTACCCAAAGCAATCTACAGATTCAATGCAATCTCTATCAAACTACTACTGGCATTTTTCAAAGAACTAGAACAAAAAATTTTACAATTTGTACTGAAACACAAAGGACCCCGAGTAGCCAAAGCAATCTTGAGAAAGAAAAACGAAGCTGGAGGAATCAGGCTCCCTGACTTCAGACTATATTATAAAGCTGCAGTAATCAAGACAGTATGGTACTGGCACAAAAACAGAAACATAGATCAATGTAACAGGATAGAAAGCCCAGAGATAAACCCATGCACATATGGTCACCATATCTTTAATAAAGGAGGCAAGAATATACAGTGGAGAAAAAACAGCATCTTCAATAAGTGGTGCCGGGAAAACTGGACAGCTACATGTAAAAGAATGACATGAGAACACTCCCTAACACCATACACAAAAATAAACTCAGAATGGATTAATGACCTAAATATAAGGCCAGACAGTATAAAACACTTAGAGGAAAACATAGGCAGAACACTCTGTGACATAAATCACAGCAAGATCCTTTTTGACCCACCTCCTAGAGAAATGGAAATAAAAACAAAAATAAACAAATGGGACCTAATGAAACTTAAAAGCTTTTGCACAGCAAAGGAAACCATAAACAAGTCAAAGAGACAACCCTCAGAATGGGAGGAAATATTTGCAAATGAAGCAACTGACAAATGATTAATCTCCCAAATTTACAAGCAGCCCATGCAGCTCAATATCAATAAAACAAACAACCCAATCCAAAAATGGGCAGAAGACCTAAATAGACATTTTTCCAAAGAAATAATACAGACTGCTAACAAACACGTGAAAGAATGCTCAACGTCATTAATCATTAGAGAAATGCAAATCAAAAATGCAATGAGATATCACGTCACACCAGTCAGAATGGTCATCATCAAAAAATCTAGAAACAATAAATTTTGGAGAAGGTGTGGAGAAAAGGGAACCCTCTTGCACTGTTGGTGGGAATGTAAATTGATACAGCCACTATGGAGAACAGTATGGAGGTTCCTTAAAAAACTAAAAATAGAACTACCGTACGACCCAGCAATCCCACTACTGGGCATATACCTTGAGAAAACCATAATTCAAAAAGAGTCATGTACCAAAATGTTCATTGCAGCTCTATTTACAATAGCCAGGACATGGAAGCAACCTAAGTGTCCATTGACAGATGAATGGATAAAGAAGATGTGGCACATATACACAATGGAATATTACTCAGCCATAAAAAAGAAATGAAATTGAGTTCTTTGTAGTGAGATGGATGGACCTAGAGTCTGTCATACAGAGTGAAGTAAGTCAGAAAGAGAAAAACAAATACCATATGCTAACACATATATGTGGAATCTAAAAAGAAAAAAAATGGTCATGAGGAACCTAGGGGCAGGACGGGAATAAAGACACAGACCTACTAGAGAATGGACTTGAGGATACGGGGAGGGGGAAGGGTCAGCTGGGATGAAGTGAGGGAGTGGCATGTGTATATATACACTAGCAAACATAAAATAGATAGCTAGTGGGAAGCAGCCGCATAGCACAGGGAGATCAGCTCGGTGCTTTGTGACCAGCTAGAGGAGTGGGATAGGGAGGCTGGGACGGAGGGAGAGGCAAGAGCAAAGAGATATGGGAATCTATGTATATGTATAGCTGATTCACTTTGTTATAAAGCAGAAACTAACACACCATTGTAAAGCAATTATACTCCAATAAAGATGTTAAATAAATAAAGAAATAAAAAGAACCAAGATGTAGCAGAGGAATTTCAGACACTGGTGGGGCAAGGAGTAAGGCACATTTCTAGTCCCCCTTAAAACACACACACACGCATGCATGCACAATCAGGGAGCTACATGGTTTGCCTGTGTGAACGTCAGCTTTGATGGGTACTGATATTTCTCAAAATGGGACTATACGAAATACTTTTTAAATGACTGCTTAATTGGTGGTGGGAATGGAGCAAGAGAAAGGATGCTCTTTCAACTGGGAGAAGCTAATTTTCAGCCTAATAAATAAATACCACCACATCAAAATCTTTTCCAGCATACTTTCTCCAGTGGAATGGAGAATATGGCTAGCGGTTGAGATTTAAAAACTAGCATCCTTCCTGGTTCACCCAGTGTAAATCCTGGCTTATAACAGATGAGTTTGGGGACTGATGGTATTTGACAAGCTAGTACTTACCCCCAATTTTGCAGGCATATGGTACCTACTCCTTGAATCCACATGGCTCGAAGTAATTCATCTGCCTTACTTGTTTAAGAATTTAGAGAGATAAATATTTGGGCCAGATTTGCTTAATCAAATGAATTTCCAGAAAAACGGGAATGTCAAAGATCAAGGAAGCAGGATTGAAAACAGCAATTTTAAAACCGTTAATTCGATACTGTTCCTTATGCAAAACCATCACATTATCATGCTTTTTTCTCTGTTATCAATTAATCCATACTTTTATGCTCATTGTCTTCGTTTTCCTCATTCTCTGAATTTTTATCCCACACCATCCATAGTTTTGTGTCTTAGATACTCTAGGGTTTATAGCAAAAGTACCAAGTTCACAGGCAGCTAAGGTTCTGCTGCTTGATCATGCTAATAAAGAAATACACGCAAGGTTTAATCACCAAGTGTAGCCCGAACTTCAGAGCATCAAGGATCACAAAGAAAGGGGTTCCAATCTTTTATTTAAAAGTTGAGGAGTCAGGATGAGATGACACGAAATCTGCCTGTCTGATCCAAAAGAGGCCAGGGGACTTTTCTCTAATTCATCTCATCTGTTTTCTCACTTCTGGTCCTCAGAACTAGAGAGAGCATTTACCCATCATAACTTCTGACTATCAAAAGTTAATTTTATTGAATGCCACAATCTATATCCCGGTGGTTGTGTTGGATAGATACCAGATTGGGGTAAGGATAAATTCTACAACATTGACCGAGTCATCAGTCTTTGTAAAAATAAAGGGAGAGCTAGGGAGGAAAATCAGTCACCCCTCTACCACTCCCAGAGAAAGAAAACATAAAAATAAAAACAAGAGAGAGAAAGACACGGGGTAAACACAGCCCACCTTTCATTGCAGAGCTTCTGCTGGGTATCCAAAGGCTTTGCAATTATTTGGCTATTACTTATCTTTAAATATCAGCTAAAGAGATCTAGCGTTTTGGAAAGGTAATTATACTGTAATGCAGATGGTAGTAATAATAATTACCCAAGATAAGCCCTTGCAATGATCTTTACAAAGCAAAGCAAAGCACAGCAGAAGTAGTACTGACTCATGAAGGACCTCCAGTGGAGAAGGTGGCAATGCAGGAGCCAGGCTCTAAGCACTTCTTAAGTTTAAACCGTTCTTGATGGACAGATAATTTCTGAGAGCCGCTATTTGCCATGAATCGTACCCATCTCAAATGGAGAAGGTTTCTTCCCCTGCCTCGTGCATGCCAAATTTGGCCCTGATTCCTATATCAGAAACTGCCTGCCACACATACTTCTGTGGGGAAAGAGTTATCCTACAACATGATAGTTGTTGAAACAGGGGGATCTAATTGCTTAGAAATCATTAATTGCTATAAATAGATGACTTCTGGGAGTCAATGAACTATAAGCAGAAGACACAACGTGTTTGAATGTCACACCTGTGCTCCGGATAGTTTTATGACTTGTCAGTGGTTCCGTAAAGAACTCGCACAGCAAAAGGTGCCTAGTCAACCTGGACTGATTGAAATTGCCAGTTAGAAATAGATCGTCCCTCTTTTAAACCTTGACCACCCATCTAACAAATCAGGATGTGCATTTATGATGCATTACTAAGGAAAGTTAGCAGCAGCCATCCAAGAAGGAAAAAAAGGAGGCACTATCTGATCTTTGCTATTTTCCAGGGCATAAAATAACAACCCGTCATCTACCCTTTGCAGGTCATTTTTATCACATTGCAGGCCGAAAGGAAATTTGACCTCCATTTTCCAGCTATGCTGGTGAGGATAAATTTAATGCGTGCAGAGCAAACGCACGGGAGGCCCAGAGAGAGTCAGTTAGTGGGATTCTTCATTTCTGAGTTTCCACAAGGCAAAGGGGCATTTCTCCCCTTAGAACTTCTGTCATCTTCCTTCTTCTGCGTCCTCACTCGGTGCCCACATCTTGACCACTTGGCCTGAGTAAGTCCGCACACAGCCCTTCTACGTTCCTACACCACTAGGCCCTTTGCTCCTAACACTTAAAGGGGAAGGGTCATCGTTTCTGTGAGTCAGCTCATTCTGTGATCTGATCAGGGTGCTCCTTTTTTCAACAAAGCAGTGAATAAATCCCATAAACACCTCTTTCAAAAACCCCAGCACTGAAGCAGAAAGGTGCGGCCTTGAAGAGGAGAAACTACTATGGAACCCAACAACCCCGCATGGCTTCGCCGCAGGGAATGCAAAAGTAATTGAGCTGCCAGTTAGCAGTTTCTTACCAACCTGATGAATTAGCTAACGTCCCCCTTAGCTGTAGAACTGGATTTTATGAAGGAAGCTTACCTTTACTTGCAGCTCACCTGCTAGAAAACATGGTTAAGCAGAGGGCATTCTGACTTAAAGCCACCCCCATCACAAAGCAAGAAAGAGTGTGTGACCTCGAACATCATTTTCAAAATCCTCAGTGCCCAGGGGAATTCTAAACGGCCTCAGATTCCTGTTGCTCCCTTCCCACTTTCTCCCTCCCGCACAGACTTACCAAGCCTAGCAACTTTTGACCATAGCTAACTTCAGCACTATCGAAGTGTGGAATCCAACTGGTCCTCACTAGAAGAGTTGGCTGTGATGCAATACTGTCTTGTGAAATACAATTGCCCTTCAGATCTGCATGAATTGGCATCTCTGAACAACCAAAGTATTTGTGAGGTCTGTTTCAATCCTAAGTACACATGCATGCATTCATTTAAAACCTCAGTTTTGGGCTTCCCTGGTGGCGCAGTGGTTGAGAGTCCGCCTGCCGATGCAGGGGACGTGGGTTCGTGCCCCGGTCCAGGAAGATCCCACATGCCGCGGAGCAGCTGGGCTTGTGAGCCATGGCCGCTGAGCCTGCGCGTCCGGAACCTGTGCTCCGCAACGCGAGAGGTCACAACAGTGAGAGGCCCGCATACCGCAAAAAATAAAAAATAAATAAAACCTCAGTTTTATCCTACCTCTCCTCTGTTCAAAGGCATCCAATTCATTCATCGAGAATGAGTGATAAACCCCTTACCTTGGCTTACAGGGTCCCCGCTCCTACTCCAATATCATCTCCTGATCCCTCCCCGGCTCACATCTGCTCCAGCTGTTTCTCTTGGCTGTTTCTCAAAAAAAATGCCAAGCACACGCCCACCTCAAGGTTAGGGTTGGGGTTAGACCTGCTGTTCCTTCTGCTGAGACACCTTTCCTCCAGGTGTCCACAGCGTACTCTCTTTACACTCAGGTCCCCCATTCAAAGAGTCCTCTCCTAACTCCCCGTTATTGATTGGAAACCTCTCTAGCATTCTCTGTCTTAGTTTGGGTTCCTCCAGCCAGAGGCAAGGACTTGTGAGCAGAATGTTTATCTGAAAGGTGATGCTAGGAAGCTGGAGTGAAGAAGTGGCAGGAGAGAAAGCCAGTGCAGAGCGAAGATGAAGCTGGTGACCACTGTGGGTAACCGGAGCTCAATCCTGCTGGAGGGAAGGCTGCTCCTCCCAGGAGGTGCCGGTTCCTCAGCTTTGGAGAAAGTGCTGCAGGTGGAGGGCTGTCATTAGCAAAGGAATCTCGCTCAGTGGCAGCTGAAGTCAGAGGTGGGCTGAAGGGCCGTGATGCAAGGCAACGTCAGCCTCCACTCCCTCTCCCTCGCCTTACTTGGATCTCTTCCTCTGCAATTTTCATCCCCTGATGTAGTATACATTGATTTGTTGATTTATTTATTGTCTATCCCTTTTCCATACCTGCTCCCATGCCAACAAACACATCCATGTAAGCTCGAGGAGAACAGACATTTCACAGGTTGGTTATCTGCTACATCTCCAATGTCTAGACAAGTGCTTAGCAGATTTTGTTGGATGAATTAATTTATTTGTTCATGCATTTATATAATAACCATTGACTGGGCTGTACCTGGGCTAAGTGTTAGTGTGTCAGACGTGACAGGAGCTCAGTTCTACTACACAGCTGGGCCCTAACAGGATTCACACAACACTCGGGAGGGAGAGACGATGCCAAGTATTTTTTTTGTTGTGGTTGTGGTTCTACAGAACCTAGCACAGGCCAGGCACAAACAAGGTACTCAAGAGATGCTCGGGCTTCCCTGGTGGCACAGTGGTTAAGAATCTGCCTGGCAATGCAGGGGACACGGGTTCGAGCCCTGGTCTGGGAAGATCCCACATGCCGCAGAGGAACTAAGGCCATGAGCCACAACTACTGAATCTGTACTCTAGAGCCCGCGAGCCACAACTACTGAGCCCGCGTGCTACAACTACTGAAGCCCGCGTGCCTAGAGCCCGTGCTCCGCAACAAAGAGAAGCCACTGCAATGAGAAGCCTGCACACGGCAATGAAGAGTAGCCCCCGCTCACCGCAACTAGAGAAAGCCTGCACGCAGCAACGAACACCCAATACAGCCAAAAATAAATAAATAATTTTTTAAAAATTAAAAAAAAGAGATGCTCATGAATTGAGTTGCCTGCCTATCATCCCTTCCCTGGAAAATCTCACAGTCCAGCCATGGAAACAGCCACAGAAAGTAATAATAATATAACGTCGTAAGTGCAACAAGTGAGATCTATACAGAGAGCCATGAGAACAAAAAGAGGGAACAACAAAGAATCTGGGGGAATCAGAGAAAGTGTCCCAGGGGCAGGGATATTTTAATTGGGACTTGAAATATCAGTAAGAGTTTGCCACTCAAAGGCAATAAACGCATTCCTGGCAAAGGGGATGGCTTTTACGATGTTCAGATAGCATGTGACATTACACAAATCTGGAGCATGAAGCAGGTTGGCAGGGGTTGAACTTGTAACATAGCCTTCATCAGCCAGAAATAAATTCCCTTAAAAAATCAAAAGTGAAAGACTCTGATACCAA
The DNA here is from genome assembly GCF_951394435.1 of Stenella coeruleoalba. Classification (NCBI taxonomy): domain Eukaryota; kingdom Metazoa; phylum Chordata; class Mammalia; order Artiodactyla; family Delphinidae; genus Stenella; species Stenella coeruleoalba. The sequence continues at coordinate 50,517,343 of NC_137149.1, forward strand.
GTGTTAGTGAAAATGTGCAGAAGCAGGCATTTTCTTACACTGCTGGTGGGAATGTCAATTAGTACAACCTTTTTGGAGGACAATTTATTGATATCTAGCAAAGCTGAAAATACAATTCCCTCACTGTTGAGCCATTTTACTTCCCGGTACTTGCCCAAGAGGGACGTGCTCACAAACAAAAGGAGGAACATCCTTGAGGATGTCATTAACAGCGCCATTGATAACTGTGAAAAACTGGGGGCAAATCTAAGTCTCCATCTATAGGAGAACAGATATCTTCCCTATGAATAAGCAATAAATACACCACAAAATTTGTGTATAGAGGCGTTAAATGAATGAACTAGATCTACATCATCAACACAGAGAAATCTCCATTATAATATCGAGAAAAGAAAGCAAGTCAGAGAAGGATACATGTATCAGAATACCATCACGTAGATTTTAAAATTCACAAAACTCTAGGCTGTTGGTGGAGTCTATGCTCACATAAAAAAAAATCAAAGGATAAAAACATGTATAGATCCTGTAGACTTAGTGGTTACCTCTGAGACGTGAGAGAGGCTAATGGGATTAGACAGGAGGCAAATGGAGCTTTAATGTATCTGAAATATGTTATTTCTTAAGAAAAAAAATCCGATGCAAACGTGCCAAACTGTGAGCATTTGTTAAATATGGATTTTGGACACACGGATGTTTTTAGGCGTTTGTTACATTCATCTCTGTGCTTTTCTTACTGTTCAGAAAGATTTCATAGTTTTTAAAATGGCCAAAGGAATTTCACTTGAAAGATAGACTTATTTTATATAGTTTTCATTCCTTGGCCTCATTTTTATTGTGTTGACTCTGTTTTCTATATAAAAACAAAAAGTCAGGGACTATTTACTCTATTCATAAATTCAACCATTCACCCCAACAACAAGCATTTATTCAGTGTCCATTATGTAAAAAGCTACCATTTTCCATAACTTTAGGGACTTCCTGTGACCCAAAAGACAAAAATCCTCAACTTCAACATGTATATAATCTGTCTAGAGTCAAAAGACATATACATTCAAATAGCTCCCAAACACCTCAGTATATAGAAATTATATGCCAGAAAACTACATCACCATAATGCACTTTATTTTTTATTAGTATGTGGCTGGTATCAGTGTAAAACAAACTTGGAGCCATAAATACAATATCATGTCTCGGCAGTTGTCAAGATCTAAAGAAGCGATGGCAGAAAAGGACCTTACACACTCATAAGGACTTATGCCATAAGGCACAAGGACCTTATGCCCTTCTTGATGACAAGGAGTCAAAAGTTACTTTGCCAGCCCTCACCCCCACTAGCACGAACATGCTGGTGAAGAGAAAAGGAGGACAAATGGTGCGTCCCCCCAACCTGCATTGTGTTCAGAAGCGGAGTCAGCCATTTTTAAAGTCATATAGATTATTGCGGCTACCTTCTAGGTCTGGTCCTGGGAAGAAGCAACTCCAGCCAGGCCCCTGGTGTTTTGCTCAAATAAGACCGCGGCTCAATATTCTAGGGTCAAGAAGGAGAGGGCGCTCACTCTGTCCCTGCTCTCTTCCGATCTCATATAATCTAGCACTTACTTCCTTATTAACTTTAAATTATATAAGTAATATATAAATACATTAACCTTATGAAACAGAAAAAAAAGTCCACATGTAAATATCATGGAAGTCTCTCTTCAATGCATTTATCTACATCCACGAATATATACTTTTTAATATAAATGGCTTATGGGGAAAGTAAAATATTTTTTCACTTGACAATAGTCTTGGCAATCTTTCAATGTCGTTGCCTTCCTTTAAACAGGTGCAGAATACTCTATGGTATGGTTATAGCATCATTGGTAAGCATTCCCATACTGAGCGACATCAAGAGCGTTTCTAATTTCATTGCACTTTCAAATAACGCTGCAATTAATTTCCTTGTAAAGCTCAATTCTACACAGCCAGGCACTGTTTTCTAGCCGCTTCGTATATCTCTGCCTCGGGCCCCAGTATGACTCAAACTACAGTCGGGAGGGAGAGACTATGTCACGTTTTTTTTTTGTTATGGTTCCTCTGAATGTAATGCAGAGCCAGGCATGTGCATGTTCTCAAGAGATGCTCATGAACTGAGTGCACTTGTGACCTTGATGCCCTCACTGTCTCTAAGTGGAGTGTACCAGGGTGAAAGCTGACAACTGGTACCTTATGCAGAGGAGACACTTTAATAAATATTAAATGACCCCAACAACTTGAATAAACCAAAGGATTGTGCCAGAAAGTTGAAAACTGTCCATGTGGGTCAACTCTCGTCCTCTTTGGCCTTTTAGGAGCAGAGAGGACACAGCCCTCTCCGCCTTGGACAGAGAGTGGGCCCATTCATCATTCTGCCAGGCCCCTCCAAACAAGATGCCTGCAGGCTCCTCTCTCAAGTGGGTCCAGGCAAGGTCATTACCTGGCCACATGAACTCTCCTTATCTCCCTGGCCCTGTTTCAGAAAAGAGTCATTGACAGCAGGGATTCGATCTCCCCGCTAAAGCCCTTTCCCAGATAAATAAGCTTTAAAGAATCCACCATGTGCACGGCCTTTTGAGAAACCAAGTCATCAAATGGACAGGGAGGGGCTGAGGAGTAGACTGCCCCTCAGCAGGAAAAGGTTCTCTCTCCAAAACAGGGTTGTGGCCCAGGAAAGGAAGCACAACAGAGAATGCGCATCCGTAACCACAGAGGCAGCTCTGAAAATGGACCGTTATCAATTTAACAGGGCACGGCTTTTAAAATCCAACCCATGGTCCACACGCAGGAAGACTCTATGATGGAAGGGAGCAGATCGCCGGCCAGTGGAAGCACAGAAATCCCTCCCGGGACTGTTTTCCACTAAGAATGGACAGTCCTTGAGATTCATCCCTTCAATACAGAAATAATGAACCATTCAAAGAAAGTGAAGGAAGAAATAACTCGAGAAAGATAGACAAGAGAAAGAAAAAGAGAAAACAGAGAAAGAATAAAGAAGTATTTACAAGTTTGGCTTTAAAATACAAAAGCATAAAACATCTTTGAATACGAAAATCTGTCTTTTTGCCTGCAGACTCACAGAGGGCGAGGCAATGATGAAACCCCGTCGTGAACGTCTGATGGATAATGTGAGGATCAAGGAGATAAAGCAGACAAGTTGCTCTGAGCTCTTTGAAAGAAAGGGAATAAGCCAAAGTACTGACTTAGGAGTGGTTTAAATTCTGGATAACTTAAATATGGGGAGCTTGACTCTGTCTATGCTTATGGGTCCTTCTGAAGTGTTCACTGGAGTATGTATTGTTCATTGTTTCTGTGAAATTAAGTTGCTGGAGTAGAGCATTACCTCTAAAAATAAATGCTTTAGGGATCTGCTTATTAGAGATGTCGAACCAAAACCATCCTTGAGTCAACTCCTGCAGAGACTCTGCCTGGAAATGAGATAAGTCAAGGATGTAGGAAAGTGAATTTTAAAAGGAAAAAAATGGCATATAATTAGGAAACTGGCAGAATCACCCAAGTACTGATCAACAAGCACATCATGAGGGCCTACCATGAGCACAGCATGACGTGGATAAAACTCACACAGGGCCAGCAAAGAGTTAAAGGACTCAGGGAGCCAGCAGGAGCTTTTCTGCTAAGACAGCATGGCTTGACAGCAGCAGAAACATCTGCATATGGACCACTGTAATTTGGTCCTTTAATCAGTGCCAATAGGCTGACCCGCTGGAACATAAGCTTTTTGAAGGCAAGAATTTTGCCTATATTCACCATCACTGTATCTCCATGCTGGTAAATAGCAGCTGCTTAAGAAACATTTATTGAGTAAATTAAATAATAAATGACAGGAAGGAAGGAAGGGAGAGACGGAGGAAGGAAAGACTCGAAGAAAAGAAGATAGAGAAGGCTATACTCCTCGGTGAACAGCCTTCCTAGGATAATTTCCCTGGAAACTATCCCTTCCTATAACCACCTACCCCACAGCATCCTGAAAGACAGAAGCAGAGAATAAGAGCCAGCAGAAGAGCTGTGAATGTCAGTGTATGTAGGAGCACCAAATTCCTCTTTTGCAATGCCATAATGTTTTGTTCACAACTCCTCTCCGGCACTTACCACCACTCTGCCTTATTTGTTGATGAGTTTGTTTACCTGATCCTGCCCATTGAGAAAATGGGCCTAACAGAGGCGTACACAGGGGGCTCTCAAGTTCAAAACTGAATATTGACCACAGAAAATGCCGTGCAGCAGACACCATGTTTTCCCTTATTTTTCCAAGGGGTTAGCCACGTGTACACCTTAGTGATGATAATCCAAGGCGTCACCCAGCCCGCATATCCCGTACTAAATGTTCTTGCTCATATTTCTAGTCCCTTAGAACATAGCAAGAGCTCAACATGTACCTTTTAAATGCATGAAAACTTCCTTTCAGATCAGACTAGCAGTGGTTATCAACAGTGTTATCAAAAGAGTTGACCAAACCAGAAGGAAGACATAATTAGTGAGACTCTAAGCTGAAAACCTAGAATTACCAACCAAAAGGAGAGACTTCAAGTTTACAGACGGAGTTCTGTTTTTGTTTTTTTAGCATTTTTATTGGAGTATAATTGCTTTACAATGGTGTGTTAGTTTCTGCTTTATAACAAAGTGAATCAGTTATACATATACGTATGTTCCCATATCTCTTCCCTCTTGCGTCTCCCTCCCTCCCACCCTCCCTATCCCACCCCTCTAGGTGGTCACAAAGCACCGAGCTGATCTCCCCGTGCTATGCGGCCGCTTCCCACTAGCTATCTATTTTATGTTTGCTAGTGTATATATATGTCTATGCCACTCTCTCACTTTGTCCCAGCTTACCCTTCCCCCTCCCCATATCCTCAAGTCCATTCTCTAGTAAGTCTGTGTTTTTATTCCCATCTTGCCGCTAGGATCTTCATGACCTTTTTTTTTTTTAGATCCCATATATATATATATATGTGTGTGTTAGCATATGGTATTTGTCTTTCTCTTTCTGACTTACTTCACTCTGTATGACAGACTCTAGGTCCATCCACCTCACTACAAATAACTCAATTTTGTTTATTTTTATGGCTGAGTAATATTCCATTGTATATATGTGCCACATCTTCTTTATCCATTCATCTGTTGATGGACACTTAGGTTGCTTCCATGTGCTGGCTATTGTAAATAGACCTGCAATGAACATTGTGGTACATGACTCTTTTGGAATTATGGTTTTTCTCAGGATATATGCCTAGTAGCGGGATTGCTCGGTCGTATGGTAGTTCTATTTTTAGTTTTTTAAGGGACCTCCATACTGTTCTCCATAGTGGCTGTATCAATTTACATTCCCACCAACAGTGCAAGAGGGTTCCCTTTTCTCCACACCCTCTCCAGCATTTATTGTTTGTAGATTTTTTGATGATGGCCATTCCGACTGGTTTGAGATGATATCTCATTGTAGTTTTGATTTGCATTTCTCTAACGATTAATGATGTTGAGCATTCTTTCACGTGTTTGTTGGCAATCTGTATAACTTCTTTGGAGAAATGTCTATTTAGGTTTTCAGCCCATTTTTGGATTGGGTTGTTTGTTTTTTTGATATTGAGCTGCATGAGCTGCTTGTAAATTTTGGAGATTAATCCTTTGTCAGTAGCTTCATTTGTAAATATTTTCTCCCATTCTTACCATTGCAACAAAAAGGATAAAATATGTAGGAATAAACCTACCTAAGGAAACAAAAGACCTGTATGCAGAAAATTATAAGACACTGATGAAAGAAATTTAAGATGATACAAATAGATGGAGAGATATACCATGTTCTTCGATTGGAAGAATCAACATTGTGAAAATGACTCTACTACCCAAAGCAATCTACAGATTCAATGCAATCCCTATCAAACTACCACTGGCATTTTTCAAAGAACTAGAACAAAAAATTTTACAATATGTACTAAAACACAAAAGACCCCGAATAGCCAAAGCAATCTTGAGAAAGAAAAACGGAGCTGGAGGAATCAGGCTCCCTGACTTCAGACTATATTACAAAGCTACAGTAATCAAGACAGTATGGTACTGGCACAAAAACAGAAATATAGATCAATGGAACGGGATAGAAAGCCCAGAGATAAATCCATGCACATATGGTCACCATATCTTTGATAAAGGAGGCAAGAATATATAGTGGAGAAAAGACAGCCTCTTCAGTAAGTGGTGCTGGGAAAACTGGACAGCTACATGTAAAAGAATGCAATTAGAACACTCCATAACACCATACACAAAAATAAACTCAAAATGGATTAAAAACCTAAATGTAAGGCCAGACACTATCAAACTCTTAGAGGAGAACATAGGCAGAACACTCTATGACAAACATCACAGCAAGATTCTTTTTGACCCACCTCCTAGAGAAATGGAAATAAAAACAAAAATAAACAAATGGGACCTAATGAAACTTAAAAGCTTTTGCACAGCAAAGGAAACCATAAACAAGACAGATAGAGATTTAGTATAACCTACAGACATTTAGCAAATGATATCTGTCATGAAAATTATAATGTGAAATTAGTAAAAGAAGTAACTTGAAGCAGATGTTCAAAATGTTCACCCTTGACCTCTCCACATGGTAGATCAGCACACACATGTCCAGATTCTATGCTTCCAACACGAATAAGAGCAATCGAGGCTTTTCTTCACGGAAACATGATCAATGGATGGTACAGTTTTTGCTCTAAACACAATCCACACGTAGAAAACACTGAAGTCAGAGTCAAGATATTGGGGAATCCTTCTGCTGCAGGTTCATATTGGAAAGCCTGTTACTATGGTTAATAAACCATGCATTTTTGGTATAAAGTAACCCATGTTCAATAAGAACAATGTATGGCTAAACACAAGAAACTTCTAACAATTAGAGATTTAAAGTAGGTTTTGGGGGAAGCTAACCTTGAATTATTAAAACTCAGCTTTAAAAGTCAAGGCTAAGTTCAGCCAAGTTTCTCTCTTGGCTGAAGGCAACTATAGCTCCATTCTCTGGGCTCAGGGCAATAATGTTTTCACACTGGAGGCAAGATTTGGAAGTCAATTACAGGAAATCACCTGGGTCCTTTATGCCTGAAATTATCCCCCGGTAAAGATGTGGAAATTTTATTTAAAAGATAGAAGGCCATTTGGCCTAGTAAAAAAGCCAAGTTAAGATACCACAGAAGGAGGTATAAGCAAATCACAGAAGTATGAGAATGGGAATATATATCTGGGCCACACCACTCTCGCCTAATTAATAGGTCCACAGTTTTGTGTAACAAGAATAATGGTAACTTAAATATCTAATAATAGAAGAACAGTTGAGTCAAATATGGTCTACTCACCAATGAAGATATTAAACTGCTATAAATTTGCAATAACACAAAAGCATGGGTATAAGTTACATGAAAGAAAAATTAGGATACAAAAATGTATGTGCAACAGGGAACTATATTCCATAACCTGAGATAAACCATAATGGAAAAGAATATGAAAAAGAATACATATATGTACAACTGAATCACTTTGCTGTACAGCAGAAATTAACACAACATTGTAAATCAACTATATTTCAATAAGATTTTTTTTTAATTTATGTGCAATATTATCTCAACTCTTTCATTTGAACCCGTCTATAGAGAAAAGCCTGAGACCATATTTAAAAAAATGCTAACAGTGGTTGCAATTAGATGACAGAACTTTATGTAACTTTTAAATATTTTCTTTTGACTTTTTAAAAATTTGTCTGCATTTTTCACATATTTTCATAATTGGGGAGAAAAAAATCGAAACCCCCAGTTCCTCAGGTGTTTACTTCCTTTGAATCTCAACAGCCTTTCCTAGACACAGTGGGAATAAAAAGGCTGGCTGCTCTCGCTTTCAATTTTTTTTTTTAATATTTTGATGTGGCTAGGCAATTACATATAATTTAACATAAAATCAGCCTTTGAATGATACCAGACAAGGCAAAATGGAAGCTTCTATTCACTCATTCCATTAATAGCTAAAGAGAGGTTACTCAATGAAGTCGAGAGGCAATATGTTTTTGAATACATGCTTTTCGAACAAAAGGAACATTCCAATTTCATATCTCGTTTAGGTTAAACGAGAAAAGCCACATGCCTACTTACATTCACACCTCTCTAACACACTCCCAATACCCATACAAACACAAAAACAAGCCTATACTGTTAATTTTGCTTTTATAAAACATATTCTGAAAATTATAGGTTTGAGGTGCTGAAAATTTGAGGAACATAAAACATCAACGAGTCATAAAATGGTGGAAAAGTTTCCCCTCTTTTAGTGTTAAGATCCAGATCATCAACAGTCATTTGCTGAAAAGAAACTTGCTCATTTTTAAACAAGACAGAAATTAAAACTGATGTAGCTCCTGTGTTTGTTTGAGTAATGACGCAAGCAGGCATTAGTTTAAATCAGCTATCGCTGCTGCGATCAATTCTCTCTTAAATTTATCAAGCATTGTTATGCCCGGCTTACTGATGATTTTTGATGTATTCCCAATAAAAAAAAAACTTCCTCAACCTCATAAGTTATCTTTTTTTCATAAAGCCACAAAAGAATTCTAATTTTTCTAAAACTAGCCAGAGGAAACAAAGAATAAATCAAAAACCTGAAACCAGATAAGCAAACTTGCGTTATGAAATGGAATTCGAGAAAATATCATGACAGCAAGCATCTCAGTCAATTCCAAGGGAACAGTTAGACAATCCTGATGATTAAGTTTCTGCATTTCCATTGACTAGATCAAATTATGATGAATTCCCTTTCCTTAAGCTTCAGGTCCTTAAGAAGAGTTTGAGCTCCCTTTCCTCCCTTTTTTCCAAACGTATGCAGTCACACTGAGCTGCACAAGGTGAAGGAGGAAGGAGAATTTCTGGGAGTGTTACCTGGCAAGGACCATTAGGTATGATTCTAAAGCAGACCAAAAATGATAATGATCCCACATTTTTGATGGCTTAAAAGGAAGAACACATGCATTCATGGCTTCACAACAAACAATTATTGACCACCTATTACATTCCAGGCTGAACTAGGCAATGATGATCAAGTGATAAATAAGACAGGCCTTGTCCCTATTTCATGGAATCCCTAGTCAAACTCACCAAACATATACATATACATACACAGAAATATCTATACTTACAATATACATTATGATAATATGTATCATTCATTGAGTGCTTACTATGTGCCAGGCAAGAGTCTGAATGTTTTATACAAACATCATCATAATCAAAGTAACAGCTACTACTGTTTATTAAGAGCCAGTAACAGTCATTGTGCTAAATTCTTCATCCTTATGATACAAGAGTTCTCCTCCCTTGTAGGTTTTATCATGATGAGGAAAGAGTGGCTTAGGGAGGTCGAAGGAATTGCTCAAGGTCACAGATAATAATGGCAGAAGACAGATTTGAACACAGGTCTACCTGATTCCACCTCACACTGGACCACCACGGTCTTCCACACTGGGCTTTGTCAAAGTCCATTGGCAGTGAAGCGCAAGACGTTAAAATTAGACATGATATGCCTGGGGACAGGAGACATCCCGAGGCTGATAACATCACTGAACAGCTGGACCTCTGTTCTGGCTGGCCAGTCTCAGGAGCTGCTGGACACAGGCTAGAACCAAGCCCAAGGGTCCTCTGGATGAATTTCAAAGGGCAAGGAAAAACATCTTCCAAACTGATGCTGCCAGATGCCTTCTTCTTTGACATTAGCAAGGAGGACAACATTCCTAACGATTACCCTAAAATGGTGGTTCTCAACTGGGGCGGATTTTGCTCCCCCTTCGCCCAACAAGGCACATTTGGCAATGTCTGGAGACATTTTTCTTTGTCACTCTGGGGAGGGTGTGCTACTGGCATCTAGTGGATAAAGGCCAGGGATGCCACTAAATATCCATAATGCACAGCCCCTCACAACAAAGAATTACCTGGTCCTGGGCTTCCCTGGTGGCGCAGGGGTTGAGAGTCCGCCTGCCGATGCAGGGGACACGGGTTCGTGCCCCGGTCCGGGAAGATCCCACGTGCCGCGGAGCGGCTGGGCCCGTGAGCCATGGCCGCTGAGCCTGCGCGTCCGGAGCCTGTGCTCCGCAACGGGAGAGGCCACAACAGTGAGAGGCCCACGTACCACAAAAAAAAAAAAAAAAAAAAAAAAGAATTACCTGGTCCAAAATGCCAATAGTGTCTCTGCTGAGGAACCCCACCCTAAAGTATCCCTATGCTGCCTAGTGCATTTTTCCAAGAAAATGAGCCATAGGAATGAACTTTGAGCTCCTAAATTGCCAAAAAAGGAGTATAGACTGGACGGCAGTCTTCAAAATGGAGTATAGCAAGAAAATAGTATGCCTTCCATTCATCTGTATACATCTTTATGTTTTTATTTCCTGTGTATGTTTTATAATGTCCCTAAAATAGTAGTACAATAGTACATGCAAATAATTTGTGTATAAACAAATACATATTTATTGGAGGTAAATGAGCAGAACAGTAAAAACACATAATCAACAAGGATGGAAATGTAGAGAAAAGAGCTATAGATTTGGAATCAAGGAGATCCGGGATCCAATCCCCAACTCAACCTCTAAATATGAAATGTATGACTTTGGTTTAACTGTCTGTAAAATAGTTATAAGAATACTCATCCCCCCACCCCGGGATTGTGTGATGAATTAAATTCTACTGTGTATTGAACACCTAGCACATAGTAGCTGCTTAATTAATATTCATTTCCTTTACCCTCTTTTCCCTCCCCTGTGTTTCAGGTATAAAAGCCTGGGACAGGTCACAAATTCCCTGTCCTGAGTGTCTTCATCTATAATCAAATTATGAATATTCCATGTACTTGACAGAGTTGGCATGAAGGATTGAATTAGAAAATTGGTATTAAAGTGCTACCAAAAATACAAAGGATTTATAAATATAGAGTTGTTTTCCTAAATTGTGATCGTACAACCTTTTATCAAGGGTATTCCTGATCATTACTCCTTTGCCCAATTTGGAAACTCAAAGATAAACATTCAGAAAGGAAAGGGCTTGATTCTAATAACTCCATGTGGCTTTTTCTTTTCTGCTTACACTATTTCACCATCTTAGCTGAGAGAGTGCTTAAATATTGCAAAATCAGGAATTTCAACAGCGGTATATTCAGTTCAACAGCATGGTGTTTGTTGGGTTTTTGTTTTTTGTTTTCTTTTCTTCTTCTAGAGGGAATTGATTCACACGCTGTGAAAGCACATTGCATCACAGACTGACCACGCAGAAGGGCCCAGAGGCTGTGTACCTCCCGGATGGTGCTGACGTCAAATTGCAGGGCACATGGCCCCGTGGACTCCCAGCTCAGCACAATTCTCCCACATGCCTACGGCCTGGGATTCGTGCTCCATCACCTACAATTCCAAGTGCGTATTTTTAAACTTTTGAAGGTGAAGTGTGTTCATGCAAGCACTCTTCACAAAGGTCAAAAGCAGGCGGGAGCCATGGCGTCCTCATTGGAGGAGCCTGAGCTCTTGGAACCTCTCCCAGTGGGAGCCTCGGAGATGCTGGGAACTCAACCTGGATCTTGCTGGCATTTTCTGACTTTCTCCCCCCACTCTCCCTCACAGAGTTAATAACAATAATAGCACACCATTTCAAAGCACTTTAGATTTTAAAAACCTGTAATGAATATTATCTCCTCAATTCTTTGAATTGCAACGGCTTCTTTACTTACTTATCAGCCACTAGATTCTGAACTCCTAAGAGCATGTCCTGTGACTTGCTTCTGTCTTGGTATCTCCAGGGCCCCCCTAGCATGTGCGTGGCTCATAGTAGGTGCTCCACTTCCATTCCTTGAAAGCACAACTAGATGAATGAATATTATAATCCTTACCTTAACTGTAAGAAACCTGAAGCCCAGGGACCATAAGTCGTTGTGTGCTCAAAAACATGCTTTTCTAAGTTACAGAGACAGTCCTAAACCCAGGTCTTCTGACCTCATTTTCACCAGACATCAATATAGAAAGCAATTCCTACCTTAGGGAGGTAAACAGAAAAAAACCTGAATGTTGCTTTCCTGAGTACAGCCTTGAACAAGCTGCCAGGATATAGGAGTGGGCACAAACGGAATCATCGAACTCACTATGCCAATTCTCTTCCCGTGTGCCCTGCATGCATTTTGTCCCAGGGAGATAGGGGTATATGGCCCTGGGTGCATGCATGGGTGGCACGTCTAGGAAATGATGAGTTGGACCCTAACACCCCACCTCCGTTCAAGGTCTGACACCATGCTGCCCAGATCTCAAGCTCTGGAGTGAAAGGGGCTGAGATTGAATCCAGGCTCAGCCACTTGCACAGGGTGTCACCCTGAGCACTCCTTGTCTCTCCATCCCCTCATCTGTAAAACGGGGAAAGTAATATAACTTACTTCATAGGGACGTTCTAAGGATTAAATGAGTCCCCTTTTTTTTTTTTTTTTTGCGGTACGCTGGCCTCTCACTGTTGTGGCCTCTCCCGTTGCGGAGCACAGGCTCTAGACACGCAGGCTCAGCGGCCATGGCTCACGGGCCCAGCTGCTCCATGGCATGTGGGATTTTCCCAGACCAGGGCATGAACCTGTGTCCCCTGCATCAGCAGGCGGACTCTCAACCACTACACCACCAGGGAAGCCCAATGAGTTCCATTTGTTTAAATGCTTAATACAACGAGAGGCACAGTCATAGGATAAGAAATACTAGCTATTGTTATGCTTGCACTGGCATATTCTACCTCTGTGATGCTCTTTCCTACTTGTTTCATCACCTATGCCAGCCTACACCTTGGTGTTACTCCACTGCCTGCCTACGGCCCCACCTTGCCCTGAAGCATCTTCTTTCTAAGCTTTTTCTGAAAAATCTCCTCTGATCATGTGACTCACTTGCCTGAACACCAATGGCTAAGAGGCTGCCCAGATTCCTTCATATGACTGTCAAGACCTTTCCCGATCCAACTCCAAGCCTGCATTCAAGCCACATCTTCTCATGTTCTACTTCCTTGATCCTTGAGCACAGCCTATGTAAAACCAAGAACGCGCATTGTTGGACTATCCATGCACCTCTGACACCTGCACAGAACTATAAAAACATTCTAGGTGATTTAAACATACATTCATGGAATTAACTTCATAAAATAACTGAATACTGAGGAATATCGTGATTAAGAGCCTGGGCATTGGTGGAAGGCAGATGAGAGTTTCAATCTCAACTCTGACACTTATTAGCTCTGTGACCTTAAACAAGTTACTTAACCTCTCTGAGCTTCTATCTCTTCTTTGGTGAACTACAGCTATTGTCTGTTGTAGAGAATATTGTGAGCATTCAGTGGCATAACGTAATTCAAGTTAGTTCTCACAGTGCCTGGTGCATGGTACACTCTCAAAAAATGGCAGCTAAAACTAAAAGTTTCCAGTGTACATCAAGAGTAAAAAGGCTTATGGTGATAATTGGGCAACTTGTTGAGAATCCTGGAGCCTACTTGCATATCAGACTAAGCCCCCTAATGCGTAAGCCCCCGGTGAGAACCACAAGGCCTGCTTCTAGAAAAGCCAGTGAACATATGCTCTGAGACAGCTTTAAATAAGCACAAAGCACTCACCAGCCCACACACATTCTCCAAGCCCGTTCTCACCCACGGAAAGCAGAGAAAACACTGGTCACCATCATTTCCTCTTCTCTTAGCAGAAATGACTATGGCCTTGTACATGTAAGAGTGTGGTCATTCCAAGTCTATGACAATGGCCTGTCCAGAGCTTCTCCAGGCCAGCGGTGATTCAGAGATGACAGCAGCTGAAGGTAGAGCCCTTGCTGGTGGTCCACTGCTAGCCTGACCTACAGCAAAGATCTACCAGTGGTCCCCAGAGAGGCTCCATGTCACACTTACGTCCTGCTCTGGGTGACACACAGCCTCTTCTCCATGGCCCAACTGTCTTCAGCTGACCAGAGCACAAATGAATATTTAAATAGAACTCCCATGACCTATTGTGTATATAACCTTGTGTACATAACATTTATATAACTCCAGCCTACTTAAGAGCGACAACTCCTGATGCATAGCTGCACAGAGAGAAATGCATGACATTGCAGTCTTTCTCCTGAGAACTAGAAGTTGCAAAATGATCCTTTTTTTAATCAGGTAGCTTGAAAAAAATATGATGCAACTAGACAAGAGCGTGTGTGTGTGTGTATACGTGCACGACTGTGTGTGTATGACACAGAAGGAGAAAGAAAAAGGAAGAGATTCCTCTGTTCCCAAAAATTCTTAATTGATTATCTAACATGGCATGTTGGCTCAGGTAATTTAGGAAATTGAAATTATATGTTTGTACAGAGATAATCTATGCTTAAAAATATCTGGCATGGTAGGAGGAACACTGATGAACAGTTAAAACACTTGCTTCGTGCGGGCTTAATATGGGGCTAATTCAGAATTACAGAGCTGGAGAGTTATGGGACTCAAGATAAAATGTACCAGTTCACTGAGCACCGTAGCGATCAAGAAAACACACATAAAAATTCCGATAAGAACGGAATGTGAGGCAAAAGCACAATTTCCTCCCAATCTGGAATATCAGCAGGATTTGCACTCGTTGTTTGTGGTTTTCGGGGGTAGATGGTACATTACAGTAGAGCATCAGCAGTAATGCTGCATGGCAGCTCCTCGGAATACCATCTGTTTCCCTGGGAACTGTTAGTATAGTTGTAATTATCTACTTCTAAGCACTTTATTGAGAATATCATTTGCAAATTAATCAACTACAGACCAGTAAAACAAATGACACGCCTCCCCGAAAACAACAGCATTATTTCACATTATTTTCCAAAGGATTTAGGAAAGCTGAAGGGGGTGTGTGGGCGGGGGGGGGGGCTGTTAAACATGCCTCTAAACCTCACCCTGTGTACATAAGTTGAGCTGAAAGAGTTACAGAATTGGGTGTTCTAGAAAGGTCTTTGGAGGATTTGGGCAATGGAGAAGAGGAGGAGAGCAGCAAAACCTAAGAGATGGGTTACATTACCACGTGAGACAAGAGGCGTGAGAGAGACTCCAGCTGACAGCTACACGATGGTGAAGACAAAGATTTCCAGACTCTTCTGCAATCGCTCCCTTGACTACAGTGTGTTGCCTTCTCAGTCTTGCCCTCCAAACCTTCCAGCTGTCCATAGCGTGTGGATGGCCCCTCCATCCCAGGTCATTTCTTCTTTTTTTCTCTTTGTGGAAAATTAATTTTTATTTATTTTAAGCCAATATCTTCCTGAAATTTGAATTGTAACTAAATTTTAATAATGCAAAAAAATACTAGTTAAGTCATATAAATATGGCAGGACGTATATATCAGAAATTCAGCCAAGGCCATTTCTGTTGGCTACAGGACAAGAAGCAGGAGTACAGGAGGAGGGAGAGGAAGTACTGAAACTCTAATCCTTAATTCTCCTGCCATAACTGACCAAGAAGGTAAAGCTTTGAAAGCAGAAAAGCAAAGAGGGGAAAAGGCAAAGTATCTTTAGATATGACCCAGGAGAAATGACCCAGGAGTCAGGGGACTCAGGATTGAGAAAAACCCCAGGCAGGCTGCCCCTCACTCTGAGTAAGCGGCATACATGAATGGGTCTGAACCATGAGTCTTCAAGTCTGTGGCTTCAACCCAGAGGCCCAGAGGAGAAAAAGGATCCCAGTCACCATCACAGAAAACTCCAAGTGCACCTTCTGTTAGCAGCAAATCCGAGAGCCGAGGGAGAAGGAAATATTCACTGCCCTGGCCCTCCCCCACAGAGGCACTGGCTCTAGTCTGGTAATAGAGGGAGTCGGTCTCCCCAGGACATGCCCAGGCTCTCAGTTAAACAAATGGCTTCAGACCCTCCTGTGCTTTCCCCACCATCTTGTCAGTTCAGATGTCACACAGCAACAGAGAGCCAGAGCCACACCCAGAGAGAACGGCTTGTCCACACTTGCATGGCACGTGGAGGATGCTGGTACTTGATCAGAGGATGCTGGTACCTGGTCAGTTTAAGAAGACCCAAGCTGAATTTCACTGTTGGAAATAATGGTTTGTTGGCCTCATTAAACAAGTTTTACAAGAATGGACGAGGGTCTTTCTTAAGAGGGAAAAAAAAGTGTTTAGAATCAGACAATCCTGGTAGTAAATCTTACCTTTGTTAATGACCAGTTACTTAATCTTGAGTAACTGGTCCTTGAGTTTACTTTTTTTATTCATGGGAGTTTGATGTCTTCTTGAAGGAGTTTATGTGCAACTTTAAAATAACGCTACATGTGCAGCGACATGGATGGACCTAGAGATTGTCATACTGAGTGAAGTAAGTCAGACAGAGAAAGACAAATATCATATGATATTGCTTATATGTGGAATCTTAAAAAATGGTACAAATGAATCTACTTACAAAACAGAAATTCAGTCACAGATGTAGAAAACAAACTTATGGTTACCAAGGGGGATGGGGGGGCAGATAAATTGGGAGACTAGGATTGACATATACACTCTACTATTTATAAAATAGATAACTAATAAGAACCTGCTGTATAGCACAGGGAACTCTATTCAATACTCTGTAATGACCTATATGGGAAAAGAATCTAAAAAAGAGTGGAAATATGTATATGTATAACTGACTCACTTTGCTGTACACCTGAAACTAACACAACATTGTTAATCAACTACACTCCAGTTAAAAATTAATTTAAAAGAATAAAAAATAAAATAAAATAATGCTACACTTACTATGGAAGAAAAAGGAGATACAAATGAAGACTTTTCAAACAGAGAGGTTTGTCAGGGAAGAGGTGGGAGAGAAAAATGAAATAACACCACGTGGTGGCCCATGGTTCTCCTGCAGGTCCATAGGGAATGACCAAGACGGCCATAGTAGGGAAGTGTCCACATCGAATTAACGTAAGAAACATGTATTGAGCATTTACTGGACTAAACGGATTGGATTGTCATACATTGGATAGCTCTGTAAAAATGCGCTTTCCTATGGAAAGGACAAAGCCCATGTCCTGTTTGTTCTCATAGCCCATCCCAGACTAGACAGTGAGATAAACAAATGTCATAGGCATGGGGTTAGGTGCTGTGGAGAGCACAGCTCAATCAACTTTTTCCAGCTCCCGTTAAAATACCTGTGAGGGGGCTTCCCTGGTGGCGCAGTGGTTGAGAGTCCGCCTGCCGATGCAGGGGACACGGGTTCGTGCCCCGGTCCGGGAAGATCCCACATGCCGCGGAGCGGCTGGGCCCGTGAGCCGTGGCCGCTGAGCCTGCGCGTCTGGAGCCTGTGCTCCGCAACGGGAGAGGCCACAATAGTGAGAGGCCCGCGTACCGCAAAACAAAAACAAAAACAAAAACAAAAGAAACCTGTGAGTCTGGTATTTTCGCCAGTTATATTTCAGGTGGGTGTCATCTATCCAATCTGACCAGACCGCCCTACTGTATAGCACCACCTCGCACAGAAGGCTTATCCATTTTGCAGCTAACTTCTCATAAGATGGTACATCATGGGGCTGACTTACTCAAAATCAGCTCTTCTGATTTTTCTGAGGAGATAATGAGGTTCTTCAAGAATTGAAAAGATCCACTGAGAATTATGTTGCCCTTCAGTTTCTTTTCTGGCCCAAATTATTTATTCCATGAAACATAGCTTTAAATAAAAAACACTCAGAGGCCCTAGCCTCTTCATTATTCAAATATTTGAGTGGATTTAAAGGGACAGTTTCCAGAAGCTACAAATGAAACTTACTACCAAAAAAAAGGGTAGAAAGAAAATCTTACCCAGGAAGGGATTATGTTAGGAGCACCCCTTGGACTTTCTGATCATCCGAGATTCTTCCCAACCCAGAGAGTCTGTCAGGCATCAAGACTTGATTTTGAAACTGTGACCTTGGGTACATTAAGCTCTTTGTGTTTATTCCTCATCTTTTTTGTTTTAATTTAATTTTTATTTTATATTGGAGTATACTTGATTTACAATGTCGTGGTAGTTTCAGGTGTACAGCAAAGTGATTCAGTCATACGTATACATATATCGATTCTTTTTCAGATTCTTTTCTCATATAGGTTACTATAGAATATTGTGTAGACTTTCCTGTGCTATACAGTAGGTCCTTACTGATTATCTATTTTACATATAGTAGTGTGTATATGTTAATCCCAAACTCCTAATTTATACCCCCCACACACACTTTTCCTCTTTTTATCCCTCATCTTAATACAGAACTAAGTAATATAACTACCACCGTTGTAAAGACTACATAAGAGATAATGCATGCAGTGTGCCCAACACACAGTAGGTCCTCACATTAGGGCTCCATCCCACAGAGTCTGGGGCAACCCTTGGCACACTCCGGAACGGAGGTAACGTGTGTGAATATATGCATATGATATTTTGAAGCTGGGAGAAACATAAGTTAGGGATCTCAGGGAATGAAGAATTTATTTGTCCCTTAGGTATTTCCTCCCAGAGATCTCAAGCAAAACTTCAACTGGCATGTAGCACATCCATGTGCATAAGAAATAGTAGATCATTAAATTGATTAAAGAACTGTAGTACTGCCTTAACTACCAGAGATGCAAAGGTAGTGTTAACAGTTTGTTGATAAAATGTAGGAAGCTAACCTTCATGCTTGATCATATTCTCTTCTCTAGACCATTCCACACCTTCACAGAAGTAGGCCTTGGGGACACAGAAATGTGTCGACCTAGAGAGACCTAGGTAGAGGCTATTGCCATTGTTCAGGCATGCCATTGCTGAGCCATGGAGGGTGTTAGATGGTGTTCATGGGGACAAGAGAAGGGGCCCCATATGAGGAAACAGGGAAAGACAGAAACATCAGAGCCTGGCAACTGATTTGAAATGGCGAGTAAATTTTTTTCCATTTTTAGCTAAGGTGTGTTCTTCTGATGTTTCTACGAGGAATGCGTAACATTTATTTTTAAAATTTTTAAAGTCAATGTCATATTCAAAAAAAAGAAGGCATTAGTGATTACGAGAAGGCTTTAATCTTGAGTGCCTGGGAGAAAATGCTAGTGCCACTGATACAAACTTAGAAAATCACCATAGATAAGGTTTCCAGAGTATGGATTGGAGAATGGTGAGAAATTTATCCAGAGACATCTTGAATCTAAAATGTTGGTAGAGTATACAGCAGCAACTGACATACAGCATATGCCCAATAAATGCTTCTCAAATGAATAAATAAATGACATAGACCATCTGCTCTGGGAATTAAGGAACAGCTAGAGCAGACTCTTACCAAGCCTGGTACACAAAAGACTAAGTCGTAATTGTTGTCACAGAAAAAGAGTTTCCATGATGAGTTTGGAAAATCCTAGACATAACCATTCACACCAGTTTTTTTCCCACTTTGGAGGGTACAGAGAAACTGGCAGTGCAAGGAAAGAAGGAGGTGGCCCCTGTCACCTCGGTCAGGATGCAGGGCTGAACCAAATCATGTGGGTCCCCCAAGAAGCTGACAATGTGTCATATCTTCCAAAAGGCATTGAAGTGATGGTTAAATATTTCTTTAGAAGAATGGCAGAGAGCTTCAGATAGGAAGAGGGCAAGAGGTAGCAGTACTCAATCCTTTCTGTAACGTCCCCAGCAATTCAGCTCTGGCCCAAACTTCCCCATCCTACTCAGCACACCAGTTAACTGCTTCCATCCTCCTTGGAAGGCAGGTTAGGGAACATCCATTGTTCCCCAATCTACCTCTTGAGATGATGGGCCCCAAGCAGCACAATCATGGCACTCTTTCCAACCACATTTTAACCTTTGTCCGGACTGGAGTTCTGGCAGCTAGACATCATCTTCCCTTCACCCCCAGTGTTGTTTAAATCTCCCTTTGAGATTGGTGTCCCAATGACCTGCCCTGCTGCCCACCCTTGACTCCACTCTAAGGAGACACATATGCATAGTCTCAGTCCCCTTCTAGGGCAATCACCAAGTCCAAGATGGGGAACACACAATCCTCTTCCCATTAAAACAACTACAGTGCTGTTTGGGTGGAGTGAGAGAGGGGTACTTAATTTCCCCTTAGAGTTCAAATTTCAGCTGCTTCAGAAGTAGTGATGGCAGAAAGTTGAACAGACAGGGTGACTGGTACCAGTCCAAACGTCCTGGCGATGTTTCACAGCCCCGTGCCCCTTGGAGATGGAGCCAGGGAGACCGCTCTGCTCTTCTGCAAGCGCCGGCACACTGCTGGGGGTAGTCACACCTGGGCCAGTGTGCTCTGAACTCTTGTTATCCGGCAGCAGCCAACCAGAATCTCTCTACGATGCTGAGAGTAACTGTCAGACCAACACCTGCAGGCTGGAATTGCCGCATTCCCAGGCAGAATCTTACAAACAACAGCAACCAGGTTATCTGCTCCATCGTACCGGGCTCTTGCTTCCCTTGAACTGTTCAGGGATGGAGTCAATTTCCTGTCACCATCTGCATTGCTGCCTCTACCCCATGAGAGCAACCATCAAGATAAAGTCTCAGGGAAAGGGTCCTGCTCAGTTCACAATCAATCCATCAATGAGTTGTCTCCATTATTCCCTTAACACTTACCTATCTTCACTAAACACCTGCAGCCACTGGCTGGACTCCAGAGGCCCATCTCCCCTCCCCCAAATACGGTCATTCTGGAGACTAGTTAAAACTGTGTGGATAGGAATGGTGTTTGGATATTTGATGCTCTGTGAGTGGTGCCTTGGACCTGGTATTGGAGGCCATTCAGACATGAGCCAACATAAAGGCCACTGCCCCACTCTGGTGCTAACCGTCCACCATCCCATCCCTTCTGTTGAGAAGCCCCTTGGAGGGGCCCTTCCTAACGATAACATCAAGTAACAGGGTCCTACCTTTAAGAAGGGATTTCTCTCTTTGAACCGATTGTAGACAAGGCGTTTAAAATTTTCACTTCTTAGAAATAAGTCCACTTACTTTACAGTTCCTTTGTAGAACTCCAGAAACTACCATAAGAAATAGCACATCCTATCCCCAGATGGGGAAAAGAAAATGAGGATGTCTCCAAAATTTACCAAAATACTGTGACATTATTCTATTTAATCCATAGACAAATTAAATCTTAATTTATTCTACTTTCCAAAGGAAAATTTTAGAGGGGAGAGATCACAAAATTAAACAGTGAGAGATGCTGGGAGTCACTGATTTGGATAAAGAGAAACAGGAAAAACATGGAACAACTTCCCAAAACAGTTTCTGAGTTTGGACTTTACCTAAATGTTTATTACATTTTATTAAAATTTTATTACATGGGCTTCCCTGGTGGCGCAGCGGTTGAGAGTCCGCCTGCTGATGCAGGGGACACGGATTCGTGCCCCGGTCCGGGAAGATCCCACATGCCGCGGAGCGGCTGGGCCCATGACCCATGGCCACTAAGCCTGTGCGTCCGGAGCCTGTGCTCCGCAACGGGAGAGGCCACAACAGTGAGAGGCCGGCGTACCGAAAAAAAAAAAAAATTTATTACATACGTAGTACTAGTAGTAGCTAATTTATTGAACACTTAGTATGCACCAAGTATTGATGTGCATTTTATAAGCATTAGTTCATTAATTTTATTTAATCTGTACAGCAAATCTATGTGGTAGAGTGGTATTATCCTCATTTTGTACCTGAGGAAATCGGACAACCTATCTAAGTGATAGCAGAGCTAGGATTTTATCCAGGTCTTTCTGACACTGAAACCTGTGCTCTTAATCACTGGGCAAAATTATCTTCCAAACAAGAGTAAAATTTCATATAAATAAAACATAATACTAATTCTTGACAACAAAACACAGAGGAGATATTTGCCTGTGATGTAGAAGCACAGAGGAAATACATAAAATGGTAAAGTTGGAGGAGCAATGGAACAAGTGTAATTAAATTAGCTAGTTGAAATGATTTGTTTGTTCCAATAACAGTAAGACCTTTCTTTGCTCAAAGTTCACCATTCTGGGTGGAAGAGAAACAAAATGTTCTAGAAACATCCCAGATGCTGCGGCATTTGGAACATTTGCATTAATTTTAGCAAGTCCCAGTGTTTCGAACATCTGCCTCACTGAGAGACACCCATTGATAACACCAGGGAGATGGTAAAGGGTATCATCTCCAAGGGCGATTATATCATCGGGGTGTTTGGCTCAGGACTTGAGTCAAAAGGCAGAGGTGGCTGGAAAATGTGCTTTCAGTTGGCAAGAGAGTAAATCTCATCCTCCCATCCTAGATGTGGAAAGTGAACTCATTAGCATAGAGTAGAAAGTCCTCCAAAACCTAATATCTCCATCCACCTCTGCAACCTCCTGTACATTGCAGTGTGTTACACTGGTAGCAGGAAGTAACTTAAGGTAGTTAACAAAATATGCTCTAAGCCAGACTGCTTGGCTTGGTATCCCAGTGTTTTTACTTACTAGATGCAACAGCTTCTCTGTGCCTCAGTTTCCACATCCATCAGTGCAAATGATAATAATAATAATACCTATCTCATGGGGTCATTGTGAGAATTCAATGAATATACAAAGTGATTGGATCTTTTTCCAGCAAATGGTAAATGCTATACACGAATGTTTGTTGCTATTATTATCATGTGTTCAAAGTGATTAAACTGAATCCTTCCTAAAATATCTAGAGGCAGTAGATTAGTGATCGCCCGCAGCTGGAGGTGGGAGCAGGGATTTATTCAAATGGGCACAAGGGAACTGGTGGAGGAAATGTAAATGTTCTAAAACTGGGTTATGGTGGTGGTTGCACAACTATAGAAATTTACTAAAAACAAAAAAATCCTTGACTTGCACACTTACAAGGCTTAAATGTTATGGCATATGTTATACTTCAATAAAACGGTTGGGGGGAGCCGGGGGAGGAGGGATAGATTGGGAGTTTGGGATTAATAGATGCCAACTATTAAATATAGAATAGATAAACAACAAAGTCCTACTGTGTAGCACAGGGAACTATATTCAATACCCTGTGATAAACTTTAATGGAAAAGAATATGACAAAGAATATATATGTATAACTGAATCACATTGCTGTACAGTAGAAATTAACACATTGTAAATCAACTATATTTCAATAAAATAATTTTTAAAAATAAATAAAACTGTTTATCAAATTAAAAAAAAAAAATTCTTCCTTACATAGTCTGTGACAGAGACAAGCAGTGTCAAAGTTCCCAACAGAAATTCTTGAAAATTTCAAGGTTAGACTGTAATACCTTTTTTAAAAAAATCCTTGGGAAATGGCAAAAGTCAATTAGATTTGTCCTTAGAAACAAAAATTGATTTTCTTTTTCAATAATTCTATTAACTGAATCTTCTCCTTCACTCCAGCCAAAGACCAGAATTTGAAGAACAATTCCAGTCTCTGTCACCTGAGTAAGATAATCTTACATCACATTGTCAATAGCAACACGTTTTACTAGCAGTTTAGACACATCACTCAATTTGCTACTAATGGAATTTATACCACCTTCTAAATAATCAAAACAATGGCAGGTTTTTATAAACCTGCTATGCATATAAAATTAGCAAAACCAAACAAAAATTGATAAGACCTAATGCTGGCAGAGTTGCAATTAAGCACAGATACTCAAGCATATATTTTGGGTAACAGTCTAAGATATTGTAATCCTTTTGAAAAACATAGCAATATGCTTCAAAAGCTTTTAAGTGTCTGTATCCCAATGAATTTATACCAAGGAAACAATTCAGAAGGTAAAAGTTATAGGCACAAAGACGTTCACAGCAGGGTTATTTGTAGTAAAGTAAATTATGTAAATATAAACGTAAAGTAAACGTAAGTGTAAAATAAATATACATACTATGAACTATTTTATTTTCTCAATTTTAAGATACCTTTTTTGGTAAATTTTCAACATTTCTGAAATTAGACTGCATCTTACATTCATTGTATACATTTAAAGTGGTAATATTTCTTCTCTTCCTTGAAAAGCTGTTATGAAGGCAATGGTGCATCTTAAAATCGGTAGCATCTTATGATCAAGAAAATGCAGTAGCCTGTGGTCATTAAAAATAGTAACTATAGATGTTGTTTAAAAACATGAAAATATCGAATACAACCATATTAAATTTTGTATGATTGGGGGTTACAGTAGAAAGCAAGTAGACGAATGCAGGTTGATTTACAAGTAATATTTTTCTTCCTTTCACTTAGAGTTGCATGAATGTCACTATGATATTATGCATGTGTTAACATTTCTTCTTCGTTTTTTTAAGAAAGAAACATGCCTTCACTGATATTCACTTCCCATGAAATCCTGGGCAGAAATATCATGAACAAGATAGGAATAAAAGCCACCTAAATGCCCTATTCATTGTAGAAACAGAAACCTAAGAGTTTTTAGGGACTCCTCTGGTGGTGCAGTGGTTAAGAATCTGCCTGCCAATGCAAGGGACATGGGTTCGAGCCCTGGTCCAGAAAGATCCCACATACTGCAGAGCATCTAAGCCTGTGCACCACAACTACTGAAGCCCACGTGCCCACGCTCAGCAACAAGAGAAGCCACCACAATGAGAAGCCTGCGTGCTGCAACAAAGAGTAGCCCCTGCTGCCGCAACTAGAGAAAGCCCATGCACAGCAACAAAGACACAATGCAGCCAAAAATAAATAAATATTTTTAAAAATCCTATTAAAAAAAAGAGTTTTTAATCCTTACCTCCTCCTTCCATTCCAGGAGGGGTTGTGTAGGAGCAGGCTGGGGAGAAGAGCAGGGTGAACCCCGAGAACATTTACCCCTGCAAGCTACAGTGGGTTGTCAGGAAGCCTAAAACAAAACCAAACCCCCTAAGGTAGATTATGGGACCTGTTCAGACTGCACACCTACTGCCACACTGGACCAAAGAGAATTGGGCTCCATAGCTAGAGGAGGAGAATGAAGATAAGGCAGTAGGAACACAACTGTTATTGAAAAATGAGACAGATGTCAGGAAGTTGATGTGGAGGCAGGAATAAAGAGAGCCCTGGAAGGAGAAATAAGTTAGGAAGAAAAGAGAGGATGAACTAGAACATCCTCAAAGACACATGGTGTAAGCCCTCACCAAGTATTTGTTAAAGGAATAAATAAGGGAATGAATGACTTCTATATGCCTAAATGCTAATGCCATGTCTGACCCATAGTAGTTGCTCAATAATTTATTCAACCACTATTCATTCATTCATTTAACAAATATTTACTAAGCATCTGTTATGTGGCAGGCAATTATCTAGGCAAGGTAGACAAAGCACTGAAGAAAACAGATAAAAATCCATGCCCTCAGGGAGCTAACACTCTGGTGGGGATGGAGCAAGGTAGAAAGGTGGGTAGAGAAGACTGACTATAATAAACAAGACTGTTAAAACACACAAAACATTAGATCATGATATGTGCTGTGGAGGAAAGGCAAGAGTCCAGGTGGATGAGAGTGCCTGAGAGTGAGGGAGAAGCTTACAACTTTAAATAGAGTATTCAGGGAAGACCTCACTGAGATGGTAACACTGGAGAAAAGACCTGAAGGAACTATAAGAGGAAGCCATGTGGATACCTGAGGGAGAGGAAATAGCACATGCAAAGGCCCTGAGGTGGGAATGTGTAAAGCCTGCTCAAGGATCAGCAAGGAGGTCAGTGTGGGTGGAGCAGAGTGATGAGCTCAGAGAAGGAATGAACAGGTTGGGGCCTCCGAGACCATCTTAAGACCAAAGCTTTTACTCTGAGTGAAGTGGATAGCCAGTGAAGAGTCTGGACCAGAAGGGTGACATGATCTGACCAATTTTAACAGGATCCGTTGCTGTGCTGAGAATAGTCCATGGGGGAAAGGAAAGAAGCAGGGAGGCCAGTTTGAAGCCTATTTTAATAACCCAGCTAAGAGTCTTGGACCAAAATGATAATTGAAATGTACTAAAAAGTGATTGGATCTGGGAATATTTTGAATATGGACCCCAAGAGGTTTGCAAATGGATTGGATGCGGTGTGTGATAGAAAGAGAGAGGTCAAGGGTGACCCCAGGTTTTTTGGTCTGAACAGATGGAAAATGGAACTTCTGTGTGCTGAGATGGGAAAAGTGGTGAGAGGAGTAGGTTTGGATGGAGAAGGCCAAGAGTCCACTTTGGGGACACTGTAAGTTTGCAAAATTATTAGATAGTCCAGCAGAGTTGTCCTGTTGACTGGTGTTTAGGTTGAACCGATATCTGAATAAATGCTCAAAAAACAGAAAAGTGAAAAATGAAAACAGAAAGAAAGGAGAGAGAAAGGTAAAAAATATAATGCTGTCGATAAAATAAAAGAACTTCGAAAACAAACTTATGGTTACGAAAGGGGAAATGCGGTGGGGGGAGGGATAAATGAGGAGTTTGGGATTAACATATACACGCTACTATATATAAAACAGATAATCAACAAGGACCTACTGGATAGCACAGGAAACTCTATTCAATATTCGGTAATAACCTCTGTGGAGAAAGAATCTGAAAAAGAATGGATATATGCATATGTATAACTGAAGCACTTTGCCGTATACCTGAAACTAAGACAACATTGTAAATCAACTATACTCCAATATAAAATAAAAATTAAATTAAAATAAATAAATAAAAATAACAAAACAAAATGAAAGAGAGGGAGGCAAAGAGAAGGAACAGCGTCTGAAACAGGGAAGAGAACGAGCGAGGAGAGGTGAGCACCGGTGCTGAGCCTGTGCTGACAGGGGTCTCTAACCCTCCATCTCCTGTCAGTGGAGGTCTGAGTTTCCTCCCAGCCCCACTTTCACCACTCCTAAGAGCCTGCATCCTAATCTGCCGTTGTCTGACACTGTAAATACCAGTGACAAGATGATTTCTCGTACGTTTGTCTAAAATGTGCTCATTCCACCCGGGCTGTAGGAGGGTTGGAAATTGGAAATCTGGGAGCAGGACAGGGGCACCCGGCCCTCTGCATCACATGCTGTCAACCCTGCCTGGGTCTTCTTAATACTCGCTTGCCGTGGAATAGGAATGGTTCCAGGCCCTTCCTCTGCACTCCTGACTTGGGCAGGCTGGGAAAGGCGGTTCACCGTGAATAAGGAGGGTTAGGAAGACACGGGCAGAGGGAGGATGACGAGGCAGGAACTCGCTGGCCAGCAGCTGTGTCTTCAGAGTCAAGGGGAAATGTTGATGTAAAACAAAGAATGAGCTCCTCTGGAATAATCCTGGGAAAAGTGTCTCCCAGCCTTTCCTTCTGAGTTGATTTATTTGGCTCCGTGTTTGGAGAGAGCTGAAGTCGCCCCCAGAAGTCCTGGGGCCCAGGTCTCAGCTAACACTCACTGTGTCATCTTGGGCGGGTCACACAACTTCCCAGGACTCGGTAGCTCATTTGGAAAAGTAAAGATAATTAGCATTTGCCTGCCAGAAGGCAGGATGACGGGCCAGATGATCTGGCTCAGGCCCTTCCAGCTCTAAGGTCTATGATTGTGTGATGGTTATAGAAAGTGAAATGCACAAGGGCAGGAGTTTAGAGATGTGTGCAGGGAACAGATGTGCTCGGTCACCCTCCTTCTCACAGTAGAACTTCTTATGGCATCTTCAGCAGAAAGTGAAAACCCCTATCCTGGCTCTTTATTCTGTGAGAAAACCATATATTTTGTATTCAACCAGAACTGCGTTTAAATTCTTGGTTCCAACACTTCTAGAATTATAACCTGGGGAAAAGTATTTAACCTTTGCACGTCTCTGTGGACTCATCTGTAAAATGAATATAGGAGAAAGCAAAGATTTCTGGGTTGCTGAGAGGATTAAATATGATGATAAATGTAAAACACTAACTCTATCAGTCGTGGTCCAGTCATAACAACAGAGATCACTCTAGGTATTTAAAGGATTGAATACAGAGGGTTGGTTACTGCAGAGATGGAAGAAAGTCCAATATGCCTTCACTTCCAACCTCAGCTCAGTCTCCAGACCTCCAAACCCCAGCCTTGATCCTACACTCCAGGGTCCCCTGTATCTGGAAGAGAAAACTGGGCATGAATTAAAAAAAATCTAAGGGCAGATTCCAAAGAGGAGGGCAGTGAGAATCTAAATCGTGGAAGTACAAATGGAGGTGGGAGGCCAAAAATAATTTATAGGGTTGCCTAATGAGAGAGAAGCAACTTTTCTTTTCTCTGTTTCCATGCAGGAAAGATTTCCCTAGGAAACAGCTGCCTTCCCCATCCCGTTACAATAGGGCAGTGGAATGATCCCCTTAACTTGAATTTAGGGAAAACAACTGAGTACGCTGAGCTCAGCTCCACACTTCTCATCCTCAGCATGAGCTACCCTCAGGGAGCTGGCATATTCCAGCTGGTTATTCCACCAAGTGCCAGAGGCGACGGGGGCTCTATCCTTCAGTGACCAGGTAGATCAGTCTACTTCACCCTGAGTCATAGTGATGGGCCATTTGCCTCTCTTGGCCAAGCCCGGTATCAGCAGCAGTGGAAATGAAGATGGCCTCTATTTTGACTCCTTTCTTTCTCAATTTGTTCAAAACCCAGGAAGGGAATAAAGGTAGGACTGCTCAGAAGCCCCCGACGATGAAGATGAGCCCTAGTCTTTGATTTAATGCTCTAGCTGCACGCAGCTCTATTATCACTAACTAATTAAGGCTGTAATTATTCATGTCATCAGAAGTAGATATTTATCACCACAGTTCATTTCGTTGTTTGCCAGCGGATTTATCTTTCAACTCCTGTCATTGTCATGGTCACCTAGGAAATCTGTTTAAAATACAGATGCCCAGGCTCAAACCTTTGGGATTCTGAGTCAGTAACTGTGTCTTTTATAAGCACTCCCAAGGTATTCCCACACTTTGAGAAGCAAGGTGTACAACTAGTGGTCCTCAATCTTGGCTTCACTTTGAAATAAGCTGAAAAGCTTTTTAAAATAATGATTAGCTAAATCCCATTCCTAGAAATTCAGATTTAATTGCTTAGGGATGACACCTGGCTCTGTGGACTTCTAAAAGTTCTCTAGGTGATTCTAACATGCAACCTGGGTAAGACCCACTGGTATAGCCCCTCAAAAGAAATCTTTCTTTAAGGGTTGTTGTTGTTTTTAAAGATCTTTGCTGTTGTTGATGGGAGGAAAGGCTTTCTGTTCACTGAATGCCTCCTGGTGTCTGGAGTTCCTCTTCCTCTGCAGGACACAACATGGTAGCTGAATCCCCAAAGTCCCAGCACCAGCATCAAAGCATAATACCACTCTGCTTTCAGATGAAATGCAATTTACATCTCTTTAACTAGATGTATTGGTGTTATTACCATTGCAATCCTATTGATTGAAGTGCTGCTCTTAGCAACACATTCCAATTTTATCATCCTTAGTCATTCTTACATGAGTATATATGTAGAAACAAGCTCTGGTATTTAAACCAGCACACAGTTGGGGATGAAAAGGATCAACTGCAAATCTCTAAACCTGCCTGTGAAATGAACCCAAAACAATAAATGCCCCCACTTCAGGGACTTTTCTCTCGGTCCTCTAGATTTTCCTTCTGGGGAGAAGCATGGGTAGGACAAGGATCTGAGACCAAGTTGAACGGGAGTCAGTTCCCATTTTATGAACTGTTTCATTTTATAGATGAAGGATGCAAGCACAAGAGATATAAATTAATTAACTTAAGGTCGTCAGCTGGTTAACGGTGGAGCGGTGAGCAGAACATACTCTTTCTTAATCCCCACCTGGTACTCTTCGACCCAGCCCATATGGCACCTTTCTTTGCCTCAATATTGGGTCTGTAACTTCAGCCATGAGTCCTCCAAGAGAAGAGAGGAAATCTGGGGACTACAGGATGGGTTCCAGGGTAGAATGACTCTGGGCAGTGCAAGAAGAGAGAGAAAACTCAAGGTAGACGTTAGGAAAGATCTGAAAGTAGAAGAAAGCGAAGAAGGCCACTTACACCTTGCTGTCTTGAGACAAGTGTGGGCAGGATGACAGAGATAACTGCCAACTGTACACGTCAAGTAAAATGAGCTCTACTAGTATGGATTTCCAGATATGATATAGAAACAAGGGTCAGGGGGAGGAGGGGTGACAATCAAAGGGCTATACCTCTCAGTGAGAGGCACAGGAGAGTAAGGAACCAGACAGATGATCAAACTTATAGAAAAGAAGAAAAGGTTTTATTGTTTGACAAGGGATGATGTCACTGCAACTTTATAATTGGAAAGGTCTCATGAGATATGGAAGAGGAACAGAGAACAAATAGCGAACAATCCAAAGCAAGATGTAGATGAGAAGTTGTAGGAAAAAAGGGCTCCAAAGTGCTTCCAAGAGAAAGTCCAAGTCCACAGCCTAAATCCCAAGTCCCTGTCTGACTCAGCCACTGTCTGTGTCCTTAGTCTCAGGTGCTGACACTCCACAACCAAAGACCTCTCTGCAGCTGTGGGCTGTACTAGTAAAATAAGGCCAAGAGTCTGGCGCAAAAGCCCCGGGCTAAAAACCCAGTTCCACCATTCACTCATTTTGTGACACCAGGGTGGCGACTTTCCCTACCCATCATATGTCTTGGGATATTGACCTATAAATTCCACTAAAAATTCTGGACCATTCAGAGCCCTGATAGCCAACATTTCAAAGAGATGTAAGGCCTTCTCCAGTCTGGTCCGGTCTCTCTCCTAAGGGTTCTCAGTACAAAGGATTTGCCATGCTCCCCAGAGGGGTCCACCCCAAAGGGCTCAGTCCCAGAAATCTTAGGAGATGGAGCTCACATGGGGGGACATTACCCAGGCTCAGAGGCTTCTGGAGAGGGAACTGTAATCCTCCCCAAATTAGCTGTCAAACGGCAATTTGTAAGGGAGTTCAAATACCTATTTCCAGAAACTTCCACTCAGGAAGAAATCATATTTCCATAAGGGAACACAAAGAATGAGGGTGCCACTAAACATTATTTGGGTATTTGGGACATGTGCTTTTTATTTTTTGCCAACTCAAAATCCAGTCTTTTTCTTGTCAAATGTAATATTGCCAGAGTGAAAGTGACAAGACATACAATAAAGTTGAGGAAGAGAAACACAAAGACCTAGATAGTAACCTATTTATTTTCCAGAGGAAAAAAAGTAACAACTATTCTGGCAAAGAAAATAGCCCTGTATTTGGTCTTTTTTTTTTTTTTTTCCTGTTTTCCCCTCAATTTAAGAGAAAAACTTTTCAAATTCACACAAAATGGTATACCCTGTCTGCTTTTCTGTGGCTATCTTCAAATACATAACCTTTCAGGTCACCACAAAACACTTTTCTGAAATATGTCTCAATCTGTCTTTCAGTGTGACAATGAAATTACCAGTCAGTTCAGCATGTGACGTGACTGAATTAGGCTGTAGCTGACCAACTGCTATCATCATCATACTCCATTCTTTACTTCCTGGCCGGGGGGAGCGGGGGGAGATCACTGAAAAACCCTGGAACAGAACCACAGCTGATTATTTGTACAAGGGAAGTGACCCTGTGGAATTACACCGTTCCGTTCTCCTAGAGACCTCAGGTCTAGAGAACCACTGATGCAGAAGCAGGTTTGCTTAAAGTCTTCTGTCACCACCTTGCCAGCCTCCAATTTGTGACTCCATTAGTTACATACCTGTCCAACTCCCTTTGGACTGATAGCGAACACCTTGGAATGTCTTCAGATGAAAGTTGTATAGGAGTACTTGACCTTCTTTAAGAAATACTGATCAAAGTATTACTGATCAAAGTATTACTGATTACTGATCAAAGAAATACTGATTGCTGGGATCAATAAGCTGTTCACTCAGAAAAAAAATATATATATATATATTACATATATAATACATAAATGCACTTTAAAAAAAAATTCACAAAGACTTGCTGCTACTCCAAGTAGAACTGGTTTTGTTCTTATGCTAGTACAGAGAAGCTGGCTTCCAGCCGGGCCTGACTGAGGAATACCCACAGGATCAAATGAAATTCCTACCATGTACACCATCTTTTTGACTTAGGGCATTGTCTCTAGAAATAGTCTGTTAAAATACAACTATTTGATCTAGAAGGGATAACATACTGAGTAATTAATAGGTTCTAACACCTTTGCATGGATGTGTTTATTAACATAGATGGCAGAAAGCAAATCCCTAAGGATAGGGATCAAAGACAGACAAGTGGGATGAAGAGATGGGCGGAGCAAGAACCCAGGGCATGACTGAGAATGTCCAGTAGTGGCTAGAATAGCCACAAAATGTGCCCCAAGGCTGCATCAGGGCTCTGGTGCCGTAGAGTCGCAGCACTGTCTGCTTTCTCATATTGCCCTGGGCCCCCTTTCTTCTTGAGGAAAGCCTAGAAACAGTGTATCTCCGGGGTATCTTTGGAATTTGTAGGAACAGCTCAAAAGGTCTCACTTAGAGGTATGTGCAAATAAGATGCGATTGGAGAATTTCCTCTCCAAGGCAAAACGAAGAAACAAAAATATTCTGACAAGTCACCCAATAACCAAGCAAATATGATATGTTGGCCTGTTCATGTGTCATAAGCCTTTCACATACACATTGTACTAAAGAGCATCTCCCGCCCCCCTTCTCCCTCTCTCTCTCTCATTCCCCGCCCCTCCCCCACACACACACACAACCCCCTCCTCTCTCCTTCTTTCTCTCAACTGGATTCAGAGGAAACTAACACATTGTCCCAATGGTCCCAGTGAAATTCCAACCCAAAGTAGCTGGAGGAAATGCATAGATGGAGAATACCCTACATGTGCCAACTCAAGAGGCTCTAATAGCTGGAGACTCCCTCAGTGACCTGCAGTGAGGACACACACACACACACACACACACACACAGAGTTTGGCAAATACACCCATTTGAAGACCTTCCAAACATTTCTCTTCTCTCTCCTGAATGAAGCTACCTCATTGTCAATGAGATTTTAAATAAAATTGAAGCATAAATTTGCTTCAACGGTCACATAGGTTAAAAAAAAAAAAAAAAAGAATTAATAGCCTAAGAAGCTGGGGCAAAAGACCAAAAAGTTAAAGCGCTTACAAGGCAAATAATTTGAAGAGGCAGGATAAAATCAAAAACAGAATTTAAATGATCCCAGCCTAAGAATTTATAAAAGACCAAGTCCTGACCTATGACAGAAATGAGAACTTTATTGGGCACGTAATTCAGAAAGGCAGGAAAGGCTGATACACAGAACACAATGAATGTCAGGCTAAGGATTTAAATCTCAGTCTGACGGGGTCGGGAAAACCAATACAATAATGCCAACGAGAAGAAGAGGCGAAGGAGAGACGTGCTGTGCAAATCTAGTGTGGTTTAGAACTTGGACGTCATAATTGGCCCACGTTGTAATTAAGAATCTAGAGGGCCTATTGAAATGAAAGCACAATGGGCAGATTTGGATTTTGCTGCATGGAGCCAGAATACTTAACGCAGTAAGAGTTTTCCCCGATTTTGGCTACATCCTTTCATAGCTGACAGCCAGCAAGGCTTATAAACATCCTTGCGCTACCTGTTTCATAACAATCGCGACTGACAGAAGGGAAATATTTTAAAAGTCCTTACATGATGGTTTCATCTTTGAGTTTTCTATCTCCCTTCAGGAAAACACTTTTTGGGGTTATGATTTCACCATCTGATCACAGGAAACTGAGTTCATTACAGGCATGAGGTCAAGGCTGAGTTGATCTCTAGGCCAATGATAAACTGGCATTACGGGCTCGTTTTATTTATAGAGACCCGTGATATCAAATTAGATGGAAAGGAGGAGAGGGAAGAATTTAGCTTTATTTAGAATAAGTGTCTCTGGAAGGCATCCACAACCAGTTTTCTAAAGATATAAGACAATGCCATAGGTTCTGCCTTTGCCTTTAGGAAAATCGGAAAAGGAAAGTAAAACGCTTACACACTACTGTGATTATGAGCTAATTCAAAGGACCCATCTTCATATGAAAGTAAAGTAACCTGAGGAAAATAATGCATTTTGTCCATTTCTACTGCTCTTTCATACAATCCAATAAATAGACCCTAGGGGTCACTGACTCAGCTTGCCACACTAATTGGGGAAAATGAAACAAAGAAAGACAGGATTTTTTTCCTGTTTTTCTTGTTTTGTTTTTTTTTTAAGGATAGGCCTTTATGACAACTAGTTGCAACGTGAAAATAAAACATCACATGCTAGAGAACTCATGAAGAAATGTAAGCCTTCACGAGAGCCCCACAGCACAAATTCTTGGTTCCTGCAGTTTCTGCAATGCAATGCTCACTTAGGGAAGATTTTTTTAAGACAATATAAGAGCCCTTCAATAATCTCATTAGGAAATTAGGAATCTCCATCAAGAAAAACTCCACTGGCTACTTGACACCCATCAAGGTACCCAGAAAAAAAAGAAAGGATGTCAGAGAAGCATCCACTTCTGAGTTCAGAGTTCTTAATCCAAGGGAGGCGGTGACTTTAAGAAACTCTTTGGTGAAACTGACATTTATAAGAATCAAGAAAGGAAGCCTTCAGTAAAATGTGGGGAGCAGAAGCTCTTGGGCCCTTAACAGAGCTTATCTTTCACATAAAGGTATCTTGAAAACCTTTACACAAGTTCTTTATGAGGGAATAATTTCTGAGCTAGGGCAGACAATGGTCTTTCAAATCCATTCTCAGTTTAGAAAGCATTTGTAAGGAGGATTTTTTTTCCCAGCCACCGCATGAGAAGTGTGTGATGCCCTTGGAAATCTCTGTAATTAACAATAAGCCTCTTTCACAATTGAAAGTGGACCCTCATACCCTAAAGTAGCACTGATGCTTCTATTTCTGACCTACACCCTTGATTTTATGCAGTGTCTTTGTAAAAACCAAGGGCAAGAACAACCTGGAGAGAAATTTTCAAATTTTGGACCAGAGCCACCAAATCAATAATGATGGAACAAAATGAATTAGCAACCTCCACTGCTTCAATCACAGGGAAAAGCAAGGAGTTAGCCAAAAGAGAAACTGCGGTCAATGTTAAGAAACAGAATGAATTGACTTTGAGGTAAGCTTATATCTAATTAAATGAGACTGGGGGCAAAGTCAAGGTAGACTCATCCGCAGCTGATAAGGAAGTGATCAGAGGCAGGTGACTCAGCTCAACTGAACCGCATTTTCCAAACTGGAAAGGAGAGCAGGAAGTGTGATGGGAGGAGGTGGGGCGCACAGGGAGGAAACTGCAAGTTTTTCAGAAGGTATTTTCCCTCATCCTGGTACTGTACGTAGTACATATCTCAAACTCTCACCACTAGCAATTAATGTCCAAAGGTTCAACAGGAGGAAAAAGGAGCAAAACCACTGCTGTGTGGGACTGGCATATGAACTGAATGCAGCAGGCAGAGAGAACCAGCGAGGTATACCTACCATTGATTTCTAGTAGTGAACCTAGGTTCTAGTGGTGAACGCTTTGTCATGCTCGTGGAAGCCTGTCATGAAACTACGGTTCCCAGACGCCTGGATTATACCATCACCAGCCACCCACGTGGTGCCTTGTGAGTCTGGGAGAAAAATAACAAAATAATGCCATTTGCATCAACATGGCTGCCACTAGAGGTGATCATACCAAGTGCAGTTAAGTCTGAGAGAGAAAGACAAATATCATATGATATCACGTATATATGGAATCCAAAATAGGGCACAAATGAACCTATCTACAAAAGAGAAACAGACTCAAGGACATAGAGAACGGATTGTGGTTTTCAGGGGGACGGGGTGGGGGAGGGATGGAGCGAGAGGTCTGGGTTAGCAGATGTGAGCTTTTATATATAGGACGGATAAACAGCAAGGTCCTACAGTACAGCACAGAGAACTATATTTAGTATCCTATGATAAGCCATAATGGAAAAGACTATACTAAAAAACGAATGCTTATATATGTATAACTGAATCCCTTTGCCGTACAGCAGAAATTAACACAACATCGCAAATCAACTCTACTTCCATTAAAAATAAATAAATAATAAAGGCCGAAGACACTCCTGGTGGTTTCTTCACGTATTCTCTGTGGACTTGGCACTCGTAGAGTCATAAAATGGGATCCAACTGCCCACCAATGATGACACCCTTTTTTTTTTTTTTAGAAGAAAGGGGGTTTCCAAGGATTCCATGCAGTACCCTGAGTTGTACATGGAGATGCTGTGTCTGACAGCCCAATTAACATCTGCTTTTAGCCTAGAGGCCTTGTCAGGACCAAGAGCCTGAGCAAAGAAATGAAATCCCATCTTTCTTACCCCACTCACCACATCCACACTGACCTCTAGTGACCCCTGTAACTTGAGTTAAGGAAAACTGCCCTCAACTTTCACGCAGCCACTCAGATCAGAAAAACTCCAGCTTTTTTCCACAGTGCCCTGAGCTTTACCAACATATATTAACACTTCCTGATCCACTTGCAAACACACAGTGTTCTTTAAATGTGTATAAGTGACACTCAGTACTTTTGAAACACTCTTAAATAAGCCCAAGATGACTCACCATTTTCTGGTCCTATACTGCTAATTATATGTTCAAAAATCCCTTTAAAAGTCACAAAATCTATCTTGGTACTCTCAATGCTTTTAAATGGCAAAAGGGTTGGCCATGAAGGACTAGGCCTAGCAAGGCCAGTAAGAAATTAACATGAACACTGAGACAGACTTGGGCCCTTCTACAGACCTAAATTCACAAGAGTGCTGCACGCCCTTATCAGGAAATTATAGATCTTATTATTGGGGAACTGGGTGGCAGGTGCCAAAAACATTTAAATTCGCTCCATTTCTAATTCCTGAAGCCCATTGTAGCTTGGTATTATGGTTTTATTAGATTTGTGCATTTAGCCGGGAACCTATTATTATAATAAAATACAAAATACAATTATTGTTTTCTTGCAGTGAGAACCTCAGAATTATCTACCAGTTTATTGTTTCCCCATCAAAAGAAATCCCGAGTTTAGATTTTTTTTAGACTTTTAAAGGAACGTTGCTTCCTCTATCTATTTCCATTATCGTTCTTGCTTTGTGC
The DNA here is from genome assembly GCF_951394435.1 of Stenella coeruleoalba. Lineage (NCBI taxonomy): Eukaryota > Metazoa > Chordata > Mammalia > Artiodactyla > Delphinidae > Stenella > Stenella coeruleoalba. The sequence goes on from NC_137149.1 coordinate 50,554,373, forward strand.
TGCTTAACAGGAAAAGAAAGAAAAAGGAATTGAGATGGAGGCCATAAGTCACAACGGTTTTCCTTTAATTACAGTATTATACTTATATTTCTCATATTTTCTACCGTTATCTCTGCCCAGCCAAATCTCCATTCCTCATTCAGTGCTCATTAATTGAGATGGCGTTTGGGGAAAGCTGATATATCGATGCGAGTTTCATATGGCCAAGTGCTCACCTACTATTACACACCAAATGGAGTTCAATACCCGTAATGGTCAATTTAGCTACTTGTCATATGATACCCACTCTTCATCCATCCCTCACCGATGCTCTTACAATTCCTCTTTTCTCCTCTCTCTTTCCACTTCACATTATTATTTTCTCTCTTCATCAGAGAATGAAAACGTTTTAGAAATACTGAAGGGAATCACATCAGATGTGAGACACCACAAAATTATGCTCAGATCACTGATTTTAGAGTTGGAAGGGGCCTTATAAATCGTGTCGTCCGAACTCCCATTTTCCAGATGAGGATAGCGTGACCCAGGAAGATCACACTGCAGTTAGTTAAGGACAGAAGTCAGGACCTGTCTCCCACTTCTTAGGTCGCTACCAGTGAGTCCTGACTCTGTGCCCAATAGACAGGGCATCATCTCCCATAATCTTCAAGACAACCTCATGAAGTAGATGTTAATACTGCTTCCATTTTGGAGATGAGGAAACTGATGCACAGAAAGGTTAGGTATTTGCTCAAAGACACTCAGAGAATAAGTGGCAGACTCAAGATTCGAACCCAAATTTGTCTAATTATAGAGACTTACCTCTAAACGCTACCCAGGACCATCTTCTCAATATTACCACGAACTGCCCTTATCCTTGGTTATTATATATCCACATAAATAAAAACATCATTAGTGGTGCTATTTTACAGTAAATAAAATAAAGTACAGACTTTGGAATGAAAAGGTGTGGGTTTGACTCTTGGCTCTGTCATTGATTAGCTAGGGAACTTTCATCAGGCTCATCAACCTCCTGAAAATAAGTACTTCATTGACCAAATAGAGATAATAACAACAACCTCCTCGAAGGGTTACGGTGAAAGCCAAATAAGGTCATTCAGCCACTCATCAAACATATACTGAGCACCAACTATATGTCAGGCACTGTTAAAGTGCTGGGTATGCAGCATCACCACTCCTGTGTTCCATCTCAAACCCAAACCCACAGCAGCAAAATAGGTGCTTGACAGCAATGGAGGAGGGGAAGGGAGCAAACGGTTGGTCTGTGTTAGCTAGAGAGAGAGGGTCTCTGTCTGTCTTGTTTTTTTCTCTCTGACTCTCCATGTCTCTGTTTCTCTGCATTATGTGAAATACAAGAGCTTTACAAACAGAAGTCATTATATTAGTCACTGGAGTGATTATATAGTACAAGAAGCTCTCCATTTCTTAGGAACCTTCTACCTGTCCACCACTGGGCGTTTTCCCTCTCCAGAAGATCTCTTAAGTGAATCCAGTCAGACCAAGGGTGTGTGTGTGTGTACGTGTGTGTCTCTGATTACTGATTCCCCCTACTTTTAGATTTAGATACTCTTTGGAAAATTTTATTGTACTTTCTATAGATACTTTTCTTCTAATTTACTAAAGTTGAGGAAAAACTAATAGTTAACATTTGAGCCCTGACTATGTTTCAGGCACTGTACTAACACAGCACGTGTACTATCTGTAGTATACAACTACTGGTAAAAGGACTTGAATATCAAGCACTTCATCAGAAATTGAGACTCCTGACTCTAAAGAAGGTTGCACTGGAAAGTCAGATTCCACTTACACAATTGTTTTACCCACACAATCATTTTTTTATTGAGCATCTACCATGGACCAGGCACCTAACTGTCCCAAAGACATTCTGCTTTCACGGAGCTCACAGTCTGGAAAGGGGAACAAAAATGCAAATGAACCATGATGAGAAAACTGGGCCTGTGCTATCATCGAGGTGAGGTGTTGTAGGGCACACAGAGAAAAGACTGGTGAGCTCTCTCGTAGAAAATAAGGTGAGGCTTCCCGAGCCTTCTCTATGAAAGCAGACCTCAGACATTTAAGGGCTGGGTGTGATCCTACTCGCCTCTTCACCACTAACTTTCTGTGTGATCTTGGGCAAGTCACCTGACTTTCCTGCCCTTAGTGTCCCTACGTCTAAAGCAAGGTTAGGGATAGAGAAGAAGGCTAAGGGTACCCACCGTCGCACAGTTATGAGGATGACCCTCTTCTGAAGGAGTTAGAATATCTACACATGTAAAGGGGGAAAGCGTTCTATAGGCAGAATTCAGGCTCCATAGTAAGTAGTTGCCTTGCCTTTGGGAGTAAAAAATGTGGTGCAAAAAACAAACCACTGGGGCTTCCCTGGTGGCGCAGTGGTTGAGAGTCCGCCTGCCGATGCAGGGGATGGGGGTTCGTACCCCGGTCCGGGAGGACTCCACGTGCCGCGGAGCAGCTGGGCCCTTGAGCCATGGCCGCTGAGCCTCCGCGTCCGGAGCCTGTGCTCCGCAACGGGAGAGGCCACAACGGTGAGAGGCCCACGTACCGCAAAAAACAAACAAAAAAACAAACCACTTTTCTTTGAACTCTGGACTCTCCCTCAGGGTGGCCGTTGGCTGCACACCCTGAAATGGGGCACCAGGGGGATGCTTGAGTCTGCTGGCTCCTTACTGCATCTCTATTTCCACCATCCTCTCCACGTGCAGCCTTCTCGCAGCTCCTGTGCCCCTCCTGTATCCCAAACCCAAAGCAGCAAAAGAGGTGCTGGTTGACGACGGAGGAGTGGAAAGGAGCAGATTGCGGGTCTGGGTAAGATGTTTAGGGAAAGGCTGTCTGTCTGTCTTGCTTTTGCTCCCTCTGATTCTCAATGTCTTCGTTTCTCTGCATCATCTCCCCAGACTCTCTCCCTCACCCCCTGCACCCGCCTCTCCCCAGTTTTATACTTGAATCCCAGTAAGTTCAACGAATGGAAGGTGAACGTCACTCTATGTTAAAATGCTTTGCATCAATGGAAAGTGGAGTCCAAATGCTGGTGACTTTTATTAGTTCACGTTAATGCCGTTAAAAGCCTCCCGGTAATTTTCCAGAAAGGTATGTCTTATGCTGAGGTCCACAGGAAGATATAATAGACTTCAGAAGAACTAGAAGCCACGGAGAAGGAGTCTTAAATCAGAGGCTTAGAGACACAGAAGCCCTTAGGAAGTTCTGTGTGTCAGGTGAGAGGAGGACTTGAAAGCTTACTTCTCTTTTAATTATCTGATGCTCACACCCCCCTCCTTTGTTGCCTTCAGCCTGAGCTGATAAGGAAAGACACCAATAAATATCCTGCGGTCTGAAGGGAGAAGCTATGTTTCATGGGACTCCCTGCTTCTACAGCTGTTGTTAAAATATTACTGCTAATTAGCTGGCTAGTTATATATAAACCCTTACAAAGGAGTATTTTTACACAATCATAAAATAAATTAAACTACCAAAAATTCACGCTGTTAATTAAAATAACCCCTGTAGGAGGGGGAAAAAATCGCTACAAGGCTGAGGTAAACAGGAGGCAATTTCACAAGCACAAACTGATTAATTTTATTTCCCATTACATGTATTTGCTAATATCATCAAAATTAGAAAATAAAGCAATTTTGCCTTGACAGTAGTTCAAAAGGAGGCAGTTCCTAGCAGAGGAATGTAGCTATTCAGATACACCCTTGGCCGGAGAGCAGCTCTCAAAGACACCTCTACAGAGAGACACACATCATGTAGGGTGAGAGAGAAAGGGGACCCCTCCCCAGTCCCCAGAAGCAGCCTCATCCTGCTCATGGAACATCCATGGCATGACCTGTCATAGTCACATCCCCCTCCCAACCAGAGAAAAAGCCATGAGGATACATGAGAAACTAGGATGCTGAGGGGTGGCGGGAGGAGGATGTAGAAAATGAACTCATCTACCCCTAGTTCCAGAATGGCCAAGATAGTTTATTCACAATTTATTAACACTGTTTGTGTATTCTCTCTTGCATGTGTCTCCTGCCCCAGATATTGTAATGGGGTTGCACTATTCTAAAGTTTGTGTATAATTCCTATATGTAAGTAATTGTCCAAACCCTTTGTGGATCATCCCTTTATAAAAGATTACAAGAGGTTAATCAAAAAGTCTAGAAAATACTTTTGTAGCCCCCCAAAAAATGCTATTTAGGAAAGAATGAACTCAACCTTCAAGTTCTTGCCTCTTTGTCTGCCAGCCAAGTTCAATGATAGACTTTAATTCAGCTGGGGAACCCCTCCAGACACATAACATTTTATCACCCCCGATCTCTCCACCCCAAGTTGTTTCAAGCAAACATTCACCTGAAAGTATATTCCTAAAAAGTCCAGATACACTACTTCATATCCCTTTTCGTCAACCAGAAATATTCTCAATTCCCTTGGACCTGTAATTTGGTTGCTTCGTTTACAGCACCTTGAAGCAGGGCTTATTCACTCCTACACCTCTTCAAATTCATCTACAAGCTCAAGCCTTGGGTAGCACCTAGTTTTATGGATGGCTCTTCACAAAGACTCCCAGGCTTTGTCAACAGGACACCAAACAGCTGGAAGAAGAGGTAAAACTTCAGGCCTAACTCCAGATGTTTCATCTGTGCAGCTCCGAGTATCCAGATGTTTCGAGGGAAAAGAGAACAGCATTTTATAAACGCTGCCTTTGACAAAGAAAACGAACAGGTGCATGAACAATCCAAAAGAGCAGATAAAACGGGAACTCATGGTTGCCTCTGTACGTGTTGGAATATTTTATTCCTGTCCTTTTGTTCTGCTGTAAGGTTTTCTTCCAAGCAGCACTTTGTATAGATTCACGATACCATTAGCCAGTACTTCCCCAGCTATTAAGGAAGCAATAGTCAGGGTGTCTGAAATGCCAAAGCCCCAACACAAAATCCTGTTGATGCTCTCTCCTTAAAAGCTCCAGCTCACCACTGCTGCCCTGATGAAAGATCTCTTTATTCCTCATCCTGACCAGCCCACAGCCCTTCAGTCACGTGTTCTGGCTTCCGGTCTTCTCCTCCGCCCGGCAGCCAAGTGACTGTTCTAAAACTGCAGCCGAGATTCTCTGTCTTCCCCAAGGCCTCATTCCAGGATGCAGCCCAACACCTCTGCAGAGTCTACAGGGCTCTTGACCAGTGACATTCACCACTGACACCAGCCCTGTGCTCCAGCCCACGAAGGATAACTTTGCTGTGCTTTGGAAGATTCCTGTAAATCTTCATGCCTGCCTGTCTGTGTAGTTGCAGTTGTCCTACCCGGAACACCAGCTTGGAAGACGGCCACTCTTATCTCATAAGGATTCAGAAGTTGCCTTCTCCGTAAAGCTTGCTATGGCCTCACCAGCAGGGTCGCTCGCTCCATCCTCAGCACATAAGAAGCATTTATCTCAGTGTGTTCTCTCCATCCACTGATCTGATCTGGTCCATATCTAACCATGGCCAAGTCTGTCCCTTTACCCCCTAAATAGCTCTTAACGTCCCTTCAACAGCCTTGATCTTAAGACAAAGACCAAAATCGATCGCATCCACATCTGCTGCCTGGACTCCGTCCTGCTGGCCTTCATCACTCCCTGGGTCCCCATGTTTCCTCCTGTTTCAACACTTGCCATCCCCCTGATTGGGATACTAACCCTACTCCTCTCCTTCCAACCTCAGAACATTTAATTCCCACTCACCCTTCACAGCTCAGAGAAAACAGTCTGTTTCATGTAGAAACACTTTCTGATGCCCCTTTTCCACCCAATTTGAGTCAGCTTTTGTGCTTATATACACACAAAACCACATCCCTTTCCATCAGTACACTTAAGTTAGTGCAATCGTCTTATATATTTGTTAAGGTGAAATTTTGATTAATGTCTTTCTCTTCCATTAGGCTGCAAGCTCCATTGAGAGTAGAGATGGTATTCTTGCTCCACTGCATCCCCAGCTCCTGGCAAGGTGCCTGGTTCCTCATAACTGCTCATGTTTGTTGAATGAATAAATGAATGATTTACATCCATGAAACATATCACTATGACCATAATTCGCTCCTTGAGGGCAGAAGCTATCTTTTATTCATATTTGGGTCCCAGCACAGGTGGATCCTCAGAATGCACTTGTTGAAGGAATACTGGGTGAAGATAGAGAGGCAGATTCTATGCCCCTAACAATCAGAGAGAGTGGACCAGCAGTTAAGCATCCTCTGTCACTTAACCGTGAACTCCCCATCTCTAGAATCATTCAAGGATAGAACAGATGGACCACATCAGAAATGGTCTAGAAGCAATTCAACCAATGGACTTGATGATCTCTCAAATCCTTTCCAACCCTCATGTTCTACGGTGCAACTAGAAAGACGGCAGGTGTAAGGAAGAGAGATCCGCAGAACATGAGTGAAATTGCAACTCCCTCCCTCCCAGAAAAGAGAGTTTCAGAACAAATGGGAAGAGCAGGTTTTTGCCAAGGTTTTCTTAATTGCTGGCAGGTAGCAGATATGAGAGGCTCTGTTAAAATATGCGTGTGATGGCTGGAAGGGAGATGTCAAAGATTACAGTCTCAACTCCCTGTCTGATGTCTACTCCTTCATTCTTAACCCGGCCCTTATTTCTAGATTTAGATATAGCTCAAAAGAGACTCAGACTTTGAAGACCCAGGCAGAAAATTGTGCTAGTCACATGGAATCATTTTGACTGTTTTCTCAGCTGTTTCCTAAGAAAACAGATTTAACATTTGTCACCTTCATTCCGGAATAAGGAAAGAGATTTCACTTCCTCCTGAAGCAAAAACCACAAGGTGGATTTGGCATTTGTTGAGTATGGAGTGGGGTTCAGATTAATGGTGTGTTGAGGGTTTCTTTGTTTTTACAATCTTTCCATATTTTCACATTCAAGAAGCTAAATGAATTGCCCATGCCTTTTCATGGGGCTCCTTAAGAGAAAGGTCCCACTGGGAAACTGTTCTCTTCACCTCACCATTTCTCCTTCCACTCTCCCTGTTTCACACCTTTGGCCATAATTAGTCAGTTTCTGGAATATAAGAATGGCTGGGGGAAAAAAAAAAAGAATGGCTGGGGGATGGAAGGGGAGAGGAAAAAAAAAAGATGAAACCAGAATTGAGCAACACATGATGAAAGGGGCCCACAGGACTGCCTTTTATTTCTCTGCATGTCTAAACTGACAGTCATAATATTTCCTATGTCAGGTCATATAATCAGATCATCCGTTTTTGAGCATGTATATATGCCATATTCTTTATACATATTAGTTCACTGATTTTCAATTACCGTATAAGTTAAGTGGTATTATTGTTATTTAACAGGTGGAGAATTTTAGGCTTCAATAAGCTAACTATCTTGCCCAGAGTCACATTAATTAGTGACAGTTAGGGTTGGAGCCAGGATTCAGACCCAGGTTTTCTGCCTCCAAATCCAGGTCTGACACCTCGATCCGTACATCTCAGAGAGAGTCAGTAAAATTTTTCATTAACAAAGACCCAGTTAGCTGTCATACTAGATCAACCAGGGGTAGTTTTGCTCCTGAGGGGATATTCAGGAAAGTCTTGAGACACTTTTTGGCTGTCACCATGGGTAGGTGCTGCTGGCATCTAGTGAACAGAGGCTAGAAATGCTCCCAACATCTTACAATCCACAGGACAGCCGCCCACCACAAAAAAAATGATCAGGTCTGAAATATTAATAGCACCAAAGCTGAGAAACTCTGTGCTAGATGCTCCCATTATTATGTAAAATGGTTCTCTACCACGAACTCATGACTTTCTGTGTTAAACAGGGGAACAGTTTGTAACTTCTTGATATACATGTTTAACAATGTCTGGAATTGGCCAAGGTTCTTTTTAAGAATGTTAAAAAAAAAAAATGAGGAAGAAGTAACAAAAAGAAAGAGAAAAAGAAAATGAACAAGAAAAAGAGAAGGAGACAAGTAACATTAGACACCTACACTGCAGCATTCAACAGCTGGATCACATTACATGGAAATCTGCCGCAGCAACAGCACAACAGGCTGCTTTTGTGTCTTCATGAATAACGCAATGTGCTGGGTAAATGCTTTTCCTCATTTAGAAACAGGTAGTTAATGGGAATTGAAGTGATCAAATGCTGTGTACCCCAAGGTTACTTACATCTCAGGCCTGGGTGGCCCAGAGCTCATAAATAAAGCATTGGAGCATCTTATTTTAGGCCCCAGTCAGATAAGCAAAAGCTTGCATCATGTGAGCCGAGCCCACAGCGCGATATGACACTGAGCCTGCTAATTCCAGGACCTCTTGGAATGTGACATTTCGAGCACAGTACACCGAGTTCATGCCCTGTGGAAGCTCCATGGCCCATCAGGCCTTAACTTTCCATCACCTCCTTGATTCAGCTGCCACGAGAGACGTCACCGAGCTAGATTTTCAGTGATGCCCAGCTCCTTCCCTACTCTGCAGAAGTTAATGTGAGGCATATTTGCAACTTACAACTCTGATTTACTCACTTGCTGGGACGAGGACCACAGACGGCTTAACAGCCCGCCAGCTCGCACAGACCATTCCCTCGGAAAACGTTTGGCCCAACTCATGACACAGCTTGGCAGCTCAAAAACACAGCTGCCGGACCATGGCGGAATGCGGAGTTGAATATAAGAAAAGAAAAATGTCTATTCTTTCCCTCAAAGTTTTACATGTAATTATGTAATCATATCCCTATTCAGATACTTGGACATAAATTGTGCTTAATTAAATTGTTGCTAATTTGTTGTTTTATTGTTAGTTCATGGCTTGTTTGTCGACATCTACCCACAAACCGTGTGCAACACACACACACACACACACACACTCACACTGACGCTCAGCCATGCTATGTTGTTGCTTTGAAAATAATGAAAATGTTCTCTGTGAATAATTCCTCTATTTGACAGAATCACAAAATTTTTCCAAGAGTGCTTATTCACATGGTATACAAATGGCTGTATGAATAACTCTAATGTGATAATTTGCTGGTGTTACTGTTTCTTTTCTCACAGACTTCCTATAATCTGATCCTATCAATCAAATAATACATTCTCTGCATGAAATAAATTCTCCTTACTATACAAAATCAGCTCCTGTAATAAATAAATTTCCCAGTGATCAGTATTAACACTGTTTCTCATTCAGATCCTAGCCCCAAGAAATTATCTTCAATATATGTTTGTACACTTGAATCTGGGGTAATATACATGCTCTGAATTTCCTACAAGGTTGTATAATTAGTCATTGACTAAAAGCCACCACCCAACTACCAGGAAACCATCTTCTGGGAGAAGGGACACTTCCGTCCAGCACACATCACCTCTCCCATTCCACTTGGAATCCGTCTAGGTACCAACTCCTCTGCCTCTAACACTGTTTCTCAAAGTGTGGGCCTCAGAGCACCTGCCTGTTAGAAGTAAAGATTGTTATCAGCTTTTCAGGGTGCGTTTTAGAAACGGTGATTCCTAGATGCCATGCCAAACCGATTAGAGCTGACCCTCTAGGGGAATCTGGATGTTCAACAATACGTGCAGGTGAAATTGGCTTTCTTCCTTGAGTCTTGTGGAATATGGACTGAGGGGTAGAGGAGAGAGAGCAAAAGCATATTACTAAACAATTTTCCCTGGAACAAGGGATGCAAATGAGATTGTGGGAAATGTGCTCATTAACTCACTGCATTGGAAGTAAAATAATGTCCAAAATTTCATAGTAAAAATCATCAGTTGGCTAATGCCCTACATCCTCTCAACCCTACATCCTCCCAACCTACCAAAAAAAAAAAAAAAATCTGGTCTTCAGAAAGATAACGCTGAGGTTCCACAAAAAGAAAGAGGCACGAAAACAGAGATATAAGCATTTTTCCATGATATCCTTTAGAATGAATTTTCAACTGCAAAGGTTTAAAAAGAAGTTTTCCTAGCTAAAACTCCACTTACCCACCAAGGCTTCTAGTTCTAGTTCTATATTTTGCCTGATAACCAATCATCTCTTTGGTTTTCTATCCCAGCTCATCATCACTGTGATGACAGAGTAAAGTGACTTTAATTCAAAGTTCCAGAAGAGGCTCAAAAGTAAGACAATAACCTAATTTACACCAAAGAGATCAGCTCTACCTTTGGAATTAGACCTGCACCCACACAGCACACCCAGGGGTTGCTGACTTCAAACATCTTTGTTAACTTTATTCCAGGTAGTTGCTGAGACTGGCTGAGTAAGTGTATGCACAGTGTTCATGTAGCAACAGTGCAATCACTGCCGTCATTATTAATATCACTTATTAATATTGTGCTGTGGTCCTGTGAGTGGAGTCACAGGGCCTGTCTCACCCACCAGCCCACAAATGAAGGTATCTGAGGATACAACTGGCATTCAACCATTCTCATCAACTCAAATGTACACACCTGGGGGGAAGAACTGTGTTTTCTGTTTTATGTCCCCCTAAATCGCCTAAAAACTAGTTGGGCATATAGCTGCCCCTGAAAGATACATGTGTCATGGTAAGAACTATCGCATGAGTATTGTCATCCAACCTTGGTCTGTGGTTACCAAGACCAAATAAAGCATATTTTGAACCTTCTGCTTCCAACACAGGGACCTGGATTTCTTCCCCAAACGAGTCAGAGATAAGATGGCAGCCTCACTACACCTGGGGAGAAAGTGTATCACGGGCAAGCTCCTTGCAAATTCAGATCCTGTTACTCCGGAAGAACAGAAAAGGAAAGTGTCCTACCCTCTCCCAGGAACCATGACACCTCTGCCTGGATCCCAGCTGTATTTGAGACTTACCGTGTGGCCTTGGGTAGCTCATTTAACCACTCAGTGTCTTAATTTCTTCATCTGGAAAACGAAGATGCTACCTACAGCATAGGCACAGCGTTTCAAGGTTAATGGTGAGGTTGACATTGAAACACAACCTTGCAGGGGAATGTCTAATGTGGGGGGAGAAGTCAGGCACAGCAGTGCACTCCTGGTGGTTATAACATATGCAGGATCGCAAAACTGGGCCCTAAGGTTAGCAGCGCACATGACGAGTGCAATAAGTGTGTGTTCACAACACACCACCTGGAGTCTTTTATTGTTATTGCCAAGTGCAGTTGATAAGCAAACAAAGTACGGGGGTGGGAGCCCTTATTTATCAAACGTGTTGATGCAGATCTGATATTGACAGGCAATGGGCCACTTTTATATTCAGATCAATAAATCCATTTCATAATACAGTACAATCCCAACACTTTGTTCCCAAATCCATCCATCTAGATATTAGAAATCCATCCTGCCTTGCCTGCAGTCTGTCAAATGTCACCACGGAGTGCAGAAGCCACCCTGCCAAGTCTATATCCTGAACTAAATCCCAATGGAAACTTCCCAGATATAAATAACCACTATGAACATACAGGGAAGAAAAATAGCTATGAAGTTTCACTCTTACTTTTTTTTTTTTCCTTTCAGCCTGTGACAAGTAAAAAATCATAGAGTTACTCACTCTCCAAAAACAATCTAAAACCAGAAGGTTTAACCAATTCAATTTTCTAGTCACTGTGACAACTATTTTCATCCTTGGAACAGCGTCTGGGGCACGTATACAGGACTAATCCCATGGTGCTTTCACGGGCAGGCCCCACTGGAAACTCTGAGGGAAGCTTCCGTTCCTGGACTCACTGTGGGCAGTGGCATTTGATGACACTCAGAGTCTCATGCCATGAAGAAAGATTCTTTATTTACAGTCAGAGAGGGAGAAACCTTCCTTCTACTTGGGAGTTGATTATTGAGATCCCGGGGAGTCAGTTGTGAGGAGAGTCCAGTTTAATAGGGAGTGGGGAAACCCACTCAACACTTGCAAGGCCCAGGAGAGTAGCATAAAGAAAATAGAAAACTGAGCTTGAAAATCGGAATATCCAGCCTTGAATCGTGCAGAGCTAAGAACGTGTGGTCTTGTTTAAATCATTTGGCCTCCCTGAGCCTCGAACTCCCATTGTCAACAGGTGAAGGGGGCTGTGAGAGAATCAAAGGGTATGAAAGCCTCCGGCACAATGCCTACACGTAGTAAGTGCTCAGTAAATATGTGCTGAAACACAATCTGAAACAAGAAATACTGGATTACTGATATCACTCCTTAACCAATGGGCATAAGTTTAATGTACTGAATGCACACCATATGCCAAGCACTAAGTGGTGGGAATAGAGAGGTAAGATGTTTGTCCTCAGGATAAGACAGAGAAAGTACACAGGACTGGATTAGGAGACCAGTCATCTCTAAATATGAGACCCAGATCTGGAGACTGAGGGGCAGCCATCCTACCCACACCCAGGTTTGGGGGGCTGTGAATTATCCAAAAATGCATTGCCTAAAAATAACTGGTTTCTTGCAACTTACAGACTTAACTCCTGTGCTCATTTGCCCAGGATATGCCAACTCATTTTAATATTAGCCTCACACAGGTTGTTAGGAAGATAACTCTGCTGCAAATATAAACACTAGGCATGGATTGGTTTAGGATTATCTAAATATCCAACGGAAAGAAAGATTCAGGGGCAGACACATGTGCCATCCTGGAAAGCCGAAGGTAAATTAAAATGCCATATAGAGATAGCACAGGGAGATCAGCTCGGTGCTCTGTGACCACCTAGAGGGGTGGGATAGGGAGGGTGGGAGGGAGACTCAAGAGGGAGGGGATACGGGGATATATGTATACCTATAGCTGATTCACTTTGTTAAACGGCAGAAACTCACACAGCATTGTAAAGCAATTATACTCCAATAAAGATGATAAAAAAAAAAAGCCATATAGAGGATTCAACTCTTTTTCTATTGAATTGCATTACACATTTGCATTCTTGGGGCACGGCCTCTTTGGAATGTGTCTCATGCACAGTAAAAAGAAGAAATGGAAGAGGTAGAGAAGAGAAGAAAAGAAGGAAGAGAACGAAGGGGGGCAGTGGAAGAAGAGGAGGAAAAACTAAAAATCTCCCAAACAGCCCAGATCTCAGTCCGGCCACTCCACAGACGTTCGGCGGCGGGTGGTGGGGGGAGCAGATGTTTTCCCCTTCCCAAAGGAGCTGCCAGAAATGGGAGTGAACTCAGCAAGCTACAAGGACTTCCTTCTCCACGCTTCCTTTCCGAGGGTAAAGAGACTTGCTTCTTCCCCAGAACTTAATTGTTGTTGTTTTACACAAGAATGATTTAAAGGCAACAGTCTCCTGTCATAGCCCCAATCTCTCCTTGCCCCAGAATTTCTCAGGCCAAAATCATCTGGGAACCAGACACAGGATTTTCGTCATATTAGATGTCACCCCTACTATTAATTGTTTCATATGACTCATTTAAATCAAGTTACTTTTTAAAATTTTACTATTGTTCTAGGCAGTAATAGCTATAAAACCATGGTTTTTATTGTGCTAGCTGTATTTTCCTCATACACATTGAGATAAATCATTATGGTTAAAATAGCACAGCAGCGTGGTTAGAAGTACAGATGCTGACCGCATTCAAATCCTGGCTCTGCCACTACTAGTTGTGTGATCCTGGGCAAGTGACTTAACCTCTCTGTGTCCCAGCTTTATGGTCTGTTAAGTAATAATACCTACTTCACAGAGTCACTCTGAGGATTCAATTAGTTAATATTTGTAAAATACTGGTATTGTCTAGAACCTTCTACGTGAAAAACACTACTGGGGACACTGAAGGCATTCAAGTATACGCCATCTCTTGCCTCAGGATTTGCCTATGTTGTTCCTCTTCTTGAGGATATTCTATTGCTTCCTCTCCCCATCCCATCCAAAAGTCAAAAACAAAAGCAGTAGACAACACACCCTCATTCCTGCCTTCTTAAAAGCCTACCCATTTTAAGGTCCATTTTGAAGAGACACAATAGTAATTACAAACACTTATTGAGCATCTATTACTTTGCAAGCCCTGTGCTCCATCCTTTGAATATATCATCTAATTTAATTTTCATTTTTTTACCCTATGAGGAGGGCCCGAGCTTAAAGAGCTTAGGTAAATTTTCCTGAGGTCCTACACCCGGTGAATAGGAGAGTCAGGATTCAAACCCAGGTCCATGTGACTCCACAGCCTACACTTATCCCATTAAGCCATGAGGCCCCATCATGAAGTTCTCTCTTCCAAGAACCCACCACAGGGTTCAGACAGACATGAACTTTCTTTCCTCTCCCATTGGACTTAGTAAAGTCCACTTTACAGTATAATTACTTACTTGTTCGTCTTTCCACCTCTGTTATTCAAGATAATCTTTTCTATTTTAAGCATTTTGGAAAGAACTCATCCTAAAATGTCCCTGAAGCTGAAAAAGGGCTACATTATACTGGGCTGAATATAACATTTTCTTGACAACTTCAGTCATCTTCATCAGTGACAAGCCCTATGATATCCTATGCTATAGACGTGACTTTAGGGCAATTTTTATCTGTGTGGTACAGGGTGACTGTTAAAAAAAAATCAGACTTATGAGCCCCTCCCTGGATCTACTGAATCAAAATCTCTGGGTTAAAGACCAGGAGTCACTCAAGTTTCAGAATCACTGCCTCAGGCTATGTATGGGCATTTGACCCTGTTTATACTCCTAGACACCAACTGTAGCTTAGATCTTGTGTCTGTTTTTCATGGCTTTTCCGACCTCTTCCACCCTGCAAGTTGACAGCTATCGTTTCTCACTGCCAACCAACACTGCAGCATACATTTTTCCTATTTTATCTTCTAGCTGCCAGTGCTATGGTTTCCAAGCTCTTTCTTTTTACTTTTAGCACACTTTCCTGAAAACTGATTCTTAGGCAGATGCCAGTGTAAAGCACATAATATCAGAGCTATTCGGACACAACAGGGGGGAGTGGCTTGGATTCCAATGCTGGTCCCACTCCCTTTCCTCTGCCCTCCCCCTTTGCCACCATCCATGGGGGTCCTGAGTCCCCTCCCAGATTCCCTATGCTTCACAGAAAGCACTTCCAAAACCACTGAAATAACGCAACTTTCTGGGGAATCCTGCCACACACAGTTTGGAGATCATATCGCCAAATGTATAAACAGCCTCTATATTATATTTACAAAGTCACCCCTTACAGTGAATATCCTTAACGTGGGAAACGATGATCGCATTGTATTAGTATTTGGACTATCGTCTACTTTTGAAAGGCTCTCAGAAAAATAATGGTCAAGGAAATTTGCCTTTTCAAGAAAATCTCTCCTCTGTAAAAGAGAACGTAAGAGCATCCAGAAAAACTTTCTAACCTTTTAAAATTTTAGCCATCTTACATTGGCCGTGTTCTAAATAAGTCAGTAGTATAAATAGTCTAAAAATAAGTTTCAAGCAGCAGTTTCTAAACTTGCAAAAATATTTAGGCGAAGTTCTCTTATGCTCTTTTTGGATATTTCCTCCAAATTTATAATGTTAGAAGCAGAATTTAGGAAGTAAATTTAACATTATGTGCATGATAAGCAGGGGCACATGGAGGGTACATGATTTCTCTGGTGAATTAGCATGAGGTTCAAAGACATGTCTAGAGAGAGAGATATTATCACTGTGGCCAAAGTTTGACACTGAATGAATACAGGTAAAAGGTGTACAGAGCGTTCCTTTTACTGTTCTTTCAACTCTTCTGTAGCTTTGAAATTTTTCAAAATAAAATTGGGGGGAATGTTCAAACGCACGTACAAATGAAGCACAGTCATCGGGGCCTGGACTAGGGTGAGGAAATTGAGGCACCTAAGGAAGCACCTGCGGGACTCTCGGAGGGTGAATGCCTCCTTGGCACCGGTACAACTCCGAGAGTAAGCACCTCCTTCAATTTTGTACCATAGGTGCTCACTTGTATCACCCTCGCGTTGGCCCTAGTACTCAACCTTAGCAAATACACCTGCTTTCTCAAACTGACTGTAGTAATCCTAAAGAGAAGAAGCTTACAGTCAATGTTATGTATGCATTGATTCCTTCATTTATTCACCAAGCATGTATCGCACCCCAGCTATATGCTAAGTGACCACTCGGCTAGGAACCTATTCTGTGCTAGTAAACCATTTTGACACTCGAACAAAAGAATCTTAAACCAAATTCCTGCCACTCGTTTATCCATCCATGTGTTAGGTGCCAGAGACACTGTGATGACAGATCAGTCCCTACTAAAATGTCCTACTATCTGCCAGACACTGCTTTAATGCTATTATTTTCATCATCATCATCCTCTATTGGCATGTCTATTTTCCCAATTCCATGGAACTATTTCAAGGTAGGGAATGAATATTATTCATCTTTGTTTTTTTGACACCCAGGATGGTGATAGATAAAGTATTCAGTAAATATTGCTTGAATGGATGAAACCATAAATCTACTTATTTGTTCTTCCTCAAAGATTTGCCACATTTAGATGACTATGAAACTTCTTCCCAGATTGCCTAATATTGTAATACTAGCTAACATGTACTGGGTGCTTACAAACTGCCTCATATTTCCTAAGCTCTTTCCATATATGAACTCAATTAAGCCTTGCAACAAGGCTAAGAGTCTCCTTTTACCACTAAGCACACGGGAGAGACTTTGTATCCTTCCAAGGGCCACACAGCAGGTAAGAGGCTGTACCAGGGTTTGAACCCAGGACCCCAGCTCTGGAGCGTGCCCACTCAGTGACTCTTTTAAGTCACCTCACAATTCTGACCCAAAGAGGTGCTCCCCTACCCCAAACAGCACTCATCTTCAGCTCACTTTTCACCAACTATTTCCTAGGAAGATCTAGAGGGCACCAGGGACCCTTTTAGTGAAATGATCCTCAACTCCCACGGCCAAGTCAGACTTTGGGGGACTTCCTGCTTAATTTCACCTTGTCTAAATATAACCAGCTAAAAATAACCCGAAAGGGAAGTGTCTCAGAACCGCCAGAGGAGCCGCAGTACACTGCAGAGGACGTGATGTGAAAGAATGATCCAGCCTCCCTAAAACACTGAGATGCTTCCCAACCCCAGCCAGTGGCATATTGGGATGAAAAAACAGAGTCTCCAATTATTGAAATACCACAGTGTATTTAATTATGCAATTGTCTTACTGTATTAACAAGAGCTAAGGCACAACAACAATTGCTGAGATTTTTGCAATTTGGAAATGCAGGATTTAGTCTTCCCCTCAGCTGACTACTTCTCATGAGTCTGTCCATTTTTCTGGGATTATGGAAATGATCTTATTTTTGAACTGCTTCATTCAGAAATCGAAAGTAAATCGGACCCCCATTTTTGCCACTCCTTAAAATATGACCCCGCTACTGACTGAGCATATTTCAAGGGAAAAGATCTGCAAATTCACATCATTTTTGTTTTCACCAATCACTTCAGGCTCTCTCCTCCTTGGAAATTCAAGTAAATATAATGTAAAATATAAATTAAAAAGCAGTTATACAAATTACATATTTTCAATGACGCGAATACATTCACAAATACATTCCTATTCATCTGCTTAATAAGGTCCTATCCCAAAGGGTTCCTGTATCAGACTGTAAAACCCAGAGTATTTCATCAAAACATCTAATATAAGTATGCTGTGATATTATCATGCACTTCTATTTGCCACCATCACCTCAGCGAATATGAAATATAATCATGCAAAATTAAACATTCCATACATTTTCTATTCATTCTCTAACACTCTCCCTATACTCCAAAATAGGCTATCACACTTTCAAGTTTACAGGGACAAAAGGTAAATCAAATTTCTTGTTTCTGAAAGCATTCCAAGTAATAGGTCTTTTCACTTTAGGCTTTTCATCTAAGTATCACCAGGCTCTTTACACATAAAATATAATTAATCCATACCGTTGGCTACACCCCTATCCAATGGGAATCCTCCTTGCTGATATTCACTCATGGAGAAGCATACCTGCATTTTCTCAAGCTAAATTTGGTCCAGGCTATTAGGAATATGTTTCATTTACTTGAGCATGACTGGGAGGCATAATCTTACGTAGGAAAACCTGGCCCCTTCTCCCAAATAAGTGATAGCGAAGAACACAAACGCGGGCCCCCAGTTGCCTGGTGTTTGAATCCCAATTTGCAATCATTTAGCTGCGAGTTGATGGAGCAAGTCCTTTTGGCTTTCCTGAGTTTCACGTTGTGCAGTAGTAAAATTGGGATAATCACAGTACCTTTCCCATAGCTTTGTCAGGCAGATGAAATGAGCCACTCTACGTAAGTCACCTAAAACATAGCCTTGTCCTGCCCAGATATGACACCTGATGCCTTTCAAAGCCATTTCCCAAAGATGACATCACTGGGGTCTCACTGTCTTCCTGGGAAACAGTGGGAGCAGATGCTATGATGCCCATTCTACAGGGGAAGAGAGTGAGTTTCAGACAGAGCTCCTGGTGGTCAGGACTAGAGCCCCTGAACCCAGCCTAGGATTCTTCCACTATTTCTCTTTACATTCAGAACACACTGACTCAGTGTCCCAGACAGATCCCTGCTTATGTTTCTTTGGGGTGGTGGCAGCGCAGGGGAGAGCGTCTTGTTTCAAACCCCTGTTTCTGTCGCCAGGCTTGTCTTGCATAGCAAAAGAGCCCCCGATCGGCAGAAGACACATCAACAAGACTGCCTTAATCATGCTTTCTGCTAACTACGAAATGAAAGTTAATTTCATGCCTTTCATTCACAGACAAAAAGGTTCAGAGCTGTTTAAATTCTCTTCAGCCCAATGACAGTTAGTAAACAGGAGGCTTCGTGTTCTAATGCTTGAAATCACCCTT
The DNA here is from genome assembly GCF_951394435.1 of Stenella coeruleoalba. Taxonomy (NCBI): domain Eukaryota; kingdom Metazoa; phylum Chordata; class Mammalia; order Artiodactyla; family Delphinidae; genus Stenella; species Stenella coeruleoalba. The sequence continues at coordinate 50,573,134 of NC_137149.1, forward strand.
CTTATCTCAATATATTATTTATGCACTCGGCTTAAAATAAACAGCAACTTGCAAGTAGGTGAGTGGTCTCATCCAGGATGAACCTTTTCTTTTTTTTCACTCTGGCAGTTACTTTAAAACATCAGTAAACAGCCTTAATTCACTTCTAACGAATTAGTAGGCGACTGCTGCATATCCAGGAGGCAAGCAGATTGTATTATTAACCAGAACAACGTTCTCCCTGTCAGTCATCTGCACCTCACAGAGGGACGTGGGTTTTGCTGTGTCCTTACTCAAACCAATCCATGGGCGCATGGGATTCCAGACGATTCCTGCGAGGTCATTCTCTTCCAGACCTCTGATTAGATCTCTTGACTCTGAGATGCAGAATGAGGCCTGCAGAAGGGAGATTCTCAGTGCTGCTTGTTAAGAAAGATGTAGACAATGAGAAGCTTCCAGAGGGGTAAAGAGTCGGGAAGTCAAAGCAGACAAGCTCTGCTTGTGGAGGGAACTGAGGCAGGGGGACCTGATAAGTACCACCAAATACTTGAAAAAGGGGTGTCACTTTGGAGGAGGAAGGCTGGTTCTTTGTAGGGATGGATAGTAACATTAGGACCCGAGCGTGGAAGATACAAAGAAGGTGGATTTGGGTTCAACTCAAGAAAGAATGCTCTAACAGAAAAGAGTTGCCTCTCGGGGTAGTAGGTCAGCCTTTGGGGGTGCTCGGGTACCCATCAGATGGAATGCTTAGAATTGGCCAAGAAATAGGACTAGAGATGAGAGACATGCATGGACCCTTCCAGATATAAGATCTTACAGTCTTGGAAATCCCGGGGGGGGTCTCACTAAAATGGGCTTCGCTAAGCAGTCACAACCCTTTTAAAATTTCTCTCTGGAGTTTTTAAAGGGTGATAGCCACCCTTTAAAAATATATATACCATGAGTTAAGCTGGGCATGTCTTTGGCCAATCTACAGTTGTTCACACAACACCAGAGCACTGTTTGACCTAACAAGATAAAAATATGTCCCATTCAGCAGGGAAAATCAGTTGAAGCAGCTGCTATAGGATTATACAGTTTCTGCCTGCTCTTGGGTTTTGTGGCTTGCCGGCCTCGGCCATTCCATGGACAGGAGTCCACTCGCAAGTCACCTGGGCTGTCACAAGGTCACAAAGGGGTGATCCACACTTAGCTCACCACTGTAGCCTCCTCCCCCAAACCCAAGTCGGAAAACACAATACTTAGCAACTTAAGGAATGTCTTGTCCAGTTTCATCATTAACAAAACATCGCTGACCTCAGGGAAACATGCAGTTGTCTCCCTGAAACCAATCGTTTCTTTGAGACACAAATGGACTGATCAAAACACAGAGTTAAACGCAAATCAAAAAGAAAGGGAGAGAGAGGTGAGGGAAGATAAATACAGATACCTTGCATTCATATCCAGGGTTGATATCAACATTTTTACACAATATGCAGACATGTATTCTTCCAAATTGTCTAGTAAACATTAACCAAATATTTTGAGGGGTGGGTCAGGCTCTTCTACATCCAACATATTGACAAACCATTAGAGAGTTCAGAAAAGTTAAAGTCTTCAAAAGAAGTCAGATTCTCGATATCTGGGTGTGAAACTTGGTGTTACTGATTCCCTAATATGGCAAAAAACAGACATCTGATATTTGCACTTTGGAGTAACAGAACATAACATGACAATAATGTGGTTATACTTACAAAGTACCCTTCATCCATGGGGCTCCAATTTTACCAATATTAGTTCACTGATTTTCGCAAAAAACCTGAAAGGCAGAGGGTAAGTTTGTGTTACCCCCACTTTGCAGATGGGGATATAGAAATGCAATAGGAGAATAAATTATTGGTCTGTTATAGTGAGAGAATTCAGTAACAGGAGGACAAGAATTACAACTTTCATCTTCCGTGTCAGAAGGCAATTTGACCACCCATCTTTTCCTTGGGGACTGATATTTCCCATGTAATTTCCACCACGATCTCAAAGTATTAAACACATTCTACCCAGAGTAAGACGGTGCTAAATGGCACTAGGTCCAAAGGGCCCAGAGACCAATATTCCTTTAATACCAGAGAAAAGTTTAAAGAAACCTCCCATATCCGTCTAAACAGGGGGAAAAATTAGATTGACAAAATACAATCATCTAAGTAAAATTTGGCCTGAAAATAATGTTACTACTGTTCAGTTTGTTACATACATACTTATGTTCACATGTCAGCATATGGACCTGTCTTTAAAAATTATTCCAAGGAAGTCAGAAGCTTCAGAAGTAATCTCGCTAACAACATTTTTAGAAGGGTGTATTTTTAACAACCCTTTCTAGGACACCCCATTCTTTCTACCACTCACAGGCCATTTATTCACGCATTGACCAAATAATCAGTATTTACTGAGTTCTATGTTTAAGTTTAGCACTCCATGTGCTTTCTTGGAGGACACAAAAATGTGTATGACACAGGTCCCGTCATTAAGATACTTATAATCTTATGGTTCAGTGATTCGAAAACAGTAACAATCTCTCTGATCTAAAACACTCTGGAAAGATTTGATGGTTTCTGGACACTCCTGGTGAGCTGTGAACACCAGTCCCAGAAGGACGGTTCCTTTGGGGAATGTGCTCCAACAAGATGAGTTTGGGCTCTGTTTATGAACCATACTACTTGGGATTACAGAAATGCTAAAAACTGTGTCTCCTTAAAAATGTCTGACACAGAGTCTTCCCAAGCCCATGATTTGAGGGTCATGATCTCTCCTACTATCTTCACTTCACTTCAAAGAGGTCAGCCACACTGACCTCTTTGCCTGTCCCCAAATACCTAATCACAGGTCGTTTGCCCCTCCAATTGTTCCCTTCTCTTGGGAAAAGCTTCCTGCAGGTATTTCCATGATCTCTGTTCGTATCCCTGCTCAGTGATTTCTCCCCTGAACACTCCTCTAAAATAGCTGCATTGCTATCAAAAAGTATGCTAATAAAGACTGTTTTATTTCTTCTTTTCCAGTCTAGTCTAGTGCCTTTAAATTCTTTTTCTCACCTCCAGTACTCTGTTGAAGAGAAATGGTGAGAGCAGATATCCTTGTCTTATTCCAAAACTTAGAGGGAAACATTCTTTCACCATGAAGCTAAACTTACCACCCGACAATTCCACTGTTACCATTTATTTCTATGAAATTTCCCGAAAAGCACATCCCTAGAGACGGAAAGCAGATCACTGGTTGTCTGGCCCTAAGGGAGCGAGCCAAGATTGACTGCAAATGGACTGTGGTGATGGTTGCAGAACCCTGTACGTTGACTAAAAAATCATGGAACTGTACACTTACAATGAATGAATTTTCTTTCATGTTAATCATAATAAAGCTGTTATGAAATGCTAAAACAAAACACCGAAAATAAAATAAAACAGCTGCAACTCACCAGGCTCCATCCCCTTACTGTTCTTTCTCTTTCTCCACGAGGCTCCCCACAACCTAACATTACTGGTCTTTACCTGTTTTTGTTACCCTATGCCTCACCCACTAGGATATAAGCTCCATGAGAGTGGGGACTTTTTTGTTCACCACTAAATCAATCCTAAGGTCAAGGCGCCCCATAAATACTGGCTGAATGAATGAATCACAGTGCTGAACTGGGTGCTCTGCCTTTCTCCTGCATCTTGTTTTACTCTCACTGGGATACTGTTGTAATTACTAACAAATACATCTCAAAATTGGCTCATAATAGGTTTTTCCACCTAAAGGGAAAAAAATTCACAAATAGTCAATGAAATGTTTCTGAAAAATATAATAAACACCCATTTTTAGCATTTTCCCTTCACTTGATTGTTCGAGCACTGGGCCAAGAGTCAGGTAACCCTGCTCTCCGACCAGCATCACTGTGGGCTGCTCTGCGGCCCTGAGCTCTTCACCCTCCAGGGTCTTTGTTTCCCAATGGTAAAATAAGAAAGCTTAAGAAGCTTATTTCCAGGCTGCCTTCCGGTTTGGAAACTATGGAGATCAACATACAGGTGATGGGCCAAATTATATTTTTACATCTTCTGATTTCATACCACTTTCTATGTATAAGCTTATCTCAAAAGTAGTGAGGTCATTTCAACGAAGCAAGACGAAATCCCAGAGGGAAGGAGTTGATTATCTAACCGTATGTACAAGCATGCCAATTTTGGAGAAACACCACAGATATCACCAAAAGCTTGTTCCCCACCACCATGCATGATCACGCCACCAACATACAACAGACATGCAAAGAAAGATGCCACATCAGCTGATTATGACGTCCTGAGTTACAGACACTTCAGTGGGGCCTTTAAACAGATTTCTTATTTACTTGCACATTAACAAAACTCGTACCTTTGCCAGTCACAATTTTTTCCCCAAGCGTCTGAACATCCAAAGAGATTTAGAAGCAATTAACATTCACGAGTAACAGAGTAATCAACAAGGGACTCGCTAATGGGACTGGACAGAATCCAAAAGCAGATATTAGGATAATAGTGAGTTCCTGACATAGGTTACAGTGTTAATTCTGGAGGGCAGACTCGTGGTATGTTTTCAATAGCTTTGTGGGGCCTGCTGTCAGAGCCACATATGCCTCCTCTATATATGGTTCCCAGCCCCCCCTACAACATACTTTTTTTTAACTGCTATCGAAGAGAAGACATTTTTGCATTGTTATAACACAACCTCTAGCATTAATGGTATATATTGAATTCAAGTTTATTTTTAAATTGCCTACCTGACAAAAATGTTAAAATGTCATTTTTTCCCACTTTGGGTCTCTAGACTATCTTCACCTGTTAGCTCTTGTAGCTAGAGGCCACAAAAATAATAGCTATGAATTTCCACCTAGACGCTTCCCCAATAAATGTTGCCACTTACTTGCGTGCACACGGGTTGATACATCCCAAGTACACAGAAAGACATGGGCACTCCCATTCCAACGAGCTCTATGCCTGCCTCCCGGTCAGTTTTTCTGACCTGTTTTCATAAATATCACGCCAAAATCAGCACACACACACACTTTATCTTATCCTACCAGGAGAGTCTCTGGGTAATAGAGAGTGTTTCTACTGTTACTCTTCCTGCTTCCGTTTCCTTCATCTCTCATCACTACCATCCATCTAAAATGCCAACTCCAGGCAAATCGATCTTGACCTCGCTTTGGACCACATTCCTGAATCCTTGCCCTGGCGCTCCTTCTCCCTCAGCCTAAAGTGTGAACGGCTCAACCTTCGGAGGCTGGACCTCTCCAGACCCACACATGCCTCTCAATCTTCAACTCCCCTGCTAGCCTTCCTGCGGGGTCATCTTGTCACTCTCATGACCATGACATTCATATCGAATCACAAGACATCTTCCCTTACGTACGGACTCTGGGGCCCAGGTGGGCAGAAAGTCCAGTGTATTCCCATTTTTCAGTTTGGGTGTAATTCATCACTGCTTACTGTGGTTTGCTTTATTCTCTGTGGCCTAAGAAAATAAATTCCTTCCAAGGTTGGGCTTTTAAATTTTTTCAGATAGTTTAACGTTAGATACGAGTATATAACTGGATAAACACCATTCATTTTGACAGTAGTAATATTTTTCTGGTGGTCCTACAGCATTCATGCTCTATTCCATTTCTTTCTCCTTCTACTTTGCTGTTTCTAGCTTTGAAAGGATCCCTTCTTAACAAGTCAGCTCTTTTTTTCCTTCACCTCCCCATCCCAGCACACACCCATTATGAAAATGTATCCCTGTCTAAAGCTTTGGTTTATCCCCTGGATACAATCAGCCGCCGATACACAATCTACCACCACCAGGCTGTGCGTGCTAAAAGCCTGTTTTGACAAAGATTTTACACAACAGAATCCAAATTAAAGGGAAGTTATCAACAGACCCATACTTGAGAATCCCTCACTTTATCTCTGTAGCAAGTAGTTTCATATTCCCAGCACCAGCCCCAAGGCTGGGAGACTCAAGCTTCTGAGGGCCTCCGTGGCACACACACATCTCAATCACCCAATCATCACCTCACCTCCCCCAGCTCCCTCCCCACCCCAAGTAGCAGCAGTTGAGATTAAAGTGCTTCTGGGGCTGTGGTAATCCAGTCAGGGCTGGGCGTGCTTCAATCTCTACCATTCCATTCGGCTGGAAAACATTTTGGCAGGATGCCTTTCAGCTGCACTCTGCATTCCGCACTGGTCCCTTGTTTATTTTTGACCGCTCCGCTCTGCAGAAGTGAACGTAGCCAAGGGCCATCCTGTCCCGGGAACAGGGCTTCACCTGCCTTCTTAAACTGCAGGATATCAGAAGCACTCCTGGCATCAAGGAGTGGAGTGTGTGTGTGTGTGTGTGTGTGTGTGTGTGTGTGTGTGTGTGTGTGAGAGAGAGAGAGAGAGAGAGAGAGAGAGAGAGAGCGCGAGGGCAAGAGAGAGAGAGAGAGAGAGAGAGCGCGCGCGAGGGCAAGAGAGAGAGAGAGAGAGAGAGAGAGAGAGAGCGCGCGAGGGCAAGAGAGAGAGAGAGAGGAGAGAAAGAAAGAGATTCTAATGCACCCACCTACAGGTGGGGAGCAGGGACAGCAGGGGTAAATACTGCACACATAGTTTTTTTTAACTTTAAAGATTAAAGGAAACCCATTTTTCAACCCTTTGCCTTACCTAAGCACTAACCAAAAATATTCCCCGCATTCTATATTAGTCAAGGCTTTTCAGGGGTCCTTATCCTTTCTAGATCCCTTTGGCTATCAGATGAAATCTATGGACCCCTTCTAAGAAGAACGGTTTTCAAAGGATTACAAAGGAGATTAATTACATTGAAACATTTTCCATCCTGAGTTAAGAAGCCCAGCGGGGTGTGGTTTTAGTGGATGGGAAGTAGAGCTGCTGTCTGGATTTTTATTTTTTGAACTTGGGATTTCTGCCCTGGAGACTTATGCTGGGAGAGTGACGGGCGGTGGCAGAAAGCAGAAAGTGGCCTTTGCATACTGTCCCCGTGACTGTACACCTTCCTGTACACAGGCTTTGCAGCTGTTTCTGTCTTGCAAACAACCCAGGCCCATGAACCCAGAGCCCTTCAGTATTTGATCCACTGAATTACCTAAGAATGTAGACTTTTATTTACAGCCCTAAGTAGATTTTAACTACTCGTGAGAAAGAAGCAGAGGAAGAAAGAAAGCAATTTGAGAAATTTTGGAAAAGCAGAACTAATGGTAAAAAAAAAAAACCCTCTATTCAACCATGTATTCTTTCACCAAATATTTACTGAGCACCTTCCTTAGAGTCACAGTGGTGAATAAATGACCTATAGAACTTTCCAAGGAATTTACATCCAAAGGTAGGGAGATACCCTCTAGGTAAATACATAAGTAAATGTAAAACAAGTAAACATATGTCTAGTGGTGATGAATTCTTCAGAGAAAAACAAAGCAGAGGAGGTTAGGGAGTGTAAGAACATGAGCTCACACTTCATTACAGCATTTATTTCCCCATTTCATGTCACTAAGTATTTGTTGCCAAGCTCCTACTATGTTTCAGGCCCGGTAATGGGCTCTGGGGAAGCCATATATATGTGTGTGTGTGTGTGTGTGTGTGTGTGTGTGTGTGTGTGTGTGTGTGTGTGTGTGTGTGTGTGTGTGTGTAGGTGGATGGATGGATGGTTGGATGGATAAATAGATATGGATATGCATATATACACATCACACACTTAATTTCCAGTTATTTGCATGTGAAGGGTATACAGTCTTCACCAAGCGGGGTCTGTGTGTAATGGTGCGATCTGACTGCAGTTTCTTTTAAAGGGCAACTGATGAATGCCTCTAAAGGGTACCCGGAGTCGGAAGGGTGCACTGGGGTCTGTGTCTGCTGTGCTGAAGGACATGGGTGTTGGAACCATTGAGAGCCCTGGTTCGGGGTCCACAACCATGATCCTCCCTCAGCTCCACCACCTGCCTCACTGAGTGGCTGTAAGCAAGTTACATCACCGCTTTGAGCTTCAGGATGCTCATCTACAAAGTGAGGATCCCAGGTGCTGTGGAGTTCAAATGCAGTCAGGCAAGGAGAGTGGCCAGCACAGTGCCCGGCACAAGGAAACTGACAGATGAGTCCGTGCCTCCCTCATCTTCTCACCCAGGAAAAACACGCACACCAGAAATGCAAAAGCCCCCAACAAAGGGCTGTGCACCTAGAGTAAGGATACAGTAAACGCTTTTGCTTGTTTTCTTTGTTCTTTGACCCAAATAGTTCTATGGAATACCAGATGGTACTTTAAAAAAAAAGTCCACAGTCAAATAAGTTTTAGAAACAACAAATGAAATGAAGCCACATGGGTCTTTACTTCAGGTTTGCCTGTTCTGTAATACACGGATGTGAATCACATAGCTCCAAGAAATGTGAACAATGGCATGAGTGTTTCCCACCTTACATGACCCTGGAACCCTTTGGCAAATCCTATATGACAGTCATTCAATGGAACCGACTTCAGGAAATATAGATTTGCTCTAAGAATAAATGAATCAAAAGATAAGGAATCTATATTATCTTTGGTTCTGATGGCTTTCTTTGAAAAGGCAGACTTGGGCATATTTTCTGCAAACCAAGAAAGCCTGGTGGCAGTGCTTCCTATCCACTGGACCACAGCAACTTCTTTTCCTAGAAAAGAAGTCGTTATTCTGGAACCACACCGCATTTGGGGGAAGTGTCGGCAACATCTGAACACTTCTCATTCCCCAGGACAGGTAATTCCCCTATTTTCTTCAATAAATGGGCTCAGACTGTCATACAGAGTGAAGTAAGTCAGGGAGAGAAAAACAAATATCGTATATTAACACATATATGTGGAAACTAGAAAAATGGTACAGATGAACCGGTTTGCAGGGCAGAAATTGAGACACACGTGTAGAGAACTAACGTATGGACACCAAGAGGGGAAAGCGGGGAGGGGCGGGGGGGTGATGAATTGGGCGATTGGAATTGACATGCATACACTGATGTGTATAAAATTGATGACTATTAAGGACCTGCTATATAAAAAAAAAATAAAATTTTTTAAAAAATGAGTTTCGTTAATTATTCTCTTGAAAGCCAAATCCTCTTCTGGCTACATGGGGAATCCTGCTACTTAAAGCCACCCCGGGTTTCCTTTAACATCTGAAAGCTTCACAGTGAGTGTGCATCACTTTCATAAACAGAAGATCAATGCTGGGGAAAAAAGGAAAAGAAATTCTGTAGAGATGTGTTGATATACCAGTGATCAGTCCAAAAATTACCTACCTGCACATGAAGATTTTTATAGATGGGGTTTTCCTGAAGATCTTACTTAATATTAGTACACTTAATAAAACTGAAGCAAAAGAGGGAGGCAAGGAGGAAACTGGGACAAGATTGTTCCTCACATGCTTAGAATTCAATCTCAGGAGGAAGGAATCACCCACATTCTCCCATTCTCCAAGGCAAAGATAGAGAGAGAGAGGGAAGGAGGAAGGGAGGAGAGGAAGAAAGAAATAGAGAGAGAGAGAAAGCAAATGAGAGAAAAAAAGCAAGAGTTGTTGAGAAGCCTAAAGTGGGGGGAGGGGAACACAAACCCACAGGTGAAGTTGACCCATGTCAATACAAAAGGCTTTGTGCAAGGACTCTGGTATTAATGGGATTCGGACCACTAAAGACCTGCAAATCACGTACAGAACATAACCAAGATGCGGGAGTTATTTGTGAAATTAATGTCCTAAGTAACATGAAGCTCGGACTTCCGGGGTGGCGCAGTAGTTAAGAATCCACCTGCCAATGCAGGGGACACGGGTTCGAGCCCTGGTCCGGGAAGATCCCACATGCCACGGAGCAACTAAGCCCGTGCGCCGCAACTACTTAGCCTGCGCTCTGGAGCCCGCAAGCCACAACTACTGAAGCCCGTGTGCCTAGAGCCCGTGCTCCACAACAAGAGAAGCCACGACAATGAGAAGCCCGCGCACCACAAAGAAGAGTAGCCCCCGCTCGCCGCAACTAGAGAAAGCCCAAGCGCAGCAATGAAGACCCAACACAGCCAAAAAAATATATATATTTATTAATAAATTTAAATCTTAAAAAAAAAAAGTAACATGACGCTTAACTAACAGGGACAGTCGCCGCATTTTGCGTCACTGCTGCCGGCTGGTGGCCCGGCTGGGAACCGGAGCTGCCCGATCAGCAGCAGCCTCCCACCTGAGGCAGGACCAACTAGGTGAGCCTTCACCCAGCAGTGAGCTCAGGAGGAGCTGGTGTGTGTTGGCAGGGAGACTGTGCCGCTCCCTGAATCCATCAGTAATGCAAATGGTACACCTGGTGGGGGACCTTCTGAGCCTGAATCCTGGGGCCCTGGGTTTAGAAAGGAGCTTTCACTCTTTCAATCAGTCTTGCATCAATGTCTCCAGGGTGTCTGCAGCCATTTGGGGTCTTGAAGATACTGGGATGGACCACACAAAGCCCCTGCTCTCAAGGAGCTTACATTCTCCTGGCAGAGGGAAAGCCAACAAGTAAATACGAATTTCTATTGGTTATAAGACACATGAAGAAAATCAAAAATAAAAGAGGAAGAGAGAGGGCTCCCGGGGGCGGGGAAATGTGCTCAGAGAAGACAGCTCCGAAGAAGAAACATTTAAGTGAAGACTCGAATAACAAGGTAGACCCCACCCTGTCAAGACCTGGAAAGCACAGTGGAGGAGGGAGTGGGCAAATACTCCCTCAGACTAAGCAGAGGCCACCATCACCCCTCACTTCCAACCAACTCAGCTTTCGGCAATACTAAATTCAAAAGCTCACAGGCGTGTTTAATCTTAAAATCTTAAATTGCGTACCATGGCTGCTAGGAAAATCTATCCTGAATCGGGATATTTTTAGAATGGTCCACTTCAGTTTCTTGAAGTACTTTTTTCCCTGTTCAACCAGAAGACCCAAATAGTCCAGGTAACATCAGCCTCCTCTAAATACCTGAAACTGCATTCATCAGACACTCTTTAAAAATTCGATCTTACTTCAAAGCTGAGTGACTTGATTACTCCCATAACAGCATATATTACACTGATTACGGGATTATTCACATGCCATTTCGAAGAGGTTGGGCAACATTTCTCAACATCGCACCCACCAACAAACGGCGTGGTAAACGTGATGAATGGGATGCCAAGATTCAAATGCCTTCCATGTCCTGATACCATGATAAAATGCCTCTGCACTCTTTTTCTTTTAACTGATGTTTTTTAAAAAGAGGGAGAGAGGAGTAATTATTTTGGTACAATACAGCTCAGAGAGAAGAAAAGAAAAAAGCACCAACAGGGTCCCAAATATGAGGCTGTTTCTAGGACGTGACACACACCAGGCACTCAGTAAACATAGGCTCCCCTCCCCATACTCCTTGCCTGAGTATACCCTGAGCAGTTATTTTTATATCAATAATTGGCCAATAGCATATTCATTGGCTCCTTTTTTTCTAACTGCCAGTCTAGTGCCATGTTTTCAACATGCTGGCAATTGGTTCAGCTTCATCAATTCATAAGAATGGCTTAGGGTGAGAACGGGGGTGAGGAGGTGGAAATTTTATAGACATGATTCACTGCTAATCGATGATTAGCATTTTATGCTCAAGACAATCAAATTCATATTATTTTACCCTTTAAAAGTTTTTAAAGGAACACTTACTAAAAAGCCAAAATGAAAACAGGGCATCACAAGTTCAAATAAACCATAAATTAGACAAAGAAGCATAATTCTACTGAAAACCATTTTATTAGCTAATCAACGTGTCATTTTTTTTTTCTATCGGCATCTACTTACTGTCATGCAATTTCCATAAGGGCACCATCTGTATCTATAAAAAGAATTATCTTTGTGGTGATCTAGCAATCTACAAAAAATGGTGATATTTAACTTTTCTGAAGGGATCAATTTTAGAATTGGGTTAAAGGATTTATAAGACTCTTTTTCATGATGAACCTTAAAAGGACTTATCCATACATTTCGGTGAGGTTAGAAGCACTTGAAGTAAAGACACAAACAAAAAAACAACAAAATGTAATTTTGATGTATTAAAATGTAAAGTTCTGGATATTGACACATACATTTTTTAATCAAGCATAATGGGTCCCTACTATAAAGTCCAGTAAAACAATAATAAACAAAATATTTTATTTTTTTTCCATTCTGGCTGAAAGGGCAGGTAAATTTTCAATGTGATCTGATTTGATGCCGCACGCTAAGACAGAACCCAGTATTGGCCACGGTAGCTGCTGTGAGTTGAATCAGCAATCAGGCTAGTTCACTCATTTATGACACATGATCAAACCATGCCTTGTCCAGTTCTTAACGCTAGCCTTGCAAGGGCAAGGCACTGGCCTAATGATGGCTAGTCAAGCTGGTGGGAATGAGCCAGCAAACCCCTTACCACTAATGGAATAGAGACTCATAATAGAAGCCCTTCTGTTGGACACAGACTTCATACATAGATGACAAAACATGGGTGCAGGGAGAGATTTGTTTAAAGAGTTTCTATGGCTATCAAGTAGGACCTCAGAGAGAAGAGTTTTTGGTTTTACAAAGGTGCATTAACTTCAGCTTTGAGTCAATCCAAAGAGCAAGATGCAGTTTGAGAGAATCAACAAAAGACAAAAGGCTCACTCTTGGTTAGGATGCAAATTTCTCCACTAGTAATCAATTACTTTGTAAATTTAATTTTAAACAAGATTTAGAAGGATTATGATTAAAAATCTATATGACATACTAACCAACAAAATAAAAAGGCAAAAAACAAACTCATATTTATACTTCATTGATTGATTCCTTAATTTGTATGGGTTCATGGATTTCTATCAAATATCAAGGACCATATTAAGGATCGGGAACAGTGAACAAAACAGACAGTCTTTGCCCTCCTGGAGCTTTACTGTCTTTAAAAAAAGTATGTGTGAATTGAGTGGAAATTCACCAAATCATATTAGTGATTTAGTTAAGATATGTAAGTACTCTGTTTCCTCTCTTGAATATAGTTTTATTGCTTTTAAAATCTGAAGCATTTATTGTAAGTAATTTGATTAGGTACTGGGACCAGGAAGTAATCTTTCTGGACTTGTTTTTTGTTTGTTTATTGAAATGTTATTCATTGAAATGTTAACTTTGGAAGAAACTTTGACCATTGAATATTTGAAATATGTTAATCAAATAGAGAATGTTTAGGGAAACGTAACAAAAAACATATTCAGGAGTGGAAAATGGGTCTACTTGGGGAAGGATAAGGAATTAGGCTCATTTCTCCCAAGAAATAACTTGATTATTATCTGTGTGGGGAATGAACATGTAAGAGAATGAACTCTGGGATCAGACAAGTTCTCTCTTCAAATCCCGGCTCTCCCACCAGGTAGGAGAAGCTCTCCACATCTCAGTTTCCTTATCCATAAAAGGGGCATATCACAAGAACTACGTGAGTATAATAAATGTAAATAGCTTAGCAGGTAATCCTTAGCTGCCTTCATCATAACACATCATCATCATCATCCCAAAAGAACCCAAGATCTGTTGTAATAAAGAGCAGCTTTAGACTATCCTGGTGGTAACCACAAAGGAAGCAGGTAACAATCTATCCCGAGAAAACACTAGAACTTAAATCACACGTCCCTGGCTCAAATCCTAGCTCTTCTCATGCTAACTTTGCAAACTTGGATAAAACTCTTAAACTTCTGAGTCTCATTTTCCCCAGCCCTAAAATGGGCCTCATAGAACTTATTTAATGAGATAATATATAAGGAAGGATCACATACATCATCTCATTATACACAGGACACTCCTCATTTTACAGGAAAGCACATTCTGACAATAACATACCATAAAATGATCTCTTTTTTAACCACCCAGGTGAAAAATCCCCAGAAAGATCATGAACTTGAATTTCAGCTGCACTATTCACTAGATGAATAACATCTCTTAAATTCTCTGGGCACCGGTTTCTGGTCAGGAAAATAGCATACTCATTGTGAGGATTAGAAATTAGACGTGCAAAGTGCCCAGGAGGGTCTGGCACATCACACATATTCCCTGATAGGTAACTTCCATCCCGCTCTGTTAAACAACGATTCATTTCATTTTTAATATGTATATTCCCACACTCTAAAAATCCTTAAATGAAAAGCATTATAAATAACCTTGGATGATCTTTAAATAATTCTTTATGGTTTAGAGGGGGAAAAAATCTATAGAAACATAAAAATCCAGGGTGTCAAATATACAGTATAATCATTTTGTATGATCACTGCTAATACAGTTCAATCTAAATTGCAGTCTCATATTTGACATAATTATATGTAACCAAACACTAATAAAAATTGCTGCCTTATATTTCAAATTAGTAATTATGGTAGTAAAAATTAACAACATGTCAGATATAAGACGGTGATTTGTTCTGAAATGTATTAGAAATCATTATACTGTATGATAATTTTAATTACAGTTGGGTAGCAAGAGAGCAGGCAGCGCTTAGGGCTCTAAGTGCATTATGGGAATCAGCAGCTCTTCAATTCAGCCCTAACTCTGACTCCCTTGGTTTGAGTTCAGGAAATGCACAGTTCTTTCTCCACCTTTAAATAGTGATCACAATTCCCTCTGCAGAATCAGTACTATCACGAGGTTTGAAGCCATTTTTCCAGGGTTTTAGAATCCTTATTCTATCACTTTCTAGCCATACAAATTTGACTGACAGGAATTTCTCTGTGCCTCTGTTTTCTCATCTTAAAAATGGAAAACATAGGGCTTCCCTGGTGGCGCAGTGGTTGAGAGTCCGCCTGCTGATGCAGGGGACACGGGTTCGTGCCCTGGTCCGGGAAGATCCCGCATGCCGCAGAGCGTCTAGGCCCGTGAGCCATGGCCGCTGAGCCTGTGCGTCCGGAGCCTGTGCTCCACAACGGGAGAGGCCACAACAGTGAGAGGCCCATGTACTGCAAAAAAAAAAAAAAAAAAGGAAAGCATAGCAGTACCTAACTCAGAGAGTGATAATAGCAGCTAAATTAGATCATTCTGTGGGCAATACTTAGACTGGCAACCGGAACATAGTAAGTCTTCAATATATAATAGTGGTTGTTATTATCATTTTATATTAATATCCAGATCAATCATTTTCCTAAGCTTAATAATAGTGACCAAAGGTCCTATGTAGAGTAGATATGTGCTGAATGTTAGCTTCTTTCTCTCAGGACACTGCAGTCTTCAAAATTTAGTCATTCTCCTTTCCTCTCTCCTTCCATGTTTTCCCCATTTCTTTTTACTCACTCTGTTTTGTGAGTCAATGGGAAGACCCCATTCTTTATATTTTCACCTCTCAGGAATGTCTGGCTTTGGCTTATCCTTTCATGGCATCTGTTTCCATGTTGTCCTTAACATTGACCTCTAAACAAAGCCATGGCCTCTAAGCATGGTCCAGTGTCCAGACTCCACGCTCCATTAATGATGACGGTGGAGAGACTGAGAAAGTCCACCACCTGCCACGAGATGGGCAAGTATATGAGGCACGAGACTCACAACCCCACTCATATTACAAGTTGCCACACCTGACATCTGATCACTAGGCTCTAATTTAGGAATTTAATGCCCCTCCCACCCTGCCTACGCAACCTCCCCCAAAATAAGTGAAATTCATTATTCTAACATTAAAACCATTTGTTTATTCAGAGTTACCGATTTCTACCACTTTTAAAGATCCGTTGATTTATGCAATTTAAGAAAAAAAAAAAAGATCTCGGGGCCTTGCCACGTCTGTGCCAACTTACCCACCTCCAAAATCTCCATGCATTTACATGGTTTCCTACAAAGTCGGGGAGAACTCCCAGCATTATGATAAAGCACCTTTCCTGTCTACATTTCCATACTGTTTCAGGGAAAATATTCAGGGGAACAGACTGGACTGCTAATTAGAGAACTGTCTGAAACCACCAAGAACCACATTTCCATAGGTGCAATAAGTAAAGACTCTTCATTAAAATCACTGCTCTCTGCAAGGGAAAGCCGTTTCAAGCGCAATAGATCTAATTCACAGGAGTGATCATGCAGACCCAGGTACCGTATTCATTATTAACTTAAAAAGAATGCCAAAACAATTAAAAACCATTTTAAAAGGAAGGAATAAAATTTAGTTCTACCTAACTGCGGCTCAGCTCTAATTTATCTTCCAGCCACTTTCAAGGGATTTTACTTGGTCCTTAATCTAACATTCACCGGAAAGGGTAATTCTCATGAAATTACAATGGCATCTCTTGCATCATTTAATGCAAATGTTCCCATTCTTTGGAAATGGAGAGCAGCTTCTCCAATAAAGACCTCCTTCAAGGTGTAAAGTGGAAGAACTCCCAGATCTGCTTGAGAAGAATAAAACATCCCGTTTCAGAAGCTACTCAAATTTAAAACTCTGCTTGCACCCCTATGACAAACCGTATTCCAAATATAAGTTATTCACAACATGTTTGTTATAAGGCGAGGCATATGAATTCCTGCCGTGTCTTTCTTTACAAACATGTCAAGACTTGTGAACCCTTAATGAAATGCAGCATTTTAGAGGCACAGAGGAAGCTACAGAGATGCCAGAAAGAAGAGGCTCCTTTCCTGGGACTGGGGCTTTCTTATGCTAGTGATAGTTCTCATTATCAGAGATATTATATCATCTCAAAACTTTTATATCATCTCAAAACCAAATGGGGCTTTAGAGGTCATTGAGATGAGCCACTTCTGCTCACAGATGAAGAAACTGAAGCCTGAGAGAAAACAAGATTCGTCCAAAGTGTTAGGGCTAGTGAGGGGCAGAGACAACTGGGCCCAGGTCTGGCCTGGCCATCCCACGGCTGCCTTCCACTAGTGCCATAGGGTTGACAAGACTCTAAAATAGACTTTGCCCTCCTGGGGCACTTTTGTAAGTCCCATGGGGTGCCAACCTCCTGGTGTTCAGATAAAAGTTCTAAAAACTTGGAAGTGAGCTTATCCCAGTAGGATATTTTTAGTCATGCTATTGAAACCGAGTCCCCCTAAAATTGATTTCCCCTGCCGAATTCATCATTAACTTCTCTATCCAAAACTTTATTGTCTTTCTTGTACCACCCCCTGCTCCCCTCGGGATTATGGAGTAGCAAAGAAAAGGGGGGATTAAAATAGAACAGGACCCTGTGGTAGAAAAAAGCCCCTCTGTGTCCCCCATTTCTTATTTGTAGAAAAATGCTTTAGTCGCCCAGCCTTCCCTGAGCTCCAAAGAGCAGATTCAAGAAGTTATTAATTAGGGAAGTGACGGATGAAGGAACAAAGGAAAAGGAGTCAAGAAACAATAGTTCAGTGATAAAACAGAGTCTTAGCTCCTCCTCAAGGGATATATTTAATAGTCTGAAACATATTCTTGAGTTCTTCTGCAGGAACGAAGACTCGCACCCAGGTGGATGATGGTGACTACAAGCATGTAGACCTCAAACTGGTTGGAACCAGAAGGTTGATGATTAAGATACCTGAAACACCACCCTGTTACCTCACCACCAACCAATCAGAAGAAAGTCACACCCTCTGCAACCCTCAACCCAAATGTTGCCTTTAAAAGCCCTTCCCTGAAAGCCATCGGGGATTTAGTGTCTTTTGAGCATAAGCTGCCCATTCTCCTTGCTTGGAACCTGCAATAAATGCTGTACTTTCCTTTGCCACAATCTGGTGTCAGTAACTTGGTTTTGCTGCACAGCAGGCAAGCAGACCCAAGTTCGGTCTGGTAACCCTATAGAGGTTAGTTGGATTGATTTTATATTTGGCATTTTTTTAACTAAGGCCCAGGAGTGCAATCTTTCTCACTTGTTAACTCCTTTTCTCCCTTACACCACTGTTCACTAGTAACCAGAGGTCCCAGGCAGAAAATATCCACTTCCTACTCAATCCTCAGTCTGGGGCTTTCTGAGTTGGTGAGAACACAGTCATCTACCCTGGTTTAGTTTAAAGCAGGGCTCAGCAAACTTTTCCTGTAAAGGGCCAGAGAGTGACTATTTTAGTCTTTGCAGACCATTTGGTCTTTGTCTGAACTACTCAAGTCAGCCACTGTAGTGCAAAAGCAGCCACAGACATTATGTAAGCAAATGAGCATGGCTGTGTTCTGATGAAACTTTATTTATCTATGTTGAAACTGAATTTCATATAACTTTCACGTATCATGAAGCATTATTCATCTTTTTGATTTTTATTCAACCATTTAAAAATGTAAACACCATGCTTAGCTCGTGAGCTGTACAAAAACAGGCAGCAGACCAGATTTGCCTCGTCCCTGCTATAGTTTGCCAACCCCTGGTTTAGAGTTATGAAAGCACCCACTGCAAAGAAAACTTCCTTTTCCTGCCCAGCTGCTCTCTTTATAATTTGCTATCGGCACTCACCTGGCTCATCCACATTTTCTATTAAATGTGCACGTTCTTCCATTGGTGTGTGATAGGTATGATTTCAGTAAGGTTTTATCCCACTTGCTAGTAACTTCAGTTATCACACAGTGTTCCTGAGTGGGGTATCTTCCTCGATGGGAAATACAACTGAAAAGACTAACTTGATCACCAAGAAACAGTTGTGAAATTATGTCACTATGATACCAATCAGATGAAAGAGAAACATCCAGCCATGGGACAGTTGATATCTGTTCTACTACTGGATTTTTAGCCTTCATACATAAATATTGCTATTTATGTAAATATTAATTTCAGAAAGAAATATTTTAGTTTCACCTATGGCCAATATTAGCACCAACAAATCAATCACTGAGCTCATTATCAATCTTTTGTCTGTTCAATGAAGTAAGTAGGAACCTTCCATTTAAATACTTTTACACACAGCACAGCTCTACTGGCATCAGCATATTACAAAAACCAATTTTCTTACATCAACTTCTATCTACTTCTAATTCTGTAGCATAGCTCTGGGGAGTTGCTACAAGGTCTGTGTAAACTGAAAATCTAAATAACATTATGACGCCTATTACAGAACTAATTTATAATCTAATACCCCAGTTGAATTTAATATCCTATTTATTTATTCAAGCAAAATATCTGGAAAAAATATGTCACATCATAATGTAGTTGTTATGAAAATGGAAAAATAAAACAGAATTTTAGAGAAGGCATGATAATTGCTAGGGGCAGGTATGAGCAAGAATTTCCAAGCCCCTCACACAAAGGAGAGGCAGAGACGGGAGCCCTTTAATAAATAGAATTTTTGCTTTATAAAGCAATTATTGTCAAATTTAGTATTTTACATCAAATTTACAACTTTCAAATGTGATTCCTATTAATGTTATCTGCTCAGAGCTACTGCAGCATAAAACTGTTGGCCAACAGATGCCACCTCATCAACTGTCTTTAACAACTCCTTTCCCATCCTAGATGGAAGAACCAAGTTTACGGCAGCGTTCATAAGCACGCCCTGCCAATACAAATGCACAAGTGATGCCCGTATATATTATAATACATACGGCTGATGGAAATAACTCTACAGAGGCTTCTAAGAACATTAAGTTTCGTGCTGATTTTTTTATCTTAAGATAAATGGAAGGAAGGAATCAAGGAAGGAAGGAAAAGAAGCAGGGAGGAAGGAAGAAAAGGAAATGGTAATAATGACATCCTACCACAGATGCTCCTAGCCATCCAGGAAGCTGGGGATGATCTGATGAAAGTTTAGTGAGGCTCCACAGTACATTTACAGGGGAGTTGCTAAGACTCAGAGAAAGGGTAGCAGAACTGAAATCACAGTCAATAAGGAAAATGCTTACTGCTTGTTTTTTCTTGAGATAGGAGCCATGTTTTTAGTAAGTAGCAGCCCCAAGTTACGCTGGTCTAGGTCCCGAAGCATGTGCGCACCCAGGTGCACCCCCATGCTCACACTGATGACTTTCAATCCTCACAAAAAGGCAGAAGCAGCAGCCGTCTACATTGCAGGCTCTCAAACCCTGAGGTCCTTGAGTCCTGTTCCAAACCTGCATGTCTGGATTACGAGCCCTACACTAGACCGCCTAGTGATTCTGATGCACTTCAAAGTTTAAGAACAAGTGGCCTCTGTGATCATACTTGAAAGGCATCTGGGAAGAACACTTTGCTCTGGAAATTATAACACTGCTCTCTCAATATCCTCGAATTCCATAATTAGCAATTCATTCTTTTGCCTTTTAAAGATTTTTCTGGTCTCCACGGGTACGGAAACTGAACTCAAATATAACAATACCTAGAAAAAAGAGCTTAAGTCCTTGTACCAGATGATGCCTTGTTGGATACTTAGGCCCTGCAGAAATTAAACAAGGCATCACAAACAGGCAAGAAAATGCCCCATAAAAGGAGGATATCAACGATACAGGATTAGACTCAGTTCTGCACACATAAACACACATGGGTTGTGTGATCACATATAACCTCTGAGCAAAATGCGTGGGTGTCAAGGGTCAGGCATCCCAGCTTCATTCTAGTTCTGCTGTGTACAGTCTGACATCAAAAGCACTTCACATTCAGGTCCCTCATGTGTTCCAGAATGTACCCATGTCCAAACGGGCCTTCCTTCGTGGGTATCCATTTTCAACAACATACACATGGAGATTCTGGTGTGAGAGTTAACGCTCTCTCCTGACAGATGGGCCTCCTCTGATGGTTTGCCTTCTCCAGATATAGAGCTGGCCCCCCACTATTTCCCAAGCATCCTTCCTAGGGTGGATTCTGTCTCCCTCCTCCTCCTGCCATTAGTGTCAGCTCAGTGAGGCTGCCTGGGAACTATGAAGACCACCTCTTCCCTGAACAATCCTACCTGCTCTTTGTGAAAGGTACACACATGCAACAGAAACCCAGCTCAGCATTCTATTGATTATTACCTATAAATCTCACTACTCGTAAAAAGGCTCCATGAAATACAATCCAGGGACATAAATCTCTCTGAGAGAGATGAAATCTGATGGGAAATAAAATTCCCTCATTTCATTTATTCCCTTGTTTAAAAGACTGACTTTCCAATCAGCTGGGAACATTAACATGAGATGGTTGGGGGATGGGGACAAAGCACAGGTGGAAGGCTCAGACCAACAGGAGAGCAAACACTCCCCGTGCCAGCCCCTCAGTGTGTGTCACCAGCAAGTGACATTCTCTGAGCCTCAGTTTTGTCACTCTACGATAAGTGGGATAAACTCCCTTGCACGGCTGCCATGAGATCAAATTCGATAGACTATAATGTACCACGCATACATTAGGCACTCAAGATGGTAGCTGTTACACACAGCACATCTCCACCTTTAAAATTCTTTTTAATACAAGAAAGAGAAAGAAAATAATTAGCTACCCCCCCCAAAGTCCATACTTTCTTCCCACAAGACCAAGTGATGGCCCATAAGATGGTTTTATTCATTCAACAGACATTAAATAAGCATCGACTATGTATCAGGCTTTGTCCTAGATCCTGGGAGTTGTTCAGGCTTGACCTCCAATTTTAAAAGGTGACAGCACCAACAATTAAGGTGACACACAAGAAAAAAACAGGTGGTGGGAAAATCATAATTTTTGGCAAAAATTCTCATACTGCACACAGGCCCGGTCCCCTGTGTCCTTCGTGAATCTTGAAGACTGCATCTGCCCTTTCAGAAGCCTTCAGAGATCTCCAGCCCAGTTCCTCCCCCTGGGTTCTCTTAGCTCCTGAGTGAAGGTCAGTCTCTGAATTTCCACATCGTCTTGCCACTGTGATTCAACAAAGTGACAAATCCCTACATTGTGAGCTTTATAAGGACGGGGACATGTTGTGTTAACGTCTTATTTGCTCCCTCATCAGAAGAGTGTCTGTACATAGTACTCAAATTGCCCCTCTGAGCTTCTGCTTCCAGAACAGGAAGCCTCACCGTCAACATCCTTCCCTCCATCACTCCTAGTGACCAGAAAGTCAGTCCCTGAGTTTAAGTGGCTGCGTTCCAGATACATTTTCCCACAACAACAAAAAATGACAAATAGGAACCGTTTCTTTCTAGAAGAAGAAGAAAAGTTTACAAGGCTGAGAAAAATGTTGGCATTAGCACTCACTCCAACTGTCCAGCAAAATTTGCCATGGCTTTTTCCCAGCTGATCTTCTGGGCCTTCTAATCCTATATTTCCGTGATCTGACCACGAGGCGAAAACCACATTCTGCTCTTTTCCACTTTGCTTGAACAATAAAATGGTCTTTGGTTTGAGTGAGTCAAGAGCCTGTTGGTTTCACTGTTTCTCTATACATACAGTATATGGTGCAAACGAACAAGAAGTCTTGAATCGACTAAATGTCGGGCAAAGATCAAAGCAAGGTTGAATGATTTCACAGGCATCTTGAGAAAGAAAGAATATGAATCTATTGAGTGGTCCTTGTAATCCCATTCTTAGGTCACACTGAGGGAAGTTTGGAGCTGCAGAAAGAACATGGAAGAACAAGATGATGGGGAAAGAGGTAACCGGGAGAAAAAAAAAACTCCTTCTATCCTGTAGAGTCAGGCCAAGCATTTGTTACCGTTGTGTCTAGCTCTCTAAACCAAAAAAAGTAAAATCAAAACAAAGAATGCACCAGCCAGAGCCAGGCAGACTCTCCCGCCTTGATTCACACATGGTCTCCTCGCTCCACACTCCCACCACAGATGGTGACAAAGCTCTGACACATGCGGCGCCCTCAGGCACTGAAACTTCCTCTGAGTCCCTCTGCAAGGGTGGCTGGCGGGTCCAGCTCTCAGCTGCCGTGGGGCAATCTCTGCCCCCCATTCTCTCTGCGTCCCATCAAAATGGCACACTGTTAGAAATGTGCTCAGGATGTGTGATTTGGGGCAGATAGTTGTTGGAGTCCCATATGCTTAAGGTACATAACTGGGCCACTGAGAAAAAGGAATTTAAGCATTCTAGAAAACAGCAGGAGAGCAAATTGGCCTTTCCCTCTGAGAGCTATTATTAGAGAGGCCCAGCCCAATTCAACCAGAAAGCCAATATCTAGCCCATCCATTCTTCCCCTGCAACAATGCCCCCAACATCCCACCCCCTTTCAAATAGGCCTGTCCTGATGCATCCCAGCTAGACACACAAGTCATCTTTAATGCTGACCACTGGCTGGCGGAGATCAGTGGAAGCATTCCTTCTCATATAGCAACTTCATGGTCCAGAGGTTAATTTCACATAATACCGAGAACTCCGGGAATGTGGCAGTGCATTTGATGTGTACTCGTGGAATTTGGCAACCAGCTTGCTCTTCTCTTTGTGTACCTCCTGAAGTCGCAGCTGCTGCCTAAACTTTGTAAATAAATGCTAAACAAATGCCAAATAAAGAAACCAACTTCCCAGGAAGCGGAAAGGGCAGGAGATCACAGTTTTTGTTCTCAGAAATATGCTGTGACCTGCTTCAGAGCCGCATCTTGGCAGCCTGGGTGTATCTCTGTTCTCCTGTGTCTTGAATGCTGTTTTACCGAGGGGAAAAAAGCCTTTAGAGAATGCTGGCTGGGAAGACAAAACACAGTCTTACTATTTCTTATAACACCTATTTCTATGGAAATTAGAGATTTTAAGAGTTAATTTTTCCATGGACTTCATCTCCAATCGTGCAATGAGAAAACAGGTTTCATTTCACTTGACTCTCAACTTTTCAGGCATGGACCCGTTGCACGTATGATGACATTACTGGGTGGGCCTTCTTATTGCTCCTGGTCCTTTGGCCTCACGGGACATGTTTCTCAACATCAACTCCTTGCCAAAGCGGGTGGAGTTAATCACTCAACATACTCTGGTATGTCACAGTCTGCGTTCTCTTGGGCACAGGTAATGCACAACGGAATCAACCAACCAAAGTTGGAGAAGCCCAACATTTCTCATCACGGAGGAGAATATACTTTACAAGTGGGCTGTCAGGCAGCCACCTCTATTTCCCTGCCTATCTCAAAGGATACATCCATCCCAGATGCAAGATGAGAAACCAGAAGGAGGTGCAGGCATGATATATAGACTAGATGTGACTTACAGCTCCTCTCTGCCTTTCAGATTCTGGCTCCTAGTGACCCAGGCCAAGTAATCTGGGTAACAATGATGTTACTTATAGCTACCATCTACTAAACACTTAAATGCCAGGCTCTGTGCTATAGCACTTTATGTGTTGTCTTCTCCCAATAAACCTGGAGTTCTATAAATGGCAAAGATCTTTTCTCTGTTGTTTTCCTTTTTCTTTTTGTTCTTCTTTTGGTTTGCCATTGTCCCCACCACATAGTAATGACGAACACTTACAGAGCGCTAAGTAGGTGCCAGGTACCTTTCTAAGGGTGGTAAATACAGAAACTCATCAAATCCTCACAACAACCCTATGAGGTAGATAACTCTTGTTATCCTCATTTTTTACAGATGCTCAGAGAACTTTAGTACCTTGTCTAAGTAAGTGGTGAAAACCAGAATTCAAACACAGATATTCTGCTTTTAACCTCTATGCTATTGCAGGATGTTTACTGTACCAATAAGTAATTTTTAAATGAATGAAGGCTCTAAGGTAAGCATTACAACAATCTTAAGGGGAAAATATGACTACCCTTATCTACAAAGTTGGCAGCTGAGACTCAGAGTGGTTAAGTAACTTGCCCAAGGTCACACAGCTATGTGTGCAGAATGAGGACTCAGCTTGGGTCTTTCTGACATGGAGGCCCATGGTCTTGAAACAACTGTGGTATTTTAAACCATGCGACCAAGCAACTCCCTCTTCAGTGCTTCCATTCAGTGACTCCATTTCCCCCATCTTATCAAGAAAAGTACCTATATTTGCAACCAAAAAAAAAAAAGTTGTTTATGATAAAGCAGATACATCTCTTTATGGGTCTGCAACTGTTTTTTGTTTTCCCCAATAAGCTGTATAACAAAAGAAAGGCTGATATTATAGGTGACAAGTGAGAAGTGGGTCAGGCAGCTCTTTGATTTCAGGGGAGCCTGTCCATCAGAATTTGTCACTGATGAGGACCTTCTCTGTGTGGTTACTTCTGTAAGGAATGTCTCCACGTCAGGCTCTGTACATTGCTTAATCAGTATTGGAAAGACTAAGTATTGGCTAAGCAAGGACCTCATCCCTCTCTCTCATCCAGGCTCAAGTCTGGGAGGCAGGGAGGTCTTCCTGAGCCGTGGAAAACCTCTACCTTCGTCCAGCACTTGCTCCAACTGCTTGCTCCTAAATGACTGCTCTTTCATCTGATTATTTTTCTTCCATACACACCTGTCATCGAACTTTTCATTTTTTAAAAAGTTTTAAAAATTTATTACTCCTGAAGCGAGAACCTGAGAATGAGCCGGTGATTAACGGAATCATTTGACTGACCTTCAGGGGACCCAACCAGTGGGTGATTGATGAAATGGCTACAGGTTTAATCAGAAGGTCAGCTTCAATAATATGGCTGTTACTTCCCATGGTCCTTACAAACCAGCTCAGTCGATGGCCTTCACTTCTCCTTCGCAACAATTTTAAGGCCAAGGCATTTGACTGACTCCACCACATTCCTCCCTCTGGAGGCTTGTTACGTAGTGACAAAGAGGCAGTGTTGGTATGGCATCCAAAACACTCATGCTCTAACATCAGATAAGATTGTTCTCAACCACTGAGGGTCCCTGTTAGTTGCTTTCCCACCATATCCAACTGACCTCCCACGGAGGCCCGGCAGGAGGTTACCTGGACAGCAGTCCTTGCTGCACCATCTAATGAGCCCTGCCGTCTATAACTGCTTCCCTTTTCTTAAAACGGGGGTCAAAAAACCTACCTGCCCATCTTCGGATAATTAAAACATTAAAGTTTTCCTTCTAGCTGGTAGCATTTGAATTTGAAAGAGGGGACAAAAGAAGGGAAAAGAGTTCATTAAAATCTTTTTCTGGCAACTTCTAAGGGTTAGATAAATCTTTAACCTCATCAACATTTAAGAATGCACTTCAAATTTTCTCTACAAAGTAACCCAATAAGTAGGAAATTACAACAGCAGGAACCAAGAGACCACTGTATCACTTTGCCTGCAACATCTCAAGGAGTCCTCAAAGGTTTCCTAGGAAATCAGGTTAGGAACAGAGGCTCTGGTCTCATACTACTCAGGATGAAATCCTGGTTCTTCCACTGACTGTGTGACCTCGGGCAAGGCACTTAACCTAACCCTGCCTCAGCCCCATACACACAGAATGGGGATAATGATACCCAGCTCTTAAGACTGCTGTAAGGATTAAGTGAATCAATGCATATAAAGGGTTAGACCAGGTCTGGGCATGTGGTACGTGCTCAGGTAAGCACTGTATATTATTACTATCATTAATCCAGTTTTATAGATGAGGAAACCAAGGCTTTGGGAGATTAATTAAATGACGTGCTCAAGGTCATGACTACTGAGTGGAAGCATGGGGATTTGAACCAGGCAGTCTATCTCCAAAGCCCAAGTTCTTAATCACTCCCTTAGTTTCTTCATGGGGACAGTTTTTAGCTGTGAGTTTCTGGGCCCATAGCCTTCCTTATTAGCCTTGTGATATCAATTAAAGATGGATATTTAAAGGGGAAAAGATCACAAGGGCAGCCCAAAGCCACGACCAGAACGGAGGGAGGTACTTCCCGGCGTCTTGGTCAGCAGCGCAGGGCTGCCCACAAAAGCTACGGACTTGGGACAGCTCTGTAGCTCTGCTCTGTAGCTCTGCTCCATCTCCTCCAACCATCTCCATAGAAGGAGTGAACCCTCCCAGTCTGTCCGTGCCTTGAAGCAGGAATGTGTCAGAATAGTTTTCACCCGTTAGAAAGGAAAGAAAAAAGTAACAGATCATCCGCGGAGGTAAAGAGGGAACAATCCGTGTCGTATGCAGCCCTTTCTATTAACAGAAACTTGCATTTGTAAGGTCAGTCTTAGGCAGAGGAGGAGAGTCTGATGCCTAAATAGGGTGGCTTAGATGTCATAGAAAGACATCTAAGGCATCTTCCCCAAAGAAATGTTTACCCACTGATGTCCTGCTATTCGTGATTTATGCTTTCACATTTAGCCTGTATCCACTCAGTCCTCCTCTTTCAAAATGCAGATATGCCTGTGATGGGTACGAAATTAAATTCCTGCCCGCAGTGGTGCCTGTGTTCCTCGGATCCCCTTTCCACGTGGCAAAATACACAAGCACATGGATGTCCTCAGGGAGGAATGAGGAATAAAGTAGTGACAGGGGGCTCTGAAAGAGAGGCTTGGAGAAGGGAAACAGAAACCAACATCAAGATTCTACCCAACAGAAACAACCTGATTTAACTTTTCATAAAAGAGAAGGAAATACAGTGCTTACTATATTGGGTGCTTTCATGTACCACAGATTACAGCCTTGAGCCTGAGAGAAGTTAAATGACTTGGCCAAGATCACAGAGCTAATAAGGGGCAGAGCTGAGATTTGAACACATTTATCTCCAAATCCCATGATCCTACCCCTGTCCTCTCTGCCTCTCTATATTAAACTACCGGGTGCAACTCAGAAATGGCTGTGGGTCTCTATTTCTAAACCAGAATTTGTGCTCAATCATTCCTTTGCAGGTCATCGTGTTTACAAACTTGTCCCTCATCATATGTATTCTTCATCTGTCCACCACTTCCAATGCAGTCATGAGAATAAAATATGTGATTTTGTTCCTCTCCATAATTTCTCCTCCAGAAGGCTATGGTCATAGTATGAAGCAGCAGGGATTGCACTGAAGCTTAAGGAAAAGCAAAACTATTAAACCACAGTCCATCCATCTTCAAGAACTCTGCCCAAACTTTCGGAGGAAACAATGATTACTATTACAGCAGCAGCAGTCCCCTGAGAGTCAACCAGCAGCCAAGAGCAAAATACCTGAGCCAACCAAGCCTTCTCACCCTCCTTACTAATTCCCTGCATGCAAGGATACCTCAGTGGGAAAACATCTGCTACAGAAAGGGTAGAGGTGAATGGGACATGTAATTGCCCAAGCAGTGAGTACCCGGAGATCTAACTAGAGTCTCGGGCTCACTGCCTCCACGGGAAAGTTACCCAAAGCTACAGGCTTCTACTCACAGAGGGAAAGATGTGGAATTGTCTCTTCTTCAGCCTTGCTCTTCTTTTTTTGTTGATAGAGACCACTTCCCATCACAGAGGCAAGAAGGCCTAATATTTACTTTCCTAGCCTGCCTTACAACTAGGACATCAGTATACATCCTAATCATGTCCACGGGGATGTAAGGGGAAATTCTTATAAGAGGCTCCTGAGAAAAGTTTTCAATTCTAATAAAAAGAGATACCCAAGAAGAAACTCTCTTTCTTGCTTTTGGAATTGAGTGTATGATACCTAGGGCATTCATCTTAGGATCATAAAGGGAAAGCCCAGGGACCAGCAAATGCACAGAAGATGGCTGAGTGAAGGCACAAAGACAACCTGGGCCTGGATGATATTACTGAATCTCTGATCCACTTCTGGAACCACCTCGCCTCCAGACTTCTTATGTATTGGTTATCAACTGCTGTGTAACAAAGAGCCCTAAAGTTTAGCAACTTAAAATAACACACATTATCTCACAACTTCAGTGGATCAGGAATCCAAGAGTGGCATAGGTGAGTGATACTGGCTTGGAGTCTTCCACAGGCTACAGTCAAGGTGCTGGTCAGGGCCGCAGTCATCTCAAGACTCAAGTGGAGGAGGATTTGCTTCCAAACTCATTCATATGGCAGTTGACAGGCCTCAGAAGATCCATTTTCAAGCTCATTCACACAGGCCACACCACACGGCTGCCTCACACCATGGCAGCTGGCTTCTCCCAGAAGAAGCAATGAAAGAGAAAATGAGGGAGAGTACCCAATATGGAAGCCATGGTCTTTTTTATAACCTATTATTAGAAGTAGCATCCTAGGGCTTCCCTGGTGGCGTAGTGGTTAAGAATCCACCTGCCAATGCAGGGGACACAGGTTCAAGCCCTGGTCCAGGAAGATCCCACATGCCGTGGAGCAGCTAAGCCCATGAGCCACAACTACTGAGCCTGCACTCTAGAATCCGCAAGCCACAACTACTGAGCCTGAGCGCCACAACTACTGAAGCCTGCACACCTAGAGTCCGTGCCCCGCAACAAGAGAAGCCACCGCAATGAGAAGCCTGCATACCGCAATGAAGAGTAGCCCCCACTCACCACAACTAGAGAAAGCCTGCGCAGAGCAATGAAGACCCAATGCAGCCAAAAATAAAATAAATTTTAAAATAAAAAATATATACATTAAAAAAAAGAAAGAAAGAAGTAGCATCCTATTACTCCATGCTATATTCTACTCTTTTAATGCAGAGGTTCTCAACCTTGGCACCACTGACATTTTGGGTTGGATAAGTCTTTGCTTGGGAGGTTGCCCTGTGCTTTGTAGGATGTTGAGCGGCATCCCTGGTCTCTATTAGATGCCAGTGTTACCATCACCACCCCCAGTTATAACAAAAAAAGCCACCAGACGTTGTCAAATGTCCCATGGGAAACAATCGCCCCCAGATGAGAACCACTGATTTATAATGAGTCACAAGATCAAGAGGAGAGGATTACATAAGAGCATGAAGGACCAGAAGCCAGGAATCACTCACTGGAAGCCATTTGGGTCCTGCATACCACATCTTGCTTTATAAGATAATCAACTTCTTGAATGTTTAAGCCACTTAATGTTGACTCTTTGGTTATTTAGAGCCAAGAGCTCCCTAACCTATACAGAGGGACTAGCCACTTATTTTCTCTATTAATAATGCTATTACTTAGTGCTGGAGAGGGTGTGGAGAAAAGGGAATTCTCCTACACTGTTCGTTGGAATGTAAATTGGTGCAGCCACTATGGAAAACAGTATGGCAGTTCCTCACAAAACTGAAAATAGAGTTGCCATATGATCCAGCAATCCCACTCCTGGGCATATGTCCAGACAAAA
Source organism: Stenella coeruleoalba (assembly GCF_951394435.1). NCBI lineage: Eukaryota > Metazoa > Chordata > Mammalia > Artiodactyla > Delphinidae > Stenella > Stenella coeruleoalba. The sequence goes on from NC_137149.1 coordinate 50,603,006, forward strand.
CTCGAATTCAAAAAGATACATACACCCCAATGTTCATAGCAGCATTATTTACAATAGCCAAGACACGGAAGCAACCTAAATGTCCATCGACAGACGAATGGATAAAGAAGATGTGGTATACATTCACAAGGGAATATTACTCAGCCATAAAAAAAATGAAATAATTCCATTTGCAGCAACATGGATGGACTTAGAGATTATCATACCAAGTGAAATAAATTGGAAAGAGAAAGACAAATACCATATGATACCATTTATATGTGGAATCTAAAACATGACACAAATGAACTTATTTACGAAACAGAAACAGACTCACAGACATAGAAAACAAACTCATGGTTACCAAAGGAGAAAGGGGGTGGGGAGGGGATAAATAAGGAGTTTGGGATTAGCAGATACAAATTACTATATATAAAATAGATAAACAACGAGGTCCTACTATATAGCACCTATTCAATATCCTGTAATAAACCATAATGGAAAAGAATATGAAAAAGAATATGTATACATATAAATATGTATGTATGTATAACTGAATCACTTTGCTGTATGCCAGAAACTAACACAACATTGTAAATCAACTATATTTCAATAAAAAAAAATAATAATACTGTTACTTTTCCCATCTTTTAAGATCAGGCAAAGCATCATGCTTACCAATGAAGTGACTCAGCACTAGTGTCCTAGGAAAGAACCATTATCTTCCATTTCGGACCAATAAAATGTTCAACACCATACACACGTGCACACACACATGCACACACAAGTTTCTAAAGGAAAGACATCAACTGCCCCATCTTATGCATTTTCACTACATGAAGAAGACCTGAGAGTCAGAATACAAAGGACAACGATTGTTTTAAACGGTACCTCTTCAAAAAAGGAATGACCCGTATCATACCAATTGGTTTTTTTTTTTAAGCATTTAATAAATGCCACACACTCAGCAAAAGACTACTCCTGATTTGCCTGGGTATAGAGTTGAAATGGACAATGACCTACCATTCAGAAGACACAGGCATGGACTATATAGCAAAGGAGAATGACAGCCAGCTGATCCTGCAGCACCTTCTCTCGTATTTGTGTCTTTCACCACATCCCCGCATCTTTTTTGGGTGCCCTTCAAGTTAAACCCTCTTTAGGGACCTAGCAACTCTCGTATGCTTCCTCAACCCATTCCAGTTCTTTGGCTAACCTCACTGTTACACCTTCAAACATGCACTATGTTCAATTTACCAACAACCCAGGTTTTCATCCTATAGATCCTTCAGGAGCTGTCCACTCTTTACAGTCTCCCAGGAGCAAAGAGCTCCTTTCTGCTTTATGATGACCCTGGCTGGGTTTCTTAAGCCCCAGGCTGTGAACAAATGGTCCTAAGGAAAGACCATATGGCGATTTTTATTTAAAAACGAAGGGTCTTTTTTACTGGTCTAACCCATCCCTTTCCAGAGCTCCCTCCGGAGATTACAAAGTCTGTAACAGACATCCGAAACCAATTAACAACTAAGGGGCAGTAGTCCCAGGAATAACTATGGAGTTCAAGATGAAAGGCTCAAAATGAAACCTATTTCCAACACAAATATCTCTTAGAATGGTAGAAATCAACCTGGGGGGTGAAATAACATTATTGTAAAATATGTTCTATGACACTGTAATGATTAACGGCATTTCACACTCATAAAGCTGACAGGAAGAGGATGTGAAAGACTAACGAAAGTGCAAATACAAATTTCCTTTTAATATCACCAGCATTTTTGTACAAGAACAAGACATGCACCAACAGGATAAGAGGAAGAGCTGTTTTAAAAATCCAAAATAAATAAATAAACAGCAGTAGACATCAACGGTGCAACCAACTGAATAGCAAGTCCCGTATGATAAATTCCCCAGAGAGACACTGAAAATATGGAAAATATTCCTTCCTCCTTTTAGTCGCCAATCCTTTCTGCTGACCAAGACTTTACCTGATAACATGGAATCTTACTGTTTGCAGAAAAGGTTGTCTGAATCAAGAGTCCCACCTGTCTGTTACCTTGGTCCATTTCAGCAAATCCACACCCTACATCTCCTTTCTCATCCTTGCTGGCATCCTTTAAGAGCTGAGCCCTCTCCTCCACCATTGCTCCCACCTCCTCCAGCCACCTGGACCCTTCCTTTTCGTGAGCTCGCCTACCCTCCCCTCTGCACCTTCTGTACCTTCCCCACATAGAAAATAACTTTACGTGGTTGCGTTTGTTAACTGCTATTTTATTTCACTTCTTTCTCTCTCTAACTCCTGGGATGAGTGATCTATGCCCATCTTCTCACTAGACATTCCTCAATCTGGGGAAGCATCTGATAGGCATCATCTACTTATACTTACTACTTGGGGAGACTGACCACTGGGAAGTCATCAGTAGCATCTTTCCAGCCAAATCCCTGAAGTCTTTTCTCATTTCTTATTCTGCTTAACTTCCCAGGGCATTTGACATTGATCCCTGCCACCAGCCGCTTCTGATTTCTCTCCCACTTCTCTGAGCCCTTCTTCACCTTCTTCCTTACTTCTCCTTTCTCCCTCCCAGCTTGACTAGTCGACAGCCTGCAAAGCTCAGTCTTAATAACTCTTCTGTTTCTCCTCCTGAATTAGCCTCCCTATGCCTCCATTTCTTTATCTATACAATGGAGATTATAGTCGTATCTATCTCACTGAGTTGACCTGAGGAAAAAATAACATAATTAAACCAAGTAAAGTGCTGAGAACGGTGCCATCCCAAAGTCAATGTGATTTACCAGCAGGATTTCCTTGAATCCCCATCCTGTCCTCACACTGGAATGGAAGCTCCAGGAGGGCAGGGACTCGGTTTGGCTTACTCCTATATCTCTGGCTCATAGAATCATGCCTGTATGATTTCAAGTAATGACGCAATGCTGGTGACTCCCAAATACAGCCCCTTATTTCTGACTCTATTTGATTCCAATTCTGAGACACATTTGATATGACTCTAGAGCCACAATCTGCCTAAAATTTAACTCAACATCTTTTTTCCATCTGATTTCTCTTTGCAAAGTCCTCATTTTTATTCATTTGAAACAACCGTTTTCACCATATCCTACAGACAACATTTTGGTTCACATGTTACTCTCTCCTTGCCTCCATTGCACCCTCACTGTTTCATGGACCCCATTCATCCTTCTCTGCTGTCACTTTAATCTGGGTCTTTACCCCCCTTTCTGTCTCTCAGATCATCACTGCGACCTCCTACATGGTTTACCTACCTCCAATCTCCCTAAAGTAGCCCACCCATTTGCTAGATAAATCCCCTGGAAATGGGTGCCCAGAATCACTCTTTTGTTTAAGAAGTTTGTCTCCGTTGCTTTTTCTAACATGTCCAAACCCTTGAGCCTGACAAAACTGCCTACTTAAAATTTTCTCTCCCTCTCTCAGTATCTCTTAATGATATAATAAATTAACTTCTTCCCACCCTTTCCCCCATCTCGGTTTTGTAGTGGACAAGAGGTCTGTGCAGCCATTCTATGTCAATGTGTATATGATGTAAATGTTAAAGAGTACTTCTTGAACTTGAACTAGGATGGCTTTAAACGGTGAATGACAGCTGTGGCTGCTTGTCATTGGGTTCCTGCTCTCTGCCAGGCATGACGCTAAGCCTCACACACAGCCTGCAGTACTGCATTGAATCCTCACAAAACCCTAGGAGGCAGGGAGTTTCATCCCCAGGTACAAGAATCCTTAGGCTCAGAGACCTAACAACTTGTCTCCAAACACGCAGCGACTGAGGCAGTAGAACCGGCTTCTGTCCCAAGGCCAGCTGATCCCAAGACCCACGCACTTGAACAGCCTGAACGTTTAAGCTGAACTCAGGGGCCAGGGTGCCTGGGGTAGAGATCAGCGGACGTGAAGAACCAATAAATTAATTAAAAGACAAAAGGAGCAGGAAGCAAGTAGTAAGTCAGAGAGAAACATCTGGCATGAAATCAGTGACGAGGGGAAGAGCTGGAGAGAATTCTTCGGAGAACATGAGAAATGAAGACATAAGTGAATCTGGGGAGGAAACGGCTAGGGCAGCTGGAAGACACTAAGAAGGGCTCCTGCAGAGGTAGAACAAAAAGGGGTATCACTCGGGATGCTGGGCGGCAGCAGCACGGAAGTCTGGTAAGAGGGCCTGGCTTCCTCAGAGATGGAAAAAAGTGGGTGAAGAAGAAGGAGAGGGAGAAGGCAGGGAGACAGACCAAAAGGAGGACACAGGCCGAGATGTCTAGACAGCTACGTCACCACACAGGCTTCTCTGAGACTTACCTCCTACACAGGGATGCTCTCAAGGGTTTGACCTCTATTTTCACCCCTGCCTAGAGATGAAGCCCAGAGGACACATATAAATCTCCAAGTACAAAATAGCCACTCAAAAAATACTTCCTGCCCTGAAAGAGGGAACTGTTATGAGTTGCTTTGAATGCCCTGATTATGTCCATACTGGTTACTTTCGAGAACGGAGGCGTTAAGAAGAGATAAGAGGTCAGGACTGCTGTCCACTATTCTACGGAAAATGTCAATTACAAATAAGCAGGTGGCCAAGACCTGATGTTCCATCTCCCAGACATGCCCTTTCCCCGAGAAGCTGCAGAAATGTCACCCAGCCATGCCTGCCTTTCTTCCTCACCAAGCCGCCCTCCGTCACCTCCACCCGCTCCCTGTCTACCCGGTGCCCGTGCTCCTCCTGTATCCTTGCTACCATGTCAAAGCCCAACCTTTCTTCAAGGCCTAACTCAGGGATTATAGTTTTCCTTCAGGCTTTCTAGAACACTCTTGTTCCCCAAGTACCTACCTATTGCTCTGAACTCAGGTATTACAAACCACCCTAAATTGTTTTCTGATTGTTCCAGGTACCATGTCTTCTCTTTTGAACTTAAACCCAGATCTCTGAGTAGAGAAATTGTATTTTCTCTTATTTCTTCCCTACTGCATTTTCTTAGAGAAGGCCTGGGCCAAAACTGAGGCTCCTTTTATAGTATGAATGAGGAGATAAATATATAAATGCATGAAATTTTAGAAAAAACTTGGCAGGTAGAAAACCCATATGAGCACTAACTGTTGTTGTTGTTATTATTATTATCATCATCATTATTTTTATGGCTACAGTGCCGTCCCTTGTACATAGTTGATGCTCAGAAAATATGACTTGAATGATGCTTCAATTAATATACGGTCTCTAAAATGTATACTGTATCTTCTCTGTGGAAGGCTTAATTTTTTTGAGCTTTTATCTCTAAAGTCACTCTTTGGGAATAAATATTGCATATCGACCGCTACAAATTTTCTTTTCTAAAATAAATAGGAAGCAATTCAGAGGTATAGTTAGATCACGAGTTAAAGAATAAGTGACAGTGAGCATAAACCAGCTGAGCTGCCATGAAGAAAGCCCACTGAGGCCTAAACCTTCCCCCACCACCCCCAGACAAGCTTTCTGCGGACAGATCCTCATTGGCCTTTGGAGATTTCTAACAAGAGTCAGCATTGCCATGGGTCTCTTCACCCATGGACGCCAAATCACTATGTTGTCAAAGTTTAATCTCTCTCTGTGAAAGATAAGAAACCAAGCAAAGGATTTCCTTTTATTCTTTTTCCCCATAATCCCACAAAGATGCAACGACAAGGCAACAGGAGCTCCCAGTTCTCTGGCACCAATCACATCTGGAACTCTGGGGTGACTGCCATCAGGCTTTTTGAAGGTGGCAGCTCTAGCTACAAAGGCTGTGCAGAAACACAGAACAATCCCAGGCCCCTGGCCCTTCCTGGGCCCCGCCTGCTCCAGCAAGCCCCTGGGAAGGCTTCTGAGGAGGCAGTTTCATGGGCAACTGGCCATGCCGTGGTCCATCAGAGGCATCAATCACTGCTTTCAACCCAGCTGCCTCTCCAATTAATGCAAAGCTGTTTAGTTAGTGCCTTGAGAGTTGGGACAGAGAAGCAGCCTCAAAGAATATTCTTTAAGGATAAAAGCAAAACCTCTTTCTATTCCTTATCATGAGATGTTTTTGTGTATTTGTTTTCATTTTTTAAGTTTATCTGAAAAGGAAGAGGATCGTAATAATCTCCTTCCCACCATTACAACTTTTAGAGATGTTTACCAAAGCCAAACCTCTCTTGACGTTTGCCAGTTGCTAAATAGAAGTTGTTTCTCCTGCCAAATATACCCTGTCTTTTTTAGTGCTTATAAATAGGTTATATATAAATAGGATGAGTTAATGCTGTTCATCTGATGAAACAGATTAAAATAGATGAACACGAAATTAAGGTAAAACAGGGTTCTATTGGAGTTTGTGGGAAAAGCATCAGAGAGAGCCTTGCGCTAGAGGCACCAGAGAGTGGAGAGAGAAAACCAAATTTATCCTAAAAGGACTATTCTTGACTTTACCAGCAAGATTCACAGGAGTGGCTGCTATACAGTCCCACGTAGGGTGGCCAGCTTTAGAAAATACAAATATAGAACGTCCAGTTAAATTTGAATGCCAAATAAATAGCAAATAATTTCTTAGTATAAGTAGGTCCCATATATTGCATGGGACCTACTTATACTAAAAATTATTCATTGTTGACCTGAAATTTCATTTAACTGATCGTCCTGTATTTCATCTGTCAACCCTCACCCCAAAGAGTTTAAGTTGATCCTCAGAAGCCAAGGAGTTAATCCTTTTGGCAAATTCAATCAAAGGCCAGATGCTTTTGTCTAAATCAATTAGGTTGGCAGAAAATTTGCTTGAATGATTCACAAATTCAGGGCCTAGCAGCCTTCATGGCAACATGGTCGACGGCCATCACCATTATGAATTTCACCACTTCAGCAGTCCTAGCTGTGTGTACCTGTGACACATGCTTTAAAATAGTAACCCATTCATAGTTCAAACAGCAAATAATGTTATCATCAAAAGCATCTTCATGGTTGTGCCCAGGCTCTATGCTAGGTGTTTATAGCTCTAGCTAATTTAATCCTCACAACTCTGTGAAGTTGGTATTATTCATTACTTGGTCAGTTGCAGAAACCTGTCCAGGGTCACACAGCTGGTAAATGGAGATTCCAGGATGGACATCAAGGTCTGTCCCACCCCTAAGCATATGTTCTCCTATCTCACCAATCAAATCAACACAGTATTTTTTTTCAGTTGCAAATGTGCAATACGTGGAGGACTGCCTTAAATACGAGGGATTGATTCTGGTTGATGGCAAGGGAAAAAGACAGAAGACAAGAGACTGGAGTATTGTTAAGAAGACAAGACAAATGCATTGAAGTACAATTAATAAAAGACAGTAAAGAACTGTCAAAGTGACTCTCACTTGAAACTAGAAGGGTCCTGGGGATCAAATCAATATTACTAATAATGAGCATCATTTAATAAACACCTGTTAAATACCAGGCACAAGGTAGGCATTACAACCTTACCAGTATAAATGGGAAAGTGAGGCAAAGGCTGCATAGCTTTCCTAGAGATGCCAAGTAGTAGAGCTAATAGAATTAAACCCACATCCCTATGATCACTCTCCCACAAAGCCCATACTCTAAACCACTAGGCTGTGATGCTTTGATATAATTCTTCTCAGAAATGCACTTTAAAAAGCCTCTCCTTTCTTTTCATGAGCTTCTCACAGCTTTCAGCTCACTGCAAAACACAAACATACAATTTACCCTCATGGGCCATCAAGGGGATGTAAATACTCCATAAAAGCCAATGAACAGATTTCAATCATCCATATGTAATCTTTGTATCTAGAAGAAAAGGGTCATTGCAAAAATACAATTCATTACCATAAGGTCAACAAAAGCCAGCCTCAAGCATTTGTTCCCATCCCAGGAATCATAAAATAACTAACACCTGGAGCTCATCATGAGCTCTGAAGGAAGTAAAGGAAGTGAGCCCCCCCCTCATATTTTGATTCCATTCAGTCACCATCGAATGAGTATCCCATTTGTACACAGGAAAAAAAAAAAAGTGGCCAAAACAGCCTAGTTTGCCTGCATCCAAAGCCTCTACTGCTCCATGCCAAGAGACATGGAGACAAAAGAGAAATGTGTCACTAAGATGTAACCACTCTACTGTCAGCTATGTTCTGGGTCAATCAGGGTCCTTTGGTTGTAAGCAACAGAAACCAGCTTTGGCTAATGTAAGTCCAAATAATTTTTTACAAAGAGAGAATAAGACGACGTATGATAACCCACAGGACCAACTGAAAGACTACAGAGTCAGGCTTCAGAATGAACACAGACCTAGATAACAGGGGACCCAGAGAGCAGAGAGCCACCTCCATGGAGATATATTTTAGCTCCAATCATAGTCAATATTCCAATTCCTGGGAGAGAAAAAAGCAAAATCCATGTGCTATTACCAAAAAAAAAAAAAGGAGAGGTGGTCAGGGAAAACATAATGTTTCTGCTTTGGAAGGCAAAAACATCAAATGGTTACAAAAACATTATGTAGCGGTTACAGGTGCAGACAATGAAATCAGACTTCCCAAAGTAAGAATCCTGGCTCCTAGACTTACTGTGTAACCTTGGATAAGTTGTTTAACCATGCTGTTTCTCTGTCTTCTTGACTATAAAATGCTAATGATAATAGAACATATTCCATTTAGTTGTGAGGATTCAAAGAGTTAATCCAAGTAAACTATTTGCAATAGTGTTTACTATGTTGTAACTACTCAATAAATGTTGGCCATCATTCTTATCATTGATCTACACGACTGCTCTTGACCACCATGATTTGAGGATTGTTTGTTAATGCAGCTTCATCTACCTTATCCTGACTAATATGGGATTCCACCTTCATAACAGTTTAGTCCATCTCAACCAACACCTACTAAGCACCTACACATATCAGATTCTGAGTTTGGCATTGAACACTCAGAAAAAGGAACTATCTGAGCTTAAAAATGTAGCAGGAAATGTATAGTGTCTCTATTAAACATGGCTTTTACTATGCTCAATTCCACACCAAAAACAAAACCTAGAAACAGATGTCCAAGAGACACAGTTCCTATAAAGTTCTGGGTTTTACTGGTATCTCGCATACAAATTTACTCTTCTCAAAATGTAAACATCTAGAAGCACCTATGCCTCCCTTCTGTGAAACAGCATTTATACTACATATGTGTTTAATAACTGTGCTTACTGAATGTTTAATGATGAGAACCTAAACAACTCCTCTCACTACAGGAATAGAACAGCTAATAGGCCACTGGTGGACTGAGCAGTAAAAAGAAGTACAGAATTGAGTCAACTAAATCCATAGGTCTCATTACCAAGAAGGGGATAAAATATTCTATACCAAAACCAATGCACAAATGCTGCCAGAAGTCACAGCCAAATATACAGACTGAACACAAAGAACAGCTGTGGTGAAAATTTTATGCTCTTTATTACACAACTTCTCTAAGGACCTGATTTTAAATCCAGTCACTGATTTCCTCATTTGTCTGCATGGATTGCCACAGCCGACCACAGAACCTAGTTGACAAATGGGACTTTTGCTATTAAAAATTATTCACTCAAGCCATAATTTCCAGTGGAATAAAAAATATATGGACATTACAATGTTAAAAGTCTATGTCTTGTGCGTGAGCATTATTGCCTAAGCAGTTGTAACAGAAGGGACTTTTAGCTCTATCTGGGGTGTAGGCTTGTTCACAGAAGTAAGTATATGGGATTTTTTAAGGTTCCACAGTGTCCCGGAGCACTATGTTACTCAATAAAGCCCCTTCAGGGGGCCAAAATGGTTAACCACCTTGCTCAACCCTGGTGAGGTTAAAGAGCTACCTCACTGTTTGGAAAACGCGGGCTACAATTTATTTCCTTCTCCAAATAAGTCTGAATACGACTCTTATTTATGATCATGAATATGGACTGCCAATCAAGTCTCTGTGGCACAGAGCAAGACAAACAAAGGACACCCCAACCCAACACATAAGTAATTTCAGTCCTAGGGACTATCACAAGCCTATTTAACTAGGCTGTTTTCATCCTTCAGGAAAGACACATCTTACACTAGAATATGAATAGCATCACTAGAGGCAAGATCCAGGCCAGAAATTCCTTTTTGAGAAATATAAAGTCGTTGTAGGTTAATTGTATATCAGTTAACCTCCTCTATAAGAACCATGTGTGTTGAAATTAGAGTCTGCATCCAAAATCATGTGGCTTTTTATTTGTGATGTCAAAATTAAACATTTTCATATTTGCAATTTAAGCTTTTACTTAATTCATCGTTTCCAATCTGATGAGGGTCCCACGCATCAAGGCCTTCTAAAGGTCAGGTCTGATTAGGTGGGAGCATCATGAAATAAATCAGTATCTACTCCCAGCTCCTTCTTCAGGAACAGTTTACATCAATTATTTGAATCTTCCTCATATATATATATATATATATATATATATATATATATATATATATATATATATATTTTTTTTTTTTTTTTCGGTACGTGGTCCTCTCACTGTCGCGGCCTCTCCCATTGCGGCGCACAGGCTCCGGACGCGCAGGCTCAGTGACCATGGCTCACGGGCCCAGCTGCTCCACGGCATGTGGGATCTTCCCAGACCGGGGCACGAACCCGTGTCCCCTGCATCGGCAGGCGGACTCTCAACCACTGCGCCACCAGGGAAGTCCTCTTCCTCATATTTTTATACCACTGTTTAATTTGCCACATTTTGCTATATAGGACCTCATTATCTAGAAATAAGACAAAACTGACTAACTACTGCTTTTATGGTTTTTTTCTCCTTTAAGCAATGGTAGTTTTCTAAACAATAGCATTTTTTGCATAAGTTAAAAACACAGGGTATAGGCATATTGGCATATATACGTACTTGTGTGAAACATGACAAAAGCATATATCAAAATCCATGATTGTATAAAAATAAGTATGTATATACACACAAACACATAACTACAAATGCACAATATAAATTTCCAGCTAGATAAATTTATTTACTTTTCGCATCAGGCAGTAACCTGACATCTGCAATAAACTGGTTATTAAATGGACCCATCAGCTTATAAACTGGTATACCTATGCCACAGAGAATGTCTACCTAATATCTGTTAGGGAGGCTGCCTAACCTAAAATTCATTCTCCCATCCTGCTTAATAATAAAGCCCCAGTTTCATTTGGAGGACCAAGGTGCCCAGTTGAGTCTACATTTCATAGCTTCCCTTGTAGCTATGTGTGGAGAGGTAAGTTCTGGCCAATGAAACACAAACAGAGGTCATTGACTGAGATGTCCAAGAAACTCCTTAAAAGAAGTTTAAGGAGTTTTAAACTGGAACACACCCCTTTTTTGCCCTTGCCCTTGCTTTTCTGTCTGAAACATGGAAGTAATCATCATCATCATAATCATCATCATCATGGAATAATAATTCAGCCACTGTCTTTCATCTTGAAGATGAAAACCCATGCACTACGACTGAAAGAACAGAAAGACAGAAAGACCTGGGTCCCTAATACATTTTTGGAGCTACCATGTCAGTGGTAAAGGGCCTATTTCTGGTCTTCATTCATAAAGAGAAAAATCCCACCCTTAATTTGTTTATTTATGACTTAATTCAGTATGTATAAAGGATACCACAGTAAAAGTCAAAATAATAATTTATGAGCTGATGAATGGCAAATAAATGAATACAATTCAGATTTTACCTTAATAAAAGCTGGTTTATTTTTCAATATTTATCATTAAAAAGAAGCATAAGATCCTTCAGACCCCATAATTTGGAAGGATTTTATCTGGCAAAACCAACCAAGTCCAGGGTTAATGAGGTTCATGTTGATGAGAACTGAACTCTAGCTGTTAAGTAAATAATAACACCAGTAGTGATTTAGAGCTTTTCATCCCTAAAATTTGTAGCAAATTGCAAATAACCCTATGGGGTAGGTAAAATTACTGACATAATTTTATTGACAGAGAAACTGAGTCATCAAGTCATAAAATAGCCTGGGGTCTATTTAGTAAATAAGCAACATCAGTTGAGAGAGACTGTAGTTAGTTTCTAAGGCCATCAAAGAGGATTCTTTAAGGGTCAGCATTTAATGAAACACTGAAAATGCACCCTCCCCATACCCATCATTATCCAAAAAAAGAAGTATGTGCATGTGTTCAAAGCAGGCAGCCAGGGTTTCTTGGTTCTTAGAACCAGTGACTGTCTCAAATGCAAAGATCTTGAAGTCTTTTTATCATTTCTTGTCCCCTTAACCTAGCACAGGGCTGGGCACATGAAACGTGCCCCAAAAATGCTTACTGAACGAATTGCTATTTTCTAAAATCATCCTGTAGGTCATGCTACTTGTGAAATTCAACCTTCACTTTGAATCAACGCTATTCCTACATTAGAGACAGCCCTCCCTATTCTCTTCATGCCCCCTGCCCCCAAGTTGTCCCTCTCGAGGCAGACACAGCATTCTCATGGGTCCCTCACCACTCTAAATTCAGGCCACCTCCGAAAATCCATCTTCCTTCTTGATTCATTCTTCAGCATGAACAATGCAATGGTTTGATTATAGAGTAATAATTGATGGTTATGATATCTGATGTTGTATAAAAGGTTTGATTTCACTGCTGCAGAACTTTTTACAAAACATCATATATACACACACACACACACACACAAATATATACATATATATGTCCCGAGTAATACCCTTGCTGGAATACTTTATTTCTAGAGGAGAGCTGCACTGCCCACAGAGACTGATGGGCCACTTTTAAATTAGCAGGAGCTGAAACGTCTGTTCTCCCCTTCCAGGCCGCTGTTATGAACGGTCACATCTGGCCAATCTCTTCTTTGCCCCTGCCCTCCAGGCCATCTTGGCCACTTGTCTTAAACTTGAGCAATTTGACAGGGTGTTTGATGGAGGTGGCCCTGAGGCAGAAGGCTGGTCTTATTGAATCAAAATGCTGTAGCTTCGCTGAAGACCTTTCATCCAACCACTGTTGAAGGCCTTTGAGGCCCTCATTTACAGCAGGTGGATGAAGTGAACTTCCCATGGTCACTTAAAAAGTCAAGGGCCAGGCAGGGCATTCCATAATCAAGTCCAGTGGCTGTGAAACCTCCACTTCTGCCATTTGTCATGCACACTCAGTGTTTCTTAAAGAGCAGTCAGGAATTATCTATCCAAAGGGGTTTCTGGGAAAACAGGGGGTCAGAGGAATACAGTTACGGCGAGAGAAATGTATCTCTGCCTGGGGACACAGGCTGAAGATCAGATTCCAACTTCTCCAAATGAAGAAGAAAACCGTCTTAATAAACATTATTTCCCATTTTCAGTCTACTTCAGAAATCATTATATTCTTGTACCTCTCGGTCTAGACTCAGATAAAGAAAAAGAGTAATAACATCAAGTCAAAGGAAGGTTCCCTTTTCCTGCCATGAAAACCCAGACCCCTGGGTTGAACTCCCGCCACATTCGAAAGTCACCCTTCCTCCACAACTTCCATCTCCCGTCCACCAGACACCCAGAAATGTCAGCTAGACGGAGCGGTTGCAATCCTCTTGGAGAATCGTCACTCTATTTCCAAGACAGAAGTTATTTTTGCACAAAAGGGAGGGGGAGAAGACAGAGGAGAGGTTATTTACAGAAATTAGTTGCAGAGAAAAAAAATGGGACTCTAAATGGAGAGATGATCAACATAGAAATATGTGTTAGAGTCTAATAAGAAACACATGCTTCACGCAGTACAACTGAATATAACCATTAGCAGCCTGGAAGAGAGGCTGTTTACTGTATTAAAGCTACCTTTACTGGTTGTATAAAAACAAAAAAGGATTGTATTGGGTCCATCACACTCCCATCTTTTCAATTACAGAGATAGAACAATCTCAGATTCCGAAGCTAACTACAAATCAAAATTGTGTTATGTTATCTGCTGAGACACAAATGGAAAATAAATACTGTTAACTGTCACTTTCCATTAGGTAACAGAAATTCAATTACATTTCAAACAAGCCTCCATGTCAACAGAATAAATCTGTTTCATAAATGAGCAGGTAACCATTTTTGATTCCAACTTCCCAAAGGGAAAAAATCAATTTTAATCACAATTCTTCAATTTTTTTCCATATGAATGTTTTGGAGTCGAGTACATCATCTGGTCTAATAAACAGTGTTGTACAGAAGAAGGGAAGAGAGCTGAAATTGGTTGTTGTTTGTTTCTGGTGCCTTTTAAACCAGAGACTCTTCATGTCCAGCTTAATTGAACCCTGTATTGTTCTGATGCTTTCACTTTAAAATCAAATGTCAGAAAGTGGGGAAATGCACAAGCGAGATGCTGTCTGCGGTGGCGTTAGTTCCAATAAGAAGTGTACATAAGGAATATGAATCAGTTCTAGTGGCAGACCTTGAGAGGGGACACCCTTCCACAAGCCCCACCCCAGCTCCCCCTGAAATGTAAGGAGAATCAGGAAAGACAAGTTTCTGTTCTGGAAGATTCAGTCAACCAGAGGACAAGTTGACGAATCTGGGATGACTGAGAGAGCTTGAAGTAAATTGCTCACTCAGTACAAGGGTATTTTGATCTATAAACGCTTGCTGGTTACCGGCTTGTGTTGCAATGGGACAGCCTTTTGGAGGGGAGCTTTTTACATTTTACTTGGCTCCTAATAAATGCCGAAGGGTAGTGATTTCCAATAATGGGCCCCCAAACTTATTATAGCTTGTTACAGGACAAAGCACTCCCAACAGCTACTACTTAGAGTCTGAACTATGACGCAGGCACTGCTGCAAGTACTCTGCGCAATTATTTCATTTAATCCTCGCCAGCAACCCCGTAAGATAGGTCTCAGTCTTATCTCCGTAAGTGGATGGAGGCACCGAGAGGTTAAGTACCTGTCCGACTTGCACAGCAAGAATATGGCTGGGCTGGGATCCAAGCCCAGGTAGTCTGACTCCAGAGTCGGTCCTTGCAGCCATCTCCCCGCGAGACTTCCAAATTCAACCCTCCTGGGCTCAGCAATGTTTTAAGTGTTCTAAGTGGATGACCATATGATTCATCGACCAAATCAGAACACTTTTAAAAGCGAAAAGGGATTCTATTAATAATTGTGCCAAAACAGAAGCAAGCTGGAACTGTCCTTGGCAAATAGGTGAACACAGCCCCCTTAATTGTGAAGAAGGTACACATGTTATAAAGAGAGTTTGAATGATAAAGGAAGACTTTAGCAAAAGTCCTGTGTTACTGGCTTTTAAGAAAGGGAGATAGTGAGCTGACCCACTCATTCTAGAAACTATTAAGCCCCTGCTCTATGTCAAGCACTGTGCTAGGTGCTAAGATTATGGCTGAGAATAAGTCAGACAAGGTCGTTGTCCCCTTGAAGTTTACATTCTAGTAGGATGTTGTGAGGTTCAAAATCAATTCAATGAGGTAATATGCACAAGAACAGTGGTTTGAGGGCACACTGAAGTGGAATACACAGCAGACCCTTGAACAACATGGGTTTGAACCGGGCAGGTCCACTTATACGTGGATTGTTTTCAATAAATACATACTACAGTTCTACACTATCTGCAGTTGGTTGAATCCACGGATGCAGAACTGAGGATACAGAGGGCCAACTGTAAAGCTAAAGTCGGATTTTCAACTGCCTGGGAAAGGGGGAGGGAGTCAGAGCCCCTAATTTCTATGTTGTTCAAGGATCAACTGGACACCCAGCTATCACTAAGAAGCAGGGCATTAAGGTGGAAAGAATAAGAATTGGGGAGTAAAATAGACCTGGATTCTAATTTGGCCTTTACCACTTAACTGTCTTTGTGACCTTGGGCACATTAACAAACCACCCTGAGTCTCCATTTCTCTATCTATAAAATGTAAATAACAATATCTTCATCGCAAAGTGGCAGTAAGAACTGTATTTAATGTATGTTACATGCCTTCCGCAATGTTTGCCACCACTTAAAACATGGTAGCCATCATCATTACTGGGATGTCTTCTGGGTCCTTGTACACTGGAGTAGATTCAAAATGCAACAAGCATAGAGAATTTAAAGGATACTTAGCTGGCTGAATTTGTACAACATTTGAAGGGCCTAAAGGAGATAAGCAGGGTGAAATCAGGGATGTGTCCTCAACCTATGGAAGAAATCCGAATGACACAAAAATGGACGAGGTGAAGAATAATCAGTACCCATAAGTTAAGAGAACTCCTGTCATCACAGGAGCAGATGACCAAGAAGGGAACAAGGACAGTATGCTCGTTGGGTTCTTGACTGGGTCACAGATTTACCCCAAGACCTTGGTCAACATAGTGAACATCCATATTCTAGCTCCCTTATCTGCAACTTCTGAGTGATGATCTAGACCAGAGGATGACAAACTTCGTCTAAAAAGTTCTTGATAGTAAATAGTTGAGGCTTTACGGGCTACACAGTCTCTGCTGCAACTACTCAAATCTGTCATTGTAGCGGAAAAGCAGTCAAAGACAATACATTTAAAATCTGGCTGCAGGATCTCTGAAAACTAGGACTACGTCTTATCATCATTATCTCCCCAACATCTCACTCAGTGCTTAATAAAACTCATTGAATGAACGAATAAGTGAGTGAATAAATGAATCATAAAGCAAAGTAGAAGCTCTCAGTAACACTATTTTGAGTAGTGTTGGTATTTTCAGGTTAATGATGGAGAAAAGAGCAAGAGAGAGGAGTCAGCAGGACTTAGCACTAGCAATAAAAAGGTAAATATGAGTCAAATAGGGAGTGGGAAGCTAGCAAATGCTTCTGAGGAGGGGTGTGATACGATCAAGTCAATATTAAGGAAAGAATACTCTTAGGTATTGATATATTACAAGAGGGAAGCACGCTTAAAGACAGGGAGACGATTTATCCAGGCAAAAAGGAACCAGGGCCTGTACTAGGGTGGTGGCAGTGATGTTGAAGAGTACAAAGTAAAAACATTTTAGAAATAGAATCGACAGGATTGAACACAGACAATAAGAAGGAAGTTTACACTAAAGATACCCTGTGGTGTTACGTGTTAGCATCTTGAATGACAATGATGGTAGTAACAAGAGAAGGCTTATGGGGTGGGAGTGATAACATGGTGACCATGTTAAATTTGACATGTCAAAATCTGGAACATAGGAGAATTTATCACTGATCAACAACTAAGTGTCACCCTCCCCACCCCCACCCAGTTCTCCAGCTTAGCTACCATCTCCCAACAGAAGAAAAATAACCTTCAGTCTTAGTCAAACACACTGATGAAATCAGTATTCACAGTATCTGCACATGTGCTGATTTACTAGTCTAACAGTCCACCAGAAAAGAGGTTAGCTTGGCTTCTTTTTCATTGACTTTAGTGATCTTTCTTTTTTCTCTATGTTCAATAACCAGCTATTTACTTCTCTCAAACTGTACTAGAATTTCTCTGAAGATTGGTAGTCACTGGCTTGTAGGATGTCTAAAATCCATCTAATTCTTTCTTAAAAATTAAGTCATCTATAACTTTCCAATGCTCTCTCCGGCCTGGCTCCCTTTCTGTGGAATATGCATACAACCACCAACAGTGGTCCCGTGATATATACCCAAGTCCCTGCAGTACTGTGGGTGGCTCAGGGCTGGGTCACCCCTATGACTCACCCTAACTTTGAAACCACTGAGAACCCAGTTTCAGTTTGAAGGTCATTGCCTTTGATGACAAAATAAATAAATAAATAGAAATGAGGGGATTGGCTTCCTCTTTGCCCATACCTGCCCCAGGCAATAAGTGTATCTTTTCATCATCATCCAGAGGTAGATCAGGAAGTTGGCCCAGAGTTCAACTTCTCTTGCTTTTCCCTTTAAGAACAACCTCCTTCCCCCAACTGAGGCTCACTGGTCATAGCACGCTGTAGCTTCTGGTTGTTGTAGCATCCAAGCTACGTCCCTCAGAGTCTTACTCAACAGCTGTGTCTATGGCTACGGTGGCAGAAAAGTGGTCCCCCAAAGATGTCAACGTCCTAATGCCCAGAACATGTGAATATGCGAGGTTACACAGCAGAGGGAAATGAAGGCTTCGGAGGGAATTCAGAGTGCTAATCAGCTAACCTTAAAATAGAGAGATTATATTGGTTATATATAATGGTTATATATATATGGTTGTGGTTAATCACTCATCACAGTGGAAGAGGTATTCAGAAGAGAGAACCAGAGAAATGGCAGCATGAGAAGGACTCAGCTGGATGTCACTGGATTTAAAGACAGAACGGGGTCACAAACCAAGGAATGCAGACAGCCTCCAGAAACTTGAAAAGGCAAGGGAAGAGATTCTGATCTAGAGCCTTCAAAAGGAACACAGTCCCACCAAAACCTCGATTTTAGCCCCATGAGACCCATCTCAGACTTCTGACCTACACAACTGTAAGGTAATACATTTGTGTTGTCCTAAGCCATCAAGTTTATGGTAATTTGTACAACAGCAATAGGAAACTAATACAGTAGCACGTGCTGAATGATTTTCAGGCTTATGCTATCATTTTTTCTACCCAGTTATACATCTTATCAAATCAAAAGCTGCTTTCAAGCACTGCCTTATTCATTTTTCCACACTGTAAAACAAATATGATGCACACATGGTAGGTGCTTAAAATTTTTGTTGCTTTTACTTAAAAAAAAAAGTTATAAAAGAAGGACTAAAAAAGATCTACGCCAAAACGTTAGTGGCTATTCAAGTGGTGATACTCTGTGAGGGTTTTATTTTCTTCTGTAGCAAGGTAGAAAAAAATACTTTCAAGATTCCTTTTAGAAAGAGTCCTGTTTTCATTTGGGACTATTTCTAGATAAGTCTCTTGGGATGGAGAGGAGACATGGAGGGTTTGCACAAGCAAGACCCCCAAAATCAAAAGGACCAGTTAATAATAGCTCTGCTGCGGCTAGCCTCGGGTCTGACATTCATGGCTTCCCTCTTCCCACCTTTGTAAATAGTCTCTCTATTAAACCTTGCTCAAATTAGTCTAACCCAAGTGTGACTTCTGTTTCCTCTTGGGAGTCTGACTGGTACAGTGACCTAGTACACACGTACACACACACACACACACACACCCCTGAAAGTTGTTTCTTGAAAGTTTCAAGAAAACGTTTATCTGGCCATGCCTTATGCTGCCTCACCAAATAATCAAAATTTATTTCATGACCCTCATTTTGAAAGACCCCTTTCAGACTACATCCATGGTAGGAAACACAGGGGGAAAAAACCTAGTTAAGTGTGCTCTGCATTGGAAAAAAAAAGAGAGAAATCTGGGACCTAGGAAAGAGAAAAAGAGGTGGCGGTAGAGAAGAATCAAGAAAATGGCCAAGTAATATGGCAAGGCTGTCAAATGGCTGGTAAGAATAGGCATTTCTATCTTCAATTTGAGGTGATTTGTTTTGCTCTAACTTAAGCATCTTCCATCTCCCAAACCCTTAAGTAAAGTTTGCTGTATATACAAATGCCTTGCATTCATGGATGTGGGTTTGTTTGTTTGTTTGTTTGTTTATTGAAAAGGGGAGAGAAAATTGAGTCAAGGAACAAAAGGTTCACTTCCAGGTCTATATAGTTAAAAGTAAGAAGACACCCATGAGGCATCTCCATGGTCCACAGGCAGTGGTTCCATGAAAAGGGTGTCAAATTCCCACAACTTGTATAGTGGGGTTTCACCCAATCTGTCAAGACACTGGAGGCAGCTCTCCCCATTTGACACTTGGATACAGTTCTTTCTTTCTGCTTATATTAAATTTTCTACAATAAATATACATTACTTTCAAAAAGAGGAAAAATGTCTTCTCCAAACATTTGTTTGAACTGAATGATGTCAAAGGCACAGGCTATATGCCTGGCATTGGGGTAGGCACTCTTGTGAATTTGAGGCAATTAATTCTAATACCTGTCCTTGGTCTCAAGAAGCTTATACTCTCCCCCAAAATAAGGGGAAGCAAGGAAGAAGCTGAAAACAATTCTATTTTGCTACTGGACATGGTTCAAAAAAAAAAAAATCAGGAGAGTTAAGAGTCATTGAGAAACACAAGACTACAAGGAGCATGAGTTGATAAAGGCAGATTCTCTGAGGAGCCCAGGTACAGAAGAGGAAAAGGAAGTCTTGATTTAATACCAGCAGAGGAGCTGGTTCAGAAGATGAAGTTGTTGGAGCCATTAATTAACAGTGACCAGAGCCACAGCTGACTCATGAGCTCACCCTCATTTCCAGTTCTGGCATTTTTCACTAGCCTGCCCTGCCTGTTTTAACAAATACCCAAGACAGTACTGTAGCAGTGCTATCCCCTGCCTCATTCTTTAGAGAGTGGATACGACACAGACCCTGGTTCCAGAGCTCCAATACAGGGAGTACAGCTATTCCCCCAGGAAAAAAGAAAAAGAAAAGTTACTTTGAAAGCATGTCTTCTCTAAGCTACATTTAAATCAGGTTAACTAAACACATGAAAGGATGCTCAACATAACTAATCATTAGAGAAATGTAAATCAAAACTACAATGAGGTATCACCTCACAGCAGTCAGAATGGCCATCATCAGAACATCTACAAACAGTAAATGCTGGAGAGGGTGTGAAGGAAAGGGAACCCTCTTGCACTGTTGGTGGGAATGTAAATTGATACAGTCACTATGGAGACAGTATGGAGGATCCTTAAAAAACTAAAAATAGAACTGGATATGACCCAGCAATCCCACTACTGGGCATATACCCTGAGAAAACCATAATTCAAAAAGAGTCATGTACCACAATATTCATTGCAGCACTATTTACAATAGCCAGGACATGGAAGCAAGCTAAGTGTCCATCGACAGATGAATGGATAAAGAAGATGTGGCACATATATACAATGGAACATTACTCAGCCATAAAAAGAAATGAAATTGAGTTATTTGTAGTGAGGTGGATGGATGTAGAGTCTGTCATACAGAGTGAAGTAAGTCAGAAAGAGAAAAACAAATACCATATGCTAACACATATATATGGAATCTAAAAAAAAAAAAAAATGGTTCTGAAGAACCGAGGGGCAGGACAGGAATAAAGACGCAGACGTAGAGAATGGACTTGAGGACACGGGGAGGGGAAAGCGTAAGCTGGGACGAAGCGAGAGAGTGGCATGGACATATATACACTACCAAATGTAAAACAGCTAGTGGGAAGCAGCCACATAGCACAGGGAGATCAGCTCAGTGCTTTGTGTCCACCTAGAGGGGTGGGGTAGGAGGGTGGGAGGGAGGGAGATGCAAGAGGGAGGAGATATGGGGATATATGTATATGTATAGCTGATTCACTTTGTTATAAAGCAGAAACTAACACACCATTGTAAATCAATTATACTCCAATAAAGATGTAAAAAATAAAATAAAATAAATCAGGTTAATTTTTTTCAATTTGCTAGGTTTAGGGTCATATTCTCTTGCCTTAATTTTTTAAAAAGCACAAATGTTTTTTGATTTATGTAGCACGGAGGGATTAATTATACTCTTTACCACATGGACAGTATGGGATTTGTTTGCCATGTATTTGCCTTGGAGTTCATCTCAGAAAAACTGACTGTGTTAGTAAAAGGCTGCTTGAGCTGAACAGACAATGGCTTGCAAGCTGCATCCAAAGACCTCGGGTTCTACCAAGGTGTCTCAGGGGTCAAGTGTGAGAGCGAGAGGGAGGGCTGTAGACCATCTCACTTTAAATAGAGCTATTTGAGGTTCTGCATAATATTTCATTGGAAATAAAACAGGGGAAGGTTTCCTGTAGCTTAAAAAAAATTGTAAACCACTGATTCTCATTCTATTTGCTCATTTCACAGATGGAATAAAAGGGGTCCCAAGAAAATGGGAGACTTACCCAGGATCACCCAGCTAACTGGTAATGGAATGAAGGTGAAATCTCTAAGAGGACTGATACAAACAGAGAAAATCACAGTCACATCAGTGATTTCTTTCAACCTTTCAGCATGAGGTATCAGAAAATGGAAAAGACTTGAGGAGTTAGTATAATAAAGAAGAAAAAAGCCCAGTACTCCTGGTTTCATTCATTCATTCAAGAAATATTATTGAGTACCTTCTATATATCAGATACTGTGCCAAGCACTGAGGAAGAACCACATTCAAGATAGAAAAGGATGTCTTCTAGGAGCTCACACTCCAGTGTGAAAGAAAAGGAAAAGATTACAAACCAATAAATAAACAAAATAATTACAGATGTGATACACGCCACAAGGGAAATATACAAGACGAGGTAGTAGGTAAGTCTACAGATTGGTTACGAAAGGTCACTTTAATGAGCTGATAACCTGAATTTAAGCAGAAGGAAAAGAAGGAGCCAGTAATACAAAAGGGTTAGAGAGAACATTCCAGATAAAAAGAACTCTAAGTGAAAAATCCCAGAAGTGAGAAAGACTAGGACTCATTCAAGACACAGATAAGGGGACAGTGTGGCTGGAACCTGGTGGAGACAGTGGCCAACATGAGGTTGGAGAGGTGAACAGAAACCAGATCACATATGACCAGGTGGACCATGGTGAAATACTTAGATTTTATGCTAAGAGCAAAGAATCTAAATCACTGAAGAGTTTTTAGACAAAGAGTCATATAATCTGACTTATATCTGAAGAATACTCTGGCTGGTGTGTGATGCCTAGTTTGTAGGGGATATAGGGTAAATGCAAGGAAGACTAATAATGAGAGGCTATTGCATTAGTCAAGGAAAGAGATAATGGTGGTAAAGGTAAAGGTAAAGGTGGTAATATTAAAGACAGAGAGAAGTGTATGAATTCAAAGGATATGTTCCATATAAAGCCAATAGGATTTGCTGATGAACTGAATGGGGAGGAGTAGCACGGAAAATTGTGCTGAGTGGCTCCCAGCTGAACATCAGGGGGGATGGTATTTCCATTTATTGAGATTGAGGGGAGGGATATTTTGCATAGAGAAGTCAAAGTATTCATTTCAGGTATATTGTATTTGAGATGTATACTGCATATCCAAATGGAGATGATGAGTAGGACTTTGGCTATACACATATAGAGCTCAAGAGAGTGTTGAGGGATGAAGTTGAAAATGTGGCATCTGTAACTTGGAGATGGTATTTAAAAACTTAAAGTTGGGGAGATTCACCTCCAGTATGGCTGAAAATGCTCCTGTCAGACTGACCACCCCACAGATAAGAGCTATAAACTCCAGACAAAATACCAAAAACAGCTACATAAGGCTCTGCAAAGTAAACAAAAGTAGACAGATTCTAGAAAGGAATTTTTAGATTTTAGAAAGGAATTGATATTTGGAAAAAGATATTGTCATAGATGAGTTTCCCATTTTTATGGGTTTTAGCTTATTTGGGGCTGGGGGGGCGGGCGGTGGGGAACCTGTCTTTCTGGCCTGAGAAATCAGAGGACAGCAAATCTCTGTGACCCTGAACCACAACTGATGAGGCCAACTGAAAGCTCCTCAGCTAAAGATAAAATACCTGAACTGAGATTTTAGCTGCTGCTATCCAAGAAATAGAGTTTTCTGAGTTCAAACAAATTAACTGCCTACTAAAACAAAACAAAAAAAAATCAACTCTTTGAAAACTGTAACAGAATCCAGAATCTCCATGACAAAATCTGCAATATCTGGGATACAATCTAAAATTACTCAACACATGCAAGAGGGAAGAGATATGGGGATATGTATAACTGTATACATATACATGTATATACATGTATATGTATACAGTTATAACTGTATACATATACATGTATATGTATATGTATAACTGATTCACTGTGTTATGAAGCAGAAACTGACACACCATTGTAAAGTAACTATACTCCAATAAAGATGTTTAAAAAAATAGAAATTTAAAAAAAAGTATATGTAAAACTGATTCACTTTGTTATAAAGCAGAAACACACCATTGTAAAGCAATTATACACCAATAAAGATGTAAAAAATAAATTAATTAAAAATAAATAAAATTACTCAACATACCAAAATCTAGGCAACTGTGACCAGTATTAAAAGAAAAACGATCAATGGAGAATAACCACAAGATAACCCAGATGCTAGCATTAGCAGACTATGATTTTAGAACAACTATTAGAAATTTGAAGTGGATAATGTAGGGAGGGATAAATTGGGAGACTGGGATTGACATATACACACTACTATATATAAAATAGATAACTAATAACAACCTGCTGTATAGCACAGGGAGCTCTACTCAGTACTCTGTAATGGCCTTTATGGAAAAAGAATCTTAAAAAAAAAAAGAGTGGCTATATGTATTCATACAACTGATTCACTTTGCTGTACACCTGAAACTAATACAACACTGTAAATCAACTATACTCCAATAAAAATTTTTAAAAAGAAAGAAATTTGACCAATGATGTAAAAGAAAGCATATTTGTAATGAATGTGTAGATAGGAATCTCACAAAGAAAAATAAATACTACCCCCAAAAAATCAAATGGAGATTAGAAACCAAGATGGCAGAGTAGAAGGATGTGCTCTCACTCCCTCTTGCAAGAACACCAGAATCACAACGAGCTGCTGGACAATCATCAACAGGAAGACACTGGAACTCACCAAAAAAGATACCCCACATCCAAAGACAAAGGAGAAGCCACAATGAGATTGTAGGAGGGGTGCAATCACAGTAAAAACAAATCCCATAACTGCTGGGTGGGTAACTCACAGACTGGAGAATGCTTATACCACAGAAGTCCACCAACTGGAGTGAAGGTTCTGAGCCACATGTCAGGTTCCCAACCTAGGGGTCCGGAAACAGGAGGAGGAATTCCTAGAGAATCAGACTTTGAAGGCTAGTGGGATTTGACCGCAGGACTTCGACAGGACTGGGGAAAACAGAGACTCCACTCTTGGAGGGTACACACAAAGTACTGCGCACATTGGGACCCAGGGGAAGGAGCAGTGACCCCAGGGGAGACTGAACCAGACCTACCTTCTAGTGCTGGAGGGTTTCCTGCACAGGTGGGCGGTGACTGTGTCTCACCGTGGGGACAAGGACACTGGCAGCAGAAGTTCTGGGAAGTACTCCTTGGCATTAGCCCTCCCAGAGTCTGCAATTAGCCCCACCAAAGAGCCCAGGTAGGCTCCAGTGTTGGGTTGCCTCAGGCCAAACAACCAACAGGGAGGGAACCCAGCCCCACCCATCAGCACTGAGCTCTGCCCACCAGAGCAACAGTCAGCTCTACCCACCACCAGTCCCTCCCATCAGGAAACTTGCACAAGCCTCTTAGGTAGCTTCATCCACCAGAGGGCAGACAGCAAAAGCAAGAAGATCTACAATCCTGCAGCCTGTGGAACAAAAACCACATTCACAGAAAGATAGATAAGATGAAAAGGCAGAGGGCTATGTACCAGATGAAGGAACAAGATAAAACCCCAGGAAAGCAATTAAATGAAGTGGAGATAGGCAACCTTCCAGAAAAAGAATTCAGAATAATGATAGTGAAGATAATCCAGGACCTCAGAAAAAGAATGGAGGCAAAGATCAAGAAGATGCAAGAAATGTTTAACAAAGACCTAGAAGAATTAAAGAACAAACAAACAGAAATGAACAATACAATAACTGAAAAGAAAACTACACTAGAAGGAATCAATAGCAGAATAACTGAGGCAGAAGAATGGATAAGTGACCTGGAAGACAGAATGGTGGAATTCACTGCTGAGGAACAGAATAAGGAAAAAAGAATGAAAAGAAAGGAAGACAGCCTAAGAGACCTCTGGGACAACATTAAACGCAACAACATTCACATTATAGGGGTCCCAGAAAGAGAAGTGAGAAAGAAAGGACCCAAGAAAATATTTGAAGAGATTATAGTCGAAAACTTCCCTAACATGGGAAAGGAAATAGCCACGCAAGTTCAGGAAGCGCAGAGAGTCCCATACAGGATAAACCCAAGAAGAAACATGCCGAGACACATAGTAATCAAACTGGCAAAAATTAAAGACAAAGAAAAGTTATTGAAAGCAGCAAGGGAAAAATGACAAATAACATACAAGAGAACTCCCATAAGGTTAACAGCTGGATTCTCAGCAGAAACTCTGCAAGCTAGAAGGGAGTGGCATGATATACTTAAAGCGATGAAAGGGAAGAACCTACAACCAAGATTACTCTACCTGGCAAGGATCTCATTCAGGTTCCATGGAGAAATCAAAAGACTTACAGACTAGAAAAAGCTAAGAGAATTCAGCACCACCAAACCAGGTCTACAACAAATGCTAAAGGAACTTCTCTAAGTGGGAAACACAAGAGAAGAAAAGGACCTACAAAAAAACCCCAAAACAATTAAGAAAACGGTCATAGGAACATACATAGCAACACTTACCATAAACGTGAATGGATTAACTGCTCCATCCAAAAGACACAGGCTTGCTGAATGGATACAAAAACAAGACCCATCTATATGCTGTCTACAAGAGACCCACTTCAGACCTAGGGACACATACAGACTAAAAGTGAGGGGATGGAAAAAGATATTCCATGCAAATGGGAATCAAAAGAAAGCTGGCAATACTCATATCAGATAAAATAGGCTTTAAAATAAAGAATGTTACAAGAGACAAGGAAGGACACTACAAAATGATCAAGGGATCAATCCAAGAAGAATACATAACAATTATAAATATATATGCACCCAACATAGGAGCACCTCAATACATAAGGCAACTGCTAACAGCTATAAAAGAG
Source organism: Stenella coeruleoalba (assembly GCF_951394435.1). Taxonomy (NCBI): domain Eukaryota; kingdom Metazoa; phylum Chordata; class Mammalia; order Artiodactyla; family Delphinidae; genus Stenella; species Stenella coeruleoalba. Next base: position 50,629,674 of record NC_137149.1, read on the forward strand.
GAAATCGACAGTAACACAGTAATAGTGTGGGACTTTTAACACCTCACTTACACCAATGGACAGATCATCCAAAATGAAAATAAATAAGGAAACAGAAGCTTTAAATGACACAATAGACCACATAGATTTAATTGATATTTATAGGACATTCCATCCCAAAACAGCAGATTATACTTTCTTCTCAAGTGCGCATGGAACATTCTCCAGGATAGATCACATCTTAGGTCACAAATCAAGCCTCAGTAAATTTAAGAAAACTGAAATCATATCAAGCATCTTTTCTGACCACAACGATATGAGATTAGAAATGAATTACAGGGAAAAAAACATAAATAACACAAACACATGGAGGCTAAACAATACGTTACCAAATAACCAAGAAATCACTGAAGAAATCAAAGAGGAAATCAGAAATACCTAGAGACAAAGGACAATGAAAACACGACGATCCAAAACCTATGGGCTGCAGCAAAAGCAGTCCTAAGAGGGAAGTTTATAGCTATACAAGCCTACCTCAAGAAACAAGAAAAATGTCAAATAAACAATCTAACCTTACACCTAAAGGAACTAGAGAAAGAAGAACAAACAAAACCCAAAGTTAGTAGAAGGAAAGAAATCATAAAGATCAGAGCAGAAATAAATGAAATACAAACAAAGAAAACAATAGCAAAGATCAATAAAACTAAAAGCTGGTTCTTGGAGAAGATAAACAAAATTGATAACCAATTAGCCAGACTCATCAAGAAAAAGAGGGAGGGCTTCCCTGGTGGCACAGTGGTTGAGAGTCCAACTGCCGATGCAGGGAACACGGGTTTGTGCCCCGGTCCAGGAAGATCCCACATGGCCCGGAGCGGCTGGGCCCGTGAGCCATGGCCGCTGAGCCTGTGCATCTGGAGCCTGTGCTCCGCAATGGGAGAGGCCACAACAGTGAGAGGCCCACGTACCGCAAAAAAAAAAAAAAAAACTTCCAACAAACAAAAGTCCAGGACCAGATGGCTTCACAGGTGAATTCTATCAAACATTTAGAGAAGAAATAACCCCCAATCTTCTCAAACTCTTCCAAAAAATTGCAGAGGAAGGAACACTCCCAAACTCATTCTAAGAGGCCACCATCACCCTGATACCAAAACCAGACAAAGGTACTACAAAAAAAGAAAATTACAGACCAATATCACTGATGAATATAGATGCAAAAATCCTCAACAAAATACTAGCAAACAGAATCCAGCAACACATTAAAAGGATCATACACCATGATCAAGTGGGATTTATCCCAGGGATGCAAGGATTCTTCAGTATACGTAAATCAATCAGTGTGATAAACCATATTAACAAATTGAAGAATAAAAACTATATGATCATCTCAATAGATGCAAAAAAGCTTTTGACAAAATTCAACACCCATTTATGATAAAAACTCTCCAGAAAGCGGAGAGTTACCTCAACATAATAAAAGCCATATATGACAAACCCACAGCAAACATCATTCTCAGTGGTGAAAAACTGAAAGCATTTCCTCTAAGATCAGGAAAAAGACAAGGATGTCCACTCTCACCACTATTATTCAACATAGTTTTGGAAGTCCTAGCCATGGCAATCAGAGAAGAAAAAGAAATAAAAGGAATACAGATTGGAAAAGAAGGAGTAAAACTGTCTCTGTTTGCAGATGACATGATACTATACATTGAAAATCCTAAAGATGCCAAGAGAAAACTACTAGAGCTAATCAATTAATTTGGTAAAGTTGCAGGATACAAAATTAATGCACAGAAATCTCTTGTTAATGCACAGAAATCTCTTGCATTCCTATACACTAATGATGAAAAATATGGAAGAGAAATTAAGGAAACACTCCCATTTACCATTGCAACAAGAAGAATAAAATACCTAGGAATAAACCTACCTAGGGAGACAAAAGACCTGTATGCAGAAAACTATAAGACACTGATGAAAGAATTTAAAGATGATACCAACAGATGGAGAGATATACCATATTCTTCAATTGGAAGAATAAATACTGTGAAAATGACTCTACTACCCAAAGTAATCTACAGGTTCAATGCAATTCCTATCAAATTACCAATGGTGTTTTTTACGGAACTAGAACAAAAATTTTAAAATTTGTATGGAGACAAAAAAGACCCCGAATAGCCAAAGCGGTCTTGAGGGAAAAAAAACTGAGCTGGACGAATCAGACTCCCTGACTTCAGACTATACTACAAAGCTACAGTAATCAAGACAATATGGTACTATAAAGCTACAGTAATCAACACAATATGGTACAATCAAGACAAACTGGCACAAAAACAGAAACACAGATCAATGGAACAAGATAGAAAGCCCAGAGATAAACCCATGCACCTATGGTCAACTAATCTATGACAAAGGTGGCAAGGATATACAATGGAGAAAAGACAGTCTCTTCAATAAGTGGTGCTGGGAAAACTGGACAGCTACATGTTAAAGAATGAAATTAGAACACTCCCTAACACCATACACAAAATTAACTCAAAATGGATTAGAGACCTAAATGTAAGACCGGACACTATAAAACTCTTAGAGGAAAACATAGGAAGAACACTCTTTGACACAAATCACAGCAAGATCTTTTTTGATCCACCTCCTAGAGTAATGGAAATAAAAAGAAAAATAAACAAATGGGACCTAATGAAACTTCAAAGCTTTTGCACAGCATAGGAAACCATAAACAAAACAAAAAGACAACCCTCAGAATGGGAGAAAGTATTTGCAAATGAATCAACGGACAAAGGATTAGTCTCCAAAATATATAAACAGCTCATGCAGCTCAATATTAAAGAAACAAACAACCCAATCCAAAAATAGGCAGAAGACCTAAATAGACATTTCTCCAAAGAAGACATACAGATGGCCAAGAAGCACATGAAAAGCTGCTCAACATCATTAATTACTAGAGAAATGCAAATCAAAACTACAGTGAGGTAACACCTCACAGCAGTTAGAATGGGCATCATCAGAAAATCTACAAACAACAAATGCTGGAGAGGGTGCGGAGAAAAGGGAACCCTCTTGCACTGCTGGTGGGAATGTAGATTGATACAGCCACTATGGAGAACAGTATGGAGGTTCCTTAAAAAGCTAAAAATAGAGTTACCATATGATCCAGCAATCCCACTACTGGGCATATACCCAGAGAAAATCATGATTCAAAATGACACATGCACCCCAATGTTCATTGCAGCACTCTTTACAATAGCCAGGTCATGGAAGCAACCTAATGCCCAACGACAGACAAATGAATAAAGAAGATGTGGTACATATATACAATGGAATAATAACTCAGCCATAAAAAGGAACAAAACTGGGTCATTTGTAGAGACGTGGATGGTTCTAGAGACTGTCATACAGAGTGAAGTAAGTCAGATAGACAAAAACAAATATCGTATATTAACGCATATCTGTGGAATCTAGAAAATGGTACAGATGAACCAGTTTGCAGGACAGAAATTGAGACACAGATGTAGAGAACAAACGTATGGACACCAAAGGGGAAAGCGGCGGGGGGTGGGAGATTGGGATTGACATGTATACACTGATGTGTATAAAATGGATGACTAATAAGAACCTGCTGTATAAAAAAATAAATTAAATTTTAAAAAAATCAAATGGAATTTCTAGAACTAAAAATGAATATCTGAAATTCTTTTTAAAAAAATCATTAGATGGGCTTAACAGACCAGACGAATGATTCAATGAACTTGAATATAGATAAATAGGTACTATACAATCTGAAGAACAGAGGGGGAAATTTTTTTTTTTGAACAGAGCCTCAATGGGGCAATATCAAAAGCTCTAACATATGTATAAATAGAAATGTTAAATAATATCACCTAGGAGGATAGAGAAAAGGAGGGGGTCCAAGGAATATGCCCTGAGGGGGTTCCATCATAGAAAGAATCAACAAAGAGATGGAGAAGAAATGCTTTAATTTTCTTATCTATCAGAAAATCCACTTTGATGTTTTGCTTTTCTCTTTGTCTTATATCTACAAATACGGCAACCAAAACAAGTCAGATGCGGGGACGGACTTTCATCTACTAAAGTTGCAACTTACTGACACTATCAATACCTCTGTCTCTACTCTGTTACTAAGACCTAACCAGTAGTGTGAACTACAGTGATTTGTTAAAGCACAAAGGAATTTACTTTCCTAGAAGTTTTTTTTTTTAGTTTGTTTACTGCTTCATCTCACAATAAAACTGTGGATAACATTCATCCAGGAATTCGACCATGAAAAATCCCCTGAAAAAGAGATTCCAAATTTTAATCCATAATCAGAACAAAATTCACACCACACAAAAGTTAAAACAGTGACCAAAAAAAAAAAAAAAAATCAGAAAACCAGCAAGGTTCAGAAGCTTATTGAGACCAAAGAAAACGGATATTTCAAGAAACTGAAATCCATTCCAGTGTGAGGCTTACAGAAGAACAAACTTTAGCAGGTGAGATGTAAAGTGAAGATTAGAGAGGATTAAAAATGGTGTTTGAAAACAAACAGCCAATGATAACAACAAATAATATTAAATTCTTTAAACACATCAGAAATAAGACTGCTGCAAAGGGATCAGTGAATTGGCTAGACAAGCAGTGCACAAAGGAGATATTCAAAAGGATAAGGAGATTGCAGGGAAACTAAATAATGAATTTGCATCCGTTTTCACACTGGAGAATAAAGCAATAGAGGAAAGGAAGGAAAAACCTTATTATGTGAAAGAGAGGCCCAGCTTAGATTGAGACATCAAAAAGAACCATGAATTAATGAAACAGTAAAAGAAGGTATTGCCATGTTCCAGCCAAAGCAGGAGGCATTCACCAGAGAATCCAGAAGTGCAAAATGTTTGTAATCTCTGATTCCTTATAGCTTTACCATTTAACATTTAAAAGGCTTCATTCATACTGCAGTGAACTGGAAGGCAAGTTACACTCTACCATGGTTGGAAAATATACTTGATTTCTGTGGTAGAGTGATCTCCAAACAGCAAAATACCCAGCCAGTATATTATAACTCAACTGGCTGGTTGATCAGAAGTTAAACAAGATTCTGGAGCTTTAATCCAGCCCATCTCAGAATGTATGGAAATGGAAATTGTCATATATGTCTAGTAGGAGGATAAACTGGTACCAGCAGCTTTGGAGAACATTTGTAATATCTAATAAAGTTTAAAATGTATATGCGAAATGAAGCACCAATTTCACATTAGGTGCAAATGCTAAAGAAACTCTAGGAGAAATTACAAGATTACTCACTGAAAGATTATTTCTAGAGGTGAAAAATTGGTAACAATATAAATGTTCATAAATGGATGAATGGATAAACAAAGTATATTCATACAATGAAATACAAAAGGATGTTTTCAACTCCTAATTAACTAGATCTATATGTATCTGCTTACATACTTCAATATCACAACACTGAGTGAAAAAAGCAAGTCAATAACACCTAAAATTATAGAATACATTTTTTACATATTCATATTTTAGGTAAGTAAACAAATACACTAGTAAGATATACAACAAATTCATATTATGGGACGCCTCTGGCTTTCCAGAGGCCTTTTGGGAGGGTCATGGAACTAGGGACGGAGTGAATATTTCACTTTATCTTTTGAAGATCTATTTCTTTAATAAAAAATTTGAGAAAAATATGACAAAATATTAGCAATTATCAATTCTGGGTGGTGGTAATAGAATTTTTGTTATAGCACTTTTTTTCTTTTCTTTCTTTCTTTTTAATTTTCAAGGGAAAAAAAAGTGTTCTGTCTATCACCTGGGTACAAAGCTTAACTTTATTCAATTGCTTACTACTGAATGTACTGAGGGCTATTACTAACCTAAACTCAAAATTTGCCTTGGAAATCTAAGGCGAAGGCAGAAACATTCTCTTCTGCTAACTTAGATCATGATACTATAGTCAGCATCTCTTCAGTCCCTAAGGCTGCCTGTTTTCCACCATCCAAGAATTCATGAAGAATAATTAACAGCTCTATGGCATTCCATTTTTTCCAGAAAGTTTGACTCCATTTTAAAGACTAATCAACAGAGGCCTTAGGTGTTAAGGAAAGAAAAGAAATCAAAACAAACTAGAACTCAGGGGTCCAGACCCCCTTATGCCCAAAAGACTTTCTTCCCACCACTATGTTTAATATTTGGCAGTTCTCTTTGAATTGAGTTCATAGAGTCAAGCCCAGAGATGACAAACAGCTGACATCTTGCATACTACTTCTGAACAATGATAGGTTCCTAGACCTTATGTTGAAAGGATGCTGATGCCACTAAGGTCAGTAGGAAAGTGTCATGATGGATTTGCAATGTCTGCATGAGCACAGGAGTGGGGGAAGAGGGGTTGTAAACCAAGCATCTGCTCTCCCAGGTTTAGCCACTTGAAGAAAATGGCCTTGGATAGGCTAAAACTGAAAATGCATGGTGTTTTATGGTATTAGGCCCCAAATATCTTACAGAATTCCACCCAAGAGTGCATAAGCTGCTGAACATTCAAAAGTACACCTGGGATACGAGATACATCAATAAACCAAGGCTTTCTTCACTGACCAGCTGGGCTCAGGCCAAGTCTTCACATGCCAATGACCCTGCAAGCAGTGGTTCTCAACCAGGGCCAGTTTTACTGCACTCCCAGGGGACATCTAGCAATGTCTGGAGACACTGTGGTTGTCACAACTAGGACGATGCAACTGGCATCTAGTGGGTAGAGGTTAAGGATTCTGGAAAACATCATACAGTGCAATGCACAGGACAGTCCCCAAAGGAATTATCCAGCCCAAATTGTCAATAGTGCCACAGTTGAGAAACTCTTCCCTGAAGGTCAGAACATTTGCAGGTTACACTGCCAGGGCCTTGCTGGGCATTCAAAGCCAGACAAAAGTGGGGCATTCTAAAGGTTCCATCCTGGACCTGCTCTTCAGAAAGGACACTTCATATCCAAGGGCTCTGGCCTGCATGAAGAGCCATAGGCTGGCATGCACCCAATGCCCCAGAGGCCAGGCCAAGGGAGCAGCTTCTGAAGCCAGCACTTTTCATTCCGACCCTTGAGGTTGGGGGCTTTGCTCCATTTGTCCCTTCTGTTGGATCCAGAATGATTTTCAGGATCATCAATGCTCTCACCTGTCTTGGTCTAGCTCGAAGATCACAATTTCTTCCAAAGCAAGGGGTCAACCAAGGTGATGCTGCACTTGTCAAGACCAAATGTTTCTGCCACAAGGGGTTTCATCTTGGATGGTCAGAGACACCTATAGCAGGGCTAAGGAGAGACAGATACCAGGGCCAGATGAACCAACCACATCTCTGTAGCTGCTGAGTCAGCTTAGCATCCGTGTCAAGATGCTAAACCAGTTAGCATAAAGTCCCAATGCTTTACTTTCAATGGTTATTTAGTGGGCTATAATTCAATAACCTGTAGTCCTGTCACCCTCTTGAAGCAAAAGGAAAGAGGCATGATTATGCTGCTGAGGGGCCTTCGCTGCAAATGAGCTTGTTCCACAAACACCAATCTAAGACTACTTTTCAGAAACCCTCCATGTCAGTTTCTGTAACGGTGTCTTCCCACAGGGGCAGTGGCAAGACCCAAAGTCCACACTTGGCTCTGCCATTTACTCATGCAAGATCTTGCCTTTGATGTCTCTGAGCTTCCATTTCATCTTCTGCAAAATGGTAATAACAGAGCCTACCTTTAAGGACTGGCTTTCAGAGTGAAATGAGATCACATATATACCTTGCCTGACACACTGTAAGAACTCTGAAAATGGAAATTAATTTTTAAAAGTCTTCTGGAAAGGTAGGCTTTCATTAAGCTACCATGTCTTGGGCTAATTCAGTACAGTTATGACTGCAAACATTCCTACCATTTCCATAACCCTCCAGCAGAACACACATTCATTTCTGCTATGCGTGCACATTGGGGGAGAAGAAAGTTACTTTACTTTTATTCAGAAAAAAAAAGAAATAGAGGTATCAAGCTGTAGCTGAGGACTGTTCCAAGCACTTTGTGCCTTAATCCTCACCATCACCCTACAGATAAGTAATATTATCCCCATTTTACAGATGAGGAAGATGTGGCTTAAAAAGGTTATGTAAGTAGCTCACCCGTGGTCACTCAGCTAGTTGGGTAGCCTTTAACCACAGCTGCTCACCTCTATTCATTCATTTATTTGTTGGTTAATAAGCATGTACTGAATCTAGCTATATTCCAACCCTATTCTAGGCTCTGGGGCTACAGAAGTCATTCATTCAGTGGGTATTGACTGAGCAAGGCCCTGACATTCAGCAGGAAGTATGGCCAGTCTGGTGGAGTGAAATCAAATGTCCAGAAGTGCTGTGGCTCCATGATAGAAGGGAAGGGGATGAAAGAATGGTGGTCCAGAAAGGCTTCATAGCAGAGGGGACTTTGAGAAGTCCAGTTTTAGCAGGACTTAAGCAAGAAGAGGAGACAACAAACATCAAAAGAATTATCCCTGAAAAACCTGCAGGTAGATGGCTACTTGGCACCCTGTAGACAGAGAAACCAGTTGTTTGGCTGGACTTTTCCCTTCAGAGCTGGCTGCCACACTCCACAGCCCCCAGCCCAGCCCCGGACAAGCACCCATCTTTAGCCAAGTACAAGAGAAGAATAAATTCCACAGGACAGCATTTCAAAGCACCTACCAAGACGAACGTGCACTCTGGCCTGGTTTTTTGTTTGGGAAAATTGTGTGCTAAAAACAGCAGATAAAAAGGAATCTGTGGGCATAATTTATTTAGATTTTCTAAAGGCTGTGAAGAAGGTCTCTCTGATAGGAGGCTATTAAGGCCAGGCAGGCAAGTCGGTAACTACAGGGTGAAAGGTAAAGTTCTGTTGTGATTAAAGGCTTCTTAAGCTAGGGGAAACAAAGAGCAGGAATAAATAGCCAATTCTCCACATGGGATGCTAAAAATAATGGGGCTGCTCAAAGATTAGTCCTGGGGCCAGCTTTGTGCTATTTTTAATGATTTGTCAAATGAAGTACAGTAAATAGAAAAATGCAGGTAGCTAATGACAAGAGAGTGCACGGTAGATTAGAGAAAGCACCCAGCTTGTAGAGTATTAGGGAGCCTGGCCCAGCCTGGACCTCTTAGTACTATTCTCTGGGCCTCAATTTCTTTATCTGTGAAATGATGAGATTACACATGATATGGCCTAAGGGCTCTTAGACCTGTGAAAATAGTTAAAACCCTTCAACTTGAAGTTAAGGTCGAACCAGAAGGAAAAAAGAGAATTAAAAAGGTTGAGCAATCCATGATCAAAAGGAGCATCAGAAAAGGCAAAGGAAACATTTTCGCCCTGCTATTTTTGTGTCTTGATTGGTCCAGAATAAGTGATAACTTCTTCACAGAAGGCTGTGCGCATCCCAGCGGACAGCTTCATGAGAATGCCTATTCTTAGTCCGGCATCATCAAAAGTGCCAATAAACTGTATGCAGCATTTTTTTTTTTTAAGCACTGAGAGATACACAGAAAAGTATTATTAGGCTATGGCCTAAATCAGCCCAAACAACAACTACTGGTTACACCGAGGATGTGTAATTTGGAGAGCCTCTGAATCCCTACTCTCCAGAAACTGCAATCTGGTTGATGAATTTACAAACACAAAAGAGATGACTCAGAAGTTATCACTAGCTGTTGCCACATTGATAATCCAGCCAATAAAGTTTGAAGAACTTCCCAGATAAGGTAGGATGTGAGCATCACCTTCAAGGATAAATACTATTTCTGAGAATGGAGAGGAACGGGGAGATCATTCCAGATTTAAAAAAAAAAAAAAAAAAAATCTGGAGCAGAGAAGTAAAAAGAAGAGATCAGAAATGAAGCCATTGATTTGAGAAAAGACTTAGTTTGTCCTGAGATAAGAGTTAACATTGTTGTGAAAATAGAGAAGTGTCAGGAAAGATAAAAAGTACAAATGAAGGGACTTACCTGGTGGCGCAGTGGTTAAGAATCCTCCTGCCAATGCAGGGAACATGGGTCCCATCCCTGGTCTAGGAAGATCACACATGCCGCGGAGCAACCCAGCCCATGCACCACAACTACTGAGCCTGTGCTCTAGAGCCCGCAAGCCACAACTACTGAGCCCACACGCCACAACTACTGAAGCCCACGCACCTAGAGCCCGTGCTCCACAACAAGGGAAGCCACGGCAATGAGAAGCCCACGCACCGCAACGAAGAGTAGCCCCCGCTCGCCACAACTAGAGAAAGCCCACGCACAGCAACGAAGACCGAATGCAGCCAAAAATTTAAAAAAAAAAAAGTACAAATGAAGTAATTAATAGATGAGGGTTCATGAATATGCCAGATGGACATTCTTAGTTACCTTGTGCCACAATGCAAGACCAAGGAAACACTCCATGAAATTAAAGAGAAAAAAAAATTAATGGGTTGAGGAAGCACTTTTAACATCACACAATTAGCTCTGGGGATTCACTGCTATAGGAACTTTCTTCCCCAAGTAGCTTAGTGAGCTTTATTTTTAATAGAATTATATGTTCACACCAGTAAGAGTTCTATCTGCAGTTATGGCTAATGTTATTAATACTCATAACTCAAGGCAGACATTTGGGTTCAAGAAGAAATTTTTCCCTCACATTAAATTGTTGCCGAATGAGTTGAATGCACTCCAAGAAGGATATGTTACTTCTCTCTAAAATACCTGTTTCTATCCACAGGGCTGTCTCTGATTTCACAGCAATTCTTTTTTTTTTTTTCTTTTCTCGGTTACTTTTTCATGTTTGTTGCCCAAAAAGCTGGCTCATCAAAAAGAGAGGCAGGGGCTTCCCTGGTGGCACAGTGGTTGAGAGTCCGCCTGCCGATGCAGGGGACACGGGTTCGTGCCCCGGTCCGGGAAGATCCCACATGGCGCGGAGCGGCTGGGCCCCTGATCCATGGCCACTGAGCCTATGCGTCCGGAGCCTGTGTTCCGCAACGGGAGAGGCCACAACAGTGAGAGGCCCTCGTACCACAAAAAAAAAAAAAAAAAAAGAGAGAGACAATTGCTCTCTAAGAGTCATTCTGGACCCGGGTGTGTCTCACATGTAAGGCAAGGCTTCCAGAAAATACCAACACAAGACACCTGGAATGATTAACTCTGAATGGCAGGAGGACCAGGAAAAGGCATCAGAACACTAGAGCGGACTTCTCTTCACTTAGTTGGTAAACTTAAATTTCTAAATGATGGCTTTCCTTAGAAAATGTTTACTTGCCGTGAACCACTGCCACTAGCTCTCTCCAGCCTTCTTGAGACATCTTGTTTCTGGCAAGTTTAAGCAATGTTCTCTGAAATTATCCTCTATCTTCAACATCATAAAAAGGAAGAAAACATTGCATTTTTTTTACCTTCTAGAATGAATAATATAGTTTTCACAAAAAATAAATACAACACCATAACTAATATGCCTCACAGATTCTACTCTACTCAATCTACGTTTCCTTAGTTCTGACGGAAAATAGACAACCTTAGCATTCAATATTAGTCACAATATATACGCTCCTTCCCTTTCTCCCTTTCTTTTCTCCATAAAGCAATGCATTTAAAATGAAGACTTGGTTTTCACTCTTTTTGACATTCCTGAAGTATATTTAAGCATTAGGAACTTGAAAATATTTTGCCGGGTAATGAACATCCTTTGAAAGCTATAGGCCTTCTCATATAAAAACAGAGATGGGGTTTGATGCTCAGGCTGGTGAACATGTGTCTCCATTGCACAAAGCTCAGAGAAGCTCCTGGGAATATGTGTAAAGGCTTTGCATAAGAATGTGTCTCAGCGTGTAGTGGAGATCATCCAGATTTTACAGACTGCAGCCAAGAGGAACATGCACAGACAACTATAGAAGCTAGGTAATAAACTTCTGAATACCTGTTCGCTATTTTGACAAAAATTGCACTTGGGCAAACAGTATCAGTAGCCGGAAAATGACTTCCAGTGAGCCAACCCTTAGAGTCCTCTAAAATTACAACGCTATTCCAGCAGTTTCCAGAAATCAGCCTTACAAGGCCACCAAGACATCCGGGCCCCCATTTTCTCTCCCCTAGTCCCAGCTGTACCAACAAAGAGTTGCCAAATGTAGGGCCTGACTCCTCTTTGTGCAAGCCTGAATTATCTAAGCAAGCTCTGAAGAAGAGGAAATTCATTTCTCTGCTAAGTCATCATGTAAAGCTTCCAAAATAGAGGTGCCCTTCGAAATAAATTTGCTGGTGTCGATTCCCTCATCCTAAACGATACTGTGTAAGAAGGATCAAGTGATTAAAATGAAGCAAAAAAAAACAGAGGTCACCCAACACCTGGCTTTTAAAAACTGGGGAGATTCCAGGCCTCAGAATGCTTGGAAAACTAAAATGTGTGTGATGCAACCATCAAACCCAAAGGCCTTCTTCGAACTTGTGTCCAATTAAAATGCATAATCCTATAATGACGAAGCTGGCAGCCCCTCAGTAGTTTGACTCATGTTCCTGCTAAATTTAACTGAAGATAGTTTTTCCACTAGGAACTACTGTATTATTTTCTCCCAAGTGGGAAACAGAAACTAATCTCAATATATAAAGAAGTCAAAGCAAAAAGGATGACACACGTACATCTCTGACTTTACTTTTTTCACAGCAGTATCCTGCTGGAACCACTATTCCAGAACCCAGAGAGGCACCAATAAAGATGTTTATGGACGGATAGAGAAATATTTGTCAGCTGTACAATGTAAAAATCACCTCTATCTGCTACATACAACTTGACTGAAATGATTTAGTCTTAATGTATGATGATGGACGTTGGTTTGTATTGTTTAGCTCTACAAAGGCCACTGCCAAAGAGACCAGTATTTCAACTGACTGCTATTCCTCTCCAATTCAAATGAAAAGAGACTTCAGAACAGACACCACTCAGCAGGAAGCCTATTAGAATTCTTTGTAAGGAGCAACTCTGGACTTGTCCATAAAAGAAAGAGCAACAAAGTGCTCAAATCAAAAATTTCACGGCCTGCACGGGATTGTTTCTGCTTCTAAAATAGATGGTGGATTAATGGAGAACAATGACCTAATAGGAGCATCAACCATTTTTAGAACATAGCTGCCCCAAGAAGCCTTACAAGGAATTATTCCAACTATAATGCTGTAGAACTCCTTACCCACTGAGTTAAAATCAGCTCAAATCCAGTTGCTCTTAATGCAGAATTTCCTGATTATAGCCTCCGCTTATTTTGTCCACATACCAAATCTGCAAATGGTTCTTTAAATTGGTGACTTTGGGGCTTGCTTCGCCGGTGTTCGGGGTACAAAATTATTTTCTCCCCTCAGGTGAAGCGTATTAAAAAAAAAAAACATTTGGTGAGAAATGCATTTTGAAAACGAAGCTTGAGTGGTAGCTTCACTACAATGGAGAAGCAGAAAATAATCAAACTGCAGCTTTCCTCTTGACAACCCTGACGGCTCATCTGGTGACACTTCAGACACTTTATTCCCAGCTGACTTGTTCTTATACGTCATTTTTAACTTCACATTTTTTTGGAGGGAGAAAAGGATCTCTTGGATGCATGTGTAACTGTGTGTGTGTGTGGGTGAGTGTGTGTGTGCACGCGCGTGTGCAGAGATAATATTAAACTGGCGTGTACTTGCTTCAGACTGCGGTATACTGGCTTATGTTCGCTTTTGCAAGAGCAGATTGTTAAATTTGCAGGAACTCTGCAAGTCCCTTGACATCATATGGGTGGCTTGAAATTGACTGTGGTGGGAGTATTTACACTACAGAAATCGACATGCACTATGAGTCAGCACTTAGTCAGGGCTCCCTCCAAAAACTTCCAAAAACCTGGGAGTTTTTGGAGGGACAGTCAGTTGTTAAACATGCACCAGCCCACCTCTGACCACTGCTATGCCCGTTGTTTACATAGGCATCCATCCTGACCCACTACAGTGTCCACTTTGGTCACACCCAGCATTTTTTTTTTTTTTTTGCGGTACGCGGGCCTCTCACTGTTGTGGCCTCTCCCGTTGTGGACCACAGGCTCCGGATGCGCAGGCTCAGCAGCTATGGCTCACGGGCCCAGCCGCTCCGCGGCATGTGGGATCATTCCCAGACCGGGGCATGAACCCATGTCCCCTGCATCGGCAGGCGGATTCTCAACCACTGCCCCACCAGGGAAGCCCACACTCAGCATTTTTAATATCACCCTCATACACGTGTAACCAAATAATGTTGCAATGACTACTTTTTCTTTGGATGTAATCATTGAAAAGCAGCTCATACTCTCACAGCATCCATTATCAGAAATATATACATATATATATATATATATATATATATATATATTTGAGCATGGGGTTGGACCTCAGGTAATTGTCGAATAAATTCTGGACGGCTTAACTGCTGGTAGATCCCAAACAGATCATTTGGGAAGGAAGAAACCATGCTGGGCCTTAGAGAAAAACAAAATGAGTCAGTTCTCACTGCTGCCTTTGGCCAGCCCAAACCCTGGAGTCATCCAGCATGGGGGAGATTTTCTAGTCAACGAATGCAGCACTCATCTGCTCAAGCACATCGAAAGATAAATGATGGGAGGTTACTGACAACTGAAGACTCCCCCTCCCCACAAAATGGAAATTAGCAGGTCCCCCGAATCAGAGCATTAAAACAAAGATCTGCCAACATGGGATTTTAGTAAACAGAGTAATTTGGGCTTTTGGAGAGCATGAAAATTCTGCCAGGATTACAATGTCTTCTACCACAGACCTTAACTTCCTCTGTCATGGAGAATATGACTAGACTCAGTCCCATGTGATTGTAGGAAACGTCAGTTCCCATTAACAAAAAAGGCACAAGGAAACATGGTGCACATTTTTAACCCCTTTGGGCAAGGAGGATTTTTTTCATCCCAGACTTCTCATTAGCAATATTCAAAGCTTTTAAACCCTAGCTAGGAGTTTACCTACTAAAATCACCTCCCTTCCCAGGGGAGGCTTTTTGTGTTCCAGTGTTGACAAAAGAAAACGTGAGGGTCATGTATAGGTTCTTTTGTTTGGTTTTATGTTGTAATTCGAGGGATTTTTTCCACACCACCCACCCCAATCTATGAGAAATCCCGCTCCTTGCATGAATGGAGCTTATTTTAAATGGTCTGACTCTTTGAGGGCAGTCGGGGGGGAGGAATATCCTTTTGGCTACCTGCATTGCTTGGCCATTCGGCCCATGAACTGGTTAGAGCAGGTGGTTTTCACGGGCACTGGGAAATTACAGTCCCAGACCCAAACCTGTATCAGTAAACACCACCGCCTCGGGCTGTTCGCTACAATTCCACTGGACCCTTGGCAGTTCAAACGGGGCAGCTGGGTCAGGCTGCGAGCTTAGCTGGCACAGCTAACCCTGGCTGCCCAGCAAACAGTTTATATTGGGGAGCAATCTAGAGATTTCCTAAGATAAGGATGCTATTACAGGCTGACAAATGTGGAAAGGAGCAGAGTGGGCAGCTTTTGTCCAGAGTGACCCCGGGTGAGCATGCTAGGATTACTGCTGATTGGGGATAAATGGCAACCGGTGATTTATTTGTTCAAGTGAAACCAGCCAAGTTCATCCTTCAACACCATCTCCCATCTCTCTTTAAGATATCTTTTTTCCTTCTTTTTCAGGCAAAAAGACTTTGCAATTTTGGGAACTCTTCAAATACCATCATTCCAGTGAACCCCATTACCCTTAGGATAAAATCTGCAGTCCTTAACCAGACTTTGACGCCCTGCACGATGGGGTCCTACCCACCTCGCCAGCTCCAACTCTTGCCACTGGTCCCCGCAACCTACTGCATCAACCACAAGGGCCGCCACTCAGGTTTCTGAGTGACCCGAGCTCCACTCCACTTCCTGCCTTAGCTGATGCTGGGCCTTCCTCCTGGGGCTCTTACCTGGCAATTTCTCCTTTTCCTTCTTGTTCCAGATTGAATGTTATCTGCAGAGACTTGGCTAGGTCCCCCATTATGATCTCCTGGGGTCCTTAGCCCAATCACAAATAATTAATTATTGGTGACTATCGGTTTGAAATTTTGCTCCTCCATTGGAAAGGACTGTGTCCTATTCACCTAGCACTCAGTGCAACACAGAAATTTGAATGCTCAAGTTCTGAATGCTCGCCAAGGTCAAATGAATGAATGAGTGAAGTCGTTGTGCAAGAGCTACTGATTGCCTATGAGAGAACCTAGCAAAAAAAAAAAACAGCCGAGGGCTTCCCTGGTGGCGCAGTGGTTGAGAGTCTGCCTGCCGATGCAGGGGACATGAGTTCGTGCCCCGGTCTGGGAAGATCCCACATGCCGCGGAGTGACTGGGCCCCTGAGCCATGGCCGCTGAGCCTGCGCGTCCAGAGCCCGTGCTCCACAACGGGAGAGGCCACAACAGTGAGAGGCCTGCATACCACTAAAAAAAAACAAAAAGAAACAAAAAAAAGACAGCCAAACAAAATCTTCATTTTAAGTGTGCACAAGCTATGGAGTGAGTTTTCTCTCCAACCCCTCCTCCTCCCTCCATTTCAACACAAGAATTTCAGATGACCCCGCCATTCCATCAGGTTGTCCTATCAAATCTGCTGCCTGGCTTTGAAGACCCTCCTTTACCACCATCACCACAATAGTTAACACCGAGTGTGTTCTATGTGCCATGTGCATTGATAAGTGCTCTCTCCTAACCTAGTCACTCCTCACCACAGTCCATAAAATAGTGTGGCAGATGAAAGATGACTCCAGATGGCTACAGATTCTTTAACATGCCTCCCATTGAGAGGTGGGGTCTCTGTCCCCTTACAGCTGAGCGGGCATGTGACTGTTTTGACCAATAGAGTGCATGGGAAATGATGTCATGCATCTTTCCAGTTCCTGTCTTGGAATGCTCACTCTGGGGGAAGCTAGCTGTCATGTGAGAAGTTTGAGTCCCCTGAGAATTGTCATGCAGGGATGAAACCCTAGCTGGTCACAGGAAGAGGTCCTGGGGAGAGAACGTGCAGCCAGCCATCAGCTGTTGCACTCATCCCAGTGCAGGCACCAGACATCCAAATGAAGATGACATCTTGCACATTCAACTCAGTGGAGCCTTCACTTGACTCCTGCCTCAGCAGATCCCACTGAGCCCACAAAATTGTGAGAGGGAATAATTATTTGATGTCTTGAGCCACTGTGTTTAGGGGAAGACTGCCATACAGAAATAGATAACCAGAACATATGAATACTATTACGACCCTTCCTTGACAAGTGAGGAAAGTGAGACACCCAAAGCCTACAATCACACCGTTGGTAAGGAGTGGGGCTGGGAGTCCAAGCCGGGCAGCCTGGCTTCAGACCCTGGGTGCTCTTCCATGATGCCACACCACTCCACAGCGACCCACCTTCTCCAATTGACTGCTAGATATAGTCTCCAGCTGCCCTCCCCTCTATAAGGGTCCCCTTGCCTTTTCTTCTGCCCACCTATCTAATCCCCTTCCTCCGTCATGATCCCCTCTCCGAGTCCTCCACTGATGTTCTCTTCCTCCAAGTTCTTTGGCACATTTCAAGACAGCATGTAGCCTCATCTTTCATTGCTCTGGTACTACACTTCCTGCTACATACTCTCCTTGAAGGCCGAAACCAAGTCTTTTGTTTTTGCCCATCTTTCAACAGAACTTTGCCCATCCTCACACTGCCCAGCACAATGTACACATGATAGGACATTCTTCAGCCACACTGCCCAAGCCCATTGTCTTCCGGTAGCCTCTGCATTTACAATTCTCTTTACTTGGAACGTTCTTTCTTAGCTGTCAGCCTGAGCTGTTCCTTTACAGCATTCCCATCCCGGCTCCTATCTCCCCTCGTCCTCAAGAGGCCTCCCCTGACACCCCTATCTAAACGAGTCACCCTTCCCCACTCCCAGACGGTCACGCACCATCTCCTAACGCTGCAGTGTATTATGTAGTTATGTATTCCTTTTCTTATGAAGAGAACAAGTTCCAGAAGGACAATGAACTTGCCCATCTTGCTCATTGCTGTAGTCCCCGACACTAGGACAGCATCTCAAAAAAATATTTGCTGAATGAGTGAATAAATATTTGTTTACTTAATCTTCATTTCTCAGGAAATTCCATCAGGAAGCAGGCTTCCTAATGTATATAAAGCACTTTCCCCTAACATTTCAGTTGCATCTCTACTATAACATACATCCTTCCATTTCTCATTTAAGAAGCACCTCCACGTGGCCCTAAGGTAAACTCCACGTTTAGCCAGATGTTGATTTGGGGCAGTAGCTCACATGATGCTTTGTTATCCAGGCCACCACTGACCATCCTGTATGACTGAGGCTCTCTGGGGATCAGTGGCTTTAAAGCCGGTCCTCAGAGGTGCCTCTAGGATGATTCCAAGGAGAGAGGGCGGCTGAGCAGACCGACTTCACATCACTTCATGCATTAGTAAAGGCCATATAACTGGAGATGATGACATGACAATATTAAACCCAATGGAGGTTGGCTGTGCTTACGACTGCAAACACAGAGATTCAACCCAGTATCGGGAGCAGAGTAAACGCTCAGTAAACTCTCAATAAACACTTGCTGAATGAATGAATGAATGAAATATTTTTGCCTTGTATTTTATCGCTTACCACTTATTATTTCAATATGTACAAGAACCGACAGTGCATCTCTTATTTTGTGTACGTGAAACCTACCAAAGAATAGTAGCTAAAGAGTTGTAAAACTATTTACACTAATTGGCACAAGGCAAAACTGAAATATAAATTATCATCTATACTACCCAAAAGACATAATGTGCAGACGGTGAAGTCTATAGAGGACAGGCTGTAGCCTGGGGGGCTAGTAGATGTGCCACTCTGCTAACATCAATTAACTTTCTCAAGTGTAAAGTTCAGAAATTAGCCTAGTTTCACTGAGACTCAGTTTCCTCATCTGTACACTGAAGACCATCTCTTGCCTATCTACCAACCTGAAATATTCATAATGAGTCTAACATAAAATAATAGATAAACAAATACTTTGCAGAGTTAAAAGTGTGGTAGGGATACGAGCTTATGACGTGTCCTGTCTCCTCATCTTCCTGACTTTTCAAAGACTTCAAATACCTTTGAAATATTAAAAATCAATTTAATGTATTATGTGCTTTCTCTAAGTTTCACGATCCACTCACAAATGACAATTACACGTTTGTTCCAAATGTTCCGTCAGCAAAATTTTTCCTAATCCTTTTATAAGTCTTCACAAATACTTTGATTCTGTTTTCCCCATTTTTCTGCAAAGGATCCTATGATACAAAGAGCTTCTCAATCTTACCAGAGGCTGAGGATAAGTGAGAATAGCAAAACAAAAGTCAAAACTCTTGAGCGTCTAGTCTGTGGGTTGCATTATAGAGCTGAAAGCCACTGGGCCTACCAAATAGTCACCAAGAGAGAAGTCAGCACGAAAGAAACTGGCCTAGTGGTCCTCAAGGCGATGGTGGGGGGAGGTGCAGGGGGAATCAAAATCACTTGGAGGACTTGTTAAACCACAGATCACTGCACTTCACCCCCAGAGTCTCTGATTCACGATGTCTGGGATGAGGTCCAGGATTTTGCATCACTAACAAGTTCCCAGATGATGCTGATGCTGCTGGTCCAAGGTAAATGTAATTATACCCATTTTCTGTATTAGGAAACTGAGGCCCCAAGTATAAGCTTGGCTCTAATTCCAGCTTGTTGATTAACCAAATCAGTGTAGCCTTCTCAAGGTCAATTAACCTCTCCATGGCCCATATTTTTCAATTACTGAAAAAATATTACCTGAGATCTTGTGAAGATTAAAAAGACATGATGTCTAAGAAGTGTTTAGCAAAGTCAAAAGCAGGTGCAGTTCCTGAAAGCTCCTCTATCACAGGACTTGACCTGCTGGAGAATAACTAAGGTAGAATTCCAGGAATCTCTATTTTCTATTTGCGTGGGAAATTTTTAACCACCAGTTTGACAAAGTACTCCACCATCCAAGCATTTCCATCCACAGGGTTTGGTTTTTTTTTTTTTTAATTACTGAATTTGTTTTTCCAAGAAATTTCTTTATCTGCTGTAATGGGTGTCGGGGTGGGGGGCCATGGATGGGGGGTTAGTTATTATACATTATATATACATTATATAATATAATTTGTATATATTATATATACAAATTGGACACTTCCCCAAGACACTTCTTTACTGAACAGCCAATGTTTCCTGGGTTGTGACACGCAGTTATGTTGAAGAATACTATGAGCATATCCTCCTTTTGTATAAGGTTTTCTGATTTGGCTTTCAGAGGATTCAAGGTATTTGATTTCTATATTTAGAAATCCAGGGCTTTTTGGTATGCTGCAAATCATGCTGAGGCAAGATTAATTGTAAGCACTTGTACTTAAAAATTAGTTTCAAGAATAAGAACCTTCAGAGATTTCCATATTGTATTCCACTAGAGTATCATTAAGGGAAGCAATTACTTATCAGGATATACTCAAAACAACTTTATTGCGTTCGGAGGAAATAATGGGAGCTGTCTGTCTAAATTACTAGACAGGGGCCCTGGAAATCACTTAGCATAATTCTTGGCATAAGGTAGGCAGTCAATAAATGGAACAGGAGTCACGTAAATGACCACCTAGTATGTGTTAGGTGTTTGTACATGTTATGTCATGTGGTCTTCATTATGGCCCCTGAATTTGGTATGACTATGTTCATGTGTAGATGAGGAGGAAACTGAGACTCATAAAAGTTAACTGATTTCACCAGTTCATTAGGTAAGTAGGTGAGTTAAGCTGCAAGCCCACAGGTGCTTGAAGCCAAAAATAATTTTCTTTCCACTACACTCAGCCATTTCCTTCCTTGCTTCTATCCTTCTTTCCTTTTTGTCTCCTGACCTCTATCAAGTTCCTCTCACAGAGACCAGAAGTCTCTGTAAATGCCAGCCAGTGACAAATGCTAGCAAGCCATTCCCGTTTCATGGATTGGTTCATAGTAGGAAAAAAGCGATCCCTCAAAGCCATCCCTGAAAGGTCTCAGAATAAAATATGGAATGCATTTCTGAATCTGATCCCTCAGTGCTCAGCCATAAGCACTAGGGTAACTTTCAGAGGATCCTGTATTTAGGAAAACAAAGTGTTTGTTTGTAGACAACAGTCACACGACAGTCCATCACCCAGGGCTGAGATTCCCAGCTCAGTATGAACAAGCTGCTCAAGGCGACAGAGATGCATGGGAGGAAAAACTGGTCGTGTTTCCAATTTGAATCACAAATGCTTCCTGGAGAAAGAAGTCAGGTGGATATGCCCATTAATTTATTACCTAATGATACCATGCTATATAAAAATAAGTAAATAAATAAAAGTAAAGCACCTACTGATTTATTAGTTGATCAGAACACATGTAGGTCCAGAGCAATACAGGGACTAATTGAGGACTTTCTCTATATTCCCCCCAAAACACCAGTTGTCTTTCTCTTCTGTTTTTTCCCATTTTTTTTCCATTCCTATACCACCATCCCTCTTGCCTCTTAATGGTTTCTGTTTTCCACAATCTGTCTTTCTCTCAATCTGTCCTTTTGGCCCTCTCTTCGAGGACTCTTTCATCCTCATCTCCTGAGTGCCTTTTCCCTGGTATTTTGTGTCTGGTTCCAAGAGGAGATATCCGAGTGGCAGCATTTCCACCCCCCTGTTGGCAAGAGTTTTGTGTCACTGTGTCATTTCAGACGCATTGATCTATCAGCTTCTCCTGCCCCCAGGAGAAGGGGATGGTCCAGGCGTAGGCTATTTCCTCCTGAAAATCACTCTGAAAATTGTGCCCAGCGTCTCTCTTTAGATGGATTACGGAAACTAGATTTTTTTAGGGGTTCTGTCTTTCTAATTATAAAATTAATAAACATTTATTCAAAGTACAGAAAAGTATGGAGAAAGTAATCACTCAGCATTATTGCAGTATGGAAGCAATTATTGTTAAACGTGCATATATTTTATTCCTGCATTTAAACACATATCATAAATTTGCATATATCACTAATTTTACTTATATACCTACATTGTCCATGCTATTACAATTCTCAACATTATTTTTAATGGCTACATCTTATTCCAATATATGTTTATACCAAAATATACTGAATCATACTCCTTTGATGCTAAATAACTTAATCATCAAAGAAAAATAGTTGGCTTTTTATTTTCAATTTTCTGCTGTTCTAAATAAATCCTCCCATGAACAACTTTGTGCAAAAAGTTCTTTCTGAACATTTCAATTATTACCTTAGGAAATAATTTTAAAAGTAAAATTGTTGGATCAAAGGTTATGAGCATTTTTAAGGTTCTTTATATTGTTTAACTGCAGTCCAAAAAATGTGTGCTCTCTCCAAATTCCTTTTTATAAATTTTAGAAAGAAGTTTTACAAAGAAAATAATCACCTCCTGAATTGTCATCTGGGAGAAGGCCCAAAAAATCCAGGTCCATCTTCACTCTGACTCACCAGCTGCTCTCCGCCCACCACCTACAGAGGGTCAACAGCTTCTGCCCTCTAGGTTTTTTGCAAGACAAGTCAAATGAAGCCATTCTCTTATTCATTCATCCGACCAACAGTTGAACCGTTAGTTGAGTAGTTGAGCCGTTATTTGCCAGACCCTGTGCCAGGTGCTGAGGACATAAAGAGGAACAGAACTTCATCCCTAACCTATAGGAACAGTGGTGTTTTGGGGCAGACAGACATGTAAATGAATGACAGCACCACGAGACAAGGGCTCCACAGAGGTGGGTCTGGGTGCCCCAGTGCTCCCACAAGGGCATCTGTAGGGGGCGGGGGAGAGAGGAAGTCAGAAAGACCTCCTGGTGGGGATGACACCTGACCATTCCCCCAACAACGTAATAATAGTTACTCTTTCTGAGCACTTCCTTTTGTACTTACAAGCATTTCCTCATTTATCCTCAGATCACCTCCATTAAAGAGATACTATTGCTCTTTCACAAATTTCACAATGTGATCTTGGACAAATAACTTGTCCAAGATCACAGAGCTAATAAAGGGTGAAGCCAAATGTGATGCCAGACATAACTTCAAACCTTTACATCAAATGCAAACTATTAAATATAGAATGGATAAACAACAAGGTCCTACTGTATAGCACAGGGAACTATATACAATCTCCTGTGATAAATAATAATGGAAAAGGATATGAAAAGAATATATATATATGTATAACTGAATCATTTTGCTGTACAACAGAAATTAACACAACATTGTAAATCAACTATACCTCAATTTTTAAAAAGAAATGAAAGTTGTACTCAAAGTTAACATAAAAAAGTAAACAAGTTAAAATAAATTTGGAATGATCACAAATAAAAAAAAAAAGCTCTACATCAAGCTGATCCATGGCTCACTACAAACTCTCCATCAGCCCAAATAAAGCTCCTGAGACGTGAGCTCCAACTCCGTGGTTCCATCTGTGAAGACAGATTGAGGTGCCTTCCCCCCAACTTGCCTTCTCCCAGGCAACCTCCCTTGCTCTGTCCTCTCCTTAGCTCTCTTATCACCCAGGAGGACTTTCGTTTTCTTTTAAGCTGGGTGCAACTAAAATTCCTCTCTTTGCCCAGCCTGGCCATTAGGGTATAAATTTGTTCTAACTGCAGAAAACTGATGGAATGAGAAAAGGATCAGTGATGACCCTCTGGACCCCAGCTTCTCTGTCTCTAAAGCAAGGAGATCAAAAATGATGATGTGATCACAAGCACTGAAATTGAGACTGTGATTAAAAATCTTCCAATGAAAAAAAGCCCAGGACCAGATGGCTTCACAGGAGAATTCTATCAAACATTTAGAGAAGAGCTAACACCTATCCTCAAATTCTTCCAAAATATAGCAGAGGGAGGAACACTCCCAAACTCATTCTATGAGGCCACCATCACCCTGATACCAAAACCAGAAAAATACGTCACAAAGAAAGAAAACTACAGGCCAATATCACTGATGAACATAGATGCAAAAATCCTCAACAAAATACTAGCAAACAGAATCCAACAGCACATTAAAAGGATCATACACCATGATCAAGTGGAGTTTATCCCCAGAATGCAAGGATTCTTAAATATACGCAAATCAATCAATGTGATACAACATATTAACAAACTGAAGGAGAAAAACCATATGATTATCTCAGTAGATGCAGAAAAAGCCTTTGACAAAACTCAACACCCATTTATGATAAAAACCCTTCAGAACGTAGGCATAGAGGGAACTTACCTCAACGTAATAAAGTCCATATATGACAAACCCACAGCCAACATCGTTCTCAATGGTGAAAAACTGAAACCATTTCCTCTAAGATCAGGAAGAAGACAAGGTTGTCCACTGTCACCACTATTATTCAAATTGTTTTGGAAGTTTTAGCCACAGCAATCAGACAACAAAAAGAAATAAAAGGAATCTAAACTGGAAAAGAAGTAAAGCTGTCACTGTTTGCAGATGACATGATGCTATAAATACAGAATCCTAAAGATGCAACCAGAAAACTACTAGAGCTAATCAATGAACTTGATAAAGTAGCAGGATACAAAATTAATGCACAGAAATCTCTTGCATTCCTATACACTAATGATGAAAAATCTGAAAGAGAAATTAAGGAAACCCTCCCATTTACCACTGCAACAAAAATAATAAAATATCTAGGAATAGGAGTGGTGGGGGGGGTGTGATGAATTGGGCGATTGGGGTTGACATGTATACACTGATGTGTACAAAACTGATGACTAATAAGACCTGCTGTATAAAAAATTTTTTAATAAAAATAAAACTTAAAAAAAAATACCTAGGAATAAACCTACCTCAGGAGACAAAAGACCTGTATGCAGAAAACTACAAGACACTGATGAAAGAAATTAAAGATGATACAAACAGATGAAGAGAAATACCATGTTCTTGGATTGGGAGAATCAACATTGTGAAAATGACTATCCTACCCAAAGCAATCTACAGATTCAATGCAATCCCTATCAAACTACCAAAGGCATTTTTCACAGAACTAGAACAAAAAATTTCACAATTTGTATGGAAACACAAAAGACTCCAAATAGCCAAACCAATCTTGAGAAAGAAAAATGGAGTGGGAGGAATCAGACTCCCTGACTTCAAACTATACTACAAAGCTGCAGTAATCAAGACAGTATGGTACTGGCACAAAAACAGAAATATAGATCAATGGAACAGGATAGAAAACCCAGAGATAAACCCACACACATATGGTCACCTTATTTTTGATAAAGGAGGCAAGAATATACAATGAAGAGAAGACAGCCTCTTCAACAAGTGGTGCTGGCAAAACTGGACAGCTACATGTAAAAGAATGAAATTAGAACACTCCCTACACCATACACAAAAATAAACTCAAAATGGATTAAAGACTCAAATGTAAGGCCAGACACTATAAACCTCTTAGAGGAAAACAGGCAGAACACTCTATGACATAAATCACAGCAAGATCCTTTTTGACCCACCTCCTAGAGAAAGGAAATGAAAACAAAAACAAACAAATGGGACCTAATGAAACTTAAAAGTTTTTGTACAGCAAAGGAAACATAAACAAGGCAAAAGGACAACCCTCAGAATGGGAGAAAATATTTGCAAATGAAGCAACTGACAAAGGATTAATCTCCAATCTACAAGCAGCTTATGCAGCTCAATATCAAAAAAACAAACAACCCAATCCAAAAATGGGCAGAAGACTTAGATAGACATTTCTCCAAAGAAGATATACAGGTTGCCAACAAACACATGAAAGGATGCTCAACATCACTAATCATTAGAGAACTGCAAATCAAAACTACAATTAGGTATCACCTCACACCAGTCAGAATGGCCATCATCAAAACATCTACAAACAATAAATGCTGGAGAGGATGTAAAGAAAAGGGGACCCTCTTGCTCTGTTGGTGGGAATGTGAATTGGTACATCCACTATGGAAAATGGTATGGAGGTTCCTTAAAAAACCGAAAACAGAACTACCATACAACACAGCAATCCCACTACTGGGCATATACCCCGAGAAAACCATAATTCAAAAAGGGTCATGTAGCTAGTCGGAAGCAGCTGCATAGCACAGGGAGATCAGCTCGGTGCTTTGTGACCACCTAGAGGGGTGGGATCGGGACGGTGGGAGGGAGACGCAAGAGGGAGGAGATATGGGGATATACGTACATGTAGAGCTGATTCACTTTGTTATACAGCAGAAACTAACACACCATTGTAAAGCAATTATACTCCAATAAAGATGTTAAAAAAATTTAAAAAAAAAACAAGAGTCATGACCCACGATGTTCATTGCAGCTCTATTTACAATAGCCAGGACATGGAAGCAAGCTAAGTGTCCATCGACAGATGAATGGATAAAGAAGATGTGGCACATATATACAATGGAATATTACTCATCCACAAAAAGAAACGAAATTGAGTTATTTGTATTGAGGTGGATGGATGTAGAGTCTGTCATACAGAGTGAAGTAAGTCAGAAAGAGAAAAACAAATACCATATGCTAACACATATATATGGAATCTAAAAAAAAAAAAAAAAAAAAAAAGGTCCTGAAGAACCTAGGGGCAGGATAGGAATAAAGACGCAGACATAGAGAATGGACTTGAGGACCCGGGGAGGAGGAAGGGTAAGCTGGGACGAAGTGAGAGAGTGGCAGGGACACATCTACACTACCAAACATAAAATAGATAGCTAGTGGGAAGCAGCAGCATAGCACAGGGAGATCAGCTCTGTGCTTTGTGACCACCTAGAGGGGTGGGGTAGGGAGGGTGGGAGAGAGACACAAGAGGGAGGAGATATGGGGATATATGTATATGTATAGCTGATACACTTTGTTATAAAGCAGAAACTAACACACCATTGTAAAGCAATTATACTCCAATAAAGATGTTTTTAAAAAATGATGATGAGTGGGGCTTCCCTGGTGGCTCAGTGGTTAACAATCCACCTGCAAATGCAGGGGACACAGGTTCGAGCCCTGGTCCGGGAAGATCCCACATGCCACAGAGCAACTAAGCCCGTGTGCCACAACTACGGAGACTGTGCTCTATAGCCTGTGAGCCACAACTACTGAGCCCACATGCCACAACTACTGAAGCCTGCGCGCCTACAGTCCGTGCTCCGCAACAAGAGAAGCCACCACAGTGAGAAGCCCGCACACCACAACGAAGAGTAGCCCCCACTCACCGCAACTAGAGAAAGCCCGCGCTCAGCAACGAAGACCCAACGCAGCCAAAACAAAAATGATAATAAATAAAATAAATTTTTAAAAACTCTTATCTATAAAGAAATAAAAAATGATGATGTGTGAGCCCTTTTGCTAGTCTCATGGTGTAAAATTCCACGAGTCACTGAACCACACCATCAGCATTTATAGCCACTATTAGAATGCAAAAGCGAGGGTTTGGTTCAAATTGAAAAGGCAGACACTTGTGGCCTCTTCCAATGAAGAAGAAAGGAAGAGAAGTGCTTTAATGATTTTTTTAATCATTTCCTCCCAAGCACAACAATGAGAATATATTTGCCGGAGAATGAAAAGAACACAACATCAATTTAGTGCACAGAACTACTCTCAAACCTAAGGGCTGGTCTCACGTTTTTCATTAATTCCAGGCTGATAACTTTCAGCATTAGGCCCCGGTGCTTCATCCAACTCAAGCTTCCTAGAAGCACACAGGCAAATCAGACTTTCTTTGGGTTTGCCAAGAAGTCTTTCAAATATGGAGTACAACTCCGGCTGCAAGTCATTTATTGCTGCCTTAATTTCACTGTCAACCATACATTCTCCATTAGAAACTTCCATCCATCAACCCTGTTAGTTTTCTCATGAAATTATAGAGACTCAATACTCATCTTCCTATGTGATGGCAACACAAATGGTCTCAAACATAGCCTGTCAACAAAAGTACAAAGCTTACAAAAAAAGGAGCCAATAGCTTAATTCCAAAGGTGCCACTTGGATCATATCCTCCCATCCACAAGAACCTTCAATGCCTCCCATTGTTTTCAGAATTCAATCCAGTACTTCTAAACTTTTTCTTATTATAGTAAAACATATATAGAAATAATATACATAACATAAAATTTGCCATTTTTACCAAAGTGTGCAGCTCAGTGGCATTAAATGCATCCACATTGCTGTGCACCCATCACCACTATCCTGTACCCATGAAAAAATAATTCCTCATGCCCCCTCCTCCCAGCCCCTGGAAACTTCCATTCTCCTTTCTGTCTCTAGGCATTTGACTATTCCAGATCCCTCATATGAGTGGAACCACACAATATTTATCCTTCTGGGTCTGGCTTATTCCCTTAGCTTAATATCTTCAAGGTTTATCCATGTTATGTATGTATCAGAATTTCATTCCTTTTTAAGGCTAAATAATATACCATGTATTCAGTCCAGTATTTTTTGCATGCCATTTTAAGCCTCCACATCCTGGTCTAATTTTTTTTTTTTTCTTTTTCTTCTTCGTACTTATTTTCCGTTACATAGCTCTGTGCACTCTGGGGCAGAAAAGATTAGTCAGGAGTTCCTTGCCTCTTCCCCAGGAATTTCAAGTCTCTTCCCCTTTGCTCACACTGGTTCCCCATCCCAGCACACCCCACACCCAGCTTTCTCTACTCTAAATCCTGGTGGTTGCATGAGCTCGATTCAACACCGGCTCCACCACAAAGACCCACGGGAGCACGGATCAAGAGAGATCTATTAAGCACCCACTAAGCTTAAGGACCCTTCAATTACAGTCAGACCAGCTGTAAAATGTGTGCTTTCACAACAGCAAATGGAAGTTCAAGTACCTTCCTGAAAGCAAGAGAGTTCAGAATACATGCGTCAATTCTTTGGTAGTCCCTCTTTTTGTTAAAAAAATTTTTTAACGTTTCTTATTTATGCCAGGTAATAATATGGCTAATGTGTACTGAATACACATATACAATAAAATATATTGCATGTATAGTCTCAGTGTTTCAATGTAGTCCTGAATAGCCTTTGGGGGCAGTAGACTATTTCTAATGTAACCGGTTTGAACTGAAGACAGATATCACTTTTGTTCAAAGAATAGTACAAGTATTTTCTCCTCTTGATTTCCCTTCCAAGTTATAGATTAAAATATATTAAATGGTATCAATAAACTGACAAAAAAAGAAGTCACAACTGCATCTCTCTTTTTTTTAACAACTGCACCTCTATTATTTAAACTGCTTCCTGAAAATTCTGACTGGATATTTCTCTTCAAGATTTACAATGGCGCAGATTTTATATATCTTGTTTTGTGTGGTTAAATTAGTAATAACAGCATTAAAATCTTAAGAACTGTACAGTACTATATTTAATTATCTTCTGCCATAATTACACTGATTAAACACAGCATAAGAGACCATAAAGATAGATAAAACATTATGGCTACAAAACTGTTTTTTAATGTCCATAAAATGACTATTAAGCCCTAGGTGACTAAATTAATATCACCCATACAATTTTATGGGATTTCTGTCCACGTCCAACAGTATCATTTGCTGTGATGGCAGATTTTTTTTTTTTCGTAGCAGTATTGAAACTTGAACTAACGCTTTTCAAATAGATGAGAACACGGTGGGCTGACTTAGTCAACTTTACCGGAAGAAGAGGTTAGTGTTTGACCAACGCTTCAGGCTAATATCAACTGTAGGCATTTAAACCCAGAGACCACCCCACTTCCTTTCTCATTTACTCCTCACCCCAGCAGGCAAACAAAGAGGTAACATTTGTTGGATGCATTATCCATTTCTTCATTTCCTTCTAAACATTATCTCCAGAGATTTGGGCTTACACTGACAGCACAGGCAATCAAGGGAGCAGATTTACATTTTCCATCGGAAGAACGAGCCTGTGAAACACCCAAGGACGTTCATACTGAGTAACCCGGGCTATCACAGAGATTAAAGAACATGACAGAATCCCAAGAAAAATTCACTCTAAAAGCTAATCCTGTGGGGAGGAAAAGAAAACTATTTGAAAGCTTTGCAAATATAAAGAATAGCTCCCCAGGATCATAATTTAGCAATTAAAAAATTATATATACATATACACATACAATCAGCAGAACTAAAATAAGCCTACTGATCTAAATGCATTGTCACCGCTAAAAATCTGCACAGATTTTTCTAACAGTGCTTGAAAAATGAAAATAGAGTTTAATACTAAGATGATTCTTTTATTAAATCAACAAATATATTTTAAGAACCTATTGTGAACCAGCTAAGTCCTAGATGTGGTAGATAAAACAGTAAACCAAATCAACACAGACTACAGAGACAGACTTGTGGTTGCCAAGGGGGAGGAGGAAGGAGGGGGAGGAAAAGGTTGGGAGTTTGGGATTAGCAGATGCAAACTATTATATATAGGATGGATAAACAACAAGGTCCTACTGTATAGCACAGGGAACTATATTCAATCTCCTGTGATAAACCACAATGGAAAAGGTTATGAAAAAGAATATATATATATATATATATATATATATATGTATAACAGAATCACTTTGCTGTACAGAAGAAAAATTCACAACTTTGTAAAGCAACTGTACTTCAATAAATTTTTTTTAAAAATCAACACAGGGCTTCCCTGGTGGCGCAGTGGTTGAGAGTCCGCCTGCCGATGCAGGGGACACAGGTTCGTGCCCCGGTCCGGGAAGATCCCACATGCCGCGGAGCGGCTGGGCCCGTGAGCCATGGCCACTGAGCCTGCGCGTCCGGAGCCTGTGCTCCGCAACGGGAGAGGCCACAACAGTGAGAGGCCTGCGTACCGCAAAAAAAAAAAAAGAATGAAATAAAAAATCAACACAGTCTCTGGGACCTTATGAAACTTACAGTCTAGTGGACAAGGCAGTAAACAAACAGTGATACAAATAAACTGTGATAAGTGTTTTGAAATAAAAGTTAAGAGTACGTTGAGAAAAACTAACAGCAGTATTTACTTTAGATTGGATTGGAGACAGGAGATCAGCTTGTATAAGGAAGCAAAATTTAAGACATGAGGACGTATAGAAGTTAGGTTGAGGAAGGCATCAAAGAAACAACATTCTAGGTAGAAGAGACACATGATTCAAGGCCCTGAGGTGAGAAAGAGCTTAGTGTGTTTGACACGCTGGCAGTACACATGTACCAGGAAAGCAGGGTTCAGATCCGTTTTAGTTACCACTTGCTCACAGGAGTGTCTTGTTCATAGAAGGCGCTCACGGACTATCTACTAAATGGTTGTTAAGTGAGTAGATGTGGCCAGTGTTCCTGGAGTTTAGTGCGCAACAAGGGGAGCGGCCTGAGATGAGGCTGTTCACCCGGGCAGAAGCCACATCATGGAGGGCACTGCCAACATTTTGAAGACAGCTCCACTGCTTCACAACACTCAACAAACCCAGAGGCAACTTGTTTCCTCCTTTACTGATTAAACCCACGGACTTCCTATGCCTTGTAATAATCACTTATTGCGTGGTTTTCAAGGGCAGAGACCATGTCTTACTCATTTTGGTGGCCCCTGTGACTTGCATGGAATAAAACGCGTGGAATAAAAGGCACCTGAGTACTTAATGACTGAAAGTCCATGCATGGAGTCCTTGGTAGAGATCAGGTAGTGTCCTAAGCACTTTGTATGCATTAGCTCACTCAAGTTTCAAAAATATCTGCAGTAAGTGTGTGTGCGTGTGTGCACGTGCATAAAAGAGAGAGAAGTTTTCCTTATTTTTGTTTCCAATTGCAAGTGAGAAAACTAAGGCTTAACAGAAGGTTAGGGAGCTTGCCCGGGATCACGCTGCTAACGATCACCAGATCTTTCACCTCTAGAATCTGTTCTCTTATCTGTTACCCTACGCTGCCTCCCTCAACCAGACTCTAGAGGTGACAACTCCACTGATTTCTCCTTCAAAGAGAAATATACATAATGGCTACCAGATGATACATAAGGGAGTCTTTCCTTTATTATATTACCAAGATTTAAATGTGTGACGCAAAATGTATTTTCTTCATGTGGGCACCGTAAAATAAAGAGGATTGTTCTTTAAAGTAAATGGATGAAGTAGATTTCTTCCAATTACACTAGGTTTGGGAACAATTCAAAAGCTTTACAGACTCCGTGACTCAGAGCCTTGATTTCTGTGGGTTTCCTCATGGGCATCCAACCCAGTTTGATCCACTGGGACGCCTTGCTTTGTGGGCTGCTAGAGTAAGCCCCTGACTTCCTGAAGATCATTTTGTGGTAGAACTCTGACATGCTTTCCTAAAAAACAACACTTCCCCCCATACTGGTGACAGAAAACTGGGCTAGAGAGACTAGGACTCTGACCCACTGTGGCATTCTCATTTTCTGATCCTGTCAATGAACTTCAAACTGAGCTCTGAAGGTCAACTGGCTTCTGGGATTCATTTGGAGGAAGGGGGGCCAGGGAACCAGAATAGAAAGTTTCAAAATAGCAAAAACCACCATGAAAACACTCTGTCTCCTGATTCAAACCAAACCTTTATTCACAGATGAATTATCCTGTATCTTTACCTCCCATGCAAGTTTCAATGCTACGGCAGCAAACACAGAAAAAGTGATGCAAACCTAAAACTTATTTGACTGCCTGGATTAAAGATAACACCTTGTATGTATATGCAAATAGTTAGGGCTGAGGGTAGAGATTCGATGCTACTTTTTAGGAAAACTATTTAGCCTGTACATTCTGAACAAGCAAAGCTGTCCTGAAATCTGCCCTGTCTCTGAAAAAATAAAGAAAAAATAATGAAATGTTCCAAATGATTAAAACACCAATTTCAGGTTAAACCAAGAGCAAGGATATCTACACCTGAGATGTAAGGAAAAAAGGAGGAACGGGACAAAAACAGTTCCCTTATCTAAATCACCATTTCCCTCAGGAGAAGGTGTAACATAATAATAGCTCACACTTAGTAAGCACTTCCTGAGTGCTGGAAAGCATGCTTTCATGAGAACACATTTAATCTTCCTATCAACCCTATAGGCAGGTCATATTATTATCCCATTTTACAGATGAGGAAACTGAAACAGGCAAGTTAGGCAACTTGCCAAAGTTTCACAGCTAATAGATATGACTTGAACCCAGAAACCCTGGCTTCAGGGCCTTTGTCACCAACTACAACACAGCCTCTAGTTCATTATGAGCAAAACATGGAGAAAGGACAACAAAAAGAGCTGTTAGAAAAGAACAGATCAGGTGGGGTCAGGAGCAAGTAGACCTGGAGACTCAGACGCTCAAATTTAGGTTAGAAGACAAAGAGCTTAGGAAAAAACCCAGAATTTCTGAGCAGAGTTGTGATGTGCTGAAAGCAGTATTTAAGGCAAATTATTCTAAGTACAGATGTTTTGCTTGATATGGAGTGTTTATAAAAAGCCATCACAATGCACATTAAATAATTCAATATAAAAAATTAGTTAACAGAAATAAGCCCAGATATAATCCAAAACTCTTTCCAAAAAAAGACACTGACTACCCAATGTAAGAAGCGTTTAGTCTTAAGTATTTAAAATTATTTTATTGTAAGAATTGAGCTGAGAGGGGCAAAAAAAAAAAAGCTTTCATGGTACAGAAAACATACAGCATCCTGATTTAGGGCATAGTGTACTCTGAGACTATTTTCTAACCAAAAAATCACAGTTGTTTTTTTTTCTTTTTTTAATATGGTCTTCTAAAAAGAAGCCCTCCTGTAGTCAACAAAGAAGAAAGAGGTTTTCAATTTTTTTTCTTTCAGGAAGGAGTTTATTCTATCCTGGGAAGCAGTTTCTGTGCAGAGCTGCAGAGCCGGGTACTGCATTGGTTGGGCTCTAGGGTCGAAGTCAAAGCCTCGAAGGGTGTTATAAACCTGATGGGCATAAATCAAGGAGGCCCCAGAGGGATGAATTTGGGGTCCATTGTGTTGCTATTCCAACTCCCAAATGAGGTACCCTGGGACTTTAACAATACAGAGTCACCAGAGAGTAGAGGGGAGAGGCCAGGAGAAGCCTGGGATATGAGGGACGGGGGGAATGGAAGCTGACCCAGAGGCAGAACTGGGTAGGGGGAGAGAGCCCAGCATCTGCAGAGCAAGTTACAAGCTGGAGAAAATAACACAAAGACATCAATTCGACAGAAAGCAGAGAGATATCAGGCACTGGCCCCAACCAGGAACTAGGTGAGGGGGCAGCTAGGATAGGAATGGCCAACACGAGTGGGCAGAACTCCAGCAGGTGACAGAAGAGGAAGTTCTAGAAGCAAGCTCTAGGGAAGGGAATTCAGAAGAGCTAACGGACTAGCTAGGATTCTACATCCTGTGGGCAGGGGTGATCAGAGGTGCCAGTTTCACCCCCCAGATCTCAGCGGCAGGTCTAGCCAGGCACACACACTGAGCTGTAGCCCTCAAGGTCTAATGACTTGATTCTCAAGCCGCAAAGGGTGCTGGGCATTCTCCCCAACCAACCCATAAGCAAATACATGTCACCAACATCCGACTGCCAGCCCCAAACCTGGGCATGTGCTAGGTGACCTTGGAGTTTTCCCCCTACCTATGGAGCACGGAACTCCTTGTTTACCAAAACCTGTTGGTTTTTTTTTTTTTTTTTTTTTGCGGTACGCGGGCCTCTCACTGTTGCGGCCTCTCCCGTTGCAGAGCACAGGCTCCGGATGCGCAGGCTCAGCAGCCATGGCTCACGGGCCTAGCCGCTCCGCGTACTGTGGGATCTTCCCGGACCAGGGCACGAACCCGTGTCCCCTGCATCGGCAGGCAGACTCTCAACTACTGCGCCACCAGGGAAGCCCCTGTTGGTCTTTTTAAACAGCCTCCTCCTCCCTCTAGACCGGACGCTCCTCAGAAGCAGGTAGCACTTTGTAGGCTTCCTTCCTACTCTTGTGGAACTTAATGCTGCCGTGTGAGTGCTTTAAAACCACCCATTAAACAAATCCTGTCTGGAGGTCTCCACCAGCCTTAAGGCTGAATTGAAAGAAGCCGTCTCCCAGCACAGGTGGGGCAGGGGTTCATTAGCTGATAGTCAGTGTTCTCTCTGGACAACGTGTAGGGCTGTTCAAAGGCTGGCAGAGGATCTTGGGATTTCAGGGCCATGCTGCACATGTCTAATCCAACCGGCATTGCCAGCAGTAGAACCAAAATCTGACTTAGTGCAGTAGGATCGGCAAAGCCAAGTGACCCTTTAAAATAATCATTTTTTCAAATACTCTTTTGTCTTAAATACCAACGTGATTTCTTTGCCAATTCCTTTGTCTGATTCTTAAATACCACCCTGATTCTTTCCGAAGAAATTAGGTGTGTATTCTGCAAGCCACAAAGCATTGCCGATGAGTAATCAGAGAAGCCAAGTATACAGGTGGGAACCTGAGTGGAGACTGAGAGATGAACCAATCGGTCTGGGTCCCCCCGTCCCACTGTGGGTTTTTTTTTTAAAAAGTCAGGGACGATGTCCTCCATCTTCATCAATATTGTATCAGCCAAAGAAACAAGTGGTTCTATTCTCTTGTTTTCTAGAGCAGAAACTGGCCAAGTGGTTCTATTCTCTCGTTCACTGGGGTAGAGGACTCGGCCAGTACAATTTTGGTTTCCTGACTCGTGAGGTTTGCTAAGGACAATGCAAGAGTGGGGCAGAAGATGAAAAAAAAGCGTATTTTTTGGAGGTTCAGAACCTCACTATGTCCCTTACTACTGCTTTAAGCTCAGAAAAGTTGTTGAACCTCTCTTATCTGTACAATATTATGTTACCTACTGCACAGATTGAAATAAGGTTAAGTAGGTTAATCAATATCCTTGGAACACTGGAGATGCTCTATTAATCTTCACTCACCTCCTCTTGTCTCTCCATCACCCAAGTCTTCTGACATTCTAGAAACCCAGGACCACAGGTGGGAATTTGTTGAAACACTGGAGCTAGAGCATTTGATTTTGAAAAGAAATGATACGGCCCTTCCTGACTGGGATCAGAAAGTACCTTATCATTAGGAAAACTCTAGACCAGAGAAACTGAGATATATTGGTCTGCTATTGCTGCTACAACCAATTACCTCAAACTCTGTGATTTAAAGTGATACAAATGTATTACCTTACAGTTCTGTCCATCAGAATTCTGGTCTCGCCAGGCTAAAATCAAGGCAGTGGCAGGTCTGACTTCTTTTCTGGAGGCTCTGGGGAGGACCGTTTCCGCATGCAGTGGGGTTGTTGGCAGAATTTAGTTCCTGGCACACAGCCCCTGCACCTTGGGACCAGCACCAGGGCATCATATCCTTCTTTCTTTCCCTCTCACCACAGCCAGGAACAGTTCTCCGATTTTAAAGACTCACATGATTAGATTGGGTCCACTCGGATAATCCAAGAGAGTCTCTCCATCTCAAGGTCTGTAACCTTAATCATATCTGCAAAGTGCCTCTGGCCATGTCAGGTAACATTCACAGACTCTGGCGGGTCGGGACGTGAACATTTGGAGGGACGGGAGCCTTATTTTGCCTCCCAGGCTACTTGCTGAGCATAATTCATTAAAGTGTGCACCAGTTTACATCTAGAATGCCGGGACCTTGGTCAGGGAAGGTTATTGGTGGATATTTCTACCACTTAGTTCTCTTCTAATTAGCTAAAATTACGTTTTCCCAGATCGTGTTAAGAAAAAACAACACTAACCTATCATTTAGAAGCGTTCCTTTGTTGTTGACTTGGACTTTTCACAGGAGGCAGGTTCAGCTTAAACCAAAATGGGAAAAAGTGTTCAGGGAATCTGCCCCCAGCAAAGAAAAGCCAGGAACTGTTTTCGTCACCCAGGATCAGCTTCCCTCAGAAGGCTGCAGTGACTTACCAAAGCTACATTTGTCGTGACCTCATCTCTGCTTCTATTTACAACACACAGAAACAACTCACAATTCGTGACTGATGGCATGGGACACGGGAGGCAAACAGATTTGAAAAGCCGTGTCCATCATCCTTTCTACAGCTTCTGAGGCATGGCCAAGCCTTCACCTCATTAGTCAAGGGACCTTCTAAGTAACTTTCCAACCCAGCTAAATAGGCGTGGGTGCCAGAAAAAGGCAAGAAGGGGCGAGTGAGAAGACAAAACGGACACAATGAACCCCGTGCCTTTTATTGGCAAAAAAAAAGAGAAGCTGCCTGCCACTCATATCTTCATCCATGGCAAGAGGCCCCTTCGATCCATGCCCTCTCCCCTTCTCCAAATTGGATTTATCGTCTCCAGCCCTTGATACAGAATCCCTGGTACGGGTCAATGACGGTCATTGTGAAAAACAAGAAATAGAAAAGCTTACCACTTCCTAATGCTTTTTAGCCCCAAAGCACAATAGTACCTTTTATATTTTTTTCAACGAATGCCTCATATGAAATGATAATGTTAACATATCTGAGATTATGGGCTAGAAAAGAGCAAGCGCCAGCACCTGGCAGTCACGCACCAGCAAAGCAGCACTTGAACGGCATGGGTGGGGTGGGGAAGAACTGATATTCCTATTGTTATATTAGAATCCTATTTATATTTTGGCCATCAAATTAAGGCCAGCTGCAGCAAGGCATCCTAAACTTATTGCAATCCTCACTACTATCTCTGTAAGAGATAATGAGTTTCCCAAGCATGTGTGAATTGTACTAGGCAAGCTACAGGGAGTCCCTCTCAGTCAATATTTTCATAGAAAGTCACTTCACGGGAAGGCCCAGGGTCTGACCTAAGCTAATAAATGATTATCCTTTGCTACTAAAATCAGGCCCCTAATTAATTTGCTAATTGTTGGTCTCTGTTCACAGACATTAACCTGAGTTATCCCACCATATACACCTGTAAGTAAATTACAGGCTCTATGCTCAAGATGAACCTTCTGTCCAAGAGGATAAATGTGACTTCAGTGTGTCAGCCACACCTAATTCTTTTAAGTGACCACGTGTAAAAGATTCTATTAGGGGCATTTCTCCAAGCAAATTAAATGGACACAAACTGCCTCTACTAATTTATTTCCTCAGTAGAGTCTATGGGCACCACTCTTTGAAAGGCACAGTCTCCTTTTTCATACATTTCTCCTTTATAACAGTAACAGCTACCCTTGCTGGCTTTCCAAGCAGTCTAAGCTAAACATTGTATGTTCATTGTCACCCTGAATCCCCACAAAGAACTATGAGGTATACGGTATTATTATGCCCATTTTATAGAAGAGGAAACGAGGTTTAGGGAGTTCAAGTGACTTGTCTTGGCCTATACTGTTAGTATCCATCCATATCTGCTCTGCAATGGACTGAATATTTGTGTCCCCCCAACAAATACATATGCTGAAATCCTAACCTCCAAGGTAATGGAACTAGCAGGCGGGAGGGTGGTGCCCACACGAGTGGGATTAGTGCCCTTATAAAAGGGACCCTAGAGAGCTCTCCTGACCTCTTTCTACCATGTGAGGATACAAGAAGTCAGCAAGCGAGAAGAGGGCCCTCACCAGATCGTGACCTGATCTCGGACTTCCAGCCTCCAGACCTGTGAGAAATAAATTTCCGTTGTTTATAAGCCACCCAGTCTATGGTACTTTGTTATAGCAGCTGAGCTGACTAAGACACCCTCCATACTCACAGGTTAGCATCCTTAGCTTATTCCTAAAGCCCAGACTCTGCCCCAGGGCTTTCTCTATTCACAAGAGCACCTGGGCTTAAGAGTAGGGCAGTATGCAAGTGCCAAGGAGTTGATGTTCCCTGTCCCAGGAGCATCCCTCAAATAAAGACAAATGGGAGTTGGTGGGTAATACTTGAGCTTCCTTGCTCCTCAGGTGGGACAGGCTGAGGAAGGTCTGTATGGTTATCCAGAGGTCCCAGCAGAACTGGGTTTCTGGTGCCCACAGCTGTCTCCTGGTCATTAACACACCTTGCACTGGCTTCCTGACCCTCTCCCCCAAGACAGTCAAGGGTCTCCAAATAAATGTGCACCCAGATAAGTAACTGCAACTCAAGTCTAAGACTTGGGGTCAGCTTCTGGGAGAAGCCAACCTACAATATTTGTCCAAGGCCATATCACCAGTAAATGGCGTGGCTGAAACCAAACCCAAGGTAGCTGATGCCAAAGTCCAGACTCCTGCCCCCTCAATTATACCATCTCCTTTCATCACGGATGCCTGGTGTCTTTACAAAAATTCCCCTAGGAAATGAATACACACCCCCAAAACCCACACCTTCCATCTGAGTGGAAGGTAATCCATTCCTCCCATTGATCAGGCCAATTCTCCACTTCTTTCCCTCTCACAGCTCACATTCAATCCATCAGGAATGTCAACATTCAAATACATCCAGAATCTGCCATCTCGCTACCTGCACAGCTGCCACTCATTCAGGCCACCATCAACTCTCCCCTGGATCAGAGCAAAGACCACCTAACTGGCCTCCCTGCTGCCACCCTGAGGCAGCCACAGTCCATTCTCCACACTGGAATGTGTGCTGCTGGAATGCATTTCTACAAACGTAGATCAGATGATTTCACTCCTTGCTCAACCATCCTATGACTCCAGAATAAAATCCAAGCTCCATTCTATAGCTCACGAGCCCTCCTTGTGGTCCCACCATCCCCTCCTGGAACACATCCCCACCTCTATCCATCCCTTGCTCTGCTCCAGCCACACCGACGTCCTATCTGATCAGAGGCCATCTATATGGCACCCGCCTCACTCTCTGTTCCTGCTTCTTTGTCTTCTGAGCGCTGACCACCATTACCATCACCTGGCTGTTAGGTATGTGCCTGTGTATTGTCTAGCTCCCTCCCTAGAAGAGGGGCGTGGTGTTTCAGCACGGCTCTTTTCCAGGCACTGGAACAATACCCTGTGCATCAAAGACTTTCAGTACATCTGTTGAAGCAGGAAAGTGCTGGAGAGGGCATAGACCCAGCAGCTGTGGTGTCAAAGGGGCAGGACCTAGTTCCACCCTAGAGCTCCGTTTTTCTTTTCACCTCTAAAAGGGGAATAATAATAATAATATCTATCCCCTGGGATAATGCAATGCTTATATATAGCATAAGCCACAGCACAGTTGAAATCAGCTATATTACATAGCTTAAATATGGATATATAAATACATATCTTATATAGAGCTTAAATACAGATAAGGAGTGTCTAGTGGGCAGTGTCTAGTGCAGGATAGGAATTCAATAGAATGCAAGGGCTTCACGAAGGAGGTAGCCCTCGAACTAGCTCTTGGTGGGTGAGGAGTGCAGGAATTGCGGGCAATGAGGCAGGGACCTGCATGAAGTGTGCAGGCAACCACCTGCCAGTAGTTAGTGTGGCTGGAACACAAGTGAAGCACGGCAGGCAGCTAGGGAGGGACAGGAAGAGAAGGAGGTGGGGGGCAGGCGGCAGCCGATGAGAGATGTAGCCGGCGCCAGAGCCCAAAAGGCTTTCTAGGGGAAAGACAAAATCTGATTTAAATGGCAAACGGGAAAACAGTTTATACAAAATACATCAGGGATTCAGAGACCCTAAAACTCCCCAGTTTACCTCTGAGAGTCGAACTGCTAAGTTCCCACAGCAATATAGTCACTAAGGCCTGAAAGGGAGACTTTTTTTTTCCTTTCACAACCAGTATCAGCAAGAATCTCATGAACTTTCCCCAAAGGAGATTAATTCATTCTGTCTCTGTCTCTCTCTTTTTCTGTCTCTATCTATCTCTCTGTCTCTCCCTCTCTGTCTCAATATACTATTCTGTAGATGGGCTGTGCATGTGACACCCTGAGTTGGATCATTTCCTGTTTGAATGCCTCTGTTTTAACTTTTCGGCTTAAAAGATCAAAGAGAAAAATCTAGTATTTCTTAGTGCAAGAAACCCAGGTGAAGGCTAGAGAAATGTATACCCAGGGCCCCAACAAAAAGGAAGAAGCAGAATCCAATCCCATGTAACAACGCCCACCTCCTGTTGTTAAGCGGGCAAAGACCACACCATCGGCTAGAGAAACCCTGTTCTGACCTGCTGGAAAGTCAAGACAGCAGAAGAGGGAAAGGGGCAGCAAGCTCGTGGCAAGAACATAAAGCATGTCCCTTCCCTTGGACCAGTCTCCTCAAACACAAATGGCGTTGTCCAGAAGAATTTCCCACTTGGGAATAAAGACAAAACAATAAGCTGGACTTCAGCCCAACCCTGACATTCTGAAGGAGTTTTTCTGTCATAATAAAACTTTAAGACTAGTAAGACCAAGTCCCATGTGAAACTCATATTCCTTCAGGGTTGCAATTTACCCAGAATATTCTTCACAGACCTATCCCTGGTGTCGTATTCTGAAGAGACTCCAGTCATGGGTCCCCACCCACCAGTGCCTACCTTTGAGCTCACCCACTTCAGATACTGGATATGATCATCTTCCTTTTTTCTTTTTAATATATATCTCCTACCATCTCATTTGGTCGCTCCAGACTCCTAGGCCAATTCCAGCTCAAGCACAATCCCTGAGACCTAGCAGGCAATCAACAGAAGTGTGCTGAACTGGTGAATGAATGAATGGATTCATTCATGATCAAAAGATCAAAGATCTGCTTTTCTTGGGGTAAAGAAGTAAATAAGTAAATTCACTGAGCGTTTTTTTTTTTTTTTTTTTTTTAAGCAGGGTGCAGAGGAAGATGAAATGATTAGGTTTTTTCCCTCCACAAATTAAATTCCACAGCCAAGAGGTAGCCAATTACAAGCTGCATTGCCTTAAAGTAAAGAGAAGTACTTATTGGTCCCTTTCTCCTCAATTCCAGAAATCTCAATCCAGAAAGCAATCTCAATCCTTGCTTCTAACTTTCCAAGAAATGTCTAGAGGTGGTTTGCAAGTCTCTTCATCCAAACAGTTACACTCATCTCCCTTAGCTGACACAGTCAGGCACAGTCTGTTCCCAAGAATCCTGGTTAAACAACTACCACTCACTTCCACACTTGGATTTCAGTAGAACGATGCCCAGCATATGATGACCTTCCTTTTATGAGAAAAAGTGAGGCACTAGAGAGCACACACAGAGGCCCTTTTGAAATATCATGCCTGCAAAAAAAAACCT
The DNA here is from genome assembly GCF_951394435.1 of Stenella coeruleoalba. Lineage (NCBI taxonomy): Eukaryota > Metazoa > Chordata > Mammalia > Artiodactyla > Delphinidae > Stenella > Stenella coeruleoalba. The sequence continues at coordinate 50,671,754 of NC_137149.1, forward strand.
CAAGATGTCCCAAAGCTCACTGAAAAAGAATCGATATAGGACCTTATTCCAAAAGACCCCAATAATCATTAGGAATTTCTATTCAGCCAACTGCCGAGTACAGATCCTAGGGCATCTCCTCACCTGGATGTCATTCTTTCCCACTCTCACTTCAAGCTTTTCTGAAACACTGGATTCTTTTCAGGAAATGTGACCAGGGACAATGCCTTTATTTCCCACAGGAAACCCCTTCACAGAGTTTGAATGTCTTTTTGGTGAAAAGTGTGAAAGTCAATCTCATTCACGTACTCAGAGCATTTATAAACCTTTTGTACATTCCAATTATATAACACTTTTTGCCAAAGAAAAATTGGGTTGACTGATCTCAGCCCCAATCTTTTATTCAGAGGCTGGGCTCCCTTATATGTTTAGACCTAACATTCATGGTGGTTCAATATAAATATCTGGTGCCAGCCTGAAGTAACCATATCACTAATTACTATTGAATTATAGTGGAAATCATATAGGAGTACTTATAACATTCAGACTAGGACAAGAATGAGCCCATGTGATTAATGTTATTAACACAGCATTCAGTTCAGTAATATACCATAATGATCTGGCTATTATATTAAAGTGTTACTAAATATTCACTTAGCTCCAACAAAAACACAGTGGGTGTGAGGTTTCTTGGTCAGATTCGGAATTTAAACAGTGCTCTTTGTCGGATTTGAGCCTGGTCTGAAGCCCCAACAAACAAAGTCTGCCTACTAAAGGAATGTTTACAAAGATCCAGAAAATACCCACAGAAGGAAGCAGTTTATCACAAACAATACAAATATTTACTTGATTATTTAATGGGTGCCCAGCATGTCTGTCCTTAATGTAGCATTAGCTGACATCAGGAACACACCATATGTGCAAATAATTAATTCAAATTATGCTCTCCTTCCAGTGGGTTCTCTTATAAAGGAGGGGAATTAATGTGGAGGCATATTCAGGAGCAGGGAATTAGAGGCACTCTCTCCATGTCTGCCTTTATGGGTACCTAGTTTTTAATACTTCATCCTCACTGTCATCCTGCTGCCAAGAGCTGATGGCATTTGAAATGCTCCTACCGGGTTCCTTATGTAATCAGTAGGATGACTAACACAGCGATTAAAAACCTGACTTGGCTCAAGATTTTCGTATAAGATTAAGCTTTAGAGGCCCAAGATCGCCAGAATAAGTCCACCTCTTTTAACCACCACCCCAACTGCAAAATAATCGGCTTGCAAATATCAACAGTGGATGATCCATCATTCCTAGCTTTCAGGAATGGAAAGGGAAGAAGGCCATTCAGATGAATATAAAGTGTTTCCAGTGAAGGTGCTTGAGGCTTATTTATAATAAAGACATTCATACTCTATGAAGGGGTTTCCTGTGGGCAATTACACCATCCCTTTTCTCTATGAATCAATACATGGCCAACTTTGGTTTGCATAACATTTCAAATGGCAAAACCCTTAGCAGAAGGGACGTTCAGACACAAAGTGCAACATTAAAAGTTGCAAGCACTTAAACCATATATTCTTGTGATGTTGCTTGCAGGGAGGTTAGGTGGCCTCAAGAGCCGCCCCCCGCCACCGCCCTCCAATTCTGCAAGAGGTGAAGGTCTCTGGCTTCTCCCCGACTCTTATGACATCATGTTCTTACATATTTTTTCTCTAATTGTTCAGGTGAGTAATATTTGAGAGTTTTCTCTTTATAAGAATAATAAGAAAAGAAGACAGGAAAATCAAAGAAGAATTTCGAACATCCCTCTGATAAGGAAACTGATCCTTCCTGAGAGCAAAGCATTCCAGGCCTATTATGTAATTATTTACTTATATATTTTGTATATATGTGTGTATGTATGTACCTATATACATGCACGTATTATAGAGTTGCTGTGAGGATTAGATAGTATACATGAAATAATTACCACAATATCCAATACCTAAGCTCTCAGTAAATGTTAGCCACAATTACAATCCTTGGATTATATCCAGAGCACAATGCTTGGTACACTGTGAGTCCTCAAATATAGCAGATGAATGAATAATTACTAATCTTCGTAGTATGCCTCTACATAACAGAAGCCTAAGGCTCACAGAAGTTATGTAGCTTGTGCAGGGTCACACCTCTGACAAACACTAAATCTAGGATTTGAATCAGATTTGTTTGAGTCTAAAACCCTGGCCCTTTTCACTACATCCTGCTGATTCTCAAATACCTACGATAACAAACTAATGCAGAGATGGCATTGAATAATTGAAAAGTTCATTGATCTATTTCAGATTTCAATGGGACTTCAAACAAGATAAACCTTCCCACCAAAATAAAGAAAAGGGATCTTCTAATTTATTTTAAAATATTTCACAAGATTTCTCAATGTTATACAGATGACTACGAAAAGTTTTAACACTCAAAATCATAAACTTATTCCCTGCCCAGTGACATTTTCTTCTTTCTAATGAATCTGTACTTAAGAGGAAAATTCCAAAAGTGAAACAATGGCAATGACTGAGTAATTCATAGCTCAGTGCTATATGAGCAATTAATTAAATCTCTCCAGCAATACTGAGAAACCAGTCATCTGCCCTGTATTTATTTTATTTCCTTTCATTTCCTGTATCTTATATATTCCCCAAAGCAATTCTTTGCAGTCATTTTACCTCCCATGCACAAATCTAATAATCCCTCTTGTTCTTAAGCATTGCGGGTACACAGCATTGTTATTATATTATTAAATGTACATCAGATAAATTCAGTTGTGCTGCATTCTCCAATATACTTTTTTTTCCCCAATCACTTATTTTCTATTTCTCATAAGTAAACACTGAGGTCTTTATTAGCGATAGGTTTTTTTATTTTTTTAACCTATGCTTCAACTTTTTTTCTTATAAGTTTTGTTGCTAATCACAAGATTTAGTCAGTCTCTTATGCACATTCACGACTCTGTAATCTTAACAAGCTATATGCAGATGATTGACAGATAATACTTGACAGGTTCAAAATTAGAGAATATACAATGAAAAATTCAGAACACCCAGATCACTTAGTATGCTACCCTTTTCCAATTTGGCTTCTCTCATAATCATCAACTTGGGAGGGAGAGGGGGAAGGGAGAGAACAGGTCTGAACATTTCCTCACTCTCTGATCTCCTGGATGAAAACCACTGGGCTTGAACCAGTCTGAAAAAGCCATCAGTCAGAAATCACCTCACCAAGAGTTGAAATTCACACCATCAAAACATGAAGTTGAAAATATGATTCTTCAGCATTTAAACCAAAACACCAGCCTCTCCTTTCTAGAGTCAGCCAAAATATTCTTTTCCATATTTTATTCAGTTTCATTCATTGAAGAGAGTTATCATTTATGTAGCATTACTCCTTAAATCTTTAATGAGAAAAGAAATCATGTCATGTTTATTGAAATGATTAGCCCAAGTTTTATTGACTCTGCACAATTTATGTGACAGTTGATATTTACCTGAAGGCTTTCTATCCCGGAAAGGATTGATTGATGAGTTCCCACTATAACATTAGACTCAACTACTAGAGATCGAGCTAAGAAAAGGAGCTTGTTGGTTCTATTTTGTTTTACTGCCCTTAACTTCTTTTTTAAGCCTCCTCACACCACAACCAACAGCACACATCTTTCTCCTGTTTTCAGGAAAACTGGGTGACACAAAACTCTTATCAATGAAACCAGCAGCATTAAATGTTTGGGAAGAGCCAAAGGCCATGCCTACTCAAGCAGATGCTACTCCAAAGACTTTGACCCTGATTCAAGGCAGTCTGCTCTGCCCTCCCCCAGATCTAGTTTCAGTCAACATCCCATTGTGATGAATTAGGAGCCAGCAAAACCTAACTTGGGCAGGCCTTTCTTAGAGGTCGTTCACAGGAGAATTCCACTGGCACCAGCCATGGGTAGGACCTTCTGTCCTCTGAAATAAAAGTAAGTATTTTCCTCCCTTTTCTGTTACCTTCCAACTCTGATCATGTTCACAAGATGACAACTATGTTGGGATTCCATCCAGGAACATTTTAGGGAGGGGAGAGAAATCAGTGCCTGAGGGATCATTAGTTGATGTGCACACTTGTGGAAAAACAACAGGGTTGTAGGTGTTAGATCCCTGCTCTCTTCTGGTGTGGCCATTCAAAATAGGTCATAATGGATAAAATTGTTGAAATGTGGCTTTAGTCCTTTAGAAAGCAATTGCTGTCCAGAGAAGCATTTGCGTTAATGGTTGGTAATCAGTGGTAAGAGCCCAAGGGTTAGTAACTACTCCTGTGGAAGGAAAAGTGGGCATCTGAGGAAGAAATGGGGAGTCCTCTGGAAAATCACAAGGAAAGAGGAGAACCCTGGATTTCCATCATCAGAGAAATGTACACTGAATAATCAGGCCAACTTCGACTCAGCAATCTGTTAAAGGGACAGTTTCGAAGTTCTGCGCAATTTGAGGGTAGAAATCCTGAAATATCGCTATGGGTGGGACAGCCACAGAAGGTTAACAGATACTTCCAATAAGTGATAAAGATATTTTGTAGTCATGGTAACCTGCATGCAAATTTAGAACATTTATTTTAAAAGACTTCTCTCCCCTTTCTCCCAATATCACGTCTAGTTTTCTTTTTTCTATATTCTTATCTGAAGCTGGGTAACTAAGATTCCAACAATAATGGAATCTAATTTTTGAGTTTCTCTCTTCAACATGGAACTTGGTAATTTTAAGGCAGATCCTCTGAACAAGGGCGTTTAAAATATCCATATATTACTGTATGCATTCGTATCATATAATTTACACCACACAAAATGTTGAAAAGACCTTTAAGTGTCCTGTTCCCAACAGGCTGTGCAATAAACTGATTCACATTATAATGAATTTCTTGAACATTAAGCTAAAGGGAGGCAGTTGAAACTTAATATGTATGAAAGGAAGAACTTTTCCTGGAACAAAAATTAGAAGGAAGCATATACACCAGGAGATGCACAAGAAACAGAAAGGGAACAGTCAGGAGATGGCAATTTTCTCGTAGCCTGTTAACTCGGTTTCTTTCAAACAGTTTTATTCTTTCCTTTGAAATGAGAAGCTGGGCAAACTCTCCAACGATGGACTGGAGATGAGCCTTTATTCCTGGTCCTCACTCTGCCATATCTTCAACCTCCCGCTAGCACCCCAGCTGGCTCTGACAAGCACAATTTCAGAAGAGGACTGAAGCCAGGCCAAGCTTATTACCTCTTCCTTAGGCCACTGAGTTTAAAGATATATGGTAATTTGATATCAGCATCGATGGAGAAAAAAGTCCGAAAGGGCATGGTCAGAGCACAGATAATCGTCACTTCCTTCTTTTTGCATATTTCTGTTCTGTAAATCTTTTAATTGAACACGCACATCCCTGTTACACTCAAGACAAAAAGCCATCAAACTTATTTTAAAAAAACAGAATGAAAATCTAACAGCACCCCACCTCCTGTTCAAACTCTGAGATAGGGATGGAGGAAACAGTTTCCCTCTAACAGTTCCTTTTCACTGATAAGGGCAGGCGGTGGGGGGAATGTTGTCAGTGACATGAAAGTTACAAGTAAATTAATTTGAGTTAGATAATGCCAATACCTTACATCTTGGATGCACTTTTCAATCACTATCCCATTTGTCCGAATTATAATCCTAGGAGGTAGTTAAGAGAAGTCGTATCAGCCCCAAGTCATATATGAGAAAACTGAAGCTCAGAGGAAACAGAAAAACTGCTCAGGGTCACACAGAGAAAGAAATATAAAACATCCAACTCATTCACTTTTTAAAAACACCATAGCTGGTAGCACGCCATGCTTTTTTAACACCCTGCAAAGCTGTAGCTATAAATGCAGCAAGAATAATTTTGGCATATTTGCTGTCGCATAATTATTCAAGAAGGTACAAGTGCCCTGTCAACACCTTCGATTCAGTCACAATGAAGAAAGGCAGTCAAGACTTTGTCTTTTGTAGCCGCCCACCCACCGAATTAGCAGGGGCTTAGCGAGGCGGGACTGTGCTATGGCTCAAGGTACCCCCTGTGCGAGATGGCTGATGTTGTTAGTTGGGCGAGCGCAGCATTAAACAACGTGCTGGTTCCTTTTCAATCCTGTTTTCAATCACTGTGATTCCACCAAAGAGAAAGTCTTGGCTTGGTGATAATAAACCTTTACCACCTTCCTCAGCCCTCCCAGACTACTACCGCTTTTTAACAAAAGAAAAACAGGTTTCAGACTCATAACCTTCCTTGGGCAACAGTGTCTAGCTAAATATATTAACTTTTTGGTGTTCCCTTAACCTTTATTAGGTATCCTTCTGTTTATAGCAAGTGATACTGGTTTTCCATATAAATGGTAACATAAAATTTCTTCTAGGAATAAATTTCTGGAGGTAAACAAAAAAGTGAGATAAACATATTAGGTTAAACCATGTGAAACCACTGGGGGCATTTTTTTAGATCAAAAATGGTCAAAAATTGGCCCTTTCATATGATTTAGCCTAATGGATAGCATATGATAGATGGGTAGTAAATGATAGTGATTGTTTATAGATATGACAAATATATAGATATACTTAGAGAGAGATGACATATATAGAGACATATTTAGATATGACTGAAAATTATAGTAGATGAATGACTTCAATTTGAGAAGCCTTGTTATTAGGACCATCATCGTATTAGGTTGGAATCTCATTTTTCAATAGCAATACCCTTAATCCATGACAATGTGGCTTTTGATCCAATCGAAGTCCTTCTGGTTTCACTTAGACTGGACCTCACTGTGGCCCAGGGCCAGCCACAATGGAGAAGCATGTGCTGCAGATGAGCCAAAGAGCAGAAGAAACAAGACTACAGGACATCCCGACCCACTCTCTCTCATCACCTTCCTCTTGCCTTCCCTCATCTCCAATATGGAAATTATGTTAAACCACCATGAAACAGACAGACCACCTTTCATCTATCAGAAACAATTTCATCCTGCCTCCATGCCTTACACACCCTTCTGTCCCTACTATGCTTCCTCCAGAATAATCAAGTTGCTTAGAGTCCTGAAAAGAGTTTCCAGTGATGGTACCTGCCCTTACCTGCACTGTCCCCAACCCCCACCCACTGCCTTCTCCAAAGGAGAAGCTATGGAACATCTCTGGAAGAAGGAATCTCAAAAGTTCATGAGGAAGAGGAAAAGGAAGGGGAAGGGGGAGAATCCATGAGTCAGGGGTGAACACGGGAGCCTGCACCTTTCACATGGAGACCACGGAAAGTCAGTAGGATGGGCTCATTTTTACGAACGGCTGCCTCTCTTCAGAAACTCACTGGTGCTACTTATGAAACCTAAGAAAGTTACATCTCTCTTTCAGCCTCCAGAGTTTGGGAGGAGCACATTTTAATGCAAAGCTCCAAGCTTGCTCCACTTACTGTGAGGCAGCAGCTACACTAAGGACACAAGCTACAGTCTCCTTCCCAGTCTTTTCCCCACCAACTTGGTGACCTTGGCCATGTCACCTTTGGCACTTAAGTAAACCCAAAGCCGACAGGTTCAGTGACGTGGCCAAGGTCACCAAGTTGGTGGGGAAAAGACTGGGAAGGAGACTGTAGCTTGTGTCCTTAGTGTAGCTGCTGCCTCACAGTAAGTGGAGCAAGCTTGGCACTTAAATCAGTGGTTCTCAAAGTTGGCTCCATATTAGAATCGAACCACCTGCAGAGCTTCATAAACAATGCCCAGTCAGGCCCACACCTGGAAAGTGTTTAACGGGTTAGCACTGCGCCATGCATCTGCATTTGTAAAGCTGCCCTTGGGGTTCTATTATAGGATTCCTGGCATGGAGCTTCCCTGAGGGCCCATCCCAGCTCTGACATTCTTGGAGTCCCTGAACCTCATTTAGGGGCTGGCGGCCTTTTCTGGTTTCCATTGGCACTACCTAGCCTTTATCTATAAACACTTTTGCCTTTGCTATAATTGCAGTTCTTAACCTTATCGGGAAAACTGCCAACACCAAAGAGGTGAAGTTTATTCTTCTACCAAAAGGGACTTTGTACTTTGGTGGAAAACTGGCTTTGCAGCTATGCAGACTCGATTTTGAATCCTACTGTGGTGGCCTTGAGCAAGCTTCTTAATCTCACTAAGCCCCAGCTTTCTCATCTCCAACATGGGGACGATAATACCTCTTTCGTGGACGGTTGTGAGGAATCAATGTATATATTAAAGCACACAGGATGTAAACACTGAATAAGTGTCAGTTACCCCTCCTTCCCTGAAATTTGGAGGTGACAGGGGGTTCTGTGCTCACAGAGGAAAGAGCTGGATGAAGGCCAGTCTGAATTTCCAGAACCCCAAGAGCAGTCTTTGGCTGAGCGGATCAACACCTGCCAGAGAGACACTTAGAGCTTCAAAGCCCGGCCTCCCACGAGCCACAACGTCCTCCCACCATGAGCCGCAACGTCCTCCCTCCCGTTAGCTGCAGAAAAGCAGAAACAATCCGGTTCATCGCCCTGGAAGGGGGAAGCTACAAGTGTGAACTAACAGAACTGCAGGCCATGAGATAAGTAGGCCAGTCCTGGACTCCTGCCGCCAAAAGCGCAGGAAGAGAGAGGCAACCGTCAAAGGAATGTAATGAGGAAACAGTGGAGTCTAGTGATACTGGGGCAAAGAGCCGTCCGCAACAGATGGAAGAGGAAAAAGATGAGAAAAAGAAAAGATAGTTGCCCTTTGCAGCATTGGCAGGGCCAGGGAATACATTTCCCAGATCCCTGAGAATAAACAGCTAGGGAAACATTCGGCGCTGCTGTAAGTAAGGTTGCTGTGAAAAATTAGCTTTACCCTCCCCATGCGTACGTGGCAGAGGAAAAAGACTGGAAGGAAACACAAAAATGTTAGTAGGGTTTGTCTCGAAGTAGTAAACTTGTTGGTCATTTCTAGTCTCTTCCATATACATGTCTGCAGATTGCAAATCTGTAATGAATAGGAATGTCTTTTATTTTCAGGGAAACAAATGGAAGGAATAAATGAAGCATGTCCTACAAGTTTATAATGACAGACAGGGAAAAAAAGGAAAGAGGCACGGGGTAGGGGTGGGGGTGGACATGAGATTACCAAAAAAGAGAACTGTGTTTTTAACTAGCAAATACGACAGAAAAGAAGCGACTCACGGATACAGAAAACTAACCAGTGGTTACCAGTGAGGAGGGGGGAGGGGCGATATAAGGGCTGGGGAGTGAGAGGTACCAACTTTGGGGTGTAAGATAGGCTCAAGGATGTATGGTATGACACGGGGAATATAGCCAATATTTTGTAATAACTGTAAATGGAAAGTAACCTTTAAAAATTGTATAATTTTTTTTTAAATTTTTTAGAAGAGAGCTGTGTTTTTAAGAAGAGAGCAAATGAAAATTTGGTGGGTTAACCATTCATGAGACCCTATTTCCTAGGAGACTGGGGTCAGAATTTGCCACTGCAAATAGCAAACAAGGCTGCAGTCTATATTTTAACCTTTTTTGCTTGCAATGTTGACACTGGCTTTTCCAGTGTTTTGGAGCCTGGGAATTGCTATGTGATAGCAAACACAAATAAATCACTAAGGAATGTTGATGCAAATGCTCTAGCAAAAGAACCTAGCTTTGAGCACAGACCTACAGAAACCAAAACAAAACCAAGGAGGTGCTTATATTTCATAAAACATCACTTGTCAGTATTTTTCCAATCTAAAAATACATGCAACCTCATACAGGATGTCATGGATTTCGAAGAGGCGATCCCAGATGTCAGAGTTAAAATTTTCCTACAACGTTCAAAATGCTTCCTATGGCAAAACTATGACAGTTAACACCCCTGGGGAAGGACAGGCTTTCGATGCAGGAAAGCCTCCGCTTTCACTAGGCCAAGGTCAGTGTTTCTTTTCTTCTGTCTGCCTCTACCTCTGGTCTGCTGGCATAGACCCACTCAGGGATCACAGAATAGCAATTGCACCCTGTTGCTTTATCCTTAGAGGTCTTCTGATGGGGCCTGGCTGCCACAAGAAACCTGTCATGAAGAAATCTATCATCAACTCTGTCCGGTTAGGGGATGTGGGACTTTTAGCGAAAACAGCTAAACAGCTACCATTAAAACTCCTTGTGAATATAGCCAATATTTTATAATAACTATAAATGGAGCATAACCTTTAAAAATTGTGAACTACATTGTATACCTGTAACTTATGCAGCATTGTACAGCCACTGTACTTCAATAAAAAACTGTTAATAGGTTAGATCTCGTGTTAAGTATTCTATTTTTTTTAAAACAGTAACAAACTAAATATATATGTATGTGTGTGTGTGTGTGTGTGTGTGTATATATATATATATATATATATATATATATATTTTAGCAGCATATGGTTGGGTCTTGCTTTTTTTTTTTTTTTTTTTTTTTTGCGGTACACTGGCCTCTCACTGTTTTGGCCTCTCCCGTTGCCGAGCACAGGCTCCAGACACGCAGGCTCAGCAGCCATGGCTCACGGGCCCAGCCGCTCCGCGGCATGTGGGATCTTCCCGGACCAGGGCACGAACCTGTGTCCCCTGCATCGGCAGGCGGACTCTCAACCACTGCGCCACCAGGGAAGCTCTGGGTCTTGCTTTTTAATCCAGTCTTACCATCTCTGTTTAAATCATTTACTTTTTAAAATTTTCCCACAAATCCCATAAATATGGGTTAATTTTTTTTTCTTATTAGTTATCTATTTTATACATATTAGTGTATACATGTCAATCCCAATCTCCCAATTCAGCACACCACCACCACCACCACCCACTGCCTTCCCCCCTTGGTGTCCATACGTTTGTTCTCTACATCTGTGTCTCTATTTCTTTCTTGAAAACCAGTTCATCTGTATCATTTTTCTAGGTTCCACATATGTGTGTTAATATACGATATTTGTTTTTCTCTCTCTGACTTATTTCACTCTGCATGACAGTCTCTAGGTCCATCCACGTCTCTACAAATGACCCGATTTTCTTCCTTTTTATGGCTGCATAATACTCCATCGTATATATGTACCACATCTTCTTTATCCATCTGTCTGTCGATGGGCATTTAGGTTGCTTCCGTGACCTGGCTATTGTAAATAGTGCTGCAATGAACGTTAGGGTGCACGTGTCATTTTGAATCATGGTTTTCTCTGGGTACATGCCCAGGAGTGGGACTGCTGGGTTGTATGGTAGTTCTATTTTTAGTTTTTCAAGGAACCGCCATACTGTTCTCCATAGTGGCTGTACCAATTTACATTCCCACCAACAGTGCAAGAGGGTTCCCTTTTCTCCACACCCTCTCTGGCATTTGTTGTTTGTAGATTTTCTGATGATGTCCATTCTAACTGATGTGAGGTGATACCTCATTGTAGTTTTGATTTGCATTTCTCTAATAATTAGTGATGCTGAGCAGCTTTTCATGTGCCTCTTGGCCCTCCATATGTCTTTTTTGGAGAAATATTTAGGTCTTCTGCCCACTTTTTGACTGGGTTGTTTTTTTAATATTGAGCTGCATGAGCTGTTTATATATTTTGGAGATTAATCCTTTGTCCGTGGATTCATCTGCAAATATTTTCTTCCATTCTGAGGGTTCTCTTTTCATCTTGTTATAGTTTCCTTTGCAGTGCAAAAGTTTTTTAAGTTTCATTAGGTCCCATTTGTTTATTTTTGTTTTTATTTCCATTACTCTAGGAGGTGGGTCAAAAAAGATCTTGCTGTGAATTATGTCGAAGAGTGTTCTTCCTATGTTTTCCTTTAAGAGTTTTATAGTGTCCAGTCTTACATTTAGGTCTTTAATCCATTTTGAGTTTATTTTTGTGTATGGTGTTAGGGACTGTTCTAATTTCATTATTTTACATGTAGCTGTCCAGTTTTCCCAGCACCACTTATTGAAGAGGCTGTCTTTTCTCCATTGTATATCCTTGCCTTCTTTGTCATAGATTAGTTGCCCATGGGTGTGTGGGTTTATCTCTGGGCTTTCTATCCTGTTCCATTGATCTGTATTTCTGTTTTTGTGCCAGTACCATATTGTCTTGATTACTGTAGCTCTGTAGTTTAGTCTGAGATCAGGGAGTCTGATTCCTCCAGCTCCGTTTTTTTCCCTCAGGACTGCTTTGGCTATTCGGGGTCTTTTGTGTCTCCATACAAATTTTAAGATTTTATGTTCTAGTTCTGTAAAAATAATGCCATTGGTAATTTGATAGGGATTGTATTGGATCTGTAGATTGCTTTGTGTAGTACAGTCATTTTCAGAATATTGATTCTTCCAATCCAAGAACATGGTATTTCTCTCCATCTATTTGTGTCATCTTTGATTCCTTTCATCAATGTCTTATAGTTTTCTGAGTACAGGTCTTTTACCTCCTTAGGTAGGTTTAGTCCTAGGTATTTTACTCTTTTTGTTGCAGTGGTGAATGGGATTGTTTTCTTAAATTCTCATTCTGATCTTTCGTTGTTACTGTATAGGAATGTAAGAGATTTCGGTGCATTAATTTTGTATCCTGCAACTTCACCAAATTCATTGATTAGCTCTAGTAGTTTTCTGGTTGCATCTTTAGGATTCTCTACGTATAGTATCATGTCATCTGCAAACAGTGACAGCTTTACTTCTTCTTTTCCAATTTGTATTCCTTTTATTTCTTTTTCTTCTCTGGTTGCCGTGGCTAGGACTTCCAAAACTACGTTGAATAAGAGTGGCGAGAGTGGACCTCCTTGTCTTATTCCTAATCTTAGAGGAAATGCTTTCAGTTTTTCACCATTGAGAATGATGTTTGCTATGGGTTTGTCGTATATGGCCTTTATTATGTTGAGGTAGGTTCCCTCGGTGCCCACTTTCTGGAGAGTTTTTATCATAAATGGGTGTTGAATTTTGCCAAAAATTTTTTCTGCATCTATTGAGATGATCATGTGGTTTTTATTCTTCAGTTTGTTAATATGGTGTATCACGTTGATTGATTTGCATATATTGAAGAATCCTTGCATCCCTGGGATAAATTCCACTTGATCATGGTGTATGATCCTTTTAATGTGTTGTTGCATTCTGTTTGCTGGTATTTTGTTGAGGATTTTTGCATCTATGTTCATCAGTGATACTGGTCTACAATTTTCTTTCTTTGTAGGATCTTTGTCTGGTTTTGGTATCAGGGTGATGGTGGCCTCTTAGAATGAGTTTGGGAGTGTTCCTTCCTCTGCAATTTTTTGGAAGAGTTTGAGAAGGATGGGTGTTAGCTCTTCTCTAGATGTTTGATAGAATTCATCTGTGAAGCTATCTGGTCCTGGACTTTTGTTTGTTGGAAGATTTTTAATCACAGTTTCAAGTTCATTATTTGTGATTGGTCTGTTCATATTTTCTATTTCTTCCTGGTTCAGTCTTGGAAGGTTATACCTTTCTAAGAATTTGTCCATTTCTTCCAGGTTGTCCATTTTATTGGCATAGAGTTGCTTGTAGTAGTCCCATATGATGCTTTGTATTTCTGCGGTGTCTATTGTAACTTCTCCTTTTTCATTTCTAATATTACTGATTTGAGTCCTCTCTTTTTCTTGATGAGTATGGCTAAAGGTTTATCAATTTTGTTTATCTTCTCAAAGAACGAGCTTTTAGTTGTGCTGATCTTTGCTATTGTTTTGTTTCTATTTCATTTATTTCTGCTCTGATCTTTATGATTTCTTTCCTTCTACTAACTGGGTTTTGTTTGTTCTTCTTTCTCTAGTTCCTTTACATGCAAGGTTAGATTGTTTATTTGAGATTTTTCTTGTTTCTTCAGGTAGGATTGTATAGCTATAAACTTCCCTCTTAGAACTGCTTTTGCTGCATCCCATACATTTTGGATCATCATTTTTTCATTGCCATTTGTCTCTAGGTATTTTTTTATTTCCTCTTTGATTTCTTCAGAGATCTCTTGGTTATTTAGTAATGTGATGTTAAGCTTCCATGTGTTTGTGTTTTTTACGTTTTTTTCCCTGTAATTGATTTCTAATCTCATAGCATTGTGGTCAGAAAATATGCTTGATATGATTTCAGTTTTCTTAAAATTACCAAGGCTTGATTTGTGACCCACAATGTGATCTATTCTGGAGAATGTTCTGTGTGCACTTGAGAAGAAAGTGTAGTCTCTTGTTTTCGGATGGAATGTCCTATAAATATCAAGTAAATCTATCTGGTCTATTGTGTCATTTAAGGCTTGTGTTTCCTTATTAATTTTCTGTCTGGATGATCTGCCCACTGGTGTAAGTGAGGTGTTAAAATCCCTCATTATTATTGTGTTACTGTCGATTTCCTCTTTTACAGCTGTTAGCACTTGTCTTATGTATTGAGGTGCTCCTATGTTGGCTGCATATAATTGTTATATCTTCTTCTTGGATTGATCCCTTGATCATTATGTAGTGTCCTTCCTTGTCTCTTGTAACATTCTTTATTCTAAAGTCTATTTTAACTGATATGAGTATTGCTACTCCAATTTTCTTCTGACTTCCATTTGCATGGAAAATCTTTTTCCATCCCCTTACTTTCAGTCTGTATGTGTTCCTAGGTCTGAAGTGGGTCTCTTGTAGACAGCATATAGATGGGTCTTGGTTTTGTATCCATCCGGTGAGCCTGTGTGTTTTTCGTTGGAGCCTTTAATCCATTCACATTTAAGGTAATTATAGATTAAGTATGTTCTTATTACTGTTTTCTTGTTTTGGGTTTGTTTTTGCAGGTCATTTTCTTCTCTTGTGTTTCCCACTTAGAGAAGTTCCTTTAGCATTTGTTGTAGACCGGCTTTGGTGGTGCAGAATTCTCTTAGCTTTTACTTGTCTGTAAAGCTTTTGAGTTCTCTGTTGAATCTGAATGAGATACTTGTCAGGTAACGTCATCTTGGTTGTAGTTTCTTCCCTTTCATCACTTTAAATATCTTATGCCATTCCCTTCTGGCATATCGAGTTTCTGCTGAGAAATCAGCTGTTAACCTTATGGGAGTTCCCTTGTATGTTGTTTGTCATTTTTCTCTTGCTGCTTTTAATAATTTTTCTTTGTCTTCAATTTCTGTCAATGATTACTATGTGTCTTGGGGTGTTTCTCCTTGGATTTATCCTGCCTGGGACTCTCTGCACTTCCTGGACTTGGGTGGCTATTTCCTTTCCCATGTTAGGGAAGTTTTCAACTATAATCTCTTCAAATATTTTCTCGGGTCCTTTCTCTCCCTCTTCTCCTTCTGGAACCCCTATAATGCAAATGTTCGTGCGTTTAGTATTGTCCCAGAGGTCTCTTAGGCCGTCTTCATTTCTTTTCATTCTTTTTTCTTTATTCTGTCCCACAGCAGTGAATTCCACCATTCTGTCTTCCAGATCACTTATTCGTTCTTCTGCCTCACTTATTCTGCTATTGATTCCTTCTAGTGATTTTTCATTTCAGTTATTGAATTGTTCATCTCTGGTTTTTTTCTTCTTTAATTCTTCTAGGTGTTTGTTCTTTAATTCTTCTAGGTCTTTGTTAAACACTTCTTGCATCCTCTCCATCTTTGCCTCCATTCTTTTTCCAAGGTCCTGGATCATCTTCACTATCATTATTCTGAATTCTTTTTCTAGAAGGTTGCCTATCTCCACTTCATTTAATTGTTTTTCTGGGGTTTTATCTTGTTCCTTCGTCTGGTATATAGTCCTCTGCCTTTTCATTTTATCTATCTTTCTGTGAATGCTGTTTTTGCTCCACAGGCTGCAGGGCTGTAGTTCTTCTTGCTTCTGCTGTCTGCCCTCTGGTGGATGAGGCTATCTAAGAGGCTTGCACAAGCTTCCTGATGGGAGGGACTGGTGGTGGGTAGAGCTGGGTGTTGCTCTGGTGGGCAGAGCTCAGTAAAACTTTAATCTGCTTGTCTGTTTATGGCTGAGGCTGAGATCCCTCCCTGTTGGTTGTTTGGCCTAAGGCAACCTAACACTGGGGGCTACAGGCTCTTTGGTGGGGCTAATGGCGGACTCCAGGAGGGCTCATGCCAAGGAGTACTTCCCAGAACTTCTGCTGCCAGTGTCCTTGTCCCCACAGTCAGCTATAGCCACCCCTTGCCTCTGCAGGAGACCCTCCAACACTAGCAGGTAAGTCTGGTTCAGTTTCCTATGGGGTCACTGCTCCTTCCCCCTGGGTCCTGATGCACACACTGCTTTGTGTGTGCCCTCCAAGAGTGGAGTCTCTCTTGTCTCCCAGACCTGTCGAAGTCCTGCAATCAAATCCCGCTAGCCTTCAAAGTCTGATTCTCTAGGAATTCCCCCTCCCATTGCTGGACCCCCAGGTTGGGAAGCCTGATGTGGGGCTCAGAATCTTCACTCCAGTGGGTGGACTTCTGTGGTATAATTGTTCTCCAGTTTGTGAGTCACTCACCCAGTGGTTATGGGATTTGATTTTATTGTGATTGCACCCCTCCTACCATCTTATTGCAGCTTCTCCTTTGGATGTGGGGTATCTTCTTTGGTGAATTCCAGTGTCTTCCTGTTGAAAACTCTTCAGCAGTTAGTTGTGATTTGGTGCTCTTGCAAGAGGGGCTGAGTGCACATCCTTCTACTCTGCCATCTTGAACCAATCTCGATATATTTTAAAGTCTCGTGTTAAGTATTCTTAACATGAATAAATTCTAACAGTGAAATACAATTTTTAAATATACCATGTTCATATTAACAGTATTATAAATAATTTGCTTACTACAGAAAACCAATAAGAAGAAAATAAAAATCACTCATAATTACCCCCAAAAAAACAACAACAAAAATTCCTCGTGAATTTTCTCTCCCAAGACACTTCTAATCTAGCCTCATATGTTAGGTTTTGAAGAAAACAGTATCATTAAAAAAGAAAATAGAGTTGGGGGAGGTTAAGGTTAGGCTTAAGGGTTCATGAAATTCAGACTCCACACATTTCAATTAAATGGTACATTGACCCATGTACCGAACTGTACTGAAATCTGCTCCAAGTCCCATTTGTCAAGTTTCATCTGCCAGCATTTGGATTCAAGATGACAGACAGAGTTATAAATCCAATTCAAGATGACACTTATACTGAGCAGTATACCTAGTTTCATCAAAATCAGTTAGCATCCTCAACAGCTGAACACAGGATAGACCAAACAGACAGTTAAAAAGGAAAATGTTATGTCATCTATTTGAAGCAGGAATTGTTCTTAAATTGTGCTTAAATTAAAATTCATTTGTGTGTCTACTCATTCATTTAGCAAATATTTATTGAGCACCTACTTTATGTCACATACTACAGGAAAAGCCAGGGATATGCAAATCACAGGGCAAAGTCTTTGCCCTTGTAGATCTTACATTATGGTGGGGAGGTGAGGGAATAATTAAATAAAATCACTAAAAACTGAGATTAGAGCCATCATGGAACTAAGAAGGGAGGTATGATAGAGAAAAATAAGGAAAGCCTACTTTAGACAGGGTTGCAGGGAAGCCTCCTCCAAAGGGACGTATTTAGGTTGACATGGAAGGATGGGATGGAAGCAGCCACATTAAGAGCCCAGGAAGAGTGCTCCACACAAAAGAAACAGCAAACCCCAAGGTCTTAAGTAGGACCTGTCGTGGTCATGGACACACTAAGGATGGGAGGGTGAGGAGGAGAGGCAGAGCAAGCCCACCATGACTCGCAATGTTAAATGATTACTAGTGGTATTAAGAGTAACACTGTCTGGGAATTCCCTGGTGGTCCAGTGGTTAGGACTTGGCACTCTCACTGCCAGGAGCCCGGGTTTGAACCCTGGTTGGGGAACTAAGATCCCGCAGGTCACGCGGCCAAAAAAGACAAAACAACGTTAACACTGTCAGAATCATTTGTGTGGATTATGCAAAATGGGAGACATTGTGCCTGAAAGGAAACTATGCATTTTGCCTTTCTTCTCTTTAAGTGTTTTCCATTCACACATTAAATAATGCCTAACAGCTCATACATTTCACTTTCTTTAGAAAATTACCACTATTAAATATTATCATCAGCCTCACTAAGCAACTTTTAAGTGTGATACGTAGCCCTTTAATGCATTTAGCACCTAAGCATATAAACTTCCCACCACAGAAAATGGAAGAGTCCTCCGTCAAATCAGTTAACTCCAAAAGCAGTCAGGTATCTACTGCATGGCCTGCGGAGCAAATAGCTCTGGGGTACTTCAGCCCTGTAGGGCTGCAGAAGCCATCGGATCTCCATGAAAGCTTGTCACATTCGAGATGTACCCAATCTGCTCCGTGGATACAGGTCAATCCGCAGAGAGATAAAAGGATGTGCCCGATTATACAAAGCACCTTCCATTTCCCAGTCACCAGAAAAGTTGTAAATTTTATGAAATTCCCATCTTATAGTTCTCTTGATTGCTTTTAAGCTATTTGGAAAATAAAATGGATTGCAGGAGAGTTTTCCTAACTAGCTCAGTGATCTTTCCTTGTCATGTCAGATTGAAAGAATTCACCATATGACTAAAGGTCAATGTTCTAGAAGTATTTATGGGTGACTAAAAGGGGAAGACTATTAGGGAAATTCTTTTTCATTACCCTCACTATTGCACAGTTAGTTACACGAGGTGCTAGACACACCCGTGCTACATCCTCACCCTCCCTTCCATGTTCACGAACCCATGGGTTACGTTCCTAGGTAGGGGGGGTTCTTCTTATAATGAATTTAAGGATACCCTTTCAAAGAAATGACTAAATGTTGGTTACATTTTAAATTGTGCATGATTTTAGTTCTCTCTGAGTAATGTTTGATGGATACGTCTTTTAAAAATAGTCAAATGGACTAACTTTTTAGCAATAAAACTGTGTGCAATAAAAATGCTGGAGGGTACCCGTTAGCAAACTGTCATAGGCTGGAGAATTATTAGACCCCATAATTCTGTAGTGCAAAACCAAATTTGTTGATTTTTTTCAAGTAGAAAAAACTCCAGGAAATTAAATGGAAAGACCTGTAGTAATGAAACATTAAATGCAATTTCAAGTGCACAAAAATGTCAGAAGCCAAAAAAAAAGATCTCAGGAACAACATTACTTTTCTTACACCTCATGTATGCCTGAGCTTAAATTGCCCTAGAAACCAGCCAGACCCAGATGCAGGGAGTGGTGGGGATGCACGGGAAAGGTAGGAAGAAGCAGCCCAGAACAGGAAAAAGTAAGAACTAAGAGTAATGGAAAGAAGTCAGATAGAAAATATTTCATTTGTTTTCAATTTCCAAAGTTGAAGTCGTACTCCATCAACACACATCAACACCAGCAGAAAGGCATAAAAGCAAAAGCAAAAGTACCGGACTTCAACCATGACATGCCTGTACTACCCAAAGTTCAGTCTGATTCTTGGTTCTTTGCACTGTTACAGTCCTGGGCTCCTGTTCTTAACCTCAGCATAACTGTACTTCAATTCTGGCCAAAGAGAACATGTCTCATAGGATGGTTTGGTGAGCATTTGGACTCAGTCAGTTGAGATGCGTCTACGTGAAGAGGACTACTATTGGAAGCAGTCACTGGAAATCTACAGCTTCAGCTGCAGAACTGGCAGTAATAATTCATTTTAGTAATAAGTATTTAGGAAGGGATAGGGAGATCCAGAGAAATTTACAGGCAAGATTTTGAAATAAAAATCATTGTGTGAATAAAAGTGTCAAATGTTAATATCAGGACACCGTGAGTTCAGGCAGGACACGCTGTTCATGTGGAATATTGTTTCAAGATGCACACAGGGAAAATCCTGGCTAACTCTCCAGGTCCAATTCTCACACAGTCTGTACACTCTATTTTTTTTTAACTTTTTATTCTACGTTGAAGTACAGTTGATTAACAATGTCGTGTTAGTTTCAGGTGTACAACAATGTGATTCAGTTATACATATACATGTATCTATTCTTTTTCAAATTCTTTTCCCAATTAGGTTGTTACAGAATATTGAGCAGAGTTCCCTGTGCTATACAGTAGATCCTTCTTGCTATATCCATTTTAAATACAGCAGTGTGTATATTCTTTCTTTAAATAAGCTACAGGAATCAGATGATCTGTAATTTATGATTGTTACACCTTTAAAACCTTAACAACACGTGATGAAATCTATTTCTTTAGAATATCCATCTGTGTGGTTGCAACGCTGGATGGCAGAAAGAAAGATTTATATTTATGGCCAATTTTTATTTATTCTCATCTATTTATAAATTGGGCTACAACTTCAATAGCCATGGTTAAAAAGAATAATGTCATTCCTAACCACTGCCTTTGACTATAAAAACAATTTCACCATAACAGATAGCACTGAAATACTCCAAGAATAATCTATAAATGAATCCTGGATTACCAGTCTAAAGATGGTGGTTATAAATGATTACATGAAAGAGGCTGATGTTACTTTGAAATTCTTGAAGTATGTCTATGGATTTTCGTATTTTATATGTAACATTTTTATGAAGTGATTTTGCCGTTACATAATAGCTTTCATCTTCAAAGCACTTCACAAATATGAACTAGTTACATAAAAAACTATATTACTGCAAAATCAGAAAATGGAAAAGCTAAGGTTCTCCTAGTAACAGTCACTCTCACACATTCTATATGTTTAATCTACAACAAAGGTTATGTATTTAAAACATGTTTCATTATAAATACTGTTAACAAAACCATCTAAAGGGTTAACAGAGCTTTCACTATACCAGGCAGCTATTACTATCCATAAAAATCTCCCTTTTATGGAATTTATAAATTTGAAGAAATTAGACTTGTATTATGGTAGATCTTCTTTGTCCCGTTCTTCTAGTTCATGAAATCTGTTAAATATCAGTAAAAAGTGATGTTCAACAAAGCTTTATCACGATAAAATTGAAAAAAAATTGAACACATCATGAAGAATGGTTAACTAAATTATGGTATGTTTATGTGATATAATATTCTCAAATATAATACAGCCATTAAAAATTATGTTTTTGAAGAATATTTAAATACCTGAGGAAATCTGTGCAATATATTAGTTTTTTAAGGGCTACAAGATTATCTATATCCTATCATGCCAATTTTATAAAAGAAATAATTATATATAGGCACACAAGCAAATTGGATGAAATAAATATGGGTAATAGGGCATTGTGATTTTATTTCCTTCCTTGGACTTTATTATTTAAATTTTTGACAATAAGATATATATTTTAATGGGACATATATGTTATTTAAAGGAAAACAAACCTACAATCCTTGGCTTCAAGAACTTACACTCTACTGGAGAGGTAGAAAATGTCCGTCAGTGTGATAATCTCTTTGAGAGTGAGAGCTCAGAGGACCATGGGAGTAGCCCAAGGCAGAGGTTCAGAATAGAAGGAGGAGAATTTTCAACTGGGTCTTGCAAGGTAAGCAGGTATTTAATAATAACAGAGAGAGCAGTCTAGACAGAACATATACAAAGGCCCATGTATGAGACACATGGACACAACAAGAAAAATAAAGAGCTTTCCTGGGGCAAAGAATATGGACAGGAATCATAGAAGATGATGCCGGTGATGGCACATGCTAGATCATAGGAGACCTTGCATATTATGGAAAAGGATCTGACTTCAATCTTTACACACAATGGGTAGACCCTGCTGGAAAAGGGGATGTGGAGAGGGGTTAAGTCAAGAAAGCAATAACGGGCTTCCCTGGTGGTGCAGTGGTTGACAGTCCGCCTGCGGATGCAGGGGACACCTGTTCGTGCCCCGGTCTGGGAAGATCCCACATGCCGCGGAGCGGCTGGGCCCGTGAGCCATGGCCGCTGAGCCTGCGCGTCCGGAGCCTGTGCTCCGCAACGGGAGAGGCCACAACAGTGAGAGGCCCGCATACTGCAAAAAAAAAAAAAAAAAAGAAAGCAATAAGAAGAGAGGAGTTCTTTATGTCACTGGCTGCAGCAAGCAAATAATTGGAGGAAGGCAATACTAGAGGCAGGGATCCGGGGTAGGAGATTCTGATAGGATTTTCCCTCAAAGAACAGTGGAGAAGAAAGGAGAGAAGGGGTTCTACAGAGAGTTAGGAAATAGAATCAATATAATTTAGTAGCCAGATAGATGTGAATGAACGAAAAAAAAGTGTCCAAGGTAACTCCCAGGACTCTAGACGGAATGAGTGAGTGGTACCATTATCTTAATAAAGTGGATCTGGGCACAAAGCCAGTGAGTTTGATTTGGGACATGTGGAATTAAAGGAGACTCCAGATATTCAGATAAGAATACATAGAAGCCTCCATGGATTCGTACACAAGTCATAGGTGAAGGACAGAAGAACAGACTTGAGAACACTCAGCTTATAGCTCCGTGCTTAAAAAATTAGAAATGGATGGAATCACCCTAGAAGACTGGGCAAAGTGAGGAGCCTGGAAATTGGGGAAACATCATATACTTGGGGACAGGCACAAAGAGCCAGCAAAAATAACCAAGATGGAATGGTCATGGAAGCTGAGAAGCAGAGATTTTCAAGAGGGAGTGAAAGGCTATGGAGGTCAAACAGATAAAGGCCAAAATGCATCATTTAGGTCTGACAATAAGAATGCTCATTTGACAACTGCTGCAGCAGTTTCAGTGGGTGGTATGAACAGAAGCTTATAAGAGATCACGGAATGATTCAGATTTAAGGGGAACCTGAGCATAGGACTCCTTCCACAAACTTAGCTATGAACTGAAGAAGAAAGGAAGCACTAAAACTAGAGATGAACGTAGAACTAGAAAAGAAGGGCATTGATGATTTACGGATAGGTGACTAGCAACAATCGCAGTAACGACTACCCACGAAAGACAGTCACCTTTTTTCGCCTAATAAACATATAGTCATACGTATACAGATGGCCAAAAGACACATGAAAAGATACTCAACATGGCTAATTATTAGAGAAATGCAAATCAAAACCACAATGAGGTATCACCTCACACTGGTCAGAATGGCCAACATCAGAAAGTCTACAAATAATAAATGCTGGAGAGGGTGTGGAGAGAAAGGGACCCTCCTACACTGTTGGTGGGAATGTAAATTTGTGCAGTCACTATGGAGAACAGTATGGAGGTTCCTTAAAAAACTAAAAATAGGGCTTCCCTGGTGGCGCAGTGGTTGAGAGTCCACCTGCCGATGCAGGGGACACGGGTTCGTGCCCCGGTCCGGGAAGATCCCACATGCCGCGGAGCGGCTGGGCCCGTGAGCCATGGCCGCTGAGCCTGCGCGTTCGGAGCCTGTGCTCCGCAACGGGAGAGGCCACAACAGTGAGAGGCCCGCGTACCGCAAAAAAAAAAAAAAAAACTAAAACTAAAAATAGAGCTGCCATATGATCCTGCATTCCTACTCCTGGGCATGTATCTGGAGGAAATCATACTTTGAAAAGATACATGAACCCCAGTGTTCATTGCAGCTCTACAAGACATGGAAGCAACCTAAATGTCCACGGACAGATGAACAGATAAAGAATATGCAGTACACTTTCACAACAGAATATTTCCCAGCCATAAAAAAGAATGAAATAATGCCATTTGTAGCAACATGGATAGACCTAGAGATCATCATACTAAGTGAAATAAATCAGAAAGAGAAAGACAAATATCATATGATATCACTTATATGTGGAATCTAAAAGGAAAAAAAAGACACAAATGAACTTATTTCCAAAAAAGAAAGAGACTCACAGACGCAGAAAACAAATTTATGGTTACTAAAGGGGAAAGGGGGGTGAAGGGATGGATAAATTAGGAGGCTAGAATTAACATATACACACTACTGTGTATAAAATAGATAACCAACAAGGACCTACTGTATTGCACAGGGAACTATACTCAATATTATGTAATGACCTATAAGGGAAAAGAATCTGAAAAGGAATATATATATATATATATATATATATATATATATATATATATATATATATATATATAAAACTGAATCACTGTGCTGTACACCTGAAGCTTACACGCTATTGTAAATCAACTATACGTCAATAAAAATTTGTTTTAATAAATAAATATATAGACATACAGCCACAAAACAAAGATATGACAACACATGTCCAAATGTTTGCTCTAAAACATCAACATTATTCAGCTAAAATTCACACTGGAGATATCTTTTGTCAGTGTGAAAAAATCCTGAGATTCCATTTCCAAAGTCTCACCTTAAATTTTTCTGTTACTCAGGTCATTGAAAGAGTTTGCTAATATGAGGAATACAATTGATAGCTATAAATAATTTGGGACCAGCAATGAATTCATTTGGGGCTAAATTATCTACTGAATGACAAAGTTGTTTTGAATTAACTGAATAACTCTTTCAACACTTAAGTAGACCTAAGCTTGATTAGGTAAAAATCCATTTGTCTAATATAAACTAGTTGAAGAAGTTTGCATAGAAATTTAAGGAACTTCATTTTTGTTGTGGTTCTTACTGGGCTAGTTAATTTAATGTTAGGAACTTTAACCCATATTGGGGTCAAAGTCTATACCATTCTTTCCTTCAATTCACCTAAAAATATCAAATTCACTCTATGTGTAAGATCCACAAAAAGATTCACCATTCATTATTTCTAACCCAATAATTCTGCTCTTAGGAATTTATTGTATGATATAATAGGGGAAAAATGCTATTTGCACAGATGTTTTCACTACGATATTATCCAGAAGAACAAAAACATGGAAACAACCTAAAAATTCAACAATGGGGAGGAAACCACATCAATTACAGACATTTACTTAATGGAATCATATACAGTCATTAATTGCGTGAAACAAAGCTGAATAAGATTGTTCACTTTGACTGCAATCATATAATTATAAATTATGTGTGCAAACCAAAAAATTCTTAAAGGTAATATAATACATACACACACACAGCTATGCTGTAGAAATAAGAAAGACTTTTGTTTCTTTTTTCAAACTTTCTTTTAACGTTCCTTTAAGAACTTTCAGAAGTTAAGAGAAAGGAAGACAGGGGAGAGAGGGAGGGAGGAAAAAGGAAGGAAGGAAGAAGGAAGAGGAGAACATAACTGAAGATCAAAACCAGTGGAAAGAAAAGTCCTGAAAGAGAAAAAAAGAATTCTAAAATGTATCTTGACATAGTTGCAAACTATTTGTTGACTGTGACTCACTTGCAGATTCTGAAGTCCTGTCTAGAACTGATACAAGGTTAAACGGAGTTACCCACTTGCACGTATGGCTCATTTAAATGATACAGACGAGTACCCTGTCATCACTACATCAGAATCTATTAATGTTAAATATATTTTTTTTGACCGATTTTACTGAAAACAAAGAAATAAAGATGGCAGACAGTTCCAGCATAAGTAAACTGTTGGTGTAGTGCTAAAGTTTTCAGGTTTCTCTGTATTCTTAGTTGAATATTATTTACAACAAACTTAATTTTATTTTTAAAATATTTTCAGTAAAATTTTGAATATGCTCAAATAACAACACTAAGATAGAATCGGGGTAGCCTGAAGTAGCTAACAGGCCTTGCTTCAATTTTAAGCAATTTAGATTAACGAAGGCTACTTCTCAACATTGCCATGAGAACTGAACTTCTTAACGTCTATAATAATGCTTCAGGAAACAATTAGTTATTTTGCTTACAATTTCAAAGCCCTGTAATAGTTAGAAGGGGGACTCCAGAGTCAGAGGGGTTTGCATTCCAGCTCCAACATTATTAGCTTGGAGACCCTCAGTGAGTTACCAGAATGCTCTGTGCCACTGGTTCCTCATTTACAAAATGGGGATGAAAGTAGTATCTCTCTCATGAGGTCTTGTGAGTATTAAGTGAGATGAATGTATGTAGAGTACTTAGAGATATGCCTGGAACATAATAAGCACACAGATAATGGGAGCTGTTATTATTATTAGATATTGCAATGATACACAGAAGCATCAACGCTCTGGCCTTGAGGGAGCCTGCATTTATTAACATTAATAATAATGACATAAATAAGCATAACGGTAACTACTATTATACCTTTCGCAGGCATGTCATCATTTCCATGTATTAACTCTTCTGATTTCACTCTGACTCTGTAAGACAGGTTTTAGACACATTATATAGCTCAAGCAACTGAGGTCCAGGAGAGCAATGCAATTGACGGATTGCCCACAAATAGGACGTTAGTAAGGGTTGAGGTAGGTTTTGCTCTAAAGCTACGGATTAGAAGTGTCAACCCTCACGACAGGACCCGGGGAGGGGGTGGGGTGTGGGGGGAGGGGTTGAGGATTGGTTAAGAGTTTATGGCCTTCCTTTTTGCTGACAAAGCAATTTGGATAGGTTTGGAGTTTTAAACGGTATAGTAAACCTTGACTAATCACGACCCACAGTATGAATTACAAGTACCTTATTTTTTCAGAAAAATGAAAGAGCTGCCAAAAGTAGTACTACAAAAACTGTATTTTAGCAGCGATATCCTAAGAGTTCACAGACTACGATTATGCCTCAGACAAGTCCAGCTTCAAAGTAAGATCAGAGTCACAAGACAGGAAGTAAGCACACTTTTTCCCCTCAAATTAAAATTAAGACAAGACTGCTGTTTGAAAATACCCATGCTTGCAACAAGAAGGTGGGATTTTTAGCAATTTATATAATACTGGCTCCTTTGATGTATTACTTTACACAACCAGATGTATTTTTATTAGTTTTGGTCTCACATAAAAACGTATGTTTACCGTGAAGAATTATGAAAAAGCAAGCGAAAAAATCATCCTAAGTTCCACAAACTTCAAAATAAATAATGTTGTAATGTTTTGTAGATGTGTCATATGTGTATGTGTACAACCGCTTATTTACATGCCCCCAATATAAAATTTTATTTCCAACTTCTTGCAGCTCATAACTTCTTAATGTCACACAAAAACCACTTCTTCTGTTGTTGGGATACTATATATGCAGTTTTGTCTGGCTTGCCTTTCATTTAACATTATATCAAGAGCATTTCCCATGTTATTAAACATGGTTTGAAAAGGTATTTTTCCTGACTTTTTAGATTTGGATACCTCGCCTTTTAAAAATAGCACATAGATTCAAGAATGTTCTGCAACTCAAAACTCTATGACATAATATAGAGATCGAAGTTTCATGACCCCCTGCTAACTCCAGTTAACACATGTTAAATTATCTAAAGCAACTTAGGAATTTAATAATTTTACCTTAAAATATCAGGGAAAAGCTTTTAGTTCGGGGTAACTCCTCATGTTTGCATTTTAACAGACCTCTTTTGGGTACCTCAAATCTTTTGGCTAGAACAGCTTTCCTTAGCTTTATGATTTTCCCTGCCTAGAAAGTAAAGGTAAAAGTAAAAAATTATTATGAAGTTCATATGCCCTTATCTATTGTGACTGGAAGCCTTGTTAAGGGCAGAGACCACTTCTCAATCCATCTCTCTATGTCTTCTTGAATGCCTTAAAAAATTAATTGCACCAGACTGTTACCACTTTTCTAAAAATATGTGTCCAGGTGAATATTGTCCATAATATTGTACTGTGAAACCAGTGAACAGGTATATACACAAAACAATGATCTCTCTAAACTCTGAGTTTGACTTGGCCATACCTCATCACAAGAGGAGCATTACACAGGTATTCAGTTCATACATATCTCCGACTACTCATCCAAATAAAGTTGGGTCACCTTCACCAAGAAATCGTTTCCCTGGAGGGGGTAAACACACATCTAAACCCACAAAAATTCTATTAGCACCAGTTATGTTGTAACACAATGATGAACACTTTTCTTCCAATTTGCTAGCTCCCCAACTAAAGAAAGGCTTTGCCGGTTCTGGTTGGCATTCGAGCTGTGTGTAGTAGATATGCTGATTTTTAAAAAAGAAAGAAAAAGAACTACAATAATGATGTGGTCTCCTGAGAATATATTTATTTCTGCAGTATAAAGCAAAATTAAATTCTTCAATCTCAAAAACTATTAAAAGGTTGTATTTAAAATGCATGAAGCATTAAAAAGACATCAAAATTAAAATAATCTCATAAATCTCTTCATTTAAAAGACTTATTAGAATACAGATCGAGGCAGAAAACAGCTGCCCGGCACTCCGGAGTAGTAAATTATGACTGTTTTAACTTTTTTTCATTTTCATCATTGAAAATTCTTTTCCAGAATAATTGTATTGCTGTAGCAAGACCAACTGTCCCATATATTTAACGTGTGAATAGTAAATTGCTTTCAATGGACTCTGAAACAGATCTGCTGTAAATTCGTTCAAAGAACAGCAGGCCACAGGGTCGTACCCTGGCAAAGGATACAGAAGATACAAGCAGATATTAGCTTTTAATGTAAAATTGATCCAATTAATTACTATTCCAATTCGGTTTGCCAGAGCACTAGGGATACCCTAGGAAAACCTGATAGCATAAGAGGTTTTTTTTGGCCATTCCCTTCTTCCCTAGATCTGCCAGCTAAAACCCAAGGAAAAGTCAGCAGAGGAAGGACAGTCAGATGTGTCCAATTGCCATCCATCATGAAAACCGGACTCTCTTTTGTAAATGACTGACAGCTAGAGGAAGTTTTGTTTTTTAATAAAGATTCTCACTCCACAGACCATCATGTGTCCGTCTTGATTGTACTAGAACATTCCTTGGAGCACAATTAAACTATCGTGTTGATTGCACCTCAATGCCTTTGAAGCCTAAGGGGAGGAAAAGAAAAGCCAGATGGCTAACCAGGAGGCCTGTGATCCCCCTCGTGATACTCTTTAACAATATACTAGGAACTGAGCAGAGCTGTTGTTGACGGAAACAGCCAGGTATGCTTTGAAAGTCTTAGAAGATAAAAGGTGCGTTGCCATAGAGCTGCCTCCCATTTTTATGGACCTCCCCTTCCTCAGATGCACTCCGACCTCATTCCTCCTTCACAGGGACAAGATTAGTAAACAGTGGGCTTTATTAGGAGCTGTTTAGAACACCATTAATCCAACTTAATTGATGGTGTAGTGGTACCAGGTCTTTTTCTGCTTTCTCTTTCCAGAAGACAACATTGGTAGCAGAATTGGACTTCTTTCCAGAAACAGCACCTATCTTTGTAATTCTGTACACTTTCCCATCGCCTTGGCTCAAGCAGGCTGAGCAAAGCTTCTTATCTAAGACTCTGAAAAGGATAACAGGACTGCTCAAGTATAAAAACTGCAAGTACTTTATTTATCTTTCTTTCTGCTTAGATTACCATTATCTCTGGTCACTGAATTTTGTCTTTGGGGCTTCAAATGGAGAGCGAAGTCAACCAGAAGGTACAGCTCTAAACCCAATGGAATACTGCTCCATCAGCACTCGTACACACACAGACACATACACACAGAGGCTCACATACACACACACACACAGAGGCACACACACACGCACGCACACACACACACACACACACACACACACACACACACACACAGGCACGCCTCCTTCCAGCCTTTGGCTTTACCCTAGGGTTAACTTCCTCATGAACAGTTTCAGATGATGCTATGATCTTCCTTGCAAAATATTTATGCTGAAAAACAATTCAGGTTCCACAAGTGCCTCAGTAACTACTACTTACAGTGAAGCCGAAAGGTAGGCCGAACAAAGGAGCTGTCTAACCAGGCAAGGTTTCTGCAGAATAGGGGGGAAATTGCATAAAATAATTGCTAACCTGAATTTCAAATCTATCCATTCATTCTTTCCTATAACCACATGTAAGACATTGAAGATACCATGGAGATGAATTGAGAAGTGGTTCCTGCCCATAAGTCTTCCAGTTATAACAGAGATGGTCATGTGAATATCTATGACAAGATTAGAATAACAAAAATACTAAATCATGTTTTAAGCAAAGTCTTATGGGCATGCACAATTAACTGTGACTACAGAAATCAGGGAAGGCTTCCAAGAGGAGAAAGCAAAGGAGATCCATTATTAGTGCGTAGGGAAAAGAGCACTTACAATTAAGGAACAGCATGCACAGACTCACACAGAAGTAAAGTCATCAGAAGAGATGGCTCCTGCGCACATTTTTGTCATGTGAGGACTGCATTCACAATTCTTGCTATAGCCACACACCATCTGTACTAGTATTTGCTTAACATTCTTTCTTTAATTGGCTCCATTTTTACTGAAATAAATTTATTTTTTCAAAGGAAAAATTTCTGTCACTACTATAAATGGAAATCCAGTGTTGCTTGCCCCAAGCACCACATAACTATAAAAGCAAATAAATGAAAACAAAACAATGAAATTCTAGCTAAATACTGTTGGAGCCTGCCCTCTCATTATCACAAAGGGGAGCTAGTGGGGCAAGATGCTGAAGAAATCCCAACATCAAACAAAGACTTTCTCCTCAAGGGTTCTCTGAAGGGTTGAGAGAGAACTCTAAATTCTTCAAAATTCTAAATTCTGAAAAAATCACTCATGGGGTAACTCAGGGTTTTCAAGGCCATGTTAGGGTACAACCTAAAGTCATTCTGAATCATTGGCCTACACTCTGGGAAACACTGAAATAGATCAAAGACCTTACCCCACCCTAATAAGCACCATGGTATTACATATATATTTCTCCCTACCACCCTATCCTTTATATAAACTAAGTCATTATTACTGCATTTCATCAAATCTAAGTTAATATCAATTATGAGATGCACCATTATTTTATGTGCCATTAAGAAAGAAAAATGCTGCCAATTAAATTGTGATACACCATCACTTATAAGAAGCATCTAATTTCAGAGATGTTAAAATGTGGCGGGGAAATGCTTGTTTTGGAATCAGTGAGACACATTATTAATCACTGTTGCTTAGAAGCAAATAACATAGAGCTTGGAAGTTAACTGATTTTCAGAAAACAATGAAAAAGCGTATCTGGTGTAATGTCCTACTTGATATAACTAGAATAGTAAATTGTCATCCTTTTAGGACAAGACAATATAGAACAGTGATTCAGAGCAGAGCCTGGAAGACCCTGGGTTCAAATCGTGCTTCTGTCACTTACTAGAAGTGGCACATTAAATGACTAACAAACTCCATTGGTTCATCTGTAAATTACTCCATGTATGTTCAATATTTAAACATTTCCCCAGTGGAAAACTAAAAAAGAACCCTGGGTATTTTCCTGCCCAGATCTGTCAGAACTGATTTTTAATGAAAGCTAAGTATCATTTGTAACTACTAGTACCAGTGCAGTATAGTTAGTAAAATTTTTTTCCTCTTTTATTTTCTAGACCCAAAGAACCACAGTGCCAACTAGTTTTAGATCATCACTCCATGCTTTACTAATGCTCACTTACATAGGATAGTACCTGAAGACTAGTCAGTCACAAATAGAGTTAGACCCCGTAGAGGTGGGTTCCTTTGAGTTGGTCAACTTACCACCTCAGATTCCAGTTCCTTGTGACTTTCCGTTCCAAGGCTCCTCCTGGACACTAACAAGTCTATCAATGTGAATTGTCCTGAAGATAAAATGTGGAATGATCTACCCCAGTGCAATCCCTGGGAACAGCAAGCTGCTTCTCCTGTTGTCAGAGGAGCATCTCCTTAGTTTGTGCGTTACCTGTACTAGGTGCTTTCACACTACGATACAATCTGAGCCTTGTACCAAGCCTGGGCTTTAAACAGGACAGGCGTTATTGCTGCAAATCATGGAAGTCAAACTTGAGACTCAGAGAGGTCACGACAGGATTTGCCCAAGGTCACACCATCGTGAGTAATGGAGATGGAAGGAAGCCCAAATCTGGCTCCAAATGTTCCACTCACTCCATGCTTCCACATCATAAAAACTTTTTTTTTAAGTAATTACACCATTTTGCTGTTCATCCTCATTCTATCTCCTCGTTTCTGGCTCGGTACTTGTTCTTCACCGGTCCTCCAAGCTCTCACACTAGCCCTAAATCTCTTGCTGACCTCTTGTCAGTGTCGTTGAAATGAAACAAGTTTCTGGGAGACTCAACCCTTCATCGTGCCCGCACTTTCTGGGGCTGAGTCGGGCAGACACTGGGACCTTCGTCACAAGCGTGCAGGAGACTGCTGTTCTCAGGTAGAGCCACACGGGGGCAGGGTGACGAAGGATGCAGCCACGCCTGGAATTCCTGGGAGAGAACGAGGGTACAGTCCAAAGCCTTAGGGCAAGTGCAGGACGATGGTGAAGGCTCAGAGGCAGCTAGGCAT
The DNA here is from genome assembly GCF_951394435.1 of Stenella coeruleoalba. Taxonomy (NCBI): domain Eukaryota; kingdom Metazoa; phylum Chordata; class Mammalia; order Artiodactyla; family Delphinidae; genus Stenella; species Stenella coeruleoalba. The sequence goes on from NC_137149.1 coordinate 50,703,871, forward strand.
GGAGAATGTGGTCGCTTATGTGGGAATTGCACCCACGAATTCTAGATTTGCTTCCTCAGCCAACAAGCTGGGGAATGTTAGGCAACTTGCTTCCCCTGTTAGGTGATCTAGTAATCTCTAAGAGCAGACCCCTCTTTAAGAGCTGTTGACTCAGGACCTTTACAGTCTAGCGCTAAAGAGCCCTGATAGCGTTCTTACTAAGTGTGAAGTGCCTGTGCAGGTTTAAATGAGACAGTGTTTACAAAATGCTCTCAACTGATAGAGAGCCGAGACGGCTGTCTGTAGCGCGCCCTCTAATGGCTAGGTGGTATCATCACAGCCTTCTCTATCTTGAAATAACAAGAGAATACATATCTTAGTATAAGTCTCATATTTTTCCCTCTGAGTCCTGACAAAGCAGGATTCAGGAAGCCCTGGCAATCGTTTTAGAGGTCAAAGAGCATTGCACTGCTCCCCACAGCTCATGCTTCAAACACACTGCATGTGACTCTTCTCTGTGTCACCCCTTTCTCCATGCCCTTTCTGGTTCTTCTGATTCCTTCATAGAAAGATACTCTAATTTCTGCAATTAAAACACTGCAGAAGAATGATATTAACTCAAACATGGAACGTGTGCAAATCCTAGTCCCCATATAGTATGATGAAGAGAGCTCTTGACTACCCACCACATGCATTCTCATATATCCCCTATTCCAGGACTGCCAGAAATATTATTTCTGCTTTATAATTAACATGATAAAGGGTCAATAACTTAATATAAATGATTAATAAACAGTTAAAAACAAACAACCAAATCACTCCTTGGACTTGGAACATAAACAAAAAGTTCAGGAAAGATAAACAGCTAATAAATAATAAAATAAAATGCCAATCCACACTAGTTATCAAAGAAGAATAAATTAAAACATGACAACTGACTGCCAATATTATAAAATTCACTATTCCCAGTGCTGATGAGGGTGACATAAGATGGGCATTTCAGTATACTGTAATTGGTACAATCATCCTGAAAACAATATAGCAGAATATATCAAAAGTCTTGTTGGGACTCGTATGTACAAAACATGAGGAAATTCTTAAGGTACAGTGGTCCTCTGATATCCTTTCTCCCCTTCCTCTTTAGGAATGGAATCTCCAGTTTTTTTAGCTGGGCATATGTCCATTTGTAATAAAGATTATATTTCCTAGCATCCCTTGCAGTTAGGTGTGGTCCTGCAAATATATTCTAGCCTAAGAAATGGAAGTGGAAATGACTGATGCAAATTCCAAGTAAAGGCTTACTTTCTTCCTCTCTTTTCCTTCTTTCCTACAGTCTGGAATGCAGCTGGATGGCTAGAACTCCAGCAGTCATTTTAGATATTGTGGCGGTTTGAGAATGGAAGTCACATGTGGTGGAGCAACAAAATAGAAACAGCTGGACAAATCACTACCAAACTTTTTAAATTCAGAAGACAAATAAAATTCTATTTTGTTTAAGCCACTCTAATTTGGAGTTTTACTTGCAGCCAATCCTAATCCCAAATAATATATGCATTAATACTGAACGTACAGCAAAATATTTGATTGAAAAAAGATGCAGAGCAGTGTGTACTATGCTACCATTGTATAAAAAAGGAAAGCAAAAACATTATGTATGTGGAAGCTAGCTCCCTAATGAACCATGCCTCCCATTATCCATACCCTTACATAGACCCTTCCCACATTGAGTCTGAACTTGCTATATGACTCACTTAAACAAACAGAAAGTGGAGAAAGTGACACTGTGCCAGCTCCTTGCCTAAGCATTAAGAAAGCCTGGCAGCTTCTGCCAAGATGTTCTTTGCAAATAAATAAAAATAGGAAATAAATAAATAAATCCCACTATAGGGGAACATCTACATTATGGCATTTCTTTACTCTTTTTATATATTATACAGCACAATGATTGAGAAAATGCTTATTATATAGAAAGAAAATGATAGCATAAAATTATACTCATATGGAATATGATGTCTACTTTGTAAAAATGCATAGAAAATAAGACTTCAATGAATTACATAAAGAGTACTAATATTACTTGCCCCTTACCGACTGAATAATGGTTAATTTATGGGGGGTCCTTTATTCTTTCCAAATTTCTTACAAAGAGCATGTTTTACTTTTAATTTCAATAATTCTATTTTTATTTCTAGAAGTTCTACTTGGGTCTTTTTTGAATATTTCTAGGCTTTCCAATAAACTTTTGATACAGTAGTCCCTCCTTATCTGCAGTTTCACTTTCCATGGTTTTAGTTATCCACTGTCAAACATGCTCCAAAAATATTAAATGAAAAATTTCAGAAATAAACAATTCATAAGTTTTAAATCGCATGCCTTTCCAAGCAGCCTGATGAAATCCTGCACCATCCAGCTCCATCCTGCTCAGAACATGAATCATCCCTTTGTCCAGTATATTCACACTGTATAGGATTCCTGCTCGTTAGTATAGGAAAAACATAGTATATATAGGGTTCGGTACTATTTGCAGCTTCAGGCATTCACTGGGGGGTCTTAGGATGTATCCCCCATAGATAGGGGGGATAACTGTGTATGATTTGGGATTAGTTGATTCTTTTGCTCATGTTTTCAGTTCTACTATTTCCTTGAACATTTTTAACTTATCTCTGTATCTTTTCTGTATCATCATAACTCCAATATTTGAAGCACTTGAGGGTCTCATTCTGCTATTTGTTGTTTCCCTTGACTCTTAAATACAACTACATTCTTCATGTGTTTGTAATTCTGGATTGTGAGATCACATGAGACTAACCTGAAACTGTGACGATGCCACAAGGTCTGGGATGAAGGTCCATTTCTCCAGAGAGCATCTGCCTCCACATCTTCCAGGCACTCTGAGCACCACCAGCCCAGGACCTCTAAAGTTAAGATCTCATCTAGATCACTCAGGGAGTCTAAATTCAAACCCCAAAGCCAAAGGAGGGCAGAACTCTTGTTAAAATTTGGGTAAGAAGACATTTTTCCCCCCAATGAGAGCTAAGTCTAAGATATCTCTCTTGGCCAAAAGGATGATTTTTTTTTTTTTTTTTTTTTTTACCTAACTCCCTTTTTCATGGAAAGTGTAGTACTTTGAATGCCCTAGCTTTACAGTAGGGTCTCATTTTCAACTTCCCACATTGCACGGGCCCAAAGACTGGTTTCTGGTCCCCAGCACAGTAGTCAGAGCTTAAGAATCTAAGTTTCTGCTCTCAGCAAACACCCTCAGGGCAGAGCCTCAGTTTCTCCTTCACACCCACTTTCCATTTCCCTCTTTATTTTTATGCCCTGGAAACTCCACTCCCTGTTTTGCAGATATCATTAAAAGATGTTAGTTATACTTTATCCAGCATTCTTAGATTATTTGAGCAGGAAGGTTTATTAGAGTATCTGGTCTACCTGCCATGTAGCCAGAATTGGAAGTATGGGCTGATATTACTTTTATAATCAAAAAAAAAAAAATTTCAGTACAAAATAACCTATCCCTATAAAATGGGGAGAGTCTTGCCTATTGACTATCCTGAAAACTTCCCTTACAGGGGAAGTTGCTAAAAATTATTCAGCACTGAGATGCAGCTCTAGGAAAATCTCTGCACCTTGATGAGACTGAAATTAACGTTAATTCATTACCAAAATAAAAGGACATTACATACAAGTCGAGAACTTCCACAGGTGAGCAGAGAAAGCAAGGTACAAGAGAACATCAAGGTGCCAGAATATAGTAGGTGCTCATTAAATAATTATATTAATAAAATAAAAATACCCATGTCTACTAGGCAATATTTTAGAAATGGGTACTAGCAAAGTTTTGTCAATAATTTTATATTTACCATATCCCATTTTTTAAAGAATATAGACATTTACATCAAAGGAATCTCTTCAAATATTCTATGGATCAATTCTTAAATATTCAAAAAGCTGAGATACATTTCTCTTCCCTTCCTTCTATTGTAACCATCGCTAAGCAATGATATTTCCACAACATTTGCCTTAATTTGTAGGTACAGAAATCTTCATTTTATATTCTAACGTGAGAATTAAATGAGATGATTCAGGCAAAGCGCACAGCACTTAGCACAAAATAAGAGTTTGTTACAATGATGGCTGGGGGGCTGATGATGGTGGTAATGATTTTAAAAAGCATCAATGTAAAATGTGAGGGAGATACACCAACTGACTGAAAACTAAAATCAATGCAGAGCAAGTGGAACATTCTTTGTTTTGGTCTTAAAATCCCAATAGGGGCATGCTTCAGAGTTGTTTACCTGTATCCAGAGCATCTGAAAATGAATCAGGTCTAAGTAGATACTTAATAAATATTCCATCTTTATGGTAAATGTTAGTGTTGCTGTAAGGGTATCACCGTCTCATGAAGGCAACTCATGAGCATTAGGTTTCAAATTTCTAGCATGAGGCCAAGATGGACACATGTACCCATGAGTCTGAGATCTCTGAAGAATACCCCTCAACTAGTGTTCTAAGGCCCTGCTCCTTACTGCTCCAGAAAGAGAGATCCATACTCACCTTCACAGCTGAGAATGATGGTTATTATCTACTCTTCATATACTGTTACCAGGGAGTGGTGTAGGAGGGAATGGGGAGCTGCTAATCAATGGGCATAAAGTTTCAGTCAAGCATGATGACTAAGCTCTAGAGATCTCCTCTACAGCACTGTACCTAGAGTCAACCATAACATATTGTACACGTAAAAGTTTGTTAAGTGGGTAGATCTTAGGTGAAGTGTGCTTACCACTATAAAGTAACACATAAATAATTAAAATTTTAATATACTTTTTGTGGCCAAAATAATTAAACATAAATATTCAAATGATTTAAATATTAGGAAAAATGTTTTAATATAGCCAAAATGCAAAAGGGTGATGGATCTATAAGCTTAAATGATACGAAAAAATTGTAAAGAAAGTGCATACTTGATAACACAAAATTTAAACTTTTCACTTGAAAAAAATATATTTACTAAGCACATACTATGAGCCGAGCTTGATGCTTCCCCTTAGGGAAGGAGATAGTAGAGTGGTTAAGAGCACAGATCTCTGGGATCTGTCTGCCTGGGCCTGAACCCCAGCTCTGTCATTTACCTTGAGCAAAGCTAGTTAATTAGTCTCTCTAAGCCTCAGCCTCCTGGTCTTCAAACAGCTCTGTACTCATAGAGCTGGTGTGGGGATGGATGAATTGCTATATGGGAAGTGCCTAGAACATAGTAAATGTTATGTAAGTCTTAGCTATTATTATACCTCCTTTCCAGATGAAGAAACTGGGGTTGACAGCAGTCAAATTATTTGGCTCGTAAGAGGAAGAGCTGGGACTTGAACCCAGGCAGCCTGACTTTTAGACACTTGACAAAAAGCAGAAGCTTGATGTACGCACCCTTTCCATGGCAGCTCTGAAACCTTTTCCCCAAACATAAGTGGTCTCACCCCACTGCAGCCAAGGGAAGGACTGCCAAATACAACTCTATCTGGCTGAGAGGGAACAGAATAGACCAAGGGAAGGCCTGTCCCCCCGGCCTGCCCCACTCATGACCGGCCTGGGCCCAGCACAGTTTTAAAACGGACGATGTGGACAAACAGCTGAGAGGTGGAGAGAGAGAAGCCGCAAGCCTCTCAAACTCAGCATCTGCTGCTGTGTTCTGATTCCCCAGCCACAGAAAGGGCGGCCAAGAATGAGAGGCGGGAGTGGGTATGTCTTCCCCACCAATGCATATGCTGTTTGAGAGCCCAACCAACAGTAATATCCACTGTTTAACAAACACTTCCGGATGTGGCAGGTACCGAGCTGGGTACTTCCCAGGAGCTTCATCTGATCCCCATGACAACCTCCTGAGGCAGGTGCTGTCACGTTGTCCTCTCTGCAGATGAGGAACTTGAGGATTCTTGAGATCAAGTAAATTGCCTGAGGGCACAGAGTTAAACAGCAGAGCCAGGCTCAGCCCAGAGCCGGGTCATAACCCATCTAACTACACTCTGCTGTAGACTGAATGTCTGTGACCCCACCCCTAAAATTCATATGTTTAAAACTGATGGTATTAGGAGGTGAGCCTTTGGGAGGTCATAAGGGTGGAGCCCTCATGAATGAGATCATAAAAGACCTCAGAGAGCTCCCTCATCCCTTCTGCGATGTGAGGACTCAGCCAGAAAGGCTGTCTATGGACTAGGAAGTGGGCTCTTACCAAACATCCAATCTGCCAGTGCCTTGATCTTAGACTTCTCGGCTTCCAAAACTGGGAGAAGTAGATGTCTGTTGTTGAAGCCACCCGCTCTAACGGTATTCTGTTATAGCAGCCCAAACAGAGTAGGACACTCTGCTCCAACAGTGCACACCAGGGAGATGACGGCAATAAAATGGCTCAGGTTGCAGCCACAACGAGCCTCCTTTCCCCGGAGGACTGGTGGATAGAGCCCACTAGTCAAAGACTTTGGAGCCAAAGACCCCAAAATCTGAGCTCAGCTCCTCCTCTGCTCTGCACTCACTAAGGAACTTTGGACCGACTGTTTGTAACCACCACCATTTATTGAGAAATTACTATGTGCCCCACATTGTGCTCAATGTTAGATTGTAAGCCCCGTGAGGGCAGGAATGGGGTCTGTCGCGTTTACTAAAGTATCCCCAGAAGCAGCACGGTGCCTGGCTATCAGTAGGGGCCGGAAAAATATTTGTAGAATAAATAAATGATGGATGGATGGATGAAAATCTTCTCTCTAATCCTTATAACCACTCTGTAAAGTAAAATTTTAATCCTCTGAATATAGGGAGAGAAATTAATTTCAGAGATGTCGTACTCCTGTTCAAGGCCACACAGTTTCTGAGTTATAGCTGAGACTCAAACCCAGCATCTCTGGCTCCCAAATCATAGTCTTTCCTCTGCATTTCTTTTTCCCCAAAGGAGACAATGCCACTCTCCTACCCCACAGGGCTATTGTGAAGGTCAAATGCATAAGGTGTAATGAGTGTGTTTTGCAAACTCTGCACTTGAGAAGGTTGATAACTGATTTTAACACAGAATCAAAGCCTAAAGCCAAAACTGCACAATGTAAGTGGAATTTTAAGCAGTGAGAAGAAATGGGTGTATTTGAGAGACAAGAGAGCTGTCGCTAGCTTTAAAATCCAACCACACTGCATGCGCACGGCCACCTTCTCAGGAGGTAGGCGGTGAGCAGAATCCCCAGATTTGGAATTGCAGAGTTGCAAAATTATGCAAAGGGCACCCAAACAGCCTTCTACCCAATGCAGGACCCTCAACAGATTGTCACCTCAACTCTGATAGAACAAAAAAGTGACAGCATCACACCAGGAAGAGGTATACTGGGGGAAGGCTCAGAACCCACTGCATTTATTCAGCCTGCTGCATATAATCCCTTTCTGAGACCTGAAGGTCTCATGCGCCAGAGATGTTTTTAGATTCCTGGGTGATCCATCTAACCTGTAACCTCCATGGTTAAATCAAATGATTTAATTACACTTCTGCAGTAAATTAGAATTTAGCAACACCTTATATCTAAGGAGTGTACAACACCATGTCACGTCTTCATTTATTTTTTACAGTAGCCTTATCATCATTTCCCTAATAAGAAGAAACTATATTCAGCATAGAAATTTGCCCAACAAAATTGAAGCCCACATGCAAAACTGAAGGCTAGATAGACTTCTTTCTTCACACTCTTTATCCCCCAAAAGATGGCTTAAAACAGATCTGATCAGAAAATAGAACACAACTGAATCAAGTAATAGCCACAAAAGCCTTTTTAAGAACACAAGTAGAATGTCAGCCTACACCGGCTAGCAGAGTAAAAATCTCTAGTGAGTCTCCGAATCCTAAACCATCAGGATTGGGGACCTACAGAAGACAATCTTTTTATAAAAGGCTGAAAAATTGCCAACTTTTCTTTAAAAGCTGAAAAATTGAGGCAATGCAAAAACGAAAAGATTATTTTAAAACCAGGTGCAAGAATGATGCTCCCAGGGCAGAGCACCCACATCCTTAGTCTCTCCCAGATTCAGCAGAGGGGGCAACTCAAAGCTTTCTGGGCCCAAAGCTGGCAACTTACATGAGTGACTTGCGCATAAGGATGTGGGCTGTACCCAGTCTGATGGAGCGGTCTTACCTTGATGGAATACAGGCTTAGTGTTGCCAGATTTTATTGATATTTTTAAAAAGAAGCCGGAAGTCCTTTCTTTACGGGGGTGGGAGGAGCTGGAGCAAAACCTTCTGACTTTTCAATGACAAATTAAAAGTTTTGGCCGAGATTTTCAACTGCAACCTTTCCCCTCCTGAGTGACATCATGGTACCCCACAACAAGTCCAAACGAGACCCTAAAGACCTGCTCTTCACTTCCCAGTTACGCACACTTTCAAAAGGTCACTGAAACTTCTCTGGGCCTCAGTTTCCTCATCTGCAAAATGGACCTAAGGATGTCTCCCTTATTTATTTCACATAATTTTCCCATGAATCAAATGAAATAAGCTTTTCAAAAGCAAGGGTCATTTCATTTTTATGTCCCTGGGGCCTGTGCCCAATCGAAATAAAATATATATTAAAAGTTTGTTGAACTGAAAAGTACATTGAAAACTGTGAAGCATCTATCAAATGTCAACTTTCACACTAAATACTAGTCATCAAAATCTTTTAAAATTGTACGGAAAGTTTATATGTGGCATTTTCCAAAGAAACAATGTATTTTTCCCTCCCTCCGAAAAAGCTCTCCCAACAAAAGTGACGGTACCTGTTTAGTAACTTGAGAGAGAGAGACAGAGAGAGAGAGGGCTCTTTTATGCAAATTTGATTTCCCTATAATAATCTAGAGCTATTCTGCTAGAAGGAATTATCTCTGCAGCCTGGCAGCTGTGGTAGGAGTGAATTAAAAATGGCTCTGTATATGGGAAAATCTGTTCTATAATCAGTGCTATTCTTGGAGGGGACATCAATCTAGTCCAGCTCCCATGATGCTCCACTTGTGTGAATGACATACAAGTGTGAGGTAGAAACTCTCCTTACATCATGGCTGAGGCTGCTACCCCACCAGAGACTCTGCACCACGACCCTGAGATGGATGACGACAGACCTAATGGTGGCCTCCAACCAGCCAGTGTGGCCAATCCCCTTAGTTTGGATAAAAAACATGAGCGGAAAAACAAATCTTTCCACAGTGATTTATTCAACTCAACTCTAATGAACTGCCCAGTCTTAGGGTTACTGTAAGGTTTCTGCCTGTTTTCTTTTCCTTCCTTCCTTCCTCCTTCCTTCCTTCCTTCCCTCCTTCCTTCTTCCTTCCTTCCCTTCCTCTCTCCCTCCTTTTCTTCCTTCCTTCCCTCTTTCCTTTCCTCCTTCATTCCTCTCTTCCTTTCTTCCTTTCCCTCCCTGCTGTTCGCATACAGAGTACGAGCCTCTATTCCTGAGTCATAAGTCACCAGGCAAGGAAATGCTATTCAAGGGCTTTTTGTCCATGGGAAAGGCACATGGACAGAAAAGTGTTTTAAAAATAAGCAACCACCACAGGGCTTTACATAACATGTCATCACGCTCTTAATGAGACAACTGCTTGGTCATTAAAAATACCCTGGCCCTGAGTGGCTAATTTAACCTGAAATCACCACACGGCAGCATCAGCCCTCACCCCACAGAAAGAAATTACACTGCAGACGAGTAAAGCCATTATATTCCTCAAAATGAATCCTAGCTCCTTCCTCGGACCATAGAAACTTCTTGGAAATCCGCATCCCTGTGTTACATCTGAGGTGTCCTCCTTCTTTCTCTGAGTCAAACACACCCTCATTGTGTCTGCCTGGGAAGATGCCAGGATATCAAAAAATTAAACTGTAGGTTTGTCTGCATGTGTGCCTGTGTCTCTTTATAACTGGGTGTGAACTTACCCTGATTTAAGTCGCTCAGGATCCTTTAAAATAACCAAGCGCAATGCCAGGAACGCCAAGAAATTGTATCTTCTAAATTGGAACCAGTTTCCCCCTTTCAAGCACTATTAAGAAATTGGCTTTGTCAGTGTGCATTGTCCATGAGCCTACAGACCCAAACAGCTGGGTGCATACATGACCACAGGGGAGGGTCAGAGTCTCCGGAATGTTGGGTCCTCCAGGGAGGACAGAGCGGGCTCCATTTAGCCCCCAGTAGAGCAGGGGTACCTGCTTGACATGGTGGAGGACACGTCTCCAAGTTGATGGAGAGTGGAATCTGCTTTAGACTACGTGAGGCTGCTCTAAGACAGCTCTAAATATCGCCAGAGAGATGCAAGAAATGCTGCTGTGTCCTTCAGGAATGTTCCCAAAGGGAAGCATTCCCGCTCCCCGACAGGGCTCCGTGGTCCGGCCCTGGCGGGTCATTCTCAGGTAGCCATTTCTTTACGTTTTCCTTGGGTTCTGTACTTTTGAGGTCTTTCTCTTTTTTTCAGCTACAGCAGCCCTAGATACCGGGCATCACTAGGCATGCACCTATCTTTTAGCCCAAATCCACTCCCTCTGAAGCTCTGGAAGGCTCCAACGTCCCGACAAAAGGCACAAAAGCTGCCTACATTATCACTTCAGTTGGAAAGCAAATCGGGTGGCACTGCAGGGTTAATTTAAAAGACAGCTGCATCCATTTTGCTCATTACTCTTCATGTACAAACTGCAAATTGCATTTGAAAATATTTTCTTTAAAATAAAATTGTCATTTCTGAGCCTCCTGCAGGCATCTAGTGTCTGGGTCAAGCAAGTAGCACAAATGAAGCGGGGTGTCATTCGGCATATGCTTCACGGAGGTAGCAGGCCACGCCCTGCTGACCCTATTGCACAGTGAATAATGCAAAAGGGGGAAATGTTATTGTTCGATAAATCGTTCTCCCACATTGGGAAGCTGGGTCAGAATTTGCCTCACAAGCTTCAGAATTCAGTCTGGGGACTCTGGGTTTTAAGAGGAAGCAAGTGACTCCCTAATTTTGTCCTCCCGTTGATCTCTTTCTCTTTCTCATGGATCTAAGTTGGTTTCCCCCAGGAATCCTGAGAATGAAATTAATCAGAGGCATTCATTGTCTGGATGTCAGGCACTGATGGTAAATGCCTCAGCTTCCATCTCTGGAAAACAGGGGTACTCGTAATACCTCTTTTATAGGGTTGTTATGAAAAATAAATCAGTTGATTCATAGAAAGTATCTGATATGATGTCCAGCACATGGTTAGCACACGGTAAATGCAGACATAGATACAGAAACGTAGACGTTACATTTCCTGAGCCTGCAAAACAAGAGGCAACTATTTAAAAGCTTTTTCTAAAAAGGCTCAATTGGAGTAAGGTGCTCTGGGCTTAACACCTGAACCCACAAGTTAATTTCGACACCACCAGAGTGAAACTGATTTTGCGTCTCCTGGTGTGATGCAATCAGAGGTACACATCACCACCTATGAAGTGTTTCTACCAAAATTGTGAACCTGAACTTGATCAAGCCTCTGGATCTAATGGCGTCCAAGAGAAAAATAAGAACGACAGAGGAACGTCAGCTTGCAAGCAACAAAATCCAAACTGTAGTAAACTCAATAGGACAAATAAATTCAACAAATACATTTCAAGCAAAGAATAAAAAGAGGAGCATCTTAAATTAAAAGAAACATAAAAGTCATATCCACCAAATGCAGTGTGTGGACTTCATTTTGATCCTGCTTTGGACAAACCACATGTAAAATACCAGTACTTCAAATGGGGCGATCTGAACGCTAACTGCATATTTGTGACATTCAGGAATTACTCTGAATTTTTTAGCGGCTCCTCCCACTGAGAGGTAGAGTCTAATTCCCCTCCACTGACCCTGGCCCTAGTGACTCCCTTCTTCAACGGAACGTGATGGAAGCAATGGCAGTAAGCTCGGACGGTAGATCATAAGAGACTTACAGCTTCTACCCAAGTGTCTTGAAACTCTTACTCTTGGGACATTCCTTCTTGGAACCCAGCAGCCATGCTAGGAGAAGCCCAAGCCACGTGGAGAGACCATCTAAAGAAACGAAGGCATCAACAGCCCCACCTGAGTCCCCAGCTGACAGTCATATGAGTGAGCCACCCTGCATATGCAGCCCAGTCGGATCTTCAGACAACTGCAGCCAACTAAGATCTGATTATAATGGCATTAGAGACCCCAAAGGAAAACTGCCCAGCTAAACCCAATGAGCCCATAGAATTGTGAGATAACAATAAACTATTGTTTTAAGACATCTAGTTTAGAAGTGGTTTGTGATGCAGCAAAAAAATCAGAAAACTTTATCTCTTGGAGACGTACCCTTCAGTATTTACAGAAGAAATGATACGATACCTAGGATTTTCCATTTAATCCAGTTGAGGTGGGGGGAATAGTTGAAATGAGCTTGCCCCATGTGCTGCTAGTTATTAAAACGGAAAAATTGGATCATAGGGAGTAATTATACTCTTCTTTCTACTTCTGAATTTTTTTGAAATGTTTTCTAATGAAAGTTTTTTTTTTTAAGAGCTCTGGATTTATCCAGACAGTTCCGAGACTACAGGGGGAAAGAATATTAGCTATTAGGTGATTCTATGTGGTAGGCATCACAGATGCCATTTAAATGTGTAGTGTTGATAAGTTCATTGTTACCTGTCCATCTACAGGACATCCATCTCTCAGAAGGCAGAAGAGTTGAAATAACCTGGAGTCAAGAGTGGAATTCAAATCCCAGCTCCACCTCCTCCTGGGAGTCCTTGGGCATGCTCTTCAGTATTTCTGGGCTTCACTCTTTCACGTGCAAAACACTTCTCCTGGGGCTTCCCTGGTGGCACAGTGATTGAGAGTCCGCCTGCCAATGCAGGGGACACGGGTTCGTGCCCCGGTCCAGGAAGATCCCACATGCCGCGGAGCGGCTGGGCCCCGTGAGCCATAGCCGCTGAGTCTGCGCGTCCGGAGCCTGTGCTCCGCAAAAAAAACCACTTCTCCTAATGAAGTTGCCCAATTCTTAAACAGTTAAAGGGGCAATGTACCCTATAAAGTGCTATAAAAGTATAGATATTATTGTTGCCAGCCGTGATGGAAATCATTATTCTCAAGGTCTTGACAATATTACATCACTAGAGATCATCTGCACACCAGCGTAAACGACATTAAATTTCTGTTCTTTTATCACACATTCAAGAGCTGAACAGACCTTTTTTCATGCTGGAGGATGCATTTGGTTAAAATAGAAGTCATGCAGAGTATGTAAGGTTCATTTTGGGGGTGGGGTACATCTTGAAGAGATATGCATTCATCGCCTAGGGCATCAGAAACGTGGTGCTATGCTTGGAGCAAAAAATCGGGTGTACAGCAAAAGAGAGGTCAACCAAATTGCTTCTTGCTATGGGCAACTCCAGAGAGCATCCTGCAGAGTGAGCGGTTCAGAAACGATTTTAGGACGGTTGGTTATTCTCCCAAACAACACGAGAGAAGCTAACAAGTCACTAACTCCACTAATAAATTAATCCACGAGTATGTGTGCTGCTATCTTGAGATAGAATTCAATGTACATCTCTCTTTACGTAGTGAATACGGAGGAAACCAAATATTGTAACTGAAGCAGATTCCTCCGTTAACTCGGCTTTCCATTTCAACGATCTGTTGCTATTGAAATAAATTGTGAAAAAAATTAATGAAATCTAACTTTAAAAGGCAGCTTAAATCCACACATTTGCCAATGGCTCATAACTTGCTAATAAAATATAAACAACATGTTAGGTAATATAAAATAGCAATAAAACAAATGTTATTATAAGACAACTCCTTGCCTTTTTTCCTCTACTAGATTTGAAGCTTTGTGAAGGTAAATTTTTTGTGTATTTAGCTTTCCTATGGCAGCAACTGAAATGCCTTAGACTAGCATTTCCCAAAGAATGTCTGCAGATCCCCACATCACCTAATTTTATTGATGTTGGATTGGTTAATGGTCTCTGGAGTAGTGTGTGTGTTTGGGAAATGCTGGGTTGAACAACCTTAATCAGGTTTTGTATTTGGTGGTGGTTTTTGAATGACGAGTCTTGGGACAGTCCCTCTTGGAAACCAGCAGCCGTGCTGGGAGAAGCCCAAACCGCCTTCTTAAATGGTTGTACCATCTTGCATTCTCATGAGTGAGAGCTCCTGTTGCCCCACATCCTCTCTAGCAGATGGTATCATTTAACCTGATTTATTTATTTATTTATTTATTTATTTATTTATTTAATTTTTATTTTTATTTTTATTATTTTTTTTTTTTTTGCGGTACGTGGGCCTCTCACTGTTGTGGCCTCTCCCGTTGCCGAGCACAGGCTCCGGACGCGCAGGCTCAGCGGCCATGGCTCACGGGCCCAGCCGCTCCGCGGCATGTGGGATCTTCCCAGACCGGGGCTCGAACCCGTGTCCCCTGCATCAGCAGGCGGACTCTCAACCACTGCGCCACCAGGAAGCCCTTAACCTGATTTTTTAATGAAGAAACTGAGTCTAGACTCCAAATGAAGTGACTGGAACCAAACACAAGTACAATCATTGTGCGTTTTACAATTCACTGGAGCAGGGGTCTAAAAGCTAACCCCCAGGGCCAAATCCCACCTGCCACCTGTTGCTCTACAACCTGTGAGCTAAGAATAGTTTTCACATTTTCAAATAATTAGGGGGAAAAAGTCAAAAGAAGTATATCATCACCTGTGAAAATTACATGGCATTCCAATTGCAGTGTCTATTTAATAAAGTTTTATTGGCACACAGCCACGCCTATTGTTTTCCCCTATCTGTGGCTGCTTTTGTGCCTTGCCAGCAGAGTCAAGTAGTTGCCAGAGAGAGAATATGGCCTGCAGAGCCTAAAATATTTACTAGCTGGCACTTTACAGAAAGAGCTTGCCAAGCTCTGCCCAGAAGAATCAGACCCAATTAGAAGTATCATCTCTATGAAGATAATCAGGCTTTGTAAAGGTTTTCTATCAACAAACTCAAAAATGTATTCAAAAGTAGTTTTTTTTTTTAACTTTTTATTTTATATTGGAGCATGGTTGATCAACAATGTTGTGTTAGTTTCAGGCGTACAACAAAGTGACTCAGTCATACATATACATGTATGTGTTCCTTTTCAAATTCTTTTCCCAATTAGGTTGTTACAGAATATTGAGCAGAGTTCCTTGTGCTATACAGTAGGTCCTTGTTGGTTACCCATTTTAAATATAGCAGTGTGTACATGTCAATCCCAAACTATCCCTCCCCTCCCCACCCTTCCCCCCTGGTAACCATAAGTTAGTTCTCTAAGTCTGTGAGTCTGTTTCAGTTTTGTAAATAAGTTCATTTGTACCATTTTTTTTACAAAAGTAGTTTCTATATGCAGCTCCCCTCCTTATAGAACTCTCCTTGCTACTTTTTCCGGACATCTTAGCATTGTATAGGTGGTGATGCTCCACGTAGAAAGTATTGAATTTTGACTGCCAACAGTAAAGTGCACCGTCTCTAAGATTTAGGCTCTTTTCCCTTCAAGAGAGCAACATTCTGGGGACTTCCCTGGTGGCGCAGTAGTTAAGAATCCGCCTGCCAATTCAGGGGACACGGGTTCGAGCCCTGGTCCGGGAAGATTCTACATGCCGCCGAGTAACTAAGCCCGTGCTCCACAACTACTGAGCCTGCGTGCCACAACTACCGAAGCCTAGAGCCCGTGCTCCGCAACAAGAGAAGCCACCGCAATGAGAAGTCCGTGTACCACGACAAAGAGTAGCCCCTGCTCACCGCAACTACAGAAAGCCCGTGTGCAGTAAAGAAGACCCAATGCAGCCAAAAATTTAAAAATAAATAAATAAATTTATAAAAAAAAAGGAGAGAGAGAGCAACATCCTGCCTGGCCTCCCTTTTTTTTTTTTTTTTTTTTTTTTTTTTGCCTTAAGGTTTGTTTACACTCAGCAGGAGGAAAGGTAAGGAGATAAAGCAATGCAGAATGAATAAAGGAAGACAAGGCTACAGCAAAACACAGAGAAGGCAAGATTAGAGGAGTGAGCCCCAGGGAAGAAAGTTTACAAGTTAGCAACTGAGTGGATGGAAAGAGAGATTACACCTGGAACACAGTGGCCAGAAGGAAGAATCACTGGAGACAAAATCGCCACAGGCAAAGGTTATTTCAAATGCACAGATCTCCCAAGGTGTGGATCAAGTCACTGAAATAATGAATTTAATCCTGGCGATTAGCTTCTCTAGTCGGCTGGGAGCCCTGCTGGTATTTCAACCCAGACCCTTGCTGGGCGGTCAGTTAGAACAGGGGAACACAGGGAGGGGAAAGACATTTTGCATCTGCAATTCCTTCCTTCTGTCGCTCACTTCCCAGACAGAGGAAAGGGGAGAAAGGACTCAGGGCCAGTGTCAGCCTGAAAACACCCCTGATACTTTAGGCTCTTGAAAGGCAGAAAACATGAGTTTCTTTTTTTTCCCCTTGCATCCCCAAAGTAATCTTATGAATAATAAAGAATGGTCAATTATTGAATGTTTACTATAAACCAGGCCCCAAATTCAATCCTTTCCACGTATTAACTTCTTTAATCCCTGTAACAACCCTTTGAGCTAAGTAATATTCTGGAGACTTTGAAGAGGTTTAGAGAAGTCAAACGACAAGGCTGGGAAGAAGCTGGGCTTCGAACCCACAGTGACTTTATCAGCCTCCAAAGTCCACACTCTAAAACCTCCATGAGGCACCGGCTCCCAGTGAGCTAAGAAAATTACCTTAGGCACTAAATCAATCAAACATGTTCTGAGCGAATCCAAACTGTGTTCCTTCTGGCCATCAGGCATACTTATTTGTACTAAATTATGAAAATGTTATTTATAAACACCTCTTTAATTTAATTCTGCCCCAAAACTTGAGTACGAACAGAAGGAAACCCTAAGTGCCTTTAACCAATATCTTTTCTCCCCTTCTATTATCTCCTTCCAGATCAGCAGAAAACTATGTGCCTAGCCACCTGACGGAGAGGAGTAGAGAATAAACTATAATATGCATCACTGTACCTCTGGGTTTGCCCAAGGCAGGCCCAGTTTAGGTCCGTTGTCCCTCTTTCACTCTCAAGAGTGCCCATTTGAATTATCAATTCTATAGTGACCCCAGCTCAGGGATCCTCAACCTCAGCTATGCAACTGGATCACCTGAGATTATTTTAAAATACTGAGTCCGACCCCAACCATGTAGATTCTGGTTTGATTTATTTGCAGTGAGGCCCTAGCATAGGTATGTTTTAAAAGTCCTCATGTGTTTCAAATATGCAGCTGCAGCCTAAAAGTACTGTACCAGCTCTAAACCAAAGTTGTTGGGTGTAACTTCGGGAAAAATTATTTTGAACTATGTAAAGGGAGCTTACTCAGCTAGGAGGAGGTGGCCTTGGGCCCTTCCTCCTTCTTTCTGGGAATGCTGACATGAGAGCTGGAGCTCAAGCAGCCATTTTGGTCTCTGAGGCTACCTTGAAGACGAAAACCACACACCAAGAGGGAAAACACAGAGTAGAAGCTGGGGTCATCAACAGCTATAAAGCCATGGAATATCTATAGATTTTTATCAACAAGGAAGAAAAATCTTTCTTTTTTCAAGCCACCACACCAAATGTCTGTTACCAACAGCCAAATGCAATTTTTAAGTAATACAGTTGGCATCACTATGTTACAAATGAGAAAAGTTGCTCAGAGTCCCACAGTTTCTAAGTAACAGAAGTCAAATGTTCTGACTCCAATCCTACGACCTTTCTGCTAGAAGGAATGGGGCAGAGTATATTTTACGGACAGAGAAAAGGGTTCTCACTAACAAACGTGTATCTTCCCAGACAACTCTACTGACATTCTGACCACCTATTTTTGAATCCCTTTCATATGTATTGCCAGAACATTGAACAAGGAGAAGATATGATAAGTAGCAGCTCTTACGAATACATATGAAGTTTATTTTGCTTTAAGAACAGCATGCCCTTAAAATTTCCTTTATACTGTGGTTGTATTCCTGATAAATTTATGTAAAATTTCTTAAATCCCAAATTCTTTTAATTTATTTACTCAACAAATACTTTCTGAGAACCTAGTATGGAAGAGACACTAATTTTACAGGAAAAGGGTTTGAGAAAGAGTTTGCAGGGTTTACAGAAAGACACGTGTTCTTCCCCACGAGGAGGTGAAAATCTGAGTGGGATATAACATGTACACGAATAGCTATAGTGGACGCTCAGTGCTGCCTGCAAAGGGTTGTGGTCAACCAAAGAAGGACAAGATCACCTTTGGCTTAAGGAACCAGGGAAGGCTTCACGGAAGAGGTGGCATTCATGTTTTAAGATCTCAAAAGGCCAACGGGGACAGGCACTTCAGGTCCAGGAACTTCCCTGATCAAGGCTGAAAGGCAGTTACGAGGTGGGTGTGTTAACAAGGAGTCCAGTTGGACTGAAACACAATGTCTGTGCTAGAGAAAGAGGGTAGATGAGGCTGGGGAGGTAGTTTAGGGTCAAATTACAAAATGTCTGGAAGGCCAGGCTAACAGTTTTGGATCTATTCAGTATACAGTGTGGGTCAGAAGAGTGACCTCGGAAGATTAATTTGCCAAGCCCAAGCAAAAGGAATTAGCCAGGGAGAGAAGAGAGGAAGGGGGACCACGTAATATGTCACAGCCACAGTCCAGGCAAGAGGTAATGCGCGTCAGAATTAGGGCAGAGGTAGTGGGAATGCAGAGGGAGGCTAAGTGCCAGAAACAGAACTGACTAGACTTGGCAGGATGTGGGAAATTAGACAAAGGCAAGGGAGGAATTGGATGGCTCAAGGTTCCAGGCTGAGGAAATGAGTGGCATTCATCAGTAGTGCAGGTTCCAGGAATGCAAAGTTCTAACAGTCGGTAGGAAGTACAGAACCGGCCTATGGGAGAGACATCAAGAGTGCAGTTTCAGATTTCTGAGTGATTTGTCTGGAAGCCATTAAAATAGGGAAATAGTAGAGAGAAAAGAAATGTGAAGACAGAAACTTGAGTAATATTGACAATTGGCAGATGGGGGTAAAGGAAGGAAAGAAGAAAGGAAGGGAGGGAGGGAGGGAGAGAGGAAGGGAGACTGAAGATTAGAGAAGAAGGAAAGAAACTAAGGGAATACAACATTACAGAAGAAAAGGAAGACAGGATTTAAAGAAAGAATTGTACTAACAGTGTTAAAGCAATAAAATAACATTATCTGTTGGGTTTTAATTTGACGTTTTCTTTCTGTGGGTAGCTTAGCTCTGGTGCTGGATGACTCCCAACACAAGCCACAGATTCCTCCCTTTCCACAGGAGGGTGTAGCCACAGACACCAGACAAGGTCAGTGGCCTCCACTGATGTAATAGGAAAACAGGTCCCCCCTAGTCAGGGACCTAAAAGCCCTGATATCTGATCCAAATTCTGCCTCTCAGATAAATTTCATAACTTCTCTGGGTCCCTGTAGATTCATCTATAAAATGATGAGTCAAGATCAATTGCACAAAGATATATAGTCAAGGGTATTCCTCGTAGTATTGCTTTGTTACGGTAAAAATTTGGAAACAACCCAAATGTCCAACAATAAGGAATTGGTTAAATAAATTATGGTCTGTTCATACAGCAGATCACTTTGTAGCTGTTAAAAGCTATGATATAGAAATAATTTATTGACACATAGAGGGGTGTACAATATATTCAACTTCAAAAGCAAATTATGAGATTATGATGTCTTTTTTAAAAACATATGCATAGAAAAAAGTATAGATGACATAAATGTTTGTCTCTATCTCTAACGTAGAGGAATGATGGATGATTTTCACCATATTTCATTTTACTTATCTGTATTTGCTAAGTTTTCTAGACTAAACATTTATTATAGATAAAAGTTTTTAAAAAACATATTTTTTTCAAGTGAAATGGCCTCTATATGGCTATAACACTACCCCTCTCCCTCAGACTACTAACTTCAGGTTTTCTGTAGGAATGCTCACCATATATACATAACAAAAAGTAATAGAAATGTTATTCCTTATACTTGATTTTAATTTATAATAACTTATGTGGCCATCCGTTGAGTGTGCAGTTGTAGTCAAGATCCTTCAGTCTACAAGCAGAAAACCTGAACTCAAGAAGAAGTTTTCTTAACCCCAAGGATCCAGCTTCTCCATCTTGTAAAATTTGATGATACTTCCTACCCCAGTGAACTCAGAGTCTGAGATTAGCTGAGCGAAATAAAATATGTGCCAGGCTGTTGGAGGAGGTCATTGAGAGGATGTGTTGCTGGTTGACCCTGGAGCTGGACTCAGGCAATCAGAGATTCCTCACCCCCTCCCCTGTCCTTGGAACATACGTTCCACCCACCATTCCCACACTAGGAGATGTTTCAAGGATGCAGCCTTGAGAAGGTAAGGTGCCATTGAGACCCTCTGGACTGGGTATGTGACAGAACCCCATTAAGGCCTGTTTGTAAACTTTTAAGATTCTGATGGGTGGGGGGCAGAAATCTACTCATCTTGTACTGCCCAAGACAAGCTTCGTTTGTAAGTTTCCTCGCTTATTAAACCCTCCACTCATCAATCTGGGGTGGGCTCCTCTTTCTTCAATCACTCCTTGCCCTCTGCATATAGGGCCAGTTTCAGATTTCACCACGGGAATCTCCCAAGGTTGTGAACCAACCCAGCCCTGAACTGTAAAGGGCCACCCAAATAGGAAGTTATTATTACATTCTGGACTTCAAGGGACACATAGTTTTCTAATTAAACACCATGGACTACTTTCAGTCCTCTGGCATTTATCTATTCATTGGGCAAATGTATTCCAAAGTCCTACTATGTGCCAGGCACTGTGGCAGGTCCTGGGGATGCAATGGGAAGTGACATAGACATTCTGTCCACCTTTATGTGCCATTATCGAGTCATTCCCTAAACACCAAGACACAGTGCTGGAGCCCAACAGACCTAATTCTAATTAGAGCTCTTAAAGGTGTTAGGACCCAACTCAGGTACTTAACCTATCCACACCACCCTTTATGTGCCAAATAAGGGTGATAATATCCATCTCAAAAACCTATTCTAATATCCATTTCAAAAACCTGTGCTAAAGATTAAGCGATTATACAAAAGTGTCTGGCACAGGACCCGGCACATAGTAGGACCTCAGTAAACATAGCTATTATTTCATTATGAATCCCATTGTTTGCTGATTTAACTGCCAATATACCATGAGCAAATTTTTCTTTAAGTCATTCAATAGCAGATTTTATTTCACCAGACACACTTCAATTCTGATCAATGCCACACCTTTTACTACGTAGGAAATAGTTTTGCTAATTCTTTGCCAGAATTTTTATATTTAGAGAGCATTGGGTTGTATTATTCAATTTTCACTCTTTGACATTCATCCAGGATTTCTTTTCTTCTTTGAGGCAGCCGTAGGGTGTCTAGATTTCAAATACTTGGCTTCTGTTGGAAAAGGAAAAACAAAAAAATATTCCTTTGGACAATGATTTCTTTTCCCCAGTGGTTAAAAACAGAGGGAAAAGAGCCAAAAGAGGAGGCTGGTATAAAGAGAGATGCCATGAGACTCGCCATCATCCAGAAGTTGGGTTGTCTCTGCTATGAGAACACTTCCCACGGCCCCCTTAAGGCAGATAAACACCAAAGAAAAGGGCATTCCTTCTCACTCAGGGACCATCAGTCAGGACACCATCTGTTGCTCAGTTGGAACAGACCATACTGCTTAGATACCATGGAAGTGTGATATTTCCCTTCACTTCCTACTCCCCAGCCAACAGCAATCTCTAACAAATCTTCAACTGTGTATATGTGTGTGTGTGTGTGTGTGTGTGTGTGTGTGTGTGTGTGTGTGTTACAACACAAATTCAGGAAACATTGCATCCTAATCAAAAAAAAAAAAGAAAAAAAAAATTCCTCTCCCCTTTCAGCAGCATCCTAGATACACAAAGTATGCAGTAGAACCTAAAGTGCCCTACAACCCAGAGAAGCCAGAGGTACCAAGGCTATTCTCTCCCACTTCCAGCCTCGGGGAACTTCCTTAATGCCACAGCCAAACTATGTAACTGTGACCACACTTCCTTATGGCTGCAGCGCCACCTAGTGGCCAGGTGAGCAAGGCGTACGCTCATGCTCATCAATGTGAAAAAGCAACTTCCATCCTTTCCAAAGAGAAACAAAAGTGGTTGCTACACACGACAGCTAGAATTAGGAATCACCACGGTTCTATCATATTCAAATTATTTCCTGATTATAATCACATCCAAATCACTGGGAAGGGACAAGAGAATAGAAAATTCCTGCTATCATTAGATTTTCATGTCCAAATGCATCCTCATACAAACTCACAAACTTACACAAATATTTAGTCTAAATCCAGGCATCTTTGTGGCCTGTAAAGTCTTCAAGGCCTGCAATTATATACATAAAGTCTTTTTAAAACAAAAAGGAAGACGAAAAATAGGTCTTTAAAGACCTGTAATGAGATTCCTCTTTTCTATTTTCCACAAATTGCTCTGTCCACTTGCTGGCATTTTTGATGTCATAAGAAACTGGCAACTGAATTGCAACTTTATCCTGCAGAGAACAACCAAAAACATGCCTGTACATTGTAAAGATGGCAGTTTAACTAACATAATTTGTTTAGGACTTAACCTGGGGGTATACAACCTAATTCAGTTCATTTTAAACCCAAATTATTCCAGTTAATAGCCTGGTGGAGCTCAGAACAGAATGTGTGCACTGCTGCTAAGTATTCCATATTAAAAATAGTTTGTGGTGGGATATGCCTTTTTTAATTAAAAATTTAATGTACATTAACATTTTTAGATGAAAAACTGACAATCCAAAAACAGTTCTAAATTCTCCTTTGATTATTTTTCCCGAGCACTGAAGGCATGATATAGCTACAGAAATAAGCTAACAGTAAAGTTCTTTGAAAGACTATTTTCTGTCGTAGCTCACGTGTTCTTTGTTATAACCCTCCAGTGGTTTTCTGGTACAGAGATGAATCGGGTAAAACTCTTAGCTGGGACTCCAACCCACAAGAACTTGACTTAATTTCTGACCCATACCTCCTGCTCAGGCCTACTCACTGTCCCCTGCTGAGACCTACAACAGACCAAATTCTAAGTAGGATGAGTTGCTGATTTCCTGCACTCTTTCTGCATCCACCGGCACCTTCGATCCCCCACCACTCACATGGCCTTGCACTGACCCCTTGCTTTGGACCAGAGTAGGGCTGTCAGATTCAGAAAAAAAAAAAAAAAAAAAAAAGGAAAAGGAAAGAAGGGTAAGACATTCAGTTAAATTTGAATTTCAGGTAAACAACAAATAAATTTTAGCATCAGTATGACCCAAATATTGCATAGGGGCATACTTATACTAAAAACTCACGTGTTGTTTACCTGAAGTTCAAAGGTAACGGGTGTTCTGTATTTGATCCAACAACTCCAGCTTAGGAACCCTCTTGGGGTGTCACATGGTGATCTGGTCTTCAATGCAAGAGTCTTTTTCCCATCCGTTTCTGAGCCTCTGACTCCATAATGAAGCCTACCTGTCTACATTCTTTTCAGATGTCCAAGTGACCAGTCATCAAATCAGAGAGACTAATGTTAAGCTCTCTTTCTTGGAACTGACAACAGCCTTAATCAATAGTTCCCAAAACATGGCGTGTGCGCAATTAGTAGTACATGACTGAATTCTTTTGTTATTTTTTGTTGTTTTGTTTTCACTGTATTTTTTTTTTTTGGTGATCAATAATAACACTTTCTACTCATTAATAACACTACTGCTTTCCCATTTACGGTAGTGATATAAATTTATTTTTAAATTTATTTTAAAATAAACTTAAGTGTTTTTTTTTAAAAAAAAAAAAGGTGAATCAATATAAGGGTGAAAAGTAAGTAAACAATAGCACAGATGCTACTCAGATAAAGTGATATCATGACAGTGGCACCAAAAGGACTGACGTTTAGGAAACAATGACCTAAAGCCCACAGACCAAATCTGGCCCCCCACCCATTTTTGTAAATAAAGTTTTATTGGGACATGGCCACAACCATGCGTGTATGTATTGCTTATGGCTGCTTTCATGCAACAACAGCAGACCTGAGTAGTTGCAAAAGAGATCATACGACTCACAAGGCCTAAAATATTTACTCTCTGGCCCTTTACGAAAAAACAAGTTTCCTGACCCTTGACCTAAAGCATCACTCATCCAAGCTAGTCAAAAGAAAAGATAGAACTTTGAAAGTCCCCATGACAGAGATATTTTTGGACAACCCAGCCTAAAGCCGAAATGGTCCTCCATTTCCCATTTCAGATTCTTTTTGTTAACCTCCTTCCCATGCCTGGATCTGCTGAGGCTTTCATCCTTCATTCTCATGCTTAAGATTCAGAATAATATCTGCTTCTTCCAGTAAGCCTTCCCTTATTAACTCAGATCCACCTACACCCTGAACTAGGTGATAGTAAGTGAAATACACCAACATGCTTTTATCGAGTTCTCTTTAAAAATACAAAAAGAAAAAAAAAGATCTGTACTTATAGAGAAGCACGGCCATATAAGGCAAAGCCTTTTAATAACAAAACAACTCAATACTTGAGTACAGAATATGTTAAAGTTAGCATAAATAGGTAACACAGTAACTTCCATAATCATGCACAAATTACTTCTGAAACAATGGTTAGGCTCTGGAAATAAAGCTTTAATCAGCCGCCAACGTCTGAGTAAGCATAATTGCACCCCGCTAGTTAAACATCCTTAAGCATGATAGCATTCTGATCCCACAGGTCAGCAATATTGCAGCATCTCAAGCCAATTCACTAAGATGGGAAGACACAGACACCTTAGGTTTAAAATAAAATTAAAATACAGCCCCTATTGTGCTGTTACAGTCATTGAATATATCTAGAAATTTTCCCAGCCTTGGAAAACACCAGATAGATAGATAGATATGTGGATTCCAGCTCAACGTCATCTCCTTGATAAACCTTTCCAAGCTGGCCCAGACAAAATTTGTTGCCCTTCCCTCTGAATATCTATTGACTCTGGTTGCTCTTGAAAGTCCAGTAGTCACCAACGTGCCATAACTGTGTACCTGGTGACAAGTCACTGACCTGGTTGCCTCTAAGTCCAGGCCTATGTTTGACTTGCTTTCTCTAGCCTAACACAGGACAGGGCTAGTTAAGTTTTGGCAAAAAGAAGCGATGAAACACTCAAAGTTGTTCCAAATGAGATCCAAGGAGAATATGACAAGTAGCAGAATAAAACAAAACTAAGTAAATGTTTCTGTACTAATCAAAGAAACGTTCTGTTTGTAACCCAGTTTGGGTAACAAGTTATGCCTATCACGGCAAGACATACAATGAGTAGTGTTGGGGGAGGGGTGGATCAATGACCTCTAGCCTTTCCCATTTTCTATGCTTTCTCTTCCTGTCAAGTTCTTATCATCTGCCTACTGCTGCTCTTTTTCTCTTAGAAAATAAGCCAGCATCAGTCATTTGCACATTAGTATGAATAAGATAATTAGTTACCTCTCCCAGTTACCTCTCTCAGTTCTAACAGAGGCAGTAAAGTCATTATCCCAAATTAAAGGAACCAGAAGGATGTGCAACAGGCCAAGGAAAACGTCAAACACAACCCAACTCTGCCTACGAGTCAAGACTGTTGGGATGGAAAGTTACCTTGGCTCAAATAGAGATGTACAAAATGGCGGCAGTAATGGTGGGGATTGAAATACATACAATGATTATTTTTAGCATCCTTTCCAGATCTTAGAGTCACTTTGTTTATTTCAGAACATAATAATATATTATTTGCAACTGTGTGGTACATGTTTAAAAAAGTAGAGACCTTGAGCCGAAGTGAAAAACTTCAAGGAAAATTTTACTGTATTCATGAGAAAGACAAAAACATCCTAAAAAACGTTTGTTCTCTATGTGATTTTTCTAGCCTTTACATGTCTATAGCTGGTTTTTTTTTATTTGGGTATTTTGGGAGAAGCCTCACTGATTATGCCAAATAGGAAAGGAAGGAGAGAAAAAAACTACGAAAGAGCTGTGCTGGCTGAGCAAACCGTTTAAGTAAACACCTAGTAATAGGGGAGCGGAAGAAATGTTAAATCCAGAGGGAACTATATACCATGTGTTCCAGTATCTATCCCGGTTAGAATGCCACAATCCCAAAGGAGAAGTGCTCTAAAAAGCATAATATGAGTATCAGCTCTCATCATTCAATATAGTTTTTCAACCCTTTCAAAATTACATTGAAAAAATCTATAGAACGCACGTTTAGATTAATGAACTGTTTGGATCTGGATCAATAAGCACTCGAGGCTCTGTGCCGTTGACACCTGCTGGGAACATCTAGAATGCTTCATGAAGGGCAGAGCCAGTCGGCACTTTGTAACTACAGGGGTTCCACTTAATAAACAAGCAATCTAATACATGACCTCTGCAGATTAATTTCCTGAGAGCAAGTAAATAATCTGGCTTCAAAATTTCCCTGATTATGCATATAATTACAGTATCACTTACCAATTAACACACTGATTTAAACCTTCTTGGGATTATGTATTTAAGAGTATAAAAGAGATCATTCTGTCATCATCCAAACACTCAGAAATGCTCTAGTTTGGCAAAGAATCACAGAGAGCATAACTTTCCACCCAACTGATTTCTCTCATGGAAGAAAAAGCTATGATGCTAAGGTTATAAATGATACCTTAAAATATCATAGACCATAATTATTGTCTCAATAACTGGACCACAGTGACACCCATTAGCAAAGGTTTGTACATGACATAATAACAAAGTCTTGGGGAAGCTTCATCATCTCCTGAAATATTTCTGTAGAACCACAGATTTATAAAACTGCTTCTCTAGCTCGGATTATTACTATTTTTTAATTTACTGCAGCAACGAGGGTATAATTTATCCACCATTAGACAGTTACATAAATAGACAAAGATATATGGTAGAGATTCTTCTCCACTTTAGACAAGTATAATGATTAATGTTAGTTTGTTATTTCTTATTCCTACATAAAATTTCTCATTAAAAATGTTAATATATCCCTTCACAAGGCCACATAGTGATGGGGGAAAAGAATAAAGATGAAATTGCTACACAGCATGCATACATATGTAAAAGAAGTTAAAAATAATAAATCAACATGGCAAATATAATGAAGCCTGCTGTCGAACAGTAAAAGCTGTCAAAATGAGGTTTTATTATTAAGAACTTTATATCCAACTGTTCGGCTGCGTAAAATCTTTCATATCACTTGTGTACTTTCAGGGAGAGGATTCACATCTGGGATGAAATTGTCATGGTGCCGCATTCCTGATTCCTTCCCCTGGTATTACTTTCTGAATAATTATTTGAATCTCCACAGAAAATGAAAGTTGACTGAAGCTAACTGCAAAATAACAAGCTTTTACACGCAGAAAAGCCACTCTGTGGTGTTTTCTCTAACGGTAAATATTTCAAAAAGGAATGCTTAAGCATTGGAAAAATAAAGATGTCACTGGTTCAAACTCCAGAACTACAGTTTTCTCAGTAAGATCATAACGCAAACAATCATAAATATGATTTAAAGTTACAACTCTGGCGTCAATATTTAAAGCACAGTCTTAGCATTTTGGCAATTCTTCTACACATGACCATTGTACGATGTTGCACAAATGATTTAACTTCTTTGTACCCCATTTTCCTATCTAAAATAAAATTCTACCCCATAGATTCATCCAAAAAATAAAATAAAATAAAATAAAATTACAACTCTGGGGAAACACAGTCAGTTAACTTTGGACTCCATTCTTATGTCTTCTAGAGAAGTAAAGCCCCTAATATAATGCTTTATGATTCCAGAATATATAATATTGACATTGTGATTGTTTTGGAGACATAATAACTAATTATTCAGAAAGAGCAAGAAAATAAACCAATCCAACTCCTCCTCCAACCTTAATCCCTAATTTAAAGGAGCAGAAAATACGGCTTCATAGAATCGGAAGTCCCAAGTGCCATTCCAAAATAAAAGGAACACTTCAAATAAACTTCAATCCCCCTGACAGCATACAAACAAAAACAGCAGCTATATACCAGCTTCTCCCCAAAACAAAACCCAGTGAAATGACTGAGAATTTCAGCTACCAAAATCCAACTCTGTGAAACTCTGGGGGTGTCAGCAGCTACTCAATAAAAAGGAAAACTGAAAATAGTACAAAAATGGCTCCTAATAGCAATAATGTATACTTCTGCGGTCATTACCGGTCAGATAATAACCGGCAGTGACCTTCAAACCGTACATTATGGTTAAAGTATGGTCTAGTGCTCATTGCAGATGTGTAGCTTAGAAATAAACAGTAAATGCTCAAACCGTTCCAAGGCTGCTTGCATGCATGGATTTTTTCCCTCCCCAGCATTATCACACCAGGAATCTTATAATGATCTGAAAAATATGTACCTAGGGTAATAGTGCTATACTGAAAAGATAAATACCCAGACCGATGTAATCGAAAACACACACAGAAAGCAGCTTTCCTGTAATGCAGGTGAATGTTTTATAACACGAAGACTCGGAGAGAACATTCTGACCTTTTTAAGCCTCAGCTGTCAGGAAAGCTGCAGGGATCTTGGTTAATTTATAAATCCCCTCTGCGAAATGGTATAATATTAATATTCCCATTCTGCAGGTCAAAACAGTGAGGCCCAGGTAAACCAAATGGCCTGTTATGGGAGGAAGCAAGGTAATGGCTCTGAAAATTAACCTCTCTGTAGGTCAGGCCTGGGTTCCTACATTAAGGTAAATTTTTTACAATTTTCAAATTCCTTCATCACAAATCTATTGGTATTTCTTTCCCATCTCCTGTAAACTAGGGGATTGCGCACATTAAAAAACTTTTTTTTCAAATGTACAGGGAATGTTGCATCTGTTTTCTTCTTTGTAATTTTTCTGCTCAACCATTTTTTTTTAACATCAAATAATCTTTGCAAATGCATCTCTGGCCAACATGGAAGAAACTGTACAGTCTGGGAGCCATGCTTGGTCTAACTAAAGCTTTCTTGGACATTCCATTCCAAGACTCGAGAAAAGAGTTCCACTGCTTTATCAAGAATTACCATTGGTTATTTCTTGGCAAAGCAGTAGTGGGGAGAGTACAGAAAATTGGGCACTTCCTAGAATACAGATGAAATGAAGCCAGTTACAGCTACTTTTTTTTTTCCAGTTGTTTAAAACACAAAAGAAGGAAAACAGTGACCCCAGCTTCCCTCCTCTTTTTCATTACTCCAATGAGCTAGTTCCTCCAGAGTGGACATCTGCCTGGGTTCCTTGGGGCCACAGTTCTCACCCCTTGATCACAAGTTCATGCCTAAAGCTGAGAACCAGCTCACTAATTAAACACAGGAACTCTTCGGTTCCAAGTTTTCTTACTACCAGCATTCTCATCCTCTCCTTGCCCACCTGGAAAACAATCTCACTCAACTGATTTTTGGTGGGGTCTTTACTGAAGAAGCTGAGAGGCAACTTTCTTTCGAAGATGTATTGGCTTCATCTTTCCAGGGGGAGAGCTCAGGATCTCTGCCGATGCCAGTGGTGATCAGCCCAACACCATCGGAGCTGCCGCACAGCTGAACAGGCCATAGCTAGGTGGGCAAATACCTGTCTAGGACAGTGGTTCTCAACAGGGGTGACTCTGTTCCCCAGGAACATTGATCCATGTCTAGAGACATTTTGAGTTGTCATAACTGGGGGGATGGGGGGCTTGATTCTTGGCATCAAGTGGGTAGAGGCCAAGGAACACATGGAAAACACACACACATACACACACACACAACAAAGAATTATCCAGCCCCAGGGACTTCCCTGGTGGTCCAGTGGCTAAGACTTTGCCTTCCAATGCAGGGGGTACAGGTTCAATCCCTGGTCGGGGAGCTAAGATCCCACATGCCTCAGAGCCAAACAAAACTAAAACATAAAACAGAAGCAACATTGTAACAAATTCAAAAAAGAGTTCAAAAATGGTCCACATTAAAAAAAAAAAATCTTAAAAAAAAAAAGAATTACCCAGCCCCAAATGTCAACAGTCCCCAGGTTGAGAAACCCAGGTCTAGATGCCTTGCTGTTTAGAACAGGTGTCCCCCGACTCAACCCATCCCCGGTACTTCCCCAGCATCGAGCACAGAAGGTCCTCAATCCGTGCTGGTGGAAATGCAGGCAGTCCATGGTAAGAGAGCAGAGGGGTGGGCCCGTCTTCCCCATCCCACCTGATGTCCTAGTGTCTTCCATTTTCTTCTTTCGGTCTCTTTCTCTTTTACTATTGTCCCATTCCCCCTCTCTTTTTCTACTCTCTGTTCTTTCTCTTTGCCTTCAAAAGGCTACATTTGGAGAGTGCTTCACAGTTTCCAAGGAGCTTAGCCTATGTGATCTCCAAAACAACACAAGGGAAATATTACATCCTTACTCAATACAGGGTGAAACCGAAGCTCACACAATATAAGCAATTGGTCCAAAGTCACCCAAGTTACTACACTGTAAAGGAGAGACCGGATGTGTGTCCAGCTCCAGGGCCACGAGTTCTCTCCTGGCAAAGGACGGGCTGGGATATTACCTGCTTGTGCTGCAAGGAGGTGGCTGACCCATGTTCTAAAATGAACTCCAAAATATTCCTAAGTAGTTGGCCAGTAAGAATGATGTAACGGGAAATAGACAAACTTCACTTTCAGACCAGCATCTCCCCCCTCTGTCCTGTGATGGCTGTAAGCCAAAGGCATTCAGGTGCTGAAAAATGGAAGTGTATCCTCCTTATCATTAGCTATACAAATGCCTTATTTTAAGAGCCTCGGGCCATGGGTAATCCCAGGTTTTATGAGATCCAAGCATAACTGACATGGGACCCAGTGCCACAAGCCACTGACCTCATCAGTGAGGAGAGGCCCAACACAAGGGCAGAGCCTAGTGTCATACTGCTGCCGGACATGACAAAATACACGTGGAATTTCACCGCAAATCCCCAACTGCTGAGCCTGGATAAGCGGCACAGTACACCTTTGGTCGGTGTCTGGCCTCAGGGGCACTGGGCCGAGGCGGTAAATATAAAAAAATAATAATAATCAAAGAACTGGAAAGTCAGCTGTGGGCGCGCACACACATGTATTCATAACTGCCGTAAAACTAATAAACACATGTGTTTTCCTCCATCTCCCGAGTTCTTCTGTGTCCCAGGCCCTGTGCTGGGTAGCAAAGAGACAAAGATGAATTGGCCTGACAGTCATCCTCTACAGGGTCTAGTAAGGGAAACAAGACATATCAACAGGTGAATCACATTCCCAAGAGACCAGTGCCACACTGGAAGGTCAGGAAGCTTGGGGATCAACCCACAGAGGAAGCAGTAAGTGGCCCTGCCTAGGGAAGGTGACACGGAAGCTGGGACAAAAAAACAAGGAGAGGTTTGCCTGTGGGAAAGGGGAGCAGCACAGAGACAGCGTGGGCAAAGGCATGATATCAACAGAATCAGACCTGCTCAGCAACAGTGAGATGTATTTTTCCTTACATATGACTTGAGGAGGGTTTTCTTGTGACAGGCCCTGTGTGAGAACCTGTACAGGGAGACGGAAATCAGACTGAGAAACGCTTTATATGCCAAGCGAAGGCGTTCGGAAGATACCCCAGAAGCCTGCACTTCTTTTTAACTTTTCAGGGGCTACCCAGATAAGATACACATTTTCCATTATAACCGAGCGCTTCCTGACCAGATTTGCAGCTGAAACAAATGTTTTACAAGATAACACTCACCTTTTCTACGTGAAATTCATTCTGTTCCTCTTCGTATTTTTGAATGTTTGTTGCAAACTGCGTAAAATGATTTCATGAGCCACATATCAGTTTTATCCTACAGTTTTTAAACCCTGCTACAAGCCACAGGGAAGCAAGAGAATTTTTTAAATTGGGAACTGACAAAATCAGGTATATTTAGGATGATAATTTGGGCAGCAAGGTGAGAGGTGGACTGGAGTTGGGCACCCTGGGATTAGGGAAGCCTGCTAGAAGCCAGAGTCCATAACAGACATGATCTGAGTCTGCACTAAGGTAATGACCCTGAAGATGGAAAGTAGGGCAAAGCTCTAGAGCCTTTAAGTCACAGAATCAACCACCCTGGGTGACTTATTACAGCAGGAACGAGGGAAAAGCTTCTAGATTGAAAGGTTGATGGGATGACCCCCCCCCCCCAATGGAAGTGTCCAGTAAAGATGCCTCCAAATTTCAGAAGATATGTCTAAAGATGGAAACATGGATGGAGATGTAATTAGCAGAGATATGATCATTAAAGCCTTGGGGTGGATGCGTTCTCCTAGAGGGTCATATAGAAACAGCAAAGAGGAGAAATAGACATGGAAACACCAAACTGAAGAACCAGACAGAAGAACCAGAGAGACTGTCAAAGGCAATGGAAGAGAGATCAGTGGCCACCAATGGAAGGCTGGCCATCATCATGGCCTCATCATTATCCAACATGATACTTTATGTTCATTTCCATATTTATTTATTGCCTGCCTCTCCAATACAATATGATACACTTCTGCATCTCCAGAACCTAGAAGAGTGCCCTCAGCACATAGTAGGACTGAAGAAATATTTGCTGAGTGAGTGAATGAATAAAGTAAGGAATGCAAGCCAAGGAAGGAAAGGATCTCAAAATATGGGAGTTGTCAACACAGGCAACTGCTTAAAAGAATCAAGAAAGAAGAAGACTGAAAATAGGTCATTAGTTTTGAAAATTAGGTCATTGGTAACCTTAGCAAGAGTCCTTTTGATAAAGTGTTGGGACAAAAGCTAAATTGGTATGACTTCAAAGAAAATGGGGGTGAGGGCACTAATTGCAAGGGAATAGGAGGCAATGTCAAGAGAAGGTTAATCTGGGAGAGGAGAGATGAACGCAATCTGATATCACATATAGGCTTAGATGAATAAGCCTGAGGAAAGAAACTGAAGATAAAGAAGGGGAAAAGCAACGGAATAAGCCAGTGAAAAGGGTAGAAAGGCTTAGGGAGGCCAGCATACAAGTGAAGAGGTTGTCTTAGCTCATTCCAGCTGCTATAATAAAATGCCATAATCTGGATGGCTTATAAACAACAGAAATTTATTTCACACAGTGCTGAAGTCTAGGAAGTTTCAGATTAAGGTACCAGCAGGTTCACTGTGTGGTGAGAGCCCACTTTCTGGTTCACAGACAGCACCTTCTAGCTCTGACCTCACATGGTGGGAGGAGCGAGGGATCTCTCTGGGGTCTCAGGTACAAGGGCTCCAATCCCATTCATGGGGGTCCCACCCTCCTGACCAAATCACCTCCCAAAGGTCCCCCCTCCTAATACTACCATAGCGGTTTTAGGATTTCAATATGTGAATTTTGAGGGGACACAAACATTCAGACCACAGCAAAAGTTGACTTTAATAAGCTTTGTCTGTTACAGAAAAGGAGAGAAGGAGTGGATTGTCATGGGTAAATGTTCTGATATATGCAAGGAAAATGAAGGAATCCCCAGCTGATGGATTCATTTTTCCTTTGTGAAAGATGAGGAAAAATTACCTGCATAACCTGCATAAGGTGAGGAGTAGCTTGTTTTGAATGGGCTGCCATGGGGAATCCAAAGGTGGCTAATTAGGGGAAAGCAAAGAGATTTCAAGAAGCACTGAGGATCTAACCAAAACTGGAAAACATAATGTTATGGTGGCGTCCATCAGCATGGTTATGGAGCTCCCTTTAGTGATGCTGAAAGCCCAGAGCAGAAGCAGAAAAAAAAATTGGGTTTACCATGCATCCACAGTGTGGTCTAACGAGGATTGTCCTGGAAGAAAGCCTACCCTCCTTCTCCACCAATAAGAGTAGGTAGTCCCTGTCTTAGCCACACTGTCCCATCAAGGTTGCTGGGTCCTGAGCGTGTCATCATAACTCTATGAGCTTCTTACCAATAACTGTGGATCATAATATTGTTCTAGTCTCACTGACTTATGCGGGGGGCCCAAATAGGACAATTTATTTGAACGACTTTTGCCAACTCCTAAGTACTACTGAGGTCACCCACCTTGCTGCTTTCCCAAACAAGTCTTGTACCATCTTTTTTTAATACAGTTGTGCCAGGATGTATTGAACACCTACTAGGCACCCGGCAGTCTCCTTCTCTCCAACTATTCCCCTTGCCCCATGAGAATCACATTTTTGACCTACAGAATAAGGACAATTTACATAGGAGACCCTTAATTCATTCAGTATCTATTTAAATTACTTCTCCATGAAAAGAACTTCTGCCAACGCTAATGCCTTAGAGATGGAACCAAGGAGAGAGAAATTTGCTTTTGTTAGCGGACTCCATAATTACACGGAGATATGTCCACCTGGGTAATAGCTCGTGGGATTTTTTTTTAACTTTTTATATAAACGTTTCAGGTTCTTACCTTGCTACGTTGACTTTTTTTCAATATTAATTGCCTCCATAGTCTTAATCTATAGCAACATTTCTAACCATTGTCCCTGTACATTTTTATTTCTTCCTCAGGAGACTGCTACTGGATAACTCAATTTAAATTTTTTAATACCATGAATAAATATTATCCGCCTTCTCTCTAGAGGGGACAAGCGATTCTCTGGAGGGTTAGCGTCAACTCTTTGACAGTTTACTTCATGAAATAGGTTTCTGGGTTTCAGTGTGGTCCATAAGTTTCATAAACTAGGAGAACCCACATCTCCTTTAACCAGTGTTAATTACCATCATCTGCAGAAGGGACCTATAAACCCTCACCTTCAATGCATCTGTCTACAGGCACTGAGTTTATGAATGAGGTCTCTTGCCTAAAGGATTATTGGATAGCCTTTTATATAACGAGTCTCCTCCTCTGTTGATTCGCAGATCCCAGACAATGGGGTCACCTGGGAAGCTAAGTTGCAGCCATAAATTATTCCTTTTTGCATGACTGGAGCAGCTGCTCTGGCCACAC
This sequence comes from Stenella coeruleoalba, assembly GCF_951394435.1. Classification (NCBI taxonomy): domain Eukaryota; kingdom Metazoa; phylum Chordata; class Mammalia; order Artiodactyla; family Delphinidae; genus Stenella; species Stenella coeruleoalba. Next base: position 50,738,843 of record NC_137149.1, read on the forward strand.
AGTCCAGCTCTCTCCTGTTCCAACGTAGAGGGTGATCTTAGACCCCCGTCACTTTTTTTTTTTTTTTTTTTGCGGTACGCGGGCCTCTCACTGTTGTGGCCTCTCCCGTTGCGGAGCACAGGCTCCGGACGCGCAGGCTCAGCGGCCATGGCTCACGGGCCCAGCCGCTCCGCAGCATGTGGGATCCTCCCGGACCGGGGCACGAACCCGTGTCCCCTGCATCGGCAGGCAGACTCTCAACCACTGCACCACCAGGGAAGCCCCCCCCCCCCCACCTCCCGTCACTTTTTAAATAAGCTCTAACTCCTCCCATTCCCGAGCACGTGTTCTGTTCCCTGGATAGCCCAATTTTTACTGCTGAAACTCAAGAAGCTATTAAAGTCTCCTCAACCTGGCAGAGCCCCGGGACCAGATGGTGTTCTCCTGGTTCTTATAAAGCCTTTATTAACAAAATGACACCAAGCCTCACTGGCCTCCATAATGACTGCTTTTCCCACCCACGGTAGACCCTAGATGGGGAGGATGACCTGTTGATTGCTATTCTTGTCATCATTGTCAAAACATCTCTTGAACTCCGAATTGCTCTGAATCTTCACTTGGGTCCCTCCGATCCCTTGCAGGGCACTGATGAGAACTGCTCTCTCTCCCCAAAAAGGAAAGAAAGCCAAAGCAAGGGCTAAAGCTAATGAGAAGCATAAACAACAGACTACAGAGGGGGTTTTGCTAGGAATTCGCCGCCCCTTTCAGGATTTTGAACAGTTTGGCAATGATGAAGCTTTCGGCAGCCCCTCTCAGGAAAAGTCAGAGCTGTTAATTGCTAAGCCAGCCTCGTGGGATCTGCATGGATGACTCACTTTCAATCGGTGTAGTTTTTCATCATGAGCCGATGCAGCATGCCACACGTTACTCTAAGTGTCGAGGCTACATCAGGGTGCCCGGGATTGCTGAGTGAGTCAGTAAAGGAATACAGAATTTCTCACCTCCAGGTCACTAGTTCAAATGCAAAAGGCCATGGAGAGCCATTATCTTCCCGTGGACTCTGGGAAAGTTTTCAGGCGCTATCAGCTGCCACAAATGATGCTCGCGTGACAAACACTCACTGCACAGCATCTCAGGAAGAGCTTGGAAACTCACGCTCTCCGAGGTCATACTGGGCTTGGGAAAGCTGAGGCTATAGCAGCCCTTTTCCACCTGTTCTGTGAACTTTGCCAACACCACCAAAATGATCATAAATGCAAATTCCCCCTCAACGCGTTTTTGAAATTACTTTAAAGTTCAACAGTTTTACTCTCACCTAATTTTTGTCCACTCATAACAGGCTGGTGGAAACAGGTTAGCAGTTGAAACTTTTAAGATTCCCCCCAAATTCAACCCTGACGTGGGGGAAATGGGCAGAGCCCGTGAGAACTGCCTGTACATTCTGCTCAGAAATGTTAACTCACCAGGGAATTTTCTCAGCACGGGTGCTTTACAGCTCAGGACCTTTTCTTGCTGAATACTGAAGTTATTTCTGGAAAAACAATTCTTATTTCCAAAGTAATATGGCTGGTGACACAGAAACGTCCCTTCTTGTTTATCCACTGTCCATCCTAAGATTGGCTCTTTTGGGTTTAACTCTTTGCCCTCTTTCTTCACCCTCACTGAGATGTCGTCCTCCTCCTGTCCCTTACTGGAACCTTCTCTAGAAGTACAGCCACAGACCCAGAGCTCAATTCCTGCCTTTGTAGGCAGCACGGTCCTTTCTGCTGATGGCATGGGTAGGCCAGTGAATCTTCCGGATCCCATACTCCCTGTATCACCCAGAGCCAGCAGAGCGGCTGATACTGGTAAAAATGACAACATAAATTACATAAAGGAATGTCCTGTACTGCGGCAATCCTAGCATTTGTTCATTTCTGCATGCAGCCCAAGCCCTTCCCCACACTGGGTCTTTGAACGAGATGTTTCCTCTCCTTGGAAGCCCTTCCCACTTGCTATGCCTCCTAAACACCTGTGTTTTCCTCAGATCTCACCCACATCACCGCTTCTCCCCTACTCTCCCTGAGGAGGGCAACTAGCCCTGTCGCGGCACGAGCACTGACATGTACGCCCCCGGTTAAGGTCCACCTCCCACTCTGGACCACAGACTCCCACGGGGGCAAGACAGCATCCTTGTTCCTCTTCCTCACCTCCATACCCAGCACTGAGCACAGAGCTGCCACATCGTGGGCACCTCAGAAGTTATGTGTCCAATGAATCCATGACCTCATTTAACATTCACAACCACCCGATGCTTTTTTAAATCTCCACTTTACTAAGGAGGACGCGGAGGCTCCGAGAAGATAAATCACTCGACCCAAACCACACAGCTAATAAGTTGGCAAAAGCAAGGCTGGAACCCAAGGCCATGAGGCTCCCAAGCCCTGCTCCTTCCCATCATTTTATATGACCTCGCTCCCAGGTCTCAGTCAACGCTAGGCTGTGAAAGAGTCCACGTGATTTCCTAGCTCCTGACGTGTCTGTTGTCAGTTTAGCAGGGTGGGCACCTGGGGTGCCTCCACCCAGCCCCATGCACACCACAGCCCATGGTACAAATCAATCACTCTTCTACTGAGCAAAATAAAGCCTTCGATTCCTTACCTACGCCTATATATTCATGAGCAATATGACATTCCCAGACAGGGCCACGACTAGGGCAGGGCCAGCGAGGCACTTGCCTTGGGTGCCAAAGTTAAGGACACATCAAAATCTCATTAACCAAGATATTTTAATGCAATATGTTAAAAAACTGACACAAAAAAAATTGATGACGAGCAAAACGTCAAAATCTTAAGTCAAGGCGGGATGGGCATTACCGATTTTTCTCCCACCTCAGGCTCTAGTGTGGCTTGGCAAGGCAGTGCTCACTGCACCTCTCACAGGTAAGCAGAGGTGGCAGACGAGTTGACACCTCTTTGCCACTCCAGGGTGTCTGCCTGGTGAGGAATGTCTGCCTGACTTGCTTTACGGAGAACTCAGCAGAGCAACGTGAACACATGGGTATTTTGTTTGTCAATAAGCGATGGTGTCTGTCTTCCCCATCAGACGTGGAACTACAAACCTGAAAGTTATAAGAGCTTCCTCTCTTAAAAGACTGGACTCCTTTTTAAAATTTATTTTATTGAAGTATAGTTAATTTATAATGTTGTGTTAATTTCTACTATACAGCAAAGTGATTCAGTTATACATATATATATTCTTTTTCATATTCTTCTCCATTATGGTTTATCCCAGGATATTGAATATAGTTCCCTGTGCTATACAGTAGGACCTTGTTCTTTATCCATTCTATAAATAATAGTTTGCATCTGATAATCCCAAACTCCCAATCCTTCCCTCCCCCTCTCCCCCCTCCCCCTTGGCAACCACAAGTCTGTTCTCTCTGTGAGTCTGTTTCTGTTTTGTAGATCTGTTCATTTGTATCATAGTTTAGATTCCACATGTAAGTGATATCATATGGTATTTGTCTTTCTCTTTCCGACTTACTTCACTTAGTATGATAACCTCTAGGTCCAACCATGTTGCTGCAAATGGCATTACTTCATTCTTTTTTATGGCTGAGTAGTATTCCATCATATATATGTACCACATCTTTATCCATTCATCTGTTGATGGACATTTAGGTTGTTTCCATGTCTTGGCTATTGTAAATAGTGCTGCAGGGCTTCCCTGGTGGCGCAGTGGTTGAGAGTCCGCCTGCCGATGCAGGGGACACGGGTTCGTGCCCCGGTCCCGGAAGATCCCACATGCCGCGGAGCGGCTGGGCCCGTGAGCCATGGCCGCTAAGCCTGCACGTCCGGAGCCCGTGCTCCGCAACAGGAGAGGCCACAACAGTGAGAGGCCCGCGTACAGCAAAAAAATAAATAAATAAAAATATAAATAGTTCTGCAATGAACACTGGGGTGCATGTATCTTTTTGAATTAGAGTTTTCTCCAGATATATGCCCAAGAGTGGGATTGCAGGATCATATGACAACTCTATTTTTAGTTTTCTAAGGAACCTCCATACCCTTCTTCATAGTGGCTGTACCAATTTACTTTCCCACCAACAGCACAGGAGTGTTTGCTTTTCTCCACACCCTCTCCAGGATTTGTTATTTGTAGGCTTTTTAATGATGGCCATTCTGACTGATATGATGGTGGTACCTCATTGTAATTTTGATTTGCATTTCAAGACTGGGCTTTTGTTTAGCAAAGCAATAAACAAACATGAGAGATGATGTCAGATTGCCTTAATATCTTGTGAAGGGAAGAAAGGAGATGAGGATGGACCTTTTTCCTACACAGCTTCCGGGGCCACCTCTTGCCCCATATTCTGTGTGAACAGTTCCCCCTGGAGGAGTGGAGGCCACAGCTCAGGTGTGCAGAGGGACAGTAACGGAGGCCCAGAGTGGCCACTTTAGCTGGTGTGGTCAGGGAGGAGGTCTCTAAGGAAGGGACATATAGAACCTGAAGAGTGCATGTAGTCAGCTCAGAGCTGAGGGAACTAAGGCCCCAGGGCTGGCAAGCGCTTGGTGTCTGTCTTAGCTTGGACTGCCATAACAAAATACCACAGACTGGCTGACTTCAACAACAGGCATGTACTTCTCAGTTCTGGAGGCTGAGAAGTCCAAAATCAAGGAGCTGGCTGACTGGTTCCTGATGAGGGCACTCTTCCTGGCTTTTAGCAGGGCATCTTCTTGCTGTGTCCTCACATGGCAAAGAGAGAAAGAAGCAGGCTCTCTGGTGTCTCTTTAAATAAGGACATTAATTCCATCATGAGGACCCCAGCCTTATGACTTCACCTAATCCTAATTACTTCCCAAAGGCCCCATCATATTTGGGGGTTTAGAGCTTCAACATATGAGTTTGGGCATGGGGCATGGGGGCCCAATTCAGTCCAGAGTAGCATCCAACAATTAGAAGAAAGACATGAGTAGTTAGACAGAGTGACCCAGGGAGAAGACTGCAGGGGATGAGGCTGGACATCCTGTAGGACTTTGAAGACCATGGTAAGGACTTTGGATTGAAATCTGTAAATAAAGGAAAGCCACAAGAGGAAGTTAGCTGGAAGACGGTTGATCCAATGACCATATGTCAGCGTTCACTCTGGTCCCAGGTAATGAGCTGGTTGGAAGGGAACAGCACAGAGGGTGGGTAGATTCAGTAGGAGGTCCAAGATGGGATCAGGGGGAGGCAAAGATGGAGATGAACAAACTGACTCAGCGGTAGAACTGATAGCACTTGGTGATGGATTTGATGTGGAGGAACAGGGGAAGAGAGGACAATTCTTGGGTTTTGGCTTAAGCAACAGGATAGAATGACTGAGGTAATAAAAGACTGAGTAAGAAACAGATGTGAGTTGGAGTTGGAGTGAAGGGAGCATTATCCCATTCTCTATGGAGCAGGGATTTTCCACCAGAGATGAGGGCATGATACTGGAGAAAAAAACCTACATTCCTACTGATAATACCCATACCACTGGCTGAAAACAATCACCTAAGATTTTAGTCTCCATCAATCCTCCCACTTGTGTCTTACTCATGGCAGTAAAGTTTATTCCCAATAATACTGCTGCAATTTTTTAATTCATCATACTTGTGTTTTAGAATTATCAGAGCAGTGAAATTTATATTCAAGAGCATTATTACAATTTTTGACTGCTAATGAAATTATTGTTTCTGCTTGTGATGTGTTTTGGAGCTATAATGATAAAAAGTTCCTCTCAAAAATACCACTGCAATGTTGATGTCCTCAAAACCTGCCATAAATGACAAACTGCAGAGTGCCTGTGAGCAGTTAATCTCTCTTCTTGGAAAAGCTGGGCATCATGTTTGTATCACGGTAGGATCTAGGCCCTTTAGTAGAAGATAATTAAAATACTAATGGTTGAAACTCACAGTCCAGAACTGAGGTTGCCAAACATTTTTGATCCTGTACTTCATTAGTAAAATAAAACCAAGCACAAATCCCCAGAATGTTTTTTTAATTTATAATAAAATATGATATAATTTAATATGTGATATAATTTAATATAATTTAATTTTATATATACATATAATATATATTATATATTATTTCTACTGCACTAATATATTATATGCATTATAGCCTATGAACCAAAAAGAACTTAAGAGGATGAGACACAAAACAAAAAGACATTGAAATTCTAACATCTTCTTCCCTTTCCCCGCTGCCCTCAACACCTGAGTAAAAGCCCAGCAGTTTGGAAAGAATGGGCCTGGAATGCTGTCCTCCCCCAAGCCCCCGCCCCCCGTCTCTGATTCATATGCATCTTTCTCATTGTTTGAGGGAACTGATCTGACCATGGATTTCCACCCCCTAGGGCTAAATGCAGCACCCTAAGGGAAGGCTTAGGTGCAGGGGATGTGGAAGGACCGGCTTCATCCATTTTAAATTGGGGGATTTTTGAGTGAGAAGTTTAACTGAACAAAGGGACTTGTTCATAAAATCAAGCTTGAGAAGCGCCACTCCACAGAGCAGCTAGGGCTCCTTGGGCACACCAGTTAGAAGTTATCCGTCTGCTCCTTTCCATTCTCTGTACTTGCTGTAATTTCTTCCTGTTTTCTTCTTGACTTCTTCCAAGTTCCAGGCTAGAAGTCATTAAAGCAGCCTCCAATGACGATTCAACTGGTATCAGTAGACACTCAAACCTAGAGACGATATGGCCACAATCTGGGTGTTCCCACAAATGCTTTCACGTGAAAAAAAAAAAAAAAAGACTTCCAGAAGATAGAAAACATTCCAAGACAGGGTTAAATAGCTTCTCATCAGCAGGCACAAGGACCCCGCGGTCACTCTGTAGAGACTCCTGTTGTAATTGCTCTGATCTTTCCCATCAAAGGTCCAAGATGATCCCAATAAGATGACCCATTTACTCCAACAGACCCTGGAGTTTCTAACCCTGGATTTGCTGTGGATTTACCAACCAGTCATTGGCAAGTGACCCAATCCTCTGGGTCAAATCCCGTACCTCCATGGAGACTTTTTACCCAGAAGGAATTCTTCTAAAAGAGGAGTTGCTTCAGTGTCTCACTCTGACTTTCTCTCCTCCTCATCCAGCCCGTTTTGGAGCATACTCCCAATCTTCTGATCCCTGTTCAAATTCCTTGCCCTATAGCAAACGCAAAGAGAGGTCTCTCTCCTCCTAGGAGTTCCTAGAACAACGATTATCTGTGAGATTTATCTGACAGTTAATCCTGAGAGACCTTGTACTGTTGACCTCAACGGTTACTATGATGGTGGTAAACTTCATATGTCCTTCCAGTATCCCGAGGTAGACCAGAAGTATCTGCAGGGCAGGAACTATTTTTCATCTTCCCACAGGGAACGACACGGCACTTGACACACAGGAAGTGCCCAGGAGAGATTTGCTGAATTCCATGTGCTTCCAAGCTTACTGCCAGTTTCCTTTAACTCCTGTGAAAGGGAAGAGCAGTACGCACCTGGTGGGGCCGCGCCGAGGAGTGAGTCGGCCAGCTCAAGCACAGCACAGGTCACAAGTCAGAAACTACCAGCCCCAGACACGTTCACCTCATAGACACATTTAAATGTTTATTTTAAAATTTAAAATTTTGTTGTCAACAGTCAAAAATCAGGAGATGTCACACAAACACACACATATACACACACACACACTAGCAATTAAACTTGGAACACCTACTTTTGTTGAAAAATCAGAGCTCATCTCTCTACATGCATCCCTACCCGGCAACAATGGATGGGCCTTAGGGAGCAGCTGTCTCCTCTGGAGAAGCACAGATTTTTCTGGTTCACAACGTCCTCACCATTCCCAAGCTAGTTAACACAACATTAAGTGGAGATTTGAGACAATATAAAAATTCCTGTTTCTTAAAAACAGTCATCTCTTGTTTGTCAGAGCACTGTGGAATGGTAGGGACTGTGTGACAAGGACACACCCAGTCACACCCACCCAGCGCACTTCATTCATGTGCTTCCCTCCCTGGCGCTGGCACGTGTGTGTCTCACCTCTAGTAGGTGCTTCGGAAACAGCAGTTTTCCTGACCCACTTCCCCTGCCCTTATGCTCCTCTTCTAGCTCTGATTTATTCTTTCAACAACCTAATCGTTTCTCTGTGCCCTTTTATTTCCCTTTCAGATTTGTATTCCCCTGCCCCTTTCTGCCTGTGGGATCCTGCTGCTAGGACACTGGAATCAGACCTTACCTCATTCTTGGAGTCTAAGCTACTGCAGCCTGACTGCTGGAGCACAAGCAAATGAGCAGTCCAGTCAGGGAAGAGCTACACCACCCAGAAGAAAATTAATTCCTAAGGCTTGATGGACCTGGCAGAACCAGAGCCTTACTCAATCACAGGCCCAGGAGGCCGCGGAAAGGGGAGGAGGGACAGCCGCCCTGAACGTGGATTTTGCTGCCTCAGCCCAAGGCCGGCCTCACATCTGTCATGCCCACAGCCCTAGCTATTTGCCAAAGAAAAGAAGGAAGGAAAGAAGCGAAGAAGGAGGAAAGGAGGGAGGGAGGGAAGGAAGGAGGGAGGTGAGAGGTGAGGAAAGAGGAGGAGAGGGGAGGGAGAAACTCTGAGATGCCAAAAACATACTCATCATAGACACAGCTCTGAGCCCAGGAGTGTGGTGCTACCTGATTTTAGCAGAGCTACAATTGCAAAATTCAGCTGGTCCTTAAAATTCAGTAGCCCTAGAACAAAAAAGAACTGCTTGGCGGAGCTGTGACATTTAAGCGGTCATGCATTTTTCAACGTATCAGTTATGCAAAGATGTTTATATTCACTCTCTCCTCAGTCATGTTTCATTTAAATGGAGTGGAAAAAAAAGTCTTCCAAAAGTTTAATTAAATAAAATAGAATCATGGAAGTCAACGTTTAAAAAAAACAGACTTTAGAGGTGAAAAAGAGTACAAATTACATAAATAATAAGGGAAAAATAAAAGCAGAAGAGTAAACTTAATACGTATTCTTGTTATCTCTACCCTTGTTGTTTCCCCTCCAAGTGAATTTTTATCTTGCATTATGTTTCTAAAAATCCAGAAAGAAAAATGTCAGTAGACGGCAACATGAAAAGGTTCATGGGAGGCTGAGTTCCTCTAAAAACGTGAGAGGTAAAGAAAAAAATTCTTTATTTAAAGAGGCAGTTTCTCTTTTAAAAGAATGTGGGGCTGCATGGACAGTTTTCATTCATAATCTTACGAGCATGCAAAATAAAGTTCAGAAAGGTCTAACGGAAACCCCAGACCAATTCAAGATCATCCGTTTCGTTCCTACGTTCAGTCATAACAGCTTTAATACGTAAGGTAATGACAGCAGTGATAATGACCTTAACTTAGGTAATCCGTTTGTTGACAGCAGGTGATAATTCCGGCCTTCCTGTTAGTAATCTGTTTTTTGGCAAACAAGGGAGAGGGCTATTTGCCACATACATTTATTTTTATGGGGAGGACATGTTTTATAAAGCTGGATACGGGACAGTACAGGTGTGGAATTAATCGTCTAAGCTGCAAAATATGTTAGTGATGGTATGTTAAATCTATGGCACACAGTGGCCCTGACATGATTAAATGTTCACTTCTATTAAGTAACCACAAGCCTGTATTTCCAATTATGGTGGTGAACTGCTTTCTGCTGAGTGGATTAGCTTAGTACTTCATTCTGCTGGTAGTTTTATGATCTGAGATCTTTCATTTTCCCAATTCAACTCTTAGGGCTGCAAAGACAAGCTGCCTGACTTTTAAATAATATATTCCCCCTTTAAATTTCTGCCTCCTTCCATTTCCTAGGAGTGCCATTTCCTGTCACCATAATTATAATAATTTGTATGTAGTTCCTGGGATCACATTTCCAATTGAGTCCTAAATTGGTTAACCTCATGAAGTTATTAATATGCCTTTTTAACCTGCACAAATTATATATTTGTCTGGTTGGTCAAATAATGTTCATTATTACATACATTCTTTGCCTCTCTTCCTCAGTTTTAATGTCACTATTTTAGTTTGCAAAGTGCACTTCATATTTTTATAATACGCTAAAAATTACAGAACAGTAAGAGTTGGAAAGGAAGGTCTGGGTTAGGGACTAGTAAAAGCAAAGGCTCAGTGGAATAAGAGATCACATTGCACCGGAATAGTAAAACAACAGCTCTGGCACTGGGGAAGAGCCAGTGCAGAGGTGGTGAGAGGTGGGAAGGGAACGCTCAGGCCACCCAACCGGGTCCTGGGGGGCCGCACCAAGGCATGCAAGAGAACAGTCAGCTCAGCAAGCCTCCACGAAGAATCCCTCCAGAAAACACCCCATGACCAAATGACCAGCTCTACACAAGAACCCCATACATGTTAAGACATTCACCCCGATTGTCTAGGCCCAAACCCTGTGCAGACAGTGGCAGTCACAGGTGTGAACGTTAAATAAGATCTCAAGACTGAATGTCTCTCTGGCTTGAAGATTCATATAATCCCGTTTCTCTCACTAGCTGTTTATTTAAATGTTTCCTAAATCATGTGTCAGTAGGCCCTTGCTGATATAAAATCAATATCTCCACAATTCCTTCTTGTCTCTGATAACACAACCAGACTGTCGGTACTAGATGACTGTGTTTTATGGGGACTCTGTTCAGAATACCAGCAGTGGGTTTTATTATTATAAAATCATATAACAATTTGCATCCACAGGATTCAATTCTTCCAAACCTCTCAAGACATGTGTGGGTATTTGTTAAGCCTTGAACTTAAAGCGTTTCAGAGGTTAAAGCATATCTGTAGGTCTTCCAAAGTCCTCAAATCTGGGTGAGCAAAAGGGACATAAAACCATCAGAAAATCCACCATTATGCATTTCTGAGTTTACTGGGCAGGAAAAGATTGCCTACCTTTGCCAAATATATTCTGATAATCTGGAGAACATTGCTGGTTAAACGATATTAGTTCAATATCACTGAAATGATTGAGTCCATATCGTTATGATGTGAATGTGTCTCCCCAAAATTCATAGATTGAAATGCTAACCCCCAACGTGATGTTGTTTGGAGCTCGGGTCTTTGGGAGGTGATTAGGTCATAAGAGTGGAGCTCTCATGAATGGGATTAGTGCCCTTATAAAAGAGACCCCAGAGAGCTCACTCACTTTTTTCACCCCATGAGGACATGTCAAGAGCATGGCCATCTATGAATCAGGAAGCTGACCCTCACCAGACACTGACCTGCCAGCATCTTGACCTTGGACTTTCAGCCTCCAAAATTGTAAGAAATAAATGTTTATTGTTTAAGCCCCCCTATCTGTGATATTTTTGTTATTGCCGCCTGAATGGACTACGGCACTGATGAAACAGTTTCTTCTTACATACTTTCTATCACCCAACAACACCTGGTTCTGGAATCTGCCATAAACCAAAGCCAGGCTAAAGAAGGAAACAGCTGAATTTCTTCACATCCTCACCAATACTTTTTTTTTTTTTAATAACAGTCATCCTACAAAGTGTGTTATAACATCTAATTGTTGTTTTGATTTGCATTTCTCTGATGATTAGTGATACCGATATACCTGTTAACCATTTGTATGTTTTCTTTGGGGAAATGTCAATTCAAGTCTTTAACCCATTTTTTAAAATCTGGTTATCAGTTTTTTTGCTATTGAGTTGTACGAGTTCCTTACACATTTTAATTCCCTCAAGAAGAGGGAAGAGACAAAGACACTTTTAACATAATAATCACGCAGAGGAGTGCTAAGGAGAGGGCGGTATTGCCAGAATCGAAGGTGAAACTCTCAGAATAGACAAGGTGGTGTTATGGACTGAATGTTTGTGTCCCCTCGAAATTCATCTGCTGAAATATAATTCCCAGTGTGACCGTATGAGGAGGTGGGGCCTTTGGGAGGTAATTAGGTCATGAGGGTGAAGCCCCCCATGATGGGATTAGTGCTCTTATAACTAGAGGAAGAGACCAGAGGTCTGTGTCTTTCAGGCATGTGAGGATACACTGAGAAGTCAGCTGTCTGTGACCAGAAGAGGCCTCTCACCAGAACCCAACCTTGTGGCACCCTGATCTAGGACTTCCAGCCTCCAGAACTGTAAGAGATGAATCTCTGTCATTTATAAGTCATGCAGTGTATGGTACTTCATTATAGCAAGCCAAACTCACTACAACAGGTGGGAGATGCTGAACTTACTAGAAAGCCATCTCACATCTTTGTCTTACTTTACAAGTGAAAATCTGACCAGTGCATGTAAAACACCTCCGTCTAGAGCAGGTCCTTCAGCCACTGGCAGCGTCTCTTCTCTGCCTGCGGCTACTCCACCATAACCTTCCTCCAGCTCTTGCCTGGAGACAATCCCGAACCTCCACAGGCAGCCGCCCATCCCGGAACCAGGAGTGCCTTCTCACCCGCTCCAACACATGACCAGAAACACTCTCCTGCCTCCACTGCCAAGTGGCCCAAGGCTGTGGAGAAACCAAAGATGGCTCTTCTTCACAAAAATGCTACACTGGACCCACCCGTCATTGTCCCGCCCAGCACCGCTGAGTGGATGGACGAGGGGCCATCTTAGCCAGACCCTGGCCTCCACCACAAACCAGGACCAAGCAGGTGACTCCAGGGCCTGAGCCAAACAGAACTGCCCACTGGGAAACCAAACAAAGAGACAGAGAAGGAACATCAGTTGGGATGGGGCACTGGGGCTGAGCAGTGATGACATGGAATCAGGACCGGCAGCCATTTAGGTTGAATCTTAGGCCACATAAGTCAGGAGCAAAGAGGCTCCTAAGACAGTGAGGGCATGTAGCCCTTGTCCCAACTCTACAGCACCCAGTCCTACTTCACGTGACACATCGCTTCACTTCACTTTCTGACCTTGAATCCCATGATGTGTCTGGATCCTTGCCACACATCTGCTAACCATCAAAGCCGTGTGTGTGTCTGTGCATGTGTGTGTGTGCTTTCTTAGTGAGCTTTCTTCCTTGCAAACAAAAGGAGGAAACATTGGCATGAAACAGACCCAGAAGATATCCTTCTCCACAGAATATCCGAGGCAATGACCAGCTTCTAAAGACTTCAGCGTCAAGCCCTTCTTTAAACTGGGCGATTGCTCTTTACAGAAACCAACAAAACAGAGGGCTGCTCCTTTAAACATTTTAAACACTTGTTTCTAAAAACCCCAGAGGGTTCACAAGGGTACAGAGTGTGCCCACTGGAGTTGTACCCTTCTCATCTCCCACCGGAATCCAGCCAATCACAGAGATCCACGGGCATCTGCCCTGAATGTGCTACTTAACCTTTGTACGCCATGTAATGTTTGAGGAGCCCACTTCAGGTTTGTCATTTGCACTATTACCAGACACTCGGACATCCTTACACCGTTGGGAAACAGAGGCAGCTGCCCAAACTCTTCTTTGTTTAAGGTAATGACTCTCCATCTTGAGTCCCTGCCTCCACCATCTCTCACATCTATTTTACACAAGAACCCCCAACTGTTTATTCTTCCCCTGATTCACCCCCGCCTCTGCCATCCTCCTCCTCGAAGAAGCCAGAGTGATCTTTTAAAAAACATAAATCACGGGCTTCCCTGGTGGCGCTGTGGTTGAGAGTCCGCCTGCCGATGCAGGGGACGTGGGTTCGTGCCCCGGTCCGGGAAGATCCCACATGCCGCAGAGCGACTGGGCCCGTGAGCCATGGCCGCTGAGCCTGCGCGTCCGGATCCTGTGCTCCGCAACAGGAGAGGCCACAACAGTGAGGCCCGCGTACCACAAAAAAAAACAAAACAAAAAAAAACATAAATCACGCCATGTCTCTCCCCTGCTTACAAATTTCCAATGAATTCTCGCAACACTGAGGATGGATTCTAAACTCCAAACTCCTCACCTTTCAGCTGCAGTCTGGTGGGATCTGGGCTCTTCTACTTCTGTCCTGATGTCCAGCCACATCCCCTCACTCACCCAGTTGCAGCCACACCGTTAGTGCTGTCCACTTCCGGCCAGACCACAGAAGCTCCAACAAGACCTACACAGGGTCTTGCCTTGACCACCCCAGCATGTACACCCCCTCCACACACCCCATCCTCATCACTGTCAATCCCATCACATCATCCTTTTTTATCATCTTCATAGCACTTATCGCTTTCAGAAATTACCTTGTGCCTGCATTTAATTGTACTGTTTTTATTTTGTCTCCGCCTGCAAGACGATAAATGCCACCAAAGCCCAGGCCTTTTTTTCTTGCTCACTGCTGTCTATTCAGGTTCTAAAACGGTGTCTGGAACATGATCAAGCCTCCAAAAATATTTGTGGAAAGAACAATCCTCTAACTTGAGATTGAAAGAGTTAGTTTTTCAGGTAGTTTGGCTCAAAAGACTTTTTTCCCATTTACAAGCCCAAAATACTAATTTCTACCTTAACATTACTTTTTCCACTGATAATGGAAATAATAGTCACCATCTGGTTTTGAAATACCACTCTATGTTAAATACCTACGCAATCTGCATTTATTATAGGTCAACCAAAAAAGAACTGGCTATTACCCATCTCCTATAATTTGACTGCATTTTCTGAAGAATCACATTATTCTTGAGTTTTACCTTCTAATTTTCTTTGGTATTATGCTTTTATTCCCTGCAAATAAATGGGCAATTTTTTCCATTTTGTTTGCAAACCAGAAAAAAAATATTAAAATCTGAAGCAGACAACAGAACTTCTAGAAATGACGTGACTAGTATATATTAGGGCATACGGCTTCTCAGCAAAAGACTAAACGTGTTTCTTCCTAGAAAATATTTTATTGAAGCTTACCTCATTACCAACATGTTCTGTGGGAACAAATACAGAAGGGGGTGGAGAAAATGGGGTCTAATAGATATTACGGTTTCCCCAAAATTGTCTCTTGTAAGCCTGGTTAGCATCTGTTCACATATGCTGCATCCGTCTCCCTCTTTTCCTTTTATACTAACATCATCATTAAAGCTTCTGTTTGCTTTCCACACTCCAAGCACTGTTCTAAGCTTTTCCCTTGTATTATCTCATTTAACTCCGAGAATAACCTCAGAAAGTAGATGTTACAATGTCCATTTTACAGATCAGAAAACTGAAAGTTAGTAACTTGCAGAGCTGACTATAAAACACCAGACCTTCACCATCACACTATACATGGATTTCCTTCTAGAACTTCTACATGGATAGATTTCAATTTGGAGAGGTCAAACCTCTGAAGCAACCTAGAATTCTTATACAAATCTGCCTGAGAAGATGTAAATGTTGCAGAGATTCTTTCCTTCCCAGTAAAAATGGAGAAATCTGAAGCCTGAATTATACTCACTAGTAAAAATGATGACAGAATTAATAACTGCTGTGTGGAATTCATCATTACAAGTAACCTTTCTCGCTTCCCTTGATTTCATAAACACTGCATATTAAGTCTGGGCCAGATGCCTACAGACATCTTTGAAGACAGTATTTTATCATCTGAATATTCGGCCATTTGAAGAAAAAACATAGCTTGTTCCAAATTCCTCACCCTTGTAAATGTTTTTAAGACTTAATAGAAATATAGCTTCGTACCTGTTATTACCTCTCAAATGACCACCCACAAGGCCTCTTCTGTTGTGAAAGACTTTCTCAGAATCCAAAAACTGTCTACGAAAACAATTATTTCTTTTCATCACGCTTCTGAGTCTGCTTAAAGACAAGAAACTACAGGGAATTTGATTACAGTACAAATAGATCTAAGAGTAACAGTAAGGATGATAACTAAGCTATAATAATCAGCACTTCAGCTTGGCTCCCTAATCAAATAATTCTTTGATTTTCATGACTTTGTTTCATCTATAACACCCCTTCCCAGCATATACCATAAACTTTGATTTCATGTTTGCATAAAAATGAATACAGTACTCATACTTGTGTGGTGTTTATCGACTGAAATTAAGTTCACCATCAAATAAGGATTTTAAAGTTTTCTTAAACACTCAGGGCTCATCATATTTTCTACTCGAGCTACAGAAAATCATATGACTATTCCTTTTTAGACTACAGAACATCTTTTGAAAATGCTGGCTAACATCTAAATCAGGCAAGACCCTAATGGCATTTTCAACAAAGAGTCCCTCCTACATATGTACATAGGTCAGTTACTTATTTATTTTCGTCCATTCCTTCTGCCTACATTTCAGTCATTATATTCTATACCATGAAGTGCCTCATGGGACCACGAGGGTTGAACCGGGTGATGGTTAGTTTTATGTGTCAACTTGGCTGGGCCATGGGACCCAGATATTTGGTCAAACATTATTCTGGATGTTTCTGTGAAGGTGTTTTTTGGATGAGATTAACAGTTAAATTGGTGACTGTGAGTAAAGCATAATGTGGGTAGGTCTTATCCAATCAATTGAAGGCCTTAATAGGCCAAAAACTGACCTTCCTGAGCAAGAATTCTGCCATCAGATGGCTTTGGGGCTCCAATGGTGACTCTTTACTGGGTCTCCAGCCTGCTGACCTACTCTGCAATGTTTGGGCTTACCCGGCCTCTACACTTGCATGAACCATTTCTTAAAATACTTCTCTCTCTCTCTTTCTCTCAACACACACACACACGCACAAGCACACAGTATGTCTGTTCTGTTTCTCTGGAAAACCCTAAAACAGGCTGTTTCGGAAAAGTCTAACATTGCTGTCATTTGTATCACAGTCTCAGCTTCTTTCTTTAGTTAACAGAATGTATTATAATTGCACACGTGGGTCTAACAAGTTCTAGTCTCTCAACCACGTCCTTCAGTCATTCTGCACTAGTTATGACTTGGAATGGGTGAAGGCTAGAATTTTCTCACTTCCTTGCTCATGGCCAGCCAAAAGGCACTAAGGCCACATCATTCGCCACTATTTTCTAAATCACAAATCCTGAGATCACTGTTTCTGGAGGACCATTTCCCCAGGGCCTCAAGTAAAAAGATAATTTGCTTATTTTTTTCATAAGCTGGAAGTCATACATTCAAATTAACCACTGTTGATTGGGGGTCTACTGTTCCAAGTGCTGGACACACAAAGTGTGCTGCCCTCACGAAGCTTACAGTCTAGGAAGGTAGACATGAAAAAATGACAAAAAATATACTATCACTTGGCACTAACAACACTAAAAAAGGGCCTGAGATTTCAATCCTACCACTATCATAATAGTTTTAGGATGAGGTAGAGGATGCTGGGGGGAATCAACATGGGTTGAATTGTGTCCCCCCACCCCAAAAAAGTTCATGATGAAATCCTAACCCCCAGGACCTCAGAATGTGACCATAGTTGACGACAGGGTCTTTGCAGTGTGATTATGTTAAAATGAGGCCCTTAGGATGGGGCCTAATCCAATATGACTTGTGTCCTTATAAGAAAAGGAAAAGCTGGACACAGACACAAACAGAGGGAAGACAACGTGAAGAGACACAGAGAGAAGACAGTCATCTAGAAGCCTAGGAGAAAGGCCTGGAATGGGTCCTTCCCTCCTGGCCCTCAGAAAGAACCAAACCTGCTTGCAGCTTGACCTTGGACTTCTAAAACTGTGAGAAAGTAAGTTTCCATTGCTTAAGCCACCCAGCCCATGGTACTTTGTTACAGCAGCCCTAGCAACCTCATACAGAGGTTAAGCTTACGAATTATGCAGACCAGTGGCTGATGATAGGAATAAGAGAGTTCACATGAAGGCATAACCAGCCTAACTTGATGGCTGACTTGAAGTGATAGGAGAAGGAAAGCAAGAGATACTGGCTGACTTGGGTCATGAGTATAGTTAATTATGAAAGTGGCCCCTGATTCCCTCCCACCCACCCCACCTCCCACACCCATCACACACATGCATGTTCTTGTGGTGTGGCCTTGCAGCTCCTCCCATCAAGAGGCAGAATATACTTCTCCACTCCCTGAATCTGGGCTGGCCTTCTGACTTGCTCTGACCAATAGAATAAGACAGAAGTAACGTTTTACAAGTTCTAAGCCTAGGCCTCAGGAGACCTTGCAGCTTCCTCTCTCTTGCTTTTCTTGGGAAGCCTGTGGTCACTACTACGTGAATGAGCCTGGGTTAGCCTGCTGGATGCATGGATACATGGCTCAGTTAACCCCATATGCCCAGCCAACAGCCAGCCATCTGCCAGATGTATGAGTGAGGCCATCCACGGCCAGCTGACTGCAGACATAAGTGAACCTAGTTGAACCGGCAGAAGAACCACCCAGCTGATCCTAGCCCACATTCCTGATCCGTATAATTATGTCCTTAAAAATGGTTGTTCTTTGAAGCCACAGGGTTTTGGGTGGTTTGGTATATACTGCAAATGTTAACTGATATGCAGGATGAGTATT
This sequence comes from Stenella coeruleoalba, assembly GCF_951394435.1. Classification (NCBI taxonomy): domain Eukaryota; kingdom Metazoa; phylum Chordata; class Mammalia; order Artiodactyla; family Delphinidae; genus Stenella; species Stenella coeruleoalba. Next base: position 50,757,161 of record NC_137149.1, read on the forward strand.
GTTGCCTTTCATCCAGATAAGGAATTCAAGAGCAACGCATGAGGAAGTCTGTCTTTTGACACACTGTGCTTAAAATATCAATGGGACTGTCAAGTAGCCAGTTGGTTTGGAATTCAGGAAGGAGATCTTGCCTGGAAATACAAATCTGAAAGACTGATTTCCATGTGTGAAGAGACTGCCACAGGAGAGCAGGAATATGGTAAAAGGAAAGGAGATCAGAGTGGGGACCCCAGGAACATCACATTTAAGGTCAAGCAAAGCAAGAGTCAATGAGGGAGAGGAGATGTGATGAAAGATAGGAAGATGCCACAGAAGTCAAAGCAATTCCTCAACAGAGTCACAGAAATACCTAAAAAAAAAAAAAAAAAAAAAAAATAGAACTAGTAAGAGTCCCAGCCTTTGGGTATTAGGAAGCCATTGCCAGGAGAGTTTCAGCAAGGTGGTGATGGGCGAACCCTTCTTACAGCTCATTAAAAAGCGAGTGGGAGGGGAGGATTTGTAAACGGTGAGTATCTACAAGTTTCCTGCTGAGGTTGGCACAGAGGTCACCTGCCTGGATCACTATCTGCCCCTTTGCTCCGGAAATCTTTGAGCCACTGAGAGAGACCAGCCTCACAGTCATGCAGATTCTTGACTCTGAAATGTACAGTCACATCAGCTGGGCTTTTTCATGCCATCCAACTAAAGAAGGAGACAGGCACCCTCTAAAGGGAAGTAAAAGGTTGATGGAGGAATTTTTCAAGATGGGAGTGGAACACTTATTCCTAAGTGTATGGAGTCACGAAGCCATGATGATGGATCAAAGTCCTGGAGAGGTTGAGAGGGAACGATATTCACGGGTGCAAGAAAAAGCCGGAGGTGAAAAGATGGAGATTTCCAGATATGAGACAAAAGATTAAGGGAATTCACACTGGGTGACCATGAATCCTCACCTGGGAAGGGAGCCAGTGGTGGGCAGAGGAGTTGAGGACAGTGGGCAATGTCTGGAGTTGCAGATACGAACAGTGAGTGAGCTTGATGACCCATACAGAGCTTGGTGAATGGCACTGAGTTTGGGGACAATAAAATCACAGTGGCATTCTTTAGCATGACTGGGTTTTTCCAACAGCAGGCAACAGCTTGCATGTAGAAGCAAACAAGGCAGTTGGTTGGACTGACCCAAGACTGGGATTCTGTGGACAGATATTAAAGGGCAAAGGATTAATAAGGGCTTTGAGGTTTTGGCAAGAGAGTGGTTAAAGTGATGTATCAGGTTCTCCGCTGGCTAAAAAAGCAAGGAGGAAAGTATGACTGATGAGCTGCGAAAAAAGGGAGAGCAGTATAAGGACCAGGGATCTTGGAAATACATAGGTGAGGGAGCAGAAAGGCTGTAGTCATGTACGATGACACTGGAGTTTAAGGTTCCAGGAGCAGAGCCATTCCAAACGATAAGGTCAGCTGGTGACTGGGCCACTGTGGGAGGTGAAGTGTTGCAACTCGGAGACTAAGCCACTGGGTCCATCCTCCATGCACAAATGCTGAAGATCACCCTGGTGATGACAGCTGGGGGAGAGGGGAGGCATAAGCCAAGTGTCTGGGCCCTCAGGGGAAAAGGGGAAGTGACAGGGAGCTGATAAGATGACCAGGAGGAAGGGTAGGATACAGTCTCTGGGCATTTCGCCGGGGGCTACAGGAATCACATGGTTTTGTGTGATAGTGGCCAAGTAATGTTCTGGAAGCAACAATGACCACAGCTCCTCTGGGCCTAAGGGGTATGGACAAATGAACAGCCACTGCCCCACTGTATCTTCCTAAGGAGGAATCAAACTGTAGTAAAGGCAAGATTTGGGAAAAGGGAGTTTATACTGTTAATAAACCAAAGGTCCAGAGGCATTATGGAAAAAGCTGTGAGGAGGTCAACAGAGAAGGGAAGTGGGGCAAGCCAGTGAGAAAAGAGAATGCCCTTCATTGTGGAATTGAATCATTATTACTTTTGTATAAGTTTTTATTTGCACAAATATCTCTAAGATTTGTCAGATCTGGGTCCAGACCAGACCAGCAATAACGATGCCTTATTATATAGTTAACATTCCTCTTCCCTTGGAAGTATCTCAGGAATGACCAGAGATACTGCTTAGAGTCCAGACTTACTCCTTGGTTTGAAGTTTAAGTAGTTCTGTGAGTGGAACAAGAAAGATTTTTCTCTCCATAGGTCTCAACAGAACATAAGCCAGGAGGTTTTGTAGAGATAATACGCCCTGGAAAGAGAGGAAAAAAATGCTCATTTGATAACCAGAGTTAAACTCTTGACGTAAACTATTTGCTTGGATCTAGCGTTTTATTCTAGCGGCCCAAAGAATTTGAAAAACTAAAGACAAAAGAAGGTCATAATTGATATAAGCATGACCTCTTGACTGATAAGGTCATTATAAAGGTTTATTTTGAAGTTTTCAAATGGACAAAGAAAAGACTGTAATACGAGGTTCGTCTCCTAATAGCCTCCATCTGACATGTAGCTGCTGGGAGTATAAGTTGGTACATCTCTTCTAAGAAACAATTAACACAAAAGTCGTATAAATTTGTATGCCCTTTAACTCAGCAGTTCTATTACTGGGTATGATCCTGAAGAAATAATCACAGATATGCCCCAGGTTTAGTCGTAATTGGTGACAACCTAAACACCCAACATTTAGGAGGATGGTTAAATAAATGGTCCTATAATCATACAATGGAATACTGCAGAGACATTAAAAGGGATATAGAAGCATATGAAATATTACGTGGCAAGTTAGTTATGATTTATTGGGCTAAGATCAGGTTATAAAATTGCTTACACGTGATTCCAATGTAAAAATGAAATACTATGTAGGCCTAAAACAAAGACCCGAAAGATATCCATTAGAGTGGTATCTGTGATTACCTTTAGATGTTTGCATTATGTATGGTTTTGATGTTCCTCTTTTTTCTGAGCCTTTCTAAGAAAAGTCTCCAAAATGAAAATGTATCATATCTATAATAAGAAAAATTAATAATATGCTTTCATCAGTTTCCTAGTATATGATATTCCAAAACAGTACCTTAGAAATCAGGTTTAAATATATTTTTTAAATTAAGTAGTAAAGTATAAAAGAAGAAAGTATTCCCTATTCTTAAAAATGCAGAACAAAAGAAGTATTTGTCCTAATTTTGAAGAGAAAACTCCCTTTTTAGCAAAAGTCCTTTTTGGGTTGGTGCTTAAAGGAATGTTCCTACCTCTATGTTCTAATCCTTTTTGAAACAGGGGCTGCTGATACCTGTGTATTCCCAGAAGGAGTCAAACGTTATTTTTCTTTTCAAATGATCAATAAAGATTTTAGCACCTATTTTGTTCCCTGCACTGTATTTAATGTGAGTCATGCAAATGATGTTTTAAAAAAACCTCAAGGCATTTATAAATCAACTAAGAAAAAGCTGTAACTATTTAAATACAACAGATATAAAAGAACTAATAAGAACAACAGCATTCAAGGAGCACTTTCTATTTATGACGACTTCTTAAATACCATATATACCCAAATATAAGATCAGGCATTTTCCCAAAATTCTCCCAAAAAGAGGGATATTCAAGTATCTTCAAAGGCTCTCATATTACAGGACATTCTCTAATTACTTTATTTAAACAATTAAGTAATGCTTGGGGAAGACTTATTAGCCTAAAATAACCTCAGTCTATGCTTTTTTTTTTTTAATGCTTTTTTGAGATGCTCTCAGAGATCACTTGACAGAATCAGTTACAGAGGAGGCAGAGATTTAATAAAGATTTCGTCAACCCCACAATGCAAATGTTTAATATCACTGTCACAAGCATTTAAAAAAGAACTACCTAAATGAGTATAATGCATATTTATTTAACATTTACTTTATTTCCGGTGGGTATTCGATGCTACTGTAGTAAAAAAAAAAATGGTTTCAGAAGGCAAGCTCTCCTTCCACCATAATGATAGTGACTAAGAGAGCACTTTATAAACATTCCCCAAAATATCATCATACTCGATTTTACTACTACAGTAAAAGAATGAATATGGCCAAAATTTGGGGGAAATGAACCAGTATTTATTTTAATGCACATAAACAGGAGTCAACCTATTGGTTTTTGGAGGGGGTAGGGGTTGCTGTTTGGTTTTGTTTTGTTTTGTTTTGTTTTAGAAACTTGTTCTTTAAGGCCAGTTTCATTGGGGAAAATAATCCTAAAACTATTTCTAATGCAACTGTTACTAGCAGGGTCACAAAATCAATTAGCAATGGAGTCCTACTTCCTAAAAAACAAGCATTCGACAAACATTGTAAAGATGATTCCATTCCCCTTTACAATTTTTTTTTGGCTCTTTTCCCAACGCTATGTAACCCTTTTAGTCTGACATCACGAAAAGAAAGAAGTAAATAATTTCATTAGCACTGCTGCACAGGCCTCAGAGCGTGTCCCCAACTTCAGAGGCTATGTCACTTTCTAGCTCGGATGACTAATTTTAATCCAGAAAATGTTTAGCAATCCATTAAAGTGCAATAAGATCCAAAATAAAACTTTACGTTTGATTTACTAATTAAACTGTTCTCTTGACATTGTCAACAGAGCAGATTTTAAATGATGCAAAGATCTTAACTCTCAACTAAGTTTGAAAGCAACTCCCCTATTTAGATTACTAACTCACATGATCCCACCTCTGCTAGCTCTGTCCCTATGCTAAGCAAGAGAGAGGGAGGGGGACTGCTGGTGGGAGGACTGTAAACTCGTCCCTTGGAAGACCCTTTATAAACTTCCAAAGTTGAAACAATGAGTAGGGCAGACCCTGCCCCCTCACCTGTTCTTCTCTCTATATAACATTTTTTATTTTTCTTTCTTGGTACTTCACACAATTTGAACGAGATGATGGATAGATCGATGGATGGATGGATGGCTGGACGGATGGAAGGAAGGAAGGACAGACAAATAGATGATAGATTGACGATATGTATAAACACATGGAGACGGATACAAAAGAATTTATATATAATATATATTATATATATGTCATGTGATCTATGTCTCTCCCACTAAATTAAAGCTCCTTGAGGGTGGGGATAAGCACAATAAATTGTAGGTACTCAATAAATTTGGTTGAATGAAAAACAATCGACAAAAAAAAAAAAGAACAATCTTGGACAACTACTCCTTGACAAATTCCTTCTGCGCTTTCCTTCTGCCTGGAATGCCCCCTCTGCCTCATTCTCATCTACCCGAATTCTCCCCATTTTCCAAAGCCCAAAGCAAATGTCACTGCCTCTTTAAAATCTTCTGTGATTTCCAAAAGGAAACTCCCCATCATCCAAATGACCACTGCACTGTTACCCACTGCTTTCTTAAAGCACTACCCATTTTCTAACCTTCTCTGCATAGAGGTGAGGTTCCACTTGAAACCCACACCCATGTTGAAGGCAGCAGGTTTTATCCATCTTTGATTTCCCTGTCACCCATCGGTTCGTCCACCTGAAGGCAGCCTAGCATGGTGGCTAATATTAAAACACGGGCTCGGAAGCCAGACATGATAGATACAGATCCTGACTGTACCACTTACTGACTGTGTGACCTTGGTTGTCACTTCACCTCTCTGTGCCTCGGCCCATTTGTAAAGGGTAATATGCAACACTGATAACAGTACCTACCTCTAGGGTTATTCTGATGACAAAATGAGTTGTTCTATGTAAAGCACTTTAAAAGGTTTCTGGAATGTTATAGTAAGTGTTCAATGCAAGAACTCTATTATTATCGACTCAGTCTAATGTATCGAGACTACTATGCACCAGGCACACTGCTGGACTGCCACATCAGTAGGTACTCTATAAATATTTGAGGATTGATGGAGAAGACCTAACACTGACTCAGCTCTTTATTAGTCAAGAGCAAAGGTCTTCCCAGGTCCAAGGTCTCACTTGATCTTAACAACCATTCTAGGGGATGGATGTCATCATTCCTACTTTTATGCAGAAGCAAATGGAGTCCCTTCCGCTCTGAACTGCACGAACACATATTTGATGGGTGAAAAGTCTCTATAGTGTTCACCTCACAAGCCCTCCAACTTCTAGAGATTTTTTTCCGTCCCCTCCTGCAGCTCCCTCAACTTCACCAGAAGCATCCTTTTTAGCATCTGTTCAGCCTGACTCCTGTCATTAGATACATTCTTGTGTGTTTATAATGCACCACTGATTTGTTTCAGACTAAATCGTGGGATCTAAAAATAAAGTGATGTTGAACATATTTCTTTGCATATTAACTTTAAAGAAATAGATTAATCTTTTAGAAATAATCAAAAATGAATGATCCACTCAGCATGTAGAAGTTACCAAAAAATAAAAAGTTAAAATTAAAATTACAACCCCTCAGATTCCCACTTTTCCTCCTTTATCCTTTCTGAATTTATTAATTTAAGTATACACTTCGTAATTTTTCATTTTAAAAATTAAGAGGTCTAGTGAGCCTACAGTAAACCAATCATCTTCTTCCCTGGGGACACTTAAATGAAAGCAGGATTCATTTACTCTCCAAGTCAAATTCCCATTTTCAAAAATGACACTGTAGAATTGTCCTCATCATCCTAAGAGATGGAACAAATAAGAATAAACGAAGGGACACATATAACGGTATAAAAGTTTTCTGAAATTTCAGACATTTTCCAACACCTCTGTCTGTCTACTACAGGCCAGGCATGATGAGGGATCTTGAACTGAAGAAGGCACTCTTCCTTCCCACAGGGAGCTTCCTAAGTGGTAGGAAGGGGAGGTGAAACTTACACATTAACGATGGCAACTCAGGATGGAAAGGATTATGGGAAAGACAGTCATGGGAGTGGGACAGAGAAATGAATTCTTGCTGATGTAAAAATACGACTCATCTATTTGATAAATTATTTAAAATGTTGCCCCCTTCAGAACACACTCACACACACCCATTTTGACAATATACTTCTTTTCTTTCTTTGCAACCTGAAAACACTCTCACTCATGAGCCCTTGGGTGTTTATCTTAAGCCACCAACCAGCCTTGGTGGCATCATTTTTGTCAATTTGATGTCTTCTTATTACTCAGAAAGGTTACATCTGCAAATAAATATACATTCTGGTTGCAACACTGAATAATGAAGCGACCTGCAGTCCGTAAGATGCAGTCATTCCACGCCACATTTCATTTCGGAAGAGGGAGGGCTACAGTCGACTGTGAACAATTACCAAATCATCAATGGAATTCAATAAATGTTGTTTAAAAAAACTAATTATTTGTTACAATAACCAGCTACTACTGCCACTTTGTATTTGGAGGTTTGTAAACTACTTCCATTTGAAATGTAATTGATTCCATTTTTATCATTTGTTCAAGTTTATGGGGTTGTTCTCATCCTAAGAGATGATAACATCTATTTTCAGCAAATTATACATTATAATTCCTCATTCAAAAGCTGTAACAGAAAACAAAATGCTAATTTATGCTGTAAACAAAACTACAGAATCATAATCATTCATTGTTAACTTTAGGGACTGAACTGCTACTGGAAATAATAAATTGGAGCGAAATGTGGTAGGGGGTGATGGTTAAAGTCCTTTTTCTTTTTGTTTGTGCTTTTTTGGCTTGTTTGGTTTCGTCGTCACACAATTAACACACTTTCTAGCACGCTTTCAGGCAAGAGATTACATGGAATTTTTGTCTTCTCCCACATATAAGCCAGACGTTCTTTGCCCCATAGCTACGACCTGCAGCTGGATATTTCAAATCTACAGGAAGATGTGCTCACAAAGAAATCAGAAGCGCACCAAATCAGAAGCGCACCCTAAAAAGGGCCAGGGTATTAGAACCGCACGCCTGCATCTACGTATGTCGTTAAGCTTCCACGCCCACACTGCCCTTTACCCCAGCGATAGCCCCCCTTCTCCGTGCCTCTCCCATATAAGCACCCCTCTGCAGCACCTTCTTGTCAAGGTGAGCCTGGGCAAGCTTCCCCTCTATGTCAGGGAATACATGGAACAAACAAACAAACAGAAGTCCGGTAACTTTAATAAATCAGGTCGATTCTTATTAACCAAAAAAGAAGGGGAGGGTAGATGTGGTTCCACATCCCGGACACTGCTTTCCTTAAGTAACTATCTTCAAGTGAAAGACAGTAACAGCACCCAACGGTACTTTCTCTTCCCCATTTTTTTAAAAAAATATAATCCAAAAGAAAGAAAGATGTTAATATGATTATGTCAAAAATGTGAATTGTTTGAAAGGACCAAAAAGTCACACTGCCGTCTTGAGTAAATCACTTTTCTGCTGCCCTTTCATTTAATGCCGTCTGCTGTCCACATTTACCTCTCCGGTGGCAAAGTGTGATCATTGATTTCCTATGGTCTCTCTCTCTCTGGAAGGAAGTTCTGCTTCCTTGATGATGACTACAAAATGGGGTAGGTGACCCCATTCTCATTCCAATGCAAACCCAGCACTTTTACACTTCCACTAGGGCCGCAGGAACGTGCAACTAGACAGAGACTCTTTGCCCTCTTCGCTGAGACTGTCTTGCTGTAACTACTGACATTTAATGTGTTCCCTCCCCTTCCCACAACTGTATTTTAGAAGATCACGATACAAGTGATGAACCACTAAAAGGCATTAGTTCGTGATGGACATAAATGTTAGGTGCGTGATTTGGTACAGAAGACACATGTTATAACGTCGCCATGACGAGAAAGGTAAATCTCAGTCTAAATCGCAAACACAGCTATATACAGAACAAATCCAAAATGATATAAGTTTGCTTATAAAAGGAGAGTGAGTTATGCCTCAAATATATATATATATACATACATACACATACCTATACCTATACAAGCTACGGTCTTGGTGTATCTGAATGATTATTTATAAAAATTATTCTATTCGTGTACCTTAAAATTACATTCCTTCTGTACAGTGTTATCTTCCTGATGCCCACATACATTTGGAACGAGCCCTCCACTAACTCGTAATTATCTGATGTTGGGAGCTGGCAATCTGAAGACCCTCTCTATCTCTCAACCTGGATGAACCATTCAAACCGAAAAGAATGGTAAACTCGAACATTTAGTCCATCACCAAGAAACAAAAAAAAAGCATCAGGTAGTTAAGGCTGATTTCGCCAAAACGAAAGACTTCAACTCATTCCCAAACAGAATTATACCTGGTTATATAAATAACCAGGGGGGGAAAAAATAAGCAAACTTGGACAAGCAAAGGATTTATTCATTATTTCATGAAGCTGGCAAATGACTGACAACATAACAAACTTGCTAGAAACGTACCTGTGGCCACACAGCATTTTTCTGTTGTGCTGGAGAGCAAGTCTAGTGTGGAGAAAGAGTAAGGGGGACTCTGGGCTCTGAAACCAGACTGCCTGGAGGATGTCCCAGTCTGGCCCCTAATTAGCACTGAGGTCTGAGGCAAGGTACTTACCCCTCTGTGCCTTATCTTCTTCATCTATAAAATGGGAACAATAATAAAGGTATCTAGCTCATATGTTGTGGAGATTAAAGGAGTCACAGACTTTTAATTTGGAACAGCGTTAATCAATCGTAGCTATTGTCACTGTACTTTGGTTCCCAAGTTTTAGGGTAACAACACTTTATACAGAAAAAAGAACAAGACTTTCAAGCTTGTACCTTAAAGAAGCTGCCCTTGCTGGAAGATCCACAACAAATCCAAGTCTCTTTTACTTTTCTGTCTACCTAGGAGAAACCCAATGTTGGAAAAACTGGGATAAGGTGAGCTGGATTTAGAGGTAGATTTCTAAAATGTATTTGAAGTAAATATATAGAAATGCACCTAAAAACTAGTTTGCAGTTCATACACTCACCTTCAGGGAAATTAAAATGTTTTTAAACAAAGAAGCCCAGTTTATATTTTCCCAGCTTTAAGATACTGGCTTCCTAACAACCTTGTAAACGGAGGACGGTCCCAAGTCTTGGCTCATCTCCATGGATCCAAGCAGTGTTACCACTTTAAGAATTATGAAATACCCAGAAAAGAGGGGGAAAAGTATTGAATTCTTTACGGTACTCGGACTGGATGGAAAAGAAGTGCTCCTCAGCGGACTGTTTCTGCTTTGGCTATCTATATTCATGGAAGGAGTGCCAAGCCCTACCCCTCACCCCCCCCAAAAAATAGGCAGTCAGCACAGCGTTCAACAACTTACCCAAATCCATTAATGCTTCTGCACTGAAACGTCTAGCCTGCTTGAAAAGATAGAGTGAGTACAAAGAATTATAGGTCTTGGCTAACAAAAGTCCAGGGCTGAATTCAAAACAGTCACTGTCTACTCTGAGAAGAGAGTGTGTGTCCTTATAAGGATGCCATTTTCCATTTCTAGTCTGGCAAATTTGAGGGAGTGGCAGGGGGAGGGGGTTAGGAAAGAAAAACTGTTAAAGGCAGAGTCGAGTCTGCTGGTGATGCCTTTATCACAAACTCAGGTTTAAGCTAGACCCAGTAACCAAAGAACTGGTCAATCGAGTGAATAAAGTCAGATAGCTGGCCTTGTGGACACCCAAGCAGTCAGCTAATTGGCTTCATTTTTCACTTTCAGTTGATTACTTCAATATCATACAGACCTGGCCTGCTTCAATTTGGGCTTACAGAGGGACAGCTAAGAAGGTGACCCAGGTCCCAGCTGCAAGCAGTAATGACCAGTGCGTAGTTTCCTGATGGAGACGGAAAGCTTCGACAACTATAGGAGAGACTCGCAGGTTGAAAAAGCACAACATAAAAAGATAGAGTTGGGTTCTGGAAGCTTGCACTACTGCCATCCCTAGGCGTGAAACTGTAAATTAAAGAATGGTCTGTTGTCTGCTGCGCTGAGCCAAATCAGAGACATTTCGTATACGCACTTTAATTGGGGTTTTCATTCGAATTGAAGAAATAAATTCCACCTAAGCAGATGCTCCCCGCCCCCCTCTCACTATGGTATGTTTTGCACATTGGCAAGTGGGTGCAAAATTTCTGCAACATGGTCCCTTCAGATATAAGATGGAATTTCCCAGTTTTTAAATGGTAACATATTCGGCTCTAATACACACTGGGTTCTCTCCCAAAAAATCACCCCAATCCACCCTCCCCCTGCTTTAATGATAAAATGTCACAGAATAACTAAAAACCTTCCAGTCAGCCATGATTCGTGTTTGGGTTTTTTGGGTCTGTTTTTGTGTTTAGTAAGGAATAAAGGCACCAGTCGTTTCCAAATTTCCAGGTCTCTGTATAAAGAATCCCCATTTCCATTAGTTTTTTCACTTGCTTGTTTATCACCAGAGGTGTCATAATCATGTTTCTTGTGAAAATGAAAGTAATCAAACTGCCTTGTGATTCCAGGAAAAGAGCTTCTTAGGGAGACATGCCTGCGTTCTACTGATGTTGTAAAAAGGCTCTTTTACATGGTATTAGATGTTGAGAGCATATCATATTGATCTAGAAATAAAAAGGTTGTTTGTGTTTTTTTTGTACAGGGAACCCTTACCTTCATAAGCACTTTCTAACACTAGGAATAGGATTTTATTTTTAATTGAGGTGGAGTAAACAAATTGTATTTGAAGAGCATTGCTATTTTTAGGGAATGGAAGATTTGTAAGCTTTTGGGCAGCGATTCAGGTAAAAATCATGAATAAGTTTCACTCTTTCAAATTTGGCCCAGGCCTCCCCCTTAGCAGCCCTGCCCAGAGTCCAAGATGAGAGTTGGGGTTGCCTTTGTTTAATTAATGCTTTTTCTCCTAAGGAACAGTTAGGAGCAGGTTTCTTAGTCATTTAACCACGCTCAAATGCTGAAATGCAAACTGGCGATCGATAAGAACCTAGGTCCTTATACCTATATATTCTTCATCCCTGAACATGGTGATAGGGCCGCGATGGAAGCCGCAAGTCCTGGTAAGACTCACTGCCACTGCCTGGCTACATCTACCACCAGAGATTAAAGCGTCGGTAGCACTTTGAGGGCACCTTTCTCTAATGATGTACATCTCTCATTTGTTTCTGTACTTTATCTTAAAGTTCATACCGCACCAGTGGAAGAAGAAATCAATATTTCAAATAATCTCCCTTTCCCCACCATACAATGTCACTGCACTAAGAGTAGCACGCCACCCGGTACCGGCCTGTGAGCTAATCATCCTCCACAGAGCAGCGCCAGCTGCTTTGTCAGAAATTCTTTCCGATTTTCTTAGCAACATGAGTCTCCCTTTCTAGAAGACAGATCTTGCCTTTTGGGAAAACGCTTTTCCAAATCAAGTTAAACTAACTTTACCCGAAGAGACCGATAGTTTTCCTCTTTTTAAAACGCCACCCCCGCCCCTTCTCTGGTTCTCTCCTTCCTTTACTCCAATCCTGCCCGCACCCCTCCCTCTCGCCCACCTCCTTTGGTTTCCAAGGAGTTTGCACGTGATTGCCAGTCTTGCAAAATCGGGCCGTAGCCCTTCGCTTTTAAAGGCTCTCAAACGACTTGCTTCCTATCTCGTTAAAAGATGTTGCCAAACCTCCCATCGCTGTAAAGCTGTATCTCTGTGAGCTTCCTTACACCCAAATCTCCTTTCTCTCTCCCTTGGGAGGCAAACAAAGTGCGGGAGTTTCGCGGCCCAGAGGTGCAGGTCGGAGGTACGCGCCTAGAAACTTATCCTAACGCAGCTGACTCCCGGACTCGGGGGCGCGGCGCTGCCAAGGAATCCCTAATCCCGCCCCGGCTTGTGCGGGGTGAGTGGCTCAAGCCTTTCCTACACCTCTCGGTCCTCAAAGACCAGCTGGGGTTGGTTTCTGACTCATCGACAATCTCACACACACACGCGCGCGCACACACACACACACACACACACACACACACAGGCGCGCGCGCGCGCGCGCAGGCGCGCGGACGCCCGCTCCTGGAGAGCTGGAGTTTGCCGAGCCAGAGGGATTGTTGGCTCTCGGCAATCCGGAGCCGGCGCCGGGAGGCACGGAGAGCACCCGAGGCAGGGTGGTCTGGAGAAAGCCCCCAGCGCCTGCCTCGTTCAGCCGAAGTACCCCTCCAGTTCCCCAATCCCAGCGCCCGCCCGACCCCCTCGTCAGTTCCTGCAAGTTTCTACTCCCAGCGGGGCCTCCCGTTTCTCGGCTGCCTTGCCTGAACCCCCAGTTCAAGCCGCCACCCCGCCCCCCCCCGTCGTCCCCCCTCCCCCACACCGCGGCCCCCGCCTTCCAGAGCTCCGCACCCGGCGAGCTGCCGGCACGCTTCCGGGGAGCGGCCCAGACGCCCCCACCCGCGGCGGCAGCCGGCCGGTCTGGCCGGAGCTCGCCGCCGTCTCCCGCTGATGCTGTCTCGGCGGCAGGAGCCTCTCCGAGGCTCCCGGGCCGCCCTGCTGTATTATTCACTCGGATGGCCACGGCGCTTTCTGGAGAGCCCACGCCGGAGACGCGAGGTCTTGGCCGGCGATTACTAGTTCGGCAGTCTCAGTTTCTTGGAAACTGGGGGTGTTGCGGGGGCGGCGGAGCGCATTTTTCTGTTGTTTCGCTTTGGGGTATTGGCTCTTTTGCCGGGAGCTCGCAGGAGCGCGCTGCGCCCCGGGCCCAGGAAGGAGCGCGCCAAAGCCGGCGAGTGCGGCGGGCAGCCCGGCTAACGGCCGAGGCGGGCGGGCTAGCTGAGGAGGAGAGACGCCGCGGCGGCTGGGCAAGCCGGGCAGAACAGAGCTCTTTTCCTCGACGCCCCCCAAACCCCGCCGGCCTGCTCCCCCCGCGGCGCTGGCTCCGCTGGGCCCGGGAATCCCCCGCGCCCCGGACCGCCCACCGAGTTGCTGCTGCCTTTCACCATTGCTCCTTCGCCTCGCCTCCCGCCCCAACTTTCCCCAGCCTGGACTCGCGCGCGTACACACACACACACACACACACACACACACACACACACACTCACACTCTCCTCTCCCTCGACTCCAGCTCCACTTCCCCGTGTAGTTTGGAGATGACAGATGCCTGTAGACTTTCACCAAACAAGCGGTGGGGGCAGCAGACTACAACAGTTATTTAATTAAAAGGCATTTTTCCTCTCTTTCTCGCTCTGGCTCCCGGAATAGCTTCTGAACGCCTAGACCCTGAGCACATGCCTGTCTCTCCAGGTTACCAGTGGCCCACTAACACCCATCTCCTTCCACGCCCCCCCCTTCCGGCGTCTACCCCCAGCTCCTCCGCGCCCCCCGAGCCACACCGACAAGCACACCTCGAGGCCGGCGGCGGGGAGCGTCGAGGGCACGATGCAGCCGGACTGCATTGCACTGTCATCAAAGTTAAGTGTGTTTGTGGGGTGCTTGTGCGCGCCGGGGGAGGCTCGGGGTCACGGGCACTGGAGCATCCACTCTGCCCCCCTCCTCCTCGGGGTCAGGGGACGCCTCCACTTGAGACTGCAGCCATTTTAGGGAAAGAGGTGGCTTGGAGCCCGGGGGGTAGTGGAGGGGGAACAGCACGTCGCGGGGGACTCAGAGCTCCGCAGCCCCTCGGCGCAACTGGAGGGCGGGCAGGCGCCGGGCGCACAGGGGCGCGGCGCCCGCGGCGACTTGGGGAAGGTTGCGCTCGAGTTCCCTGGTTTTGCCTGGAGTTGTCGGGGTAACGTGCCGGCTCCTACCTCTCTCTCCCGGGTTCCCGCTGGGCTGGAAGGTTGGGGCGGGGGGTGGGGAGAGGTCTGGATGGTAGATTGCACAAGGGAGGGACGCAACAGACCCTGGAGACTGGAAAGCTAGTGCTGGGGGAAGGCGGACACCTCCTCTCGCCGGTTGGCACAGACCCAGACGGTGCGACCCACTTGGCCCCCCCAGCCTCCCCACCCCCTCCCGAGCCTCTGCTTCCCCGCCGAGTGCCAAGTGAGCGCACGGCTGGGGGCACGGGGCGCGACGCCGACCGGCACCGAGCCACCCCTTACCTGGTTGGAAGGGGTTTCCCAGGAGGAGCCGTAGTTGTAAAAGAAGGAAGAGAAGAAGGTGTCTTCCGACAGCCCGCAGCCCGCCATGCTCTGGATGCAAATAAAATGAGGAAAGAAAAAAAAAAAAAAAAAAGCACACACACACACAAAAGCAACCAAAAATTTTCAAAATCAAATTAAACCAATAAGCGAAGAAGAAATTCTCTCGAAAAATAAAGAAAAGGAGGGGGAAGGGAACGGCAAAGGGAACGGAAACTCTCGGCGGTGCTCCCTCTCCGGCTGAGGAGGGATGCTCGGGCTGCCGCTGCCGCTGCTGCCGCTGCCGCCGCCGCCGCCGCCGCCGCCGCCTTCTCAAGACGGTACCTAGAGAGGTTCGTCCTGACTTGAGCAGCCGCCGCCGCCGCCTGTGCCGGCTGCGTGTGTGCGCGCGTGTGTGTGCGTGTGCGTGTGTGTGGTGTGTGCGCGCAGAGCGAGAGACCGCAGGGGAAGCGAGAGGGCGAGAGAATGAGCGAGCCGGGATGGAGGGCGCAGAGGCAGAGCGGGCGGGCGTGTGCGCGCGGGGGTGCGTGCGTGTGTGTGTGCGCGCGTGTGGCTGGGTGTGCGTCTGTTTGGGGAGCTCACTGGAGAGCCGGGGCCGTCACGTGGGTGCGCTGACTCCGCCGGCTGCCGGGGACAGCCTGTACTACAGCCACGGCCACTAAATAAGCCCTCGCCGCCAGACCTTTGCAGTCCCCCCAGGCCGGCGGCCAACCCTCCCCGCGGGTCTGTGCGGGCCCCGGGACTGCAGGGGGCGCGGATGCGGCGGCGGGCAGGTGGGTGGGTGGGGAGGGGGTCGCCCCAAGCCTGGACTGGGAAAGAAAGATACCGGCGGGGAGGCACTTGTCCCCCGCTACGCCCCGCACCCTCCTGGCCAGCCTTCCTCACACCCTCTTTGAAGATTTTTTTTTTTTTTTAATTCCTAAAATTGCTTTCCCGTGCAGGGACCCCTCTTACAGCCACGGGGAAATTATTTTCACACAGTTGCTACGTCTCAATGGGTTTTTTTTCCTTTCCCGGTGCTCCACGTCTCCCGCGCGCGCGCGCGCACACGCCGACACACACACACACCCGTGGCCGCCTCCTCCCATCCCAAATGCAAACCCACTTCCTTTTGCTGTAGTTAAGCTAAGTCAATGCTACATCAAACTAGGCTAGGCTGAGAGAACTGGAAAGTGGATTTAGGGGACAATACTGCCCCAGCAGGAAGAAAGGCTCTAGTTTGGCATTCTGTTGATTTAACAGTTTAAAACGTAGAAGGATTTTGTAGCTTCTGCACTGAAATTCAGGCCCCTTGAGTCACAATTCTTTAAATGGAGCTATTTCCTTAAGTCTATTACATGCTATAAAACTGTAAACTGATAACCCCCGCCCCCAAATGGTATTTTAGGACCAAAGCTTTCTCTCAATTTTAGTAATTGAATATCCAAGAGGATTTTTTCTGCAAAAAGCCATTCCTTACCTGCTCCCCCCAACTTTTTATAGATATTCATAGTAGGTAAAATTCAGATAAAAGTCCGCGTATCGGTGTAGGGTGCTCCTACAAGTATTTGAATCCTTCCAGGACAACTTGAAACAACCTGTTATAGACAATTTATACTGTTTTCTTTCTGAATCCTTTTTCCAAATGCTGCCCATTTTTATTCAAACCAATCGTGCTTTTCCAAGACTCCACACTTCCTCTTTTAAATTCCCCACTTGAGGTCGAAATCCTCTGTGAAATCAACATTTCCACAGCAACCCAGTGATGTCACAAACATCGGCTCATGATTTCAGAGGGAAAATAAAGCAATAGAAAAAGATCTCTCTAGAAAGACAGCTTCTGTTTTCCTGCAAATGGCATTGCTCCTAGTAGCAATTCAGAAAACGTATTAGATTTCTGGTTAAATACCTGTTTTCTTTTTTCTGAGATTAACTTATTTTTCAAAGATATGTCAAATGATCTTAAAAGAAATAGGTCACCATCCTCTTTCCTGGGTTCGTGAAGAATGGTGTTTCAAATCAGTGGTCTCTAATCACACTGGCCACTAGAGATTTTAATAAACGGGAAAAAGATGTTTTTTTCTAAAAAATGATGGCAGAAAGAACACCGAGAGATGAAATTTAATGTACTAACTTCAGATCCAAACAATGCTGACTGACCTGGCTTCAAAAATACAGTAGTTTTTAAGGAGTACTAGGCCCACAGAAATTCTATTCGCTTATCAAAATTAGTGCTGATCTCGCCAATATTGAAGAGAGGGGCTTTTCCTCCATCGTTCCTTCTATTGTTTCCTGGATCTGCAGGCTGGGAGAAAGAGGGAAACAGTTTTCATGCCGTCCCGCCTTTTAACCCCCTGCAGTCTCACGCTTATCAATATTAAACGTAAAGGGAATGGAAAATAGAAATGAGGCCCAATGCCTGGGATTTCTTACTTACACTTCCTGTCTAAATAGGTCCTTTAGATAATATTTCCACAGAGCACTATAGAGATTTAGTCTGTAAGGTGTTTTTCATATACATTTTATCTCAAGTTTACATTCTATTCCTACAGCCACTTACTGTTTCCCTGGTTTCCCCTCAGGTCCCACCTCCACCCCAAGGAAAGTTAATTCTGTGTCTGTGATCCCCTTTCCTATTTGCTGAATGAATAGGTTTATTCCTTACAACAATCCTGGAAGAATCGAGACTCTTTAAACCCATTTCAAAGATGTGGAAATAGGCTCAGATATGCCAAATAACTTGCCAAGGTCACCCAGTGGCAAAGTACTGGGAAGTGAACCCAAACTTTGTGACCACCCCCCTCACCTATCTCTCACATCCAGATCTAACTGAGCCCATCAGAGCACTGCTCTTACATGACCATATCACACATCCCTCCAAGAGCAGAGTCAGTGGTTCCACCCTCTAGCTGCCCAAATTGGTGGTGTGTGTACATCTGTGAGACGTGTTCATTTAAAAATTGGTTGCACGTTCACTAGCTCATCCACTCTTCATGAGGACCCTGTTAGGAAGCTATTATTATTTTTGTTTTAGAGGTGAGGAAACAGAGGCTCAGGGAAAGACTCTGATCCCCATCCTACCCAGCTAGTAAGTGGCAGAGCTAGGTCTTGAACCAACGACTTCTGGTTCATGACTTCTCTTTCCTTAAAAAATAGTCTTTCCCATCTCCAAACACACAGGAAAATGGGTATATGGATCCACTGAGCAGGCAGGACCTACAGAGACATCCAGGGAGGGAGAGGCAGGAACAGGTGGAAAGAATCTCCTCTGAGCACCAAACAGGGGAACATTCGTAGACAGAAGTCTGGCCTCCAGCCACAAACATTTGGCTGCCCTCAAATCTCCAGCTCTTTCTTTTTCCAAACAGGGGAGGCCCAAGGAGGGTCACCTGGATAGGCTTCTGATGAAACACCTTCCTCTCTGCCCAGCTTGTCCCTCTCCCAGGGCAGCCCTGCCATCCTGAAAAAATTCTTCCTTGGTAGGTTCGCTCACCAGGTATTAGCACAGTAACGTAGAGGTTTGTTTGCTAGTTCCCAAAAACATAAAAACAAACCACCCCTTCTACCCCCACTGGGGCCCAGAACAGATGGAGACAACCCCTTGGGAAGTCGGGGGAGCCACAAGCTCATTGAGAAAAGATCATCCCGGCTACCTTGCTAACTCTTTGCTCTGCAGTATTCAGAGATACGAAGATGGAAACCGCGTTTCATTTCCAAACCCCCTGTGCTTGGTTCTCTGAAGACAAACCAAACTTCTGCACGCATTCCCCTGTCATACTGCCAAGTCACGATTTGTCACACTGCAAATGTGTGATTTGTTAAATTGACATCTTTCCATTAACAAGAAAATACATCTTTATTCGTAAACACTTTCCCCCCTAAGAAATGTTTTGCATTCATTTCATATTGGAAATTGGTTAATAGTCCATATGATGCTGGGGTGTTTTCCTTGTTTATAAATGAGTTGCATTAACACTCTCATACCACTAGGGTGTCATTTAGTGAACGGTTGCTCCACTCTGCAGATGCAAGAGGCCAAAGTGTGGTGGATGAGGATAAAAAATGGTCGTTTTGGCAAAAACTGCAGATGGGAAGCAGATGCACAGAGGAAGAAGATTTCATTCAGTCTTTTTCCTTTATTAAAATGAAGTCTGCTAATCTGTCTTATTTTAAAAAGCCCTCTGAATACAAACTCGTGTTAATTCCAGGCACAGTGGAAACCAAAATCATCCCTGCCTTCAAGAAGTTTACCGTCTTGGGACTTCCCTGGTGGCGCAGTGGTTAGGAATCCGCCTGACAATGCAGGGGACACGGGTTTGATCCCTGGTCCAGGAAGATCCCACATGCCGCGGAGCAACTAAGCCCATGCGCCACAACTACTGAGCCTGCGTGCCACAACTACTGAAGCCCACGTGCCTGGAGCCCGTGCTGCACAACGAGAGGAGGCACTGCAGTGAGAGGCCTGTGCACCACAATAAAGAGTGGCCCCCGCTCGCCGCAACTAGAGAAAGCTCGCGTGCAGCAGCAAAGATCCAACACAGCCAACAATAAATAAATTTATTAAAAAAAAAAGTTTACAGTCTCAGCACATGTTGTTTGGTCTACCAATTGGTTTAGTTGCCGATTTTCTTTATAGTTGTTTAAAAATTTACATTCACTCATCAAAATTATAATTACCCTGGGGAGAGATTAAAATTAAGAAGTAGTGAGACAAAGAAAAGTTGAGAGGGCAGAGGGATGGTATAGCAAGAAAGAGACAGGGAGATCCCGTGGAAAGTGCAGAAAGAAAAGGGCAGGAAGAAGGATGCAGAGGTTCATGCAAAACCCAACTACGGCAGAAAATGAACCTCAAAATAACTATGACAATAGTAATAACAATTGTGTAACGAATGCTGACAATATGTCAGGCATGACGTTAAACGTAAGGCAGCCTTACTTGGGGCTGCCCTGACCAAAGGGAAGTGCATTAAAGTGCAAGCTGTTTATTTGGGAGGAGATCCTAGGAAGCATAGGTAGGGAAGTAGAAGTGAAAAAAGAAGTGAAGAAAGGATTAAAGCGGGCAACTATGGGCAACCAGAGCTTAACGCCACTTGGGAACCTCTGGGGGCAGTGGAGGAAGCACCCTTCAGAGTTACCCCACTCGAGGGCTGAGGGCGCTGGGATACGGATCCGTCAGCTGACGGCTGCTCCCAGGTGTCGTTAACTCCCCAGCACATCCAACCTGCGGCAAACGTGGGCAAAGTGGGCGCCGGCAGCCAGAGCAAGTCCTCAGGCAAAGGGCTGCAGAGACCGCTGTTCGAACCTGGGGCCACACACTTGGAAATGGTAAGGGCTGTGGGGCTATGGGTGAGGCACCAAGAGCGTCTGCACCCCAAACATTGACTCATTTCATTTTACAAAAACCTTTTGAAGTGGGAACATTTCCACTTTTCCCTGAGAGAACATAGTCTAGGAGAGTAAGAAGGGGCATCTGTTGTTTTTACCCAGTTAACTAACATCAGTTCCCTCTTCTGGTAACAGCCCCCTGCTTTTCTTTGAGGAGCGTTCCCTCCCCTGTCTCATTTATCTGACCTAAGCCCCTCACTCCAGGGATGCGCAGGTGACCCAAGCTGACCTGATAAGAGCACTACCTCAGACTTTCACTGGACCTATAGGACTATAGGAGCTGTAGAAGTGTGTTCTTTCTGCTGGGAGAGCAAAGCTGGGAGGATATAGGCCTGGAGCTCTTCCAGGCCCTGTTACACCCACAAGAATGAACCCAACTGCTTCAGAATGAAGCCAGCTCAGAGGAAAGCCAGCACTGAAAGGAAGCACCACAGATTCGTGACTTACATCCTCTGAGCGACTGGATCCAGCCCAACCTGAAGCGAGCCACCGCCCTGGACTTTCCAAGTATGTAAGCCAATAGACTCTTCTTTAATTATACTCCAGTTGGGGCTAAATTCACAGAAGTTAAGCAACTTTGCCAAGATCATACCTCTAATGAATGTGGAGGTAATATTCAAACCCAAGTAACCCTAATTCATTTTGGTGCTGTGGCCCATGTTCTTAGCTCATGCTCTACAGTGGCGAGTAGTATCTACCACAGGACAGAGCTCAGAGCCACAGCACCCTCCTCATTGTCTGGCCCTCACTTGGAACCTCTTTCCTTCCAGAAGCAGCTGCCAGTTTGTTTAAGAGGATGATGGATCGAGGTGTATCTTGGCTGTATTTGAATTGCTTGTTCCATCAAATCATTAAAAGCGCAACCATGTGTTAATGATGGTCACTTAAGAAAGGCTGGAGCGGAAGTGACAGAAAGCTTAAAACGAAAACAGAGTTAAGAGCTTCAGTTTTTTGATGAGCCAATCAGGACCCACTTATGGACAATTCCAGTTTTAGTCAGGACTCTTGGTTGTAAGTGACAAAAACCCCACTTCACTGGCTGAAGCAAAAAACAAACAAGTGAAAACTTTATTGACTAACCTAACTGAAAAGACCAAGAGTAGGGCTGTCTTTGGGAAAGGCTGGATCTCTGCAAGTCTCAACCTACATCAACAACACAGTTTCTTGGTTTTACTTGCCTTTGGGTTGACCTCATTCTCAAGCCTGCACAAGAGCCTCCAGCAGCGCCTGGCTCACCTCTTCCTTTTTATCAGTAGTCCCAACAGAAAGAGAGTAGACAGATGCCCCTCTCTCTCAACAGTCCCAGCAAAAAATCCCTGAGATTTCAAATCACTGGCTCTGATCGGGTCATGCGCCCATCTTTGCGCTAATTATGGTAGCCAGTGGGATACAATGCTCTGACTGACCGGACTTGAGTCACGTGCCCATCCTTGGCTCTCTTGATGGAGTCAGCCCATGAAAGCATGTGAACTGAGACTGGAGAAGATGGGGTCCCCCAGAGGAAAGCTGGGGCACATATTAGTAATCTCCTCTTTCTAGAAGAATGATGATTGGCTGTCAAGCAGACAGATATGGCAATCATCCACAGCAGCACTGTGGTTGACATTAGAGAAGACTCATGACCTCGTCTTAGTCTTTAAGGAGCTCATACTATGCTCAGAAAAAAAGGAACATTACATGTAGAACAACAAAGAAAATATGTAATAATAAATGAAGTGAATTGCAGGTTCTTATTTGCAGGCAACAGAATACATGTCAATGCTTTAAGCAGACAATCTGAGGAAATTCATATCATTCCTGGGAGGGCCAGACAATTGGGTTCGGATGCTACAAATAGGAACAAAGCAGACAGAAAAAGAAGTGATATGACAGTAGGGACTGGACATCAGAAAACTCTACCACCCACTGTCCCAGAAGAACAAAAAGTCTTTGCCACCTCATTGGCCAGAACACCTGATCTCCTGCACTTAGCAGCCACCAAACATTGCTTACTTCTGCCTGTCAGTCCAGAGCAGGTGTGTGCACTTGGGGGGCATCTTATGTGCAAAGGAGTCTGGGAAATGTAGTTTTCCACTGTGTGGCCTCCAAGTACCAAAAGGTTAATTAGGAGGTGTGGCAATGGATACTGAGTTAATTTACAATACCTGCCACAGAGCAGATGACAGGAGTTCAGACCGAGAGTAGATGATAAAGGCTGGACTCAGATCACCTGTCACACTGTTTTGTCTGACTTGGCTCTGACATTTGCTAAAAAATTAGAGGATCTCGATGCCAGGGGATAAGATGCCCGTAGAAGCCTGTACTCTTCAGACCACTCCTGGACCATACCTGCAAGTCCTGGGTGCCATCTGAAGACAGATGACGGCACATTGTGTCTGTCGCTGGGAGGCAATTAGGAAGAAGTCTTGACCATGATGTATGAAGAACAACCTGGACATCTCCCTCCCCTTCGACGCCTATATCTACTGTTTCCTCCCCTTAAACCTTCCACTTTTCTCCAATTCTTCCCCATCACTCTAGGCCAGGCCACTTTTCTCTTTCACCAGGACCTTACAGTAAACTCCTTTCCCTTCCTTTTGTCTCCATTCTTGTTTTCTACTTACCATTCAAACAGAATAAGATTTCAAAGCACAGGTCTAATCAGGGCCTCCCTTCAGTGGCTTCCACTGCTCTATGGATCAAAGCCCAAATCCCGTAACATATACCCACTATTACATATAAAATAGCTAAGCAACAGGGACCTGCTCTATAGCACAGGGGGCTATACTCAATATCTTGCAATAACCTATAATGGGAAAGAATCTGAAAAAGAATAAAGTTTTAAAAATATATATGTACATAAAATGGGTAACTGAATCACTTTGCTGTATACCTGAAACTAACACAACACTGTAGATTGTTCAGTTGTAAACACTTCAATTAAACAAGTAGTAATTACTATTGTTTAAAAAAGCCCCAATCCTTACACGGGCCCCTTCCAATTCCTTCAGTCTAACTGTCCTCACCCTCTCCAAGTCTGCCATGATTTTCTATGTTCCCGTGTGGCTTAAGAAGCGACAGGAGCGGGCTTCCCTGGTGGCGCAGTGGTTGAGAGTCCGCCTGCCGATGCAGGGGACACGGGTTCGTGCCCCGGTCCGGGAAGATCCCACATACTGCGGAGCGGCTGGGCCCGTGAGCCATGGCCGCTGAGCCTGCGCGTCTGGAGCCTGTGCTCCGCAATGGGAGAGGCCACAACAGTGAGAGGCCCGCGTACCGCAAAAAAAAAAAAAAAAGCCACAGGAGCCCTGACGATCAGATTCCTACCACATTATCTACCCGGTCTCATCTCAAGTCCCTTTCTCCTCTGCTCCTCCTCACGTCTCCCAGCCACACACAACTTCAGTGCTGCCAACACTGATGCCCAGAGACATCAGATTCTCCACATGGGTGTAGCTTTGCCCCTATGGCTCCGTCTGCCTGGAATGCCTTTCCCACCTTTCTGCCTGGCAAAGACCTCAACAGCGAACTTGGGAGTCACCTTTTGGGGGAAAGCCCTTTGTAAGAGTCCCAGAGGAAACGACATGTGTCTCTCTTAGCCCTGCTCCCACCATTCCTATGGTCCACTGCCCACAGGCCGGTCTTTTTCTCGTGGATTTTCCCACCTAGCCCAGGACCAACTCGATAAAAGTTGACCGAACAAGACCAAATAAACTTTTTTTTTTTTTGGCTGCATCAGGTCTTCGTTGCTGCACGTGGACTTTCTCTAGTTGTGGTGGCTTCTCTTGTTGAGGAGCACGGGCTCTAGGCATGCGGGCTTTAGTAGTTGCAGCACATGGGCTCAGTAGTTGCGGTGCATGTGCTTAGTTGCTCCACAGCATGTGGGATCTTCCTGGACCAGGGCTCGAACCCGTGTCCCCTGCATTAGCAGGTGGATTCTTAACCACTGTGCCACCAGGGAAGCCCCAAATCAACTTTAAAAAAAAAAAAGTCATCCCTCTACACAGAAAGCAGTAATAAAGAAAATGTTTTCTACTACCACCTTGAGACTTCAATTAATGTGCTTTTCTCCTCGTGAATCCTTGCTTCCAAACAAACAGAACCTGACAGCCCGAATTAAATCATTTATCTTTCTAGGTCTCTGCCTTGGCTCTAACACTAGTGAAGATGCCTGATATCTCATAAGAAACTGGCAGAAACAAAAGCTGCAGCCCGGTACCCTTGACTTCATCTGGTTTTATAACCCATACATACACACGTGCAGGAGAAATGTTCATCTCCAACTCTTTTACCTAGGCGGAATTAAACGCCAAATTATCAGACTTGATCATTGCCAGACTTGTTTCCTCCCATAAACCCTAAAGAAGGGTGTGTGTGCGCGCGCATGCGCGCGTGCGAGCGCCTGCTCACGTGCACGGCGACGGACCACTTTATCCGACTCCATCCGTGAATTACACAGTGCAAACAGCCTTGGCAGTGAAGAACACAAGCAGAAATGGAGAAAACTTCTGCTAAATGTTATGTTCCAGTTCCTTCGTATACATTGTAATGGCTTTTGACTTAGAGTGACCTCTGTGTTTCCAACCATGGGCCAGTGAGGAAAGAAAAGACCATTTTCACTCTGCCCTGTATAATTAAAACCTAGATGAAGTTTTTTCCCCCGTTCTGCTTTTAGAGCCAAACAATGCTGGTTTGCATTCCATCATCATATATAAACACCCACAGGCCAGGATAATTTACCTTTGCTGTTCTAGCCCCTTAAATCAGGGCACCCTGAACTGCATTTAAGCATATCGGAAGGGCCTCTGGTTATGGAGCCTGCAGTATTTATCTTTTTTTAAATAACAAAAATATCCTCTTTACAGTCTACTATTTGGAAAGAGAGAACATGGATACAGGCACTCCATAGATAATCCTCAAATCAGGTCTATGGATTCAGACATCTTTTTTTTTCTTCAAACCTTTGTCTTAGAGCTGCTAAGTAGCCACTAAAGAGAGTGGCTTGGAGGTCGCTTCTACCAGCTTCCCCTGCTGAGATCTGGAGAGTGAGATCCCAGCAAGGAGTAAAAGTATCAGGAACGGTCAGGGGGGCAGGCAGGCTGTGGAGGAGGCCTGAGGGACGCTGCACAGCACGGCGGGTCGACCAAGGTTTCTCAGACTTAACTATGTATGTGAACCACCCAGGGACTTTGTCACAGTGCGGATTCTGGTAGGGCTAACTGGGGCCTGAGATTCTGCATTTTTCTCGCAAGCTCCTGAGCGATGCTGATGGTGCTGGCCCAGGACCCACAAGTCAAATGATGAGGCTTTTAGACCTCAGGCTCCCAGTCAGATAGGCCTGGCTGGGAACCACCTCCTTGGTAGCTGGGCGCTCTGGGACAAATTACTTGACCTCTCTGGGCCCTGGATTCCTTATCTGTTTAACAGTGACGATAGCAACCTAACAGGTCTGCCAAGAGGATTAAATTGTGGAATGCATGTGAGGAGCTGAGTGTAATGCCTGGCATGTCCTTGGCGACAGAATGGAGACCAGGGCCCACCTTCCCCACTCCCCGGGAAGTGTGCCTTGCCCATTCTAGTATTTCATTCTTTTTAGTATTCAATGACTTTTCTTGATTTTATTGTCTCATTACACAAAGTAATACATGTTCGATTAAAGAAAGAAGACGGGAAGGGAGGTAAAGAGGGAGGGAGGGAGGAAAGAACAGAAGAAAACAAGAAAAGACCTATCCCTATACCTCCAGTCATATGTATACACATATCTTAACTAATGGAATTGTATTGCCCATCTCATTTTGCAAGCCTTCATTCTCACTTGTTATATCAGGGTAACAACAGAAACAATAACGGTCATAACAACAGCAAGAGCTCATCTCCATTAGGCTCTTACTATGTGCCAAACACCCGTCTTGCACACTAAGTGCCTGAACTCATTAATTTTCACAACTCTTTGACATGGACTCTTATCAGCCTCATTTTACAGACAAGGAAACTAAGGCACAGAGAGTGTCACTTACCCAAGGTCACACACCGGTCAGTGGGGAATTCAGGTTGGAAACCAGGCAGCCTGGAAGCACAGCCTGGGCCTTTAATTCCAAATTCTGTACCCTTCATGGGTTCACCCTAACATGCTGTTTTATTGCCTGATTTTTTTTCCCACTTGCCACATCGTGAATATCTGTTCATGTTATTTCATATTTTTGCACAACATCATTTTAGGTGACTGCTAAATGGTAGTATTCCATTGCCCGTTTTACAGATGGGAAAAGCGAGGCCTGGCTGCTCGCTAGAGGGCAAACAGTAAGAGGAAGAACCATGCCCCGCCTGGGGGCCTAGGCCCCGTGCGCCTGAGCATGCCCTCTGGTCACAGAGATGCTGACTGCGCACCTACCACGTGCAGGGAATGTGCTGGCCTCAGTGGAGAATGGAAGACCGACAGGATTCTTACTCTTATGGCCCTCGCTGTCCAGTGAACTGAGCCATGCAATAAACTCAGTCATTTTTTATTTGGACGAGATGATGTGAGATAACTACGAGAGAAACAATTCTACCCTGTGATATGGCAAATGGAAGGGCTGGTGATCATTTAGGAAAACTGAGGAGGTAAGATTTGAAGTGATACCCAAGTGACAAGAGGAGGGAATCACACAGTCATCTAGAGTCAGGTTTATTTAAATCTCTCAACGTAAAACAAAAGCTTAATGGTAACCCTAGGGAAGGGTACTCAGAAGTGTCATGTCCCTACAAAATTCTCATAACATGTAAGAGTGCACAGTGGGAACAGCAAGGCTAGGGGCCCATCCTGGATCTGTCCTCCATGCAGCCTTAGACAGTCTCAGTCACCCCATCTGCAAAATGGGCTTGGGACACTTACCCGAGGGCAGGGGCAGGGCTGCTGTGAACATGAAATGGAACAACGTGGGAGACATGGGACACTTTAGTTGCTGTTGACCTTGACACTGAGTGGTTGACCTGGCTGTTGAAGGGTCAAATCTGCGCTATTAAGACATCAATATTCATCAATAGTAGAATAAGGAGATTCCTGAGACCTCACAAGCTATACATATCTGGGAGCATGTTGGGCATGGACACGTGTCATGATTAAGATTCAGATAATCCTTCCCACATTGTTTGCTAAGTCTCACCACCAGGGCAGCTTAGGACATTCTGAGTATTGACTTTGGCTTCTCGGTTAATCTGTTTACTCTGGTAAACTGAGGGAGAAGTCTAACTAGGGTCCCCTGAGCACCTTTGACCTCTCTCAACTCCCAGGTGGTGTCATTGCTGAGGTAGAGGCCCGGAGGGAGGTTGCGGTAGGGATTCTTCCTCACACATCTTTGCTCAGGGCAACAAATAACACTAACAACGGCCACTACCGTGCGGGCTAAACACTCTACATCCAGCGTCTAACTTCATCCTCTGACCTCTTGTCCTCTCCATTTTACGGATGCGGGGACTGAGGTTCCAAGAGGCTAAGGAGCTTGGCCAAGGCCACACAGCCAGCCAGGCAGCTCGCACTGTGCCAGGTCCCTTCCGCATCCCCAGGCTGGTCCTCACAGCAGGGGCTCAGCCTTCCCTGCTCAGGGACCACTCCCCCCCATTTTTCCCTGGTTAACTCCGATCTCGTTTGGATCCCAGCGCTGTCACAGTGAAATGCCCATATCGTGGGCACTCCAAGCCACCTGTCAGAGCTACAACTGCACGCCGTGCACACGATCATGGGCTTCCTGTACAAAGTCGGGGTTGAGCCCAGCTCAGATGTCAGGCATCAGAGCTGGAGCAAGTGCCACCTCTTCCCAGCTGAGCGCTGGGCAAGTTCTCTAGCCGCCCTCCACCTCAGTTTCCCGGGCTGTAACACAAGGAACATAGGAATCACGACCTCATGGGGTGGCGGCAACGATGAAATTAACTGATGCTGCTGCATGGGAAGTACCCCGCAGGTAGCACCCGTAGGAAGGGGGAGAAGACCGACCCCCCCCCTCCCCCGCCCACCAGGCTCCACCAGGGCAGGACTGTGCCCGGCTCAGCAGAGCAGGCCTGCCACCAGCATCTGGAGAACTCAGTGAGATACTACGATCATCATCCCATTTTACGCACCAGCGGTGAGTTCCTGCCCAAGGTCACCCAAGCTGGTGGAGGGGCCGCGCTGAGCCTGGCCCTGAATCCTGTGTGCGTCCCCTCTTGGCAACTCCCCGCTGCCCTTTCGGTCTTTCCTCCCGTCTGTGGGGTAAGAGGCCACAGCCTGGGTGGGAGAGGTGGCAGGGGTGTCGCGGAAGCTCAGAGGGAGGCCCATCCTCACACCCTCTCCCCAGCATTCCCACCGCCCCGCCCCCGAGCCCGCACAGGGACCATGAAGATTTCACCCGGACCCCGTGGTTCCGAGCAGCTGGCAGCAGAGGAGCTGAAGGGCACTCCCGGGAGGGGGACAGAGGGGCCCGAGGCGTCCAGACCTCCCCGCCCCGGGCAGTGGGGTCTCCCGTCAGGCCTGGGGCTCCTGGGCACAGGACGAGGACAGGGGGCCTCTCAGCTGTCAACTGCCCTCGTGTTTTTAACTTGTTCCTTCATTTCCCCAGGGCCTCACATGTGGCCTGGGCCTAAAGATCTCCTGTGAAAGCTCCACCAGGGGTGTTTTCTGTGTCTTTAGAGGAAGGACTAACCCAGCCAGACCATCTCCATTCCCCTCCTTTCACCCCCTCAGACCAGACCAGCCCAGCCTTTTATTTCTCTTGAATTTAAGAGCCTTGCAGACACAAAGATCCTTTTAGCTTTTAACATATTTAATAATTTATTATTTATCTGATATTTTGGTAAATGTATTCCTCAGATCGTGCCTCTGCCTCTCCAGTTTCCAATTTGCACCTACCTGACATGGTTTATATTACAATCCATTGATGCTCTCAAGGCAGGGTTTCCTCTTTTAACACTCCTTTATAGCCCTAATGAACTTCTATGCTCCATTTACTCAAGAAGACAGTTCTTTCCCCCTTTTACATTTTCCTGCTCACAGGCATACAAATCATATGTGTCACTAATACAGTGCTGGTTTTCCCTGCGTTGCTTCTTTTTTTAAACATGTTTGCCCTTCAGCCTGCTATTAACCAGTTTCTTCCTACTCTGAAAAACTTGCTCTTTTTAAATTTCATCATTCAGTTTTTTTCCTCGGGGATTTTACCCTTTATTAAGAAGTCAAAACCAATTTTGGAGCGATCATAGATATCAAATAGTCTCATGAATCTTTTGTATCCTCCACTGCTCCTGACACAGGGGTGGGCACACAGCAGGGACACTGTAAACACTTGTTGCAACCAGGATGGTCGACAAGCGATTTTTGAAAGGCAGGGCGGTGCAATGGCTAAGTACACAGGAGCGAAATCTGACTGCGTGGATTGGTTTAAATGCTCATTTTTATCCCACATTAGCTGTGTGACCTCAAGCAAGTTACTCAAAGGCTCTGTGCTTTAGTTGCCTCAGCTCTAACATGGGAATGAGAGTCATTCTACCATCTTCCAAGGTTTGTTGCGAGGATTAAATAACTAAAGCGCTTAAGATGGTTCCTCACCAAGCAAGCTCTGAATAAACAGTGACGTTTGTTATCACTGCCTGCCGACTGTTTGCAACTTTCAGATATTATCGATTACCTTGGATCACAGATAGAATCAGGCAAATCATACTTCTCCCCTCCCCTCAAAATTAAGAACCACACGTGATGAAGGTAATAAGATCTCGTTCCTTATTGTCTACACGGGATTCAGGTGTGTGGAATGGCCCCTCTGTGTGACCTCAAGGCCAGCATGTATAAAATGGGAATGATGCGTCGTCTCTTGCTGGGGAAAACGCCCACAATCCCCGTTCTCAGATCTATCACCTTCATTTAAATAATTTCTCGACTCGTTCGTCTAAAATGAATTGCCCACATACTAGTTCAGAACAGTTGCTAACAAGCCAACGGAAGCCATCGGTCGTAAGGATGGGTCGACTCAGGTGGCAGAGGCAGAAACGCCCACTAGGGGGCGAGCGCGTTCACTCCTCGTTCCCTGTGGTGGCTCAGTCCCAGAACCGGCTCCAGCCCCTTCTCTGTGTGCACTACCGCCTATAATTCCCCACTGCCCAGCTCAGGAAGCTGTATTAACTCCATATCAGACCTGAGAAATCTCAGGCTAACCTGCCCAGGATCACAGCGCTGAGAGGAGAAACTGCAATGGAACCCAGATTTCTCTTACTCTACCAGGCTGCCCCCAGATCCCAGAAGAAGGCAGCCCTCGGCATTGCCCGGAGGAAGTGAAGGTGTGCAGACACCTGAAATGTAGACACTGACAAAATGGTGGGTCACACGCATCTTCCCCCCAAAACGAGCACAGGATTAGGCCTACATTTCCCAAAGTGTGTCCCATGGAACATAAGTCCTGGGAGGTGCTCTGTAAAAAGGGTCTGGGGCCATACCAAGTCTGTGAAACATGGCATTCACTATTCTGTCTGAAATACAAAGTACACATTAGTTTGTTAAAGGTTCTGATAAGTCCTGCAGTAAAGAAAACTCTTTGCTTGACTTTGTTTAATTATTAGCATTTCCCTGGCCTACCTGACATCTGGGTTTTTATATACATATGACATCTTTTAATGTTCACTTTGACAAATGCTGGTTTTGGCAGATAAGGAGCATAATGAAAGTGAAGAAAAGGAACTTTACACACGTGAATAATGAACTGATACAGATGTCTCGAGGACAGAGGAAAATGTGTCCAAGCAAGATACTCATGGAAAGTCTGAATTATGAAACAAACAGAACCAAAACCATAAAGAAACCTAAAGTCTTTATGATATTGAAAACCATTTCAGCATTCAGGACGACTCCCAAATATAATCCAGAAGACAAAATAAAATGGCAACCAGGTTGCTTCACACCATGGGGTACAAAACCTCTATTTCATTAGTTCATGCTCAGAGCTAAGATCTTCACATGGAATGATGAGATTGCTATGTTCCCCAAAATGATCAGATGTTTGCTAAGACTCTGCAATGAATGGCTTAGAAAAGTACAGTCCATGAAGCATTATTTACACTAACCAAGACATGGAAACAACCTAAGTTGTAATGGCTTGTACATGTTTCCTTCATGAGTCTATAAGCTTCTCTTGCATATACCAAGAGCCTAAGTGCTATGGTTGGGCAGGACAGACAAGCACCACTGCTGGGAAGGATGGATGGATAGATGGATGGATAAAGAAAATGTGGTATATATAATACAATGGAATACCATTTAGCCATAAAAAAGGAAATCCTGTCATTTCCAGCAACATTGATGGACCTTGAGGACAATCTGCTAAGTGAAGTAAGTCAGACAGAGAAATTCAAATATTGCATGATTTCATTTATATGTGGAATCTAAAAAACAAAAAAAGTAAAAAAAAAACCAAAAACAAAACCCTCGAAGAGAAAGAGATCAGATTTGCGGCTACCAAAGGGAGGGAGGGGCATGGGTGGGGAGGAATTGGATGGAGGTGGTCAAAGGGTACAAACTTCCAGTTATAAGATACATACTGGGGATGTAATAGATAACATGATGACTATAGTTAATGCTGCTGTATGGTATATTTGAAAATTGTAAAAGAGTCCTAAAAGTTCTCACCACAAGGAAAAAAAATTTTATAACTATATTAAGTAATGGTTATTATGTAAACTTATTGTGGTAGTCATTTCACAATACACGTATATCAAGTCATTATGTGGTGCACCTTAAACACATACAGCACTATATGTTGATTACAGCTCGTTAAACTGAAAAACAAAAAGAATTTAAAGCAGTATTTAAAGGATTACTCAGTTAAACAAATTCAAGAGAACCTGAAATAAATAACCAAATAAATAAATAAAAGCATCAAAACACACAAAAAAAGAAAGAGGAAGGAAAAAAAGGAAGAGGGAGAGAAAGAGGAAGGAAGGAAGGAGGGAGGGAGAGAAGGAAGGAAGGAAGGAAGGAAAGGAAAGGAAAAGAGGGAAGGAGGGTAGAAGGGAGGGAGGGAGGGAAGGAGGAAGAACAGTCCACAGGGACAGATGGTGAGACCCACGGCTGGCTCTGAAACCTGCCTTCTCCAGTTCAGTGAGAGGCCAGCAGAGACAAGTAAGGAACCAGCTGCTGCTCCACAGCTGGAGCAGCTGAAGGACTGACCCTGAGTAGACCCGTGGTCAGCACTGGAGCCCAGCAGCTTGTGCTGACCTCATGCCTCAGCACATACAATAAAAACAACACTTGCTGTTCCTGGTGGGTTAAAGATAGGTGCAAATCCTTTGATACTTCTCCTTTTAGTAGGTGTGGTCTAATTTCCCTTCCCTTGGACCTGAACTGGCCCTAGTGACCTGCCTGACCAAGAAAATGCAGCAGCAAGAATGTTCTGGGACCTCTGAGGCTAGATCACTGCAGCTTCCATCAGTCTCTTGGGACACATTCTTGGAACCTAGCCCCTCTTCTGTAAGGAAGACCACGCAGCCACGTGGAACTCCAGCTGAGCCCCAGCCGTGTGAGCGAGCCATCCTGGAAGTGGATCTGCTGGCCCCAATCATGCCATCTCAGCCATGGACTAGCCGACGCCACCCAGCCAAGTCCTTCCCAAATAACCTGACGCTCCATGCACGGAATATATGGTAAGATGGTTGTTTTAAGCCACTAAATTTGAGGTCATTTGTTAAAAAGCAATAGATAACTGGAACACAATTTTATTGAGCTACTACTATATGACAGGTGCCAAAGTAGGTGCTTTGTATGTTATCTCCTGTCATTTTCACTAGAGCCTCCATGAGGTAGGTATTTAATGATAAATATGTGAGAATAAGTTTTGTCCTTGGGTGAATTAAAAAATTCACCCAAAGTCCCATAGGAACACTGTCTCCAAAATCTTTAATGACTAGAAAACTCTTTAGGGGAAGAATCCACGAAATATGCTAGGGATAAAATGGGTGGGAGAAAAGCAGAATGAATGGTGAGTTTGTGTGGGTGCAAGGGAATACACCTCAGATTCTGGCCTAAAATAAAAATAAAAGTTGTAGGCAATTGGAGAATTTTCGTGAAAACACGCACTCCCTCTGCCTTCAGCTTTATCACTGCTATGCAATGAAATCGGAAAATGGAGGGAGGGAATATTTTCACAATGTTAAAGATTTTTTTCTTTTAAATTACCAAAGCTAGCACACCGACTGTGCCCTGACGTTTGTCTTTAATAACAGCACCCATGGACGTAGCATCTACTACAGGTAGGCATTGCTTCAGGTGTGTCACCTGTCAGGTAACCTCAGGCACATTTCCTTACATTTTTGTAAGTGCTTTGGAGTTTATAAACCACGTTTACTCACATGCTTATTTCATCATGCGAGCAGATGCTTTTCCTGGGGAGCAAACAGAGCAAAATGAATCAACAATTAATATTTATCAGGTACCACCTATGTGATTGAGAAATATGATCTTCCTTGATTCTCCCTCCCCACTAGCTTATTTCCTTTGCTTTCTTACTTAACAGTTTGCATTGTAATGGCTTGTACATGTTTCCATCATGGGTCTGTAAGCTTCTCTTGCATATACCAAGAGCCTACGTGCTATGGTTGGGCAGGACAGACAAGCACCACTGCTGGGAAGGATGGATGGACGGATGGATGGAAGGAAGGAAGGATGGATGGAAGAACTGTATGCATAGTTAAGCGGTTAAGAGTGGTTAAGACCTGTGGAATCACCCAGTCCTTACTACGTTATTGACCATGTGATTGTGGGCTAAGGACTTAACCTTTCCGAATGGAAATACTATTACTTACTTCCATAGAGCTACTGGGGATTAAATGAAATAATAGATATCTCTCACAGTGGCTGATACACTATTAACTCTCAAAAGCAGAAGCTGTGAAAGGAGGAGGGGATGCTGCAGAGGGGGAAGAGCTGGAAGGACAGGAGGAAAAAGAAGTCAGCACAGGGAAATACCTGCCTACTATAAGAAACAAGCAGATGTTTCTGGCCCCTTCCCCTACGTATTTACATATAATGTGGTATCTGCTTTCTTGTTTGACCATTTCTTTACTAACTTGCTGGATTGACCGAGGCCGCCCAGTCCCTCTGTAAAGCGTGCTGACGACGCCCACAGCCCATGAAATGCTCAGAGCTGGTTTGCTCCACTTGAGTTCGCCCACATATTCCCACAAACTGAATCAATCTTTTGTTCCCCAAACCTGTGGCTGCCAGTTTAATTCATTCGTACCACAGATATTTGAGCACCTGTGATGTGTGGGCACTGTTCTAAGCTCTGGTGAATAAGACAGAGAAGGCCTGCTCTCAGGGACCTTCTATTCCAGTTATATGTCTTTGATTTCATAGTTTAATCACACATTATGAAACCTGTGGGAAAAAGAAGTCCTTGTTCCTATGAAAACCAAGTGAAATGTTTTGCCATGACTGAGCGGATGCAAGTTGCTAAAATTGCTGTTGAATCTGGTGTGGGCCAGATGACCAGACAGTGTTGGGAGCATTGGTAAGAATCCAGGATTCTGCTTTGCAGGTGTATTAAAGTTCTTCCCAGCCTTTAAAGAAGCCGAAAGCAGAGGTTAGAGATGACATATTACTTCAGCGTATGGCTTGTGCAGACAACAAACAAGAAACTCTAATCAGACCTAGATAGCAAAGTAGGAAGCTGGTGAGGCAAGCGAGGAACGCAGGGTGCAGAATCTCAGGAGGACTTGCCCCCAGCACCATGCGCATACAGGGTCGGCACCCCACAGTGAGTGCCTCCTTTTATTTTGTGCCCGAAGTGCCTCACTTGCCTTCCCCCTGGGGTCAGCCCGGCCAGGTGGTCTCAGATGTACGTATGTTTTAAGTTAAAACATTGAAGGGGTATAACGTTCTTAAATATCCATCATTTTATCAACCAACCAACTGGTTCCAAGCTTATTGGAAAGGAGAGCTTCTGCGGTATCAAAAATATGCATTCAGCTGTACAATAATGGCAAACATTTATCGAGTGCTTTCCACGGATCAAGCAATGTTCTAAGTGCACTGTGTGTTAACTCTGTTAATCCTCTGCTTTGTTCTAGATACTACTGTTATCATTCCCATTTTGTAGACAAGGAAACAGGCACTGCGAGCTCAGTTGCCTAGTCGCAGTGTCTGGCTGCAGGGTCTGAGACAGCAGTACTTACTCTCAGAGGCCACATGAGTCATGTAGGGCACGACTACCCCCGCCCCATGCTCTACCACCAGCCCTGTCCAAACAGTCGGCAGGGTTCCATCTCCCTGGCCAGAGTGATTGGCTCAGGAGTGGGTATGCATCCCAGCTGATGCATCCTGAGGCCAGGGCTCCCAAGAAGAGCCACTGTCTTTTCAGTTGAGAGCTGCTAATGAAGTGGATGAGTTAGCTGGTGGTGTCCCCAAGAGGAGCCTGAAAAAGCCAACAGAGAGGAAAGCAGAGGCAAAAAGAGGGGAGAGACTGAGTCCCACAGCCATTGTCTGAGCTTTGGATCGAGCGCTGCCTAAAGCCAATGTACCCCTCGACTTTTCCACTGTACAAACCAATACAGTCCCAGTTTTACTTAACCCTATTTGAGTTGGGTGTTCTGTCGTCTACAACCAAATTTTTTCTAATTGAAAATTTTCTAATCGCAATCCTCTTTTCTGGATACTTTGATCATTGAATGAGTATTTGTTGAGAAATTATTAGGTATCTGGTCCAAAACTATATGCTCAAAGGGCGATTATCCAGTTTAAGACAGTGTCCCTGCCTACCAGGAACTTAGTCTCACTGGGAGAGATATGCCCACCCTACCCACCCCAACTCCATCAAAAGTCGGATAATATTAGAACTGCCTCAAGGCAGTATGTGCCAAATGCAAGGAGGGATACTCACTGCTGAGGAAGGAGTGCACTGGAGTGGCCTGAGAAGGTAAGGATGGGTCTTGGAGGACAGGGAAGATGCAGCTAAAAGATGAGTAGCACTTAGGCAGAAAGGAACAGAAGTGGTAGACCCCAGAAGCAGACGCTGAGACGACAATGCAGTGTGTGTATTTTATTTGGGAGATGAGCTCTGGAAATACGGGTAGGAAAGCGGGGTCAGGGAAGAGAAGGAAGCCAGTAAAAAGGGCACCATCAAGCTCATTACTGCAAGGGCACGGAGCTCTATCCAGTGTGCAACATGCTCGAGAATCATCCCAGCTGAGGAGAGAAGAAGGTATTTATCCGCAAACTTTCTGCCCGATACTGGCTCCAGGCTGCTCCTGGGGCCATTACCTCACTGCTGGAAAATCAGGAAAAGCCTGGGCAACCAGGCACAAGTGCTAGTCCCACAGGTCTGCGACAGTCACCATTCTGCCTGACTGCCTTTGCACTGAGCCAGGACAACCAGGAGTTTTGTCCCCAACTGTATCATAAAACCTGTCAAGTGTCTTACTGAAGCCTGGGCAGTTTGGGGCCAGCGGGGAGTGGGTGAAGGGATGTTGGGGAATGGGGTACTATTTTTGTAATGTTAGCGCCCAGGGAATGTTTCAGGAGTCAACATGGCAAAGGCAGAGAGTGAATCCAGACCGTCTCCCCAGTTCCCTCCCAACTCTGCTGATCTCTGATGCTGAATTAGGATGAAACAAATCTGCTCCTCCAGAGAAGCCCAGGTGAGCCATTTGATCAGAGACATTGGATTCACCTTTGTCCTCTGCCCAGCACAGTGGCCCAAATCCCCACAATTATGGTTTTAAAAAGCTGCTGGCCTTGGACAGGTACTTCTTTCTCATTTGCAAAGTAGAATTAATGCCAATTTCTTGTTGGCAACCCACAGTGTGTTTGAAGCATTCCTTGATTTAAGCAGAGTGCCTGCATTTTAATGAAAGATTCAAGGAAGAAATCCACAAACTACACTAAGAATACAGGTGAGGGGGGAATGTCATTTAGGAAGCCCTCGAGTGAGAGGATTCATATCACAAGGAAGATCTTTCCTTCTTTCCTTCATTCAACAAATATTTATGGAATCCCTACTTTGTGCCAGGTAAAGTGAACGAAACAAGCTTCTGCTTTCATATATAAATAAAAATATATACGAACATGTACGTATTGTCAGGTAATTTGATGCTATGAAGGAAAATAAAGCAAGGTAAGGGGAGATACAGGGATAGGAGTGTGTTACTTGAAAAAGGCCTCTCTGAGCAGGTGGCATATGAACAGAGAGAGACCAAGGAAGGTGAAGAAGGTGGAGGAACCCAGGCAGGTAACTGGGGGGAAGGGCATTTTAGAAAGAACAAACAAGAAGACATTACCATACTGGTTTATAGCTTTTACATAAAGCATGTGATGCAGGTTGCATTAGCTTCCTATTGCTGCTGTAACAAATTACTACAAAATTAGTAAAATAAAACACATTTATTAGTTTACAATTCTAGAAGTCAGAAGTCCAAAATGGGTCTTGCAGGCTAACATCAAGGTGTCAACAGATCTGTATTCCTTCCGTAGGCGCTAAGGGAGAACCTGTTTCTCTGACTCCTCTAGCTTCCAGAAGCCACCTGCATTCTTTGGCTTTTGGCTCTTTCCTCAAATCAGTCCAAACTCTCTCTGCCTCAGTCATCAAATCTCCTACTCTGTGAGCCTCCTGCCTCCTTCTTATAAGGACCCTTATGATTATAGTGGACCCACCAAATAATCCAGAATAACGTGCTCTTCTCAAAATCCTTAAATTAATCACATCTGCCAAGTCCCTATTGGGACGTAAGGTAATCTATTCACAGGTTCCAGGGATTAGGACATGAATGACTCGTGGGGGTGGGTCATCATTCAGCCTACTGGTGTACAGCCAACGGTCATAATGCTGGGACCCCTGAAAAGGATGGCAAAATGTTAACTGTTGATGCAGGGAAATGGATACATGGGAGTTCATTACAAAACATCTATACTTTTGTACAGGTTTGAAAAATCCCATTAAAAAGTCTGAAATCTTTTGAGAAGGACCAGCTGAGGTTTAAGGGAAAACCTGGCTTTTGAATTAGAAAATTTAAGATCTATTTGCACATGAAGACATGTTCTAACTCATGAGTAATCAGAGAAACGCAACTTGAAATAATGAGATATGAAGATGGCGAAGATGAGAAAGTGGAATGCCACCAGCTGGCAGAGGCGTGGGGGGAGCGGAGCCTGTGCGGGCCATGCTGAGAGCAGCACGGCCCTGCTCTGACCTGGCGCCCAGCACAGAGGTCCGCACACAGGTGCACAGGGCGAGTACAAGGAAGTGTTCCACGCAGCTTCGTTTACGGCAGTGCAGAGCTGGGGGCAACTTGTGTGTCTGTCACTGGGAGCGTGGGTGGGTAAACCGTGGGGCTTGCAACCCACGGAGCACTATGGCGTAGTCAGAAGCAACAGGTTTGATGTACCCACGGCAATAATGGACCTTAAAGGCATCAAGTCGAAGGAGGAACAAAGTAAGAAACAAATTCTCTGTGAAAAGTCAATTCAAAATACTGTCCCACAAGACAAAAGTCCTCATTTGGAAAGACACATATAAACTAGGAAATGGGACTTCCCTGGTGGTGCAGTGGTTAAGAATCCGCCTGCCAATGCAGGGGACACGGGTTCGAGCCCTGGTCCGGGAAGATCCCACTTGCCGCGGAGCAACTAAGCCCTTGCGCCACAACTGCTGAGCCCGCGCTCTAGAGCCGGTGACCCACAACTACTGAGCCTGCGTGCCACAACTACTGAAGCCCGTGCGCCTAGAGCCTGTGCTCCGCAACAAAAGAAGCCACCGCAATAAGCCCGTGCACCGCAACGAAGAGTAGTCCCTGCTCTCCACAACTAGAGAAAGCCCGCGCTCAACAACGAAGACCCAATGCAGACATAAATAAATCAGCAAACTATGGCTCTCAGGTCAAATCTGCCCTTTGTTTTTGTAAATAACGTTTTATTGGAACACAGTAACCCATTCGTTTAAGCATTGTCAGGGGAAGCTTATCTGTACAAATGACGGTAACATGCCATACACTAAGGGCCTGATTAACTTAACCCTCTGTGCCAGAGGTTAAAAAAACAAAGAAGGTGGTAAGAAGATCTAGGCTTGAGTCCTCACTAGCTAAGAGAGCCCTGGGAAGTCACTTTTCCTGTTTGCTCCTCAGTTTTGACTGTAAAAATGGGGCAATATTCATCTTAGAGACAATATACCTGCAAGTGCCTTGTGAATTATAAATGGCTCTTCAAATGTGAAGGCTTCTTAGTATCAGGGGTGGGAATGGTATCGCAAACATGTGTCCTCCTATAATCCAATGTTGTCTTCTTCCCAGACTTCCTACTAACAGTGTCTTATCCTTTCTCTTCCTTGCCCACTCTATGGAGACACTAACGATAAGGAAGTAGCCAGAAGGGAAGGCAAAGAGAAGGGAAACTGCAGACCAACAGGATCCACAAATGGGAAGCAAGCTGGGAAAAAAGTTAGAAAAGCTTATCAAGGGGAGATGGGTTGGACCTGACTGTGGCCACTGTCCAACAGGCCTCAGAAGAGAGCCGACTTATGACGTAATATCGCCTCATGACATCTGACGTAGAGGGATGAGGGAAACTGGCAATTTCTGGTAACAAGGTCCAACAGCTACCATTGCTTAGATGCTGAGCACAGAGCAGGCGTATGCTGAACACCTCACGTACATAACCTTATTTATCCCAAGTACCTTGTACCATGATCCCATATGACAGATGAGAATATTGAGGGTATTAAAGGTTCAGTAATTATTCCAAGGCCACAGAACTAGGAAGTGGCAGAAGCAGTTCATTCAGCCCTCCCCACAACCCTACGAGGAATCATCACCACCGCATAGATGTGAAGTAACACAGCTGAAAGTGTTTGTGGCAGGGCCTCAGAAGAGTGACGCCAAACGTCCCAACTTTCACCACCACTTCAAAACGTCTCCCTGAGACCCAGGGCCCAGAGGACCATTTATTAGAAAAGCCCGTTTGCTTTCTCATGCCCTGAGCCATGCCATCCAAGAGAACATTCTAAGAAGTAAAAGCAGACTTGAGCGCTGCCGGAGACCTACCTGCGAGGGGCTGAGCAGCCTGCTGTGCACATTCCCTTCCTAAAGGCGTCCAGCTCCTTGCTGTGGGTAATTGAAGGGAAGGCTACCTGGTGTAACTAAGAAGCTGAAATTTAAAGGGGAGATGGCATAAAGATAAGAAAATCAGCTTTGGAGGAGGGAACAGGACCCTAGGCCTAGTCGTGAGAACTTGGGCAAGTCGCTTCTCAAACTCTGTCAAGTTGGGTTTGCTTCTTTGCAAATGGAGACCTTCTTTCCTGCTTGAACCTGACCCACAGTTCCCAGTCATTTAAAAATTAATCACAGTAATAATCTACTGGGTACTTGATCCTGGGAAGGGACTATGCCCTTTTACATATACTATATAATTTTATACTTAATACAAACGTGTGAAGTAAATACTAAACTATCCTCATTTTATAGATGGCAAAGCTTAAAGTAACGTCCTCTGTCAACTCAGGATTTGAATCCAAGACTGCCTGACCAAGAAGAGCCCATGATTTTAACCCAAGGTATCTAAACCCTAAATTCACATTAGAACCAAATGGGGAGTTTTGGGGAAAAAAAAAAAAACAACCTGATGTGTGGGCCCAATCTTAGAGATTTTGATTTCATTGGTCTAAGGTGGGGCTGGGTTGAGAACCACTGGCTTAACCGTATTACAAGGCAGCCCCCTATTAAAAACTGACCAGCTGCTCATGGTGCCCATTCCACGTCCATGCACAGAAACGCACCAAGGTGCCTTAATACAGCTATATAACAAACTAACATAAAAAAGCTTCATAATGTGTGGTACGTGGCAATATTCTCAAGCAATTAAACTTGGCTCTTAGTTATTCATACTACTTTACATAAATACACATGAATATATTTGGCTTTGCAATTTTTTAAAAATCTGAATTTGAAAGGTGTAGCATTCTGATAGCATCATTTTAGGCTGCTGGGTTTTGTTGTTGTTTTTCTTTTTTAAGGAAAGATACAGTAATATAAATGAGGAAAATGAATCAAGCAATAAGAGAGAGCTCTGGTAAAGAGAGTCCAGCCAACATTCCCACCCATACAGGAGTCCCAAATTGCAAGGGTGACCCTTAGGGTTTTGTTATGTAGAAGTTTACATCAGGGTGACTTTTTGCAAGGTCAGTCAGTGAGGAAGGTCAAAGTGCAGTGGAGAGACTTACATTTTCCCTTTTAAATCCAGAATAAGAGTAATTAATCCTTAAGCTGTGCAACTAGACTTCAGCAAGTAGGTACTCCTCGCCAATTTCTAGGTTTAAGCTGAGATTGTCACTGTATATTAAAGTTGCATTCTGCGCTCTCAAAAACAATTTTCTCACCTGCTTATTAGCTAGCTGTGTGACCTGGGCCATTTAGTATCTCTCAGCCTTACTTTCTATATTGAGCAGTAGGAATAATACCCAGGGTTCTTCCCGGTGTTGCTGTTAGGACAGAATGTGTTCATCTGCGCAAATCAGTCTAGCACAGCGGCAGGAAGAGAGAGGGGCCTCACCAAATATCAGTTCTCCACCTTTCCCATGAATGCTCATGCTTGGTTATTGGACATAAGGCATGACTCAAACATATCCTTGGAGGATCTTGGAGCTAGCTTCTTCTGTTAAGAGTTCCGAAGTTTGTTTTAAATACAATCACAACTGTACCTTCACCATAAGCCTTGTTGATTGGATTAGGCTTATGCATCAAATAGCACAATCTCACATAAGACCTGTAAGTGTTGTATGTTACCTGAGTCAGGATGAGCTAAATATATTGTAGCAACAAAGAGTCCCCATACCCCAGTGGCTTCTACAAACGTGGGTTTATTTCTTGCTCATTTCCATCTGGGGTCAGCTGGGAACTTTGCTTTGTCTGGCCTCACTCTGGGACAGGGCCATGGCAGAGGGAGATCGGTCAATGGGAATCACACACTGACTATGCTCTTAAAGCTTACAGTCTCACTTCTACACTGGCCTAAAGTGAGCGAGTCACGTGGCCATACCTAACTTCAAGGGAGATGAAAAAAACTACCACCTGCCTGGAACCAGAAATATTTGGAGAATCACACTGATGACCACCACAGGGATCTTACAGTTTACAAAGCATTTGTCACAATGATTGCCCAATTCTCAAAATATCCAAAGTAGCAATTAATTAATTATATGTGATAATTCAATTATGAGGAGTCAGCAAACACGAACAAAAACAGAGAAAACCCAATGTAAACAGTTTGGGCAACTCTGCCCACTATTCTGAGTGAAAGTGCCTCCGGCTTACGAAGCGTTGAACTTGCTCTTTCCTCAAGACATGTCTGCCTCTTGAAGTACGTCTTCGGTAATGAGTGGGATTCTCATTTTGATTGATATTCTCTAGTAAATGGCCTCTGAATGAAGGCCAACTATATCAATTCTCAGCTTAAAAACTGTGATCTTTCAATACTGAAGGAAAAACTGGCCATTTTTTTTTTCTTGAAATAGCTCAGCATGCATCTGTAATACAGCACCTTCTTGGGGAGATTTAATTTGGACTATATAATGATTTTTGCCTTAAGGTCTGACTTCAGTGTCTGACCCCTGGGTGAAAGATGAGACTTCACTTTATCCCTCTCCAAAAGAGGAGGGAATGAACAAAGGCTCAGCAGTCAAATAACAAGGACACTGAGGAAGGAAGCGGCTTAAATCCCCATCTCCTCAAGGCAAGTCCCCTGTGAAGGGATAGCTTAAATGCATCTCAAGCATTGTGTGGCCCTCTGGGTCTGGCCCCTGGCTCAGTATTTCACCCACCTCTTGCACCCTCAAGATCAAAGTGTGAGGCAGGAGGCTAAGAATAGCCTCCTCTTTTCTTAGTTAATCCTGGCAAGGAAGTGTTCTGGTTTCAAAGCCTGACCACTGGGTGTCAGGCTTCAGGGGGAAAGAAAATAGAGATGGTTTATCAACACCACTTAATTATGCCAATAGAACCCAAGTGAGATTTGCTAAAGGATAGAAAATCAGCTGGCCCAAGTATGTCAATATGTCAGGGAATGCTCACTAAACTTTCACTCATCTGATTAAATCAATAAATATTTATCTTTTCTACATCTGTAGGAATAATTCATTAGATAGCACAGTGCTGTGCCCCTAATCCTCTCTTGATTTAAAGATTAAAGGGGGGTACTTCCCTGGTGGTCCAGTGGTAAAGAATCTGCCTTACCATGCAGGCGACGCAGGTTCAACCCCTGGTCAGGGAAGTAAAGTCCCACATGCCACAGGGCAACTAAGCCCGCCCACCACAACTAAGAGAGAGAAAACCTGCACGCCACAACTAGAGAGAAGCCAGTGCGCCGCAAAGAAAGATCCCACATGCCGCAACTAAGACCTGACACAGCCAGAAAGAAATTACATAAATAATAAATCTTTAAAAAAAGATTAAAAGGGAGTGGCCAATTTCTATATCAAGCAATTCTAGAGACAGATCACCTGAAATCTTCCTGCAACAAAACACCTGAGAATGCAGAAGAAATATAACAAGATCTTTTAAAATGCGTAACTGAGCACAGCAGGAAATAGGGGAAATCCCCAAGATGGGGATGGAGGAAGCAACCGACAATTCAAGGAAGGATTAGGTGAGTGGGTACGCTTTGACATTTGCCAAACTTGGCAAGACAAGGACGGGAGGAATGGGACTAAGGGGTGGAGCACAACTGTGATTTCTTCATAAAGCCTTGGCCTTCAAAAAAGCAAGTCTCTAGTGGCACAGATATGACAAGGAAGTTCAGTTTTGCACTGGCTGGGGGTAGGGTAAGGTGTTAAGGGAAATAACAATGCTGTGGAGATAACTGAGCTCTCCCTGCTCAGTTATCTGCTCTCCCCACCCTTTACCTCCACCTTCAAGGTTTGAAACCCATCTCTCACTTAGGCTTGAAATCTTGGGCAGGTTACATAACCTCACAGCACCTCATAAATTTAGTTTATGTTAAGTGCTTAACACAGTACTTGGTACATAAAAGTACTGTTCAAAAATCATAGGGCAAATCAAAATGTGTTTGATATGTGTTTTTCTTCCAGAGTTCAAAATTTTTCCTTAAGAAAAAGTCCAAAAATGATTTATTTCCTTAAGTTAAAAAATAAAGAAGTCAAAATTTTCATTATTTGAAAACTGAATGAAAAAGTACACTCCATCTTTAGTTGTAAAGGACCAAGATTTCACATGCTTATATGATGCTAATCAAATGATTAGAAAAAAACAGCCTGACATCAGCAAAGGTTCGAAACTCCCTCCACAATGAAATTACTAAAATAACACATACACAAAATGTTTTAGTAACTATTATCCAAGTTCCCTTAATGCCACTGGCATAGTTTAACAACAGTTTTTAGTTGGGAAAAGAAAGAAATCAAAAGGGATTATAGGGCTTCCCTGGTGGCACAGTGGTTGAGAGTCCGCCTGCCGATGCAGGGGACACAGGTTCAT
Organism: Stenella coeruleoalba; assembly: GCF_951394435.1. Lineage (NCBI taxonomy): Eukaryota > Metazoa > Chordata > Mammalia > Artiodactyla > Delphinidae > Stenella > Stenella coeruleoalba. The sequence goes on from NC_137149.1 coordinate 50,801,910, forward strand.
GCCCCGGTCTGGGAAGATCCCACATGCCGCGGAGCGGCTGGGCCCGTGAGCCATGGCCGCTGAGCCTGCGCTCCACAACGGGAGAGGCCACAGCAGTGAGAGGCCCACATACCGCAAAAAAAAAAAAAAAAGGGGGATTATAAATATAAAAGCCACCATGTATGTAATTGCACAGGGGGGAAAGCCCTCACTTGGAATGAGGAAACAAAGTAACAAAATGAATGACCTTGAAGCAAACTTGGTTATTTCAGGGCTTTGATTTTCTTTGAAAATGAGAATTTGAAATCAATGGCTTGAGGTCCCTTCCAGCATTTCCTCTGATTTTGACGGCTGCTGCAATGGCACAGAAGTTATCCATTTGGCCCTCCCATTCCACAAAAACAAAACACATTATCATTTTAAGAGTCAAAGAGTCAAACTGTTGTTCTGAATTTTAAAGCACTACATAACTGCTAAGGTTAAAACTCCCCTCTTTCAAAAATCCGAAAAGGTTGAATCATCAGAGGATAGAACCCATCACCACTGAAAACCAAAGTGGATTTTCAACCTAGTAGAAAATCTGAATTGACAAAGCATGCAAAAATTAGCTCAAATAGCTGCAGCCTTCCTCCATGAGTATCCTGGTAAATGCTTAGTGGTTTAAGTGTTTATTGTTTATGCTGCAGAAAGCAATGAGGCTGGAAGCATGAATGTAATATGCCCAGAAACTAGAATCTTCATTCAACAGGGAAAGAGTTTTCTTCAAATAAAAATAACACAACTAAAAAATTCCAAATTCTTAAAAGGTTTAATTTTTTTCACAGGATTCTTTTTTTGGGGGGGAGGGGTAACACATGGGAGCAAACCACCAACTGTCAATCATGTATTTGCAAAATTCCTGATATTTTACAGTCACTGGATTTACATACATTTGTAAGTGATGTTTCTCCACATACACATACAGTGAAAGACACTGTCCAAATAACTTCTGATGTAAAGTAGAACTTCGAAAGAGAAATCACTTAAAAAATCAAATCTTATATAATAAAAATACTTTAAGCACAGCATTCACACATTTGACGGTAGATCCCAAATGCTTATCTAAACAGAGGGAATGCAATTAAGCTGCCTTCACTCAAAATGGTGCCAGAGGGCAACTACCCCATTTACTAGCCACTGATAAGTCATGACAACACTATTTCACAGCCCGTCACCATACTTCTGAAGCCCCCCACCCCACCCCAGGATTCAGGATTTCCTCAACACTAGGGACTTATCTCAAAAGCCTTAGTTCAGAACAGTAAAATAAATAAAGATCGCAATGCCACATTCAGAAACTAGGTAATGGCTTGGAAGTAAAAAGGGGGCGGGGGAGAAATGAACTGTCACTTATCTGTTTTTCTAAGTTTTCTATTTTTTAATAAATAGCAAAACTAAACTTAAAACACTAACTTAAAAAATAAATCTAGCAGACTTAGAAATTCTGTGGGAAACCCAATGGCCATGGAAAACTTTTAGACCACTTATTAGTAGGTCTTTGTTCAGATATATGGTTCAGACATAATTTAATAATACATATGAACATGGTTATAGTATTTATATTTACTAACGAGAAGAACTTGGCAAAAGACACAATATTCCTTTTCACAATAAAAGTTTTGAAAAGATTCTTTAGATATCATATGTATACAAAAGCTATTAGTATTCATTTTTAATACAAAATAAGCTAATTTCCTTACTTATACCATTTAAATATTATTTTTCTCTCTTCCCTTATGGAACTGGGGGGGGGAATGCTACAGAAGAAAAACAACTGATGTTTCTGCTAAATAGTTCAAAAAGTCTTCCGTAAGTCTAAACACCTGCTCCTGCTTGCCTAGCTGTGTCTAAACCCTGTCAGGAGACTAAAAAAGGAAGGTCAAAACAAATAAGGCCTTTCCCTGGAACCTCTACTGGACCCTTTGAGAGTGCATGACATTCTGAGTTTCCCTTGTAGACAAATACTTCAGACATTTATTTGTAATCAGATACTGACTTCAGTAGATTACAGCACAGGATCTACAAACAATCACCGTCACTACACTATCAATTCATAAATATAATGTGGATTATCCATGAAAAACTTGTGATTCCTTTCAATACATTCAATACATTCTTTTGGGGTACTTCCCGGCAAGCATCCCCTAGCATATAATAAGGAAAAGAAAGCACTCAGGTTACTTAAATCTTCTTGTCATATTCACAGTAGTATCAATTTTTATAACAGGGGAATCTCTTTCCAGGTGACTCTGGCTAAGAATCCTAAGAGTCAGGGACTAATAAACAAGACAGACCTCTGGAAGGCGGTCACAATAAATATTTCAAAGTTCGTGTAAAGAATGGAGCTTTACTCAGGCCCCACGAAATACCCAATCATATTTGTAACAATGGAATAGGAAAAGTTGCTACTTACAGGCATCCAGTGGACCAGGTGTTAGTTATATACTATTTCATTTAGTCAACCCAACCCTTTGGCAAAGTATTATAACCAATTTCCCTTAACAAATGAGGACGCGGTTAGGTAAGTCACGTCCAGTATTTCAAACCCCATCAATCAGTTTCTAAAGCTCATTACACGATATTCCTACCCCATATTCCTCAGATAATCTGGTTTCTAGCCTGGTGGTTAAAAAAGGAGTAGGCAGTCTAAGAAGTACCCCCATCACCAGTGAGGAAGCAACAATGCAATAAGAAAAGCAAACGTAAGAAAGCAAGCCACGGTGGTGAGATTTTTTAAATATCTGCTGAAAAGTTACTGCATACCACACCTAATGTTAGGTACTAGGGACACAGTGACATGTGACACAGCCCCTGCCCTTAAGGAGCTCACAGCCTATCAGAGAAAAACAGCCTTAAATACTCAACACTCCAAGGACAGAAATGGGTAAGACAATCATCATAATGGCTCGAAATCACAGGGAAAAGCAGTTTAGCGTGAATTAAGTAGGAGGGAATATGATTCACTTCGGTTTGGAAATATTTCTCATCCCCAAACTAAACAAGTTAACTTTTGGATTATGTTCACTTCACGCTAGCATATTACTGATCCACTTTAAAAACAAGAAATAGTTGCAGTGAAAATCCATACTATAATAAAGCAAGTTACTGGTTAAAAAAACATCCCATGAGCCCCTGTAGTACCACTCGAGGACGAGGAGCACCAGAATGCAGTAAAGTTCCTTCTCCTATTTCCTTGTGAACATTACACCAGAACGGAAAACTAGATCCACCTCGCTCACACATGTGCCTATGTGGATAATGTTCTAAACTTACGTGAGATCACAATCTGAGAACCATGCAATCAATCAGAGACTCCAACTAGGCTTTATATATCCAAGCTCCCTAGTACACAGCTCAGGGGAAATCCATCAAGCAGTGCAGGGAGCCCTTAGGCTGCGAGAGGAATGCCAGTTCCGCTGAGTGGCCACGTGACCTTGGACCTCAGTTCTTCTGGGGAGGAAAAAAAGGGGAGGGGGGGAATAATGCAGTCTACCCTAGAGGTAGGAGATTGAGTTCTGATCAAGGACTCTTCAGAGTTCCTATGAATTATTTTAAAAGTTGCTATTGATTGCTTTCTCTTTTCCTCCACCATGACCATCATTTCTACTGCCTTCAGTCTACCTGTTTCTTAGTGAGAACAGGACAATAACTGTCCAAGAGAGCTGTTCATGGGAAAGTCCTCTATACTAAAAGATATCCAATATTACCTTTCTCTATAGTAATTACACAAACTGTGGGAAATTTGGGCTTCAAAGACTTTTCTTAACCCGGATAAACAAAATACCTTGTACCAAAATTGACACGAGCGGATCTCGATCATCACACTACTTTGAGACATCTCTAAAGCAATCAGGACTTTCTGTACAAACTCCTGTTTCTCTGAGGTAATTAAGCGTCTCTAATAAAGGCAAGGAAAAAACAGAATCAGGCATTCAAAGTTTAAAAAACACCTTTAAGTCATCGGTCCAGCCTCTCTCAAATGTAAAAAAGGTAAACAATGAGAAAATAAAATGTAAACTATATTTTAAATTACAAAAAATTTCATTAATTAATCATGGGAAGTCATGATAGCACAAAGCAGCCAAATATAAAGCTTTTAAGAATTTCTAAGTAAATACTTTACAAAATAGTCTTCAGTACATGTTTTTGTACTAAGGAGAACTGAGGCTGTACAATAAAAAGCAAATATACTAAAGTAATACCATACGCTCACTACTGCAATTCAGAAATGAAATTCTAATCATTTTTTCTACAATTTACTGCACAAATTTATCTATCATTCCTTAAACATTAAAATGTTTCCCTTGTAAAGAAGAATGTTAGCACTGGTAAATTCTCCCTGCGAGTCAAATACTAGGTTCTTTGACAAGGTACTATAATATATAATAGAACTAGTGCCAAAGAGCTGAAGTATTCCCCAGCATCTGACCTTAACAATTCTACTTCTTTATGTGATCTAAAATAAACAACACTCACCTCTGTAAGCATTAAAATAAATTTCCACTAGCATGCCTCTGATTGTGCATCAGATTTGGCTAAGTCAAAATTTCTTTCAACTGCCAACAATTCTACATATGAATAACAAATTAAGCTGAAATTAAGACACCTCTCAGCAAAAGCATGACATTTATTACCGAGTGTAGAATGTGTTCACCAATGCCATTAACCAAAAATCGCAAGAAAACAAGGCATAAGGAAAATTCACTGCTACTTGATGAGTTTACGGGTATAGTTGCCATCCAAATCTAAATACATGGAATGCATTAAACTTTAAGTATAAAGAACATCTGCTTTGCCTAAATTTTTTTTTTTTAATGGCAAGATCTTAAAAGACTTTACCACTTTTCTCCATGCCTACTATAACCATCCTCAACCTGGGGCAGCCTTCTCCCTGTTTTCAGTTCCCAGGCTACAACCACAGAAGAGGAACCTGAGCAGAGTGAATTTACTATCAGATTCCTAAGATCTAAACCCGCCCATGAGGAAGGCATCCCTTTGATGATCCTTTGCTTACTCACAATCAAACCACTTAACCAACTGTCACGCATTACTCCCTTCCCTCAAGCCTAAACTTGATTTCCAGTGCACACTAAGATCAATACATTCCCCCACCCCCATCAAAACAGAGGCATTTAGGGCTTCCCTGGTGGCGCAGTGGTTGAGAGTCTGCCTGCCGATGTAGGGGACCCAGATGTAGGGGACCCAGGTTCGTGCCCCAGTCCGGGAAGATCACGTGCCAAGGAGCGGCTGGGCCCGTGAGCCATGGCCGCTGAGCCTGCGCGTCCGGAGCACAGCGCAACGGGAGAGGCCACACCAGTCAGAGGCCCACGTACCGCCAAAACAAACAAACAAACAAACAAAACAGAAGCACTTGAGTTAGGGTCCCTTAACCCTCCCTTCTATCTTCACCTTAGTCTTTCTAAGGAAGTTTTCTCATTTCCTAGGCTACCACCACCAAGCTTGGCCTCAACCCGTCTCTCTTAAAGACACAGGTCCAAGTTTTCCCTAAAAAGGTTCAGCTGGGTCCCCTTCTTTAAAAAAATATTCCTCCCATCTTGATCTCAATCCTAACCATGCAACTTCTTGTAAAAAGTAGCCTTGGCAAGCTTTTCCTAGTTCAAAACCCTCTCTCTCTCATTCAACAATGCCTAACAGAGGGCAGGTTGGCCATGCAAGGGACTCAGGCAAACTGAAGAAAATGTGCCTCCCCTCCAGGGGCCAGCCACAAACCCCACTGCGGATTACTGAGTGCCATGCTAAACATCAGGTAGGCCTGTCCTTGCCTGACCTATGAATATTTTGAAAAAACCTTATGTGATCATCTTTCCCTTTCTAAACAACGGCTCTACTTGGTTTGAAACACCCCACGGTCACATAAAACAGATGAGCTGGCTGAAATCTGGCTCTTTTGGCTACCCATTTGCAGCCTCTGCCTTAAACATAAACTAGCTAATCCAATGATTTTGTAGATTCACAATTCTCATCTACCCATAAAAGTGCACCATCTAAACTTTTATTTCTTGGTTTTTCACCTCTCCAATTCCCTTATTGTAGCTTCTATACTTGTAACCTCTGCCATTTCTCTCTCTACGTGGCAACTAGGATCACAATAAAATGATCTGAAGCCTAGATTCGCAGTTGGCACACCAAACCATTTCATTCACTTGTACCCTAAACCAGCTATCCTTAATGACTCCTTTGCTTTATGTCACTACTTACTCTTGCCCTTTCACTCTTATTCTTCTGTTTGGGTTCAATCTTCTTACCTGGATTATAATGTTCTAAGTGGCTTCAGTGTCCCTCACTACTTCCAATCTATCCTCTATAGTGAACTCAGATCCACTTTTTTTTTTTTTTCGGTACGCGGGCCTCTCAACTGTTGTGGCCTCTCCCGTTGTGGAGCACAGGCTCCGGACGCGCAGGCTCAGCGGCCATGGCTCACGGGCCCAGCCACGCCGCGGCATGTGGGATCCTCCCGGACCGGGGCACGAACCCGTGTCCCCTGCGTCAGCAGGCGGACTCTCAAACACTGCACCACCAGGGAAGACCCTAGGATCCACTTTTAATCTAGCCTTTAAAGCCCTCCACAACTCGATCCCTACCTAAATTCACAGCCTCATCTGACCTCACTCTATAGCGTATACTCCAGCCAAAATGGAATACTTGCTGCCCCCTTAACACACCATCAAAACTGGCCCCGAATGCCAAGAGCACAAACCATTAAAGGGAAAAAAAAAAAAAGGATAAATGGGACTTCATCGGTATTTGAAAGTTCTGCTTTTTGAAAGACACCCTTAAGAAAATAAGTCAACAGGCTGGAAAAACATTTCCAAGACATGTATCTCATCAAGAACTTGGATCCAGAATACATGAAGAACTCAACAATAAAACTAATAATAAAAAGGGCTAAAGATGTGACCAGTCACTTCACCAAGAGATGTGAATGACAAATAGGCATGTGAAAAGATGTTCAACACCGCTAAAGATTGGTTGTGCAAATTTCATCACAGTGAAATGCAAATGGAAACCAAAATGAGGGACTACACACCTACTTAAATGGCTAAAATTTTAAATAAAAATGGGGGACTCCCCTGGTGTTCCAGTGGTTAAGACTCCGAGCTTCCAGTGCAAGGGGCAAGGGCTTGATCCCTGGTTGGGGAACTAAGACCCCACATGCCGCTCAGTGTGGCAAAAAAATAATAAAGGAGGAGGGTGGTAATTACAAAACACTGGCAAGAATGAAGAGCAATGAAACATGCACTGACGGTGGGACAGCAAAATAGTACAGCACTTTGAAAACTGTTGGGCAGCTTCTCATAAAACTAAACATGCGTTCCTAGGTATTTACACGAGAAATAAAAACCGATGTCCACGCAAACACCTGTATGCAAATAGCTTTACTCATAATAGCAAAGGCTGGAAATAACTCAACCTTCCAGCAACAGGTGAATGCATAAACAAATATGGTACATACATAATGGACTACTGAATATACCTATATATGCAACATGGATGACCCTTAAGAGCATTATGCCCAATGAAAGAAACCAGACACAAAAAAACTACAACCAGTCTGATTCCATTTATGACCTTCTGGAAAGGGCTAAACTAAAAGGACAGAAAGTCTGTGCACTTGCAAAGCTCTTGGGAGTCGAGCAAGGGGATTAGTGAACAACGGGACAGGGGGAAACATTTTTGGGGTGATCAAAATGTTGTGTATCGTTTGTGGTGATGATTACACAACTGTATAGATTTGTCAAACTTCACCAAACTGTAGACCTAAATCAACATGGTAGTTTGCTGTATGTAAATTATACCTCAATTAAAGCAGAACAACTGTCTCTGGACCATGACTCTTGGCCTGATAATGCTGTTAATTGTCTAAGAAATACTTAGTGCCTATTGCAATCCTAATAATTGTTTGATGTGCAACTAAACCACAAAATTTCCTGATTACTTAACCCCAAATTTGCAAATGGCTGCCTAGAATCCAGCTTTAAGAGTTAAGAAAAAAAAAATCTAAAATTTATAATAGGGAGACTTAACATATAAATTCGAATTTCCAGCTTGGTTTAAAATACCATCAGGCAAAAAAAAAAAAAAAAATACCATCAGGCATTGTCACATGAGAGCCAGGGATGTGAGCTTACCCCAGCCCTTAACCACTTCCAATGGACTCACACTTAACCATTTGACTTACTTGGCTGCTTATTTATCTCACTTTACTCAATACTTGACTAACTAATCCTTAACCTATCCTTCCTCTCTGATACCTATAGTTCTTTACTACATTCATCATACCTTGCTTTATATTATGGATCTTTGAACACATTTGAAAAATCCCAACCAGACCATAATTCCAGACGGTCTCTGAATTATCAATCTATTTTTATAGACTCACACAATGCCTTCCAGAGTTGGTACTTAATAAAATGAACAGTGATCGGTATTACTAAGCGATGTATACAAAAATTGTATGAAGGAATACCAATAACAATAAAACTTCTATCAGGGAGAAATGTTAAAAACAAGTTATAAATGTAGTTTTCCCATGAGTTCTCAATCAGGTTCCATTTACTACAGTCTATTATTAATTATAAATGAAGACTCTACAAAAAATAGCATCTTTTCAAACAGAATAAAACAGGCCCACATATTAAAAGAATGCAAGAAACTTGCCAAATACAAGTAACTCCCAGGTTTGGGTTAAACTTAGTGTATGACTGATAACAGAGGCTGCTTTTGCTAGGCTAAGTTCAAACACTTTAGAAATGAGCAATTAACAGTCCAAGCTAGAGAATTCACAGTAAGCCAAACAGGAAAGTTCCCAAAATCTAGCCGGTGTATATCAACAGAAGTACTTAAAAGTCACTACAGCAGTAAGTTCTCAATAAACACATTTGCCTTGATGATGGCAAGATAACTATCTGACCACTTGTACGATGGTTATCTTTTACCTACGGATAAAACATCCACCTATTTTATCCATAAGTATGGTACGAGGGCACCTCTAAAAATGCCTGGAACCAGACCACAATCCCCTCCTCTACTTTCAGTAATATAGAGTAATGTAATCTTAAGTTGCATTAACAGAAGCAATGGCATGTCTGGTCCCCTGGGAAATACAAGTTCCACGGCACTTTGCCCAGCTTAGACCACAGTATTGACTACAATCCAGAGAACACCCAGCAGAGGTTAAGCAGGAACATTCATGATATCTATAGAAACCGTATCAAAGAGGAAGGCTGAGGAGGAAAACAGGCTGTACAGCCTAAATAAGAATAAAGGAAGATGACAGTTAACTCAAATAACTAAATGGCATCATGCAGAAGAACAGCCAGGCTTATTTAACTTTACTCTAGAAGAATTAAAAACAATTAGTTACAGTGAAAGAGTATGCCCAGCATTTCTAAGAGAACTATTAAGATGTCTTCTAAAGTAATGGTTTTGCTCTGAAGTATCTGAGCAAAGGAGATGGCCATTAAAATTATTTAGAAAAGAATCCCAACTATTTGCAGGTACCTTACAAACCTAAAATTCTAGAACTAAGTCATATACTATATTAAAAATTCAGCATAGAATCCTTTTATTTTTGCAATTCTAGCTAAATGGACTGATTACAGGGTATGTATTTTATCCTGCCCTATACCCCCAAGTTGTGTTCATTTCCTCGGCCTTTACAGACAAGCGTTCTACTTGCTGATTGTCTTCCTTCCTTATGCTACCTATTCTGCACTCTGTATCTAGGGGTTCTGTATCCATGGTTGGTTGAATCCAGGGACCTGTGTTTACAGAGGGCCAATTGTACTATGCCATTTTATATAAGGGACCTGAGCATGCACGGATTTTGGTAACCACAAGGGGTCCTAGAACCAGTTCCCCACAGATACTGAGAATGACTATATTCACAACAAAAAGCAGTTCTACTTATTTTAAACTGAGAGATAAGGAGACCTCTCCAGAAAACCTTCAAAAAAGATTTTCTGAATTACTATGGAGGGAATTTTAATATTTTGGTAGGCATGATAATAGGGAATAAAAACTCGGTTTGCTCTGTTTCCAGGCAGCCACTCCCAATGCACACTCATCACTTGTAAGATACAAACAATACCAGCCATTCCCAGAAACTCTGCCAAATAACTACCTAACATTGTTCTACATATCGCTCTATAACTTGTTTCTCTATAAGAAAACCTAATGGTCGAACTCTAGATTTTAAAAAGCACAAGGTTAAAAAACACATACAACACACTGAGACCTATTTAAAATTGGATAGATGGTCAGATTATAACGATATGCAACTGATTTACCAACTGTATACTGTGGTATAATTTTAACAGATAATATATTACTTTGGCAAGACCTACCATTTTAGTAAACAGTCTTATCAAGTGCCTAGACTTTCTTAACCTAAAAAAAAAATGCTAGCATATAATATTGCCAATAGTTAACGTAGGACAAATTTTTAAACAATTTAAATGAAACCTAAAATATTACTTCAGCATGTAAATTACTCCATGGGACCAAAATTAAGCACTTAATAGAAGCATATTAACTCTTTCAAACCACTAGGCATCATTTAACAATTAACAGCTACCTACACTGAGAAGTATCTCAGTAACCTGAAATACTCTTAACTTGCCCAATTAACTCCCTTACACCACATACTAGATATATGCCTCAAAGTATATTGAAATCCCAACTATGTACACCTATAAATTTAACATTTAAATATTTTTAAAGAGGGGAAAGGGAGAAGAGGCAAGTCCAGACATTAATGAGTACAGTATTTACTCTTCAAGTAAAAGGAACTGATTTACTAAGAACCCTTTGATGGGTCACACCCTAAAGACGGGTCGCATCTAAAGACCCTTTGATGGGTCATTTGTGGTTAAAAAAAGGGTTTTTAACTTGTCTGTGGCCTGTTACAGGGAATGGAAAGTTCACATTTTAACACACTACACTAATTACTTTGTACATTGCATAAAACACCCAACACTGAGAATTCAGTAAAACTGACCAAGATCTACAATATATCATTTCCTATTGTCTATTTAATACAAACATTTGTTTCAGTGACTAGAGTGCTTAGAATGGTATAAGTAAAACAAAAACATCTGCTAAAAATGTGGTAACAAAATAATAAATAATCAGTCTTATGGAACGAACTTTAAGATGAAGAGAAAACTATCCTTTAATTATTCTGTCTTTGGGGATCCAATTCTGAGTAAAAACTACATACTTTATCTCATTAGATCACATCCTGACCTAACAAAGTGCTAAGCTATGTTCTTTAAAACACTGCTGTAACGACTACTTTAAAGAGCAACCCTGTGGAAAGATGCTGAATATGTAATCATAGTACACTTACAATTCAAGGAGAGAAAAAAAAAGTCCCACACTGGGAAGAGAAGAAGCCATACTTAAAGAGACTAGAACAAAAATATCAAAGTGCTGTGGCCAAAATTAGTATAAATAGACTTTATTGAAGTCAGTGCCTCTGTACTGAGACAGAAGATTGTGTCTACATAAGCACAAGTTGTAACATTTCACAACTTCTAAAAGGAATGTCAACAATTACAACGATCATGCATACCATGGTCGATAATCACATTTTAGAAGCATTTTCAACCATTTCTAAAGAAATGCTTATAACATTGTTATATATAGAACTACTTTCAATAAACTGCAAAACATTGATCGACTTTTCCAGTATGAGCTACAGTGTCAACACAAAAGGGAGGCATAAATGTTTAATTTATGAAATCAGAATGGAATATTTACTGTAAAGAAAAATTAAAAAGCTTTCAAATAAAGGCCATTATTGAACCAACGTGAAGAGCACAACTTGAACTTTTGAGTTCATTCATCTTTTAAAGCTGTCCTCTGAATAACTTCAGTTCTAAGCATTGAATTCAGTACTGTGAATATTCCTTGGATTGCAGTTTGGCAATGATGCGGTCCAACTGTCTCTTTGCTTCACACTGTGGGAAATTGCTCATGTCATAATATTGAGGGGCAATTTTCACCAACCTGTCCAGAAGGGGGGGAAAAATTACCAAATTAACAAAGTACTGGAATTGCTAACGGGATAGGCATTACTCATTAATATACTGATAAAGAAAGGCAAACCTACAAATCCAAATCAATGTTAAAATTACAAATGCCTAATCCTTATAAACACCACTTTTGATATGTATGCTTCTAATAAGCTGTAAATTTTCTGATGGTGGACTTCCCATAAACTTAAAAAAAAGATAAATTCTTACAAAAAATCCTTTCTTTACATTAATACAAAGATATTAACATAAGGTCATTCATTTCTTCACTCTAGAACACTATTTTGACCAACCTCTCTAAGGTTAGAGTACTGAAGGTTCTATACAAGAAACATCCTGGTATTCAAATGACTGGATCTTCTCATTTTCAAAGTTCTAATAACCATAAATATAACTCTATACCCCAAACAATACACTTGACTGAATCTTTTTTAACGTTTAGCCATACAATTTTTTCTCAACAAAGCATTTAAGATAAAATGATAATGTCCTACACAATTTCAGTGTCAAAAGTCATAAATCAGTGTAGGAAATATTGCAAGTGACATCAACTAAAATAAGCGCTTCAGTCCCACCATTCTTGGCTGACGTTTCCTATCTTAAGTTATAGAATAGATTCTGGCAAAAAAGGAAAAAAAAAAAGGACACAAGAGGGAGTGAGGTAGTGAGCTAGTGAAGTGGGTGGGTAATTTTGCTTAAAATAAGTCAGTTCTGATTACATTTTGTGAATCAAATATGCAATGATACAAAAAGAGGTATAGTTTTTAATGCTTGCTTAGCTCCTAAAGCACCAACATATAAATAACAGTTGAGAGCTAATTATAGTGGGACAGCTAAAATATAAAGACTGACTGACTTCTGGAACCAGAAGACTTGAGTTAATCACAACAGCAAGAGAAGGGCTCTAAAGACACTCTTGATATCAGTTAACTGTAGCTTTATATTTGGCTCCAAATCCTGCCCATGTCCGTACCAATGATCTCACTGTCCTCTTATCAAACCAAAGATTCTAAGAGGTAACCATACCATCAGGTCAAAGCCCCATAACTATACACTGGACTATATACCTTAGTGATGAAAACACCAAATTCCCCAGAGTCAAACGAAAAACAAGTCTCCTTTCAGATTCCATTCTGAGCAAATGGTAACGAAAACTTTTAGAACGAAAGGCGCTGAGCTTACCATTCGGGCTTGATATCTGTACACGTCCGGATGTAATTCTTTGTTGTAAGAACAAACTCATTATAAAGCACCCATTCAGGCTTGTGGTCAAGAACAGTAGAGGGATGCAACTGAACCACCTGGTTATCTTTCACAGTTAAGTAATGCCCTGTTCGTTCTAAATGTGCCACCTGAAACCAAAACCCAGTAAATTAATACGATACTTCTGATGTGCTAGTTACAAAACAAAAGTGGTGTAAAGCTACCTATATCATTAGGGACAAGCAAGCCTCACCTTTTGCTTTTTATCTGATGGCTATATTTATCTACCACTGCCTAATAAAAGCAGGCATCAGCCAACTACAGCAGGCCAAATCCAACTCACTGCCTATGTTTGTAAGGCCTGTCAGCTAAGAATACTTTATACATTTTTAAATGATTAGGGGAAAAAATTCGAAAGAGAAACATTTGGTGACACTGGAGTGGAAATCACGTGAAATTTACATTTCAGTGAAGTTTTACTGGAACACAGGCATTCCCATTTGTCCAAGGCTGCTTTTGTGCTACAAGGGCAGGCAGAGTTGAATAGTTTTAATAGGGACCTAATGGGCCCACAAAGCCTACTATATACTATTTGGCCTTCCTGCCTTAGACCATCTAGAGTAGGTTCTTAATGCCAGGTGACAATTTTGTGGTAGCTGAACAACTACTAAAAGATTAATTATCTACAATCAAACACATCAATTGGTGGCACTCATCTAATATTTAACAAATACCAAAGCAGATGAAGATAGCCCTTTCCAATTCTAGAACTCTAGTAACATAAAGAATATGTGTGAATAATAGAAATGAATAATACATAATAGAAAATAAACTCAATTTTATTCAATAAATATTTACTAAGCACCTACTAGGTGCCAGGTACTACACTGCATGCCCTATTTCTAATAAATTTTAATCTTAAGAGAATTAGAAATCCATAATGCTTGAATAACAGAGCAAGGCATGAAAATCCTAACTCTAGTAAGATCTTATAAGATGCCACAATAAACATTCTGTTGCTTTGATTTCAAATACCGACAATGCGCCAATCTACTTTCATTCTGACTGAGTGCATTTAAGTCCATTCTATTTATTGAGCTCATCTGGCCTTAAGGCAGGCCACATCTTGCTTAAAAGACAGAGCCAAAGGAGACAACGAAAAAAACAAGTGGGATATATAAGAGATAACTAAAACCAATCCCATCCCAAGTAAGGGACTGACTTGTTTTCATCAGAAAAACTTTGCATTTTTAAAAACATAATCTGTTGTAAGTCCCTTAAAATAAATACTCACTAGATTTACCTGACAAGTTTTACTTCAGCCTCCAATATAAAACACAAAGCTAAATGAAATGTTTTAAATTATTTTTCTTTATTACTTAAATCAAAAGACACGCCTGGCTTTCCCAGCACCAAGTGTCTTAAAGACTCCATTAATAAAAAAGTAATTCTAAAATTGATGTCTATATAACTGGATCACTAACCATGCCATTTAGTGAATTAATTTAGACACGTAAAAACTTCTTAGTGTATCAGTTCATTCAAGAATTTGGACATAAAATTTAAGATCAATATTTATAGGCATTCTTTAACTGAATTTTTGTGTTTATGTGGATTCCAAGGGCTGCTATAGAAAACAAACATTATGTAAACATTTAATTATGCACTTCTGTATTATCCACATACCTGCATAAAATACCCAGTAACCAAAGCTTTTCTTATATTAATATAATAGTCCCTGCTTGTAAAGTCAGTACTTCGACGAGGCAAATTAAATCTGTCCATAATTCTCGATAGCTGCTGGCGTACATTGTCTGCTGACATCAGGGACCTGTAGTTAATGAAGTTGTCATAACACCACTGAACCGATTCATGATCTACAAAGTTGGAGGGAGGGAAAATAAGAGGGACATGAATCATCCAAACAGGTATATTATCTAATTAAAAAAGGAAATCACTATAAACAGTAAGCTAAGTAATCCAAAAGGGAATAACCCACATCATTTTTATAAATTAATCACAATGTTATCAACTTTCCTAAAAATCTGGAGTGAAGTTCAAAATTAGAAATAGCACTAAGGTTTCTGGCTATTGAATGACAAAACAATGGTTTTTGGATAAACTATTTTAATTGTTCTGAGTTATTTACCCATAAACATACACCTGGTTGTTTTAGATAGTCTGACAGGGGTGGGTTGAGAGAATTTGGAAAAATGCCATGTCTTTCTCATTTTCAAAGAAAAAACAAGCTTAGATTAAGACTATCAAATACAATTTAAAAGTTATAAAAATGAACTTCAAGTGACTATTGTGTGCTTTGCTTTACTCCTGAGCTAGAGCACCCCAAACTTAGTGTTTAGAAGTTTTACTGTGACCCATGTACCTCTTAGTGGTTTAAAATACAAGTGACATAGGTTACAAGGATGTCTGGAACACTCACTCTTATGTTTAATAAACAAAGCTTATATCAAAGCACTTCAAGTAATTTCACTACATATATTTTATTATCAAAGGGATCTTTCTCCATTGATGAATCCTTCCAACTAACCTAGAGATGCTCATATAAGAGCTCAAACTGTAGCATCATGTAAAACATTACACAGTGCCATCTTTATGTCTCAAAGTCACAATGGAAAACTGCATTATTTACTTCAGAGGCCCTTCGATAAATAAATCTAAGAGGGTTATTTGTGAAATGGGGGGGGGTCCTTAAAATATTACAACTATGATGATACTTTTCCAGCTATGTGATATACAGTAATCTTTGGCATAGTCCTTTCTCCTTGGTTCTAGGATTCTACGAATTATAATACACATATTCTTAATAGTTTGTCAGAGGAACAACAGGTATATTAATAAATGTTTATCCATTACAAAATGCAGCCACATTTCAGAAACAGGGTAGGTGGATAGATGGTGTAGTAAATGACCTTTAAATTGAAGACCTGACATGTTAAAATGTCCATTAATTAACCCATCTGGAATGAGAAATAAAAGGTATCCAACTGAACATACTGACATTTAAAGCAAAGCACTGAGTATCTTCAGAGATGAAACAAAGAAAGTATGTGCTTAATGAAAGGTAACGTCGAAACAGACAATAAAAAGGGGGACTTCTTAAAAGGGTTGTTCATTTGCAGACTCTGATCTGGAGTGTAGTGTTTCTGACATGCTAAACTTTTCACAGAATTCATACACTAAAGAGTAACAGAACAGGAATTTTAAGTTGTCAAGATAAACAAATAGTATCTGATGGTTTTACTATGTCTCTAAATTTTTGAGAAATAGTTTGATAAATGGGAGGAATAAAATCTAAACACGGGAACATTTTATTAAAATAATTCTAGCTATATATTTCTCACAGTGAAACTACTCTTAAGATCTAAAGCCAAACCATTAGCACAGACACACACAAACACACAGAGAAATTAAGGCACTGCAAAATAACTTAAATCTAGTTCTGTTTCCCAAGTGTTAAAACAAATCGTATAAAGACTAATTTATCTTTACTATGTAATCAATCATTGTTTTTAATGAAATAGATCGTCTTGACTAATATCTGAAATATTTGCTAATATCTGCTAGTTTGCAAATACACAATGTTTCAAATACAACACAGCATCACTTAAAAAATAGTTAAAACACCCCAAATTCAATAAATGGATCTGAAATGTCCAAATATTATGTGGAGATCAAAGTTTGATGTTATTTTTAGACTAGCTCTCCTTATTTGAAAAGGTGGCAGTGATTAAAGGCTAAATGTCCAGTCATTCTGTTTCCTTTGACCTTATTAAGAAAAGCGTATCGAGGAAAAGGTCTAAAACTAACCAACAGCTTACCATCCCTATGGCAGTGAAAAGCATTTAGTAGAAAAGGATCATCTATCTAGTGAGCAGATGTTCCCATTCTACTTCATGACACTCCCTCTGCTCAGAATGGGTAGGAGAAAGCTTGTATAGGTACCTACTGTTCAATATTTTCCTAGAAAGTTCCCAACTACCAAATATGTGTATAAAGCACAAGCATTCTTTAGCAATTTTATCATTTAAATCTTAAAACTCCTCTAAGATACTGTAATGTTACATTTATATGTAAAAATGAAAACACACAGTTCCACTATAAATCTTAAATTTCATTTTCAAACCAAACTATGAAATACAATGCTGTGCTAGTTATCATCAAAAGCTTAAATGACAAAATAATACAACCTAATTTTAAAAGAATTAAAATGTCCTGTGAGAGAAATAGGGTTAAAAAACCATGCTGCTCCTACAGAAATCTTTTCATTTCCACTTAAAACAGTACCTTAATAACGTCAAGGGATTCTGAGAACCAAGATGGATGTGAATCTGCTCCTTCTCAAGGCAGTTATCACAATCTGTTAACAAGTTACGTGTCTGGTGGTCACACAGTTATCAACTAGCATGCAATACAGTTCGCACCACAACAGGAATATAGTGTATTTCTTGAATTGATCTATCCCATCAGGAATAAAGGCTTTAACATTATGCATTACCAATACTTTGGACACAAGAAGGATAAAATAAATTTTCTGACGTAAACTATGTATTGGCCTTCATCTGTTTCTCAATTACTTTTCATTTACCTCATCTGCCCCAAATTTCTCAGATCCAGGAAGAGAAGGACTCTCTACCTTTTCCTTATCTGATATTCATCAATTCTATCAACTCATATCAGAGTTCGTGTGTAAGACACAGATGTGCAATTTGGCTGCTAAGGTCCTTGTTCCTCATACTGGCCCTCTAGCACTTCTGGACCCTGAATGAATAAATTCACCCCTATCCCCAAAGAGATGTGCCAAAGTCAACAGACTATTTTAAGAGTGTAAATAGGATTTTTTGAGAAATAAAAATGAGATTCAAATAAAACAAGGAGTGCAAAATTTGAATGTCTATATAATAAATTAGGAAACTAAATTCTTATCAGCAGAAACCACAAACTTTCAGAGTGATTGAAGACACCACATTCCTGGAAAAGGGTGATGTAGGGCTATCAGTCTCTGAACGTATCACCCAACAGGTTAACCTACCGATATGTAGAAATCAAATACTTTCAGAATCTATTGCAATTATTTCCACATTTTTTCCCCTTTACATTTTCCTCTCATTTAATTTTTACAAATAGTGCATTCCAACAAAAGCATCTAGCAATAACTGTATTATTACCACTATGTTTCCTTGTTTTCAAATAACTGGAAAATGTTTTTCATGTTGCTAAATATTCTCTGAAAACAATATAAAGCTAGAACAATATTTCATCACGTTGCTATAGCATAAATCACTGAACCATCTTTCTACTGGTGGGCATTTAGGTAGTTTCCATTTTCCCTTACTATGATAGGTAACTGTGGGATAAAAAACTTGAAACATATCTCTGTCCACAGAATACTAAAAGAAAATCTCACAGATTATCTCTGGGTCAAAGGGTTTGAGTTTGTTAAGGTTCTTGGTAACATAAAATCTACTGCTTTTCATAAACATAACATAAATTTACATTCCCAGCTCTGGTGTAAGACTGCTCCACTAAACCCACTCCCACACAACTAAAGACTATTTTTCTTTAACCTTTGCCAATTTTATAGGTGAGAAAATGGCACCTCTCAATAACAATGCATTTATTGAACTACAAGTAGAGGTGAATTTCCTCCTCATGTTTATGGACCACTTATAGCCTGAGAATGGTCATCCACATTTATAGCTTGTATTTCTATTTTGTTAGTTTACTCTTTTGTAAGAGCTATTTATTAGTAAAAATATTAGACAGTAATAATTCTATAATACAAAACCATTCACAAAAAATGCAAAATTAAAACAAAAGTATATCAAAATCTGTATGTTCATGGTAAATTTTATACAAGTATTTTATCTTTATTTCTCTGTATTTTCCAGGTTTCCAGTGCTTTTTCCCTGATTATAAAAGTAAACAACTCTGGAAAAGATGGGCAATTTCTATTTTAAATGATAGTCATGAGTTTTTTTCTAAAGGATCTCTGGGTTTCTAATGTAAAGTTGTCACGGATAATAAATGAAAGTGCGATGAAGAAACATCTTATATGCTGCAAGTGACATTTAGACAAAAGAGTGCCTTCAATCTAATTTACACTTACTTTGTTTAAAAGCGTGGTAGACATTCAGCAGTGTCAGATGATCTCCATCTATGTGGGCAAATCTCATCTTGGCCTCATCTGCGGCTTTCTTGGCCTCCGTGGGGCGAACAAAACACTGTGGGACTAAACAAGGTTGGTATGGGCCCAACACAAACGCCCATATCGATGAGTCACGCATTCACAGATAGAGGAACAAGGCCTAGCTAGGTCAGTTCACAGAGCATAGGGCAGGGCAGGATGGCCTCCAACTGCATCTTGGACTGTTTACTACCTTGATTTGGTACATCAACACCTAACCACATCTGTAAGACAAGAGGGTTTCAAAGCTACAGAGTACCTGATTATTTTTAACTAGATCTAAAAGTAGGCATCAAAACAGCTATTCTGAAGGCCATCAAGATACTAGGAAGCTCAACTCATTTCAAAAACCAGTGCCGATAGCTCTACCAATAGCCAGAATTACGGTGTTAATAGCCTTTTAGCTAAATATAATTTTTTAAAAGGCCATCCATTGAATCCACTGAATGGTTATGAAAGTGATGAAGCTATACTTGCCCACTGCAGGGCTAAAAACAACTTTCCAACCAGTGTACTGCCACATTTCTATTGTAATTCTTCCCTAGTGCTGTGGCTATTACCAACTGGTGGGTATCACTATTAGCACTGGTGAGCAGAAGCATATGTAAACATAAAAAATATCATGAAATCTTGGGTTTTGATGATAGCAGTAGTGGTGGAAGGTTAAACCGCCTCTGAATTAAGAAAATTCAAAAAGGCTGGGAATATTCGGCCTGGTTTTCCAGCATTTTAAGAAAGATTAGAAAATAAAGTCCCAAGTTCTTTTTTTAAACTGTATTTGAAGACTTCAATATAAAAGCAGAATCCAATATTTTAAAAGTTGACAATTAGTCTGAAACGGTCATTATTTCAAGGGTCATCAAAATATATAACTACAGTATTTGTTTAGAGCCTCAATATTAATTCACATAAAACTTTAAGTTGTTACATACAAAGCGTGCACTATATTTTTTGAAATACAACTTTCCTTAATTCACTTTAGCAATTCCATAGTCGTAATAGCAGTATGAAAATAAAAAGATTTAACAACTTGGGACTTTGTGAACACATTTTTAAAGCTCTTAAAACTTTGTCAATAAAAAAAAATTATAAATTATCAGTTCAGATAGAAGATAATGGGAATAATCGACAGTGAGATCAAATACAGTATCAATTACTCTTTGCCATACAGTTTCCCCTTTAAAATGATTCCAAAGAAGCCAAATAGAGACAATGACACATAATCACAGTAAATACTAAGTCTTGCTTAATGTAACTGAAGCAAGGTAATAAATAAAAGTACAGAAACCTCTCATAGCTGTGAAAGTTAATGTGAACTAGCTACCAGAGTTAAATATTGGGTGTAAGAAGCACTCCATAAGGCCCCTGATTTGTACTATTTATATCAGGACCCGAAAACTTCAGAAACTATTTAAATGGAAAACAAAGCATTACAAGCTCAGCAAACTGTTTCAGTTCCGTGACTTCTTCCTCACACTTTAATAACGTTTTCCCCCACAAATGCCATGCTTAATAACTGCTGCACATAAGTGTTCACTCTCTTGATGTGCTAAAGATGACCAGTAAACCCTACGTTTTGTAGAACTAGTACAAATAAGAGATGTAGTTGGAAGATCTCAACTGCATCATAATGACCAATTTTTTTTAAGAGCTAATTTTCTGAACTCAGACAATGGTAATTGTATAGTATGCCTGATAAGAGAACCTAGAAAAATAAAAACTGGGCAGATAACAAATACACAATCTGTTAAAACTCTTGCCCCACACTTTCTCTAAAAACTAAAATGTTGGGTTAACTACAACTGGGAGAATCTAGCAAAAACAACATATAAGAAAAGGCAGACAACAACCTACCACCACCTCCGCAAGAGACTACAATTTCATTAAAATGATTCGATACTGCCCTGCCCATCTGCTCTGAGTCTGATCAATCATAACTCTGCAAAAAAAACATTTTAGCTAGTTCTTAAATTAAAAATTCACACCATTAAAATATACATCTAAACTAAGCCAAAATTTTTATATTTAGAAATTTTAAAAATTTCCTCGTTTAACTACATGTAAGATTTTGAATTATTTGAGGCATTTAATTATAAATAGTACCAATAAACCACTCTATGACTGGAAGTCAACTTTCCCCAGTACTGAAACTAGTATTATAGAGTACTTTGATAGTAAAAACTTAATACGTTTTCTATTTTCCGCTGCAAGAACCAGTGTATATTTTTATATTAACAGTATTTCTTTTTTTTTGGAAAATCTAATTTCCAAGTTACTATTTATTTATGAATTAAGTGTTACTATTAAAAACAATAGTATTTGTTCAGCTTAATGTTCTAATTTTTAAAATAAGCCATTTTATCTATTAGACATATTTATTTTATCAAGTGTTTTCCTGTCATTGTAAAAGAATTACCATCAGGTTAGATTTTAAACCCAGAATTATATATTACTACTTCTATTTATTTGATACTAAGTTTGAAGTAAATGTTTGATTGCCACTGCAGTACGATTTATACATGTAAAAAAAGCTCACTCTTTAAATGACAGTTTGCTTTGTCTCAGGCTCACTTAATAGTGCCAGCTACTAGAACAAAGTTCTTCTGGTACTTTTAGCAATAAACTGCAAAACTAATGGACCTACCAAAGAACTCAGTTATGATGTCTTCAGACTTACTCTCTTATTGAGATTTTTATCTGCACTCAAGAGAGCCCATGTTTTTACTATACTGTGTGCACAATGACTTAATTTACTTTTGTAAATACTATGTCATTATGAAGCTACTTTACAAGATATTTAGGAAGCAAAATGAGTCCCTTAAAACCACCTATAAAATCCACTATCATAGTAAATATTAGAAAACAAAACCAAAAGTGAAGTCCACCCAAACTTTGAAGAGCTGGGCTTTTTTTAGTTCCTTTCCCTCTATTACCTGACAACATAGCAGTAATAGATAGGACCTCATTAGAACAGTTGTAGTCACAACTTGCAATAACCATTTTAGCGAGCTGTGGATCTAGAGGAAACTCAGCCATCATGGATCCCAATTCAGTCAGATCTCCATCATCATTTAAAGCAGCCAGATAATTCAAAAGTTCTAGGGCTCTCATCAGAGTTTCAGGAGCTAGGAGGAAAAGGCAATATAACAGACAAGCAAAAACGTGACAAAGTACAAATTATTATAAGCATTCTCATTTTTCATTCTACAGTGGACAAAGCTCGAAACTCAAACTGTCATCAAATTCAATTACAGCGATCTAGCAAACTATGAATCATATAAAATTGCAAAACTTTCCTGTATAATAGTAAAACTGTCATCTTCCTAAGTACATTAAATAACTGTTAACTCAACAATGTGTTTATCAAACTATTTTTCTTCCAAAAAAAAATTGGGAAAATTTTCATTTTCATGCCCTGTCAATAACTCCCAGAATAATTTAGCTATTCTGAAGGGAAAAAAAAAAAAAGAATTTGCTCTTTTGTCACTCTTTTAGTTTTAATGCTAACACACAAAATTTATCTTGACACAGTGTAAGAAACAGGTAAAATGTATTTAATATACACACTGAATAGGATGAAGAGAAAGAGTCAATTTTGGTTAAAAGGTTTGATAAAATATGCTTTGAGAATTCATACCTGGTGGATCCATAAAATCAAAATGCACCAAATCATCAATACCAAGTTTCTTCAATTGTAACACAACTGATCCTAAATTAGAACGCAAAATCTCAGGATAGGTGTTATCCTAGAAAAATACAAAAACATTTGTTCTGTTAAACATTCCTTAATCCTCTTGCTCCAAAAAGCAAAACGTATCTGTTCTCTGCCCCCTCAGCTATTAACTTTTGGCATTTCTTCTAAACCGCTGACTAAAGAGAGGAGAAAAACACTTATGGACTAAAAAGACTAAAAGGGAATCAGACACTTTCTATGAACTATCTTTATAGGGTTCGAAGCGTTACTGCTGCTGCCCACCTAGACTTAGAACTGTAACAAAGATTTGTATTGGTAGACTACACCATAAATCTCAGAAAAACTAAAGAGATTATAGTGCCAAAAGGCAAGATAAAGTAAATGAAGTAATTTTCTCCTGGTAACAAATTCAACTTAACCTTCCAAACACACTAGGAAGGACACAGTAAAACCCTTACCTGCATTTCTGTTTTGTAAGCTTTCTCTGTATAAAGTCTGAAGCACTTCCCAGGTCTGGTTCGTCCAGCTCGACCAGCCCTTTGCTGAGCTGAAGCTTTACTAATGGCTGTCACTAAAAGGGACTCGACTCTGATTCGAGGATTATATACCTATTGGAATGGAAATAACATTAAGAATGATTCTTCCTTCAGTTAAACACAAAACTGTGATCTAACAGAAGTATCCAAAGCCCACAGCTAACCCCAAAATAAACAAAGTAGTACTGATGACCACGATAAACCATGCTGGGACAGAAACAAAATGCATCGTCTTTACTCTTTAACTTTCTTTCAGGTATTCTGTCTCCAACATTTTGAGAGACCCAAACTAACGTGAAAAGTCTCTTATCTAACACACAGATAGCTTATATCATCTTTACTCTTCCTAATTTAAAATAATTTCAGCTTTACCTTACTCTTATATAGTGGATTGTGCTGAAGGTTTTTGCCTGAAAAGAACCTGTCAATTTCAACACCTTGGACATTAAGAAAACTATTTTGAACTTAGTCCAGAAGAAGTCAGTTATATGCTGCCAGTTTAAAGGACAGTTTTCTATCAAAAACATGAATACTATGTACAATGAATTCTCCCAATTATACTTATAAAATGTAATCAAATGCAATCAAAGATCTTTAAATTATAAAACATAGTTTATTTATTTACTGAGCAGTCACTTCATTTGGTAAAAGTGCTTGGTATTCAGTACTGTTAAACTAGGGGTTAACATAGTACTTTTTATTCAAGTACTGTGCCTGGCACATAGAAACTCTAATTTAGTTGGGGAGTGACTGATATGCAGGTTATGATAATCAATCCTGTATTTATTACTACCACCATACTCCTTACATGAACATACACTCACATACAGAACACTCACCATCACTACAAAGAAACAAAGAAAACGATGCAACCGAAAAGAAGCCTAGGGTTAAACATTAAACATGGGCTTAGTATGTGAAAGCCAGCTAGAACACAAAGAGTTCATATCTCAGAAGTCTGAAAATGAAACACAAACTGGAAAATAATTCTAAAAAGTAAATTTAAGCCATTAAATGAGTAAGCAGTAAGTACTGTTAAACTAATACTAATTTATAAAGTACTAAAGTAGTACAAAATACGTACCTTTTGTTTCGCAAATCCAGGATCAATCACAAATACCACACCATCTATTGTCAAAGATGTCTCTGCAATGTTAGTTGACACAACAACCTGTTAAGAAATAAAGAGTACTTAACTTATACTACCGGCCAAGTACAATTCAAATAGTAAGATTAGCATTAACTTTCACTAAACAATCAGTTACAACCCACTAAATAAACCAGAAATAAGGTTTGATCTTTAATGACCAATGCTATATAAAGACGAATATTTAAGAATTCAGGGCTTCCCTGGTGGTGCAGTGGTTGAGAGTCCGCCTGCCGATGCAAGGGACACGGGTTCGTGCCCCGGTCTGGGAAGATCCCACATGCCGCGGAGCGGCTGGGCCCGTGAGCCATGGCCGCTGAGCCTGTGCGTCCAGAGCCTGTGCTCCGCAACGGGAGAGGCCACAACAGTGAGAGGCCCGCATACCGCAAAAAAAAAAAAAAGAATTCAAAGTTTCATTAAGCTCATCATAGTACCTTCCTTTTTCAACAAAAAATCTTCAGGTTATTACTCAATCACATCATGTTTTGATTATTCAAATAGCAGAAGAACATCAAAAGAAAATTATCAATAAATCAATATAAGCTTACCTCACAGAATGTCTCCCTGAGAGAACACTCCTTTGTTAATATCCAAACTCCACACAACATGTAAATCTTTCAATATTTTCAGGCAACATTGACAAAGGAAAACTTTGTATCACCAAAACTCAACTCAGTATTTTAAACAAAATGGCACATAGGGATGAAAACCTCAAGTTAGAATCCAAGAATTTGCAGATCATCAGAACAGAACGTGGATGTTTTGTAAAGTGTATAGTCTCAAAGGGGGTGTCACTGCATACAAGGAAACTGTTAATCATTTTAACTTTTTATTGACAGGGAATAATGTTTAAAGCATTTACATACTAACATGATAGCTTGCTTTTTCATGTGGGTGTTTTACTGTATTTTAAACAGGTTTTAGAAGATTAGGGGCTTGAGAATGACATGTTACATAATTTTTCTTTTTAAACAATGGGAAAATGGGATCCTCATTATTATTTTCCCCAAAACATCTCATTTTGGGAACAGATTGCTGCCATTAAGTAGGAGATACGTGTATATACAAGCAGTTTACACAGAAGATAGATCAGAGTCTGCTCTTAAAGCTTTTACAGTTTGTAAAGAAACATTAGAGGTGGAGAGGAAGTGTAATGACATCAAAAATGGGCTGTAAGGTTTCCCTGGTGGTGCAGTGGTTGAGAGTCTGCCTGCCAATGCAGGGGACACGGGTTCGTGCCCTGGTCCGGGAAGATCCCACATGCCGCTAGGCTAGGTCCGTGAGCCATGTCCACTGAGCCTGCGCGTCTGGAGCCTGTGCTCCGCAACGGGAGAGGCCACAACAGTGAGAGGCCCGCGTACAGCACAAAAAAAAAAAAAAAAAAAAAGCGCTCTAAGATTTTTAAAGTGTTTATTTCCAAAGTGAAGACAATGAAAACTTACCGAGAAAATGGCGTTTAGGAGAGTTGTTGAAGGTAAGGTGGGATCTACCCACAAGAGGGAAGGGAAGAGCACTAGAAATAGAAGGTTCGGCTTAAACGAGAGAGCATGTGGACAAGAATGCCCATAGGCACATGTAAGAAAGGACTCACACTGCCAGGAAATCTTGGAGGTTTAAAAGATTACTAGAATGCCGCGGAGCAACTAAGCCTGTGTGCCACAGCTACTGAGCCTGCACTCTAGAGCCTGCGAGCCAAAACTACTGAAGCCCATGTGCCTAGAGCCCGTGCTCTTCAACAAGAGAAGCCACCGCAATGAGAAGCCCAAGCACCATAACTAAGAGTAGCCCCCGCTCGCCGCAACCAGAGAAAGCCCACGCACAGCAACGAAGACCCAACGCAGCCAAAAATAAATAAATAAAATAAATTTTTATATATTAAAAAAAGATTACTAGAACATCACTAACAGGATAATATTTTAGAATCACTTGCATGTCTAAGACAAAAACACTCCCTTTGTGCATTGGTCAGTTGAAAAGACTACTAACTAGCAAATGGACAATAAACCATAAGTGGTTTGATGCTTAATGAAATATATTTTCCAGAACATTTTGAAGACACGCACATTCAATAATTAGAGCTGAAGCAAGCATAAACAAGGTTAACAGGTGAACTTAAATAAATACAACCAGAGTTTATTTAATATTCTTCTACAAAGTCAGTGTGTTGTAGTGGAAGGAGCAGGGGTAGGTGGCAAAGCCAGGAATCAAACCTAAATAGCTAAGTAAGAGTGGAGAGGTTTTAACACCCCCAAGCTTTAATTTCCTTTTATAACTCTTGTATACTAGTCTAGCTGAGACAGAGTTTTAAGATATAAACTTAGATAATGTGGAAAGCCCTTAAAACTATACAGAATCACAAACTACATGCCTGTGATTACATAAGAGGTCTTGTAATTTTCTGTTATTCTGGGGTGAAAATGGTTGCCATTATGGATATATGTTGTACTTCTAGATAGATGTTTAAAACACATTTTAGGGGAAAAAAAATTTCACATATTTCTAATAGAACAAAATATACTCAATGTAATAAAAATGTATTGATGTGATTAACCCTTTGAGTTATTTAAAAACAATTTTTGTCCACCAAATAATTTCACTTGGTGTTCATGTGTCTTCTCTGGGTGTGTGTGTGACAAATCATACAACACCTTATAAAGTGGTGTGGATGTGTGATTTCACAAGTGTTTAAGAATCAGGTGATTACACCAACTTTGACAAGCTCCGTGTCATTACTGATGATAAAGTCAACTGCCATCCCAAAGTCACACTCTGAAATACAAGCATAAAAACACCTAGAGAAGCATGGTCTTTAGACTTTTTCCAAAGAAAAGCTTTAAGGTGATAAAAACTTTTTTTTGAGTAGGACCTACCTACCCTATGAGAGGTGGGTTTTGGGACAAAAAAGGGGAACAATCATATAACAAATTGTACAACTCTGAGGGAGGTATTTCTACTGACTCTACCACTAGAGCTGGATAAACAATACTAACTAAGGCTAAATAAAACATACACACCCACAGATTACAAAAGAATAGAGAAATAAATGAGATGATAAAAGTTATCTAGCTGTCTTGGAACCTTAGCAGTGGGGTGAGTGAGGCAAGCCCTAAGTATGTTCTAAATGTGTTAAGTGGCACATGATCTAATTAGGAAGTGGTCATAACACAGTGATACTGAATTTGTCAAGGGACTTACATATTACTGACAGGAATATATACGTTATAAGCTTTCTAGACTGTAGCTTGCAAATAAGTGTTCAAAGTGTCTTAAAGAGTGTTCAAACCTCACTTGCAAAGGAATTATTTCAGGTAAATAACCCCATATATAGAATAAACATTATGACAAAAAGTCTGGCGATGCCAATTCTAATCTTTTTATATTGTATGTGTTAAGAATAAACTCTCAGCTAGATTTATCCCTTTCCTCCTCAATAATCTGCCTTCTAATGGAATCCACGTTGATTTATTTCAGTAATTCCATTTCAAAGTACTTGAGTTGCTCTACTTGAATTCTATTTGGACTCAGTAATGCAGTTAGGTTAAACAAATTTGGATTTTTAGTCCCTAGGGAACTCGGTGGGAGTCTCCAATTCAGTGAGGACATTAGCTTGTTTGTAAATGTCCCAGCAGCACCACACTAAGTTATCTTCAGAGAGTGTATTATTAAGCCTCTCTTTAAAACTACAGAGCCATCACCATAAGGGCCATTTCTCTTTTATATTGAGCAATGTATGCTCTGAGCATACACTGTTAATTAGTAAACTCTAAGATAAGCTACAGAAAAATCAGCTATTTGTATGGACAAAATTAATGAAAACTAAATAAAAACAAAAATAGTTGTTGGATTTTAATAACACCAAATCTACATAAAACAGCAGCTATAAGTCTTAGTCAAAAAATGCATACAAGTGACTTACTGATGAGTAAACTTTCATGCATGTACAAAACTACTGTAGCTTTAGCTTAAAGTCAAATATTTGAACAAATGTCAAGCATGATCAAAACAGGTAACAGTCTCCATCCTCACATAAATTTATGAATTGCATTCTCAACCTTTCTTTTAAAACAATTTATTTATTTATTTATTTTTGGCTGTGTTGGGTCTTCATTGCTGCACGTGGGCTTTCTCTAGTTGCAGCAAACGGGGGCTACTCTCATTGCGTTGCGCAGGCTTCTCATTGTGGTGGCTTCTCTTGTTGCGGAGCATGGGCTCTAGGCACGCGGGCTTCAGTAGTTGTGGCTCTGGGGCTCTAGAGCGCAGGCTCAGTAGTTGTGGCTCGCGGGCTCTAGAGCGCAGACTCAGTAATTGTGGCGCACGGGCTTAGTTGCTCTGCAGCATGTGGGATCTTCCCGGAACAGGGCTCGAACCTGTGTCCCCTGCATTGGCAGGCGGATTCTTAACCACTGCGCCACCAGGGAAGCCGTCAACCTTTCCTGATTAAAAACTTGAAAGTTTACCATTGGTGCTATGTTGCAAGTCCACATAAAAAGAACTCAGTAACTATTTGTAAAAGGAATACTGGTTAAGTACCCAGTGCCCATAAAAGATTACGTTTAATATAGCCTACATTTAAAAACTTGAGTACTAAAAAGCTGTTTTGTTATTAGTTTTACCACAATCCTATTAGGAACCCTATTTTGCATAAATTAATACAATGAGTAAGATAATAAGGTACTACCTTACAAAACGTGCTCGAATATAAAGTAATTTAACAAAAACATGAATCAAATAGTATTTTGTTTCACACTGGAAGCAGACTGTAAACCCCTAAATGTTCCTATGTAATTTTATTTATCTACTTACTTATTTTTGTGCTTTGTCACACTCTTTATATTTTTTTAAATTGGAGTATGGTTGATTTACAACACTGAGTTACTTTCTGCTGTACAGTTTACATATATATATATATATCCACTCTCTTTTAGATTCTTTTCCCATATAGGTCATTACAGAGTATTGAGCTCCCTGTGCTATACAGTAGGTCCTTATTAGTTATCTATTTTATATATAATAGTGTGTATATGTCAATCCCAATGCCCAATTTATCCCTCCCTGTAATTTTAAATGAATTGTATCAGTCAGTGACAGCACTCTTGAATGAAAGTCCCATTCTAGTAACTGGCAGTTATGTTTAATTAATGAATTCATGACAAAAGAATCAAGCCTTGGCCTCTAGTTCTTTGTTTTATAATATAAATAGGATATTACCAAAGTTGTAGCATTTAAAAAAGAGAACAGGAAAATAGCAACTGAATACCAGTTCTTACTGTTCTGGTATCCACCCACATTCCCTCATGTAACCTGTGTGCATCTTAATTCTTACCC
This sequence comes from Stenella coeruleoalba, assembly GCF_951394435.1. Taxonomy (NCBI): domain Eukaryota; kingdom Metazoa; phylum Chordata; class Mammalia; order Artiodactyla; family Delphinidae; genus Stenella; species Stenella coeruleoalba. The sequence goes on from NC_137149.1 coordinate 50,832,097, forward strand.
TTCTTCTTTTCCCACAATCCCACCAATCCTTTCTTCTATTCTAACTGAACCTGCCAAGCCCTGGGTCTGATGGTCACTTGCTCATCTCGCCTGCCAGTCACTGCTTGGCCTTAGTGCATTTCAACAGTCTCAGGGTTTCAGCTGGCACTCCTACCTTCCCTGACCAGCTTCAAAATACATGATTTGCTGGGTGAATCCTCCTCTATAAACTTCTATAAAAATTGTTCACTTTCCCTTAAACATGCTGGGGTCCAATGTGTCTTTCCTCATAAAGAATAATGCACCAATTGCCAAGGGAAGTCCTCCCTCCCCTGGGATCATCCAGGGAGGCCATGACAGCCCTCTTCTCAACCTCTAAGATGAAGCTGACTCACGCCAGGAGATAACATGATTTCCCAACAAGAGATCCTATAGCTTTAGCTGAATGAAACATCATTAGTGGATGATGAAATAGCACTGTGGCCCTTAGTTTTGATTCTGAATTAAAAGCCTGAGATGGGATCCCAAGGTGAGTCCAAGCCCTGGGAACTCCAATGGCCTCCCCTCAACATCTGTGGCCATCACACATATATCCAACTGCTGCTGAATCACTCTTTTCAGAAAGACAAAATTCTCCTAAATATCCTAGGATTTACAAGAACATGAAAAGCAATAGTTTTAAAAACCAAACAACTCATTCTATTCCATGGGCTTTGGCTGTAGAGTCTACAAAATGTACCATGTACTGGACTGACACCAGACTGAACCTAAATTTCCAATATACTAGTATTAACAGAGCGAAGAGCTCAGATATGAAGTAAGTTTTAATGTGTGGGCCCAATAGTTCTCAAAGTAACTCAAAATGGAATGAAGAGAACTACATGAAAAGACAAACATGGCAAATCTTGCTGTAAGCCAATTTTACTCAAAGATAAATAAAAACACCATTTTAAAATTAAAACGAATGCAGATAACACAAAGTGTACATGATTTCAAGAGAAAATTAAATCACCTGCCTGGAGGATGTACTAACTCTAACTCCTCTTTACTACAGAAAATGTTTACGAAACAGCTATTTTTATATACATCCATTGACAAAGAGTGAAGTTAAAAACTCCACAGAGAATGAGTACTTTTCAGTCAACAAATCAACTTCAAAATTATATACTAAAGTTATCACTTAAAACTGTCCCCCAAAGTTCTGAATGCACATAAACAGAAAATATTTTAAAACATATTCTAGAGACAGCACTGACAAAAATAATTGCAATAATTGAACATAATGAAGCTATGATCAGACTATTTTTTTTAATAATTGCAATGTTGAACATAATGAAGCTATGATCAGATTATTTTTTTAAAAGTCATATTCACTACTCTTGTTGATCTATGAAAAACTCAAAACCTAATATTTTTCCTTATCAACCTCCTGTTAATTTATATACCACTACGCTGGGGGTGCCTAACTTTTCAGTAAGTTCTTTCCATTTGAAAAATGTATCTGGTTCATTTAACTTTTACACAGCCATGTAAAGAGATAATTAACCATGATACATTTAAATATCTTTATAATTTGTAATTTTCCAACAATCATCAAAAATGTTGGGAAAAAAGATCGAAAAAATACAGCAAAAAAAATTGTGAATCTGTTAAGCTAGAATACAGACATAAGAAAGCAATAAATTCCAAATCTGACTGACAAGCAAGTCATAAGTGAGTAATATTTCCTAAGACTTTTCTACATGAATAAACTCAAGAAATGTGTAACAGTTGCCACGAGGGCCTAGACTGTTCTAGATATGTTAGTACCCTGTATACAATAAGCTTAATCCCCGACAATCATCTCCCCAAGGTGATGAAGGTAATCAACTATACCCAGTTTAAAATATGCAAACTTTAAAACCAGATCAAGAATCGTACCAAAATTCACATGCAGCTTATTATATAGCCTAATAAGTGGCTGGGCTTTTTAGAAGCCAAATTGACTCTAGTGGCTTTCCAACCTTTTCAAACAATGCAATCTTATTTTCAAAGGATCTAAGAGAATCTCCATCTCTTAAAAAATAAAGGCATAGCTACCTGTATCAAACTCAGATCTCCTTCCTATACACGCCCCCCCCACACACAAAGCACCCAGAAACAAGGCTGGAATTCCCCTGGCTCCCTTCCTGTGCCAGGCAGATATCCACACCAAAAGGATCCACAGTTCCTGCCCACAAGAAATCCAAATATTTACGCAGTGTGATTAGTGTTGCTGTTATTAGAGATCTGTGCAGTCACCATTTCATACCTACAGACATGACATTTGGTTAGGTCTTGACAAAAATTCTAGGCAGAAGCCAAGGCACTAAAGAAAAAAGTACTTAGTTTTTGCCAAGTGATTTAATGGGGAGGAAGACATCTGGCTGTCTTCCTCACCCCAATCAACCTTCCATTTGCTAAGGAGGAACTTCTGGGGAGAGAGGGAAGCAGTATCTGCTCTTACTCTAAGGTCAAAAGATATGCAAAACTCTACTCAAATACATTTCTTTCTATTTACTTTGTAAATACAGGTAACGCTGTAGCACACAATTCAGATGACAATCACCCATAACTTACTCCTTTATAATTAATTCAATATAGTTTGATATCTCACAGACAAATCTTTCGGCATTAATGCAATGTTTATAGAGAACATTTCAATGCTACCTTTCTTCCAATTGCTCCGTTCTGCTTTTTTGGAGGCGGAGGCTCAAAAATGCGTTGCTGCTGCTGAGGTGGGAGTGTAGAGTACAGTGGAATGATTTTAATGTCACCAACTTCAGGGCCCAAATCATCAACCTCACGCTTTATTCTCTTACAGGCTTCATCAATTTCCTACAAAAGTTTGAGTTTGAAAATAAAATGAATACACACTGAAACATTTTAAGTATTTATCATAATCCTAGTTCTATGCACCTTATTTTCATTTTAGTAATCAAAATTAATTTAGCAAATTTCACTGGGATTTCCAAAAATAATCCAAGAAACTGACTTCTGTAGTCAAATAAACACAAAATTGCCTTATTGGCATTCCACACCCTTTTTCTTAGACTCGATATCCTAATTAATTCTCAACAAACTGTACTAAAATTGAAATTTCTCACCCAGGAATATTTAACTGCACTCATAACCTTTTCAATTTTCACAATCTAAAAGAAATTGATGTGCTAGATATTTTAAACAAGCCAATTAGGCTTTAATGTCACGTATCACTAATGCAATTATATGGAAGATTTGCTTCATTGTGCTTAATGAGAACACACACCTCTACAGTATCAACATAGATATTTAAGAACTAGGTTAACCCAAATATCTTAGAGCCTCTTCAAAAGTTTCCCTACTACAGAAAACGATTCCAATACATTTGCATTCAAACCCAGTTTTAAAGAGAGGACACACAATGAATACTGAGAGTGTATGAGCGACAGGTGGATGGGAGGCTCTAGGGGATGGCAAAGGGACTTGAAAATGGGAAGGGAGCCAATTTTAAATTTTACAGAAGCTTTGATTTAGTTAAACTCAGAAGTATGCTAAATGATTTGGCAGTCTGTCCAATAATCTCTACCAGAAGTTACCCTTATTGACAAATTATCTTTTATTCAAAAGACAGAATGATTTTTAAACATTTATCAGGTTAATTTATTGTATATTATAATCAAGCTAGAATAATTTTCCTTGAAATGATTGTAAATCAAAGTGCAACTGTGTTTCCATGTTAAAGAATACAAAGATTTTGGATACTTAAGAACAACAAAAAAAAGGTTTTTTCCATCAATTTCAAACATACCAGTTTTCTTGAATAACAGATAAAGTCTTGAAAATTGTGACACAGAAAATTACTACTAAGTATTTGATGTAATAGTTTCCTTTGAGATCTAAAGTTTCCAAACGAAAATGAAAGTTTGCTATTCACTGAAAAAAATATAACAAATGAAACAAATATTTTTACCAAAAAAACTGCTTTCAAATGCTGAACCTAGATTAGAATGCCCCCTGCTGGTATACAAATACAAAATTAGACCTCTTCCCCACCCCCGCAAAAAAAACTGAATATAAATCCAAAACTAAATTTTATATATTACATATCCTATAGGAAAACTGACACCAGTATTTTCAATTTTGTTAATTCTATAATATATTCGACTGGAAAATAAATGGTCAGAAGCCACCAAATCCCAGATTTTATATAGAAAATTAAAAGTGCCCCAAATCATGCATTTGCAGACTCCAGAAATTTTAACAAGATTATTGTACTTGGAAGTACTAGAAGTATTTGCTAAGCATGTATGGAGCTAAAACAAAACCACTATTGCACGGGATATAAAGACTACTCTAAAGAGCAGAGGGGAAAAAAATGCCACACCATTTATGTTTTTATACAAAGTTCTAAACACTATGCTTTTAAACTCAGCAACAAAATTTTCCCTAAATTTAACCAAACTTCCAGAGTCAACACTGTCAGTTCTGAAGACCACAAAGCTTATTAACATTCATCAGCACAATGCAACCTTCTGCTTAGTCATGAATTGAGAACTGAGACAAAAGTTTAAGAGTTTCTGAATTCAGGAAAGACTTTCAGCTCCAAAAGCATCAATATGTATGTTAGTAAATTAATTCAGACCCTACTAATTTAAAGAATTTCAACTCCTGCATGTGGAAAAGATTCAGTGAAATTAAAGATAAAAGAATATACTGCTTAAAGAATGAAGGTTTCAACATCTTTAAGCATCTACAATTGATATTTCAATTATAATCATTCTTATCTAATTCAGTAGCACAGCTCCTCTAAGGAGTTCTTCTAGGAACACTTGATTTAATGGATTAAAAAAAAATAATACACATTCTAGAATTCACATGTTTTCCAACCTTTCACCAATTAAAAACTGGTCTCTCCCCTCCCAAATTAACTCAAGGGACTACAGAAAACACAACTGTTTACGTGGTCAAAATGGTAACATGGTCATCATTTTTAAATGTCAAGATAGCTAAATTTTATGGATGCTATTCAAATTTATGGAGACAGGAGTACTGAATTCCCAGAATCTACCATTTAACTGACCAAGTAAAAATAACAGGTTCACAGACATGAGGAATAGTAGTATTGCTACCTTATCCTTAAAGGTCTTTACATTCTTCAAGACTTTATTAGTCTTCTAAAGGAAACTTAAAAATGCAACAGGACACATGTAAACCTAGTTCAATTACAGTAATACTTTACTGAAAGATACACACATTTGAAAACCTTGGGGCTTATTCCCTTCCTTTCCCCAGCTGTGGGGTAGCTGCCAAAGTATCAACCACAGAAATTTAACTCATAGAAAAGCATCTCAGGTCGTCTCCATAAGGCCATCTGATATTTTTGATAGAATTCTAATATGCTTGTCTATCTGAACATAATGACTATTTTGAATAGCCGTTAAAAAAACATGCTATGCACTTTGGAGGAAGTGAGAAACTATAGAGACCATACACAAAAGAACAAAATGAATACAACAGCCTCAACATTGCATTATAGGATAAACACTGTTTACATGCATCTAAAAAGCATTTGGTACTCTTGCTTACAAAATACATATATAAATTCTTCCATTCAAAATGCATACAAAGGGAGATTAATACATACAGAGATCTATCTGTAAAACTGAATTTGCAACCCACCTTTTTTCCCAAAAGAACAAATATGATTCTCTACTGTGAATGATTTTGCACCCCCAGGGGACATTTGGCAACGTCTACAGACTGGGGGAGTGTAACTGCATCTAATGCGTAAAGGCCAGAGACACTAAGAAACATCCTACAATGCATGGGGTACCCACAGCAAAGAATTAATCAGCCTACAACATAAATAGTGCTATGGTCGAAAAACCCTGCTCTACAGAAAAGAAACTATGGTCAATGGGACAGAAATAATAAATCATATGGACAATACTGAAAAAATGCAAGGGTAAAAAAGTCACTCAACATTTATAGCTCTTAATGCAACAGCATTTGATCAAATATTATATATCAAGCATCCCTGCAGACTGAACGCAAATAAGAGAGTTCACATTCTAGTGGAGGTGAATGAACAGCACAGATACAGAACATTTCCAGCTATGAAGAAAGTTGTAATGGAAAAGCACTCCTCTAGAACCTTGCTAGGAATAGAATCTCAGGCCCTACCTGACCTATTGAATCAGAATCTTCAAGCTTTCTAAGTGATCAGCACATATATTAGTTTGAGAAGCAAGTTCTAGAAAATTCACAAAGCCTACTACAGCAAATGACAAGCTTTAAGAAAACCTCTAGAAAAGGCTTTCTAAAACTATTTTATCCAGATAGCTTTCATTGAGCTTATTTAGCCATCAAGAATTTTTCAGCACACCTGTAAACATCCTGTTGGATATGAGTTTAGAAAATGCTGCATCTGAGAATAAAATTCCTATCTTAAAATTGATGTAAATTCTAACTAAGGAATTTCAGTGATTCCTTCCAATCCTCAGTAAACACATGCAAGAAGACAAAAACAAAACACACACATTTGTTTTGATGGTAGATGGGCACCTGAATTACCTGAGTTCACTTACAAACTAAATTACTGACTATAATAACCAGATTTCACATCACCTGTGATTCAAATTCATACCTCAGCAAAACTGCAAATTAACACAACACTACTCACCACCCAGGTCTCCCCAAAGTTGAGACTACAATTGCTAAATCTTGAAATTCTAAAAGCATTTAATATTCTTAGGGTAATTAACTAGAACACAAAGACTAATAGTATAAAAGGGTATTCCTAGAGTACACAGATAAAAGGAGTTAAATATTTCATATATATATACAATCAGGTTGAAGAAAAACTTTAAATACTGGGATAAGAAATATATGGTTAATATATGCCAAGTTCTTAAAGTTGTTGCCTAATAGAAACTATAAATAATGAAGCAAATAATGACAATACCTCTTGACCAGTTAAGAAAAGTAGAAGATCTCCTTCCTCTTCTTCACACATATGAATCTGGATCACGGTTCGAATTGCTGCTTCAAGATAATCTCTCTCTGGTTCGGGAGTATAAAAGATCTCAACAGGATGTGTACGCCCAGGAATAGTTAAGAGAGGACAGTTATCAAAGTAAATCTGGAATTTTCCTGCATCTAGAGTAGCGCTCATAACTATAACCTGAAAAGAAAACAGTAAATTAAGTGAAGCTGTCTTCAAAGATACTTATGTGGTTTTAAAGTAAAAAACAGAAGAGTAATGTTTACTGCTCCAAATATGTCAATATGCCTAAATAAACTGTGATTAAAAAATTCAAATACAGAAAAGCTGTGCTATAGTAAGCTATTTACATTTTTAAAAAGTAGGAATAAACCTGGCATCCAATAAATAAACTAGAATACATGTTCATGAAGCAACACCTTAAAAACCAAAGTTTATATAATTACATGATATGTAAAAGGGCTTGGTAAAAGACAACAAATATGTAGTATGATTGCAGCTATGTTATTAAAACAAAACATGACAACCTTGCACATAGGGGAAAACAGGAAGAAAGCGCAAAAACAAAACAAAACAAAATATTTCTCTATTCTTCCAAACCATCTTTATTAAGCATATGTTCTTCAGAAAATTTTCTAAAACAGAGGCTTTCTATACTGCTGTAAAAGCCACAGTGAAAAAAGGTTGTTCAGGTGCAGGGTTGCATGACCGTGTAGTCACCCTCCTTTTATTTAAATTATGACGTTATATGACCCATTAAAAACGTACTTAAATAGAAGGCTCCCCCCTTAAACATTCCACTACAGAGTTCTTAATTTCTACTTTGAGTTCCTAACTAAAAATTTCAGTAGCTCATAAGGTTTAATCAATAATGACAGTACTCATATAGTTATTCAAATATATTCTTTAAAAGCATAAATTTAATATTTATAAGCCAAATCATACTCAATATCAATTTTTCTTAAGACCAAGAATCTTTCTGCCTAGTATACAAACCCTCTGTAACACATACACTAACACACGATACTAAGTTCCAATGAATGGTACACACATACACACAGACACAATGCAAAAGGGGAACTTCATAAACTTTGGGAGACAAAAACGTCAGCATATTCAGTCAGTTTTAAGCCCTTATCAACACAGTAACACTGGCCAGGGTCTAAGTGGTGTAATGGACAGAAAAACAAACAAACACAAGACCCTAGGTTAAGGGAAGGCATTTCTAAGGAGTGGTTTATTCTGGGTGTAGATATTCCACTCTCCAGCATTACGAGTTATAATGAGCATGTTTGTGTTGGGACAAGGACAAAGATTTGATCCTTAATGAAGGCGTTCCCTGTACTTAATAAAGTCAGGGTGAACAGAAGGCTTAAAAACACCATTAGATCATTTAAAACAAAACAAAACAAGAAACAAAAAACTGGGTGGGTTAGAAACTGAAAAGATTTGGCTTAAAAATACATTACTAAAATATATTACTAAAAATACATTACTAAAAAATACATTACCAAAAAAATTTGGCTTAAAAAGGCATTACCAAAAATACATACTTAAAGTCTAGAAGACACAGCAAGGTAAATTAGAAAGAAAGGATAACCACTATAGGTACTCTTATTGGTTGCTTCTTTTACAGGTGATTATTTTTTGTAGTCGATTAGAGTGAGCATCATGTGCTCCCTGTTTTTTATATATACATACATATATAGGTATTTTTTAACAACAAATAAATTAATTCACCTTTAAATCTGATCTCTGTCTAACAACCTCCTTCAGAACACCCATGAGAATATCTGTAGCCAATGTCCTTTCATGAGCCTCATCAAGAATTATTACACCATAACGCTCCAAGAGAGGATCATTCATAGCTTCACGAAGTAACATCCCATCAGTCATATACCTATATTGACAAAGAACATGTTAGTTAAGGTTCATTTAGGGCATTTTAAAACTAACCTTCATGACATAAATATGAAATGCAAAGACATCAGATAAGTCAAAATTAAACTCTTATTCAAACCAAGTGTGCTATTGTTTCATAATCAATTGCAAAATTAAGCTTCCAGAAAAACTTTTCAGTGAATATATCAAAGTTATACATTATCAAATCCTGTCAAGTGAGCCTGTAATACTGCAATGCATTGAGAAAACAAGGTAAATCTGATGATGGAATATAACAAACACATGGTTTCACACAAATGCCAAAGCAAAATTAGTCACTTAAAAAATTTCTTAAAAACAAAATAAAATTTTAAACAAATATTCAACCTGCGAATAAAACTAAGAAACCATTTTAAGTTGCTTTATCACATTACAGCACTAAAATGTTGTACTTCTTTAAAATCCTAATAATTCCTCACTTAAGCTAACAGACTCCTGGTTCAAAAGGACTAAGAGAGCACAAGTCTACCATCTTTCTTTCCCCAGCTCCATCCAATTCAATAAAATGATGGTAAAGAATCATAAAAAGGAATATATTCATGGAATGAGTAGCAGCATTAGCACTATGGAAATGCTGATAAATACATATGGAAGAGAAAAGGCAAATGGCATTAGCTGTATCAATGAAGCAAAGAGGAAAACTAGGCTTAGGGATGGCTCAAGAGAAGACAGCTAATGTGTGATACAGGCACTCAGAAGAAGGGTGGTTTGCAGAATGGCTGTATGGGTCAGCCATCTCCTGTCCATTCCATTCTGGCTGCTACTGTCACTAACACGAAACGCTATCCTACATTTGGCACCTGGACAAATTGCAAATGCTGAAGTCACAGGTCATTCAGTTAAAATACAAATCCATGGTTTTATTTACAGAATTAAAAGCAGTATAAAAATCTGATGTCATTATTTATGACTTCACTATTCTGGCTCTATTTTTTGTTTTGTTTTGTTTTGTTTTGTTTTGCGGTACGCGGGCCTCTCACTGTGTGGTCTCTCCCGTTGCGGAGCACAGGCTCCGGACGCACAGGCCCAGCGGCCATGGCCCACGGGCCCAGGCACTCCGCGGCACGTGGGATCCTCCCGGACCGGGGCGCGAAACCATGTCCCCTGCATCGGCAGGAGGACTCCCAACCACTGCGCCACCAGGGAAGCCCCCTGGCTCTATTTTTGACAAATTAGTCTAATCTAATCTTTCACGGACCAACTTGATATTTTTAGCTAAGGCCATCTGCTGGAGCACCAAGTTCAGCAAAATGACAGTATACAACCCACAGGAAGCCCTCTCTTTATTTTACCTGAACTTAATTGTAAATTAAGACTTTTGGCAAAGAAATCCATCTTTACTCTTTATATGTTATGTTTCCTTCTTCTTTGGTCCTATTTTAAAAAGGAAGCTACCACATTCCTGGCATCGACACAGCATTACCTGCAAGATTATTTTATATTAAGACCATGAAGCAAAAACAGAGCCAATTAAACTATGACTCAATGCCTTAACCACAGTGCACCACGGTGCATGAATCAGCTACACTATCCTCTAGATGCTCTGAAATATCTTTTATCTCTTTGAGGACATGTGGTGCTTTCTCCTGCCTTCAGATGTTATTACTGACATGAGCTGGGCAGTCCTTTTGCACATTATCTCAGTAGCAAAACATTAATACAGTTTCATCTACTTGTGGATAATTTCCTTAGATTCAACAAAGCTCTTGTCTGTTGCTTTGCAAGGCAAAAAACCCGAACTGGTCACTCTTTGAACAGCAAATATCTGCTTAAATACTATCAAATTTACACTCTACTGCTCAGTTTGCAAGCCAACTCATTTCAACATGGAATCTTAGTGTATTATTTTGAAGATACTTTAATTAACAAATGAACTCAACATATGTAGTTACGGCAATACATATTACTTATTTGAAGTGACAACTTGTACAGCTAGATCAAGTTCAAGCACTGACAACCACCTAACTTCTACCTGCTTAGAAGACCCACATAGACTGTAAAATGCATTCTAATTTCACATATTAAAATTGTGATTAAAAAGCCACTAAAGTATCAAACTTTCACTTGAAAAGTCCTTAAAAAAAAAACAAAACACCCTTTTATTTTGATCTTTTCTCATATTCCTCAAACTTCAGACCACCAAAACACTATGGAGGCATCCAAAAGGAGAGCTAACCCAAATGCTCATTCTTTCATATTTTTCTGAGAAGAGGGGAAAGGTTACAAATGGCAGTTTATATATTAAATTAATGGAACTATTATTTGCCTTCTTTTATTAACAAATTGTATTACCTATTACCAAGTTGAATGGTCAACTAAACCTGAACCCTCTGACTTCCAGATTCTACGGACTCCTAATAGTTCAATATTGATTAGATCATCACCCAGTGATCCAATTCTATGACATGTTACAGTTAATTATCTCCTGCATCACCAGCTAATATGGGAAGCTTGCTGTTTGTACAACAGAGAGCTTCAGGAAAAAAGACATTTGTGAAGTTGGAAAATCTCTCAAAGATACAATCAAATTTGCTGCTTTCCCAGTGAAGAAAACTGAGTACTAGCAGTTAACTTTTCCAGGGTCTCAAAACCAGTTAAACAGCTTACTAAGACTAGGTATCAGTGTACTGATTCCCAATCCCAGGCCCCTCCTACACTAACACACTCTTCTAAAAGTCCCAGGTAAATAAATGAAAAAGATACCTGGTGATTTGCTGTACTGCTAGATGTATGAAACCCTTTGCTAAAAAAAACAAAGTAACCTGAAACAGAGCACAAAAAAGGGAGAACCAGGTAGGTACTGGTGGTCCTATTAAAACCCTAACCATTTTCTTTTAGTTAGGTCAAGTTTTACTACCTTTCATAGTAGTGATAAAATACTTAACCCAGACTAAGGGGTGAGCCATAAAAATAGGGGGTCACAATAATAAATTGTAATTACATTATTCTGAAGTTTCAGTAATGGACTAGTAAACAAAAATTGCACAGGACGGCCGAACTCTACATTTTACTGGATACCCTATTCTCCAGTGTTTTTTTAACTGTCTTAGGACAAAGACTAGCTTAAAAAGTCATCAGCATCACCTGGGAACTGGTTAGAAATACAGAACTGGCCTCACCTCAGACCTACTTAATCAAAAATTCTGAAGGTGAGGCATAGCAATCTGTGTTCTAACAAGCTTTCCTATGATTCTGATGCTTGCTAACTTGTGGAAAGCACTAGTCTAAATTAATCAAGTTAAACAAGAGGCAGGGTATTCCCTGGCGGTCCAGTGGTTAGGACTCCAAGCTTCCAATGCAGGGGGGCCAGGTTCAATCCCCGGTTGGGAACTAAGATACCGCAAGCCGTGTGGCATGGCCAAAAAGAAAAAAGTCTTTGGCGCTATTAAAATAAAACTTAAAAAAAAAAAAAAAGAGGCAGATTAAGCAAAGTAGATGGTTAAGGTGGCAAAAACATCCTTGGAGCAAGTCAGAAACAGTCCCTATTTCCAAACAGGACTGTCTATATAATAAAACAAAGCAAAAAAACCCGGTGTGCTAAGTACTATCAATTTAGCTTAAGTATTTTTTGCAGTCAATGCGCACAGGCAGACGGCATGGTACAAGCCAACCGCAAACTCTGATCCCAACCAATGTCACAAATTCTGGTATAAACAAAGCACTTTAAAACATTATGTACTGCAAACGTGTTATTTGTTTATAGTTTTCTTTACATATATTTATAATTTTTGAAACATCTCAAGTAGTCAGATTCAAAGAAAAGTCATAAAGGGAAAAAAGATCCACAGAAAGGTGACAAATGCTTTGCAAAATGAACACCAGAAATTAAAAAAAAATTTTTTTTTTTTTGTGGTACGCGGGCCTCTCACCATTGTGGCCTCTCCCGCTGCGGAGCAGAGGCTCCAGACGCGCAGGCTCAGCAGCCATGGCTCACGGGCCCAGCCGCTCCGCGGCATGTGGGATCCTCCCGGACCAGGGTATGAACCCATGTCCCCTGCATCTGCAGGCAGACTCTCAACCACTGTGCCACCAAGGAAGCCCTAAAAAGTTTTTAATAATAAACTATGTATTATTTATAACTTTAATGAATGTCAACAAGTAATGCTCAAGTTATGAGTGATGAAAAACTGACTAGGGCTTCCCTGGTGGCACAGTGGTTGAGAGTCTGCCTGCCAATGAGGGGACACGGGTTCAAGCCCCAGTCCGGGAGGATCCCACATGCCGTGGAGCAACTAAGCCCGTGCAACACAACTACTGAAGCCCACATGCCCTAGAGCCCGGCTCCACAACAAGCCACCGCAATGAGAAGCCCACGCGCCACAACAAAGAGTAGCCCCAACTCGCCGCAACCAGAGAAAGCCCGCATGCAGGAATGAAGAAAAAAACCTGACTGTATGGGTAAGCAATCCTCAGTAACAGTGTTCTCGGGGTGGGGGGGGGCAATAATAAAAGACTCCCTGCCTCAGCGCCACCCCCCCAATTCCAGACTGATCAAAGATGTTTAAGACAAAAACATACTAGAGTACAGAATACATGGAGGCTTATTTAAAACAACCTTGGCCAGGGTGTGATGTAAAATCCACATTAAAAAGTGGTTAGGGGGCTTCCCTGGTGGCGCAGTGGTTGAGAGTCTGCCTGCCAATGCAGGGGACACGGGTTCGTGCCCTGGTCCAGGAAGATCCCACATGCCGCGGAGCGGCTGGGCCCGTGAGCCATGGCCGCTGAGCCTGCGCGTCCAGAGCCTGTGCTCTGAGGCGGGAGCGGCCGCAGCGGTGAGAGGCCCGGTACCGCAAAAAAAAAAAAAAAAAAAAAAAAGTGGTTAGGGCTTCCCTGGTGCATTGGTTGAGAGTCCGCCTGCCGATGCAGGGGACACGGGTTCGTGCCCCGAGTCCGGGAAGATCCCACATGCCGCAGAGCGGCTGGGCCCGTGAGCCATGGCCACTGAGCCCGCGCGTCCGGAGCCTGTGCTCCGCAACGGGAGAGGCCACAACAGTGAGAGGCCCGCGTACCGCAAAAAAAAAAAAAAAAAAAAAAAAAAAGTGGTTAAACGCTTGTATAAAATTCGTGTTTCTGCAAGGCATGAAATGTCATAAACAAGGCAAGGAAACAAATGGCAAACTAGGCAAAAACTGCAGCTCATATCCAGAATGCCAAACTGCTAAAAGTTCATACAAATCAGTAAGAAAAAGGCCGACCAACCATAGAACAACCATAGGACAAAGAATAGAAAGTTACCAAATTTCATCAATCCTATAATACTGTATATTTTTAAAATTTTCCTTCTCTGTGATTGGCATGCATTTTATTTTTATTTTTTCCACTCATGATTTTTTAAATTGAAGTATAGTTAATTTACAATGTTGTGTTAGTTTCTGCTGTACAGCAAGGTGATTCAGTTATACATATACATACTTTTTAAATATATATTCTTTTCCATTATGGTTTATCATAGAACACTGAATATAGTTCTCTGTGTTATACAGTAGGACCTTGTTGTTTAAAGCATACATTTTGAAATAGCACCTGTCAACCAGGTAGCAATACTCCTGGAAAGATGAAAAAAGCATCTCAGATTCCAAAAAAAAATACAAATGGCCCATAAATACATGTAAAGATGCTCAATTTCATACAAAAGAAATGCAAATTAAAACCATAATGAGATTCTATTTTTCACTTACAATACTGACAAAGATAAAAAAAAAAAGTTCCACAACAAAGTGTTGGCAAGAGCATGGAAACTGACGCTCATTTTCTCATCCCTTACTGGTCTGAGTAGATAAAATCTCTGTGAAGGGAAATCTGGCCACAGCTAATAAATTCAAACACACCCTTTGATCCAACCAGTTTCATTTTTAAGAAACTCATTTCACAGATATACTCACCTGTACACGTGTGAAAAAATGTGTGTACAAGATTGTAAGGGAGTACCTAGGGCAGCAACTGATTTTAATAACAAAAACTGTAAATTTGAGTGTCCATCAGAAGAATTAAACTATGCAGCCATTAAAAAGAATGAGGCGGGCTTCCCTGGTGGCGCAGTGGTTCAGAGTCTGCCTGCCGATGCAGGGGACACGGGTTCATGCCCTGGTCCGGGAAGATCCCACATGCCGCGGAGTGGCTGGGCCCGTAAGCCATGGCTGCTGAGCCTGCGTGTCTGGAGCCTGTGCTCCGCGATGGGAGAGGCCAGAACAGTGAGAGGCCCATGTATCGCAAAAAAAAAAAAAAAAAAAAAAAAAAAAAAGAGGCAACTTTGTTTATTGATCTACAACAACCTCCAAGATAAATATAAATGAAATCAGCAGCCATACGTCTTGAACCAGCCCTACTATAAACTCTGAATTAATCTGTTCTGAAAATCCTAGTTACACGGTGCTTTTCCAATACTGTTAGGGTTTTGGTTACCTTTCGAAGTATAGGCTTTATCCTGGCATGATTAAATATGCATGTAAATCAAAACTATGTTCTTAGAGGATGCAAAATTTGTCTCAGTATGACCCAAAGAAATTCTTGGTATCTGCTTCAAAGAGTATTTAGTATAAATGACAGGCACTGTTCATTCTGAGTAATTAGACTTACTGCTTCACAAATACTTACACATAACTATATGGAGAGATGAAGAATGAGGATGGAGAGGAATAACAACACATACAGTAGTTAAGAACACATCCTTGTTGCAAGACAAACCTTGATCAAGTCCCTGCTTTCTTACTGGTGTTCAATCTTGAACAAGTTCAACTTCTCTAATACTCCATTTGAAAAATGAGAATATGGTAGCTATTGTTTAAATTAAATAAAACAATGTATATAAAACACCTAACTGCACCAACTGCCTGGCACTTGGTAAGTATTCAATACAGTAGAACTCTACACTCCACTCTTAACTAACCTCCACCTAATGAATGAATCCTTGGGAAAACCACCCTTACTCTACAAACATACTGTAGTATAACTACACTTTTGTCCCTGCCAGTTGGGACAACATAATCATATGTGACATGATGATCAACTTTTAGAACAGAAAAGAGAGTTGTACGTATGTATCCTAAGTTGTATGCTCCAGAAAAGCTTGAAAAAGATAAATCACACACACAAAAACTATCAAATGTGTGAGATAACTACAGAAGAGTGAAAAGTGTCTGGAATTCCAGAATTCCAAAAGACTGAACTCTCTTAAATTCCAGAAAACAACACCTGTGTACTTTGCAAGTCTTTGAGGTTTAGATCCCACCTTTAGAACTAGACATTTTACTAAGTAATGGAACTCCAAAGGGCCCTTATTCAAGGAAATGGGTTGGTCCTACATTAACAGATTGACGAATGAATGTATGGGTTTTAAGCTAAAATAAAATGTTTAACATTTTCATAAATTTTCTATTTACCACTGTTTTTATTTTATTTTAAATTTTGACTGCGTTGGGTCTTTGTTGGTGCACATGGGCTTTCTCTAGTTGCGGCGAGCAGGGGCTACTCTTCGTTGCGGTGCACAGGCTTCTCATTGCAGTGGCTTCTCTTGTTGCAGAGCATGGGCTCTAGGCACGCGGGCTTCAGCAGTTGTGGCTCACGGGCTCTAGAGCGCAGGTTCAGTAGTTGTGGCGCACAGGCTTAGTTGCTCCACAGCATGTGGTATCTTTCTGGACTAGGGCTTGAACCCGTGTTCCCTGCATTGGCAGGCGGATTCCTAAGCACTGCACCACCAGGGAAGCCCTACCACTGTTTTTAGATTAACCCACTACAATCCAGTCAAGTGACATATGTGTCTCTATTAAAGAAAAGCTACCCATATTAAAATGCCTACACAAACAGGTTTGTGTCTGGTAATTTCTTCAAAGTTATAATGGATCAAGACTTCTGAAAGAGACAATGACTAAAAGAAGTCCTTACACACTTTCCTACCACAAAACCTATTTTTGTTTAACGCCCCTATCCGTAGAATAATTTTTTAATGACAATAGTAAGGAACAGAAAAATAACAAAGCTAAAATAGTTTGCATTTATCAGGAATAATATTCAGAAGATAGAACTACATAGAGTACAGTGATTTTATAAAATATTGTTCTTTTCACCAGCAAATATGGTGAGTCTAAACACCCTACCCTTCCTTCACAATGCCAACACTATGAAATGGTTGATTACCAAAAAAAAAGCAAACGATTTTTAAACATGCTTACAGTGAATGCTATTATACTTATTAAAGAGCTACTGATAGTTATCAAATACCTTCATCCATCAAAACAATTTTTTTCCAATATCAGTTAGTACTTCTGTATGCCATGTGCACAAAAAAAGTTGATCATACATTTTAAGTATATAGAAGTCAGTTTAAAAAATGAAGTTTTTTACCTCTTTTAAGTGACCTGGCTATTTCTGGACTCATCACTAACTTAAGAAAGTCTTCTTGTGCATGTCCAAAATAGCTAGCACTGTATGCCTCAGTTCTATGAATTTATTTTAGACAACTTCACAAACCTGATCCACAAGAACACAGCCATTTAAAAAAGCAAGACATTTTGTTGTTCAATATTACGATCTCCTAAAGGACAGCTCACATACAATCCACTAAAGCACAATCTAATTTTACTGTGTAGAAAAATAAAGGTGGGAGCATCCAATCTGATTCCGCAGACATCACATTAGCAAATAATGGTGGTTAAGAATGAAATAATGACTGAGTTTTTTCTTTCAATGTCCAATATTTGTTTAATAATCTATTAAGTTGTTAGAACATAAATACTTATTAGGTTCTTAGAACCAAACTACTAAATAAACAAGAATTCTGAGTTATTTCTTTAGGCCTAGGGTGTCATGAAAAAACTCCTGACATTAAGCATGCTGCAAATCAAAGCAGCATGGGAACTTCTACTCTACTTAAAATCTAGCTAATCTACCTAGTTAATTTGCCCATTTAAGTCTCTCCATCCTTCTCAGCTCAGATGAAATACCACCTCTTCTGTGAAATCATCTACACAATTCATGTGACATTCAAACTACCTTCTTAATTGCTTCATAGCTTACCTCCCCAACCAAGTCAGAAAAGAGCCAGCAACACTAGCTCGGTTCCTTTATATACATAATGATCCTTTCACTGGTAAAGGGATAAAGATTTATATAGGCTCACGTTCAGTCTGACATATTCTTAGCAAAAGCATTACCCAGTATGAGCAACACTAATCTTACTATAACCACAACACTATATTTAGCATGATATCAGTTACAATGAGAACAAATCACTATTAAATGTAAACAGTCACATGGAAAGGTACTATACAGTACTTGGAATAATTTGCAATCTACAATGTTTTAATGCAATTCTAATATCAAAAAAATGGACAGGGACTCCCCTGGTGGTCCAGTGGTTAAGAATCCACCTTCCAATGCAGGAGACATGGGTTCAATCCCTGGTCGGGGAACTAAGATCCCACATGCCGCCGCAGGGCAACTAAGCCCGCCCGCCACAACTTCTGAGCCCTCTCGCACTAGAGCCCACACACGAGAGAGCCCACGTGCCAAAACTGAGCCCTCGCACGGCAATCAGAGAGAAGCTTGCGCGATGCAACAAAAGATCCCACGTGCCCCAAACTAAGACCCGACGCAGCCAAATTAATTAATTACTTATTTTAAAAATGGACCAAAAAAGCCAAACAGAAAACATCAAATCACACTTATGAAGTATATATAGCCTCATAGTTATTAACTGAAATGCTGAAGATCAGCAGCCAAAGAATCCAGCTTTATTTTGGCAAACAGCCAAAATACATTTGGTATGTGTTTCAGAGTTAAGGATCTCATCAAGCAAAAGAAATTAATAGAAAAATAAGGAAACTAAATCATTTTTTTCAAAATATACTGCATGCAAATTTTCATAATGTTTGAAGGAAATGTTCTCCCATCTTCACAACAGAATTTACAAAGCTAGGATCAATGTGTAGGTTCTACTTAGTGTTTTTTTTTTAATTTATTTGGCTGCGCCAGGTCTTAGTTGCAGTATGCAGGATCTTCAGTTGCAACATGCGGATCTAGTTCCCTGACCAGGGATTGAACCCGTGCCCCCTACACTGGGAGTACGAAGTCTTAACCACTGGGCCACCAGGGAAACCCCCTACTTGGTGTTTTTAAATATGTTGGCACTGTAAACAAAAGAGACTTCTATAATCCCTTGTGAGTGCCTAAGTATAAACACAAGCATCAAATGTAATACTATATGCAGACCTTTAGGAAATCAAGTTAGCTTTCTATGAATTAACAAAAGCCAACAGAATTTCAATTCTAAGGTGACAACAGTGATTTTTTTAGTCTCTATGACAGGAACTGCTTAAGTGGTAAATAGCCACATTTACTCTTTATTCCCACCCCTTTCTAAAGATCCACTAAAACCGCCTTTCCCTAACTTCAGTGCTACACTTGAATTAGAACAAAGCCTACCATATAACAGATGTTCAATAAAGTAGTTTATAATTGATGTTTATATAATTAATGACCTCTAATGACCAGATATCTGTTTCCACATCTTACCTTCAGTCCTAAAAGAATATTTGGATTCATTGATTAATTTCATATTGACAAGTAACGTTTAATTCAAGCTAAAACTCCCAAATTGTAATTCAATTGTTGTATTAAAAGGAACTTTATTAAATTGGTTTTATAAGTCCATTTTAAATTAACCAGGTTAACTGGTTAATAAGATCCAATAATTTCTCAAACTGGAAATCTTCCACCACTATCAGCAGCAGCAAGAGTAGAAATGTTGACTTAGCACTTGCTGGGTAACAGGAATTACTCCATGGGCTACACACAAATTACACATGTGATCTGAGAACAACCCTAAGATGTAGTTGTTATTATCAGCTCCATCTTCTGAAAAAAGCAGTATGCTCAGGGGAGATTAATTACGTGGCCAAAATCACACCTAATAAGTGGCAGAGCTAGGACAC
This sequence comes from Stenella coeruleoalba, assembly GCF_951394435.1. NCBI lineage: Eukaryota > Metazoa > Chordata > Mammalia > Artiodactyla > Delphinidae > Stenella > Stenella coeruleoalba. Next base: position 50,851,948 of record NC_137149.1, read on the forward strand.
AACTCAGGCACTGCAATCCTAGAGTCTGTGCTCTACAATCTCTTTCCTTTTGACTCTCTTCTCAAGTCAACTTTTCAGAACAAGACTGTCTTGTTGGAAACCCATTCTGGAATCTCTAAGTAGTCCTTATAAAGCTGGTGCTTCGAACTGTTGTTTCCAGGGGTCCCAAAGAATTTGCTATGGCAATGTCTGATAAATCCTCCCCAAGGGTCAACCTTAGATACTCTATTTTACTGGGTTCTTATATTTGTTAAATATTTTTGGATTCTCTTTCATCTTCTTGCCTAGACTGTCTTGGAGATTAAAAAATTCTGCAAGTTTCCAATCCATGTTCCATGGAAAAGCACTTCCTTGGCTGGTTTGCTCAAAACTTTTCTCCCTCAAGTTTTACAAAGGGCTTACCACACCTTAAAACCCAAGGCTTTATTTCTCCCTGTCACTTAATTAAATTTCAGCTATGTCCTGTCTTTTAACTTTCCTTGATTTTCTAGCATCTTGTCCTGAAGTTATATAAAAGATAAACATCTCAGGATAGTGCACAGTCATACAGAGCTAAAAGCATGTGTCCTCCAATAAAGAGCTGCAACACTTTCTGCTTCATCAACATTATCCTGGGTTGAGTTCTTAGTCTTGTGACATCCCAAAATTGAAATGAATCGGATACCCAAAAGCAAAAGATTCAGAATAAAAGGCAAATTATGTACATAAAATCACTATACCTTCTCCACCAAGACAAGTTTAAACAAATCAGGGAAAATGTCTTTCCATGAAAATTCTACCCTCTCCATGATTATATTTAAGATTCACCCTTAGTCTACATTGTAGTGACAAATTTTCACACTCCTCTGCTGCCCCTTCCGTGTCCTCAGAATTTTTTTTTTTTAAAGGATTCATGCACAAGACATGTCTACAGATACAGACACAAACTCTCTTCCCAAAGGGTTTATGTTCCAATTAGGTAAGGAAAAAAACAAAAAAACCCCAATCTCTGATCATCCATACTGTCTACAAACCAGTCCTGAAATATCTCAAAAGCCATCTGCCATGGAAATGCTGATTCACACAAATGAGTTGGATACTTTAAATAATATGCAGACTACAGTGCCTTCAAGCAAAAAGTATGATTTTTTCCCCCTTCAGAAAATAAGTTTTCAAAAATGATGTTCCATGTGCCTAGAAAGATCTGCTTCTCTGTACCCCAATCCCTACTCCTGGCAAACCATTACTTTTAGTTCAGTCCTTGACTTAAAATTCTGCCTTCTCTTTTCTAGTCTCAACTGAATTCTCAAATGATGCTTTCCTATACACTCCAAAATTCTCTTTCAGAGCCTAATCATAATTTTAGATTTTATATTTACTTTTTTATTTGCTTTACGTAGACAGGAACCAGATTTACTACTATACCTAGCACTGCCCAACACACAGAAGGTACTCAATTATTAACTGACTGAATTAATAAGCATTACTGGATTCCCTCAATATCACAATCTCTCAGTAATTTGGCAGTTTGAGGAAAAAAAACAGAAAGGAAGCATACCACCTAAAATAACAGCGAAATTAGCTACTAAATTAATAACTTAAATATTATGATGTTTTCCTGAAAGTTCAAGACTACTAAACTGCTCTATTCCCTTAAAAGTTAACAGCTCCTTCACAAAGAATGAAGAATGGATTTCTTAAAATTTGTTACAAGTCCAACTACGAAGTGTTTAAAATCCTGTGCAAAACTGTTATCAACCTCTTCCTAATATTAAAATGAATTAAGATATTTTTCACTGACTCATCACAAATTTGGCAACTTAATCTTTCTGACTATTCTGGTCTTCTTATTGCTACCTCATGAGGTACCTCTCCCACTAATGTGCATTCCAAGATGGCCAAAGGAACATAAATATACTGCAAAAGAAATACTTTAGGGAGGAAAAAAAAAAAAAGATGGGAGCAGGCAAACACACAACAAACAAAATATAAAAACATTTAGCAGTGGTGGTTTTGAAAAGTAACTTGTCTACTGGGACTGGATAGCTATTTAAGGCTAGTCTAACATACTGTGCACTAATTTACACTAGATCCAATCCTCTAAAATAGCATAATATTAGACCTAGAACCTAGACATATATGTGTCCCAAACACTGAAGAAACTATCTTTGGACCATTAATCTGTATAAAGATGATTTAAAGATATAATTAGGCTAAAGTACTCTCAAACTTATTTAATTAGTAAACACGTATTTGTTCAGTATACACAACGAATGAGGAAGGGCATGGTTAAATTCTCAGCTCCTGAGACAGAATCTTTGTAAGTTAGTCCTCTTTACCATCCTTCTATGGGTGAAAATTAAAGGCTTCTTCTGGCTACACAGTAGATACATAAGCATTTTATATCTATATATGAAAATAGTTTATGGAGGGTACTGATAGTTGTCTGATGTATTCACTCTTCCTACCCAATTAACTATGTAACCGATCCTCGTTAAGTTGAAGCTTTAAATGTTTTGAACACTGGGTTCTCAAGAAATGAGTTGATAGATGACTATACAAAATACATACAGGGATTCGTAAGACACTGCACTTAATGAAGCACTTCCATTAGTTAAAACTACCACTAACCCTGTACTACTAGGATTTGATATCACTTAAAGATAATACCAAGTCAGCTTCTAGCTCTTCAGAAGATTCTAGAAGAAATTCCAATAAGCTTACCCTGTCAAGAATTAAAGTTTTTTAAATTTTATTATAGCCTCCAGAAACCATTCCATTAAAAAAAATCACAATGCCAAAGATACTTTCATTTTGAGCTATCATATGTTACCTGTCACTCCCTATTAACTGAACCAAAATCTTTCACAAGCATACACCTTTTAAAAGCCTACCACTTCCTACTACAAACATACACAACACACCTTCTGTCCCAACACTGCATGTAACTTTCTCATCTCCGAATTTCCAAATTCTGTTCCCCTGCTCAACTGTGGCTTTCAAAAAAAAAAATTCAATGCATACTGAATCAAATTTTAGAATATTATTCCTCCTAAAGGTGAGTAAAATCTGCCTTTTATTATCCTCAATTGCTTGACATTATCTAATCTTAAATAAAAAAACATAAGATTTTGCTTATGTAGTGTTTTTGTCAATTATATTGTAATTACAACCAACCAATAATGTGATTACACTAAACTAAAAAGACTTATTCAATGAAGATTAAGGTTTAAGCCAAAAACATGTCTCATAAAGTCATAAAGACAAGCTGAAGTAAACACCTAAGTTCAATTGCTATTAAAAATGAAACAATCTGAAGTTCTAATAAAACAGTATATCAAAGAAACTAAGAAATTGAAATGAAATTTGAGGGTAACAATGTTCTGATTATGGAAAAATTTTAAGTTGTGATATCACAGTTACATTTCAAGAAATCTTATCTTCGAGAGATGCATTGAAATATTTAGATGAAAGTGTATGATGCCTAGGATTTACTTCAAATTATATGGGACACATAAAAGGTTGAGATATGGATGAAATGATTGGCCAAGTTTGAAGATGCAAGACAAATAAACATGAGTTCATTACAGTATTATTCTACTTTTACATACATTTGAAGTTTTCTGTAAAATATATAGTTTCCCCCATAACACAGTATGTACCTCTGCCATCAAAGACTCATGTCACTGTCCATGTAACATTTTATTCCCAATTGTCTTTTAAAAACAACCTGAGGGAGAAGATTGTATCATGACAAGGAAATTGTTTTTAACAAATGATTGAAATGTCATACATACACAGAATAAACAAATTTTAAAAAGGGGAAGATTTTCAAAAGCATTACCATCAGGCAACAAACATCACTACTTACGCAGAATGGAAGTGTTAAGATGAAGATAAAAAACTAGGGAAATTAAAGAAAATGTTAGAAAAAAGATCAGTATGATTGTCAATCATGTGCACCATGGTATAATGAAGAGGAACGAGGTCTTTGAGGAGACTCCAAGAGTGTATCACAAGACAAAAGATTCCTCCTTTTAGCTCATAACATATGCATGGTAATAGCTGTACAGTTAACATTAAAAGCTCTCTCACCCAAATAAATCATACCCCTTCCCACACATCATTTGTTCTAAAAGTAACTGTCCTTTACTAAATATATCATTTTACTTTTCTATCATATTTAAATGATACAACATTTCACCTAAGATATTGCACCAAGTAACTAAAAAATCTGACCTTTGAACTTCAATGACCACTGAATAGCTATACATATATTACTACCAAGAAAAAGAATCCATATTAAAAAGTCATCTAGTAAGCATAAGAAGGTCTAATCTGGATTATTCTAAAGTCAGATGGCTTGAGACTCCACTAGCAAAGTCCCCTATCTAGTGGCAGAAAATAAAAACAGAGGGGAAAAAAGTGTTCATTTTTAAAGATAATACTTACTTAAGAATGGTTTTTGCACTACTGCAGTCTTCAAATCGAATGGAGTAACCAACTTCCTGGCCCAACATCACATCCATTTCATCAGCAACTCTCTGGGCCACACTCATTGCAGCCACTCTCCTGGGTTGGGTACAGGCAACTCCTCTTTTGGGTCCTGGTAATGATCGCATGTACTCCACACACCACTGTGGAATCTATCAAATAATTTCACATTTAAATTAATTCTACTCTGCCTGTGCATCAGGTATATTTAACATGAAGTGTTTTATCTCATTCTAATAATTTAAAACAAAATTCAATTTAGGCACACCACAAATTATTACTTATGACATAATAGCATGAGCTCTCCAAGCCAAGGAAGGGTCATGTATAACACTGATATGTCATAACTGTACTCCTCAGTGAGCTAGGTCCACTGAGGCTTTGCTGAACATGCTCTATGGTGTCAGTGTTCCACCACCAAGCATTTCTCTCTGCACTGGAAAAATTCCAACTTATGAAAATTCTACTTCATAACAAATGTTAGTTCCCAAAAATATTCTAAGAAACTGTAACTTAAATTCCTATACAATTTAAGTTACAAATTCAGCTCATACTTGGTAAGCCAGCAGAATCTAACTCCTATCCTTCTCCCCTCAGAAGTATGCACAATGGAAACACCTTAGGTACATCTTAAAAGTTAATTTTAGTTAACTATCAAACTCAAATTCAATAGGACCTATAGAAGCAGCAACAGCACTTCCCTGAAGGAGGGAAATGAAGGGTAAACAAGGAAAAAAAAAAAAAAAAAAGACCAACAAGCATAAGTAGTTGGTTGTTGCCATGATGACACTGCATTTCCTAGCTGGTTTGTTCCTAAACCAACCATTATCAATAGAAACTAAGATATTTGATAATTTAATGGTTCTTCTCTACTCACTTACCTGTGAAAGAACCATGGGAAAAATCTAAGTGCTTACTACATTAAATTGGAATCCACTCCTACAAGAAGGACATGATGGATCTCCATCAAAGCCTCCAAAAGCCTAACAGATTTTAATGCTACAGGAAACGTGGCATTTTTTTGGTATAGGATTTGTACAGTGATATTTGAAGAATACTAGTTGTACTATTACTACTTTTTTTTTTTTTTTTTTTTGTGGTACACGGGCCTCTCACTGTTGTGGCCTCTCCCGTTGAGAAGCACAGGCTCCGGACGCGCAGGCTCAGCAGCCATGGCTCACGGGCCCAGCTGCTCCGCGGCATGTGGGATCTTCCCAGACCGGGGCACGAACCCGTGTCCCCCGCGTTGGCAGGCGGACTCTCAACCACTGCGCCACCAGGAAAGCCCTATTACTACATTTTAGTTAGGTTCCTTCTGCAATTTTGTTTGGAGAATTTCACTTTCTTATAGGCACAAAAAGATAACCAAAAATGGCTAACTATTCTTAATGGTTTTGAATCAAAGTTTAATAGGAGTATGTGGAAAAAGCATTTGCATGAAATTCACTATTTACAGTTGTTTCCCTTTGAATACCCCAAATCCCTGCAATCCTAGGTATCCATGTACCTTAAGTATTAAAAAAAAAAAAAAAATACTAATCCAAAAAATCACAAATCTTGTTTTGCGTTCACCTGCCCTTCTTCTCCACTAACTGCTACTAAATAAACTCATCTCTGAAATAAGGTTAATCATATAAGACCACAGAAGAGCAGTATGAAATAAATATAACTTTGGCTATGAGACAAAGGGACAGAGTTTTAAATACTGAACCCACCTATATCTACAGTGTAACCTAGGGCAACCCACTAAACCTCTCATAAATCAAAGCCTCATTTTGCTCATCTGTAAAATGGTGATTAACAACTTCCTTGCATGGCTGTTGAAAAACTTAAATGAGATAATACAAACTACATAGTGCCTGGCTTTACCCAATTGCTGACTAAATGGGTGCTATTAATACTACACAAACTAGATAAACCAGTTGAAATAATTATTAAAAATATAATATTAATAAGCTTAGAGTTATATCTTTTCATGTATTCTTTAAATTTCCATAAGGTGATAAAAATAAACCAACAGTTTTAGCTTCTAACATCAGCATTACATTTCCTCCGTTTAAAAAGAAAAACCATACTTAGGCTCAGTCTTATATTATATAACAAAAGCCTCCAATCTGGGTTGCTATTGTAGCCTTCAAAATGTCTCCATGAAATACTCAAATTGACAGACTTGTGGCATTGTGTAACTTAAATTATACACATACAGGATAACCTGTACATGTAGTATGCTCAAATCTAAACATGTTCACAGGTACATAAACATGGAAAATCAGGCCCGTAGGAAACACAGCAATTATTTCTGCGTGATAAGTAATTATTAAATTCATTTCAACACTTTCCTGAATTTTCCAAATTTTCTACAATAGCCAGGGGCTGCTATTTTTGTAAAATCTAAGAAATTTTCTGATGGATCAGGCTCAAGCATCTGAAAATGAAAATATGGTTACCTCGCTCATAGCAAGAAAATGCAAATTAAAAATTACACTGAAATACCATTTTTCTCCTGTCAGATTTGCAAAAGTTCAAGTTCAGTAGTACACTCTAGTCGTTTCCCACATATGCTCTCATACATACTCACGGAATGGTAAACTGATACGTTCCCTATAGAAGGCTATTTGGCTGTACGTTCCACAACTATAATCCATCTTCTGACCCAATAATTTCTACTTCTGAGAATTTATCCTAAAGATATACTTGCCCATGAAAAACAAGCATGAGAAGCAGCCTAAATGTCTATAACATGGGCCTAGTAAATGGTTCATCCATGTTTGAAAAATATCCTAAATATATTTCTAATACAACACTAACATGTGTGTTTAGTTCAGGGGTGGGGAGGACGGGGACACTATTGGATGGAGGTCACAAGTAAAAAGACTTTACTTAGCTCTTCTATTTTTTTTTTTAAAGAATAGATAATATTCACATAGTTCAAAACAATTATAAAAACAAAGAAATGAAAATGACAAAAACAAAACCACTCCAATGGTTCAGCTCTCTCCACCCAAGCACTGGAAAACAAACCTTGTGCCTCCAAATATGTACCACCCCAGATTCAAAGTGGGTGGGAGAGTATCACTGCCATAATTTACATAATAAAACTGGAAAAAAACAGCACCGCTGTTTTTCCAAAGAGACTCAGGAAAACAGGTACTCCCTACAGGATTCCAACTCCATAAGTCACTAAAAGTTGCTAAACATAAAAGCAGCTATGCTTCAAAAAGTTCTGACAGACAGCCAATGAGAATAACCACCAGAACCAAATACGCAACATTTAGTAAACATAAACATTAATGAAGTACGTACTGTGGTATTCAATAACTCACCTGTGTTGTTTTACCAGACCCAGTCTCACCAACAAGTACAAAGGATTGATGTCTAACCAGAATATCTGTAAACCTATCCTTGTACTCCCAAACAGGGAGCTGAAGCCGTTTCTTCAGAATATCATAGTATCGAGGCGTATGGGGTAAGTTGGTAAATGGATTAATGCACTGTGGAAGTGATGTGTGTCCTGCATGTCCGGTGTGTGTAGAATGAGCAGAATGTGTTGAATGTGCTGAATGTGCCGAGTGGGTTGAGTGAGCTGAATGGGAAGCTTTTAAAGGTGGTAATCCAGCACTGATAAGCATAGCATTCGTGGAAGCTCGCAATTCTTTCTCCTTTTCTTTCTCCCTCTCCCGCTCTCTATCTCCTCTATCTCGTTCTCGTTCCCGATCTTTAGACCGATCTTCACGATCACGGTCACGATCTCGATCCTTCCTAAAAAAAAAAAAAATTTATAACTCAGATTCCAAATTTTATGCAAAATGTTCATAGCGGCGTTATAGTCACAAGAAAGTAAAATGTCCAACAACCAAATAAACTGATATAAAACTCGAAGTATCAGAAACAATGAAACAATGAACTTGTAATCAAGGATCCTCCATGCCTTATCCATAAACATCTTTCCCTTCCTTAATGATGCTTCAAATTCTATTAAGGAACAGTCTCTTTCCACCTTTAGCCATTCTGCATGTAAAATCCTTTCCTTCTTAGAAATTAAAAACTGAGGGCAGTGTGGGAAAAAGGTAGGGACAAATTAGGCAAAAAGAGAATGGCATCAGAGTCTTTCCCAGATTTTCCTTCAGGTTACATGAAAAGGTATTTTCACACTGAAAGTATGTTCAAAATTTAGCAAGAACTAAGTCTTTTATTGCTTCTGGCCTCAAAGACAATTCCACCTCACATTACAGTAATACAAACAAAATTCAGCACAAAATTCCGAGTTAAAGAATTAGCAAGTTTATTTTCCTAAGTTAACGCTTTCCAAATTTTGTTCAAAATGCATATATTGCTCTATAAGGAAAACTAAAACTTTTTATTCTTGTTTTCATTGTTTACTCTTGCATGTATCCTTAACAGCAATAGTAAAAAACACTGGAAGTACTTTGTAAAACCTATGTATACTTTGATCATCCATAAAGGAAAAGTAGCTCATTTAAAAACAAGCTTCACTGAACACTATTAAGTTGTTTAAAATGTTTAACTTATGCAGATGACCACCATATTAACCTTAGGTCATTTAGCCAATTCCAGCATCTACTTCTAGATACTAGAGATGATCCCTAACCAGTAAGAATTTTAAAATTATCTATAGTTATTCATTTTACTAATCTAGTTTATTTCAGACTAAATCCTATAGCAGACAAATGTGCCACAAGGTGTTTGGACTCATTTGAAATAGTGAGGCAACTTGGAACCATGACACAAGCTGCTAAACATGTCATTGTTCCTTATCCATAACACACACAAGACATACAAATTTCCCATGCCCCAATTATCAGTAGCAGACTAGGGAAGACCATTCATTCTGATGTAATGGCAAATCAGCTGGGCAACAGTTACTCCCCTTCGTAGAATACAGCTAAAATGCTGAGCCCAGCATGAGTTAGGATGGTTCCCCAATTACAAAAATGGTAAGCTGACCAATTATATTTGATATTGTCCCTTCTAAAATAAATAATTCTATTCCACAGGAACTTGCCTAAATAGAGAAAAGCCTTATTATATGTTCACAAATATTCATACACACATATATTTTTTATATATATATAATCTTTTCATGTATGTATATATAAAAAGCGATTCTCCCTTCCCCCAACCCAATGTTCACCTTCTACAGAATTACAGGACATACAAGCTAGGATCGGAGCTTCTCATCCCATGTGGCATAAAGAGAAAGAAATCAAAGGAACCTAAAGGATAACCTACTCAGCATACAAACTGAAGTCCCACAACTCAGAACTTAAGCTTCCTGGCCTATCTTCGCAATATACCATCAACCATCCTTTCTTTGCTTCTCTCATTCTGCTCCAGTTTAACGTGCTTGTAATTAAATAAGTATTTGCACAGCTCCAAAATGTAAATGAGAAAAAGTTTACAACAGGATAGATAGATACGTGTCCAGCAAAGTGAGCAGCACTGTAGTCAGGAATGGATTCAAAGACTAGACATTTTATAGTTCATAGAACATAAAGAATCCTTAAAGAACATCTGGTCTAAATAATACATGTTTTTCAAGGGCCTACTTCACCAGAAACTTTATTACCAAAAATAACTGCAACAGAGGAAGCATAAAATACATTCTGAAGACACAAAGATTAACTGCTGACCATGAATTGGGGTTTAACTCTAATATAAGAGTAAAAGGAGCACGAGCACCTAGATCACAGTTGCATAACCACTGGAAAGGTATAAGCCTCAATTTACTAATCTGCAAAGCGAGAAGTATTAATAAAATAGTCTCTTAGATTAAAATTAGAAAGCAAATTCAATCACCTAGAAATGTTGCCTGTGATTCCAACTACCCACCTTCAACAGGAAAGGGAAGATAAAAATTAGGGTCAGTGGGGGGGGGGGGCTCAAACCCACTGCTTCATAAATATATGCAGAATATTGTGTATATGCATGTTTTCTTTTTTAAACAGGCACCTTTATTATAAAGGAGTTTGTTACTTAGAAGATTTACTAATCGAGGTATAATGCTTAAAAAACTAATTATCAAAGCAGTGATCACTTAGCCACAATAATGGCAGGGAGAGACACAACAGGACACATTTGTTTAGCACGTGGTTCAGTATTTTATCTCAGCTTAATCCTGGCTCAACACTTAAGCTATATGACCACATTTATTTCTTTCCTCATCTTTAAAAAGCTCTTGTGGGGTATTGCAAGGGTTAAATGAGTTAATATATGTAATGTGCTTAAAGTAGTGCCTGGAACATAATAAATGCCCAATAAACATTGGTTATCATTTATTTTTTAAATTTAAAACACCACGTTAAAATTCTACATGGAGTAACAGAAACTAAAGAAATGCTAATGAAGATGTAAACTGGTTATCAAAATCAGAGTATTTTAAACAAGCATTGATTTTAATCTGGTAATCTCACTTTCAGAGACTTCTAGGGATATAAGTACACATAAGGATGTTCATCACACTTTTCACTTGTAAGACTAGGAAACTACCAAAACGTCAGTGAACAGGAAATTGGTTAAATAAGTTATGATACCCCTTTACAAGTGGAATACTATGCAGCCAATGAAAAGAATAATGGATATCCATTCCACAGTTTATAAAGTATTTCTGGGTGAATTTAAAGAAATCAAAGCACAAATAATACATATTAAAAGATCCTACTGGTATCAAATAGGATACCTGTGAATAAATATGCAGAGATCTAAAAAAATTTTCATCAAGGGATTAAATAAAGATGAGGATGAAGATTTCTCATAATTTTTTTCCCTTTTCTTTATATCTTTACGAATGGACATTTCTTGTGTTCCCTGGGGCAAGTTACTTAACCTCATCACAGAACTGCAGTGAAAACCTGTTTATAAAGCACCTGAAAGTTTTGGGAACACTGTACGTACGTTATCTTATCTATGTTTCACATTTTTAACCGAAAAAATTTTTATCAGGCAGTAATATCAGAAACTAACATCAAAGTGAAAAATGTCCCTGTTTTCAAAATTTTTTTCCATACTTCAACATTAAGTTGTCTTTTGGTTAATAATTTTACACAGAAAATGTTGTGGGAAAAATGGAAAAAGGAATAAGGTCAATATGTAACAGAAACCTTCAACTTCTCTACCTGTTTCCAAACTTAAAATATAGCAAGAGTAGATAAAGCCATATATAGTTTGGGAGCATGAATTTGAGTAAAATCTCTCACTTAATTACCTTCCCTTCTGAGTAGCGGGGAAAATGGGACATCCATGTTTGGCAGTGGAGTTCACAAGACTGACAGGCCTACCCTCTCATGTAAAACCACCTGCTACTTAGCAGGGCTTTAAAAAAAGAAAAGAAAAATCTGCAAGATTGCATGACAGTCAACAAATTATTTTGTTGACTTTTTAAATTATTAAATATGGAAAAAAAAAACCCTAAGCACTAATAAACACTCCAAGCCCACTGCTAAAGAAAGTTCTACCAGAAATGACATTCAGGTGACACAGAAATGAGTATACAAATGTCCCTCCAAAATATCTCAGAACTTGAGCTTTATTCCAAAGATGAACTCTCGTTCATTTACAGGTACATGTCATATATAATATCCAAGAGAATCAAAAGGTCACCACCAAAGACTTAAAAAGTCCACATTTTTACTAAGGATGTCGGATTTGCAAGGAAAGGGGAACAAACCCATGTACATATCATGGGCCCACTAATCCCCCAAAAAGCATTTAAATGGTGCACATACACACAAATATTAGTAAGTGAATTCATTCCTTCCCCGTATATTTTTTTCCAATCTGAATTCTGTGAGAGGCATTAGTTGCATCTTAGCCAGATGACAAGCAATTTATTTTTGCTTCACAGGAACAAAGAACCAAGTGTTCCCTACTTTACCAACCCATTGTTAAATGTCATTAAAATAGGCTGTAATGACTCTTAACTACAGTCACAGTCTGTGTGCTGTACTGGAAAAAGCAAGAGGCTAAGATTGAAAATTAAAAGATCAAGGTTCTAGATCCACCTGTAAACTGTAAGGTTGCACAAGCCACCTTAACAACTCTGGGTCTCCATTTCTCATCCCTCGAGTGGAGCCGAGTATACGCTCTTTAAAGTCACTTCCAGCTCTAAGGAGCCTGTGACTTGTAGCTCAAATGTGCTCAAGTTCTGCTGTGTGTGTTGGGGTCAGGGAGAGAAAGCTGACACAGAACACTGTAAACTAAAAAATGTACACGATTAAACTGTTATATATTTATGCTTTCCATATTCAATATACGGAAAGCCACCAAAAAGTATACCCTATCCTGGCTTATACTCCTCAGACACAGACACCTCAATCAACCGAAAGGAAGGACTCTGAGTGAACAAAAGTTATACAGACTTGACACAGTGATTCTGCACACGTACACACACACTAAAATGCAAAATTATGCAAAGTATTGAAGATATTCAGACTTTCATGTCTCTGCCTGAATTATCCAAATAAACCTCTGTACTTCAGGAACGAAAAGTACACACTGGACAAGAAATGATTTTGATGCAATTGCTAAGGTTAACTGTTAAATTCCTCTGCACCTTTAAGAAAAGGTAAGTAGAAAGGAATCTGAAACACCACGGGCGTGGTCTACTTCAACTCCCAAGCAACCTCCCGACAGGCGATACTTTGCCGTAAACACTAAAAACTTTTGAAAAGGGTCTTCTCGTTTCAAAAGCTACCTAGGAACGAGGGCCGGGGAGGGACACAGAAAACAAGAATTTATTGGAAAAAAAGAATGCCTTCTAATTGCTATCCCGGGGATGCCCAATAACTACTGTTTTGGCCAAAGCAGGAAATAAAGGAGATGGCGGGAGCGTGGGCAGAGAGCGGAAGTTTGCCTAGTATCTACTTTGAAGTGTTTGAATGGACCGAGGCACGCACTCTCCCGCCAAAGTATAAACTCCGCGTCTCCAAACCACCAGCCCTCCAGCCCATCAGGTATACTCCACATTTTCCTTTCTCCCGGCTGGCCCTCTACTCTCCCCTCCCCCGAGAACTCCTCGTCCGCACGCCTCACTCTACTCCCAGCACCTCCACCCCAGCCTACACAAGAATCCACGCGCTTCGCTCACTTTCCGGCCTCCGCTTCTCCCCTTGCTGGGCGCCCAGCCGCCCCCCAAGGTCCTCTCCCCGAACCCGCTGGCTGAGAAGTACCTGGTGCCCTTGGAAACGATTACTCCCGCCGCGCCCTCCCCCACCCTCTCTCCAGGCTCCAGGCCTTACCAGGAGCCCAAGCCACGAGGTCCGCGGTTCCCTCCCGTCCGCTCCCCTCGAAGTGACTCTTGCTCGACTCCGCCCGGGGAGGAGGCACCCTACTGGCCACGACAGGCCTCTCCGCTCTCCCGACTGGGCCGGGCGGCCACCGCGCCACTCAGCTCCCCGCGCCCTTGCTGGGCCGAACGCCTGGGGGTCCGCTCTCCCGCGCCCCGCCGCCAGTGACCCGACCCCAGAAGAAAACAAAAGAGTCAGGGCCCGTGGCCCGCTCGGCCTAGCCCTCCCTGGCCCGCTCCCGGCCGGGACCCCAACAAAGCCTGAGCCCCTGCCTCGCGCCCCCGGCCTGGCTTACCCATCGGTCCCCGCACGCTTCTTGCCGGAGGGGTAATCCTCCCCCAGGTCCAACCGGTGTCGCTTAGACATCTTCGGACTCTTCGAGCGGGTGGTTACGAAGGAAGAAAAAAAGAGAACCTAGCGGCTCTATCGGTGCAGTCGAAGGCAGCTACAAAACTCTGGAGGACCCCCACCCCTCCCGCTACAACAGCCTACACCGTGCGGCCGGAACCAGGAGCTAAAATGGCGGCGGCGATGAGGGCTGGGCCTGCGCGCGCGCTTCCGCGGTATGCTGTGCGTGCGTGCGTACGTGCGTGCGTGCGTACGTGGTGCGCGCGCACGCATAGGAGGCGGGAACTCAAGCCCCGCCCACCGCCTCGTTGACCCGCCCTTATTCCGCCCTCCGCCTGGCAGGCACTTCCCGCCCTCCGGGCGGGTGCTAGGCGGGTTGGGCCCTTGGCCCCTTCACGGCCCTCCGATTTAGGAAATTGAGAGAAGAGGAAGTCTAATCCTAGTTAGGAAATCCTATCCATCTGTATTACCCTGGCATTAGGGGAATCTGAGACCGACAGAGGTTGAAAAACTAATCGAGATTATACAGCTGATAAGGGACAGAGCCAGGATTGGTACCCAGCTATAACTCCTGATCTAGCACTTGAAGCCACTGACCAGACATTCTCAACTGCAGTGGGAAGACTGAGGTGAGAAAATGTCAAGACTTACCAAAATGCATTTTGCCTTTTTTTTTTAATGTTTATTTTATACTATAGTTGATTTAACATTTTGCCTCCTTTTACCAAGCACGGACAGATTGCACTCAACCTATTGATGTTTTTACTGGAATAGGGAAAATTGGCAGTAAGGGCATAACTTTTTCCTGTGTGCATATTATGTGCTTCCACGCTGTTAACCCTACTTCTATTCTCATTCTTACAGTAACCCTGCAAAGTAGGTGTTATTTAATAGATGTGAACACCAAGACTGAGAGAGGTTATGTCACACAGCCATTAGGGTTGTCCCTAAAGCCATAGCAAATTGTTGGGATAGAATGACTTTATGACTTTTGTGACTCTCTCCCCCCAGAACCTATCTGCTTGCTCAGTTGCATTCATTCCCAGAAAAGCACACAAGAAAAAGATCTGTGAACCAGCCCAAGCCGGGTGATCTATGTAGTTTGCGCAGTGGTCATTTGGATGCCCTGGAAGACCATATTAGGGTTCTTATCCAGTCCTCAGAATTGCAGTCTCTAAGGTTAAATACAACTCTACAATTGCAGCTTATAAAGAGAATTCTTTTATTTTTTTTGTACAAAATCCACATTCCAAAGTCAGCCCAAAGAAAAGTGAGTATCTTCACTTACAAAATACCCAGTATAACTTTCTACCCTAAAAGTACATTAACAGCATATTGACTTTTGTTGGAGATCATGATGTATAATCACTGAATTGTAAACCTGGAAGGGTTTCCAGCTGATCTTCTCTTTCTGCTTCATTTTCCAAATGAGGAAATCTAAGCCCTGTGATGACCAGGTTCACCAGTTAGTGTCAATGTCAGAATTAAAATCCAGATTTCACTCTCACATTTCCAGGCTCAGGTCTCCAGGTTCCCAGTTTGAGGGATACTATAAAGTGCTCTAAAATTTTGGAGAAACAATGAAGGAAAAGCTTAGAATTCTACCTGCAGAAATGCTCCACCCTAAGAGGCATCAGCCTGTCATAAATGTGCAAGGAAACTTGGTAAAGGAGGAACTGAAATCAAAGTGATAAGACTTCTTCCTTGGGTCTAGTGTATATTTAAAGAAAACTGTAACCTAATCAATTGTGTTGTGACCTGAATGACTGAAGAGAGGCTGTATTTCTCTAAGGATAGTGGCCTTTCTGGAATCTACAACAGGGGAGCAAAGGGCCAGAATCTGCCAGGATGTTTACACTCTCTGTGAGGAGGGATAGAGTTCTGGATCTGAATGACTCACCCTGGATTTTCAGGCAGAATGGTCCCTAGAATAGAGAAGAGCTATCCACCAGCTCCCCTACAGCTTGCCAGAAATGTTGCCAGAGGAGATTTCCTTTACTCTTACTCTACCAGACAACTCTCCAGTCTATTATTTGGTCTATGGCATGACTTTACTCACCTAGAGGGAATGTCTTACGCAGCTAACCAGCTCCAGGTGTCAAGCCAGAGGTGTCTCCCAACCTAACTTAATAAATAATATTAGCTAACACATATAACACACACATATACTGGGTCCCACAAACTGTTTCTTATATATATTAACCTATCAGATCCTTACAGAACTTTAAGCTGGGTGCTATGAGTTAGACTTGTTTACAGGTGAGGAAACTGGTGCACCAAAAAGCTGAGTATTGTGGCCAAGATGACAGTTTTGGATTCATCCCAGAACAGTCTGTGTGCTTAAGGGGTACACGGTAGTGCTGCTGATAAATAGGTATTCTTATTCCACATTATTCTCCTAGGGTTTGGTTATTGAGGATAAGTTTCCCCAGTCAGACAGACTCAATGTGAAATGATAAGTTTCTACATTGTCAAAGGGGAGGACGCGTTTACAGAGCTCTCAATGAACGGGTCAGGATTTAAAAGACTTGAACCCACTCCGTCTCCAGAGCCACATGGTTAACCACTGCACTTTGTCACTATTATCTATGCCTTAATTACTTCATTTACTTATTCACTCAACAAATATTTATTAAACTCCCATGTCAGGCATTGAGTTAAGTGCTGGGAAAAAGAGAAGAACAAAATAGCCATAGTTCCTGCCTTTATGACACTTATCAGAGGGAGAGAGGCAGGCATTAAACAGATAAATACACAGGTAACTATATCTGGTAAGTGTTTTTAGGCCATGCAAAGGGAACAGACACTGTGAGAGCATATAACAAGTGGCCCTTATCTAGAGTGAAGGTTAGGGAAGACCTCTCTGAGAAAGGGACATTTAAACAAAGACAAGAATAAGCAGTACAAATTGGTCAGTCAAAGAGGTAAGAAAGCATTTCCAAGCAGAGGAAGCAGCCTGTGCAAAGGCCCTGAAACTTTCAAAAGTCAGGTGCAATCCACAGACAGAGAGAACATAAGTGCAATGAGATGAGGAAGACGTGATCCTGCAGATGCAAGAAGGGGCCGTTTCACGCAGAGCGTGAGTTGTCTGCTAAGGATATTAAGACTATCCTTCCCAAGAGTAATAGGAAGACATCAAAAAGACTTAATTGGGAAAATATGATCACTTGTGAGGATTTGCCAGGATCAACCGGCCAATCTCTCTTTTTGAATTCTCTTTAGTTGCAAAATGCTTACAAATTCAAAACAATCTTCAGTAGTGCTTTTAATCACCCTGTCCTCTCTCTACCATTTAATGGAAACTGTAACAAAGTGTACTGGGCACTATGACTTGCCATGGAAATTCTGCTTCAAGAATGAAAGACATCCCTCAGTTTCTAGGAGTGCTACTTGTAGACGGTACTCAACTGTCTGCTCCCTTCAGGAATTTCCTTGGTTAAAGAGAGCTGCCTGGGACTTCCCTGGTGGTCCAGTGGTTAAGAATCTACCTTCCAGTACGGGGGATGCAGGTTCAATCCCTGATCACGGAACTAAGATCCCACATGCCGCGGGGCAACTAAGCCCATGCGCTGCAAGTACTGAGCCCGCACACTCTGGAGCCCACACACCACAGCTAGAGAAGCCCACACACCACAACTACTGAGCCTGCACCCTCTGGAGCCCATGCACCGCAACTAGAGAGAAGCCCATGTGCCAAAGAGCCCAAACACTGCAACAAAGGTCCTGCATGCTGCAACTAAGAAGCAACACAGCTAAATAAATAAATAAATAAATAAAGAGAGCTGCCCAAGGGCAGCCTGAAGACGTTGTGGAGGTATAAACACCTGATCCCTTTACGTAACTAGGAATAACCGTGAGCTTTGGCGCATCAGAGCTCCCTATGGGATCAGCTGAGGCTGTTATTATTTATGATGGTGTCTCTTGTACCACCATGCATTTTGGCCACTAACCACCCAGAGCTAACTCAGATGCCATGATTTAAGGGCACAGTCTCCAGTAAGACTGCCCTTACTCCAGATGCCATCCACAAGCTCAGGGACCAACAGGCCACCTGTACTTCTGACCAACTGGCTACAAATTTGGGGTTTCCCACAACCTACTCAGGTTCAGTAATTTGCTGGAATAATGATTCACAGAACTCAAGAAAGTGCTATACTTATGATTACAATTTTATTATAAAGTATACAAATCAGAATCAGCCAAATGAAGAGATACATAGGGTAAAGCCTGGGAGGGTCCTAAACACAGAGCTTCTGTGCCCTCTCTCTGTGGAATTAGGACACATCACCCTCCTGACACATCAAGGTGTTGTTCACAAACCAGGAAGTTCCACTGAGCTTCAGTGTCCTGAGTTTTTATTGTGGTTTCATGACACAGCCATAATTGATTGAATCACTGGCCCCATGATGGAACTCAATCTCCAGTCCCCTTCCCCTCCCTAGAGGTCCAGAACCTAGGCTGATGTCACATGGCTGAAAGCCTCAACTCTTTTATCACATGGCTGGTCTTTCTGGCATGACCAACCCTCATCCTAAATCACCTCATTAGCGTAAACTCAGGTGTGGTCCGAGGACCCACCATAAATAACAAACTCACTCCTATCCCGTGGGAAATTCCAATGGTTTAGAAGTTGCCTCCCAGGAACCAGGGACAAAACCAGTCACATTCTTTATTATACGACAGCATCACAGCCTAATTTTTCCCTCTGTCTGATTCTACTTTTATGCCTTTCCTTCCGCTAGTGTACTCCTTAATAAACTCCCAGAACACTAATCTTTGCTTCAGAGTCTACTTTTCATGGAACCTGACCTAAAAGATTTGGTGCCAGGAATGGTCCAAGAAAGAAGACACTATGATTGAATTTTGGAGTTGGCCACCAATTTCATTGGCTGGCAATGAATCAGTGGCAGGTGGAACATAGCTACCACAAGAAAACACGGCAATTGTTAAAGCTTTCAACTGTGGTGTACGGGGAAAGATCAGGCACTGTTGCCAAAGTATAGGGGAAATAGTATCTATACTATAAGACCATTGGGATTTGATTGGCTATTGCTAAGTAGACTTGATACTTTGAAGAGAGATAATGAAAGGCTGAGTATGATTAATCTGCAAGTCAAAGCTCAGTATGGAAGCCAGAAGATCTTCTGGAGGCATGTAAAGAGGTTCTCATCTCCTGCAGTGGGAAGACAGAGAAAACTGAGGACAGATCCCAGGACTTAACTGTAACAGTAACAGAAAGCCAAGTGGAAACTTCCAAAGAAGATTAAACTCTCCATTTAGGCAGGCATGATATTTCAAGGGTAGATCCCTGGTTGGGAAAGAGTGGGACCCTGACACATGGGATGAAGACATTTAGGTCGATATACATGAAAAATCTCGAACCCTAAATTCTCTACAACCTACTGAGCCTGCCAAAATGCCCCACTACTTCCTATTAAAAGCTAGTGCTCCTTCCTTGTGAGATAATGAGAGGCCTTCTGTGCAGGATAACATGCACCTCCCTCAGGATGCACCCCCCACATTACCTGCTGATCACTAGGCAATGATTAGAATTAAGTCACAATATATGATATTCCACAGACATTCTAAGGCTGATAATATTGGAAAGCAACCCCAAAGAAGCTGTAGAACCTACGCAACAAGTACCAACAGAAGCCAGGGAAGTATGCATGTGATTGAATTCTGAAGGTTCTGGATAAAAAGAGAAGAGGGAGGCAGAACATAAAGTCCAATGAGGGAGAATTTATCAATTTGGGTGTACTCTCCCAGGATACGGGTTCGCGCAAGAACCCCAGGTGATGGCGTGAACACACTCAAGATGTCATCTAGAAGCATGGCAAAAACAATGGCCCAAACTACATCAAGTAAGGTAGAAATGCCGGAACTGCTGTGGTTGACAGTGTAAGGGGTGATTAAACAGTTCAGGTAAGTGAACATGCTAGAGCGAAAATACTTACATAAAGCTGGAAAACTCAGCAGATGAATATATTCCACAGAAAAGTTCAGAGGACACACCACTTAGCAAATCGAAAAGGAATTTCTGGTAAGAGGCATCATCATCACTCATAACTTCAGTGGTGGCTGTCATCGTAGTCCAGGGCTGAAGATAGAAGATGACATTTCAGAGCTGGGCTTCCTGAGAGAGGTAGAGATGATAGCACCCTGTAACACAGAGGTCTTATGGTGGCATTTAAACATCCGAAACCAAGTGGATGCTATAAGGTAGGAGTGCAGTCAAGGGGGCCTGACCCACAGAATTATGGAGATGGTAAATAGAACAAGGCATCTAGGGCAAAATGGATGGACAATCATCAAAGGAAGCCCTCAATCTGAACAAACAAAATAAATCAAGGATGCAAGATCAAGAGGTTAAAGAAAGTTGCCCCAGTGAAAATTTGCCCAGTTTCTGGACCTGAACTATGTCAAAAACCAAATTCTTCACACTGAGTAAAACAAAGCAGAAAGATGAGTTTATTGAAAGGCTTTTGACCTGCAAGGTGGGACACTCAGGGCTACCAGAGCAATGAATTCTGAGTTGCTCACAGACTAAAGGGTTTTTGGGAGGGTAAATGCAGAAGTTATTTGGACTTTTCAGCTGATTGGTTGCCTGGTGGTCTTCTTCCTTATTTTGGTCAGGGTAATGAGTCAGAGGAACAAGGAAATCCAAAGATGGCATGAATAGACTTGGCATTTGGGGACTGACCCGCATCCTCTGCTGATTTCTGAGAAGAGCTGTAAATTCCTGCAACTTATGTTAGGTAACGTTAAGTTTCATTTTTCTTTAATGAACCCAAATTAGCCAACTCCATTTTGTCCCTAACATAAGTGACTCCATTTTAGTTTTGGGTTTACAACCGGTTTTTGGACCTGGAACACGTTAATTAAGGGAGAAATATGTTCCTAGGAGAAAGAACTCTACAACACCGTAACAGTGTATTCAGTAGTCATTCCCCGAGTCCTTTCCTTAAGGGGTCTGTAGCCATTTGCTTATGTAGCCATATACTGGGGAAAAGAGAGTACCCAAAACGTTTCAAGGACAATTGGATATACAACCTGAACTGACATTGACGCTAAGAGACTCCAAGTGCCTGTATGGACTCCGTTAGAGTGGGGGCAGATGGGAGCCTGGAATGGAGGTCTGGCCCAGGTCCAGCTTGTAACAGTTTTCCTGGATCCTCAAACACACCCACTTGTCATGTCCCCAGTCCATAAATGTATCAATACACTTAAGAATAGACATCCTTGGTAGTTTGCACAACCCCCCATATTGAATTTTTGGCCTGTAAGGAATAAGAGCTATCATAGTGGCAAATGCCGAGTAGAGGCTTATGAAACCATCCCCCCCATCTCAGCCAAGATACTAAATAAAGAACAACCTGGGGAGGAATTTCCACTTACACCACCAGCATGTAAAGAGCTTAGAAGTTATCACTCCCGTTCTTAGAAGAAAAAGCTGAACAAACTGAAAGCCAATGGCTTTTCTTGAAACCATTAGAAAACTGAGGTTGCAGGGTAAACTGCCACCCTGAACTCTGGAGAGACAGGCAAGTTCAAAGAGTCATAGCAAAGATGTGATTACCTGGAGCAGAAGCCACTGGAGCCATACCTGGTTGGAACGCTCACCTCAATGGTCATTTTGACAAATTGCTAATGGCTGAGTGGGGACTATCTAGACAGTGAAAAACTCTTGTGGGCCTCAGTCTTAGGTGGGCTTTCCCACTCCAGTGGGTTTTACCTCCAGGAATCCCACCAAGTTTTCACAATAAAGAGCCAAGAAAGATACTCTTGTGGCGCCGGAAGAGATGAGGAAGAGAAACCATTGTGAAATACGCCCAGAACATTCTCCATAGCAAGAGCTTACTTTCCAGGAGAGAAAAAGGCTCTTACCAGAGGCTTCCCACCTGGGTGGAGGGCATTTCTCCCACTCCAACCCCTTCTAGCCTTCCTGTTTTATCTAAGGGTGTAAAAAAAAAAGCTAAGGCTTGTGAAGGTCACAGCTCAGGAACACAGGCCCATTAGAAGATAGATTCAGTGATAAGATTAGAGAACACATCGCCTGCCCACTCCTTACCACCACCCCAGCAGGGTTGCAGTGTAACAGTATAACACGATTAGCACTGAAAGAGCTGCAGGATGAGGACTCAAACTGAGGATGATTCCATAGGGAAACCACAGTCAACCTGGAAGACTAAATAAGGACAACAGAGGAATTTGAAACCTCTAGCACCTACAGGTACAGTAAACATTAAACACAGCCCAACTTCTCCCGGACTAACATAAAACCTCACACTAAAGACCTACTGTTTACTTCAGTCCCTGTTACCCAATACATCATGCTGGCTTTCAAGAAAAAAATTACAAGGCTTGCTTAAAAAACAAGAGAAAACATAGTCTGAAGAGACAAAGCAAGTACTGGAACCAGAATCAGATATGACACAGATTTTGGAATTATCAGACAGGGAATTTAAAATAACTCTGATTAGTATGCTAAGGGCTCTAATGGAAAAAATGGATAACATGCACAAGCAGATTAACATAAGCAGGGTAATACAAGTAGAGAAGTGGAAACTCTAACAAAAGAATGAGAAGGAAATGCTAAAAGTAAAAAACATTGTAACAGAAATGAAGAATGCCTTGCAAAAATTATTAACAGAAGTTCTTCAGGGAAAAGGAAATGATATATAGGTCAGAAACTCAGATCTACATAAAGAATGGAAGAGTATTAGAGAAGGAATAAAAGTAAAATAAAATCTTTTATTTTATTTTATTTTATTTATATTTTGTTATAGCAAATGGATAAGTTAAATGAATGACAGCAGTGTTATAAGGGATGTGAGGGAGGAATTGGGGATATTCTGAGTTACCTGCAATAACTTAGTATGCATGAAGCAGTGTAATGTGATTTGAAGATGGACTTAGATAAGTTTAAATGTATATTGAAAAGGCTACCACTTAGGCTACCACTAAGTTTTTTTGGAAGTATAATTGATATGCTAAGAGAGGAGATAAGATGAAATCATATAAAATGTTCAATTAAAACCTGAGAAGGCAGAAAAAGAGGAGGTGAAAAAGAAACAAAGAACAATTGCAATGAATAGAAAACAGTTACAAAATCAACTCAGGGAAACAACAAGAAACAAACAACCCACTTAAAAAAATGGGTAAAGAACTTGAATAGACATTTCTCAAAAACAAGATATACAGATGCCCAATAAACACATAAAAAGATGCTCAACATCACTAATCATTAGGGAAATGCAAATCAAAATCACAATAAGAAATCACTTCTACACCTGTTAGGATGCCGATTATAAAAAGAAAAAAACAGAATATAACAAGTGTGGGACTTCCCTGGTGGCCCAGTGGATAAGACTCGGTGCTCCCAATGCAGGGGGCCTGGGTTCGATCCCTGGTCAGGGAAGATCCCACATGCATGCCACGACTAGGAGTTCACATGCCACAACTAAAGAGCCCACTTGCCACAACTAAGGAGCCCACATACTGCATCTAAGGAGCCCCCCTGCTGCAACTAAGACCTGGTGCAACCAAATAAATAAATATTTTCTAAAAAAAAGAAAGAAGCACATGGTGTCCAGGTGGCTCTTTAAAAAAAAAAAAAAGAATATAACAAGTGTTGGCAAGAAATTGGAACACTTGTGCATTGCTGTTGGGAATGTAAAATGGTGCAGCCACCATGGGAAACAGTATGACAAGTACTCCAAAAATTAAACATAGAATTACCATATGATTCAGCAGTTCCTCTTCTGGGTATATACCCAAAACAACTGAAAGCAGGGACTTGAACAGACATTTGTACATCCATGTTCATAGCAGCATTATTTCACAATAGCCACAAGGTGGAAATAACCCAAATGTTCATTGATAGATGAATGGACAGAGAAAATTTGGTTTATACATACAATGGAATTTTATTTAACCTTAATAAGGCATGAAAATCAGACCGTCTACAATATAGATGAATCTTGAAGACATTATGCTGAGTGAAATGAGATGTGGCGATTAATGGCGGTGGAGGTTGCACAGCAATTTGAATGTACTAAATGCCTCCGAACTGGACACTCATGAATGGCTGCAACAGTGAATTCCGTGTTATACAGTCATCCCTTGGTATTCGAGGGGGAGTAGTTCCAGGATCTCTGTGGCTACCAAAATCCACAGATGCTCAAATCCCTTATATAAAGTGGTGTAATATTTGCATATAACCTACGCACATCCTCCGGAATATTTTATTTAATTAATTAGTTTAAACCAATGCTAATTTTTAAAAATTTATTTATTTATTTTGTTTTTGGCTACGTTGGGTCTCTGGTCGCTGCGCGTGGGCTTTCTCTAGTTGCGGCGAGCAGGGGCTACTCTTCATTGTGGTGCACGGGCTTCTCATTGCAGTGGCTTCTCCTGTTGTGGAACACAGGCTCTAGGCGCACGGGTTGTCACTAGTTGGGGCACGCGGGCTCAGTAGTTGTGTCTCGCGGGCTCTAGAGCACAGGCTCAGTAGTTGTGGCTCACGGACTTAGTTGCTCCTTGGCATGTGGGATCTTCCCGGACCAGGGCTTGAACCCATGTCCCCTGCATTGGCAGGTGGATTCCTAACCACTGTGCCACCAGGGAAGCCCCCTCCTGTATATTTTAAATCATCTCTAGATTACTTATAATACCTAATACAGTGTAAATGCTATGTAAATTGTTGTAAATACAATGTAAATGCTATACAAATAGTTGCCAGAATGTGGCAAATTCAAGTTTTGCTTTTTGAAATTTTTTTCAAATATTTTCCATCCACCATTGGTTGAATTTGTGGATGCAGAACCTATGGATATGGGGGGCCAACTGTATGTATTTTACAACCCACATTTTAAAAAAACTGAGAGAAAAAAGGTAAATATGGTTGCCTCCCTTAAAGACCTAAGAGATGGATGGGTGGTGGTTCCCATCATACCTCTGTTTAATTTACCAGTCTGGCCTCTACAAAATCCAGACAAATCCTGGAGAATGGCGATGGACTATCACAAATCTAACCAAATAGTATCCCCAATTGCAGCTGCTGTGCCAAGTATGCTATCTTTGCTAGAGCAGATTAGTAGGGACTCAGGTACATGATATGTGGCCAGTGATCTGGCAAATCGACTCTTTTTCTATCCCCATCAAAAAAAGAATCAGAAATAACTGACATTCCTTTGGAATGTGCGACAATATCCATTTATGGCCTCGCCCTTAAGCTATGTTAACTCTTTGTCCTCTGTCATAACATAGTCTGAGGAGACATGGACCAGCTGGACATCCTGCAGAGTATCACACTGATCCAGTAAATTGATGACATCATGCTAGTTGGATCAAAAAACAAGCGATTGCTAGGATATTGGAGGCCTTTGTAATTTACATGCATCCTCAAGGGAGATGAACTCGAAAAGACTCAGGAGCCTGCCACGTTAGTATTTTTTCAGAGTCCAGTGATCTTGAGTATGCTGGGGCGTCCCTTCTAAAGTAAAAGAGAAATCACTGCATTTTGTAGCTCCCATCATGAGGAAGACAGCACAATGCCTGCCAGGTAGACCTCTTCAGGTTCTAGAAGCAATATATTTCCAGAAGTACTGCTCCAACTCACATACCTGGTGACACAGTAGGATGCCATTTTTCAGTCGGGTCCATAGCAGGAAAGGACTCTGCAACAGGTCTAGGCTGCAGGGCAAGCAGCTATTGGCCTTTTGGACCACACAGCCCAGCAGAGCCTATTAGGGGTATCAGTGGTGGGAAAATATGACATGTAGATTTTATAACAAGCCCCAATAGGAGAATCACAATGTAAATCCATAGAATTCTGGATCAAAGCCATGCCAACTGCAACAGGGAATTATACACCTTTGAAAACACAGCTCCTGGAATACTACTAGGCCCTGATAGAGATGAATGCCTCACCATGGAACACCAAGTGACCATGACACCAGAACTACCCCTCATGAGATATTTCTATCACACTTTGCAAGGCATTAGCTGGGGCAGACCCAGGTAGAAGAGGTACATCTAGCATTGAATGTGAACAAGACCTGAGGGCACAAGCAAGATGCAAGAGAAGATAGCACGCAGGTAGCTCATAGCATCATGCAGGTGCTGTTATGCAGCACTTAGTGGTGTGCTGGAGCCAGTCTGCACCAGCTCATGAGAGCTCATTGTTGTTTTCAGGAAGGGTTGCCATCTTGTCGACATCATATTGGTGGTTTGAAATTGACCATAGTGGAAGTATTTACACTATGAAAATTAGCTAATGTTATAAATCAGATATTTTTTTCTCCTTTTCAGAAAGCCAGTTGTTAAATATTTACCAGTATACCACTGCTCAGCTCACATCTCTTACTGCATGGGGGAATTTTTGATGATCAGTTGATGCAGGAAAAAAAGCCTGAGCTTGATTCACAAATGGCTCACCTTAGTTTGTTGCTGAAAGCTAGAAAGGGGTGATGGCTGCACTGCTGCCCCACCCAACATGGTCTTGAAAGATGACGGTGAGGAGAATGCCTCCCACCTGGTCAGCTACTTTATGTGGAAAGAGAAGTGGCCTGAAATTAGAATACACAGGGGCTCATGGACAGTGCTGGATAGCTTGGCCCTCTGATCAGGGGTTTAGAAGCGGAAAGCTTGGAAGACTGGGGAACAGCAAAGACAAGGGAAAAGCCATGTGGTTGAACATATGGAAGTGAGCATAGAGTGTGAAGATCCTTATTTCACATGTTAATGACCATCAGAGAACATCCATCATAGGAGACGTACTACAAAAACACATATCCAGTTGATACAAGCCAGCCTCTGTCATCAGCCACTCCAGTGCTTGCATCTTGGGCACATGAATGGAGTTCCCGTGGTAGCAGGGATGGAAGCTATACATGGATGCAATGGCACAGGTCCCTCTTAAGGGTGATCGACCTACTCTCACCACTGAATGTCTGACCTTCTTGCAACAGAAACCAACAGCACAGTCCCTCCAAGAGACCAAGCAACCACCTGATGACAAGTTAACTACTTTGGATACCATCTACCCTTTCCCAAGGATAAATGTATATTCTAGGTGTGGATTTGCCTTTCCTGCCTGCCAGCCCTCATCCAGTACCATTATCCAAGCACATATAGAGTGTTTAATCCTCCAGCATAAGATTCCACATACTACTGTGCCACACAAAGGAACTCACTTAACATTAAAGGAAGTGCTGGAACAGGCATGATACCGTGAGATCCACTGTTCACATCACATACTGCCATACCCAGAAGCCACTAGCCTGATAGAAGAGCCAGCTCAGAGCCAATACCTTATGAAGATGGCATGCCGTCCTGTGCAATGCAGGGGACATTCTAAATAAATGACCCTTATAGGGTGCTGTTTCCCCAGGAGGTAGAATACATAGGCCTAGGAATCAAGAGGTGCAAGTGGGGGTACTCCCATTTTCCTTCACTCCTACTGATCCATTTGGGGAATTTGTGCTTCCCTTTCCTGAAACTCTAGGTTCTGAACAGTCAAGAGTCTTGGTTGCTAGAAGGCAGTACTTCCACCATGGCTGCCAGCTGGGCTCTTTAAGCTCCTCCTGCCAAGGTGTCGGAGGACAAGAAGAGGAATCACCATCCTGGCAGGAATAATTGGCCCTAGTCACCAGGAAGAGGTAAGACTGCTGTTAGACAATAGGGGCAAAAAAGAATATGTTTTCCACCTGGATGATCCATTTGAGCATCTCTTGGTACTCTCTTGTTCAGTTTTGGTAATAAATAGACCAGTGTAGCAGCTACGGACTGAGAACAGCATTGTGACCAGGGACTCAGACTCTTAAGAGTTGAGGGTCTGGGTCATACTACCAGGTAAGCCACCAGGAGCACCAGAGGTGCTAGCTGAGGGTGAGGGTAAAATAGACAGCCAGTAGAGGAGGGAAATGATGAGTATTAATTGCAGCACTGAGACCTACTATAGTGGTAGTGTCTGTAGTTGATCCCAATAGTGTACTTCCTCCCCAGGGTAGCCTATGTCTAACGACTGAACATCATGGAAGTATAAATCCTGGTCCCAGCTGTCATGATCTGGACCAAATTGGGAGGGCTACCCTAGCTTCGGAATTCCTATTAGGATCAACTTAGACCTTTTAGGGTACTAACACAGCCAAACTTTTCTCTCTGCCAAATTCTACTTTCTTTTCTTTTCTTTCCACTGGTGTTGATCCCTGAAGCAATCCCTAGTAAACTTCCTACATGCTAATCTCAGGGTCAGAGTCTGCTTCCCAGGAAACCCAATTTAAGACACTAGGTTGGTTTCTTTATTTTCAATATGAAAAACCTCCAAACAAATTCTAGATTAATTATCAGAAAGCTTGAAAGCCTCATATGTACATTGATTAATTCATTCATTCAACAAATATTTATTTAGTACCACCTATATATCAAGAACCATTCTAGAGGCTAAGGCTATAGTGACAAAAACATAAAAAGATTCCTCTCCTTGTGGCACTTGTATTCTAGTGGAGGGTAACCAACAATGAGCATGAAACAAATAAGATAATTTTGATGAGTGCTATGAAGAAAATAACACATGAGAGTATGATAGGAAGTAACTCGAGATGCTAGAGGTATGATGGGTTCCATCAAGAAGGTGGTTAAGTAAAGCTTCTCTTAGAAGATGGCATTTGAGCCCAGATAAGAGGAACCCAGCCTTTTAAGAACTTGGTAAGAATATTCCAGGCAGAAAAAAGAGCATGTGTAAGGAAGGAAATGAGTGTGAGCATGTAAAAACTAGGACAAAGAGCAGAGTGGAAGGAGGTGGTGACCAAGAGGGAGTGGGCTAAGAGGAGGCCATTGAGGTAGGCAGGGGCCACATTGTATAGGACCCATGGGAAATTGAAAGGAGTTTGGATTAATTCTAATCTCAGTGGAAATCCATTAGAGGATTTTAAACAAGGGAGTAGTATCATCCGTTTTATTTTTTCATAAGTCAATTTAGTTGCTGTTGGAGAATCAACTAAGGGGGAGAAAGGCAAAAAGTGAGAACAGGGAAATTGTTGTTGAAGTAGCCCAGGTAAGAAATGATGGTGACTAAACCTGGAATGGTGGCAATAAGCAGGTAAGAGGTAGTTGGATTTGGGATCTATTTTAGAGGCATAGCCAACAGGACATGCTAATGGATTGTCTCAGTGGAAGTTCAGGATAACAGAAAGGAGAAGAATATAGAATGTTTGATCAACTGGATGGATGGTGGAACTGTTTATTAAGATGGGGAGGATTGTGGTGGGTGGGTTGGAGGGAATGAATCAAGAGTTCTAATTTGGTGATGCTAAGAGACATGACACCGAATGATAGGTAAAGTCATGAGTTCCGGGCCCCAGAGAAAGGCTTCAGGTGGGTAAAAATTAATACTGGTTTCCCCCAGCAAGAAGTCAGGCCACCTCTGGATTTCCAGACAGTTTACTGTGAACATTTAAGCGATCTGGGGCAAGGATATCAGTGAATGCCCCTCGCCCGTGGCATACACACCTTCTCTCTCCTCCCTGTGTGGACACTCCAGCCCAACTGTGATGGCTCTGGTCCAGGTTCCCAGGGGGCACAGACTCCAAACAGCCACATTGCCTTGGCCCTGTAGACACTTGGCCAAGTGGGTGAGTATTGCCTGAGAAGAGCCCCAGGGGTGCCCTCTGTAGCCCAGGGCTCAGGGCAGGAGCCCTGGCTCCCTGGGTCTAAGGGAGATCTTGCTCTAGGCTCTAGTAATGTGTGCCAGTTTCTCCCCTCATCATGATAACTGTATAAATAGAGCAGTAGGAAGCTCAGGGCACCTAGTTATCAAGCCCCATACAGGTGCTGAATTATTTAAGAGGCAAGTAAGAAAAATGGGAGCCTGTAAAGAAAACAAAAAGGAACAGAAAGTGAGGAAGGCAAGCCCACCAGACTGTGAGAGACTTGAGAACAGTGGCCACATCATAGCCAAGCTTGGATCCTCAGCACAATGCCTGGAACTTACTAGGAGCATGGGGACAGCTTATCTTTCCAACCCCAGCTTTACACTCTTTTAAGGCACATCTTCCTCTTGGGGAAAGTACCAGCAAGGAAGATTTCACCATTTTCGCCAACTCAGTAGAGCCTGACCTCCATTGGTCCATGTTTCTCAGTTGGGTGAAATAAATGTCACTGTGCAACCAGCCTTTTGGTTCTTGTTCTCTTGGATCTGCATGCCCACAAAGGGAGTCCATTGTCTTTCTGCACTCCCACTCCTCAGAGGAAGCTTGCAGAGATAAAGCACCCACACTGCTCTCACACACCCCCTCCCCACCAACCCGTTCCCCCAACAAGAGGAGGGAGGCCTGAAGTTCCCCAGGGGTGCTACTTCTGTTCAAAGAGGAAAGAAATATTAGCCCCACTATCAATCTCACGTTTAAGATGGTTCTTGGTCAGTTCTCCAAAAGCCAGTTTTCTAAAAGCCAGCTCACCCGAAGGCTGATTTACTGAATGGCCCAGTCTCCAAAGCCCAATCACCAGGAGGGAGTCTGATGTGGGTCTTTTCTGTATCTTCCATATCTCTCCTTAACATGCTCATGTTTTCCTCCACCTTCTTGAACATATTTGTTATTACTCCTTTAATGCCATAGTCTACTAATTTTATCATCTGTGTTATTTCTGGATCTGTTTTATTGATTGATTTTTCTCATCTTTATGAGTTATATTATTCTGCTTCTCTGCATGCCTAGTAAATTTTTATTGGATGCAAATAGTTTGAATTTTGTCTTGTTCAATACTGGATATCTTTTGTTCCTTTGAATGGTTTTGGGCTCTGTTTTAGGACACAGTTAAGTTACTTGGAAGGAATTCAGTCCTTTCAAAACTTGTCTTTATACTTCGTTAGTTGGGTTTAGAGCAGCCTTTAGTCTAGGGCTAGTTCTGGGGATTGTTCTGCCTGATCTTTTCTGGTGGTCTTCCCCTAACCTCATGTAGAGTTCTCACACACATTGCTATGGACTGAATGCTTGTGTCCCCCCCAAATTCACATGTTGAAACCCTAACCCCCAATGTGATGGTATTTAGAGGTGGGGTCTTCAGGAGGTAATTAGGTTTAGATGAGATCATAAGGGTGGGGCCCTGATGATGGGATTAATGCCCTTATAAAAAGAGGAGGAGACCAGGCATCTCAGTCTCTCTGAGACACCAAGGAAGGCCACATGAGGGTATAAACAGGAAGAGAGCTCTCACCAAGACCCAACCAGACACCCTGATCTCAAACTTCCAGCCTCCAGAACTGTGAGGAATAAATGTGTTTTTAAAAAATTTTAATGGAAATACAGTTAATTTACAATATTAGTTTCAGGTGTAAAACATATCAATTTTTTTTTTAGATTATACTCCACTTAAAGTTATTACAAAATAATGGCTATGGAAATAAATATCTGTTGTTTAAGCCACCTGGTCTATGGCATTTTGTTGCAGTGGCTGAGCTGACTAAGACACCTAGGTACTGATGAGTACTGAGCTGAACTCTCAAGGGGAACTCTCTGTGGATCTCTGAGCTCTCTTCATGTGGCTCTTTACTATCTTCTGGCCTGACCCACAAATTCCAGCTCCCTTGACCACCTCAGGGGTCAGAGACCACTCTGTTTAGGTGCTCCTTCCTGTGCTGCAGCTGAGAAATTCTCTCCAGGGGGTATGCTTGGACAGTCTTAGGGTTCACCTTGTTTGTTTTCCTTCTCCGTGCTGCCTGTTGTCCAATGCCTGAAAACTATTGTTTTACATATTTTTTTCTAGTAATTTCATTGTATAGGAATGAGGCTAAATCTGGACCCTGTTATTTCATCATGGTCAGGTAAACTCAGTCTATACTATAGACTCAATGCTCCAGTATCTAGTAGGGAAGGTCTTCCCTCATTTTTCTTTTTACTTCAAAACTTTCTTGGCCATTTGGGTCCCTTTCTCCTTCATATGAATTGTATAGCCAGCTTATTAAATTCCCTTAGAAAGTCCTGTTGGGTTTTGGATTGGGATGAATTAAATTTATATAATAATATGAGATATAACTGATATCCTTACATTTGCATATATCTTGCCCTTGGATGGGGAAAGTTAATATCATAAAATACTACTTCTCAGCTGCTGATGCTTTCGATGGCCTGGAAGGGGAGGATGCATGATACAATTGAATTGGGCATTTGAGGAACCAGTGGAGGACAGGCTGGCCATTTCAAGGTTGATAAGCTGGAAGGGGGTGGGAATTCTATTGGATTAAAACCTTAAAATTCTAAAGGTTAAGGAGGTAAGAGTGATCTCTGAGACAGTTTATTATGAGAAAACAAGATGGAGAGAAGTATATATGGTATATATATTTAAGAAAGGGGAGATACATATACACATATATAGATACTGTGTATGTATACATGTGCATAAATCTATAACTACTTAAATTAAAAACTGTAAAGTTAATTAACTATAAAACCAGTTTTCAATGACTTCCTGTGGGGAAGTAGTGAACAAGCAGAGACAGAAGCTGAGCTTTTCTGAATATTCCCTGCTTTTAGATTTGACTTTAAAACCATATACGTTTTACACAATTATACATCAAACTTAAATTTTTAAAAAGCAATCCCTAAACACTGAAAGTAAAATAAAACAAATGAACCCAACTCAACCAGAATCATGTTTTGGTGGCACAGCTACCCAGAGAGAAGCAATTTAAAGTGACTTTTAAAGCACAGTAATTTGATAGCCCATCCCTAGTGGGCTATGCCCTACGGACAAAAAAAGAATTGCAAAAAATATCTTAAGCTGCCCTGAGAAATCCCACATTTTTTGAGGCAGTATTAGGACCGTTATTCTCAGACTATAGTGTATGTAGAGTGCCCTAAAGGAAGCAAGTAATTCTGCTGAGATTGTCAACAACTGAAATTTTTCAGTGTGGTAGGAAGGAGGTCAATGAGTTAAGTACTAACCCTGTAGTCTTTAATTTGAGTTGAAACTATTAGTATAAACTCATGACATGTACTCTTACCAGCAAACACCATTTTCTACTCTGTCCACTGAAAAAAAATTCCAGAAACAGTGACTAAACC
Source organism: Stenella coeruleoalba (assembly GCF_951394435.1). Lineage (NCBI taxonomy): Eukaryota > Metazoa > Chordata > Mammalia > Artiodactyla > Delphinidae > Stenella > Stenella coeruleoalba. The sequence continues at coordinate 50,885,138 of NC_137149.1, forward strand.
AGTAACATCAAGTGCCCAGATGGTGGTCCCAAATTCAGTTTCACCTAGAAGGCCAAAGGGCCCCTTGGATTACAGCCATGACAGATCTAGGGCAGGAAACACACCACCTGCCCTGAGTAACTGAGCTTCCTGCTCTCTGGTGTGACCTTAAAGATTCCCAGGGCTGTGTCCAAAGGCCTCACAAGCCAACCTGAAGAGGCTCCCACAGGCCACTGAAACATGAATAATAACTTTAATAGATTGAAATATATCCAATATGATTATGCCCGCTAGTTCATAACAAAACAAACAAACAAAACAAAACAAAAGTTAGTGGTCACTTTCAGAAGATTCTAGGAAGTCAGCTCATCTGAAATCAATCTCTTATCTTGTTTTTTTGCATAACATGTACCTCCAGGTACCCAAGTAGTTGTAGTACTTTTGTAGAAGAAACATCTAAAGCTGCTTCCGTTAACAATACAGAAGGAGTGATGGAGTCATAACGTCACCACTGTGCAAGTTCTAACAAATCCATGGATAGAGGAGTGCTGAATAACAAAGAGAATCAGACATCCTGTGCCGTCCTCTGTGAAGAGTATTTGCCAGAAAATTGAACCTGAGTCTGATCTAACCACTAATAGGCAGAAACTAAAGGGACAGAGGAATACATTACATGACACCACAGAGGTGCAGTTATCAAAATGCAGGCTAGGAAATGCTACTGGAAAAAACAACCCATTCTCTTCAGTAATTGCAAGAAAAAAGTGTGACAGGGGAGGAGTCTATAGATTCAAAAAAGATTTAAAGACCTGTCACAACCAACTGCAATTTATGGCCTTATTTTGATTCTGAGTCTAACAAATAGACTAAATAATCGTGCGATAATTGGAGAAATTTAAACAGTGACTAGACATTTAATTATCCAGAAATTGTTCATTTTTAAGATGTGATAATATTTCTCTTTTAAAGAGATAAATACTGAAATTCTTATAGACAAAAAATAACAATAGTCTCCCTAAATAAATATAACACATTCCATTTATTATCCTAACAGGTTTTCTGGGGGGAGTGGAAGGAGTTGATAAAATTGTTTTAAAATCTATATGGAATACATATGGAAATATAAAAGCCTGAAAAGCAAAGAAAACTATAAAGAAGATAAATAATGAGAGACTTGCCTTCAACTGAAAGCCATTGTAATAAAAATCACTGTAATACAACCAGAATGGTATTGGCATAAGAGTAGACAAATCAGTGGAACAGAAGAATGGATCCAAATATAGATCTCAGTATATATCATAATTTAATATGTGACAAAGGTAGTATTTCAATTCTGTGGGAAAGAATGGTTTATTTAATAAATAGTGCTGGCATAACTGGCTATTCATCTACAACAAAATGAACTTGTATCCCAGTTTCACAACAATACAAAAATAAATTCCAAGTGGATTAAAAACTTAAATGTAAACAGTAAATCTTAGAAGAACATTTAGGCGACTACGTGGAAATCTAGGGGACAGAGAACACCTCTTTAACTAAAACCAGAAATCTGGAAGTATAAAAGATAGACATATTTCATTATCTAAAAATGGAAAACTTTTATATGGCAAAAGATACCATAAACAAAGTCGAGTCAAAATATGCATTTAGAAAAGTATGTGTAACGCAGATAACAGATAAAGGGTTAATAATTCTTACATGCAACAAATTCTTACGAAGTGGTAAGAAAAAGATAAACACTTCCATTTTTTAAAAAGGGCAAGTGTATAAACAGGCAATTTACAGAATACCAAATCCAAATGGCTAATAAGCATATTAAAAGGTACGCAAACTCACCAGCAGTCAGGAAACTGCAAATTAAAATAATGAGACATAGGGCTCCCCTGGTGGCGCAGTGGTTGAGAGTCCGCCTGCCGATGCAGGGGACATGGGTTCGTGCCCCGGTCCGGGGAGATCCCACATGCCGCGGAGCGGCTGGGCGCGTGAGCCATGGCCGCTGGGCCTGCGCGTCCAGAGCCTGTGCTCCGCAACGGGAGAGGCCACAACAGTGAGAGGCCCGCGTGCCGCAAAAAATAAATAAATAAATAATAAAAAATAATGAGACATTACACCCATCCGACTGGCAAAAATTAAAAAGAATAGGACTTCCCTGGTGGCACAGTGGTTAAGAATCTGCCTGCCAATGCAAGGGATATGGGTTCGAGCCCTGGTCCGGGAAGATCCCACATGCCACGGAGCAACTAAGCCCGTGCGCCACAACTACTGAGCCTGTGCTCTAGAGCCCACGAGCCACAACTACTGAGGCCCACGCACCTAGAGCCTGTGCTCTGCAACAAGAGAAGCCACCGCAATGAGAGGCCCGCGCACCACAATGAAGAGTAGCCCCCGCTCACCGCAACTAGAGAAAGCCCGTGCACAGCAACAAAGACCCGACGCAGCCAAAATATAAATAAATAAAATAAATAAATAAATAAATTTTAAAAAATTAAAAAGAATAATATTATCTATTGCAGTCTCATGCATTGCTTGTGAAAAGTGTGAATTGTTATTGCCTTTTGGAAAAAAATAATCTAACAGCATCTATTAAAATAAAGAATCCACATACCCAATGATTGCACTGCTGGGAATGTAGCCAGTAGAAATAAAAGAACCAGTACAGAAAGCTATATGTAACTTGTTTATTGCAGAATTATAGTAGCAAAAAACTAAAAACAAAGTGAATATGCATCCATAAGGAAATGGTTGAATAAATTGTGCATTTATCTGCGTCATAAAATACTATGCAGCTACTAAGAAGAAGGAATTAGAACTACTCCCCATGAATTAGAAGGATTTCTTCACAATGTTGAGTGATAAAGACAAGATGCTGAGAATTGTGTATATTATGGTTTCCAGCTATAAACTAGTATATGAGTGTATGTATGTATGTGTGTATATATGTAAATGTATATATTTGTGTGCAAACTTGTTTGCTCATGATTACATGACCTTGGGGAAAAAGCATGGAATGCTCTACAGGGCGTTGTTAACAAGGGCTATGCCAGGTTGGGGGTAGGGGGATTAGTTTTGGGTAGATGCTGGAAGAGGGTAGAAGGAAAAAAAATCTAATAGAAATTTTTTAAACTAGCGTAATGACACTATATATATATATATATATATATATATATAACACACACATTAGTATGTATATACATTATATATACACATATACATGTATAATGTGTGTGTATATATATATTAAGAGAAAAAGCTAGAGTTGAATCTATATCGACATATTTGCAGGGATATTCATGATATGTTGTTAAATTTTTAAAAGCTAGTAATGTGTATGGTATGATTCTATTTTGTCAAAACAAAGAACATAAAAACAAACCACTCTAACTGTGGGCTGCATAAATGCTTGTAATACTGAATGAACCATGAAAAAGATGTGAAGGGATAAATGCCAGTTGTTAACATTTGTCACCTCAAAGGGGGTTGAGATGGGGATGAGATGATGATTAACTTTTCTTTACACATCACTGTAGTAGTTTCCTTGTTGCAATAAAGCTGTATTGCTTTATAATTGGAGAAACATAAAGCAGAGAAAATAAGAAAAAACTATAGTCTTTCACTTAGAGAACATATTATCTTTCATGATATATTGAAGTCTTTTTTTCCCCTTAAAGTTTCTTGGTATTTGTTGTTTTCTTATTCGGGAATAAGTGTTTATCAAATATTTTGGGGGCACCTATTGAGATGATCATTTGGTTTTTCTCCTCTATTTTCTCTTCAATATCTATACTCTCCCATGTGGCGATCGTATTCATTCTCAAACATCATACATGTGCCAACAAGCCCCAAATACATATCTCCAGCCCAGACTTCTATTCCAAACTCCAGATCCTGGAGAACTGCCTGTTGACATCTCCCCTTGAATGTCTAATGACATCTCAAACTCGACACAACTCTCCCAAATTCCACCAAACTTATTCTACATGCAGCTGTCTTTATATCAGGTAAGGACAACTTCATCTAGCCAATTCTCAGGCCAGAAAATATGTGTCATCTGTGACGTTTCTCTTTCACACTTTTACACTCAATGCATCAGGAAATCCCGTTCATTCTATCTTCAAAATGCATTAGAATTGACCACTTTCATTACCACCACTGCTTCCAACCTGGTAAGAGCCACAATCCTCTCTCACCTGCATTACTGGTGGTCCTGTGTCTGTTCTTGACTGTCTACAGTCTATTCTCAACAGGACACCCAGAGTCAAGCCCTTTAAATGTCCATGAAATCACATCACTCCTTTGCTCAAAACCCTGTTCTCTCCTCTCCCCGCCTACACACGTCCCCCTGCCACTGCTCCCAATTCATTTAGATTAAAACCCAAGGTCTGTACAAGGGCTACACAGTCCAGCTCCCTGTGACCTCTCGACCTCATCCCCTTCCACTTCCAGTTTCCTCAAAGTTCCTAGAACATGACAGGCATACCACTCCCGCCCTGGAGTCTTCATACTCACTGTTCCCTCTGCTTTGAATGCCCTTCCACCAGATAGCTGCTTGGCTAACTCCTCTCCTCAGCGCACCCTACCCTAACCACTTTATTCAATATCCAGCCTCCTACTCCCACAGGACAACTGTCTCTCGCCCCCATCTACTTTTTCATCTTCCATGGCATTCATCCTCTTCTCCAGACTGAAATGTTTATCTTTTATTGTCTGTCTCATGCCACTAGAACACACTCTCCAAGAGGACAAGAACCTTGTTTTGTTCACTGATGTGACCCAAATGTCTAGAACAGTGCCTGACACATAATAGATGCTTAACAAATATTTGTTGAATAAAAGAATGAATTAGTGAATTGCATTAGCTCCTCCAAAACCAGTCCTCTCAATGCTATGATTCCTCTCTTGGATGTGTTTTGAGCTGTAATGTTCTACAGGATTTTAAAATTTCTCTTAAGTATGACTCTTACTGCTTTTCCTCTTTTAGGAATCATTCCAAATTTCTGGCTCATTATTGAAGCTTTTCATTGTTTCCCCCACACTATTATAGATTTATTTTCTTTTAAAGTACCTCTATGATGATTTCATAGGATTTGGTGAGTAAGGAAAGGCAGATGTGTGTGCTCCCTCCTCCCACCCTTGACCTCAGAGAACTGGGAGTTTGTTAGTGTGCATCCGTCTCTCTGAGTCTGAGTGAATCTGATGAACTTAAGTTACTGGGCTGTGGGCCCTAGTGACCCCATCAATACAATGTAGCCTTATGAAGCCTGGCTTGGCCAACAGCTGGCCTTCCTCTAAAACCTCTAGCTCTAGCCTTTCAAATTTAACACTGTCCTCATTAACCAAGATATTATAAAGTATTTTTTTTCAATTCAGAGAGGAAATGAATTGCATAAAAGCTAGATAATAAAAATGAGGTTCTAATGCCTGACACCACATTTCCTTCTTACTAATCAACTCAAATCTTAAAATCAAAGATATCCACCCGCATCCTTAGGGAACTCATTGAAAATCTTATGCAGCTGAAAAAATTTCTAATCTCCTTTTACCATAGCTCTACTAGTCAATTAAAGACTTTTCAAAATGTAAAATATGCATTTTTATGTCTAGTCTCAAAGTCACTGAAGACCAGATTTTGACCATTGATTTATATGCTGAATATGCCTACCCTATGAAAAGAAATTTGGTTAATTTGGGAGTTTGGGAGTGTGCTAAACTATTTTTATCTGACTTTCCTACTAGCATAGCATTTATAAACTGCAGAAAAACTTGCTTTTTATTCCCTCATTAAAAAAATATTTATATTCTCAATGCTTTTGGTTTTGTACTTTTATGTAATTTCATGGCTATGTTGGATTTGGAGGAAAAGTGTTCACTGTGAACCCATTTATCCAAGACCAAATGTGAATAAACATAGAGCACAAAATCACAAAACTGTGACTGAATTTATTATTTTTAAAAAAGTATGACTTGGCCTTTGACTACTAATCTCAGTCAATATAGAGAAGAGACCTTGAGCTATCAGCTGAGTCAGCACCCCCACCCCCCCCCACCCCCCCCCACCCCCGTCAACACCCAACTGTCAACTGGATAAACCAGTCTTTCCAGATCTTTCTGTTGAATCAATAGACCCACGTCCTTGGCCTCCTGCTAACAGTCTTATCCTTTTCCTCTACCTTCTCTAAGATGCACCAAATAAGAACTCCAGTTTGTAAACAATTGGTATAAATGGTTTCTATTATCTTGGGAAAACCTATGCGAATGGAGGCTTTCATCTTATTTTGGAGTTTATTCTATTGTTCTAGCACCGTGATAGTAAATAAGTTCTTCCCTGTGCTCATCCAAAATGTTGTCCTTTGCTGTAAACTCATTTTCTCTTAATTAAAATTATTGGACATAGAAAACCATCACTCATCATCCTCTGTATTATCCTTGGAGACAATGCACAAGATCTCTCTTTGGCCTATTCTAATTTTTGCTTGTGAAAAAATGGAAACCTACTTTTCATTTCTCATCATTTTGGATGCTGTTCAGCAATTCCATGTGATTATTGAAATGTGGCCAAAATGGGACCCCATTTACTAGATCTTTGTAGAGATGGTAGCTTTTGAAAGATTGAAACAATAGGAGAAATTAAACAGGAAACGATAGATTTAACTGTCTAAAATTTTTGAATGTATATACCATGAAAATTAATAAAGCTGGCTAGGAAACATTAAAATAGTAAAAAATTCATATCTATACAATCTAAAGAATTTACTTGTATGAAAATCTGCTTATATATAAGATCAAATTTTTAATGAATAATTATGTTCATTTTTTAATGCTTTGGTTATTTTCATTTAAAACCATCTTTTTGAGTAACATCAAGATGCCAGTAGATACATGAATCCTGAATAGACAATATTCTTATTGGCCAACATTCACTTTTCCTCAAAATCTAGTTGACGTGTCATGTCTTGGAAATCCTCAAGAAACTCCTAGGGAAAGTAAGCTCTTCTTTAAACCTGTGATTTTGTATTCCATAACACACTGTACTGCCCTTGTTTAATAGTCACAACAGTATTCTGCAATTATTTATATGACTGTCTTCCTACTAGAAATAACCAACCGCATGATAAGATGTCAGAGCAGGGACGATGTCTTTGCTTCATTATCTTTTCATTGTCCAACATGGTGTATGCCATATGCAGTAGGTGCTTCATAATTGCTTATAGAATGAATTAGTTCACATTAAAATAAGTGTAAATAGTAATTAGAGAATTATAGAAAAGACCCCCCTTCTCAAGCTCTTAATCAAAAGTCTGCAATATAATGCAATATTATTTTGTTCAAAAAGACTTTAATGTGTTGAAGGACATGTGTTCATTTTGCCTAGGAATTTTAAAAATATGAATATTATTAAAGATATGAAAAGATAAGAGTTTTCCTGAAATTAATTTATAAATTCAGTTTAATGACAGTTTACAGGGTTCTTAAAACTTAGCACACTCATTCCAAAGTCCATCTAGAGAAACAAACATAAGAGAAGAGCCAGATAGAAAAAAATAACGAAGAGAAATAGCCCTATTAAATATTTAAATGTTTCACTAAATTGCAGTAATTAACATGCTGTGGACTGCTGTGGAAACAGAAAGATTCTATTAATAAAGAGAATGAGAAATTCAGAAATGATCAGAAGCATGTATAAACATTATTTTACAATAAAGTTAGCCTCTCAGAAGAAGTGATGAAAGGTTGGCCTGTCCAATAAATTATATTATGAGAAATGGAAAGGCATTTGACAAAGGTCATCTGAATCTCTACATCACTTCTTTCACCAAAAGAAATTCAATGGCTTAAACTCTTAAAGTAATACAATGACAACAACAACAAAACCCCTAGAAGAACATGTCAATAAATTAAAAAAAAAATAAGTTTGAATGAGGAAGACCATACTAAGCATGACATGATATTAACAAACCATGAATGATTAGATTGACTATTTAAATTTTTAAAAATCCTGAAATTTCCATGCAGCAAAAAAGAACCCTACAAAACAAACAAAAAACTCTCCATAGACAAAATCAAAAGATAAATAAGAAACAGAAATAATAATGTTTGTAATACATGAAGCACTAATCTCTTTAATATGCAGAGTTCACACCAATCCATATAGAAAAGATTAATGTTCCAATAAAAAGATGAGCAAAGGATATGAACACAAAATTCATAGGAGAGTAGTAAATGGCTAATAAATCTATAAAAAGATAATAAAAGAGTATCAAAGTAAAACAATGAAATTCCATTTTTTACTTAGCAGATTAGTAAATTTAAAAAAAATTGATGACATACAGTATTGGCCACAGAGAGAGGAAATTAATACTCCCCCCAAAATTGGTGGAGGGGTGAGAAGGTGCATAAAATATTCTAGAGGGGTTTTTGGCAATAGTAATAAAACATTTACATTAAAACAAACAAGCAAAAATGTGTTTAAGGGTGTTTATTGTAGCATTGTTTGAAATAATAAATGCTAGATACAACCTGAATGTCTATCAACAGGGAGTTAAATTATTACAGAGCCATACAATGGATCTCTATGCAGCTCACAGAGAATGTACTAGAATAGAAGAATATGAAAAGGTGTCTGTTATATCATTAATCAAAAAGAAAAGCAAGTTCAGAACAGTGGTAGAATAGGATCCCATTATTTTTATGTTGTCATTTTTGTTTTTTTTGACTGTGTTGGGTCTTTGTTGCTGTGCGTGGGCTTTCTCTAGTTGCAGTACGCAGGCTTCTCATTGCATTGGCTTCTCTTGTTGAGGAGCATGGGCTCTTGGCGCGCAGGCTCCAGTAGTTGCAGCATGCGGGCTCAGTAGTTGTGGCACACGGGCTGTAGAGCATGTGGGCTTCAGTAGCTGTGGCACATGGACTTAGTTGCTCTGCGGCATGTAGGATCTTCCCGGACCAGGGCTTGAACCCATGTCCCCTGCGTTGGCAGGTGGACTCTTAACCACTGCACCACCAGGGAAGTCCCCCCCCATTTGTTTTTTTAATGAGTATTAACAGCATTTATGCTTTGCATGTATTTATATAAAAACTATCTGAAAGGACATACAATTTATTAACAGTGGCAACTTCTGGAAACGGGGCTGAGAGGAGAAAGTTATGATAGAATTTTACTTTTTACTTTACACTTTCTTTTACTTTTTTATGAGTATGAGGTACTTTTGTCATTAAAGTTTAAAACGTAAAATAAAACTCACATTTTACATAGCAAACATTAGAAGCAAAACCCTTTGACAAACAATCTGGCAACAGGTGATGACCCACAGGGCTGGGGCTAGGGTGGGGCGAGAGAGGCACTTGCTTTGGGCACAAAATTTAAGAGGACATCAGAAAACCCAGAAATCAAGATGAGTGATATTTTAATACACTATTTAAAAACTTTTTTTATTGAAGTATAGTTGATTTACAATATTGTGTTAGTTTCTGGTGTATAGCAAAGTGATTCAGTTATACATATATATATTTTTTCCAATTCTTTTCCGTTATAGATTATTACAAGATATTGAATATAGTTCCCTGTACTATACAGTAAATCCTTGGTTTTTATCTATTTTGTACGTCATGGTGTGTATCTGTTGGTCCCATACTCCTAATTTATCCCTCCCCCACCTCTTTCCCCTTTGGTAACTGTAAATTTGTTTTTTATGTCTTTGAGTCTGTTTCTGTTTTGAAAATGAGTTCATTTGCATTATGTTTTAGATTTCATACATAAGTGGTATCATATAATATTTGTCTTTCTCTGTCTAGTTTACTTCATTTGGTATGATAATCTCTAGGTCCATCCATGTTGCTGCAAATGGCAATGTTTCATTCTTTTTTATGGCCAAGTAATATTCCACTATATATATATTTATATATACATTTATGTATATATAATGAAATATATGTATATACCACATCTTCTTTATCCATTCATCTGTTGATGGACACTTAGGTTGTTTCCATGTCTTGGCTATTGTAAATAGCACTGCTATGAACACTGGGGTGTATGAACCTTTTCAAATAGAGTTTTTGTCTTTTCCAGATATATGCCCAGGAGTGGGATTGCTGGATCATATGGTAACTCTATTTTTAGTTTTTTAATTTTGTCATTTTAAGAATGGTATATAAGGCTTCCCTGGTGGCACAGTGGTTAAGAATCTGCCTGCCACTGCAGGGAACCCGGGTTTGAGCCCTGGTCCGGGAAGATCCTACATGCTGTGGAGCAACTAAGCCCGTGTGCCACAACTACTGAGCCTGCACTCTAGGGCCCTGTGCTCTAGGGCCCGCGAGCCACAGCTATGAGCCCACACACCGCAACTACTGAAGCCTGTGCGCCTAGAGCCCGTGCTCTGCAACAAGAGAAGCCACTGCAGTGAGAAGCCCGCGCACCGCAGCAAAGAGTAGCCCCCGCTCGCCGCAACTAGAGAAAAGCCTGTGCCAGCAGCGAAGACCCAACTCAGCCAAAAATAAATAAATTGGAAAAAAAAAAAGGAATGGTATATAAACGGAATCGTACAATATGTGACCTTTTGAGATTAGCTTTTTTTATTCAGCATAACAACCTTTTAAAATTCATCCGTACTGTTGCGTGCATCAGTGGTTTGTTTTCGTTGTGGAGTAGCATTCCATGGTATGGATGTTACCATGTCATTTTCAACCATTCACCTATTGAGGGAAATTGTAGTTCCAGTTTTGGGCTGTTTCAAATACTGATGCTATGAGAAATCATGTGTCAGCTTTTGTTCATTTCTTTAAAATAAAAGCCCCAACTATCAAACTCTTAGAGGAAAACATAGGCAGAACACTCTATGACATAAATCACAGCAAGATCCTTTTTGACCCACCTCCTAGAGAAATGGAAATAAAAACAAAAATAAACAAATGGGACCTAATGAAACTTAAAAGCTTTTGCACAGCAAAGGAAACCATAAACAAGACCAAAAGACAACCCTCAGAATAGGAGAAAATATTTGCAAATGAAACAACTGACAAAGGACTAATCTCCAAAATTTACAAGCAGCTCATGCAGCTCAATAACAAAAAAACAAACAACCCAATCCAAAAATGGGCAGAAGACCTAAATAGACATTTCTCCAAAGAAGACATACAGATGGTCAACAGGCACATGAAAAGATGCTCATTATTGTTAATTATTAGAGAAATGCAAATCAAAACTACAATGAGGCATCACATCATACTGGTAAGAATGGCCATCATCAAAAAGTCCACAAACAATAAATGCTGGAGAGGGTGTGGAGAAAAGGGAACACTCTTGCACTGCTGGTGGGAATGTGAATTGGTTCAGCCACTATGGAGAACAGTATGGAGGTTCCTTAAAAAACTACAAATAGAGCTACCATACGACCCAGCAATCCCACTACTGGGCATATACCCTGAGAAAACCATAATTCCGAAAGAGTCATGTACCAAAATGTTCATTGCAGCTCTATTTACAATAGCCAGGAGATGGAAGCAACCTGAGTGCCTATCATCAGATGAATGGATAAAGAAGATGTGGCACATGTATACAATGGACTATTACTCAGCCATAAAAAGAAACGAAATTGAGTTATTTGTAGTGAGGTGGATGGACCTAGAGTCTGTCATACAGAGTGAAGTAAGTCAGAAAGAGAAAAACAAATACTGTATGCTAACACATATATATGGAATCTAAGAAAAAAAAAAAAGGTCGTGAAGAACCTAGGGGTAAGACGGGAATAAAGACACAGACCTACTAGAGAATGGACTTGAGGATATGCGGAGGGGGAAGGGTAAGCTGTGACAAAGTGAGAGAGTGGCATGGACATATCTACACTACCAAATGTAAAATAGATAGCTAGTGGGAAGCAGCTGCATGGCACAGGGAGATCAGCTCTGTGCTTTGTGACCACCTAGAGGGGTCAGATAGGGAGGGTGGGAGGGAGGGAGACGCAAGAGGGAAGAGATATGGTACACTTTGTTATAAAGTGTTACACTTTGTTATAAAGCAGAAACTAACACACGATTGTAAAGCAATTATACTCCAATAAAGATGTTAAAAAAACAAAAAAGCCCCAGAGTGCAATTGCTGTGTTACATTGGCTGTACCATTTTACATCCCCACCAGCAATATAAGAGTGGTCCAGTTTCTCTGCATCCTCTCTAGCATTTGGTGTTTGTTATGGGCTGGATTATGTCTTTCCTAAATTCATATGTTGTAGCCATAACCCCCAGTACATCAGAATATATTTGGAGATAGGGTCTTTAAAGAGGTGATTAAGGTTGAATAAGGTCGTTGGTGTAGACCCTAATCCAATACAACTGGTGTCCTTATAAGAAGAGATTAGGACTAAACATATACAGAGAAAAGACCATGTGAAAACACAGGGAGAATATGGCCATCTACAAGTCAAGGAACAAGGCCTCAGAATGAAATCAACCCTGCCAACAGTTTGCTCTTAAACTTCTGGCCTCCAGAATTGTGAGAAATAAATTGCTGTTGTCTTCAGCCACCCAGTCTGTGGTATTTGTTACAGCAGTTTTAGTAAACAAATGCAGTATTGTCATAATTTTTTATTTTAACTGTCTGACAGGTGTGTAGTGACATCTCATTGTACTATTAATTTGCATTTTCCTAATGCCTAATGATGCTGAACATCTGCTCATGTGCTTATTTGCCACTTGTATATCATTTTTGGTAAAATGTCTCTTCATGTCTTTTGCCTGCTTTCTAATTGGATTGCTTGTTTTCATAATGTTGACTTTTAAATGTTCTTTGGATATTCTAGAAATGAGACCTTTGTCTAATATGTGATTTGCAAATATTTTCTCCCCATCTATAGCTTGCCTTTTCATCCTCTTAACAGGGTCTTTCACAGAGCAAAATTTTAATTTTGATGAAGTCCAATTTATCCATTTTTTTCTTTTATGGATTGTGCTTTTGGTGTTATGACTAAGAACTCTTCACTAAGTCCTAGGTCCTGAAGACTTTCTCCTATATTATCTTTTAAAAATTTTATAGCTTTACTTTTTTTTTTTTTTTTTTTTTGTGGTACGCGGGCCTCTCACTGCAGTGGCCTCTCCCGTTGCGGAGCACAGGCTCCGCGGCCATGGCTCACGGGCCCAGCCGCTCCACGGCACGTGGGATCTTCCCGGACCGGGGCACAAACCCATGTCCCCTGCATCGGCAGGCGGACTCTCAACCACTGCGCCGCCAGGGAAACCCTATAGCTTTACATTTTACATTTAACTCTATGATCCATTTTGAGTTAATTTTTTTTATAAGGTGTGAGGTTCAGGTCAAGTTTTATTTTTTGTTTTTGAGGAGTTTTTTTGTTTTGTTTTCTTTTGTTTTGTTTTGTATTGCCTATGGATAGCCAGTTGCTCCAGCACCATTTACTAAAAAGACAGTCCTTCCTCTATTGGATTGCACTTGCCCTTTATCAAAAATTACTTGACTGTACTTGTGTGGGGATATTTCTGGGTTCTCTATATTGTTCCACTGATGTATATGTTGATCCCTCTGCTGAAATCACACAACCTTGATTACTGTAGCTCTACAATAAGTCTTGAAATCAGGTAGAGTGATTCCTTCCATTTTTTTCTTTTTCAGAATGGTTTTAGCTGTTCTACTTTCTTTACCTTTCTATATAAATTTTAGAATTATCTCGCCTATCTACAAAAAATATTGCTAGGAATTGCATAAAAGCTGTATATCAGTTTGAAGAGAATTCACATCTTTAGTATGCTGAGTTTTCCAATCCATGTATATGGAAAGTCTGTATATTTACTTAGATTGTCTTTGATTTCTTTCATCAGAATTTTGTAGTTTTCAGTATACAAGTCTTGTACATGTTTTGCTAAATTACACCTAAATATTTCACTTTTGAGGAGTAATTGTAAGTGATGTTGTATTCTTAATTTTGATTTCTACATATTCATTGTTGGTATGTACACAATTACTGGCATCTCTACTAGTATACAATTTATTTTATTTTTTATAAATTTATTTTATTTATTTATTTTTGGCCGCACTGGGTCTTCGTTGCTGCGCACGGGCTTTCTCTAGGTGCAGCGAGCGGGGACTACTCTTCATTGCGGTGCACAGCCTTCTCATTGCGGTGGCTTCTCTTGCTGTGGAGCACGGGCTCTAGGTTTGTGGGCTTCAGTAGTTGTGGCATGTGGGTTCAGTAGTTGTGGCACACAGGCTTAGTTGCTCCGTGGCATGTGGGATCCTCCCGGACCAGGAATTGAACCTGTGTCCCCTGCACTGGCAGGCAGATTCTTAACCACTGCGCCACCAGGGAAGTCCCCCAAAATATATTTTTAATACATTTATAGTAATGTTTCAATAGTAAACGCATTTAGTTTTTTTACAACTTTAGTAATTATTTTGCCATTGCAAAATATAGCAGGAGGATGACTGGACCTTGGCAGCTTAACTCAATCGTGTAATAAAAAAGACACTTCACCATCCATACCATCCCTGAGGAAATGGCTTCAGTAGCTAAATTCTTATCAACTTCCGGTAACTTTTGCCCATACAAGAAATCAAAATGAATTAAAAGGGGAATTTTCTCTCCAAAGACTAAATTTCTAGATTCATATACTTTTTCCATTTTATCTTCTTTATCTCCAGTGGTACATTTCCCCTTCCTGTCTGCTCTGGCCCCGCACACAGAACTCGAGATTATGGTGAGGAATATGGGAATACAACAGGATGAGACTCAGGGGAGTCACTTCCCTCAGCCATTTGTACGTAGAGCCACTTACCTGGTTGAGGCCCTTATCATCTCTCCTGGGGGAATATTGTAACAGCCTCCAATTGGCCCCCCTGCCTCCTCCAGCCTCATTCTCTTCCCATTCATTTTCTGTACAGCTATTGCAGTTTTTTTGTTTTTTGTTTTTTTGCTGTACGCGGGCCTCTCACTGTTGTGGCCTCTCCCGTTGCGGAGCACAGGCTCCAGACGCGCAGGCTTAGCGGCCATGGCTCACAGGCCCAGGTGCTCCGCGGCATGTGGGATCTTCCCAGACCGGGGCACGAACCCGTGTCCCCTGCATCGGCAGGCGGACCCTCAACCACTGCGCCACCAGGGAAGCCCTGCGGTTTTTTTTTAAACAAATACATTTGCTCATGAGACTTTCCTATTTAAATCTTTTTGTGATCCCCTCGTGTGTACAGGATAGAATAAAACACGAGACCCTTCATAAGGC
Source organism: Stenella coeruleoalba (assembly GCF_951394435.1). Lineage (NCBI taxonomy): Eukaryota > Metazoa > Chordata > Mammalia > Artiodactyla > Delphinidae > Stenella > Stenella coeruleoalba. Next base: position 50,900,330 of record NC_137149.1, read on the forward strand.
CCAGCCACTCCAGCCAGTGTACTTCTTCTGTCTCCATCCTCATAAAGCCTAAACTCTAGCCATTAAACTACTCAGAATTTCCTGAATAAGCCAAATATTTTTGTTCATTAATATAATTTTCCTCTAATTTAAACTCTCATTACTCCTTTGACAAAAATGTACCTATCTTTAAAGACAAACTTAAAAAAAATCAACATTTCAGAAAGCCAATTACTTTCCTTCATCTCCTGTTTCAAATAAAATTTACCACTCCCTTTGTCATGTCCCATAGTCCTTTACCCTTTTACCTGTGACCTTATCTTCCTAATCAACAAGTGTGACACATTTTCTGATAAATATAATTATACTAATGAGGACAATCAGATAAAATACTTTAAATTAAGACTACATAGCACATTTGACAATATATTATAATCATAAACACATTTGATGGTATAATATCTTGATTTTAAGACACTATTGATTTTAAGATGGCATATTTATTTAGTAATACATTTTTTAAAAGACTATTAATCTACATCAATCTACATATTTTAAACTGCCAAATTTATCCAGATAATTACATTTTACTTTTTTTGTTTAGTATTACAGAGTTTAAGTCTTCAACATAATGAGAATCTAAGGGTCCTTCTGAATCACATCTCATCACCTGCAGTTTGCTTGGCATCACGGTTTATATCATGATCATTTTGTAATCTGTTCTGGTGATAGTGACCCCTTTAGCATCCTTAGTTAAGATCATTAAGTATGGAGTATATTAAAGATTATCAAAGTTTGTCATTGTTTCTTATTTGGTTAAACTCAGTCTTGGTTGCCATTTAATTAAATGATGTATTGCTGGAAGTTAAATGGTTTCTCTTTAAGTGAGAGGAAGCTTTGAACAGAGAGACTTCTAAAGCCTGAGTGATAATCCTTCATGGTGTGTGAATTGGTTACACCTGCCTCTCCCAGGTTTGTAAGTTCTATCAGCTATTACTGAGAGACTTGGTCGTTTCTACTGTCTTTAATCGCATTGCTTGTTGAAGAGAGGAATTTGTTCAATTTTGTTTGTTTTAATTCTTCATCATAAAATAATTTTTTGGAAGACACTTAAGCAACAATTAGGAATCCAAAGTTAGTTAAAATTTTATCACCGATGCCAATAAAGGTGAGAAAAGGGTAACATACTCACTGTGCATCACTAAATACTCCTGTGCTCCAGCCTTCTCACTTGTGTTACCCCAGCTGGTGACAATTCACTCTTCTGCCCGGCAGCTTGTAGGAAAGTAAAGATTGGCATTGATTGTAAAGGCACATTTCAATTCCAGAAATATCAAAATTTAACAAACATTTGCATTTATCATCACAAAATTAAGGTATTGTTTATGTGTTTGTGTCCTTCACAAGACTATAAGCTCCTTAGTTCTGCTATTTTTTCAACTTCATCTCTGTGTTCCTAGAGTCCAGTATGGTGCTTGGTATGTATTATGTGCTCAATAAATACTGTGGAATGAATGAGAAAATGCAAACTATACACTAATTGGGTAACTAATTTGATACGTGTTCATGTATCAGTTATTTAGTTGGACTGACATAGGTTTGAAGGGGGTGATTCTCAATTTATTCTTCCTTTTTTTTGTGAATTGTGTTAGACATGTTTTGTTCCTCAATTTGAAGAATGTTTTTCTCCAGTTCAAGAGGAGAAAAGTCACATAAATGGATAGAATTTTCTTGCTTAGATTGCCCATGTATCTTTGGAAGCTGCTTCTACTTCTCTGATAAGCGCCAGTTCACAAACAAGTGAATAAACAAGTAGCAAACAAATATTATCAGGACATTTTAGAAATATCTGATAGTCCGTAAGTCCAGAGATTGATTTTTCAAGGAAGAGTGTGCTGAAAGCTGTGCTTTTTTATTACACACACGTACTCATGTCATATCTAGGCTACTAAAATTGTTCTTGGTTCATATGATGGAATTAAGTAAAGCAATATTTCATGGTGCTATTCAAAGAACCTTCTCAACTGTGCAGGGGTTAGGACTAGATGCACTGTTTGCCCAGAGGCTCTTCAAAGAGGGAAGCATGAAAAGCCTGGGAGTGAGTGTGGTGTTCTAGTTATCCATTGCTTATAACGAACTATCCTGAACACATGGCAATCATTTTATTATATCTCATGATTTTGTGTGTGAGGAATTTAGGCAGGGGTCAGCAACAGTGCTCCATGTGGCATCATGTAAGATCACTCGGCAACACTCAGCTGGAGGCTGGGCTGGCCAGGAGGGTACGAGTCGGCTTTACTCACATGTCTGGTGGCTTGGTGAGTCGGATGAAAGGCTCAGCTCAGCTGGGACTGTCCGCTGGAGTGCCTATGTGTGGTTTTTCTCTCAAGGTGGCCTCAGGATAATTGGTTTTCTTACTAGGCAGCCCAGGGCTGCATGGCTGTTTATGACCCAGTCTCAGAACCATATAGCGGCCCTTCCACCCTGTTCTATTGGTCCAAGCCTACCCAGATTCAAGAGGCAGGGACACAGATCCCACCTCTGGAAGGAAGGAGTGTCAAAGATTTTGCAGCATTGTTTTTTTTTTTTTGTTGTTGTTGTTGTTGTTTTGCAGCATTGTTTTAAAACTGCCGTGAGTGTGGATGTGGGGAGACTCCAACAGGAAGCCCTGTGTATAGGGGGGAAGACTATGTGCCCATCAAGCCTGAAGGGCATGGTGAGGCTGCAAGTGGGAGGATGAAAAGTAAGGTCAGAATCTATCAGCAGGAGTCAGAAACTACATGATAGGAGGAATTGTTGGCATCATGTATTCAGAAGAAAGATCTATGAGCAGCAAGAAATGATGGAGTTTTCCTTTAGAAGTGGCGCAGTGCCTAGTGTGTGATATGCGTGGTATTGCCCATCAGAGGAACTCATGATCGTTGCTACTTTATGCTTGGACATCTGAGCAAGTTTGATAATGTGGTCACCAGAAATCAGCATTTCTTCTTCTCAGCAACTCAGCCCATTTTCTGTTCCACAGATCCCTTCTGTAAACCCTGACCAGGGGTCACTGTGTTCCTGGCCTTTCCTCAAACAGAGGCTTCTGCTCAGTTCCCCGGTGCCCCCCTAGCTTAACCTCAGGGGCCATGGGGCAGAGGGCCATGGACAGATTTGGGGCTTCTCTGGCTTCTTTAAACACCCAGTGGAACTCCATCTTCCTCAGCAGGTCTCAGATCTGTGCCCTGAATTCTGTCTTCCTTTATTATTTCCTCCACATCCTTCTGTCTCTTTCCTATTCTGCTGTTCCCATCCCCATGTTCCAGTTCACTCAGGGTCTTCTTGAGGCTTTCTCCGAGCTGATACTTTTCACCCCAGATTTCCCCACTAGCAACTGTCAGGATGGTTAACTGTTGAATTGTCAGGTTAATTTCACATGGATAGTTTCAACTTGGCCATGGTAGAGTAGCTATAACCCAGCCCTCCCTACCCCAGAGCCAGTTGTTAAACACTTACCAGGACGTTATTGCCCACTTCTTTATGATTTTATTTTCTGTCTCTTGCTTCAACCCACCTCTGTCTGAATTTACTTCAGAAATCACCATTTCCACTCACTGTGGAGTCACGGAACATTTGCATTTGAAAATATAAAATGGTTAAGAGCAAATGACTTCACCTTCTTTAAGCTCTCATCTCCTGTCTGTAAAGTGGTGATAGCAACGTCTTCCTTGGAGGTCGTGATGGGACGAGACCAGGTCATGTAGGTCCGGGCTCAGCAAATACTCACTACTCATTGGCTCTTGTCACTGTGCCGGTCCCCGCCCCACCCAGACTCAGGTTACTCCTTTATCCACTGATAGTTTTTCTGGCACTCTCATGTTCTACGAAAAGCTGGCACTAATGATTCATTAGTGCGGTGTGTTTTAAGCTGACAAAAATCACTTCAATGGTGGAAAAAGCTCACGACAATCAATCCACCCTCGTTTACACTTCTGTGATGAACTGTGAAACTTAGGTCTCGTTCTGCAACGCTAGATCCTGGGCAGTTTGAGGGATCTCAAACTGTGAATTCTTGGATCATTATCTACGTTGTCATTCTTTCACTTGGACAAAGCTGTTCTTCTGGGAATACCCATCTGGCACGTGTCTATATTCAACTGTGCCCTAATTTTGTAGGAACAGCTTCCCTGAGTTCATTGTGCATTGAGGTCAGATAAGAATCATTTGGGCAAAACAAGCTGTCCCCTCTTCTCCGGAGTCTGAAACACACACATCCCATCCTATGCATCATCTGACGTGGGTAGCGGCTGTTAACATGTTTTGCCCAATGGAATTCATATCTGATTCTTCCTGCAAGGCTAATTTAATTTGGAAAAGACTTTTTTTATCCTAAAGTTATTATATTTGATGAGATTAATTGCCCCCTGCTTTCAAAAATGCATATTTCAACGGCTAACAGGGATGTCAAGAAATGCATAAAATAAAAATATAAGGCAGGAAAAAATAGCAGTTATTTGTTTGACGTTGGAAAGTGCCAAGGTCCTTTAATCTGCTGCTTCATGGTCCCAATGGACCATTTAAATGTAAAGTTAGGTTTACTGAGGTGTAATTTACATGCAGGAAAATGTACCTATTCTGATATAGAGTTCTATGAGTTTTTGGGGTTTTTTTTTTTTTACATCTTTATTGGAGTATAATTGCTTTACAATGGTGTGTTAGTTTCTGCTTTCTAACAAAGTGAATCAGTTATACATATACATATGTTCCCATATCTCTTCCCTCTTGCGTCTCCCTCCCTCCCACCCTCCCTATCCCACCCTGCTAGGTGGTCACAAAGCACACAGCTGATCTCCCTGTGCCATGCGGCTGCTTCCCACTAGCTATCTATTTTACATTTGGTAGTGTAGATATGTCCATGCCACTCTCTCGCTATGTCTCAGCTTACCCTTCCCCCTCCCCATATCCTCAAGTCCATTCTCTAGTAGGTCTGTGTATTTATTCCCATCTTACCCCTAGGTTCTTCATGACATTTTTTTTTTCTTAGATTCCATATATATGTGTTAGCATACGGTATTTGTCTTTCTCTTTCTGACTTACTTCACTCTGTATGACAGACTCTAGGTCCATCCACCTCACTACAAATAACTCAATTTCGTTTCTTCTTATGGCTGAGTAATAGTCCATTGTATATATGTGCCACATCTTCTTTATCCATTCATCCGTTGATGGGCACTTAGGTTGCTTCCATCTCCTGGCTATTGTAAATAGAGCTGCAATGAACATTTTGGTACATGACTCTTGGAATTATGGTTTTCTCAGGGTATATGCCCAGTAGTGGGATTGCTGGGTCGTATGGTAGCTCTATTTGTAGTTTTTTAAGGAACCTCCATACTGTTCTCCATAGTGGCTGAACCAATTCACATTCCCACCAGCAGTGCAAGAGTGTTCCCTTTTCTCCACACCCTCTCCAGCATTTATTGTTTCTAGATTTTTTGATGATGGCCATTCTGACTGGTGTGAGATGATATCTCATTGTAGTTTTGAGTTCCATTTCTCTAATGATTAATGATGTTGAGCATTCTTTCATGTGCTTGTTGGCAATCTGTATATCTTGGAAACACAAAAGACCCCGAATAGCCAAAGCAATCTTGAGAATGAAAAACGGAGCTGGAGGAATCAGGCTCCTGGACTTCAGACTATACTACAAAGCTATAGTAATCAAGACAGTATGGTACTGACACAAAAACAGAAATATAGATCAATGGAACAGGATAGAAAGCCCAGAGATAAACCCACACACATATGGTCACCTTATCTTTGATAAAGGAGGCAGGAATATACAGTGGAGAAAGGACAGCCTCTTCAATAAGTGGTGCTGGGAAAACTGGACAGGTACATGTAAAAGTATGAGATTAGAACACTCCCTAACACCATACACAAAAATAAGCTCAGAATGGATTAAAGACCTAAATGTAAGGCCAGAAACTATCAAACTCTTAGAGGAAAACATAGGCAGAACACTCTGTGACATAAATCACAGCAAGATCCTTTTTGACCCACCTCTTAGAGAAATGGAAATAAAAACAAAAATAAACAAATGGGACCTAATGAAACTTCAAAGCTTTTGCACAGCAAAGGAAACCATAAACAAGACCAAAAGACAACCCTCAGAATGGGAGAAAATATTTGCAAATGAATCAACTGACAAAGGATTAATCTCCAAAATTTACAAGCAGCTCAATAACAAAAAAGCAAACAACCCAATCCAAAAATGGGCAGAAGACCTAAATAGACATTTCTCCAAAGAAGAGTTCTATGAGTTTTGACAAACACATGTGCTGTGTAATCACCACAATCAAGGTATAGAACATTCCCAATCCTTCTCCAAATTCCCTAAGGCCCTTTGATGCTGACTCCCCTCCCCCATCCCCAGGCCCCGGCAATCACTGATCTGTTTTCGGGCTCTATAGTTTTGCCTTTTTCAGAAAGTTGTATTAATGAAACATTACACTATGTAGCCTGTTGAGTCTGCCTCCTTTTACTCAGCTAATGCATTTGAGATGCACCCATGATGTGCCTGTACTGGTGGCTTATTCTTTGTTATAGCTGAACAGTATTCAATTGTGTGCATGTACCACGGTTTGTTTATCCATTCACAGTTAAAGGACATTTGGGTTGTTTCCAGGTTTGGGTGATTATGAATCAAGGCACTATAAATATCTGCATACAGATTTTCATATGGACATAGGTCTTCATTTCCCTTGGGTCAACCCTATGGGCCATTTTCTCAGCTCCCCCAAACTCCTGTGGCTGCTTCACATCTGCCTGCATTATCCTCAGAGCCCCAGCTTGGTGAGTTGAGCACCGTTCTTACTTCAAGCAGAGATGTGTGAGTTCCAGAGCCAGGGAGCAGTTTTAGAATTTAGGTCTCTAGACAACTGACCTACCCTCTCCTCTGAGGAGACAGGGAAATAAATAAAATGCAGAGAAATAGATGAACGATAGATAGAGGGAGAAGAGGTGGGCAAAATAAGGCGAGTGAGCACAAGACAGATCTCCTACATCAGGTGCTGTAATTAAGGGCTTCTTCTTAATTAGCAGCCCAGCTGCCTATAAAATTGAATTGTGTTTCTCTGCTTATAAACAGGAATTGTGACTCACTAAGTTATGATTTGCTTAAATCCACTCTTGCCATTTGTGCGTAGGAGCTAATGTATTTATTGCAGCTGATATCTGGACTAAAGTGAAATGATTAGGAGGTCTTTGGTCATCAGAGATTTCTATTAATAACTCGATTTGAAGAACAATAGTAGCTAACACTGAGTACTTGCCATGTACCAGATACTGTTCTAAGGACTTTACATATTCAAACTCAATTAATCCTCATGACAACCTTAAGAGCTAGCGGTAATTTCCCCCACTTTACAAATTTTATATAATCTGATGCACAGAGAGGTTGAGGACCCTTAGCAAGTGGCAGTGCTGGAATAAACACAGGCCATCTGGCTCTCCAGCCCAATTGCTTAACCATGAGGCTATCCTGCCCCTAAGCTCCTGCCACAAAGAGCCAGACACTTCGTGCGCCTTCTCTGTTCTTCATACCTACCCAGCAAGGTGACTCTTATTATCCCTATTTTACAGATGAGGGAATTGAGACTCAGAGAAATTAAGTAACTAGGTCAAGGTCCCCGGGCTTGTGGGTCATGGAATTGGGAATGGAATCCGAGTTAGTCCACGTGCTCTCCACCACTTCTCCCTGCCTCTAATAAAATCCTTTGGTTCGCCATGGACTTGACCTAAGTTGAGAGGCTGTCGAGGACATGCAATGAAGATGAATCTGTCTGAGGCTGTGTTAAACTGCTCTCCAGGCTCAGCGTGTGCTCTCTGCGTGTTCCTGCTGGGACTTGGCTCCATGCGGCCTGCTAGCCTCAGAGAGGAGCTCTCTGGGGACCAGGAGTCAAATCGTAAAAATATTCTTATTTTTTCCCAGGACTTTTCTCAAACAATAAACTCCCTTAGAAAGGTTGGGGGAAACACACACACACACAAGTAAATACTTATTGAGAATATATTTATAATAGATGTCTTTTTGCATTCGACTCAACTTTCCTTAATAGGCTGCTTATTCTGGGCATCATGCTCGCTCTAATTAGTTTTTTCATCATGTGATGGTTGGTCTCTGGAGGAAGACAGAGCTTGAAAGCATGAGCCGCAGCCATATTTAGCTGTAAAACCACCAAATAAGCTCATCATTGCCTTGGCTGTGCTTCTGTGAGGTGGAGGTGAGGGCTGGCCCAGTCCTTACAGATCTCACCTTGCGTAAAAATGCCCTGACGTTGGGGATGCTTGGTTTGCATTATTTATTTCATCATCATTGGGCATCTTCTCCGTGCTCAGCTCTGCGTTCAGCACTTTTGGACTTTTGCTACCTCTAGTCCCCACAGCTGACTTTCTGCACACATCTGTCCCCCTACTAAATTATGGGTTCCTGAGTGTAGAGAACTATGTCATCAGGGATGAATTGGATCTGGTTTCCTATCATCCAGGAGCCCCTAGTTTAGTAAGAGAAACCGACATATATATAAATAATCTGAAAACACGGCACACTGTGATGGTGCGATAGTTTTATAACAATAATAATTAACATTTGAGGAAAGGGTATCATGGTCCTGGCCCTGTGCAAAATCCTGCAGTGTTTACATATATCTTTAATCCTTAGGGAAATCAGTGCTGTATCAGTTATCTGTTACCATAATAAGGCTGTGTAGCAACCATAAAACCTCAGTGGCACGCAACAACATTTATTTTTGCTCACAAGTCTGAGCATTGGCTGGCAGCTTCTGCTTCTGGGGCAGCGGGCTGTTGGCCGAGGCACCTTGGCTGAGTTCTCCCATGCATCTGGGTGGCTGGGGACTGGCTGGTCTGAGAAGGTCTCAGATGAGACACTTTGCTTCCATTTTACTCTGTCTTTCCTCCTCCAGCAGGCTAGCTCTTGCTTATTCTCATGGCAGAGGCAGGATTCCAAGAAGCACGTGGAAGCACACAAACCTCTAGAGGACGAATCTCGAAACTGGCACACAGTCAATTCTGCTTCATCTGCACTTGGCCAAAGCAAATTTACAAGGGTAACCTAGATTCAGGGAATGGGGTAGAGGCTCCACCTCTTAAAGAGAGGAGCTGCAGAGTTATTCTGTGAAGGGCATGGATGCCAGAGCAGTAAAGAATCGTAGTAGACATTTTTGTAATCTACCACAGGAACTAGTATCATCCCCATTTTACAGATGAAGAAACTGATGCATAAAGAGGTACCTAAGCTCACGCAGAAAGTACTGGCATCATAAAGAAAAGGGCTATGGAAGTACAGATGAAGGAAGAGATTGATGTTTTTATGACAGACTTGAAATCTTCTTTGGTGTGGGGATAAATCAGAACTGGGACACTGTAGCAGGTGCGGTTGATGCCTCACCCCAGTTCATACCAGGACCTTGAGCTCACAGCAGCTGTGGGGGACAGCCTGCCAGCTTCTCACCTCAAGGGACTCTCTGCTTCTCTGCTTGAGGCTTTTTCCAGGGTCATCAAAGTTTGCTCTGTCTCCTTGCAGGGGAGCCTGCAAGTGTCAGAGTTAATGCCCCCAGAGGCAACCCTCAGCCAGCAAGACATAGGAGCTGAGGAATCCATACCCCAGCTTCCCCATCCTGGGTGGAATAATTCTGTGGCACATTTTCGAAATTCCTCAGATGACCCCCTTGGGAACTGAGCCCCAGGTTACTCTCAGTAGTAAACTGCTCATTAACACACACCTTATCACTCTCCTCTTTCAAGGAAGACACCTGCACCCAAACCCTTGTCTTAGGGTCTGCTTTTGCAAGAAATCAAAGGAAGACACCTTGAAGGACGGAAAAGATGTTGACAGATAGAAGAAGCCTGGTGCAGTGTTCCAGGTAAAGGATCTTATTTGATAATGTCTTGAAAGTGTTCTACACTCGTCTATTTTGTTTGGTCAGAAGTGCTTTTCAGAACATGGGACTGGTTTTGAAACATGTAGCGCACAAAACAAACATGAGGGATACCGCTTAGCTTATTCTCATTAGGCACATTCATGTTTTTTTGCTTCTCAAAAACTTAACTTTTCTAGTTATAAAAGAAATGCAGGCACATTGTAGAAAAATTGGAAATGCAAAAGAAAGTAAAAAGAAGAAAAACACATAATCCTACCACACAGAGGCAATTCCTCCTAAAATTTTTCTATATTTTCTTCTGATTTTTCTTGTATGTGTATTTTAATATGTTTCAGGTATACTATTTATTCAGTTTTGGACGCTTCTTTTCCACTTGATATCAGAGCAAAAGCATTTTATAACATTATTAATAAATTTCCAGAAATCTAACTTCTAATGGCTGCTTTATATGACAGCATGAGAATGTGGCATAGATTTACCTAACCATTCCCCCAGTTCTGGACGTTGTGTCTAAATTTTCCTTGTGCAAATAATACTATATTCATATCATTGTGCAATCGCATTTTATATTAATTTCAGATTATTCCTTTTAGGAATGATTCCTAGAAATAGAATTAGTAGGTTACAGGGTTTAAACATTTTCAAAGGCTTTTGGCCACCAAAATCTTAACTTTAACATTTAGGTTTTGTCCAGCCCAGTTATCTGTCTTAGTACCTGAAGAGGGTTTTAATTCAGAACCTTATTCGATCAATCAACGTATATTTATTGAGCACCTATTATGATCAGGCGTGGTTCTCAGTACTAGAGATACCAATGAACAAAACATACAAAAATCCCTCCCCTGGGAAGTACAAGATGAGCCTCAGACATCTTCTAATAAATACTAGAGCGTAAGGAAGTGCTTAAAAAAATGATGAGTGCATGTAGGGAGGACCCAAGAGCCTGCTTGAAAGGGTTCCCACCAGCAAAATCTGGGATAATGTGAATATCAAATAACTAAGGAAAACAGTGAATTATAAACTATTGAAAAATTAGAAATTGATGAATCCATTGTAATAATAGGTAGATAAACAAACACACAAGGGAGAAGGGAAGGCTCTTGCTTATAGTAAAATGCCAAATTCTCACCAGTCAATGGACAGGGAGTGCTGAAGTGGGAAATTACCATTTTATTACTATCATAATAAAGATTGGCTTAGGCAAGAATCACCAATAGAGTAAATGTAGGAGGTAATTTTCACAAGGAGCAGGAGATCTGCATGGCCTTAAGTGTCTCTCTAGAGACTGGTCACCATTTGCAAAGGAAAGAACAGTAACTATTCAGTGCAGAAATCGCACAACATCTCGACCAGATGATAAAGATTGATATCACCCATGAGGGGCAGAGGGATGGTGTGTGCTTTCAAATGTCATTCATTGAGAAGGACACATCAATGATGTATTCTGGTCGGGAATGCCTAACCTGAATATAACTATGAGGAAATATCAGACCAATCCCAAATGAGGAAAGTTCTATTGAAAGAGAGAGAGGGAGAGAGAGAAGCATTATAGTCTTCAAAAGTGTCAGTGTCATAAAATACAAAGAAAGGCTGAGCTGGGAAAAAAGTGCTATAAACAGTATTAGGTCAATTGACATCATTGGGTCAATTATCAGTTGGAATACCCTAAACACGTTAGATAAGAGTTAAATTCACTGAAGTTGATAACTGTGTTATGGTGATTTAGAATATCCCAATTCTTAGGAAATACACACTGAAGTAATTAGGGGTAACAGGCCATGATGTAGGCAACCTACTCTCAAATGTTCAGAAAAGTATTATGTAATTATATAGTATGGTTGTGCAATTAAAATAATCACGTAAGTTTTATATATGAGAGGGAGTACATTATTATGCACATGAATAAAATGCCAGCAGTATGTCAATCTGGGGATAGGGCTCATGGGTGTCCTTTGTCCTATTCTTATGTTTGCCACTTTTCTGTGAGTAAAATTATTTCCATATCAAAAATTTTGATCTCATAGAGCCCACATTCATTAACATTACAAAAAGATTGGGGGAGAATCACTGAATCCACACACTGGAATGAAAACTGTGTTCAAACACTTCACTAAGTGTTTGCTTAAGCATAACCAGCCTTCTTCCAGTGTTATCTTCCAGTACCCTCTCTCTAGGTTGGGGTGGGGTCCTTAACCAATGGGGTGTAGGTCCTCGGCCTGTGTTCCACTTCTTCATGGTTATGCCCACAACGTCTCATCCCCCTATTGTTCTGCATGATGATATTTCCTATTTCAGGGCTGTATTGGCCAGGTTCTAACCAGGACGGCGGAAACCTTCTGGATATTTAAAACAGAGGGAGCTTAATGTGGGGAATTGGTTACATGGGTGATGGAAATGTTAAGAAGACAAATGGGAGATCGAGGCGGCCCAGAGATTTGCAACAGCAGAAGGCCACTGCCGCCTCTGAGCTGGAGGGACAAAGGGGGAAGGCAGCATTGCTGGAGCCCAGGGGCCGGGGTCACCTGGAGACACAGGAACCGCCACAGGCCTAGCTGGCAGGAGCTGGCAGCTCAGACACAGCCCTTGCTAGAGGAAGTCCCTGCTTCTCCCTCCTCCAGCTCCAGTCTCCCACGACTGCCTCCCCGTGGCTGAGCCCAGGGCAGCCTGGGAAATGCAGCTGCAGGGTCAGCCCATCTCTCACCCTCTTAACACAGACACCTTGTGGGATATAGAGCAGAGCAGGAGGAGAATGAAGAATAGATCTTAGGGCAGCCACTCCTGTGCCCTCATTGCTATTTGCAGAAAGTTCTTGGCATTGGCATCCACAATGTTCAAAATCCCCTCTATGTATATTGTCTAGGGAGGCTTGGCCTCTCTCCTGTCCTTTTTGTACATTTTTGGTCTAGGTTCTTGGGCCTGTGACTCTGTCTCTATTCTGAGCCCTCTCTCTGTTGGCCATGAGTTCTCTCAAGCTGACCTGTGTCAGCCGTGGTTTCTGCAGCCAGGCAGATCCCTTTGAAGTCCTGCATAGTTTTCACATTAGCATTTATATTGTGGCTGCACCTTTGAGGGTGCTAACCATGCACTTCTCTCCCTCTCTGTGGTCTAGTTGCTGTTTCCCAAACACTATCTGTAAACGTGTGAGCAGGATTTTGCACCCCTTTGGTGGGAAGAGTCTCTTTTTACTTGGGACCTGGCCTGAAAACAGAGTTCCCCATTGGGTGGTGCTGTGGCCCATCCTGTGTCCCATTACTGAGAACAACCCTACTCAAGGATGCTGCTGCTTTTGTCATTTCAGGCCCAACGGCTTGTTAGCCTGTGCCTTTTCATGGTCTTTTGTCTAAGAGTGGAAACAGTTGACTTCCCATTTTTCCTGGAAAATTAATTTATTCTTTCCATGTCCATGCTAAAGATGGCCAGAAGATTGAAACAGGCACATATTGGAAATACCACTGGGGGAAGGGCAGGTACCCCTATCTCAGAGTGACTAAATGTCAGCGATCTAGATGTCCCCAATTCTCTCAGCCTGCAATCACCTTGTCTTTAAAGATTTAAAGATCAACTCAAATTCCTATCTCACTTTTGCCAGAAATCAGCATCCCTCCCAACAAACCATACTATTCTCTGTGACTTTTAAGTTCCTCCCAGTCACCTCTGGCTTCAGTTTCCTGCTTCCGTTTGATTCTCAATCTCCATTCTACGTCCTCTATGCTGTTCCTTTTCCACATTGCGCGATCGGTGTCATTCTTAACATCATGCAGGTCCTTGACCTTGGAGGCCATGTGTTTCAAATGCCGTGTCCTCATTGTGGCCAGGGTGAGAAATGAAGACGTGTTGTGTTCAGGTTCATTTGTTTCGGTGTTTATCTGGGATTGCAGCCAGTACTGCTTACTCAAGCACATGCACTTCCCTAAAATTGCATGTTGACACAGGCATAGCAAACTTTTACTGAAATTTTGAGGGTATGGGGGCTGCTTTTAACTCAGTGTAGCACATGCAAGTGCATATGCATACATACACACCCCAACTTAAAATTAAACGTTAAATATCCCTATTAAGTCCATTGGTCTTTCTTGTACCATGAACTTCTTACTGGCCAGTCTTCCATATGAAGACATGATCTATCCCCATATTCTCCATTCGTTTCTTTTTTACATCTCTTTTTTCTTATTTCCTCCATTTTAGAGGATAGCCTCCAACCCAGCCACCCTCTCTTTATATCTTCCTAAGCCAACCAATTCACCCCCCCCACCCTGAGTGCTAGCCTTCCATAACCAGAATGGTTTATCAGAATTTTCACTAAATAAAAGACGGCTCTCTCTCTCAGGTACCCCATAGCTGATGTGTTTGTAGAGATGGGATGGGAGTGGGGATCAGAGGGGAGGACACATGAAGGGGGTTTGACAAATGTCCCTTGTGAAGGGGACAAAATAAACATGTTAAGCTTGAGAGTAATCTGGACAATTTTCTGCTCTCCCAAATATCTACCTCACAGTCTCTAACTCGGTGCTTTGTTCTTTCGGACTCTGAAAGTTTTTTGGTCTTCAATAATTCTCTATTAAAATGCAAATACCTACTGGGAGTTGTTAAGCCTTATCAGTTAATAGTTGACTGTTGCATGAGCATAGGATCCTGCTTTAATGGGGCCAGGATGGCAGAGGGATGGGGTGATATTGTGGAAGGACAAATAGATATAGGAAGAAGGGGAGAGAATATTTATTGAAGGGGTCATTTTGGGGTCTTTCTTATATTTTGACCAGAATGAACTCAGGTCACCATTTTCCATAGCCTTTTCCTTTGCCTTCTCAAGAGGAGACATTTTTAAATGGTTGGTTTCTTTCCCCTTGACCTGAGACTAAGTTGAATTAAGGAGGGATGCTGGAGCTTCTCTCCTTTGTCATGCCTAAATTAGAAAGAGTAAAAGTAATCCAAGGAAATAGCTACAACAGAAGCCCCCTCCAGTTTAAATTTAGCTCTGTTTAACGGCATCAGTCCTGTGGCAAACATGTGGCTTTGGTGGCTCAGTGGGTAGCAGCAAAGCCTGGATATGGCCTGGATGATGGTGTGCTTCTTCCGTGGTAGGAGGTAAGCCAAATTCCTACCAGCACCCATCAGGAAGGACCAAAAGAGAGTGCAGGTGCACACTGCCAATCATCCCAACTCCCAGGAAACCACAGAAAGCTCACAACCTCCAGAAGAAATGAAGGTATTGTCAGCTGAGTCCCAGCAGCCTTCCAGCTAGAGCACCTTCTGCATCACCTGTGCGCTCTCTACCTACTGTGCATGTCTTCTCTCCCCTGCTGGACCGTGAATGTCTTCAGCAGGAGCCAAGCCTGCTTCATCTTCAAGTGCAAGTCCAAAATGCTTTCAGAATAAATGCATCCATAAAGAATAAGCAACAATGCGGGATCATTCCAAAGCAGAATGTGGAAATAAATGAAATCTTTGCCACCCTCCCATCCCTTTCCCCCAGGATTCGGTTTTCCCTTTCAGTGTTAATATTAAAATATATAACAACCAGGAGGGCACCAGCATCAACCAATCAGAAGAGAAGCAAGCTTGCTCAGAAGCTGAGTCCTGGGCCACATGCTGTGTGGGATTAACCCTTTAGTTCCCGGAGCATCAAGTTTGGGAAAGGTTTGCCCAGTTGGCTCAGGAGAGCATCAATTTACCCACCAATGTGGAAACATTCCAATAGTTTAACAACCTTATGGCTATCCTGATGTGTCCTGCCTGAGTACCAGCCCCTGCCCCTTTCTAGGTACTCTGCTCCCAGCTGCAAACCTGGGGTGAAGCTGGGCCTATGAAAGCTCTACCTTGCACTGGCCTGTGCACTTTGGTTGGGGGGAGCTGTCAGGGGGCTCAGTCCTAGAGCAGGGGTTGGGGTCGTTCTGAAGAGGCCCAGGGCCTGGTGGTTCAAAAGGCAATGTCTGTGTAGCTCTGAGCTGGCAGGACAGGGCACATCTTTTCCTCAGACCCAGCAGGCATATGGTCACTGGCTCTGGTGCCAAATTCCCTGCGGCTTATAACAGCTCCAGAGAAAGGCTTGCTATGACACTAAGACATCAGCTTTCTATTCTATTTTTTGCCTTGCATATTCCCACTATTGAAGAAAAAAAAACACAAAACTTCCCTTCCCCCACAGCCCTCATCCCCCTAAAAAAATTATCTTTAGGCAAACCCAGTTCTGCTGCTCGCTGCTGAAAGAAAGGAAAAGAAACTGTTTTAGTTTCTTTTGATGCATATTAGATCCAGCTTAGGGTTCACTTTTACTACCTCTGTCCTCATTCATGCATCAAAGCTCTCAGTCTAAGACAGGGTTAGGGGAACCCTGACTCTTGGGGTCTTTGAATGTAATCGTGAACCTGGTGTGGGGGGAGACAGGAGGAAGAGAGCAAGGAAGTGAGCTATTTTCAGTTTGTCAAAAATCCAAATGGAAATTATAGATGAACACAGCACCCTTGTGTGCAACTAGAGAAATTCAACTTGAGCCAGCTTAGGGGGAAAAAAAGTGGAATTAATTAGCTCATGAAATCAATCCACAGGAAGAACTGGGGTGTGCTGAGCCTCAGGAACCACTGGGACCAGTGCCTTAAATGTCACCAGGACATTCTCAAATTTTCCTAGCTCTCACCTGTGCTCTTCTCTGAATACGGGCTTCATTCTCTAGATCGGTTCGACCAATGGTGGAGGGTGACTTTACCCTCCAGGGGACATTTGGCAATATCTGGGGGGAGATGCTACTGGCATCTAGTGGGTAGAGGCCAAGATGCTGCTATACATTCTACAATGCACAGAATAGCCCCCCTAAAACCAAGGATTATCTGACTCAAACTGTCAATAGTTGTTGGGAAACCCTGGTCTAAGACCGGCTTCCTCCGTATGGTTGGAAACTGGCTTCTCCCACACCTACATCCAACAGCTTTGATAGCCCAAGGGGGACTGAGACTTGTCCCTTCTGATCCAAATGTCAACAATCCCAGGAAAGCTCCCTGATTGGCCCAGCTTGGCCAGGAGGCTCACCCTAGACTAGTCAGTAGTTCCAGAGAGGTGGGATTTTAAAAGACCAGAGAAGCCCTTTCTAGAACTTCATGGTTGAAGTTGGGAAGGAGCTTTCTCAGAAGTAAGAAAGTAAAGGGCAGGGGAAACATGACAATAAAGTTACAAATTCTACAGTTGAGTAAGTTCAGTTTATTTGGGAGGCAACATCTTTTAAAACTAGGGATATGGGGGAGCCAGTAAAGAGAAGTGAGCTTTGGTGGAGTAAAGGTTGGGAACCATATTAATACCAAACCCTCCACTAAAATACTGCACAGGCCAGTGTCCTCCGATCCAGACCCTTTTTTTCCCATTCCTCCCTTGAAGACAATTCCTGGGGGACCCGTTCGCTCAGAATCTATGGGTGGTAAGTGGCTATTCAGATAACCTAATTATCACTAATGTTTAGCTAGCTAATGAGTTATTCTCTCCAGATGACATAATGCCTAACCCCATTACAATGTGCATATCCTTTAAAAGGTCCTTAAAGGAGGAAATAATGGTAGAAATTTCAGGCAAATAGGAGCTTGGTGGGAAGGTATTTTTGTTTTGGTGTCCTCTAGATTCAGGAGATAGCAGGTTACACTATAATTGAATAAGACATGTTCAAGGTCAACATATTCTGAAGTATGCTCTATGGAACACTGAGTCCCTAGGATGGTAGAAGGTATTATTGAAAATAAAGATTTCATAATCAAGTCAGTTGGGAAATGCTGGTTTAGATGACATTTAGTGGGTTTCTTTACTATAGGACTCAGAGCTTTTAATAGTATGGGTGTTGTGATTCTCAAGAAGAAACTATATAGTATGCAGACTTCCCAAAATTTTAAGGTCAAGGAACCCCCTTTGTTGAGACATATTTTACATAGGGTGACCAGTCATATTTTACACCTGCTGTCCTTGCATAATTGCTAAAGGCATCTACTTTAATTCCCCAAAGTGTACCAGTTTGGAGAGTAAATTATATGGTCACCCTATTCTAACAGAAACACACTTTGGAAAATGCTTTTCTATTGTCATCTTTATTTTGAGAGAGCAACATTTTATACCACCTTTGATCAGCCTTAGGAATTCTTCTTGCTGGAATATTTATCACTACTTGGGCATCAAACTTAGAGTGAATTCTTAGTTCTCTCTAGATGAACACAGCATGAGAATTATCTGGAACAACGGTTTCCCATTGTCCCCCAGAGCACAATTTAGAGCACTAAATTGACCCCTCCAATCAATGTTAATATTAGAATCCCAAAATCAAAGTACAGGCTTTTAAAATTAGACAGACCCTAAGGTCATTGCATTATTTTTATTTATTTATTTATTTATGGCTGCATTGGGTCTTCGAGTGGGCTTTTCTCTAGTTGTGGTGAAGGGGGGCTACTCTTCGCTGCGGTGTGCAGGCTTCTCATTGCAGTGGCTTCTCTTGTTGCGGAGTGTGGGCTCTAGGCGTTCGGGCTTCAGTAGTTGTGGCTCGCGGGCTTTAGGGTGCAGGCTTAGTAGTTGTGGCACACAGGCTTAGTTGCTCCGCAGCATGTGGGATTTTCGCGGACCAGGGCTTGAACCCATGTCTCCTGCATTGGCAGGTGGATTCTTAACCACTGTGCCACCAGGGAAGCCCAGGTCATTGCATTATTAAGGAATTGTTTGTAAGAGACAGAAACTCAAATTGAACAACCAAAAAAGGGAAGGAAGGAAGGAAGGAAGAGAGGAAGGAAGGAAGGAAGAAATTTAGGGAATAAAATTCTAGAAGCAGAGGACAAAATTCAGGAACTAGAACACCTTTGAGTCCCTTGAGGGCTGGACCCAGTTTCTTGCTGTTTCAGGATTCCATCTCCAATCACGGTTTGTCTCTGCCTTAGCGTCAACCTGTCCCACCTCAGACCATGTTGCCTCTATAGATGCTGGTGATTACAGAAGACAAATTTATGACCTGCAAGTATTCACATAATAAACATCAGACAAAACAAAGACAATCATTTAAAAATTAGAGCCATGAGCAAAAACATTAAGCAATGTAGAGTGGTTTCAAAGGAGGACAGGACAAAGGGGTTTTGTTTTAAGGTCAAAGTGTAGGACAAAAACCAATTCCTGTAAATAATGACCCTTGAAAGTCCCTTAAATCACCTATAAAGTACAGTATATATGGTTTTACATCCTCAACTCTTGATATGTACAAATGACAGAGGCATGCAGTAATGTGAAGAAAATAAGGAATAATGTACAGAAAAATAATGAGTACATGTGTAAAACATAAACTTCCAGACTTTTTACTTTCTTGAAGAGAGCTGAGAAATGGAAGAATAAAGAAGAAAATAAAGGAAAACTACAGATGGTTTCTTCAATTGAGCACCAGATCAAGTACTCAGTTTAGAATTAAGGGGTATTTTGTACCAAAAAAAAAATGTGTCTTTAAATACTAGATGATATTTAGGGCAGAGACCATGAAACACTTACAGGGAGAAGAGCTGCATTAAGTTTTCAGTCTCATGCTCACACTGAGCTTGGTTCCCTGATGGGAGGTGGGGAAGAATCATCTGCCCTATTTTGACTCTGTTTACTTTTCCTTTTGGTTTTCTTCCTCTCCTTCCCCTTCCCTTTAGCCCTCCCTCTCTCCCTCCCACCTCTCCCCTTTCCCTTAAGCCAGTGTGGTAGGCAATGTAATATAGTAGTAAAAAACACGGGATATGGTTGCATCAACTTAAATCCCACCACTCTCACTGTGGACCTTGGAAAAGTTACTTAGTCTTTCTATACCTCATGTATAAAATGGGGGCAATGAGAACATGCCTCCGTGTTTTGTGATGATTCAACAAGATAATTCATGCAAAGCGCTTAGAACAGTGAAGATACTTATCACCACTATTACAGCTATTACTACTGCGACTACTATTAGCACTGTATGATAAAGCCAAGAGGGTCTCAGTTCTCTGGGGACCTTTATTTATTTCCACTTTGTTCATTTCCTCCCAATCCCCGGTGTTTGTTCTGTTTGTTTGTTTTTCTTTTAAACCCATCTTTGACTGGTTTGTGCCTTATGGAGAGAAAGCCTCTTTTGATTCTTTCTTCAGGAGTTACACTCCATTCCTCATTCATTCATTCAACATATGTTTATTAAGTGGCTTGTATGTCCCAGGCATAATTCCAGGTGCTGGAGATATAGCAGAAAACAAATCAACACAAATCCCTGCCCTTGGGAGCTACTATGCCAGTAGGAGAAGGAAGCTGTGAAGGGGAAATTTTCAAGCTCCCTAGTTCATCATTCAAATTGTGTTGTCTTTCTCCCCTCTCCTGCTCCAGCTTGCTTGTCTCTAATTTCTTGACGCCACGTCTTTGGTTTATGTGTGACTACCCTAGGTTGTCCCAGAAAAGATTTCAGGCAGCTTCCTTGGCTTTTAACCTCATTGCTTCCAAATGACTTGTTCCGTCCCCTGCCACGTGCAGTGATGTTTTCCTAGATGCTGTTCACCTTTTCCAAGCTGGATCCATCTCCTGCCTGGTCTTTCAGAGTCCCTTCCTTTGGTGGAGGCAACAAATCCCAATTTAGTATCACTTGTGATTATAATTAATGTGCTGTTTACTCCCTCTTCCAGATCATTAATGAAGACGTTAAGTGAGACCAGAATGAAACCGTGTTTCCGTGGCATCCTGCTAGACACCTTCCAACAACTTGACACCCTGCCATTTGCTGTTTCATTACCCTTTGTTTACCTTGCGAGCCCAGGCCCTTGCTTCTCAAGGAGGCAGGAAGCCTGATATTTCTACTGCTGCAGAGATGCCACTTAAAGGTGGAGCTATTAAAACCTGGCAGATTGTCAATACATCCTTTTGAATGTGAATTAAATGTGGATTATGAATAGAGCATTGTCAGTAAATACTTGGTTGCTCTCCCTCCTCTCAGATGCCTTTGTTTTCCCTGGACTTTCTGCAGCTGTTCTGTCTTTCCTAGAGCAGAGAAGAGTAGATGGTTGGATCAGCGTAACTATGAACTGGAAAGTTACTGTTACATGTGAAGACTGTGCTAGATGGATTGCATTCATAGCCCCTGTTTTTCTCCCTTCCCTGTAACCATGCCCTCCCCATGTAACCCTGCAGAGCCCCCTTCCACTCTGATTCTGGCCCAGCCATGTGACTTTCTTTGACAGAGGGATTTTAGCAGACATAATGCAGACATTGGCTTGAAAAAAGTCACTGTATCTCTCTGCTTGCATTCTTGCACCTTCCACCACTGTGGTGAAAACAGGCCTGGGAGAGCCTGTTGGGAGATAGGACACACAGAGCAGAGCCCAGTCACCCTAGCTGCCCAGTCAGGACAACTAGCTGACCTCCAGATGCATGAACAATAAGTATATTGCGTATGAGGGCTTGTGGTTTTTTGTTACACAGCAGTAGCCATGGTAATAGAAAGCTGATACAGTAGCACACATCTGGAGTCTCATGGCCTGGAAATGCACTGATTTCTTTTTTCTTTTTTCTTTTTTTTTTAAATGAGGGGCAGATACTATTATTATTATTATTTTTCTTTTTCGGTACGCAGGCCTCTCACTGCTGTGACCTCTTCGTTGCGGAGCACAGGCTCCGGACGCGCAGGCTCAGCGGCCATGGCTCACAGGCCCAGCCGCTCTGCAGCACGTGGGATCTTCCCAGACTGGGGCACGAACCCGTGTCCCCTGCATTGGCAGGCAGACTCTCAACCACTGCGCCACCAGGGAAGCCCTATTATTATTTTTTAATAGATCTTTATTGGAGTATAATTGCTTCACAGTACTGTGTTAGTTTCTGTTGTACAACAAAGTGAATCAGCCATATACATACATATATCCCCATATCTCCTCCCTCTTGCACTTCCCTCCCACCCTCCCTATCCCACCCCTCTAGGTGGTCACAAATCACGGAGCTGATCTCCCTGTGCTATGCGGCTGCTTCCCACTAGCTATTTTACATATGGTAGTATATATATGTCCATGCCACTCTCTCACTTCGCCCCAGCTTCCCCCTCCCGCTCCCCATGTCCTCAAGTCCATTCTCTATGTCTGCGTATTTATTCTTGCCCTGCCACTAGGTTCATCAGTACTATTTTTTTTTAGATTCCATATATATGCGTTAGCATACGGTATTTGTTTTTCTCTTTCTGACTTACTTCACTCTGTATGACAGACTCTAGGTCCATCCACCTCACTACAAATAACTCAATTTCGTCTCCTTTTATGGCTGAGTAATATTCCATTGTATACATGTGCCACATCTTCTTTATCCATTCATCTGTCGATGCTTCTATGGTCCTGGCTATTGTAATAGTGCTTGTTTTCCACATAGTGTATTCTTGACGCAATCCTTTATAAGAAAGGAGAAGGAAAAGTTTTCTAAGTAGAGATTCGGAAGTACAGAATAGATCCTAGCATCTGGCTTCAGGCTTTAAAAAGCAAAACCAGAATACAACTTCCATTGTTTTCAGCTCAAGATTGTTAAAGCAGGTACGGAGCACAGGTACTGTGTGTGGCGTGTCATAGGAATTCTGACAAGTACAGTCACCTGTATGTGGGGAGGGG
Organism: Stenella coeruleoalba; assembly: GCF_951394435.1. Taxonomy (NCBI): domain Eukaryota; kingdom Metazoa; phylum Chordata; class Mammalia; order Artiodactyla; family Delphinidae; genus Stenella; species Stenella coeruleoalba. The sequence continues at coordinate 50,922,828 of NC_137149.1, forward strand.
CTATGGGAGCTGCAGCATTTGCAGTGCACTGAGAAACTCCTTTTCCCAGTGAAGACAGAAAAGAGAAATGAAGGCTGTCGCAAGAAGAACATGAGTGGGCTTCCCTGGTGGCGCAGTGGTTGAGAGTCCGCCTGCCGAGGCAGGGGACGTGGGTTCGTGCCCCGGTCCGGCAGGATCCCACAGGCGTGAGCCATGGCCGCTGAGTCTGCACGTCCGGAGCCTGTGCTCCGCAGCGGGAGAGGCCGCGGCAGTGAGAGGCCCAAGTACTGCAAAAAAAAAAAAAAAAAGAACACGAGTGCTAAACAATTGTTTGCTGCTTCCCTTTCAAATATTTACCTCCTGAAACTACCCCATCACTCAGCCCGTGGTCGAAAAATGTCCCGTTGGTTTGTGGCAACCTAGTGATACATGGCCTTAGTTGGATGGGCTAAGCCTGGAAAAGCTCTGTTTATGCTGCTGTTTATACTTCCTGAGCGGAAGCCACACGCTCCTGAAGTGTGGAAGAAGCAGCCTCTAGTTGCTCCCTGGGGCCTTTCGCAGCCAGGGCCCCTCTAGGCTTCCTCTTCACGGCTAACACCCAGCCCTAGGACCTTGCTAGCAACAACAGGGTGGGCCTCAGCCTGTTAGACAGGCAGAATCCCAGGTCCCTCCCAAGTCCACTGAATTCATATCGACATTTTCACAAGAACCACAGGGGATCCGCGTGCACGTTAAAGTGTGAAAAGCAATGCACTAGGGGAATTCAGAGCTTTTCTAGTGTAGTAAGTTATTTCTCTTGGGGTCAGCTACCTCCTCTAGACGGTGGGCTTCTTGAGAGCAGGATCACGTCTTTTGGATTTTTGTATCCCCAGCACTTCGCGCTGTGTTTGAATATAGTAGGAGCTCAAAACAAACCTGTTGAACTGTAGTGAGTGGATGTTACTGGGCAGCCAGACGCCTCAGGCTACTCCACTACCTACAGACACACCTTTTCTCTCCACGATTCCTGAGCCTCCTGGAGTGGACGCCACCTTGAGTGTGCGGATTTGCCCAAACGAAGCAAACTCTGCACGGGCTCTGGGCAGCTCTGCACACTCCAGAGATCTAGGTTGGAACATTGTGATGTAAAGCACGGCATCAAGTACCTCGGAATAAGCAAGGTTGGGACCAGAGTCCCGCATATATTGGAATGTCAACACTGGACCCAAATTAGGGCCCTAGTGAAAAACTCGCTAGACATTTAAGAGAGGACATAGAAATAGACCAGCGGGCAGGAAGGGAGAGAGAGTGAGGAGGAGGATGGTAAGAAACCAGGGCGGGGCTTCCCTGGTGGCCCAGTGGTTGAGAGTCTGCCTGCCGATGCAGGGGACACGGGTTCGTTCCCCGGTCCGGGAAGATCCCACATGCCGCGGAGCGACTGGGCCCGAGAGCCATGGCCGCGGAGCCTGTGCTCCGCAACGGGAGAGACCACAGCAGTGAGAGGCCCGCGTACCGCAAAAAAAAAAAAAAAAAAAAAAAAAAAAGATAAACCAGGGGGAATGACAGCAGGGGAGGGGAAGGAAAGAAAAAATAGGCCAGAGCTTATGGGACCTAAATTTTACCTTCTTATTTTCTAGTGGAACTTCGAATTTTTTCACCCCCCCCCCACCATGGTATCATTGACATTAAATATCCAATCTCCTCAGGCCCACATCAACTTGAGTAATATACTACAGCCAAGGTTGGCTGCATCTGCTCTGTTCCCCCTTACTCAATTCAAGTTAAGAATGCTCCCACCATACATTACTATTGGGATTTAAAAAATGATTTATTTTGCTACACAATTCAGACCTTTGAACCATGCTGGATGCTGGGTGGTTTGTTGACATAGTAGTTAGGGATAAAAGGAGAGTTTGGGGGATTGTGGAATTTTGACTTTCTATAAATCATTAATTTTATTGTAGTAAATAGAGGTCACCTCCTGGAACTTCAATAGCCTGCCTTGAAAAATGGTATGAAACTATCAAAGTCCATCAAAAGGAAAAATAGGACAAATGGAGTAGAGGGGAAATAATATTTTCTCAGTTGCAGCCAAGGCCACAGCAAGAATATGGTCAGTACGGTCAGAGCTACTTTGAAGAGGTCAGCCAAAAACTTTCCCTTGCTTCTTTGAGCATATTGTATATCACCCTGCCCCAGAGGAGAAACTGAAGATGAAGCATGGGGCAAAGTATCTGAGGAGGGTGGGGCCTTGGATGTTCAGTTCTGCCGTGAGCCTAGAAAGGCTAAGGCCAGAACATACTCCAAAACCTATGCCCTGACTCGGCTGAGAATAACATATATGGCAGGCGTTGCAGACGCAAATACAGATACGGGGGCCATGGAGGGCAGGTAAATGATAAACCAGACTGGGAAGGGTGTATTCTGAGCTGAGATACTCTAGCTTGAGTTCTACAACACATTTTCAACTGCCTTCCTTCTTGATAGTAGAGGCAGTAATGCATGTTCCATTTCCCAGCCACACTTGCAGCAAGGTGTGGCTGATACGACTCACTTCCAACCTTTAAGATGTTAGTGGAAGTCCCTGGAGCGTCTTCCTTTCTCATATGCAAGGACAGCTTTGCCTGAAGAGATTTTGTCCTTTGCCCCTCTCCGTCCTCCACCCTCTTTTCTTGTCTGAAACACATATGCTCTAGCTGGATGTGCAGCAGCCATCTTGAGATCATGAGGACAAAACACCACATGCTAAAGATGGCAGAGCAGCCAGCCAGAGGAGCCTAGGTTCCTGATGGCATTGCTCAGCCTCAGTGCCAGCCTCAGACTTCTGAATCCTGGACATCTCATCTTGCTGCATGAGAAAAACTAATCCCTTGTTTAAACCCTGGTGGTCAGATTTTCTATTATTTACACAGTGATATACTGCCCCCTAGCTCTATCCATTGTTGCCATGTAGAAATGATGGCCCAGTGTTGCCAGATCTGATTTTTCAAGAGAAGATGTAAGTCTAGATTACTTTTTTACATGTAATTTCCCAGTTGGCAGTTGGGAATTGAGCCCAATAGAGATAATTAATTGAATTATTTGAAAACACACTTCCAATTTTTGTGACCTCTGATTTATAGAATGTTTACTCTGGGCCAGGTATGATGCCAAACACTCTATGTATCAATAGATTATTTCATTTAATCCTTACAACAATGTTGAAAGGAATGCTATTATTTCTTCTGTTTTATAAGTGAGGAAACTGAGGCTCAGAGGTTAACTTGCCCAAGGCCATAGGGCTGGTAGGGAAAGTGCCTGTCTTTGGAGCAGGCATGGCTAATTATTATGGAATCAATCATCTCTTACCACAGTAACGCTGCTTAACAAACAGCCCCACACTCGATGGCTTACAATCAGCATTTATTCTCATGCTTCCAGGTCTGTGGGTTGACTGTGGTTTGGGCCTCAGTGACTAACTCTGCTTCAGGCTGTGGGTTCTGTGGGACTGGCTCCAGGCTGGGACTCAGGTTCGGGTTGACTCTATGTATATTCATCCCGGGGGCCAGGTTAAGGGCAATGGCCACACAGGGGGGACACCAGAGTTAAGAACTAAGCCAAACGGGCTGGCGCATGTAAAGCCTCTAGCCTTGTTGTGGCTAGCGTTCCATTGGCCAAAAACAGTTTTGAAGCCAAGCATAACATTGACAGAGCAGGGACACAGACTGGGCCCACGGTGGGAGGGGGAGTAAGTATTGCTCAGCGACAATTCAAACAATGGCGATTTTACTACACAGCCTCAGGAGAAGCTGCCTTCGTTGTCATGAAACAAGGACTCCTTTTGTTCCCGTTGCCTGTTTGCAACGCTGGCACATGGTACACAGACCTGGAAAATGGGGCATGAAGCCATCCGAACTCATCTAAAATCATTTCGTTTTAGAGCTGTCATCACCCTTTGATGATGTTACACCCTGCAAATTGTGATCCAGCTCTAGCTTCCAGGAGGCAACTGGCAGAAGTTGGGGAGGAGTCGGTGGGAAGGTATCCCAGCTCCTTTCTGAGGGAAGAGCTTTTATCCCATTCCAGTTTTGACGTCCCTCCCCAAACACGGGCTTCATGCAGAGAGATGGATGTGCTACCTGAGAGAATCCACCCTTGCCAGTTCTTTAAAGCAGAGGTTCTCAAAGGGGACAGGGGTGATTGTGCCTCCAGGGGGCACTTGGCAACATCTGGAGGCATTTTTGATGGTCACAGCTTAGGGAGGGGGTGCTACTGGCTTCTAACTTGTACAGGCCAGGGATGCAGCGAAACACCCTGCAATGCATAGGACAGAATTATCCAGCCTGGAATGTCACTAGTGCCAGGTACTCTAGAGACGTGCTTGTTGGCCTCCCAGTCATCTCTGCAAAGGCTTGATTTAATTTCTAGGTATCATTTTGTTTACCTTGAGAAGGGGTGGTGTATGCACATCACAAAATTCAGAAAGTGCAGTAGGGTCCATAGGGAGAGTGTGTGCCTCTCCAGCCTCCCGGCGCCCCCTCTCCTCCCCACCACTAACCCTGGTTCCTTATGCTGTTCCCTCCAGACAGCCTCTGGGCATGTTTGAACAGACCCTGTCAGTGCTCCACTAATGTCCTCCCTCCCCTCCCTTCAACACCCCAAAGGCTGCTCTCTGTGAACCCTGAGATTTCCCTCCTGGGGCTATTTGCTCTGGTCCTGGGAGCAGCTTTGGCAAGCAGGAATGACTCGAGAGAGTGAATGTCTTGGAAGTAGCTCACAACCAAAGACAGATGGAAAGATGACGGATAAACAGCACAGTCCCCTGACCCCGCAGGTGAGGTAGTAGTGAGGTGAAGTTCACGCCCTTTTCCAGACTCCCCCAGCAGATTTGCACTCCTGCCTTCAGTGGTAACTCTTGATAATGCCCTTAACTGACTCTCTTTCCTTCCCTGCCTACCTAGACATCCCTTGCCTTACTTCTCCACTTCCTATTGGAGTTTCCTGTGGTCACAAAAAATGACATACACTTATATTCTTCTCTTAAAGTTTGATTCTGGAGGAATACAAATTCAGACAGCTATAAATATATAAACATATATGTAATATACACATATAATGTAATATGTATGTGTGCAATGTAATATATACATATATGTAATACATGTATTATTTATTACCTTTGGTGTGCATTACATATATGTATATAATATACCACACATGTGTATTACATTACATATTGTATACACATATATTATATATTACATTTATTACATACATGTGCTATATGTGTGTATAGACATATATATGACATGTATATATTACATTATACATATTGAATGTTTGTGTCCCCCTAAAACTCATATGTTGAAACCCAGTCCCCAATGTGATAGTATTAGGAGGTGTGGTCTTTGGGAGGTGATTAGGTCATGAGGGTGGAGCCCACATGAATGGTATTAGTGCCCTTATAAAAGAGACCCTAGAGAGTTCTCTCAGCCTCTTTCTACCACACGAGGATACAAGAAGTCAGCAATCGAGAAGAAGGCCCTCACCAGAACCCGATCCTGCTGGCACCCTGATCTCGGACTTGCAGGCTCTAGAGCTGTGAGAAATAAATTTCTGTTGTTTGTAAGCCACACAGTCTATAGTAATGTTTATTATAGCAGTCTGAATAGACCAAGACTGTATGTATGTATGTACATATGTATACATACACGTATACATATATATACACACATATGAATATGTGTATATATCTATTTTTTACATGGATGATAATATTCTTCATCTTGCTTTTTCACTTAATTATACATCTTGTTAATTGTTCCTTATCAGCATAGAGAGTTATCTTTTTCTTTTATTTATTATTATTTTATTGGCAGCATTTGTATTTCATTGTACAGATATTCCATAATGTATGGACATCTGGATAGTTTTCAATCTTCTGTGTTTATAAATGTTACTGAAGTGACTATCATATATTTGATATAATTTCTTACAGTGGAACTGCTGGGCCATGTGGCATGTGCATTTAAAAATTTTGATAGACATTGGCAAATTTTTTCCCATAAAACCTATACCAATATATATCTTCTCATCAGCAAAGTGTAAGAGTAGGAACTCAGTGCTGAAAAGATGGAACCAAATATTTCTGCTCCCCTTGTCCATGCTTTGGTCACTGCTCAAAGCATTTTTCTCTCTTCTGTATGTTGGAGGTGGACATGACCATGGAACCCCCAGGCTGTGGAATTACAGATGAATGAATGCAGCCCGGAGGCACACAGACAGTGCACTTGAAGCTGTGCGCGCACGTGCACACACACACACACACACACACACACACACACACACACAGCATAACTCCCATGCCCATCCAGTTAGTTAGAATCCTTGTTGGTTAAGTGTCGTTGAGGAAGAAGGTTCTGAACTCCACAAAAGTGAGGTTTCCAAGACAGATTCAATGATGAGATACTGAGAGGATATATGCATTTCATGTGACAGCACCCCCTTGAAATGTAATGAAGACAATGCGTTTGGAGCACTTACTATGTGCCTGGCAGAGAGCCAAATGTCTTCCTGTGTCCTCTTACCACTTCACAACCTGTGTTGATGATGATGTTCTTATCCTTGTTTTTTTTTTTTTAATGGGGAGACTGAGTCACAGAGATACTGATTGACCACATATCAGTGGAGGGAAGCAGTTCAAAGCATGGTCTCTGTAATCCAGACTGCCCGGATTAAAATCCTGACTCTCCCTCTTTTTAGGCGGGTAACCGTAGGCAAGTTGCCCTTCCTCTCCGTGTCTCAGTTTCTTCCTCTGTGAAATGCAGACATTGTTGTGAGGAGTAGATCAGTTAACAGATAGAAAATGCTCAATAAAGTTTGGATATCACCTTTGTCAATCTGACTCTTCAAGATGGAATTTTCATCACTGCATTTGACTGTATCCTAGTAGTCCAGTTCATTTTCTTTTAAATAAAAATAAAATGTATATGTCCAAGATTTTAAGAAAATAAGTGAAAGAGATAAAGCAGAAGTTTTATTCCAGAAATTCTCAAACTGCTCTTAAAAGTGTGGCTGGAACCACCGTCATACCTGAGCAGCCTGGATGACTAGGAACAGATCCCACCACAGTGAGTGGCCGTGATGGAGGCAGAAGTCAGCACTGACTGCTATGCTTATCTGCAGAAATCCAGGCTCTCTGCCTTCTAGAATAATTTGATCCACACCATCTGGCAGCTTGAAAGAAGAAGAAAGAGCAGAAGAGAAAGAAGAAACAGCAGCCATGGAGCATGAATGTAATTCCCAATCTGAGTTACGCACTCTCATGTAATATGAGCCAAATTTAAATATGTCAACATCTCAACAATTGCTGATTTTTCAAGTGCTATACGATGCATCTGGCAGGCGCTCGTTGAATGCTCTTCAACGATGGTGACGCAAATGTATTTACTAAAATATAGTGTATTGAAAAAATAAATAGTATATTGTGATGTCCTTTAGTTTGCGTTTGCATAAATTGGCACTCTCTGAAATAAGTGGTTGAGATTTAAAAGAACATGATATATCTTTAAATGTTCAAAGAATCATAATTATAGAGCTTACGAATCCTTTCGTTCATTTCCCTCATTTTAAGTGTAAGAAAACTTAGCCCAAGATTAGTTTTTTTGTTTTGTTTTGTTTTGTTGTTATATTTTGTCTTTATTTCTCTCTGCCAGACACTGTTAAGCCAACTCTTAATATAAAAACTTTTTGGTTGCCAAGATTAGGTTTTGATAATGAGAGAGAGAGAATAGGGTGTGAGCCAAGCACCCTGGGATCCCAGCAGGGAGGAAAATGGGGGAGAAAGGTGAAGGTGAGTGGAAGCTGGACCACTCTGGCTCCTGAAGCATCCTTCCTTCCTCCTCTCCTCTGTGGTGACTTCCTGGAGAGGAAGCAGCAGTGTAACTGCTAACCAGGTGTAGCTCCTCTGCTTCCTGAGATGGAAGCTCCTCTGAGATGGAGATAGTGTACCTGTGGTTTATTAAGAAGGAGTCTTGGGATTGGAACCTGTAAACGGGAAAGGCAGAGGGGGAAGTTGAGCTGTGATGCCTCCACAGAGCCCCCAGACAACTCTATGGGACATTCTGAAACCAGGGTGTGCCTTCAGATTGTCCCAGACTGAGATAAGGGAACCAAGCCTTTATATCCCCACATTGGCCAGTCATTAGATGTGGGTCACTGCAGGTGAGGGGGCTCCCTTCTGCTCAGGTGGTTCCTGAAATGAGCTGACAGCTGAGGGCTGGATGCCAATAGCACTCTCAGAACCGAAGGAGAGCCCTTCATGCCTAAAGGAGTCGTGGGCATCACATCACAGTCCCCATCACACCAGGACAGTGCCTGGCACAGGCTGAGCCATCAGGAAATGTCTGTTGAATGGATGAACCCACCTAGAGCCTCAGGACAGACCTACAAGGGACAGAATGGGCTGTCACCTTTACAGTGTGATGTAGAGGTACAAGAAGAGATCAGTTCACCTAAGGTAAAATAAAACTCCACTCTACCTGTTTCTCTAGTATCTGGAATCTCTCTAGATTCCTGGGCAATGGAGGCACTCCTGAGCAAGGTCTACCCCTACGACGTGCAGTTGCAAGACAACTCGCAGTACTATGTTGAACGTTGCTCATTAATTTCCTTCTTCATTTTGAGCACTAGAAAACGCAAAGCTAAATTTGCACCTCATCTATAATAATGCATGGAAATTTGGAGCTGCAAAACTATTTTCTTCATCCCCCTACCCCCAAACTTGATATCCCATTCTAACGTATAGTTTCCCTGATTCTTATGTTTTAGCATTTATTTATGTCTTACTATTTTAATTGATGTATTTCTGATAGCCTCTGTAAGCTCCGTGGAACAGGCCAAATATGAACATATGCATGCTGTAAGTTTATTATCTTCTCTCGACAGTTAGTAGTTGGGACCCAGTCTCACTCACATTGACTCACATTCTATGACATCAAGGCTAACGGATGAGATCAGCAGGATTATTCTGGGATCTTTAACGGGATGTCTTCATGTTGAAATGCTCTCTTTTGGCTCAACAAAACGATAGTCATCGTATCTTTAGGCGGTAAGAAGCTTTCCTCATAAACCCTACTTTTGTGAACTTTTATATAATGCAACTTTATTTCCTGGATTTAGTTTATATATTAAATATAGGTTTTAAAAGCACTGTTGTCATCTCTAAGGCATAAATAAATATTTTCAACCATAGTTTAGCAGTCTTGCTTTAAAAATGCCAACATCCAGATCCTTCAGTGTGGGCAACAAATGCTTCTTGTCGCCTCGTCTCTGCAGGGTGGCAGCACTGGTCTCTGTAGGGTTTACAGGTGACCCTGGCCTCTGTCCTTGAGGAGACAGCAGCAGTGATATTGTTAAGGCAAAACTGTCCTTGAAAAGCCTGCTCCCCCATCCAGTGTTAATTCAGGCAGCCAAGAAATTGAGGTCTCTTGTCTATTTAAGTCTGGGAAAAACTTGCTTTCATCATGTTTGAGGTGAGTAATAAAAACAAATCAAGAAGTTGTATGACTTTGTTTTGGTGGTACTTTGTTTTTTTAATTATTTTTTTAAATAGAGGTATAGTTGATTTATAAAGTTGTGTTAGTTTCAGGTGTACAGCAAAGTGATTCAGTTATACATATATATATTTTTTCAGATTCTTTTCCTTTATAGGTTCTTACAAAATATTGAGTATATTTCCCTGTACTATACAGCAGGTCCTTGTTGGTTATCTAATTTATATACAGTAGTGTGTTTATGTTAACCCCAAATTCCTAATTTAGCCCTTCCTTCCCTTTTGCCTTTGATAACCATAAGTTTGTTTCCTATGTCTGTGGGTTTTTTTACTTCTGTTTTGTATATAAGTTCATTTTTATCATTTCTTTTTTTTTTTATGGAAGCATGGAAGCAACCTAAATGTCCATTGACAGATGAATGAATAAGAAGATGTGGTATATTTATATGATAGAATATTACTCAGCCATAAAAAAGACTGAAATAATTTGCATCCATGTTGCCATTTGCAGCAACATGGATGGACCTAGAGATTGTCATACTCAGTGAAGTAAGGCAGACAGAGAAAGACACATATCATATGACACCGCTTATATGTGGAATCCAAAAAAGAAGTTGGGGGCTTCCCTGGTGGCTCAGTTGTTAAGAATCTGCCTGCCAATGCAGGGGACACAGGTCCCAGCCCTGGTCTGGGAAGGTCCCACATGCCGCGGAGTGACTAAGCCTGTGCGCCACAACTACTGAGCCTGTACTCCAGAGCCCATGAGCCACATCTACTGAGCCCATGTGCCACAACTACTGAAGCCCATGTGCCTGGAGCCCGTGCTCTGCAACAAGAGAAGCCATTGCAATGAGAAGCCCCCACTTGCCACAACTAGAGAAAGCCCACGTGCAGCAATGAAGACCAAATGCAGCCTAAAATAAATACATTTATTTTTAAAAAATAAAATAAAAAAGAAGTTGTACAGCTTTTTTTTTTTTTTTGGTTTCTTTTTTTGCAGTACGCGGGCCTCTCACCGCTGTGGCCTCTCCCGTTGCGGAGCACAGGCTCCGGACGTGCAGGCTCAGCAGCCATGGCTCACGGGCCCAGTGGCTCCACGGCATGTGGGATCTTCCCGGACCGGGGCACAAACCCATGTCCCCTGCATCGGCAGGCGGACTCTCAACCACTGCGCCACCAGGGAAACCCTGTACGGAGTTTTTGATGGGACTTAGACCTGCTGCAGTTGAATGGTATTAAAATTGTAGGATGAAGAGTGAATTCTAACTTACACTGCTATAGGCTGGGCTTTTGGGAATCCACCCCTGACATATGGGTGGTGAGGCTTCCATGGGGTTTTCGATCCACACAGATATATACGTGCCATTGGACTCAGACACTGTATATCTTTCTCAGAGCAGAGCTAAAGTTCTCTCAAGTCCATAACTGGCTACATAGTTTAAAGACCTTTCAATCCTCTGGAACATGGATCTTTACTTTCATCTTTTATTTGTTCATTTCATCTATTCATTCAAACAGTATTTACTGAAACTTTACTATGCCTCAGGCACATAGTGAGATCGGTGAAGAACTAAACAAGAAAATACAATGGAGTGTGAAAAGTATTAGGATGGAGGACATGTGGGGTAATATAGGAGCCCAAAGGAGCAGCAGGGAATATATCAGAGAAAATAATGTCTAAGAGGAATGGAGTTGGGGAGAATGTTCTAGGCAGAGGAACGGTGTGTATGAAAGCCAGGAGAAAGTCTCTCTCGAGAATGAGGTATTTGTGGAGTAAACGAAGTCCAGTTGGCTGGATCCCCAAGTGTGAGAGAAGGGGAGGGATGGAGGCAGGTGAACTGTGGAATTAGGCAGGTGCAGGGGAGGGATTCTAGGCTTTATTCTGGGGTCCATGGGGAACCATTTTGAAGGGTCTGAAGCAGTACAATGACACAATTGGATTTTTTTTAACGGATCAATAACCTGGGCAAGAGATTATTGTCACCTGAACTCACATGGTGACAGCAGCAAAAGAAGCGGATGCACTCCAAAGGTGCTTAGGAAGCAGCATGTCCAGGCTGGGGTGGTCCTCCAGCCAGACCCTAGTACTGGGAAATTGGGAGTGAGGGGCTGAAATGCCTCCGACACAGCCTCCCTGCCTGGGGTCCTGCTGCCACAGGAGTCTCCATGGAGCTCAATCTCCTACTGGATTGTACCCAATGTAAGACCTGTTTCTCAGGAGTGACTTGAAATGAGAATGAGATCTCCAGGGTAGATTCTTGCTCAGGAAAACTGCAAAACAGAACCTCAAATTGCTCTGCATCTGAATCCCTATGCTTTCTCTAAATTGGCCTGAGGTTGCTCCCACCCTGACCTTGGTTTCTGTTGTAAGCTCTCTTCATTCTGAGCAAGGGAGAATCTCCTCCCAAAGCAGGCCGAATCTTCGGTTTCAGAACCTTCATCAGGCGCTTAAAAAAGAAGCACCTCAGGATTTCCCTGGTAGCGCAGTGGTTAAGAATCTGCCTACCAATACAGGCGACACGGGTTCGAGCCCTGGTCCGGGAAGATCCCACATGCCGTGGAGCAACTAAGCCCATGCGCCACAACTACTGAAGCCCACGCTCTAGAGCCCGTGAGCCACAACTACTGAAGTCCGTGCGCCACAACTACTGAAGCCTGCACGCTTAGAGCCTGTGCTCCACAACGAAGAGTAGCCCCACTCGCCGCAACTAGAGAAAGCCCATGCGCAGCAACGAAGACCCAACACAACCAAAAAAATAAATAAAATTAAAAATAAATAAATAAAAATTTTAAAAAAGTAAAAAAAAACTTCCATGTATACCCTGAATTGTACAGCTATATTTTTTAGTGAAAGAAAAACTTTTCTATTTTTAAAAGCACAGTTTTATTTTAAAGAGGGATCAACTCAGTTCCAAAACACAGTAAAATCTGAAAATTAGAAGAATACGAAAGACCCACTCAGATTATTGAACAGGTTCTGAATTAGTGAATATCCACGCTATCTGTAAGGCAAAGTAGATGTGTCACTTTCAATACTGACCAGTAACACAAACCATGAGGAGACGCTGTGCAGCCAGGAGAAGGTCTGCAAAATCGACCCAGGGGATTATAATCATTTGTAATCAGTCCTTCAGTTAACAGGGCACGAAAGGAGGTCGTAAAGAGTTCAGAAGTGTTTTCCCAAGGAAGTTAAATATACCCCTCCCACCTCGTTTGCTTACAGGGGCATTTCACTCAAGGAACCCAAATTTTATTCAAAGAAAAAAAGTAAGTTTCAGTCTTTTCTCTTTTCCAATTTTTTACAAACTAGAATTAAAAAGCGTCCAAATGAATAAGCTTCTGGTGTAAAATAGGAAACAAACAAACAAACAAAACCCAAACCTAAAACAAAAGGAGTAAAGGGAAGAAATCAAATAACCATGAATAGTCACTGAACACCGCAAAGGGACATGGATTAAAGAGGAGAAAAGAACATGTTTTCTGTTTTCAGGAGCTTACATTTTAATCAGCGGCTGACAATGTAATTTAAAAAAGAAACAATGCTGGCCAAATGCCAGTATTTGGCTAAGATTTTTATTTCTCCTTTTAGTAGTAGGTACAAAAGAATAGTCGTTCCCAGATTCTGGGTCCTCCAGCAAAATGTTTTAGAAAGCAGCTTTCTAATCATTCTAAAAACTACTCTTAAGAAGAAAAAACGAAAACAAATTAACTGCTCAGGAGATGCCGGCTCATCATAGAAAAGCATTTAAAACTACACAGAAGCAAAAGAAAATAAAAATTACCTATAATCTTACTATTCAGAGATAAAGTGCTACTTTTTTACATTCTTTTTGTATTTTTATATGCATATATTTACTTGTGTATTTATTTGCCCAACTGTATTTTACATATTGTTTGAAACCTGTTTTCCCCCCTCCTCTTAATAATAAATCAGCTTCCCTGGTGGCACAGTGGTTGAGAGTCCGCCTGCCGATGCAGGGGACGCGGGTTCGTGCCCCGGTCCGGGAATATCCCACGTGCCGCGGAGCGGCTGGGCCCGTGAGCCATGGCCGCTGAGCCTGCGCGTCTGGAGCCTGTGCTCCGCAACGGGAGAGGCCACAACAGTGAGAGGCCCGCGTACCGCAAAAAAACCACCCCCCCAAAAAACAAAAACAAAACAAAAACAAAATAATAAATCAGCAACACGTTTCTGTGGCAATAAATAATCACAATATCTATGAGGTCTTCCACTGCATGGGTATCCCGTAATTTAGTTGGCCAATCCCTACTATTGGACATTTAGGTTATTTTTTTCCACCAAAAACAATGTTGTAATCAATGGTCTCCTTGCATCTCTCTGTACATCTTCGATTATTTCCACAGGAAATGATATTAATGGATGAAAGAGCATAGCATATACATGTATGAGAAAAGAGTCCTCAGTTTGAATGAAATTCAAAATATTTAAGAAGTAAAGCTGATGAGGTCTGACAGATGTCTGAGTAGCTGTGTGATCTCAGACAAGTTAGCTACTGAGAGTCACACAGCGGAGAGAATGACCACCCTGTGGCTGTGAGGATGGTTCAACGGAATAACACATGTAGGTGTTGCCAGCGGAGTGCCCGGCACATAGCAGGTGCTTTGTAAATGTCAAGTCCTTTCCTTCCTCATCCCCACCTAATATGAAATTATCATTCACAGAGAGAGAGAGAGGAAGAAGAAGGAGAAAGAAGAGAAGAAGGAGGAAGAAGGAGGGAAGGAGGAAGGAGAGAGGGAGAGAGGGAGAGAGGGAGAGAGGGGAGACAGGAGGGAAGGAGGGATTAAGAGAACAGGGAAGGGGGCTATAGGAGAAAAGTCTCATGGTATCTTTCATGCTTTTTTGTTTGTTTTCATGGCTAGAGTTTCCCCAGCCTAGCATGGAAGCTTTACAGTGCGTTACTTTAGAATTTCAGTCCACCCTTTGGGTATTATGAAAGGTTAAAACCCACACAACAGGGCAGAGTAAAGCTTGTTTACTGCAAGATTCATGTCTGGTCTTGAAAGGTATTTTCCTCCCCTGCCCCACAAGCACTGATGAAAAGGAAGATGGATGCTACACTGAGGGCGTGGGTGATGCATGCAAATTGGGTTCTGCATGGGCAGGCTGGGGTGGGGAGGGCTTCTTCCTAATCCACATGCACACCTGGATTCAGGTGCCCAGGTGACAGCCAGACAAGCTCTTTCCCTGCCCCCATCTCCCATCCCACCTTCTCTGGAGACTCTTTCCCAGGCAGGGATCTCCTAGGAGTCCTTTAAACGTCAGAACACATTTCAGTCAACGGCTGCCTTTCCCAGGGGTATCTGCATTTCAGGATGTAGCTCTCTCTGTGGGATGCAAGGGTTGTCAGTATTAAAATGTTTACTAATCATTCAGGCAGCCTTGCTTCCTTCTCTCTCCTTCCTTCCGGAAGCCTTTTTTTGAGCACATGGCATTCTAGGCTGTGTCCCACATTGAACCGCCATGGACAAGATAGACAAGCTCTCTGCCCTCTTGGAGCTCACTTTTGGATGAAAAGAGAGACAAAACCCAAGTACACAAATATACGTCCAAATACGAAGTCACTGGGAGAGTTTACTCCGGGTAGGATGGTCAGGAAAGACCCCTCTCCCCCAAGAGGCAGTGCTGTTTAAGCCCCTTGCAGCTTCTTTGTTATCCAGAAATGAGTATGTCAATCATTACATCACTGGGGAGTGGATGCTTTGGTCTATTTTAATAATAATAACAACCTTCACTTATTGAAAACCTACTACATGCTAGGCAGGCTAACAGGTCTTTCGTTGTAGCTAGTCTTTATGACAAACCTTTGACATAGGAGTGACTATCTCCAAAATTCAGAGAGGTTTTCCCCAAATCATACTAGAAATAGTGGTAGAGCAAAAATCGGAACCCAGCTCTACTAGGCTCTATAATCAGTGTCTTTACTCAAACACCGTATCCCCTCCCTTCCTTAGAAGTAGGAGGTTTGTGACAGACAGCAGGTTGCCCTCAAACTCTTGTTCCACAGGTGGTGAATAGTTTAATTTAGAATTTACCTAGATTAGTTTCCATGCAAACGACAAAGGCTTTTTCTTTTGCCCCATTTGCAAGATTCTACAAACCTTGAATTTCTCCCTGATTCTCTATAACCCTTTCCTGTGGAAGAAATAATCCAGTTGAGCCAACTGATGTTCACTTGCGTTGCTAGAGACACACAACACTGGTTGGCGTGGCACCCTGTCTCCTCCCTTCCTCTCTTCTCCTTCCTCCCCTGTCCCATATTGGTTTGAATTTAACTATCTCAGGTTTGCGCATCTTTCCTTATCCTGGAGTCCACCATCAGTACAGATCCAAACAATAGCCCTGTACTCTGGTCCCCCTGGGATGGCATTTATGGAAATTATGAGGCCTCTAGTAGGACACAGGAACATTGAGCGGAAAGCACGGTTTTGCAAGGAAGCATCTGATATTTCACCACTAGAAATCTGTTCAGAGCTTTCTCCTACAATACAGATGCCCTTTTAGGAGAAACGCCTTGAGTGTTTCCAGCTAATAACTTAGCATGGATGAATATCGTTAGCGTTTACATTTATATGGCATTTCCCAAAGTACTGTACCTTAGCTTATATTAAGCCCGTGGTCTTCCCCCAAACCATGAGTTGGGCCACAAACCATTGTTTCCACTATAGACAAAGCAGCATGTAATATTTATCTGTAATGATAGGTAAACAGCCACTGACCCCAGGTTACCCTGCTGGTAATTGATCCAACTGAGACAGAAATCCAAGGCTTTGGAAGTTGAGTCCAAGTGCTCCTTCCAAATACTGTTTAATGCTACAGATCAATTTATTTGGGTCTTGCTGCGGCAGCTGGCTGGGAGAAAGGGTTCAGGGAAAGCAGGACATAGGATAAATAGAGAAAGTGTGTGAGGATTGACTAACTGAATGAATGAATGACTGATTCACTCATTCAAGCATAAATTTCACAGCCTTTTACTGAACACTGTCACCTACTGTATGATACTATATGAAAGCCTAAACACAGGGGGATAATACTTGTAGACGGCAGAGACCTGCTAGCATTCTCTTCTTTTCCCTGGCTCCACAGGTAGACTACGTTTCCCAGCCTCCATTGTGCCCTGCACCTGCGGTCTAGCTAATTGAATGTGACTAGAAAACCTCTCTCCTCCCTGCTCTTTTCCTTTAATGTAGATGAGCACGGCGAGCTTGGAAGCTCTGAATTATTTTATTTCTGCCAATTTGGAACACCCATTAGACATACACTTCTATGACATTAAACCACTGAAAGTTTGGAGTTTATCTTTTACAATGATTAGTATTACTAGTGCTTCTTAACCAGGTTGTAGGAAAGAATTAAGACCTAATGGCCTAAGGCATCCATTGTAGGGAATGAATTAACTTCTCTCCTGTGCATCTAAAATGGTACTAGTGATGTACTATTCTTAGGAGAATTGAGAAAATAGTCACCCACACAATTTTCTGTTTCTCTTGTGGAACCCCTGTTGAGAAAGGCTAGATACACTTGAGCAATCTCTGTCCTCAAGGGTTTTTTTATAATCTAGCTGTAAAAATTGGACAGATGTACATATCTCTACAAGGGAAATTCACGTGGCTTCACTTCTTCCCCTTGACAAGCCTGTGAAGGAGACTTTATCCTTGTCATTTACAAACAGAGAGATTATGAATTAAGAAAATAAATGCTCAGGCGCTCTCAGCTAGGAGGTAGTGGAGCGAAGATGTGAACCTGTGTCTGAACCTTTGCTTTCCTAATCGTACCTCCCAAACCCTCAGGGACTCTTGCTTATGCCAGGAAGGACTCTTTATCCAAGCCAGTGCACAAGAAGCAAGTTTAATCTAGTCCGCAATTCTCTGTATGGCCCACAAGGACCAGAGGGCCCAAGACTTTTATTTTCAAGGGCAAAGGGAACACTTCCCTTCTGGAGAAGACAGTTTTCTCCCCAGCACCTCTGGTCTTGGTCACCCCTGAGATGATCTCTCTTCATGAGCATTTTCCTACCCTGGGCCTGCTTATGGGAAAGGGATAATAACATCACTAAAAACCGTTTATAGAAGCGAATCAGTAAAAAGAACAGTCATCCTACATTCTGACTTTAGGAAAAGGGGACTAATTTATGGAAAGTTTGGGAGGTATGATTAGGAAAGCAAAAGGTTGTCAGTTTACAGAGAGAATTAGGTTAACTAACAACCATCTTCCAAAAGCTTAATTAAGTCTCTCAGCCCTCAAGTGAGGCAAGGAAATAATTGATTTCTGCGCTGCTGATGGGGAAAGTGATGGGGGGAGGCAATCTGCCCATGGCCAACAAGTGAAACAGCATCTGTCCTGGGATTAAAATGTAAGATTTTCTAGCTCTTGGTCCTTTGTTTCTCTTTTGAACCTGGGATGCTCAAGGCCCAGAAAAATGTTTTGTGTGTGAGAACCCCAGAGCAGGACCATCAACCGAGACACTCCATGCAAATAAGAGACCAGATAGTTAAGGATTCACTCCTTAGTAATTCTCTGTCCTTCAAAGAAGTAACACAAACAATGCACTGCTTCTGAACATCAAGGCCACATGGGTTCATTTTAATAAGTACTGGTACTTCTCATTAGAAGTCCTGCCCATCACATAGTGACTTGTGATGCCAGAAAACATTTGGAAATCTTAAAATTTAAAGCAATGTCCAGAACAAACTAGAGTGAAAGGGAGAGATGAAAGGGGAAAAAAAAGAAAAGAAGAATGAGTAGCAGAGGAGGGGAATAAAAGCATTCTAGAAGAAGAGTTCTTGAATTCGCCAATTACTAAATGCTTACTCTGCGCGAGGAGATTTCCAAATGTTTCGCACAAGAACTCCATGTCATAGGCATTTAATTACTTTACATGGATGTGAAAACTGAGGCTTAGATGGGAACCTTCTAGTCCAAGTTAAGAAGGAACAGGACCAGTATTGGAATCCAAGTTTGCAAGTCAGCCTGTTACCATAATATGTTTAAAAAACCAAACAAAACCCAAAACCTCCCACAAAACAAAACAACCCAGTCTTGTCCACCTCTTGTGTGTCTTTCTCCTTTACCACTCACCCAAAACGCTTCACTTCTGACACTTCTGGTCACCACACGTGTGTGAGTTTTTCCCCCACCAAGCAATTCTCTGACACCAGCTGGGTGTCCTATAATTTAATTCAATGCTGACACTGTCTATCTGGAGACAGTGTCAGATCCCACAGGCTCAGGGCTCAGCCCCATGAGACTGACCCCCACTTCAGATGCCAACTGCAAGTAGCAGGTCCCTAGGTTACTTACAACTTCCGTCCTGGTTGGCTACAAATCAGATGTTCCCACGACTTCTTTCCCCTTGGATGTGATTAATTTGCTCGAGTGGCTTACAGGACTCAGGGAAACATTTACTTAGGCTTACCAGTTTATTCCAAAAGGATATGATAAAGGATACAGATGAACAGCCAGGTGGAAGAGATGCGTAGGGCAAGGCATGTTGGGAGGGGCGGCAGAGCGGCTTCCATGACCTCTCCGGTGCACCACTCTCCCCGCATCTCCACCTGTTCAACAACATAGAAGCTCTCAGAACCCCATACAACTGGAATTTTATGGAGGATTCATCGCATACACATGACTGATCATTGACTCCATTTTCAGCCCTTTTCTCTTCTCAAGAGAATGGAGGAAGGGGCTGAAAATTCCAAGCTTCTAATCATGCCTTGTTGTTACTGGTGCCCAACCTTCATCCAGGAGCTGACTCAGAGTCACCTCATTCCAACAAAAGACACTCTTATCACCCAGCAGATCACAAGGGTTTAAAGAGCACTGTTGCAGGAACTTCGGTCAAAGACAAATGTTAGAACAAAAGGTGCTCCTAATGCTCTTCTCACTTAGGAAAGTACAAGGGTTTCAGGAGCTCTGTGCCAGCAACCAGGGGCAGAGACCAATACACATTTTCTAATATCTCACACTTAACAACTGTGCTGTACTGCCTTCCACCTGCAGATCTGCCTAAAAGAGGCTGGGAGGAGGACTGTTGGAATCCTGTGCTAACATGTCTATTTTTCTCCGCTTGTCTGAAAGCTCCTTGAGAACTGGAATCAAGATTTAGTATCTTTGTCTCCCCAGAGCCTAAAGTAGATTGTGAAAGCAATGAATGTTTGTTGCAATGAATAAATGAACATCTGCAATCGGCCACAGGCTATGAATCAAATATCTCCAATATCTCACCTTCTCATCTAATCCTGAGTCATCTGTGGGCTCTGATGCTCTCAAAATATAGGTAACATTGGCTTGCCTTCCTCCAACCTCCCCACATCCGACTTTATGGGCTGAGGAAGTCCAAACCTCTCTCTGGAGTGTCCGGAAATTTTAGGCAAGTCACATCTGGATTCTGAGGTTCGGTTTCCTCTCCTGTAAGTGAGTGTTTTCATTTAGAGAAGGAGGGCAGACAAACGCCTACGAGGGTCAGGCAAGTATGGAGAGCGAATGATGCAGGTATTTGGTGTAAGACAATCGGCAGTGGTGACAATGATGACCAACAAGAAAGGGTCCCCCAGGCACAGGAAGAAACTACGATTCGTCTTCAGCTGATCGTTGTGTGGGGATGAGGGCTCAGTGTGGCCACATTTCCAGTTTTTTCCAAAAGATGTAGAAAGTCTGGATTTTTATGTGAAAGTTTCCAACTCTTAAATGTTGGCACAAAAATGTTCAGAAACAGAAAGCGAGCCAAACTCAACACATCTGTGTGCCGAAATCAGCCCATGGACCTCCAGGGTGCAGCCTCTGGACCAGATGTCTGAAGTCTTTTCCACTCTGAGAGGAGTTGGCCTGGTGACAGATTGTCCCTTCAATCTGTATGTTTTTTGCTCTCTGGTCTATTTCTGCTCTAGTTTAAGCAGAGTGGACGAGGGCTTAAGTGTAACCGTGTTTATAAACACCCTAAAGAATTCCATATGGTATGCTGAATGTGAAGCTGGCTTAATTTGAAAAGATTAAATGTACTCAGGCAATTGCAGAGTTGTCTGTTTCGTAAATCAATGCAATTTGTCGGTGGCAGGCCGGGAAGGGATGGGCTTTGGGAAACGCAGCTGGTGTGACCAGCAAGCCCAGTAGTGGGAGCGCCGAAGGCAAGTCGTGTGGTTGCAGCTCTCCTGAGCACTCACACCTCTTCCTCTTTGCAACACACACACACGCGCACACACACACACACACACACACACACACACACACACACACGCACGCACATGCGCGCGCGCGCGCTCCTTCTCTCCCCTCCCCCACCCCTGATTTCATTTCCTTCTTCTTAATTTGAACCTTATCCAAATGAAAAAGATTTCCTTTACACACTCAGGGACAATGTGGGAAATGCTTAGCAATCTGGGACCAGGTATCTCAGTGGATAGTGGCACTTGGAGTCATGAAGAAGCCCTCAGTTAGGAACCTGAGTTCCTAAAGCAGGCCTGCCTCTGACATTAACCAACTGTGCGAGCTTGGACAATCATTTCCTCTCTTCACGCCTCATGTCCTTATCTGTAAGATAATGGGAATGAATTTGGATGTCTTAGGTCTCCTGCGGCATTAACAATATTCATTATCTTTGATCCCCCATGAGGCAGGAAAGGGGAATCTCTCCCGTTTTCTCCTTTAACGTTGTTTTTGCTTCAGACAATGGGCGGCAACCTCTTGGCCTCATGTCTAGGTGTGGGAATAACCTTGGTTCTTCCGTAGAGCCACCTTAAGCAGGTGGGTGGGAAGCCTGGTCCGAGTGTAAGGTGGACCTTGAGGCATCTATGGATCCCATGCAAGCTTGGAACAGAGGCCCCCTTGCCTTTTTCTCTGTCATTTCTGGCACAGTTTCAACAGTGGAGAAAGTGTCAAACTCATGTGATCAAGTTCCCCGATCAATACTTCTTAACACTTAAGAACACAAGAAGGCAGGCATGAAAGAGGAAAAGAAGAGGGGAAATCATATGTGAGTTAGACTTTTGGTCACAAATAAGAGAAAAGCAAATCAAACCAACCTAAACAATAAGAGGATGATTTAACAAATGTGAAGAGAATCCCAGTGTAATACCAGCAGCTTCAGGAATGGATAAATCATCAACTCACTGATGTCATTAAAGACCCACATCTCTTTCATTTTTCCCACTTTGTATCAAGGCAATTCTCCTCATTGTAACAAAATGGCTGCCATGGCTTCAGGTATCATGTCTTTACACATCAATGTTCCTCTTGTGCATACCTTTTATTTTCCAATAAGGACACCTCCTCAAATACTTCCTTTAAAGTCACATTGGCCAGAAATGAATCACATGCCCATGCTTAAAACCAATCATTAGCAAGGAAATAAAATTATTGTCATTGGCTTAGAACCCAACAATCCAGATTTACCCTGGAGCTGGGGAGAGACCCTGCCTCCCCTGAGGTGCAGAAACCCCATACCTGAAAAAAAATCAGGGTCTGAATTCAAAGAAGAGGGATGGGGACATGACTGTTGGACTACCAATAGCATCTCTTTCCTAACCACCCTCCCACCCCTACCTTGGGGTTGGGAAAGAGGAGGGAAGGAAGAGTAGAAAAAAAGAGGAGGAAAGAGAAAAGCAGGGAGGAGGATAAGGGAGAGGAGCAGCTAGACTTTGGTTTCAATCCCAGCTTTGTCATTTCCTAGCTGTGTGTTCCTGGCATGACCCTGGGCCTGTCTAAGCTTGGGTTTCCTGACTTGTAAAATGGAGGTAACGTGGGATTTTCATGAAATTAAATGAGAAGATGGTTGTAAGGTGCCAAGCACAGTTTCTGTCACAAAATAATGTCCAATTAATGTTAGGGAGAAGAGAAATAGAAGTAGGAGAAGAAGACTTTTTATAGAGGGCTTTACAGTGTATACAAGATGCTTTCACAAATAGCGGCCCGTTTCATCTGACAACATATCAGTAAGGTCACAACTGGCACCTGTTTATGGCTTCCTTTTATGGAGGTTGAAATTGCAGACCAGGGACCGTACATGTTATCCGGCCTAAGGTAGTAAGAGCAGTGTGGAGGTCTTCAAAGTCCAAAGCCCCAGCAATATCCAGAAAAAAGTAGTAAAAAAATAAAAAAGTGTAGTGAGAAAAAAAGCATATTATAATATTTGGAAAACACATTTTGGGGAGGGAGAAATCCTTACAATGAAAAATCTTTCCACCTCCCAAACCTCCATCTTCCTCTACTTAGGACAATTAGATTCAATTCAACAAGCATATTGAGCACTCACTGCGTACAGGGCAGGTGTCTGTTCCCCAGAAGATGCAGAGGAGGGTAAAATACACTCCCTGTACTCAAAGAGCTCAGAGTCTTGGAAAAGCACGGAGTTATTTTACTGATATAAGCTTTTCAAGATGCAAAGTGTTTGAGTTAGTACTCTTTTTCTTCAAATGTGCACCACCTAAGTCTTATGGTGTCTTGCAGCCCAAGGCCCCTCATGGCCAAGGGTGAATTAGACATTGAGTCTGTAGGGGAGGCTGTTGCAGTGGGGTTGGCTTAGTCTCTGTGGTTCCTTCCAAATCGAATATTCTGTGAGGATAACGGATGCTTTGCCAGAAAGGGGTTCTGGGAGCTCTGGTGCCCTGGAAGATGATGTAATCCCCCTCACTGGGCCAGCCACCTCCTTTCCCCAGCCTTCCCCAGCCTGAGCCATGGTCAAGCTGCCAGCCCCAACCCAGCAGGACTCCCACTTAGAGTGAGTGGGGCTGTGCTTCAGCCAGGTCTGACCGTGGCTGGTCACCTCTGGGCTGGAGGGCTCCTGGGGAGTGGAGGTCTCAGTGATTTGGCCAGAGGTCTCAGTGATTTGGCCACACTCTCCAGACCCTGTTGGGCATCCTCACCTGAAGAGGATTTCCAGTCCTTTCCCAACGGAGGCTCTTAACCTCTCAGACCCAACCCCACTCCCTGTTCTAAGCAGAACTGATCTCCTGGGACGTCTGGTTCAGAGGTAACCTGACTATGGTGTATGTGGTGGTGAAATGCCCAGCCGTTCCAGTGCACAGCAGGAGTGCAGAGCCTGGGCAGCCAGGGGATGTGGATGTGGGTCTGAGCTGGTGGAGGGACAGTCAAGTGCCGGGGAGCAGGCTGGCACCATCAGAGGGGCTTGTAGAGGCCCATGGGACTGGTTTTGAACAGCAGGCCCCCCTCTTTTTTTTTTTTTTTGCGGTATGCGGGCCTCTCACTGTTGTGGCCTCTCCTGTTGCGGAGCACAGGCTCCGGACGCGCAGGCTCAGTGGCCAGGGCTCACGGGCCCAGCTGCTCCGTGGCATGTGGGATCTTCCTGGACTGGGGCACAAACCCGTGTCCCCTGCATTGGCAGGCGGACTCTCAACCACTGAGCCACCAGGGAAGCCCAGGCTCCCCTCTTTTTAAGGCAGCCCCATATTTTTCTTAAAGAGCCCATACTTTGGAGTTGCCCTCTGACCACTGAGGCTCTATCGATTGCCCAGGCTCCCCAGGTTTACTTGAAGACATGTGCAACTGAGCCAGTGCAGAGCTGCCTCTCCGTCTTAGTCTTTTCAGGCTGCTGTAACAAATGACCATGGACTAAGTGGCTCATAAACAACAGAAATTTATTTCTCACAGTTCTAGAAGCAGGGAAGTCCAAAATCAAGGCACCAGCAAATCCAGTGCCTGGTGAGGGCCCACTTCCTGGTTCTGTCTCTTTTATAAGGGCACTAATCCCATTCATGAGGACTTCTCCCTCTTGACTTAATCACCTCCCAAACATACCACCTCCTAATACCATAGGAACCCAAGTGAGGCCATAGGATTCATTGTAACAAAGTAACACAGACAGACAGCACCTTGTTCTCTTTTACAAATCTCCCCAGGAGAGGCATCGATGTTGCCTATTAGTCATTCTTCCTGTTAATACCTGGGCTCTGGAGTCCCACGCCCTTCCCCCCTCCCCACTGTTAGTCCTCAGACAAGGTATGTAGCTTTTCATGTATAAAAGGGAAAAGCTGTGAGTGTTTAAATCCTTCAGAATATAAACAACTTGAGGACAGGAATTTTTATCCTTTTGTACACGTGGTAAATCCCCAGAGCCTGGAACAGTAAAGGGCATATATTAGGCACTCAGCAAACATTGGTTGGATATTGAATAAAATGAAACAATCCACTCAAAGTGCTTAGCACATTGACTGCATATGCACATCATTAATGCTAGCTATTGTTATTATGAGTGGTTTAGAATCTTCCTCAGATGGCGTTTAAGAGAATACGGAAATACTTTATTCATTCAGTCAAGATATAGTTATTGACTGGCTAGTGTGCCAGGCGCTCTGTCAGGCTTGAGGGATACAGCAGACACATTTGCAATGAAGTTTATAGTCTACTAGGGGAGATAGACATTGAACAAGCAAGTATAAGTGTGCTGAGGGTTACTCTGAGCTCTGATCACACAGTGTCTGTGTGATAGGATGGGATTGGCTGTACTAGGAAAATTGGACTGTGTTCCAGGCTTCATTTAAACCAGATTCCCTTCTGTAGGTGTATTAGTTAAGGTAATGCTAACGACTGTAACAGATAAACAGATCAGTGATTAACACGAGAGAAGTTTATTTCTTGCTCACATAAATCCCTGAACAGGTATTTCAGATTAGTAGACAACTCTCTGCCAAACAGCGTTTCAGGGACCCAGGTTCCTCCCACATTGTGGCTCTGCCATCTTCAACATTTGTTTTCCAAGTTCCCTACGTTCCTCTGCATCAACCTGGTGGGGGTGGGAGTGGCGAGAGGGCTTGGCAGGAGGGTTTTAGGGGCCAGATCTGGAAGTACTGAGCATGACATGTGCTCCCACTCTATGGGTTAGTGGTTAGTCCACAGCCACACCAAACCACAAGGGAGACTGAGGAATGTCATCTTGCCTAGGATTTGAGGACCTCTGCTGCAATCTGCTCTTCTGATCACCAAATAGCCTTCATACACTTTTTCCCATGCAGAAAATACACTGACTCCCTCCATAAAGGAGACAATTGAAAGTCCAGTCCAGTTACTGTGTCCGGCTCAGTGTTCTGAGTCTCCAGATGATATATAACATCTCCACAAAGTCCAGATGCAATATTTCATGCCCACTGATCTTTAAACTAAAAAGACAAGTTATCTATCGCCACCCTCCATGTACCCCATGTGCTATGATGGAACAGGGATGGGACAAGGAAACAAGCAGTCCCATTCAGAAAAGCACGGAATGGGAGTCATTGGTCCGTAGTCCATAGATTATACAATCCTGCCAGCTTTCTTGATTAGACCAGAATTAAACTCCTTGGGGAAAAATCCCCTCATCTGTTGTTCTCTATGATCTGTTATTGTATTGACATTTTGAGCCATTTGTTGTGGGGTGTATCTTATGAATATAGGATGCTCAGCAATTTTCCTGGCCTCTGCCCTTTAGGTACCAGTAGGTAGAGGCATCTTTGCCCCAGTTGTGACAATCAAAAATGTCTCCAGGGCTTCCCTGGTAGCGCAGTGGTTGAGAGTCCGCCTGCCGATTCAGGAGACATGGGTTCGTGCCCCGGTCCGGGAAGATCCCACATGCCGCGGAGCGGCTGGGCCCGTGAGCCATGGCCGCTGGGCCTGCGCGTCCGGAGCCTGTGCTCCACGACGGGAGGGACCACAACAGTGAGAGGCCCGCGTACCGCAAAAAACAAACAAACAAAAAGAATGGCCGGGGACCTGCCCTTCCCCAAGTCGATCACCTTCCTAGCTTTGTACCGATCTTTTCAATGAGAATCCCCCCTCCTCAGCATCCTGTCTCTGGAAAGAAGCTGCACACACACACACACACAAGTTCTTATTTAATAGAGCCAACAAAGATTTCAAGCCATCAAATGAGTTAAGATGAACCAGAAGTATATGAATTAAATTTCCCCTCAAGTCTTATAGAAATCCAACAAATAAATTAAATGCACGTGGATTTCAAAAATCAAAGGCTGAAAAAGCTTGAGGCAAAGTGCATTTGACATTTGAAATAATAGAAACTTGTGAGGAGGCGTGTAGCAAGATGTGCGCTTACCTGCTGTAATAGGGGCCTGACTCGCTGTTTATGGAGCATAATGGCATTGCAGGGAAATTCAATACACCTCTCCAGGCACCAGGTGTGACTTGAGTG
This sequence comes from Stenella coeruleoalba, assembly GCF_951394435.1. Lineage (NCBI taxonomy): Eukaryota > Metazoa > Chordata > Mammalia > Artiodactyla > Delphinidae > Stenella > Stenella coeruleoalba. The sequence continues at coordinate 50,949,465 of NC_137149.1, forward strand.
CCATCATTTAGAAGACAATGTCAGCGGGCTCCAGCTCAGCCCTCAACCCAGGAGGGCCGTGATTGCTGCAGGTCTTAGTTCCTGCAGAGTTACCCTTTTCTTTTGGAAGGGTTTGCCTACAGCTCCAAAGTAAGCATGTGAAAGGGTCTGGGAATATGTTGAAAGAAGCTGAAAGATGTTCTCGTTGTGGCCTGGTAATTCCACTTTGAAGCATTTAGCCTAAGCAAGGACTTCTGAGATGTGGCCAAAGCAGCATGCACAAGGATATTCATCACTAGATTATACAACACAGTAAAAATTTTAAAGCAATCCTATGTCCAGCAATAGGAAATTGGTTAAAAAATTGTGGTAGATGCTGTTTAACATAGTAGTTAAGACAATAGATGTGAGTTTGAGACCTGGCTTAGCCACTCACTAGCTTTGGCACCGTGGGTCAGTTCTAGCTGTAACCCAGCTGAGCTTCTGCTTCCTCATCTATAAAACGGGGATGATACATTACCCCATGGGTCTTTTGGAAGGATGAAATGAGACAACATGAGTAAAGCCCTTATGTAGTACCTGATCACTATGAGTGCTTAACTAATGGCATCCTAACTATGATTTTATATATGTATATATCGTATGGGATGTTCGTATATGTATAGTACTATACAATATAATTTGTAGCTGCTATATAATAACAGTTACAAACTACATTGTTTAAAAAATATTTTTAATGGCATGGAAAATACCCATAATATCATATTAAGTAAAAGAAACAGTACAGAACTAAATGTAAAATATAACTCAATTTTATTAAAATAGATATTAATGGACATAAGAGAAAATACTGGAGGAAACCATCAAAATGTTATTAATGACCTTCATATCTGTTAGGGAGAATATTGGTGATTTAAATTCTGTTCTTTGCACTTTCCTCTATTTTCAAAATTATCAACCTTGATCACATATTACTTAGTGTAATTTCCTTTTAAATAACATCCTATTAGTTTATATTAAATAGAGTTGAATTTAAAGAAAAGAGCAAAAAGAGACCCATACTTTTATCACTCAGAAAACTGTTGGGAAAAAAAGCAACATATAAACATGGTTAGAAAATTGAAAGCATAGAGAAGTACAAAGTTAATAGTGGAGTTTTCCATCTGCTTCCTCCCTCTGTCCATCGCCCACAAAGGTAAATACAGTTGATAGTTCCCTTCAAGGCAGGAAAAAGACACTGTATCTATCAGTGCAAACAGATCCACCTCATTCTTTTTTTTTTTAACATCTTTATTGGGGTATAATTGCTTTACAATGGTGTGATAGTTTCTGCTTTATAACAAAGTGAATCAGTTATACATATACATATGTTCCCATATCTCTTCCCTCTTGCGTCTCCCTCCCTGCCACCCTCCCTATCCCATCCCTCCAGGCGGTCACAAAACACCAAGTTGATATCCCTGTGCTATGCGGCTGCTTCCCACTAGCTATCTATTTTACGTTTGTTAGTGTATATATGTCCATGCCTCTCTCTCACTTTGTCACAGCTCACCCTTCCCCCTCCCCATATCCTCAAGTCTGTTCTCCAGTAGGTCTGTGTCTTTATTTCTGTCTTACCCCTAGGTTCTTCATGACATTTTTTTTCTTAGATTCCATATATATGTGTTAGCATATGGTATTTGTCTTTCTCTTTCTGACTTACTTCACTCTGTATGACAGACTCTAGGTCTATCCACCTCATTACAAATAGCTCAATTTCGTTTCTTTTTATGGCTGAGTAATATTCCATTGTATATATGTGCCACATCTTCTTTATCCATTCATCCAATGATGGGCACTTAGGTTGTTTCCATCTCCGGGCTATTGTAAATAGAGCTGCAATGAACATTTTGGTACATGACTCTTTCTGAATTATGGTTTTCTCAGGGTATATGCCCAGTAGCGGGATTGCTGGGTCATATGGTAGTTCTATTTGTAGTTTTTTAAGGAACTTCCATACTATTCTCCATAGTGGCTGTACCAATTCACATTCCCACCAGCAGTGCAGGAGTGTTCCCTTTTCTTCACACCCTCTCCAGCATTTATTGTTTCTAGATTTTTTGATGATGGCCATTCTGACTGGTGTGAGATGATATCTCATTGTAGTTTTGATTTGCATTTCCCTAATGATTAATGATGTTGAGTAAGTGGTGCTGGGAAAACTGGACAGGTACATGTAAAAGTATGAGATTAGATCACTCCCTAACACCATACACAAAAATAAGCTCAAAATGGATTAAAGACCTAAATGTAAGGCCAGAAACTAACAAACTCGTAGAGGAAAACATAGGCAGAACACTCTATGACATAAATCACAGCAAGATCCTTTTTGACCCACCTCCTAGAGAAATGGAAATAAAAACAAAAATAAACAAATGGGACCTAATGAAACTTCAAAGCTTTTGCACAGCAAAGGACACCATAAACAAGACCAAAAGACAACCCTCAGAATGGGAGAAAATATTTGCAAATGAAGCAACTGACAAAGGATTAATCTCCAAAATTTACAAGCAGCTCATGCAGCTCAATAACAAAAAAGCAAACAACCCAATCCAAAAATGGGCAGAAGACCTAAAAAGACATTTCTCCATAGAAGATATACAGATTGCCAACAAACACATGAAAGAATGCTCAACATCTTTTAATTTTTATCAAATGTTATTTATATCCTATTCTAGGAAAGCTGTTGCTTTTAAAGCTCTTTAACCATCACCCCAATCCGTACCATCACCCCTCCCTCCCTCCCCTTCCAGCCCAGCCACAGTTAGCAGTTTGATTCGTGGGTCCCTTCATATTGATTCCTGTACATTTACTTGCGTAACAGCATTCTCAAGCACAGCAATAGTGTGGGGCTTTTCTTTTTGATGTAAATTGTATCACACTGTACACGTTAAGATTAACCATGGCACAGTTTTCTATAGTACAGATGTATCACAGTGTATTGAACATTTCCCCTATGAATGGATATTTAATCTTATTCCAGTTTTATTTATTATTTTTATAATCAGAATGAAATATTAATTATTTTTAATTTGCCTTTTATTAAACCTAAATATATATATAGATTTATATATAAATATAAATCTATATATATAAATTTAAAATGGGCTATTGGAAGCAGTTCAATGTGGTTTCTTGGTGTTCATCTCATTTTGGACCCTTTGAGTGAACCTGGCCTGTGCAATCTCACCCACACGAGACCTCAGAAATCAGCAGTCCATCCCAGGAGCTGTTCCAGGCTCTGTCCATTTGCACATACACCACCTAAAGTTCTCCCTTCCCTGCACACATCCCTTCTTCTCTGCCCTCCGCTTCCCACATCCCAGTTCCTGCTTCTCCCTCTAACCAGGAGGTTAGAAGGCCTGTGCAATGGCTGCCCCCCAGCCATTCTTTAAAACACTCTGCCTAGTCAAGAGGTTACAGAAAGGTACAAGTAATTGGTAAACAATACCCTCTTCCTTGACCTCATCAGATTAATTTGAGAGCCCACCAGTACTACAGGGATGTGTCAGAAAGCTCGGGGGCACCCCAAATTTAAAAATCTTTTAATTAAATTTCAAAATTTAGAAATTTTCTCATTCAGAAAAATTAATTGGTGACATCGGAACTACCCAATTTGTCCTTCTTACTAAGATAAATGAGTTAATTCCAGCCCAAAGTAGCCCAAACTTGATATTTTCTTAAGTCATTTCAATCCGAAGGTGGCTACATGTATTATTTCCATTAGGCTTTGTTCTGTTTTTATTTTATTTTATTTATTTTTTTACTTATTATGGAGATTTTCAAACACTGAGAAAAGATGAAAGAGATGTATAGTGAACACCCATATATACAGCACCTTAATCCTACAACCATTAACATTTTGCCCTATTTGCTTTTTCACGTGTCAATCCATCTCTCTACGCACCTGTCATCCCATTTTATTTCTTAGTGGATTTCAAAGTAAGTTGCAGACATCAGTAAACTCTATTCCTAAATACTTCAGCATGCCAGTTATTAACTAGAATTCATTATTTATTTACATTTTTTTCTTTTCCAGGAAAAAATGATATAAGTGAAATGCACAAATCTTCCTTGTACCATCCAATGGGTTTCGACTAATATGCTCGTTTGAGTAACCAAATCCCACCAAGATATAGAAATTTTCATCCCCACAGACCTTCTTTGTGTCTTTTTGTAATTAACCCCCTCCCACCCCTTACCCCAGATAACAACTGTTCTAATTTCTATCACTATATGTCAGTTTTGCCTACTTAGAATTTCATATAAATAGAGTTATATCATAAACTATTAAGTCAAGTTGCTATGGCTTCCTTTTCTAGCTACAGGCCTCCTAGTTGATACAAGAACTATTTGAAGCTGATCTTTCTTGCCTTATATTATAAATTGGAATTCCTTAGGAGCACATTGAAAATGGAAGTGAAGGCACTAGTGGAAATAATAACCTAGTTAATGCCTTGCTAGAATGGTATTAAATATGCTACAGAATTATTCTGCTTAATAAAGGAACATTCAGTGGAGAGGCTTCCCAGAAAAAATACAAGCTGTATTTTGGAAAGAATCTGGTCCTACTTGACTTACCATCCTGCCTGTCAGAACCACATGGGCCTGCCCTGTATTCAGTGTGCTATGATTTTGTCCATCCTAGTGTTACTTCAAACCAAGTTAGAAGTCAAAACAAAATTCCACTGTTCTGCTCAGAAGATCCCGGTACACCCTTTTGACCATGAACAGGAAGGTCTAAGCTCAGCTATGGTGATGTTGGAGGTGGAGCAGGTCATCAGTAGGTGGCGCTCTTCCTCTGAATCATTACCCAGACGTGCCACCCACCCCCAGCTAAGACAGAAACCAGCCAGCAGAAAGGCCCAGGCTTCTGAAAGTGACAATAAAAGAAGTCGTTAGGTGCTTTTAGTTTTGAAGACTGCTTGACTGACCTTGACTGGAGTCCTTCGAGAGCTGTGTTTCACCATTTCCAGGGCCTGTTACCTGGAAGCAGAAATCTTAGGTACCCTAAGACCAGAGTTTATGGGATCCTATTGAAAAAGGATGCTTGGTACATACCAGTGTTAATCAGTACTAAAAAGTTTGGGAAAATCTGGGAAGGTGAATTGGAAGACTTGATAGAATCTGAATGTTAACCAGAGATATTAGGATTAGGATAATTTTACTAGGGAAGAAATATAATTCCACCCTTTATTCTTTTATTCATTTTTTCAGTTGTCAACATTAGGGGGGGAATGGAGTGTATAATTTGTTAAGAAACAGCTGTTGGATGAATTGGGATATTGGGATTGACAGATATACACTATTTATACTGCGTATAAGATAGATAACTAATGAGAACCTACTGTACAGCACAGGGAACTCTACTCAATGCTCTGTGGTGACCTAAATGAGAAGGAAATCAAAAAGAGGGGATATAGGTATACGTATACCTGATTCACCTTGCTGTATGGTATAAAGTAACACAATATTGTAAAGCAACTATAATCTAATTAAAAAAACAAAACAAAACAGCTATTGGAGTCAGGCAGACCTGGGTTTCTACTGGAACCATTCCCTGGGTCTCAATTATTTCATTTGTAAAACGAAGACAATATACTTACATCATAGGGCATTTCATTCCTTGATTCAACAAACATTTGTTGAGCACCTGCTGTGTGCCAGGCACTGCTCTAGAACTGTGGGTACCATGTGAACAAAACAAGATCTCTGCTCTCACGGAGCTCTTGGGCAGCCTGTATTTTCGAAGATGGCTGTGTCCATATATTCCATCCCATATTCTCTTCTTTTTTTAAAATTTAACTTTATTTTTATTTTATGTCAAACATCCTTGCAAGCAATGAAAACAAACCAAATCATGAATAAATGTCTATTTAAAAAAAATTACTTTACTGAAGTGTGATTGTCGTAGAAAACGCTATACACATTTAATGTATACAACGCAATCAGTTTGGGGATAAGTATGTACTTGTGAAACCAGCACCACCAGCAGGCCATAGATATATCCATCACTTCCCAAAGTTTCCTCCCGTCCCCTTTATTATTTATCTTTTTATGGTACAAATACGTAACATAGGATCTTAGCAAATTTTAAGTATATAGTACAGTTTTATTAGCTATAGGCATATTTATATATATATATATATATATATATATATATATATATATATATATATATATATATATGCTGTATAGTGGATATCCAGAACTTATTCTCTTGCAGAACTGAAACTTTGTACCTTTTGACCGTCATCCCATTTCCCCTTCCCCTCAGTCCCTGGCAACCACCATTCTGCTCTCTGCTTCTATGAGTTTGACTTTTTTAGATTCCACATATAAGTGAGATTATGCAATATTTGTCTTTCTGTGTCTGGCTCATTTCACTGAGTATGATGTCCTCCAGGTCCATCCGTGTTGTTGAAAACGGCAGGATTTCTTTCTTTTTCTCTTTTAGGGCTGAGTAATATTCCATCATATAGACAGATAGCTAGGTATAGATATATATCAATATCACATTCTCTTCTCAAATTATGACACTGCTGGCATTTCTCTGTCTTCTCGAAACAGGACAGGCCTACGACTGTGGTGGAAGAGGTGCTGTATAACTTTCAAGTATACATCATAGATGGTGAGACAACATTCTCTTGGCCCTCTCTTGAGACATGTGCCTTGGGATCCCTGAGCTGGCATATAGGCAGTCCAGCTACATCGCTGCTGCAGTGCTGGGGGGATCATGTGGCGGGATTACATAGAGACATAAAAAGATGCCCAAAGAGCCCCACTCGTTCCAGCCTCCGGCCTTTGAGTCTTTCCGCTGAGGCCCCAAAAGATCAGCCATCTCCACTGTGCCTTATCTGACCTCTTTACCTACATAGTCTGTGAGCTTAATAAATGGTTGTTTTGTGCTGATTTGTTATGCTACCCTAGTGACTAGAACAAGCTATATACTAGTTGGGCAGGCAGAAGATAAGCCAGTGAACAAATAAACAAACAAGGTATTGTCAGACATGGGTATAAAGAACTGAAAATAAGATGATGTGACTGGAGAGTGTGGAGGGAGGGGAAATCCCAGACAGGATAAGGAAATCCTGGCAGAAGAGAGAACGTGTGAACTGTGGAGACCTGCACATACATGAAAGGGCCAGAATGATTGTTCTGGGGGTGGGAGGGGACAGAGGTAACAGCAAGTGCAAAGGCCCTGGGGCAGGCTGAAGCTTGACATATTCAAGGAACTAAAAAATGACTGGTGTCTCTGGATTATAATAAGAAGAGGTTAACAGTACAAGCTATGGTCAGAGTATACAGGGTCACCTCATATGTGGACTGAGCCAGAGCTAAGGCCAGAGCTAAGGGTTTGGATTTTTATCCAAGAATAATGGGAAACCATGGTAAGATTCTTAGTGGTGGAGAGATATGGTTTTTTTACATAGTCACCATGTCCCTTTGGCTGCTGTGTGGTGACAGAATTGAAGAAGGGAGGCTAATTAAGAGGCTGTAGCTTCCGTTCAAATGAGAGCTGATGGCAGCTTGGACTGGCCTGGAATCAGTGGACATAATAATAATAACAACGACAACAACAGTGGATAATATTGCCTGAGTGGTTTCTATGTTCAGGCATTGTTTCAAGTGCTTTTACGTGGATAATCTGATTTTGTCTTCACAGCAACCCTATGATGTAAGTTCTATTACTATCCCAAACGAGCGTTCAAGTACTTTGCCCATTATCACGTACCTAGGAAGTGGTAGACGAAGGCTCCTAACTCAGGCAGGGCCAGCGCAGAAGGACGCTTCCCCGGATGGAATCCAGTGAGAGGATTCAGGGTATTCTGGAGGTAGAGCTGACAGGACTTGTTAAATGATTTGGGATTTGGGGGAGAAGAAAGAACTCGAGAATGGAGCCTCGTGTCCTGACATGGGCAATGAGGAGGGAGGCGGTGCCGTCTATGGAGATGGGAACGTTTGGGGAGAAGTCTGGGTGGGGAGAGGCAAGAGTTTTCTCATGGTAGAAATGAACAATCACGGTGATCAAATGAGCATAATCGAGGTTAATGTTTACGGAGTGACCACCATGTGCAAGCACTCTACCTATACGAACTCATTGGATTCGGCAACAACCTTAAGAAATAAGGTACCATGATTTCCTTATTTTACCGAGGATGAAACGAAGAAACAGGGAGACTGAGAAATGTGTCAAAACCAGTAAATTGCAGATTTGGGATTTAGTCTGGTTGGCAGCCTGCTCTAACACACTGCTTGTCATTAAATGAGTAAGTGTTGGCACAAGCACAGTGCCTAGTGCATAGTAAGTGATCAATAAATGGTAGCCATTGTTACTGTTGTTTATTATTATTATTCAAATGCAGTTGACCTTCTCTGATGTATATGACATTGTGTTACTAGGAAGTAGAACCCAATCGGTGCCCTCAGGAAAGATGCCATGTCTTCGGCAAATCCGGACTCATGGAAGTTTAAATGATTCAAGACAACCACACGATACAAAACAGCAATAGACGAGGCGCCTCAAGGCAGCGTGTGATGAAGTGCCAAAGGAATGGCACATATGTAGCTATACGGAGTTTTTCTAATATCTAGAGGAATATTAAAGCCTTGTGCCAGGATTATTAACACATGTGTTCTCAACCGGGCTATTCCTTCTCTATTATTCAGTGTGCCCTGTCAGGACCCAAACCAAATGTCAAAAATTGGAATAGTGACACTTACACTGTTTTAATTGCCCAGCAAGATTAGTGTTTGTGGACTTGTTAAGTAGTTCCCAAACAAAACAATGAAATTTAATGGTTCTGCTGTGCAACAAAATTCACCCCCTTTTCTCTTTTTCTTTCCTTCTCTCCCATCCCCTCCCCTTCTCTCCCCCCACCCCCGCTCCCCTCCCCTTCTCTCTCTTTCTCTGGAGAGGCAGTGTGGACAAGTTTTTACCAGTATTACCAAGACAAATTCCTTGATGTTCTGATAGAATTAAAATGAAAAACTTGAGCTGCTCCCACATTTCTTGCTTTTTTATAAGACTGTTTTTTCTCTGTGGGTCCCGAAATGACAAAGATTCAAAGCAATAAGTCAAGCTACGTTTTGGGGAGCCCTTTTCACATTTCCTTAAATTTTTTCAAAAAGAAAAAATAAACCCAGAAAATTTAGAAATAGGGAACATTAAAAAAAATCCTCACATAATCATATCACTTCAATACAATGACTGATCATATCTTGGTGTGTGTGTCCTTACAATTTTTAATTTTCCCATGCTTATTCATGGTTGTAATTCTAGTGTACTTACAATGTTGTCTCCTGCTTATGTAAATGCTTATCAGATATACCTCTCTATGCTATGAAGTAAAATTCAAAATTTTATTGGAATTGTCCATTGAGTGAACCTCCCTTAATTTCTAAACCATGTAACTAAATCACTTTTAGAATAAGGAAATGGATAAATTAAATAAAATACATAAATTAAACAGCGTTACCCTTTCCCTTAGTGTTGAACTTGGCCAGACCTCATGTATAAGGGTTGAGAATTCTGGCTCTGAGTTCTACCACTTCCTAGCTGTGTGACCTTGGACAAGTTACTTAACCTTTCTGGGCTTCAGTTCCTTCACCCATAAAATGTCGATAATAACAGTGCCTACTTCGTACGAATGGAATAATATGCATTGAAATACCTACTTCAGTACCTGTCACATCATGAGTGCTCAATAAATGTCAGCCGTTATTACTATTATCATCATTATTATTGAAACTTTCAAGCATGATTTTGGTAGAATGAACATCGGATTGGGAATCAGAAAGTTTGTGCTCTAGACATGGAGGAGCCATGCACTTGTTGCTGGTTTCCTTACCTGTAAAACAGTGTTAAATACCTGTCACACCACTTTCAAAAAGAACTTAGAATAAGATACAAAGCTCTATAAATGCACATAAGATCACATGCACTCCTTGTGATATGAGTGGCACAGTCCCGTGGCCATGGCTGGGGAGATCCTGGCACCTCTCTGATGAGCAGACCTCATTCTAGAGCCAGGTTTACTACTCAGAACAATGCCAGGGGCACACAATGCCGTGCAGAGGTCAGCAAAGACTTCCCACCCTGCGCTGCGGTATCTCCTTCCCTCTTATTTATAGAAGGCACAGAGCCACCCTGTTCTGCTGTGTTAAGGAAACCCATACCTCAGGCTTTTCTCTCTCTTTTTTTCTGTATTCACTTATTTTAGGTATTCTATCAATGCCATGTACACAGTTCACGTTAGAAGTTGTCAGCATTTCCCATTTAGGCTGCTATTTCCAGGGGATGGTAATTTGATTGCAACATTTGTTCTAGGCAGCAACAGGCCAAAAAGAGGTCTCGGTGCAAAAGCATCTTCCCCCCACTTAAAAAAAACAGCCACTGCAACACACTCATGTGACCAAGTTAAAATGATGGAGGTCGACAAAAATCACCGATATTTAGAATTCTGGAAGATGGAGGGGGTTGTTTTGACACCAGAATGAAGTTCACAGCTGCAGGTCAGCCAGAGTTCACTCTCAAGCATCCCAACATGGTCGCAGGAGCTGCCAAATTGTCAGAGAGCAACCGTCCGGCAGGTCCTGCCTCTGCGGAAAATGGGTGTGTAAGTGCCACCTCCTCACCCGACCTCTCCATCGGAAAATGGACTAAGTAAGGAAGGGAGATCAGGGCCAGTTCCTCCTTTCTTGGGAGTTTGCAAGCTCGGCAGGGAGCAGGGAGGGGAAGTAGAAGACGTATTACTGTTAAGAGGCTGACTTCCGGCATCTGCATTCCGTGCCTGCATCACCTCCCCTGTCATCAAGAAAAGCTTGGGAGGTACGTGGAAGAATGACTAAGCTCCTGTTTCAGAGGCTTGTTAATTCAAGTGCTATTTATTGAGCACCTACTATGTGACTTGTGCTTTGTGTCATGTTGGGTGTGAAGTTGCACTAACATGCTGCCTCTTCCCAGGGGACCTTAGCTGGTGTGGAGGACAGTCACAATTACACATGCGATCAGGACCCCAGAGGGGAACCAGAGGCCGCTTAGAGAGGCACGATTTGGAGCTTAGGTTGGAGAAGCCCTCTCTAACTTCCTAGAGAAAGTGACATTTCACTGGAGAAAGGAGGGCTGTGTCGGAGGTGTGGGGAATACTTTAAGAGGCAGGCTCGAGACCAACACCATCTTTTGAACAATGAGTATGTCCACATACCAGGGGTCCTGCTGAGTTTTGTTTGTCTGAGCCTGAGTATGGTTGATTGTGAGACTTGGATACCTATTCAAACTGCTTAAATTAAAAAGGAGGAATTTAGTAGAAACCAAGGGTAGGAAGCATAGTCAGACCTTGCAGGGAATGGCTTCTTCCCTCTCTCCCTTATAGGACTACCTGCTGAGGATGAAATCCTGGCTCCCTACTCGGTCTTTTCTGATGTCACCCCAGGAGGGAAGTTGGGGCATCTCACTGCAGCCTGGCAAGAGTGGGAGTCTAGGCTCTGGACCTTTGCTGGCGGGTGTAGTGGTGGGGCTGCAGTGCTTCCTGTGGTGTTTGGCTGGGGTAGGGTGATTATTGTGTAAAATTTTTCTGTCTTGCTTGGTTTCCCTGTCTTGGTCATTTTGACAGAGAGAACAGGCTTCCAGAGGGCCTCTTGGTCTGTATTCATTGGTGCTTCTGGATTTCTAACTTCTTCAAGTACCCAATCTGGGATACGCCAGGCAAAAAGAAAACCCAGGGAACTCATCAGTATGTCATTCCTGGGATCCCAATTTCCCTAACCAGTCAGCCTTCTTTCAGAGACTTCTTACATCTGTCCATATAATGTCTAGTGTTTTGAGTTGTACTTGGTGGAAGGAATGGGAGAAAGAATGTCTACTGCATCTTTCTGAAAGCGCAAGTTAGTCAATATCCTTTTTGTGTTTTCTTTTTGATTTTAATTAATTTTTATTGATTGAAAGGTTTTTAAATTCTATAGTGCTTTACAATTTTCAAAAGTTTCATACAGATGATTTCATATAATCCCACATTAACCCTTTTTCCCCCTTTACCCTTCTATTGCCCCTCCCCCATCCCTCTCCCTACTGGTAACCGCTAGCTTGTTCTCTATATCTGTGAGTCTGCTTCTTTTTTGTTTGTTTGTTTTATTCACTAGCTCGTTGTATTTTTTATATCCTACATATAATCAACTTCTACTTAGTCAGTCAGAGTCAGATTCTATTATTTAAAACTAAGATCTCATCTGACCTAGAGTTCTTAATGTAAATATCAGAAAACCACTTGGGCTAGTTTTGACTTAGCTCGAGTGGCTATCAGAGGTTAGGAGGCAGGCCCTAGAATTTCTCGGAGAGCTAGAGAAGAGTTGTGAAACCACCAACCGGGCCCAAACCACATTTGGGAACAGCTGCAGTGGTGACACCTCTCTGCCACCATCACGGGGCCCAGCCCTGGGCACAGATGCTGAACCTACCTTCCAGGGCCACTGCCTCTGGAAACCAGAAGATTCTGTCATCAGCTTTGCCAGGGTGAATTCCATGTGGCACCTGCTTCACTGCATCACCTCTCCTGAGTCAGTCCATTGTGTGGATGTTTGATTGGAGGCCAAGCTAATGTCTGTGTCCTGGCTGCAAGGGATGCTGGGAAAACCAGTTTTTGGCTTCTGTCTTATGAAGGTGAGGACATTTTCCAAATACAGAAAGGGTTCTGGGTGGCCCCAAACATGAAAAATGTCTACTACAGAGTTTACTTTAACAGTGTATGTGAAGGCCCAAACTTAGGAGCAGGGATAGGAGATGAAGAGGAAAATACATACTTGAAAGATAGGAGGTGGAATTACTAAGAGCTCATAAGAGATTGAGTGTGAAGCATGAATAAGAGGGAAGAATCTAGTTACTAGTCAAATATCTATGATTTTAAGCAAAAGACAGCTAGTTATTGAGTCAGTGGTTGATGAAGGATCCAGTTACCAAGTCCTAATACTCTTGTTGGGAGTAACTTTCCTGAAGAAAAGTGCAGAAAACAGAGCTCACCTGTTTTTCAGCATTACCAACCACTGTTATTGGACCTTTCAACAGGCCCAAATTCAGTTTCATGGGTGCTGCAAGATAAGACCTTCAGAAACAATCTAAGCCGATTTCTAAGACAAACAAACATATCTGAAGTGTGTCTTTCCTCACAGTGTCATGATACAAATTTTTTCTTATATTTATCATTCTCATATCCCATCATCTTCCAAAATGTATTTGGAAAATTTGTCATTAAAACATATCTACACATGTGAAGTAAACAAGCAATAATAAAACAAAACCCCATATCATTGTAAGGATGAAAGAACAAGAGCTGAGTAATGAGGGCAAGAGGTCAAAGCAAATTGTAAATGAAAATCTAGATTAAAGAGGCTAATGGAATTGAGTTCAAAACTTTGCTATGATATTCCTGGCATTAAGGGAGAAAAAAACTTGGATGGGTTGTGTACATGTGTTGCTATGGACCAATTGTGCCACTCTGCCTATATGTTGAAACCTTAACCCCCAACGTGATGTATTTGTAGTGGGACTTTTACAGGAGTAATTACGGTTAAATGAGGTCATAAGGGTAGGGCCCTGACCTGATAGAATTAGTGCCCTTATAAGAAAAATACCAGAGAGCTCTTTCTGCCATGTGAGGACACAGTGAGAAGGTGGCACCCACAAGCCAGGAAGAGAGGTTTCACCAGACCCCAACCACGGCGGCACCCTGATCTCAGACTTCCAGCCTCCAGGACCGTGAGAAATAAAATTCTGTTGGTTAAGCCACCCAGCCTGTGGTATTCTGTTATGGCAGCCTGGGCTGACTAAGACATATGTACTGTACATGTCTGGTTCTCAAGACAGAAAGCGAACTGTTTTCCCAGTTCTGAGCTCTGAGAGTAACCCAGCCTGCAGGTTACTTAGATAAGACATCCAACAGCATATTAAAATTTGATAGCTATTTCTCAAAAAGATGACCTTAAAGAGTTCCTGGTAAAATAACTAATGCCTGGAAGTTAAATTACAGTTCGTTGAAGAGACTCTGGTGATCAGGTCATATCATACAAGTTTTGAGCTTCCTGGGATTTGGTAAGAGGTTTGTGCAACAATCAGATGACAGCTGGAGTTCCCATCACCATCCAGGAATTGGCATTATTTCCAGCCCATATTTTCTGTGTGGCAGCCCACAGGTTGGAAAACCCATGAGAGTATGGTGTGTATGTGTGTGAATTTCACACGTGCCAAATGACAGCAAAGCAATGAGCACAGCTTCAGAGAAATGTCTGATCAAGGTCACACACACACAAAAATACCTTCAAGGACCACACAGGTGGGGCTTGTGTGTGGAGTGGGCCCAGCGGGTACACCCTTGGTCAAAAGGAGGCAACTGACTTTTTCAGAAGCCAAGATATGCACTGCAAGAACATTCTGCATGTCCAAACCATCTACGGGCAGCAACCATCCAGAGGACCCCTAGTCCTTACAGACTACAAGACTGTTACCCTCAGATTTCAATGATCCATCCAAACCATGGCTAATAATTCCAATATTAGCCATGGTTTGGCTAATTCCAAGAATTCCAATAATTCCAATAATTCCAATAATTCCAAGAGTCTGGAGAATGGAAGTCCTCACCACTGCTGGAGAATACAGTGTTCTTTTTTCTTTTTCATTTGCTTGGGTGTATTTCCAAATCATGTGTCCTTCAGCGGGGTTTCTAAATGGGTTAACGACACCCTCCCTCAAAGTGCTTGGTCAGGATATTTGTCACTTTCTTGCAGCCATGGAAAATGCACACAGGGATTGAAAGGCCCAGTTCATGCAACATTGCTCAAAGGATTTGAGGATTCCGTTACTGCACAAATCCTTTAATTAAAGCCAGTTCCTCCAGGCCCCTGTTGCCCAGGCCCAATCCACAGCGTCCCTGGTGACCTTGGGAGGGTTGATTAATTGACGAGTTGGCAGTGCAACCATTCCTTCAAAGATCCCAAGATATATCTGCTAAAACAAAAGTGCCCCCCGGACACCACATGGGCCTGTGTTTGCAGTGGCTCTTAAAATGTATCTGCAACTTCTCCCCTGTGTGACTAATGCCTCCTGCCTTCTACTCAGTGGCTGTTTCGACCCATCACCCTTCCTCTCTGAGGCAAAGAACTCTTCAGCGAGGAGGTATTTTTGGAAACTCAAGAGGCTGTTTTTGCAATTTGGCAATAAGAAGTAACATTCTCCACTGGGCCCAAGTCACCATTGATATCAAAGGAGCCCGATTTTTGAAAAATCTCTCCGCCTTGTCTTTTCAGGGATTCAGCAATAAGCAGTTATATCTGGAAGCACCAACATCTAGATTCTGCTCATCAGAAGAGTGAATTGAAGGGAAACTGGATAACATAGGAAAGTCAGGAGGGAGCATTTTCGAAGGCAACTCTTAAGGGTGACTCTACATGTTTCTTCTTTATAATTCTGGGTATTCTCCCTTTGTCTTTGTCAGCACTCTATGGATAAGGCTCTAGTAAAACTGAGTTCTGGTTCATTTTTCAGAACCCAAGAAACAAGAGAATTGAACCGAAGGCAAACTTTTAAAATTGTCTAAAGGAGAGTGACTTCTGTAAAATTTGTCCGTCTGAGCATAATGATGGATTTGGGCATGTGTATTGGAGAGAAGACCCTAGAGAAAAGTTGTATAATAGAAGGAGAAGAATTTGGAGTTCCCAAGGCAATCCTGAAGCAAAGAGGTAAGAAGGCGAGAGAGGGAAGGAAGAAGGAGGAGGGAGGCTGGCAGGAGGCAGAAGGATGCCCAGGTGTGTTAGGACTCCTCTCTGTGAACCACACCCCTCCATCTGCAGAAGATCCCACCAATCAGATGCTCTTTTTTTTTTTTTTTTCAGAACAAGCAACTTTTTATTGGAGTATAGTTGATTTACAATGTTGTATTAGCTTCAGGTGTATGGCAACGTGATTCAGATATATCAATATATATTTTATATATATATATATTTTTTTCAGGTTCTTTTCCATTATATTATAGGTTATTACAAGATATTGACTATAGTTCCCTGTGGCATACAGTAGGTCCTTGTTGTTTAGCTATCTTATGCATAGTAGTGTGTATCTGTTAATCCCAAACTCCTCATTTATCCCTCCCACCAACCCCAGGTGCTCCTTTAAAAGCCAAATACATTCCAGGGCCATATGTGGCCCAGTCTCAAGCTGATGTGATGGACAAAATAATGCAATCTGCTATCCCAAACGAATAGTTAATTCCAAGCTTTACTTGAATGGCTGTAATCTCGTACAAGGAAAGGTAGTTAGTAAACCACATGTGGAGGACTACAGAGCAGGGCTGAGAGCATGGACTCAGGGCCAGTCAGCCTCAGCTTGAATTTTGGTTCTGCCACTTACAAGCCGTGAGATCTTTAGCGAATCACTTAATCTCTCTGTGCCTTTGTTTCTTCATCTGTAAAATAAGGATGATTATAGTACCTATTAGGATGACATTGAGAATGAAATGAGTTAATACTTGTCAAGCCCTCAAAATGGTACCTGACACGCAGGAATAGTTACATCAACATTTGCTAAATAAATAACTACATCTTAGGATCCACTTTCTCTGACACTCGACCCAAAAGGGTGTTTCTAGTTTTCCTCATCACTTTTCTATTCTTTTATTCCCTCTCTCTGAGAAAAAGCTCTGCATTTTCTGATGCAATCCCCACCTTGGATGCTTCATCTCTCCTCCACCCAAGGAGTACCCAGATCTGTCTACAAGGGGCCAAGAAGGGCGGTGGAGAGGATAAGACAGAAAGATGCAGAGTAAATTATGTCAGAGTTTGCCCTGTTAACCGAGGATGAGGGGGTGGGAGAAGTGCCACGAATTTGCATTTTCAGATAATATTTTTCTCTTTTTTTATTTTATAAATTTATTATTTTATATTTATTTTTGGCTGCGTTGGGTCTTCGTTGCTGTGTGCAGGCTTTCTCTAGTTGTGGCTAGCGGGGGCAACCCTTCCCTGCAGTGCGCAGGCTTCTCATTACAGTGGCTTCTCTTGTTGCGGAGCATGGGCTCTACGCACACGGGCTTCAGTAGTTGTGGCTCGCGGGCTCTAGAGCGCAGGCTCAGTAGTTGTGGCGCACGGGCTTAGTTGCTCCGCGGCATGTGGGATCTTCCTGGACCAGGGCTCGAACTCGTGTCTCCTGCATTGGCAGGAGGATTCTTAACCACTGTGCCACCAGGGAAGTCCCTTCTCTTATGTTTGATGTGAGTGACCACAGAGAGGGAATCGAGAAGGGTGCTGAGTTTCATTTCACACCAGGCAGCAGATCGGAGGCAGCATGAGAAGATATGGAATCTGAAGGTGACCTCAAGAACCTAAGGTCACCTAGGAATTCACAGAATCCTTGGCAACTTTTGACTTGCACAGACCCTGGCAATGCAGGAAGTGTGATCCAATTTCTTTAACATCTTGAGAGGTAGGAAACATGAAGTACTATCAGTGTATGGAAAAATGCAGAAATGGGTTTCTTTTTTTTGCTATGCGCGGGCCTCTCACTGCTGTGGCCTCTCCCATTGCGGAGCACAGGCTCCGGACACGCGGGCTCAGCGGCCATGGCTCAAGGGCCCAGCCACTCTGCGGCATGTGGGATCTTCCCAGACCGGGGCACGAACTCATGTCCCCTGCATCGGCAGGCGAACTCTCAACCACTACGCCACCAGGGAAGCCCCGAAACGGGTTTCTTTTAAAGGGAGATAAACATTTATCAGAAGTCTTATCACAAGAGGGAGATAGATGGCTAGTATTCAAGATCTTAATCTATTGTACAGGGGGAAGGACATTTATTGGATTAAATAATAAGTATATAAAACCGATAGATAAGACGGTTCACCTACAAATATTCATTTTTACACATAAAGAACCATATGCTTGTGTATGTGGAAATGAGTATATTCACTAAGTGGAATATGGAAGAATATGTTTGATTAGGAAGACATATGAGCAATATGGCGAAAATATGTAAGACCACAATCTGACAACGAGAGGAAGTGCGTTTGGGACACAGCTGGAGACTGTCATGTGGGTTAGTGGTCTCAGCTAAGAATGGACGGCACCAGCTTCTTTCCTGGCCACCCTGCTAATCGTGCTCCTCTGCTCATCCTAGTGACATTATAAGGAGCCAAACCACACGCAGCTAAAGTAAATGGAAAGGGTGGGAGAAGACGAGAGGCTGAGTGACTTGCCCAAGACATGGAGCTGTGAGCTTGGACTTTCACGTGGCTATTGGTTCTCCCTCTGGCCTAAACTAAGATAAAGAAACCTAGTATTGGTGCCTTCCACATTGTCTTGCCCATCCCATTTGTTGCCACAGCTAAGTTGAAGCATCTAGAGACCAAAGGGTGACAGAACATTTTCTCCTGGTGGGTTTGACGGGCTGATGTGAGTTGCCTACAAATTTGCGTCTTTTTTTTTTTTTAATTTTTTTAAAATTTATTTTTGGCTGTGTTGGGTCTTCGTTTCTGTGCGAGGGCTTTCTCTATTTGTGGTGAGCTTGGGCCACTCTTCATCGCGGTGCGCGGGCCTCTCATTATCGCGGCCTCTCTTGCTGCAGAGCACAGGCTCCAGACATGTAGGCTCAGTAGTTGTGGCTCACAGCCCTAGTTGCTCCGCGGCATGTGGTATCTTCCCAGACCAGGGCTCGAACCGGTGTCCCCTGCATTGGCAGGCAGATTCTCAACGATTGCGCCACCAGGGAAGCCCCAAATTTGAGTCTTGACTGCTCTCCCTGCACTGCTGCCTCTAACGAGGGATAAAATACCCAGAGTGGCGGGGGCACTCAGCTTACATCTCACGTGCATTTCTATAGGAAACAGATACTGTGAACAAGTCTAGGGGATAGAATTATACACCAGCTTTGCCATTCTCCCACCTTCTCATTAAGTATGGTCCCTGGGTAAGAGAAGGGTCCTTCCCCTGCCTGTGGGTGGAAACTCACCAGTCACTCTCAGATAATAAGATATTCTTTGGTCACTTTTAGTCATTAACACAATACCAACTTTAGTCATTTTTAACTGCTCAATCCCCCTGAGGGTAATGATGACTTTCATTTTTTAAGATAAGGAAATTGAAGTTTGGAGAGAATAGTTGATTGAATAAAGTTTGCAGAAGTAGAAAGCAGGGAAGTTGGGATTCAAACCCATGACCCCCATGTGCATCACTGCAGACTGTACTTTCCCCTCTCCACTGGGTGCATCCAAAGAGACCCTCACTCTCTCTCTCAATCCTGATTTATCTACCCCTTGAGCAAGAGGTGAGTGAAGGGTTGAAAACTAGTTCTTAGAAGTCTGAGAGTAGCACTTACTATTCTGTCCCACTAGGAAAAGAAGGGAATTGTTTGCAAGCAGATTTCCTGACCTGTGGTCCATGAGTGATCTCCTGGTGGGAAGATAAGTCTTTTCTTTTCTCTGGTGTCACTTTGTAGATTATCTTTGTGAGAATAACATATTCATTTTAAATGTAAAAATATTTTTGATGTGTGGTTTCACTACAAAGAAATGTAGCACGGGAAGGATGTTACTTGGTAATAGACACACTAGAGATTACCCTGACTTCCTGTTGGCGACAGGAGCATCCCTCTGATAGGAATGGACCACAATATTCCCCGTCATTGTGAGCCTGCACTCCTGCCTTTCTTAAGTTGGGTCCAGCTTAAGTTGGAAAATATCAAGGAAAAGAAGTGATGTTGGGCTTCCCTGGTGGCGCAGTGGTTGAGAGTCCGCCTGCCAATACAGGGGACACGGGTTCGTGCCCCGGTCCGGGAAGATCCCACGTGATGCAGAGTGGCTGGGCCTGTGAGCCATGGCTGCTGAGCCTGTGCGTCCGGAGCCTGTGCTCTGCAACGGGAGAGGCCACAACAGTGAGAGGCCCAGGTACCGCAAAAAAAAAAAAAAAAAGTGATGTCCACACTTACATATATCCTTTGTTCAGATTTTTATCAGTGAACATGATAAGGACTCCCACCATCCACTACCCCCAAAAAGCTGCAGTGCCCATGGTGTGGCAAAATTATGTCTGTCCACCCTGAGAATACATTGGACAATGCAGACATTTTTCATGAGAAGGCTTGATCTTAAAAGGCTCAAACTGTGTGGAAACTTGTACTGTCTCAGCACAAAATTCTTTTGTTGAAATATCTTACACAGTTGCTTATTCACCTTTCAAGTGAAAGAAGCCATATATAGTTAGAGAGATTTGAGGAACTCCTTGCTCTGTGGATTTGACCTAGTTTATTTGGGACTTGGAGCAGATAAAGAAAATTGAAGCGATACCTCTGTCAAATAGCAACATCCCTCTGGAATTGTTTACATTTCTTTTAATACAATGTCCTATGAAGATGTGCTGTTTGGAGCTGCTGCAGCCATTTTGTGACCACGATGGGGAGGCCAAGAGAATTGTAGAGAAGTTGACCCAGAATTCTGGCATTGTTGAGCTACTAAACTAACACTGGAACTCCTTCTTTTCAGATTACCTGGTTAAAAACATACATTCTTAGGATCTAAACCATTTTACCTAGATATTTTGTTACTTGCCCTCCAAAATTAGGATCTGTGATCCAAACCTTGTCTTGGAGGATGCTGTTTTTCCTTGGCACAAGTCTTCCCTCAATTGGCAAAAAGTTTTAGGGGCGCTGATTCTTCTGTGAGTTAGCATTTAATATTTTCCAAAGGAAAAATCAAACTGACTGGATATCAAAGACGACATGCAAAGGCCATTTCAAACTGTATATTACAGTGTCAACGTCTATTTCAAGGCAAACATCAAGTTTTTTAAATTGAAATTTACTTTTGAGAAGATTTAAGGTTGACTTTTGTTTTATTGCACTTATTTTTCTTCCTGGAATGAATCATTAATTTTTGAATAATCAAATAAAAGTGAGAGAAATTTTTTTTTTTAAAGATTGAACATAGATGGAGTAAATAGATTTCTAATGTAATAAGCTCATTGCATGTAATTTTTTCCCACTATGTTTCGTGAACATTTTTCCCTGGGGAGGGATCCTATACCATTCATCAGATCCTCACATGAGTCTGGAACAGAAGAAAAAGTTCTCCCGAGTTGGTGTGATAGGATGGACCATATTCAAAGCCTCAGCTTTTGCCAGACTTCCACCTACTGTTTATTGCAGATGGGCATTGGCTTGGTCCAAGTTCCTATACGATGGTCCATTCTTAGACCGCCAGTCCATGCCATGGCAGCATGACGTAGCCCTCCCCTGTTGATCTCAACTGTGGCTACATAATTTGCTTTAGTTAATGAAACGTGAGTGGAATTAATGTGTATAACTTCCAGGCAGAAACTTTAAGAGCCAGCAAAGGATTCATCATATTCTCTTTTTGCCCCTCTGTGTTCTTAGAATCATGTAACAGAATGGCGCATCTTTCAAGTTCTGTCGGGTTATGAGTGGCCCTGGTGAGCAGAGCTCCCTTGTCAACCCATGATGGATGTGGGGTCTGAGTGAGAAATTTGAACTCAGTGGTTTTCAGCTGCTGAGGTCTTCACGTTGTTATTGTAGCACAACCTAGCCTATCCTGATGGATCCAGTGTCTCTTTCAATCCTTCCTGCTTTATCCATTCATACCTCTGACTTCAGACACAGGCAACGTGAAACCAGGGAAAGGAAGGAATTTCATTTACAGAGTGCTTTCCAAGTGCCCAGGGTAATTCAGGGTGTTATTCGCAAAGCCACTTTATTTCAACTGCACAAACATCCCAATGATACGGGGAAGGGGTCCCAGCTTCAGCATAGCATCAAGGGACTATGGCTTGGAGAAGGTTAAACACCCAGTGCTGGGACCCTTAGTCTCCACTCCGAAGCTCTCACTCTTTTCACTGCAGCAACCATCTCTCACTGAAAGGCTGGCTAAGGTCACTCTGGGAGAGATGTTTTTGGATCTTAAAAAAAATAATAACCTTTACTAATGACCTGGTAATTGTTTTTATAGCTTCCCAATGAAGTGTGAAGTGTTCTAAGAGACAACACAGGACAATTTCCTTTGATGGTGAAGCTTTCCAAAGAATGATTGCCTCAGTCATCTGGGCTCCTGAATGATATTGAACGGAAGCTGAGCTGCAGGCCTGGAAAAGACGCGGAGGTTGGGAGGAAGGTTGGCTCAGACTTGTCTATATTTTGTCTATATTTTAAAGCAGTAATCCTGTCTTTCTTTTTCAAAAACGGTCACATAGTAAGATATGAACAAAAAATAAATAACTGGCATTTGTCAAGCACTTACGCTGTGCCATGGCTGGGCTCAGCACTCAAAGTCCCCACCCCCTCCAACCAAAGCCCAGCATGGTGCCCGGCACATGGTGAGGGCTCCTTAAATATCTCTGTAGTGAATGAATTACTCACAACAAACATTTGTTAGACCTGTTGCTTCGAGCCCTGCTCAAATGCAATGAAATACTCGCTGCTCAAATGCTTGAGCTCTGCTCAAATGCTATGAAAAGTTATTGAGGCAGAGGAAAGTCAGTGTTCAGACAACTCGGTTGCTGAATTCCCTCCCAAAAAGCCATTTGAAATCCCAAGACAGTGAGAAGATTAACTTTAATTGAAAACACTAATGATGATATCAGCTAATATTATGACCTAGTAGAGTTGCCTTTTATTTACTTTGGTACAGATAACTGGACTCCATATGTCCAGAACATTACATTCTTGTAGGATAATGCATTACTTAGATTAGGGCTCTTGATGGCTTACTTACAAGGCCCCGCCCAACAGTTGCCTCATTTTACTCTCACAATTGCCCTGTGCAGTAGGCAGGGCAGATGTGTTTATTATGAGTTGCAGCTGAGGAAGTTCAGAGACATCCAGTGAACTTCCTGAAAGCCACACACTCACCCGGGGCAGAGGGGGCTAGAACTGGCGACGCCAGCTCTGAGCGAGGCCAGCTGTGAGCACGGAGTGCTTTCCTTCACACTGGGGCGTCTTCCTCTTTCTTGACTTTTGATAGGTCCTGGGAGGCAGGGGCTAAGCAGGTGATGGGTTGCTGTACCTTTTGTGTTCTTGTTGTGCCTCGATAAATGGTGTGTTAATCTAAGCTTTGTTCCATGCTCGCTGCTTGGTTAGGTATGATGTTCCCTGAAGTAAGAGATAACATACCTGTGATGGTTAATTTGACGTGTCAACTTGGCTAAGCTATGGTGCCCAGGGGTTTGGTCGAACACCCGTCTACACGTTGCTGTAAAAAAAAAAAATTGTTTAAAGATGTGATTAACATTTAAATCAGTAAGAGTCGGAGTAAAGCAGATTATCCTTCCTAATGTGAATGGACCTCAGCCAATCAGTTAAAGCCCTTAAGAGAAAAAGGCTGAGGTCCCCAAAGATGAAGAAACTCTGCTTCCCGACTATCTTTGGACTCAAGACTGTAACATAACTCCTGCAGGAATTTCCAGCCCGACAGCCAGCCCTGCACATTTTGGACTTGCCAGCCCTCACAACTGCCGGAGCCAATTCCTTAAAATTCACTCTCTTCTCTCTCTCTTTATATATATATGAATCTATATATATACATATTTACATCCTATTGTTTCTGTTTCTCTGGAGAGCCCTGACTAATACAATATCTCATGCCTTTCTGGCAGATAAGACAGTGAGGTTAGTTCCTACTACCTGCCTTTCTTGAGCATCTCATCTAACCTTCATGACAACTCTGTGTGGTCAGCGTTATTCCCCCATGATACCAATGAAGAGTCAAAGTGAGTGGACATAACTCACCCAAGGTCAGAAATCTAGAAAGTGACAGAGAATGAAGCCGGTTTCCAGTCCCAAGCACTCACACGAATATCTCTGGGTTCATCTGGCAATCCATTTTCTAAGGCAGTTGAAGAATACATCATGGCAAAAATTAGGCACCTGGCTATATTTTTCAGACGTGATATTTTATTTGTTG
This sequence comes from Stenella coeruleoalba, assembly GCF_951394435.1. NCBI lineage: Eukaryota > Metazoa > Chordata > Mammalia > Artiodactyla > Delphinidae > Stenella > Stenella coeruleoalba. Next base: position 50,973,419 of record NC_137149.1, read on the forward strand.
GGAAATAGGTCATTTGTCAAACAGTGTTTGAGTAGACATAGTATCATACCTTGAACTAAAAGAAGAGGAAACCTTTCTGATGATATACTGTGTTTCCAAATTCATTACAAAGAAGATCTCAAAATCTGTCACATGGCAACCCCCAAAACCAAGTTGCATTCGTGTGACAGAAGACAAAAACCTATGCCTTTCAGCTTGGTTCTGGGTTTGGAGATGTTTGGGACTGGAGGTGGTACAGGACGGGAGATCAGTGGTAAATGATTCTGAAGTCTGTGTTTCCTCTTTGCACATGACAAGACCCCCAGGAGCATAAGTTAATGTTCCAGAGAGATTAAAAAAAGAGTTTGAGACGGCTGCCACCTGTCCCTGTGTAGCATGCGCACCCTCAGTGAAATTTATTTTGCCTGTTACACATATACAAATATGTAAAACTTTGGGAAAATCAGCTCTCCATCTCTCTCTGGGAAACATGATGTGAGCTTTGGAAGTTAAAAAAAAAAAAAAGAAAAAGACGGGGAGGAATCCTCCTTATCATGAGCTTATTTTTAGCTCCAATCTCTTTTGCAGAATGGCTAACGCCAACTCAAACTATTTCTGAAAAGAGTTGCTGGGGACAAAGCGGAGATGTGGGTAGGCCTCCTCAAGCCGGGCTCTCAGAAGCAGGTGAGATGCAAGATAAAGCAATCGCTTTGCAGCCACCTTTGACGTAAGTGCTGGAGATTTCTTCAGGTAGCTTAATCCTTTCCTCCTGACACGCACTTTATAGGAAAGCAAAAGCCATCATTATCCTCCCCCGGCCTCTCTCATCCCTGTCTGCATGGCATGCCGACAGATGCTTTTCTGTCTGCCCGCGCTGCCTGCCTCCCTGAGACCGGTGTCACGATGAGGCGGGCTGTGTGTCACAGATTGCTAAATCTGGCCTCCTCCAGGCAGGGGACTCGGCGTTCAAGTGGTACCGGCTGCTCCAGTCTCCCCTCGGGGCTGAGGCAGGCCCAGAAATTTCTGGAGGGCTGCCTTGTGACTCAGGAAATCCCTTGTAGGGAAGGCTAGCCCTCCACTGCTGGCAGAGCCCACCATAGGTAGCTTGCTTTGTTCAGGATTTAAATATGGGACCCTGCTCAGAAAAAGCCTCTCTCCTCCAGGGAAGTGCGTCCAGCCCCAGATGCCATGGCAAGTGCTGGCCATCATTCGATAGCCAGGGCGTATTACCTGGTCCTGCCCTCCTGTCTAAACACAGCCAGGGCCCATCTATTTGAGCCCATTTATTCATCTATTGTTTGAACCCCTCACACATTTCCACTTCTTTTTTTGAGGCCACTGTTTTGGATGTGGAAACTGCTCTTAGTCAGAATTCAGCCCTGCCGCCAGCCACCTGTGTAAATTTTGAGCCAGTTTCTGAGCCTTAGTTTCTTCATCAGTCAATTGGAGAGTAACGCTTTCTGTTTTTTGCGAGATCTTTGGTGAGGATGGAGGAAAATAATGAAAGCACTGCACCTCGTTTACAGTGGGTACTTAATCCATGTGATTTATTAATAGGACTAACTATAACATATTTACATCACTGTTACTACTACTGGTGTACATTTCTCTAGTGGTTTAGTTCATTAAAAATGTCAAGGTAATTTCGTATAACATTGTTCCAATTGCTATACAGTGGGTATTATATCTCCCAATTTTTCTTCAGATAAGGTTTGATATACTCGAGATCACTGAGAACAGGGGTTGGCAAACTACGGCTAGTGGACCAAATCAGCTTATTGTCTGTTTTTGTAAATAAAGTTTTATTGGGACACGACCATGTCCATTCAGATATGCATGGTCTGTGGCTGTTTTTGCTGCACAAAGGTAGAGTTGAGAAGTTCAGGCTTACAAAGCCTAAAATATTTCCTATCTGTCCCTTTACAGGGAAAGTTCACTGACCTCTGACACAGATTGTAAGTGGTGGAACCAGGATTAAAATAGTGTACCTGTCTGCCAAAGCCTAAATGCTGGGCTATGCTGGGGACATGCTTCTCAAAATGGAAAAAAAAAAAGGTGTCAGCAAATGGAAAAATAACTGAAAATGTGTTTTGTTTGTGTTTTTAATTAACCTAAACCATTTCTCTGTATTCCTTATGCAGGACTCACTGTGTACACACCAGTGTCCTAGACCTAGAGCTTAAAGGAGTTTGAGAATTTAGACCCAGGGCAACCCCTGAATTATAGTCCACTCAGCAAGCTCACGGTGGAGCCAGCGTGGGGTCTGGGGCTTCCAAATCTGGAGGAACTTCTAACACGGACTTGTTCTCACTGTTTTCTCCATGTAAACATTTCTTGCTACATGTGCTATTATGTGCTCTTTACCTCTGTCATTTCTCTTGCCCATTCCCAGCCCAAACCTATACCAAGTGTCGCTCTCGGAAGCTTGCAGCATGGATTGGGCCGCTTAGAGGTCCTGTGCTATGGTCCCACAGGCAGAAAACCCAGCTCTTGTGGCCACTCCCTGCTTCCCTCCCCCCCGCCCCCCTATATTTCCCGGGAGCCTGCTATATGCCGAGCCCAGTCCTGGGTGCTGGGGAGACACTAGCGCATGATGGATCCTGGTGCTTGCCCTGAAGGAGCAGAGGGGAGGAAGGGGATCAGAAGGTAAAGAAATAATGCTAGAATAGGCTAAATTATCTGCGAAGTGTATGCAAATCATTTAGTAATTCTGGATTGCCAATTTGAGAGGGAAGCCTGGAGACGTGGCAGAAGCTGGAGAAGTATGGAAAGGAGAGACACTTCTGGGCCTTACGTCACATGCTGAGGAGTTTGGATGGCTTCCTGAGGGCAGCAAGTAGTCCTGGAGGGTTCAAAGCAGGGGAGTGCCCTCAGGCCTGCCCTTCCCACCAGCGGGACCCTCTGCCTGCTGCCTGTTCCTCATGTCTTCTCACCCCAGTCTCTGCCCCACTTGGCTCTGTCCACAGTTCACTCCCAGGCAGACCCCCCAGGCCTGGTGGTGTGTACACTGGTCTCAGCTCTGCCTCCAGGAGAATGGACCCAGAGAGGGGTCCTCTGCAGGACCAGAAGGGGCTCAGGGCTGGAGTGTCAGGAATGCAGGGTCCTGGGTGTCTGGACCACAGTCTAGAATTATTTGTGTATTTGGGCTTGGGGTAGGGGTCCACAGGCTTTGGTGAGAACATCACCTTAGCAGGTAGACCCTTTGTTTATGGGGAGGGGCACAGCTGAGGAGAGCCAGAGCTGGACCCTATGCAGTGCACAGTCCAGGAAAGAAGCCTGAGAGTAAGGATGATGCTGTTTCTCCTGACCAGGTTGGGCAGGGGTGAGATGAAAGGCAGGCCAGTAAAAAGGCTGCTGTTGTAGTTCATGGGATATTAATGGTGATCTGAACCAAGATGGAGGAAACAGGGCTGAAGTGAAAGAACAATTCAGGAAGAGAAATCAACAGAGGCAACCCCTTTGCTGGTGCTGTAGTCTCACCCCTGCCCAGGCTGACCAGGTCCCACACTGTGGCTGAAGAGGCTGCCCCTGCAACCCCAGGGCACCTCTGAACATGGAGGATGACCGGAAAAAAATTGCAGTGTTCTAATTAGAGTAGGTGCCTCTCTGAGAAAACGAGATCCGAAGGGTGGCTATGGGTCAGCCAGTGAAAGAGGGTGAGTGGGGAGGTGAAGGAGAGAGGAGAGGGGCAGGGGAACAGTATTCCAAACAGAAGGGCTGCTGAGAGGAAAACACGGTGATGTCTGCCCATGTTCTCCCTGGCAGGAGTGACAGAGGAGGGTGGCAAGTGGCAAGAGGTAGGCTGGGCTCAGGCGGTCTGGGGCATTAGTATACAACTCTGTGTGTACGTGTGTGTGTGTGTATGTGTGTTACGCACGTGCACGTATGTGCACACATACATTAGGTAGAGGGGAAGGGCATGTAGGAGATAACCTCTCCAAGTGCTACATATAAGGTTGCACATCTCCCCAGCAGGTCAGGGGACTGTCAACGTCAATATTCACCCCCTCTTTCCTGTGTGGGGATGTAAAGGTACAGAAAAGAATTCAAGCTCGATGAACTGAAGATAAAAAATAACAAACAGGCAACAACACACACACACATGCACAAAGCAAACTGAAAAAGAACTGCAAATATCTTTTCATCCCACGTAGTGAAAATAATTTGGTCTCTGACCCAACGGAGCATCTGAAATGCAGGCATAAGCGACATAACTTAGATGTCAATCATGCTGTTTTAAATGAGTTCTTCAGACGTTTATGTTCGAAGCTGAGATAGCCCCAGAGGACTCCTGGGTCAGTTATCTATAGTTGGAACATCGTGTATACTCTCTTTGCACAAAACACGCACCGCTTCCAAAGACATAGTATGTTTTCCCCATCAATAAAGCTTAATCTTTATGGGTGCTTAAAAATCACACTACCAAGACCCACTGGTAGGTGTTGAATGGGCTCCAGGATGGGAGTCTGCCAATGTCCATCATCTTCATGAGCTCAAATGCCCTAAAATATTGCCCTTGGGGTTCTTCCCAGAAAGACCAGCCTTGCCAATTCTTCAACACACTTGAAGTAAGAAAGAATCTTCTGAAGAGTGCAAAGTATTTTGAAAAGAGTGGTATGCGTCCCCCAGGAGGTGCTGACTGACACTCTTTAATTCTAGGCTGCCTTATTCAATGGGAACTTTTGCTACCATTCCTCTTGTTTTCCCCTGTACCTTTAACCTATTTTTTTTTGCGGTACGCGGGCCTCTCACTGCTGTGGCCTCTCCCGTTGCGGAGCACAAGCTCCAGACGCGCAGGCTCAGCGGCCATGGCTCATGGGCCCAGCCGCTCCGCGGCATGTGGGATCTTCCTGGACCGGGGCACGAACCCGTGTCCCCTGCATCGGCAGGCGGACTCTCAACCACTGCGCCAACAGGGAAGCCCCAGAAGTAGTCTTGAATCTAGATCTTCTGCCTACGGCCGGGTTTTATCTCCATTAGAGCATAGTTTAAAGCCGGTATCCCTGTTCTTACTACTCAGTGCTAGAGATTAAAGGAAAAAATAGCCCCAATGATTTCATCTCACTCTTTTTCAGTGAAAATTACTTTTCAGAATGACTAAATCTCCTATAAAGGTTGTAATAGAGGACTCAGGTTCAGTTTCACCCATTTATTAAGATATAGGCTACAAAGTCCCAATAGGAAAAATAAACAAACAACTAACAGTTGACCTGGATTTATGCGCAGTTTGTCTAATCAATCAATCTGTAAACATTATGCAAATGTGTGTAAACCCAAACCTAGCCCAGACTTTACGTATGCTTGTTATGTAAACGATCAATCTTGTTAATGCAAATATTAATATAAACCTGACATTAAACACGAGTTTACACAGCCTCGCTAGCTGAAGGCAGCTTGATTTACGCTGAAATGTAAATAGCAATAGTGCTGTTTTTGGGGCTTTGGAAAACACTGACTAAAGCTCACTGGGTGGCCTGTCCCCACCAGGTTCCCCAGACGCACTCTGAACCCCTTCATTCAATGTATCTCAGGAGGAACTGGGGGAGAACTTAGACAGCCACTCATCTGTGCCTACTGGTGCCCTTGTTTTTGAGATCCCAGCTCCACAGGACCTTCCCTGGGGCCACCTTTAGGACCAGAGGGCCCTGTCTCTGAACCCACAATGCAGGGAGAGTCTTTCACAAAAGTTTCCACTCCCACCTTGGTTGAAGGTTTGCAGGTGAGCTGTTATGGCAAAAGGACTTGCTATAGGTGGCTCGCGGGCAGCTCTGCGAGGGTGTCTTGATGCACTCTGCCCCACCCCGTCCTTCTTTTTATCCTTCAAGTCTGTTTTAAATGTCACCTCTTTGGACAGGTCTTCTTTGACCATCTGTTCTCAGTAGAGTCCCTCCTCCACTGTTCTCTAGCACCTGTACATCACATTCATAATGTTTTTCTCAATTTGTGACGACGTATTTATTTACTTCTGTGTTTACTGTTGTCTGTCTTCCCCACCTATGAGCTTCAGAGCGACATCTGTTTTGTTCATCACTTTATACTCAGTGCCAGGCACATGAGATACGCTTAGAAAGATTTTGTTGGATGGATGGATGGATGGATGGATGGATGGACACACACACACTCTGGAACCTTGTTGCTTAGCACAAAGTTCTGCCTTTCCATAAACAGCCTCAGGAAATTGCTCGTTCTGTCTTTTCTTTAGGACCTGGGCTCTACTCTGTGTACTGATAATCTGCTAGGCCTCCTCCCAAGGCCTTCTGTCAGAGCTGGATTCTATTCTCTGAGCTCCTGCCATGGCATGATAATAATAACAGTAGAAGGAGAAGTAGCTCTCATATATTCAACACTTAGTAGGTCCAGTTATTGTACCAGGAGTTTTACACCCATCATCTCATCTGAACTTTAATATTCAAAGTATATTTTTCAAAAGATCAGTCCTTTAACAAGGAGTCCAGGGCTCGGGTGGGGATAGCACAGTGCACAGTTCAGAGGGCAGATTTGAAGTCAGTGAGATGTGAGTTCTAATCTTGACTTTATTAGCTATGGATCTTGGAAAAGATATTTACTCTGAGCCATAGATCAGGGAACTGAATATTTGTTTCCCAGGGTTGTTGTGACAATTTAATGAGATTGACAGTATAGCACAAGAATTTAGTCAATATTAGTGTTTATTCACAGCTCTTACACAAAAGTGCAGACTCTGGAGACCAGGAACTGGGTTTATTCTCTTCAGCCTCCTTGTCTTCCTTGTCCTCTTTGAACCCTTGGCTGTTTTTAGCTCTCCTGGATCACCCAGTGTTCCTTGTAGTAGAGGATTTGTATGGAATGTACCTTAAGGTACATCCACAGAGATCAACCACCCCAAGCTGAGATTAAGAAGGTAATAACCTAGGGCCCTGCAGGTGGAAGAAAGAGGCACTAAAAGTGACCTAGAACTCGTATACACACACAGCAGTCCTAACCCCAAAGGCCCGGAAACAAAGGGAGTGGAACTGGACTTCGAAAGTCACAGCTGGTTGGTTACAGCTTCCAACCAGAGCACATCTATTACTGGGCACATCTATTTATGTCTCACTGCCTGAAAAGCAGGGCCTGTGTCTTATTCATCTTTGTAACTCAGCAGCCAATGCAGTGCTGGAACATGGTGGGTGCCCAATCAGTTTGTTGAATGAATATTCCCTTTCCAACTCTTCATACCCAGACTCATTGGAGTTCTACTATTTTGGCGTGTTTTCTTGTAGGGGGTACTTTTAAGGTTGACTTTGATCTTCATTTGGGTGCATTGGGAAGAAGACCACACAAATATTTCTCCTGGACTCTCCATGTCTCTAGGTGATGCCTGCTTGAAAATCCCCTGTTTACATGGAGGCTCAGTCTTTGGCCAGAAGGAACTCAACCCGCATGAATCATTAATAGCAATCATTAATAGCAGCTGCAGGCCCCAGGAGTTTCCAGCAAGAGCACGAATGTCAGCAGAATGAGACAATGTCCACTGCTTGAAGCAAAAGCAAGTAAAACTAAAATGGAGTGAAAAGGTGGGGGTGAACTATTATCCTTACACATTATTAATAATAACACCTTTTATTTGAAAAAGGCTTTGGAATTGATCAACTACTCTCTCCTGTATTATTTCATTCATTTCTCACCACCCCCTTTGAGGTATTATTAACAAATTTGCAGTTGAAGAAACTGCTCTGAGACAGGCCACAACAGCAGCTGGACCCTTTTGTGATCAGCTACCAACACCCTTTAATGAGAACTTGTGTGTTCCTTGATGTCTTCCTGGGAATATCTCAAAGTAAATAAGGGCTTCGTGACAGTCAGCTAGATGACCCGTAGCTGAGTGACTCTGTTCTGACCATTATTGGCTCACAACCCCTTCTTTAGAGAAAGGAGGCATTCGCCAAGATGGGATTTTCCCAAAAGGATTCTTTAGAAAGAGTGCCAGAACCTTTGCCTTCCACCTTGACAGTCCTCAGAGACAAACTGAAAGGACCTCACTTAATGTCTCATCCGAAGGGTATCTGCCGTGCTGGTTTCATCATTCAAAGCAGGAAAGGCCTTTGTCATGGTCAGATGGCTTTAATGTGTTTTGAATGCTACATAAATTCAAACTTGATGGCTCATTTATTTGTTGGATTGAAGTTTTATACAATAAACGAAGCCTTGGTATTTACTAATAACTTGTGCACTGCCCTGTGTTTGTTTAGAACAGCCAGAAGGCAAAGAAGTTGACCGAGTCTCTCATGGCCAATGTGGTTTCCAGATCCTGGCATTTCCTGGGACAGTTTACGGATCGGTGGAAGGGATGATAAGAGGGTTGTCTGCAGAGGTGTCAGGGGACACAGTTGGGAAAGGAGAAGGGGAAAGATTGCAGGTGGGTGTTTTATTCCAGACGTCTTTGACAAAGCTCTGCCCCAACTGCTTCAACCGCTGAATTCAGTGAGCCGGGAATTGGGAACTTTGAGTGACAGGCTAAGCTTGGCTAGCGACTTGTGGAGTGACCTTGGAAGAGTCATTGCCCCCTGCTGTGTCTCACCACCTCACTTTGGAAAAAAAAAAAAAGAAAGCTAATAATAAATTCTATTCATCGTTCAAGGTGAGCTTCCTTAAACTACTCTCCTTTCAGGAGATCTTTGCTCTTTACCTCAACCCCACCCAGAAAAACATCTCTCTTTCTCAAACTCCAATAGGTATTATTTGTCCCACGATTTACGGACAAGAACACAGGCTTTGGTGGCAGACAGAACTGAGCGTGAGTCCCAAGTCCTGTCCTTATCTAAGCTTGAACAAGTCAGGAAATATTTTTGAGCTTCCGCTTCCGACAATGGAATGGGCCTAACAGTATTTATCTGCTACGTTGTCGTGAGAAGTAAACCACAGAACACATGTTAGGTTCTCAGCTCATTGCCCGGCATGTAGGAAGTACTTATAAATCCGAACAATATTAATTACAGCCTCATGCTTTGGGGTCCAGAATAGAGTGTAAGCTCCTGGAGGGAAGGGACCGGTGGGTACCATCTTTCACAACATCCAGCACGTGGAGATGCCCTTATTTTCTGCGATAACAGACATTTACAGTCTACCTTTCAGAGACAGATAACGTGACTGCCTTTCAGAGGAGGCGCTGAGAACAGCAGCATCTTTGGGTTCATTTGAAGGGTAAGAATGAGTTGTGGGAGTGACGCAAGTGGGCAACATCTAGAAATCTTGACATTTCCACGGCCAAGGAAATATCTCCCTGTTTCCACTGGGTGACAGGACTTGCCTTCGGCACCTCCTCATTTCTCCTCCAGGTCTCACATATGGAGTCCAGAGTCTCATTAGCTGGGGCAGGTTTTGGCCCCAACACGGTACCCAAGACAAGGTCCTGCTGGCCTAGAGCCTCGAGGAGCGTTCACTGGTGTCTCCTGGATTCTGGCACGTGGCTGCCTGGGTCCTGACCTAAGGCTCGCTTGCTTGCCTCCCGACTCCTGCTCTCTGCTGTAGCTGGCATGACAAGTCTTTCCCCTGCTTCTGTGCTGGAGGAGTCTTCATTTTGTTCTGGTTTGTGTTACCGAATAAATCGGGTCCCACTGCTCACCGCTTACACAATCAATACTCACAAATGTCGGTCGGAAGAAAAGGTGCCTTTAATCAGGAAGCCTGCAATCTGGGGAGATGCCAAAGAATCGCCTCCAAATATTCTGCTCGGCCAAGAAAATTGTAAAGGGACACAGAAGAGTAATCTCAGTTCGTCGTTGAGATAGGGGGTCAGTTAATCATCAAGATGGGGGTCAGGGTCGTTGCCATCCCCCACTGTGTGCAGGCTGTGTGCAGGCTTTTCAGCTGCCTGTGATCTTCTTTGGCTGTTATCTTGTTCACCCGGTTTGGTCTCACAGTTTGTTCGGGAGATTACTGAAGAGGAACTTATTCTTCATTTCTACTTCTTTGATCTACTGAAAGAACTGACAAGTTAGGCAAGGTATTGTGTGATTAAAAGATTTGAAAGGTATGCTTGGGCCTCGATGAGTAGAGCATGGGGGTGTCTGGTTTAAAAGTTAGTTACAGGGCTTCCCTGGTGGCGCAGTGGTTGAGAGTCCGCCTGCCGATGCGGGGGACACGGGTTCGTGCCCCGGTCCGGGAGGATCCCACATGCCACGGAGCGGCTGGGCCCGTGAGCTGTGGCCGCTGAGCCTGCACTTCCGGAGCCTGTGCTCTGCAATGGGAGAGGCCATGGTGGTGAGAGGCCCACGTACCTCTCACTAAAAAAAAAAGTTAGTTACAGTATAGCTTTGCTAAAGTGACAGGAAACGGGGCTTCCTGCTGAGGGCAGTTTCCTGTAAAGAGCTGCTTACATTTGCACATCTTCCCCAAGTCACTTAGATGAATTCAGATTGGTCTAAGCCAATCATGGCAGTCCCATTCGCCAAATTTGGCCAGTGAGAATAGAGCTTCTGAGTAAGGTTTCTTAACTCTTAAAAAAGAAAGAAAGAAAGATAAAACAGATACCAAGAAGAACTGGTCCCCTTTATTACTAGGATTCTCCAGAGAACAAATAGGATGTATATACAGACAAAGAGAGAGACAGATGTATTATAAGTACTTGGCTCTGTATTACGGAGGCTGGTGAGTTCCAAAAGTGACATGGTAAGTCAGCAAGCTGGAGGCCCAGGAGAGCTTACGGTGTAGTTCCGGTCTGAGTCTGAGGGCTGAGAACCAGGAAGCAATGATGTAGTTCTAGTCTGAAAGCCAGTGGGCCCAAGATTCTGGAGCAGCTGATGGTTCCGTCTGAGTCCAAAGGCCAGAAAAAAGTTGATGTCCCAGTTTGAAGGCAGTCAAGCAGAAGGATTCTCTCTTACCTGAGGAGAAAGTCACTCTTTTTGCTCTATTCAAGCCTTCAACTAATTGGATGAGGCTCACCCACATTAGGGAGGGCAATCTGCCTTAGTCATTGAATCTCATCCCCAAACACCTTCACAGAAACACCCAGAATAATGCTTGACTGAATATCTGGGCAACTGGTGGCCCAGTCAAATTGACACATAAAATTAACCATCACATTCTCTTTCTGCCTTAGTGTATGTTATGGGTTGATCGCGTCCCGTTAAAAAGATATATTGAAGTCCTATCCCGTGGTACTTCAGAAGGTGACCTTGTTTGGGAATGGTGTCATTGCAGACGTAAGAGGTTAAGATGAGGTCATACTGGAGTAGGGTGGGCCCTGATCCAATATGCCTGGTGTCCTTATAAAAAGAGGGAAATATGGACACAGATACAGAGAGAACGCGTGTGACGATCGAGGCAGAGACTAGAATTATGCAGCCAAGGAACTCCAGGGATTTTGCAGCGCCAGAAGCTAAAGGTGTGGAACAGATTCTTCAACAGGGCTTTCAAAAAGGAACAACCTTGCTGACACCTTGTTTTCTGACTTCTGGCCTCTATAACTGTGAGACAATAAATTTCTGTTGTCTTAAACCACCCGGTTTGAGATACTTAGTTACAACAACCCTAGGGAACTAACATAGCGTGCGAAGGTGTGATGCCTGGGGCTTCTGGACAATCTTGCTACTATGAGGGGGCCTGAGAATGACACACTGAGAATGACAGTGCAGAGTCAGAAAAACCTGGGTCTTTTGATAAATTTGTTGAGGTTCTGAAATAACCAGCTCAGAAAGACCCCCGCCTCTATACTTCTTGTAATATGAGATAGTACATACCCTAATTTTTTTCAACCATTTGGGATTGAGTTTTCTGATATTTGCTGACAAGTGCATCTGACTGATGGATGGATCCCATAGCTTCTCAATTCAGACAGATTCTTCCTTCTGTGTTCCTTGTCTTAGTGAATGGCATTACCATCCATCCAGATGCCCAAGTTTCACAAAGGAGAAACTTGGTATTCATCTTTTTTTTTTTAATTTTATTTATGTTGGCTGCTTTGGGTCTTCGTTGCTGTGCGTGGGCTTTCTCTAGTTGTAGTGAGCGGGGTCTACTCTTTGTTGCGGTGCACGGGCTTCTCATTGCGGTGGCTTCTCTTGTTGCAGAGCATGGGATCTAGGGGCGTGGGTTTCAGTAGTTGAAGCACACGGGCTCAGTAGTTGTGGCACATGGGCTCTAGGGTGCGCAGACTCAGTAGTTGTGGCTTGCGGGCTCTAGAGCATAGGCTCAGTAGTTGTGGCGCAAGGGGTTAGTTGCTTTGCTGCATGTGGGATCTTCCTGGACCAGGGATCGAACCTGTGTCCCCTGCATTGGCAAGCAGATTCTTAACCACTGCGCCACCAGGGAAGTACCAGTAGTCATCTCTGATGCCTTCCTCTTTTTCATCTCCCCAGCTGAATCATTCATCAGGCCCTGACAATATTACCTCTTTATTGGCTTTCAGTCTGCCCAGGCATCAATACCTTGGTACTGTCCTCCCTTACATGTGTTACCACAGCAGCTTAACTGGACTCTCTGTGTCAAATCCTGATCAACTTAAACCATCCTCCTCACCAGAGCCAGAGTGATATTCTATAATGTATAACTGTCCCAACCTCTGCTTGGCAGAAAGTTGTTCAGTTGTGCTTTAAGCCTGAAATGGATGGAAACTGACCAGACCCACATCCTCTGCACTCCATAGTTCCAGAGTCTCTCATCTCCTGGCAGATTTTAAGGGCAGATCATACCCTTTTGTCTCTCATCTTTTTCCATACTCCAAACCATCAGTAGATATCACTTCCTAATTTCATAAGTTTCATTCTGTTTTACTAATCCTAAATATAAACAGAATTGCTCAAAAGGAGACCATTCTATTATTTTTTTTTTTTTTGCGGTACGCGGGCCTCTCACTGCTGTGGCCTCTCACTGTTGTGGCCTCTCCCGTTGAGGAGCACAGGCTCTGGACACACGGGCTCAGCGGCCATGGCTCACGGGCCCAGCCGCTCCGCGGCATGTGGGATCTTCCCGGACCGGGGCACGAACCTGTGTCCCCTGCATTGGCATGCGGACTCTCAACCACTGTGCCACCAGGGAAGCCCCCATTCTATTTTTAAAGTACTTCGTGATATATGTATGAGCTTTTCATGGTGGAACTAAGGACATGGCCCTTTCTTGTTCTTTCAGAACCTGAACATACATGTAAAAACAGGATCCATTTTTGAGCCATGTGAAACTGCAGTTTATTTGTAATTAACTGCCTTTAAGACAATGTTCAAGCCCAAACTCCTTAGCTCAGTGTTCATTTCCATTCATGATCTAGTTTCTGGTTGCTATCTTAGCTTCATCTTTTATCATTCATCCTGTGGTCAGACTTGAAGCTGTTGAAGTTATCACTCTCTCTCTTGCCTCAGGGTCTTTGCACATGCAGCTCCCTCAAGATGAAATGTGTTAACCAAAAATTCCAAGAATGGAGGGGAAAAAAGGGTTTCTCTGGGGTTTGTTAGGACTGTAGCCCAGGAAGCACAAATCCAAGGAAGCATTTGAATTGTGTTCTGCTGGACTACAAAATGGGGGAAGCTTATAAAGGTACCCCGCCGCGTCCGCCAAGATTACATAAATTGTTTGTCAAGAATTAGGGTTGGAGCTGGCAAGAAGTAAGGGTGCTTGTTAAGTCAGGATTAGTTGGGGTTCTAAATGATTATTGCATAGTTTTGAAGGGGGGTGCTTTGAAACTACAAGGTTGTAGCTAGCTGCTGCTAGCAGATACTGTTTTTGAAAACGGCTGATGGTATCCTTGAGTTTGATAACAGTTCAGAAAATTCAAGTTCTCAGTGATGCAGGAATGTGTCTGAAACCACATCCACCATGGCCACCCGCCTCTATTTTGGATGCCTGAACCATGGTTACTCCATTTTGATTTTTGAGTGATCTTCAGTATGTCATCAAATTCTACCCACTTCTCTTGGCCAACTCATTCTTCAAGCCTCAACTCAGACACTCCCTCCTCCTCCAGGAGACCTTTTCTGACATGCTGCTATTTTTCGGTTGGGTATTTTCAGGTTCTAGAAACAATGCTGGTGCTAAGGGGAACATGGCCTGGGACACTCCTTGCTATGGTGGCAAAAGCACTGGAAAGAGTGTGAAGAGAACTAAGTTCCCACCTTGGAGTCTGCCACTAAGGAAGCTGTGGGACCTCAGGGAAGTCCCTTCTCCTCTTGGGGGTGTCAGTCGCTCTGCCTATTGAATAAGGGAGAAGGACTATATCAATGGGTTCAAAACTATGTCCTTCAGAGCCCAGGGACTCCAGAGACAGGGCCCAAGTAAGGAGCAAAAGGAGGGCAAGACAACCTCTGGATCCCATCTTCTTATTCCATTCAGATCTTACTTATATCTGCATCATATATTGGGATTTCATCAGAGTTGGGGGGAAAAAGAGGAATTATGCGCTTAAAAGTGTTAGAAAACCATTGATCTTTCTAATTAAAGTCTTGTTCAGCGCAAAGATTCGGCTGTAACACAGGCAGATGAAGAGAGGGAGATGGATGAGGAAACAAAGGTCTGTGAGAGGAAGTGAGGCGAGCCTGGCAACCCAGCCAATCACTTTGGTCCTGTCAAACCTGGTCCAGGTGGTCCAGAAGCAAGAGGCTTTGTGATGAGACTGGACATTAGGGGTTTGGAGTCAAAAGCTTGGGTCTTTGGGATTTCAAACCAGTGTCTCACACCCTTAATGCTCAGTAGAATCACCTGGGAGCCTTTAAGAAACACCGATGGCAGAAGCAGCTCCTCAGACAACCGAACCAGTCTCTAGCAGTAGAGCGGAGGCATCTAGGTGATTCTGAAGCATCTCAAGCCTGGGAGAGGAAGTACTGTGATTGTCTTGCCCACCATGCTTGCAAGCAACAGCAAATATTTGTGGAATAAGTGAGTAAATGAGTTTAATATTAGCAACGGATAGCTTATATCTCCTTATTTGGGTTATTGCAACTTGCCGAGGTTTAGTTTTCTCAGATGTAAGATGAGAAAAGACATTTCTACCTGAAGTGATGCTTTGAGAATTACAAATATGCCAAGTACCTTGCACAGCACACGGTGTATTGTAGTTGATTAATAAAATGGTAATACCATCATTAGTGGCAATGGTATTGCTCAGATTTGGAGCAAAAAATACTGAGTTCCAGTTTGGCTGCATTGTATCGGTCAGGATAGGCTAACTTATGCTGTGGTGACAAACAACCCCTAAATCTCAGGGGTATAACACAGCAAAGGTTTAGTTTTACCCATATGACTTGTCCATCACAGTGTGGCTGGGGGCTGTCAGAGTCTCAGTCATAGGGAACATTGCCACTCACCATGAGGGTAAAGAGGAATCTTCTGGGCAAAAACCCAGCCAAGGAGTGACCCACTTCCCTTCCACTCACGACTGATTGGCCTACCTAGTCACAAGGTTCTATCAACCACAGGGGCCCAGAAAGTTCAATCATCCCACGTGCCCAAAAGGCAGAGAACGGAAAGTTACATTGATGAGTGACAAGAATGATTAGGAGGGTTGTTCCCAATGGTCCTGTATGACTCTGGACACACCCAACTCTGAACAAGGACAGTGGGTGTCAATGACAGCTTGAGAAACAAGGAACCCTGGGCATCTGCTGTGTTTTGATACCCAACATTGAGTCCTCCTTCTTTTGGAATCAGCACTCAGACATAATTTTCAAACAACCTAAGGAGATCTAATTTACGTATCACAAATCTCACCAGTTTTAAACATACAATTAAGATTTTCAGTAAATTTATAGAGTTGTGGAACCCTCACAACAATGCAGCATTTCCATCACCTCATGCCTGGTTGAAGTCAATCCCCACTCACACACCCAGCCTCAGGCAAATATTAATCTGTTTTCTGTCTTACATAATGGCCTTTTCTGAACATTTGAAACTGTACAATATATAGTCTATTGTGTCTGGCTTCTTTCATTTCATAGGATGTTTTTTAAGTTCATCCATGTTGTAGCATTATAGGGGGTTCAAAGGATTTTGGGGGTGATCAAGGAAAAAGATATGACCAGGAGGGACAGTAACACACAACAAGCTTCATTGAGCGGTGCTTAGAATTACATGAAAGTGGAAGTCCCTTTCAGGATGAGACCATCCAGATGCTTATGGGTCTGGGGCCACCATCTGGAAGGGGAGAGGAGCAAGGGAACTAAGAGAGAGCTGGATCATAAAGGGGGCTTGTGTGTCTAGGTGATGTCACTCAGCAATGCATGGTAGTCTCTGGGTAGAGAGATGGACAGCAGCAGCTTGGGGTCTTTCTGGCCCAGGGCATATCTTTTCAATTGCTAGCAGATATAGGGTGAGGTTTAGTGGAACGTGCAAAGCAGGGAAGTTTAACTGGCTAAAAATCTGCTTGTTTAGACTATATTTAGAATAATTGGATGTATAAGAAATTGAGTTTCATCAGGATTTTTTGCTAATGGATCTCAGTCTGCAGACATAAACAACCTAGGGGCCAATACACAGAGGCCATATTTGGCTCATTTATACAACAAGCATGTATCAGTATTTCTTTTCTTTTTTTGCTGAATTATATTCCATTGTATAGATATACCACATTTTGTTTATCTATTCATCAGTTGATGAACATGTGATC
This sequence comes from Stenella coeruleoalba, assembly GCF_951394435.1. Lineage (NCBI taxonomy): Eukaryota > Metazoa > Chordata > Mammalia > Artiodactyla > Delphinidae > Stenella > Stenella coeruleoalba. The sequence goes on from NC_137149.1 coordinate 50,989,944, forward strand.
ATTTCCAATATTTGTCTATCATAAATAATACTGCTATGACCTTTCAAGAACAGGTCTCTTTGTTGGGATATGTTTTCATTTCTCTTGGGTAGATTCCTGGGAGTGGCATAGCTAGGTCCTATGCTAACTTTATATTTACCTTTTTAAGAAACTGCCCAGCTGTTTTCCAAAGCAGCTGGATACATTTTACATTCCCACCAGCGATGTATGAGGGGTCTAATTTCCCCACATCCTTGCTAACTTTTGTTATTGTCTGTCTTTTGATTATAGCCATTCTAGTTGATACAACGTGGTGTCTCATTGCGGTTTCAATTTGCATTCCCCAATGATTAATGATGTTGAGCATTTTTTCATGTGTTTATCAGTGATTGATATATCTTCCTTGGTGATATGTCTATTCAAATCTTGTGCCCATTCTTAAATTGAATTGTTGTCTTCTTTGTTTTGTTATTTATTCTGGATACAAGTCTTTTACCAGATATACAATTTGCAAATATTTTCTCTCAGTCCATGACTTATTTCTTCACCATGCTTTTTCTGCACCTACTGAGATAATCATGTGGCTTTATTCTCTTAATATGGTGCTTTACATTAATTAATGTTCAGATGTTAAACCAATCTTGCATTACTGAGATAAATCCTACATGGTCATGGTATATAATTCTTTTTTACATGTTTCTAGATTCATTTAGCTAATATTTTGTTGAGGATTTTTGCATCTATATTCCTGAGGATATTAGTCTGTAGTTTTATTTTCTTGTTATATCTCTGTCTGACTTTGGCATCAGGGTAATACGGACTTCATAGAATGATTTGGGAAGTGTTTCCACTCTCTGTATTTTCTGGAAGGGTTTCTGAAGGGTTGGTATTATTTATTATTTAAATACTTGATAGAATTCACTAATGAAGCCATCTGGGTCTGGAGTATTTTTGCACGTTCAGGAGAAGATTTTTATTTACTGGTTCAATTTTTTGTTGTTGTTATAGGTCTTCATATTTTAAAAATTTCTTCTTGAGTCCATTTTGATTGTATTTTTCTAGAAATTTGTCAATTTCATTTAAATTTTCTAGTTAGTTGCTGTAACATTGTTCATACTAATCCTTTATAATTCCTTTACAGTAGAATCCTCTCTTTCATTTCTGATTTTTGTCATTTCTGTCTTCTCTCTCTCTCTTCTTTTATTTTTTGGTCAATGTAGCAAAAAGTTTGTCAATTTTTAAAAATATTTTCAAAGAACCAGATTTTGGTTCTATTACTTTTTCAGTGTTATTTTGTTTTCTATTTTGTTCACTATAATTTTTATTATTTCCTTTCTCTGTTTGCTTTGGGTTTAGTCTGTTCCTTTTTTTTTTTTTTTAGTTTCTTAAGGTGGAAGCTTAGGTTATTGATTTGAGATCTTTCTTCTTTTATAATATAAGCATTAAAACTATATGTTTTCCTATTAGCACTGTTTTAGCTGCATCCCATAAATTTTTGCTATGTTGTGTTTTCATTTTCATTCATTTTAAAATATTTTAAAATTCCCTTGTAATTTTTTTTCTTTGACTCATTGGTTATTTTGAAATGTGTTATTTAATTTCCAACTATTTATGGATTTCCTGATTTTATTTCTGTTGCTGGATTTTAATTTAATTCCTTGTTATTGAACTGCCCCCTACCTCCCCCAGCACCTTCAATGTGTCTTCTCACTGCCTTTCGGCTTTCACTGTTTCTAATAAGGAGTAAGCTGTTAACTTTATTGTTGTCTCTCTGTATGTGATGAGTCATTTTTCTCTTGTTTCTTTCAAGCTTGCTTTTAGTTTTCAACAGATGAATTAGACTTTTCATCTTTTCTGGATATATGCCCAGGAGTGGGATTACTGGATCATATGGCAACTCTATTTTTAGTTTTTTAAGGAGTCTCCATACTGTTCTCCATAATGGCTGTACCAACTTACATTCCCACCAACAGTGTAGTAGGGTTCCCTTTTCTCCACACCCTCTCCAGCATTTATTGTTTGTGGACTTTTTGATGATGGCCATTCTTACCAGTATGATGTGATGCCTCATTGTAGTTTTGATTTGCATTTCTCTAATAATTAACAATAATGAGCATCGTTTCATGTGCCTGTTGACCATCTGTATGTCTTCTTTGGAGAAATGTCTATTTAGATCTTCTGCCCATTTTTTAATTGGATTGTTTGTTTTTCTGATATTAAGCTGTATGAGCTCTTTGCATATTTTGAAAATTAAGCCATCATTGGTTGCATCATTTGCAAATACTTTCTCCCAGTCTGTATGTTGTCTTTTCATTTTGTTTACGATTTCCTTTGCTGTGCAAAAGCTTATAGATTTGATTAGGTCCCATTTGTTTATTTTTGCTTTTATTTCTTTTGCCTTGGGAGACTGATCTAAGAGGATATTGCTATGATTTATGTCAGAGAATGTTTTGCCTTTGTTCTCTTCTAGGAGTTATATGATGTCATGTCTTATATTTAAGTCTTTAAGCCATTTTGATTTTATTTTTGTGTATGGTGTGAGGGACTGTTCTAACTTCATTGATTTATATGAGGCTGTCCAACTTTCCCGACACCACTTGCTGAAGAGACTCTTTTCTCCATTGTATATTCTTGCCTCCCTTGTTGAAGATTAATTGACTGTAGGTGTGTGTATATGATGTAGTTAGATGTAGGTCTATTTGTATTTATACTAGTAGGAGTTCATAGAACTTCTTGAATCTGTAGATTCATGTTTCTTATCAAATTTGGGGACTTTTTTTTGTTATTATTTCTTCTAATATTTTTATGGCATTTCTCTCACTTCTCTCCTTCTGAAATTCCCACTATATGCATGTTGGCGTGCTCAATGGAGTCTTACCACTGTTTGAGGCTCTGTTCAATTTTCTTCTTCTTCTTTTGTTCTTCAGATTTTATAATTTTTGTTCGTTTATATTCAAGCTCCATTTCACTTACTTTACTTTTCAACTGTAAATTTTCCATTTGGTTCTTTTCAAAACATAATTTCTATCTGTTTGTTGATATTCTCTGTTTGATGAGTCATTGTCACCATACTTTCCCTTAATTTTTAAATGTAATTTCTTTTAGTTTTGAACATATTTTTACTAGCTGCTTTGAAGTTTTTTTTCTGCTAAGTCCACTGTCTTATAGGACCTCTCAGAGACAGTTTCTATTGACTGCTTTTTCTCCTGAGATTTTTCCACTTTCCTGTTTCTTCAAATGTCTTATAATCTTTTATTGGAAACTAGACATTTTAGATAATATATTGTAGCAACTCTGGATTCTCATTCCCTCTCTGGGAGTTGTTGTTATCATTGTTCTTTTGTTTGTTTATTGACTTGCTTGGACTTATTTGGTAAAGTCTCTCTTTACTTCAGTGTGTGACAGCTGATGTCTTTACTAAGTTTTCTTTTTTGTTCTTGTTTGTCTTTCTAAGCTTGCCTTCCGACAATTCACCCTTAGTTCAGTACAGGTTACTAATTGATCAGAGGTTGTGCTCAAGCACATTGAGCCAGTAAGCCTTCCACCTTTTGCTGATATATCTCTATATGGATTTGGAAACACATTTAAAGTTCAGGCAATTTATAAATTTCCTTCGCTTTTACTTTATTCTGACCTTGTTTGTGTCTTCTCTGCATGTACACAAAACTTCACATTTTTTCAGGGATATGTATTTAGCTATGTAGATAGCTAGTCTTCTCCAGTCTCTCCTGAATATGCACTTAGCCTAGAGCATTACAGCCTTTGAGACCTCTAGGAATAATCTGGGCTTATTGAGGCCCACTATGCCTGTCTAGTTCCCTTGATGTCCTCATCAAATTTCTGGCTATGCTTCTAGTCTCCTACCAATGTCCCAACCAATACCCCAACCGATATCACAACCTCAGACTAACAGTGACATTGACCTTCCCCCAATCTTTGCTAATAAAATCAGTACTGTTTCTCATGATGTCTGAAGGCATGGGATTTCTTCCATGTTCCCTCCAAATCATATCAACCTGCTCTGGAAAAAATGCAGTTGGTTTTTAGAGCTTGCCCTGCCCTTGTAGACCTATTATACTGATGGAACTGAAGGGATGATAGGAACAGTCAAAAGCTAAAACATCATAGAGTCCAGTTGTCCTTAGCCAAGTTTCAGTAGGTTTACTTGAATAAACACTTCTCAATCTTTTGGTATGCCTTTGGTCAGTTTCCAGTGTCTCAAAGTTGTTTTTGACAATTCTGTCCAGTTTTACAGTTGTTTGGTGTGGGGAGAGGGAAGAATTTGTTAAGTTTCTCTCCCTGTCATTCTGGTAATCCCACCTTTTCAATATAATTTTATGTCATTATGTCTCTATTGTGTGCTGCTTTGCTGAGACTGTTAACCAGAGGCCCCGCCCTTTTCTAGCCAGGAGATACACCTAAGACACAAGCTGAGTCATCACATTCTTTGGACTCAAATTTTAAATCTTGGTGGAAATGATACAAAAATAGAAAATAAAAAGTTGTGCTTCATTAGCACACACTCTGACAAGATTCTCAATTATCTCCTGCTACCTACCTTTCTGGGGCTCCCCTGGTTCCCATCATGTACCAAGCCTGGTTGTCTGGCCTGTCCTCAGTTGTGGAAGGACACCTATGTTCATCCAAAAAATACCTTTCCTGCTCAAGTGAGCCAGACCCTGTTTCTGTTGCTTGCAAACAAAGAACCTGACTGATACAGCTTTTCAAAGGATGTGCGGAAGGGAATCTATTAAAGACTCTGGATAAGAGGCCAGTTATTCACTTGACGGTTTTCGGGATTGCTACAACACACATGTGCCTATGGAAGCTCCTGAGGCGGTGGTGTGCTGTGTGTCTGATGAGATCCCACTGGATGGGCCAAGTCTGCACCTGTCACCAGTCACAAAGAGGATCCAATTTTTATCCATTTCGTCTGGAGAACCATCTGGGCTGGGAATAGCAGTAATAATAACAAATCATTGTCACCAGATTTCCTCGTAGATAGCACTTCATTTTTGTTGCTCTTGTTAAAAATCATGTGTTCAAGTCTGCTGGTGAATAAGCAGCCAGCAATTGTTACAAAGGCTGTCCTGAGCTGTCACGAGACTGAACTGGGACAGGGCCTAGGAACATGGCAAAGAGAGACTTGGCTGCTGGTAGTCTTTTCTGGAGGGGCAGAAGGCTGGGAGGAAAGCCACAGAGGCTATGATAGAAGGAAGTCCTACTGAAATCCATGCAAGGGAACGTTGGGTAGCAATGGCTTACTTATCAACATCATGTATGACAATCTAGGGTTTTGTTTCATGAGGGCCAGCAGCAGGATGTGAATGCTTAAGTAAGCAATCTGTGACATTAAGTAGCATTAATAGAGGTATATCATCTTAAACAAGGGAGATGACAATTCTTCTTTATTCCATGCTTCTCAGAGCACTCAAAGTTACGTCTTATTTTGGCATCATATATTTTGCATGCTATAGACTAACAAGAACACATTCAGAGGAGAACAATCAAGATGGCAAACTGTGGAGAAAAGGGAACACTCCTGCACTGCTGGTGGGAATGTGAATTGGTACAGCCACTATGGAGAACAGTATGGACGTTCCTTAAAAAACTACAAATAGAACTACCATATGACCCAGCAATCCCACTACTGGGCATATACCCTGAGAAAACCATAATTCAAAAAGAGTCATGTACCACAATGTTCATTGCAGCTCTATTTACAATAGCCCGGAGATGGAAACAACCTAAGTGCCCATCATCAGATGAATGGATAAAGAAGATGTGGCACATGTATACAATGGAATATTATTCAGCCATAAAAAGAAACGAAATTGAGCTATTTGTAATGAGGTGGATAGACCTAGAGACTGTCATACAGAGTGAAGTAAGTCAGAAGAGAAAGACAAATACCATATGCTAACGCATATATATGGAATTTAAGAAAAAAAATGTCATGAAGAACCTAGGGGTAAGACAGGAATAAAGACACAGACCTACTGGAGAACGGACTTGAGGATATGGGGAGGGGGAAGGATGAGCTGTGACAAAGCGAGAGAGAGGCATGGACATATATACACTCCCAAACGTAAGGTAGATAGCTAGTGGGAAGCAGCCGCATAGCACAGGGATATCAGCTCAGTGCTTTGTGACCACCTGGAGGGGTGGGATAGGGAGGGTGGGAGGGAGGGAGACGCAGGAGGGAAGAGATATGGGAACATATGTATATGTATAGCTGACTCACTTTGTTATAAAGCAGAAACTAACACACCATTGTAAAGCAATTGTACCCCAATAAAGATGTTAAAAAAAAAAAGATGGCAAACTGACCATGTGATGAACAATGGGAGGAACGAGGGCATTTCGTTTATGGAGGAGGAATTAAGAGGGTGGAATACAGAAGGGGAGGTATGATAGCTATTTTTAGAGAACTGAATGGCTGACAGGTGGAGGAAGGATAACATTTGTTCTCTCTGTTGCCAGTGACAGATTTAGGATCAATGGGCAGAAGTTACACATAGACACATTTTAATTCCATACCCCTCTATGTGAAATACTTAAATATATTTTCCCACAGGTCACCTGGAAATGTGTTTGCATCTTAGAATTCCAGCCAATGAATGTATCTTTGTAAAGACTAGGGCTGTTAATTTATAAGTACCTACACTGGTAAATGACAGGTAGGTGATATCTATATGACTTATGTATATATATATATACATCTAAGGTTTTGTTTACTTACTCTTTAAAAAAATTAAGGTTAGCAATTGTACAGGTTGTAACCTGTAATAGCAAATATATGCTTCCTATTTTAAATTAACTCACTGTACACACCCTATTTATAAAAGAACTATGTGTATTTTAGGCATCTGTTTGCTGAAAGATGTTTAAGAGTTTTAAAGGAATTTGCAGAACCATGTGTAAGAGCTCAGAGAAATGGAAGACGATACACTAATAAAACCTTAAAGAAGAGATCAAGTAGCTGACAAGTGACAGACTAACAGTGAGGAAAGAGTGGGAATTAGAAGAAGAGCAAACAGTTCTACAACTGTCAGTTAGAAGGAGCAGAGGAGAATAATCCATCAGCTGTAATCAAGGTGGATGGGCGCAGCATAGAACATGTTAAAACTGTCTGCACGGCACCAACCTTAGACTGTGGTACCCTACCGTATAAACCATTAAAATGGTCATCCATGCGCCACAGGAGTAAGACTCAGAACCACAGCTGGCTCATCCAACACTTCTGGGTGAATTAGAAAAAGGACCCCTAGTGGGCACATGCAGCCCTGTAGGTGAATGAATCACTTGCGGTGAAACTTGGCCAGGCTTTACCTTTCTTATGCCCCTTCTTCTGAGCGTCTATGTGCAGGGAATAGCTGTCTCCAGACCTGGATGATCTTGACATGATCTATTCTTATGTTCTGAAACCCATTTATATCTCTGGACTCTTTTAGGATGGGGTCATAAGAATGAGGTTATTCATTGTGTTTGGAATTGAATGAGAGAGAGAGACATCATACAACATACAACTGGTAATGAAGAATTTTTAGAGCTATCCAAATCTGAAATGTAAAGTTTTAAGAGAAAGTGCGTTCCCCATAATTAGAGGGGTTCAAGCAAAGGTTTGGTTACAAGAAGTAAGAAAACAGTTTGTTACTACAACCAAGATCTAAAGTTTGAATGTAACTAGGAGCAGAGTGGTAAGGCTGTGTCGGTGGTTTCGAAATGTTAAGGTATATAAGAACCTCCTGGAGGTTACAAGCATATATTGCCTCAAAGTTTCTGATTCAGTAGATGTTCTAATAGGCTCTCAGGTGAGGTTGATGTTGATGCTTCAGGGACCACACTTTGAGACTGGCCTAGACAGTCATTCAGAAATTTTAATGTGGTTTTGAATCACTTGGAGATCTTGTGAAAATGTAGTTTCTGATTCATCAGGTTTGGGGAGGGGAGGCTTGGGGTTCTGGGTTTTCTGGACAAGCTTCCAGGGGCTGGTCCAGGAGCCAGGCTTTGAGTATCAAGTGCACAGCACTAGTTCCATGGCAGCTGCTGAGTCATGTAACAAGTTATCTCGGCTGTAGAGACTAGAAGACTGTTGGGCAGGAAGCCAGGTGGCTCATTCATTCATTTCACAGAGATGAGTGCCTACTGAGTGTCAGCTGCTGGTAAAGGTGCTGGGGACATAGCAGTGAAGAAGCACAGACCTTGCGTTCATGGAGCTCCCATTCCAGAGAAGCCAAGTCATGTTTAACAGCTCACTCTCCAAGAAGTAAGTATAAGTATAAGTATAAGAAGTATAAAATTTCTTGAATTTTTCAGAAAAGATGTTCATATATTTACATAGGCATACTCACTTTTACTTTTTCCCCCAAATTTCTAAACAAAATATACATCAAGATGAATCTTAATATCACTGTCATGTGGTGAAACAGACATGGTTAAAACATAGACATTGACTTTTAAATTGGGATGGTCCAAAAATGCGGATCAGGAGAGTGTTTGGAGGAAGTAGACAGTTTTGAAGGGAGCAAATGGGAATTTTCCACTGCCCTCTTCCTTCCCTCCAGGAAGTCTGGGTGAATGGGAAGGAATCAATAGAGTGGCAGTTCAGGTGAAGCAGTGAAGCGCAGTGGCCAAAAGAATGGGTTCAATTTCTGTCTCTATCACTTACAAATCATGTGATCTGGGTAAGTTACTTAATGACTCTGATCCCTACTCCTTACCTGAAAAAGAGGAATAAAGTCTACCTTGCAAGGTAGTTGAGGGAAAGAGTGAAATAACATACATATGCCTCACAGTGAACTCTCAGTGAATGGTGGCAGGATAGAGGTAGACTAGAAAGTCACCATAGTTCAGTGGTAGTTTTGAGAGACATGTAAGCAATGCAGAGGGCTAGATATAGCCCTTCTTCTTGGCCAGCTTTCTAGAAGGAGGCTCAGAATACGATAGAAGAATGTTGTTGGGATAAAAAGGAAAACATCAACCAGATAATAAAGAACTGAGTTAGACTGAGCTGAGGGAGATCTATGGCTACAACTAGGATGGATTCCTTTCTAGGATTAGGGTATTGGAATTTTACAATAGACACACAAGAACAGCTTTTGAATTTGTGGTGCTTTTAAATATACCCAAAATTACAATACCCAAAGCTGTGAAGGTGCAATAAAACTGCTATACCCATAAGTTTTTGGTGGAAAATGGGTCCTATCTTTTAGGGAAGTAATTTGGCAGTGTGGATTAGCCATTACGAAAAGGTTCATATGCTTTCACTTGGTTATTTTTCTTTTGGAAATTTATTCTAAAGAAATAATCCAAAAGAGGGAAAATAAGGAAGGTGATTATTTTTATTACCCGTATTTGAGAAGAAAAAATAGGAGGCAGCTGTAGTGATTTACAAAATTTTTGTTAAATTTTTACTGAAATATAATTACGTATAACATTGTGTAAGTTTAAGGTGTACAACGTGTTGATTTGATATACATATATGGCAATATGATTACCACTGTAGCCGTAACTAACACATCCATCATGTTATATAATTATTATTTCTTTTTTGTGGTGAGAACATTTAAGATCTACTTTCTTAGCAACTTTCAATTATGTAATACAGTATTGTTAACTATAATCACACTGCTGCGATTAGATCCCTAGAACTCATCTTCTAACTGCAAGTTTGTACCTTTTGACCAACATCTCCCCAATTTCCCCCACCCCCTTCTCTTCTCTGTTTCTAGGAGTTTGGATTTTTTAGATTCCACAAATAAGTGGGATCATACAACATTTGCATTTATCTGTCTGACTTATCTCACTTAGTGTAACGCTCTCAAGGTCCATCCATGTTGTCAAAAATGGCAGGATTTCCTTCTTTCTCATGGCTGAATCATATTCTATTGTGTGTATATATAGATATATACCACTTTATATATCCATTCTTCTTCCACTCATCTGTTGATGAACACTTAGGTTGCTTCCATATCTTGGCGATTGTGAATAAAATGTTGCAATAAACACAGAATGCAGTTATCTTTTTGATATCTTATTTTCATTTCCTTTGGATAGATACTCAGAAGTGGATTGCTGGATTATATGGTAGTTCTATTTTTTGAGGACCCTTCATACTGTTTTCCAAAGTGCTGAACTAATTCACATTCCCACCAACAGTGCACAAGGGTTCCTCCTTATTTATTTATTTTTCTTAGTTTGATGTAATCCCACTTGTTTTTTGCTTTTGTTGCTTCTGCTTTTTGTGTCATGTCCAAAAAACCATTGCCAAGACTGATGTCAAGGAGGCTTTTCTCTGTTTTCTTCTAGGAATTATATGGTTTCAGGTCTTATGTTTAAGTCTTTAATCCATTTTGAGTTAATTTTTGTGAGTGGCGTAAGACAGGGGTCCAATTTCATTTTTTCTGTATGTAGTTATCCAGTTTTCCCACCATTATTTATTGTAGAGACTATCCTTTCCCCACTGAGTATTCTTGACTTCCTGTCAAGTGTTAGTTGACCATATATGTGAGGGGTTATTTCTGGGCTTGCTATTTTGTTCCATTGGTCTGTGTGTCTATTTTTATGCCAGTACCATACTGTTTTGATTATTATAGTTTTTTAGTATAGGCTGAAATCAGGAAGTGTGAGACTTCCAGCTTTGTTTTTCTTTCTCAGGATTGCTTTGGCTATTTGGAATCTTCTGTGGTTCCATACACATTTTAAGATTTTATTTTTTATTATGTGAAAAATGCCATTGGAATTTTGATAGAGATTGCATTGAATCTATAGGTGGCTTTGGGCAGTTCTTCCTTTTCTATAATAAATAGTCTTTGTTTGCAGCTGGATAGCTTTCACATTCTGCTTCTTTCCCACAGAAGGTTGGAGATCCAAAGGCCTTTTTTCAATTTGTGCTACTTCTGTCTTTCAGTTCAAGATGGTATTGCTTCTGCCAATATAATTCTCTTGAAAATTTTGTGGGTCTTTATGAATCTTATTAGAGTTTCCTTCCTTAGGCAAAACCCACAAAGGGTCTTTGAGGCAGACCCTTCTCTATCTTGGACTCTCAGTAAGACTGCTAAGGGCAATATCCTTAAGAGTCTAGAAGCTCTATTATTTAAGAGGTAAGGTCTACAAAGCATGACCTTAAGATCCTTAGACATTTTTAATATGGTTGATGATGTTTATGAGATACCACTTGGATCTTTCTGAAATCTTTAAAAGAATGTTTTTAAGTCACCTTCTCTGGATTCATTTTTACCCTGTGACTACAACTTCCTGAAAATCTTTTTCCTGGGGCTCTTTTTTTACTTTAAGAACCCTTTGCTGGCTAAAAATATTCTCTCGGGCTATTTGTATATCCTCCAAATTCCACTTGAAAACTGAATAGTTGGTTTATCAGTTTATCTGTTTATATCTCTCTGCCCTCATTTTATTAAAGGCAGCTCAAAGAAGCCATGTGGCATCTTAAACACTCTGCCTAGAAGTTTTCTTAGCTGGAGCATAGAGTTCATTGAGTGTACTTTCTACTTTCCACATCGCTGCAGGTGATGGTTTTGCTAAACTTTCCACCACTGCATTACAATCATCTCCTTTCCTTCAGCTTCTTGTAACATTTTCCTCACATTCCTTTAAGTCCTCACTGACATACGTCTCAGGCCTTTCCAGCCCTTACACCTTGCCCAGTGTCAAAGTCAATGCCACACATTTTAGGTTTTTGTTAGAGCAGCCGCTCATTTCCAGGTACCAAAATTCATTTTTGTTACTATTGTTGTGTAGAAAACTGCCTCAAAAAACTTAGGGGCTTAAACCAACAGTTTTATTTTGCTCGTGATTTTGTGCATCAGAAATTTGAAAAGAGCTTAGCTGAGCAGTTCTCACTTGAGGTTATTCATGCAGTTGCAATAAGATGTCAGCTGGGGCTACAAACATCTGATGACTTAACTGTGCTGGATTTCCAAGACGGCTCACTCATACGGTTAAGAGTTGATGCTGGCTGTCAGCTGCAAGCTCAGCTGGGCTGTCGATCAGAGTGTCTACATGTGGGATCTCCAGCATGGCAGTCTCAGGATACTTGGCCTTCTTACATGTTGCCAGTTTCCCCTAGAGCTAACATCCCAAAAGAACCAGGCAAAAGACTTTTCTGAAGCAGTTTTGCAAGTTATGCAGCATTACTTCTACTGCATTCTATTGGCTACAAGGAGGTCATAAGTCATCCCAGATTAGAGGGGTGGAGACATAGAAACTACCTCTTAAAGAGAGGAGTGGCAAATAATTTGCAGATATGTTTGAAAACTGTCAGACAACATATTAAATTCTCTAGGATTAAGTACAAAAGACAGAATCTAGAATTGAATGTATACTGTCATTGGAGCAATACACAAGGAACGAGGATATGGAAAACATCAGAAAGAAATGCAAAAATTATTGTAACTGTTTTGTTATTATGGATGATTTTTCTTCATTTATTTTATAATAGGAAGGAAAGGTGGAAGGAAAGAAAACAACATATACCACATAGATCTAAGTGATTCCGTGTTTTTGCTTCTTAACCTCTGTTCCATTTTTCTTAGAGTTTACAATTAGTATAGCTATGAGAATCACTTTAAGCTGGGTCTGGGGATGAGATGGGGAGCATTGAGAAGATGACTGGTTGGACATGAGGCAGCCCTGGACTGAGCAGTGGTCTGCAGGCTTTTATATGATACTATCTAATTTAGGGCCATGCAGAAGCCCACAGGTGTTACCTTTTTTTTTTCTTTTTTCTTTTTTTGGCTGCACCACGTGGCTTGTGGGATTTTAGTTCCCTGACCAGGGATCGAACCCAGGCCCTTGGCAATGAGAGCACAGAGTTGTAACCACTGGACAACCAGGGAATTCTCAGTGTTAACTTTTTTTTTTTTTGCGGTACACAGGCCTCTCACTGTTGTGGCCTCTCCTGTTGTGGAGCACAGGCTCTGGACGCACAGGCTCAGTGTCCATGGCTCACGGCCCCAGCCGCTCCACGGCATGTGGATCTTCCCAGACTGGGGCACGAACCCGTGTCCCCTGCATCGGCAGGCGGACTCTCAACCACTGCGCCACCAGGGAAGCCTGAGTGTTAACGTCTTAGTTGCAGGCTCAGTACCTCCCAAAACGAGTTCATACATTCCATTACAATCAAATTCTGTTTCTTCTGTGAAAGAATTAAAAGGAGAAATAGATCAAGTGATGTCACTGAAAAATGATATAAGCCTGTCCAAACAGAATGTGCTTACATTCAGTCACCCAAGAAATGTGGAGTCAAAAGCCACCCATGTGTTACAGCTGTATATACTCCACCACACCCATCTGCCCCCTCCCCGTCCCATCCCCACTGTGGCATCCAGAGAGCTTCCTTGATCTGCTTTTGCTCACACATTAGAACCTGGATCATGATACAAGTGGAAGAACTCTTACGGACTGAATTGTATACTCTCAAGATCCCTATGTGGAAGCACTAACCCCCAATGAGACTGTATTTGGAAACAAGGTCTTTAAAGAGGTAATTATGGTTAAATGAGGTCATCAGGGTGACCTAATCTGATAGGATTAATGTCCTTATCAGAAGAGGGGGAGATGCCAGAGATGTCTCTCTCTCTCTCTCTCTCTCAGCGCACACACAAAGGAAAGGCCATGTGAGGACACAGAAAAGAGACAGCAATCTGCAAGCCAGGAAGAGAGGCCTCAGGAGTAACTCAACCTGCCAACACCTTGCTCTTAGACTTCTAGCCTCCAGAACTGTGAGAAGCTAAATTTCTGTTGTTTAAGCCGCCCAGTCTGGGTACTTCATTATGGCGACCAGAGCAGACTAATACAAGGTCCATCAAGCTGGTTCCTGGTGTCATTTTGACATGTCCCCATTATTTATTGATCACTTCTTTACTTTCTGACACAATCGAATGCTTTCGCTGCCTGTAATAGACAGAACAATGCCCCCTCCCCCCACCAAAGATGTCCACATCTTAATCCTCCAAGTTTGTGAATAGGTTACCTTGACAGCAATCAGCCCAGCACATCTGCTGCCATATGAAATTTCCCTCAAGAGAACCAAGAAAAGAATTCTGAAAAACACACATTTGTAATGTTTCCTAATGAGAGAAATGTTGAAAATGAACCTAACTGAAATTTAAGAAAATGAGGAGCTGGCCTGAGGATGAGACAGTTCACTTCTTACCGTCTCTGCACAGCAGAGATAAGTGAAGATGGTGCAGAGCTGCCGTGGATGGACCCTAAGTGGGTAGTAAGGGGAAATGGAGGGCTTATGCCATTGGAATGAGGCAAGTACTGGCTCAAAACTACCCTTTGAGGGAACGCATGTAACATATGAACCGATTCTGAACAACTCCAATGTGTCTACAGTGAGGCATGGAACCTGGAACTGAGGGGAAGCCAGAGATGCTTAAGACATGAACCTTGTCCTCAAGGAATTTACAACCTAGGGATAGATTCGCATCTACATGGGCAACCAAAGAGATTGCCTAGACTATACATGGCATGTTTCTGGTGCTGGCAAGGAAATCAGATAAGTAGTGTACTGACCCAAGTGAGGGGTGTGGGGAGATGGGTGTGGTAGCTGTAACACGTGGGTGGCTTTTGACTCCACATTGCTTGGGTGATAGAATGTAAGCACATTCTGTTTGGACAGGTTTATACCATTTCTCAGTGGCATCACTTGATCTATTTCTCCTTTTAATTCTCTCACAGAGGAAACAGAGTTTAATGGTAATGGAATGTATGAACCTACTTTGGGAGGTATTGCTGGGTAGCTGGTAGCAGGGAGGCAAACAGAGGGGCCTGGGTCAGTGTCTCTTTACCAAGGAGTATGAAAATATTACAATGTTTTAACAACCGGAGCAGCTGAGTATGGATACACACCAGTCCTGCCTACACATACCTACACACAACACAGGTGCTCTCACCCCGACGCCATTTCCTCATAGGGTACAGATAGAAGACTGAGGCTCTGGGGCTTCCCTGGTGGTGCAGTGGTTAAGAATCCACCTGCCAATGCAGGGGACACGGGTTCGAGCCCTGGTCTGGGAAGATCCCACATCCCGCGGAGCAACTAAGCCCGTGCGCCACAACTGCTGAGCCTGCGCTCTAGAGCCTACGTGGCACAACTGCTGAAGCCCGAATGCCTAGAGCCGGCGCTCCACAACAAGAGAAGCCACCGCAATGAGAGACCCACGCACTGCAACAAAGAGTAGCCCCTGCTCGATGCAACTAAAGAAAGCCCGTGTGTAGCTTTCTACACCTGTGCTGTGTGTAGGTATGTGTAGGCAGGGCGGGTGTGCATCCGTACTCAGCTGCTCAAACAAACCCCATTCAAGGTCTTCACAAACTCAACCCATACCCTCCTACTACAAATCAATGAAGTTGACTCAGTTTCCTGCTAACTCACAGCAGTCCCGGCTTTATCAGTCAGCTGGTTCCACAGGTTAAAAGTGGCTCCTGGCAGAACCCACCATCTCTGGGAATCTGAGCGTCGCATATGGCCACTGGGAGATACTCGGTGTGGTCCTCAGACTCCCTGTGTTGTCCTCACGGTCTGGATCTTCTCACTGGGCTGAATATTTCCAGTTTGCACTCTGAAATGGGAGAGTGAACAAGAGTGGGTGGTACAAAGCCAGATGGAAGCTACTGGGCCAAAGGCCTCCGATTCCTCACTCAATTCAAAGCCTACTTGAAATCAAAGACCTTGGGATATTCAGGCAACATGATGGTCAGCTGCTTAGAAAAACTGGATTCTAAAGTAAACTAAACTTCCAAACATGGGGAGTTACTACGGAAGAAAGTAAACTCTATTGCTGGTGACAGAGAAAGGCTCTGAAGCCCTTTTAGATCTTCCCAATAAGCCACATATTCCTTTCTGCTGAGACCAATAGAACTCTCAACACTGATCTTTTTAATTCTGGGTTTTGATACTGGGGTTCTTTCAAGAGAGCAGAAGGAATCAGATTTTCTTAAAGGAATATGTTCCTGACTTAAGATCAACGTTTTTACATCCACTCTAGTGAATCTCCTTCCACAATTAACACTCACTCCTGCTGGCAAAAAAAGTTGATAATCTTTTAACAAAAGCATCAATTAATCTTTTAATAAGGCATCAATAATTGGGGGAGCAGCTAAGGAATTTAAATCGAATCTGTTTGTAACCAAACCAGAGAAATATACCTTCAAATAACCGCTGAACTCTTGTCCTTACACCCTAAAGATGAAATTTTTTGAGTATCCCCTAACACCTGTTAAATTGTGAGAGTTAATTTTATATGTCAACTTGGCTGGGCCACAGTGTCTAGATATGGGATCAAACATTCTTCTGAATGTTTCTGTGACAGTGTTTTGGGGTGACATTAACATTTACACCAGTGGACCTTGAGCAAAGCAGATAGCTCTTTATATCGTGGGTGGCCCTCATCCGGTCAGTTGAAGGCCTGAATAGAACAGAAGACTCAACCTCCTCAAGCAAGAGAGAATTTAGCAGCAGATGGCCTTTAGACTTGAACTGCAGCATCTTCTCTTCTCCGGTCTCTCGTCTGTGGGCCCATTCTGCAGATTTTGCACTTTCCATCTCCATAGTCACATGAGTCAATTCCTTAGAATAAATCTCTTTCTATGTACATACACACCCCGTTGGTTTTTCTCTGGAGAACCCTGACTAATACAAACGTGTTTCCCTATTTCCCTAATTTGATTCCCTGCTCATATTCTCTTCTCAATCTTGACAGAACAGTGGACTCACCGAGGGAGTTTTAAAAAACACAAGTGCCTGCGTCCCCAACTGCAGAGTCTAATTTGATTTGTCTAGGCTGTGGCCTGGACATTAAGATTTTAAAAGCTTCCCAGAAGATTCTAAAGTGCAATGAGATGGTTGAGAAACACCATCTTCCAGTTCCTTGATCAAATAATCTAAGGAAGAGCTAGGCTGAAACTCTACAACTATCCTATTTCCTAATCCCCTGATTGGCTCCCTCTGCCGCAAATCTCACCCTTATGGACTCCAGAGCAGGGTCACAGTGTCCCAGGAATGGATTTTTTTCTCTTTCTCTTTTTCTCTTTCTTGTGAGAGTGCTTGAGGTCACCAAGTATAAACCATGTTACTTTGTATTTACACAAATTCCAATCTTTAAGAAGAAAAACATGCTTTTCATTTCAAAGTTTTACATTAATTATTTGACCTGGCAAGTGGCTAGTTAATTGGCATCTATTTTATTCACAAATAGAATGGGATAAAACAGACAATTTCTTTGCATAGAATTTTTCCCAACAGCCCAAACTGTCCAGTGAAGGAATAAATTGTCTTCTGAGAATTTCTTCCCATAGCGGTTCTTAAAAGTCATGGAACCATGTCCTCTGCTATATTTGCACATGAGCAAATGACACGCATACAAGGTTAGCCGTTAAAGTCTGGATTGTGGAAGTAAAAGACTGGAAACAACCTAAGTGTCTACTATGAAGGACTGGTTAAAAAATTATAGTACATCCTAAAATGACCTGCTATGCAGTCATAAAAGGGAATGAGGCAGCTCTTCATGCTCTGATAGGGAAGGATCCAGTTGTGTGCTGGAGGTCGCTTGGACCAATTCATGAGCGCAGATAATTAGCTTCTCTTCCTAACTCTGCAGTCAGCGACCTCACAAAGCTTGAAACTGACCATGGTGGCAGTTATGCCATGGACATCTGTAAATGCTACCAATCAAGGAACTCCCTACCCCACGAGACCTAGTTGTTAAACATTTACTAGCAAACCACTGAAAAGATCTCCAAAACCCATTGTCAAATAAATGAAGCAAAGTGTAACACAATATGCTTAGTATGCTAGCAACAGTGTGAAAATAGGGGAAATCGCATGTTTAAAAACCTCTTATTCCTCAATATTTAAATTCTATTGTATTACTGTATGACCCAGCAATTTTACTCCTAGGTATATACCCCAAAGAGATGAAAACATATGTCTGCGTGGAAACTTGTGCACAAATTACTATAGCAGCATTATTCATAATAACCAAATAGGTGAAAACAACCCAAATGTCATTCATCAACAAATAAATGGATAAATAAATTGTGGTATATACATACAACAGAATGTTATTCAGCCATAAAAAGGAAAGAAGTAGTGATACACGCTACAACTTGGATGAACCTTGAATACATTATAAGTGAAAGAAGCTAGACAGAAAAGGTCATATATTGCATGATTCCTTTTAGAGGAGAGATCCGGAACAGGCAAATCCATAGAGATGGAAAACAGATTAGTGGTTACGAATAGGGGGAGGGGGAAACAGGGAGTGAGAGCATAATGGTTAATTTTGCTTCTTGTTGTTTCTGGGGGGATGAAAAAGTTTTAGAGAGAGGTGATGGTTGCACATTGTAACTACACTAAATGCCACTGAATTGTACACTTTAAAATTGCTATATGTGAATTTTACCTCAAGTTAAAAAAAAAAAAAACTCTGGGAAACTATACATAGAAACTGCATTGTATAAACTAGTCGTCTCTGGGAAGGAGAACTGTATACCTGGGAGATAGGGCATCAGGGTGCCTTTTCATTGTATGCCTTTTAAAAAATAATTTTATTGAATTATATAGTTGATTTATAATGTTGTGTTAATTTCTGCTGTACAGCAAAGTGACTCAGTTATACATACATATACTCTTTTTAATGTTCTTTTCCATTATGGTTTTTCATAGGATATTGAATATAGTTCCCTGTGCTATACAGTAGGACCTTGTTTTTTATGCCTCTTATATAGAATAGTTTGCATCTACTAATCCCAAACCCCATCCTTCCCTCCCCCACCCCCCTCCCCCTTGGCAACCACAAGTCTGTTCTTTATGTCTGGGAGTCTGTTTCGTAAATATGTGCATTTGTGTCGTGTATGCCTTTTTTGTACTTCAAAATTTTGAACCATGTGGACAAAAGGGGATACAAAGGTCTAACAGACGTATGTGTCCCCTCTACAAAGCCCAAGATAAACAGATAAAGAACGAGTTAGTGGCAGATCATATTTAAAGTCTATAAACACAGATTCTAGCTCAGTCCTCCAAATGCTAGCTTTCTAGAGGCTTCCATTGGTTGGGCTAAATTCGCCATATCCCATCAGGTGGGAACATCTTTTCAGAGAGCAACGGGGCATCTGGATTGACTCTGCCCTGTGAACGGAAGATACAGCAGAACACCTGGAAGACTTGGTGGTAGAGTGGGTGAGGCAGTTTGGGGGAATGGCCATATGTCCTTAGGTTAGGCATGTGACCTCTCTGAGACTTGATTTTCTCTCTGTAAAATGGGGATGATCAGACCTACCTCTCAGGGATGGTATGACAATGTTATAGAGTATTAAGGTAACATGAGGATGTTCCTGGTACTCTACAGGCACTCAGTGCTAATCTCCTTTCCCAGGAAGGGGCCAGTGCTGCAGGTTTCTTCTGCATGCTCAGGAGACCCTACCTGATGACTCAGCATGAAGGTTTGCTCTCCCTTCATTGTTCAACTAGTACAGCTACAAGCTTGATCTTTCTCCAATATCTTTCTGAGCCCTCCATTTCTTCCATTTTTACAAATCAAGATTGCATCCTTGAAGTGGAGAATGAATAAAAAAGTTAAGAATTAGACTCCTAAGAGCAACTAGAGCTGTGATTTATTGAGTGCTTACCTTGGGTCTTGTATTTTAAATGTATTGTTTCTAACTCTTACAACAGCCTTAGAAGCAATATATTTCGATCCTCATTTTAGAGAGCACAGAGAGTTTAAGTAACTTGCTCGCAATAACACAGCCCTAGTAAGAGAGCAGGGGTTGGAACCCAGGATTGCCTGACCTTCTACTCTATCACACTCCATCATGGGACCCAACTTGCAAATTTCCGAAGTCAAGGCTACTGCTCTGTGTGGCCTACAACAATCACAGAATCTAGATGAAAGTTGGAAGACTCCCCAAAGAGTATCAAGTCTAACCTCCCCTGACAAGGAACCCTCGCTTCAACATCCCTGATTCTTTGACGGGGAGCTCACCACCTCATGTGACAGCCCATTCCATTTTTAGGCAATTCTAATTACTAGGAAGACTCACAGTGTGCTATTTGCCAGTCAGATGCACTTTCTATTTTCATTACAACTTCATACACCCTGAGGAGGCCATCATTAAGACATCCTCAGCTGAAATCCTGACTCCATTACCTCCTGGACTTACAATAGTCCCCCAACACTATTGCCAAATAAAGTCCCCCCAGAACATCAGCGATGCAGACAGTCATGAAAGGGATGTTGATTGCTGCTTCAGATGAGTCTGGGATAGGTGATTATCTCTTCCTGAGAAAAGGTTTTTCTGGATGGGATGTATTGTCACTCGGGACAGAGGTATAGCATATATTGCAAAAGTTTAAAAATAATCAACACAATTCCTCGGTTAATTAAAGCACTGCAAAAAGCAATGAAAGCTGATTTTTGTGCTTCTCCTTCTTCCTGGTTTTCAGCTTCTTTGGCAGTTTTCTGTTGAGTTGAAGGACAGTCAGCTCTAAACAATGAAAAATGAGCTACTGTCACTAGCTTCCTGCACCGTGACATTACTGTAAGATCCAACCGCTAATAATGGTGATTAAAAACGGATAATAATTAAGAAGGGGGTAACAAAGG
Organism: Stenella coeruleoalba; assembly: GCF_951394435.1. Lineage (NCBI taxonomy): Eukaryota > Metazoa > Chordata > Mammalia > Artiodactyla > Delphinidae > Stenella > Stenella coeruleoalba. Next base: position 51,010,556 of record NC_137149.1, read on the forward strand.
TCTTCTGAGTGTGGGAGCTGTGCTCATCTGATTCTCCACAGGGGAAACAAAATATGTTTATGTGATTGTGCAAACTGCGGGAAACTAAAAGATGCCAGGGTCAGAAGAGCAACGTGGCTCCTCTGGGATTCCAGGTGGCAAATAGGATGGAGAATCTTAACTTTAATGAGGACAACAAAAATCACGTAATTAACACACACTGTTAACACCTCATTAGTCTCCCGGGGCTTAAGTTGTGTTAAAAATAATCAACACATTTTACTTAAATAGGGTGCTCCTACAGGTGATTGTGAAGGCTGCCTTGGCCGCAGCAGAATGGGGCCATGGCTCTGCATGTCCTTCAATTGCTTTAAAGCAGGGTTTATCTTCATACCAAGGAAAGGATTATTAAAAACATATTAGAGTGGAAATGAGTGTGTTATGAAGAGCTTCTCTGACTCTGAGCCTGACTCCAAAATCTTGCATAACCCTATTTCACAAGCCAGGTCCCTTAAGTCAGTGTTGTCTCATCAACTAATCTGCTGGGGGACATTGGTACTGGCTACAAGTCAAGCTGTAAAAACAGGCCAGTTTTGTTCAGGGCCTTCTCTTCCTTGAGACAGTCTAAGTATGAAAACTCCTAAGCATTAGACATTTGCCTCCACCGAATCTGGTTTGGCCCATGACTGCTCTGACCAGTGGAATTTGGGGGCAGTGACGTTACAGGATTCTGAGCCCAGGCATTACAGAGTGAAGTAAGTCAGAAAGAGAAAGACAAATACCGTATGCTAACACATATATATGGAATTTAAGAAAAAAGAAATGTCATGAAGAACCTAGGGGTAAGACAGGAATAAAGACATAGACCTACTAGAGAATGGACTTGAGGATATGGAGAGGGGGAAGGGTAAGCTGTGACAAAGCGAGAGAGTGGCATGGACATATATACCTGCCAAACGTAAGGTAGATAGCTAGTGGGAAGCAGCTGCATAGCACAGGGAGATCAGCTGGGTGCTTTGTGACCACCTAGAGGGGTGGGATAGGGAGGGTGGGAGGGAGGGAGACGCAAGAGGGAAGAGATACGGGAACATATATATATGTATAACTGATTCACTTTGTTATAAAGCAGAAACGAACACACCATTGTAAAGCAATTATACTCCAATAAAGATGTTAAAAAAAAGAAGGCCTGAACCTTTTGCCATGCCTTGAGCTCCCAAGTAAGAAGTTGGAGTACCCCAATCGGAAAACAAGGCCACAGGGAGAGGCCTTAGAGGATGAGTCAACACATGAAGGGCAGTCACATGGAAGAACACCTGAGGCTCAGATACCCAGCCTTGCTGCCCACTGATGGCAGTACGAGAGAGAAGCCAAGCGAGACCCGTAGAGGAACTGCCAGCAGCCAATTCCCAGCCAACCCACTATCAAAACCACCCATGAGACATGATAAAAGGGTTGCTGGGGTGCGTGCTGCAGGGCAATAGATAACCCAAAGGCCGCCTCTCTGCCCCTCCCCTTGACAGTGTCCCTGCTCACCCACTCTTGAGCACCTCTCTGTGCATTTCCAAGGTGTCTTCTAACACATTTGGGAAAATCCTCTACGTGTGTTCACATGTGCTCACGGAAGCAGTTCTCCCTCCGTTTCTTGGCAAAATAATCATAGTCACTGGAATTCTTGGAGACGAGACAGCAGACTTCGTCGTCAGCTAAGAGAGAAATACTAAGTTGCTCTTGGTCTTGTTTTCCCACTGTGTAAAAATCAGAGCACTAATATACCCGCGTGGGATTAAATAGCAAAACCCCGGGCTTAAGGGCTGGTGGTGGAGAGGGGTGAGAGTCATTGGTTAATTATGCGGCCCTGGACGTCTCCCTAAGTTTTAGAGTCAGTGATAGCTCTCCAAGGGGACTTTTCAAGTAATCCTCAACTTGAAAGCTCTTCTGTTCCTGTCAAAAGTCAGGGCAGATAGCAAACCTGCTCCTACCCCCTCAGTGAAGATTGGAGCTTGCTCCAAACAGGGAGTGGCAGGGAGGCAGAAAACAGCCATACAGCTCTAATAGACAGAAAGCAAAACAAAGAATTTTGTGAGCGTATTGAAGGAACATTTACACAGACCTGTGCAGTAGCCTCATCACTAGCAGAGCTAAAGTTTTAGAAGTATTTTTTTTTCTTTTTTACTTCCTCACGTCCCAACACGCTATTGTAGAGCCAGATGGCAAACAAAATAACATAAACACATAAACAGCAAAGCCAGAGAAAAGAATATCCCTCTAAACCGAATCTAACAGTTGTAGAAGTATTATTGACAAGACTCTGTCCTTTGATTCTTAGAAAACTTATATTGAATGAATAAATGGACGGATAGATGGATCGCCGGATGCCCATGATGGGCAGAGAGAGTGCAGTGTGCCCACCAGCTCTTCTAGAGGGAAACGACCATATAACATTGTGAGACCCAGAGAAGGTCTGTGAATGGTGCAGAACCAGGAGGATGAGGAAGGGAGATCTGGGTGAAACATTTCCTTTAGTTGCACCTGGTTAAGGTTTACATCACTCCCCTCAGGTAAGGAGGGATATACAAGACTTTGTTGCTGTTCCTAGTCTGGGTCCTCTTTGTTCATGCTTAAGTTAACTATAAGTAGTTAATTCCATGGAATGAGCTTGGTCCTTCTCAGCTAATCTTCTTGCCGTCTTTGTAAAAATCTCAAATTAAAGAACCTCCTTAGTTTCTTAAAGAACTACAGATAAATATCTGAACTAGTGTTGCAGTCATTGTGAGCCGCCTACCTAATAAACATTGTCTTCCTTCTTAATAAGGAAAATTCAGTTTTGTTAGGGTAGCAGGATGTTAGGCTAAGAACAGTTGCTCTGCCAAATTCCCATGAACCTAGGGATGCCCTGTGATACGTTTCTCGCCATGAGACATAAATTGAAGGCAACTGGGAAATCTGCCAGTGCTGTCACTGCCCCCCTTCTCCTGAATCAGATGCACCTCTGGAGGTATAAAAGCCAACTTGCAGCAATGAGGCTACAAGCATGAGGTCAGAAGTCTACGCACTGCTGATGAAGACAGAAAGGAAAGATGTGAACGCCCCGAGCCCAAAGGTAAGGTAAAGCCACCCTACCAGCTGTGAACTTTTTGTTCCATGTGACAAACATCTAAATGTTTAAGCAACTTTTTATCATATTTGCAGCCAAAAGCACTTTTGGCAGTTACTCTTGGGTTGATCCGATTCAAAATTATAGTCTGGGTTCTAGTGCCCAGAGTAGGTTAGGGAAGAAGCAGTCTTAATTGGACATTGCCTGAAGAAAGGGCAATTCCTTACAGGGTATGGTACATTGTATTAATTTGGGCTACATATAAAAGAAACTCCTGACTTGCACTAACTTATATAACAAATCACAGAGTAGAAAGTCCAGAGGTAAAAAAGACACAGGTGAAGAACCATCACAGCCTTAGGAGTCCAGATTATTCCATCTCTCTGCCTGACTATCCTTGGGGAACCCCATGTGCTCGTTGAAGTAAATTAATCAGGAACTATCCTCGGTGACCCCCTGAACCCTGTTGGGTAGAGTTAGATACTTGGACAAAATGTATGCCTATTAGAAAGGAAAAGCAGGGATTGATAATCATAGCAAACCAAAAGTGTCCACGACACACATGCTGGATAAATGCTTTGCAAAATGCGGAAAGTCCCAAAGTACGAAATGATGATGATTCTCCCAGCCTAGTGCCAGCATTAGTTTGAATACATTCTTCTGCTGCCACTTGAAAAAAAAGAGGGCTTGTTTTCTTGTCCATTCAGCTAACATTTACGGCTTCCAACTGAATGGTCTGATTCATTCATCCCATTTGACTGGTCTCATAACAGGAAGTAATTAAAATATCCCAAGGGATCAAACAGCCCGCTTGTAAAATTGGAATCTTTGAAAAAAAAACAAACAGTTCCTTCCTTCTCTTCCTCCCAACTAAGCCACCTTCACTGGTAGTATCGAATAAACCCAAACCCTGTTTAAATGAAAAGAAAGAGATTCCAAAGTCTGTTTAATAACAAGACATAGTCATGGATGTTTATTAGAAATAGTCTTTTTTTCAGTGTGGAGCTAAGGTTCTTAAGAATTTTAACAACTGGCACCTCACTGGGAATAGATGTGAAAGCTGAGTGAAGGATCACATGATGTGTAGGCAGCTTCACAGGAGTTCATTTCTCCTCGGAACACCAACCTGCTTGTGCGTAATCCACCGTGGTACTCAGTGTGGCATCCGTCGGGGAGAACAATTCCTAGTTCCGGGAGCCACCTGCCAGACGTGCAGAATTTTGACAGAGTGGCATCTGTGTTTTCCTTTGGGGAACTATGTCTTTCTCGTTCTCCCCATGTGGTTCTGGTGGTGCTGACCCAGCTCCTGGTAGGGGTGGGCCTATCACACAGTAGTGTATTCCATCCTCATCCAGGCAGCAGCTGGTTATTCTGCTGATGTTTACAAATGTCTTTGCTTTTCAAATTTATTGAAGTACAATTTACAAGCAATAAACATGCATGATCTTTGACAAACATAAACCCTTATGTAAGCATCCCATATCAATATATAGAACATCTCGATCACCCCACGTCCATCATCCCAGAAAGATCTCTTACGTCTCTTTGTAGCTAATTCTGACACACATCCATACCCAGTGCCCCTTAACGCCCATCCTAGGAAGCCATTGTTCTGATTTCTATGACAATAGATTAGTTAACCTGTTCTAGAAATTCATTTCAATAGAATCATACAATATGTACTATTTTGTGTCTGGCTTCTTTCACTCCAGGTATTATTGTTGACATCAATCCATGTTGTTATGTGTACTAGCAGTTTATTCCTTCTTCTTTCTGAATAGCATCCGATTATGGAAATATAAGACAGATGATCTATGCACCTGCTCATGGACATTTGTGACGTTTCCAGTGGAACAATTATGAATAAAGTTCTTATGCATAGTCTTGTATAAGTCTTTGTGTGGACATACATTCTCATTTCTCTCTTTTTTTTTTTTTTTTGCGGTACGCGGGCCTCTCACTGCTGTGGCCTTTCCCGTTGCGGGGCACAGGCTCCGGACGCGCAGGCTCAGCGGCCATGGCTCACGGGACCAGCCGCTCCGTGGCATGTGGGATCTTCCCGGACCGGGGCACGAACCCGAGTCCCCTGCATCGGCAGGTGGACTCTCAACCACTGCGCCACCAGGGAAGCCCCTCATTTCTCTTGAGTAAATATCTAGGAAAGAAATGATTGGATCACATGTTAAGTGAATGTTTCACCCTATAAGAAACTTCTGAAGTCTCTTCCGAAGTGCTTCACCATTTTACACTCTCACCAATAACGTAGGAGAATTCTAGCTACTCTACATCCTCATCAATATTTACATCAGTCTTTTTCTTTATAGCCAAGCATATTGAGGTACAGTGACATTCGATTGTGGTTTTGTTTTGCATTTTCCTGATGACCGATGTAGATGCTTATTGGTCATTCGTACTGAAGCACTGGTGAAATTCTTTGATCCCATTTTAAAAACAGGGTTCGCTTTCTTCTTAGTTTTTCATTGTAAGCATTCTCTAAATATTCTGGATACAAGTCCTTTGACAGATATGTGTATTATAATATTTTCTCCTGGTCTGTGGTTTGCCTTTTCAGTTTTGTAAAGGTGTCATTTGAAGAGCAAAAATTGTTAATTGTGATGAAATGCTATTTGTCCATTTTTTAAATGATTTATGCTTTTAAATGATTTATGCTTAGTAGATTTATGCTCTACTAAGCAAACTTTACCTACTTGAAGGTCACAAAGATTTATCTCCTATACTTTATTAACAGAGTTTTCTAATAGGTCTTGAAGTCAGGTAGTATAAGTCCTCTAACTTTTTTCCCCAAAATTATTTTAGGTATTCTAGATCCTCTGCTTTCCCGCATACATTGTAGAATCACCTCTTCAATTTCTACAAGAAAGTCTGCTGGGCTTATGACTAGAATTGCATTGAATCTGAGATAACTGACATCCTAACAATACTGTATTTTATAACCCATGAATATGAAGTACTTGTATATTTAGATCTACTTTAATATCTCTCAGAAACATTTTGTATTTTTGTACATTTTAAGGGCTGAGGTATTAAAATCTTTTCTAAATTTATTACTGAATATTTTATTCCCGATGCTATTATAAATGGTATTTATTTCATTTTCAATTGTTTATTGCCAGTATATAAAAATCCAATTAATTTTTTTTACTGACTTTGTATTATGTGACCTTGTTAAATTCTTTTACTATTTACTTTTTTTAAATTGTCCTTGGGATTTTCTATGTAGACAATCACAATGTTTGTATAATGTTTACTTTCTTTCTCCTCAATATCCATGCATTTTTTCTTGTCTTACTGCACTGGCAACAACTTCCAGTACATTACTGAATGGAGGTAGGAAGAGCAGGTATCCTTGCCTTGTTCCCAAACTTAAGTGGAAAGCAGTCAGTATGTCTCCATTATGTACGCTGTTACCTGTAGGTTTTTCATAGCTGTCTTTAGTGAAATTGAGGAGGTTCCCCTCTATTCCTCAGTTGATAAGAGTTCTTATCATGAATGGGGGTTGGATTTTGTCAAATACTTTTTCTTCCATTATCAAGATAATCATGTGATTCTTCTCCTTTATTCTGTTAATGTGGTGAATTACATAAGCAAATTTTCAAGTGTTAAACCAATCTTGCATTTCTGAGCTAAATTCTACTCAGTCATGATATATTTTCCATATTATATATTTTCTGGATTTGTTTTGCTAATATTTTGTTGTGGAATTTTTCTCTATGTTCATGAAGAACATTGGTCTGTTAGGATTTTGGTTTCTGGTTTATGCTAGTCTCATAAAATGAATTGAGAAGAATTTTCTCTATTTTCTGAAAGAGATTGTGTAAGTGTGGTATTACTTCTTTCTTAAATATTTGATATCCGTTTGGTAGAATTCACCAGTGAACCCATGTGGGCCTATACTTTTCTTTGTGGAAAGGATTTTTACATTACAAAATAAATTTTTAAAAAATGTATAGGGCCATTTAAACTATTTTTCTTGTGTCAATTTTGGTAAGAAGTGTTTTTCAAGAATTTTTCTAGTTTATCTCAGTTATTGAATTTATAAACATAAATTTGTTCAGAATATTTACTTACCCTGTTGATAGCTATAGGATATGAAGTGATATGCCCTCTTTCATTTCTTATATTGGTAATTAGGATTTCTCTCTCTCTTTTTTTAGTTAGTCTTACTAGAACTTCATCAATTTCATTAATCTTTCCAAAGTATCTTCTTTTGGCTTTTTAAACTTTCTGTAAAGTTTATCTTGCAATTTCATTGATTTCTGTTCTTTATTATTTCTTTCCGTCTTCTTACATTGCTGTGATTTTTCTAGCTTCTTAACATTTAAACCTTTCTATTTTTCTGATATAGTTATATATTTTCCTCTAATAAGTGCTTTGGCTGCATTCCACAAATGTTGATCTGTTGTTTTCATTACGATTCACTTGGAAATATGTTCTAATTTCCCTTATGGTTTCTTCTTTGACTCATGGATTATTTAGTGTGCCTTATTTAATTTCCATATATTTGGGGATTTTCTAGATATCTCATCACTATTGATTTGTATTTTTCTTTCATTATAATCAGATAACATAGTCTATAAAGCTTTAACCTTTTTAAATATAATGAAACCAGGATAGACTAGGATATGATCTATCTTGGTGAATATTTCATGTAAACTTGAAAAGAACATTTATTCTGCAATCGTTGGGAAAATATAACTTTAGTCATGTTGGTTGATAGTGTTGTTCAGATAATCTATATGCCAACTGCTTTGTCTATTTCTTCTATCAATTAATAAGAGAGTATGTTAAAAAATGTCCAACTATGATTATGTACTTATTTTTCTCTTTAGTCAAGTTTTTGTTAATGTATTTTAATGCCTTGTTATTGGGTATATAAACATTTAGCATTATTGTCTTCCTAATAAATGTGCCTTTTATCATCATGAAATGTCCAGTTGCTGAGGTTATCTACAGCCATCGTCTTTGTCTTGCCATCTACTTTGTCTGATATTAATATAATCATGCTCATCTTATGCTTACTGTTTGCATGGTAAATCTTTTTTCATCCTTTTACTGCCAATTTATCTGTATCTTGATATTTGATGTATATCTCTTACAGGCAGTAAATAACACTATTGAGCCATCATTTAAAAAACAAGAAATATCACATAGAAATGTGAATCTCTGGCCTCTCTTGAGATCTGGCAATAATAGGTAGCATTCCCATAGGCAATGTCTGGTTGGGCAGCTGCTGCCTCCCTATAGATTCAGAATGTTCTCTCCAGTCCCCACTCTTCTCTAGTGTTTCCCAGACACTGGGGCTGAGTTGCCATGTTTTAATGGGCTGTTGCTGTCTTTCTCATAGAAAAGAAATATTTTTTCAGGCAAATATCTCCACTAGAATATGAACACAAAATGTAGATAGGAAGGTTGTATGTTTAAAGACAAAAAGGAGACAACACGTACCTGGCCCACTTTATTCATGATGCAGCCTGTCTGGCTACCACAAGTGCTGGAGTTTTCAATTCCTGTTGTAGTAAATACTCAAGTCCTCTTTGAGATGATATAACTTTGAGCATTAGAATTCAAAAAAGAGAGGATGGTTTCAGCCTAGACATAGGCATTTTCTGTTACAAATGGCTATTCTCTCCTAGTAATGCATTTTAAAAACAATGTCAAGTCTATACTAATGTGTATATAATAAACATATGCTCACAAATAAGCAGATAACTTTATTCTGATCAATAATACCCAACCAGAACAATGCTCTGATTATTAAAACACGTCTCCATAAGTAAAATAAAGTAGTTGAGCCAATAGTTAGATCCCAGTTCTTCTGCATTGTCTTTGAGGGAAATTGGCCAACGAGAGATAAACTCCTGCTTCTGATGTCAAAGTTTTGTGGAGAAAGACCAGTGTGAAAAGCTTCTGATGCTAAGATGGACAAAAGCTGGAGAAACATTCAAAAAGTTCCATGCTTTGGTCCCCAGATGGGGCTGCCAACAGCTCCTATTACATCACCACCGTAAGGAGGATGTCCTAAGACCCAACCCTACTCCTTCTGTTCTCTCCGAGAAGGGCAAGATGGATCCTGCACAGCTGGGCCTGGGCCCAGAAGAACCGTCAGGAGGTTGACTGCTTTATAAGATTGCTCCAAAATTCCGTGAAATGAAAGTCAAAGTATACTATTAGGGCCCTAACACAGGACCATCTAATCTTCCAGATGCTGCTGCCCCCCTGGATTTATCTCTGGGTGGCCTTGGTGGGTGATGGTGGTTTGGAGGCTGTGATGGGAGTTGCTACCCACTCCATTTGAGACCGTCACTTAAGAAGGGCCAGAACCCTACTGGATTCATTTTCTAAGTGAGACACGTGGCTGCTTCTCTATTTTCCTCCCTGGGCTTCAAATCTGAGGCTTTTTGAATTCTGTCAGCATTTAGACTTCCCAATTCCTTTTCTAAAGTAGAGGCTGAGTCAGAGGACCTCTCCTGTACAGTTTCTTCCAGCATCAATTTTCTATAATCCTAGGAGTAAAGAATGTTATATCACTTCTGGCCCTAGATTCTATTCTCTACATGTTGCAAGTTTGTGTATTTTGTACAAGCTCCCTGGGGGGTTTCTGTCCATCTTCTTTCGTTAGTCTGGTTGTTCTGAAGGTGTGGAGAAAAGAAACAGCGCCAGGCTGGCCATCTGAGTGCAGAGAGTTTTTCTTCTTTCCTGAATATATTCACCAGAACCTGGTGAGGTTTCAGGGTGTGTGTCTGAAGAGGTCAGCAGGGCAAAGGTGAAGAGATGGTCTATGAAGCCTCAGAACTGGTGAGGTAGAACGTCACCAATCTGAAGGTTCAGTGAACTGGGCTCAAGTTCTTCCTCTGCACCTAATAGGTGTGACACTGGACAAGTCAATTAAGCACCGTGGGTCTCTGTGTCGTTATTTGTAAAATATGGGAGTGACACTGGGGAGGATCTATGGTCCTTCATATATATGTCTCTTCAAATGGATTATAAGCCACCTGAACTAAGGCTATGATTTCTACATCTTCACAGTCACGATGCCCAGTGCAGAATCCGGCACATAATTGTATCAGTTGGCATGAATTTGGCTGCTAGTAACGGAAACCCACTAATAGTGGAACACATTGAGGTTATATTCTCCTATTACGAGAAAACTACAACTGTACTGGTGTTGGTTAAGGTGCTCAGTGAGACACTTTCCCTCCCTTTAGCTTTTAATTTTTTAATTTATTTTTTCAGTGAAGTTTTTGAGGACCTAGGTTCTCTCCTTCTTTTCCCCTCCATCCTGTGCGTGTTGGCTTTTGTTCTCATTCTCACTGACTATAGTCCCAAGGGAGCTGCCACATTGCTAGGCATCAAAAACATGTTCAAGACAAGAGGAAGGAGAAAGAGGCAGCACCAACCATTTCTGTCTCTTTTATAATGAAAGTAAGAGCCTTCCCCAGAGCCACATCAGGTTATGTCTCATTGGCTATATCTGGGTGACATGACCACAGCTAGCTGAAAGGGATGCTGGGAAAGCTAGTGCCTGGTTTTCCAGCTTCTATAGTGGGAGGCAGCAAGAAGAGGGGTCAATATGGCCATTGGGTCAACAAATATTTTAAAATAAATACGACTAGAAAGTAAGCTGACAAAATGCTTCTCTTTTCCCAAGTGGAATGTACCATGCAATTATTTTGAGGAAAGAAGGGCTTCATTGGGTATGCTTTTAAATTATTCATACTGCTATTTTTTTTTTTTATGTGGCAAAACAGGAATGACCTATGTGTTCCCTCACAGGTATGGGCAGGAAGTGGAACTAGAGGCAGGGTCAGAGTTCATGAAGGACTTAGCTTGGAGGGATTTCACTTTGATATTTTCCTGAGAGAATACTTTGCACACACTCACCTTCTGATCAGAAAGGCATTGCTTTCGTGTGCTACAATTGGTCTTCTCCTCACATGGCCAGCCAAGTGTAACTAGTTGAGAAGTTCCTGGTTCTGACTGGTTTCCATTACCTTGTGATTCACGCACATTTGAACAGAAGGGTGACACATTCACGGTGAAAAGGAAATTTCCCAGAATGTGGCATGGACACAGAATGCAATCTCTCTTCTTCACTGAAAAGCAGTGTTATTAATGCAACGAAAAGGTGCATGAAAATCATTTACAAGTGCCCAGCATGCAAGAGGCACTGAATACATGTGAGATGGTATGATTTTATGACTGTTAATAAGAATGATGTTTCTTTTCTCCCTGCCCACCTTGCCAATAGCATCTCCTTTTTTCCATATTACCCTGACGTGTTTGGACAAAATGACAGGATCCAAGATTGAACCACACAGGTCACTGGTCCCACTCGTACTCTCTGGGGGGCTTCTGAGAGAACCTCAGGCAGGCAAGACACGCTTGAAGTTTTCTCAGGTATGTCTGAATTACTCTGGTTGGATAAACTGTCATCACACAGAACCTGGCCTTCTAGGGATGCAACCTGCCACCGTAATTGTTGCTTTCAAAGCTTTCTCCTCATGGTAACCACTTTATTTCCTGGTAGAATTTAATCCGATCAGTTTTTTGAACACAATGAAAAGGAAGTTATATACAATTGATATCCCTGCATAAAAGAACTACCAAGTTCTCTAGCAGAGATCTCTTCTATACAGATAGAAGTGCTTTTGAATGCATCTCCTAATAATGGCTGATTTACAACGTTTGCTTGATTTTCTGTTGTATTACACATTAACACTGGGGAAAGAACAGAGGTCAGTGTAGGTGTCTTGTTTGCAAGGCGGTCACTGATGTTACAGAGATAACTGTGAGGTGTAGACTCATTTGTTGTTTCTAACTTTTCTTTCATCTCCCCTTTGGACTGGAAGGTAATAAAGTGTAATGATTAAGGGGTCAGGATTAGGAATCGGAGAATCTTGAGTTTAAATTTTGAGTTTGCCATTTTATAGCTCTGAAACTTTGGACCTATTACTTCTTTTTTTTTCTTAGTTGAAATATAACTGACCTATTATTCAGAAAGCATAATTATTCTTTCTGAACCTCCTTTCCTTATCTACAAAGTGGGCAAATTAACACCCATCCCACAAAATTATTGCAAGCATTAAATAAAGTGTTCACTTCCAAGTGCAGAAAATGCAACCCAAACAACTTAAGCAAAAAGAGAATATATTTGACTCACATAAAGAAAACAGAGTTTCAGGTACAGCTGGATCCAGGGGCTCAAACACTGCAATTAGGTCCAAATTTCTACTTTTATTGCACTTCCCTCCATTGGCCCTATCCTCAGACAGATTCTCCCTTAGGGGCTGAAATAACTCCACTCTTTCTCCTCCAGTTTCAAGTCCACTGGGAAAGAGAAGATACCTCTCTTACAACAGTCCCAGCAAAAATGTCATTGAATCTCACTGGCTCTGAATGGATTATCCCAGAACCAAGGCAATGTTATGACTGGTCAGGAGCCCACCTCTGGAGCAAGGGGTTAATCAACACCACTTGCATGGACTGAAAACGCAGTGGTTTCCAAGGAGGAAACTGGCGTGCAGTTGCCAAAGGAAAGGGCCATGAATGTTGGTGGGGTCGGGTGGGAGAAAAAGCAAATTTCCCCTAGAATGCCATAAAAAGGAAAGTGAATATGGACTTTAATATCAATCCTAGAATACCATAATGGAGGAAATCTTTCTTGACCCTTAAAAGAAATAAAATTAGGTTAAGTGAAGAAAGTGCCACCGGATACAGTAGTTACAAACTGATATAATTATTACTTCAAGAACTGAATGAAATACAGATTATATTCTTAGTCGAGTGAAAGAGTCACAAAGAGAAACCAGATGTTTCAGGGTGGGGCAGAGTGGCGGGCAGCATCTGGAACCTGGAAAAGTCATTAGTCAAAGGCACCTATGCCCATCAACAGAACGCAGAGAGGCGTGGATTGAGCTGATGGTGCCCGAGTTCCCAGTGAACCAGAAGGACTGATGTCGGGGACAGAGGGCTGGAGGCTCTGAGTTCTCAGAAGTCTCCACCTTATCTTGCGAAATGTCTGCCCCGGGACAAAGATCTTTAGTTTTTCTTCCTGCCAAGTAGAGGTTCCCAAACATGGTTGTACCCCAGAATAACCAGCTTTTAAAAAGATGATTCCAGAAAGTCCTTGCTGGTAATCGATTCACTCAGCCTGCGATGGTGCCTGGAAGTCTAGATTTTGAACACGCTGTCCTACGGCCAGGACTAATGTTTGGGTCTTTAGGGACCCTGTCCATCCCTCCCCAGAGTATGAACCCCAAAGGGCAGGGACCCTCCCAGCTTTGGGTACCAGCACACAATGGAGCGAGCACCCACTAAGCATTTATTGAAGGCAGGTTGGCAGGCAGACAAGCAGACAGGCAGGCTGCCTTTTCCCATGTGGACTTTTCTGGGGGAAAAAGCTCCTTTTGGAAAGAGCTGCTGTGATTGAGAAAAGATCATGGCCGCAAAGGAAGAAAGACTCATGGGTGCCTCAGACCACACTCTTTTAAAAGACTCTTCCATAACTTTAATAAGGAAGCGAGAACAGGATGAGAGTGATAACGTTTGGGGCATCGGGTTAGCCTTGCCTCCCCATTTTACAGATGATGAAACAGAGGCACAGGGAGTTGGTCCAGGAGCACATCCTTAGGAAGTGACACAGCTGACACTCTGCAGCCTGAGTCCCCGCCTGCGTCTCACCTCTCACAGGTGTGGCCGCACAGTTCTGGAGGAAACATCACGCATATTTGTGGGCGTTTCCATCTTAGATGCATCCAGCAAAAATAAATCAATAGCTGAGGAAATCAGGGGAGAGCAAAGGGCCTCTCAAGAAAGAGACCATTGTACACGTCTCCAAACAGGCTATTTTCGGTCTACTTTTTATTCCGCTGCTACACCCTGAAGGTCACTTGCTACGTCTGCACAAACCAGTGAAGTCACGAAACGGAATACTTGGCTAGGGAACGCGGGGCTGGGGGGAGGTGACAGCGCTGGAGGAGGTGAGGCAATTCCACAACAAGGACTGCCTAGCCGCCTTCCCTCCCTAAACCGGCCCAATGACTTTCTTTCCTCGCGGTGACCACTCCCCCCGAGGCTGCCCTGCGCGGCCACAAACAGCCCAGGAGCCCGCTCCGAGTTCCTGCGACCGGCTGGCGGCTGGCGGGGTACTGCTCCCCAGGTCTCAGGAGGGAAAGCTCTCTTGGAAGAGCTGGAAAGGTGAGTGCGAAGTCGAGGTTCATTTCGTTCTTCTCGGAGTGTGCTTACTGAGTTTGAAACTGGGGCGGGGCATCCAGCCTGTCCCAGGAGAAGGATATGATCGTTTTCGTGGGACAGAAACACGCTTCTACTTCTTTTTATTTTTTAACATCTTTATTGGAGTATAATTGCTTTACAATGGTGTGTTAGTTTCTGCTTTATAACAAAGTGCATCAGTTATACATATACATATGTTCCCATATCTCCTCCCTCTTGCGTCTCCCTCCCACTCTCCCTATCCCACCCCTCCAGGTGGTCACAAAGCACCGAGCTGATCTCCCTGTGCTAGGTGGCTGCTTCCCACTGGCTATCTAAACACGCTTCTTGACAGAGCCCAGCCGCTGTAAAGCAGAGGAGTGGGGAGGCGGGGAGAGGGGTGAGGAGGGCAACCGGGGAGGAGAAACTGACTATTCTCGGATCTGCTAATGCCAGGCCAAGAGGACCTCAGCGTCCTCCGGGTTAGAGAAAAAAGAAATCTGGAGTGAGGAAGGCGGATGTTTCTGGATGTTGCCTGCATGGGTGGTGAGGAAAAGCCACCTGCTCAGGGGAGGCACAAAGGGAGGGCCTGGCTGCCTCAGGCGCACAGCTGGGACCCCTTCTCGGAGGGCGCCCAGGCATTAGAACACACCGCAGCCTTCGCGGGGGCTGCAGTCTTCCCAGACCCAGACCCAGGAAGGAGGCACCGGCCCGGAGGCTTGCTTTGTCCCCTGTCTCTGATAACTATGTTCTCCCTTCTGGACCAAGTGGGCCCTCCAAAAACCACTCGGTCGTCCACAGCTCAAACTGAGTGAGAGACTGAGCCAGTAGGGTGAGCCTTATGCAGGTGGGCCTTGAGGGCTAGAGTGAAAAGCTTAATAAGACCCAAGGAGTCAGGGGTTACCTGGGATTTAAGAAGAATTTTCTTTTTAAGAGAAAAACATCTCCTTCAAGTGTTCATTATGACCCAAGCATTCTTGGAAAAGAAAGCTTTGTGGACACACCCAAAACAATCTGTCTTTGCTGTATGTTTTTAAGGAAGTACCTTCCGATCGGCAGAGCCCACCTGAGGGCCACGACCGGTTCAGAAGGAGAGGGGTGGTGGGTGATGACGGAGACCTTGAAGCCAAGGTCTGGCCTCAGGGATGCTCCTCCACTCCCACCCCCACTCTCTGGGGCTTCAGCGTAGTAACCAGGCCACAGAGGGGGTTCCCTTGATGTCACTTTCTGGACTTCTCCTCCTACTTGTCCCTCCTTCTTGGCGCCTTTCCTGGCCACCTCCTCCTCCCAGGGCTGCAATAGCATCTTTCAGCTGATGGTCCTGAAATCCCTATCTGCAGTTTCTCTCTGATAGCTAAGAGCTGCCATTTACTGGGAATTTTCTATGTAGCAGGCTCTGGGCTAAGTGCCTTGATGAGAGCTGTTCAGTGTGGTGCCTAAACCTTGGGCTTGGAGCAGACCACACCTTTCAAATCCTGCCTCAGCTATTATTGTATGTGTAACCACAGGCAGGACACCTGCCTTTCTGTGCCTCAGTTTCCTGCACTTTAGAATGGGCATAACAATGGGCAAAAACCCCAGAGGGTTTTTGTGAGACTTAAATGAATTAACACATGCCAAGTGCTTTTAACAGTGCCTTCAAGTGTGTTCAGTAAATGCTGGCAATTCTAATTGTGTCTTAAGCCTCACAGCAAGACTCCAAGGTAAGTATTATTATCTCTATTTGCGGATAAGAAAACTGAGGCTCAGAGAGGAGGGGGGAGCCCAACTAGAGTTTGCAGTCCAGCATTTTCTCTGCTACTCTGTAACCAAAATAACAATTATGCTAACTCTTAAAGAGTAAGTGAAGTGGCAGAGTCAGGCTTCAGGTCCAGTGAGTTCCGGAATCCATTCTTTTAATCACCACACTGGACTGCCTTCCTGTAATGGTTACGGAAAGAATAAACACTCAACCCCAGAATTTAATTTTAAAATGGCACCTGCTTGGGGGTCGGAGAAGCCCTCTGAAAGTGCAGTTGACCCTCAGACCAGCTCTTTGGAGGCAGCATTGATCCCTGTGGGCAGACTGAAAAATGTGAAAATAGCCTGGCATCTCATATCTCGTTTACACCTCCTGGTGGCCCTTGGTGGTCTTACCAGCCTTGTTTTACAGCTAAGAGAGAGTCAGTAACTTCCCCCATGATATTGTGGTTATGCAATATGGTATATGTGTCTCACCATAACATTCCTGGTTGGGTCCCCGAACCTCTGATGGAGCTTTAAACAAAACAAAGCAACTCACGCCCACTGAATCAGAATCCCTTAGGGTGGTGCCTGGGCGTCTGAACTTTAAGAACCAGAATCTGACGTGCAGCCGACACTGAGAACCCCTCCCCGTTACACTGCCTCTTACAAAGGCCAGAAGCCCCATTTATAACCATCTGCTGAACATCCCACCTGGGATCTCGCATCTCAGCAGGCTCGGGTTGAACTTGCCCTCTCTCCCTTCTTCTCGGGGCCTGGTACCACCATCCATCACCCAGTCTCCCCTGCTGGGAACTCAGTCATCCTCAACTCCTCTTCCCCACTGCCAGTGGTACCCAAAATGTCTCCTGTATCCATGCTGCCTCCACCTTGGTAATAGCCTTCACCACTTCTGGTCTGGATTGCTGCTGCTGCCTCCTAACTCATCACCCTCTGACTACCTCTATTTCTCTGCTGTGTCTCCATTTCTTCTTGTCCTTCTCCCCTGTCCTCTCTATTCCCCAAATCCAGCCCACATCCTTTCTCCTGCCAGACTTAAGGAACTAAAAACTATCTCAACACTCACTTTTCTGCTTAAAAACTTCCACCAGCACTAGCCTCCTGGCTAATAACCACACACCTTAGTACAGAAAAGCCAGCCCTTCCATCCCTGACTCAGCGTTCCCTCTTCAGCCTCGACTCCTCTCTGGTGGCACAGGCCATGTTCCAGCCACACTGAATTACCCCATCCCCAAAACGAACTGTGTCCCTTCACAGCCTGTGAACACATCATGTTGTGCCTCCTGCCTGAAATGGACTTCTGACCTGGCTTGGCTGAAAAACTCCTCCTTGTCTTGTGAGACCCTTAAAAGTCACCTCCTCTGGGAAGCCCTCCTGGAGTCTCCCAGGGAGATGGGCGCTCCTTACTCTGTCCTTCCCCAGAACAAGGCTCCATCTTCAGTTACAGGATGGCATTGGAATGATCTGATGACACATCTGTCTGTCAGTGAACTCCTCATTCAACCTTCACATATTAAACATGTCCTACTGCCAAGTGCAGGCCCAGATGCTATGGACACTGATGAATAAAACTGAGTTTCTAGCTTTAGTCTACTGAGCATGGCAGAGAAGAAGGGATAGGGCACTTCAGAGAGAAGGCACCGCAAGTGCAAGGAGCGCGGCAGCGAGCCTTATGCTGCCTGTGTAAGAGAGGATGCAGAAAGAGAGCAGCAGAAGATGAGAGGCAGAGATAAGGAGAGGGAGGACATCGAAAGGGCCATGAGAGCCTCGCTCTTGTATCCTGAGACAACCCCCCACCCCGGGCCAATTGTCCTGGACTCCCCACGCAATGGAGATGGGACTTGGGAGGACCGTGATCAGATCTGTGGCTCAGAAAGACCCTCCTGAGTTTCTTGAGATTATGTCCCACCCATCTTTACAACCACAGCACCTAACACAGTTCCTGGAACGCAGCAGGCCCTGAAGAGACAGGGGCCGAAAGAACAAAAAGCACGCTAGGCAAGGAAGCCCCTTGGCAGGCAGCGTTTGGATTCAAGGGCACCGGGTCCCTGGGATTCCAGGTTTCCAGTGACTAAATCTCGCTCTGCCCCCACCCCCTGGGGGTGCCCGCAGGTGCCCGACTCCGGCCATGCTGGCGCTGCTCTGTGCCTACCTGCTCCTGACATCCCGCACCTCGGAAGTCTCCGCCGACCCGGACATGGAGCAGCCCGGCTCCCGCATTCAGGAGCAGATCCGCGACATACACGCCAAAGTGACGGAGATCTGGCGGCAGCTGACGCAGTGGTGGGCGGCGGGCGGAAGCCAGGACGCCGCGCTCCACGCCACCTGCCCCGTGCTGCCGTCGGCCACGCTGGACGCGGCGCAGCCACGGGTGAGCGGCGTCGTGCTCTTCCGGCAGCTGCGGCCCGGCGCCTTGCTCGAGGCCTTCTTCCACCTGGAGGGGTTCCCGGCCGAGCCCAACGGCACCAGCCGCGCCATCCACGTGCACCAGTTCGGGGACCTGAGCCAGGGCTGCGACTCCACCGGCGCGCACTACAACCCGCTGGGCGTGCCGCATCCGCAGCACCCGGGCGACTTCGGCAACTTCGTGGTGCGCGACGGCCAAATCTGGAAGTACCGCTCCGGCCTGGCCGCCTCGCTCTTCGGCCCGCACTCGATCGCGGGCCGCGCCGTAGTGATCCACGAGGGCGAGGATGACCTGGGCCGCGGTGGCAACCAGGCCAGCCTGGAGAACGGCAACGCGGGCCGCCGGCTCGCCTGCTGCGTGGTGGGCCTGTGCGGGCCGGGGCCCTGGGCGCGCCAGGCACAGGAGCACGCGGAGCGCAAGAAGCGGCGGCGAGAGAGCGAGTGCAAGGCCAGCTGAGCCCCCCACCCGGACGCCCCGAGAGCTCCCTGAACGCTCCAGACCCATTCCATGTGCCCTGGGAGCCCCTCCACGCCCTGACACCCCTACAAGTGCCTGAGATCCCCTCCGAGTACCCCAAGACCCCTCTACGCCTGACACCTCTCCAAACTCCTGAGATTCCCTCCATGTGGCCCAGGGCCCCCTCTACTTGGATCTGTCTGTTCTGTGACACCTCTCCCAAGCACCCTGAGACCCCTTCTACACCCTGACACCCCTCCAAGTGCCCCAGGATCTCCTCTACACCCTGACTCTCCTCCCAGTGCCCAAGATGCCCTCCATGTGACCCAGGACCCCGTCTACACATCCCAGGATCCCTCCATGCCTGACAGCACTCCAAGAACCCTGGGACACCTCTACACCCTGACACCTCTCCAAGTGCCCAGGATCCCCTCCGTGTGACCCAAGTCCCCACCTTCTCATCTTGATTTTTCTCCTTTTGCTCCCAGAGACACTCCCTACTCTGAGGTACCACTTTTGCCATGGCTAGGATCTCCCCGAAAATCCCCTCCACCCTGAGGTCTCAAACCATGTATACTGAGACACCCCCTTTCATCCAGAGGGCACCCTGAGCTCGGAGGACCCCCAGAGATACTGAAATATCCTCATTTACCCTGAGGGTCTTCCAGACTCCCCCCCTTCCACCCTGGCAACCCTGCCCTCACCCTGTGATCCCTGAGATCCCTCAATGCCCTAAGAACCTACCTACCCCCACCCCCTTTAGGTTCCTCCTAGGCAGTCTGAGACCCCTCCTGAGGTTGCCTCTCCCCCTCCCCCTCCCCAGCATGTGCAGTGCAGCCTGGCGCCCCTGCCCGGTGTCTCCAGCTATTCCCCCAACCCCACACCCCAGAGAGCTGCTCCTTTGTGGGCTGTTTGGCAGTCTTCGTGTTGCGCATTAAAAACTTAGCAATTCAGTACTGCATGGGGGCCTTGGTTACTGTTTTGGTTTATTTGAGGCTTCTCTCCCCACTCAGCTATTTTTTGGGGAATGGCAAAGATGTTTCCCAAACCTCTTAGGACTTCTCCTTCTCCCCTGCCCAGCTCTGTGGGCTGCAAGGCTCAGTCACTGATCATCATGCCTTTGGGGTGTGGCTCGCAAGAGGGAGGAAACCAGGATCACTTAGGGAAATGGGGAAAAAAATACAGCTTCCTGGGCCACATGCCAGAGCTGTAGAATCCAAAGGGAGAGGAGAAAATCTATTTGCAACAAGCTTCCCAGCGATTCTGATGCTGGAGCCACTGGCCTGGCATGAGCGGTTCACCAGCTCACTGGGCCCACTGGCCTCTCACATCTGCCTCTGTGGGAAGCCTGAGGTCCATTTCCCAGAGGGCGGAGACAGGGCCAGTGAGGCAGTGTCCCTGCGCAAGTTATAGGGAGGTTGGTGTTGGTAGCTAAGGTTGTCAGCTTTCTCCACAGCCAGGACAATGCCCTTCTTGACTTCTTGATACAAAAGCAGTTGGAAGCAGTGGGGTCCAAAGGCAGGTTGGTCTTAATTAAGGCTTGATGGAGGTTCTGCCTCTCTCTGTGAAAATTATAATCTATACACAGACTAGATCAGTCTTGTGTATTCACTTTCATTTACTGAAGTATCCATCCTGGGGTAGACCCGCTTCCTAGCTGTGGCTTTCCCACCCTGGTTCCTCAGAGGCAGCTTCTGTTTCTCCCAGACTCTTAAGGCAGTGAGTCAAACTGAACCTTAGCCAGAAAGCCATCCCCAGTGGTTATTTTTACCTCTTACTAGGACTACCTTGTTATTTAAAACCCTTTCCTTGAGCCCAAGCGACAAGTGGGAAGAAAGGCTATTGCCTGGTGAATTTGCTCCACCAACCGGTTCTCACTGGTTTTGAAACGGAGCAGGACTCTGCGAGGCCTTCCCAGGGACAGACCCCTTGTGTCCCCCCACCCCACCCCCCACACACACCAGTTTGTATAAAAGCTCTAGCCTCGGGCTTCCCTGGTGGCGCAGTGGTTGAGAGTCCGCCTGCCGATGCAGGGGACACGGGTTCGTGCCCCGGTCCGGGAAGATCCCGCATGCCGCGGAGCGGCTGGGCCCGTGAGCCATGGCCGCTGGGCCTGCGCGTCCGGAGCCTGTGCTCCGCAACGGGAGAGGCCACAACAGTGAGAGGCCCGCATAACGCAAAAAACAAAACAAAACAAAACAAAAAAAAGCTCTAGCCTCCTAGGCCTTCCCCAGGTTCCAGAGAGCAAATTTAATCAGAGAAGTGAGAAAATGCAGAAACAAAGGAAAACAGTCAAGCAAGACAATAATAGTCTAGTTATAAAACAAAGTCAAGGACCTTTAGTTCCTCCTCAAGTGCTATAGAGAACATCCTGAGCCATATCCTTGAGCTGTTTTGCAGATACTGAAACCCTCACCAGGTGGAAGAAGTTAACAGCATGCTGACCACCAGCACGTAGACCCCCAGACCGGCTGGAACCAGAAGGTTGATGACTGAGATTCCTGAAACATCACCCTGTCCTCATCACCAACCAACCAGAAGGATGTCCATGAGCTGATTGTGCACCCTGTGACCCTCTCCCTCACCTTGCCTTTAACCCTTCCCTGAAAGCTATCAGGGCCTTTGGGTCTTCTGAGCATGAGCTGCCCGTGCTCCTTGCTTGGTCCCACGTTGGGTGCCTTGCAATAAACACTGTACTTTCCCTCACCACGAGGCAGTGTCCGTAGATTGACTTTACCGCATGTCAGACGAGCGGTACCAAGTTTGGTTCAGTAATGGTTTGAAATATTAACTTGAAATGTACGGGTCAGCACGGAAAAGGGAATTAGCAAACTGAGTCTTTAAATATCCTGATTTCACATAGAGGCATTTGCCTACCCCCGCAATTAAAAGTTGTGAAAACAAGGCAGCAATTACATAGGAACACACGATGGACAGGAATAAAAACCAACACCCCATCTTCGACTCTGCCGCCCAGATTATAGGTTAATTCAGGATCATCAAGGGAAGTTTGCACTTAGTTTTCAGAAGGGGGCTGGTGCGTCTCATCGCTTGTCTTCCGTCTTGGTCTGTTCAGGCTGCTGTCACAAAATACTGGAGACTGGGTAGCTTATAAACAATAGAAATTTATCTCACAGTTCTGGAGACTGGGATTCCAAGATCAGGGCGCCAGCATCGTCAGTGAGAGCCCTCTTTGGGACTCATAGCCTGTACCTCTTTGCAGTGTTATCATGTGGTAGAAGGGATGAGGGATCTCATTCACGAGGGCTCCCCCTTCATGACTTTGGGACCCCCTACCAAAGGTCTCACCTTCTAATACCATCATATTTGGGGGTTAGGATTTCAACATATGAATTTTGGGGGGAACACAAACATTCAGACCACAGCACCTTCTGTTTTTAGTTTCTCTCTTCACTACCCTTGACACCCCCCCGACTGAAGAAATACCCTCGCAGATCTGCTTCATTTCTGTCGTGTCCATTCATGGGAATGGGATTGATACACTATTCTATGGGCCTCCAGAGCCAAGAAACAAAGAGAGGAAATAATAAAGGGGCAAGTTACCGTTCACTGTAAGGGCCAGGAATGTATACAGCACAGGGGCTGAAAGTTTAGGCTGAGGTAGAAAGGCCTGTTTGGAACCTCAGCTCAGCCACACTTATAAGCTGTGTGACCTGGGCAAGTCACTTCACCTCTCTGGGCCTGAGCTCTCTCATCTGTAAAATAAGACTATCGCATTGGACTGTTGTGAAGATTAAATCAAGAGTTACTCATGAGAGGTGTATAGCATAGCGTGAAGGCCTAAGGAGCTAATGAATGGCTAAGGTCAAAAATAGCTACCTAGTCATGGATTGGATGACCTTGAAAGGTAGTGAGTGTCGTGTCACTAGAAGGATTCAAGTAAAGGCAAGGCTGCTACCTCTTCGGTTTGGAAGGATTTCCGCATCCATTAAGAGGCCAGCTGAGATGAATTCTGTGATCCCAACTCTTGGGGGGAGGGGCCAAGATGAAGGAAAGACTGGTGCCCATAAGGGCAGGCATCTGGTTCCTGCACAGAACCGGATGTGTGCCACCAGACCCGCCCACAGGACCCCATTTGGCCCCTGGAGGCTATTTTTACTCCTCTCCTCTTACAGATCTATTTTGTTAATCTTCTTATATTTGCTGTTTTGACTTCCCAGCCAGCTTGCTAATCAGTTTGCCTATTTGACTCACAGGGTTTGCGTTTGTCACTGAGACTTAAACACACACTTGTTTTGATTTCTTTTTGTAAAATTAGAAGCGTTTGATGTAATGACTCTACCTAGACGCAGCTGGTAAAGTGAGAATAATGCTCCAGTTTGCACAGTTTAAACACAATGTCGACAATAATTAGAAACGCTATCTTTAGATGTTTAGGATAAGCTTTTTCTCCGAATTGCAGTGAATTTTTCTTCCAAGTGGGGCTTTTCAGTGCGTGTATATACAGAAATACTAAAAACGTAAGAAAATAGAGCAAATCAGTGAGTGCTTTGGTCAACTTGAAAGATGGCAGGAAATTAACTAACTGATTTTAGATCTGGCGTTTTTGACTGAATGCATAAAATCTTTACATTCTCCACATTTTTCACGACTAGCATATGATCTAAAAATTTTAGGGACGGATTGCAAGTGATAAGTTGCTGCAATATGCTAAAAGCTATGCTCAGCCTAGCCTCGGCCGTCGGCGAGGGTGGGAGGAGGATAATGTAAATAATACCGATGATTAATCGCCTACATCAGGATAATTACATTTTAATTTTAGGTAACAAAAAAGATACAGTTATGATACATGATGATCATAGATCCACTAAATCAAGGTCTACAACTGAATAGAAGTTACTTTGTTTAAATCAAATTACAAAACAGCACCTGATCTGTTGTTTTTTTTTTTAAGTCCGTTGTTTTAAATTTAATAGGCTATCACTGGCCTTTGCCAAGATCCCCAAATATATTCCTGGGCTCATATAATTCCAGAAAATCATACTTGTCAGTATTATGCAAACTTTCCCTAAGAATCCGAAAAAACAATCCTCATTTGGTAAAGAGGTGTTATGAAATGTAAGGCGACACATCTATATCTATCGTTTTAAATTACCTTCAGGCTGTATCAACTTGTTTTGTTTTGTTTTGTTTCTGTGAACAACTGTAATATCGAGAGATGGGTCCTTCTTATTTTTCTGCTTATTTCTAATTAGAGTCACTGCCTCGCTCTCTATTGCATCTGTAGAATGTTCAAATTTTTCTCTGTTCAGAAAGACATCTGGAAAACAAGGAATATATTAATGTAGTGGGTTGAGGGGAATCCTTTGGCTTTTTGACATCCTAACTGAGCCTTATGAAGGTACCCTCAGTATTATTAAGGAGGAAGATTGCTCCAGATGGAGGCTTCCAAAATGAAAGCAGAGGGCAGAGATGGAAGGGACTCAAATAGAGACCTTCTTCAAAGAGAAATAAGGTATCAAGTCACAGGGCTACAAGAAATAAACCAGCCAGGAGAGAGCCACAGGTTTTAGAGGAAACCAAGAGTGGCAAAGGCATGCTGTGATTTGAAAGAGACAGAAAAGGTAACCCCAATGAGCAAGTAGCTGGTCTTCGAAATTCTTTAGAGAGAAGATTGGACATGCATTTGGAACAATTCAGGTGGTGAGCTGGGGTGCAAATGCTCCCAGAAGGAATAACACATCCCCAAATTCACTCCAACACATGAATGACTGATACTAGAACTCTTTTTTTAGAGCTTCAAGTCATGATGGTGGTGTGTGTCTGGGAGTGAGGGCACAGAGAGAGGAAAAATGATGGGAAAATGAATTTTGCTTCCTTAAGACTGCCAACTGGGAGCAGGTTCCAGCAGGGATTGAGCTGAATGCCATCGGGGGCCTCCTAACGACAGAGGCTGTTCCAGGAGAAGGAGAAAGGGGGAGGGGGAGAGGAAGGTGCAGAGGAGGCATGGAAAGAGGAGTTAGGGATGAGAAATGTCTGGCTTACAAAAACCAATCCATTTCCACAGGCCTTAATTAAAAGAATGACAAACACTCATATGTAAAAATCCACACCTAAAGGCTCCCAGGTACAGAGCGATCACAAGAAATGCAGAGTGTACAAACAAGCTTTCATTAAGAGACCTGTCAGCTCGGTTTCATTTATCCAGACTGTTCAGCATTCTGCTGGCAACTGAGCTGGAAAAATAATGGAAGGACAGATACACTTGAAGAGGTAAACAAAGGTGGGAACGTTTCAGCTGCAAAATAGGACAGGTAATAAAGAAGTCAGGGAATGGGAGAGATGAGATGGCATTTTTCTTAACAAACAAACAAATAACAACCACCCCTCCCTCAACTCCACACTCATCAGTAATGCAATATTCTGGTTTTTAAAAGAAAAAATAAAACAAGAACAGACATGTGGGGTTCAGAGACAATGCTATTGGTGGCCTACTCAAATCTACTCAAATCTATCCCCCACTCTGCTACACTTCCCAAGATCTGATTTTGTTTTAGTGTTCACCCTTTTAGAGTCTGCATGTCCAGGGACAAGTCTCCTCCCCAATTCAGAGGATAATCTTGATGAATCTAAGCCCATCAGAGTAATTTCATCTTCCTTGCTAAGGACTATTTTAGACATAGACATGTGACATGGTCATATAGACATGTGACAATTTTGACCAATGAAATGTGACAAGAACTGGGTTACCTGCTCTTAAAACACACACACACACACACACACACACACACAGAAACTTCCTTCTGCCTTTGGACACAGATGTGAGAACAGGTGATGGCTGGAGCTGTTGCAGCCATCTTGTTATCATGAGGGAGTAGATGACACCGAGGCAGGCAAAGCAGGAAGACAGAAACTCAGATCCTTGATAACTTTCTTGAATGAACCAGCCCTGCCTGGCATTCCCTACTTCTTAAGTTCTTGTTATGAAATATAATTCATTTCCTTATTGTTTAAGTTTCTTAAAGTGTGAACTGTAGCTGAGAGTACCCCAACTGATGCAGGGTTATCTGGTGGAGTAGGGCACAGAATGAAATACATTTTCACAATGACTCTTAAAAAGACAAAAGACAACCATAAGTAATTGCTGAAACTCTTTTTAATGTCTGTGGAACAGAAGAACCATGTTGAGTTGGGATAGCAGAGGTGGGACAGTGTCACATGTATGTACAGGGCAATGTCAAGATTACAAATATGACAGGATCATCTCATTGGCTCCAATTCCATCTAATAACACAAGACCCACCCCCCCCACAGGCTGATTGGAGACACAGAGCTTATGTTATCGCTCCCTATGACCCCCTGCCCTGAACCCCATACTCTGGGACTCATGGCAGTTTTCTTGCCCATGATGGAATGTGTAGGAGTTTATTATAAGCCCTGCTTTCCAGAAGGTGATGAATGGGCCCTAAAAACATGCACCTGGCCAATCGTGTGTCAAAACCAAGGCTTCCGTGGAGAGAGATTTTTCTTGTTATTATCATTGTATTAAATCTGGCTGTGTTTTCCTTTGGTGGCTTTGGCGTCCTATGCAGTAGTGTTAAACATTTGCAGAGAGTTTAGGCCTGGTGCAGCAGGAAAGTGATTTCTGTGGCTGCTGGCCTGGGCAAACTTTGCAGCTGCAGAAGTGACCTCCGTGGAGGGAAAGGTAAGGGGATGAGTCTGGGAAGGGGGAGAGGCTGGAGCATAGAGGGATGAATGGGGCATTGGGGCCTGATGGGCAGGGGTAGATGTCATGTCCTGTTCACCGGGAGCCACAGTGCTCTGACTCAGGCGTGCCTGCATCCCTCTAGGTGATGAGGGTGGACTCAGGTGAGTGGGAAGAAAGCAGCTGGAGGTCCACCCAGGGTGCATTTGGCAGAGGATGGGACCCTCTGGTCTGCACCTTGCCCTCCTTCAGAGCAAGACATGCAAAGTCTGATGGATCCCACCCAGCTGGCAGAGTGATGTCAGGAGATAAACGTGGCAGGGAAGTTTTGGGGGCGGGGGGGGGGGGGCGGGCAGCTGGTCACCCACGTGCATGCAGGATTCACACCTGGGATCCCAAGCCTGGTCTAAACCTCTGATTTCTAGGATGAATTGAGGAATTTTCTACCTCTCCCACCTTGGGAACTTCTCTTTTCCCTGCAGGAGAGTCTCTCAAAGGAGTCATTCTGGTTCTCAGGGATGTTCTGAGCTTTGCGATCTAGTTTTAGGTCTTCCTGGAGAAATGAACTGCGTTCAGCACAAAGAAAGGTCTGTCATTTGATGAGGCTTCAAGTGCTGCAGCGCCAGATGCCGCCTAGAAGAGTTAATTTTATCCCTAAGGAAAGAAGCAGGTGGGGGTGACCACTCTCTGCTTTCCCACTCTTGGAGCTTGAACTTGGTTCCCTAGTCCCCTCCCCTCCCCATCATCACAAAGGCTGTAATGAGTTACTTTGTTTTTCCCTTTCTTTCCACTCTAGGGCCACGAGCTCTGTCTTTAAAACCCCAGTAGCCGGCAGCACAGGGGGAAGCAGCCGCAGCATTCTGTTGGAGGAGTGATGCTAGAGGTTTCAGGTGGTGGGGGGATTGTGGGTTGGCCCCTAAGCAGATATATCTTGCCCCAACCCTACAGGACCATAAAACCATAAAACCCTATATGTAGCCTGGGATGAAGGGAGAGAACCAGCATTCCCAGGTTCTGGCTCTCATCTCATCTCAGAAACAAAACATCAAAACACCACTGGAGTCCCCCCCATCTTCCCTGTGTATCCACAGCCCGCCCCACTCCCCCCTGTCCTGCCCTCCCCAGTCACTCCAGGTCGATTAATCCTCTAGAATTACAGGCTGGAAAATTCAGCTCTAGTAGTCAGCAGACAGGTCTCAACAGGGGCTGTGGATTTCAGACCGGAAGCCTAACCTTCTGAGCCCACTTAAGCCCCTTTCCGCCTGCCAGTCGGTGCCACTACAGACAGCGCTGCGGGCAGGATGCCAAGAACACCCACGCTGGGAGGTCCTTCCGGGCCCTGACGTGATGGAGAGGAGCCGGGGGCCCTCTGGACCCATTGTGCTTAATTACACCTTACTCTACAGCCTCCTAATCATTACAAAGACCGGAATCTGATTAAAAACCCCATCCATTTCAAGCCCTTCCCATAATTCTGATCGACAACTTTAACCGCAAATAGAGAAACATCTTATCTCTAATAAAACAAGTGCTGACAGAAAGATGGATGTCGAAAACCAGCCATATGGCTGACACGATTCCGCGCCTGGCCATGTTCACAGCGTGCAGCTTCCGCAGAAAGAGATGACACTGAGAAGCTTGAGGACCCGCATTTAATAAATCGAACTGTGCTGGCATCATCAGGATATTCACAGTTTACAGCAGGAGCTGTGTGTCCTTTTTCACTTGCAGACTTGGAGGTGTTTTAGGAGAAAGTGACTTCGGTGAGCTGTTCTGATGCTTAATTCTTTACCGACCCGGGTGCCTTCAATGTGTCATCATGCCTGACCTCGTTCCCCTTCAAGTTTTCATGGTGTTCCTTCTACCTCCACTCTCGGGGGTCTCTCCTTGCCATCTTCCAGGGTGGGAGCTTCTGCTGCACGCTGGCTGGACTCAGCAGAGTCCGGGCAAGGTTTGGGGCACGACCCCTTGGCGGCCAGGTCCGGCGGGGCTGGCCCCATCTCGTCCCTCCGACTCTCCACGGGACCCTCTCTTGTGACCCCTTCTGGTTTGGCAGCTGCCTGCTCCTCTGCCAGTTTCACGATTTCCCTTCCAAGCCTGTTTACTTCTTCTTCCTCAGAAGGTAGCTGGGGTAATGAGGGATGAAAGTGCTTGCGTTGGTTCCTGTGACTCTGATTTGCTGGGGAGCTAACGGCGGGAATCCCAGCATCCTCCCGCACTGTCAACGCCTCGGCAGCGGCACGACTTTCATCTCGTTCTTGCTTCTGAGCCTCCCCTGAAACAGACCAGGGACAGCGTCAAACCTCTGGCTGGAAGTCAGCCCTTACTTCCCCTCTCCTCCCAACCTCAGGCCCACTGCTGCCAGGCCTCCGACATAGAAAATCCTGCTGAAGGGAACACAGGACCCACAAAAAAGAAAACAGCCACTCTGGTGATTCCTGTGTCATTAATGGAGGGAAAGGGATCACGTGGGCCATGTCTGTAACCCCTCCTTTCCAGGCGCCTGGTTATCGCCTGCTTCGCTCTCTGATGGTGGTTCCTTGTGCCCATGAAATATTTAACCTGAGGACAAAGGGTTTGTAGGTTCTGTAGCTCAGGGAAGATCTGGGGCTCTTTAGTAATGAAAAGAGGTTCTCGCTGCTCTCTGTGTGGGAAACAGAAGGAGAGTTAGGGAGGGATTGAGCACCTCCACCCCCATCTCCATCAGCACCTCATTCTTTGATGCAGACCACTTGTGCTTTCTCACTTTCAATAAAGTGCTGTATGCAAAAGCAACTTCAAGCTCCCTACCCCGCCTCTCTAAACTGTTCTTTCTAAACCTGTACAACAGAAATTCTCTAGCTGCAACTGGAGGGGGATGGGAGAGAGCATGGGGCCCTGAGAGCCAGCATCCAGACCCCATTTTCCTATTTGCTTGCTTTGTGGTCAGGATGACCTGTTTGGCCTTCTTTTTTTAACATCTTTATTGCAGTATACTTGCTTTACATTGTTGTGTTAGTTTCTGCTGTATAACAAAGTGAATCAGCTATACGTATACATACATCCCCATATTCCCTCCCTCTTGCGTCTCCCTCCCACCCTCCCTATCCCACCACTCTAGGCGGTTGCAAAGCACTGAGCTGATCTCCCTGTGCTATGCGGCTGCTTCCCACTAGCTATCTATTTTACATTTGGTAGTGTATATATGTCAATGCCATTCTCTCACTTTGTCCCAGCTTACCCTTCCCCCTCCCCGTGTCCTCAAGTCCATTCTCTACATCTGTGTCTTTATTCCTGTCCTGCCCTTAGGTTCATCAGAACCCTTTGATTTTTTTTTAGATTCCATATATATGTGTTAGCATGCAGTATTTGTTTTTCTCTTTCTGACTTACTTCACTCTGTATGACAGACTCTAGGTCCATCCACCTCACTACAAATAACTCAGTCTTGTTTCTTTTTATGGCTGAGTACTATTCCATTGTATGTATGTGCCACATCTTCTTTATCCATTCATCTGTGGATGGACACTTAGGTTGCTTCCATCTCCTGGCTATTGTAAATAGAGCTGCAATGAACATTGTGGTGCATGACTCTTTTTGAATTATAGTTTTCTCAGTGTATATGCCCAGTAGTGAGATTGCTGGGTCATATGGTAGTTCTATTTGTAGTTTTTTAAGGAACCTCCATACTGTTCTCCATAGTGGCTGTATCAATTTACATTCCCACCAACAGTGCAAGAGGGTTCCCTTTTCTCCACACCCTCTCCAGCATTTATTGTTTGTAGATTTTTTGATGATGGCCATTCTGACTGGTGTGAGGTGATACTCATTGTAGTTTTGATTTGCATTCTCTAGTGATTAGTGATGTTGAGCATCTTTTCATGTGTTTATTGGCAATCTGTATATCTTCTTTGGAGCAATGTCTATTTAGGTCTTCTGACCATTTTTGGATTGGATTGTTAGTTTTTTTGATATTGAGCTGCGTGAGCTGCTTGTATATCT
This sequence comes from Stenella coeruleoalba, assembly GCF_951394435.1. NCBI lineage: Eukaryota > Metazoa > Chordata > Mammalia > Artiodactyla > Delphinidae > Stenella > Stenella coeruleoalba. The sequence continues at coordinate 51,041,116 of NC_137149.1, forward strand.
TGAAGATTAATCCTTTGTCAGTTGCTTCGTTTGCAAATATTTTCTCCCATTCTGAGGGTTGTCTTTTCATCTTGTTTATGGTTTCCTTTGCTGTGCAAAACATTTTAAGTTTCATTAGGTCCCATTTGTTTATTTTTGTTATTTCCATTTCTTTAGGTGGTGGGTCAAAAAGGATCTTGCTGTGATTTATGTCATAGAGTGTTCTGCCTATGTTTTCCTCTAAGAGTTTTATAGTGTCTGGCCTTACATTTAGGTCTTTAATCCATTTTGAGTTTATTTTTGTGTATGGTGTTAGCGAGTGTTCTAATTTCATTCTTTTACATGTAGCTGTCCAGTTTTCCCAGCATCACTTATTGAAGAGGCTGTCATTTCTCCATTGTATTCTCTTGCCTCCTTTGTCAAAGATAAGGTAACCATATGTGTGCGGGTTTATCTCTGGGCTTTCTATCCTGTTCCATTGATCTGTATTTCTGTTTTTGTGCCAGTACCATACTATCTTGATTACTGTAGCTTTGCAGTATAGTCCGAAGTCTGGGAGCCTGATTCCTCCTGCTCCATTTTTCTTTCTCAAGATTGCTTTGGCTATTTGGGGTCTTTTGTGTTTCCATACAAATTTTGAAATTTTTTGTTCTAGTTCTGTGAAAAATGCCATTGGTAGTTTGATAGAGATTGCATTGAATACGTAGATTGCTTTGGGTATTAGAGTCATTTTCACAATGTTGAGTCTTCCAATCCAAGAACATAGTATATCTCTCCATCTGTTTGTGTCATCTTTAATTTCTTTCATCAGTGTCTTATAATTTTCTGCATACAGGTCTTTCGTCTCCGTAGGTAGGTTTATTCCTAGGTATTTTATTCTTTTTGTTGCAGTGGCAAATGGGAGTGTTGCCTTAATTTCTCTTTCAGATTTTTCATCATTAGTGTATAGGAATGCAAGAGATTTCTGTGCACTAATTTTGTATCCTGGTACTCTACCAAATTCACTGATTAGCTCTAGTAGTTTTCTGGTAGCATGGCCTTCTTTTTTTCAGATACAAAATGAGGGGCAGGACTCTCTGATGGCCCTTCCGGACCTAACAAGCAAAAGAGGCTCTGCATGCCTGGGAAGCACTTGGGGAGTGAACTCTTGGCACCCAGACATGTGTGTTCAACACTAGACCCTGTGGTTCTCAGAAGTCAAGGCAGACCTTGACTGCTGTCCCCACACCCCAAGCCTCTAGTTCTGATACAGATTTGCTTCTCACATTCAAAAGAAGCCATTTTCCTTCTCTTAAGTCCTTTTAATGACCATAGAAATTTCCCAGGGACAGACATTCGACCAAATCTTGTATATACTCTAAAGCCTGTATTTAGTCATGGACCACTATGTATTACTTTCCTAAGAGCTCACTAACTTCAGTAAGTATTGTACCTGAAAATGAGACCATTACTTGTGCTTAAATGAAATTCATGAATATATAAATGAGTGACTAAAGCAAGCCTTGATTTTTAAAAAAGTAACTCTTCAGATCTGTTCAGCCAGGATAACGTATGTTAGTTCCTAATAGGTTCCTGTGCTCCCCAGCTCCTCCTGCTGTAATCCAACTATCAGGAGAGGAACCTTCCCTAAGGCTTTGCTACTAAAAGTGGGGTCCGTGGACCAGCAGCAGTGGCATCACCTGGCAGTTTGTTAGACATGCAGTATCCTATCCCAGACCTACTGGTTCAGAATCTGCATTTTAGTAAGATCGCAGGCGATGTGGCTGCACGTGACAGTGTGAGACACACTAGAGCTGAAACACAAATATGACTATGCCTTTCCCCAGCTCTCAAACCTCCAAAGGCCGCCACCACCCCGAGAACAAAGCCCTAGCTTCTCCTGACATTCAAGACCTTCAGTGACCCAACATCCATTTACCTGCCATGCCAACTCTTCTCCTCGTGTCCTTATACTCCAGCCACACCGAACCCTTCACGGCACCCAGCCCTGCCCTCTGCGTCTTTGCTTACATGGTTGATGCCTCCGTGACCATCATTCCTTGATGCGTCAAGATGACCAGCTTCAAGAGTGAGCCCCACCTCCACCTCCGCCGTGAAGGCTGTTTGATTGAATCCTTCCACTGTCCTAATCCCCACAAGGTTGTGTCTGAACCTCCAAGGGAACTTCATACTTTTTACTTTTTTAACCCTTAAATTGTTACTTATGTATAATTAGCTTATAAAACGCACCTGAAGTATAAAATCTTACCTGATTAATTTTTTACCTTTGCCAGTAAAGGGGGGCTCAGTAAATAGCTTATTAAATGTTTGAATCTATAGACATATACATGAATGCGTGAATAAATGAATATGTTTGTACATATATTTCAATACCATCCATAAATAAATGAAAGCAGTCCTTGGATTTATTTGTTCCAGGTTCAGGTTACTAAAAGTTCTTAAAATGGCACTTTGAGAAAAAAGGATTTCTAACTCACACAATCATTTAGCTACATCTGTGGTAGCTCAGGGAAGCAGTCACATAATTTTCATACTAACAAATGAAAAAATGTTATAGTGGTTATACAGGAGACACGGGGAAACACTGAGTCAAAATGAGCCAGTTTCCAGCATGGTGCAAGAAGCTTTATTCAAAAGGAGTAAATTATGGTCCTTTCTGCGGCTAAATTTTTCACCAACGTGAGATGAATAAACTCCTTCTGGAAATTACTCTTATGAAATTACTTCTTCCAGGACACTTAATAGTATATTCTGGTGCCCCTGAAAAATTAATTAACCTTATCCATAACAACCTAACCCCTAAACCATTTGCGCTGTTTTTACTGTAGGTCAGGTTAATCTTCTCTACCTTAATTTACATCTAAGGGAGGGTGGTCTAAATTACACTGGGGCCTTTTGGTTCGCCGGTCCTTTGCCTTGTGCCATTTTTTTAGATGACATTCCGCTCACATCCAAATGTATGAATCTTTTTTAAAATGGCAAACCTCTGAGATTACCAGGTAGAACTTTTCAACTTTTGGGTGGTGAGGGGAACGGGGGCCACACTGCTGTCATCATTATAGGTCAAGGCACAGTCGCAATAAGGGGATGGACATGGCTGTAATTCTCTTGTCTGGTCCTGTTGTGGATTTTTTTTTTTTTTTCCAAGAAAGCCTAGATTTTCAGAGTCTCAGGACCGTAAACATATAGAGACCAGGCTCTGAGACTGGCTTATGGTTCAACAGCAGGATTTGCCAATCCTCTTCTCGCTTTTGTTTATCCAAAAGATATCTAAAAAGTACACTCAAGTAGTGATCAGAAGACAAAGAAAAGTTACTGAAAATACCACAACTCTTGAGCTAATAAGGAGGACCTCTGGTTATTTGCTGTGGGAGCAGAATCTTCCTTTAACTCTGTGATTCTGGAATGTTGACGCTTAAGCTGTGGGAGTTTTATTTCTCCTTTGAGAACAGACACGTAGCATTGCCATTTCTTTTTTTTTTTTTTTTTCGGTACGCGGGCCTCTCACTGTTGTGGCCTCTCCCGTCGCGGAGCACAGGCTCCGGACGCGCAGGCTCAGCGGCCATGGCTCACGGGCCCAGCCGCTCTGCAGCATGTGGGATCTTCCCGGACCGGGGCACGAACCTGTGTCCCCTGCATCGGCAGGCGGACCCTCAACCACTGCGCCACCAGGGAAGCCCTTGCCATTTCCATAAAAGAAAGATTTCTGAATTGGCTCAGAATTGGAAAATATTATTACCCCCCAAATAGTAATTATTCCGTGCTGCTTTAGCAAACAGAATTAGTATCATTAATACTTATTAATAACAATATACATATCAATAATGATGAGGCAATCAACTGATACAAATGCATTAGGACACAAATAGTGCAGAAAGAAAAAATATTTTCTCTAAAAGAAAAAAACAGTAGCTCTTTGTAGAAAGGATTGCTGGTCTTCTAAAAATGTGTTCCCTCCCCCCTAACATTGGCCCGAAGGGCACATTCATCTTCTTTTGTTAACGGGTCTCTGATGGGCTTTGTCTTCCTGAGTGTGAGCTGCTTTCAGTTGGAATTAATCAGAGATGCAGCCGTGATGAGGGCATCCCAGACACTGACAGCAGTTACATAAATGCTTCCTTGTTGCCACCCGTGCTGGCGAAGGACAGGGTTGGAACAATGAGAGCTAATGATGGAACTCTGAAAGCTATCATTTTGAATCAGGCCATTACTTACGCTACCCTTCTGAAAATCAAGCCAGGCTCAGACTCCATGTCAGGTTAGCAGGCTTGGGCCTGCCCGGGGGCTCAGCAGGCCACAGCAGACAGAGGGCTTTGGATCTCCATGGGGACACTGGATGCTGGCATGGGATGACCTCCAGCCAAGACATGTTCCAGACTGCACAGTGGCTACGGTGTGTCACAGGCCAGCCTTGCAAACAGCCCCACGCTGCTGGCTAGAAAGTCCCCGCCTTGTCTTCTGGCCAGTGTGGGAACCCCACAAGTCAGGAGCTCTCTCCAGGAATTCTTCCCGCATGTGCTTGGGGAAACTCTCTGTTGAAATCCTAGACCCGTCCAGGCTTCTCTTCTTACCATTCCATGCACTAGTATGAGTGATCTGGTTAGGCTTCAAAACACACCTGTACAGAAGCAGGAGTGAGCCTTGCTGAACCCAGCTCGGATTAGCAGAACCACCCATCGGATCCAAAGACTCAGGATAAATAATACATAGCTGTTGCTTGAAGTTCTAAGCTTTGGGGTGTTTTATTATACAACAGCTAACAAGAGACAGTTGGGAGCCACTTGAGATTTTTGAGCAGAGTACAACCCTGATGGAAAGCAGTGCTCCAGAAGCTTCATCCCACAGCCGCAGGATGAAGACGGGAAGGGAGTAAGGAGATTCTGGGAGGCAGGAAAACCAGGATGGAAGCCTTGCCGAGAAGGTCAAGAGGGCCCAAGCCAAGCCAGAGGTGGAAGAAATGGAGATACAAGAAACTCTGAAGAAAGAGTAGCAGCAGACTAGATGTGGATGGAGAAGGAACGTGGACGGTGGTTGATGATGACTCTGTTGGATAGCTAAGTGACAAAAAGAGGAAGCAGGAAGAGTTGTGATGTCATACTTGAGAAGTCCACAGAATATGCAGGTGGGAAAATTTGTGCTTTGGGAAATATGGGAATGTAACTCTGCAGAGGGGACCCACTGGGAAAAAATGTCAAAAATATTTTCATAGAGGTGTGGTTGCAGGCATGACTCTGAGCAAGAGAAGATGGAGAGGAAATGTAGAAATCCAGGAAAGAAGCGTGACACCCGTGTGCCGGGTATATTAGTTATCTAATGCTGTCTAACAAATTGTCTCAAAACTTAGCAGCTTAAGACTCAGGAGCCTGGGAGCAGTTTATCCGGGTGGTTCTTGCGAATGGTCTCCAATGTGGTTGTCATCAAAATGTTAGACAGGGCTGTTGGCATCTGAAGGCTTGACTGCGGCTGGAGAATCTGCTTCCAAGATGGCGCACTCACGTGGCTGATGGCCGGAAGCCTCAGTTCCAGGCCACGTGAAGATCATGTAGGGCTGCTCAAGAATCCTCAGGACGTGGCAGCCAGCTTCCTCCAGAGTGAATGATCCCAGGTAGAGACAGTAAGGCAGATTCCACAAGTCTTTCGTAACTCGGCCTCAGAACTCACATACCATCACTTCTGCTGTAATCCATCAGTCACACAGACCAACGCTGATACAGTGTGGGAGAGGACTACACAGGGCACAACTGCCAGGAAGTGGAGATCAATTGGGGCCATCTTGGAAGCTGGTAACCACACTGGGGGCGGAGGGAGCAGATGAGCAAAACTCAGAAAGATGTGAAAGATAGTTTAGTCAGGGAAATGAGACTGCCACCTGGGAAGAGATCTGGTTCTCGACCCTGTTGCTTCATCTGGCACCTTAAATGGGCCCTTGATCCCCTTCAAAACACACTGCCTCCAGAAAGTGTGCCTGGTAAAGAAATTGTTTTCTCCATCCAACTGATTCCTAGACCACTTACCACATTGCCAGGCAATGTGCCAAGATTTCCCTGACGTTGGTACCACATCTCACCGTCTTATAGGTAGGGAAACTGAGGTTGAGGTTACCAGTCCAAGTTCTCACAGCCAGTGTGACGTGGGGCTGGAATATGAACCCAGGTTGCTCAAATCCTGACCCTCGCTCTTAACCTCTATGCCACCATGCTGAGAGTGCAGGGACGCTTGTTCTTCTGCAGGAAGCTCCAAAGGAGACAAACCCACACAGGCAACAAGAAGAAACATGAGGGATGACCCAACGGTGCCACAGAAGCTGCAGGAAGGCGAGGGACTGATGTCCTCCAAGCCCCTGGAGGGCTTGGCCAGGCAAAGAAAGAGCAAGAAATCAAGGGCCGCTTACCATCCTTGGGACTTGCTTTGTTCTCAGTGAGCTGCTCGACGAACTTGAGCAGTGGGGATCTCGACCTCTGCGTGGTGGGAAGAGCGGGGTCACCAAACAGTATGGTGTCTTTGCCTCCTGTCATGGAAAAGAGGAAAATGGACATATTATGTCACCACTGGAGTCACGGTCACACTCATCCCACACAAGGGGCTGGCTGTTTGGGTGAACAAGGCACCTTCTTCAGTTGTAGGGAGTGCTGTGGGAGGGAAAGGGCCAGCATTGCCCTCTCTGCAGTGCGAGGACCCGGCAGAAAGGTCCAGGGCCAGCCATCTATGAGTCCTAGAGTCTGCTCAGGACATGGCTGCCCACAAATGCCACCGTTAAGGGGTAGCCTGCTATGTCTGCCAAAAACTGAGTGGCTTTGATCTGGGTGAGACAATAACAATAATAACGACAGCAGTAGAGTGCTTTGAGCGCAGGCTCTGGAGCCATGCTGTAGCGCTTGTGTCCTGGACCCCATCGCTTGCTAGCTGGGCGGCCTTGGGCAAGTCACTGAACCTCTCTGAGCCTCAGAGCCCTCATCTGTAAAGTAAGGAAGAATAACAGCACCCACCTCATGGGGTGGTAGTGATAAAATGAACTGATTCATGTAAAGCACGTAGGCATTTCATCAGCGCTCAATAAATTTCACACATTGAATTATTACTTTATGGTGGAGACAGAACTGCCCTCCACGTATCTCTGATTTAATTAGCTTTGGTCATTTAGATCGAATCATCAGTATGTCACAAGGCAGGTAGCATCAGGCTCCCTAAATGATCACAGCTAAACTCTACTTAGGACACAGAGACCTGCACCAGCCAAAGCCTTTTATGGATTCACATGAACTCCCTGAGTGGATAGAGAAAGCCTGAGGCAAAGAGAAGGAGGAAAGGAAAACCACTACAACTCTACTTTTGAGGCCATGGCAAGGTATGGGGGTGAGGATGAGGGAAGCGTGGCTTTGAAACATGAGCTGATGAGCACAGACACATGGACACAAGACACGTACACAGGAAGTGATGCTGCCCCAGTGATGAGGAGAGCCCTGCAGGTAGGATTGGATCCCAAACTCCTGCCCATGAGCCCTGAAGATTCTCTCGGTGGGAACCACCATGCCAACAGCAAAGACCCTGGGGGCCATGGCCCAGCCCATGCTCCAGCCTCAACGGTCTGACTTTGGATGAGACCTTATCTGAAGCCAAGTCACTTGAACGTCTCTGGGGCTCAGATCAGAGGCTCTAAAGTTCTGACTCTACTCAATTTCAGGTTTGGCAGAGCACAGAATGGTATTTGGGTCAAGATGTCCACTCCCTTGGATAGCCAGGTGAACCTTGGTCTGTACCTCAGAGCCCTCAACTTGTTTATAATACTACCCTCCCTGTAGGCCATGCACGTCTTATTAACTTGATTTCCAAGACTGTAGTAGAGAGTTTGGCGTATGGCAGGTGCTTCATACACAGCTGATAACTGTGCATAAAATGGCTGATGCATTCTTGGAAATCCTGATGTCTTGGTGGGCATGGGGGCTTGCAGCTGCCACAGGCAGATGGAGTATGTTACTAGCAGCCATTGGTCTCTGGTTTCCGCTATATGAGGGTCATCCCAGAAGAGAAATCTGATAGGAGCTGACCCTGAAGTTCTCCACCAGCACAGCTATTGTCTCAAGTGGAAAAAGTCCCGAAATCTTCAGGACCACAGTCTGGAGAGGTTTCCCAAGGAGAATCATTTGAGTTATACCGTGGGATATTTTAAAAGGCTCTCAGAATGAAGTCAACCCAGTCAGGACTCTTTTGTGCTGCAAAGATAAAATCTAGAAACACCATGAGGAACTAATGGTCGTTATGAAGCCATAGCAGATGCCGCAGGTGGGCTTCTTTTGTTTCTCTCCACCAAGGCAACAGTTACTGTCCTCAAGTCAGGGACGGGACTGCAATTCCTGACCCATCTTTCTCTAGAAGGTAGGCTGGAAGCTCTCTAACCGTAAGGGGACTCAGGAAGAGGCACACTCTGCACTCTGTGTCCCAACAAACCTTCCAAGTCCCCTCTGCCCTGTGGCCAAGGAATCAGAATTATGGGCAGAGTCGGGAGCTGGCTGTAGCCGAGTGACTAAGGCACCAGGTGGATGGTGCGGGGAGCCTCGGCCCTTTCTACTGTGAGGAATTCTCCAGGGCAGGATGTCTCCGTGGCTGTTTCCAACCACAGGGATTACCCACTCCGCAATGGCTCCTCAAAAACGCTGGTACCAGCACATAGAACTTCTCCAGGGATCTGAGCAACAGGCATGCAGACAAGGGAAACAGAAGCCGCCATTCATCCATTTCCAGTCAAAGCAGGGGCTGGGGAGAAGTTAAAAACCTCCCTAAATCCCTGCCTGCAGAGATCATTTCCTTATCTGATGGTAAAATGCCAAGATTTGGTTTTTGCAAAATATTTGAAGAATTCAAAGACCTTCCTTAGAAGGCTCTCAGTTCTACTGTTTCCAACTAAGCCCGGATTCTATCTGTGTTGACTAAATCGAGCTCTAAACTGATGGTCTGCTATCTCCTAGTTGCACTTTGGTTCTTGGGACTGGGGAGTGGGGTGAGGGAGATCCACGAACTAGATGTGAACCACAACCAATGTAGGTCACACAGGCCCTTCCATTCAACTGGTGTTTGAGTTTCTGGAAGCCCTCCTCATTCCCTGTAATACAACGTCCCTCGTCCGCTTCTCCAAAATGTGCCAGTTACTTTCAAAATGCACATTTTCCTCCTCAGGCTGATGTTGAGAGTGGAGAACAGAGAATTCAAATAAAAAGCTCAAAGAGCCAGGCTCTGCTCTTGCCAGATTTTTTTCTGGCTTTCAGTATTTCTTTCCAGAGTATGAGCACATCCAGGAAATCTCCCCAGTCCCCCTCTCCCCCCAAGCATGATTCTCACCTGCAGACTCTAGCATAAGGCTGGGAGAATGAGGCTGACAGGTAGGGGCTGAGGAAGGTGGAGGGTCATTCCTCCCTGAAGGGCATGGCCAACCAGCCCACCCCCTGGCTTCCTCAAAATAGCCCCGTGCCTCTCCCACTTCTCAGGGACCCGTTAAACAGTCTGGAGTACACTCTGCTTTCCAGATGATTTTTCCATGTGGGCTGTGACATCTGTTAGACTTGTCTACTTCCCAGCAAGATCACACATTTGCCCCAACTTTATCAGACACCATCAAGAGCTATATATTGTTGGCTGAGAGAGCGAGGAGGGAGGGAGAGGAGAGTCAAAGGAAAATCATAGCATGCTCCAAGTCCAAGAGTAATTCTGCCTTATAGTAATGAGTGATGGGCTCCTTCACAATGGTCCTTTAAAGTCTCAGGATAGATGCTTCCAGCTTCTGAATTTTTCTTCTCCAATTCAACTTGCTTTGAGAACCAATCCCCAGCTGATCTTATCTATACTCTACAACCCCCAGCCCATGTGTATGTCTCTCTTCTCTGAATTGTACTTCCCCAGTGCAGGTGGAGCACTGAAATGAAGATCTGAACACCTGAGTTCAGCCTCTGTGGTCTTAGGTATGACCTAATTTCCTGAGCTTCTGTTTCCTTATCTAAAATGAGGGGATCAGACTAGATCAGGAAAGGGAAATATGTTTTCTCTCACATATCTACTCTGACCAAGAGGTGGCTTCTTGGAAATCAAAAATGCAAGACTGTTTTTAGGGCCACATGTGAGATCGGCAAGGAGTGATGTGATTGATTAGCAATGCCTGCCACTGGCATGAGAATGGTGTTGGTTATATACACCAAGCATTTGCCATCCTTGAACTTTTTGCTCTCATCTGTCCTTCTAAGTCCAGCATTCGATGACTTGGCACATTATTCCCTCACACACTAACACCTTTATCACTTAATTGATACTTAATTATGTAATATTTTGTGCTTTCTTTTCACTGTTTGATGCATATTCATCTTACTTCCCTAGTGGGACTGTAGATGCTTGGAGGGGGCGAGGGGCATGTCTAGAATGCCTGGTACAGGACTGAATTCACAAAGCCGATGCTCAAAAAGGTATCAGTATATTATAGGTTGACTTATTAGAGGAGCCACTGATCCTTTCAAGATGCTGGTAAATAAGAGAGAGCTAGCAATTCTCTGAAGCCACTGGGACTCAATCCCCTCCAGCTGGCTTAAGTCCTATGATTTGGCTCTTACTTGGGGAAAGAGGAAGAGGAAGAAGAGAAGAGAAAAGTGGAATAAGAAGAGGAAAAGGAGGTGGAAGAGGAAGAAGAGAAGGAAAAAAGAACATACTTCCTCTTGCCCCGCTATTCAGAAGGTTAAATGGAGACCACAGAAAAATAAGCAGACAGGAGAGACTGGTCTGATTTGCACTAAAAGAGGCCACTCCCCACCCCCCAATCTCACCATGGTTTGAAAATGATCATAAGGTGACACCTCATTACAACCCCCTTCATCACTGCACCAGGGTAATGCTATCACCATTACATAAACTGTGTCAGATCAGGGGGAATTGCCGCTCTTTATTTCTGTCTTCCCACTTTGTATCTATGTGGAGGCCAGAGATTAGAACAAACATAGCTAGGACATAAAATCCATTCAGTTACTGCCGTCCAAACTAATTTTACCATTTAATATTTGCTTTGTGCTAATTGAATTCTCTATTTCAATTGGCTGTTCTAATCAGAAAAGTGCAAGGATACATAGAGAATGCATTTCTATTTATTTACATGCAGGGATGATATTAATGCACTGCTATTAGCCACAAACAAAGATATTTCAAATAGAACATACTCCCAAATCCTACGGAAACATTGTAGCTCAGGCCTTCAGGCAGCAAAAAAAAAAAAAAAAAAAAAAGGAAAGAAACAACTGTTATTGCATAATAGCCATTCTAACCTAGACCAAACAACAGCAGAGATAGGAAATTCTCAGCATTCTTTCATTTATTCAACTTCCATCTTTTTACATAAGTTGTAGAAATAAAACATTGTGAAATCTCACTAAGTCATTTGGAGAGAGAGAAAAAAAAATCCAAACTCCAGTACATGAACAGAAATAGCAATCTGACTGCACAAATAAACGAAAAATTTGCCTGACTGTGTTGAAATTCAATGCAATAAAAGAAAAGCCTTCAAAGGAGATAAGGTTTTAACTGCATCAAAATGTTCTTGTGCAAAATGGATCATTCAAATCCCCAGGATGGCACCCGCCACTAATTAGGTCTGTTAGGTCTTTTGACATCAAGTTCAAGGAATCTCTACTAAAAACTCCAATTTATGAAACACACTTCCAGGCAACCTAAGGTGGCTATTCAGATTTATGTTAAGAAAGCATGTGGTTTTGTCCATGTCCCCGTGGCAATGTTAATTTCTCATCCATTACAAGGAAGCAACCAATATGATTCAAGGGTAGAAAAGGGTTTGTGCAGAAAGGTTAAGTAACTAAAAATATTCGTACAAAGTTGTTTCCAGGGAAAGAGGAGGTGGTGGAAATGATAAATATAACTTTCTGGAGAATGTGAAGAGAAAGAATAGCTGACAGGGGTCTCATGGAGGGGGTAGTTTACCAGGACAAATGGGTAAATATAGCTAATTAAAGTGAAACATCAGTTTCTTCACACCCTGTACAACTGCAAAAAATAATCTCCAGAGGAAGTTTTGATTTTCAGTCTATGTAACAAATGGAATGGGGGGGGGGGGGGGCGGAGAGAGAAGGAGGTTATAAAGTGCATTTGGGATAGACAATTGTTGGTTCTTATATTCATTTTTAGGACTGATGATTAAATTGAACAAGTCTTTGTAAGTTTGTACATTCATTTTTAGAACTGATGATTAACTAGAATAAATTTTTGTGAGTTCCTATATTCATTTTTAGGGGTGATGATTAAATTGAATACATCTCTATAAGACACCTACAGGGAAAAAAATGAAGCAATTTACCATACTCATAAAAGTTAAAAATAAAATGTATACAGACATATACAATGACAATTTCAGAATTTAGATTAGCAAAACTTCATAGTTCACCTTGCATATTTATTATTTTTTTCTGATTTCCTCCAAAATGATGGCTTCTAAGTTTAAAACACTTGTAGATTTCTCAGCAACGATCATCAAATAAAAGAACATTACAAAGGTAAAGTCTGCTCTGCAAATTTTCAAAACAAGAAACTTTTTTTCAAAAAAAGAAAATTTTCATGAAGTTCTACTTACCTGGAAGACTCCACAAACCAGAAACTTCCAGAGTTCTTAATTTTTTCTCCAGTTCAGCCACCCGATTCCCTAGGATTCTGGAAAAGGGGAGAGAATGACAATAGACACCAATGAACATGGATCTCATCAGCTCTCAGGGCTGTGAGCAGGATACTTGGGAAGCCCCCTAGTGCCCTAATAGAGAGAACATGTTTTGAGACTTAAGATATATGCTAAAAACTGTGTGTGTGTGTTTGCTACACACACACACACTCTATTGGAAGTACATATGAAAATATAAAGTGAATAATTAAAAATGATTTTAAAATTACTGAAATGTTGCCATTCAAGTGAATCTTCTCACACAAAGGTAGCTGCACAGCCAAACAATGATTCTACCATTGCCCAGACATCTTGCATCATTTCTATTTGCTCAATGCTAAAGATGACACTTAATTTTGAATACTCTTACAAGTATCACACCCTGATTCTTTGAGGGTGGATCTGAGTTTCAGAAACAACCAAGTCTAACAAATAATATGAAAGAACATGCTTGGTAATGTTACTGAGAGGTAATAAAATAATAAGATCTGCCTTCTTAGACCTAAACTATGGCTTACAGACGTCCATATCCTTGATATCTAGCATAATGTCTGGTAGATGGTAGGTGCTCAATAAATATATTTGATTAAATAAATGCTTTCCTTTTTTTCATGGCTTGTAACGATCTCCGGAGAGAATTTAAAAAATAGGCATACCAAAAACTTTTCAGAAATTACAGAATCACTAGAATAATTACATTGCCTTCCAAGGTGCCCATTCTGACTCACTGTGATGTATAAGATCTAGAATGTGTATTTGAACAGATTACTCTGTTTACTTGGAAGCCAAACTTTGTCTATATGCATGGAAAGACATAAATGTGGGCATATATTTTCCCTCCTTCACTCTACACAGAATTAAACATAGCTGGGAAATGATTTGATAGTCATCTAAAACTTCAATCATTTTCCATTGGCCCGGAAATTGAAAAACCAGTCTTTATCTTTGGCGGATTTTCTTGGCATTGCTGTGCTAAAATGACGTAGAAATCACCTTAATAGCCAAGTTTCAAATCCTTTCAGCAGGAGAAACCAGAACACCAGAATTGTTCTTCTACCTCTCTTTATATTCCAGACACAGCTGCACACACCCACATACATACCGAGACATGAATATGTATATTATCTGCACATATATATGTGGCTTTGAATTCACCCTTATTTTACCTGAATTCACTTGCGGCGTCTTAATTAATATTCCCTTTGAGTTCACAGAAAACTCTTTGACATGACTCTATGTGGTTTTGTTCATCTAGGTACTTAGAGTTTTCTTTTCTTCTTTTCCTTAAGTCTTAAATTCTCCATAGTCGCTATCAATTACTTTCAATTTTCACTCTATGTGTTGGGTCTATTCTGCTTTCATGTCTCTGACCCCTCAATAAACACCTCTTTTCGTAATCTCACTTTCAATATTTTGCTCAGACCCTCTGATCCGAGCTCCCTTTTCACCAGCTGATGGGTCTGAGATGCAATCACAGCAGTGTTCAAGTTGACGCCTGCTTCTTAGCGAGATCAGATCATCTGTATGTGGCTGCCTCTTGGAAACAAAAGATAAGGCTTAACTCTTCTGTGGACAATGAAGGATGCCGTCAGGGCAATGTTCAAAGGCGTGGTGCAGAGACATTTGGCTGCATTTTTTCTGATCGTCCTGGATAACGCAGCCATGTCTCCCAGAAATGCACTGAGGTGAATTTGCTGGGGTCCCTAACAACCTACTCTCAGGGACTCTGCCTAAGTTTGTCAGGGCTGACTGCTTTCTTCTTTAGCCTGACATAAGCATCTGATGCAGGGCTGGAGGTGATAAAATGGACCCAGCAGAAGTTGTGGTAGTAGTAATAGTAACAATAATGCCATCAATAACAATAACAACCACACTATAGTTAACACAAATAGCAACTAATCTTTCCTGAGTCCCAGGTCTGAGTCAGAGCCTATGCCAAACACCTACTAAATATGCATTTTTAAATCTGACCTGGCAAAAACTCTGCAGCGTTGACTGTATTTTTATCCTCCTTTTACACGTGTGAACTCTAACAAACAGAGAGGTTAAGCAACTTGTCCAAGGACACACAGTTCATCTCAAAGCTGTGTCTTTTCCCAACCCCCAGTGTTCTCACCCACCACACTCGACTCCTCCCATTAGAAAACAGAGGCAGGGAAGTTAGTTAACTTAACCAAAACCTCATGTAGGACTCAGCTGGTGATGAGTCTGGATTTTTAACCTATACCTCAGTTTACCTCCCAAGTGCATGCTTTTAACCAATAACCCCCTAATGGCACTAGAAAACCAGCATTCTCATACCTAAAGCAAGGTCTCTTTAAAACCGTTCATAACTGATATATGGATGCAGCCATAGCTGGTCTTGCAAAATATAACCCAAGATACTTCAAATGACAGAGAGTCTTCTAACTGGCCTCACACTGAACAGATATGGCAGGTGGTCCACTGAACGTGGTGTGATGCAGCCCACAGAGAGAAGGGGGTTATCTGAGTCTCAATAGCTGGCAGTATTCATAGATGGAGACAGTAGAAGTACAAACAGGGTCTGTTCAATGAAGTTCAACCAATCCAACAATTACTGAGGCTGTAGGGGACACTGAAGAGAAGCAGACCCTGTCCCTGCATTTAGGGACTAAAATTCTGGTGGGAGACAGACAGATGCACACAGACAGACACACACAAGTACAGTACAGTGGAAGGCTTCAACAACAGCTGATAGTTATTAATCACTTGTTCTGTACCAGGTATTACTCTAAGCCTTGCACGAATATTATCTCCCTTAGCCCCTTGTGACAATAGATGAGGTAGCTCTTATTACGTTTATTAGAGGCCAACTAACTTGCCCTGGGTGACACAGCTGGTAAGTGGAGGGTCCCGAATCAAAACCTGAGCCTGGAAATACACAAGTCCTTCAGTAGAACTGTGGAGAGGACTGTGAAGATTAAATGAAAGATGAATCCAGAGCGGCTTGTAGGGACCGAGATCATGAATGATCTTCTCCATATGGAGAATGGCGAGACATTTTTTCATTGGCCACAAGGAGATATTGAAGGGTTGTAAGCAGAGAAGCAGCATAAGGAAGTTTAGGAAAACTGGTTTTGATGTGGCGTTGAGAATGAACTGGAAGGAGGATGAGTAGAAGCAGAAAGACCAGTTAGGAGAGTGCTGTACTGGGCAGTGAGGACGATGGCTCAAAGGAGGCAGAGGGGATGCAGGGAAGCCAAAGGGATGGAGTAATAATACGGAGGAAGATGAGAAGTTGGAGGTGTCTACGGGATATCGGGGTAGACAGCTGCACAACTGGGAGACAGGAGGATCTGGGAGAGCGAAGATGAGAGTGTACGCTGGGGGTGGGTCTGCTCCCCAGCAGAATGTGAGATGTCAGAAGAAGGGAGGGCCAGAGCACCACCCGCGGAAGGTGAGAAAGGACCAGAGAGGCAGAGCTGGAGAGGGGAGAGGAGCACCAGGGGCATGTGGGGAAGGGGAGAGAAGGTTCCCGGTGGGGCAGCATGGTCAGTATCGTCTTATTCTAGAAGGTGGTCACACAGGATGAAAAAGGCCGCTAAGAAGACATGCCCCACCCTTGAGAGAGCTGTTACAAGACAGAGGAAGGGGTGAAATCCAGAATCCAAGTGACAGGGTGGGAAAAGCTGCCTATGAGAAGGTTGAAGCAGTGAATATAGATGACTCTTCGAGTAGTTTAGCAGGGAATCCAAGGAGACAGCCAGGGCAGTAGCCTGAGGCATAAACAGGCTTGAGAGAGGTTTTTTTTTTTTTTTTTGTAGGACGGGAGAGATTTTAAAATAAAGTTTTTATTTAGCGGTGGCTTGTTTTAGGATAGGGGAGATTTCAGCATATGTCTACCCAGTAGTCTAGAAAAATCCTCCAGATGCCAGGCTTCTAGAGAGATTTTCAGTAGTAGTTTCTGATGATAGCAACATCACAGGAAATCTGCAAAGACAGAACGAACCCAGGAGCCGGCCACCACTGTGCCGCTGTCCTTGCTCTCTGGACAACACAGCAAGCAAGAATCTCTGAGTGAGGGCCCTGGGGGGAGCCCGATCCCAAAGAGGAAGAGGTGGCCGTGGCCCCCCGCAGACTGGAGAGAGCCGTGCCCCCCTACCTCCATCCCACGGGACCTTCTTTTGAATCTCTGCTCTGATCCCCGACAGCTCCCGCTGCTTCCAAGACCTTGAACTTCCAAGGTCTTGAACTACCACTGGCCACCACTACCACTACCTTGAACTACCACTGGCCAGGGAGTGGGGAGAGCAGTGAAGAGTTTTAGGCAAAGCACAGAGGGTAGCGAAAGGCCAGCGTATCCTCACGTACTAACCACCACGGCTATCACCCCAGCACTGGCAGAGTGATGGCTTGCTGGGAAGGGCTGGAGGACCAAAGGTGGTGTGCTGTGAGACATAACTCTTTAACGTCTGTCTCTTCATTAATGCTTTGCCACCTGTTTCTAAGACACGTGAACCCCGCCCCTTCTTTAACCGTAGCTAGACAACTGCAAACTCACAAGAAGTCCCTCAAGCAAAATGCTTATTAATTGAACTTCCTCTCAAAATATAAAGTCCTAGGTTTATTCGTCAGTTCTCCAAGATGGCTCCCACTGGGCCTTCTCAGCGTCGGGGGGTGGGGGGGGTAGAGGGGGGCTGGGCCAGGCAGTGAAGAAGCAGTAGGGGGAGCACACTCTTACAGAACAGAGCACCTGTATCCCTACTTCTAATGCTCCAGACAAACAAAGCTATTTTTAAATCTTAGGTACAAAAGGCTAAATCATGGGGGACAACAGCAAGCAGACCAAATGCACATTTTATTCTCAGCCCTCACTCCATCTGTTGCATAATCCGTTTCTTTCCATGCCCCCAAATAAAACATTTATTGAAAGTGTGAAACTTAAGACCCTCCAAGGATTAAGAATGGCACATTAGGTACTTTATGTACTGACATGAGGCAATCTTCAAGATCTATTGTTATGAGAGAAGAAAGCAAGGTGGAAGACAGTGAAAAAAACTTTTTTGATGAATACTAGATGCCATTTGTAAAAAAAAAAAAAACTAAAAAAAAAAATCTATGTCTATATAAATATATATGAGCATTTACGTGTGTCTATATAAATGTACTATGCGTTTGCTTATATATGCATCCTTGGAGAGGATACATGAAAAAGGAGGAATGGTGGTTTCTTCCAGGCAGGGGCATCGGGTGGCTGAGAGATAAAAGTAGTTTGGAGATATATTGTTGCTCAACCTTTTAAAACGTAAATCAACAGATGGTTCAAAATTATTAAATAGTAGTTAAAAATGGAAAGGTACATTAAAAAAAATAAAGCCAGCAAAATGAAAATGTCTGTCTCTCTCAACAGAGGGCGAGAGCCCAGGGCACCTGGGGATGTGTGTGGTTGCAGTGGAGTATGGGAGGAACGTATAAGGAAATCAATCTGTCACAAGAGGCGGGAGTGTCAGGCCAGCAGCTTGGGGATACTGAGTTTGGCAGGCGGTGGGACCCAGCTGGGCTTTTCGGTGGAGGCTTGTGTCGTGATCGGCACTGTTCCCGGCAGGTGGGTCTGAGTGTGGCCGGGCAAGCAGTGGAGGAGGTGAGCTGGGGTCTGAGGATGGAGGGTTGATGGGAGGATCTTCCCAAGGACAAGGTAATGGTCTGGTGGGAAGGAAGAAGAAGGGGCAGGTAGGAGATGTACACTGAAGGACCTTGGCAAGCACTCAGGAAATATATACTGAATAAGTGAATGAATGCATGAAAACCATAAAACTTAATGCCTCTTTGCATGTGAGTATTAAGGGAACAGGAACAAAGGGTTAGAGGACATTCAATCATCCATTCATTAAGTAATCACGAGCCCCCACTGGGCCCAGCACTATCCGACATACTGGGAGAGAACAGTGACCAAAGTGGACAAACATACTGGCCCTGGGACAGCTTCAACCTGAGTGAAGCGGAAGTTGGTCAAACCTAGGTATTAGGACGGTGAGCAGAGCACGTTAAATATTCTTCAAATCACGCTTTAAATGGCTGCATGGTACTGCGCCTTACGGATTTACGGTAATCTTAACCATTCTCCAATTTAAAAATACTTGGGTTGTTTCCGCTTTTTTCACCCTTATAAATGAATCCACAGTGAACCACCTTATGTATAAATCTAGGGCATCATTCTGATTCTTTTCTTTAGGATAAATTCCTAGAAGCGGACCCTCTGGGTCAAAGGGCACAAGCATTTCACAGTATTTCAAATGTACTAAGGGATGGTTGCTCCAGACTCTAGACTCATTGAATCCGAGTGAGTCAATGAGGGTGAGAAAGTGGGGTTTGGGAGGAAGATTGCTATGGAAAATTCACAAGAGGTCTTGGGAGGTGTTGAAGCGAGGTGATCTTTTGTTCCTGCCCAGTGGCATCACTGGGGGCTTGCTAAAATCCAGAATCCTGATAGTCCCTCCAGAAACCCCCCTAAATCTGCATTTCTAAACAAGCACCCCCTCCAGGTAATTCTAACATAGGTGCCCCCCAGAACACACTTTGAGGGGGTGGCTATTGAAGAAGTAGAGGTGGCCTCTTGTTCACAAAGATTGGAGGTGAGTGGAGCTCACGGGAACACTTTGGGGGGTTCAGGAAGACCTGGGAGGTTTCTGGGTGAAGATGCAGAAGCAGGATGAGGGGCAGAAGTTGAAGAGGTTGAAAGAGGAGGTCACAGGAGAGCTGGGCCCCAAAGGAGGGAGGACGGTGTGGACCCACAGGACAGTGTGTTGGTGTGCTCCCCGGAGACTGGAGGGATAGGATGGAAGACATTGCTTTGGCGGGAGCAGTAAGCCTTGTGGCTCAGGACAGGCAGGCTTGGTTTTCTCAGTAAAAGAGGAGCTGAAGTCACCTGCTGGGAACAGACTAGGGTTTAGAAGACCTGAGGAGGTTTGAAAGAGCCCCAGTGGGTGCCTTATAGGGAGCTGGTGAGGACAGAGAAGGCTCCTGGGGACACTGCTGGGGGCAGGGGATTCTACCTGAATAAAACTGACCTGGTACCTATTCTGGGGAGACTCCCGTTTCTTCGTCCTCCCCCAGAGGCATATCTCCATTTTGGTATCTGGCTGTTTCAGTCCTTGATTAAGATTTCTTTCAAAGGAATTTTTAGAACTTCTTCTGTCAATAAATTACCCCTGTCATCCCTTTGAGATTGCCCAGACTCCCTCCACTGCTCTCTGCCTTCTTTTATATATATCTTAATCTCCTGCTCAATCTTCCCTTTACTCCCGGCCTCTCTTTTTGTTATTTTATTTTTACAATACTCTCCATCATTTTCCAGTTGCCTCTCTCCTTGCACCCCGCCTCGCCGGGCCCCCGATTCCCTGACCCCTCCCTGTTCGTGCTGGAAGCCCAGCCTTGGGCACTTGCTCCTGTATTCCACGCTTACATTTTCCTTCCACATGTAGGTCTTATAAGCAGGACCAGCTACGTAATTGGCAGAGCTCAGCGCAAAATGAAAACTCAGGGCCCCCTTATTCAAAAAAGATTAAGATTTTCGAGATGGTGACGCAAAGCATTGATTAGACCAAGTGCAGGGACCTTCTGGGCACTGGGCCATGTGTGACTGCATGAGTCTCTGGTCCTCAAAGCTCGCCCTGTTTGCAATGTGTTTTGCTTTAATTTATTGTTTATTCACCGTTCTCTGAACTCTTCCAATTTTGCTTCTGTTGTCCTGACCTGCTACTTTAACTTGCTTGATTTTGCCCAACATAGTCAACATATTTATAGTAACCAAATAAGACATTCTGTTTTAATTATTGTTTTTTGCTGATCTGGAAAAGTGGCACGAGACTCCATTCTAGGCCCAGCTGCCTGAAAGCTGATGCTTGGGTGTTCCTGCTATTCAGAGCCCAAGAAAGCTGTGCTGTGAGGTTAGAATGGCACGAGGAGGTGCCTCCCCTAGAGAAGATGTGGAGGAGAGTAGATTAAGATCCCCCGGGCAAGCATACCATCAAAATCAGCCAGGTAATATGCATTACTCTGTGAGTGGCTCAGAGGAAGCATTCAATAAGCAAGAACCAGTATTATTTCCATGTTGGTTCCAGCTGAGAGCCAAGATGCTGTCATAATGCAGAAGCACAGTTCTAGCTCAATAAGTTTCCCTCCAGATTTAAGGGCTCTTCTTCCCTTAAGGCCGGCAGGCCCACCACCTGGTTGCCACCCACTGCTGAGCGTCATTGTCTCACATATCTCCCGCCCGCCCTGCACCCCAGGGTCCAGCCACCTACTTGTTGGTCTGCCTCTGGTGCTGGATCACCATGTTTTTCTCATGGATTGTCTCCAACAGGGCTGTTGCCAGAGATTTCAGATCAGAAATGGACTGTGGAGTGGCTGGGAGGCTGCACCCGTGATCCTCAGATAACAGATCCTGAACTGGGTGGGATATAAAATTTACAACTCAGTCTTAAATCCTTCTGGAACGTTGGAATGCAAACCAATGTCAGTTCTTCCTGGGTAATGAAGCTGGGATCAGTTCCTGGCTTCCACACGCTACTGTGTTGTAACTGAAGAGTCCACTTCAAGTGTCAAAAGTGAAAAAAAATAAAATCTAGTGTGAGGGTTAAACAGAAAGGAGGAAGTACTCATGGACTTTTAGCAATACCTTTTATTTAAAGGATAATAATTTTTTGCATTTGTCCAGTATTTTATGCTTTTGAAACACTCATGCTGACTAACTCATTTGAGGCTTCAAGTTTTAAAAAGAACGTGGAAAATGTTATTTATTCCCGTTTCATGGACAGAAAAGCAAGGTGCTGATGGATTAAAAACATTCGCTGAAGGTCACACAGCAATGCAAATGCAAATGGCTCTAGTCCTGAGCTCCTGGCTTTATATCACAGCTTCCCACAGTACCCTTGGTGGGTGGTAAGATAATGTAGGAGATTATTTAGAACACAAAGTATATTTTGTATATGCATGGTTTTAGAAACTAAGAGATAACCCCAAAAGACCACAACCACTTGTATTCCTATGAGACAGAAAAAAGGAGAAATAATATAAATCTCTCATTATATATCTTTGAACACCATTTCCTATATGCCTATATGTAGACACACAAATTCACACATTTCTCTCCAAAAATGGGAAAAAGCTCTGCTTTTTTCACTTAACCTTATGTCTCATCATGAATATCTACTAAAATATAAAATGTAACGGCTGCTTAGTAGTCCATGCATAGATCTACAGTAATTTATTTAATTACTCCTGGACAATTATGTTGTTTCCAATGTTTTTTATTATAACTAACGTAGGAAGAACTTTCTTGAAGCAAAATGCTTGCACATGTCTGTAATCATTTCTTGTTGGCTCAGAGGGGATCAGTTTAAGGCTTTTTATAACAGAGAACCAAATGGTTCTCTAGAAAGGTTGTGCCTGGTTGACGGCCCTGCCAGCGTGTTTGAGTGTGGCTAGCATTCCCCAGGTCGGTGACAGGACTGGGTCTCAACATTCAAACATCCAACATTCAAAGGATATCCAGAGCTATACTTAGATGGGCTACTTCACGTTTGTATAGAGGGTGTTCTTTTCTAGTTGAGTGAAAAAAAAAAAAGAAGTTGCTTGGAAAAGTGCCTTGATTATTAGGTAGTCTGGAGATTCACCATTATTTTTTAATCCCCCGTAGCTCTGATGAGGACTGCCACATGATCCTTGTTGGTCTGCACTGCCAACAAGCCCAAAACAGGCCAGTCCAGCATGGTCCACTTGAGGATCATGTTTAGAACTGAATTCCCAAATACTAAGTGTCAGAAGCAAGCTCTCTGCTATTTATTTCCCCTGACTGTTCCTGGAAGATCATTATTTTTCATTGGAATCGACAAGAAGGAGGAACAAAATTGCAATCAATAAAAGCTTCTTTAGGGCTTCCCTGGTGGCGCAGTGGTTGGGAGTCCGCCTGCCGATGCAGGGGACACGGGTTCGTGCCCCGGTCCGGGAGGATCCCACATGCCACGGAGCGGCTGGGCCCGTGAGCCATGGCCGCTGAGCCTGCGCGTCCGGAGCCTGTGCTCCGCGACGGGAGAGGCCACAGCAGTGAGAGGCCTGCGTACCGCAAAAAAAATAAAAAATAAAAATAAATAAAAGCTTCTTTGAAAAAGGCACATGTGCCATGGTAAAATGACTTCAGCAGCGGTGAGACTTTTCTAGTCTGATCACAGAGGCCAGGAAAAGGAGAAACTCAATGAGGATGGAACGGACACTTGGAGATGCTAACCTGGTGATTACAGAAGGGAAAACATTCTGGAAAGAGGAGCATAGTTAGGGGAATAGATGCAAATGGGGTCCAGTCATTAGAGAGACCTCTAAGGCAGCGGCTCTCAAAGCAGGGTCTCCGAACCAGCATCAGCATCACCTGGGAACTTTCTAGAAACGCTTATTCTCCAGGCTCACCCTAGACCTAGTAAATCAGAAACTCTTGAGGTGGGACCCAGTAATCTGTGTGTTAATAAGCCCTCCAGGCAATCCTGATGCAGGTGGAAGTTTGGGGGTGACTGCTCTAAGGATCACTTCCATTCCCAATTCAAAAAACGAGATGTGGACCCACAGTGCTCGCATTCTGTGATCACAGGTGGTCCCTCCCAGAAAATGACCCCTACCTTGCTTTGCAGACAGGACTCCAGTCAGAGCACTGCTGCTGGATTTGCCCTGGCCTTTTGAGTTTTTCCGTCTCTCAAGAGCATTCTAAAGCAGCATTGGGAGAAAACAAAAACCTCTGTCAGAAAAGCCAATAATGGAAAAATACCTAATTCCGGTAGATGCCTCCTCCCATCCAGCACACGAGAACTCTTTACAAACTCCAAATGCTAGCCCAACTTTTAAAATTCAGAGTCCCTGCCAGAGAGTTATGATTTTTATGGACCTGGTAAAGAGTTTTGTTTTTTTCTTTTTAAGTTGGTGCCCAGCAGAATTACAGCAATTATATCCTCCTATATATAGAAGGTACTCAATGCATATTCGTTAAATTAAATCAAATCTGAAGCAAGAACTCAGTCTAATGTGTGAAGTCACTAGTTATGGAAACCCCTTCCAAACAGACATGAGATGGAGACTAGGTTTACTTTCATGGCGCAATGCCAAAAGATCATTAGTGGTGTCTGGAAGGTTTCTGTGGCTGGACTGGAAGAAAAGCCATGATTGATTAATGAAATCTGCCATGGACTCAAGGTTAAGGAAGTGCATGTGTGTCATTCCTAGAACAGAACGTTACATTAAAATTGATATGTGCTACACAGCCAGTGCTTGGCACATAGAAGAACTGAATAAATGTTGTTAAGTGAATGCATATACACATTTTTTAAATTATGTATTAATTATACAACTTTAAGAGCTGTATTCTTCTTTGGCTGTGTGTGTATATATAGATGGGTGTAAACTCAAGGGGGGCCCCCCCGCCCCAGATTGGAAAAGGAGGAACAGCATGGAGACTTCTGAGAAAAAAGTGAACGTCAAAAGCCAGGAATATGAGATGGCTGCCCCAGCATAGAGACGGCTGTAAAACTTCACCCTCAGGAAGAGAAATCAATCTATTTTCAAAGCAGAGAAACCCAGGAGATTTTGCTAATTATAACACTTACAACTAACATCTGCAGAAACATATTATCTAACGAATGGCACTGGAATTAGACTAAATAACAGTGGGGAGAATTTAAACATTCTGTCCTTTTCGTGTGACGTGAACATTATCGTTTAGATTGTGATTTCCCAATCTTTGTTTCTTCATTGCTCAGAAATCATTTTCTTATGGATGATTAGGGGACAAAGAACATCTGATGACAGAACACTTTATAGAAAAGCTGGATAGGAAACCTAATTTAATATAGACCGAGGCTGTATAGTGGTCACATCCAGATTCTGGTGGTCTCAGTGTGCCCTGTCCAGATAACAGAAGCAGCTCTTGCAAAACCTGTTTTTGTTGTGTTTGCCGTTTGGGGGTTAGTTCTTACTGGTTCCTCAGTTAAAGCTCTTACTGAACTATCTGGGAGGGCAGGCAAGCACTAGAGTATCTTTGGCACATAAAAGGGAATTAAAATAGAATGACACTTAGATGTACAATAGTGAATCATCACCGTCACCGTCATGATTTTCTACCTTATATTTGGCAATGTTAGATTTCAAGAGGTTGACCTCTTCATGAAGTTGCTTTAATCTCTCTTGAAGGTACCTGAAAAAGAATATATACAACTAGGAAGAGTTTGGAGGCAAAATAAAAAACATACACTCAAGTAGGAGAGGATAAAAAGAAAACCACACACCCAAAGAGCCACCTTTGACCTACAGTGCCTTCCCACCACCGAAAGCAGAAAAAGTGCACCTTGGTGACCTCTTCTTAAATGGATGTGATCAAGGTCAAGTATGCCCAAATCACTGAAACCTCACTTTAGGACAGCCCTCTGCAGAGATCCCCTAAGGGATATCAACACAGTTTTCACATAATTCTCATTAAGATGATTCCACTGGGAAGCAAGGCAGCAAGAGGCAATACCAGACACAGCATTAAGTTAGTCACATACACACACTGAAATTTGCCTCTGGGAAAAGAGACAGCTAAGGGAATTTCTCAATTTATTTTCTTATTCTTTTCTGTCTTCTTGATAGCAATAATAAGCAGCTTTCACTGGTTCCCTACCCTTCTCACCCAACCGGGGAGGGCAGGGGGAAAGAGGGTATGGATGTAGGCATGTAAGCATGTGGTTCTTCTTTTCTTACTGCTACAATTAACGTGTGACATTAATATCATTGTTTTAGGGTTGAGACTTTCCTTTCACTGTAAGGCTATTTTCTGAAATGTAAACAGGGCTGCAAATAACTCCCAGCCTGCAGGCAAGTGGAGAGCCAGCATCCTACCCCAGTACGAGCCTGGGACTGGTCACTTACCTGTTCTCCATACACAGGGCATCCACGTCAATGATTCGGTTCTCGTGGCCGCTCAGGATGTGGTTTAGCTCCTGGTTGAGCCTCTCGACTTTGTCCTGGTAGGAAGACCGCTCTTCTTTAACATCCTGAAGCTCGTCCATAGAGGCCTGCAGGTCATGCTCCAGAGACTCAATCTGAAACCAGAGAAGTGCCCTTACTCAAGGTATTCTGCAGGCATCAGCCTTATGGTTAGAGACGAGCCTTCCACTTGGCTGACTGACTTTCAGAGAGCTTATCAATACCAGCGTCTGCTATAAAACCGTAAGCGCCACACATCGGAATATGATAAAAGCTGAAAGCAAGGAACAACTTCCGGCCAGACACTTACTATATCCAAGATGAGATGGATTGCAGCAGCTTGGAAACACAGAACTGATCACTTACCAACTGCAGCCTGCCCTAAAGCCAGGGGCTTGGAGAGGGCAAATCCAGATATTGGGAACAACAGCCAGTGTCTTACAAATACATACTTTTTCAAACCACTCTAGACCCAGAAACCATGTTCTGCTCTTCAAAACCAATTAGTGAGAGGAGAGAAACGAAGCCTAGGCTCTCTAAGCTGTTCCCTAACTAGGGCTCGGTACCCGTTGAGATTTTGCCTAAAAAGCATCCACTCAGCATTTCAGCAGAAACTTGCAAATTAAGGCCAGTCTGTCATGTTTGTTCTCTCCCTGTCTATCCTGGTTATGGGGGAGGTTTCTTGTTGTGTTCAGAACAATGGCACCCAAAGTGAGAGAGCAGACCTGCTGGAAGACAGAAATGCAAAAGGCTGCTTGGGAACCTAGCAGAGAACAGAGGGAGTAAATGCATTCAAACTGCATCTTCCTTCCTCCTCTAACCGCGTTCCAAGCACCCCACGGTCTCTGAGAAACTGGGGCACAGTCTACTCTTCTCTGTGTCACGCTCAGCTGTGCAAACATATCCCCCACTCCTAACAGATGTTGGCGATAACCTGTTCCCTTGCTCTCTCCAGCTGCTGAACCAAATCTTCACGCTCATGGGCTGCAAAGTGCCGCACGCCGATTTCTTCGTCTCCCAGCCTCTGTTTGGCAATTGTCATTCTCAAGAGCTGCATTTTCCATTGGTAGAAAAAGAAGAGAGAGAGGGAGAGAGAGTTAAAATGAAGAGATCCAAACGAAACCCCAAGCATACCAGGCAGAAAGTGTTGGAAGTTAAGATTTTCCAAGAAATACTGGAGAAAGGCACAAGACAAAGAAATTTCTGGCCAATATCATTAATTAAAAAAAATTTTTTAATCCATATTGTATGTACAGACACATGTGTGCAAACACACACCTATGAGGCTAACGGGAACACAGGCCTGGGCATCTGAAGGGGGATAGCCTGTTTAGCCCTGCCATAGTGAGGGAAAAAACTCTGTGTCTCTTTTAAACTTAGCAAAGATTAAAAAATGATAACACAATGTTGTAAAGTATCTGCTGAGATGGGCATGCTCCCACATTCTTAACAATTAGGCTATGTTATCGAGAGCCTTAAAGATGTCCCTATCTGACTCTTGCATCTGAGTGCTAATTCAGATTTAAGCCTAAGTAACCTCATCGCCTCTCACCCCATGAATGTTGACAATGGATGAAATACTTTGCTGTAGTTCTGGACTAAAACGCTGGGGAAGAAACTTAATTTTCTTTTTTGCACAACTCAGGAAAACAGCTACTATGCAGAGTTTCCTTTCTGACCTCAGCAGATGAACTGGACTGACAGTGTTAATTCAGATTTAAGAAATTATCTGAATCTTGGTTTGAGTAGATTCGGGATCTACATGCAATATTAACTAGATCGGATACCTTTTATATTTTCACATGTATACATAGGCTCTCCTCACCCTCATCAACATCCATTAGTTACTGAACTCTGTGAACTGGCACTGAAACATTCCAATGTTTTGCTGCTCCAGTTTTGTAAAGTTTTACAGTGCAATACCTGTTACTTTTCAGAGACAAACCAAAGGTTAATTTCTCTAGGTTCTTGCTGTTTGCTTTAGCAGCATTTGATGGAGGATCTTTTTATATATATATACATTTGTAATAGATGAAAAATAAACCAGATTGCAAACCCCATTTTTTTTTTTTTTTGAAGCAAACCATGTACCAGGTTTTTGGTCCAAATTGTGTAATATAAGTTAAATTGCATTCTATTAACCCATATGAGTGTATTTCTGTACCCATAGTTATGTTGAAATAAAGTTCTAAAAAGCAAAAAAAAAAAAAAAAAAAGTCCCTATCCAATGATCCAGTAACTCTACTTCTGATAATCTGGGCTAAGAATAATCCCAGACATGGACTAGCTTTAGGAAAAAAGAAAAAAGTAGACTGTGCTGTTATTTATAGAAAGAGTAAAAAAACAATAGAAACAATGTCCAACAATAGTGGAATGGCTAGCAAATGATGATGCAATCAATCAACTGATTGATTGTTTGATCAATCAATCAAACAGCAAATTTCCAGCTGTTTAAAATGAGGTTGATATGAACTATGTAGTACCATGGACATGCGGATGCTGCCACACTAAGTGGGAAAAAAAGCAGAAAACTAACTTGAATACGCAGTTTGGGGACTTCTCTGCCAGTCCAGTGGTTAAGACTCCATGCTTCCACAGCTGGGGGCCTGGGTTCAATCCCTGGTCAGGGAACTAAGATCCCACAAGCCACACAGTGCGACCAGAAAATAAATAAATAAATATTTTTAAAAAATGTTTAAATAAAGGCACTTTCCTGGCAGTCCAGTGGTTAAGACTCCGAGTTTCCAATACAGGGGGTGCAGGGGGCACGGGTTTGATCACTGGTCGGGGAACTAAGATCCCACATGACGTGCGGCACAGCCGAAAACAAAAGATGCAGTATGATTGAAATTATACTAAGAACCCACATACAAAAGAAAAAAATTACCAAATACACTAAAACCCTTAAATGTGTAAGTTTAGGTGATGCAAGACTGTGTATGCTATCTGTTCTTTGTTTTCTAACTTTTAAAATAAGTATACATGACTTTCATAACGTACTTTTTAAAGGTTTTAAAATCCCTAGGAACTAAATTCTAGTCCTAAAAGTGTAATTTTCCAAAGCATCCCTGCAGAACCCTTGGCTTTCCCAGTCTCTGGGGCCGAGCTCCATGTGCAGCTCCAAACTTTCCAGTAGGGCCATGATGGAAACTATGTTAGAGACTCCAGGAAGGTCCAGTGGTCCCAGAGCATCCCCTACATGCCGTTCAGTGCCAAGCAGGTGGCCATTAAAAAGTGCTTTTTTGACTTTACAGCACTGCTTCCTGATGCTTCTTCGAAAGAGGTCGCAAGACTGATTCCTCCATCTCCCTGTAGGGTGTGTGCAGATGGGCTTCATATATGGATGAAATCCTGGGGACAGTTTTTTGCTGCCACACAGATCCAACCCATCCAGGAATACCTGCTGGGGTATGCTCTCCCTCGTTCCTGCGTGGATCCTAAGGGATTTGTTGCCAATAGAGAGAATGGCTTTATTTTTCAAGTCCCTAAGGATTTAGGGGCAGGTGAGAAAGTTAAAAGCCAAGGTAGAATATTAACTATATAGGAATAATAAATAACAGCAATGAACTGTGCAGGAACTGATGACTACTGAAAAGTAAAGAGCATTTTCAAATGACACACATATATATTTTACATCTTTATTGGAGTATAATTGCTTTACAATGGTGTGTTAGTTTCTGCTTTATAACGAAGTGAATCAGTTATACATATACATGTGTTCCCATATCTCTTCCCTCTTGTGTCTCCCTCCCTCCCACCCTCCCTATCCCTCCCCTCCAGGCGGTCACAAAGCACCGAGCTGATCTCCCTGTGCTATGCGGCTGCTTCCCACTAGCTATCTACCTTTTCGTTTGGTAGTGTATATATGTCCATGCCTCTCTCTCGCTTTGTCACAGCTTTCCCTTCCCCCTCCCCATATCCTCAAGTCCATTCTCTAGTAGGTCTGTGTCTTTATTCCTGCAAATGACATATATTTGGGGTCCTTATTTGAAAACTAGTCAGATGAACTGGATGTGTATTTATTGTGCATCTACTATGAGCAAATGCATCATTAGGATCAGCACACAATGTTCCAGGCAGGTGGAACAGCTTGTACAAAGGCCTAGCAGGGGACATACGGCACTTAGGTACACAGATGGCCGTGCTTAATGGAATCCCCATTCCAAAGCGCAAGGATTCTGAATTTGTATACTTGCCTAATGCAAATTTATCTGTAGTCTCGAAATCAGCATTCATGGTGCTTTTGCATCATGAGGGGACATGTGCAAATAAACACAGAGTTGCAAAAACTGGGAAGCATCCCACAGGAACGTTCCCAGCTAAAGTGGAACAAGGCAATGTTCTGCTTTCTTGTTTTAGCTCATACTGTAAACAAGTGTCCTTTTCATGGTTTCTTTCGTGCCACTTTTTTTCACATTTTTGTGCTTTCTGTTGGTGTTTTGCCATTTAGAATGGCCCTCCTGTGCAGTGCTGGAGTGTTGTCTCGTGTTCCTGAGCACGAGAGGCCATGATGCGCCTTACAGAGAATATACGTGTGTTAGATGAGCTTCCTTCAGGCACGAGTTACGGTGCTATTGGCTGTGAGTTCAATGTTAAAGAAACAACAATATAAATTAAATAAGGTGACTTTAAAGAGAAACACATATAAAACAGTTCTATGTTGATCAGGTGACAAAAATATTGTGACCAGAGGCTCAGAGGAACCTAATCTCCTATTTCCCCTAGGAACAATGGTTCAATATTCCCTAATTCAGTGTTTGCAGTGATTTTAGAGAATGTAACTATAGCAAATGTCAAGAATCGGCTGTACTGTGAGAGGAACGGAGTTTATGTCAGAACTGGTTAATTTACCTGAAAGCCGATATGTGAAAACATCTTTCACATCACAGTCTTGGCTCAGGACTTTCAGAACCCCAGGTGAGTACACAGAAAGACAAACAGCTAACCAAGCAAGAAACATTTCTCAGATGAAAGGGTCTAGGAACAAGAAGGCCTGTGCCACTTTTGGCACGAGGCAACAGGAGGTCTGCAACACGGCTTTGAAAGCGGGACGCTTTTCCTCGTATGTGAAAAGCCAGACTGACAGCCTGAACTTTAAGTAATAAAACACCACTGAGGTTTTCCATTCACAGTACGCTTCGCCGAACACTTAATTTAGAATCACACAATTATGTTTGCTTAATGCCAATTAATTATTAAACATGTTTATTGAGGTCTGACAGCCATATAAGAGAGTCATCTTTTATATACTGGATGCCTGTTAAGCTTCAATAAACATGTTAACAGTCATTTGGTGTTCAATGTGCATACAATATCGGCTATTAAATCTCAGGGCTGGACTAGATGAAACACTTATTTTTAAAAGTGAGGCCCAAGTTGGTAAAAGCTGGATCACTGGTTGGGTCTGACACTCAAGTTCAATCAGCTGAAGAGGCCCAAGGAGGCCATCGCGATAGGGATGGCAGCCCCAGGGAGAGTTCTCTTGCCTTCCCAGCTGACAGCTGATGGGCTCTGGAGTCCATCTGCCAGGGGGCGGGGGGGTGTTCTGGGGCCAAGTTCGAGAGCTGTGCAATCTCAGGAATATGCCTAAACTTCTCTGAGTCTTAGTATCCTTCACTGTAAGAATACGACAGTAACAGTACAGCTTTTTCCTGGCCAAGGTTGCTGTAACTGTTGGGGCCCAGAGTAGGCTGCCCCCAAATGTGCCTCAATGGCATATTTATTATTTTGAATTAAAGTTACTTAAGAAATGCCCAACACACGAGGGACACTCTGACCCTCCTTTCTGTCACCCCAGAAGCA
This sequence comes from Stenella coeruleoalba, assembly GCF_951394435.1. NCBI lineage: Eukaryota > Metazoa > Chordata > Mammalia > Artiodactyla > Delphinidae > Stenella > Stenella coeruleoalba. The sequence continues at coordinate 51,072,548 of NC_137149.1, forward strand.
GGAAAAAAAAATCTCTCATGTGAAGGGTGCCCTCCTGCATCTGGAGATAGAAGGATGCCCTTATCGCCAGAGATGGGGATTTGGGTGAGAAACCAGTACAAACAAACCCTGTTACTGCTTTAATTTACTACCCCAAGCCCAAACTCGGTTTAGATTCTTCACTAATTGGGCACCCCGAACCTAAGTTTCTTTGTCCTGTCAACTCCTCCCAAATTTATTATTTCTTTGTCTAAAAAGTATAAAAGTTACCTGCTTTGGGCACTTCTTAGGTCCCATGTCTATGGGACCAGCATGAATTAAAATGTGTTTCTTTTTCTCCTGTTAATCTGTCTCATGTCCAGCCACAAGAAATCAAGAAGCGGGGGATTCCCTATTGGTCCAGTGGTTAGGACTCTGCTCTTCCACTTCAGGGTTCAATCCCTGGTTGGGGAACTAAGATCCTGCATGTCGTGTGGGACTCCAAAAAAAAAAAAAAAAAAAGAGAAATCAAGAGGAGTAGAGGGGGCAATTTCCCCTACCCAACATTAAACACAAAGTAAGAGAGTGACGTTGTATTAAATGAGCATTTAATTTGGGAGAATTCAAATGTGTGTGTTTGGCAAAAAGATGACGGGGAGAACCAAGTGGAGGAAGAGAGAGATGGAGAAGAGGGGATGGGAGAGAAATGAAAATGTTTTAAATTGGTGGCTCTACCCACCCCTGCTTTCAATGTCCCAGACTGAGAGCAAGGTGGGGGAGGGACTGATAACACATTTAGACAAAATCATACCGTTCATATTTATACATAAGACTCCTATTCAGGAGACACATGGCCACCTGCCCTGAACTTCATGGACAATTTAAGAGACCGTCAAGGTGAATTTCTGCTAGACACAAGGTTTTGCCTCTTACCCGCTGACTTTAGAACCTAGTCCCAAGTAAGAGAAGATGAGATTTCTCTACCATACTTAGCACAGCCCCTGGAACATACAAAGTGCTTGATCAATGTCAGCTGCTATTACGATTATTGCTGTGCTCATTGGTGTCCTCCTCCACGTGAGTTTCCCCACACATATGCCCACTGGGGAAGTCGATCTTTCTTCTAAGCTGGAGGAAGCCGAGCTGCTGAGCCAACCTTATCTGTAGACTGCAGGCAGTGAGGCTGATTTCCCACCTTGGAAGCTCTATGAAGCAACTGCTTGGAGTGCTTGATTTCCTACAATGGGGCCATCAACACTGCACGGCTAGCCTCCCTGTGCCAACGCTTGAAGTGGATCAGTGCCCTGGAGGCGCGCACACGGCCACCAGGAGATGCATCCATTTGCTGATTTAGATGGAAATAAACATTTATGAATGAATTATGGGTGTGAATCGTCCGCTTATGGATGAGGCGCAGCTGCAGCTGGGATGTGGCTGAGGGACACGGCTGCAAAACGATGTGACAAGAGGCTCTTGGGCGCTCTCCCCCCTCCCTGCCGATGGAGTCCAACTCCTCTGCCAAAGCCCTGCTCAAACTCTGGTCCTGCCAAGGCCCCCCAGTCGGAATGACTCGCTTCTTCCTTGATCTCTTCTTGGGCCTCATCCCTCATAGCCCTCAACAGTCTCTCCCTCCTCTTGTTTTCATTTGCCTGAATCCATTTTCCCCAACAGAGAGTGGGAGGAAGGCAGCTGGCAGCAGGAGCAGCTATTATTCTCCAGGTGTAATCTGTGTTCAGATCCTGTATCTGCGGATCCTAGTCACATGTCTTTGGCTGTCATCTAGCCTCACTGAGCCCCAAGTGACTTTAGTGTTTTTGAAAGTGGAGATTGCCTTAGTCTATTCAGGCTGCTATAACAGACTACCATCGACTGCATAGCTTATAAACAACAAACATTTATTTCTCATAGTTCTAGACGCTGGGAAGTCTAAGATCAAGGTGCTAGCAGGTTGGGTGTCTGGTGAGAGCCTGCTTCCTAGTTCATAGATGGCTGTCTTTTTTCTGTGTCCTCACATGGAGGAAGGGGTGAGAGAGCTCTCTAGGGTCCCTTTTATAAGGGCACTAATCCCATTCATGAGAGCTCCACCTTCATGATCTAATCACCTCCCAAAGGCTCCCACCTCCAAATACCATCACACTGGGGAGGAGGTTTCAACATATGAATTTTGGGGAGGTGACACAGTCTATAGCATTCCGCCCTTGACTGCCCCCAAATTCATGTTCTTCTTACACGTGAAATACATTTACTCTACCCCAATAACCCCCAAAGAATTAACTGGTTCCAGCATCAACTCTTAAGTCTAAAGTCCAAAACCTCATCTAAATATCATCTAACTCAGGTATGGGTGAAACTCGAGGTGAGATGCATCCTGGGGCAAACTCCTCTCCACCTGTGAAATTGTGAAACCTAGCAAGTTATGTGCTTCCAAAATACAAAGGTGGGACACACACAGGAGCAACATTCCCATTCCAAATAGGCAGAAATAGGAAAGAAGGAAGGGGTGACAGGTCTCAAGTAAGTCCAAAACCTAACAGATCAAACAACGTTAAATGTTAAGGCTTAGGACTAATCCTCTGGCTCGATGCTCTGCCTTCCAGGCCCACTGGCAACATCACCGCCAAGGCTTGGCAGGACAGCCCTGCAGTGGCTCTGCTCTGGTGCCCTGCAGCTCTACTGGGCTGTGGTCTCAGCCCTGGGGCTCCGGGAGGCCCCCTCCATTCTAACCCAGGTGAAGGCAATCTGTCCCCCAGAGCCATGTACTCTAGGCCTGTGGCGGGAGTGGCAGCCTTGCTGGGCTCTAAATTAGCTTCCGTGTCATTCTTCTCTTGCCCTGAAAAACAGCGCCCGGCCTCTGACCCATACTCATCCCTTTACCACATGGCTGTTTGGCCAACACCCTTTGCGTTCTCATTTTTTGCAATATGGACAGGCTGAGAATTTTCCAAATCTTTAAACTCCGGTTCCTTTTTGCTGAACAATTCCATCTTCAAATCATCTCTCTCGTCTCACATTTTATAAGCAGTCAGGAGAAACCAGCCTGCTCCTTCAACACATTTTTTAGAAATTTCCTCAGCTAAATATCCAGTTTCATTGCTCACAAGTTCTACCTTCCATAAAACAATAGAACTCGATCACAGTTCAGCCAGATTGTTGCCACTTTATAACAAGGATGGCCTTTTCCCCAGCATCCAATAACGTGTTCCTCATTTCCATCTGAGGCCTCATCAGAATGGCCTTTACTGTCCATATTTCTACCAACATTCTGTTCAGGATGACTTAAGTATTCTCCAAGAAGGTGGACGCTTTCTCCACAGCTCTCTCTTTTTTTTTTTTTTCTGAGTCCTCACCAGAATTGCCCTTCATGGTCCATTCACAGCAATGCTGTGAAGGACAACAGGCTTTTTCAAGCAGGAACCTCAAAACTCTTCCAGCCTCTACCCACTACCCAGTTCCAAAGCTGCTTCCACGTTTTAGGTATTTGTTATAGCAGCACCCCACGTCTTAGTACCAACTCCTGTCTTAGTCTGTTTAGGTTGCTATAACAGAATACCATAGACTGAGTAGCTTATAAACAACAAACAGTTACTTCTCACAGTTGGAGTCTAGGATGTCCAAGATCAAGACACTGGTAGGTTCGTGGTCCAGTGAGGGCCCACTTCCCGGTTCATGGTCAGCTATCTTCTCACTGTGTCCTCACATGGCAGAGGGGGCAAAATTGCTACTGGGGTCTCTTTTATGAGGGCACTAATCCCATTCATGAGAGCTCTGCTGTCATGACCTAGTCACTTCCCAAAGCCCCCACCTCCTAATACCATCACATTTCGGATCAGGTTTCAACATACGAATTTGGGGTGGGGGCACATTCAGTCTACAGTAAGAATAAAAGCTATCTTGTAGACAGAACAGCTATGTACGGCTGCCCAGCCTGTGCACTGCACAACTCCAGCTCTCGGGGTTTCCATCCTTGCAATGTGAAGATACAATGCAATAATCACTCTCTGAAGAGCTTTAAAAGTACAATCCCCAGTTATAGCTGGTATGGTTATAATTCTTATACAGTGACTCTCTATCTGTCAGAGTTACTGGGAAGATGAGATGCAAGAATTAATAGGAGTGGATGTTAGCCCTTCCTCACCCCCGGTCCTTGTGTACTGCTGCAAATAGCACGCCTAGGGAGAGGTCAACACCAAAAGCCATTTATCAAACATTCATCTGCCAGTGTTGTGCTGGGCGACTTAATAAACAAGGTCCTGCCTATCTTTTCTTTACTTTTCCTGTTGGTTTTTTCCACATCCTCTCCAACTGCCCCCTGACCTTTTGAAATACCCTTGATAAAATTAGACGGGAGAGCTTTCAAAGGCTGCAAGTAGGCAACTCTATTGTGTATACCAAAGTTCAAATTCCTAAACCTATATGGCAAATCTAGTTCTAGCTTTAAACAAAAGAATTTGTCACTTAAAAAAGAAACCCAGCAGTTTTCATATTCTTCTTCCCAGGCTCTGGAGATTATCATGCACACACTCATTAACGTGTGTCAATATTTCCCAGTTAACGAGCACCCAACTTGGGCCAAACAACATGCTATATGCTTTCCTTACACACGATACCTCCAGTGGCTTTTCACTGCAATGGAATAAATTTGGAATAAATTGCAAAGCCCTTATGAGAGCTGCTGATGCATGAGCTGCCCCTGCCCACCTCCCAACCCAACCTCCAACCACCTCCCTTGTTTGCTGGCCACACTGGCTCTCCTTCAGTGCCTCAAGCACAACCTGCTCCTGCCTGCCTCTGGGCCTTTGCACTTGCTCTGCCCTTGAGCAGCCTGCCCACAGGTCTATCCAGAACCCACTTCTTTTGTCTCTTTCAGGTCACAGATCAAATGTCACCTCCTCTGAGAGGTCTTCCCTGGACACTGTCGCTGAAGCCGTTCACCTTCAAGGGCCCCACTGCCTTCATCATACTGCTACAAATCACCTGGTTCATCTGCTTGTCCCTCCCCCTGTCAGCTCCACTGCAGGAACCTGGCTGTTCATACGCGCTGAAATAGCCGGCACCCATAGCAGTGTCTGGCTAACCGCAGGGAGTCCTCAGATACACCTTAAATACAGGAAGTCTCTCATGTGCTGCTTCCCAACCCCAGGAGGCAGACACTGCCCCGTCCTCCTCACAGGGGAGAAGCTCATAGGGGCTGCTGCAGGGCTCTGAAACCAGGGCTCCTTGCCTGGGGCCCATGCTCAGATCAGGAGGCTGCAGTGTCCCCTCACCCTTAACACAACAAGCCCTGTCCTAGCTGCTTACGCACATTGCCCCAGTAAGTCCAACAGACACTCTGTGATGCACTGTTACAATCCCCGTTGTCAGAAGAGAAGCAGAGACACAGAGAGCTGGAGTAAGTTGCCCACGTCACAGACCTTAGAAATGGCAGGGCCGGGAGCTGACCCCAGGCAGGCGAGGGCTCTGGAGTGGATGCTCTGCGGCCTCTCTCCACACCGACGATAGCACTCACTGCCTGGCGCTCCCCCTGTGGAGTGTGTCCTGCATTAAGTGCCCTGTATAACTTCCTGTATTTAATCCTCACAGGAGGCACACTGGCCCCCTATGTCGTGCCTGTGTCACCCAAACTCGCTCACTCAGGGTCTCTGCACCTCATCCCCCGGTTATCTGACCACCTCCCACCTCACTTCCTTCAGGCCTCTGAGCAAAGGGTGTGTCAACAGAAATGCCTTCCTGACCACCCAGTGTAAGTAGTTGCCCCCCTCCCCTATCCCCGGCAGCCCAGGCTGCACTGTACAGCCCCCTAGCCTGCAGTAACCTGTTGAGCACTTAGCACCTTCTGACATATTATACTGTATTTCATCAAATATGAGACTCTATCAACTCTAAGACCCACCACTATGCATGACCAAAAAGACTGAAAAATACCAGTCATCACTACATGATACCAATAACTACATCAGAGATGTTCAAATTGAAAGCCTGTGCCTCTCAGAATCTGTGCAATGTCATATATTAATTTGTTTATTTGCTTACTGCCCATCTGTCCCCACTAGAATAGAAGCTCCATGAAGGCAGGAACTCATTGGTTTTTGTTTACTACCCTATTCCCAGACCATAGAGTTGAGTCTTCAGTAAAGATGTATTGAAATGAATTGAACTGAACTACCCTCCATAGGCAAGTTATCTCCATTGTACAGATGAGAACTGAAGACACAGAGAAGTCAAGCAACTGGCCCAAGGTTACACAGCTAGGAAGCCCCTGAATTACCTTCAGATAGTTCAGAACACATTGCTCCCAGAGCGACAATCTTTAGAGAGTTGCACCAATCGCTTCTCGGCCTTTTGGCTAAGATCAAGTGTAGAGAGTTGCACCAAGCAGTTTTTTTTTTTTTTTTTTTTTTGCAGTACGCGGGCCTCTCACTGTTGTGGCCTCTCCCAATGCGGAGCACAGGCTCCGGATGCGCAGGCTTAGCGGCCATGGTTCACGGGCCCAGCCACTCCACGGCGTGGGGGATCTTCCCGGACTGGGGCATGAACCCGTGTCCCCTGCAACGGCAGGTGGACTCTCAACCACTGTGCCACCAGGGAAGCCCGCACCAAGCAGTTTAAAGGTGCTTCAATTTGTTTTCATTTTAGTGTAATTTGGGTATGGTATACTATAAAATAAGTCTTAGGCAGAGATATCTTTCAGAATCAGTTCTCTACAAAGTGTAATTACAGTGCATTGTCTAGGGGACGAATGTCCAAAACCACACTGTTTTGGTCGCTTGGTCTACCCGGACTGTGTGCTCATATAAGCCAGAACAAGCTCAAATATGGTGTCTGAGACCAAATTCATTTGTCTAATTCATCTGACAATAAAACATGAGGAAATGGTGCACTAGTCTGGCTGCTTGCTGAACTGAGCATTGCCTGTGTTTCACCATCAAGATCCCAGTTAGAATAAGATATGATGGGGCTGGAGCAGGTAAAGGGCCCTTATCACTCACTTTAATTCTTTGTAATTAATTTTTATAATGCCCCAAGGTGAGAGCTTTTCATTAGAGTGCCCTCTTCATGTGGGTTTCCCACAAGCTAGGGCACCTCCGTGCTCCTCTGAAGCATAAAGAGGAAATGTTTACAAAGAGCTCTCTGATCCCTCATCCTGGACTGTTACAAACATCCAAGCTGAACACTTTTTTTTTTTAACAGAGTATACTTCAGTTAGTCACCTGCATGCTCATTGGTCTGCCTGAATTAGCTGGTGGCTTTGACTTAACTGGTTTGCTTGCTGAATCCTTCCAGAAGTCCCACATCAATAGAGGTACGTTCACGGAAGGGGTCTATCATTTTATGGGGCAACACCAGATAAAACAGAGGTACTTAAAGACCTTCAGCTGGTGTAACATAAAGCTCATTATTAAGGGCAAAACCCCGTGTTTATGCGCCACTGCAAACAGTTACATTTAAATTGGCCAGCAGGGGCCCAGGAAGTGTGACTGCCTGACACTGTCCACCTGAAGTTCCTTGCTTTTGAGTACTTCGCATTGCATTATTGTTCGTCTGCACTTAAAGTGCCATAGTCTGTAAAATGAAGGAAAGATAAAAGCAAGCAGACAAGGAAACCCAGCAGGAACAGGAGATGCTGCTCCCGGCCTGTTCTATTAGGTGCTTATTCCACAAGGGTACACAAAATGCAAGGAAGCTTCTGGGAGCGTGACACCAAAGGAATGACGTTTGGGGTGGTGATAAATAATAAAGTCGGGTGGTGATAAGGAGGGCTGAGTTTTGGGGATCCAGATGCCAGATGCCAGGCTTCTTACCCCCAATCTCTGTCTCTGTTGGGAGGCACATACCCCCGGGGTTCACTGGAAACAGTTGATCAACAGAAAGGAAGACCTTGAGATTCCTGGTGGAACTCTGATACAAGAGGACACTAGGCCAATCTGGGCCCAGGTTGTGCTAAAGATACCAGCAATGTTTACCCTTTACGGGTGCTTACTGGATGCTTACTATGCTACGCCCTTTATAAACATAATATTGCATGCACACACACACTCCCAACCATTAAATCTCCTGCTTGCTTTTCTTCCCAGCACTAACCACTGTCTGATGATCTTACCTAAGTATTTGATTTTCTTATTCTCTGTCTCCCCAACTAGACTGTAAGCTCTGTGAGAACAGGCACCTTGTCTTTCTTATTCCTGACGTAGTCACAGCTCCTTGAACATTAATCAGCACACAGTGAGTCCCCAATTATGTATTGATGAATAATGATGAAACCTGACAGCAATTCTATGTAAGGTATCATTACTTCCATTCTACAGATGAGGAAACTGGGGTCTAGAGAGACAACTGACTTGCTCAAGGCCACACGGATGATAACTGGCAGAGTTAGAATATAAACCTGGGTCTAGCAGTTTCTAAAGATGGACCTCTTGGACTATTCTAGATTATACCACTTGGCAGTGGGAGGCTGGAGCTAGCTCTTTCTGGAGTCCCAAGCTTTCTAACTCCCAGTTCAGTAACTTCACTTTGCTAGCCTGATGTTTAAATGCCATGGCATCAGTATTTACACCACGGAAATTGGTAAAGTGCTACCAGCCAGGCTTCCTCTTCAGAAGAGCTGGTTCACCAGCTCACCTCTGGATATCTGTGATTCAAGTGTACTCTGCTAGTTTTGCGGATTGCCTCTTACTGATTCTTAAGTTCTCAGAGGCCTCCTTTTCCCCCCGGTCCCCTTTCCCTAAATCCACTCTTTTCTTAATGCCCAGAAGAGGAAGCAGGCATACCTCTGGAGCAAGAAGGGGAACTGTAATTCTCTGGGTGGGTTGCTCTCCACACTTGAGGCCCTAGCATTGCCTGGGTTTTCCACGTAATTGGTCCTTATTCCTCACAGACTGCCACACAAAGAACCCTGGACAATCCACCCTCATGAAAAGCTTTCCCCAGGGTGATTTGTGGAGGTGTGAGTTCTCCCTTCCCCACTTAACCTTTCAGAGCTATTATTAGCAAGGAAGGGGAGGGTGTCTACTAGGCTTCCCCTTTCCCACCCCTCCTCTGGTTTGAACTGGGCCTTTGTGTCTGTCCAGAAGCCTCAAGAAATTCTTGGGGTGCTTCTCAGAGAGATAATAGGTTTGTTGATCATGGAATCCCACCCTCCACCTCCAACCCTGTGTGAGTGCTAAGCTGCTTGTAAGACAGGGTGGTAACACATCTTTCAAGAGGCTGTTTGAAAATGCTTTATGGCACGTAGGGTTACAAGGCTCTAGCTGAACAAATGGAAAAATTAGTCTACCTTAAAATAGCCAAGGCAAGTAATTTCCTATCACCTTGTTTCTTAAATGTTCTTAACATCTAGAATCTGGGCTTCCCAAAATATGGCTAAGGGTCATCAGTTAAAATGACAACTTGGAGATAAAAAACTTCCACTTCAATAGTTGCTCATAAAGTGGTGCCACAAGCCCTTCTGTTCGGAATGGGGGGAGTTAGGAATCCCACAACATCCATTATTAAGTATTATTGAATTTAACAGGCTTGCGCCAGCCTAGGAGCAGGACTCTTACCCCACATCCACTAAGGCTCAGCGTCGGATCCCCTGACCTTTCCAGGGGCTTCCTGAGGTCTCACACCTTAGGTCTGGCTTTCTTCTGCTTTTTCTTGGATGGAATAGTTTGCTTTTCTAGCTCCTTTCTCCAGGTTTCTAAACTACTCCTTACCCCACAAGGAGAGTTAGTGATGACAACCACAGGGGCAGTCAGTCTGCTATTTTCTTGTGCTCTTCCTTTCTTTTCCTCTTCCTCTTTATTGAACCTTTTTGCATTCCCTTTATTCATTCACTCATTCATTCATTTATCCTATTCCATTCCTTCAATAAAGATCTATTAAATAATGTCTGTGCATCGCGAACTAAGATGCAAATTCCTAGGGATACAGGAATTTGGCCTGCAAAGCGTTTACCTTTGGGGGAGGGGTGCCAAACAAGTACAAGCAGAGGGAAAAGAGCAGGGCACTGTGGGTGTGTGCAGGACCTGCCCCTGAGAGCCGGAGAAGGCTACATTTGACCTATGACCTGAAAGGTGAGCGGGAGTTTACGGAAGTAAAGGGGAAGAGTGTTCCAGAGAGCAGACAGCAGGTGCAAAAGGCCCTGAGGCACAACTGCAGTATGGCTCAGCTGAGGGGCTGAAATTAGTCCTGCAGGAATGAAGTGTGAGGTGACTAATGGCAACAGATGTGGCTGGAAAAATCAGGAGGGGCCAGATAATGGAGGGCCAAGCACACCATGGTAAGGAGGTGGGACTAGATTCCAAAGGCGATGGAAAGGTTGGAGCTGTGACGCGACGAATAAGAGAGCAAAGGAAGGGTTAACCCATTCTCCACCACACAGTCACGGCCACCCTTCAAGAGAGGCCTCTGTGTTTCTCAAGATGGCTGGTGTCATTACTGAATGAGTCATCCGGCCTTAATGTTGATGACTGGGGGTAGGTGGGGGGAGGATGACCGTGACTCACAGGGGGATGAAAATAAACCAGCCCTATAACTTTAGATGCAAATGAGAATAAACAGAGTCTCTGGGGCTCACTGCAGTTGGTCTTTTTTGAGGAGGAGAGGACTGGAGACCGAGATACAGGGTCTACTGAACGTTTTACCATCTTGCCTGCATCTGCTGGCAGGAAAATTACTTCACAGGCCATGAATATGAGTCACTAAATTCTAAACCTTGAGTGAGAAAACCACGTTTGATAAATGTGTCCAGCTACTGGAATAAAGACCCAGAATGCAGGCAAATCATGACGCTCAGATGGTGCCGATGCAAAAGCGGCCCCAGACCTGCGCTCAGTGTCACACTCACGCACACACGCACGCACACATACCCTCCTTTTCTTTCCCTGAAATATCAGTCGCAAATGTCAATTCCTAAAATATCTCAGGCCTACAAGGCGATACAATTAAAAGTGACCAAAAGATGAGGCAGAGGTGTGTCTAGGACAGTCGGAGGTGGGGGGGCGGGTACCTCAGAAAATAAAAAAGAAAAGAAAAGAAGAAGAAGAAAAACAATCAGTCAAGAAGAATCATGCCTCCAAAAATCACATCTCAAAATGTTTCAGTATTTTCTGGATTTATAACTTCTCCAAAATTCCTGCAGTATTTTTATGGGTTTAAAAGGAAATGATTGCACATACTTGATTTTACTCTCTAGAAAACCTTGCCCTGGTGCTACCATTTGATAACACCTAAGAAGGCCTGGCCTTTAATTATTGACCAAATACCTAGGTTACAGAGCTTAAATCCTTTTGAGAGGCCCGATTAGCTTGTCCAGGGTTAATTAGCACCCTTCTTAGCATTCTCGCCCACTCCCTATTTCATGACGGAGAATAGTCATGAAATATTTTTCAAATATAGTATGTTAAATCCAAGAGGTTTAAAAAAATTTTTTTAAAGGCAGACTAAGTGGACAAGAGGCTATGTAAAGAAGACTTCCCAGTATGCCCTTATTATTATTATTTTTTTTTACTTTTTGACCACACCTCGTGGCAGGCAGGATCCTAGTTTCCCGACCAGGGATCGAACCCGTGCCCCCTGCAGTGGAAGTGTGGAGTTTCAACTGCTGGACCACCAGGGAAGTCCCACCAGTACGCCCTTAGATTGAGCCCCTTAAGCCAGCAGTAAGCACACAATCCTCTCTGCTCTTTGTCATGGAAGAGTTCTCGAGATAATCCAGACACTTCCATACATTTTTAAAGAATGAGCATCTTTCAAAATGGCGCCTTCCAATAACCAGTGACTCCCAGGAACAACAAACATCCCCATCATTTGTCAGGGAATTTGGTACCGTTCAAAAGACATTGCCCAAGAAAGCACCTCCTCCCCGCCATGTAGTTTGCTTGCGTGAAACTCCAAAGGCCATCCCTGTTGGGAAAGCTGGCTCTGGCAAGAAGTTGAAATTGAATCTATTGGCAAAATGGGAAATTATTTGGGGGCGATGGAATTGAACTTCGGTAGTTTTTCTTCCTTTTCTCAATTGTACTTTTGTTCACAGCTTCAGCTGGGAGAGACAGTGCTCACATTAATTTGGAGTTTATGAGTTCATATTTTATAATTAACGTTGCCAACAGGGGAGTTTGATTAATACCAAGCAGTGGGTTTTGAGCAATGTTCCATACAAATTGCCAAATTTAGCAATAAAATAAATTGGTTATGTGAACATAATTAGTAGGATGACTACTTAAAATTCAAAACCGAATGTGAATAATTCCAAATCATATGAGCCACAAATCCATTATCTGTATAGAAAGGAGAAAGTATAGCATTTGGGTTTTATTTTGCCCTCAACCACAATGTTATTCAGCACCAAGCTGAACATGATGAAACTTCTACAATGGGTTGTGACAATATTTTAGAGCAACCCAGAAACACACACAGACGCGTGTGCAGGCACACACGCGAAGGGAAGGTAATAAAGATAAGAAACGCTAAACTGTGAATTTTCATTGCAAATGTAAAAATCTATAACAAATTTTTCCGCAAATGCTGCATTACATTCTTCTGATGCACCATACATAAACCGCTGGCACAAAATTACTCAGGAGAGGTTTTTGCCTTTAAATATTCACGGTACCTTATTGTCGCCCTGGACTTCTCCAAGCCTTTGCTGAAGTTCTTTAATTTCTTCTCCCAGACGTTTATTTCGGTCCTGAGAATCTCTCAATAGTTGTGCAAGATTAGCCTGCAAACTGACAAAGGATTAATCTCCAAAATTGACAAGCAGCTCATGCAGCTCAATATCGATAAAACAAAAAACCAAATCCAAAAATGGGCAGAAGACCTAAATTGACATTTCTCAAAAGAAGATATACAGATTGCCAACAAACACATGAAAGGATGCTCAACATCACTAATCATTAGAGAAATGCAAATCAAAACTACACCAGTCAGAATGGCCATCATCAAAAAATCTACAAACAATAAATGCTGGAGAGGGTGTGGAGAAAAGGGAACACTCTTGCATTGCTGGTGGGAATGTGAATTGGTACAGCCACTATGGAGAACAGTATGGAGGTTCCTTAAAAAACTACAAATAGAACCACCATATGACCCAGCAATCCCACTACTGGGCATATACCCTGAGAAAACCATAATTCAAAAAGAGTCATGTTCCAAAATGTTCATTGCAGCTCTATTTACAATAGCCCGGAGATGGAAACAATCTAAGTGTCCATCATCGGATGAATGGATAAAGAAGATGTGGCACATATATACAATGGAATATTACTCAGCCATAAAAAGAAACGAAATTGAGCTATTTGTAGTGAGGTGGATGGACCTAGAGTCTGTCATACAGAGTGAAGTAAGTCAGAATGAGAAAAACAAATCCCATATACTAACACATATATGGAATCTAAAAAAAAAAAAAAAATGTTCTCTAAAACCTAAGGGCAGGACAGGAATAAAGACACAGACGTAGAGAATGGACTTGAGGACACAGGGAGGGGGAAGGGTAAGCTGGGACAGAGTGAGAGAGTGGCATTGACATATATGCACTACCAAATGTAAAATAGATAGCTAGTGGGAAGCAGCCGCATAGCATAGGGAGATCAGCTCAGTGCTTCGTGACCACCTAGAGGGGTGGGGTAGGGAGGGTGGGAGGGAGGGAGATGCAAGAGGGAGGGTATATGGGGATATACGTATACGTATAGCTGATTCACTTTGTTATATAGCAGAAACTAACACAACATTGTAAAGCAAGTATACTCCAATAAAGATGTTAAAAATAAATAAATAAAAATAAAAGTTAGATTTCAAAAAAAAAGATTAGCCTGCAAATATTAACACATTATGAAATATAATCAGAAACGGAGGAGTGGAGAAATGCAGGGCTTTCTTAGGCTTACTGCAGCCATCATCCAAGCCCAGCTGAACCATTAGAATAAACACATGTATGAATGCAGCAAGTGTGCAAATCACACCACTACAACTGCATGGAGAGAAATAAGTTGGCCGTGAACCTCAATTTGGGGATGTTCTTTGTTTCCAGAATGGCTCACAGACAAGTGATGGAGGAGTTGGGTTTTTTTTGTTTTTTTTTTTTTAATTTAAGAGCTCCTCACAAAAACTCTTCCAAGTAGTCTTAGTTCAATTCTAACTTTGGATCCACAATATAGGAAAAATTTCATTTCCTTGTTTGGGTAATTTCATTTCCTTGTTTGGATAGCTTTTTTTTTCTTCAAATAGATCGTGTTTAATGAACTTTTCTTTGCCACCTTAATGCCCAGAATTTTGATCAAAATTGTCAGCCAGAGAAGAGACCAGTGAGGTGTCACGATTTCAGACATCAGGATCCAGAGGTAATTCAGCAGTCTCCTGGGCTGTTTTTCTCACCTCTTTATTCCCCTGTTCTAGTTCCTAGAGTACCAAACAGCCAGGGTGAGTGCCTTCCAGTCCATCTTCATGATGTCAGCCCTTCCTTCAGATTTCCTCCTGCTCAGAGCAGATCCCTCTGGCCCCCGTGCGCAGTTCTCCACCACACCCCCTCCCCTTCTCAGTCCAGCTTCATCGACACATCTCGGCCCCTTTCCCGGAACCACGCAAGCACCCTTTACCACGCTCTCACCCTTCTCAGGTTCCCCGAACCTGAACCTGCATATGCTCTCAAACTATCTACGTGCTTTTTCCACTCAAGCCTTTAACTTACTATTCCACTTTACCTCCACGGCTGCTTCTTCTATACTATTTGAATTTTGCTAATTTGCTCTAATTCTCACCTTGCTTATTGCACTCTTATCTAACCTCAGCAAGAAGAAATGAGCTATTGAAAGGCAGAGATTCTCGTTTTCTCCCTTCTCAGCCTCCACGTACATTGCTCCAAGAAGTGCTCTTGTCCCAGCACATGTTTTAAAGACCCACGATGAATAAATGGAGGAAAGAAGGAGGGAGGGAAGCAAGCCAGCGATCGGAATGTGACTCCTAAAAAGGAATCTTTCAGAAACAGTCACACCAGGGATTTGAAAGTTATCTTTTAGATTCCTTCCATGTGATAGCTGAAGAAACCCAAATCCAGAGACATTGCAGATGAGTACAACTATAGTGGCTAAATCTCCAAAGACTCTGATGCTAATGCTTTCGGGAATACTGAGTTATGTTAGGTAATCAAAAGGGAATCAAGTGAAAGAATATAGAGATTAAACCTTGGCTTATCCTGGACTCCTCACTTTGCCTTATCTCCCATATTCCATCCATCGGGATATCCAGTGTCTCCACCGTCAGGGTAGCCCCCCATTCAGCTCCCCCGAAGCTCACCTCCTGGCTGTTCCCCACATATACCAGGCAGGAGCCCATCTCAGCGCTGCTCTCTCTGCCTTTTCTCTGGACTGGACTGCTCTCCCTCCAGGGTACCTCTTGTTCACTCCCTTGCCTTTTTCAGGTCTTCGTTCAAACGGCACCGTTTCGACGGGGCCCACCTGGACCACTTGATCTAATCTGCAGTCTGGCCACCTCCCCACTGAACGCCCAAGCCCTTTCCCCTACACTACTTTTTATTTCCATAGCACTTACCATCTCTTAATATACCATGTCATTTACTTTACAGTTTATTGCCATATGTTTACATATGTTTATTACTTACTGTTTATTTCCTATCTCTCTCTCCCTACTAAGACAGAAGTTCCATGAAGGGCAGGGAACTTTGTTCTCTCTACTGGTCTCCCCCAAGCACCTAGTGGATGCTCCAGAAATATATCTAAGTGAAAGATAATATGCTGAGTCTGGAGGCTGTGATCTCAGCCTAGGGAATTATCTGGAATAATAAACTACGGAAACCAGCGCCTGGCACACAGCGTTGCACAGAAACCCCCCTCATCCCCACTGGCTGGCTTTAATCTAGCTCTGATTTCCACTCACTTGTTTGTGAACATTACTCAATAATGTGATCTAATTCTCAGCCCCATATTTGCAAAGCCACCCTTCAAGTCATATCTTGTAGTCGTTGTGTTTCAACTGTCCCAGATTTCCATTCTCATCAGATAAACATCTGGTGAAGGATGAGGAAAATTAATCCCCGTTTTACAGGCAGGAAAGCAAGAAGACAAGAGGCACTGTGATCCGCTGACTGTTCTTGGAAATGTTCAAATTTCTTTTTGGAATCAGATCGACTAAGTTGGGTCCCAGTTCTGCCACTTACTGGGCTGGGTGACCTTGGGTAAGATTATTAACCTCTTGAGTTTCCCCACCTGTGAACTGGAGCTAACCATACATACTTCATGTAGTAATCTGATACTTACATTGAATAATGAACCTAGGATGCCTACCACAGTGCTTGGTATACAGTAGGCACTGGTTACATGCTGGTCACCTCCCCTTGACTCTGCCCTTGCAGTGGCTCCAATTCGATCACTCAGTGGACGGTTGGATGGATCTGGCCGAATGGCTCCTTGGACACAGCTGGCTCCCTTGTCATCCTGCCCCTTCACTTATTCATCCATTCATCTACACAACAAATATTTAGGGAGTGCCTACTACGTGTCAGGCACTGTTTTCGATTCTGGAGATACAGCAGTGAGCCATACAGACAAAGCCTCTTGCCCTTGTAAACTTACATTTTAATAGATGATATTATATTAATTACATTATATTACAACAAAATGAATAATGACTGAGGAGCTGGATGATAAGTACTACGGAAACAGATACAGCAGGTAAAGGAAACAGTGTGTGCTGGGGAAAGGCCACGGAAGGCGTCACAGCGAAGGCCACACTTCAAGTCTTAAACCAAGACTTGAGAAAGGAGAGAGAGTGAGCGTGAGCCTTGTGGATATCCCGGAAAAAGTTCCAGGTAGGTGCAAAGGCAAGCGGCTTCCCTCTCTCCTTCTCTCCCTCACATCACAAGATGTCCATTTTGGAAAGCAGTTCAAGGCCACTAGAGCAGGCGGACCCCAGGGACTGCAGTGAAGTGGAGAGGTGATTCAATTCCCAATTTTCTTTTCCTGGTCCCTCCCCTCTGTCCTGCAGCTCTCCTGCCTTAGCGGCAAGGTATGACAAGTGGGCGGCCTCTCCTTTTCCTTCTGGGAACTCCAGAACACTTCCCAGACATTAGCTCAGCAAGCATAATCCCTCCCCCAGGTGCAGGGACAGAAGCCCCAGGCTGGAGCGACTGGCTCAGAGGTGGGGCGGGAGAAGCCACCCGGGGCAGGTGCTGGCAGGCGGCTAAAAGTGGCCTCCGCGAGCCTGCTGCCACCTGCACACTGCATCTCAGCACCCCATCTGCAGGAGACACAGCAAAATTCACCTTCACAGGAGGCTGCTCTTCTTAAACAGTGGAAGAGATGTTCAGAAAGAAATGTTTGTAAGAGCAACAGTGAAAAATTTAACAAAAGACCAAAAAAAAAAAAAAAAAATCTGAAACGTCCCTAACCTTCCCTTTTTGAATCAACAATGGCTTGAGCCCCTCAGGTGGGTGGGAAGACCCTGACATTTGCTCACCAATGTAACCACAAGAGCTAAACCCGTACAACTCAAACTATCAGTGGTGAAAGACCTCAACCTCCGATCCGTCACAGATCAGTACTTGTGCAAAATACAATAAAAATCAATTCCTAGGAAAACAAATTTAAGAAGACATCAAGGCCCCAAGTGTTTGTTAGATTCACCTGACGTAAAATCATACAGACTGTCAGATTGCTATAAAAGTTTCTGAGCCCTTCCTCTCAGTTTCTGCACTCATCTTGTCGTAGGGACCAGAAAGGGCAGCTTGCAGCCTGGCACTGGTCCTCAGGCCCCACTCTGAATAGCACTGAGCCCAGCGATACTCCCCAGTATTTGGAGGTTACAGCAAAGCAGGCACCCACGTGTTATATATCAAAGGTCCCAGTGACACACGAAGCAAAGGACAGCGCTGCTTTAGGAGACAGCGAGTCAGAGACCCAGTGATGTGACTGTCAAACATTATTTACTCTGCAGCCTGGCCGAAAAGAAATCTACCCAAATAAACTCAAGCATTTCTACAGTAGCTGCAAAGCAATGGTTAATTAAAATCACATCGCCTCCAAGAGGATTCACTGTAAATCTACCCCAGATTTCAAAGTGACCCCCTGGGGGAGGGTAGGGGGAGGGAGACCCCTCTTTTAAAGCAGGTGACTGTAATTTTCTTTCACATTTCACAGGCTGGCTTACTTGTCAACACACAATTCTTTTCTATTCAGTCCTTCCACCTCCTCAACTCCCAAACAATAACTTTGAAAACTAGAAAATGAGTATTCTGATACGGTGCCTAGTTCCTTGCCATACACCTTAAAGAACAAAAAAAAAAAAAAAAAAAAAAAGAAAAAGAAAGAAAGAAAGAAAAGAAAAGGAAGAAAAGTAGTACATTTCAAAGCACTCAAAATAGAGGAGAAAAATTCACATAAATCTTTTGACCAAAAAAAACCCCCATGACTCACACACATTCACTATAACCACCCATCAAGCCAACACACGGCGCCTGCTTATAATTTATCAGCTATGTAGACCGTTTTGTCTCTGTGTTATTGAGAAGGACTCTGTGACCATCAGTTTAGAATAGCAGCACTATGTAAAGAAAATGTCAGGGAAAAAGTGGCAGACCGTCTAACACTCGAAAGGATTTCACAGGGAAGGAAAACAAAACCTAGAGATTATTTCCTCTAAATCTCTGGGGCAGGGTGGGTAGCATAAATGGCAAAACATGAAAAGGTTTCAAAAGAAGCCTCTTTTAAATATTCAGATATAGCCAGGGCTGACGTTAAAAGGTTGACATCTTCTCTCAGATAACAGTGGGATGTTGAATATCCTGGAGTATATTGTAGAATCTATATACTTAAGTCACTCTTTCTAGCTCGGAGTTTATCTGTTAAAACTGTGATGGGGAAGGGAGAGAAGACAGATTTGATGAAAACATAGCTGGGAGGCTCAAGGCCAAAAGGACGTTACAGCTGTCCATTCCAACACACGTTCCTTTGTCAAGAATCAAGTCAACCCCCCATCACAACGGATGTCTGCAGAAGTATGCCGCCAAGGCCAGCCCCTGGCGTGGGGACTTTGAGGCTCGGGGAAATTCTCTCTGCACACAGATGAAGACTACACGTCCTGACAGTTGTTGCAAAGGCAGAGATCTGGGAGTTGAGAGAACTGTGTGCATCTCGCCCCAACCTCTCTGCCTTTTTGTGGAAATTCTCACTGAGGTAGATTAGTAACGGGGACAAGGGGATCTCCCTTTCTTCAGGTCCTGCTGCATCCTAAACTCTAGATCTTGCCTCTACCACTGTATTTGAATTCCCTGATGAATGAATGTCACAAAATACATCCAAATTTATACTATAGATGCAATACATTTTTGAAACTTAAGAGAAGTGGGCGGAGATTTTTTTTAATGGTACATCACATTTGGCAATGACAGTCTCTGTGAAGGAACTCCGTTTTCAATGATCAAGTAACGAAGACTGGTTTACAAGCAAGGGGGAGTTCAGGATACCAGTTGTAAGAAACAGCCCTAAATCTTTTAGATGGGGAGAAAAGGATCCACTATATACCATTTTCCTCCCTGATGTAAGAAATGAAAAGTTGGATATGATAAGATCAGAATATGCCACCCCAAAATATGCTCCTTTACCATGAGGATTATTTTGATCTGAAGGCAACTGAGAATCAGAAGATACAGAGAATATTCTTCCCTCCCCTTTTCAGCCTAAAAATAAGGGCATACATTTCCCTTTGTGAGTTGTCCCATCCCCTCCGTACCAGGAAGAGAATAGCAACTCTAATCACTGGACACAGAGCATTGGTACCATGATGAGTCTGCATAAACAAACCTAACTAAAATAAAACCCTATCTTCCATTAGTTTCCCATATATCTCCTAGTCACTTTCCCACAATTTATCATCTCTTAAGGCCCAAACCCCCTCTCTTTTATTAAAATGCTATGTAAGCCCCCAAGTCTTAACACTTCTTTGAATTTCACTTCTCCTCTCTGGACTCCTGTGCATGTAAAATATTCATGAAATTGTTTGCTTTTTTCTCCTTTTAATCTGTCTTTTGTCAGTTAAATTTGCAGGCCTCCATGCACTGAACCTAAGAGGGTAGAGGAAAAGCTTTTCCTCTCCAACAGATAAAAATAAAATGAAAGAAAGTGATGAAAAGTTTAAGATTAACCTTCAAACCTTGCACTAGCCAGACACTGGGAAGGGCAGTAAAACGGGAAGGCCGTGTGTTTTCTCCTAAGTCCTTAAATAATTCAGCCCAGACACCAGGAGGGGAAAGGGGCAACATTCCAGTTACTATCCCTCAAGTCACCCTGAAATCTTTGTAATTTATTAGATATACACCACTTCAGTAATCTAGCCATGGAAAAGTCATTTTCCATCATAATGTAAAAATGATGTATACCGGAAAATCCTATAACTTCCTTCTCAACTTGCTGACATATTAAAACTCAATGCAAAAATGGGAGGGGAAAAAAATGAGAGAGACAGGTAAAACCTTGGCCTAGGCACTTCCTCAAGGAGAGTTTTTTGCTTGTTGTTTGTTTTGTTTTGTTTTGAAAAAAAAAAAAAAGAGTGTCAGAGAGAAAAGGAGACCAGATTTATAAAATGCTCCTCAACAACATGGTGTTGACCCCTGAATCCTTTAAACTCACACCTTCAATAGGGTAAAGTACTCGATTAAGCAAGAATATGTGAAAAAAAATGTCTGATAAAACATGGAGTGTACTTGAGCAGTGTGATTGATAGCAAATTTAATTGCAATTTCTACCCCGCTGCTTTGGTCTACGGCGACTTCTGTGTTAATAGTAATAGAGTGAAACTTGCTTTGCTGAGCAAGCGCCCCCTATTCATAGCAACTGCCCAAGCGATGACCTCTGCTACAGTGACAGCTTTCTTATTTACAAGAAACAACCACCCAAGAACTCATTCCACACACAGTTTTTGGCTGTGCAAGGAGCCCTCGGCAGCCTACTCTCACCCCACAGTCTCCAAGCACACACTTGCCAATGCAGGCATTTCCAGGCCCACAGGCAAATGCTCTTCGGTAGGTTTAGAAGGTTGCTATTTAAATAAATGTTTGCTTAATCTTGGCCATTATGGCTCCGCGTCTGCCACTTAGTGGCTCCCTTAATAGTTCCCGAGTTCTTTAGATGCACTGAGCCTAAATCCCTCCGTGTTGAAGTTGGGGGATGCTCTCACCTTCCTGACAAAAATCACTGCAAGGATCCGAAGGGCTTCTGAGCAGGAGGTGTGAATGCTCAGAATGAAATTACTGTTATTATGATTTGGGAGGACTCCCGCAGGCTGAACCCTGGATTTCTTCCCAGCTTCCCTGGTGTAACAGTGAAGTTGTACTGTTCGAAGTGGTATAAAAAGAAACATCCCAAAGCACTTGAGATCTTTGAAGGAAGTTTTAGGTTCTGAGCATCAAACTGAGATGCATACACAAAGTGGCTCTGATTTGTGGTCACGGGGGACCAAAATAAGATTGACCAAGAAGACTTTTCTATTGAAGTAAAAGGTTCCCTCCCATCCCACAAAGGGCCACTCTGTGCTCTGATTTCTCCAGGGTTGTCATCCTGGTGCATGTCACCATCTAAATAAGTCATCACTTTTTAAGGGAAGAAAGCCAAGGCTCCCTCCTGGATCGGGAGGAATACCTCCCGTGGTACCTCGGCTTGAAATCAAAACAGGGAAAGACAGAGATGTGTTTGATTGTTTATTCAAGGAGGAGTTTGCATGGGGAAAAATGTGTTGCTGTGACCCCAAAGAATCCCAACTTATAAGAAGATTAACCCAGGATGATTTAAATTCCCCTTTATCTCCTTTGGAGGAATTGCTTGTTTTGCAAAAGAAAAATACTGAAAGGGTCGTTTGAGATCTTTTGGTGATCTCTCACTGCAGTGCAGAGAGGTGCTCTGTGCACAGTTCTGCCTGGAGTATCAAGAAGAAATTTTCATTTCAATATCCCACGAGAAGCTATTAGTGAAATCACTGTTGTCACGATTTCTTCACAGCTTCTTCAACGGATGATTTGCCATTGGAAATTGAGTTGTTTTAAAAAGGATTCTAAATTCTAAAAGAGAGCCTCGATCGACAACCATATTTCTAGAACTACAACCATGAAAGTTCTGGCTGTCCTGTAAGGAGGAGACAAAAGAGCAGGAAGACATTATGGCCAGACATTGGCTGCCACAGGAAAGAACACTGGCCTAATGGGTAAAGACTCCTAGCTCAGTTTCTGCTTCTCGACCCCTCCTAAGCAGAGGGCTTCAGATACAGCACTTCACCTTTGAACTTCCAAAATGGGTGGATTAAATGTCGATTATGCTTCTTCCCCATTCAAACAGCCTAAGAGTTAAATATGGAACAAAACCCTGAACTAAAACACTGAACTACAAGTGAGCAGATTTGGATTTTTAGGCCTGCTCTATTAACCTGCTGTGTGACCTTGGACAAGTCACAGGAAAAATAAAAAACAGCCAACACCCATTGAGCGCTCACTAAGTAGAAGGCAATGGGCATTATAAGCATTATCACACCGATTCTTAATAAAAACTTTATGAATATATCTCATGCTGTTGTTCATTTTGGAGAGGAGGAAATTGAGTCTCAGAAAGGTAACACACCTTGCCCCAGGTCACCCAGCCAGCAAGTGGAAGTGTTATATTTGAATCACAAAATTGGATGCCAGAACCCAAGCTTTTATCTACTGCCATCCATGACGCTGCCTTGAGATTTTATGCAAGACCTAACTTGCAGTGTGGCCGCAGAAGACAGCTGGGAGATGACACACATACATAGATATATACGTGCATACACACATGCATACACAGTCTCGGAAAAGCACAAAGCACTGCCAAGCCTGAGGATGGGGTATTGTTTCTACTTATATTTGAGAAGAACCCTCAATACATTTACAGTCAGCTTGAGCTGCTACAGCAAAACGCCATAGACGGGGTGGCTTACAAACAACAGAAATTTATTTCTCATAGTTCTAGAGGCTGCAAATCTGAGATCAGGGTGCCAGCACAGTTAGGTTCTGGGAAGGGCCCTCTTTCAGGTTGCAGATTTCTTGTTTTGTCCTCACACAGCAGAGGGCAGAGCAGAGAAAGCAAGTTCTCTTGTGACTCTTATAAGGATACTGAACCCCCTCGTGAGGACTCCACCCTCATGACCTCATCTAATCCTAACTCCCTCCCAGAGGCCCCACCTCATGATACCATCATATTGAGGACCAGAGTTTCAACATATGAATTTGGGGGGATGTAAACATTCAGTCCATAACAGAGTGATGACTGTAATCTCTCCTGAGCTGAGAAATGAACAGGGGAGGAGTCCATAGAAATTCCTCCTTCAGGTCAAGAACAGGAAGCCACGGTTTCAAGGCTGATGGGGAACAAGATGCTCAATGTGGCATCTTTTCCTTTTCCGATATGTGGATCTTTTGACCCCCAGGTCCCACCTGTTACCCCAGCAGCTGGTTCTCGTTCCAGTGCCTTCTGCTTACACAAGGTACATCTGTTTTGCAGCTGGAGGGGTAAATACTTCACCTACTGTTTTGCCTTTGGGATAAACATGTGATATAAGACAGGAGACACCAGGTCAGGGTGCAAGCTTCTACCCCTGTTCCTGCTGATGAAAAAGTTAAGAAGGTAACTGTGCCTCTCCTTTCCGGTACCGGATACATGGATGCCAAAGCTGTCTGCTTCAGACTAAATGGAAAGTTTCACTGTAACCAGTGCCTGCAAATTCAATGGTGCATTTTCTTCCCCACACTGAGCTAATGAAGAGGACATCTTAACACTCCCCCTCACTCATCCAAAAACCAACCCCATGCTTTTATAAATAAACTAACTATATGTAAATAAAATTTGAAAACATATATTTTAAACAGGTAAGATTATTTTTCCAAATACTGGAACTATTTTCCTCCACTGCTAATCGAGATGTTTCTTCCATTACTAAGCCAGAATTCCCTCCCTGGCTTTGGGCTATATTTTTCTCTCCATTGCACTGCTTACCATTTAACATCCTATATATTTTAATCATTTTGTTGATTGTCTGCTCATAGCATCCCTACTAGAATTAAGGTGACTATATTATTTATCATCCAAACCAAGACACTTTGGAGAGTACAGGGAGCACTAATACAGATTATGCCAGGACAAGAGGTAAAAATGGCAATGATCCTGAGTAAATGGAAGGTCTGGTCGCCCGAGCTACAAGGCGAGTTCTAAGCATGAGCTCTGAGTGGACTGCACGACTTTGAACTCTGGCTCCACCAATTACTTACGTTATTTCCCTTGGGTAATTTACTTGACCATCATAGGCCTAAATTTCCTCATTTGTCTGATGGCAATCATAATAATAACCGCCGACTCCCATGGTTGTGGGGGAATCAAATGCGATCATCCTCATTGCAATGCTGGGCACAGGGTCTGACAGACTGCAAGAGTGAGCACTCAGAAACACTGGCTGCCGTCGTTATTACCTATCATTCCAAGACTCTCTCAAGAAAGCATGTACGGCAGATGGTTAACACATGGTCTACCCAGCACCCCGTCAACATGACAACAGTAGAAGCAGCCTTGTATCTACAGGATGCCTGGCCATGCCCAGCTGACTCGAATGGACCCCTGGCCTGAGCTTGGCCTAGGCGAGCTCTCCCCTGGGATTCAGGGAGCAGCTTTTTCCTACAGGTCAAAGACGTGGGGTCTGTAGCCCTCATGTGACCAGCAGCCACGCTTCCTATTCTACAGAGAAAGCAGGTCCAGAAAAAGAAATGACAGCTGACACAGAGAATGCTGAGGGCAGAGGAGAGAGCTGGGGGCACCTGAGTCCAGGTGGTAGCTGGTCCTGAGGCCTGGCTGCATTTCTGCTTACCCAACCCTTTTGAGGTCCTATGAGCCAGGAACTTCTTCTTTGGCCCAAGCTATTTCAAGCTGCCAAGGGTAGCCAAAAGGGTCCTGACAAAAGCACGTTAATATATGATTGATTAAAAAAGAAATGGATGATAAGGAAGAGAAGATGACAAATATTTATTGACGCTCACCCGGTGCCAGGCACTGTGCTAAGGACTCTACTTGCGTACGTTATCTCATCTGTTGCTCACAGCCACCCTATGTGGTGGGTACCGTATTTATTCCCACTTTGTAGATGTGAAAGCTGAGTCTCAGACACCCAAAGGAATCTTCCCAAGGCCACACCATTAGTTTGGCGGGTGTCATTGCTGGCTCCCTAAGCCCTTCTATCCCAGGTGATTAATCTAAGCCAATTAATGTATAGTACCCTCCCAGTGCATGTTAGTAGACCAGGAATGGGAGTACGTCCTACAATGGCCCAATGAAACTGGAGGGAAGGACTCACATTCCATGGCTGGGTTTCCTGCCTTTCCTGCTCCGAGGAAAGCTGATGTTAAGTTCAAGAGGAAGCTGACGTTAAAATCGGCATAACGGTAGAGTGGTCAGATAAAATATAGGATGCCCAGCTCAATGTGAATTTCAGATAAATAATCAATAATGTTTTAGCATAAGTATGTTGCGAATATTGCATGGTACATGCTCTTATACTAAAAAAGTATTCATTGTCTATCTGAAATTCAGATTCACCTGGGTATCCTGTATTTTTCTTTGCTAAGTGTGGTAGAGAGGAGAGAATGAGTACATGATGACAGTACAGCATCTGAGACCTCCACTATCTCTCAACTTGTGGTTATGCAAGGGCATCGATTCCTTTATTGATTCAGCAGTTTAGAATTTCTGTCACTTGCACCCCAGCCCGTCCTATGTCATCCATCCCAGGCAGGAAGAATGCAGAGCAAGCTTACACCACCACACTAAATTCTAAAGGGACAGAAACCAAATGCCATATTAAAAGCTACAAAGCCAGCGCTTAGGACATCGAACTTGTTTTGTTTGTTTGTTTTTTAGAGCTGTAAGAATGCAGCTTGACAGACTTACTGGAATTCATCAGATTCTCTTCAGTCAATGTAAATTTTTTATTATAAAGTCACGGAACGTGAATCCACTTACACTGTAAAACTCCTTCATGAATACTAACAAACTCTAAAATCGCAGCAAAGATGACGGCTCGTAGCCACCAAAAACACAGAAACAAAAACATTAGCAATTCCACATTAAGGATCCCAATTTTTAAACATTTATGCTAACTTTCCGTGTCATTTTGTTTAGGGAAAAAAAAAACAAAACATCAATTAGCTCCATAGAAAATTTTGACTTTAAATCAAACCTGGAGCATTACAAAATAATCAAATAAAATAGGAAAGGAGTGCGGGAGTGAGCAGAACTGAATGACTGAAAGGATAGCCATAGGACTGAGTTGTTATTTAAGGGTGAACGTCGTGTGTGTGTGTGTGTGTGTGTGTGTGTGTGTGTGTGTGTGTGCGCGCGCGCGCACGCGCATATGTGTGCATGCGCGTCTACTGTTTATTCAGCATCAAAAATCACAAGGTAATGAATCCAAGGAGTTTATATGCTGTGCCAGGTATATGATCGATGAACAAAAATAGGATGTTGTCTTAGCCTTTACAGCTATGAAGACAGCAAACAATTCCTGCGTCCTTATTTTCATCCACCAGTTTTGAAGTCCTGTTCTGATGCAGAGCATTTCCCATAACATGGTACACACAGCACTAACATCACCATCATCCAGGCTCCCCTCAAGCCCATAAAAGGCTGTAAGTCAGGGTATGTCAGTACAGAACAATTGTAAAGTTGAGGAAAGTGTTAAAACGCAGTATATCTATATATATGCATGCAACAGGATTAAAAAATTTGATGTACGATATTCCTGGACATAATGCTATAAAAGTATTAACTGTCCCTATATTGATCTATACATTTAACAAAACCCCAATCAAAATACCAATAGGGATGGGTTTGGGGTGGGGGGAATCAGAGGAGGACTTGATAAAATATTTGTCAGTTATATCTAAAAAAAGAAACATCTGAAAAGAAAGAGCAAAGGGAAGGAGAATAGCCCAAACAGGTATTATTAAAAGTATTATAAACAAAAAACAGAATAATGTGGTACAAACAGGACAATACAGGAAGCTCAATGGAACAGAACAGAAAGTCCAGAAAGACACACAGACACACACACACACACGGATTTGTCCATTGCTAAAAGTGGGCCTCCAAAATCCGTGGGGAAAGTGGATACTCAATAAACGATGTTGGTTACCATTTAGGAGAAAAGAACATAAATGGCTTATGAGTTTTAGTGAGATGGCTTTTAAAAGTCTGAAGCGGCAGGAGCTGAATAGCAGAACGGCATCCATCCACAGAACAGTAAGCTAAAGTCCTCTAGCAGTGTGCTCTCAACTTGTGGTTTTCTAAAAGGAGTCCCAACAAGAAAGGGAGCACAGTCAACTGGTGTGCCCTCTTCCACTCTGTTAGACTTCACTGCGTTTCCTTCGCCCAGTCCTTAGTCCCTCTCTGTAGGCAGTATTTCTCTAGCACCCACTCCCCCCAGTAATACAAAATGATTCTGGGAAGGTAGAAGATTTCTCTATACATTTTGGGATTCCCTAATCCCCCAGTTGTTGAAAGGCATCAGTACGAACATTCTGAGAGTTGTCAAAGATCAGGAATAAGTCTTACCTGTTTCCTCTTTTCAGGGGGAAGTGATGGATCTCCATCCTACAAAGAAACCAGTGTTACATTTTATTTTTTAAAAATTAGATGCGTGTAGATTCAAGAAATTGAACCGAACTATGAACTAAATTCAGACCCTCCCCTCTCCCGCCCCCTGCAACCAACAATGTGCTGAACCAAACTCAAATATACTTTAAAAATTTTAAACTATAAACTGAACCAGAGTCATTTTGGGAAAACCTCTAAGGAATCTCTTCCAATTAGGACCAATCTGTATATTTTCTAAACCTGTGTGAGCCAAATAAATAAACTGGATTGATCAAAATTACTTTTGAGCACAGCCTAAACAGAAATAGTATTTCCCTTGGTTTGAGTTGAGCTCCTCTTTTAGATAGATCCAGAGGAACAGTAATGGACACATACTTGAGTTTTCTCTGTGGGCAGAACAATTTGGGGGGTGGGGATAGGATATGCTCAAAATAAAAGAAAATTAACTGAGAACTTCTAGTCCTATCAGACTTTTTGTCTTAAAAGGATTCAATTCCTCTCCCTCGTGTGCCATCTGGGAATACATAAATATGTCAGGTGAACGATAAATGCTCAGGAAATAGCACTTCTCTATCTGATGCTGCCACATACAAGTCAACATTATTTTAACCTCAGGAATCTTTCTACTGTACTTCTGTGTTCCAGGACAGTTCAATGACCCCAGCACAGACGGTTAAACGTAAGCAATAGTGTCAGCACTTAAAAAAAGAGATGGCATCCGTGAGAAAGAACTAAGTGAGAATGCAAAATAGCGCTATGCAGTTGGTATCCTCCATTTCAGTAACATTTGCATCCTGAAAAATCCTGCCATATGAAAACTAGAGAAAATCTAATTGCCCAGGAAAGGGAAAGGTTTAAAAATTATGGAAATATTACTATGCACTGTTTTAAAAAGTGAGTTAAATCTGTATATATGGCCTAGAGAGATGTCCAAAATAAAGTGCTGAGCGAAAAGAGCAAGTTTTAGAACAACATTTATATAAAGCTGTCCAATAGAACTCTCTGCAATGAGGGACATGTCCTACAGCTAACTGTCCAATATAGCAGCCACCATGGAAATGTTCTATATCAACACAGTCCCATACGGTAGCCACCAGCCCCCCATGGCGATTGAGGGCATGAGATGTGATAAGTGAGACCGTGTTCAATTTTATTTAATTCTAATTAATTCAAAATGAAATTTAAATAACCACATGCAGCTAGTGGCTTCTGTATTAGTGCAGATTTATAACACAAATCCTCTTCAAAAAAAAAAAAACACCTCCATACAGTTTTAAGTAAATAGGCACACACAGACACATTCAGATATGCGTGTAAGATCACGGGCGCCGGAGCAATTATCCGGAAGCATGTACTTATCAACTAGCAAGTGGGACTGGATCGTGGAATAAGTAGGGTGATGACTTTCACGTCTTAATTTTTCCACTTTGGAACTCTTCGTGACGTAATACGTACAATCAGCTCACGGTACTTCTTCTTTAGGGACTGGTGGCGCTCTCGAAGCTGATTGGCCATGAGTTTGTACTGGTCCCTTTCCTGCTGGCATGTGTCCAGCTCCTTGGAAAGGATCAGCAGGGCTTCCTTCTTACTCTCCAGCTTTCTTTTACACACCAGGTACTGCAGAACAAACACAGGCAGGCGACTGCTCAGAACCGTCAACAGGCCTCCCTCCTCTCACCTGCGCTGGGGTTCACACACCCTGCAGAGTCGGTTTTGTTGCCTTTTTTGTTTTAAGAGATTGCATACCCAGAATCATTTGTCAGTCAATGACATGTGAGCCTAAAGGCTGCTACTGCACCCGACATAGTCCCCTCATGACAGAACCAAAGCCTTGGACATTCATGAACTTTGGCCAACTGAGACAGGAAAAATAATTGATAAATAAGTTAAAAAGCAGAATCCTTTTTGACAATTACACAGATAGCTAAATAAATAGATAGTTGGACCCAAAATTTTATTTAAAAAAGGATTTAGATATCCAGGTAAGATGATGTAAAGTTCTATTAAAATTTTACCAAATGATACAACACGGAAAGATTTAATAAAAATTGTATATACTACTAAGAATTATCTCTTGGGAGCAAAATTATTTGCATTTTTTTTTTATCCTTTATACTTTTCTGTGTTTTCTAAATGTTATAGAACACACCTATATGGCTTCTATAATTTAAAAAAGTACCAAAAATGTAATGAAAGATAATTTAATTGAACCATAAATTACTGCAATAGATTGTACCTGCCCATGCAACCCAGCAGACATTTTCTCACCTGAGAATTTTTGTTCAATAAATTCGGTCAGAGGTGTGCACCTTCTCCTATGATTCCAATGCAGACACCCACCACCCAGAGACCAAGTTTATGAGCTAAGTATTTTAGTCACACTTTGAATTATCCCCCCAAAGTTGGGTGTATCTTGCTGGAATTCTTCCTCAGAGTTGTGGGATATCTTCGTTCCTCCATCTCCCCACTCCCCACACTGCGACCGACCCTCACCTGACAATCACCCACCACCCGGACCAGTGTGAGCCCGACTGGGATTCCGTCCTTTTATTGGATCTATAGTACCATCTGGTGTTATTCACATATGTGAAATGTGGAACTTAAATACCTTTTGAATGTGCCCCGTAAAAGACCAAATTCAGAGCATTCATGAAAACAATTTATAGTTTCATTATACACTCTGACACGAGCACTTTGTCATTACGGATGCCCACACAAAGCAGAGACAGGATCAGTACTCCCATACCATTTGAGTCAATGCTCTTTCATGGACAAAAAGCATTACTCATATATAGTGCTTG
This sequence comes from Stenella coeruleoalba, assembly GCF_951394435.1. Lineage (NCBI taxonomy): Eukaryota > Metazoa > Chordata > Mammalia > Artiodactyla > Delphinidae > Stenella > Stenella coeruleoalba. The sequence continues at coordinate 51,102,939 of NC_137149.1, forward strand.
CTTGGAACTGACTTTGTTAAGTTCAATTTCAAATAAATGAAAGGGGAAAAAGAGAGTTTTGTGCATTAGCACATTTTTTTTCCTTAAAAAAAAAAAAGTAATTGCTTAGCTTCAAAAACAAAGGGGAAAGAAAAGCCATTCTGAGACGGATTTGAGTTCTAAGAGAGGACACTTCCACCTTGGATGAATCTTATTCCTGGCAGTAATGAGGCTGGAATCCTGCCTTAAAACATCCTGGATTTTAACACTTTGACATCGTCTTCGTGGAGGCAAACGGTTCTGTTGCCACAGCGATTTCTCAAGAGTGAAATCCCCAACGAGTAAATATCAGAGGAGGGAGAGTAGCCCAAAAACCTGAACTGCAATGTCCTAAGGGAGGTATTGAGATTTCACAGGAAAAAATACCATTTACACACAGTTTAACAGAGCTGCCCTTGTGCCTTCAGTTCTCTGCCTGTGATCAGCGGCCTCGGTTGGCAGTGCTATTGGCATTGGTGGCACAAAAACAGTCACCTTTGTCCCTTCAATGTATCAGATCCAAATCTAAGGCCTCAAAAATATTCCGTGTCTTCCAACTTTGGGGAAGAAAATCGCAATAGTGCGGAGGCATTGTACAGGACAGCAGGCAAGATTAGAATCACATCCAGTCTACTGAAGGGGACCAGGGAAGGGTCACCACTTATGGGCAAAGTAGAATTCAGGTTCCCTGACCTTGAACTGCAATCTCTTACGGTCCAAGAGAGAAGCCGTTTCTCTCCCAAGGCATGGTCCAAACAGGGCCTTGGAAGCTGCTTAAAGGGCAGTAATAGGCCTCCATTCCCTCTGGGTCTAAGACACCTGGCAGATGAACAGGCACAGAGTCCTCTGCTAAGACCCAGTGACCTGGGATTTGAGGAGTGGCATCACTGCTCTTCGGGTCTCCTTAGGGCATGAAAACAGGACAATTATAAGCTCCATCAAAGGGTAAGAAACTGATTCTGTATAGAAGATGAAGCCACACCAAGAAAAGGGCGGGCTTTAGAAAGCCACTGCTGGACTGTTCTTTCTTTTGCTTAGTGTGGTCTAGAACAGTGAATTTCAAAAATGTTACTCTACGTCATTTATTTTGATCAGCAGAACAAACCTTAGACTGAAGCCTCATTTATAAACAGCTCAAAGGGGCGCTGCTCTGGCTGAAGACGGGACACCTCCCCTGTAGTCCTGCCGCCCTCGCGTGGCAGCATCCACAAGGAGCCCTGCTCTACGTCACCCTGGGATGCTTGTGAAAATGCAGATTCCTGGGTCCCAGCTCAGACTACTCACCCTCAGCTCACCCCCATACTGCCTGAATCATGAATCTCTGGTGGCTGGCTCAGAAATCTGCAGTTAGCACATGGCACAGGTGATTCTTACTCCATCTATACTTTGAAAACCCAAGCCCTGGAGGCCTCCAGCTTCATGGTGTCTCAAAAGTTAGAAACAATTAAAATAGTCTGGAGGGACTGATAGGCCCGCGGCAGCTCAGGAGCTCAGGGCAAGGCTCCGTCTCAGAGCCATTCCAGGGTTGTCGGAGCACAGAGGGGTCTGAACAAGTACAGCACAGACTACATTTTACCATCTGGCCAAAGAGTCTAAACATGCAGAGTCTCATTAAAATATCAATAGAAACTCTGGGATGTGTATGGGGGGTGGGCAGTGGGAGCGTTAGCAGAGAATGGGATGGAATTTCTTGTTATTATTCTAAAATGGTGACAGTTTAGTCCCTGTGGTGGCAACTGCTAAATTGTCCCATTTTCTATCCCTCCAATTGGAAACAAACAAGCAAAAGCCTGGAAAGAGAGAAAAAGGTGTTGAAGATCCTTTTCCGTTGGCAGCTCTGGACAACCAGCAAATGCATGGACTCGGCCTCTGCCTTAGAAGGGACCAGAAATAGAAGAGGAAGCGAGACAAGCCAAGTCACTGCGCTTGGGACGTGTCCGCTTCTAAAGGAGGATGAGTAAGTGTAGACGATGGAGGGGGTGGACAGCAGAAAATCATCAGGCAGGGTCCGGAGGCCTCTGTCCAGATATAAGTCTACCAATGGGCTAATCATGAACTGTTGGGACCCTGGGAAAGCCACAGAACGCAAGGAACGAAACAAAGTCCCACTGCCTGGGCCTCAGTTTCCACACTTGGAAAATGAGTGGGGTTCCCAGAGTGCCCTCCAACTTGAGGAACCCATGATTTTAACATCCCATCCAATATCACTGGGGTGCTGGGGAGAACGCTGCGGGGAGGGGCTCCAGGCCAGGAGGTATGACTCATTTCAAGCACCTAGAAGTTGCTTCCTCTGCCTTGTCTAGGGCAGAGCCAGCTCAATGATTTCCAAATATCACCTGCAGCAGGGGCAGTTCCAGAATCTCCAGACATTGCGGCTTCAGGGCAGACACCTGGTTGGAAAGGGTGCTGGGGCTGAAGCTGTGTTTGCAATAACAATTTACAATAGCGTGAGAAAAAGCTAAATGTCTGAGTGGTCAACATTAGTGCCCCTCTCCAGTATTTCTAGTTCTCCTTTCCTTGCAGGCGCTCGGAAGGACTATTCTTCCCCATTGCTTTGGAGTAAGGCAGAGCCACGTATCTTGCTTTATCCAATAGAGAGGGACTGGAAGGAACATGAGTCACTTCCAGGGTAGAAGCTCTCAAGAGTCAAGGTATGAACTACCAGCAGAAGCTGGATCATGGAACCGGCACAGCAGACAACTGCCCTGAAGAGTCATTTGGGTCCACAGAGAAATTTGTGTGATCCAGAAATAAACTTTTGTACTTTTAAGGTACAAAGATTTGGAGGGTGTTTGTTATCAGAGCATAACTTAGCCCATCCTGACTAATACAATCCATAGCAAAGTGTAAGGGTAGGAAGGCTGATAGAGATCATATCTGCCCCTGCTCTGTGCTTCTATTGAGTTACCACAATGATGAAGAGGAATAACATTATCACTATTATTATTACTATTAATAACAAAAATGAAAGTTGTACGGCAAATGCTTTCCATGTATAATCTCCTTTAATCCTCACAAAACCATAATGGGGTTACTGTGTTATTATCATGTACATTTTCTAAATGAGAAGGTGAGACTGAAAGAGTTTACGTAATATGCCAAGGGTTTGGCAGAGCTAGAATTCGAGCCCAGGTTTTTGTACAGCCAAGCCTGTGGAACCCCAATTCCTGACCAACCAAGCACTCAGTGAAAAGACAACCAGAGTATTCATGGAATTGGTTACTACATCTAGTTGGTATTTTCAGCATAGGGAAGCTAAGAAAAGGGAATTTTAAATTTGGCTACTTTTTACACCTAGAATCTCTTGACCCACCCCCTTCTAAAACTAGATGCAAGGCCTGAAGAAAGAAGGAAAAAATAAACAAAGAATCCACGAGCATCTCTCCCCTCTGCTCCTCCTGAGGGAGCCAAGTAGAGGCAACAAGGTTTCCATCCACTTAAATGACATGGGATAAAACTAGAGGCTGTTTTCTCAAAAGTGGCTTGGTCCTAACAATTTTCTATAAGCTGTAGTTGCTCTCAATCATTCATTCAACAAATATTTTCTGGGTGCCTTCTATGTGTTAGGCACTGAGCCAAGCATTTGGTCTCCTAAAGGGATAAATGGTCCTGGGGATTTTGAAATGGAAAAACATGATACTTGGATAACAAAATATAACTTCCACAATTCCTTATGGGTTTTTCTGAAACCCCCGAAGTTTTGAAAACTGAAAATGTGTTCGCATCCCGTTAGTGACCTCAGCCTATGTGAGGGTTTTTACTGTATTTATGCCACTGATTGTGAATATTCATACATTTGCTGAAGACAAATCAATGTGTTTGATTTCCAGCTGCTGCCCAGAACTCTACTGGGGTTGATACACGATATACAGGACACTTATTACATTTCCTTTCAGACACCAAAACTCCTGCCTCTAAAACATATCTGGGGCCCAAGGATTTCAGATATGGAACCTGCCTATTATTTGAAAGTCACCCTTGCAAATCTCTGTATAGTCTCAAAGACATACTGGTGACTAAAATCAAATCTTTCTCAAGCAGCAATTGTCCAAAACCTAAGAATTTATTAGATTTTGACTTCCTCATGTAGGCCAGGAAAAACCAAAAGTGTGTTATATGCAGTAAATGTTCAAGCTGCCACAGTGCTTACGTGCCTATTCCCATCACCTCACAATGCCTTTATTCTTGAGAATTAGCATGAATGCTGGAGTGGAAAAGAAACCTCCCAGATAACCCAAGTGACTTGCCCAATTGCAAAGAACAAGGTTCCCAGCTGCCAGCATCTTCCATAATAGTGTCTTCCAAATTGTGGGTCACGATACATTAGTCTGGGTGGTGAAATCAATTCAGCTGCAACCCTCATTTTCTTTAAAAAATAAAGAACAGAAAATAGCGTGAATCCCATGCAGTAAAGGTAAGCATTGCTTCCTGAAACCTTTCTTTTTGCATACGTGTATATGAATAAACATACATATATGTATGTTTTCACACATTTATGGTGGACTGCCATTTTAAAAGTTTGGAAATGACTCTTCTATAATAAGCCACTTTGCACATTTATTCATTCATTCATTCATTCATTCAACAAACAGTTAGTAAAAGGCACCACGAGAGGCAAGAGGCAGGCTGGGGGGTAGGTATTGGGCAGGAAAGAAAAGCTTCACAGAGGAGATGACGCTTGAAATGAGTTTTGAGAGATGAGTAGGTATAAAAGGCACCCGAATAAAAGCCATTACGTAACAGAAATAATTAATCAGTTCTTTGGGATTGAAGCACAATTCTGATTAATTAATACCTGCTCTGCCCACCTTACTGAGATTACCATGAGCTTGAAATTCAACGTACTATGCTAAAATTTGGCTTTGGAAATGTTCTCAAAATTAAAGGTATTATTTTTACAGCAGTTAAAACTTACAAAACATTTTCCCAAAGACTCTCTCGTTCGATGGCCAACACTATATGACAAGTGTGACAAAAACTGCTTTTCCCATTTTACAGACAAGATAGCTGAGATTGTCTTTCCCAGAGTCAAAAAGCTAACAACTGTCAGCTCAAACTAGGGCTCTTAACTACAAATTCCAGGCTGTTTTTAGTATTCTATATTGGTACCAATTAAATTATTAGCAATTCCACAAATTACCTCTCTTGGGTCAAACTATATTTTTAACAAGACACTCTAGGAGATAATTGTGTAACTGAAAGCAATGCATTTTAATTCATAGTATTTTGAGACCCCGTTTGGAAGACAGGCAGCCCTCCTGGGGCCTTTTCAATCATATTCCATGGGGAGCGGCTGAGGAGATACAGGCCACCTAGAGTCCTGCTCAGTGGTCAGCCAATTCCATGTCCCAAGTGCTCTGGCTAGCCGAGTGTCGGCTGACGGGCAGTTCACCACACTGGGGTCTTCATCAGCTGAATCACGGGCATGAGACACTTTATTTTTCAAAGAGCACTTGAACTCATAATTGTCTAAGTTGTGACTCAGGCTCTAGCCCTCTTGGCTAACTCGAATTCTACCCCTGCCCAGCCCTGCAACAATGTGATCTCATACGGTCCAATGACTTTCACTCTCATCTCTGTGCTGATTTCACCCAAACTGATATCACAGCTCAGACCTCTCATCTGTACCTCTTGCTCTGCTATGAATGTGTAACTCTATCTGAACATCTCAGAGGCATCTTAAACTGAACCCTTGATATTCCCTCGGACCTGTCCCGCCCCGAAACTTCCCTCTTGGTAAATAAGTGGTACAAACCATATTTGGTTTTCCATGAAAACCTTGGAAGCATCCTTGCCTCTTCTCTTTCTTTGCCAGCTCTCATTTAATTCATCAGCAAATCCTATGGGCACTACTTTCATAAGACATACTGAATTCAAATACTTCTCACCCACTTCTACCACTGTCACCCTCCTTCAAGCCACCATTATCTCCTGACTGGACTGTGGCCTTAGCCTCCTATTTCTACCTCCTGCTTCTACCCACCTACAGTCTATTTTCCAAGTAGTGACGAGAAAGATGCTTTTCAAATGATGGCAACATGTGGTAGCTCAAAATCCCCCATGGCCTCCCATCACCTTTAAAGCAAAATCCAAAGTCCTTCCACTCTCCCTTGCTCACTGCTCTCTACCCTCACTAGCCTCCTTGCTAGCTTTGACCACATCAAGCCAATTCCAACCTCAGGACCTTTGCACTTCCCTCTGCTTAGATTGTGTGGCTTCCTCCCTGGATTCGTTCAAATCTCTGTTGTAATGTCTCCTTCTCAGGAAGCTCTGCCACCACGCAGACTCTCAATCCCCTTATACTGTGTTACCTTCCTTCACGGCACTTATTACTTGACCTTGAGTTACATAACTAATTATTGATTTACTTTCAACATGTCCCGCTCCATGGCAGCAAGAATTGTGCTGTTTCATCCCAGATCCCCAGTGCTGAAAACAGCACATAGTGCATAGCTGGTGAATGAGAAAATTCAATCTTACTACATCTTCAACATACCTGTGACACACGTGATATGGTACCCATTTTACAGATTCTCAAACTCACAGCTAGTGAAGACCTCAGGAATGATCTAAGTCAGGCCCCTCATTCTACAGATGAGGAAACTGGGACTCAGAATGGTGAACTGACTTATCCAAGGCTGGCTAGTAGGCCCCAGAGTTAAAACCTAAACTGAGGACTCTTCTCATTCCAAGTTCAGCACAATTTTCACATTACCAAGTTGAGGTACACATTCCTGGCTGGGGAGACATAATGTCTATAAACTTACAAGGGTACCTGGTACTTTTATATAGTCATAATAATTATTACAATAAAATAGATAATAATAGATGATAGTAAGGGGCCAAATGATCATTCATGAATACTTACTAACTATAGTATGTTAAGTTCTATAAAGAGATGAAAACAAAGCTCCCAGAACACAGAGAAAAGGAGTTTAGCATAATGGTTGGGAGCATGGCAGAAAGAGCTGGAATGCCTGAGTTCAAATCGTGGCTTTGCCACTCACTAGCTATCAATTACTTAGCCTCTCCATGCCTCAGTTTCCCCATTTATTAAATGGGTATAATTATAGTATCTTCACAGGGCAGATGTGAGAATTAAAAGAATTTGCATGTGTAAAACATTTAAAATAGTAAGTGCTGTATCCACATTCATTGTTATTACTACTATTTCTATCACGAGGCAAGTGATCATAGCTTGGCAAAGAAGGTACTCAAAGAGTTGGAGCAAGATGTGAACATTTGAAATGGATTCCGAAGAATAGGTAGAAGGATGTGTTTTGTTTGGGGATAGACGGAGTTGTGACAGGTAGTGGTGATGAGAAAACAATACTGCTGGCAGGGAAAGAGCCACAGCAAAGCACAAAGGTGAGAAGTAGGAAGACATATTGTCAGAACAGCAAGCAACGAGCAACGCGCTGGGCTGGCTTCGGTGGAGGGGTGGGAATAAAAGCTGTGTGAGATAAAGCTAGAAGGAGAGATAGATGGTGGCTGGGTCAGAAAGGGCCTGGAAGTGTTGCTGAGCAGTACAGATTTTACTCTGTCAGCAAGCAGGAGCCCCGAGGGTTTCTGAAGAAGGGAGTGACACTAAGAATCCTTTTAGGAAGACAGTTTCATCCTGACACCATGTGGTGTAAATTATCTTGGACTATACAGCTTGGGTAGAATTGGTTGCCAAGCTCACAAGGGGAGGGAAAGGATTTGAGGTTCAGGGTCCCCTGTGTAGACACAACTCTGGATCCTGCGTTTTGGTCCAAACTCTCAGGCCTACAAAGAACGCACTGGCTTTGCTGTTTCTTAATGCGGGGCCTGCTATCACCTTGTCTAATGCAATATGGACAGGCAGGGTGCTACCCAGGCAACCAGATGCACTCATGGGTTTAGCCTCAGCCTCAGCAGCTGGCATCAGAATCACATCAGTGGGCGAGTGGGTGCCCAACCACACTCCAAAGGGCTGAGCTGAACAGGCAAATGCAGCACTTTGTGGTCACTCGGGTGGGACCAAGGGATACACACTGGGTTCTCCTTAGGCCTCCATTTTTGCTCCACAGTTAAGGTATAATTCAGCTTGTCAAGTTCATGTGTAGTGTACAGACCAGGGATACTTGCACTCTTCTCTCCCCCGGAAAAGGAGGGTTTGTTTTCAGGAGAGGGGAGGGAGAAAACAAATTAGTATCTTTTTGAATGTCTTCTATGTGCTAGACACTGTTAGGAGTAATAATAATGAGAAGACGACCTTTATTTGATGATACGAGTAAGTGGGGCAGCCGCTATTTAGTGAACATTACTATTTTCCAAATTGTGCCAGACGCTCTATTTGAAACATCCTATTTAACCCTGTGAAATGGGTTGTTTGATTAGCCCCATTTTGAGCTGAGGACACTGAGGCTCTCAAAGAGGTCAATTTATCCTTCATCACAAAGGTAATCAGTAGCCGAGCAGACCGTTCTCTGCATGTATCTGTTAGGATCCTTCGGTTGTAGGCAACAGTAACTCACACTCTCTCATGGGAACATGTTGGAAGGATACTGGAACTCACAGAATTGGCAGGAAGACAGAGAAGTAGACCTAGAAACAGGTAGGCACTGAGGTGATTCTGGAGGCAGGACCAGGAACCACCAGGTCTCAGTGCAAGAAAGCTTGGGTTAGAGGCTACTGAATGGGGTAGAGATGAACTCCGTTATGTTTCAGATTCCTTGTCTCTCTGCTCAAGTGTTTCTCCAACTGGCCTAATGCTGATCACGTGCCATCCTTTGCCTGGGGGACAGGACACCCAGACTGTATCCCTCCAAGCTGTCCCTCCAGATTATACCCTGTGGTAATACCATCCAAATTGGGGTGCTGTTGAGAAAGACAGATGAATGCTAGGAAGTGAGAAAACAGCAAATGTTCACCACGATAACCTAGTGTTGGGCTGCTCCCCACAGGCCCATAAGACCAAAGAAAGAACCCGGAGTCAGCAACAGAGACATCAGTGGTTTAACGGATGCAGGAGCTCACACATCTGAAGCAAGGTCCTGGAGCGACACCCTGTGCGCAGCAGCTGGCAGGCAGGACTTGGCGGCAGGCTTCGCTCCGAGGGGGAAGGGGGAGATTGCCAGTTACAGGGGGAACTGATGTCAGGTTGGCTCATCGGTTACCAGGGAAACCAGCAGAGGAGCACATCCCTCACCACTCCTTCGATAAGAACAATCACTGGCTGGGACCTGGGGCAAGTGTGTAGGAAGGTCAGTCCTATGAGGAGGGTGTAGGTGAAGCAGGCCCTGGCTGGGCAGGGGATGCACAGGGAGCAAGAGAACAGCCATCTTGAGTGGCCTGACCATACTCCTAGGTAGATCCATCCTATTGAGCTTATTTCTCAACCTTGCTAAGGTTCCCCTTCCAGTGCTTCATGAATAAAGGGTGGAAAAGAAATGGTGGGCATTTAGGGAAGTCCTTGGTGGCCCAGTGGTTAGGACTCGGCACTCTGACTGCCGAGGGCCCGGGTTCAATTCCTGGTCAGGGAACTAAGATCCTACAAGCCTCGTGGCAAGCAAAAAAAAAAAAAAAAAAAAATGGTGAGCATTTAATAGCAAGTTTTAGTTGAACTAACCTCTGAGCCTCTACTCATCATACACAGAAACACAGATACAGTGGTGAAGTTTACATGGCTCCAGTGGGGTATATAAACCTACCAACTGGAGAAAGGAAAAAAAAGAAGACACCACCAAGTACAATGGGTAATCAGTGAAACATGAACGGAATAAACTTGGTAAAATAATGTATACTAGATATCATGAAATGTTTTTATTATCCTCTCAAAAACAGATCTCTTTTGAATTGCATTTCAATTATATTTTTAAAGCAGAGCTTATAGCTCATTTGTGGATGTTAATTCATGCCCACGTGCAAACACCTGAAGGTAGCCTTGTGCTTCTCAAGAACCCAAACCCACTGTTTTCACCACTGAGTGGCTTTTATCTACCCATTTACTGTTATCTGCAATAAAGCAAGTCATAATTGCTACAAGGAAGATCATAATAATTAAAGGACTATCTGACATACTACATTACTATTTGGATGGCTTTACAACCAGATAACGGCTGAGAGAGATGAAGGTAGCCTGGGCGTCAGGGAGGGGACCTCTCCGCCAAGTGACCCTCTCTGTCAAACAATGACTCATGGTCCTTGGAGGCTTTTACTGATGGGATCAGGCTAGCTCTCATTAACTGCTGCAAGAACATGGCTTGCTAATCCAGAAAGGCTTCTCCGCCTGACGATAAACACATGTGGCTGAAGGGTTCATGTTCAGGAATAATTTAGAAACTTCTCAACAGCACACTCACTCTTACTCTGAGAGGTGTTTCCTCCCCTGGTGCCCCTCTGCTTTCTACTGTTACTTTCCTCTTCCTACCCTACCCTCTCTCCCCCATTCAGGGATACCTCCTCCCCCATCCACTAAGTAGCGCTAGGTAAACAGTATTCAACAATCAACAGACCTGCTCCAACCTCAAAAAGCTACTCCCTCCATTCCTGGAACCCCTACTCTGTGCTGCTCAGTGATCGCTAGCTGGAACCATCATTTGTCTGCCTACCTGTCTAGTCCAGGTACCAGTCCCTTTGAAAACCATAACTGGGACCTGCCACTCTTCTTTAAAAACATCTCCATTAAGGAGAGAGGCAAACAAAAGCCCTTCAATGTCTGGCTGAAATCCAATTCCCTGACTTTTCCCGCCCACTATGGTTCTATCAAGGCCCACTTACTGCTACCCCAAACTCGCTCTCCCTAACCTCTCTCTTTTCTTGTCAGCTCCTGGACCCAGCTCACAAGCCCCTGACTGGGAAGCCCTCTGCCATTCCCAGGCAGAGTAAGAGCTGGCGGCCACACGGCATTCTGGGTACACCTTGATTAGAGTATCACATGCTGCATCACTGTCACCTGCCCACCCACCTGCCTCCCCACAGACTGAGGTCTCTTTGCAGCCAACTCATTCACCTTTGCATCTCCAAAGCCAAGCACAGCTCCTGACCCAGAGTGAATACCCACACAATATCTGAGAAATAAATGAATTTCAGTTTCCATGAAGCTGAAAAATATTTATATACATATTATCTATAAATTTATTTATAGATATTTATAATATATATTTTTAGCAAGATAGCCACCAATTTTTATTAAGCTTAAATCTCTAAATTCCATTTTAGCACCATGTTTGGGGGAAAAACGTCCAGTTTTATATAAACTCGATGTGTATGGAGAGGGCACAGGATAGCTCCTATAGAATTAGCAAAATGGTGTTTGTATTTAACCTCATTTTTATCACTTCAAATGAGCACTTCCCTACATCATCTGGGCATATACTCCATTCACCACCTTTATTGTTCGAAGTCTTGCAGAATCACTGCTCTAGATAGAATATAGGACTGTGACCTGCAGATAACACGTGTGTATACTTATAACTCCACCAGACCAAGTTTGGGCATCTACAGCGTACATGCCATTTGGGGCCCACCATACGCTGATGTCCACTTGGCTGAAGTCCTCCAGCTGCGGCGATCCCAGCCACGCACCGCTAACCCGCTGGTGCCTTCGTGTGAGTCTTTCCTGTCCATGCCTATCTCCTGTCTCCAATTGTACAGCTCCCTGAGTAGTCCACAGCCTTCTTCTAAATCTGCATTCGCTTCTGTGATTTTTAGATAACATTTCAGCAATTTCAAGTTTGTAACCTAATGATTCTAATGCTCTTCTCTAAGAAGACTTTTTTTCTTTTTTTTTTTTTTTATGATTTACCTTTCTCAGAGTCACCAGGGCAGTTTCCCCTCTCTGGTATTACTTTCGACAGGCAAACTTTGATTATTTGAATGCCCCAGGGGATGTGCTGAAATTTAAGTTAAGTGAGATTTCAGGTAATTGGAAGAGTTTATAATGTGAACCACTGTAGCTGGGGGGTATGTGAAATTCACTGACAGTCTTGGTTAACTGCAGTTTTGAGTAAGAAGGTTTGCCTGAATATCTATTTCAATCCTTTCACTCCTGTTATTCCTCCTTTCCTCCCTCTACCCATCTTCTCACTCTCCGAAGAGTGTATTCTTATTCTTTTCAGGCCGATAAAGATGAGAAAAAAGCAAGGGAAGAAGATTGGGTTTCCTTATAGTTGGCTGTACGTGGGCTAGGAAACCCCTTCCCATTTGCTGAAGAGAGCATATGTTTTTAAAAATCATCCCTTGCCTGGAGTGAATTTGCTCTCTCCCCTGTGCTAGGCTGATCCGACCTTGCCTTGGGCCGAGATGCTGAGGGTGGAGCATGCAACTCTGGTTCGTTTCAGAGACTGGGTGTTCAGGATAGAGCACAAAAACTACCTGTGCATCTGAGGCTCTCCCTTTTCCATCCAGGTTGCCAAGAGCCTGGGATATGCTGCATGAAGGTGACAGCCCACGTCACCAACTCCCACATATGCAATGACCCATTATAACATATAACAGTCACATATGGAATGTAATGATAGATTCGCTGGTTACGTCATTATATGATAATAATTCGATTCAGTTGCAGAAGGCTCCCCCTGTGGGCTGGGTGGCAGCAAAAAGCCAGCAAAGCATGGACAACACTTCGGTCAAACTGCCTGTCAAAACTGTAAAAATGCTGTGGCTCTCCTTCCCCTTGTCTCAAAAAAGAAATCATAAAAAACCCTAACATTCCCCAATAAGGCGCCGCCTTGTGTATCTATCAGCTCTTAACCTCTCAGCTCTGCCCCGAAACACCAGGAGCAGAGGGGCCTGTGGCCATGTCTTCACTTTATATATGAGGTGCTGAGAGGACTAACTGGGGGCATTTGCAGAACCAGAATTGATTCCTGGACCATCCTTTAACGAGAGGGAATTCGGGAGATACAGACAAAGGAGCCATTAATAGAAACAATGTGGCACGTGGGATTTAGAACTGAAATGTGGGTTTCACTGCCATCACCTACCACTGGGCCATGGGAAGCCCCGCACCCACTCTGCGCTTCAGTTTCCTCTTTTATAAATGATGAGATCAATAACCACCATCATTTATGGAAGCTACTCAGTGCCCAAAGATGAGTCATCATTTCACATATATAAATCATTAATCCTTATCACAACTACAAAAGGTAGATGTCATTACCCTCTTTTACACATACAGAATCTGAGGCTCTAAGAGGGTAAAAAAAAAGGCGTGCAGCCTGTAAGTGACAAAGGTGGGATTTGAACACAGGTCTGCCCCATGTCCTTTCTGTTGCAGTGCACTGCCTCTCTTACAGAACACTCTAAGGATTTTATAAGGCAATGCATGTTAAAAAGAAAAAAAAAGCACTCAATAAAGTCTAAGGGCATCAATCTTATTATCACAGTATCAAAAGAATCAAGAGAACTGTGTCTGCCCTATTCAAAGAAAGAAAACAATCTCCACTCCTAAGTTTGTCAGCAGACCTTGCCTCTCTGAAAAATATTAGCTCCCTGCTGGGATGAATAGTTCCATAAGAGGGCCAGAGTACTCAAGATGAAGAGTCAGCTCAAGATGGTGCGTTCTGTGGGACTATTCCCTGGCTCCCTTCTCTCTGATACTTGAGTCAGGTGCAGATGCTCTAAAGCAAGGAGGTGTTCCATCCCCGTCTGCCCCAGAAGGCAGTCATCTGCAAACTAGAGATCTTGAAATCAGCCATGCAAATCCGTCACCATTTTAATTATCCAAGTAAATAGAGCTCTTACCACCATCTGCCAAGATTTCAACCAGTCGTGTTCATTAAGCTCCCCCAGCAGTTCTTTCTGGATGAGAACCGTGGAGTCATTGCTAAAGGGCCACTTGGGCCCAAATTTCCGCCTACAGGATGAAGGTGTCCCCAGCTGAAGCATGTGTCTCGGAGCTGTTTTTTCCCCTCTCTACACCTTGCTCACATTTTTCTGAAAGCCGTTAATTTGCTCCTTCAAAGTAACTTCATCTTTGTTGTTCTTACTTCCTTTCCACCAACTCCAGGCAGTACTGATTAGTGAGAAATTTTCCTCCCCAAGAACTGTCAGCTCAGAGCTCAGCTCCACAGCAAAAAGTGAGGTGGGGCTTCATTCTGGAACACGGATGGGTGTGCGATCCTGGTGAGTCGAATCACCAGAGATCTCAGAGACCAGACTAAATTGTAAATGCTTCTTAAGGCGGGGACTCTGTCCAGGTCTGTTTCTCTGGCTGATAACTGTGCAAATGAGTTGATTATGTTAGTGAAAGGCTCCCGTGGGCGACCTGAGTTAATTATGGCTTTCAGGGAAGATGGCAAAATCCTCACTAGCTACAAATCACCAATGGACCACAAGGCAGTATTGGGTATAATTGTACTTGCTTTCCTTGACAGTCAGTTGGTCCACCAACACCACTACCTCTGTCATCATCGTTCCTCAGGATAGCATTTAAATGACAATAAAGTGATTACTCTTCTCCTAGTACAGAATTAAGACCTGACACTCAAAATATTCCTTGGAGAAGGATGCACAGACATCACTGATGCAGGTAATATCCAAGTTTGGGCATTTCTCTTTCACTAAAGAAAATTCAGTGATAATCACAGCATCACCACAGACAGCAGCAACAAATTGCTAATTGCTAAATATATGATCGGGCTGACCGCTCCAAAAGGCGATGACATTTCAGAGGCAGAGAGACCTAAAAGTATATGGAGGACAGTGGATATGCTGAGGAAGACCCTGATCTGGAGACCCAGATATGACCATGGAAGCGTCAGTCAAACACAGAGGGCAGACCCTCCTCTATCAGTGACGGTGCACCAGGCACTTTACACACATTAGCTCATTCGTCCTCACCATGAGACCCTACAAGGTAGGTACTACTATGATCCCCTATATACATATAAAGTGCTGGTCAGTAAGATGGAAGCAGAAGTGACCTTTGGGACTTCTGGGAAGTTTCCTTAAGGGAGGGGTCCCCAACCCCTGTACCGGTCCGCACCTGTTAGGAACCGGACTGCAGAGCAGGAGGTGAGTGGTGGGCGAGCAAGCGAAGCTTCATCTGCTGCTACCCATCCTCCCCCCAACCCTGTCCGTGGAAAAACTGTCTTCCACGAAACCAGTCCCTGGTGCCAAAAAACGTTGGGGACTGCTGCCTTAAGGGGAGAGGTACACTCTTGCATGTCTTCCTCATCCTGAAATATATGGTCCACAAGATAGAAAACCTCACTCTTGGAATGGAGCAGTAGAGCAGAGAAATGGAAGGTGCCTGGATCCCTGACAAACAGTGAGCTGCCATATCAGCCCAAACTGTCTACCTCCAAATTTATTGTACATGTGTGTGTATGGCTGTTAGCATAACTGAGGCAATCTTGGGCCCTTAAAGTTTCTCCTGCCCTTTTGCTGACCCTACCAGGACTGTACTGTGCAGTAAGTCACTTCTTTGTCATCAAGGGCTTTGTATTGATAGTTAATAGATATTGTTTAATAATCATTAGGACCAGGTGGCCTCTATGCTCTGTTAGTCCCCAAACAATGATGAAAACCTTCACTGACGTATTCCTTGTGCCCACGAGACTAGTTACTCATTCATGAATCTTGACTTAGAAATGCACGTCCTGTTTCCCAGCACCTAACCCAATACCCCTTTAACTATAAAATTGTCCCCATGGCCCCTACGCAGTGCAGGTGCAGCTGTGAATGCTTCCAGATCATTGTCCCCTAACTCATCCCACCCTGTGAGTAAATTACCCTATAATAAACTGATCCATTGACTGTATGGAGCTGTTTGCCTCATTTTTTTTTTTGGTCTCCAGATGCCTTCTCAATTCAGTGGGCACTTTTTGTTCCCTCTGACCTTCAACAATGTGAGTGAGAAATACGGATAATTCTATCTTATTTAAACCACTGTTATTTCTATTACATTAAAATTAATCCTAAATAATATACTGATATGCCAAACAACTGATATTGAGGAAATTTCAGAAGGAAATTAATAAAGCAATCCCATTTGCAATCCCATCAAAACTAATAAAATAGCTGGGAATAAATCTAAATAAGGAGGTAAAAAAAACCTGTACTTGGAAACCTGTAAGACACTGATGAAAGAAATTGAAGACAACACAAATGGATGGAAAGATAGACTATGTTCATGGATTGGAAGAATTAACACTGTTAAAATGACTATACTACCCAAAGCAATCTACAGATTCAATGTAAGCCCTACCAAAATACTAACGGCATTTTTCACAGAACTAAGACAATTCTAAAATTTGTATGGAAACACAAAAGACCCTGAATAGCCAAAACAATCTTGAGAAAGAACAAAGGTGATTTCAAACTATAGTACAAAGCTACATCATCAAAACTATATGGTACTGGCACAAAAACAGACACATAGGTCAATGGAACAGAACAGACAGCTCAGAAATGAACCCACACTTATATGGACAGTTAATCTATAATAAAGGAGGCAAGAATTTACAATGGAGAAAAGACAGCCTGTTCAATAAATGGTGTTGGGGAAACTGGACAACTACATGCAAAAGAATCAAACTGGACTACTTCCTCTCACCATATGCAAAATAAATTCAAAATGGATTAAAGACTTAAGTATAAGACCTGAAACCACAACACTTCTAGAAGAAAACATAGGCAGTACTCACTCTTGGAATGGAGTGATAGAGTAGAGAGACAGAAGGTGCCTGGATCCCTGACAAATGGTGAGCCCCCATAGCACATATCTATATTTTCCAAATCTGGCGTGGAGGGGTGCAGTGAACTCAAGATTACTTGGATATTTCAAGTTACATCCACCACGACTCAAGGTTTTATCATCTCTAGGCATCAATAATACCTTCAGCCACTCAGTTTTCTTCCCCAACCTTTCCTCGTTCACAGATTCAGGCCATCAAGGGCAGGGACTCGCTGCTGCGATGAGGACACTCTGTGATGGGGGTGAACAGGCAGGGGTGGAAGGCTGGAGCCCCTCACTTCCACGGAGCCAGTGCTTGGACAGGGCTGGGTCACCTGGCACACCTGCCTTCCACCCACAGCACAGAGGTGGTGTCCTGCCCGTCCTTCGGGATGTGGTTACGACTGCAGGTCTCCTGACACCACTTTTGCTCAACTTCCAACTGAAATTGAAGTCATGGCAGGAGTCTGGAACCAGACCCAAAAAGCCTCTTTTTCAGCTCAGGTTTTTAGGTTTAGAGCTAGGTCAGTTGACGTGATTGTACAGAGGGTCTGAACCCAAGGCTCCCAGAGGGAAAACCTTCTAACCTTCAAGTTTAAAAGCCTAGCTCCACACACTTGCTTCTTTTTGAGTGACCATAAAAAAGGACTCTGAATTTCTGAATATTTCGTAAACACTCTGAATTTCCATCTCTTCATCTATAAAGACCCTACCCCCTGCTCATGCTAACTGGTAAAGTAGTTATAAGACATTGATTAAGGAATACAGAGGAGGGTGACAACATCGTGTTGCATTTTGTACCCCAACTTTTAGCAAAGTGCCTGGGACATAGTTAATTCTCTTAAATATCAGTGGAGGGAAGGCAAGTGTAAGGAATTATTTTTATTTGTTACAGCTCATGATGAGAAGATGGCCATAGGGACCAAAAAAAAAAAATAATCGCACACTTTCTTTGCATGAGAGTCAACCGTGGGTGGCAAATAACCTTGGAACAAACTTAAATTCTAGTCCAGAGCAGAGTTAAAGGCTGGCATCTGTTCAGACACACTATAGTACAGGTCAGAGTCCAATACAGAAAGTAGCTCTTTATAACCAAATGATTTCCCACCCGCAGCTTCTGCCTGACTCTTTTCAAGCAATATATCTGATAGTATAAAATTCTAGTTTGAAAGAAAGGAAGGAAAAGAAGGGAAGGTGGGAGGGAGAGTGGGAGGGACTTGACTTCTAGTAAATTCATAAATCCCTTAGAGCTTATTAAAAGGAGATTTGACTTAACTACCTTTAAAAGATCACAATCTGTATTTTGAGAGTCAGAAGGCCTGTAAGATCAAATGGAGATAAGGGGACTTGGGGGGAGAAAAAGAGATAAGAATATTGTTCTGACCAAAAAAAAAAAAAAAAAAAGATGTCCTTGTTTTAATTCAGCAGTTTTTCAATTCAAGTATTAGCTGAGAATCCAGTGGGGTTGTTGTCTCTTTTACATTTGTTCATTACATGTAGCACATTGTTCTGGGCACAGTGGGAAATTTAAAAAATGAATGTACCCATCCTGCGTTGAGTAACTCCAGGCTGGAGGCAAGACATACATAAATAATTCCAATGTGAGGCAACCCGGCAGACGCTGGTCACAGAGGTGTGTCTAGACGCTTGGGATTGCAGAAGGCAGGAGACCTTTCCGTTGGGGGTCAAGGTGGTCATGACGAAACCTTGAAGGAAGGGTGAGGAGAAGTGAGAGAACAAGAGTTCCTGGCAGAGGGCACAGCCTCAGCAAAGGCCAGGTACATGGAAACACAGGCTTCCAGCAAAGACCCCCAAAGTGGTTCTGTTTGCCAGGAATACGGGACATGTGAAAAGGAGAAACGCAAAATAAGGCTGGAATGTTTGGTTTGGATGAAAGTAAGAAAGGCCTTAAATGACAGTGGAGTCCGAGCCAAAGGCAGAGCCAATAGGGCCGTGGAGGGCTTTGAGCGAGGAAGGTCAGGATCACGGTCCTGCTTCCAGACCCTTGACCAGGCAGGGATGGACTGGAAGGAAAGGCAGAAAGAGATGCAGGAGGCAGGGAGGCTGATGAGGAGGCACCTGCAAGAATCCAGGGTGGGGAGCTGACTGCTGGCTCTTTGTGAGCAAGTGCTGGGTCTCGGGCACCGAAATCGGCTGAATACGAGGCTTATTCAAAACCCCAACAAATGAGGAAGGTAAAGTGGTCAGCAGGAGACTGGACTGAGGGAGAGTGAGAAGGGTGCAAAGTCACAAGGTGAACAAGGTGAGCGCAGAAGAGGCCATGGGATGGAAGTCGCCCAGGAATTGATCGAGCAGTCTGCAAACACATTAGAAGGTCTGGCAAAGCTGGAGACTGTTGGGAAAGCAGAAAAGGTTACAGATTGACCCTGACAGCATTCACCAGTCTGGAGCAAATTAAAAAGCAAATTGGAACTGGCTTAAATAAAAGGGAGTCCCATCGCTGCCACCTCCAATATCTCCTTGGTCGTGGGGTCTACAGATGGCAGAGCAAGCAGGTACGTCAATCTGCTCTTCATCAATATGAATTTTCAATGGCATCATGTTGACAGCGGCAGCTGACACATCACCTCCCTGGGCTGAACCATCCCTGAAGCCCTGGGAAGCCTCTTCCTAAAGCCTAGGCAAGGACAGGACCACCCCCTCAGCTGTAGAGGGTGGGGGACTTTAAAACACACTTTCACGTACATCGTCTCACTTTATTCTCATCTTAGATGAGAGACACAAGGCAGGTATTGTTTTCTTCATTGTACAAAGTCCAGAGAAACTGAGGTCTGGACAAGTAAGGTGATTTGGCCAAGACCGTGTAGCTATGTAGTGGTGGGGCTTGATGACTTACATAACCCACTGCTGCCTGAGAAAGGAAGCTGCCTGGGACACCCGGAAGCTGCCCGGGACACCAGGCATCTGCCAGGCCATGTGGACACTCATGCTCCTTCACAGCCATGGTCAGCCCAGGGAGACGTTGGAAGTGGGGCACACTGGCAGGTGAGTAGGGCTGGCTTCAAAGAGAATGTTGAAAATGACGAGGTGAACCGTTTTTCCTTCCTTGTTTCCTTCTCTTCATTCCTCCCCTCCTTCCCTTCCTTTCTTCCACGAGTGCCTGCCAAGGATCATGTGCCAGGCACTGTGCTAGACACTGGTGACCTCCCACCCCTCTGAAGGCCCCTCATCCTCAGGAACCCCAGTTGCCATACCTGCTCACAAGGCCCCACGCTGGCTTCCCAACTGAAATATACCATCCACGTCCCGATCTCTTGAGACCCACAAAAGGTAGGAAACCCAAGTGGAGGCTATGACATCTGAGCTGGGCTGTGAAGTGTGAGTAGGAGATCATCTTTGGACACAAGCAAAGGCTTAGAGATGTCTCAGGGTACGGAATGATCTGGTAACAGGAATTCTATAGAGCGTGAGGGAGGCGGTAGCATAAGGGGTACAGAGGAGTTACTGAAGATGAGGAGAGAGCAGGCCCTTGGAGGCCACCTGAGGAATGGCTTTCACTCTGTGGGCCCTGGAAAGCCATCGGGGGCTTTAGGCAAAGGAGTGGTAAATCATTTCAGCACTTGGAATGACAACTCAAGTAACTGCAGGGAATAAAGAAGATCTTAGAGGGTCTTTATGCAGATATTCTGGGAAGAGTGGATGAGAACCTGGGCCATGGTGGCATAGTAGGAAAGGTGACACAGAGCCCTTATTAAGGACTTGTACCAAAGCAGAAAATATGGGTCTTTGTAGATAATTAGATGGGTGTGGGGTAAGTTGGGAAGAAGAATCAAGGCAGATTCCACAGTGATGTCATTCACTATGGGATAGAAGAAGGGAAGAGAGATGGGAAGGGCTGAAGACAGAGGGAGGGTAAATTCAGTTCAGGGCACGCCGAGTGCGAGGTGCCTGGGGGACACGTCCAGTAGCCCTGTGGAGGGATGCAAAGCCCAGCGTGTAGGGGGAGAACAGCGGAGCGTCAGAGGCTGCACAGCCAGGTGTCAAGTAGGTAGAGGACTGAAGAAAGACTGCCGTATGTGGCAAGTAGGAGGCTGGTCTTGGGCGGCCTTGGCAAGAGCATTTTCAGGAGTAAACGTGGGGTGGAAGGCAGGCTCAGGCGGGTTGAGAGTGGAGGAGGACAAGGGCACAGAGGGACAGGTGCAGGTACAGGGGGCCTCCTGGGTCCTGCTCAGCCCTCATCCCCAGGCAGCTTCTCCCTGTTCAAAGCGTACAGTCATGCCCTTTGAGTTGCCTCTAGAATGAAGGCCACTCAGGACCCCAGCACTCTCTAGACAGCTAACCGGGCATTCAAGGTCAGCCTAACAATCATCAGCTGATGCCCCACTGTGTGTCTCCAATCACAGAAACACATCTGGGATTTCCCAAACAAGCCCTGTATTTTGCCATCTATGCACTTTTGCTATCTCCATTCCTTCTGCCTAGAACACCTTTCCTTTACATTTCCACTTGCAGAAGTCCTGCCTAACCTTCCTGGCCCAAGTGCTACCGTCATCAAGAACCTTCCTCAATCCCCCAATCCAAATGAACTTCCTTGCAAAGCACAAGGCTATGCATACAACATAGTTGTGTGCAACACAACACAACACAACACAACATAGTTGACCTTCTTCTTTGCTATCCACCTGTCCCACTGAAATACCTCCGGGCTGTGCCTCATTCTTCTTTTACGCCAACCGACCAACCTATCACAGTGATGGATCCATCCTGACATCACTGACCCCCCACCTGTGTGTCTGTCACTAGTAAACTATAGGTGGGCAGGCACGTCCAAGATTCTCTTCCCATAAATGAGAATGTGAAATCAAAGTCGAGGCCCTGCAAATGGGCCAGAACTAGGTCATTTGGGGGATGTTCTCTCAGTATCCTCACTCAGGTCCTGCACCTCTTGAGTCATAGCGCGAAGCCTCATCATTCTAGAACTCCTGTCTCCTACCCCAACACAGGTGGTCATGGTCCCTCCCCTTAGGAGCTCACTAATTTGTGTAGGAGTTAAGATCCACACAAAGAGAAGGTCCTTTCCTTTCTCAGGGAGCATGGAAATTCTACATGAGTGGTTTGTAAGCTACACTACATAAGGCAACAGGAGGAAGAGCTCACTTCAAGCTTGGGTGGTCATGGATGATTTTATGAAGGATGTTGGTGTCTATTCCATCTTGAAGGACTGGTGAAGGCTGTGGTCAGGGAAGAAGTGGAAGGCCCACCCAGATGAGGTCAGGATAATAAAGTAGAAGTCAGAATGCGGAACAGATCAGTTTGGCTGGAACAACCAATTTATGAGGGAAAACGAGGCGTAAGGCTAGAAAGATAGGCCAGCTTGGGGCAGGCCTTGAATACCCAGTAATGGGGAGCCACTGAAGGCTTCTGAGTAAGAGGTCCTGGTGAAGTATCTTTTTTAAGGTAGTTTAATAGGCTAGTCATATAGAAGGTATATTGGCTTGAAGAAGATATGATATTTTGAACAAATGTAAGATGTTCATTACAATAAAAATACCATAAGGTAATGGAAACAGAGTAGCCTAGAAGAAGTGAAATGAAGATGAGAAGACTGCAAAATAAAAAATCTGCCAAAGGTTTGTGTTCCTTGGGGACCAGGTGTCCCCTACCACCGGTGCCCTTTTACCTGAAGGACCAGAAAGAGATGCAGACTCTCAACTAAGCAAAGTCCTCTGCCAGGAGGCACCCAAAGCCCCGCTATGGTTTTATTGGTGGAAAACCAGGCAGTGGGTAAGAAACGTTGCTCACTCTGGTCATTTTCATTCAGGGACTAGCCAAAGTCCTCTTCTTATCTTCAGCCAATGTATTTTATTCAATGTGAAAGTCACTAAATTAATTTTTTTAACATGATAAGAGTAGCAATTGTCAATTTTAGAAGCACATATGCGAATTTCCCTGCACAGGAGAGAACATGAATCCCATTACTTAAAAATAGCAGTTGTGCTCACTTTCCCCCACATGCTAATTTTAATAAACTTACTCTAAAATTAGCCTGCCACTATGAAGATAGCTGCTCATCAAAAATGTTCCCAGGAAGCACTAAGCTTGCCTCGCAAGAGTTCAAGCGCTCCTAGGAAACTCTGAACAATGCGGAGCTCTAAGCAGAACTTGTCCTCTTCTCACCAGACTCAGTCACCCCCAACCCTCTGTCAGACCCATCACCACCACTCTCCAGCCACACTTCGAGGGTCATCTTGGACTCACGCTATTGCATCTTCCCGATCCAATTGGCTATGAAATCCTGTATGGGTCTTCCTTTAAAATCTGTCTCATAGCCATCCCTTTTTCTCTCTCTCCACTGATGCCATAACTCCTTATCACTTCATTTATTCAAATAGTCAAGCATTCACATATTCGACACTCACTGAGTACCTGCAAAGGGCAAGGTACAGTGTGAAGCGTTAAGGTCACAAATTAATAACATGTGGTCCCTACCCTCAAGGAGTTCAAGATCTTTTGGGCCCAGTGGAGAGAGAGAGAAGTCAAGGGTTTATCAAAGAACCATATGATAAGTGGTATGACCCAGGTGCAATAGAGGTAATTGGGAATATTGATGGTGACAGAGAAGAGACTAGATTACTGGTAGCTCATCTTCACTTGTCTTTCCCTGACTCCTGGGAGAGCTACCAAATTTGTCTTTATATTCCCGCTGCCTGGCACAGTGCCTTGTGAATGACAAAGGCTCGGTGATTACTGAGTTCAGTGGAAATGAATCTTTCCCAAGTACTTTCATCAACTTACACTCTAGCTAAAAAAACTTTCAGAGGCTATTACCAGCTACATTAGAGTACACCCTTCTGTCTTGCTTTTGAAGTTGTTCACCATCTGGTCTACCCTGGCTATCCAACCGCCATTTCTGCTATACCTCAACCCACTAGTTTCAGGCTTTATCTGGAGCATTTCCTCAAAGGCCAACCACCAGTCCAGTGCTCAGGCCTGCTTCCTGTCACCACCACCACGCTCTCTTCAGCCAAAGCGGAGGGACCCAGTTCTACTTCTTCTAAGAAGCTTTTCCCCACTTCTTCACCTTCACCAACTGCCTATATATGTATCTAAGATATATTGTTCATTATTTTGCACTATTTTTTTCATTTAGTATTATGAATGTGAATAATGCTTTGAAATATTAAATGGTACTCTATTTACCTTGCCTCAAATTCCTATAACTCCTACCCTGTTACTCTCCACATATCCCTCTCCCTTTTATTATTTATTTATTTATTTATTTTTAAAATAAATTTATTTATTTTATTTTTGGCTGCATTGGGCCTTCGTTGCTGCACGCGGGCTTTCTCTAGTTGCAGAGAGCGGGGGCTACCCTTCATTGCGGTGTGCAGACTTCTCATTGCAGTGGCTTCTCTTGTTGCAGAGCACGGGCTCTAGGCACACGGGCTTCAGTAGTTGTGGCATGCAGACTCAGCAGTTGTGGCTCGCGGGCTCTAGAGCACAGGCTCAGTAGTTGTGGTGCACAGGCTTAGTTGCTCCATGGCATGTGGGATCTTCCCGGACCAGAGCTCGAACCTGCGTCCCCTGCATTGGCGGGTGGATTCTTAACCACTGCTCCACCAGGGAAGCCCCTCTCTCTCCCTTTTAAAAGCCAGACATTTTGCCTTCTCCAAGGAAGAGAGTGCTCAGCAGAACACTGGTAGCAAAGTGACTGGCTTTTCAGTTTTGAAGGCCTTGTCCTTCACCAGAAGATACCAGAGCAAAGAAGAGTCTCCCCATAACTCCCTCCCCCATGACTCTCCAAAAGACTAGAAAAGATCTCCAAATTTGAGGAAAAGGCAGACAGAGTGCAAGGAAAGAGAGCCTGGTTATCATTGAATGTCTAAGAATGAACACTTTATCAGCCTGGTGTCAGGAGAGTGGAGTAAGGACAGTGGGACTGAGATGTAGGGGCCGTGGCTAGTTTTGACGGAAACCTGATGAGTTGGGGAATCAGAGAGGTAAAGAGTAAAGCTCTCTATAGTGATGACTGTCTTCAATATCCATTCCGCCCCTTTTTAAAGACTTAAGTTTACTGAGGTATAATTTACGTAGAGAAAAAAAATCACCCTTTTGAGGTGTACAGATCTATGGATTTTAACAAACTTATACAATCATGTAGCCATCAACTCAATCAAGGCATAGACTATGTCCATCACTCTAAAAAGCTCCCTCGTGTTCCCCTGCAGTCAATCTGTTCACTCAGTCCAGGCTCTGGCAACCACTGATTGGTTTTTCTGTCCTTTCCGTTGTGGCTTTTCAAGAATTTCATATAAGTGGAATCTTACAGTCAGTGCATTTGAGTCTCTGCCTGCTTTCACTTGACATGTTTCTGCATGCATCAGTAGTCTGTTCCATCTTAATGCTAAGCAGGATTCTATGATGTGGATGTAGCAATTTATCCACGTGCCAGTTAGTGGACACTGTTGTGTTTCCAGTTTTCAGCAATTATAAATAAAACTGCTATAAACATTCACATACAGGATTTTGTGTGGACACGTGTCTTCATTTCTCTTGGGTCAACACCTATGAGTAGGATTGCTGGGCTGTTGGGTTTAGTGTAGGTTTGACTTTATGAGAACTTGAAAAACTGTTTTCAAAAGTGGTTGTACCATTTTTTATTCCTCTAGCAACGTAGGAGACTTCCAGTCACTCTGCATCCTTATCAGCACTTGGTTTTCCCATTTTTTTCTTTCTGTGTCTGTTTTCCATTCTAACAGATTCGTTGTGGCATCTTATTGTGGCTTTAACTTACATTTTCCTTACGGCTGACGATGCTGCGTATCTGTTCATGTGCTTATTTACCATCTGAATCTCTTCTTTAGTGCAGTGTCTATTTAACTCTTTTGCCCATTTTTAAAATTAGATTGTTTTCTTACTATTGTTTTATGAGAGTTCTTTGTATATTCTGGATATAAGATATGTGTTCTGCACAAAATTTCTCATCTGTGGCTTGTCTTTTCATTTTTTTTAACAGAGTATTTCAAAGAGCAGACATTTTTTATTTTGATAAAGTCCAATTTATCCTTTTTTTCCCTTTATAAGTTTGTGTTTTTCCTGTCCTGTATACCTTTCTAACTTTTTAATAGAACCCTCCCAAATTTAAGTTGGGCATACCCAGCTTAAGATGACATTTCCTAGCCTCTCTTGCAGCTACATGTGGCCATGTGACTACACTCAGACAAATGGGATGCGAGAAGTGATACGTATAGCTCTCTAGTCATCCCTAATTAAAGAAAAGCCCTTTGCCCTGGACTTCCCCTTTCTCTCCTTCCCCTTTCCATGGACTGGGACAGAACATGGCAACAACCTAGCTTTAACTATACAGTTGAGGACCATCCCCTAAGAAACAGTAGAGAAACAAGATGGGAGAAACCTGGGTTCTTAAATGACTCATGGAGCAGGGCTGCTCTCCCAGCCTGGACCACCACACTATGACACGAAAGAGACCTAAATATCTACCTCACTGAAACCACTATATTTTGGGAGTAGGTATCTTTGTTAAGTGGCTTAGACTTTACCCTAAAAAATATACGCTTCTTTCTTAGGAAGTAAAAAATAATCCCCAATTCCCCAGTCCCAGCCTCGTGTGGTGTGGTGTGTCTATGCGGAAAATTGCACCATGGTTTCTCAAAGTTTCCCTCAGCTCAGGAGTGATTCAGAGACAGCAGAACACGACTGAATTCCCCCACCTTGGGCAAGGGAGCAAAGCCCCCCATGCCCAGAGTAGTGAAGTAGCAGTAGGTCACCTTGTTCTTCATTCACCCAAAGTAGCATGGGTCTGGTACAGACACCAAAGGGCCAGAAGAGGGGAACAAGGGCAGACACAACAGTGACTGACAGTGACCAATGACCAGATGCTAGACTGAAATGAGGAGAGTGTGGCTAAACAAAAACAGCCCAGACCAGTTGTGTGCCCCCTACCCCATCACCCCTGCCAGTGGCTGAGTACTGCTTACCACCCCTCGAACTCAAATACAAGTTCAGGCAGAGGTGCGATTCCAATCCAGATTACGTTCCCCCCCACCGCCTTACAAGGGGAGTTTGTAATCATAATTAAGGTGTTAGAGCAAAATAAAGTTTTCAGTTTGTGAACACCTGAGTTTGTGCCCTGAGCTCCACCCTCACTGTACTAATGTTTGCCGAACATTTACTGCTTGCCAGGAAGACAGCAAAACACGAACGAGCATGATTTCCCTGGATCCTCAAATTAGAGCACCTACGAGTAGGTGCTTTACGATCCTGTTTAAAGATGAGAAAAATGAGGCTCGGAGAAGTTGCATGGCACGGTGATTCTCTCAACACCCATTCCCCTTCTTCTGGCAATTGTTCCCACCCCCCGACCCACTCTCAGTCCATGTGGCCTGGGCAGGGCCCCGTGCACAACTGCAGGCCTGAGACAGGTCGCCGGGCTCCTGAGTAACTTCCTCCAGGGCAGGTGGGGGATCTAAGTGGGTGCAAAGGGAGTGATTCCTGGGGTTCTATGGGGTCTCCTGCAAAAGAGTTTCTGTCTTCCCCTCTGGACTTGAGCTTGAGAGGGTGGGAGGCTGAGACTGAAGTCAGGCCCCAAGCAGAGCCTAAGATGGAGAGAAAGCATCTGTTTGAGCACTGAATCCAGCTGTGCCCCACACCACCCCTATCTTGGAATGATTAGTCACGGCAGCTATGTTAGTTTGCTGGAGGCTGCTGTTACAAACTGCATAAACTGGGTGGCCTGAAACAATAGAAATTAATTTCTATTAGAACAATAGAAATTGTTTTCTGAAACAATAGAAATTAATTTCTGATAGTCCTGGAGGTCAGAGGCTCAAAATCAAAGTGTCGATAGGGCCAGGATCCCTAATAAGACTCTAGGGGAAGACCCTTCCTTGCCTCCTCCTAGCTTCTGGTAGCTGCCAGCCATCTTTGGCTTTCCTTGGCTTGTGGTAGCATAACTCCAATCTCTGCCTCTGTCATCACCCGGCCTTCCTTCCTCTGTGTCTTCACATCGTCTTCCCTTCGTGCACCTCTGCAGCCTAATTTCCCTCTTCTTATAAGGACACTGGTCATTGGATTAGGAACCCACTCAAATGACCTCATCTTGAGAACATCTGCAAGATTCTGTTTCCAAATAGGGTCATAGTCACAGGTATTGGGGGGAGGACGTTAGGACTTGAATATATCTTTTCGGGGACACAATTCAACCCACAATATCAGCTGATAAATTCCCTTTGAGCTGAACCTGCCTGGGTTGGGTTTTGCACCGAGAAAGAAGTACAGCCAAGACTTACTCTCAGTTCTCAGTCAACAAACAAGACCCAAAGCTGCGCCCTTATCCACAGGCTCAGACTGCAGGCCTGTTCAGCTTCCCTCCGCAAATGTCAGCGGCTCTACTTCGGGCAGAGGCCCAGGCTTAACCATCTTCTATATCTGCCTCCTAGTCACTCACTGCATACAGCATGCTCACGGAATACAGGACCGATTGCTATCTAATTAATTCACCAAAATTCAAGTAGTGAAACTGAATTAGTCATGGTTTATCACAGGGCAGTAGGCTGAGGATGACCAGGATTTTTATCTTAGAAATAAAGTTACGGATTGTCTGCACGACTGTGTTTCAAGATTTCCCCCTGATTTGAAAGATCACCTCAGGTGGTGATGAGAGGAATGCTTCCCCCTCCCCAGACATTTAATTTCCAGAATAGAACAGAAGCCACACCCCTTTTACATGCATGGCCATGTTTACTTTACGACCTGAGAGAAGGCTGTAATTTCAGCTTGTTACGCTAAAAATGTGAAAATAAAACTGATTTCTATAGGATCATTTAAATGAAAACTGCTTCCTAGAGGCAAGCCGAGGAAGCAAACTGATTGAAAGAGAGCACAGGGCTCTGGGCAGGAAGGGCCATGGAGTGTGGACCCAGGGTGGGAGGTAGAACCGGGGACTTCTGTAGAAACAGACTGGAGTCCATTTGACCCAGGTCACATGTGTGGTGATGCCTTCCCCAGTTCCTTCCACTGGCTTCCAAAGTCACTTTCAAACGCCACTAGCCACAGACCATTCTCTTCCTTGAATCCTACTTGCCTAGGGCCAACACGATTTCTCCACGCCCACGGAAGCCCAGGCAACTGACCTTGAGTGTGCAGGGGAATCCCCTGGTGAGCTCCCTTTGCAACAAAAGTAGATTTGGGGCTACACCCCCAGGCACTTTCATGAAGTAAGGGAATTCGTTTCCTGTGGTTGCCACAGCAAATCACTACAAACTGGGCAGCCTGTAACACAGAAATGTATTCTCTCACAGTTGTGGAGGCCAGAAGTCCAAAATCAAGGTGTCAGCAGGATTGGTTCCTTCCGCAGGCTCTGAGGGAGAATCTATTCCAAGTCTCTCCCAGCTTCTGGTGGCTGCTGGCAACCCTTGGCATCCCTTGGCTGCCCATCTCCAGTTTCTGCCTCTTCACATGGACTTCCTCTCTGTGTGTCTCTGCTTCCCCATAGGCTTCTCCCTTGTATCTCTGTGTCTCAAATCTATCTCTACTTTCTCATAAGAACACTAATCATTAGATTTAGGGCCCATCCTAAATCCAGGATGATCTCATTTTGAGTTCCTTAGCTTGATTATATCTGCAAAGACCCTGTTTCCAAATAAGGGCTTATTATAGCTACTGGGACGTTAGGACTTAGATGTATCCATGGGGGGAAGAACACAATTCAGTGCACTACTGTGGATTTGAGGAGAGACCCAGAAACTTGTATTTTTTCCCCCAAATGCCAAGTGACTCTTTTTACTCTTTGCTCCCAAAATGACTCTGATGATCTGTAAATCGTCCTCTGAGCAACAATGATCCAGTTGCTGAGGATTCAAAGATGAATAAGACATAGACCCCTCCTTTGAGAATCTGCTGTCTAGGGGAAGATACACACAGATGAACTGGTGATTAAGATACAAACTGTGGGGCTTCCCTGGTGGCACAGTGGTTGAGAGTCCGCCTGCCGATGCAGGGGACACGGGTTCGTGCCCCGGTCCGGGAAGATCCCACATGCTGCAGAGCGGCTGGGCCCGTGAGCCATGGCCGCTGAGCCTGCGCGTCCGGAGCCTGTGCTCCGCAACGGGAGAGGCCACAACAGTGAGAGGCCCGCGTACCGCAAAAAAAAAAAAAAAAAAAAAAAAGATACAAAGTGTGGCCTAATGATCCCAAGCTCTGGAGTCAAGCACCAGGGTTCAACTTCTGCCCCCTCCAGATGTGAGGCTCTGAGCGAGTTCCTTAGCATGTTTGGGCCACAGTTTCCTTATCTGTAAGATAAGAAATAATTCCTACCTTATACCATTGTGAGTATGAGGCTGTGTAAATGTTAAATATGAAGGATGGACTTGAGGAATGGCCGTTAGCTCTTATGAAGGTGGGAAGCGCCTTGCATTCATTTTCACATCCCACAGCCCCGAGCTGTGTGCCCTCTGCGTCCTAAGCTTTAATGAATGTCTGAAGGCAAGACAGCATTACTCTGGAGATACAGAGCTGGGATAGGCAGGACAACTACGGAAAGACCCATATCCAGATCTTGACTTATTCTACAAGCATTTTTTGAGCACCTGCTGCGTATGGAGCTCAGCGTGTAGGCACCTGGGACAAAGCCAAATAAAATACACAGCCTAGTGGGGAGACCATTAGACTGCAATACTGTGTGGTCAGGGCAAGACAGAGGCACCCTCGGTCCAGGGACAGCCATGCCAATAAGAACTTCCTTCTTTGGTTTCCCATCCTTCCCAGTCCACCCTTTAGGATTCTCTTAGTGTTTATGGTGTGACTCTCCTTCCACACTATACCATATGCTTCAGGAGTTCTTTGAGGGCAGAAGGGGTCATCTGTCTTCCTGGCCATTGTATCCCAAAATACCGAGCAATGTACCTGACTCCTAATAGGCATTCGACAAGTATTTGCTGGAGTAGTGAACATTCTGCTATTTCAGAGCCCAGCACTGGACTTCCATGAAGAACCACCTCCAGCCTCCTTGACCACTGGGTATGATTCTTGACGAGCCAAGAGAAAAGATCCCCAGAGGATCTGTCCCTTAACATAAAGCCTGACAGAGGAGATGGGGACAGGCTGCATGACAACATATCATAATACTGTCCAGTTATTACATACAGATCAAGAGGGAACAAACTGAACTTGGGGAGAAGCTGTGACAGTCCATTCCCCATTCCCCTTCAGAAATACAACGCTTTGCATACACTGGACATTAAGTACTGTTATCAGACTGACCTGGAGGCCCAGGAAATGGTGAAAGGAGAAAGACGGTACAACGTTTCCCTTCCAGCACCCAACGTGGGAAGGAAGCCAGCAAACCATTACACCCTGCATTGTGCGTATAGAAGTAAGAAAACGGAGGCCCAAGCTGGCCTTGGGGACGGGGATGGTTCTCAGGAGGGAGAGAATGGAGAATTTCCGGGGCGTGGTCGGCACAGCTGGGTAAGTGGCTAACGCCATCACAAATGGTGGTTAAGTCAGGACGAACAATTTACCTGTGAGGGGGAGACACCAGCACTCTCTCTCACCTGGAGAAGTCAGGCAGCCCCTCCCAGGCCAAACCATTCTTAGGGTGGGCTGAAGAGGGAATAGCATAGGAGTCCAAAAGCCGACCCCAGGGGTGTTTCTGACAAAATCGCTGGGCCGGGGGGCGGGGGTGGGGGGGAAGGCACGGTATTCTCTGCTTCCACAAATCGAATGACTTCTGCACCAGTGTTTCACTCCTTTGATAAACGGCGCGCCACCTTACACACAGAAGGCCCACGGTAAACGTGTTGACTTAATTGAATAACTGAATGAACGAAGGCTACGGAGGACCCTATGGAACTCCCCTCCCCCACAAAGCTCCGCTGCAGGTGATTCCACCTGGCCCGGCCGTGGCCCCAGAACCCGGATTTCCCCCTGGCACCACCTTTCCGCTTCAGCACTGGGCGTCCAATCGCTTGGCTCCAAAACAGCGGCAACCGAGAAGGCAGGTGGGGCTTGGCTCCCACTCCCGGATCCCCGCTCTCCTCTCGCCAATCCAGTGCCCAGCCCTGCCCGGAGGGAAGGCCCCTCCCCAAAGGCTGGCACCAGCTGGCCTGGAAGAAAGTGGCGCCCGGGCAGACCGCAAAGGGCGGGAGGAACGGCGCACCTGGAGGGGCGCATGAGAGCAGCCAGCCGAGGCCGCGGGGTGCGCGTCCCCCGCGAGTCCCCGCCCGGCTCGGCCACCCGGGGGGCGCGGGCTCGGGGCTGGGGACCGCTCGGTCCGGCCCATCCCGCCCGGCCGGCGCCTCGGCCTCACCTCGCTCACCAGCCCCTGCCAGTCGCTCTCGGTCCGGTCGCCGTTCATGGCCTCCTCCTCCAGGCACGGGCCGGCCTCATGGACGCCACCCTCCTCCTCTGCGCCCTCCTCCTCCCGCCGCGCCGCCGCCGTCGCCTCCTCCACCCGGGCCCCGCGCGGCCCCGAGAGGGCCCGGCGCCTCCAAGCCGCCGCGCCGCCGCCTCCTGCGGCCGCCCGCGCTGTTGACTCAACGTCAGCCTCCGCGGGAGGAAGGGGAGGAGGAGCCGCGGTCGGTGCCGGGCCGCAGCCGGAGCCGAGCCGGCCTAGGAGAGCGCCACGAAGCCCCTGGGCCCCGCGCAGCCCCCGGACCCCGCGCTCGTGGCGGCCGAGCTGCTGACCGCAGGATTACTGCTCTCCCGGCGGGAGGCGGCTCCGCGTCCCCCACTAGAAGTAAATCCCCAAAGCCAGCCATTCCCTGACCACTATCACGGCTCTCACCTGGGCAGAGGGTTGCTTCCCTCTCGGATGAATGTTGGGTACAGGGCCTGGCACACAGTAGGTACCCTACAAATATTTGCTGAACCTGTGGATGAATGAACCACACGTTCTTACATATTTAACATGGTTTTTTAAGCTACTAATGTTTATTTCTATTTCTTAAATCATCACCTGTCATAAATAAAAACATTGAAAATAAAACGATAATGAATTCTAAATAGGACCGAAAGCTCTGAGTGTGATGCTTAACATGGGTCAAGAGAGGTGTTGAAGACGTATTAGCATCAAACTGAGACTTTCTCCTAAGAGGAAGGGCTAAAAGGGAATTACATTACAGAGGACAGGGGAATCTTCACACGTGAGTCAATATTATTCAAGGTGGTTTTCCCCAGCCACCTAAAATCCTGTCCTGAACCACTACCAGTAGTGAGCTTTCCATACTTGCAGAAGTGCTGCCTGTAGAGATGAGCATGTAGGTTGAGAAGTTGTGAACCCATTTTAGTTGTGGACACATCGCAACCAACATCTATTTGTTTTAGTCCCTGTTGATCCTGAATCGATCCTGCAGGATGGATGTTACCTCCATTTATGAGAAAAGGTGGAGAAACAGAGACTCAACTAGGACTCCTAGCTCCCCGAGACACTTCCCAGCCTCTTGGAAACCTGAAAATGAAGTATTACCCCTGGGAGTTGGAAATATTGCATTCTATTGTTGGCCTTGTTTTATTGGCTGTTTGCAAAATGATGTCCATAATTCCCATGTCGCACCCACTGTCTTTGACTCTAGGCTCAGCCATGTGACTTGCTCTGGCTAACGTGATGTTTGCAAGTGTGCTACACGAAGAGGCTTGTAAAATACCTGTGCAGTAGGGCTTATTCTTGCTTACGCTCTTAGGAACCTCTGATCACCACCATAGAAACAAGCCCAGAAGAGCTTGCTGGATGATGAAGGACTCATGGCCAACAACCAGCCAACTGCCACATGTGAATGAGGCCACTGACCCCCAGCGGCCACAGATGCCTGCATTAGTCCAGCTGAGGTCAGCAGAAGAACTACCCAGCTGACCCTTGCCCAATTCGCTGACCTACAGAGCACGTGCTAAATACGCTGTTGTCGTTTTAAGCCCCTAAGTTTTGGGGTGGTTTACTATATAGCAATAGATAACTGATATAAGTGGTGACACCACTAATGAGGAGCCTGGATGGCCTGAACTCTCTCTGGAAGCCCTGGCATCATGACCTGTTGGGTCCTCATCTAAAGAAGATTCTACAGCAGATTCTGGCAGACCAGGGGCTACAGGAAGGAGCCAGTCTAGTAGGTAGCACTTTTATTCAGTGCCTATTGTGTACAAATCCTGAACACATTCAATAGCATTGCAGACCACGGTCCCTGTCCTAGAGGATTTGCAAGGCTTACCATTAAAGTTTTGCAAACAAGTGCTCTAGGGAACAAGAGAAAAAGAAGGGGCTAGAATACAGCCAATGTTTCTGGTATTCTGACCAGCTGGGCCACCTAATCCATTCTTTGTAATCCAAGAGGGTGGAAAGAAGGTCATCCCTGAGTTGAATGTCTAGGGTTAACTCAGCACCAAACACTTGTTCCTAACAGCCTGATCGATGTCTCATGCTAAGAAGAAAGGTACTGTCTGCCAATATATTGCCCTCTGGCAAACCATCTGGTTTCATTCCAACCTGTCAATGAGATAGACTTTAGGAAGAGTGGGCATAACTTGGTCCATCTGCCTTCCACTGCCTCGAGGTCTGCGCCTTGCTCTCGGCTGGCATTCAGGTGGGACAGCAGCCCGCCCCTTCTAGTTACTATGTTTAGCTGAGGCTTTCAGTACTGCTGTGGCTTTGGAGCCTTCACTGGTATTTCAGGCCGCAGGACAATCAGCAAGCTGTTGGGAGCCAAGGGACCTTCACGAGAGGGATCATGTACCTTTGCGACAACTCTCTGGACGACTTTTTGCACCTGCTTGCTTTCCTTCTCTGAAGTAAGTCAGCCAGTTATTAAGGTGTTTAAAAATAAAACTGGGGAGGAAAATCAAAGAGCGGCAAGGCTCTACCCTCCCCAGTGTGTGGAGAAACTTTCAACTCAAGTTGAAACGGCACCTCCAGTTGCCTGGGTTTCCCTTAGAGGTTTCATGCCCCAAGTGCCAGGTCAAACCTGCTTAGCTTGTGAGATGTGATGAAATCACAAACCACGGCAATGTAGCTGTGAACAATTCTTTTTTATCTCTTTTCATTTACGTAGCCTGACATTGAGTAATAATAATAATTAAACGCAGTTTAAGCTTTCAGGCACCTATACCAGAAGGCCTCTAGACACCTCATCAACAGCAGCCCAGGCTGACAGAAACGAAGCTAATACTATTGTGGTTTACATTTTTCAGAGGAAAAAATAAAACTGCTCATCAACTGTCCTCACCTCTGATAAAAGCAGTACATTAAATGTTCCATCCCACAGTCCATGTGCATGGGACCAGTTTAAAACCAGGGGCCCTGGTCTTAAATTTGCTAACCTGACACTAACTGTTGAAACATTGTTTTCAGCCTCTATTTTCACATCCCCTTAACTCTCTGACAAATCTCTAGGGACCCAATTTTTCTTATATATATATTCAGAGCCCCAGGGCCAATTCTATCAATATTTATTTGCACGTGTAGTTAGAAGAAAGTGCTTAGGTGCTTTTGAGCGATGCTTTAAACTTTCAAAAGTTTGGGAGGGTTTTAGATGTGGAAACTCCAAAATAGCTTAATCTAAGAAATTGAACTAGCAGATACTGATGAAAACAAAACAAAACAAATCTCTGGAGAGACTGGGAAAGAAAGGATGGCTTGAAGTTATTGTTAGAAACGTAGCCTCTCCTTACGGGTTCTCTATCGACTTGCAAGATAACTTTGGCTAAGTTTCAGCAGCCTCAGACACACGGGAAAGCCCTAAAGCTTTTGATACAACTTCTCCAGACAGCATTTTCAGTTCAAATTCTGGCCGCCCAAGCCAGGATGTCAGCATTCTCATTAAAGGAAACTGAGCAAATCTCCAGTAGAGATTTTTGGCTCAGCTTTTCTCTGAAATGTACAATTGGGGCAATATTTATGGCCATTCATTTCTCCAGTCACTTTTCTCCTGCCTGAATTAGGAAACCCAATCTGATGAGCCTGGGAAGAAAATGATTCTTAATGACTGTGGTTTATAGTGGTGTGTGTGTGTGTGTGTGTGTGTATGTTTAATGTATATATTAATTAGCTCTATATGAGCCAAGATCCTCAATTCTTTATCTTGTCAAGGGAGGGCCGTTTTGACAGGTCCTGCCAGGAGTCCCTATGACCGGGTTGCTAAATGGCTTCCTTTGTTCGTGACTTTAACCCAGGGCAGGGAACTGCAGGTCCCAGTGTGCACTGCAGTCAGGCCTCCTGCAGAGCCCTGAGACCTGAGGTCCTCTGGGCCACTGGCCTCAATTCTGTAAAAGGTAAGCCTCTTCCCTTCCTTTCTTTTCCCCTACCTGGGGATACTCTGCAAAGGGCCTCATCCATCATTTCCCTACCAGGGCCCGCAGCCACACACCAGACAGACAGACAGACAGGGGATTCTGGCTGGGTTCCTGACTCAGAGCATTCTCTGTCTCTTAGCCCCCTGAACTCCTGGCCCGTCTCTGTGCTGTCACCAAGCCCTCCCTGCCCAGCAGCAAACAATCAGTTGCATGCTACTCCTCCCGACCCTGCCCCCCAGCCCAGCCAGCTGCCAATCAGCCGGGCAGCAGCGGGTGGCAGGAAGTTCCACTCCCCGCTGAATCTCTTCCGAGGTGCTCAAAATGACTGAGTGGGGCTGATGATGGCCTGTGGACCCACAATTGCCATCCCCGGAAGGGGCGGAGCGTGATTGACTGGAGCGTTGAGGGCAGGAGGCTGGGGACCGGCGGAGGCAGACTGGCAGCTTTTTTCTCTACCTGTGGAAGGGTCCCGACAAGGGGGAGGAAGATGTCAGGAGGAAAGGGCCCTGAGCTGGAGAAGAAAAGGAAGAAAAGGAGAGACAGAGGTAGATGCAGGGCTTGCGCTCCGGATAAGAGGCCAAGAAATCAACTAGAGAAATCAATTAGAGATGATCATACTAAGTGAAGTCAGTCAGAAAGAGAAAGACAAATACCATATGATATCACTTTTATGTGGAATCTGAAATATGGCACAAAGGAACCTACCTACCAAGCAGAAAGAGACTCACAGACACAGAGAACAGATTTGTGGTTGCCAAGGGGGGTGGCGGAGGGATGGACTGGAGTTTGGGGTTAGTAGATGCAAACTATTGCATATAGAATGGATAGACAACAAGGTCCTGCTGTATAGCACAGGGAACTATATTCAATGTCCTGGGATGAGCCATAATGGAAAAGAATATAAAAAAGAATGTATATATGTATTAAAAAAAAAACAACCCACAAGAGAAGAGTGGAAAACATTGGACACAGCAGTGGATGGGGGTAAATCCAACCCTGGCCCATGGGGGGAGTGGAGTGAGCTGTAGCCCAAGGAAGCAGTTAAATGGAAAAGAGACAGGGAAAGTGAGTCTGCTCTCAGATTATTCAAATTTGTTGTACTTATTGATAATGTATTTCATTTCTTCTGCATGGGGGGCTATGATTCAGCACAAATTTGATGTAAATTTATGGAAATGGAAATGCAGAGAGCGGCTGCAGGCCCTGCTGCTGGCGGATTAGCAGCTCGGCCTTCACCCAGGTGGAGGTTACCACTCTCTGGACTTGGGGAGCTGAAAATAGAAACGTCTGACTTGGGGGCCACTGGCCTCTCCTACAGGCCAAGAGAGGGACTGACCCTGTCGCTCTGCAAGGCTTAGTTAAAAAAAAAAAAAAAAAAAAAGGCTAATGACTGTCTAAAATAGTATCACCTACACTGTCTTCTTATCTGATTTTTGTCTCAGGGTGGGGGGAAGAATTTTTACCCAGTAGAGATGAGCAGGCTTATTCCAATGAAAGGGAGGAAAACAAAGAAGAGAATTAACATTATCTAGGACCAACTGTGCACAGAGCTCGCTAGTGAAGTGACACAAGTGTTTTTCCTCCTGTACTGTGGAAGAATCAGGGGCCTGGGGTTAAAAAAAGAAAAAGAAAAAAAAGAAAGAAAGAAAACAATTTGCTAGAGAGGGTGAAAAGGTGGCATTCCATACAAATGGATGGAGCTGGTCAAATATTTATTGTCCATTAGGCTGTCCTTCGGAATGCTGGATGTTGATTTCTATCTTTCCCCCTCATACCAGGTCATGGCATTTGTCTAATGATGTGCCTCTCCCAGTGGGTAGCAGCCTCTCTGGCTTGGCCGTGACCCTGACAGCCAAGAGAACTTTTCACAGCTTAGGAATAGCTTCTCTGAGCCAGACCTTACTCTGCAACTTGCAGTTGCAATGAGACAAGAAATTCAAGAGACCAAGATACAAAGCCAGGCCAAATGGTTTTAGAGCCCCTTCATTCCCGTTAGAGAGAAAGTTTACTGGCACTGGTTCTTGCTTTCCACCAAAGCAGGGATTCCTTTCACTATCCAAACAGTTGTGAGGTCCCGAGCTGCCGTGCTGAGCTGGTCTGGGGGCAGACAGAGGCGTTTGCCTACAGCCCACAGCCATGGTTTGTGGGTGTATTTGAGCAAATGTTTCCAAGGATGGCAGTGATCTGCTCACTTGGATTACATCCACGGGGTAGAAACTGTCAGCCCTTGGTGACACTGTTTATAATGCTTTGACCTCATTCAGTCACCAAAGGGCAAATTTCTCTTTGTTCTCTAACAGGAACACAACATGGCAAGTAAACATGATGTCTAAAGAGAGACCGTCAACAAGGGCATTTACGAGCTATCATGCCCCTGCTGTTTCACTGAGCAGTTTACCTCTGGGGAGAGAGGCACATATATGCCCCTTATATGCCCACATGTGACACAACGATTGCCGTTTATTAACGCTGTTTGTTCCCACGAGACAGGAAAAATAATCTTAAGGTGATACAAGTGAGCCTGAGGAGGGTCTCCTTTAACATGCAGGGTTGTTTATTCACGTGACAAACATTTCTTGAGCTTGTCCTAAATGCTGAGCTAGTCAGTGGGGATGACGACGAGGCTAAGACCCACTCCAGCCTCGAGGCTCCTAGTCTAGTAGCTGAGTTCCCCGAGCAGCTGAACACTGCAGAACATGGAGAAGTATTCCAGAATTGGACCCTTCAACTATGGTACATCATATAGTCAGCATCTTCAGGGACTGGGAATGAACCATGAAACCAGGTTCATTTGGTATGCTTATAATGGTTAAAATGGCAAGTTTTATATTATATATATTTTACCATAATAAAAAAAAGTTTAAAAAATACTTGAAAAAATAAAAAAAACACAAAAAAGAAAAACCAGGTCCATTTGGCAAGCTGGGAGAGGGCAAGATCAAAGGTGACACAGACCCATAAAGCATGAGTTGGTGAGTTTACTCATCAAGTCCCAGAACATTTGAAAAAGAAGAAGCAGTGACCCCTTTCCAAGGTTAAGGAAAGTTTTAAGTGGACAAAAAATACTTTCAAAAGGGAGCAGTGGGTTGGAGCAGTGACCCTGGGAGCTGGGGTATCTTCATCTCTCTGTGACTTAACTGTACAATGAGCAGATCAAGCCAGATGACCTTGAAGGTCTATGACTCCACGAAATTAAGCCTAATTTTACATTTGGGTGGAACTCTGTACAAAAGGGTAGTGAAGGTACTGTTAATATCATCGAAGAAAGATTACAGCACCATAAAGTGTTACAAAGACAAGGAATCTTAGATAGCTGGACCCCTTACTATACAAGAGAAGAAGTAGAGGCCCAGAGTGATAAAACACTGTGCCCAAGGTCACAGAGCTTGTTAGGGACAGAGCTGTGGCCAGAGTCCAGAACTTCCAATTCCCATGCCCTGGCTGCTTCACGATGCCCTGAAGCTTGAGGTTCCTGAAGAGCAGGATTCTGGTTATCTATTACTATGCAACAAACGATAACAGGTGCTTAATAAGTGTGTTTTGAGCTCTATTTAAATACCATTCTTCTCAGTAATAATGTAAACTAGCATTTATTGAGCAATTACCATATTCCAGGCACTTTGCTAAATACTTGACGTGTGTCACCTCGTCTGATCTTCACAAAACTGTATAATTATCTGTAATTATCCCAGGCCTGATATTCAGTAGGTAAAAGCCAGGAAGGCCTTATTAGTTGTCGAAATTGTAAAATACTTCCATATGAGTTGGTAAATAACAGCTGCTCTGTGCCCCTGAAATAAACCACTGACCTTTATACCTCCCCACTGAACACCCCAGACCAAGAGGGACCCAGGTGGGCACAGCCAAGGGGGAATCCCCATCACGTCTGAAGCCCTGTATGCCTCCCCCACCTTGGCTCCCATCCCCGCGTGTCTCCCTGTTCTAAGCTGACCGCATGCTGAAGGGGTAGACAGAGCTTGGTGGTTGTGTTGGTGCCTCAGCAGGTAAGTGCTTGGTGCCCATCCAACCAAGAATCTTCAAGAGTGAATGGATGGATGGATGGATCTTCAAGAACTAATGTGCTGGAGGCCCTGTGGCCACTTATGGGATTGGCAGCCTCTACAGAGTGCTTTATGGGCCGTTAGGTATTTTGAATATCACTCTTGATTACCTGCATTTGATAGAAAAAGAAGCTGAGAATTCTAAAGAGTTTTTAAATGACTTGACCAAAGTCACACAGCTAGCGAGAGGTGGACCCAGGACTAAATGCCTTCTAGCACCACGTGCTCTGCTATTGTACTAAGCTACTATCTTAGTATTTTAGGGCTGCTCTAACAAAGGACCACAGACTGGGTGGCTTTAACAACAGAGCTTTATTGTCTAGCAGACCTGGAGGCTGGAAGTGTGAAATCAAAGTCAACTGTGTTGGTTCCTTCCGAGGACTGTTAGGGAAAGATCTGTTCCAGGCCTCCCTCCTTGGCTTTGGAGGCCATTCCCTCCCTATGTCTCTTCACATCGTCTTCCTTCCACGCCTGTCTGTCTCTGTGTCCAAAATTTTCCTTTTCACAAGGACACCAGTCATATTGGATTAGGAGCCCACCCTACTCCAGTATGACCCTATCTTAACTAATTACAGTTGCAATGACCCTATTTCCAAATAAGGTCACATTCTGAGGTACTGCGGATTAGGACTTCAAACATAGGAATTTGGGGGGAGGAACACAATTTTTTTTTTTAATGCAACTTCCTCATCTTTGTGTAACAAAGTTAATTAGGTGTCTACATAAATTATCTGGAGAAAGTCCATGATGGATAGGTCAACTAGCTCCCCAATCCATGCTTCACCATTGCCAAGGCCCCCTTTACTTCAATCAGAAGTAGTGTGAATTGATACTGACTCAGCGACTTTTGCCCTTCTCCCCATGCAGTCCATATCTTTCCATTATGCCAACCCCTTCTGATGTCCAGTTGAAGGCTCTGAGATGAGGTGTTCTTTGCTCATTTTTATTCTTTTTCACGCTATTTCAATGTCCTTGGGCTCATGGCTGTTTCTGCAATCACTGCCGGATGCATGAGGTTAGTACTTGTCCCTTCAGCCATTCAGTGAACTCTGCAGCTCGAGAGACCCTGGAACTGCAGTTCATGTACAATGAGCCCCTTCTTAGTCTCAATGAGTTACTGCAAAGGCCTTTCCCAGGAAGTGCTATCTGAAACTCTTTTGTCACTGAGAGCTTTAGTTCTACTCTCTGTATGTGAGAGGGTGGTCTGGTCTGCTTTCGTACATGCCTTTGAAACAGACAGTAACCTTGGTTTCAGATGCAGTGTCCTCGGACTGGGAAACTCATTGGACCAAAAATGTCTACAACTTATTTTTCCCCTTAGATTTTCTTTTTTGTATTGATTTTCCATTTTTAGCACAAGATTGATCACCAGCAAAATACCAATTTACATACAGATTCTGCTAAACTCAGCATCCTATATACTTGGGACTTTTTCATCCATAAACCAATTTTTTAAAGAGAGAGATTCTATTATCAGAAGTATCCCTGACGACAGTCAAGATGGCCCTTAGAGAGCAAACTCGGGAGGCCCATAGCCTGGTAGGAGTGAGCTCAGCTGATTTGTGAGCATAATTAACCATGAAGCCAAGGTCGTAAC
The DNA here is from genome assembly GCF_951394435.1 of Stenella coeruleoalba. Lineage (NCBI taxonomy): Eukaryota > Metazoa > Chordata > Mammalia > Artiodactyla > Delphinidae > Stenella > Stenella coeruleoalba. The sequence goes on from NC_137149.1 coordinate 51,144,520, forward strand.
TTGATACCCATATGGGCAGTTTCATCTTTTGCTTACTTCTCTGACCACAAGCCTAAACTGCAAAACTTGATCAGCTATCTCACAAGTTCATTCAATAAAATTCAACAAATACTCTTTGAGTACCTACTATGTGCACAGTTTAGAAACTGGGAATAGAGCAAGAAACAAGAAGGACATGAGCCTTGTCCCTATGATGTCTACAATGTCATGGTGAAGCAAATATCAAACAGAGGATTATTTAAGTAGCAAGGTGATAAGTGCTGTGAAAGAAAAATACAGGGATGCTTTGAGAGAACATGATAGGGAATCTAAGTTAAGTGTCATTTAAAGCAAGACCTTGGGGGTGTGTAAAAGTTAGCTAGGCAAGAGGATGTGCCAACCATGCAGAGACAACAACACGAGAACAAAAGAACTTCATGCCGTTGGCTTAACCAAAGAGCAGGGAAGTGAGTGACAGGCGATCTGGCTGGAGGGAGGACCAGAGCCTTAGCCATGTTAAGGAAGTTGGAATTTGTCCCACAAGCACTGGGAGTCCTTGAAGGGTATATTAGGATTAAAGTGAAGCTTCAGTCACAGAGACCCAAATATATGGTGGGTTGAATAAGAAAGAATTTAATTTCTCCTGCACATGACAGGCTGGCAGGCAGCCCTGCTCCCAAAGCTGTTCAGGGTCCTGGGTTCCTTACATGTTATGGTTCTTCCTTCACCTAGGACACCATCCTCAAGTGCAGGTTTGAAGCTGAGTTGCTGGTCTAACTGTGCTCCAGCTTGTGGGAAGGGAAAAAAGTCCAGGGCCTGTGATTTTTTTCTAAGCAAGTGAGAGGGAAGTGGTAGATATCCATTCTACTCATGTTCCCTCAATGAGAACTTAGAATCGTGGTCACATACCACTGTAAAGGAGCCTGGGAAATAACAGAGGGGTCTTGTGACCATAAAGAAGAAAACAGATTTGGGGTGAGGGGAACAGCCAGCAACCTGACCCAAAGGCTTTTAAGTGATAAGATCAGATTTTCAAGTTCTTGTAACTGAAAAAGGATCTTGCAAGTCATGTAGACCAAATTCTTCAAATTACAGATGTGAAAACAAAATGAGGTCAGGGCTCTCTTGCAGCAGTCAGTGTTGCTGCAAGACAAACCATCCCAAACTTAGTGATGTAAAACATGTCACTATGTTCACGGATTCCATGTTCAGAGATTCAGAAAGGGCACAGCAGGGCCAGCTTGTTCTCCTCTGTGATGCCTGGGGTCTCAGCTGGAGAGATTCAAAGGCAGAGTGACTCAACAGTGGGTCAGGAATCATCTGAAGGCTCATTCTTTTGCATGCCTGAGTCTTAGTCCTCTAAGACTAAGTCCTCTAGTCTTAGAGTCTTACAGGACTCTAAGACTGTTGACCAGAGCGCCTACATGTGATCTCTCTGTGTAGATTTTCTTTATCACAGCACGGCAGCCTCAGGGTGGAGATTTCTCACATGGGGCTGTGGAGTTGCAAGGATGACTATTCCAGCAAACATGGTGGAAATACAGTGACCACACCCACTGGCCGCAATGCCCATTGCCCATGCAAAATGAATCACCTCTCTCCCAAGATGCACAAAGTCGTATCCCATTATTGCATCAGTTGTATAAGTCCAGAATCTCATCTTAAAAGTCATGAAAAGTCATGTCCAAGTGTGGATGATGCTCCTCAGGTACAGTTTTTAAGTCAATCTCCTTAAGTACCAATCCTCTTAAACTGTACATCTATGAACTAAAGAGATGAGTTGTCTCTCCCACATACAAGCAGCAGACAAGAGTAGGACAGGTGTTGTATAGCTGCTGTCAACATTCCCATTCAAAAGTAGGGAAAACAGAAGGCATCAGTGGTCACTGGTCCATAACAATTCTGAAATCTGGGCTCATATCAGGACTTAGCTCTACTCTCTGGGTTTTTCTTTGTGGCTCTTGGTTCTGCCCTCTGAGCTATCCCTCCTTTTCCATAAGGAATGACCTGTGCGTGAATTTGAATAGCCTTTTCAGCCTGCTTCTTGTCCTTAAAAGATTGGGAGTCAAAAAAACCTCTCTTCATTTTATACTGTCTCTATTCCTTTCAGTCAAAGTTGCATAGTTTAAAAAAAACTTCGTGGGTTTTTTTGTATCAAATATATAATTTGTATGTGTGTATCAATATGTAATGTACTGCATTAGACAAAACCACATTTACAAATCTCTTTTAGTCAGGCCCTTCTCTCTCGGGCCCTTGTGTGACTATTGTGAGACAATACCCTCAAGATTCTTAGAAGTTATTTTTTAATGAAGAAGTTCTACAAGATACACAGTAAGATCCTTAGAAGGACTTTTATCTTCCTGGCAGAATCTCTGAGGTAGCACCTTAGATCTTTCTGAGATTTAAACAAAGGATCTTACAGCCACATCTTGAATCTATATTGTCCCAGAAGCCACTTCTTACTTTGAGATACTTTCTAGCTGAAGAGACTATTCTGGGACCTCTATATAGTCTCCAAATTACACTTGAAAACTTAAGAATTTATTCTTTAGCCTATCTCACTCCTCTCTCATTTTGTTATCATCAACTAGAAGAAGTCAGGCAGCACCCTCAGTACGCTGCCTGGAAGTCAATTTACTAGATATACTTTTTACTTTATACATTATCACAGGGAACAGTTTTGCTGAAATTCTTCCACTACATAACAAGGATCTCCTTTCCTTCAGTTTCTGATAACATGTCCCTCATTTTCCTTTAAACCCTCATCAGTGCTCTCCTTGAGGCCCTTCCAGCTTGCCCTAACTGCCTTCACAAGGGGCTCCTGGGACCCATCTGCCACTGGGTCCCAAAGCTAATGCCACAGATTTTAGTTTTTTGTTACAGTAGCCCCCATTTCCAGATTCCAAATTTTCTGTTTCTATTGATGCCAATTCTATTCCTATTACTTCCAAATTTAGTGGCATAAAATACTATGCCAACAGATAATTTGAGTCAGGAATTCAGAAAGGGCATGGCAGGGATAGCTTGTCTCCTGCATGTCTGGAGCCCTAACTGGAAATACTTGAAGGTTGGGAGTTACTCCATGACTGGGAGTTTGTATCATCTGCAGACTTCTTCAATCATATGTCTGTCACCTGGGCTGGAAGAACTCAAAGACCAGGACTTTTTTTTTTTTTTTTTTTTTTTTTGCGGTACACGGGCCTCTCACTGTTGTGGCCTCTCCCGTTGCGGAGCACAGGCTCCGGACGCGCAGGCTCAGCGGCCGTGGCTCACGGGCCCAGCCGCTCCGCGGCATGTGGGATCTTCCCGGACCGGGGCACGAACCCGTGTCCCCTGCATCGGCAGGCAGACTCTCAACCACTGAGCCACCAGGGAAGCCCAAAGACCAGGACTTTTAACTGGAGGGCCCACGTGTGGCTACTGCACACTGCTTAGCTCCCTCACAGCATGGCAGCCTTAGGATAGTCAACTTCTTACATGGCAGCCTGGCTCCAGGTACAAATTCTCTGGTGAACAGGCAGGAGCTGCACTGCCTTTTATGACACAGTTTCACAAGTCATGTATGGGCACTTCTGCCACATTCCATTGGTTATAAGGAAGTCACAGCCCATTTGGTTTCTAAAGGAAGGGACATAGACTCTTCCTCTTGATGGGAGAGTGTCAAGGACACATTGTAAAAGAGTACATGGGATGTGAGATTTTTGAAGCCATCTTTTGAAAATGTAATCTGCCATCCAGAAAGGTCATTCCTGATGCAGCAGAACTGAAACTCGGTTTTTAAGCCCAGACCCCCGTTCTTTCGCTGTACCGTGCTGATGAGTCAATAGCATTATTTGCATGAATGAAGGTCCTTATGTTATTTAAAAGAAAAGTTGAAACATAAGGCAAGACGCCAAATTCAGTTTCAATTGAACATTCTCTATATCACAAATGCAGCATAAATATATGTTTTCCACAGCTCTCACAGAGCAAACAGCTGCATTTATTTGGGTCCAAAAACATGGAAAAATTCCAAACTATAAGCAAAGGGAAGGAACTCGAGAAAACTACTCAAACTTCTATAAGTGTAAATCATCATAAAAGTAGTAGTAAGGTTGATTAAAGCAGGTGCTGAAACCTCCTAGTCTGAAGTGTTCCACTTATAAACAATCCCCTTCCCGTATAATGACGTCATTCTCTAGGTACCGCTTCTATATTTGGCTAAGCAGTCAAATGTCTGTTAAACTTTCTTGACCCAACCTCCCTGCCCGCCTCCCCCAACCTCATCCGTCCCCTGATCTCCAACACACAAGAACTCAGTCCCTCCTCTCTCCACATGCACACACTCACATACACAAACTTTCCTATATCCCCTTGGAGCCCTTTAGGATTCCTTAGATCCTTTATAGAAAAGGTACATTTTCCATAGCTAAGACTTGGCTTGGACAAAAGTCAGGGCACATACACCTGTGGACATCCATGAGGTCTATTTTACTCTATGTGAATTTCTTCCTTTTGCCCCATGAATACAGATTTCATCTGGAAGAAGAATGGAACCAAAGATCCTCATAGAACCGCTCCCCCCTTTCCCCCCTTGATCATATTCTATCTCTGGTCTGAGAAGCTGAACATGTCAGGAATGCATTCTTGCCTACGACTTATCATTAGCAAGAGAGCTCTTTGTAAGGATGCTTTTACATCTTTATGTCTTTGCACATAAACTTCTCTGCACAGAAGACCTTCTCTGAAAACTCAGTTCCAATTTGATTTGCAGTGAAAATCCCTACAGCTGTGGTAAGAAGGGAAACACCATTCAGTGCTTAATGTGTCTATAGCAACATGCTAGGTGCTTTTCTAGACATATGTGCCTTGGATGGTTTGGTATAGAAGAGATCAAGAGGTGTCCTGTGTGTAGATGGGGCAGATGCCCAGCAAGGAGGAGGTGATGGAAGAGAAGTGGGGAGGGGGCAGAATCAGGGGAGGTGGGCACAGACTGGTTTGGAAGGATGCCTAGGAATTCCAACAGAGTGGATGCTATGTGTAAAGAAAGGAGGCTTTGCCTTGACGTCCTGAATTTCTCTCCCTTTCTTAATGAACTCCCTGACTCCTTATCACTGCCCGTGTGGGAACCCGACCAGTACTGAGCAACGCAGAACTCTCACCTCAGCTCTCACTGCTCTTATTCTCTTTCTCTGCTCCAATCACCCTTGACCAGGCACGCTCCCACCTCAGCGCCTTGGCATTTTTGTTCCTCCTGCTTTGAATACTCTTCCAAAACTGTGAGAGAATAAATTGCTGTGGTTTTCAGTCCCCCAGTGAGTGGTACTTTGTTGTGGTAGCCCCAGAAAACTCCTACAGATGCGCCATGGTCTTCACAGAATAGGGATGTTTTCCTGTCATTCCCTAATGTGTCTGGGAGCTGAACTGAGTCTAGAAGGCAAGGAAGGCAAAGAACAAGAGGAATAGGTTGCTCTACACATAGCAGCCTGGGCAGCAAACACCCTTTTTTAAAATTGGAATATAGTTGACTTACGATGTTGTGTTAGTTTCGGGTGTACAGCAAAGTGAATCAGTTACACATACACCTATATCCACTTTTTTTTAGATTCTTTTCCCATACAGGCCATTACAGAGTATTGAGTGGAGTTCCCTGTGCTATACAGTAGGTCCTTATTAGTTATCTATTTTATATATAGTAGTGTATATATGTCAATCCCAATCTCCCAATTTATCCCTCCCCCCCTTCCCCCCTGGTAACCATAGGTTTGTCTTCTACATCTGTAACTCTATTTCAGCAGACACCCTTTTGTTAGGTGACATGTGTGGTCAACGGAAATGATCTTGAATTATTGCTAAGCTTCATCTTCCAGGTAGCTACAGTGTCATGCACTTAGCTGGTCTGCCTGCCTAATTTAAATGAATAAGTACCCTTATTAGCATAGCGCTCTTTGGTGCTTTTTTGAAAGGCTGATGGTGGAGGAAACCAGTCTCAACAGCAGTGGTTTTCAGTCCCATCAGACGTGAAGATGTTTGGTCCCATTCAGACCTGACCTGAGTGTGCCGTTTTGTGACCTCTGTGTTCTCCAAATGGATTGCCAAGCAGCCCTGCTCTGCTGATGCTCAAAAGCAGTCCAGAATCTGCTGCACTTTTTCTCATGCGGGCTCCCAGGGAGCGGAAATCGGCCCGCGGCAGTTCATGAATGATGATCTCAAGGATTCTTCTTAGAGTGAGACGGAAAGATTTCTGGATAGATTAGGAAATTTTACAGAATCTCTTCTCCCTCCTAATCATTAGCCCCACCACTACTATCATTTCCATAATCATCTTTATAATTATTTGAAGTGCAAAGGAAGCAGGGTACCTGCTTAATGAAAAATAAATGGGAAAAATAGAAACTGTGAAGATAGGTGATTGAGTAGCCTCTCTCAGAAATGCACGTGATCGTATGTGATTAGTGAGAATTAGAGGGCATTCTTGGACCCCAAGAAACTTTTCCAACTGAAACTTGCTCTCTCGTCTTCTTACACCCTTCAGCGCAGTCAAACTGAATCTCTGACTTCCTACCATAAAGACTCCCTGATCACCTACCTCTGTGACCCCGCTTCTGCTTCGCCTGTAGTATTCCACTCCCATCACAGACTCCTCCATCTGCCTTCTCTTCTGAATGCCCCAAAAGCCCTATCTGAACCTCTCTTGGAGCTTTTGTCATTGTATGCCATAGATATTGATAGATAGATAGATGGATACATAGATAGATAGGCAGATAGACAGGTAGAGCTAGCTAGCTAGCTAGCTAGATAGATAGAAGATAGATAGATAGATAGTTTTTTCCTTCTACTAGATTATTGACTCCTTGAAAGACATTCGTTGCATTCTGCTCTGCAAAGATTATTAACTCCATGAAAGACATCCTTTGCATTCTTCTCCCTTGCCCGAGCCATCAAGCGTGTGCTTTGAACAGAGTAGGTGTTCCATAAATGTCTGTTGAAAGAATGAGGAACCAGAAGTTTACTAACTCATTCTTTTCATAGACAGAAGTCAAGAGGAAAGGGCTTGGGGGGAGCAATGCCAGCTGTAGCAGAGCCTGCTATTATTCCCCAAACATCTTTCCTCTCCTTCCTGGACACACAGGTCAATGACATTTACCTGCCTATTTTGCAGTTAGAAGAAACCCGATTACTAAGTTCTGGTCAGTGTAACGTGAGCAGAAATGCTGTGTACCACTTCAAGGCGTGGCCCACTAAACCTCCACGTATGACCCTCCGTTCTCTTTCCCCTTCTGCTAGCTTGATACAGATGAGCACAGTGACCTCGGAAACCAGCTTGTTTATCACAAAGCCACAATTTAGAAGGAGCCTGGGTTCTTGAATCATTACGTGGAGAGAAGTCCCCCTACCCGTCAGGAACACCGCTTTGGGATTTTGTGTAAGAAATAAATGTCTACCATATTTGAGCCATTACTCAGTTTGGGGTTTATTGGTTATAGTAGCTAGGATTACATTAACCAATATAATAGGTTTTAGTGTTTCTAGAAAAAAAGTACAAAAATCATGATTCTTGGTGGTACTTAAGCAACTTGGTTTCCCACTTTGGGCACAAATATGTCCCCTTTTAAGTTTGGTTGTGGAGGGAGGTATTTAAAGACCACTCCATTTCCAGACACGTGTTCACTCAGCAATGCTCCTACCCAATGAAGCGAAGCATGACAGTTTGGGGTCACTCTTCCTAGAAGCTGTCATACTGAGATGTTGTCCCAGTTTGGATAGCAAACGCAAAGAGGGTTCCTTCTACTGTGGACAGGGAGAGTTTATGGAGATGGGTGAGGAATCATGATAAAAAATTTCTGTCTTAGGGCTTCCCTGGTGGTGCAGTGGCTGAGAGTCCGCCTGCCGATGCAGGGGACACGGGTTCGTGCCCTGGTCCGGGAAGATCCCACATGCCATGGAGCGGCTGGGCCCGTGAGCCATGGCCACTGAGCCTGCGCGTCCGGAGCCTGTGCTCCGCAACGGGAGAGGCCACAACAGTGAGAGGCCCGCATACTGCACAAAAAAAAAAAAAAAAAATCCATCTTAGAGATCATAAAACCCAATTCTTTTTGGTATTGACTTACAGAACAAATGTCTAGTATTTGGGAAAGGGAGGAACGTCTGGCCCAAGCAGGTACCACCTGAAACTATTGGACTTCATGAAAGCCTCTTGCACTTCAAAGAGCTCTCTCTGCTACTATCTGCCCAATGTAATTATCCCAGGAAACAGACTTCATTGTTCCCTGTTGCCTTATGGATTAAAGTCTGAACTCTTTAGCCTGGAATTTAAGGCCCTCCATGATCTGACCCCAGTTTTTCTTTCCAGTCAAACAAATATTTGTCCAATAAGCTGGACTCTGCCCTGTTTCCATTCTTTTTCTTGGGCTCACCGCCATCATATATGTATGACGTTATGTGTATAAGGTTATATGCATAAGGTTAATAAACATTTATATCTATTATATAAGGATATATATACGTATATATAAAACCTTAGTCAAGATTAGGTTGCACTAGAGTGACAAGTTAAGCACCAAGTCCCGATGGCTTAGCACATAAAAGGTTTTTATTTTGCTCGTGCTGCACATCCATTACGGGGGCTGAGTATGAGTGTTTGGGTTGGGGGAGGCATCCCTACACCCCACCAACCCTCAGGTACCAGGCAGATGGCCTTTCCACCATTTATAGCTGCAGCATCTGGGATGGGTGGCCTTCTCTTTCACTGCAGCAGGAGAGGAGGGACCAAATAAGCCCAGCGTTTTCACACATATCTCGACTTCTCACGTGACCCTGACCAAAGAGCGGGAAAGTAGGTAAAGCAAATGTAATACTGAGTGAACATTAATGTCTTTGCCATTCTTCCAGGAAGCCCCCCTGGTTCCCTCCATCTGCAAACAACGTCTCCTGCCTCTGAATTCTGAGAGCACTGTACGTGTCCCTTTCTTGTAATAAGTATTTTCTACGTTGTATGGATACTCACACACATACCCACATCCATATCTATATCTATATAAAATAGAAATCACTGACTACATGTCAGACACTCTCCTCTTGACATTTCTTAACTCATTTAAATCCCCATAATAACCCTATGAGGTAGCTACTCTTACTCTCTCTGATTTACAAGTAAGGAAACTAAAGCACAGAAAGACTAAGTATTCTAACAGAATTCTAGCCCAGCCAGTTTACTTCAACACGTCTACTTTTAGTAGTTCCACTTTCCGCATTGCTGGATTGCTTCTAAGGTTATCAGGAAGCATCTTAGGAGATGCAGTTGTTTCTCCTTAAACAGCTACAGGTTTCCAAGAAGATAGAAGGGGGTCTTTGGGGACATCTAGGGGACAGCAAGACAGAAGGCAGAAGAAGTTAAGGTAAGACACTCAGGAAAGACTCGAGCCACTTTATTTATGTTGTGTTTGATTTTGTGTGTGATTTTGAGATTGTTACATAGCTGCAGGGAGGGTGGCTCCTCAGTCTATGTGGTCCTCATTTGAGCCCCCAAACCCCGTAAATAAATCTGCATCCCCAGAGGGGACTTTCCTTTGCTCGAATGTGGATTCCCGGTAAACTGTAATCCCCTTCCACTGGCCGTGAACCTTCTACAAACTAAATTTAGAAAAATTAAATTACAGCCAAGCAATGTGGCTCCCCAAATGAAATGTACGGGGCAGAGTACCTGAAAACACGGGGGAAAATGTTCATCAGAGGGACGTGGCAGGGACCCTCGATCAATCTCACACGTCTACAATCAGAAAGGCAAAGATCTTGTTCATTTAGAAAGAAATAGGGTTGTGCGAACCAATTTAGAAGCATCAGAGCAATGAGCTGGGAGAAGAGCCTCATTCTAATTATGACTCTGTGTTCCAACCAGGCATGAAAGAAATCACAGCAAAACCTATTCCAGAGGAAGGCATTCCCCAATGAGACAGCGTCCGATGTCATGCACGGTGAGGGCCGGTGAGTCAGGGAGGAAAATCGCTAGAAAAGGATCTTCAGTGACTAACAGAGAGGGACTGTTCTCATGTTTTGATGGAAAAATTGGTGGGATCTCAGGAATTAGTAAGGAGCTATCAGCCCCTGCTCGGATATTTTATCCTGTAAGTGGGGACTTGTATGTATTTAAATGGGAGGGGTTGGTGGCACCAGAAGTCTATCCTGGGAAAATAGGGGACTAAGTGGTACTTTGTCATTAAACCACCCACGGGTTTGTTCTGCACTATCCAGTGAATGGTATTAATGCCCAAGTCATCTTAAAATGCACTGCAGACTATTTAATGTCTTTTCTGGACTAAAAAAAATTCCTGATATTTTAATAGTAACCTGATAGAGATCTCTGGTTTAAAAGGCAAATGTCATTGGCTGTAGGGATTTAAAAGAAAATGTTTCCATGAAGATGGATATAAATTTTGGGGAGAAGGAAGGCTGATGTATCAGCGTTCTGTGTCCATCTCAGGCTGTCAATAACCAGTGTTGTGGTTGGACCAGCCCTTGTGGTTCTTATTATAATTGCAAGATGCTCTTCAGCAATAACCATCAGGAAACTGAAAAAATAAAGATTTATTACTTACAGGACCTAGAAAGTATACAGTACAGCTGGGGCCACACAGTGAGGTCTGGGGTAAAGAGAGAAAGAGAGAGAGAGAAAAAGCGAGCGTTGGCCTGGGGTTCTGACTCTTTACTGGGGTCAACGGTGGTGGCCTAGGGTTTTGAAGACTCACTCTTTATTGGTGAATCTAAAACATAAGCATGGGAGTTTAGAGCATGGGAAGAGAAGAAAAACAAGCGGCCCAAATGGTCAGTTATGAAAACCAGTCAAGGTCTCTAAAGCAAAGGAACCTCGGTGGGGGGAGGTGGCCTACCTCTCTATCAAGTCCACGGCTGGCAATGTGTTATTGGAGGTCACATCTTAGAAGCGGTCACCTCTTTGAAGTGGATGCCTCGGCAATCAAGTCAGGCAGTCGCAATACAAAAAAAAAAAAGAAACCACCAGCTGTCAGGGTTATCACTACAGTCAGGTTCTTGGTATATTCATTTATTCAACAAATATTTGTTGAGTCCTGAAATAGACCAGGGATTGTTCCAAGCACCGGGAATGCTGTGGTGAACAAAAAAAACAAAGCCCTTTTCCTCAAAGAGTTTATATTCTGAGGGAGAGCCTGATAATAAACAACAGACAGATAAAGTAATAATTGTGTAATTTCTTACTGAAATAATTGCTATGAAGAAGACAAGCAGTGCAGTGTCTCAGTCTGTTCAGGCTACTATAACAAAATACATAAACATATGGTATAACAAAATACTGTAGACTGTGCAGCTTATAAATAACACAGTTTATTTCTCATAGTTCTGGAGGTTGGGAAGTCCAAGATCAAGGTGCTGGCAGATTTAGTGTCTGGTGAGAGCCCAATTCCTCGTCCATAGATGGCCATCTTCTCCCTGTGTCCTTATAAGGTGGAAAGGGAACAAAAGAACTCTCTGGGGTCTCTTTTATAAGAGCTCTAATCCCATTCATGAGAACTCTGCCCTCATGACCTAATCACCTTCCAAAAGCCCCACCTCCTAATACCATCACACTGGGGAAGAGGTTTCAACATATGAATTTGGGGAGGACAAACTCAATCTATCACAGAGTGAGGAATTAGAAAGTGTTTCAGTTATCTATCGCTTTGTAACAAAATATCCCAACATTTACTGGCTTTAAACAATGACTTATTATGTTTCATGATTCTGTGGGTCAGAAATTTGGGAAGGGCTCAGGTGGCTGGTTTTTTTGCTCCATGTAGCATCAGCTGGAGTCAATCACTTGGTCATATTCAGCTGGCAGTGGACTAGGCTGAAAGGTCCAAGAATGTATTCCTACATTTGTTGCCTAGATGCTCCTCTATGTGTGCTGTCTCTCTACACGGTATTCAGGAGGCCAATTTGATCTTCTTTACAGCAGAGCAGCTTGTTTTTTCCTCTGAGAAAACAAAAGTGGAAGCTTCCAGATCTCTTAAAGGCTAGTCCTGGAACGGGCACTCTGCCACCTTTTCTGTGTTTCATTGGTCAAAGCAAGTCACAAGACCAGCCCAGACTCAAGGGTAGACTTTACCTTCTGATGGGCAGAGTCTATGGCAGCCATCGCTGGAAAATGCCTAGTACCGAAATTGACTGGAGTTGGGGGACCAGGCTGTTTTAGTTAAAATGATCTTAGGAAACGACATTTGAACAAAGACCTGAATGAAGAGAGAGGCTGAGCCATGGCAAAGAAGGGGGCGGGGTGGTGTGCTCTAGACAGAGGGAACCATGAGGACAAAGGCCTTTGGATGGGATACACTCAATGTGTTTGGGAATTAATAAAAAGGTCAAAGAGGTCAAAGATGCAGGGAAAGTAGCTAAAGAAGACTGAGCAATAGGTTAAGTAGGCAATTGAAGGAGACAGAGATGCAGTCAGATTACCAGGGGCTTTGAAGGTCATGGCTAGGTCTTTATATTTTGTTCCAAATATAATGAGAAGTTCTCATAGAAGAGTAACATGAAATGGTGTATGTATTAGAAGGATCACACCGGCTGCTGTGTGGAAAATGGGCTAGAGGAAAGGAGTAGAGGTGGAAGGAGGGAGACCAGCAGGGAGCCTTCCTCAGTCATCCAGGAGAGATGATGGTGGCTGAGAGTATAGTAGAAGTGATGGAGGTGTCAGATTCTGGGCATATTTTCAAGTTAGGCCCAGCAAGGCTTGTGACAGATTGGATATAGAACTGAGACAAAGGGCAGAATTAAGGTTGATTTCAAAATTTTTGACCTGAATAGCTGTGTTAATCATGGCGCCATTTACTGGAATAGAAAAGACATAAGAGGAGCAGGTTTGGGGTAAGGGGTAGTAAGCATAAAGAGTTCTGTTTTAGACATTTTAAGTTCAAGGTGATTATTAGAAATCAAAATATAGATTTTAGTTAAGTACTGGACACATGACTCTAGAATTCAGAGGACAGGGGGAACTGAAGACATAGATCTGGGAGTCATCAATGTACACCTGGCACTTAAAGCCATGAAATTCAATGGGACCTGGGATTCTCAACCTTCAGAGGTCAGGAAGAGGGGGAGGGGAGGGCCATCAAAGAAACAGAAAAGAGGTGACCAGTGAAGGAGAAGGAACAAGAAAGAGAGTGATGCCCAGGGGGAAAGAGGGTGTTTCGAGAATAAGACAGTGCTCACCCAAGTTGCTGATGATGGTCAAGTAAGATGAGAACTGAGATTCGCTTATTGGCTTTGGCCAGTGCAGAAGTCTTGAGTAACCTTGACAAGAGCAAGTTCAGTGGAGTAGTGGGGAAAGAACTGACGAGAAAGTAGAGGCAGCTAATATAGACAACCTTTTCAAAGACTTTTGCTTAAAAGGGCAGGAGAGAAATGGGTCAGTAGGGGGTGTGGATGAGCAAGGTTTTAATTTTTTTTAAGATGGGCAATATTAGAGCATGTTTTTACACTGATGGGAATGTACATCATTGATGGGGAGAAATTTATATTGCAGGGAAAGGAGAAGATACTTGCAGAAACCAAATCTTTGAATAGGTAAGAGATATGGGATCCAGTGCCCAAGAGGAAGGTTTGGCTAGAAACAGAAGAGTAGGCAGATGCAGACGCAGACGCAAATGGCTTGGTTGAGATAGTGGTTAAATTACAAGACAGTTCTTCTCTAGCTGATTTGGTTTCTCAGTGAAAGGAGAAAGAAGGCCATCAACTAAGGGTTAGGTAGAGGTGTTACAGATTCATGGAGAGAGGAGAATGCCTTAAAAGTAGAGTGAAAGAATTTATTGATTGTAGAATGGGATAGGATTCTGGGCCCATATGAGGTATGTGGTCATAAATTAAAAAAATACGGTTGTGTATTTTTCTCTAGCTACCTGTACCTGCTAAGGTGCATATATGAAGTAAATGGAGAATTGGGTTAATTCAGGGGGTTGCTTTTTGCCACATGAGTAAAAGAGAGGGAATAAGATGCTTTTTTTTTTTCCAAAAATGACTGAGGAGTTTAAAAAATTTATTCAACATGCACGTATATAGTGACTCCTATGTGCCAGACACTATTCTAAGTGCTATACTGGAACCCCTTTGATCTTTATAACAACCCTATGACAAAGATACTATTATTTCTCCCCATTTTGTAGATGATGAACTGAGGCACAGAGGATTAAGGAACTTGTCTAAGGGCATACAGCTAGTAAGTGACAGAGCCAGGATTTGAACTTGGCAGTCTGCCCCTGAGCCTGTGCTGCTCACCACTGTGATGTTTCTCTAGAGGAAATGTACAAGAGAGAGGCAATAGGGACGGGTCAGGAAGGAAGCAGAGACACAAGGCAAGTGATGGGCACTGAAGAGTTTGTAGGGCCAATGGAAATGAAGGTTTTGGTTGGAGTGAGGATGATAGAGGGTGAGCTGGAAAGATGGAAGGAGGTAATCAGAGAGTGGGCATTGGAGATTTAGAGATAGAGATTCTTGAAATAGAGATTTTGGAGGTGGAGTTATTGATCATGTCAAGATCTGCAACATGATTCTGGGAATGGGTAGCTGAGATGGGATGAGAAAAAAGACGACTGGAAGATAGAACTGAGAGGCCAGAGTGTTGGATGAGCTATCTACATTAGTACCAAAGCCTCTGAGAATGCTGACAAGTAGTGGTAGAGAGAAAATACAAGGAATCAAGCTAGTTGAACTCTTCACTGCATGAGGAGGTAAGCCTTGGAGGCTGGTAGAAAGTGCAATAGCAAAGTAGTGGGTAGATGTGCTTCCAGTGAGTAAAAAGCTTTTCAGGAGAGGGAGGCAAGGTAGGATGGGAAGTAGTAGTCTAGAAGGAGAAGTGAGGAGATACCCCATGCCTCCAGAAGAAAGCCAGTGGTATGGCAGAGGGCTTCAGGGAAACCACATTCTCTGGGTAAGGCAGCCTTTAATAAGGGAAGAGGCTAAGGATAGTGGGGTTTTGCTGCTGATCATGCATGAGTTTGAGAGGCACGCTGGCAGAACCTGGAGGTTGGGAAAGGTTGGCAGCTTGAGTCACATCAGGAAATACCCAGAGCTGTATGGGAATTAGATCATTGAGGGATGGCCTGGGGGGGCTGGAACTCTTTTGCGGTGTCTGAGGTAATGAGATGGGTCCTGATGGTCTCCTGAGGGGTAAAGGGTAATCAGTTTTAATTTCAGGCTCTTTCTGGGGCTTGGTCTCTGAGGTCATTTTTGGTGTGGGGTGGGCAGTGCTCATAGCAGAGGAGTGCTGAGTCTCAACAAGGGCACAGGTGGACCTCTTTTCAGTCCCATGATCAGTGGTGCCAAAGTCAAGGGGAGGAGCCTTAGAAGGCCAAAAGAAACAGACCTTGACTAAATAAAGCAAAGGTGAACTTACTGGACGGATATCAAGAGACCCTCAGAATTGACAAAAATCTAGAGAGCCTGGCTGGGAGATGGGCAGGAATAAATAGAAGCCTGGACTGATGGACATGGGGTGCTGTGGTATCAGTTTTGTAGCAGGAACACTCTAATGGACACATCATGGTTGCCATGAATGTTCTCTCAGCATCATTCATGTATAAAGGCACTCAAGACTCAAAGCTCTGGGAGAGTAACCTATTGATCAAATTTAGATCAGAGGCTCTATTGGTCAGGATCGACTAGACCATGCTACGATAACATATCAAAACCCCATATCTCAGAGGCTTAACCAACAATGACTTATTTCTTTTTCAGTCTTTGTAAGTAAGCAGAAGGCTCTGTTCTATTTGGTCATCAGAGATTCAGGCTGATAGAGGTTGTACTGGTCACACTGCCTCAATATATGTCTTCAGAGCTTGCTGCAGAAGAGGAAGGAAAAAGCTGGAGGGGCACACGCTGGCTTCTCAACGCTCTGGCCTGGAAATGACACACATCCCTTCTGCTCACACCTTTTGGCCAGAATTAGTCGTGTGACTCTGCTTAACTGGAAGGGGGCAGGGACATCTGGAGGCACACCTGGCATTCAGCGCGTAGTAAATGTCCCTGCCGACAGGCTGTTCCGGAGCAGGAAGGAGGAGGTTAGCACTACAGCCAAGGTCTTCAAACACCAAATTCACACTCTTTCCTAAATACTACACTGCCTCCTTAAGGATTATAGGTCTGTGTGCGGGTGGGGTTAGGGGACGTGATGTGTAAACAGGGGTATTTTACATTTTTGTACGTACCTTCTTATTCCTTTCCAAAAATACTTAACACAGTGTTGGAGCACAGAGAATATGCTTGAAATTTCTTTTTGACTGATAGATTGACTGATAAGTAGCATAAAAGTTTAATCACAGGGAAATAGCCAAGACCTCCACATCACATAAATTCAATTCCGCCAACCCCTGAGAATGAGTCTATACCACACATCAATTACTGGCATTAAAGAGAAACGACAGAGAGCCCTAATCAGAGGAATAAGAGTTCAGAAATCTTAAGAGAGAATATTATTTCTTTTTCTTTTGGTTATTAAGAAAAGCCTTCATTTCTTTGGAAGAAAGAAGCAACATTAAGGACTAAAAATATAGTTTCAACAAATGAAATCGGTTGCCAAGGTCAAAGGACCATCCTTTGACTTTAATAAACAAATTTTCAGAGCTTTTATGTGATGACTTTCGTTTTCTGCCATATATGACTTGAGTGGATGATGATAATGATGGCTATGAAGGCGGTTATTTTTGGTAAGTGTAAATACACAGTAGCTTACAACCATTGGCAATGTTGTCAGAGTTCAAGTGCAGGTCTACTCGTGACTCAAAGTCAAGCCCCACATTCCTACTCCCCTGCTACCCTACTACCTCATTCTCCTTCCCATCAGACACTCCCTTCTCCTTAAAATGGTAACTTTCCATACGTTTTCTGTGTGGATGAATGCTGAATTTGGGAGATGCACGTGCAGCTCCTTCCAGGACAATGGTCCTTACACTTTTAGAGGGCTCTTCTAATCCCCTGGAGGTCTTGTTTAAACACAGATTCCTGGGCTCCACTCAGAAAGTTGATGACTCAGTAGGTCTAGAGTGGGGCCTGAGAATTTGCATTTCTGAGAATTTGCACTTCCCAGATCTTCAGAGTTGAAGAGTGTGTCCCATCACCGCCCCCACTCCCAACTCATAGCCACCCAGAATTTCAGAAAGTGACCTTATTTGGAAGTAGGGTCTTTGCAAGTGTAATAATTAGTTATAATGATGTCCTACTAGATTAGGCTGGGACCTAAATCCAATATGACTGGTGTCCTTGTAAAAGGAGAAGGGACACAGAGACACACAGGGAGAAAGCCATGTGATGGTGAAGGCAGAGATCGAAGTGATATCTGCAAGCCAAGGAACACCAAGGACAGCCAGCAACCACCAGAAACTAGGAAGAGACAAGGAAGGATTTTTTTCCTTAGAGGTTTCAGAGGGGACATGGTTCTGCCAAAACCTTGATTTCAGACTTGAGCTTCCAGAACCGTAAGAGAATAACCCTCTGTTCTTTAAGCCGCCTCAGTTTGTGGTAACTTGTTAACAGCAGCCCTGGGAAACTGACACACCAAGTAGTGCTGATGCTGTTGGTCTGGGGATCACAACTTGAGAATTATTGTTCTAGGCAAAAACGAAGGAAGGCCAAGTCCCTTTCCAAAGGGAAGTATAGAAGAATTTGAATGATAAAATATTTTTGAGAAAAGGGAAGTTCTAACCTGTTTTCTTTTGGGTTCTGTAGTGGACCTGTGCTGTTTTGGGGTTGCCCCAAAGCACCTTACATTTCTTTTGCGGAATTGTCACTGAAAAGGTCATTCTAGGAGGCTTTACTGTGAAGCTGGGTCCTTTTTGTCCCTGCCCCAATACAGTTAGAGCTTGGCACATGATCTGTGCTTGGCCAATCACACTCTTTTCTTGGACTTTGCATTGTAAACAAGAGATGCAGACACAATCATACAGCATTAGTTCCCAGCCCAGTGACCAGGCAGCTCTATGAGATGGTGTCATGGTTTTGTTGCCTGGTTCTCCAGATGAATCCTGCCCATTTTTAGGCTAGTTCTCCAGCCTCCTGGAGATTCTGTGAGTCCCCAGTATCCTTCCAGTAAATCCCTTTCAGTTAAATTACCAGTCAGTTTCTGTTGCTTGCAACCAAAGAACCTAAACTAATACAGAGTATCTGTTGTCTTCATATGTGCCCTTGAAGGTTCTACATTAGCTGAGTTGAAGAGAAATGAGGACTTGATTTTTTACTTCAAATTTCCTATCATTCAAACATAACACTTTTTCAATTAAAAAATCTTGGGGTTGGGACTTCCCTGGTGGCACAGTGGTTGAGAGTCCGCCTGCCTATGCAGGGGACACGGGTTCGTGCCCCGGTCCGTGAAGATCCCACATGCTGTGGAGCGGCTGGGCCCATAAGCCATGGTCGCTGAGCCTGCGCGTCCAGAGCCTGTGCTCTGCAACGGGAGAGGCCGCGTACTGCCAAAAAAAAAAAAAAAAAAAAAAATCTTGGGGTTTTCCCCCCTAATTATAAAAGTAATGCAAATGTTGCAACATTTCTGAAGTTTTTTCTTTTCTTTTTCTTTTAAGTCTTTTTGCTTGACTTTCCATTGGTTAAAATGCCATTGTATATTTCACTATATAGATAATGAAAGGATAAAATCTCAGTTAACTAAAACGATTTCCCTTAAGGAAGGAAAATGTATATCAAATGGCTGTCTAAAAAGACCACAGTCCTGGTGAACATGTGGCCACTTTATCCTGGTAACGGGTGAGAGTTTTCTCTCTGCCACCTTTTTGGGCAAGTTAATAGTAACTCCAACTTCATTATCAGCCTTAAGATTTGCCTTTAAAATCTTATTTATGTTAACTCCAGATACATTCTCAGAGTCTGACTTGATTTTTAACAGACAATTATTTGTAGTGCCTATGTATTTATTCCACGTACTCACAGGTTTTCCTCCCTGAACTGTGAATCATTTCCTCTTTGTGATGCCACCTGCTTCCTCCACCTAAGCTACTTTGTCAATAGCTTCCTCTCTGACCTGGAATTCAGGTTCCTGAGAAGGACGATAATATATATATTCACAAGCATTGGATACATTATGCCAACTTCCCCCCTATATCAATGCACTAATGCATTAAAATAATCCCAGCTGCGTTTCTGTATCTGCTCTTTGCTTCCCAAATGCCTCCCTCCTGCCCTGCACTACATCACAGGCGTTCAAATCAAACTGGACTCCAATGAGCCCTCCCCAGGTCTGTCCTTTCCTCCCAAGAAATACAAGCCAAGCTTTCCTGAATCTCCCCAGCAACTTTTCTACATCATAGGAAATCTTCAAAATTTGCCACCATCCGTCTCACGGGTTTCATATAAAAATACAAAATGCTACCTTTTAAAAATTAAAAAGCCAGTAAAGTGCCTCCCAAGGTTCAATTCTGAGTTTAGAAAATTCATTATAATGAAAAGAGAAGACGTGACGGATGGATTTTTTTTTCTTTATTGCTGGTAGTTAGTGGCATTGATAGATCATGGCAGAATCATCTGCAATATGGCCAAATCATTTCACTGGAGAGGATTCTATGTAGCTATAGCTAAAATTCAATGAACTGATTCAGAAGACTCAGTATAAAATATAACAGTGACTTCGAGTGCCAAATCAATTTGGGGGTTTGAGGGGACGGGAGAGCTGTTCGTTCCCTGCCCCGTCATGGATGTGACTTTAACTGGAACTGTGAATTCAGAGGCATCAGGTGGCCAGGCAGTGAGTTACAGCTGGTGATTTAAGAGACCTATCGCGAAAAATCAGCAAGTGGTTGCGAACACCAATGCTTAGAGGAGCATGTGACTCTGAAGTAAGTCCCCAAGGAGAAGCTAGAAGGATATTCTTTTTTTTTTTTTTTTTGCGGTACGCGGGCCTCTCACTGCTGCGGCCTCTCCCGCTGCGGAGCACAGGCTCCGGACGCGCAGGCCCAGCGGCCATGGATCACGGGCCCAGTCTCTCCGCAGCACGCGGGATCCTCCCGCACCGGGGCACGAACCCGCACCCCCCGCATCGGCAGGCGGACCCCCAACCACTGCGCCACCAGGGAAGCCCTAGAAGGATATTTTGAAGACAAATTAGGAATTTGCAATCAGGTGGCTAGGGTTCTAGGTTTGCAATGAGGATCAATTCAAGACCTGATTTTCTACCTCAGTTTCCTTACTTGTGAAATAGGGGGAAGGATCAGAGTAAAGGATTTCAAAGTTTTGTTTTGTCTTTTTAATAGTAGGAGGCTTTTTATCAATGAATTCACCTTACGGGGCTGAATGTTTGATTTGCTTCTCTAGATCCATACTCCAGCTGCTACAGACTGAACACTTGTGATCCCCCAAGATTCATGTGTTGAGATCCAATCCCCAATGTGATGGTGTTTGGAGGTGGGGTCTTTGTGAGCTGATTAGGTCATTAGGAACCTTCATGAATGGGATTAATGTCCTTATAAAAAGAGGGGGAGACACAGGATTTCTGTTCTCCACCACCTTGGGGACATAAGGAGAGGTAGCCATCTGCAAGCCAGGAAGAGGGCTCTCACCAGACACCGACGTAATCAAAATCTGCTGAGAGCTCCTATATTCATTGATTCACGTATTCAGCTATCGTCAATAGGACACCTCAGTAAGGCAGATTTTGTGCTAGGTTCTGAGGTTAAGAGATAAACAGGGCGTGATGCCTGGTCTCAAGGGCTCACACACATTCTGGAAACACACGAGGCGAATATTGAAGATTCAGATTCTCATCCCTGTCTGCACTGAGGTTGAGAAAGTCCCCCGAGTTCAAAGGGAGGCCCCACCTCCAAGCAAGAAGAGTCAATCCTGCTGTTAGGACCCAAATCCTTCTGAGAGAAGAGGGCAGAGGCAGAAGGATGAGACAGATGAGCTTTTCTCCTCGAGAAGCTATCAGAGATTCAAGCACGGACTCCCCGGGGCTCTTGGCTTACATGGAAGGTTGCTTTAGAAACCTGAAGGACCACAGAGGGAGTGGCAGAGGTGATTGTGAACAGAATGATGGGCTGCAGAGTCCGTGGGCTGTGCCGAGGACCAGAGAGCCGGGTTCATGCGAGTGGTGCGTCGCTGAAGGCACCGTGTGTATGTCAGGGCCATTTCTCTGCCGTGGTTCCTCCTCACCTGGCAAAGTGAAGAGGGAGAGCGTTCATCTTGCTGGGTAAGAGGCAGGACTGGTCCTCACCTCCCTCCGTCGCACGAGGGGGCGGAGGGAAGATGCGGGAGCGCCTCCCTCCATTACATCCAACAGCACAGCTGGTGAGCACGAGGTCCAGAGCTAAACTGTCCGGCTCCCAAGCCAGTCTTTGCCTCTTGCGGACAAGCCATTTATTGTCTTCAGTCTCCTCACATGTAAAGGTGAATTCTAGCCATCCCTCAGAAGCGGGCTGTGAAGATTTAATTAATTAATATACACAAGCACTCAGTGCCCACACTGTGTAAACGCTATACAAATATTAATTATTGTTACTCCACGCCACTTGACTATTTTCATTTATTGATTGCCAAGTCCTAAAAATGCTTCAAGATGGTCCCCGAGTCAAGTGGACTTGGAGGTGGAAATTTGGCCCATAAGCTTGAGCACAGGGTTGGAAGGGAAAGTGGAGCTTCCCAGCCTAAGACAAAGACTGGAATCTCAGCTCTGCTGCAAGCCAGCTCTGTGATCTTGGCAAGAGCTCACCCTCTCAGGTCCTTAGTTTTCTCATCTATAAAATGGGCATACTGATAGTGTTCCCCTCTGAGGGTTGTGGTGAGGCTTAATGCAAATCGTTCCTTTATTTTTCATTTGCTCATTCATTTATTCAATAAACAGATTTTTTTCCCCCACCAAACTAGATGTGTTTATTAAGGTAACAAACTTGTTTCTCAATTTGGGGTGGGTCTAAGGCACACATAATGATCCTTCAGAGCCTCTGAAGAGCAGGGCCAGATGAAAGTTGCCACAAGGAGTTGACAGAATTCTCACTTCTTAGTTAGATGCTCCCTGTGTTTCTCACATCCAGCCTTCAAGGACTCAGATTCCCCAGACACCTCACCTCAGCAGCATCTGTGTTCCCTCAGAAACCCCTTCTGGAGAAAAAGCAGCTGTTCCCATGCTGGGGAGGAGGGGGAGAGATGGGCAGGAATGTGCAGGAAATTGTTGCCCACAGTGGATGATTTCCCCATGTGTGGGTACCACTTGTGCCTGGGCGGTTACCAGGACGGCAGACAGCGAGTGACAGATGAGACTCATGCTTCATCATTTGCATATGACCCCTACTCCAGATCTGCCTGTCCCCAAGGAGGTCTCAGGGCAAGTTGCCCCCAACATTTCCATTCAGAATGATGCATCCCCACTCATTTGGGGAAGCTTTTAAACTTCAGGGTGGACAGCGTGGCCCTTGGGAATGTGCTTTCATGCATTAAGAGTTGATCTGAAACAGCAAATATGCCGCAGTCAGTCACAGAGTGAAATAATAATACAACTTCAAAAGTGCAGAACCCAAGAGAAAGGGTATTATTAATAGGAAAAAAAAAATGTTAAGTCCTATTAAAGAGCCTCAAGTCTGGTGGAAAAAGCCAGGAAATGGCAACAAAATTAGCATCATTATAGATTTTCATGGTAACTTACTCTGGGTTTTTATGGTGGCTTAAAAAGGGATAAAAGGGGCTTCCCCGTGGCGCAGTGGTTCAGACTCCGCCTGCCGGTGCAGGGGACACGGGTTTGTGCCCCGGTCCAGGAGGATCCCACATGCCGCGGAGCTGCTGGGCCCTTGAGCCATGGCCGCTGAGCCTGCGCGTCCGGAGCCTGTGCTCTGCAACCGGAGAGGCCACAACAGTGAGAGGCCCGCGTACCGCAAAAAAAAAAAAAAAAAAAAAAGGGAGAAAAGAAGGGAAAACCTAGCTGATAACAATTTATACGACCAAATACATGTCCCATCCCAAACGCACCTGCGATGGTGACTGTATTTAAAATGTTTTCCTTTAATATTTGTTTGTGGCCGTTTATACCTCACAGTGTTATTAGACAAAGCAGCATTTTGTGTGGATCAGTAAATAGGAAAGTTCTTTGAGGCCTTTCAGGAAGAGGTGCCATTTAAGGGCCAGGCATTATGATCATTAATTTGCATCTTAATAATCCAAGTCTTCACAAAAGCTCACACTGCAGATGCATCCTCCGGATCTCTGCCGAGGGTTCGCGCTGTAAATAAAACGCGGCATAGCACAGGGAGATCGGCGTGTTTAGATAGCTAGTGGGAAGCAGCCGCATAGCACAGGGAGGTCAGCTCGGTGCTTTGTGACCACCTAGAGGGGTGGGAGAGGGAGGGTGGGAGGGAGACGCAAGAGGGAAGAGATATGGAGACATATGTATGTGTATAGCTGATTCACTGTTATACAGCAGAAACTAACACACCACTGTAAAGCAATTATACTCCAATAAAGATGTTAAAAAAAAAAGTGTGGCTCCTCAGATCCTAGAGGACGAAGAGGTTCCGCGAAGGGCAAGGCCCTTCCTTTCTCTCCCTGCCATCCTCTTCCAGGAGGTCCCACCTCCCTCTACTCCAGCCCCTGAGCTCAGCTAGACCGCCGCGCTCTCATGGCCCCCAACACAGGAGCACTGATTCCCAGTGTCCCAAACAATTTTCCTCCATCTGGCTTTGGGGCGCTCACAACTCCACTCTCCTGAAAGTATTATGGGACATCTGGGATGTATTATGGGATGTGTGTACATCCATATGGAGTGTGTGCAGATGGACATGCCTTGAACATACAGCTTTGTCCATACATATCGCTCTGCATATGTATATTAACTGAAGCCACCTGGGTTTGTGAAGTTTAAACGACTTAAAAAATTTTTTTTATTGTGATAAACACACATAACATAAAATCTACTATCAGAAACATTTTTAAGTGTGTAGTAATGTTAAGTGTATTCACATTGTTGTAAAACTGATCTCCAGAACTTTGTGGGCAGGGGGGAGGATTTTTTTAAATTAAGACAGTTTTCTAGAACCAGCTTTAGGTTGGCAGTAAAATTCAGGGGAAGATACAGATATTTCCATAGACCCCTGCCCCCAGACCTACATAGCCTCCCTCGTCAACATCCCTCACCAAAGTGGAACATTTGTTACAATCAATGAACCTATACTGACACACCATGATCACCCAGAGTCTGTAGTTTACATCACTGTTCACTCTTGGTGTTGTACATTCTATGGTTTGGACGAACGTATGATGACATGTGTCAGTCAGTAGGGTATCATGCAGAGTATTTTCACTACCTCCCAAATCCTCTGCCTATTCATCCCTCCCCAACCTCCCCAGAATTTTTTCATCTTGTAAAACTGAAGCTCTGTACCCATTAAACAATAACTTCTCATTTCTTCTCCCCCCAGGCCCTGGTAACCACTACTCTACTTTCTGTTGCTATGAATCTGACTACTTTAGGTAACTCATACAGGTGGATTCATAGAGTATTTGCCTTCTGGTAAATGCCTTTTATAAGAAGGTTGGATTTGAGAATTTCTATTAGGAGACGGTCATGATGTCACTGGAGACATAGCTGATACTTCTGCGTGGCTCCGTGAGGTCCAGCAGACCCTCCAGTAAAGCGCTCACCTCCCAGGGACAAAGCTTGCTCCTCTTCCCGTTGTCACCCACTGGCTCTTTGCTCTGGAGAGGATGACAAGTGGGCGACAGCTGGGAAAGGAATGAAGACCACTTCTGTCACATCTGGTGGGGACTCCATTGGAGCTGAGGCTGACAGGCCTCCCTCGCTGCAACTTCCTGTCCACTGCCTGGATTAGCAAGGTGCTGTCCCAGGTTTTCGTCTGCCCTGGAAGCCCCATGTGGGCCAGGGTAACTCCTTCCAGCCTGAGAGACAATAAGACCAACTTCCCCTGGTGGAAAGAAAAGGAGGAGAGTGCCATTCCTAGGTTACATTTGAAGGAGGCTTTTTGAAGAAACAAAGATAAAATTCTCCTAGGGACTTTGGTTGAATGACACCTGCCCTCCTCCCCAAAAGAGAGGAAAACAACCTTTGCTTTAATCTTCACCCGAGAAGGTGGAAGGAAGCTTAACGCATATATTAGACTCTAGAGGTGGTTCTGAAAGAAAATGGACACCATCGTTACAATAGTAAGAGGCCAAACTATAAATCTCAAGGTTTTCATGTATCTTCTACCAAATTAATTGGATCTGTGCTGAGTCATTTCTCCTGGTGCTGAGGTAGAAGCAAAAGTGGTTCTTGGGAAATGACGCAAAACCTAGTTAACCCAACCTGACCCCATAACAAGGATTTCTCTGAACTTGCCCTGGGCCTGATGATCCCAACACACCCTCTTGGTGACCTTCTATTAACATATGTAAAGACTTTCAAAGTGACTTCTAAAGCTGTCCTGTTTTGTTTAAAGGCTGCTGACAGGCTTCTGACTCCATCCTCCAGCCTGAACTTGTGAATTTGCTATATGACCATCCTGTGAGGACTGAACCAGATCTAGGCGACTTCACGCTCTCAGTGCAAATTATTTTAGTGATCAGTTACCTCAATTCTCCCCAGCACACACCCCACTCTCACACCTTCCCCCTGCTACTCCAGACCTTCACCGCCTCCTTCTGGCTCACAGAACATGGTGCTGGATGGGCAGCCAACAAGGGTAACTGTTTAAAATGGAAAATCAAGAGCTTGAAGTTGGGTGAGAAGACTGAGGTCAGCCACCTCTGTAGAAAGTCATGGCCCTCTGCCGGTTTCCAGACCTGAGCCACTTCTCAGACCCAGAACCCGCTGCCTGGAGGAAAAGTCTTGTAAGGATGGATCCTGCAGCAGCTGAGCCAGTGTCATCCTTCCTCAAGGGTCAATGTCCATCAATTCAGGTAACCGGGGGGAGGGGGATACCCAGAGATTCCAAGGGCTTTTGGTAAGGTCACTCTTAACACTGAAACTCAGAGGTGAAAAGCATCACTGTTAGTATACACATACGGGGTCAGGTGATAAATGGAGTCCTGGGGCAAGTCTGTTTCACAGTGAGACTTTGGGTCCATGAAACTACCCACTGGTAGCTTCTCTGGTTTCCAAATGTATAATGTGAATAGGCACACTCAGCAACTGACAGAGCCATCACCTTGGTTTCTTGTCTGTAAACACCAAGTGGAAGCTCCTAAAATTTCAGCATCTTTTCAGCCCTGCCAAGACATGATAATACACATATTTTATACGGACTTTTATAAATATGAATCTCTCTCTATATCTATCTGGTCCTTTGAGGAAGGGGTATGGAGAGATCAGTGCCATCTTCAAAGACTTAAAAGGATGCAGGGGTCCTGGTCCCCATCAGATTCCCATTTAATTTACCAGTCTGGCCCCTGCAAAAATCAGATGGATCATGGTGGATGGAAAGACATTAGCACAAATTTAATCAAGTAATAGCCCCAGTTTCAGCTAATGTGCCATATATGGTATCTTTACTAGAGCAAATTAATACAGCCTTGGCATCATGGTATGTGGCTATTAAGATGGTGAATGTGTTTTTCCCCACACCCATCAAGAAGGAGGATCAGGGCTTCCCTGGTGGCGCAGTGGTTGAGAGTCCGCCTGCCGATGCAGGGGACACGGGTTCGTGCCCCGGTCCGGGAGGATCCCACATGCCGCGGAGAGACTAGGCGCGTGAGCCATGGCTGCTGGGCCTGCGCGTCTGGAGCCTGTGCTCCGCAACGGGAGAGGTCACAACAGTGAGAGGCCCGCGTATCGCAAAAAAAAAAAAAAAAAAATTAGCCAAGAAAAGAAGCTCTCATTTGGTTCAACTTGGAGCAAAGGATGTAAGCCTGAGGCTACTGGCAGCCATCTTGACATTATGAGGAGTAAACCTGTTTGAGAATGAAGCCAACCCAGAGGAAAATAGAACTTGAAAGAAGGCCAGAAAAAGACCAGATTCTGGTGATCCATAGAGCACCTGGATCCAGCTGTGCCTGAAACCATCCCTGACATTTTTCTTTATTGAGACAACACTTGTGTGTGTGTGTGTGTGTGTGTGTGTGTGTGTGTGTGTGTGTGTATGGAACTCAGTCTGAGTTGAGTTTTCTCTGCTGCAACTAAAGAGTTCCATATAACACTGTCCACAGTCAGACACAGACTGAGAGGCCCTTCTTAAGGCACGTTAGGCACCTATCTTAGGGAAGGATTCACTTTGGGATTATGGGAGTGACCAGTGCTGCCTGTCTTCAGGCAGGAAGGCCGTGCCCTGCTCCCCGGTGGTGCCTGAGTGCAGAGGCCCGAGGGGGAGGCTTCAGTGTTTGCACTCTGGGCTGTCTCCCAGAGAGTCACAGTCAGTTGTGCATCTGCTTTGGAGGAGTATTTTTAGCAGCAAGTAGGGTGGTCTGCAGATAAACAAACACCTGGAACAAATCCTGAAAAGGAGAGCATCTGTGTGCGGCCACTGGGAAACTAGGTCAGCCTCGGGAACAACTGCTTTTTTTTTTTTTTTTGAACTCCAGCATTCATTTATTTAAAAAATATATTTACATTTTCTGCCTGTATTACTTCTTGTGGGGTAACTTGACGTGGATAAATTTGCTTTTCACTGTTGGCTGAAGAATTCCTTTAGGTTGCTCTAAACTGCCTCTCTCGAACTTTAACGGGGTGCTTATCATATTCTGGGATTTGGTGTTCATACGTGAGTCATAGTGTTTTGCTTTTTTTTAAACATCTTTATTGGAGTATAATTGCTTTACAATGGTGTGTTAGTTTCTGCTTCATAACAAAGTGAATCAGTTATACATATACATATGTTCCCATATCTCTTCCCTCTTGCGTCTCCCTCCCTCCCACCCTCCCTATCCCACCCCTCTAGGTGGACACAAAGCACCAAGCTGATCTCCCTGTGCTATGCGGCTGCTTCCTACTAGCTCTCTGTTTTACGTTTGGTAGTGTAAGCTGTGACAAAGTGAGAGAGTGGCATGGACATATGTACACAACTGCTTTTGACAGTTTGCTCCCGGAGGTGAGCCGCAGGTGCCTGCTGCCTTTCCCACCAATCGGCCGTCTGTGGTTTGAGACGCCCGGGCCTGGGAGAAACCCGGGATGTCATTGGCTCCATGCTCCCCACTTCCACGAGGGTGTAACCCCACCCCAATCAAGAACCCAGAGGCCTGAAAATCCCCTGAGTTCCACAAAGGGAAGCCCCACTGCTTTGTCTCGCAGCAATTCCAGGAGATGTGGTCTTGTCGAGTTGCAAACGTGTGATCACCTTGGAGCCAGGCAGACCTGACATCTACTCCCAGCTCCTCTGTGGCAACGGAAACTGCTGGAATTTCTGTGTCTTTCGGGCTGGCTTATGCCAAGGATTTAATGATATATTTCCCCAGCTCTTAGAAGGGCTCCCGCAGTGGGGCTTCCCTTTTTCCTCCTTGCTGGCTTCTGAACTTCTTAAGTATCCATATGGTGAGGGTAGGTGGGCGAGCGTGTCCCAGTCACCTCTCCACCTCCACACCAATGCCCGTACACAGTAGGTGCTCAGTAAACGTCTGCTGAACAAGAGTAGGACTGAATCGCGTCTTCCCGTATGCACTGCCTGGCCTCAGCTGGGGCAATTCTGTGGCACTCCAGGCACGCTGATTCTGAGGGTCTCTATTTCAACCGTCCACTCAAAGTCGGCGTGAAGCATCTCTGAATCTCCATTTGTGTTTGCTTCACTGAGGTCTGCATGGGGTCGAGGTTGAGGCCTCAGAACAGACACATCAAGAACCTCAGTCTGCAGGGCCTATGGGTGTGACTCTGATCATACCACTTCCCTGTTTGGAACCTTCTGGTCGCTTTCCCTGGCATTCAGAAAAAGCCCAAACTCCTCACATGATCACCAGAGCCATCGTGAACTTGCCTCATCTTGCAAACAGTGTGGTCCCCGCGCTCCAGCAGCGCTGTTCCTCAAACACACACAGAGTTTGCTCTGCTCCCGCCATTTCCTCAGTCTGGAATATTCCCTCCCTGGCTTTGTGTGAGGCTGGCTCCTTCCCTCATTCAGGGCTCAGCTCAGCTGCCGTCAGAGACGCCCCCTCATCCTCCCTGCCCAAGGGGACCCTCCTTCCATCTCTGTCTCACCTGCCTCAACAGCGCAACCTCTGGAATGATCTTGTTCCCTTGAGTGTGCTCCTTGTTTGTCTCTCTTTCGCAAATGCGAATGTTTGTCCATTTTGTTCAAATCCTAGGCCCAGTGCTTAGAATAGTGCTGGCATCCAATCAAGCTTAGTCGTAGCTGCTGAATGAATGAATGAACCAACAGGAAGGTGACAGGAGGAAGCCCTTCAGACTTGGCACCGGTGTGGGCAGCCCGCTGGAAGGGCCCTGGCTTCCAGGGCTGGGGTGGGGACAGCGGGATCCAGCAGCAGGGGTCGGGTCTGACAGGGCTCCTGACGGATGACTGCACACAGCTTCGGAGCGGAGCCTCCACAGCTGGGGAGAGAAGAGTCTGCGACGTAGGCATAGGAAGGACGTGGCTGGTTTTGCCCGCCCAGCCTCCATCCTCTCACTTTCCAGCAAATGATTCCTCGAGGAGCCAGCTCTCCTTCACTCCCAATCTATGTGGCCTCGAGAACCTTCCTCCTCCCCTCCCCCGCTCCATCCGGGTGACCATCGGACCCAGGACTGGCCATTCGGCTCATTCCACTCCCTGGCCACAGCGACTGGTTCAAGGACGGCCAAGCAAAGCCCACGCTGGGGCTTTTTCTGCAGCAACTGAATAAGAGGCAAGCAGAGGAGAGCAGAACCAGGAGAGGCCGAGTGGGGAGGGAAGGGATGTGGCAGCAGTCACTTGAGTCCTCTCTGTTTAGCTGTGTCTACCTTGGATTTTTCAGTTGCATGAGTCAATAAATTACCTTTTTCCTTAAGTCAGTTTAGTTCTTTTGAAGAGTACCTTGTACTCAAAGGAATCCTGCTCATATATCTGGGCCCCGCAGAGTCATCCCAGGGCCCACTTGGCAAGAAAAGCAATGCGGGAGCAATGCAGTCCTGGCTGAGGCAGCCTGCAGTTGCCCCCGTGCTTGGGCACGGTTTAGCCCTGGAAGCGCATCTGTGTGGGTAGAGGTGACTGGCTGAAGGGTAGAAGTGTAATCTAATAGGCGGCAGGGGAAGGTGGACATGAGAGGAGAGGTATCACCAGGACAGTTACCCACACGGAGCCATCCTCTAGCCCATGCTGGTTCCATGCCCTGGTCCAAAGGACGTCACCAGAAGCATCGTCAAGCGCTCTGTGCAGTTCATGCCGGCTGGGAGCCAAGGGGGATCTGGAAGTGATGCTTGACTGAGGGGGACATCTGGCAGTGTCCATGGAGCACCCCAGAGCACAGTCACTGTACTTCCCAGTTTCTCCTTTCCAGGCTTGAGTTAACCCAGAGCACTAGTTAGAAAAGGCTCATCCCTAATGAGGCAAACCCTAGGCCAGACACTCAAGATCTGTGGGGGAAACATCAGTGGTTCCTGCTTGCCCGGTACCCATTATTCCCTTCTCCTTTAGGGACCTGCCCCCGACTCTGTCTTGCTTTCATGACGCCAGAGGTGGACACTTGACTTAATCCTGGGATATAGTTATTGGGTCAGGGATGGGAACGGGCCCATGCCAGACCAATGAGATTCCTCTGCAGGCCTTTGCTGAAACTGTTGGGAAAGAGGCTTCCTTTTTTTTTTTTTTTTTTTTGCCATTGAGGATACCAGGCTGGCAGGATGGTGATCTTTGCTATCTTGTGGGGAGAGCCTGCCTGAGAATGAGAATGATACTAAGCATAGACAAAAGCAGAGTTTTCCTTTATAGGCAACATATTGATTCCTAACTTGTTTCTTTCTTAACTTTGTTCCCACAACTGAGAAGACTCCCTGTGGTTTCAAAATCAGGGTTGATGGGTAAGTCACGCCATTATTTCCTTCCTGAAACCAGAGTGCAATGGTAAGTGAATGAGGAGCTGCAGGAGGTGGGGGCCGAGTTCTTCTTGTGACCCAGCAGCCCTTCCAGTGAAGAGGAGCTCACTGGGGAACCCACCCAGCTCTCTCTAAACACAGTCAGCTCCATGTTCCAAACTGAATGCCTTGTCCAATGCATTAGTGTTTCTTCCAGAAAACTGAATTCACATCAAAAATCTTGCTTCTGAGCACAAAGGCTTAAAAGGTTTCTTTGATGCTTCAGGGATTCTTACAGAACAATAAATGGAAAATAACTAAGGAGTTATTTGTATACAATATAAAATACTTATTTCTACAAATAATTTATGAAAAATAACTAAGGAAGAAGTTAGAAAAAGAAATTTCTCTTGAAATTCACATCATTTCACAAAGATTCACAAAGATTCAGGAGGACATCTGGGCTCTAGGAAGATTTAGCATAACATCTGAGACTCCCTGAAAGCCTGCCTCTCCAGTTTCCAATCCTGGATCCACCAACTTGGGGCAATTCCTCTTCTCAGTTTTGCTTTTGGGGGATGAGTGGGGAGGTGGGAAAAGAGATACAGTTCCATTCCTGATATGGCCACAAGAGGGAGCTCCCAATGATTGGCTGTACCTGAAAGGAAATGATAGTCCAGTCCATGGAAACTGACAAAGAAAACTTGATTTAAAAGGTGTCTTCTGATAAACCTCAGCGTCTTCTTGCTAACATGCCAAGAACAATCGTTGAACACTTTTAGTCTGTTCAATGCATCCTCCTGGGATCTGAGAAGCATTGTCCTATTAAATCTAGGTCATTTGATTTTGGGCATCAGTTTATCTTGGGAGCTGCCCCTACGTTTTACAAGGTGAATTCTGGAGCAACAAGATTAAATATTCAGAAAGGGTAAAGTTACCACTGAGCCCTTGGCCTGGTAAATTGACAATCGTGCCAGAATAACTATTTACCATTCTAAACCTCTGATCCTCATTTCGCAATTGTTTATGAAGAATGCCACCATCACCTCCCTTCCCCACACTTGCCTGGGTCTTGTCAACTCATATTCGAATTGATTTTCTCTCTCTCTCTCTCTCTCTTTATTATTATTATCATTTTGCCAGGGACTTTGGATCATTATAAGATTGCTGGTAATGACAGACTATAATTAAGCTTAAGACAGATTTTTCTTTTAGGAAAGAGGAGAATCAGCTCTAGCTGAGACTCCAGACGGCTGGGGCTATAATTTGCGGTGCTGTCACAAAGGGGTCCTTCTCGGCAACGGTGCACACAATGATGAGCAAGGAGCTGCGGTTGGGGGGTGCGTGCCTCTCCCCCCACTCTCTCTGGAGCGAGCAGAATGGACGCCTAAATAGCTGAGTATCGTTTGAGACTGATTACAGGCCAGAGCCTGCTATTGTGCCTCATCAGTTGTCATTGTCGGGGCTGCAATTGCGCTGGGATATTTCTCTGTTGCCTGCTCCAAGCTCGTTTCTAGGACAGTAGAGAAACTGTGTGGTGAGCCTGAGGCCAGGGTGAGGAGGACTGTTCTGGTTGTCGCCCAAGGAAGGGCCTGGCAGATCATTGGAAATGAAAGATGGACTGACTTCAACCATGATGCCTGTAGCCTTAGTCTTGGTATGGCTCCCAGGTGTACGGATTATCTCTCACAAAGACAGTTGAAGTCGTGGCTTTGCCCTCATCAGCTTAAGAAAGCAACTTGACTTCCCTGGCCTTAGTTTTCTCATCTGTACAATGGGATAAACAATACTTACTCTCCTATTCCCAAAGCAGATTTGAGGACCAATGGAAAGAAATTTGAAGAACCTACAGATAGCTAGATGTAGACAGATAGAGATGGAGATAGATAGATACACACACGTATAATTTGTACAGTAAATATAGCAACTACCCATATATATTATTATGAGTATTGTGTGCGCATGTGTGTGCATGTGTGTGTAGTTTCTAGGTAATAGGGATCAGATTATAGAGGGTTTTATATGCCGGGAGATGAAGTCCAGACTTGACTACCTAATAATAATAATGATAATGATAAACTTGCATTGAGTGCTTACTATGAGTCAGGCACTGCTCTGAGCACTTTTCATGCATCAATTAATTAATCCATCCATGCAGTGGGTCTCAGTAGAAGAACTCTCAGCACTCGGGCAGGACAATTCTTCATCCTCTTTGGGACCGTCCTCGGCATTGTGTGAATGTCAAGATTCTTGCCGGACCCTCAGTTTCTCTGCCCACCCAGCGCAGCGAGTGCATTTTCAGTCATATGACATTCCAACCCCCTGCACTTCTTAAAATATCCAGCTGAGTACCTGTCTGCTACAGTGTAGGCATGTACTGTCCAGTATGGAAGCTCCCAGCCACATGTGACTATGGGGCTGTTGAAATGAAGCTAGTTTGAATTGAGATGTGCCGTGAGTATAAAATAATACACACTGGATTTTGAAGACTTGGCACGGAAAAAACCCTGAAGCATCTCATGAATGTTTTGTAATATTGATTACATGATGAAATAATAATACCTTGGAAATATTGTATTAAATAAGATACATGAATTCAATTTCACCGGATTCTTTTTTACTTTTAAAAATGTGGCTATGAGATAATGTTAAAGTAGCCCATAACTTGCATTTGCGGTTTGTGTTATATTTTTACTGGGCATTGCCAATATGGACTGGGATGCTGTAGAGGGTTTTGGAGCCATAATGGTGCCCAGAGCTGCTGAGGCACACTGCTGGGCCAGCCCAGAAAATATCTGTATTCTGTTTCCTCTGTGCTAACAATATCCTAATTGAGTTTGGAATGGCCTTGTGTTAAAAATACTCTTTTCCTTAGCTTCCCATGTAACCTAGTTCTTGCCCAAAAGGTACAAATGGAAGTCTACTGGATGGGGCATCTGGGAAAGCTATCATTAACCTGAGAAAAGGGGGATTTGGCTGACACGTGACTTTTGACCGTTGCTCTTCACCCCTTTTCCAGCCTGGAATGCAGACACAATGTCTAGAGGTAAGGCAGCCTTCTTGGAACCATGAGGTTCACAGTCACACTCTAAGAATGGTGGGAGGAGGAAAGAGACTGGTTCCCTGTGCAGCATCACCAGCCCAGCACTCACCACCCCTGGACTCTTCGTGATGTAAGCAGAACAGACACCTCTTTTGGTTAGGCCCCTGAAGCTGGGTTTCTCTTCCACGAGCTGAACGTGAGACTAACCCATTATCATCTTTACCTTTTGGAGTCAATACAGTGGATATTTATCCCACTTTCAGTTTTTCCCAAACATTGGCACATCCTCGGTATGTCTGGGGAAATTCTGACATTAAGACTTGGGCTTCCCCACAGCAGAACTCAGAAAACAAAAATGCTCAGGCCCCTCCCAGCATGAGACTCTGGCAATCAAACTGATGTAAGGGCGACTTCAATTCAGAGAAACTGGAGAAGGGGATCTATGGGTTATGCCCCAGTAGCCTTTTAGTAAGCTCCTTTTTGGCTTAGTCATCCCAAGTCAGCACCTACGACCTGCGACCTAGAGGCCCAATATACGCAGCTGTGACTTGGTGAAAGCGCTGCTCCTCCAAAGTCTCTATTAAACTCCAATTCCTCAAGAAAGGACACAAGAGCCCTGGACTCCTCAGCAGGAATGGCCGATTTGAGATCAGGCACTTCCTTTGGACTTCTGTGACACAGACAAAATGCAAGACAGTTCTTAGTGTCTCCACCCATCTCATTCCCAGAGGCTACCACGATGCTGGGCTTTTTGAGTTGAAGTTACTGATGTGGAAACTAAGGCAAAAACCAGACCTTTGTAGGGAAACCTAACAAGTGAGGAGTTGCTCAAACCTCAGCCTTCTGACTCCAAATGAAGTGTACTTTTCAGCTCAGCCCTCTGCCTTCAACCTAAGGAAATGTATATAGAGTTAGATAGCATGGATTCAAATTGTTGCAGCAACACTTAAACCGCTGTGTGACTGTAGGCAGGACACGTAACCTCTCTGAGCTTTGGTTTCCTCTTCTACAGAACCATCTTCTGGATCGTGCAAGCTGTGGTCACACAGGGCCCACTCTGCTTAGAAGGGTCCCCACTTTGTTTCCTGCTCTGTTATCACCATCTTGAAATTCTTAATTTTTGAACAAGGAGCCCAGCCTTTTCATTTTGCACTGGGCCTTGCAAATGATGTAGGTAGTCCTGCTACTTTATAAAATGTGAATGATATGTACCTCAAAAGTTTGCCATGAGAATTAAATGAGAAAACAG
This sequence comes from Stenella coeruleoalba, assembly GCF_951394435.1. Lineage (NCBI taxonomy): Eukaryota > Metazoa > Chordata > Mammalia > Artiodactyla > Delphinidae > Stenella > Stenella coeruleoalba. The sequence continues at coordinate 51,179,662 of NC_137149.1, forward strand.
CTCTTACGTGCTTAGCCTGGTGCCTGGAAATAGCATCATCTCAGCAAATGATAACTGCCCCATGTTGGCACAGGTTAATTTTCATGTGGCATCTTCCCTGGCAGGATAAGTCCCCACTCGCTTGCTAACCTCCGTATAGTCAGGGCCCATCCGGGGACAACTATGACACCCACCGCAGCATCAAGGAAGTGGGAAACCTTAGGCAACTCAAAATTCCCAGAGGTGAGATTTTATTTCAGTCCTTTCCCAATGTAAGGGCACATTGAACTTCTATGAGTTTGAGGCTGCAGATGGAATTTCCTAGAGAACTCCACGATGAGAAACCCAGGCCATGTAATTAGCCGGAAACGCCACAGGCTCATAGTCACCTTCCTCTTCTGAACGCCGACATCCATCTGCGTGGGAAAGAACTGAGGTTTAGGGATCAGACCCCTCCTGAATGCTCCTTAAAACTCTCTGGGGGCTTCCCTGGTGGCGCAGTGGTTGAGAGTCCGCCTGCCGATGCAGGGGACACGGGTTCGTGCCCTGGTCTGGGAAGATCCCACATGCCGCAGAGCAGCTGGGCCCGTGAGCCATGGCCGCTGAGCCTGCATGTCCAGACCCTGTGCTCCGCAATGGGAGAGGCCACAACATTGAGAGGGCTGCGTACCACAAAAAACAAAACAAAACAAAACAAAACAAAAGCTCTCTGGACCTTGCCTCTTGTTTCAGCTGCTTCTGCAGTGACCAGTTCCAGGCAGACCCTGACCAGCTTTGCCCAAGGGGCAACAGGAAACATCGTGTGGAATCCTCCTTGGGAGGACATATACATCTTGATGCCATCGTACGGGGCACCCCCAGAGGCTGCCCAACCCAGAAGTGGGCAACAGTGAATGCCTGCAAGGCAACGCTTGGCCAATGGGGAGTGACAGCTGATGGATAAGTACTTCCATCCCCTCAGCAGGCAGCTCTGAAATTCAGGTCACACGGCCACTTAGATGTCCCTGGTAGGATCGGGTAGCAGCCCCCAGAGCACCGGCCAACCTGTCTCTTCCTCCTCCCGAGGGTCACAATGCCCTTGCAACCAAAGCTTTTGTCTCTGGCCCTGCTTTCTGGGGACCCAGGCTGAGACGATCCCCATGGCTCTCCTGAAATGAAATTCATTCATCATAACCTACCTCCACACGTATTTTTTTTTTTAAATCAATATGGAGTTCTAACTGGATTTCAATGGAGAAATAAAAGGAAATAATAAAAAAAAAAGTCTTTCAATTCGTACATGTTCAGACCAAACTCTACTAGGAGACCAGATGAGCAGGCTGAATACCAGCACCTTCTTGTGGAGTCACCTTGAATGTGACCTGGTGGGAAGAACCTGGAAGGAGGATCGGGGACCTGGCTTTAGGAGTCAGCTCTGCCGTTAACCTCCTGTGTCATTCGAGTCCTTTTCTCCGGGCATCCGTCTCCTCAAGGATAAAGTGTGGCATTGAACTGTGTGCTCATTAAGGACCAGTTCTGCTCTATCTCTATATGGTTTTCTGATCTTCTGACCTTTTCTGAATACTTGTTTACTTGCCTGGCCTTCCTCCAGCTGTTAGATCAGCCACTGAGAGTTGAAATAATAAAGTTTGCACTGAGCATACATACCTGCCAGGCTTTAACAGATGAGACAAAGTTTGCCATTATGAAATTTACATTTTGGGAGGAGCTAGGGGTGGGGGTGGGTGAATACACAGCAAGAAAACAACTAAACATCGAGTGTGCCAGATAGTAAAGGGTTGAGGAATGTGGAGGTTAGGAGGCAAGGGAGGTTTGCCAAATAAATAAATTCCTTATAATACTCATCCCAGAATCGTCTATGAGGGGCAGGTTCTCATTTGGAATGCCTGCTGTTCTAGTCACTAGTGCTACATAGCGAAAGGCCCCAAATTGTAGTGGCTTAAAACAATAATTATTTCATCATCTCGCATTGTTTCTGTTGTCTAGGAATTTGGGAAGTGCACAGCCAGGTGGTTTGGGCTCGGAGTCTCTCCTGCAGTGCAGTCAGATGGGGGCTGGAGCAGCTGGGGGCCTCCTGGACATCTGTCTCTCTTCATGGAAGCTTCGAGTTTCTCCAGAAGGTCTGTCTACGTGAGGTAGTTTGAGCTTCCTCACAGCATGGAGGCCGCAGTGCAATCAGACCCCTCATATGATGGCACAGAGTTCCAGGTGAGCATCCCAGCAAACCAGACGGACATTGTAACACCTTTTAGGGTGCACATGGTGGACATCCCCTAGGGAGGCCCCCATGATTGTTGTGCCCTAATGTCTACACCCTGTGTAATCCCCATGCCTTGAAGTAGCAGGAATTGTGCCCTGATTCTAAGAATGTGGCCAAGGCAACAGACTGTCGCCCCCATGATTAGGTTACGTTATATGAGAAAAGTGTAAGGATTCTTCAGATGCAATTAAGGTTACTAATCAGTTGACTTTGAGTTAATAAAAAAGGAGAGGATCCTGAATGGGCCTGACCTAATCACATGTACCCTCTAAAAGAAGGCCTAGACCTTTCCAGAAGTGAGGGACTCCAAGAAGCAGAGACTGTCTCTGTCCATTGCTTGCTGTTATGGGCTGAACTGTGTTCTCTCTAAATTCATATGTTGAAGTCCTAACCCACCCCACCATATCTCTGAATGTGACTGTTTGGAGATAGGGCCTTTAAAGAGGTGATTAAGTTAAAATGAGACCATGAGAGCGGTCCCTCATCCAACCCAACTGGTGTCTTTATAAGAAAAGGAAGTTAGGACACACAAAGAGACACCCAGGATGCACACACACAGAGAAAGGACCATGTGAGGACCCAGCGAGAAGGCAACTACCCGCAAGCCAAAGAGAGGGAAACCTCAGAAGAATCCAGACTTGCCAACACCTTGATCTCAGACTTCCAGCCTCCAGAACTGGGAGGAAATAAATTTGCATTCTTTAAGCCACCGGATGCTGTGGTGTTTTGTTATGGCAGCCCCAGCAAGCTAGGACCTTGCCTTGAACAAGTCAGCTGCCGCGAATGGGACAGTCCCAAGGAAATAAATTCTGCCAGAATGTCAAGGGAGCTGGAAAGGGGCTCCTTCCCTAGTTGAGCTTCCAGACAAGAACAAGAGCCAAATGCCTTGATTTCATCCTTGGGAGACCCTGAGCAGAGAATCCAGCTAAGCTGTGCCTGGACTTTTGACCCACAGGGAGTGTGCAATCGTAATGAGCGTTGCGGTTAGCTGCTGTATTTGTGGTAATTGACTACGCAGCATAGACACTGAACCCATCTTTTCTGATCCAGCCTTGGAAGTCACAGCATCATTTCTGCTGCACCTCACTGGGGACAAGTGAGCCATAAGCCCACCCAGATTCAAACACTGAAATGGGAGTTATTGCTGGGACCGAATTTGGAAACTACAGCCTGTAGCACCTGTATAATTAAACTTTAATTTGTGGCTCATGGTTGAAACGGTAGCCTGTTCTTTATCTACATCATCTTAGTTTACACTGCATGCTTTCTCCAAGCGGTCTTCACATGGGCCTCTACTGAGACCTGTTTGAGCCCCTCTGGAGGATGTTTGTCTGTTCCTTTGAGGACACCCCCCAACTTACATAATACCAGCATGGCTTGTAAAACAGGCTTTTCCAAACATACCACCCACATTTTATGACTCTTCAGTCAGACATTTTCTCATGGTGCCTTGATAGAAACATTGATTTATTTTCATAGATTTTTCTTCATCCCACCTTTGCTGTTTCCAGTGGCTGATTCCATCTGTCAAGGCTGGGAAAGCATGAGTGTGGTGAGTGATGGGAAGCATGTGTCTCAACACCCTGTCAAGTGGCCCCTGACATAGGTTCTCGGGGGGTGGGAGGCGGTATCTGCTGTGAGAAGCCCCCAGTCTGGGCTTGCACGGTACCTGAGGGCATAACAAAAAGCCTGGCTCAGGTGCCCCCAGCTAGGAAGGCCCCTGGAGACCTCTAGGCCAACCAGACATCTGGGCTCTGTTCCCTTCTACAACATCCCCATCTAGTGGGTCTGCTGGAGTGCTTCTCCAGTGGGGATAATAATAAACCCCAGTTGTCCCAGGGAAGGAAAAGAACAGGTTCTATCTGGAAGAAAGAGGCCATTCATCAGCTTGAGTCTCTAAGCTCCCTTCCTTGACCTCCTTGGCAAATCAACAGTCTTCACGGCCAGGCGCTGTCAAAAGGCACTGTCTAAATTCCTCTAGTTTGATTACGTGTTAGAGCTTGGCTGACTAGAACAGAGAGTTTTACCTTAAGACAGAGGAGAAGAAGCCATGGTATGAGACAGAGAAGATGGGCAGTCCATTTCTTCTACTTTGGGAGATTATGGAAAAGGGGAAAGATGCAGGGGAAGCCAAGGACCAGTCAAGGTCCTGGCTGTGCAGGATGTGTTGCAAAGGTCAAGGTGAGGGCCAACAACTCAGCAGAGCCAGTGACCCACTTCTCTACACGTCCCAGTGGTGGCTGCAGGGTCTAAGAGAAGCTCACCTAGTGGCTTCTTCCAATATGGCGCGAGGGGAGGGATGGTGACCCTGACGGAGAAGCTTCTGGCCCCGTGGGCTCTCAACGTCTATGCACCTTGGGGAGCAGAGTTGCAGAGGCTGAGAGGGCTGGCAGGGAGGCCTGAGAGGGGGACAAAGAAGCCACTGATCTTTTATTATGATCACAATTTTGTAGATGAGGGAATCTGTGCAAGGTCACTCAGAGAGAAGAGATGGGATCAGTCAGACCTTAGTGGTCCCAGGGCCAGGGACCAGACCAGGGCAGGGCAGAGGCCAGAAAATTCTACATGTACGTGAGGACCACTCCCTACCCCAATCCCACTGCCATGAGGAACTTGAAAGCTCTCCTGAAGGAGAAGCCGAGAGGGTGGAAATCTGTAAAACTGTGTGTTTGACTCACCACAGCCTGAATGATCTAATGAGACTATTTAAATTGTTGGGTTAGACTGAGTTTACTAGATTGGCCTGCGCTTAGTTTACTCATTACCCCTGGGGTGGAATCCATTAAAAATATATTAAGTCAATTAGAGGAAAATACAGAAGCTTAATTTTTTGCATGTTTAACTGGAGTGCAAGTCAACTTACGGCTTAACATCAATGCTAGCCTGGCTTATCAAAGGCACTATTTGGTCTAAACTTGAGATTCAGACAGTTCTGGATTGGAATTGCAGCTGAGCTACTACTCACTAGCTATTTGACTTTGAACAACTTATTTAACCCTCGAGGGCTTCAGTTTCTTCACATGTAAAATGATGATCACGAGTGTATGTTCTTTAGATCAGAGGCCAGCAAACATTTTCTATAAAGGTCCAGAGAGTAAATATTTTAGGCTTTGCTGGTCATGGAATCTCTGTCGCAACTATTCAGCTCTGTGGTTGAAGCACAAAAGCAGCCACAGGTGATACATAAATGGTGAGCCTGGCTGTGTTCTAATAAAACTTTATTTACAAAATCAGACAGAGCTGATCAGGGGAGTCCTTGCCGTGGTGAGGACTGGGGACAAGGATGACGTCTCCAGCTTTTCATGTTCCCCACGCAGCACTCTTTGTGTTCCTCGATCCAATACTACACACACAGGCTTTCCTTAGAATGGAGTCAAACACATGTGGACCAGCAGTCGGCACTTACAAAGCTACAGCCCTTTTTTTGTATTTGTGAATTACAGCGTGAATGTAGCACAGTGGATGAGAGTATGCTCTTTGATGCCAGATTTTCCTGGGTTCAAAGCCAGGCTCTTCCACCTGCTGGCTGTGTGACTCCAGACAAGTTCCTTAACCTCTCTGTGATGCTATTGCTCCATCTATGAAAAGGGTATAATGATTGGAACTGTCTTGCAGGACTTGTGAGGACTAAGTGAGAAAATAGGTATACAACTCTTAAAAGAGCACCAGCACTGGGCAAGTGCCATGTAAGGGACAGATGTAATTAGCATTTTCTGTGTGATTTTAAGGCAAAAGACATGAGCTCTTTGGGCCTCAGATTCCTCTTAGTATTGGCCCTGCACATTGGTTATGAAGATGAGATGCAAAAATTTACATATGACGTAAACTATCCAGACATACAAACTAAAATGACGGGGGGATCCTTCTCCCCAGCTGCAGTGAAGCTGAGCATCTTGAAGGCAGTGCAGTGCAGTGGTTAAAAGTGTGGGTTCTGGATTAGGGTTGCCAGATTTAGCAAATAAAAGTACAGGACAGGGCTTCCCTGGTGGCGCAGTGGTTGAGAGTCCGCCTGCCGATGCAGGGGACACGGGTTCGTGCCCCGGTCCAGGAAGATCCCACATGCCGCGGAGCGGCTGGGCCCGTGAGCCATGTCTGCTGAGCCTGCGCGTCCGGAGCCTGTGCTCCGCAACGGGAGAGGCCACAACAGTGAGAGGCCCGCATAGCGCAAAAAAAAAAAAAAAAAAAAACAGTACAGGACACTGTACCTGTGAAATTTGAATTTCAGAAAAACAAAGAATAATTTTTTAGCATAAGTATACCCCATGCAATATTTGGGATATCCTTATGCTTAAAAACACTGTTGCTCTCTGAAAGTCAAATCTAACTGGGCATCCTGAATTTTTAACCCTAGTCTGGAGGTGAACTATGTAATTGTGTTCTCAACCCAGGTCTTAATCGCTGAACAAATGTGAACAAGTCACCTGACTTTGCCACTCTCTAACAGTGTGACCCAGAGAAGCCCTCAAACTCTTTGTGACTCCATTCTCTTGTCTGTGAAGTGGGGATACGAGAGTGTCTGCTTCACAGGCTCGTGACTTACTGGGTGCTGGGGAAACAGTGGTGACCCACAGACACAGCCCGTGGAATGAGAGCTTCCTCCTGCCATGACCTCCTTCTCCACTCACGGTTTTAATGGTTATAGAAGTTCCACGCCTTTCATTTCCTAACAGCCATTGAGCTTTTGTTTGAATTCACTTATTTTTCCTTTACAAATGTCCACTTATCCCTTCCTCTGGGCCATCACGACTATAAATCATTGTCTGTGATTCCATGCTTAGAAAGAGCCAGGGCTAGAACCTACTCATTGGAGGGTTTTACTGGGTTATTTATTGTGACAGAAAATGCAAATGCATTGGCAGTAAACATCAGGGCAAAAAGCTACCTCAGCAGTACGCACAGAACGTAAATGCAGATGGAAACGGTGGGGAGAGATTGTCATTTTTAGTAAGTAGAGCAGATACTCCACTTTGCTGAAAATATGGAATGCCAGAAAATTCTTCTGAATTTCTGTGTTACTGAAAGACAATTAAAGTTGACCTGCTTCTTCTTTCAGGACCCTGGAATGACATTATATTTCACTATATTTGGTGCTATGCAATGCGAAAAGCTGATAAAATAGCAAATAAAAATGAGAAAGGGATTATGGGGAGAACAGAGCTTTACTGAGTCATATCTACTCCCATCACCTGCAGGGAGGATCCTCCCTCAGTGCTGGCAAATTTCCCTTTTCTTCTGGTCTATCTTATACCAAAAGATCTTTTCCAAATGGTTAAGAATATGTTCCCCTGGTCTCTGTGGACGACTTGCAAACAGCGTTAAGGAACAGGGAGCTGAGCTCCCCAGATCCACTCAAGGATCAAGAAACATTGCCTTATCCTGAGCAGTTGATGGTGGCAGAGAAAAGGCTGCTTTCCTTCTCCTGAGGTTGCCCTCCACGTGGAGGAAGCCCAGGAGCATGTATTCCTGGTACCAGCGTGTTGGCTTTCTCTCTCCACCCTGGAAAGGGGGGTGAGATGTCTGAATGCAATTGGTGACTTAGGATGAGAAATTGGACGTGCTAAACCCAGTCACACCCTCTCCCTCCTGGTCTGCCTGCAGAGAGCAAGCGTGTCCCTTGCTCCTCCAAACTGTAAGTCTGTGACCAGGTATGGCAGTCTGTTTTGGGGTTCAGTGTTAAGAAGCCCACTTGCCCGCAGATAAGTCACAGTCTCTGAAGTGGCCCTTATCAGTTATAGAGGTGCTATTCTGGCATTTTCCTATTTCTCAATGGGAACAGCTTTCAGACAGAGAACAGGGGCTTGTGTCTTAGTCTGTTCAGGCTGCTAGGACAGAATACCATAGACCGGGTGGCTTAAGCCACTTTTATTTCTTGCAGTTCTGGAGGTGGGAAGTCTATGATCAAGGTGCTGACAGATTTGTGTCTGGTGAGGACCCGCTTCCTGGCTTGCAGACGGCTGTCTTCTTGTTATATCCTCATGTGGCAGAGGGAGAGATCCCGTGTCTCCTCCTCTTTTATAAGGGCACTAATGCCATTTTTGTTGTTGTTGTTGTTTTGTTGGGTTTTTTTTTGCGGTACGCGGGCCTCTCACTATTGTGGCCTATCCCGTTGTGGAGCACAGGCTCCGGACGCGCAGGCCCAGAGGCCATGGCTCACGGGCCCAGCTGCTCCACGGCACGTGGGATCTTCCTGGACCGGGGCACGAACCCGTGTCCCCTGCATCGGCAGGCGGACTCTCAGCCACTGCGCCACCAGGGAAGCCCACTAATGCCATTCTTAAGGGCTCCGCCCTTATGAGCTAATCACCCCCCAAAAGCCCCACCTCCAAATATCATCCCATTGGGGATTAGGCTTCAACATATGAATTTTAGGGGGAAACATTCAGTCCATAGCAGCTAGTGACAGGCTTACCTCAAAGCCCAAGAGTTGACAAAGATGTCTCTGAGGTATCCTGGATGGTCTTCAGAGCATCGCTATCTTTCTCTGGGTCAACCACAACCCACAAGCCTCACTGTCACTAAGAATTCTTCTCGGGAGTGGTTAAGGAAGTTAAGGCAATTGCATTCCTCTTCCACACTCAATTCACAGGCAAGATTCTGATCATATGTCTTTAGGCAACCTCTCCTGATTTTTTTAGGTAAACTGAATATTTTCTCCTTTTAATTTTAATAAAGCTGTTTACTCAGGAGGCATATACCAACCTAAGAATGAACTATTTGTGGAAATGGCACCTGTCCCTTAAACAATGTGTGTGTGTGTGTGTGTGTGTGTTTGTGTGTCTGATGTGGCATGGTGTGTGGTGGAGTGTGGTATAGTGTGGTGTGTGTGCATGTAGTGTGTGTGTGATGTGGTATGTATGTGTGGGGCTGTGTGGCATGTGTATATGTTGGCTATTAAACTTCCTCAAATTAATGGACTCACTTGGCAACAATCTCATTCCTATAAGCCAATAAAAACATTATATAGTTATTCATTACTGCACAACAAATTACTCTCAAACTCAGCAGCTTAAAATAATAACACTTATTATCTCAGTTTCTGTGAGTCAGAAATGCAGGAGTGGCTCAGTGGCACAGGGCCTCTCATGAGGCTGGAGTCAAGATGTTGGCCAGGTCTGCAGTCATCTGAAGTCTTGACTGAGGTCGACAGATCCACCTCCAAGGTGGTTCACTCACATGGTGCTGGTGTTGGCAGGAAGCCGCAGTTCCTCCCCCATGGGCCTCTCAACAGGCTCCTTAAGTGTCCTCACAACATGGCAGCTGGCTTCCCAGAGTGAGCAGTCCAAGAGAGAACAAGAAGGAAGCCACAGTGCCTTTTAAGACCTATTCTCAGAAGTTACACACTGACACTTCCACTACATTCTGTTCCTTAGAAGCGAGTCACTACAACTTGCACTCAGAGAGTGAAATCAGGCTCCAGCTCCTGGGAGGGGGGAGGGAAATCTAAGAATTTGTACACATATTTTAAAACCACCCTGAGTAACATGGTGCAGAAAGAGAGAAGCAAAGTGAGAAGAATCTTAAAATTTTCTGAATTTACTACAGCAGCAATAAAATATATTAATGTTTGAGCGTTAGTGATTCTTTCCCTCTACTGTTGTCCCAGAAGAACTGAGGTGAAGAAATGGGAGAGAGGACCAGGCAGCGGATGACAAGGTGATGGAGGGGAGGTTTTTGGAACAGTGGAGACTCAGGACTGGGGCTGCTGCCTGGGGGTAAGCTGTTGGAGAGTGAAGGGCTTGAGGGAGACTGGATTTAGGAAGCAGTGTGTAGAAGGTTATGAACAGGCTTTCCACTCCTTTCAGGGACACAAGTAGAGATCAGAATCACTCGTGTTAATGCTTTGGTTTGGGGCTGTTTCATTAAGTGCTACACTGTGGTGAGACTGGATCACATGGGCCTCATTATGTACTCGGGTTACGTTCACACTTCCTGAGAATTTTCACCATGAACGTGAAATGGCAAGGAAATACTATTTTTAAAGCTTCTTAAATGCTTCTGCCTCTTACTAAAGACTTTTGTATTCTTGGTATCTAGCACAGCACTGTTCACATATTGGGTACTCAATATTATCGGAAAAGAATCAAGTGAAAAAGTTCATTTGGATTTTCACATAATTTATGAACCAAGATGCTACAATCCAAAGGAACAGAGGAACAAGGTAAACTTGAAATGAAAATATTTTGGAGTTGCAACGTGTCCAGAATTCTTAGGTGGGTCAGCAAAAACAAAGGCAGGAGATCAGGAGCGAATCACCCCAGGGGTGAGCAGAGTTGCGCTTGGGGCCAGGCAAAATGTCAAGACTGCTATTTTTTCCCGAGGCCACCACCTTACTTTCAGATGCTCTTCAGGCCTACTGCCCTTGAGAGCAAATAGGAAGATGACAGAGCTAACTGGGCTGCCGACACAACCTGGAATCTCCCAGCCCTACTGCTGGAGATGCTGACTGGGGCTCTGGGTCATTTCTGGGGATGCTGGATGTGGGGAGGTGGGGTCTGGAGGGTGTGGCCGGTTTCTAGTAGACTTTCTGGAGCAGAACCTGGAGATGTATGTAGGAGAATGTTCTCCAGGGCTCACATATAATTTCAGAAAGGCCTGGGGATTCTGGCGTGGTTCCTCCATTACTGTGGACCTCTCTGCCTGTGTTGCTTTGGTTTGTTGTCTGGGTGAAGGAGAATCTCAGGTTTACCAACAGGCTGCCTGGAGCATAGACCAAGAGGTGGGGTTCGCCAAAGGCCTTCAGTCTCAGCTCTGCTACCAATTTGTTGGAAGAAGTCATTTGTGCCAATTAGACACGGTTAGTAAAGGGCTGTAGTGTCTGGGAGATAGGTAGAGAAGCCAATTGCAAGAATAGGTGATCAATGCAAGTAACACATTACTTATGCCTCCAGTTCTTTTTAGAGAATTAGTCCCCCTCAATCAGCTCTCTGAGAAACAGAGAAAATAAGCGTGCTTGCCTTGCTAATGGGCACATGGTCAGAAAATAAGCACGCTTGCCTTGCTAATGGGCACATGGTCAGGACCGGGCAACTTGCACAGAGCATTTTAGTTCCAAGATGAAATGCGCTGAGAGACTGGGATGAATGAGCTTCTGACTTGCAGGTGTGGAAAAATTCAGTCCTTTCCTCCACGTCTCCACTAACACAAAACAATCATGAAAAGGAACGAGGCCCTTCTCCCCTCTATCCTGGTCAAGAGTTCTTGCCCTGGCATGAAGTGACCTTTTCTCCTACAAATTTATTATCTGTATTTATAGCTCATGTTCCACTGGAATGCACTGGTCAAGGTTGTTCATGACTAGTATCTACTCTGATCAGCAGGGCATCCATTCTATTTGGCTGGTGCCTGTTTTGGACACAGTCTAAGGTGATCTGTCTCCAGGAGTCATGCTCTTTATAATTCCCTCCCTATGAGTGAGGGTGGGACCTGTTTCAAATCAATAACAGGGCAAAGGTGATGGAATGTCACGCCCAAGACTCCTGATGACCATGAAGAAACCAACAGTTCATGTTGTGAAGACAGCTATGGTGAAGGTCAGTGGCATGGAGCCATGAGGGGCCTCGAGGAGCTGGAAGTGTCCCCCCAACCACAGCCAGCAAGAAATGGGCCCTCAGTCCCATAATCACAAGGAAATGAATTCTACCAACCATCAGAATGAGCTTGAAATCAGATCTTTTCCTAGCTGAGCCTCCAAATGAGAATGTGGTCTGGCTGACACCTGATTGTAGCCTCGTGATGCCCTGAGCAGAGGACCTGGTGAGACAGGCCAGGACTCCTGACCCACGGGAACTGGAAGCTGATGACTGTGCTTCTGTTTTAGCCACTACATGTGTGGTCATTTATTAAACTAATTCAGGGCACATGCCATACCAATAGTTAAATATTTGGTTGTCACCCTCACTTGTCCCATTCATTGCACAGTTAGTCACACACTGTTTTGCAGAATATTCCTTAAACCTCATATTGTAACTATAGCTTCATGCAATTATGACTTTTCCTCTTCACTAGATTGTAAATCCAATGAGGGCAAGAACTCTGGTCTTGTATTTTTTAAAAAGCCCCACAGCGTATCAAAGTACCTGACACACAGTAGGGACACAGTCATACGTGATTTGAGGTTTTGACCCTTCATTTGTTCAACTAAACCAAATGGGTCTTAGATTAAAGGCAGGTGGCCGACTTTGACTGCATGACTACTGGGTACCCGGTTAGACCTCAGACATGCAGAGAACAAATCAGAAGTCCTGACCTGAAGTTGATCATGGCTCAACACAGCCAATGGGATCTTATAATCTCATCTCCTTCTCACCAGCAGAATCAGAAAATACCCAAAGATCCCTAGAGTTCTTTGTCAATCTGTCAAGATTACGATTCTGCTGATCCGGCCAAGGTATAACCGTAAAAGTTCTTCAGTGACTTTTTAGTTTGCAAGTAGAAGCAAGAGGTACCTGCCATGCCCATCTTCCACGTAAACGGGGAGGAAGCCACCACGAGAAATGGGCACGCACTGCCCTTCCCCAGTAGCCCATTGTGGGCAGCCCTTCAACTCCACGACTCAAGGGGCTCTATCCAGATTCAAGCAGACCAGAAATCAAAGCCATATTAGGCACAGGTTACTTTTTATTCACAGGCTTACAGAATATATTGAATTAAGAGGCAAGTCATTCGTTAAGTCTATTTACCAACAAGAGCTAAATATATATTCAGCCTTAAAATTCATCCATGGTAGCTTGCATTGTATTGTAGATTGCAAAATCTGCTTTCATACACATATCAACTATTCTTATTTGGCCTAAGTTATGCATTTAAAATACATAGAAATGGTACCAAATGGCATATTGGCCAGTTTGTCCCAGGTCTTATACATTCCTGATAGTCAAAGAGATTGATAGGGAATGCATAGTTTCCTACTAGAAAAAAGGCAGATTCTGATACAAGCAATGGAATGATGTCAGGATAGGAGTGCCTCCGTGTAGATCTCAGTAGCTTTACAATATAATTCTTATTTTAAATTGCATTACGCTTGGTTCTCTTCATTAACGATTGGGATGCTGTTAAATTTGCCTGGTCTTTCCACACTCTACTAGCTCAGCTGAGGCAAACGAAACCAGTATTACTTTTTCTTTACTTCCACTTTATTTCTACTTTCCCAAGAGAGTTTCCTCCACAGCCATCTGCCCTGCTTTTCTGCCCATTCCATTATCCCCCAAGTCTGGGCCCCCTTGCTCACTGCATCAACTTCTAGATTATAGCATTCCACTCCAGAATGCTGTTTAACAGATTCTTTGACTACGACCTAATTAAAAAATTCTCTTCCAAAACCACGAGCGAAGGCCTGATACCTCTGCAGAAGAATCAGGAAGCTGCCTAAGGACATTTTCTTTAGATGGCATGCAAATAGACTCCCCTCCTGCAGACCTTCATCTCTCTTTCATTATACCCAGGTCGGAGAAATTTCCATCGTGAGTGTTCCTGGCAGCCAAACCTCCAGCATCCCACGCTGATTTCTTGCCTAAAAATACACAGCCTCTCACTCCATGGGGAAGAAAAATGCAACACTGCCATTTCCAGCACGCTCCCCAAAGGCTGATTACGGCCCGGGAGCAATTCATCATCACTCGTGCATTGGAGGTTTTAGTTTTTCCCTCATGGAACTCTTCTTGTTTATCTTGTGGACATTGTGACAAGAACCAGATGTGTCTCAACTTTAACATCCCTCCCATAGCTATCTGGGGAAGGGGTCGGGGAGAAACGATCATGCTAGCTAAAAACCCTCCTTAGAACAGAAAATTATCTATAACTTCTGGCAGACTTTTAAGAGGGTCTTGCTTGTAAGAGCAGTTCTGTACTGTTTAATTGTTAAATGGACCGGTTGATGGAATGGTGTCTGTTCAGCACGATTTTCCCTCTGTCTATGCACATTTTGTTGCATTTTTAATTTTATCTCAAAGTGCTGCTATATTCAAAATTGGGATAAAAAGTCTTTACTGGGAGGGCGTGGCAGTGTCACGGAAAGAAAATACAAAGCCTGCTGTTCAGAGGGAAAGCTCTAGCTCTGCCACTCACAACTGGATAACCTTGAGCGATTGACTTAAGGTTTTCTGTGTCTATTTCCTTCTCTCTGAAATTAGAATAACGTCTGCCCTCCAATACGCCTTCAAAAACTGAAGAACTATTTATGAACAACGGAGATGAACACAAATGTACATTGAAAAATATAAAGTTTTGCCAAAATGCAGGGTGGTCTTATTATCCATTGCCTGAGAACACAGTGATACTCACACCTAAGGCTTGTTTTTAGAGTGTTCGTGAGAGATGTATTCCTGACCCCGTGGAGTTTGGGGACAAGTCCTCAATTTAAGGCTGTGTGGCTTGGCCACATGGCCATGTGGAGGGACTCGATCTGGGAGCCTAGACGCTGAGATTATAAAGAAGAAGCAAACTGAGAAGATGTGGGTAATGGGGAGGAATGGAGACGCAAAGGCAGACTCTCCTAAGGCCAGCTCCACAGGGGATGGGCCCACGCGTCTCTCTGCTTTGGGTTTCTGTTGCTGCTCTTTGGGGTTTTTTTGTTTGTTTGTCTTCCATTATTACTGGAAGAAAGCTTCTTGCAGAAATTCTTTCTTGGGGTTCTTGGGACGGAGCAGTAAAATTAACGAAGCAAAGCTTCCACAACCTCCCGTCAAGAACATCTATGCTGTTTCGGTACGTTGGCCAGAACAAATACCTCCTCCCTTAGCACAGGGACTGTACATTGCAGCCTCCGATGTTGTCTGCAATTTTTAAAAAAGAAAAACTGATCGTAGCCGAGTGGGTTTCCCACCCTCTCATCCCCACACCCCTCCCCATCCTCCGTTGCTTTAGCTCTTCCTTTCACTCTCCAGTATCTCATCTGGACTTAGCAAGTCCCCCCACTCCCAGTCCCGCCCCCTTTGCTCCCTGGTTTTCCAGATTCCAGGCCACGGTTCCCAGCATGGTGAGTGCAGAGGGCGGCCCCTAACTCCGCCCTCAGAGGTAAAGGCTGGGAAGGCGGTCACTGCTGCATGGAGGCAGCACTGAGAAAAGACGCTCCTGCTGTCTCCTCTACGTTTCAACCCGGCACGAGTGCTAGGACAATCTAAATGTCTCTTACACTCCTTGCCAAGTGCGCATTTTTCCACCCAGGCTTGTTGCCTGAGGGGCTCCGTGCGCCAGAAAGCATAGCTTGCCCGTCTTGACAGTCAGAGGAAAGGCAGATCAGCCTCCGATGTGAGGATCTGGGTATTTCTAGTCAATGCAAATAAACCAGGAAGGCAAAAGAACATGGAAGAAAGAGTGATTTGTGCTTAAAAATGAAAACAAACCACTTTTTTCTTGTTTGCTCCATGGTGAGTAGGAAAGTTTCAAGCAGCAGCGCTACTACGTGTGGGTGAATTAGTTCGGCTGGAAGCCCTGAGCCTGCAGTCCCACAGTGTTCCCAAGAGCGCTGCTGTGACATGGCCACATCGTTCTCTAAGTGCTGTTTATTGCCTCCATCTGCACTGCTCAAAGTCTGGAAACAGCAAACACATCCATATTTGTGACAAAACATCTACCTACTCATGACTCGGCAAACAATCATTAAAAAACAGCAATACAGGGCTTCCCTCGTGGCGCAGTGGATAAGAATCTGCCTGCCAGTGCAGGGGACACGGGTTCAAGCCCTGGTCCGGGAAGATCCCACATGCCATGGAGCAACTAAGCCCGTGCGCCACAACTACTGAGCCTGCGCTCTAGAGTCCACGAGCTACAACTACTGCAGCCCGTGCACCTAGAGCCCGTGCTCCACAACAAGAGAAGCCACCGCAGTGAGAAGCCCGTGCACCACAACGAAGAGTAGCCCCCGCTCGCCGCAACTAGAGAAAGCCTGTGCGCAGCAACGAAGACCCAACACAGCCAAAGATAAATAAACAAAACAAAACAAACAAACAAACAAAAAGAGCAACACAATACAAGGTGACTGTGCTACTTTCACAGCCACAAGAGAACTTGTTGGGTTTCTCTTTGAGAGCCACTCTTGAAAGCACTCATTTCATATTCTCTGGAGAGAACCAGCTAACCAGGCAGACTATCTACCTGGAAGCTTCCACAAAACCAGACCCCATGAGCTTCCTAAATGGGCCACACCAGAGAGGCCATCTTGTCCCCTGCGTGTGGACCGGGGTTCAGTATGTCTGGCTCCAAATCTGGTCCCTCAGGATCAACCTGAGACCCTTCCCACCCCCAGCCCCAGCCTGTACCGGATAAGCCCCTGCCAGCACGTCACCCTGTGTAAGGGCATGGGTTTCCTCTGCAAACGTGCTGGGAGAGGAAGGGGCATCGCCATCACGAATACCCGGGGTTCTGCAATTTGGGCCACAGCACCTTCAGAAGGACTGGAGTGGCAGCAGCAATATAAGCAAGTCGACAAAGCAGGACTGTGACTTGAGTAGGCGGGCAGGCAGATGGGCAGGTAGGTAGGCTGGTATTCAGTTACTTGAAATATTAAGTTGCCCAGAGGACAAAGACATGCATCCATCACAGAATCATCCTCTAGGCAAGAAACACAAGAGAAGGAAAAGACCTACAATAACAAACCCAAAACAATTAAGAAAACGGGAATAGGAACATACATATCGATAATTACCTTAAATGTAAACGGACTAAATGCTCCCACCGAAAGACACAGACTGGCTGAATAGATACAAAAACAAGACCCATATACTTGCTGTCTACAAGAGGCCCACTTCAGACCTAGAGACACATACAGACTGAAAGTGAGGGGATGGTAAAATATATTCCATGCAAATGGAAACCAAAAGAAAGCTGGAGTAGCAATTCTCATATCAGACAAAATAGACTTTAAAATAAAGACTATTAGAAGAGACAAAGAAGGACACTACATAATGATCAAGGGATCGATCCAAGAAGAAGATATAACAATTGTAAATACTTATGCACCCAACATAGGAGCACCTCAATACATAAGGCAAATGCTAACAGCCATAAAAGGGGAAATCGACAGCAACACAATCATAGTAGGGGACTTTCACACCCCACTTTCACCAACGGACAGATCATCCAAAATGAAAATCAATAAGGAGACATAAGCTTTAAATGATACATTAAACAAGATGAACTTAATTGATATTTATAGGACATTCCATCCATCACAGAATCATCTCTAGGTTTCAAAGAACATCAAGACTTGTATAAAAAAGCCCTCTCTGACTCCACAATGCCTTACTTCAAAAATTCTACCAAATGCTCAACAGATGAAAATACCTGTTCTATTGCTCTAAAGGACAGAATAAAAAGCACCATTCAGTCTTTGGCCTGTCTGCTGGTTACCCACAAACTCGAAGGATGGGTCCAGAGAAGCAGATGAGTCATGGAGAGCATCAAACAAGCACAATTGCTCTGGCCACCATGCGGGTCATCTCTGAACCCCAAGAAGAGGGGGAAACTTCTTTGTCTCACTCCTGGGTCCACAGCCTGTGATGGACCAATACACGTGTCAGCAGAATATTTTTTCTGTAGCAGAGGAAGCAATGCTAAACGTTATTTTGTTAACACACCCGTGATGAACATCCATCTATATGAGCCAATGAAACAGTCAAGGCTCTGCTATTAGGGGGGATTCAGGAAACAGGGAAGGCTCAAAATAGCATTGCTGAGTGTTATCAGATTTTTAAACTAATCATCAGCAAATCTTTTCAGCTGACTTTGGCTTTAAGCGTTCTTACCCACTAGATTGCTAAAATGGAATGAGAAGGGCCCATAGTGTGTTTGGTCTTTTTTTGTTTTTATTTCATTGTAAGAGCTGTCCCATCTTATCCGATTTTCTCCTTCCTCATTAAAAAGAAAAAAAAGGCGCATTGTTTCCTTAGATGGTAAGACTTAACGTTGTACCGTTTTCTCAGTAATTACAGGCTTTCAGATGTGTTTTTAAGTGGGAGAATGGACATGTCATGCAGTTAGCCAATAAATGCAATCCCTGATTGAAATATGAGTTCTAAAAGTTTGAAAACTTCTAACTACTTCCCCAGTGCATTTGTAATTTCAGACCTGTGAACCTGGATTCTTTTTTCCCCTCGGTCCTCTCCCGTGACAGCTGAAGCTACACGTCTTTTAAATTCACCAATCACAGCTTCACAAACTTAAGTCAACAACTATGTGTTCAAAAATCTTTGTCTTCCCTTTGAAACTGGATGCAAAAAAGAAATCTCTCCTGTCAGTGGAGACGGCTGTGAAGGAACGAGGCGCCTGCACATAGATCTCTTTAAATTTTTTGAAGAGCTGCTTCTCTTTATCCCACTGGTATATCTGGGAGAACGTATAGTCACTCCCCAGGGCCAGGTAGTGATTCTCTTTAAAAGAAAAGGGCTGCAGGGTCATGGCCCCCCGGGATGGGAGAGCCTGGACCTCCACAAACTGCTTACTATTCCACCTCATGACCCTCGAGTCCCCGATGAAGCGGGTGAGGGAAAGGTAGAGGGCGTTCTGCATCCGGAAGCTCTTCACGGCCAGCACATCCTCCATGTTGGGGATGTCGCTGTGGGGGACAAACTTCTTAGAGCTTTTATTCCACTGGAGGATGATGGGGACCTGGGAGCGGCTGGAGAGGATCAGGTGTGATTTGCCGTCTATTTCAACAAACTCGGCGTCCGTGTCCCTGAACCACTCGTGCAGAGACTGGTACGAGTAGAATCCTTTGCTGTTCCATTTATACACGGTCGACAGACCGGCTTTGGAGCTGTCTGCGATGACAAAGAACGTCTCGTCCTCGATCTGAAACAGCTCGATGTCGTTGGGCTTGGAAATGCGAGAGACTTCTATGTCCTGGAATTTGACAAACTTGGTCCAGCTCTCGTCGTATCTGTAAATGTGGGAGCCGCCGAAGAGCTGGGCCACCACCACAAAGACCTGGTCGTCGATGAGGATGGCCTTACAGCCCACGATGGACTGACCTGCGCTCCAGAAGCGGGGAGATGGGGTTAGGGCAGCCACCGTGAGAAACACTCGTCCAGAGTCAGAGAAAGACAAATATTATATGATCCCACTTATATGTGGAATCTAAAAATAAAACAAGTGAACTTATTTATAAAACAGAAACAGACTCACAGACATAGAAAGTAAACTTATGGTTACCAAAGGGGAAAGGGGGTGGATAAATCAGGAGTATGGGGTTAACAGATACACACTACTACATATAAAACAGATAAACAACAAGGACGTAGTGCATGGCACAGGGAACTATATCCAATACCTTGTAATAATCTATAATGGAAAATAATCTGAAATATATATATACACACACACACACATATATATATAAAACGGAATCACTTTGCTGTACACCTGAAACTAACACAATATTGTAAATCAACTATAGTTCTTTTTTTTTTTAAAAAGAAATAACAACAAAAAAAAAGAAATAACAAAGAACAACGAACAGAGTAAATATTTATTTATGTAAATCTAAACTATATATAACAAAAATTTCTTTAGGTAAATTAACTGTATTGAATAATAATATATTAAACAATCAGAATATTTTTGCGTTTAATCAAGAGAATGAAAAGGATAAATCTTTATGTAAATCTAATTGGTACAAAACAATAATAAAATCTTTAGGTAAATAAAAAAAAAAATGCCCATCCACAGTGAAACTGGAACCCTTATGAACTGCTGGTGAGAAATATAACATGTTCAGCCACTGTGGGAAACAGTATGGCGATTCATCAGAAAATTTAACAAAGAATTCCCATATGATCCAGCAATTCCACTTCTGGGTCTGTACCCAAAGAACTGAAAGCAGGGTTTTGAAGAGATATGCGTACGCCGTGTTCATAGCAGCATTATTCACAATAGCCAAAAGGTGGAAACAACCCAAGTGTCCACTGATGGATGAATGGATAAACAAAATGTGGTTTATACACACAATGGATTATTGTTACACCTTAAAAAGGAAGGAAATTCCGACACATGCTGTGTCATGGATGAATGTTGAAGACATTATGTTAAGTGATATAAACAGTCACAAAAAGACACATAGCATATGATTCCACTCATATGAGGTACCTAGAGGTGTCAGATTCATAGAGATAGAAAGCAGAAGGGTGGTTGCCAGGGTCTGAGAGGAGGGGAGAATGGGGAATTACAGTTTAATGGGTACCGAGTTTCAGTTTTTCAAGATGAGAGAGCTCTGGGGATTGATGCATTTATTGAACCACCCACAAACACAGTTAAGACGGTCAATGTTATGTTATGTATATTTCCCCACAATTAAAACAAATAGTTTTAAAAGTACCTCCATCGAAATAGGTAAGTGTTGGTAACCTAGGCCTCTGGCATCTTTGGAGGCAGGTGTATAATTCAGGAAATTCACTAAGACGAATTGTCTGCATGCTATTCCCGACTCCACAGGGGAGAATGAGGCATTTAAACGGGTTTCTTCTCTTGGGGGGTAAAAAGCTAGGAGTCAGGACTTAGAGGCAGGAAAAAAAAAAATGTAATGAGAGCTCTTGAGGACGTTTGACCTTTTCTGATTTCTGAAGCTGAGTGGAGGCAGAACAGACCAGTGTTAAACCTTGTGACTCTAGACCACGCGGCCCAGCACCTCATAAGCTTTCTGACCCTGTGGCAGTTCCCTCAACTCCCTGTGCTCAGGCTCCTCCCCTACCAGATGAGACTAAGGATGCTGCCAGCCCTGACCTTACACAGCCGCTGTAAAGACTACCTGAGAAATTTCACGGTCAGGGTTTTTAGTACAGAGCTTGCACACACAGGAAGCGATCAATAACTAGTCGCTCTCATTATTGGATCATTGAGGCAATTGAGATCACGAGCCATGATCTGAATGATCTAGCTCAGGCGGCACCAAACCAGAACTTTGCAGGAAAAGGGGAACATTTTCAGTCGTGACTGCCCTGTCTGGGTCACCTCCCATCACCTTCTCCCTATCTGCACCCAGACCCCCTGCCCACACCGTTCCAGCCAGACAGCAATAAGACCACCCACATCTCAAAGAGTATTATTGGCTCACCATCGAGGTCATTCAATTAAAAGTTATTTCTTTCCCCTAATTTTCTAGGCAGTTTGGACCAAAGTGAATTTGGTCTGTAAATTACAAGGATAATTACCCAATTTCTGTCCTCAGTATTAACATTGGGGGCAGACGGTTGGTGGATTTTCAGGTGGTATTTACTTTTCTCTTCCACTGCTTTGGCTTTCCTGCAAGAATCTGGTCCCTTTCCTTTGTTTAAAACTAATTATTGCATTTTTTCTGAGTATAAAGGTTTTTAATGTTCATCAGAGCAAATTCTGAAAATAATAATAGGTAACACATAAAGGCACTATACTAAGCACTTTACATGCTTATTATATACTTAGCATACACTTAATTTTGTACCCCGTTTTATAAAGGCACAGAGAAGCTAAGTAACTTATACAAGCTCACACAGCTGCAATGTGATGGAGCCTGGGATCCAAATCCAGGTAGTCTGGCTCCAGTCTACACTCTACCACCAATGTAGCAAAAAGTACAAAGAAGAAAATCAAAATCACTTGAACTGCAAATGCTGAAATAACACTTAATATCTTGATATATTTCTTTAATTGCCAATCTCTGCACATATCCAAATGTGCCTTTTAAAAATAGATCTGGGCTTTTAGTGTACATGGATTTTTTATAATCTGCTTTTTTCCCTTGACCACTATGTTGTGAACATTTTCCCATGTTATTGCGTCTTCTACAACTGGATTTTTTAACACTACCTGGTATTCCATTGCATGGAGGCACCATATTTTATTTAATCCCCTACTGCTGGACATTGCACTTATTTCCAGTTTTTCATTATTGTAAGTAATAGGCTTCCCTGTAGAGAAATCTGTGTTTGAAAACCACCTGGCAGTGCTCTTCAATGGAGAGATTGCGGGGTAGACACTGTGCACATTGTTAAGGCTTCTGGGTTTCAACTACCAAACTGCTCCTCAGAAACTGCACTGATTCCCCCCTGACAGCACTAACTGAGGTGCATGGTCCTCCTGAGTCCCTGGCTACGGAGGTCCCTTCTACCCAGAAGCATCCTGCAGCTATCCTGGTCTCAGCCGAGGGGCCGTGTGAGAAAGAATTCCTTTCTTGGAGATGCTCCCTAAAGCATCCTCTTTCCAGGTGTAGCCTGTGGAGTTGTAGCTTATGGAGTTGTCAGCAGCAGCAGAAATCCTCGTGTGTGTGTGTGTGTGTGTGGGTGTGTGTGTGTGTGTGTGTGAATATGTGTTTTAATCTAGGAAGAGAGATGCTGCAACATACTTAGTGGGCAGAAATCAAAAGGCAAACAAAATGAACCAAAAGCAGGAGAGCTGAGAAGAGATGTAGAGAGAAAAAGGAGCAAAACCTGGCGGTGGCGGGGGGGCGGCTCATGACCCTGGGTCTCGCTCTCTCACTAGAGGATGGATGTCCCTTTTGCACAATGCCCAGCAGGGCCACAGAGCGGGAAGCATGTGTCCCTCTCATTCCTCGGAGCCCCAGACTTGCCGGCCATGGATGGAGAAAATCCTGCCCAGCTCTTGCTGACTCTGGGATCACCCTGGGATCAAACGAGATGATAAATGAGGCATGCACAGCCCCACGAGGAGAGAACGGTCCACGTTTACCTTGGTCTTGTTCGAGGCAAGTGGTTCTGGGGCTGTGCCCTTGCTCATCCATTTGTCATCTGCCCAGCCCGTGTGAGCTGCAGGGCCTTCCTTCACACCAGGCTGAATTCCAGCAAGCCACACTCTTTCCTCCACAGAGCGAGCAAGGCCCCTACTTCTGTAACCACCCTCTTTCCCAGCCTCCCTCAGGCCATGCTCTGCTGGCCCTGGCACTCCTATGCTTTTGAAAGTTGTGGAGACAATTTTATTGAAGTCAAAGAATTAGGGTCTATGGGAGAAGGAGGGCTGCTCCTATTTTTTTTTTTCACTATAAAATAGAGACAATAAGTACACATTATGAGGTTGTGTAGCTGATGAAAGAAACAGCTTATAAATCACTGAGTATGTAAATGTGAGTTGCCTTCCTCTAAGTGAAAAATTATGTGATGAGATTTGTGTTTAATGGAAATTCATGCAATAAGGGAGCAGAGAAGGCAGACTTCATTCCAATCCGGTCATCAAGAAATGCTTCCTGTAGGAGGCTGCATTTGAGCCTGGAAACCCAGGTGAAGGGAGAAACAAAAGAGAGGTGGTTGAATTGTAAGATGTGATCAGAAATCAATGTGACAGGAATTTGGCAATATGTATTCGGAAATGTGTGTTGGGACCCTGATGTACGAAATCTGTGTGCTTTCATGAATTAAGAAGAGTAAAATATCCAAACCTGGTGGATTTGCCTAGCGGTGGTAGCAAGGAATAATAATCAAATATCTATTTTTTATCCGCAACTGATATCCCAACACTTGTTGAGAACTTACTATACGCCAGGCCCCATGCTGAGTGTTATATAAGCTACCCAGTTAAATTCCCACGGGCCCAATACTATGATGATACCATTTTACAGATGGAATTCCCACTTTGCAGATGAAAGGGGCTCATGGAAATTAAAACTTGGCCAAGGTCACCAGCTAGAAAGATCTAGAGACAGATTTATGAAAAACCAGTGTGACGTTGGAGTCCATAAACTTAACGAACACAATTTTGTAGCTCACTTCTTGGGCTTGGCTGTGAAGAGGATCCCAGTGGGCTGCATGTCCAGCTGCCCACCTCTCAGAAGATTCAGACTTCAACATTCAGAGGCCAAGGGATCCCTGGAAACCAGTAAGCTCCAGCCCTGGCTCTGGCCACACCCACTCTGCTCTCACTGACCACTTCCTACCTGCAGCTCTGTGGCCTCCGCTGGGTCCAGGCCATTAACACTTGCCTGAATCCTTGCAATAGCCTCTCAACTACTTGCTCTGATCCCACTTTGGTCCCCTCCCCACACACGGACTACTCTCAGCCCAGCAGCTGGACACAACCCAGCATTCTGTAGCAGGCACCTGCATCTTCTATGCAGCCTGGCTGACCTCTGCACAAAGGCAAAAGTCCAAGTCCTTCATAGGACCTGCAAGGCCCCCACGATCAGCCCTCTTACCTCTCTGACTTCATCTCCTACAACTGCCCCTGGATCATTCTGTCCAAGCCAAACCAGCCACCTGCCTGTTCATCCAACAGGAAAAATACCCTCCTGCCTCTGGACTGCTGCACTCACTCTTCCCTGTCTGGAACGTTCTCCCCGCTGTTCCCACCCTCCATGTGCATCAAGTCCTCATGTCCCGCAAGTTTTATTCAAACACCTTCTTAATGAGGCCTCTCCCAGACACTCTATCTAAAATTTCAGTCCTCTCATGCCAACACTTCAAATCTTTCCTCCCTGCCACCTTTTCCCTTCTTAGCATGCTGCCATCTAATGTGTTGTACGTATTACAATTATTTGTCTTATTTGATTGTCTCTCTCTCTCCCATTATAACACAGCCTCCTTGAGGGTGGAGGTTTTCTTGTGACTTGTTCACTGCTACGGCCCCAGCACCTAGACTGGGCCTGGCTCAGAGTAAGCACTCAAGAAATCTTTGGGAACCAGTAAAAAAAATGAATGAATGACTTGATGAACCTAGGGGTGTGACCAGCTGCTGTATGTAGGAAGGGCAGGTGGAGGGCAATGCTGTCCCCTCCTACCAAGGTCAACCTGGGAGAAGGAAAGGGTGGGATGCAGCAGTGACAGGTCCCGGGCTCTGCCTTGGAAGTAACAGTGGAGTGATTCAACATGCCTGAGCCTACATCTCTTCTTTTGGAAAGGTAAGGAGGAAGCCAGCATTAAGAACTGCCTGCTTGGGACTTCCCTGGTGGTGCAGTGGTTAAGAATCTGCTTGCCAATGCAGGAGACATGGGTTCGAGCCCTGGTCTGGGAAGATCCCACATGCCGCAGAGCAATTAAACCCACGTGCCAAAACTACTGAGCCTGTTCTCTAGAGCCCATGCTCCACAACAAGAGAAGCCACCGCAATGAGAAGCCCATGCACAGCAACGAAGAGTAGCCCCAGCTCTCCGCAACTAGAGAAAGCCCACGCGCAGCAATGAAGGCTGAACGCAGCCTAAAATAAATAAATTAAAAAAAAAAAGAGAGAGAAAGAGGAAACACTTAAAAAAAAAGAAAGAACTGCCTTCTCTGTGCCTGGCACTCACCCAATTCTCACAACATCCATGGGAGGTACATCTCCTGCCCATTTCACCGATGAGAAAACAGAGGCTCAAAGGCCACAGCTACTTCCTAGCACATGGCAGAGTCAGGAGTAGAATCCATGTTCGTAGGTTTTCAAAACCTGAGCTCTTTATAGTTCATATGCCTCCTCTCTCTTGAAGAGAGGTCACTTGTCCTCTACCTGCGGGCAGGGAACCTGCAATAACACCTCAAACAGCTGTTATGAGCCCCAACGAGACTAACCCGAACCTGGCTCTCTGCAAGCCCACAACCAGCACCGGCAACAAGCACTGGCCTCAGAACTCCCTGCACGAGAGCACAGCTTCACTCTGCTCCCACCTCCTCGTGTGAGAGGGAGGAGAGAAGGCAGAGGGGCCTGCTCATTCAGCCCTCACCGACTTTCCAGGTCAGAGAAAAGATGGAAGCAAAAAACCATGCCGTGGTGAGTTCCTCTCTCACCTCGTTTCCTCTAACATGGACCGGCTTTAGGGTCCTGAGGCCTGGGCTCCCCTCCATAGGTTCACCTGCACTGCTCTGTGCTGAGTCTGCGCTCGGAGCGAGCGGGGCTGCTCCCAGGAATGTGGGCTCAGCACTGGGAGGCCAGATGGCATGTCGGAGCGTCAGGATCTACGTCTCATAGACCTCTCCGGGCTGCCAGATCAGCCTCATTAGCAGCTCTGCTCCCTGAGGGTGAACGATGCTCTCCCTGCATCCCCGCACCTGCTGCAAGGCCAGAACCTCCGTATCTGGAAATGCTACCTGGATACGCTTCTCTCCACCCCAGCAAGACGCTGCTCGAACCAGAGAAGGAATCACTGAAGGAAACCCTCACATGGGGCAAGAGTTAGGCCACGTGGTGCTGTCTGTAAAGTCAGTATTAGTATCAGATTGCACTTTGATAAATGAGAAGTCTTTGAAAGATTATTTTGACTTTATCCACTGATTTAAAAAGCAAGTAGACAGTCCATTTCTAGTAGCGCTAAGACACTGGGATTCAATCATGGCCCCAAATGAAGCTCTAAGTCTTATCCCAAAGGCTTGAATTAGGAAGCCACTTATGCTTATTTTGTATGTACTTATTAAAAGGAAGTAGTGATCACCAGAACTTCACAAGGGGGCAATAGAAACAGCTACAGTGTGTGTGTGTTCGTGAGTGTGTGCATATGTGTACGTGAGCACGTGTGTGTGTGCGTGTGCATTAGCATATTCGTTAAGAGCTTACAAAAATCAAAAAATTCACAAGGGGGCAATAGAAACAGCTACAGTGTGTGTGTGTTCGTGAGTGTGTGCATATGTGTACGTGAGCACGTGTGTGTGTGCGTGTGCATTAGCATATTCGTTAAGAGCTTACAAAAATCAAAAAATTCATTTAGCTGCTAAAACGCTCCTGCAGGC
Source organism: Stenella coeruleoalba (assembly GCF_951394435.1). NCBI lineage: Eukaryota > Metazoa > Chordata > Mammalia > Artiodactyla > Delphinidae > Stenella > Stenella coeruleoalba. The sequence continues at coordinate 51,206,509 of NC_137149.1, forward strand.
TGAGGCTGTCATAACTGCTCAAAATCAAGGGATTCTGGGAGTGACTTCTCACCATTTCAGGAAAATGCTTCCCACCACAGGCCCCCATCACCCTCTCCCTTTACAAAAGGATCACCAACAATAAACAGAATCACCACCTAAGGTTTCTGCTCTCACCAATAACTGACCACGTCCAGAAAAAGGTGGAGGGAAGAGGGTGGGCTGGAATGTGTTCCCAAAGCAAACCAAGCCCGAGAGCCAAGCTCCCTCTCGGGATAACAGAGAACATTTCTCCTCTCCCGGGCTTTAGGCCACGCTGAAGTGAGGGCAGTACATCCAGTCAAAGCCATAACACACCTGTAATATTGTCATAGCTCCGGAAATTCATTTCGATGTGGTCCCACTCCAGCACCATGCAGTTCTCCATGCTGGGCTGAGCGATGGCCACGTACACATCATTCTTGGAGTTGAACGTATCCACTGAAACCGACTGGTAGGGCAGAGTCTGATGAACAACAAAATCTGGGAAGGGGTGTTTAAAAAAAAGTCTCCGTGAGCTCTCCTGTGGGCATTATGGACCGCCATTCCCCTTCTATCCTTTCTCTCATCAGTTCCAAAGAGGACTGGGGAGGGGGGAGGGCGGGAGAGAAGCAACACACATCATGGCATGTTTCACTCTGGATGAGTCCAGAGAGTTCTGGCTTGTGCAGAAATAGCAGACTGAACGCACAGCTTCTAATACAGCTTCCTTGAGATAAATAGCTCACGAGTCTGGCTAGAGGATCTCAAAGTTTTAAACAAATTTGGTGAGACCTGGCTTTCAGAAAGACAGGACAGAAAGGATACTGCAGGGCAACATTCCTGAAACTATGGTGAAATTTACTCTATGAAGAAGGGCTGCTGTGGTCAAATTCCTTTGGGGAATGCTGTTCTTTTTAGCTCTCTCAGAATAGTCCAGGTAGTAAAGACAACTAAAAGTAAATTCCCCAAAGGGCACACCGCAGTTTTGGAAACCAAACCAAACTCTTTGACGAGGTCTTGGAGGTTGATAAAGCCCACTGTGCGGGGAAGTTAACCTAGGTGTGTTTACTGGATTGGTAGCAGTGCTAAGTACGGCTGTGCCTGGGATCTGGGTACTGCTCTGCAGCTCAGGGAGCAGTTACAGGAGATCTATTAGATTTTCCAGCAATATAGACGCCATCCTATTTAAGCACGCATTCTGCTCTTACACTTAGTGGCAAGTCGATACCCATCATCTGTGTCGCTCCCTGGGCTACGATGACTCACTCTGTGAAATCTTGGTACGGAATGTACAGTCTTACCAAGAAACAGGGTTAGCATGCCCTCGGATGCAAGAATGGTTAGTGTGTGCAGTAGCTAGAGAAACAATGGAGAAAGAAGTTTTTTTAAAAAAACAAAATACTAATAAAGTTTAAGTTATTTCTTTGGCCAGAGATCTTTCAGGGTGCACTGCTTCTTAGCAGGCTAAAAGTACCCAGGGTAAATTGAGGGTGGACGTCTGGCTTAGGAAAGTAGTTCCTATGAGAAAATCCTGGCTTTGCCCACCTCTTCCCCCACCCAGTCCTTATCCATGCCCACTGAAGTCCCATCTCCTCTTGCAAAGCTGCCCTGACCAGTCCAATCAGGGACCCTTCCTAACTTGCTGGACTCATAATCAGGCAATGTTGTTTACATATTATTATTTACTAGGATTTAGTCTCCAACATAGAGACATCAGGGTCAGATTTGAAGAAATGGGAGAGATCTTAGAGCCAGAAGCTGAAGCTCAGAGAGGGTGTATGCCCGGCCATGGACACACAGCCAGCGTGGTGTGTCTCCTGAACCAAGGGCTTCCGAAGGAAGGTCCTACACTTCTCAGAGCTCCAATGACACAAGCCCACAGCAGCCACTCAAGAAATAATTGACTCAGAAGCCTCATGAAAGATGTCAACTGAGGGCTTCCCTGGTGGCGCAGTGGTTGAGAGTCCGCCTGCCGATGCAGGGGACACGGGTTCGTGCCCCGGTCCAGGAAGATCCCACATGCCGCGGAGTGGCTGGGCCCGTGAGCCATGGCTGCTGAGCCTGCGCGTCCGGAGCCTGTGCTCCGCAACGGGAGAGGCCACAACAGCGAGAGGCCCATGTACCGCAAAAAAAAAAAAGAGAAAAAAGTCAACTGAGAAAGGCATTAAAAGGGCAGGTACCAGGTAGTGAGTACGGAAGGCCCGTGCAAAAGGACTAGAGGCAAGTAAGGGGGCAGAGCAGCTGAGCGAGTGTTAGGTGGGAAGCGTGGAGCCGGGGCCAGAAGAGCAGGTGCCCGTCAGCGGGCAGAAGGTAAAGCTGAGGAGTAAGGGCGGCGTGAGGCACTGGAAAGAGCGCTGTGCCTGGAGTCAGACCACCTGAAACCACTCCCTGTGTTTGAATCCCTGGGCTGCGTGCGCACCTCCCCTTACAATGCCTCGGTTTACTCATCTGCAGTATGCGGGCAATGATCCAGGCTCGATGGCAGGAACAGACTGGGTAATGTGATGGACATGCCAACCTCAGGCTCAGCACACGGTAGGCGACTGATAAATATGGAATTGAGATCCAAGCAAGGACAGTCCCCCTCCACTGTCCTGGTCACCACTGGGCCATCTCTTGGGGACAGTGTTCATTTTAACGGCATCTAAGATAAAATGCCGGAGCACTGACTCTGCCTTTTTGCTGAGTGACCTTAGGGAAGTTACCCAACCTCTCTCTGCCTCAGTTTCTTCATCATCTGTTGAATCCATACTCACGTAGAACAGTGCTTTGCACAAGGTGCGTGCTCGATACATGCTACCTTTTGGAGGGGCCCCTCTCGTTCTCAGTGGACAGGAGCTGCTGAGTAAATGCTTGCTGGCTTGGCGAGTGTGGGAGGGCCGGCCTCGCCCCTGACTGTGGTGGGAGAGGACGGGGCTGAATGAAGGATGCTTGCAGGTACAGGGAGAAGAGGGAGAAGCAAAGAGGAGGCTGCCTCTGCACCCGACAGCAAGAGGTGGCCGAGGGACAGTGGGGACAGTCGGCAAGAGTGGAGGAGGTACCCCCCGTTCTGGAACATTTTGGAAGAGCTGGGGCAGGTGAGATAGACTGGTTTCTACCCCGCCTGCACTTGCAGCTCCAGGAGCTCGGGCAAGAGCCTCAGGTTCCCCAGGAGTAAAATGAGGGCAACGGCTATTTCACAAGGTTGCTGTAGAGGCCGAATAGGAGAGTGAGGATTAAGTGTTAGCGCCCAGCCTGAGCTGCGGTGATCCCTCAGGAGTTCTACGTGCGTAACAGTGACAGTGTGAAGCTGCCTGCGTGAAGACTTAGGGAAGAGTCACCACGGATCCTAGTTCCCCCTCCTCTACCAAGTCCCCCAAAACACCAGCGTTGCTTGGTCAAAGACTAAAACCTGAAAAACCCCTGGTTCATTCCTGTGGGCCCTGGTGGCCCCAGTGTAGAAGTCGGAAAACGCTGCAAAAGGCTTCCGTGTTCACAGGCTGGTAAATGGGAAAAGGGAAATGGAAGCAGTCACGGTCTGCTTTCTTTCCTGGAGGTAGAAGAGGACTCAGAGAATACAGCTGCGTTCTTCTAATTACCACCAAGACGTCTATAACCTCCTCCAGCATCTCCGGTTGCCTTGCCTCATCCCAGTCTGCCCAAGGTTCCCAACACTCCTGATGCTTTATAACCCCCTCTGCTTGCGTTCAGAGCTTCCTGACTACACTCTGAATTCTCAGAAACACGAGCACTTGTGAGCTTAAAAATGCAGGCCGTTTAAAGTGCAGACCCAAAAGTTTCAGTTTTTTATTTTAAAAAAATTCCAGAATTTTAATTTTATTTTTAAAAAAATATAGAGAGCATTTTACAAATCTAGCCTTTCATGGTTCTATTTTCATTGATTTCCCCCAAACATTGGTTTCATAATATTTTCTATAGACTGGCTATCTGGCACAGCACAGACTGTTAAATCATTCGAGCTATAAAGCTAATTCTTAATAGGACACTCCTTCTCCCCCTTCGCCGCTCCTGTCCAAAAAAAAGGAGGAGAAGAGAAAGAAGGAAGAAGGGAAAAAACCGGTGAAACAATATGATTGATGAATGTGTGTTTGTGTGAATGGAGGAGAGGACTCGGGGAATTTAAACATCTTCCCCATCACCATCGTAAGTTATTTCTCACAAACGGCAAAAGCACATTCATTGTGGAAAGATCTCAAACAATCCACATGCTGATATGACATCAATTTACTGGTGTTAAAGTATTAATGGCCTTCTCTGCAAAAAGCACTTCCACTTCCATTCACATTGGATTAAGTTCATGATGTCAGTGGGACTCTTACAATTTAGGCCTTGCTCCCACTGGAATCAACAGATTTTTACATACCTATTTATAGCACTTGCAGAAAATAAATTATACATGATGCTGATCCTATTGGGAGAGAAACTGCACATTAATGCATTATTTCTCTCTGCATTTTCATCAGCCCTGAAATAGGGAAACTAACGGGACAATTAGGATGCAAAATTCACACCCTCTGAGGAATTTAGTGAATTATCCACCTAACATGGGGAATTATGAGTAGGTAACAGGGATTTTTGAGGTGGTTAAAAATAGACTTGAAGCAGAGGCTTATGGAGGGACTGATGACGCTGCAGAGCTGAAACCGGCCAGGGGTGGCTTTGTGGTGTTAATTACACCCCTGTGCTGAGGAACAGGATGGTAATGTACCCTCCTCTCCCTGGGAAGAACAAGGTGAGACATCTGCCGGAAGAATTTACTCCTTTGCTAAAACCCCGAGCTAAGAGGAAAACAGTGCACTCAGAAAATGTGCTTCTTCCCCAAACTCGAGTGAGGATGTAGTCATGGTACCATGAGTCTTAGACTTGACTTTCCAACTTCCATCCATCCTCACCTATCTCCTCCCTGGCCTTAAATAGAGCACCAGCGTGTGAGGCTTGATCTGAGCCAGAAGATAGGAACCCCCAAAACTCATACTTTATCGACCTAGTTCTTACAAGGCAGGGACTATATTTGGGGGGAGGGGGTCACAACTTGGTGGCACGATTTTTTCGTGATGGAAGACACCGTGGGTGAGAGCTCATCTGTTCATGAGCCTTAAAGGGATAAAACAGGAGCAAAGACAGAATCATCTTCTCCCTGTTTCCAGGCGGGGGTGGGGGGGCGGACTTCCTAAATTTTAGCAAAAAGCTTGTTAGCAAAGATAAATATGTCTAAGAGAATGCCCCCAAATGTGTTAAGGGGCTCATGCTGCCCCATAGATTCTGGGTTTAGGACAGATTCCTAGTTTCCAAGGCCCTCTATAGTCCAAGCCATTTCTCTCTGAGATTGGCAACGTTGTCACACACTAGGGCCGGGAGTGAAGAGAACAATGGAAAAGCTGCTCTCTTCAGCATGGGGTTTAGAGAACTCTCCAGAAAAATGAGAAGAGGCAGAGAGGCACCCCAGCGAGCTGGGGTTTCACATTTCATACGGCATGGCCTTGAATGCCACCTTTTGGTGCAAACGTCACTGACCGTGACCTCTGATAGACTGCACTGCTCTACAATACAATAAATAACCCCCCAGTGGCCTCAGCTGGCTAAAGGGCACCTGCCAATTACACAGCTGAATAAGTCCCTGTTCAGTGATGAAAGACAAGGGCATTTCCATAAGACTTCAGGTTTCCTCTCAGCAAAGAACAGAACTTGTCAGGTCCCTTATTTACAAAGATATCTAGAAGTAATTTTTACTTTTGAGTTTGTTTATTAGATCGGGGGATAGCAGTAGGACTAGCCTAAATGTGATATTTTGTTCTTAGAGTTTTTTTGTCTTTTGAGTTTCCATAACTATTCTCTGAGTTCTCTTTTCTGCTGCTCCTACTGACATGACTTGAGGCTTTGTAGATACCAACTTTCAGCCTAAGTGTTTATTTTTATAAGTCCGGTAAGCAGGTTTCAGACTGTGGACTGATCCACTCTCCTTTAAAATCTGGCTTTTAGAAGCTATAGAAACTCCATCTAAGCCTTTCATATGGAGATATTCTTGGGCTCTCTACAAGATATGACAGTTGAGGCAGTTAGTATTTTAGTTTTATCTTATAACCTGAAAACATATAAACTGAAACCCTGAGGCAGACTCAGGAAAACAAAATCAAACTTTCTTGACATTTTTTTCCTCAATGTGAATTTTTCCTTTTGATAACTACTTGTTAACTTATATTCCTACTTTGCCATTGATTAGATGCCTAGCTATCTCATTTTACATGGAACTACAAAAGCAATTTTAAAGTCTGGTATTTATTAGTTAAATGTCCTATAAATTTCATAGTATTCAATCAAGAGAACAGTGACTTAGGTCTCTGTACTGTCTTTATATGAAACCTAGACTGCTTTGAAAATGTTCTCATGCCAAATTCACCTTTGAGCTTAAAAAAAAAAAAAAACTTTAGACAAATTTGAATTTTGTAAAGAATCAAAAAGAATCAAAAGTAAAGCCAGTGCAGTTAACAAAAATCCTTCCAAACTGTTGAGATATTTTCCTTGCCACATCAAATCATTTCTTTGAGAATGCTTAAATTTCCCCTAAAATAATTTTGATAGAAAACTTTTACCCCCATGTTTCCCCACTCCCTGTTGACAGTCTAAAAGAAAAACAAAGGGTTATTCTAAATATCAGACTTGGATGATAGAGGTTCTGAATACCTGTAGTTGTGCATTCGTAGTCAAAGCTGGTCACGTCATTCAGCTTCTTTTCCTGATATTCTGGTGGACCGATACACAGGACATCAGAAACAGTGGAATTTGTCATCTTCAACCACAGATACAACCACTTGGCTTTGCAGTCACATTCAAACTTATTGCCCCTTAAATCTCTAAAAAACAAAACAAACACAGACACAGAGAAACAGACATGTCGGAAATATTTTGGCCCTAACATGAAACTCCAGAAATCCTGATATCCTGACATATTTAATAACTCCCCCAAATGGAATTTTTAAAAAATTTTGTATTTAATACATCCGATGTCTTTTACGTACCACTGACTTTATTTAACACTCTTCAGTGCCCATGATTTTAACCGTATAGCACGCAGCGAGTGCTCAGAGTTGACACAGCACCATTTTTCCAGATCCTCTTGAAACTGTCACCACGCCATGGTGGAAATGGGGGAGAGGTGACAGAAGAACACCACCCAGCACAGGTTCTCACAAGCAAAAACAGGACATTACAGGAAGATAGTTTTGACAAACACAATTGAAACTTTAAGATCTTGTTAAACTTTGCCCAGCAAGGAGTGACAAGCACTAGGAGACAACGCAGATGGATACGCTACTGCTCTCTGGGAGAAAGGAAGCCCCCGGACCCAGCACGCCAAATTACCATTGGCCTAATGCTACTAAGTATACGGCAAAGCTAACACAATACAAACTATATGCCGTTTCCCAGTATTTGCTACTTTGTCATAGATTTTTAGGTACAACATTAAAAAAATGCAGTATAGGGGGAGAGGGGATTTCAAGACAAGCAACATCAACTTAATTTTCATTACTTACAGTTCAATCAGAGAGTCTAAATCACTGAAGACATCCCTCGGGAGTGCTTTTATGTGATTATTGGCCAAAGAACTAGAAAAAAAAAGTCACATTTTAATGTGGTTATTATCTTCATGTCCTATCCCTCTGAAGTCCCTTAAATAAAGCAAGTGACTTAAAACAGAGTTCTAAACCTCTTTAGCAAAAGGTAGTTCAATTTCTGGCTTTGGTCATTGATACTGAGATAAAGAAATGAGTTTAGTTATACAAAGATAACATTATAGATGCTGGAGCATACAACGTCCGTTGTTTGTTTTGTTTTTAAAACAAGCACTGATTAAGCTCTTGATACACGTTAATCATCCTCAGATGGCATCTCACGTTTCGCAGAATAAAAGTCAAAGTCCCTTTGATGGCACCCAAGGCCCTCCATTGTCTAGTTACCTCCGTTCCCACTTACCTGTGGGACTGAGTCTCTGAGGATTCAGATCACCCACACCGGCTCCTTTGCTATTGCTCACACAGGCTAGTCACACTCCCAGCTCAAGTTCTCTGAACTCGGTGTTCATCTGCCTGACGCTCTCGCCCTAGGTGTGGTTCATCCATCGCCTCCTTTAGGTCTGTCCTCCACTTTCACCACCTTCCCTGATCTCTACACAACTCCCTTCCATGCCCTGTTGATCTCCACTGCACTACTGTCACTTAGCATACAATATATATTAATTATCCATCTATTTGTTTACTGACTCTGCATTCTCCCTATACATAAGCAACACGAGGACAGAGATTTTTGTCTGTCCATATCTGTATCCCTTTCATCTAGAACAGTGCCTGGCACATAGTGGGTACTCAGTAAAGTCTTTCTGAATGGATGACTTAAGCACTAAAATGAGAATGATAAAAAGATAGATGTACAGTCTTATCCTAAGAAGTTCCCTCATGGGGCATCTAAGTGAATTTTATTACTTGTGACTATTAAAAAATAGTATCTACTTTATGTAAATACTCTTTTACATAAAGAATCTCAGCTCTAACACTAATGATAATAGAAAATCTCAGTGAACCACAATGTTTAGGGAATGACTGATTGTGATCAATTTCATTTTCTCATTAATTAAGGTTGACCAGAAACCATATTTTGTATTTTTGCTCTTAGTGTTGGAGATCTTTCTAACATGTCCTAATCTACCCCCCATCTCCAGGAAGCAGACTTGAACAAACATCATCAATGCTTTCCCTGATGATTCAGGATTATGCAGTGCCCTGTCATCATCCTGCTGAAGACGAATGTACATGGTGCTGGGCTGCTAACGTAGAAAGATGAGAGGTGTTGAAATGACGTACATCAAGTCTGATTTCTCCCAGGCGTCATGCCCTAATGTGAGTCAGCCAAACAACTGATGCTGACTTTTGTTTTCTTTTATACATTTGAGTATACAAACAGCAAAACATATAAATGATGATCCCCATGTAGGTAATTCAGCACCAACCGCTTTAAAAATATATATGAAATTAATCTTTTGTAGCATCATAATGACCCATCCCAGAAGTAGGAACGAAAGGGTGCTCCTCCTCAGAATCAACTAGGGTAGAAAGTTTGTGCCCATTTTAAATCCAAACATTCTTGCTGAGTGAGAGCAACGGAATACAGGGAGACCTATAGTTTCTAAATTATGTCTTTTCCCATCCAGTTAACCACGAATGGATTAACATACAATTTCATGTATTATTTTACCTTCCTTTCCTAAATGATTTATTGGTACAATTTTAAACATGTTGGAAAACAGGCCGAACAGATTGAAATCGTAACTACAGACTGTAGATTATAGACTACAGACTGTAATCAGACTGAACGTTCTCTAGAAGTTGTTTCTTGAAATTTAAAAAGGAGACAGTTTTGATTTTTTTTTCTGGCTGCTAGTCACTTTTTCTGGAAAGTAAAGTACAATATTTTTAGCTAATTAAAGGTTACTAGTTTAGCTAAACATTTTTAGTGAATTGAAACGCATTGGATTGAAGTGCTAAGCATATACGGAATGGTCAAGGCCAAAAGAAAAAAAGCTGAATGTTTAGTAACTGTTCCAAGTGTTCAATTTAGATTTCGGAAAGCTGAATGATTTAGATGGACTGCCTGCCCCTACCCCGCCCAGACTCCGCGCATAACATCTCACTTTCCACTTCATTTTGTGTACAAGTTCATGGTACTTCATTTCTAAAACTACTTAACAGCAACTGGTCCCTTGGGCTTTGTGGGACCGCTGGAAAACAAATGTCCTAGATTTTAGTTACAGATTGGCACTGCTCCTTCAATGCTCTGAAACCTGATCTACGTTTCTTTACCTATGGATGTGAGTCTGCAGGTGTTGGAAAAGTTCATAAAGGTAAAAAAGCAGATACTTAAAACAAGCAACTTCCAGATAGTTACTTCCTTAAGCACAGGAGTGAACTTTAGAGAGCTGATGTGTTCTCCTTGCTTAGAAGTTTACAAAAAGAAGGGGATGGGGTGGGCTGGGAGGATCAGTTCATTCTTTCAACAGTGTATTAAATGTTTTTATTACTACCTACATCTCCAGCCCAGAGGAGTCAACTTTAAAAGTCATAAGACTTGCCCTGCAGTAGAGCACATATGGAAAACCCAGCTTAGTAACTCATTGGTCAGTCAGTGAATCAGAAAGAATGTCCTGCTGGCTTAGCCCTGTGTGAGACCCTGGGGGAAGAGCAGAGCTAATGGAAGATCAGCAGGGGCCCTGCCCTCAGGGAGCTTTCAACACAGCTGGGGAGATGAAACTAACATCCGTGAAACGGCACCAACCAATATGGCCAGTGTCTACAGCAAAGTGCCGGTTGTGTGGAATCAGCTAGGAGGGCTGCAAGAGGTGTGGAGGGGAGATCAGGAATCCAAGGAAAAGACAGAACTTAATCTGGGCTGTGAAGGAAAAGGTGGATTCCAGGAGATCATGGGCAGGAGAAACCGTATCCTGGGCAAGGGAAAGGATGTAAGGGAAAGGCCCAGTAATGGGGTGAATTGGGTGTGCACAGGGGCGCCCTGAGAGCCCAGTGTTGTGGGCACATTCAGGGAAATGAGCTGGAGAGCTGGGGGGAGGCGGGCCCCATAGGCTTGACTGTGGGATGGGAACACACACTGGATGGGCTTACATCTCCTCTAATGCATCAGATGCGCTCTGGACCCAAACAAAGGACTCCTTTGTTCCCTCTGTGTGTGCCCCCTGCATGTCACACAGACAAGGAGGTGCCTCTTGCACACATATGGGTGATACACAGCATATGGTTGTACGTGCAAATGTGCAAGCATATACACACAGTTATGTGCACACGTGAATAGAAGTCCATGTACCCAAGGGCCCACATGCACAAAGATATGCAAATACATATGCACAATACCTGCATATTTACATCTGTTTTCAGACCAAGGCCCCAGAGCCAACTGGTCCGATGAAAGTTGACATCTGGGCGAACTCAACCAGTCACACGGGCTTTACTTTAGGCGTATAATCTGCCCAGAGCCTTTGCTCAAAAACAAAGCCCTTCATTCCTGACTTCTGGGAACTGGATTTGTCTTGCCACAGCTGTTCTTCTCCAGACCCCCACAGTTGTCTTCCTAGCAGACCCTGTCTAGCCACCCAAACTGCCAAGGCTACTCAGCAGCCCCTGGAAAAAACCGAGGCTTCTTCATTAGCGGAGGGAGGGAATGATGCTATTGTTGTGAACGATGACGATGATGATGATAACAACGCCAACCAGACCTTGAACATTTACCGTGGATAATGGGCCGGATGATTTGCAAGCAAGCACTAACCCACTACGTGCGGCAATCTTATGAGGTCTGTATAACCATCCCCATTTTTAAGGATGAGAAAAGTGAGGCTCGGAAAAGGCTAAGTAATACTAACAAATGGTGGCCTTGAGATTTGCACTCGAGTCTATTGTGACTCAAAGCCCATTGTCTTCGCCCCTACAAGAACGTGGGGATTTGGCATCTAGGTTGAATCTGAAAAAACAATCAAGACTTTTATAGGAAAGAAAACATGGAGGAATGATGCCAATAAGAGTCTGATGTTGTCCAGGATCGGCTGTGCTGCTCCAGATGTTTAGAGACTCCCATTTCCACTCCCTCATCTCCTTACTCTACAAGCTGTAACTTAGGCAGGACTTCCGATCGGTAGCATTCCAGAATCAAGTGCTTACTGAGCCTCCTGACAGACACCTTTGCCTCTATCAGGGTCTGATGGGAATGATTATCTCCTTAGATGTTGTATCGGTTTCGGTTACACACCCTGGAGGTATTGCCACCCTGCCTAATACCCCTACTCAAAGCCCTCTAACTTCCCCAATTGTCTTTTTACCACAGATAAGCTGACTATGGAGACGGGATATGTTATCCGACGTTATCCTACTCCAACACAAAGTTTCTAGCGTGCAAACGGTTAATAAATTGCTCCTGCCAAGACAATGACGATGTTCGCATTTTCATAAGCACAGGCACTATTCTTCCAGTTTTCTAAATTTGCTAAGTGTGTGTGCTTGCTTTATTTGATATGCCAATTCAAATCAATTTAATTTTTTCCTCCAGAAAGCTATTAAAGAACCCAGAGAGCTTAGCTTAAACCACAGATTAATCCAACATAAAAAAAAGAAAAGCTATTTGCATCCAAATTAAAGGAACCACAAAAACGTCTCTATTCTACTTCACCCTAATGTTGATCCTCCATTCAACATTCTTCAATGAGTCAGGTAAGCCTCAGTTCCCAAATCTGTACAATGGGGACTCACAGATTATGGTGAAATATAAAGAAGAGAAGGCTTAGTGAGCACTCAGCCCAGGGCCTGGCACAGAGTAGGTGTATGATACATGTTCCATTCCTTCCCACCTCGTCCCTCACTCCCAGCTCAGAGCGCTCCTGTCACATGCAGTCATATGGACCATAACGGCAATTCGGAAGGACGGAGAAGATAAGAAAGCCGAGTGTGTGAGTGATCACAATGGGCTGGTGTCTGATCGACAATACAGAAACTGCTCGGGCAATCTGGCAATGAGTTTCCTTCAGAAGCTATCACAATATGTAGAAAACAGTCAAGAAAGAGAGAGGCACTGGGAAGTGACCCTCACTCCACACATTAAATAGGGCTTACAACACTTTTCACAGGACTTACAGGTGAGTCAGGTCACGAAGGCCACGGAAGGCGTTTCTTGAAATGGTTTCTATTTTGTTCCCTTCAATGAACCTAAGGAGAACAGCCATATAATTAAACTGAATTTTCTCTGCTTAATATCTTGAAAAAACGATACTGGGATGCTTTCAGAATGAAATCTAAAAGCATTTATAAATTTCAGAAATTCATCTCCAAAGGCTCGGTCAGCTAGACCAGATTCCAAGTGGGAGCTGGGTGTGTGTGCAAGAGTGCCACCACACAAGCGTGCTTTGCACTCCTTCCAGAAGCAGCCTGGAAGTCTTCAAAGTCAGGATTGGCAGCATGGGTAAAAACATCTTGGGCGGGAAAGGAGAAGAAAGCCCTACACAAAGGCAAGATATTCTCAAATTCCGCAAGACTGGAACACTTCCAGACATCTTCCCCCCTCCAACCTTCTTACATTTCACAGTGCCTGGCTATAATACTTCTGTTAACATCATTGCCCCTTGAGGGGAGCCCATTGTTTTGCCTCTTCATATTAAAGTCTTTGCCCAGGGAGAATTCCATTAAGCTTGGCTTCCGGCAAGCTTGAGTTCATCATGTCCTACACAGTGTCATCTCTGAACAAGTGGGTGACAAGGCAAGGATATTCTCAAGATCTCTAGGCTACTTGGAAATAGAAAGTATAAGGAAGTTGAGCATGGGCCACACTTCTTTCTCTGTGCTAAGATGTCTTAGGGCTTGCACACAGGACCTTGCAGTAATAACTCCAGCCACGCTTTAAAATGGGAAATACATGAAGTGAATGCACTAGGACTATTCCCTAGGGCCACAGAGAACTAAATTTTCGTTTACGGCATCACATTTCTTCAAATGTAAGAAAGTCTCTGATGAGATGGTCCAAGGGAGACTTTGCAACATGATGTTTTTCGTTAGTGAAACAGTTCTTGATTCGTAGACTGAGAATGATCCGGTGCCTGTTTTTTTTTTTTTCTTTTTTAAATCGGGGTCTATTCAGTAATAGACTTCAGTATAAGCTGAGAAGCGAACTTCCTCCTCACAGTAACCTTGACAGGAAGATGTACTGCTTGAAAGAGAGAATGGATAGTTCTTTGTTCACCGCCTCCATCGGCTGTTGATGTGCTCTGATAGAACCTAGTTGGCCTAGCACTTCAGCCTGACCACTCTTCCCAGGTTACATAGACTATCAAGTATTATGAGAGTACCCGTATTATGTATCCTCTGAAGAAAGACTTTCTCCAGAGACATCTTTCCTGAGGATAGGAAATCAGCAGAGAGCTTTCTTAGACCCAGGATGTACTTAGAATTCCAACATCTACCTGTTAACCTCAGATAAGAAAGCAGAGACACGGATTTAAAAAATGCCCCTGAATGCTAGGTAAGGAAATCCCATCTGATAGCAGGATTAATATTATTACAAAGTGACAGAAGACAAGGGTGGAAGAACTTAAGGGGAAAAGAGATGACCTGAAAGTGTGAAGAGGCAGAAATCAGAGCCAGGCATTGCTGCGGGGGGAAAATGCACAACTGAAAAGGGAAAAATAACCTTTATTTTAAAGGAGAAAAAACAAAATTAGACCCTCAGCTGCAGCTCACAGGAGACACTGCAAACGGGATATAGGACAGGTAAACTAAAAACGTGAAGCTGTATCCCCAAACAGGGAGACTTTCTTAAAAGTATGTAACCCTCAGAATCCTTCAGCTTCATTTCTGGCTGATCAGCAAATCCATGTCTAGCTTTGAGAGGTAAAAATATCCAATATAATTTCCAATTGTGCTTATGACATGACAAATTAAATGTCAGCAGAGAATGAGTGAATATCTTTCCTTCTTTGTTTCCTTTCCCCCTCTTTGGCTCCAACCTCCTCCTGTCTCAGCATGTTTATACACAAGTAAACTATAAAAGGTCAGCGCTGAAAACAGAATGGGGTTTTCTGAATCTTCTCCACCCTTAAGCTCTCTAAGAGATGCTGTCCCAGCTTGGAAAGCAATACAGCCATTTCACTGACATACCAAACGCTCAGCAAATAGACAAAGCACAAAACTTACAGGTATTCAAGATGAAACAGTCCAGCAAAAGCATCATCCCGGATGACTGTGAATGAGTTAGAATTCAGCAATCTGAAAAGAAGAGACATTAGGTTTCAATGCAGAAGTGTAAAATTTGAGTCACAGAGTGAAGCCATTTCTGTTTCTTTTGTTATGTTCTGATCCGTGGGCAAACACGGGCTCTTCTCAGTGTAAAACTGGCCCATTCGGTGTGCAACCTGACTCAGACACTGATGGACAATGGCAAGTGGATTCTCTTTGGCCAGATTTTCTGGTCACCCCCATTATTTCACCTTTCTTCCCTACGGGTCTCAGTAAATATGACCTGAGAGCTCCTATTTCCATAATAACATTTAGAGGTTAAAAATGGAGGTTCTCTTTTAAAGTGAGGTGTTTGGGAAATGGTACGTTTAGGTGAAATTCAGGTCATAATTCAATGTAATCATGTCCCCAGTTGCTGGATATGGGCGATGGCATCTACAGTAAAGTCCTTGACAGGAATAAAGATGCAGATGTAGAGAATGGACTTGAGGACACGGGGAGGGGAAAGGGTAAGCTGGGAAGAAGTGAGAGAGTGGCATTGACATATATACACTACCCAATGAAAAATAGATGGCTAGTGGGAAACAGCGAATAGCACAGGGAGATCAGCTTGGTGCTTTGTGTCCACCTAGAGGGGTGAGATAGGGAGGGTAGGAGGGAGACGCAAGAGGGAGGGGATATGGGGATATATGTATACATAGAGCTGATTCATTTTGTTATAAAGCAGAAACTAACACAACAATGTAAAGCAATTATACGCCAATAAAGATGTTAAAATAAATAAATAAATAAAGCCCTTGAGGAAAACATGTGCTGAAAGAAGGAAAGGACACTGCACACTGGGGACTCAGCTCAGTGGGGACACAACAGGGCAAGTAAACACTAAGAGCCAGCCACAGTTTACTTGTGGAGCTTGGGTATCTTGGGAAGGACTGATACCCAAGAGACAGAGACGGCTCTTCCCAGGACCGCACCTCCAGGACCGCCATTTCCAGAGAGGACTTCCCATACTCACAGCAGCTGCAGGGAAGGCAGATGAGAAAACATTCGGTCCTTGATTTCCGAGAACGTTCCATTTACCAGGCTCCTACGGGCAAGAGAGGAACAAAACAAGGACTAGGTTGCTTTGAGGAAGTGCCGGGCAAGATGGACGAGAAGCCTTATCCTCTACCTGTGCTTTAAACTCCTCCACTCAGGAATGAGGCTTCAAATGGTTGGCCAGGGTCTTCTCAGGAGTAAGAACAAGATGAGTCCAGCCATTTTCCAATGAACTGGATCAATAGGAAAACTGGACTGAATAACAGAAACCGTTACAATCAGTCTAGCTCCTTGCATAGACATCATCTCAGCCGGTTTACATCAATAACCCCTCACTTCCTTTTCTTAACTACAGGAGGCCCTAGCTGAAGATGGATAATTCCTTCACCTCTGCCCATGATTGTTTGTGTAGACACAGCATTAGTGTTGGCCGACGAAACTCAAGGGTAGGATTAAGTGTTCCCCTTGGGAGCACATCTCTGAAAGTCGCTCAGAGCACTTCTGATTAAATGCACCGTGAGAGCCTTGGGAAACAACCCAGAGACACCTGAACTTGAATGTGTGGTGGGAGGCCACGCCATCTGCCAGAGTTAACGGCCAATCAGAACAAGGAACCTGACTATTTTAGCCACCAGGGCCCCTATCCTTTCTGGCCGCAGTAGGACCTCAATACATCATTTCAGAATTATTTCAGTTAATATGCAGATCCGTTAAGCAGCTGCTGGTCTAAGGGATTTAACCAGGGGAATTCTCATTTCTGGAATGCTCCATGTCACCCGACTTAGCAATATTAGGCGTCAAACAGGCCCTCTGTTTCTGCTCAGCCAGACTGTCCTGACTGCCTATAAATGCAAACAGGAAGCCCTTCACTCCTGGGTCCAGGCCCCAGCGCCTTGCCTGGGGTGGAGACGTGGAAGTGGAGCACAAGAGCAAGTGAGAGCAACCCCCTGCTGCCCCATGGGAATCCCTGCCTCTACGATGGAGTGGGCATCACCCAGCACCTTGGCCTGGATGTGGGAGTCATTTCAGCAGGAAACATTTCCCGGCAGTGAAGATATTGCCCAGTAGCCCCTTCCCCAGCCATTATGAGAGCTGGCCATGTGGTTTGAGTGGCTGTGTGAGGCCAGGCTGAAAGCCCCTGAGCAGGTGGACCAATAATGGGAAGCCCTTTCCTGTCCGTTCCTCCAGCACTGAATAAGCAGCCAGCACAACACGCGGTGAGGAGGGGGGCAAGAAGCCCTTATGAGCTCAGGGCAAGGAGTCCGGCTGACTCCCAGCACTTGCCCTCTGGGCTGGATGCCCACATTCCCCAATGCTCCGCCAGGTCCTCTGTGCTTCCCTCTTCCGGGCCACATGCGGCGGCATCTCCACTTCTAGAGGTGACATGCCTTCTCCCAGGTACTGCCCCACCTGCAGTGTGGACAGGTCCAGAGGAGGGCACCGTGTAAACCACAGCCCCAGACCTCAGGAGGGACGGTGAGGCCTCATTCCTCTGCAAGCGCTCCAGTCATGCTCGGCTGCATACACAAGCCCCCCACACAACCTTCCCACCCCCAACACACATCCTCTCAAACTTTAATGCACCTCAGAATCACCTGGGGAGGCCAAACGCAGACTCCAAGGCTCCGCTCTCGGACCCTGCATCATTCGGTGCGGGCCCCGGAATCTGCATTGGCACAAGCCCCCCCAGGTGGATCTGATGCAGGTGGCCCGCGGGCCAGACTTTGAGAAACACTGCCCCAGGGACTTGTCTGGCTTCCCAGACTCTGGATCTCGGGTTCCCCTCATACTCCCCGGGGCCCGAGACTCCAACCCACGTCCCACCGCGCGCCCCAACCCAAACGCAAAGGAAGGGGCCGGGAAGTGGGGTCAGGGTCGCGCTGTCCCGGCGCCAGAGGCAACTCCCGGGCGACGGCAGGCGCCGGGTGGGGCAGGACGGGGCAGGGGCTGCCGGGGTCCCACTCACTCACAGGGAGCTGATGTCGCCCGGCACGATCCTGGGCACCCAGGAGGAGCCCACGCAGATGATGGACTCCTTGGTACAGCTGCAAGTGGCGGGGCAGCGCGCCAGCCGCCTCACCTGCGCGCTCGGCGGGATCAGGCACGCGGCTCCCAGCAGCAAGAGCAGCCGTCCCGGCGCCCCGCCGCCGCCCCGCCGCAGCGCCATGCCGCGTCCCCGGTCCCCGCCCCGGCCGCGAACCCCGCTGCCGCGCCGCGCGCTCGGACTCCGCGCCGCTGCAGACGCGGGCGCCGCTCGCTGCTTCGCCGCCGCCGCCGCCGCCGCCGCCGCTGGCTAGGACTAGGGCGCCGCGGGTGTGGGAGGCCGAGCCGCAGCCGAGCAGCATGCTGGCCGTCACCCCCACTCGGCGCCCCCCCACCAGCGCCCGGGCCTCGCCCGCGCCCGCCTGACATCAGCACCCGAGCCCGCAGCCAGCTCTGGCCAATGAATAATGCGGGGCGGGCGCCCGCCCGCGGGGGAGGGGGCCTCGCGCCGCCCCCCGCCGCGCCCCGCCGGCCCCTCCCGGCCCCTTCCCAGGAGCTGCGGAGAGAGGAGAAAGTTGGGTGACCTTAGGGGAGGAGCCGGCCTGGACGGAGACCCTCTGTGGACCTGGCCGAGCGGTTGGGGATCAGAAGCCCGCAGTCCCTCCACCGGCTCGAAATAATTTGGGGGAGACACTGGGCTCCTTTTAGCCGGGCCAAAACGTGAGAGGCTGGCGGCGGAAAGAGTAGAGCCTGGGGAACTGGCTTGATGACTGGGAAGGGAGACTTTGTCCCGGGTCTTTGAAGAGTACGGAATTTTGAGCAGCCTTTATTAATGTTTAAAAGACGTGAATGCTGCCATTGAGTTCAGCGGGCATGGCTTTGCTTGTCTTTTGGGATGCGCGATGGGGCTGGCTCCCTGCCCACAGCGCCCTGGGCTCACTGAAGCCGGCCCCCTTTCCCTCCTGAAGGCATGTAGGCAAGCAAAGCTGCTACGGCAGTGCGCGCCCGGCTGCTCTGGGGCCTGCCGCCTGCTTGCCGCAGAGCTCAAACGCCCGTACCAGTTCTCCCTCCCTCGGCGGTTCACTAGGTTCCGCACGCAGCCCAGTTAAAGGACAGGGGGCAATTGTTAATAGAGATCAATGGTGTGATACGTTCTAGGGTCTGTACATTTAATCTTCTAACCCTCTGAGGCAGGTCCTAATCTACAAATTAGGAAACTGAGGCACCGAAAGCATCAGTAACTGGCCGGTGATCAAGGAGGAAATGGCTGGGGAGAGATGGGGATGAGAGCCTGGGCTGGGGATGGGTAACCAGGCCCTACTGGGCCCCTCTTCTCTCTGCACCTTTGGTGCAGGGAGCTTGAATCTTACCACAAGGTAGTGTGAACTGGAGAAATCAAAGAAAATGGCCAAAGCAGAATCAAAATTGCTAAAAACCAGGGCTGCTCAGAGTGGGGAATCGAGGGCCCATCATCAGGCTACTAACCAAGGAAAACCATTTCATATGTTAAGCTATACCCCGAAAAGGCAGTGACCGATGCAAAAGGTTATTATTACTGTAGGAATCACCAATACTAGACTCCTTCAGCAGTCATTTGGAGCACGTATGGCTGGCCACTGGTTGGAGGGGGCAGGGGAACAAAGGGACAGGTCCTATCCTCAGGGAGCTTGAAGTCTAGCTGGGCAGATAGCCCTGAAGAAGTAACCCCACGTGGCTACATGGGGGGTCACACATTGACCAAAAGGGGTTCAGGAATCGAAAGTCAGTTTGTTGCAGGTAACTTCATGGAGGGAGTTGACATTCGTTGCAGGTCACCATTTAGCCAGCACCTAGCATCCACAATTCACATCTGCCCTGAGAAATGGGTCTTGCCATCTTATAGATGGGAAAACTCAGCTCAGAGATGTTTTTTCTCTTGCCCAGGGTCACACAGGACACAACCAGGAGAACCCTGCTCCAGAGCTGGCTGCTGTGCATAGCCTTCACTGCTGTGTGGACATGCATTGCCCACATGCCTTACTCAGCAAGGCCCAGTGCCGGCACTGAGGACGCAAACCACGGTCTGGAGAGGGTGATAGGCACATGAACCACAATCATGGGTGTGTGTCCTGCACATCCTGAAAGATGTTTGCCGTAAGTGAGACGGGCTACTGCTTTATGGAGAGGAGGGTGCGGGGATTCTCAAACACAGTGCCTTCCTACTGACCCAGGCAAAGGTTCTCAGCTGTGTTGAAGAGGAGCAAGGAGAAAAGGGTGGGTAAGGTAAACTCTCTGTCCCCAGAGCTAGACAGCTGTGGGTTTGCAGCCCAGACTGCCACTTACTAACTGTATAATTGTGGGCAAGTTATGACCTCTCAATGCCTCAGTCTCCTCACCTGTAAAATGGGATAGTTGTAGGCACCTTTGGGAGCTAAATGTGATCAAGACTATAAAGGATCCAATGCCACACAAGAGGTACTAGGTATTTGTTCAGAGATCTGTGTGATATTGTGGGCAGGGCAAATCTCAGATAAACCCTGGGACTGGAGGGAACGGGTGGGGTGTGGGGTGTGAGAGGCAGTGAAAGGGGATGAATTTTCCTAACCTTTGTGCCTCCATTTTAATCAAGGACAAGGGCACAGTCTAGCACAGTGGTTCTCAAGCAGGGGTGACACTTGACAATGTCTGGGGAAAGTTTTGGTTGTCACAGTGGGGTGGGTGATACTGACATCTAATAAGTAGAGGCCAGAGATGCTGTTGAACATCCTGCAATGCACAACAAAGCATGATCCAGCCCAAAATACCACCAGTGCCAAAGTGGGGAGATCCTAATCTAGTATCCTAGAAAGACCCTTGGCATGAAGAATTCCAGAGGTGCAGATTCTAGGCCTGGCTCCATCACTCATAAGCAAACCTTCTTGGTCATGTCACTCCTATCTCCAGCCTATATTTTATCATCTATAAAATGGGTGTAATGAGACCTTCCTCTTTCTTCCCTAAATAAATGTGACATATCATTATTACTTCTATCCTTACCCTCCCCAATCTAGGTCTAGCTCCAACCCATTCCCTCCAACCTGAAAAACTAGAAAGTTCCTGATAGGAAGGGTGCAGAGAGAACACTTGGGTGGTATAGTTGGCACGGTTGGTATTTGTTTCGTCTCTGTTAGAGACACTAAGTGAATGCTTGTAAATTATAAGGTGCAGTTTATAAATTAAGATATAAAAATGGAAATGCAGATTACTTTGGTTTGATTCCAAGATCTTCAGTGGTTAAAAAAAAAACCAACTTAATAGACAATCAGAGAGACACAATCTGTTTCCAGGAAATAGCAAGTTTTTCAAAATGTAAAAATCCTTGTTCATATGTACGGCTACTCAAGCTGCATCTCCATGGCAGGAGCACACATCCCTATGGGAGATGAAATGGCACAGGCTGGAGGAGCATGTGTAGGCAGCTCAAAGCGTTGTTCATTCATTCACCTCTCATTCAACCACCTGTCATTAAGTCAGTATTGATTCAGAGCCTACTAGGTGCTGGGTTGGATTTAGGCATGAAGTTGAAGGAAAAGTCAAAAATGCCTCCTCCCAGGTTTTGACTGGAGCCAGTGGGTAGATGGAGACACCATCCCTTTAGATGAGAAAGCCTAGGAGAGGAGAAGGTTTGGCTGGGAGACAGGTATCAACGGTTTGGTATTGGAAGTGTTGACTCCGAAATGCCCATGAGCCATCCACATGCCGATGCTGAGTTGGCAGCTAGAGGACCAGTGGAAATGGTATGGAGGAGATGGGGGGTGGTGGGTAGGACATCTTCAAGATGAAACCTTGATTCTCCCTCAGTAAGCCCTCAATGTAATGTTGGTTGATTGAATGAATGAATGAGGGGATGAATGAATGATATTTTGTACATAAGAACATTAAAGACATTCAAGAGAAAATATCTCTCAGGTGCAATCAGCAAGGAATCACAGAAATCTTGCAGAAAACTGCAAATCTAAGAATACTGCAGTTTGGGGATCTATTTTTAAACCAAGCATAATCTTCAAATTCTAAACCAAACTGTAAATCTTGTAAGAATCTCAGAGACTTCATCATGCTTCTTAGCCCCCTCCCCCATTTTCCAAATAACCCCCTCTCCCACCTTGCTGGTGTTCTCACCGGAGCTCTAAGCTTTGGAAAGCGTTCACTAACATCTAACTGGCTCTGATGCTTGCTGTAACAACCGAAGAAAACTTATTCATCCAAACCTCAAAGGCACTTGGTTTGAATGGCTACAAATTGGATTCTCTGGGGAAAAAACCCCAAATAACACAAAACAGAGTCTTGTCTCTCTCTTGTTTTTTAATCAGAGAGTTTGCCAATCCCTCTTTGACCACATCACCCTAATAAGCCACTCTTGTGGTTGGCTGCTGGTCAAATGTAGATGCCGTTTCTGGCTTCCCATCATTTCCTTGCTTCATAAACTCAGTGGGTGTCACAAGTCTGGAATTCGTTCTGAATGTGCCCCAGGTTGGCCTCTTGAATTCAGTCATGTTCTTGAAGAGCCGCCTGTGGATATTTCATGCAGTTTCCTGAATCAGCTGAAAGGCCCTCAAGATGCTGGCCATACCACCAGTGGGACGGACACCTGTGGGAAACTTATAGCCCAGCGTGAGCCACCCCTTCTCATGACAACAGGACACAATTTTGCTTTGGAGGGAATCATTCCTTCCCAACATTCAATCCATGTGGCGCACTTGATGAATACTTCCATTTCCCATGGCACATGGCTCTAGACTAGAGCATTCCGGAACATTCCACTCGCCCAGCCACAGTGACTGGTTCTGTGGTGAATACCTCATCCAACTGGAGCAATCAGGGCTAACAAAACTGCTTGACAGGACCTATGCTTGACATATTGGAAAGCAGTCTCACTCTTCCACTGGCCGAGGAGTTGTGGTGGTGTGAGCCTGGAAACCCACACAGGTTCCTGAGAAGGTGTCCCTCCCCACACCCAGGAGAGGAATCCTGATGGTATCATTTGGGTCTCAGATCAAGTCACCCATTAAATTCTGCAGTTTTCTGAGATAATAACTTCCCTTTTTTGTTTAACTAGCCGGAGAATGGGTTTTGGTTTATTGCAACAAGATGAATCCTGCCTCGTCCATCCAGACATCACTAGTTCATTCAGACATCATTAGTGCATGCAGACATCAGAGACAATACACAGCACCTTCAAGATGAAACTGAGAAGCAGGTAAAACTCAGTAAGTGTCCCCAGCTTTGCCTCTCAAAGCTCTTTCTCCTCTTTCCCCAATTTTGTGATGTCCTTTCCCTCCCCTTTGTCAGGGAAATTTTGAAATTCTATACTGTTTTTGTCATTTTTCTTCTTCTCTTGGTCAATACTGCCAGAATTTCATCTATTTTATTAGTTTTCTCAAGGAATGAAGTTATGTCTTTGTTGATCTTTTTCTATTTGATCTTTGTTCTCTATGTCGTTACTATATTTTAATCTTTATCATCTGTTTTCTACTATATTCTGAAATTTCGCACCTTTTTAAAAAAAGTTAATCAGAGTAACGTTAGTTTACAAGTCACCTTATTTTGCAAGAGTCACTTGTGATGGCTAATTTTATGTGTCAACTTGGCTGGACCATGGGTTGCCCAGCTAGCTGGTAAAACATGATTTCTGGGTGTGTCTGTGAGGGGATTTCAGGAAGAAGTAAGCTTTTGAATTGGTAGACTGAGCAAAGAAGATCACCCTCACCAGCCTCACCCGTGCAAGCAGACGTCATCCAATCCACTGAGGGCCTGAATAGGACAAAAAGGCAGATCAAGGGTGCATTTGCTATCGCTGCTTGAGCTAAGACATCTGTCTTCTCCTGCCCTCAGACATTGGTGCTCCTGTTTCTCAGGTTAGAACAGTCAAACCAGGACTTACAGCATCACGTCCACGCCCTACCCGTCCACCCCTCCCCAGTTCTCAGGCTTTTGGATTAAACTAAAGTACACTGTCAGTGTTTCTGGGTCTCCAGTCTACAGACAGCAGATCATGGAACTTCTCAGCCTCCCTAACTGCAACCAGCCAATTCCTATAATAAATCCCCTCATCTATATCTTATTGGTTCTGTTTTTCTGGAGAACCTTGATGAATACATCACTTTATTTATATTTATATCAGAAGGCCTTTAACAATGTTCCTAGTTCTAGGAGAACGTCCCCGATCTTCGAGTTGGGTTGAGTTGATTAGAAGTACATCTGCGAGTCCCAGACAGTGGGTCTGTGAGTAAAGTCAGTCTCCTAAGACAAGGACGGTTTTCTGTATAACCAACTTTCACAGTCTCAATTTACAAGTCAGTATAATAATTTTATGGGAAATCGCTTCACTCTTCTTGGCAAACAGACTTAGAAATTCTACTTTAGGGGAACAAGTTACAAAATGAGTACAGATTTAACTTCAATGTATAATAATGGGTCTTTAAATATCGTCTAAGCTCTTCTCTAATCCATAAACCATGGCTAATTCAAAGCTTTGCATTCTCTAAGGATATATAGCCTCTTAAGTTTCTTGCTGTTGAAGACTGTGGCCTCTGGTCTCAACTTAATTTTCAATAAGACTAAATTAAAGACATTTGGGGCTTATTTTTTCTTTCATTCAATAGCATCTGAGTTATTCTGTGATCTTATGCCCTCTGCTCAAACCGCCCCAGCCCACGTCAAAATATATTCTGAGGGAAGCATCTGAAATGCATCCACATTTAATCCCAATGGCTATTAATTCACTGGACTGCCCTTCCCAGGGATGTTTGTGTTCGAACATAGCTTTCAGGAGTAAGCTCAACACCAAGAGAAGAATTTCAGACAGACTCCCTGAAATCAGAAATCGGACTAAGGCTTCCACTGCTACCTGCAGACCTGGCCATGAGTCTCCCCTCTTCAACCCACCCATGTCTTATAGGAAGAGCTTATCTTCAGAGTCCTCCCTCGACACTTCCTGCCTGAGCTCTTCAGACTCTAGTACTAGGACCCACGGGTGGAGTGGGAGGCATCATGGAATGTGTTGTCAGGGGTCCTGATACGGATCCCAGTTTCACCATTTATCACCACTGCAACCTGGGCAGGTCTCATCTTCAAAGGGCCTTGATTTCCTCTTCAGCAAATGGGAGAGGACGATGCACATCACCCTGCATTGCTTGAAGGATGAAATCAGTTGAAGAATATGAAAATTCTTCATATTTGAAGTTAGTTCATTACGTGATTAATTACGTGGTTAGCTAGTTGGTCTCTACCTGTTCATTGAGAGCCACAAATCACAATAGATAAAGATATAGCTTTAGATATGAATAAAAATTGATATAGATATGGATAGATATAGATTTAAATATAAATAGATTCCCCTCAGGGAGCTTAAAATATACCCAAGGAGGGTTTCCCTGGTGGCGCAGTGGTTGAGAGTCTGCCTGCCGATGCAGGGGACACAGGTTCGTGCCCCGGTCCGGGAAGATCCCACATGCCGCGGAGCGGCTGGGCCCATGAGCCATGGCCGCTGAGCCTGCGCGTCCGGAGCCTGTGCTCCGCAACGGGAGAGGCCACAACAGTGAGAGACCCGCGTACTGCAAAAAAAAAAAAAAAAGTACCCAAGGAAATAAGACTTTTCTATGTCAAAAAAGCCGCTGGTACTCAGAAGGGTCTTAGTTCTTTCCCACCACTTTCTTTCCACATCCCAAGAGACAGAATCTGTGCATTTATCTGAAAGCTGGAAAAATGAGTTTAATTGGCCAATAAATATTTATTGAGAAGAAACTGTGCTAGACTCTGGGAATACAGTGGTGGACAAGACAGATGTGGTCCAGCTGTGGATTCCCACTGCCCTCGGCCAGCCCTGCACATGCAGTGAATCGGGGAGGATGTCCTGCGTGCCTGGGTTAGCAGCCCCCAGGCAACTGGGCAGAATCTCAGGAGCCTGGCCAAAGGGCAAGATGGCGGTGACTCCAGCACGCTGTTCCCCTCCCCAACACACACACTCACATTACACTAGGGCGAGACCAGGGCAAGACCAGTCCTGCCACTGCACTGAAATAAATTCACATCCTTTAAACAAACCTCATGACTCCTTGTTCTCGATCGTTAGGATGACATTGGAGCTTAGAATTTATGTGGCTCCTGAAGACTGCTAATTCGGTGGGAGAGCAGGGGATCCATCATTTAAGGAGGGCAAGGGGGTGTATCCACTGGCACGAATGCTGACCCGCAGGGGCAGTCATTTCGGGAAGAGGGCGGTAGTAAATCCCAAGTTTGTCCTCAGCAGGCCACCTTAGCTCATGTCAGACAAAGGCTTGCCCTCTGTTGAAAAAAAGATCTGCAAGTGTTTCTAACTCAAGCATCTCTGTGTAGGGATATTTACCTTCCCAGGCAGGAGAAGTAAAGTATCTCTTAAGGGTGCAGTGATAGGGGACTTCTCTGGCCGTCCAGCGGTTAAGACTTCGCCTTCCAATGCAAGGGGTGCAGGTTGGATCCTTGATTGGGGAGCTAAGATCCCACAGGCCTCCCCGCCAAAACACCAAAGCATAAAACGATAGCAATATCGTAACAAATTCAATAAAAGACTTTAAAGAAAAAGAGGGTGCAGTGATGGGATCTGACATTCACACAGCAGTTTCATAGCTTACAAAGCCTTTTCACACTCCATGATCTCAATTGCAGCCTCACGAACAGAAGGCATTTTCAGAGGAAGAAACTGAGGCGTGGACAGGTTAAGTGTCCTGACCAAGATCAGGCAGCCAACGTCAGGGTGTCAAAGAGTGCAGTGGACAGAGTTGTCCTATCCCATCACAATACTGCTGGAGGGTATTGGGGAGAGTGTTAGGGACAGCTTGGGAAAAAAATACATATCGGGCTTCCCTGGTGGCGCAGTGGTTGAGAGTCCGCCTGCCGATGCAGGGGACACAGGTTCATGCCCCAGTCCGGGAAGATCCCACATGCCGCGGAGCGGCTAGGCCCGTGAGCCATGGCCGCTGAGCCTGCGCGTCCGGAGCCTGTGCTCCGCAACGGGAGAGGCCACAACACTGAGAGGCCCGTGCACCGCAAAAAAAAAAAAAAAAAAAAAAAATCAATGCTTTTCACGGTATTCTAGAAAACAGTAACCCTGGCATTCCTTTCTCCATCTTGTCCCCCCGTTACGTTATTTGAAAGCATATCTTCTCCACCCCGCCCCGCCGCCCCATGTACTGTTGATGGGAATATAAATTGGTGCAGTCATTATGGAAAACGGTGTGGAGGTTCCTTGAAAACTTAAAATAGAGCTACCATATGATCCAGCAGTCCCTCTATTGGGTATATACCCAAAGGAAAATGAACTCAGGATCTTGAAGGGATATCTGCAATCCCATGTTCACTGCAGCATTATTCATAATAGCCAAGATACGCAAACCATCTAAGTATCCGATGAGGAAGGCACACCTCTCTGTTGGACTATTGTCCAAAAGCAGTGTTAAATATTACCGTTCCTCAAGCCCTCAGAGGGTGGGTCTTGATGATTTTTAGGCATACATGACCTACAAGAATGAAGGCAGAATGAAGGCCCTCTACAAATTTCCCCTTGATGCACATGAGGCCTGGCTTAAGGCAAAAATCCCCAGGAACCAAGAGAGAGTCGCTGAAGGGTGACAAGGGCAGAGAGAGAAAAAGGCATAGTCACCCTTGTAGATCATGAATAATCCTGGAGCTTCCGGACCAAAAAAGGGCCAGCTGAGAAAACTACCCCCAGCAACCCTCCACACTCTTCTCCATCCCAGTACAAGCTGAGGCAGTTCCCTGGAGTGTACAGTCCAGGCAGTGCTCTTTATTTTTATCTTTTGTCCTCTGAGAGGAATAATAGAATTCATCAATAATGTCTTATTTTTAGACTCGTTTGGGAAATCAGAAAATGTGCCATGAGGATGCATTCTTTCTGATCGATTTCACTATAATATTTTGGACAATGTAATTTTATAGTTGGATTTCCCCATAAAAACCAAAGATCCCTTGGCGTCCTTTGTGGTATCTGGGCAGGCCACTGGAAAAGGCTTCCAATGGTCAGAGCATGGCCAAAGTGGGTGCTGTCAGATCAGCTCAATATTCTGTATTTCCTCCCCTGCCGTAAGTGTGCATCTCTCCTGGAAGATGAGGTCAGTCTTCCTTCCGGCTCTTTCTAGGCTCTTTGGGGACACTGGTCTACAGTGGTGTGCTATTTGGGATCTGGAGGAAGCAGAGGCTAAGCTGAAGCTGAAATTGCAAAAGCTCTGTTAGGGAGGAATGCCTATAAAAAAAACCAGGGAGAAGCAGGTCGGGGCGGGGCGGCCATCAGACTGCAATGCAGACCCCACCAAGCTCAGCCGACCTTGCTGCCTGGTAAAGGGGTCCAACTTCCAGCAGAAATGACCAGCCCTTGTACCACCGCTCTGCTCAGTCATAGTGCAGAGTTTCCCTGAGAGAAGAGTGAGCTCGGCTTGCAAGCTGAGAAGGATCTAGAAGGAGCTGACAGCTGGAGACTGTCAGCTAAGCCCACTCCTGGCCGCTGGAGAGCCAGGCCTTTCACAACGAGACATCTGAGTTGTGATTCTCTGGGTCTGCTATAAATGGTGAAAAAGACATTTGGACTTTGCCAGTTGACATGAACTGAGAGGAACTTGGTAAAAGCTGTTACAGAAGATCTCTAGGCCTTTCTGAACCCAAGAGAAAATTAGCAGTGATTTCTTCTGAGAAATGTACTGCTTAAGAAGAGCTGATAACTGTTGTTCATTGAATTCCGCCCTTTCATATTTCACTGGTTGATTCAATAAGCATCTATTGAGCACTTTCAATATTTATCTATTGAGGTCCTTGAATATGGCAACTGGAGTGAAGGACTGAGGCTACAAAGATTCCTGAGGCTTAAGTCCTGTGCTCAAAGACCTGGCACTTAAGCAGCAGATAAATAACTAAAGAAATGCAAGAGATCATACAATCTCTATTGAAAAGAAAAGCTTCTGGGGCTTGATCAGTTGACAAAAACTGAGAGGAACTCGATAAAAGTTGTTACAGGAGATCTTCAGGTCTTTCTGGACCCAAGAGACTATTAGCAGTGATTTCTTCTTCTAAATTCACTGCTTAACAGGAGTTAATAACACAGGGTGCCATAAATGTACAGAAAAGGGAGTGATTTCTTCTCATTTGTAAGCCTTCCCAGGCCTGCTCTCATTGGGCCCTGACGGATGGGTAGGATCTGAGAAGACAGATACAGAGAGGGACATTCTGCATGGAGGGAATAAAAGGAGCAAAGCCACTGATTAATAACGACAGCAAGGATAGTAGCTAACACTTTTCTAATGCCTATTTGTGTTAGGCACTTTGTATACGTTTATTTTACTTAGGACTTGAAACATCTCTGCCAAGGGGGTGCTTATATCCCCAACATACAGGAGAAGAGCCTGAGTCTCAGGAAGGTTAAGTCATTTGTCCAAGGTTGCGTAGGCAGTAGCTGATTCAGGAGTCTAAGTCGGGTCATCTGACCTGCAAGTCAATTCCCAGCCCTACGCTGTCCCCTAACATGGGTAAATTGGAGACCCATGACACCAGTGGCCACCAGGGAGGGCACATAGCCGGATGAGGAGGGGAACGAGGGAGGATTCTAGGGAAGAATAGTGGGTCCAGCCCTGGGGTGTCTGTGGAACGTCCAGATGGACATGCCGAAGAGCCAGGTGGAAATTTGCATCTGAAATGCAGACAAGAGACTGGCGTTGGGAAAGGGTCTGGGAGAGACATGGGGAGAGGATATTGCTGTGTTAGGAGGTGGAGACCTGTTTATTTACCAAGGGAAGCAGTGGGTCTGAGGTTGGCTAAGTGCCTTGTTTGCAGAGAAAGAGGAGCAGGGTATGTTTTGCTGGGGGTGAGAGTGGGCTAGAGAGACAGGGAGAGAGCAGGAAGGACAGACACAGAGACAGGAGGAAGGCTCTGCTAGCTATGAGCCCTTCCTCACCACTGCCCAGTCTTTGGGAAAACTGCCGAAAGCGCACATGCTCACAATGAGTGATTTTGTGTGTGTGCGTGTGTGTGTGTGTGTGTGTGTGTGTGTGTAAGCCAGCAAACGAGCCTTTCATCTCAGACCCACACTGAGCCCAGCAGAGTCTGTCTGCCTGCAGCAGAGGCCCAAGGAGGAGGGACCCTGACAACCCAGGAATTCGTAGAAACCATGGGTGGGGCTCCGGCCTTTCACAGGCTGGAGATTCAAGTCAAATCTGTCAAGTTCTCCACAGAGCAAGGGGGCCATGGCCAAGAGAAAACACGCTGAGGATGGAACTTCAGCCATTGAAGAAGCTGCAGCGGAGATCAAATCCAGTGAAGGGGAAGTCAAAGGGCAGACTAGAGAAAGGCTGGCGTGACATTGAGCGGACAGGGCATGGGGTCTGGCTCTGCCCTGAGGCAACTGTTGGGCGCTGGATAAATCAGCAGAGCACCCCTGGGTCTCCTGTCCTCATATGCGAGCACCAGACCCCAGGACCCCAGAGCTTTTCAACTGATGATGCCTGTGGGCTTTCAGGAAGGTTGGCAGAAGGTAGGAACACCACAAAGAGCTGCATGTCCTGTGTGCAAAGAGGGGAGTTACAGGGAGGCAACTGCCTGTGCCGTCAGGTGTGGAGACGGAGAAGGTTGTGGACTTAGAGTTGCTGTGGGTGCGGTGAGGGGCAGTGCCTCTGGGGAGGGTAAGTGCCCTCCTTCTGTCTGGGAGATTGTGTCCACAATTCCGTTTTGTAAAAGGAGCTGAGCATAAGTGTGTTCCATTGGGAAAGTGTCCCTGTACCGAAGCTGTGTCCTGATGTGCGTGTTGGCAAGGCTGCCCACTTGGTGAGGATGGCACAGTCTGTCCTGGCTGCTGACCCATTTCCCAAAGCCAGGTGACAAAAACCCCACTGCTCAAACTCATGGCTCCAGGGATAATTAGGTTCTGATCAAGCAGTTCTGGGAACTGATGCCTTCCCCTCTCCTGAGCGGATGAAAAATTCCCAGGAGGCAGGAGGCATGCGATTTCGTGCGGTGTGTCTCCTTTGTGCCCCTCTGACTTTGACTATCCCAGCTGACTCTCCACAGTCCCCTGGCTTCGCTGTCATTGGGCAACTTCAGACACAAATTCATGAGCCCGGTGTGGGTGGGGCAGACCAAGGGACGCTGGGAAGACCCCCTCCCCCGCTCAGAGGCCACAGAGACTGAGCCCACATGGGCTCCCTTCATTGTTGGTTATGCCGTGGGAAGAATAATAACCCATCACTCATCTCCACTCGGCAGAGGCTCACCCCTCACTTCATTCGGATCTTTTCTCAGGTGTCTTGTCTTCAGCAAGGCCACCCCTGCCCCCAGCCCGCCGAAAACGGACCCTCCATCACCCTCCGTCAGTTCATGTAGCTTTTTCTTTGTAAGCAGTTCCCATTGCCTGACAGAGTGTATATTCACTGGCTGGTTTATTTGTTTAATACTGTTTTTCTCATTAGAATGTGGCCTCCATGAAGGCAGAGGCCTTGCCTGGCCTGTTCTCTGCTGTCTCTGGAAGGCCTAGAAGAGCCCCCCGCAGTGAATAGTCTCTTGATAAATACTGGAGAATGGGTGGATGAGGGGACGGCATTGAGGCGATACGTTTCTGGGGGAGCCCGAGGGCAGGGAGCATCTCGTTTGGTCTACCTTTCTAATCGCATTGCCTAGTGCAATCTCTGACACATCACAGACTTGCAAATATTTGTTGGATGAGTAAGTGAAAGAAGGAAGGAAGGACCAATGTCCATCCCAGCATCCCCGTAGGGTAATTGAGGAAGTGTCTTGAACGGCATTGGAATTTGGAACACCTGGAGTGGAACTAATGAACAGGAAACACTGTACGAAGGGAAGTCAGGCACCAAAGGTGCTCTAGACCCCTGGAGTCATTTGGACGTCTGGTGTAAGATGGGGAGGTTCCTGTCATATAGTGTGAAGGCTGGCTTCTCAAATTCTATGCTCGTGAGAGGAGTGACACTTCAGCCAAAAGTGACAGGTTCTGTCACTGACTGGCTCTGTGACTTTCATTGCCTAACTCCTCTGGGCTCCATAAATGGTTATTTGAATGAATGAATGAATGAATGGTAACATGATGCTGTAGGAACTTTCAGTGGAGCATGGAGGTGGAAGGGGATCAGATCGCGTGCAAAATCAGATTGCCTCAAAGATGTGCTTCGAGTACTCACCATCTACATTCCCATTTTTCAAAGTGTAAAGGAAATTTCTTCACAAGTTAAGAAATAGATATGTTTAAAGGCAGCGGGGCTTGGCCTGGAAATCAATATGTGAATCTGCTTCTCTCTCCCCTTCCTTTCTTTCTGTCATCTTCTTGGGTAAAGTTCTCACCTCATCCGTGTTCTCAGCTCAGGGTGTTGGGTTCACCTCATCTGACTGGATGGAGGACAGACACCACTTCCGGGCACAGAGATTAGAACCTAGTGGGTCTTGCTTGGCTTCTACTCAAAGAAATCCGTGTGGAGTTGTTGTGATTGTTATCTCTGATAACCCCCTAAAAACTGGTCCCATTGCCTGCTGTGAAGAGTGTCAAGGGGTACAGTGGAGCTGTTTCATTTGAGTGGTGACTAGGGAAAGTTTTAGTAACTTGAAATCATTAAATTTGGTAACAGGCTCATCTCACCTTCCAAGTGTGCCTGAATTGTTTACGTCCGTGTTTATTAGACGAATTATTTATTCTATGCTTTCATTGGTAGGCAGTGTTCCCCCCTAAACTGCTGACATTTTTTTTGATTCTTCTTTACTATTCCATGTCCATGATTTTGTTCGACATCGCCCATCAGCCCCCAAGGATGGGATTGCAGGGAGTAATTTACCCCATAGGAGTTGAATGACTTTCACCAGAAGAGTGTTTCATTTGGACAACTTCTGGCATATTGTGACTGCGGAGGGTTCACGCAAGAGCTGTGCTTTTTTCTGCCTGAACGTCTGCAAAAACTATTCCCTCTGCCTGGAGCTCTCTGCCCTTCCACCTCCCACTCGCCCACTCCCTCACTTAATTAAGCCCTAATCATCCTCTATTTCGTAGCCCAAACATGGCTTCTTCAGGGAAGATTTTCCTGAACTCCCTCGGTAGGTCAGGACTCACCCCACCCCCGTCTTATATGAAATTACACCTGTAATTTTCTTCTAGGAAGAGCTGCCCAATAGATAGATTATGCAAATTACTGATGTAATTTTTAACTCTCTAGTAACCACATTTTTAAAAACTAAAAAACAGGGCTTCCCTGGTGGCGCAGTGGTTAAGAGTCCGCCTGCCGATGCAGGGGACACGGGTTCGTGCCCCGGTCCGGGAGGATCCCACATGCCGCGGAGCGGCTGGGCCCGTGAGCCATGGCCGCTGAGCCTGCGCATCCGGGGCCTGTGCTCCGCAACGGGAGAGGCCACAACAGTGAGAGGCCCGCGTACCGCAAAAAAAAAAACACATACACTGGGGTTCAGTGGGGTTCGTCCACCACCCAGTGGATCATTTGGGACATACCAAGATTCAGAGTGCAGTGGAGGAACCCTGGGGAAAGAAACCATGTGTCCTGGAGGATGGCAGGCAGGGCATGGAGATATATCTCTTTCTGCAGCAGAGACTGGGAGGCCGTCCTCATAGAAGATCTCACGAGTCCTCACACTCTTCTCCTGGATGGGGAAAGTGAGGCTCAGAGAGGTTAAGTAACTTGCCCAGCTCACACAGCACACAGGGGACAGAGCTGGGTTTCACTGCCCTTCATAGGCTCAGAAATCTGTGAAGCCTAATGGTTTTTCCTTTTGCATTTCTTTCTTGCTTTCCTTTCCAGCTTCCCTGAGTGCTTTGTTCTGTCAGTCTAACTCCTCCAGGCCTCACCATCTTGTGTTCTCATAGGAATACCCGTGAACACTGATGACATAAGTGTTAATTCTCAGGTGTGTTTACAAACTAGTCCCTGATGAAAGGCTCCGGAGCCCTTGAGACATCAGAGAGCTTCCTGATGGGAAGCGGGAAGGACCCCCAGCTCCCAGGTTTGCTTCCTGCTCTGTTAATAGAGTATTCCAGTAGCACTGAGTGAACCTAAGCACCTTCTAGGCTTTTTAGGAGAAATATATTTTTTCTGGAACAACATCGCACTTTGGAGCTTCCTGTCTCTGCTTCCCCATTTACAGTAGGGTGAACCTGAGCTCACCATTCACTCTATCCGAGAACCAGTGTCTTCATCTCTAAATGGTCTAAAGAGTCCTAACCTCACAGGGGTTGTTAGGTGAATTACATGTAACATTTAGACAGTTTTTTTCCTAATCACCCCTCACCGTGAAATGTCTATTTATATCCGTGCTTTATACATAAAAATGCTACGATTTTTTTTATCATCCAAGAACCGATGTTCACATTGAGAATGCATGATCTGCACCATCTCATATCATCTTTCTCTATCATCCATTGAATCAAAGTTTCAGAGGCAAGCAAACCATCAGTGCTAAGAACCCACTGAACAAGCCACTTTTCTCCCAAGTCACTTCTTCAAGGGTCCAGGAAACATGGGGGCAGATTTGAAGACAGCTGAGCCACGTCCTTGTGTATGTGGAATATGACACATCCTGTACGTCTTTTAAAAGTTATAGAAGCTGCCCTTTCTGGCTTGGAATTTTATTTCCTTGGTGCTGGCACTCTTCCTGGTTTGTTCTGACCTCCTGGACTTTTCACAGGCAGTCATGGGCCTTAAGGACACGCTCTCCTCATTGGTGTATTGGGAATGTTGTCCATAAACATGTACCTTCCTGCTACTCTGTCCAGTGTGGCCCAAAGGGCAATGGGAGGGAAGAATTATAAGTATCTATTACTTTTGCTGTTGTTCAGTGGTCATGACTCAAGCATGCACAATAGAAAAATTAGATAGTAATCATTTGTTATTGAATTACAAAAGTGTGTTTTCCCTTGGGCTTCCCTGGTGGCGCAGTGGTTGAGAGTCCGCCTGCCAATGCAGGGGACGCGGGTTTGTGTCCCGGTCCGGGAGGATCCCACATGCCGTGGAGCGGCTGGGTCCACGGGCCATGGCCGCTGGGCCTGCGCGTCCGGAGCCTGTGCTCCGCAACGGGAGAGGCCACAACAGTGAGAGGCCCGCGTACCGCAAAAAAAAAAAAAAAGTGTGTTTTCCCAAATTGGAAAAGCCACTCTCGTGAGAGGTTTAATCATTCATGCAACAGATATTTATTGAACACTTGCTACATGCCAGCCTGTGTCTTAGGCCGGGGGGACGCAGCGGTAAGTGAGGCAGACTGTGTTCTTGGAGCTTCCCTTCCTGTGGAGAAGGCAGACGATAAACAAGAAAGAACCCGGGGATGAGAGCCAGGAAGGACATACAGCCAGGCAAGGGCTGGAGAGTTAGGGAGGGAGCGCTGCCTTTGAGGAGGTGGCATTTAATACGGCAGGGTCAGCTGAGGGACGGTTGCGAAGGTCATTCTGGGTAGTGGGGACAGAAGGCCAAAAGCTTTGGAACAGGGAAGGGCTTCATGTGTTCAGGAGCAGAAGGGAGGTCGGGTGACCAGCACAGAGGGATCAAAGCGGGAACGGGCTGGCTTGAAGGCAGAGGAGTCAGTAGGGGCCTCCAGCCCACGGTAGGAAGCTTGGGTTCATTTTAAGTGCAATGGGCACTCACTGGAAGGCAGGGAGCGCCCAGATCTAGCATGTAAAGAAGAGACTGGACATAGCAAATGAGAGAGGCAGCAGGCTGTAGAAGTGTCCCTGCAAGATGTGACGGGGGCTTGGACGAGTCGTGGTACCAGGAGGTTTGAGGTCTCGAATCTCTATATTTTTTTTGAAACTTTAGACTTTTAATTTTTATTTTATTTATTTTTTTGTTGAAGTATAGTTGATTTACAATATTATGTTAGTTTCAGTTGTACAGAAAAGTGACGCCATTATACATATGTATATATATTCTTTTTCAGATTCTTTTCCCTTATAGGTTATTACAGAATATTGAGTAGATTTCCCTGTGCTCTACAGTAGGTCCTTGCTGGTTATCTATTTTATATATAGTAGTGTGTATATATAGTAGTGTGTATACGCTCCAAACTCCTAATTTATCCCTCCCCCTCTTTTTCCTTTGGTAACCATAAGTTTGTTTTCTATGTCTGTGGGTCTATTTCTGTTTTGTACATAAGTTCCTCTCTATTTTAAATAGTTACCAAAATATTCAGTCTCATCACTTTATATTCACACGTTGTTTAACCAATCTGGGAGGCATGTGCCGTATAGATAAGCAGATATGACACACAGACATTAAATATTCAATAATGGAGGAGGCAGTGCATACCGACTCAAAGCATGGCAGAGACAGTGACATATAAACACGTACTGAGCGCTTCCTATGGGGAAATCGTGAGCTAAGCACTGGATATCATCTCATATGAACTTCAGCTCAACCCTCTGGGGTGTGTACAGCTGGCCCTCTGTATCTGTGGGTTCTGCACCCACAGTTTCAACCAACTGCAGATAGAAATTTTTTTTTTTAATTCCAGAAAGTTCCAAAAAGTGAAACTTGAATTTGCCATGCACTGGCAAAGATTTACCTAGCATTTACATTGTGTTAGGTATTATAAGTAATCAAGAGGTGATTCAAAGTATATGGGAGGATGTGCATAGGTTATATGCAAATATTATGCCATTTTATATAAGAGACTTGAGCACCCTGGGATTTTGGTATTCTCAGGAAGTTCTGGAACCAACTCCCCGGCAGATGTACTAATATACCCACGTGGGCAAGCGCAGCTAATGAGGTCTAGCTGGTAAGTAACTGACCCAGGATATGAACCCAGACCTCTCTGACCCTCAGCTACAGTCCAGCTGGTCAGCTGATTCCTCTTTCACATGAAGATGCCTTCCACATTTCCTTTCGGGTCTAGGCTTCGTGAGTCAGTGGTGTCCAAGTTATCAGAGTGGGCAGAGGTTCCTGGCGCTAAGAAGAGGCCACGGAACATCCCTAAGAGAAGAAACTGTCTTCTTCACCCGTAACTCCCACCAGCCAGCATAGTACTTGGTTTGGGTAAGTCTTCAGTGATGTCTGTTCAATGGGGCAAAGAATGAATGAATGAATGAATGAACAAACTCAAGCCATTCACTCTTTTCTCAACCAGAAGCAGCCTTGACTCTTTTTTAACACATTGCTCAGGCATAAGATTAGCATATAGCTTGCCTGGAGGTGTGCAGTGTCTGGGTGGACAATTTTCATTCATTTATTCATATATGAATGTGATAAATATTTAACAAATGCATGCCATGTATAAATTACTGTTGAGCTGAGGCATTCTCCCCTTTCCAAATAACAGAAAGCTAAGGTGGGGGAAAAAATTAAAAACCTGAATATATCCCTTAAAAAGTTTGACTCAGGAGTTCCAGTTTGGATGCTGAACTATCTGGATGACTTGATCTACCAAGACTCAACTGCTTCAGCTGTGAAGTGTGGTTAATCATACTCCTTTTATTAGGTCGTGAGAGCTAAATTAAATGAGCATGCAGGGCTTCCCTGGTGGTGCAGTCGTTAGGAATCCACCTGCCAATGCAGGGGACACGGGTTCGATCCCTGGGCCGGGAGGATCCCACATGCCACGGAACGGCTAGGCTGGTGAGCCACAACTGCTGAGCTTGTGCTCCAGAGCCTGCGAGCCACAGCTGCTGAAGCCCACGTGCCTAGAGCCCGTACTCCACAGCAAGAGAGGCCACCCGAATAAGAGGACCTCTCACCGCAGCGAAGAGTAGCCCCCGCTCGCCGCAACTGGAGAAAGCCCGTGGGCAGCAATGAAGACCCAACGCAGCCAAAGATAAATAAATAAATAAATTGATTTTTTTAAAAAAAGAACCTCTAAATTAAATAAATAAATAAAGGGTATGCAAAATCACTCCTTCATAGATCCTATATAGTTAAATTGAATTATTATTGCTATTGCTACGTCATTATTAGTGTGTCACTTGGTCTGAAAAGAATCTTGCTCCTTATTATTCCCTTTTTCTTTCTCTGTTTCCCCCTAGAATGGAGAAAGAAGAAAGGAAATAATGTTGGTGGCATGGGCTCTCCCATTAACTAGGTTGTAAAAACTCTTGGAAATGCATGAGCTATTATTTTAGAAAATATCCTTTCCCACTTAATTTATCTGGATCAAGCCTGCTTAATTGAATGAAGACACTAAAGTGATAGCAGAAGACATTTTATAGCTTTAATAAATATCACCAAGCAATGCTAACCAACAACCAAAGTAAAGGGGTTATGCCCAAGTGTTGAAAAAGGGCATTTGTCAGAATGCAACGTAATTACCTGTTGAGTACAGGTATTGAATTAAATACCACCCTATAGATGTAAATCCAACTTTGACACAAAATAATTGTAACATCATTTTCTAGAAAAACTATGGTTTGTAATCCTTTGGATTGCATGAAGTCACTGCAATTATTCTCTTGGCCTTTTGACTTTACACTGAACTTTCCTGGTGAAGAGGTACATTGAGAAGTGAGTGGAAAAAGTAAGGTGTGACAGCTGGAGAGATAATAACGTTGTATGTTTTCATCTTGCTATTTGAAGTAGAAGGTTAAAAAGCTTAATTTTTCTTTGCTTCAGTAAGAAATGACCATAACTCAGTGGCTTAAGAGAGCATAAATTTAGTATCTTACAGTTCTGGAGTTCAGAAGCCTATAGTCAGTCTCACGGGCTAAGATGAGGTGTTGGCAGGGCTCCATTCCTTTCTGGAGGACCTCGAGGAGAATCCTTTCCCTTGCCTCCTCCAGCTTCTAGAGGCTGCCTGCATCCTGCAGCTGGTGGCCTCTGCCTCCATCTTCAAAGCACATCACTCCAACCTCTGCTTCCATCATCACATCTCCTTTTTAGACTCTGACCCTCCTTTCTTCCTCATGTAGGTCCCTTGTGATGACATTGGGCCAGCCCAGGTAATCCAGCATGATCTCCCCATCTCCAAATCCTCAGCTTAATCACACCTAGATCACATCTTAATCACATCATTTGTCAAAAGAGGTAACATATTGACAGGTTCCAGGGATTAGGATGTGCACGTCTTTGGGAGACTCTTATCCTGTCTGCCACAGAGAGGAAAATAAAAAAAGAAAAGAGAGAGGAGTGACTCCAAATCTTCTAGGAAATAAGTAGAATGCCATTCCATCCTCTAGAGCATTTTCCTTGACGCGTATCTTCATAACAGGCTCTAGGTTCTGAGCAGATTTGTCTTCAGTCTGTGGCTTGGCCTTCCCCTGCTCTGTCACCTAAAGGCAGTTTCTGGGCTTCTGTGCCAGTGAACTGCTGACTGAACTCAGCCCATGAGAGGGGCTGAGTGGTATGGGAGGGGGAGGAAGGGAGAAGCGGGGGTATTTCTTCCCTCCCTCTCCACCTCACATCGTGTCTCCTGCAGCCCAAGCTCCTCCCACATAACCCCACCACGGTTCCAGCTTCTTCTAGGTAATCCTGACCCCCTCCCTACAGGCGATCATAGCTCCCTGCTGCTGCTGCAGATCTCGGGGTTACCGCCCTGTCTCCTTTTGGCTTCTCTCTCGGTGGTATAACAAATTCCTGCATTCAATTCCCTCTCTATAAATACCCAAAGTGATTTCTCTTTCCCTAGTTAGGCCCTGATTGATAGAGATGGGGAGGAATTATTTTAAGTAGACAATGGGGGGGAAAGAGACACATTTCAACGATACTGTCACTGCTCAAATTAGCTCGGAAATTCCTTTCTCTTTGGGGATTGTCTTAAAACCAAGTCTTCAAGCCCCCAAAGTAAAACCAGAGTATGAATTTTCTAGAGCTGCTGCAACAAATAACCACAAACATGGTGGCTTACAAGAAAATTAATTTATTTTCTTAGTTCTGTGGACCAGAAATCTGAAACCAAGGTGGCAACAGGGCCGTGCTGCATCTGAAGGAACTAAGAGAGAATTCTTTGTTAGCTCCAGCTTCTATGGGCCCCAGACAGTCCCTGGCACGTGGCTGCATCACTCCAATCTCTGCCCCTGTTTTCACAATGTCTCCTCCTCTTTGCTGTCTCCTATCTCCCTCTGCCTCTACCTCATAAGACACTTATCATTGGATTCAAAGCCTACCCAAATATTCAAGGATGCTCTCATCTTGAGAACCTTAATTACCTCTGCAAAGATTTTTTTTCTAAATAAGATCACATTCACAGTTTCCTCAAATTACCAGAGGAATTATGTATTTCCCTCAAATACATACTTTTTCTGGGAGGGGCACCATTTAACCCACCACGACTAGTTTCATTGCTTTATAGTCAATTAGGAAAATCTCTTACACACACACACATTCATTACCCTGCTTGATCATCAACCTCCTTCACTCAACTTAGCTCTCAGTGTTCTTTGCCGTTGCCAAAAATTAAATCAACTCTGAAAGATAAGCAATGTGCTCCACGGCAGCATAAATAGAGGGGAAAAGTGATTTGCCAACATCCACAAAAGTTGGTCAATGGAAAAGTTGTGCTTTGAACAGTCTTTCACAATGGCTGACTCTTCCAATCAGCAGAAGAGGGATTTGGGCCTCTGTACTTGAAAAATCTGCTCAGTCTACTTCACACTCTTCTCTGCCCTCACGCAGCAGTTGTTTTTTTCTGTTTTTAATCCAAATATATGTTTTCTGTTTATTCTTAGTACATATTCATCTGCCAAGTTAAATATGGTCAAGACAGCTATTTATTGGTCCTCTGACTCTTTTTAAGAGTAAAGGGAGGTCCCTCCTAAAGGCATAATTTTTCACAGAATCATCTGAAGGCTTAACTTACATCATTGTGTCCTGGGTCAAGTTGGTGAATGACAAACAGTGACGTAAATGAAGATTTAAGAGGATCTTGCTGAGATTATACTCCAGTTACTGGCTTGAAGCAAATAGAATCCTTTAAGAAAATATATGCTGTACTGACTAATGCTCACCAACAATAAACGAGGAAGAGCATTCGCTGTAGAAATAGAACAAGTAATTGCTCTGAGTCAAAAAAAAAAAAATGTGCTTCATCGATGAGTCAACTTTCAGATAATTTTTAATGTGAGGGAGAAACAAGGTCCTCTGGAGAATATTTGTAGAATCTTTAGGAAGTGGAGGAGAGGAAAAAACTGAGCTTTACGAGCACACCCTAGTGACTGGTTAAACAGCGCCTCTCTCTCCGCGGCTGGAGCCGGTGAAGCCTTACTAGAAGTAGAATACTAATAGTATACTAGAAAGAGTTTTCGTACAGCGTTAATTAAAGTGTAAAGAAGAAAGAGCTTCTAAAATCTTCTCTCTTGTTTCCTTTTTAAGTCTCTGAGTAGCCAAATATATGACTGATCATGCAAGGATATGGGTTATTCTAGCAAAGCCCTAACCTGACACATATTTTATGAAACTCCTAATAGACATCCTGTTGATGAATTAAAGCTACCAGCCACGGTGCTGAGGCCGTGATATACACCTCCAATATTTACTACAGCCCCGCCCTCTTACAGATAAGCATCTTAGGACTCAGAAGAACAAAGACTTTACCCAAGGCCACAAATAGAATTACCTCAATTCCAAAATGCCATTGACATGGGACTCACCATTGATTTCATAACTGCTTTACAGGGACCAACAAAAAACACACTTCGTTGAATGTACAGCGCTGTTTTAAGATCAATTGTGCTTTCAAAAACATTAAAATTTGAAAGGAAAAAAGGACATCTGAAATGTACAGAAATATATATATATACAGAACATCAGCCCTGAGGAAGGGCTTCATTTCAAGGTCTTTCTGGTCCCAAGACCAAGCTCTCACCATGACAGCCCATTAGCTCACTGCGCTGTGTATCAAGTCCAACAACTGCAGCTTACACTGAGAACTAGAATTAGTACCATGACTATTCAACAAAACCACATGGTTAGTCCTCTCCGTCTCTGGTTAGCTTTTCTATAATCTGCATCATAAGGACTTTTTGTACAACCTGGTATCAGGTATCACTGATTCATCAACATCTTCCTCATCCATCTCCTTCTTCCGCAAATATTGTGAGCCAGACCCCATGCTGGGTCCCTGAAGGGACAGCAGAGAGCAGAATTCTGTCCTCATGGAGTTCATCCATGGGTTGGAGGAGGTGGGAAGAAGGGAGGCAGGGGCATTATCTAGTAATCACCCAAACCAACAAGAGGTAGAAGCGGGTATGTGCTGTGCAGAGAAGTTCACAATGCCCTGAAAACCCATCTAGGGGGATTGGATCTACTGGGGGAGATCTTGGATGGCCTTCCTGACACATGGTCTGGGAAGAGTTGCTTCCTCTAAGAGAGAAAAGAAGAGGATGCTCAGCAGAGCAATGTGTGTGCAAAGGCCCTGAGGTGAGTGAGAGCAGGAGGGGTACAAGGGAGTGGAAGCAGGCCAGTGTCACTGAAGGGCAGGGAGTGACGAGGCTAGTGAGATGGCAAGAGCATCATGGAGGGTTTCAAAATTCACTAGACCATTGTCCAGAACAGTGGCCTAGTAAGAGTCCAGATTCTGGAGCCTATTTTCTTGGGTTCAAGTCTCCATTCCATCACTTTTTTTTTTTTTTTACTATTTATTTATTTATCTTGGCTGCTCCCACTCTCAGTTGTGGCATGAGGGATCTTTAGTTGTGGCATGTGGACTTCTTAGTTGTGGCATGTGGACTCAGTTGCAGCATGCATGTGGGATCTAGTTCCCCAACCAGGGCTCGAACCCAGGCCTCCTGCATTGGGTGCATGGAGTATTACTCACTGGACCACCAGGGAAGTCCCTCCATTCTATCACTTATTAGCTGTGTTACTTTATCTCTCTGTTTTCTCATGTGAAATATGACAATATTAATGGAAGAATTAAATTAATTAATATGGTGTATGTAAAACTTGAGAACAGTGCTTGGCACACGTTTGATTCCACACATATTTGTCATCATTCCAAGAACAACAGGGAGACAGGGCAGCTTAGTGGCAAGAGAGTGACATCATCAGGTCTGAATTTCAAAAAGATTACTCTAGTTTCTGTGTAGAAAATGGATTGTAGAGAGGCAAAAATTCTAATTGGGCTGACCAGTTAGAATTGTTGCAGTAGTCCAGGTGAAATTTGGAAAAGGATGGTGGAGGGGTGGTGAAGAGAGAGGGACAGAATGAAGAGATAGGCGACAAAATCAATAGGACCTGGAGAGACAGCAAGGAAAGTCTCATCCCAGTGTCATCATTCTTCCCCCTTGACAACTACAAAACCCACCCGAAAGGAAGACTCAGAGACAAAAGCAAGACGTCAATTTGCAAAAAAATTGCGACGAAGCCAGAAAATAAAAACACAACAGATATTTAAAAGAAAAAAAAAAAACCTGCAAAACTATCAAGGTTACCAACTTTCCATGATGGAATAAAAGCCATTTTCAGACATGATTATCATCTCCACATCTGCAGAAATCAGCATCGCACGAGCCAGGGATAGAGGCATTTTACTAGGTAATCAGTGACTGTCAGGAAATACTCAAGGCTTCATTTATTTGGGGTACTAGAACTAGACAGGGTGATCTTGTTCTTTTGTTTTGTCGTTTTCTCTTGTTGTGATTTTATGGCAGGATGCAAAGTGTTTTATAATGTACTCTCTTTGGGGTGTACTCATTCCTAGTGGAGGTGTGCAAGGCATCATTTTTGCTTCTACACGCTCTGTCCTCCACCCCCTTCTGCCACCTTCAGTGCTGAGGGGCTTTCTTCTCTACACAGCATTCCCCTGTCTTTTCTGAGTCCTCCTGCCATACGGGAGGTCCTCAAGGAACTCCCTGAGCTCTTCTCTGGTGCTGGGTTTCCTACATGCAAGGGCCTTTGAGCAGAGGAAATTTAGGGTCATGGGGAGAAGGTGGTTGGAAAGCTTCTGGCCATGATTCAGAGTCCTAATAAGACATTGTAGTGGATCGAATAGTGTCCCCCAAATTCATGTCCACCTGGAACCTCAGAATGTGA
Organism: Stenella coeruleoalba; assembly: GCF_951394435.1. NCBI lineage: Eukaryota > Metazoa > Chordata > Mammalia > Artiodactyla > Delphinidae > Stenella > Stenella coeruleoalba. The sequence goes on from NC_137149.1 coordinate 51,250,247, forward strand.
CCTTATTTGGAAAAAGGGTCTCTGCAGGTGTAATTAGTCAAGGATCTTGAGATGAAATCATCCTGGATTGGGGGTGGGCCCTAAATCCAATGACTGGCATCTTTGTAAGACAAGAAGAAACAAAGAAACCCAGAGGAGATGACGTGAAGATGCAAGCACAGTTTGGAGTGATGAGTCTGCAAGCCAAGGAAGGCCAAGAGCTGGGCTAGACGTGAGAAGAAGCAAGGAATTGTGCTCCACTAGGACTCTGGAACTGTGAGAGAATAAATTTCTGTTGTTTAAACCATCAAGTTTGTGGTAATTTTCTACAAGAGCCTAAGAAACTAACACAGATGGAGCATTGGTGCAGGGGATAGAGAGAGACAGAAGAATGGCAGAGGGATGGGTGGTGTCAAGGAGAGAAAGACAAGGTCTGAATTAGGAACTCCCATCCCTCCCATCCCAACAGACTGACTTTCAGGACAACCCTAGACCAGAGTGCGATTTCAGAATCAGAGCTAAGACTCTGTTGAACAATTAAATAAACCTTACATGGTATGGCAAAAATTGCTGCCTACTAATACCTCTTCTCCCCTTCTTCCTTTTAGTGATAGAACTGCCCCGCCAAATATTAGCCGGGCACATGGCCACCCAGCTAGAAACTACATTTCCCACTCTCCTTGCAGCCTCAGGGCTTCGGCCCAGAATGTTCATTGTCACCACAGACCATGAACCTATAATGTAAGGTCAAAACTTCATCTGGGCTTAGCACCTAATTCTGAGAAACCAGTTGATGATAGGGGTCATGGAAGTTAATTGCCAACTTTTACTCAACGCTCACTCTCTTGGCATTTTAAACCCCTTTGTCACCAGGCTATGGCTTGTTTAAAGCCCTCAGTAAGAATGACAGTGCTGTTTGGAAATTGACTCCAAAATGTGCAATCAGCTCTCTTTCCCAGGTTTAACAAGTGCTGAATATCTGACCTCCCCAGAGGACCGTGACAGTGCCCCCAAATGGGAAATGTCCAAACTTTCCCAGGTTTAACAAGTGCTGAATATCTGACCTCCCCAGAGGACCATGACAGTGCCCCCAAACGGGAAATGTCCAAACACATAAGCTGGGTGGTCCTTCCTTTGCCCTGTCTCCGAGTCCCTAGGCTCTCCTTTTCACTCCTCTGCTGGCCGGAGGAGTGTCCCCTTAGAGCACTTTGGCAATGCAGTTATTCACTTGCATTCCCTGCGTGACAGCAGTGCCTGGGGAATAAATTCTCCTCTCCCTGACATGCCTGAAAGGGCAGCCTCTTCAGCTGATGGAAGAATTAACCTTATAAACCAAGGGCCTTATTACCAGACACAGCTTGCAGCCCTACAAGCCAACACCCAGCCCTCTCCTCTTTTCTTATTATATAAAGAATGTCACAGTAATATATGGAATTGTTTTGATGGTCACCCATTAAAGGAAGGCAAAAGTGTATGCAGGGTGGGTAGGGTAGGGTGTGTGAGCACAAACAATTTCCAGCATCCCAGGTTATTCATCCATTTAGGGGAGAGGCTTCTGTTGATATTACCAGAAAACCCGTATCTTGAGTTTGGCCACCAAGTGTGCTCTCTTAACAAATTCTAAGGCAGTAGTTGATGAACTTTCATTTCTCCCACTTTCACTATGGGGCGAAGCTGAGAGAGAAAAGGCTAGAAAGAGGTAGATACTAGAAACTGACATGGACATCTGCCTGCCCACAACAGGGTCTTGGGAGTGGACCCCGCTTCCTGGACTCTTTCTGTGGGGGGACCAGAGGTTTTATTTTCATCAGATAAGTCTGACACCAGGTGTGAAGATATTCTTCTGGAGGAAATAACTTCCCAAATTCCTATTTTTACTGCTTTCCTCCTTGGTCCCCCTCGAATTCTTGAGTGCAGGTATCAACTGTATTCTAATGATTTGTTCCCATTTGTCTCAAAATAGCACAAATCCAGGTATTGCACCTTTGTTTATCCTCATCTTGGCAGCCTTGCTCCTTCAAACCTCTCTAATCCTTCCCCCACCTTTACCTTGGGTCAACCCTTGGCAAGTCCTGGCTGGCCTCTCTCCAGAGCCTCCTAACTGTCCCTCTGCCTCCCCGATGATTCATGAACTTCCTGAAACAGAACGAATCCTTCTGCAATTCTGCTTGCAAACCCAAACTCACTGTCCATGGTCTAATCTCTGGATGGTACCAAAACCTTCTGACCCCAGCTGACTTCTCCCCTTTCATCTTGCCTCTCTCCCCCAACAAACTCTTTACTGTTCCTTAAATGTACCCTTAGGCCTCAGTACATTTACATATCTTCTTTCTGCCTGGACGCCTCTCTGCTCTACCTGGTAAACTCCTACTCATCCTTTAGGACCCAATTTAAATATCATCTTCTCTTTAGGACTTCCCTCCAGGCAGAGTGGTCTCTTTCTTGTCTGGTGTCTTGCTTTGCTTTACACTTAGCTTTGTTATAAAGGGCATTTATCACTTTGTATCGTATTTGTTGCATGATATGCGATGCTATGATTGTTTGTTACACAACAAAGCTGCCTAAGACAGGTTATTTTCAATTTTTCATTATATGTAATACTAAGATGGTTGTATCTCTGCTTATTTACTTTGGATAGATTCCCAAAAGTGATATTATGGATGTGAACAGAAGTCATAAACATTTTTAAGGCCCTGGATACATGTCACAAAATTATTTCCCAGAAATGTAATAACTCACACTTCTACCAGCAGTGATGAGAGATCCCTATTTATACCACACTCAACGGTATTGAGTTTTATTTAGAAAATAAAACACAGTTTGCCAATGTGGTTAGTGGAAAAAAAATCTTATTATTTTAATTTACTATCTTTAATTACTAGTAGTTTAAAAATTTCCCATATACCTGTATTTTGTATAAGTTGCACATTTATGTCATTAGCTCATATTCTCCATATTTGTTTGTAAAATCTCTCTATGTATTAAGAATACAAATCCTCTGTCTTGTCATATTTCTTTTTGCAAACTTTTAATCCTGGTTTCTTTCAGCTTAATTTTGATATTGCATGGGGATTTAATTTATTCAAAACTTCTTTTTTCTTTTCATCATACATTCCATGCCTTAGAAAGTCCATCTCCATCCCAACATCCAATAAACTTTAACTTAAAGAGTCTTCTAGATTTTAAGGTTTCCTGAGGGTGAGGGGAGAGCTTAACTCTTCAGTCAGTAAATTTGGTAAAAAATATAAGGTAAAATCTATTTTCCCTCAAATAGTTAAAAAGTTGTCCCAATATCATGTATTTAGCCATGTTTTCTTTCCTTTTTCGTTATGTTTATCCAAAAAATTATCTTATTGAAGAATCTATTTCTGGGCTAACTCTTCTGCTGAATGGATTTCAGAGGCTGGATTTTTATGGTCATGTTATATTTTCTAGAAATTAGATTTCTCAAACTTCATAGTCACCCATCTACTGACTTGTATTATGGGGCTGGCAGTCTTCATTCCACATTTTCCTGTTTGAGTGCAGCTTCCCTGGGAAACTTCTCTTAACCCCCAATCTAATGAAGTGCCCCTCCCCAGGCCTCATGTAATAATACCCTTTATTACAATTCACTGTGCAGAATACCTTAGCTCTTATGCTGCTAGACAGTCAACTCCTTGAGGACAGGTTTTTTTTATTTCATTATTTTGTACCCCAATTACCTAGTAAGTACAATGCCTTTCTCAAAGTAGGTGCTCAACAAACATTTGTTGATTTGAATTGAGTTAAATTGAGTTGGGTTGAATTGAACAAAATCATATTGGATTGGATTGCTAGTAGGTTATAGATTGAGATGTCTTTTCTTAGCAAGTGGCTTCCCTTTCTGTATCATTCAGGCTTTAGCCAGGTAAATAGAAACCAATCTAAGTATTTAAAACAGAAGAAATTTAATACAAGGGATTATTTGCCCAGTTGATGGAAGAACTGAGAAGCCAAACAGGAGATGATGAGTGAGATATTGTAATTTATAAGAAATATATTTATGGTCAGTTATTTGGATGACCAAAATATATTTCTTAGATAGATGTGGTCTTCATCCACAGTTCCTCGCTCCCAAAACCCTTGGAATTTTCTGCTGTCACAATTGGGTTTATGTTAAGGAAGGTGACTTTTGGATCTCACCGCAGGGTAGGGGCTGGTTGCCAGGAGAACCAATCATGTGATTCAAGGGTTGGAACTTTCAGCCTCAGCCCCTAATTTCTGGAGAGCGGAGAGGGGCTTGAAGTTGAATCAGTGGCCATTGACCAATGAGCTCGTCAATCATGACTATGTCATGAAGGCTCCATAAAACCCCCAAAGGACAGCTTTTTGGCCCTTTTTGGAGAGCTTTTACTTGGAGAACCAGAATGCTTCCATGCGCTGCCATGTGGGGTCCCAAGCTCTGCCAGGACGGAAGCTCATTTTTTCAGGACCTCACCCTGTGTCCCTTCATCTGGCTGTTGATTCATATCGTTTAATGTCCTTTTATAATAAATTGGTAATCTAGTGAGTAAACAGATTTCCTGAGTTTAGTGAGCCGTTCCAGTAAATTAACCCAAACCAAGGTGGGAGTCACCAGAACCTCCAGTTTGCAGCCTGTCACTCAGAAGCACAGGTAACAACTTGGGCTTGCAACTGGCGTCTGAAGTGGAGGGTGGTCTTGTAGGCCTGAGCCCTGTACCTGTGGAATCTGATTCCATCTCTGGGTAAAGTGTCAGAATCGAGTTCAATTCTTGGACACCCTGCTGGTGTCTGAGAATTGCTTGTTGGTATGGGGAAGTCTTCACACACACACGTTGAAACTGGGTCCAGTCATCCTTTCAGTGAGTCAACTGCTAGACTGTAGAAATAAAGGGAGGAGGTGGTATTACCGAAGCCCAGGGCCAATGTCCCCCCACAGGACCACGGTGGATCCTGGAGGATGATGTCACGGAGAAGATGCAGCCACTGCAGGGAGCACTGGGGGCAGAGATGAGTAAGAAATAAACTGGCTTCTATCTTCTTTCCACTCTCAGGGCTCCCACCAGTGCCTCCCACTGACCAAACCCAGCCAGGATCAACTGCACTGGAGCCTGGGAAGCACAGCCTCTGATACGGAGCAGACCAAGAAAGGGAGAGAATTCTAGAACAACAAAAGCAACACACTTTTATTTTCCGTTTTCAGCTTGACAATATTATTTATTTCTAAATAGAGTAACTAGGGGAATGAGATAGGAAAGCCAACAAGTGAAAAATCAACCCACAGTGGAAGGCAAATTAACAGACTCCGGCGACTCCTTCTCATAGGCTCCCATCTCCAGCAGGCTGGCAATCGATAGGGCTGGCTAAGTGCTTGGGGAGCCAGGGGTGGGAAGGGGGCGCGGCACGACAATTCAAGCATGGCTGCAATTTCATTAAAGACCCGGGGGTGACATCAGATATCGATTTTGTTTTTCCCAGAACTTTGCTCTTGTTCAGTGCTTTGTGAAGATAGATGGCTGGAATACTGGGCAGTGAGAGGGCAGAAAGGAAGTCCAGGGACGCCTGATACACACCCAAGCTGCCGGGTCTCAGACTGGGCCAGATTTCCACATTAAAGAGAAGACCGCAAGTATATAGAAAGATGACTAAGGAATGCTTAGTGAAGTTCTTGGCCTCATCACTCCAAATTAAGATTCAGAGGAAGTATGGAAGGGGCTTCAAGAGCTTTGCTTTGGGATTTGGGGATTGGAAAAGCCAAGTTCAGTTCTAAGCGCAGATACTAACAGGCTGTGTACAGTTGGACAAGTTACCCAACCTCTCTGACTCAGTTTCCTCATTTGGAGAACGGGAAAGTGAGTAACACCTGTCTCCAAGGACTATTGGAAGGGTTAAATGAGATAATACATGTAAAGTGCTTTACCTTACAGTAAGCATTCAGGAAATGTTGGCTGCTACTATTTGGGGTGTTGTTTTATTATTATTGGGTGTGTCTTATAGAGCATGTGCTGCTCTTTTGGGGCATGTGCTACATGTGCCCGCAGTGTCTTTCTCCTTTGTCTCTTCCCCCTTGTTAACACTCACTCATCCTCCAGACACAAGTCAAATGTTACCTCCTCCAGGAAGCCTTCCCTGACGCCCTCAGGGGGAGTCGGCTGACCCTTCTGTGTTCCCATGGCACCCTATTCTTACACTTAGCATAGCACTTGCCACATTGTATTGTTTTTAACACTTTGCTTAGTGGACTATGAAAAACTGCAAGGCTGGAACTGAGTCTTTTCATTCTACCTCTCCAGCCCCTAGTACAAGACGTAACAGGTGCTCAAAAGATGCCTGGTGAATAAAAGAACTCCATAGTATAATTACAAGAGTCCCTGGAAAATTTCTCCTGCTCCCAGAAGTGCCTCTTCCAGTTCCTAAAATCTACCATGAGAGCTTTTCCTTCTAGCCGAAGACTTTGATCCCATTTAAATCCTATATATGCCTCCCCACAACCACCTGCCACCTGAATGTATGTGATAGGTTCTCAATAAGTATTTGAAGAATTGCATTGATTTAGAAGTCGGGTTCTCTGGGGAAAATATTCAGACATCAGCAAATCAGAGAAGAGGGGATGGTGGGGAGAAAATAGAGGGAACTTCTCAGTGAGGACCTCCTACTAAAACCCAGCTCCTCCCACCCAAGGCAAAGTGCAAGGAAAGGGAAGCTTTCTTCTGAGTCCTGTTTCTGCCTAGGGTACATCCTCTGGCCCTTCCAGCCCTCCTACTTCATCTCTTCGGTGCCTTGGTCTGCTCCATGCTTTCATGAGGACAGACTTGACTGAGGAGCAATACTTAACCCACAGGAATGGTGATTTGAGTGAGGGAAGAGCACCTGCTGTGTGCCAGGCACTTCACACGCAATTCACTAACACCTCCAGTAATACTGAAAGTAGATGTTATTTATCTCCATTTACAGGTGAGGAAAGTGAGGGTCAGAGAGATTAACACCTTGCCCCAAATCACACAGAAAGTAAGTTATGGAGCATACATACCACAGCACCGAACGTCACCGAGGCCCTCGATGAATGCATGTATTTTATTTGCTGTATCGGGCCACCCTACTCTATTTCAATGGTTGGGTAAAAGTACTTACCTCACTGTCCTATTAGGTTCATAATGTGGAAAGTTTTCTGGCCTTTTTCTTCCTAGTACCATTGCTGCTGTGTATCTAACTTTGTTTTTCTGTTTCCAAGTTCCCAGATTTATGTGCTATCCCTTGGCCCATTCTCTACACCTTCCTCTTCAAAGCTTTAAAAAGGTTATCAAGCACTGAGCCTGCTCTAGGTGTGGTGACGTGTGCTGTATTGATATAGAATAGAGAAAAAACACTCTGTCGAAACATTTTCTTTAAATGAACATACACTCACTCAGTAAGAGATAGTGGTGGGTGACAATGCTGAGAAGAGATGACATTATATTTAGACCAAAGAATGGGAAACACAACCTCGCTGGGTGACAACCTGTCAAGACAGCCATACCTAATGGATAGCACGAGCATTGTTTGGGACATTTACTGCAGACTACAGTGGGGTAAAGGCACCAAAGGTGAACAAAATATCATCCTTCATAGGCAGAAACACAGGCAGTGACAGAAAATAAATTGCTGGTGAAGCATCTCTTAAAGAAGAGTAGGTTTAAATATCTGCCTGACTTGAGTACCAGAGGCTGCTCGAATTTTTATCAATGGGTGGGATGGAGCCCAACCAAAGAAATTTGCATTAGTTTTCCTTTGGGAGGTGGCATGTTGTAGAGAAATATTAAAATGTAAGACCATATATTTAACCACAAATAAATAGTTTGGCAGCAATACAGGATATTGTATATTGTAACGTGATAGTAATAGAGTATAATACTGAATACCACAAAATTTGGTACCAGTATGAGCTAGGGTTGAATCCTGACTCCAGCGACTATTAGCTAGGAGAGCTTTGTAAGCTACTTAACCCCTCTACATTAGTCAGGATAGGATAGGCTCTGCTGCAGCAACAAACATGCCCAATAGCTCAGTCTGATTTCTCGTTCACGTGCCAGCTTGGGCAACAATTCTTGGTGGTTCTGCTCCAAACAGGGACTCAAGGATTCGGGCTCCTCTCATCTTTTGACACATAGCCTCTGAGGTTGCTGTGAAGGGGAAGAGTGTGGTAGACAGTGCAGGGGGGGTTAGGGCCAGGCCTGGAAGTGATATCATCACTTCTGCCCATTTTCCACTGGCCAGGCCCAATAGGATGGCCCCAACTAACTGCCACAGAGGCTAGCAAAGACAGTCTTTCGGTACAAGCACATAGGACGGTCTCTGCTCTGTTGTCTGGGCATCTGTACGATGGGGGGAATGCAACCTACTGACATGGCTGCTGTGTAATTCCCTGCTCATGCAAAGGTACTTACTGCTATTTGTATGTGAGTTGATATAAGTATAAATGATCTCTCATAAAATTAGGTCTGGGTTGCAGTCAAATTCATAGAGAAAGAAAGATGGTGGTTACCAGGGGCTGGGAGGTGGGGGAAGTGGAATTCGTTTAATGTGCACAGAGTTTCAGTTTTACAAGATGAAAAAGTTCTGCAGATGGATGGTGGTGGTGTTTGTACAGCAATGTGAATGTACTTAATGCCACCGGCCTGACACTTAAAAGTGGTTAAAATGATAAATTTTATATCATGTATATTTGACCACAGTTTTTTAAGTAAATAATTTTTAAATTAGGTTTGGGTAACTCCAAGGTCTGAGTTAACCTGGTGCCAGGGCACAGCGAGAGCTGGTCCACGGTATTCGTGTTGGATGGCAGTCAGCTTGATTCTGGGTCTAAACCCAGGAAACTAAGGAAGCTTTAGATGATTCACTCTTTTTTCTTAAACATGGTATTTAAAGTTCTTAAAGTCTATCATGAAGGCAAAGTCACTTATTACTAAAAAGAGGGAAGAATAAAGAAGCAATAATCCCAGTCATCCCTTTCCCAGGCTCCCCCAACATGCTGGCTGGCTTTGCTTTTTCTCTGTGTCTTCCCTCCACCTAGGTCACCTCAGGACTTAAGCCCAGCTCCAGCCCATCCAGCCGGAGTTCCCAGACCCAGCTGCACATCAGATTCACCTGGAGAGCTTTAAAAACATACCGATGCCCAGGCTGCAGCTCAATTCAAAATTAAGTCAGACTCTCTGGGGTGGGGCCTGGGCACCAGTGCTGTTATAAAATCTCCCCAGATGATATTAATGTGCATCCCAGCTGAGAACCGCTGGCTACAGTCTGGTCTGGCTTCTTCCCAGCTGCCTTTCTGCAGAGCTCCTAAAAGCAGTGCTTCGGACATGTTCAGGCTTCAGTCTCATCTCAGCCCCTCCTGTGTGGTCTTGGGCACATCTTATAACCTCTCTGGTCTTTAGTCTTCTCATCTGTTCAATGGGGGCAGTGAGAGTAACGAGATAATGTATGGGAAACAGGGCAGTGCCTGGCATGCATGAAGCGCAGTTTAAGGGCTTAGTACAGGGGTCCCCAGCCCCTGGGCCAATGACCGGTACCTGTCCGCGGTCTTTAGAAACCGGGCCGCATAGCAGGAGGTGAGTGGCGGGCGAGCAAAGGAAGCTTCATCTGCCTCTCCCCATCGCTCGCATGGCTGACCATCCCCTCCCTCAACCCCATGGAAAAATTGTCTTCCACAAAACCGGCCCCTGGTGCCAAAAATGTTGGGGACCGCTGGCTTACTGCATGATGATACGTGTTATTACGAAATCTTCTTGTTACTTAGTTCCTGGGGTAAGGATGGGCTTACTGTTTTCCCACAGGAATTCTTTCACTTGCAGTTTGTTGCCTCCTCCACCAAGATCCCTCAGAGTCTATCAAAGGTGAGGAAGGGGCTGTCTTTTTGTCTCTTAATGGATCCCCTCCCTCTGTCAGTCACCTGCTGCTCCCTTCAAACACAGCTTTCCCTCAGAACATTCTAAATCCTATTAGGCAAACACAAACACGAATATAAACAATCACATACAGATTTCTTCCTAGCGTGCACCTGCCTCGAAGTGTGACAGGAATGCTTTTATGGGGGTGGCCCTTTAACAGCGGCTTACAGGAATTTGTTCAGGCTGGGTTGAAGCTTAGGGGCACAGAGCAGTAACGAGTTGGGACTGATTTGAGTTAAGCCAGGTTTGGTTCTTAATCTCCCTAAATAAACCCAATTCAAGCAGGCTGAGACACGAGGCAGGCTGGGGCCAGGCCCCTGGAACTGGTGGGAAAATCAAGGCAACTGGGACCCAGAGGGGTGGAGGCTGGGAACATGCCCCATGAGGTATCCTAGGGATAGAGTGACCTTGAACTTGGTCACAGCAGCAGGAGAAGCCCAGAAGCAAAACCCTCAGCCTGATCGCAGACACTGTAGGAGGTTGAGGTTTATTCTTGCTTTATTTATTAAACGTACAATTAAATACAGGTCAAGCCCCTACCTACCAGAGTCCTTTTCTTATGGAAGACCCTTTAGAGGGTTAGGTGGAGGGAAGCATGAGTTCCTAAGCCAGCCAGAGCATCTCTGGAGGGCCCTGTGGTGCTCAGTTCTCACTGGATATTGTTGACCAGCCCATCATCTAAGACACCCGGCACCTCCAGGTGTTCCAGGTGGGAGCTTCCCAGAAAGCCATGCTCGGCACACCGCCTTGGAGGTGCTATCCATGCCGAAGGAACTGAGGTGAGGCCACCTCCTGCCACTCTCCCAAACCCAAACCCTCCAGTCTTCGTTAGCTTCCCTGCCGGTCCTGCCCTTCCGAGGTCACCCACTTAGCCATAGTAGCCACCGTGTCTTCCTCACGGCATCAGGTGGTAGTAAAGAAATGTTAACGTAAAGCCCTAGCACAGAGCCTAGCACCAAGCACATACTGCATATGTAGTAGCTTCAGTGATGCTGCTGACCCTCAGAATGCCCCCTGACCCTAAAGAACACCCCCCAACCCCAGTCTTCCCATCATCCCTACAGCCCTTGACCTCCTAACCTCAGGGCCTCTTCCTTCTGCCCCAAGGGTAACAAAATACTTTCAAGATTGCACGTTTCCAAGCTCTGCTTCCCACCAAAAAAAAGAAAAAAAGAAACGTTTTATTTTTCCCAACTCATCTACAATTGCAAGGACAAACAAAAACTGGTACCTCAGTATCTTCGCCAACAGCTAGGAGCCCAAGGAAGAGGAGAATCCAGTTCCCCAAGAAGGAAGGCAGGCCATTTATTCACTTGTTCGTTTTGTATTAAGCTAAGTGCGTACTGTATACCAGTAAGACATTCCCCCTGCCCTCAAAGAGATGGCAGCCTGGGACAGTGTTCTCAACCCTGGCTGCAACTTACGATCGCCTGGGGAGCTTTAGAAAGTGCCAGGGCCTCCAGATCCAGTAAATCAGAATCTCGCGGTGTGGGACCCAGGCAGCAGTATTTTTTAAATATCCCCAAAGGAGTCCAATGTGTAGCCAAGCAGAGAGCCAGTGATCTGCTAGGATCAGCAGGTGAAAGATGATTTCCAATCCAGTGTTGCTAGAACAGGCAAGTGATATACAGTGTATGAATTATATCGCAATAAAGATGTTAAAACAATCAACAAGCAAGTGTTGGGGTTATGAGAGCCCAGGGAGTGCTACCTGATTCCAACTAGGGGAGGGCATTGGACTTAGCGAAGGCTCCTGAGGGGGAAATTATCGTCTCTGCTCAGATATCAGCAGTAGTCAGACATGCTAAGATAATGAAGGGAAAAGTGTGCATTTAATTCTCATTTCTAAAGCAACAGCCCCTTATATTATTGACAGTATAGGACACACTGAATAATTGTCTGTTAATGAGTATTAATAAAATTGGCACTTTTTTTTTCATTTAGATTAACACTTCTAAAGCCCCAGGAATATCTTTTGGTGGTTTAGATGGAGCCTATCAGGAACTCTAGGAGAAGAAGTCTGATGTGTGAGCAAAAAAAGTAAGTCCCAGGACTTCCCTGGCTGTCCAGTGGTCAAGACTCCGGGCTTCCATGGCAGGGGGCACGGATTCAATCTCTGGTTGGGGAACTAAGATCTTGCATGCCGCGTGGCACTACCACAAAAAAAACACCAACTCCTGGACCAGAAAATCTCAGAGGCAGCTCTGACTCATCTCTTCCTCATCCCTGGGTCTGAGCAGTCAGCAGTGCTCTTAGGTCTCCGTGGTGAATAGACACCAGATATGGCCCCAGGAATTCCTCCCTTTCTGTGCTGGCATGCCACTCCTCACATCAAGAGGTGGGATCTATTTTCCCTCCCCTGGGAGCTGGACTGGCCTGTGATTTGTTTTAACCAGTAGAAGGTTGTGAAAGTAACTTTCTGAACTTCCAAGCGCAGGCCTGAAGAGGACCGACAGGTGCTACTCTCTCTCTCTGGAGCCCAGACGCCATGCTGGAAGGAAGTGGAGGCTAGTTGACTGCATGATAGAGGTTATGCATGGAGAAAGGCCTTGGTGCATGCTACGGACTGAATTGCATTCCCCTAAATTTCATGTTGAGTCCACAATGTGACTATATTTGGAGATAAGGCCTTTCCAGAAATAACTAAGATTAAAAGAAATCATAAAGGTGGGGCCCTGGTCTGATAGTATTAGTGTCCTTATAACAAGAAGAGAGACCAGAGCTCTCTCTCCATGTGAATACACCAAGGAAAGACCATATGAATGTACATCAAGAAGGTGGCTGTATACAAGCCAGGAAGAGAACCCTCACGAGAAACCAAACTCTGCCAGAAACTCCTTGGACTTTCCAGCCTCCAGAACTGTGAACATTTCTGTTCAGGTACTCAGTCTATGGTATTTCATTATGGCAGCCTGAGCAGACTAAGACATAGGATGAGATGCCAACTTGGAAGTTCCAGGTCTAGCCAAGCTCCCAAGTGAATGGGGACACATGAAAAAACCGCAACTGAGACTAGCAGAAAGTCATCCAGTGGAACCCTGGCCAAATACGTAACCTACAGAATCATGAGGAAATTAATAAATTGCTGTTCTAAGCCATTAAGTTTTGAAGTCTTTTGTTATATAGCAATAGTAACTGAAAAAAACCCTCCTGTGACACCTTTTCTTTCCACTGTATAGCATCACAGTCTGACCTAACTAAGCCCATTTGGTCATACCCAATTATTAGTTGGGCAGCTCTTAGCAGCCTCCCAATAAGGGTTTTTAACCTGAGGCTCCTGGAATTCAAGAAGGTCCATGAACTGGACAGAGAGATGGAGAGATAGATAGATAGATATAGATAGATAGATAGATAGACATAGATATATAGATATGACATCTTTATTTTCATTAACCTTTAACTGAAATTTCGCATTGTCTTTAATTATGAACGAGGTAATAAACCACAGTAGTACAAGGGTATTTGTGATTTTGTCACTAATAGAAATCACAGATTTTTTTCATATCACATTACAATTTTTAGCAAATATCCTAAAAGACCTTTCATGCTTATCATCACCCATTGCTAGACCTTGTTATTTAAGGTGTTAATGAAGAATATTATTATAATATTAATATGATAATAAATGTATTAATATTTTGATAACTGTACTTCTGTATAATTCTTTTTTTCTGTAACACTAGTATTTTGTTTTATTCATTTAGAATCATTTTTCTGCAATGGTATCCGTAGGCTTCACCAGACTGCCAAAGGGGTCCATGGCCCTAAAAAGGAATAAGAACCCCTGAACTGGAGGTATGCATGGGCCAAATTTCTCTGCTCCACAAATTTCCCACCAGATTTCATTGAAAGTAACTTTCAGACTGAGTCCTGCCACCTACACAGACATTTATGAGCAAGCTTGCTCTAAAGCAATACCTACATCTGATTCTGGAAGTTGAGATCAAGTTCTGTCTCCCTCTGTCTTTTCAGGATTTCCTACAGCAACTCATCTGAAAAGTTCATTCAAGGCAAATATTCTAGTTGTAGGTTTCAGCCAACTAGAAGCTAGGAGCTTTTCCAAAAATCAAAATAAAAATAGTTTGAATAAGTATAATAGAATAATGGCTAACAATGAATTGAGAACTTGCTACTTCCTACACTGTTCTAAGTGGTCAACATGAATTAACTCACTAAATCCCTACAACCACCAGGTAAGGTAGGCACATTATTATACCCATGTTCCAGGTGAGGAAACTGAGCCTCACAGAGGTTAGTAACTTGTTCAAGTTCACACAGCTCATAAGTGACAGAGCTAAATGTGCGGTACACCAATTCAGTCAATCTCTGCAGGTAGAACCCAGGTATTGGTATTTTTTAAAGTTTTCAGCCAGGGGATTACAACATACAGCCAAGTTTGAGAACTCACGTACTGTTGGGCTCCCTGGATTCTTTAACTCTGTTCATGTAAAAGCAGGAGTTCCTCCATAATATTTCAAGCTCATCTGCACATTGAATACTATTGGTGTCATGATTTTTTTTGATATTTATTGATTTGGTTGCACTGGGTCTTAGTTGCAGCAGGCGGGTTCCTTAGCTGTGGCTCACCAGCCCCTTAGTTGTGGCACGCAACCTCTTAGTTACGGCATGCATGTGGGCTCTAGTTCCCTGACCAGGGATTAAACCCAGGCCCCCCGCATTGGGAGCGCAGAGTCTTATCCACTGCGCCACCAGGGAAGCCCTGGTGTCATGATTGAAAAATAATTTCTAGTATCCATTATATTAACTAACAGAGCCTCTGATCTGAGATAAAGACTGCTAAAAACTTGCGGAAGCTGCCTCAAGATTTTGGACTTCAGATTTCAAGTGCTAACCAACCACCCTGGAGTGTTCTGACCAAAACACTAGGAATGTTAATTGTCATTAGAGTATAGATTAAAACTGACCCACATACACTTACATATTATACTATCTCTATCAAAATATTTTAGATTAACTTATAAAAAACATAATGCATTGCCATTACCTTCTCTCCTTTCTTATGTCAAAGAACATAATTCTCCCCACCTTCCCTATAGTCACCAGATGAAGTTTCCTAAATCACCTAATTAATAATGTTAACAGCCCTTTTTTTTTACTGCCAAATCATCTATATGTAACTTCAAGATCAGGTGGTATTTCCCTGTCCCTTGAGATCAAAATAAGATCGTCTCCAGCCAACCTATCACCTCCTTCCTACTTTATCACCACCGTTTTGTCAGGGGCTAAGGTTTTACTCTACTTGCAAGCTAATAAGTTAGCCTACCACAGTTTCATGGGTGCTGGCAGAAGACACGAGACTCCTGGGTCAGAGACAAAGGGTTTATTACTCACAGCAAAGCCTGTTGCCATTGGTTCCCACATCTCCCAAGTCCCACATGGATGCTACACACACAGTGGATTTCCATCACAGCAGAAGACCGTTGCACTTGGGGAATTATCGCTTTTACAGTGAGCAGTAAGCAAACCTGCTCTTTGTCTGTTTGATGGGAGACAAGATTGCTCACTGCAAATACAACCCTGAGAAATGGCCAAGATAAAGAGGCATCAGGGTCTTGCATTCTTGGCCTACCCAGCAGTGATGAGCAGTGCCCACAGTGGATTGCCTCTTCCAACACCCATTGCTTTGTTTTATTTTCATCTCAGCATCCACCTTTCTGATATTTTCTCATTAATTTTTGTTCTTACCTATCTTTTCTAGTGCAGTGGCAGCTCCTGGAGGCCAGGGTTCTCACTGTCTGTCATTTATCGCTACTTCCCCAGCACCAAGGATAACACCTGGCCTGACCCATCGAAGTACTCAGTAAATGCTCATTGAATGAATCAGTAGGACTGGCCTCAACTTCCAACATGGGCCGCAAATTCTTCACTCCATTCAAACAGAATTCTTAGCTGCTCACAAGCATGCCTGGCCTTGGGGCTTCTGCTTAAAGAAAGGCTTACCTCCCCACTCCCACTACTGCCTCACCCACCCCCAAAGCCCGACTCAGTCCCCCCCTTTCAAAGTCCTTCCGTCTTAAGCCTTCCTCTTTTGTCCCAAAAGCCCTCCTCTTTGGCCTCATGTATTATCATTATTGCTATCATCATTCTCTTCTTCTCTATCATTATTATTTAGTTGCTAAGGCTTAAGAGTCTATTTTTTTAAATTAATTATTTTATTTATATTTGGCTGCGTTGGGTCTTTGTTGCTGCGCATGGGCTTTCTCTAGTCGTGGCGAGCGGGGGCTACTCTTTGTTGCAGTGCACTGGCTTCTCGTTGCTGTGGCTTCTCATTGCAGAGCACGGGCTCTAGGCACGTGGGCCTCAGTAGTTGCAGCATGCAGGCTCAGTAGTTGTGGCTCGCAGGCTCTAGAGCGCAGGCTCAGTAGTTGTGGCACATGGGCTTAGTTGCTCCATGGCATGTGGGATCTTCCCAGACTAGGGATCGAATCCATGTCCCCTGCATTGGCAGGCGGATTCCCAACCACTGTGCCACCAGGGAAGTCCATTAAGAGTCTCTTTAAAATGTAAATATCCCTCAGTGGGAAGAAGAAAGAGAGATGAGACCACAAAGGTAGTAAAGACTAGTGGTAACAAGCTCTGGACATTCTATATTGCTACTTAGTAGCTGTATGAGCTTAAGCAAGCAGTCTAACCTCTCTGTGCCTTAGTTTTACCATCTGCAAAATGGGAATAATGACCACACCTCCCTCTTAAGGTTATTCTGAGGATTAAATTAACTGCTTTATGGAGAGCAGGTAGAAGAAGGCTTTCGGTTATTTGTGGCACACCTACTACCTGCCCTGTTGGATGCTTTACATGCATTCTCTGGAGGCCCCTTGGGGAATACCCCACCCCATTCAAGTGTTAGTCTCTTGAAAGGACAGAAGCATAGACTTCCAGTTCTCCTGCATCCCTTGCAGTTCCTCACTCTGCCCCAGAGCACGTGACTGCTGGGGGAGGGGGCATGAAGAGCATGTTCCCAGATGAAGTCGAGTCTTTCACGGAAATGGAGGTGGGGGGGGGGGCATGTTCACTGAATGCAGGCCCAAACGAGAAAGGACTGTTCCATGACTTTGATTATGGTCAGAAAGAAGAGCCTGTTGAGCCATATAGGTAGTGGTTACCCCATATTCCAGGTCTGGCAATAGAAACAAGAGGTACAGTGGGTAATCTTAATGTTGGGTTTTCTGGGCTGAGAGAGGCAAGTATTTCTGACCAGGTCTGGACTGGCCTGAAGCAGTCTTTCTCCTTCAGTACCATTTTATTAAATAACAAGAAATCAGATGTTCACAGAACTTCACAAAGCGTCTGAACATATATCATCTTCTTTAACCTTTACGATTCTAAGAGGTGGGTATTTCCACCAGCCTCATCATCCTCCCACTTTACCGAGGAAGAAACTGAGGCAGAGAAGCTACAAATAGCAGAGCTGGGAGTCAAGCCTTGCCTCACTCCTATAATAAACAGAATAATGGGTTCCCTAAACCCAAGAACCTATTAATATGTTTCCTTGCATGACAAAAGGGACTTTGTAGGTATGATTCAGAATCTTCTGATGAGACGATTACCCTGGATTATTTGGCTGGACCCAATCACAAGGGTCTAATAAAGAGGAGGTTTGAGTCACAGACTGGACGATGCTTCTGGCTTTGAAGGTGACAGGCACAAGTCAAGAAATGCAGGCAGCCCCTAGAAGCTGGAGAATGCAAAGAAATCGATTCTCCCCTGGAGTCTCCAGAAGGAGCATAGCTCTGCCAACACCTTGACTTTGGCCTAGATAGACTCACTTAGGACTTAAGACCTCCAAAACTGTAAAATAATAAATCTGTGTTATTATAAGCCACTAAGTTTTGGCAATTTGCTACAGAAGCCACAGAAAACGGATATAGCCCCCAGCATACACCCGCCATGATGTTTTCAAGAAGTGTGTTATTTTAAAGTAAATTCACACTTGATAGAAACAGCACAGAAAGCATGTAGGATCCAGAGAGGCTCACCAGCCACCCAGTCCCATCAGCTCCTAGAATTCCCCACTAGGAAACCAGTAGAGGTAGGACGGTGTGGTGATTAGGAACATGCCTTCTGGAGCTGGTGGCATCCGAGACTATAAACAGTTATTTAGCCGCCTTGTGCCTCAGTTTCCTCATCTGTGGATGGGAATGAAAATAGTATGGACATTAAGGGCCAGGAGAATTGACCAGTGTTTGGAACAGTGCTTGGCACATGGCTTTCACCTATTTCTATAAAAGGACTTTTAGTCCTTTAGAAGCTTGTTACAATTTAAACATAGTGGAAGGGATGGTGAGTGGGGAAGGAGAAAGGGAGAAGCGGGGGGTCACTTATGAGCCCCTCCTGGGTGCCAGGCACTGTCTTGGGATTTCCAGACACATCTGATCTACTTCTCCTGACAAACAAGAGGTGGGGCTCAGAGGATTAAGTGCCCAAAGTCACACGGCAGAAAAGAAGAGGCAGAATTCAAAGGCAGATCTATCAGATTCCAAAGCCCTGTCCAGGACCACCTCTCACACCTCAGCAAGAGCTGAGGGAAACTGAAGGGAAACTGGCAAGTCAGTTTATTTTCTGAGCCTCGGTTTTCTCATCTATATAATGGAGTTGAATTGAAGGATAATGAAGTGAAGTCTCCCAGGACTTTTGGAAGAATCACAAGAGATAATATGCATGAGCTTCCTTTGCAAACCAAAAAGCGCCATTCAGATGAAAGGCAGGGGGTGCGCAGTGGACAGAGCAGCTGGGACGGGGAGCTAAGACCAGCTCTCAGCACTTCACCCAAGCAGCATGTGTTTGGGACGGTGCCTCTGGACTGGGCACCGTGCAAGGCGCTGGACACAGACTGGCCCCGTCTCCGCTAGGGTGGCAGATTCTTCTTTCTTAGAGAAAGAAGAAGTGGAGGGTTTGAGGGAAATGCATGAGCATTTTTAATTCATTTCCAGCACCACAACTAAAATGCTGAGTGGAGGATGTTCCGACTCAGAGAGTATCAGCTGATGGATTTTCCAGCAAGGAGTGGCCAGGTCCCTGGGGTCAGTGAGCAGCCTAAACTAAGAGCAGATGCTCTGGGGGTAGAAGAGCGTTCTCTGCGCCCCATGGGCCCAGGTAGGGTGATCAATTCTCCTGGTTTGCCCAGGACTGAGGGGTTTCCCGGGACACAGGACTTTCAGTGCTAAAACCGAGAAAGCCCTAGACAGAGCAGGACAAGTTGGTCACCTTATTCCCAGGACTCTCTCTGCACCTCCCCTCACCAAAGCCCCATTCAGAACTCTCCCCAACTTGCCCTGGAATAGCACAGATTTCAAGCCCTCAAGCTTGGATTTCTTGCCTAAAGCAAAGGTTGGCAATGTTTCCAAACCAATTGCAAATACTGTCCATTTGTTGAGGGCTTTACAGTATGCAGAGCGCTTTCACATACCTCAGCATGTTCAGTCTTTAGAGCAATCTCAAGGTCAGAGAAAAGACAGCTGTATTAGGAATGCTTTATGTTGGAAGAGACAGAAAGCATGACTTGAGTGGCTTAAGCAAATAAGTTGTATTTTTTCCCCAAAACAAGAAGTCCAGAGGTAGGCAGCTGCTGGGTTTGACTTAGTAGCACAGCGAAGTGAGGGTAATTGCCTACAACTCTCCTGGTCTTCCCTCATGGTTGTAAGATGGCTGCCAGAGCTCCGGGCATCTAGTTGCATTCTAGGCAGGAAGAAGGGTGAAGAAACAACACCAGCAGAATTCTGCTTATGTTTTTTGGCCAGAACAGTGTCACATGGCCACTCCCAACTGCATGGCCATCACGTATTTAGCTTTCTAACCTCTAGAGTAGAGCAAGGTAAGGGATGAAAGGCTTAAGAATGGTTTTGAATGAGTTACCTACAGTATCTGCCACGATAGGAAGAGAAGACCATTTACTAGAGGCTAGAAGAGTCTAGAATGATTTAGGATGTCATGGAGCCCAGTGGTCTCAACACTTTGCTGCACATTTGAATCACCTCAAGATTTTTTAAAATAATGATGCACAAGCCAAACCCCAGACCACTTAAGTCAGAATCTCTGGGAATACACCCTGGCATTGTTATTTTTAAAGTTGCCCTAGTTGACTAAAATGCACAGCCCATCCTCTAGAGCTGCTCTGTCCAACATGGTAGCCATGTGGCTATTGACATTGACATTAATTAAAATTAAATAAAATTTAAAATTTAGTTTCTTAGTCATACTGTCTATATTTCAAATAGTCAGTAGCCACATGGGGCTAGTGGCTACCATATTGGAGAGCACAGATATAGCACTTTCCATCATCATAGATGATGCTGTAATTGGATGGCTCTGTTCCAGAAGAACCTGAGGGTAAGAGAGCCTGTTAGGAATCTCAAGGCCCCTTAAATCTGGTCTGGCTAAATGAGGCAAGCCAGATGGGCCTGACCTGGAGGCAGTAAGAAAGGGTGGTCAAGGGCATGAACTGTGAGACCAGACAGCTTAGGTCTCAATCCCAGATCCCCCACCTACTGGATGGGTGACCTTGGACAAGTTACTTATCCTCTCTTTCTCCATCTGTAAAATGGGAGTGATAACAGGAAAGCATCTCCTGGGGTTGCAGTGAGAACTCTGAACTGACTCACGTACCGTGCTCAGAATGCTGCCCTGACACATGCCACCTGCTGTAAGTGCCAGCCATCACTGTTATCCAGGAGACCTGACAGGTGGCCAAATCCCCCAGAGGGGCCCTCGCTGGACACACCTGCTGTGTTGCCCCTCAACCCTACTCAGCACGGCACCAAGGCTTCCTGACTGGGGCCCCGATGCTGGCATTTCCATGCCACCCCTAACTCTGAGTCTGATCTTCTGGTGCTCAGCTGGTTGGCCCACTGCAGTCTCTGGCGTGTAGGGTGAGTGAGGAAATGAATGAACACGTCCCTGTATTCATTAACTGAGTATAAGCAGGCCCTTTGACTTGTAACTCGGTCCTGGGTGCAGCGGCTGCCTGCCGAGGTATAGCGGAAGGAGGGGCGGGCTGTGTCGTCCCGGCAGGTCACTGGGCCTCCTGAGCATGTGGCACAGGGTCTATAGAATTAAAGGTTCGAGCCAATACAGAGTACAGCCCCTGAGAGGCATAAAATCTCTGAAACACAGGGTTTTCCCTCCTGGGGGAAAATGAAACTTCCTAACCAGGGTGGCTGTGTACGCATCTTCTTCCCAGGTTTCTGATCTCCCCGAGGTGAAATGAGACTCCTATCTCAGCGCCCAGAGCTGCCCTACACTCCAGCCTTCCCTGTCCCCTCCATCTCTCCAGGCTGTGTTAACCGTGTCTAGGAATGGGGTCCTGGAAGGAAGATGTCATTTACTGCACCAGAAATGATACAAGATGCCCCCCCTCTGAGCCAAATGAGGGTTCCCAGAGAGTGGGGGATGAAGCCCCCCAAACAACCCGCTTCCCAGGGAAGGAAGGACATTTTCAAACGCAGCAACCTTGAGCCTGAGCACATCTGCTCCCCGAGTGCGCATTCCACAGCCTGGCAGACACGCCGCGATGGGTCTCAGTCATTAACTGGCTGTCAGGTTCCTCAGATGATGGAGCTAAAAATAGCGCGCTATAGATAGAACCTTCTCCCACGCAGGCAGGCACAGGCTGCCAGTGGAAGTGGGGAGAAGGGGCTGTGCGGATCTCTCCCCTAAAGGGAGGTTCGTGCCCATCTCCAGCCCCGCGCCGCGCTCGTGGGCAATGTCCTGCTTCCTTCGGCAGCATCCCTCCCTCACGACCCGCAGATGGGCCCTAATGTTCCAAATGCGCACTGCCGGGCGGGGCGCACCACGGTGGGGTTCATTTGTATGCCGCAGCCTGGATAAGAGTGATACGGCCCCGAACACTCCAAAGAGACGGCGCAGATGAAACCGGCGCTGCTCGCTCGGCAGGCGAGCTATTTATAGAATCCAAATATCAGCATTTTCCACCCATTTACACAAAGCAATTTCAGCCTTTTCAGATGAGAAAAGTGCAGCCCGGATCGTCATTCATTCCAGTGCTGGAATCACATTTGGGGCCAGGAAGCCCTGATTTTACAGGAAACCTCGAGGCAGGCTCAGATTAAAGATCAATGGCAACATAAAATGTAGGCTGTCATATTTTCGCTGTGAACATGTCCTGGTAATAAAAAAATGTTGTTTTAGTAAATAAACTCGGGGAGATGCATTGCCGACTGTTCTTTATCCCCGCCGACCTCACCCTGAGCGCTTGGAGCAAAGGACTGAGAGGGAGAGAGACACACACACAGGCATACAGTGCGAGTCCACAGCAGAGCTGCCAGCCGCCCGCCAAGCCTCTAACACGCTCTTCACCTTCAGAGCCAACGCCGCGTGCTGGGTACTTCACTGCTGAGATGCTCACTTTGCTGATTCTCTCGAAAAGTGTGAAATGCGTTTCTTAATAATGATGAGGCTGGCAGTCGAACTGGCTGGCTAGCAGTGCAGATCCTGGGGACAGATGGACTTGGGGTCACGTCCGGGTTCTGCCACAGCCTAGCTATGTGATCTGGGAAGTTACCTAATCCTGCTAAAACTGTTTCCTCACCCGTCAAATGGTACTGTGGTCCTCTCTCTCATTGGACAAAGGTCCTTGTACTTTCAGACCCATGCCCTCCAAACCCATCTGGCATTTCTGACACCACCCCCTGATGTGACAAACCAAAGGCAGAGGGGAGCTGCCATTGAGTTGTCTATTTTCCAGGTGCCATCTCCTCATTCTTTGCTTCCACGCCAACTCACCTTTCTCCTCACTGTCCAAACCAGTGGTTCTCAAACCATAGGGTACCATCAAAATCATCAGGACAGCTCGCTAAAGCCCAGAGGGCTGAGTCCCACCCCCAGTTTCTGATTCCATAGGACTAGGGTGGGGCTGAGAATTTCCATTCTTAACAAATTCCCAGGTAATGTCAAATGATGTTGATCTGATCCAGGGACCACACTTTGAGAACCAACAGTCTAGAGAAACCAGTATGGAGGGCGAGGAACTGGGAAGTTCTGCTCCAATTCATCAGGTCTTATAGAGTCTCAATGCATTTAAGGTCTTTAGGGTTTGCTGAGCCCGGACCTTTGAAACACAAAAATAAAGATATATTTAGAAACTGTGATGAGTGCTATGTAGGAAAACTCAGCATATCTTGAGAGAGTACAGGAGCCCTGGTTCAGGATGAAGGACTTTCTGAGGACGTGACAATGGATTCTGAGAATGAAGGTGCATAGAATTAGCTAGAAAAGGAGCCAGCAATGAGCCTTGCCGGAAGGGGTCCCAGTAGATGCCTTGGGAGAGAAGTGAGAGTGAAGGAGAGACTGCAGTAAGGATGAATTTCCAACCCAAAGAAACTAACCACCAGCTGTGGTCTCACTGAGACTCACTGACAAGAGGTCAGAAAAGAGGCTCAGACCCTTGCTTCTCACCATCTGTCCCTGCCATTTGCCCCTCCACTGGGCCCCCTCCCACCTGCCCCAGCACCATCAAGTCCTGCGGCTGGGTGCCCTACCTTTCTTGACTGTTCTCTTCATAATACCTTGTTCCACTTGTCGACGGCTACATAATAACCCTCAACATTTAATTCTCACAATTCGATTGGTTGGTTGGTTGGCCGGTTGGCTGGTTCTTCTGCTGGACTCACCTGGGCTCACCTATGCAACCTACTCGGCTGGCAGGCAGACTGGGGCAGCTGGGCTGCCCCACACCCCTGCCTCTCCACCATCGCCCCGTGGCCACGTCGTGTGTGTGTGTGTGTGTGTGTGTGTGTGTGTGTGTGTGTGAGTGTGACTGTGTGTACACACTGAGGTTTGGGGATCCCCAGGGCCATGACCTCTCCTGAGGGCAGCCTTTCCTGAGCCATGATCACCCAGTCCAAAAGGTCCGAACTCCATGTTTCCTAGCATATTCATGCCTATCCGGCTATTTCTAAAGCTCCCTTCTCCACCAGCAGCCATCAGGGAACAGAAAAGCAAAGACCTGGGTATGTGAACTTTTCATTCTCCCTCTGGTGCCATTTTCCTCCATGACCCCTTGGGGTCAGAGAGGTGGGAGAGGGCTTTCCCTCTCCCTTATATCTCCGCTCAACTCCAGCTAAGCCTTCGTGATCCATGCTGGTCGCTGCTCTGTTCCCAGGGCCCAGCACAGTGCCTTGCACACAGTGGGTGCTCACCAAGTGCACTCTGGAGGAGTGAATGCCTTTGCTCCCTTCCCTGACTCTGATCCAGGGGTGCCAGGCCCATTACCCGCCTCGCCAGCTCTCCTTGGCAAATCCTATTTATCCTTCAGACTCCAGCACACACCCACGTTTTCCAGGAAGGCCTCCCGTCCCCTCCAGCAGTCGGAGTAACTTGGGGAGGTCCTCTTTCTTCCTCGGGTCTCTCCCCTATCCCCTGACTCTCTGTTTAGAAAGGTTTTGTTCAGCTCTGTGCTAGAGCGAGTTGCCTATGCATCCTACTCCCATTCTAGGTGTTTGTTACATGTCGATGGGAATGGGAGACATTTTATTTTGCTTTATATTTATTCCCCTTCCCTCTTACCCCCATCTCCAGTGGCCAGCACCATGCTTGGCACGTGATAGGTGCTTAATGAATATCTGTTGAACTAATAATAATTATTATTATATTACATATATGTATATATACATTATATATACTATATATAAAGTATATATGTAATATTATATTTTATTTAATATATATATAGTATTTTATGTATATATATATACATTATGGATGTGTTATATATATTATATATACAGTAAGTCCCCTACATACGAACCTTCAAGTCGTGAACTTTCAAAGATGCAAACGTGCATCTGGTTCCAGCAAGGAACGAGAACCTGTGCCGTCAACGTCAGGCATGAGTGAAACTGCAGCTTGCCCTCCATCTCCTATTGCTGACGATCCTTCAGCTCTACCATCTCCCACCTCCTCTCCCTCCTCCAGTCAGTAACTCTTCTTGCCTGTTCACTCGATGCCAGCCCTGTATGCCGGCTGTTGTACTGTACTACTGTACTTTTCAAGGTACTGTACTGTGAGATTAAAAATGTTTTCTTTATTTTTTGCGTTTGCTTGTTTTTTATGTATTGTGTGAAAAGTATTATATTTGTGTGAAAGTATTATTTGTGTGAAAAATGAAAAGTATTATAAACCTGTACCTATTACAGTACAGTACGATATAGCTGATTGTGTTGGTTAGTTGGGTACCTTGGCTAACTTCATTGGACTTACGAACAAATTGGACTTATGAATGGGCTCTTGGAACAGAAGGTGTTTGTATGTAGGGAACTTACTGTATATGCACTATATATATCATAGATTCTAGTTACAATGAATGCACCTCCATTCCAAGGACAGTTACTACATTCTTTGCATGTTAACTCATTCCATCCTCCCAGCCGCCTTGAGGGTTGCCCCAGGCCATGCATTTAGTACCAGAAAGAGCTGGGACACTAGCACTGGAGACTGTCCGGTTTTAACAGTGCATGCCAAGGAAAGCGTATTGGCTATTTGGGCTCAGTAAATCCAGGAAGGCTTCTTGAAGGTGGAGGTAGATTCCCTGGTCATCTAAAGGAGAGGAAGAAGTTTTCTTGGTGGTAATGGACAGAGAAATAAAAGGAAGAGTAGGAAGTCCATGGGCAAAACCATTTGCTTTTTTTCTGTTCCTCACTCATCAGGCCTTAAGTCAGCAAACTTGAAAGAGGAACTGCTCTATTTGGTTCCAGGGAAAGATGGTTCCACCGAACATTATCTTGATATGCTGACTGTACAAAGCATCATCACTGCTGGAAAAGGCGCCCCGTCTCGGCATATCAGACCTTTAGTAAGAGTTCACGGTCAGTTATCAAGGTGAATTACTTTCGCGTAGGTATTCAGTGAACGGCAGAAACACCATCCACTGTAGCTAAAGGGTTCCTTCTCCATCTGCATAATTCCCCATGCTGTCAGTCGGCGTGACATATGTGCGCCAGGCCTCTCACCGCCATCTGGCAGCCTCTTTGACATCGCAGCTCCCCCTGCACCCCCAACCCTGCCCTCCATCAGCAGCGGGTCCCAAGCCAAGACTGTCAGTAAAGCAAGATCAGGATGTATGGACGCCTCAGCGATGACAGCCGTGATTTAGCTGCACCAATTGCTTTCTGACGTTTCCATAGCTCTTCCCAGCCTTACCTTCGTGGCTGGCCAGTGGAGAGCTGCAGGAGGCAACAAGCAGAAATTGAATTTTCCACAGTGCACTTATGTGGGAGGCTCATTCTTCAGTTCTATAGGCAGCTGCCTGGGAAGTTTCCAGCAGCTGCCGCTGCCCTCCACGCTCTGCCCTGGCCAGCCGCCCTGGGGGGAGCTGACCCCACCCAGGAAGGGCAACTTGGCTCTGGGGACAGGAGAGTAAGAGTGTGCTCTTCTCTGAGGCTACTGGAGGGGGTGTCTGGAGGCCCTCTCCTGAGTTTCCTGAGAAAGCCCGGGAGAATTTCCCATTTTTTTGACAATTTGACCACACAAAGACTCCCAAGGGTGTCACGGTGAGTGTTGTGGGAGAGACACCTCCGCACCCATACTTAGCCAACATCAGCGTGCACGCCGGCCAGTTCTCTAAGTCCCTCAGACAAAAGCATATTTGCCCATGGTGAGGTTACACAAGAATCAGCAAGGAGACATTCCCTTTGTCGACCTGACATCAGAACAATAGGCTGATGTGCGGAGACACAGGGGAAGTTAGGGTGCCAGACAGACTGGTTATTTGCTTTTCTGTTACCCTAAATCCTCTTCCTCTGTTTCACTCTAACACCTTTGACATGTGTAACATGACCTGAGAGATGGCTCCCGACTTTTGGTGTGTAAAGGAATTTCCTGATGGCCTTGTCAAGACCTGTCTAATCTCCGGCGGTTCTAAGTTGCTTTGAGGTGAGCCCAGAAAAATGAATTTTGAACAAGTACCATGCGGGGCTCTCTTGTAGGTGGTTCTCAGCTGTCGTGCAAGAAATATGGTCGCTACACGCAGTCCCTTCCTCCTACATCGAATCTGTCCTTGAGGGCGACGACAGGAATGCCAATTATGGGATGTTCCTTGCTTCCCCCTTTCCACCCCTTAGACATCGTGTCTGCTGCCAGGACACATTCCTGTGGTCTCCCTCCTACAGCATGACTTGCTTCTCTCCCAAAGCGGGTGCCCCCCTCACCAGGTCATGTGCTGGGTCTCCATGTGAGCAGTGGTAGAGACAATGCTCTATTCCTCTTCATGTCCGAGGTTGCCTAGCATGGCGATGGGCTTACTAAATATCCTCGAGCAACGACATTACCTGTGTATTAAGTACTCACCTTGCTTCAGGCCCTGGGCTAGCTGCTAATGAGAAGAAAGAAGGTAGACAACAATTTTAACCCAAATTGATAACAGGGACTAATAGTATAAAGCATCAAATCTATTAGATCTGCAAAGACTGAAAAAGGGAAAAACTCCGGTTTGCAGAGATGAGGAGAAAACCTGACAATATAAGTAGGATTGTAAGTTGGCAGGACCATTCTGGAGGGCAATCCGACCCTATGTGACTAACATCAAAATCTCTATTCCTTTCGTCCTAAAATTCTAGTTCTAAGAACTTTTCCCAAGGAGACAATAGAACGAGGACACAAAACTGTTCATTTAGGTTAGTCCCCAAACATCTATTGAGAGCATACCGTACACAGAGCATGAGCTAGGGAGCAGGCAGAGTGTAAATCTAACAGGCAGGGGGATGTCAGTGAGAATGGGTCCACGGAGAGTCGCCTCAGCAGGGTTTATCAAAGCAAAAGGCCGGCAGCAACCCAAGTCCATCCAAGGAGGGCTGAGAGTACATTGTGCTACAGCCAGAGAACTGAATTCTAAGCAGCCCTTTAAAATGTTGCTGTGTGTCTATAGTCATTGGGGGAAGCTCTCGGTGACATCGCGTGAAAAAAAGCAAATTGGGAAACGGAAGAAGTCTCACTGTGTTGAGTGACACATAAATGCCTACACAAGTACATACATAGAAAAAAAGTGTCAAAAACTTCACTGCCAAACGTCAGAGCGATCAGAGGATTTGTTTCTGGTTGATGGAGTGTTTTGCGTTCTTTCGACCCTTCTGTATTTACATTTTCTACAAGAGCATGTACACAGAATGCAAATGTTATCTCTGTAAACAGAATGAGTGAATGAATGAATGAGGAAAAAGCAACATAACATCAGAGTTCAACAAGAAACTAACTTCTGGGGAAAGCAAAATAGCCTTCCCGGAAGGCCTGGTGCCCTCTTATACTCTCCCGGTGAGGATCTGAGCTCCTGGAGGGTAGGGACTGGGGCTGGCACAGGGCAGGTGTCCAGCAACCGTCTGTGTAGCTGTGTGGCTGCTACCCTCCTGCTGTGTCCCAAGGTGAAACGCTCTCCCCCAGGAAAGTTTCACGGGTCTCCTCTCATTTGACAACTGCTGGACTCTGTGACCTTCCTAGGCCTCTTCCAACTCAGAAGCTGAAGCGGCTGTCAGCCCACAAGTGAAATCAATCCTGGCCCGACGTCGGGCTGGGAGCTGGCCCGCTGGCCCTGGCCCTGGGCTGTTGTTTCTTATCCGCGGAGGCTCCGTTGAACTGGCCAACCGACGGGGCACAGCTGAGGCCGTTAAATCTTCCCCAGCAATGCGTGTGCTGTCAGTATTATTCACAGTAGCTTGCGTCCCCTGCCCAAGACCCCTTTTCCCCAAAGATACCCTTCCAAGCCTGAATCATGGCTAATAAACCCATACCCAAATTGATCTCACAGCTGTTCTTCAGATGCCGTGGCCAGCCCCTCATCAGAGCCAAGCTGTTTGGACCTGCAATAAATAGGGGTGATTTTTCATCTGGGGCTTGTCATTGGTTTCAGAAACTGTTCTCATTCAGCAAAGGCCTTATTAACACAATTTTTTAGAGCAGTTTTAGGTTTACAACAAAATTGAGAGGAAGGTGCAGAGATTTCCCATACACCCCCTGCCCCCCACCCACGCATAGCCTCCCCCATGATCAACATCAGTTACCAGAATGGTCCACTTTGTACCAAGGATGAACCTACATTGACATTATAACCACCCAAAGTCCGAAGATTACTTAAGTGTTCACTCTTGCTGTTGTACGTTCTGTGGGTTTGGACAAGTGTCTAATGACATGTATCCATCATTATAGTATCATATAGAGTATTTTCATTGCCCTAAACATCCTTGGTACTCTGCCTATTCATCTCCCCCCAGCCCACCACCACCCCTGGCAACCACTGATCATTTTGTCTCCACAGTTTCAGCAAAGGCTTTTCAGTGGAGCCAGGAACACATCTTGGCAACATCATATCATGAATTTGGAAAACTGGCTTTCTCCTACCAACGGATATACTGGCCAAAAAAGGCCCCTCAGTCTAACATAGTTTGGTTATTCCATGGCTGTATGATTTGCTCATGAGAAGGCAAAGAGGACAGTGAATGGCCCCTCCCCATAGCTTCCTTCCATCGATTGAGGCACAACTTCAAACAACATGGCGCCGATGTGAGAGGGACCTGGAAATCAAACACCGCTAATCAACTCAGTACTAGGCAGTTGGAGAGAGAGAGGAGGGGTGATTATTTGGAGTGAGGTATCTGGTGGTCCACGAGGACAAGAGCTGCAGACCACTTAAGGACAGCAGTGATACAAGTCCTAGAAGCGGTAGCCACAGTGGTGAGAGAAATAACAATGATAATAACAAACATTTGTGTAGAGCTTTGCCCTTTACAAAGCATGTTTCCATACATAATCCTATTAGCTTCAGTTGAAAAGACAGTTTTTCCCTTAGATGCAAAGCACCCAATGGCCATTGATCCATCCATTCATTCATTCATTCATTCACTTACCGACAAACACTTACTGAGCTCTCTCCTAGGTAATCGTATTAGCCAGGGCACTCCAAAGAAGTGGAACTTATAGGATATTCATATATAAAGGGAGATACTTATATTAAGGAATCTACACATGATTATGGAGGCTGGCTAGTACAAAATCTGCATGGTGTACCAGCAGGCTGGAGACCCAGAAGAGCTAATGCTGTATTTCAAGTCCAAAGACCACCTGCTCGCAGAATCTCCTTTTGCTCAGGGGAGGTGAGTCTTTTGTTCTATTCAGGCCTTCAGCTGATTGGATGAAGCTCAGCCACATTATGGAAGACAATCCACTCTAATCACTGTCGCCCGATTTAGTTAATCTCGTCAAAAAAACACCTCACAGAAACATCCAAAATTCTGTTTGATCAAATGTCTGGGCACTGGCCCAGGCAAGTTGACACAGAAAGTTGACTTAAAATTAAGTATCGTGGTAATGGAGGCACTGAGCTGAAGAAGCCCAGCCCTCAAGAAGATCAAAGACTAGTAGGGAAGCAATAGTGTGTGCTAGAATAGTAGTACAAAATAGAAAGCAATACGTGCTATAAAAGAGACACAGATAACAGTGCTAGAAATTGAAATATAACTCCTTTGACCATGGGAAGGAGGTAAAGGAGCAAAGAGTTCACAGAAGCCTTTCTGGAGGAGGAGAATTAGAAGTGGGATCTTGAAGGATCTTGAAGAATTTGGATGGGTGTATATGGAGGAAGGATCCTGACACTAAGCAGGTGGGAGAGCATGAGCAAAGAGAGATATTAGAATCTGTTCAGGAAGCAGCCAGGAATTGAGTGTAGTTGTGGAAAGAATTAACAAGCGATATGACAATCAACCGAATAGATGAAGGCCATTGCACTCTGTTGGAAAGTGTTCTCTCTTGTCCCATTCCACCTTCCTGTTCACTGTGGTCTGACTTATTTCTCAGCACAGTTATGGTTGGCCATGAGCATGGCGGGCTGTGGAAGGCAGGCATCTACCGTGTTTGCCCCAGCATCCAATAAACCCTACCCGTGGCTACTCTCAGGGGAACCGCTCACTCCCTTGTGGATCTCCAGCCCATACTCTTCAGTTTGAACTCTACCACTGGCTTTGACATGAACCATGGGACCCAGTCCTGAGCCAATCAGAGCCTCACACTCTCAGGGCTAGAGTGACTGGTTAGGAATGAACATGTGACACCACTGGGGCCAGTGGTGTGAACTGGATTTTCACGCTTTTATTCTCACCATGAATATGAGGTGATAGAAGTAGAACTAACATCCCATGGAGTCTGAGACTGGAGCCCACAAAGTGGTGGGCAGAGCACAGAAGGGAGAGAAGATGGGTCCTTGTACCTTCAACTACAGCCCACAGAACATGGAGGAGGCTACTGCGAGACAGAGTGTGAGCCCAGGGTCCATAAGCATCTGGAGATGATTAAAATCCCTGATAAGAATATTAACAACCACTTACTGAGCAGTTACCATGAGTCAAATGCTAACATATTTTGTCTTATTTATCCTCTCAACCCTGAAAGGTAGTTACTATTATTCCCCATTTTATAGCTGAGAAAACAGCCTCAAAGAGTTTCAGAAACTTCCTCAAGGACACCCCTCTAAAGGTAGCAGTAAAATCGAGTTTCAAATTCAGGTCTCCCTGATGTTGAACCCCAAGCTCTTGGCACCTTTGTGGTTCAGAAACGCCTGGGAAGATTTTAAGAAATTCCAGAAACCTAAGCCAATCCCTAAAGATTTGCACCACTTGGTCTGGAGTGGGTCCCGGGCATTGATATCTTTTCAAATCTCCCGTGGTTCTTACTCCTAATGGGAAGCTGGGAGGAAGAACTATTGCATGAGATCACGGAGACACAGTTCCTATTTCTGTAAAGTACTTTCAGCCACTTGCACAAAAGCATGTGACCTCCCAAATTCCCAGCAACTCAGGGCAACCCTCAGCTTGACTAAACATCGCCATTTGGATTACACGATCCAGTCACCCCTGAGTGATAGAACCACCATCTGACCTAAAGGCTGCAAATGAGGGGTGGAGGGGATGAGTGAGGCGGGAGAAGAGAATGCTCCTTTCCTTTTTTAATGTGGCCTTTCATTTTTAGAGAACACGCTTTACAGGACTAATGAAGTATAAAAAGTAGCCGCAACGAGAAGAACTCAGGGATATTCGCTCCCGGCTTGTCCCAGCCATGATTCATGCTCTGTTCCACTCCTCTTATAAGCACAAATGTCCCTGTGATGTGCAGGGAACAGTAAACACAGCTGAGCCCAGCACACACACATACCACAGTGAGGGCCAGGAAAGGGACTGGCTAAGGCAGGGCACAAGCCTGTGCTCCACGTCTAGGGGCTGTTTGGTTTTTGAGTTGTTGGGCGGGGCGGGCAAGGGGGAGGTAGGGGCTTGTTTGCTTCTTTTCCAGGGTTGGCCAAATGTAATCATTTAGGACTTCCTTTCTGAACATTCTTCTTGCTTTAAAAAAAAATTAAAAAAAGATGCCTGGACTGCAATTTTGCCTTTATGGCCTCTCCTATGAGATCAGCTTTTATTTCAAAAGTAAAACCCCAGCACAAAGGGTAAGGAAGCTTGCAAACCTTTTGAGGATGGCTGTATAGCACGGGCTTGCATTAAAATGCTTCTGCAACTCCTATATTATGAGGAAAATGTCTTTTGCACTTGCTCTAAAAAATCTCCAGTTTCCTTCTGATTTTATGATCCTGTGATTCTCTCATTTCTAGCACAGTGCCTAGCACATAGTTGGTATTAAGCAAAAAAAAAAAATTATTTTGAAGGAACAAAAGCAGAAAAGAATGCTAACTGACCAACTAGATTCATTCCTTCTTCAACAGCAAGACACTGCAGGGACTTTGGTATTACATGAAATGATTATCGAACTTTTGAATCTGGATGAAACATTTCATTATGGGGGTAGAATTTAAGAAAAAAATGCAAATACAAAACGATCCCAAGTTTGTTGTTAGTCTCATAATGTGCTTCTCAAACAAACAAAAAAACCTTAAAACTATATTCAGAGGGAAAAAATCAGAATAATAGGAATAGTGCTGGGGAGAATGGTATCTATTTCTAAAAGACAACAGAAGGATGTTTGGGCCCAGGACTCAGCTTTTAAGACTTTCCTCTCAAACTGGTTATTAATCAGCATTATTTGGCTTTAACCAAAGATGAATCAACCTGTTTGGGCTATATAGCCAGAACACATTTCACCTTCTTGTCCAAAAAGCTATCATGGATGCCTTTGATAAATATTGCACAAGATCAAGGTCCACCAGGGATTTAGCATTTCCCAAGTCCATATTAATCCATCCTTAAAAGATCTGAAGTGGTTTAGCATAGGGAACCCATAATAGTACTCAGTGATCACTCTTTTCTTCTATAAGCATGCTCAAACTAATAATTTTATAAGTGATGGTTGTCACACTAGTCTGGAGTTGCTACAATTCACCCTTTTTTCCTTAAAAAAGAACTAGAAAAACTCTCCTCATCCCTGACTCTCTCCCCTATCAGTTTTATGGCCATGTCAGCAAGTTGTTTAGTGTCATGGGGTGCAATTTAATTGAGCCTTGGGAATGGCACTAATTTAAAGTAGCTCAATATACTCTCTCTGTCCTCCTGCTTGTAAGGATCCTTTCACTCCTTTCCTGAACAGTTGTTTAAAGGTGAGCCTTTCCGAAGAAGCTAGAAGTAAACTAAGTGTGGTCACGGTCTGTTCAGGGCTCCCACATATACTAACATTCTATATAATAACAGCTACATTTACTGAAGAACATACTGTGTGTTCAACATTGTTCCAAGGGCTTTACTCACAGACTCACAGTGATTCTTGGAACAACTCAATGAAGTAGCTATTAACCACCTTGTGCGGATGAGAAAACAGAAGCCCAGAAAGGGTGAGTAATTTCTCCAAGGTCACACAGCTAAGTGGCAGAGCTGGCATTCAAACCCATGTCCTGAACCACAGTGCTACACTGATCTGTCCATTCTTTGTCACTTTTTCTGAACTTAACTTTAAAGACCCTTTGTAACATTATGGAATATGGGAGATTATTTTCAGTTTTCTATTAATATTTTTTGCATCAGATGAGTAGTTGTTTTTAAAGCCCATTTAGGTCACTCTAGCACCACTGTTTGGTCCTGACTTTATGGAAACTTAGCCTTCCTCCCACCAGCCCCCTAGTTTCCCTGCCTCTTTTGAGGTCCTCCTGGCCAAAGCCCCATCCCTGCTTTGCCCATCTCAGCTCATCACAAACAAGGCTGCTGCCCTTCTCCATCCTTCACCAGGAAAGCCAGTCAGGCTCCTTTCCTGCCTCCTGATTCATTCCCCATCAGTCTTTTCAGGAGTCATAAGCCCAGACTAAGACGATGGTAGAGACGGAAATCTCTTCCCTGGAAGCGTCATCCACAAGGAAAGACTTGGTGTTATGGGTTGAATTGTATCAGTTCATATGTTGAAGTCCTAACCTCCAGTATCTCAGAATGTGACTTTATCTGGAAACAGGGTCATCTCAGATGTAACTAGTTAAGATGAAGTCACACTGGAGTAGCGTGGGCCCTAATAGATTGTGACTGGCGTGCTTATACGAAGAGACAATTTGGACACAGACACACAGGAAGAATGCTGTAAGGAGGCATGATGATGAATGCAGCGATCGGGGTGATGCGACAGAAGCCAAGGGATGCAAAACGCTGCCAGCAGACCACCCGAGGCTGGAGGAGGGGCATGGAACAGTCTTCCTCAAAGCCCTCAGAAGGAACCAACCCAGCTGACACTTTGATCTGGGACTTCCAGCTTCCAGAATTGCAAGACAATAAATTTCTGTTGTTTAAGCCACCCAGTGTGTGGTACTTTGTTACAGTAGCCCTAGGCAGTGAATACACTGGATATCAAATAATAGAGAGGAAACGTGGCCATCCCAGCTAATGAAAGTCTCCGACTCCCCACTTAGGTGTCCCTCTCTCAAGAAGCCTTCACGGACCCCCTGACGGTGGTCTACAGAAGAGAGGATGGCCAGGGGATGGGGTTGAGAGACTATTGTGCTATAAGTACCTTTCCTTGTGGTGCTTTTGGGTGGAAGGATTGTGAAGCTGGGAGGGAATAAAGTGGTTTACCAGGCTCCATCCTGCCCCCACCCCAGTCCGGGTGAGTTGTTCCTTATCCTTCCCCTGTCCTCACTTCCGGACTGAAGCAGGACCCCGCCCATGTGGTATCTGTACCATTGTATCTGTACCATCAACTGCGGGCTTGGCCCACAATGCATTTCTGTCAGGTGGATGGATGGGCACCTGTGTGCACAGAGAGCCAAACAGCTAAGAAGAAGAAGGAAGGCAAGGAAAAGAAGAAACAGAGTACCCTTAAAAGCAGGATTTTTTTAAGTGGGGAGAGAGGAGGGAGGAGGACAGAGATAGGAGAGAAGGATGAGAAGGGTGTTCTCATTTTTCTCAGGCGGCTCCACAGTTTCTTACCTGAAACTCCTGCAACCAGAGGTTTTCCATATTTGGGATTCTGGGGGGTCTTAAGAAAGGTACGATGGGGCATAGTCGTATTGGGGCAGCATCCTGTACAAAAACACACTGACATTTCTGCAGCAAAAATAGATGACTAGTCACACAAAGTGGGATAAAGGAAGATTGAGAAGAGCCCCACATAGTTCAAGTCAGATTTTTTTCAGCTTTAGGTTTTCCAAGGTTTGGGGTTGAGAGTAATGTTAACGGAGTGTGGCTCTGTGACGGAGCAAAGCCAAGCTGAGACGCAAATCTCTGCTCACCAGTCTCATTTCTAGGAAGGGAAGTATTCAGACAGAGAGCCTTTCCCCAGCCGTTGTGTTCTAAGGTCACAGCCAGGGTGAGTTTGGGGTGCGGGTTCCCAAGAACTGTTGGGGACAAACCATTTGTTCAACATATGAAAAGATGTTGCTTTGTTCTCAGTCAAAGCCAGTTGGAGAATGAGAGGCAGGGAGAGAAGTCTTCTCGTTGAAACTTAAATCCTTCCTTTAGTTCCAGACTCCTTTCCACCTTTTCCCCACTAATAAGCCACATTTTCCTTTGTTCTCCTTTTCTGGGAATAGTTCTACAGGCATCTCCCCAGCTGCCCAGAGCCCTGCTGTCCCAAGCTGCAGATGGTCTGGGCAGTGTCTGGGTGGAACCAGATCCGTGGGGCCTCCAGGGCAACACCTGGGACCTGCTGAGCAAGGAGAGTTCTCCCCTCCTGTAGGACGTGTCCTTGACCAGGCCAAGCTTACTCTTGAATAACTCAAGGCAGCTGCAGAGC
The DNA here is from genome assembly GCF_951394435.1 of Stenella coeruleoalba. Classification (NCBI taxonomy): domain Eukaryota; kingdom Metazoa; phylum Chordata; class Mammalia; order Artiodactyla; family Delphinidae; genus Stenella; species Stenella coeruleoalba. Next base: position 51,286,291 of record NC_137149.1, read on the forward strand.
TATATCCACTGTCACTTAAGGATCTCAAGCTCGTCCAAGCCTGATTTTCCCTCTGTCTCATCAACGTGTGAGGGTTAGAATAAGGCAGAGGAAGAAAAATAAGACTCAAAACCGGGCAGGTTTGACTTTCCGTCCTGTCCTTGCTGCTTGCTTTGTGACCTTAGGCATGTGACTTACTTCTTTCTGAATATCAGTAACCCCCTCTGTAGAAGGGGGAAAATGATGGTCTCTTGCAGGGTTGCAGTGAAGATTAAGCCAGATAACATATGATAATATATTTTTATAATATATGATAATATATATAATACATATATAATGTGTAATATATGATATAATATATGATAATATATATTCATTCCTATGTTTGCTATTCCGTGAACCATCTAGTAACACTTCTTGGGGCAAGTGGCTCACTGTCTCCGAGGTGATATGAGGGGGTGGAGGTGATGGGGTGGGAGGACTTGGAAGAGTTTTGGAGCAGGATCTCAAGCTTTTCCTGCCCTGGTCCATATTCCCCAAACCTCAGGCAATTCCACAGCTTTGGGGACTCTCCAGGGACTTATCTTGGAAGGTTGTCCTGGATTTGAGGCTGATTCCTGCAAAGACAGTTTGATTTCAAAACCACCACTTCCAAGATGTCAATGATTCAAAACAGTCCATTGATGCTCCCACCAGCTCATCTATAAATGGTCTTGCTTATCTGGCCCTGCCCTGGTACAGACACTCCCCTGCGCCTGGGCACATCTAAATTGGACACAGCCCCTGTTATTTCCAAGTCAGGTGGTGCAATGGTTGGCAGTTCACAGGGCCCTCAGGAGAACGAGGGGAATTCAGCCAGCACTGATCACTGGAATTGATGCCTGGGGCAGCACAGAGGCCTCCTCAGCATCCCAGATTCCAGAACCTAGCCATGTTAGGTTAGGTCTGGAAAGACTGACTGCACACAGTCCCAATTGTCTGTGCTGTGCTCTTGGCTCCTGGTGTCTCTCTGTGGAGTCTTCATGGCCCAAGATGGCTGCTTGAGTTCCAGTCATCACATCTGTGCTCTCCTTTCTTCCCAGGTGCTTCCCCAACCAGAGTGGCCATTACTGAGTGCATGCCTTACTGATATGTGTGGTGATTTTAAATATGTCCACAGATTCTATGACACTCCTATATAGAAAGGTAGAGGTCTAAATTTGGGCCAGTATTTGTGACTCACCTGTAACCAGTAATATGCAATGGAAGAGAGACAGCGTGATTCAGGTCAGAAAGGTCATGCAGCTTCCAGATGGTACTCTAAGGATGCTGGTTCTTAAGAAGTCTCACACCCCAGGACCACCATGCTGAAAACAGTATTGATATGAAGACCATTGGACGGGAATAAGAGGGCCCAATGCCAGCTGAGTGGCTTTCTCTCTTTAGCCTCTCAGCAGGCAGCAGGGCCCACTGTTAAATGGTGTCGGCTCTGGAGGCTAAGTGCTGGGATTGCTGCTTCGTCCACTCACTGGCTGTGTGTCCTTACACAGGCCACTGTACAATGGGAATATTAATAGCCCCTACCTCATAGAATTGGCATGAAAATTAATTTGGCTAATACATGTGACAGGCTTAGAATCATGTTTCACTCAATATTACCTTGTTTTCTGTACTTCATAGCACTGATTATTTCCTGGAATTATTGTGTTTCATCATTTGTGGTTCTCTCTCCACTAGAACGGGAGTATACAGGGCAGGTTACCACATGTACCATCCTCACTGCTGTGTCACCATCACCTGAAAGAGTATCTGGCACACAGCAGGGTCTTGTATCAGTTTAGCTGCATGTAACAAAGGAACTCATGATAATAAGAGTTTTAAAAGGTAGAAGTTTATCTACCTCTCATGAAAAATGTCTGCAGGTGTGCAATGTAGGGAAAGTTTCATGGCACTGTCATCATCAGAGGCTCAAACTCCTTCTACTTAGCTACTCCACTAGGCTTGGTGTGTCTACTTCATGGTCAAAGACGGTTGCTTGAGCTCCAGCTATCACGTCTGAATTTTGCATTCAGAACAAGAAAGCACAGACATGTGTATTACTTCTTCCTTAAGGAAACTTTCCAGCAGTCCCACACAATAACTCAGCTTACATTTCATTAGCCTGACCTTACTAGGTGGCTACACTGAACTCCAAGGCAAGCTGGGAAATTTAATCCATTGGAAAGGTGCCGTTATTCCCAGTTAAAGTCAGGGTTCTAGAGGAGAGGTGGGAATACTGAGAAGAAACTAGCTCAGTAAATCTCAGACCGATAAACGGTCCAGAAAGGGCCTCTGCCCTTTCTGACTGTGCCATGGGGAGTCCCACTGAACTGAAACGCCAGTTGACCTGTAATTTTTGCCAGCGCTGCCTATATAAGACTGACTGAGTGGGAGTGGGAAGGTGGGAGGCTGGCTCTGGAGAGATGGATGGGCCAGGCAAAAGCAGCTCCTCTTCAGTCTGCAGCACCACCCGCCTTCCCCTATGCAGGCCCCAAATCACTGCCAGTGCAGCCCCTGGGCTAGAAGGCATGACTGGCCGGCAATGAAGCTGTCTGAAGGGACAGCCAAGGACAGGGCTGACCTTCCTCATTTGTACCTCCCAGGACTTCATCTGCTTGGTTACCAATGGTCCTCACCATCCACCACTGCAGGATGCAGAAGGTCACCTTGCAGCATGGTCAGTGCAAATGTCAGGAGTCCTCTGGGTGCGGGCCGAGATTCCCACTGACGAGCAGGGAACCTCAGGCCCAAGAGGACAGACACCCTACTCGGCCTCTTGGGTCTCGAGAGCCCTGCTCTCGCCTCGACCTATCCTTCCTACCTCAAGGGTGTAGCATCATCTGAGAAGGTCTGTCTATGGAGGCTTCCAGAAGCAGGTGCCAAGTCACAAGCTTCTGCTTCTGAAGAGGGAGAGCAGAGAGCCAGATCTGGGCAAATCTAGGCCAGGTTGGCACATGCTGAGCGGACAGACTCGGCATTTTTTCCTGGATTCAGCTCCTCAGCTGCTTTCTGTGCTCACAGGCGTCTTCTTCCTGCTGCCCTCCCAGCCTCCCGTGGTGATGCCGGGGCCCCGCAGAACCATGACCCCAGTCCTGGGGCTGAATCCTCTAGGTGCCTGGAGCAAAGGGTTGCCAAAGATCTCAGTTTCTTTAATGCTCAGGAATAAAAGGTGCACATTCAGCTAATAGGCAATTCCCTCCCCACCTCACCACCACCATCAGCATCAACATCGGTCTCTTCAGAACTTGAGCTTGGAGGGGAGCGCCAGTGAGACACAGAACATGAAGTCCACCTGCCCTGGAGGAGTGCTGACCCCGGGCTAAGCACCGCGCTATGCCCTTGACACCTATTATCCTGTTTCATCTCCTCCTCCATCCTATGAGGTAGAGACCATGGTTATTATCCCTATTTTACAGATGAAGAAACTAAGGCCGGAAAGCAGAAGCTCCTTATCCTGATTTTGTCAGCAGGCCAAACATGCAGCCTGTTTGCATTTCGTTTGGGTCTTTCTTGTCACCACGAGTTATTATTTTTTAAAGGTTTATCTTTGGCTTAAAAAAAAAAAGTATTTCTGTCCTGTGGACATATCTGGATTTCCCTTTAATACACAAATTTTCATTAGGACCAGGTGTGGAAAAGGCTGAGGTTGTTTGAGAGAGAGTAGAATCCCCTATCAGTATATTTTGGGAGGACAAATGGTTCCCTAGAATGTAGCATCATCAAATTATGACACCTCCCATCCACTGAGGGCTAATTGTATAAGTGATTTGCTAAACACTTTACAATTATTGCATTTCATCCTCTAGTCCCTGCAGGTGGAAATCATTATGACTTTTCCAATCTTGTCATTGACAGCTCTGAGGCTTACCTAGGTAATCTGCCCGAAATTACATGCTTAATAAATGGCAGAACCAGCTCTAAAAGAGGGTCAGCCCACCGTGGCCCATGAGCAAAACCGAACCAGCCTCCTATTTTTGTGTGGCCCATGAGCTAAGAATAGTTTTCACACTTTTAATGATTGAAAAAAAAATCAAAAGGCGAATATTTCACAACTCTTAAAATTATATGAAATTCAAATTTCAGTGTCCATAAATAAAGTGTTAATGGAACACAGCCATGCCCATTCATTTACATATTGTCTGCCGCAGATTTTGAGTAGTTGCAACAGAGGCCGTGTGGCTCACGAAGCCTAAAATATTTACTACCTGGCTCTTTACAGGACAAGTTTGCCTATCCCTCTTCCAAAGCACAGGATCTTAATCCTTGTTCCAAAGTTTCCAAGAAAGCTCCAAGGCCAGCATCAGAGCCCTGAGTGCCAGGGTTTCTAGACCCTCCTACCCCTTGGAATGAGGCCAGACAAGCTATCTAAATCACCAAACCTCTCTGGGGCTTAAATGCAAAAATACACATCATCATTACGCCCTGCCCAGCTCCAGAGACTGACAGCAGATGAAAACAAAATAGTGTACGTGCAAGCATTTTGTAATCCGGAAAGCACTCTATAGAAATGGGCAGGATTACTAAATTATTTGATGGGAAGAAAGGAGGTTGGCATGAGGAAAATAAGCCAGTTTGGGGGAGGGGAGTTCTGCTTTGCTTTTGCATGATTCGTTAATAAAACAGAGCAAACCTGCTAGAAATGGCCTTTGGTGTAAACCCTGTGCCCCTCGCTCATCTAGCAGTTTCTTTGGCCCTGCAGAGAGGAATCATCCCTCAAGCATCCGTATTCCTATTTGGCCAGTGTCTCTGCCCCAGAGAAGTGGCTTACCTGGCCTTCCCAAGTTTGACCCACTTCCCAAGGAGTGGGCTTCCTCCCCGGGGAATCTCAAGGTGCTAGGAAGACTTCCCTATCCCCACATCCTCCCTGTTCTTTCTGTTCACTGATTTGCAAAAGATCACAGAGATTCATTTCTATCTTTATTCCGAACTCTTTAAAACACTTGTTTAAATATTTCTGGAATAGGCTGCCGTTAAACCCTACTGTTTTTTTCTGTAGTGTGAACAAGTCAGTTGATCACTGGACCAACAGATATTTACTAAGGTCCTCCAACGTGCCGAGGGAGGAAAATATAGTACGTAGATCGATGACCCCCAGGAAGGAGGCAATTTGAGGGACCAGCAGGGGAAGCTAGGAGGGTGAAATTAAAGCTGGTACCATCACCACAGTACTGAACCAACTCCATTTTCCGAAGTGTCTAAGCAAGTGAAAGGTGGAGAGGAAGGTACAGCGAGAGTTCCTGAGGTAGAGAACAGTTCTGTCTAATAGAGAAGATTAAAGGTGTGAGGCACGTCTCGAGTAGGAAGGGATATTTGGAGCTGCCGCCTGGTAGTTCAGGGGTGGGGTCCACTGCTGCAATGAACCCCCTCAGCCACCTACAGGAAACCTGCTGTCCTCGGGGCTCTCAACACAAAAGCCAATCTGGAACCCGACGGCAGCCCTGCTTGCCTACACCCCGACCCGCCCAAGAGTCCCTGCTGGCACCGAGGATGCCTGATGCTCAGCCGATCTTTTCAAAGTAAGAGGCAAACAAAACTGTGTGCAGAATTGGATGTTTATTTCCACCATCTGCGTGGCAATACAAGTTCAAGTAATAATGGCATCCGCTCTCCATCGTATTAGGGAACCATTTAAACATCCACAGCCATTTACTGATTATAAACACACACTAAAAAAAAAAGCGGCAAGTGGCATGTGGCCCCGCACCTGCTGCCTTTGTGTGTCAGTCAATTTCATGCCTAGGAAGCACTGGGCTCCATGGGAATGGCTATACAAGCAGTTTGGTTGGTTGTGGATTTTCTTTTTGTTTCCTGGGGAACAGCATAAACCAAGTTGGCCGCAAAATGCACTTGCTGCAAATAGATGGGAATAAATGGAAAATAGACAATGATCATAAATGCAAACAAAAATGCTGAATTTCCTAAGGTTAAAATGTCCATTTGCTTATAATTAGTAGATTAAAACTAATGAGTATTTTTACTGGCTTTCAAGAAAACTTAGCAGGGGTCACTGTGCAAAAGGCTCCTATCTCCCACCTGCCACCACCTCCACCCCAGAAGGTTTGAGTCACCAGGTGATGACAAATAGGGCATAAATTGAACATGGTGAGAGCAGGCATGGGAAATGGAAGGCACAAAGAGAAACTGATGCATTTCACAAGGGAAAAAAAAGAAAGTTTACCCAAAAGCTGTGACAATGTTTACTAGATCAACTTTTTATCTTGCAAAGGGTTTCTTCACCTCCTTCAGACCTGCCCCTGCCCTGTCATAGGCCAGTAGGTGGCTCCTGCCTCAGTTCTGACCTTAATTAGCTGTGTGACTTTGGGTAGTCAGCCATTCTCAGAACTGTGTTCTTACTGGGGAAAGCTTAAAAGGGGGAATTTCATTTCCAGGTTAACTTCTTCAAGGAGAGGTTTTGCTTTTGTTTTTTGTTCTGTTCTCTTTTTGTTTTTGTTTTTGGACAGCTTTCTAGCTAAAAGTACTTTCTGCCTTTATGGTGTAAAGGACCAATTTACTGCCTATGAACACATTTTTTGGAGGGGGGAACACTCTCTCAGCTTTTTATCTGGTCAAAAGCCCCAAGTACTTCTTAAAAGTTCCTGTCTCTCTAAAGTGGTCCATGAGATACATCAGACATTCTTCTCATTGAGCGTCACACTCAGCTCCTCTGATCCATCCCAGAGGGGGGCCCTGTCTGCCTCCCTTCTCCTCTGAAAACTGGTTTTGAGATGGCACTCAACCTTCCACTGCTCATTAAACCTGGCTGGCTGGAGCCCAACACAATGACTCAACTAGCCTTCTACACATTTATTTAGAATAAGGGTTCCCTCTATATATCTAGAATGATTACCCCCACTGCCTTATAGGCTTAATCTAATTTGGGGTTCTAACTCGCAGCCTTATGTAAAGGAAGTTAGCATTGAAATTGAATTGTTATACACGACTATGGACTGAAGTCCATTTCTTATGATAACCAGTGAAACCTGGAGCAGGTCAAATGGGAATTTCTCCAGCATCCTGGAAGATCTTTAGGAGCCCATTTGGAGTACATCCTTCATAAATCCAGTATTATTAATCCATGGGAAAGTCGTTAGAAAAACACCATCTCAAGCCTTCTTCTCTCTGCACTTGTCTAATTTTCTCTGGTTCCTCAAGCCATCTGTTTCTCACCTCTTCTCCCTTTTCCACTAAAATCTACCCTTAGGGGATCTTATTTGGATCATGACTCAAATGTAAAAAAAAAAACAAAAAACGGTAATTAGAGAAATGAACAATGATAGCATATTTGATGATATCAAGATATTATGTTAATTTGGGGGGGTGATAATAGTATTGTGACTTTTTAAAAAATGAGTCCTTTACTTAGGAGATCCATGTTGAAATGTGAGCTACACCTTGAAATGCCTGAGATTTGCTTTCAAGTAAGAGGGTGGTAGAGGGGACACGAAATTGGACTTGACAAGTGCCAAAGATGAGTGATGAATACTGGGCCTCATTATATGGTTTGCTCTACTTTTGTATATGTTTGAAATTTTCTATAATAAGTTTTCTTTAATAACCCACTCTTAGGGAAACATCTGATAAACTCATACAAACTAAGATGTCACTAACTGATAAGGATAAATAGCAGTTATCTATTTCCTGATGTATCTACACTTTAACAGGAGAAAGAAAGACTTAAGACAAAGAAATGAATCCAACAGTGGCAAATACGACGGGAGCAAAGGGGAGAGAAGGGAGGGAAGGGGCCACAAGGAAAACAGCCGCTCGAACCAAGAACTCTGAATACAGTTCCAGTCTCAATTTTCTTTTTTTCCATCTGACCTAACAGGATTTAATCAAGATCAGGCCAATAAACACAGCTACAGTTTTTTAAATTGAAGTATAGTTGATTTACAATGTTGTGTTACTTTCAGGTATACAACAAAGTGATTCAGTTTTATATAATATATTCTTTTTCAGATTCTTCTTCAGTTTACAAAGATGTAAACTTGGGAGCCACGATCGGTCATTCTACTATAAAGTCATTTAAGAATAGGGCTAAATATAATAAACTGCTATGCTTGCAGGTCTGCTGACTATACCAAAAACTTTGGTCAGATAATACAATTGATGTGGAAGTCACAATGAATGAACTTTCTCTGTACATTTTTGCTGGGTTGTGATCTGAAATTTCAAGTACATAAAATAGATAATGCACTTTAAATATGTTTCTTAAAAAGAATACTCAAGGGGCTTACCTGGTGGTGCAGTGGTTGAGAGTCCGCCTGCCGATGCAGGGGATATGGGTCCGTGCCCCGGTCCGGGAAGATCCCACATGCCGTGGAGCGGCTGGAACCGTGAGCCATGGCCGCTGAGCCTGTGCGTCCGGAGCCTGTGCTCCGCAACGGGAGAGGCCACAACAGTGAGAGGCCTGCGTACCGCAAAAACAAACAAACAAACAAAAAAACAACTCAGGTGTAAACACAAAACAAAAAGAAACTCATAAAAATGAAAGTAGAAAAATTCTGGAAAAAGAAAAAAAAGATCGTCATCTAAAATCAAGTACATACTTTTTAATTTCCACTGGAGATGAGCAAAATTCATTGATGACTCCCTCTCAAAAAACATTCTAATAAACTAATGAAGAAATTTTAATTTTTGAAATTTAATTTAAATCTAGTACAAATTGGTACATTATAGCTTTATGCAGACCACCATAGCAGTTATTAATGGCAAGTGCTATGTTTTAGGCACTGAGTTAATCACTTTACTTGTTATCTCATTTAACTCTCAATCCTATAGGATTGTACCCATTTCACATATGATGAGACTGAGGTTCAGAGAGGTTAAATATGTGTACTCACATGGTCAGTAAGTACCAGTGCAGAGATCTAATTCCAAATCAAATGAGAACTACATGTAAAATTCAGATAGTACAATTTAAAAATGAAATTTGCTGAAGAAGGAAGTGACACTATTTTATTTTTAATTAAGGTGTTGCCTTTAGAAAAGATTCAATACTTCTAAGCCTCCAACTTTCTATAGTCAATAGATCCTTTGGGAAATGGTTGCTGTTTTTTTTTCTTTTTTAAATAATCTAGCCTCCACCCCCGTGACTCACGATTCTCATTATAAAGTATGCCTTTTCTTGCTGATTTCTGGGCAAGTCGATACTGTTGACTGAATCAAAAAATGGGCAAGTAATTTAATGTTAGTTATCTGTACTTTCAAATTGTATCTGGAGCAGTGATTAGGTAAAATAATATAATGCACTATCAATGATCTATTAAAAATTTATTTCATGTAATAAATTATACAATTTAGTTTTATTTATACATAGTCTACACCAAAAGTATTTTTGGAAACATCTTTTTCTTTCAGTGTAACATACAGGTTAGCAGGCTGACACCAGCTTCAATTCTAACAGCTAAAACCCCCCACAATTAAACATTTATATGTATAAATATGAAGAACATAGCCTTTCCTCACATTTCTCTAAAAGTTAAAGTTGATACCACTTGATAAAAACAAGACCATATAAACATTTCCAGATTTTGCTTAAGGTCTTAGATTGAACTGTAGAACATTAGGTCGAAAATTATAACGATATATTCATTAGCCTTGAACTCATCATCTTACATGTGTATGTTACCATAATGGCCAACAAAGAGCATGCAAGTAAAAAGGAAGGCACAAAAGGAAGCAGTGGGTAAGTCTTAGACCTGTACACTGAGTAGCCACAAGAGACAAATAATCAACACAATTTGACAGACAAGGAAAAAAACTGTTCACTGGATTTCTTGATGTTATACGTTAACAGCATATTCAATTGTTTTTATCAGATTATTCAGAAGGTATCAAACTTCTGAAATGATCAAACTTCTGTGTACACAAATTCAGTTACAAAATGAGGTCAGCCTCCTGAATGCAAAACATAACAAAACCATTTAAGGGCTTGGCAGAAATTAGTCCATCTTAGACAGTGGGAAAGAAAACCCAACTTTCATATGCACCAAATGTGGATGTATTCAAAAAAATTTCTCTGAGTGTATTATCAATGAGACTCATCAGGGTGTGTCATTGTCGTCAATTGTTGGCTATTTTCCTCTATGAAAGAACACAAGAATTTAACTCATGATGAGCTACTAATTCAATATTAAAGTAACATTGCTGGTTAAAAAAATTATCTTTGTTTTAATTTTAATTTTCCTAAAACGTTATCATAGCCATATAGTCTAAAAGTAAAAGCACATCCCATAGCTCAGACCTCAATTACAGTTCTTATTATAGTGGTTAGAGAAACAGAACCACAATAGAGGTATGTGCTATGGCAAAATATTAGAAAAAACTTAAAAGTTATCATTCTGCATATCAAGTGCCTATTGGCTGAACATAACTGTATTCAACAGTTCATATTCGGACACCTTGTCAACTAATGCAAAAAGCTAAATAAAAAGATTTATAGTTGAACACAGAGTTCCTAAGGCTAGTATCACACAGAGGGAGAATTTGTCAGCAGAGAACTTAGGAGCCAAATTGAGAATTGGATTTAAAATACCTTTCCCTGCTGTGTGTATAATTAGTAATACGTTCGGTGACCTAAAGAATATTTCATGTTATTCAATTTTCTTTTCGGGGCAGACTACCACAGCCCAATGACTTTAAAAACCAAACTCCAAAATTCTACCTGATAGTCTTAGTAAGGGCAGTCGGATCATAAAGACAGAAAAGGACATCTTAGTCACTGACTGGAAAAGATATCATCCGTTGCCCCTCTGCCCCAGTACGAGAATAACTGAGGCCAATTATGAGGATTACCAATCATTACTAGCAGGCTAAAATAAATAACTGTATGCTTTTTATACTTATATGTGGAGATGAGAGACAGCAAGTCAAAGGACACTGGGGTGGTGGCAAAGGAAAGCCTCAATATGCAGAACCTACAACATCCCTTCAAAAATTCTTGTGACTTCTCCGACCTCAAGGTCAAATTGAAACCAGCAGGAATAGAGCTGGAATTCCAAAACCTCTGAAAAGAAAGGACTAATAAAAAAAACTGCAGCTGATTTTTATGCACCAGGAATGAAATGTTATAACATATCTATCACTCACATGTGGGTTCATGTAATTTATCTTCAATTAGAATTATTATCTATTCAGCAGCTGAAGCCCAAGAACTGCTGATACACTGCAGATGAGAAAACATTTGCTGGTCTCTCGGCTCTGGCCTTTTTTAAACTAAATGATGATCCCACGATATAGATCACTCGTTCTAGAAAACAATCTTGGCTTACGTGGACGGTATGCTGCACTGCCAGCATCTACATCTGCAACATCACTTCATTCCTTTTCACAGATTCGAGAGGGTCTATAGCAACTCTTCAGCTTATTAGTTCTACAATTCAGTCTCAAATTCACATTAAAAAATTATACAATTTTTTAATCCAGGATTTACCCCTTTGAAAGAAGTTATTATAGCTATTTAAAGAACCCAGACACTTCAAATATCTGAACCCCAAAGATACAATAATTTTAAGGTAATCTTTACAATATTTGTAATTAAGTACTTTATCTCAACACAGTTGACTTCCAAGGTTGTCAAGCCAGTGTCCAAAATATTCTAACTTACCCGTGGGAGTGGCAGCTGTCTGAGCTCACATTTAACATAGTTTACAATGCCAAAACAATAGAGAAAAACACCATCCAGAAAGCTACGTGGCATTCTCTACTGTAGTGTTTTCAAAAGTTCATTCAATGCGATATCGGTAACTATTTAATTAAAAAAAGGGTTCCATCTTTAGATAAGGATACATTCAAACTCGAATAGAAGGAATTCTTAGAAACTTTAATATGCCAATAGGCAGGTTTGCAAAGTCCCCAACTTATTTGTCGGTGGAACCTTTTATACCCATGAGCATCTCTTAGGAATAAATGCTCCACAGAGCAAGTCTTGAGAAATACAGCTTTGACATCTTGGTGCATTCAGAGGCTTCACTAACTCCTTAGGCTATGAGACATCAGTCTATTTTTTAAAATTAACAACAAACGTAATAGTTATAGCCAGTACATCTGGAATTTCAGACTCAGAAAGTAAGCATATGGGCAATGAAAAGGGAATACACCTGTTCTTCATACTCCATCATTTTCACCTCACCAGCAAAAATATGTTCAGAATCCCCATGTTAACCACTCTTAATGGCAGCTGTGCAAAACACCTGAACAAACCAACCAAATATACACACTCCTTGAAGCAAAACAATGGAATAAAGTTTTCACTTTCCCAAATGGAAAAATGCACACATGCCATATTAACAATTTGTAATTACATATTTAGAAATGGTAACCTCGGTTTTCACTTAAGAATCTATATGCTGTGGAAGCAACCTAAGTGTCCACTGACAGATGAATGGATAAAGATGTGGCACATATATACAATGGAATATTACTCAACCATAAAAAGAAACGAAATTGAACTATCTGTAGTGAGGTGGATGGACCTAGAGTCTGTCATACAGAGTGAAGTAAGTCCGAAAGAGAAAGACAAATACTGTATGCTAACACATATATACGGAATCTAAAAAAAAAAATGGTTCTGAAGAATCTAGGGTCAGGATAGGAATAAAGATGCAGATGTAGAGAATGGACTTGAGGACATGGGAAGGGGGAAGGGTAAGCTGGGACGAAGTGAGAGAGTAGCACTGACATATATATACTACCAAATGTAAAATAGATAGCTAGTGGGAAGCAGCCACATAGCACAGGGAGATCAGCTCGGTGCTTTGTGACCACCTAGAGGGGTGGGGTAGGGAGGGTAGGAGGGAGACACAAGAGGGAGGGGATATGGGGGTATATGTATATGTACAGCTGATTCACTTTGTGATACAGCAGAAACTAACACAACACTGTAAAGCAATTATACTCCAATAAAGATGTTAACAAAAAAAAATCTATATGCTGTTTAGTTGGTAACATTTATAGAGCTACCTTCTTTGAAGTACTACTGAATAATTCAAGTTGCTATGGAAAACTTCTCTTTACTGAGGAGTTCTTTTACTTTAGAGAAGTTTTTAACAACCTCAGCACTACTGACATTTTGGGCTGGATAAATCTTTGTTTTGAGAAGTTGTCTTGTCCATCGTAGGACGTTGAACAGCACCCCTGGCCTCCCCTCACTAGATGTCAATAGCATCCTACTAGGTTTCACAATCAAAAAAGATCCCCAGGGGCTTCCCTGGTGGCGCAGTGGTTGAGAGTCCACCTGCCGATGCAGGGGACACGGGTTCGTGCCCCGGTCCGGGAGGATCCCACATGCCACGGAGCGGCTGGGCCCGTGAGCCATGGCCGCTGAGCCTGCGCGTCCGGAGCCTGTGCTCCACAACGGGAGAGGCCACAACAGTGAGAGGCCCGTGTACCGCAAAAAAAAAAAAAAAAGATCCCCAGAGAATTCCCTGGTGGTCCAATGGTTAGGACTCCACGCTTTCACTGCTGAGGGCGAAGGTTCCGTCCCTGGTCGAGGAACTAAGATCCCACAAGCCATGTGGCATGGCCGAAAAAAAAAACCAAACAAAAAAACCCCAAAAATATCTCCAGCTGTTACTTAGATATAAGAAGCCAATCATCCCCAGTTGAGATCCATTTCTGTTGAGCAAAAATTAAAGCTTACACCTTGACCTTGACTCTGCTTTCCTGGGAAATGTCCATTTTCCAGGCATTCTGTGACTTACACATATCAACAAACATCTACTAATTAGTAGCATTAGCGATCTTTCTAAATTCTGTGTGGTCAGAAACATAAGTAATTTGTGAATGATAGAGAATGGTCAGAAGAAAGCAGTCTACACATTTCAAAGAGAATTAGAGTAATGTGTAATTTTACTATCATTATATTAGTAAGAATTATCTGAATCATAATGTTTATTTGGCAAATATTTAACAATTAGAAAAACGCTAATTGTACATTATAACCTGTTAAGGATAATGATTGAGGCAGTCTAAGAACAACAAATGTAACAATCGTCAATGGCTAGCTCAGACCATGTTCTATTCCTTGACCAAATATTCTCCATGAAATTCTCAATTCAAAAATCTCAAGTCTTGTCTTTAAACTGCTAGCTTATACGGTAGCCTCATCACTTTTTTAAAATTATCACAAAGAAACCCTTCACATGTCATCAGGAAGAATCCTGGCATGTGCCAAGAAGTACATTATCTGGTTTTAAAGCCATTTCTTCTATAACCACATCTTCAGTTTTATCATAATTGTCAACTCCAGATACATCACTCTCTTTACTTTGTTCTTTTCTTACTGTCTTTAAACACTTGTCAAGTCTATTTATGAACAAGTCCACATCCTGTGTCTTCATACCAATGGCTGATGCGGCATTGAGGTAAGCACAAGGGTAATTATTTGTATGTGACATAAAGCCTCTGAAAGTGTAGCCACTCACAGTCTGCACAGACCCAAGAGGCACAACCCTGAAAGGGAAAAGATTTACCAATTTAGTATGTCTGGTGATGTTAACAGAGTATCACCCATAAACAAAAGAAAGCTGTGTTACTAAGCCTTACACCTGCTTAGTAAGAAGTTTAATAACAGCCATAAATCGTAGCCTATGAAAACAGACTGCAGCCTTAAAATAAAATTATACAGTGCACTTCACATAGGAAGTACTACCTGATGCTTATCATTTACTTATCTTCTATTAAAGAGCTACAAGCTCTAGGAATCAAAAACACCTTTACATCTTCAAAAAGGTAAAAAGAAAGTTATTTCTGTTTTTGTATCAAATACCAGAATCTGATTTCACATATACACACTTTAATGGAATATTTAAGTTTGTAAATCAAACCACTTTGATTAACTGCCGTGTATCGCCTCAAGTAATCAATAGACTAGAATTACATCTATCTGATCACATTATGCAATGGAGGGTTTTAAAGCCAGGATCCAGCAGAAATTACATAACTGCTTACAGTGGGTTGATGGTCAGCAATCATTAAATTCAGCAATGGTACATGCATTTTTAAAGCTTGATTTCACTGTCATACTTGATATAAGCAGATTTCTAACAGTACTCTTTTTTTTTTTTTAAGAACTCAATTAAGATCAACCTAAACATAAAGACAAATAGTGGCAACACTAAAAAGCAAGGCCAAGAAAACCATTTTAGAAGTGTCAAAACTATGCTGCATATAGATATAGCTCATCAAGGTAAAAGGTGAATTAATCTAAGATGTTTTTCCTTTTAAAAAGTTGTTCTTTGATGTGAAATCTCTAACCTCTGGTAGTCAGAGAGAAATTCTTTAGCAGGAGCACGTAAAGAAGAGTACTTAGAGCAAGGTACTTTTCAAGTCATTTTTCTCTGACCTCATCAAACATAAAATGAAAAATGAAATTCATCTTAAGCTATGTACATATAAAAGCAAAAAGTAGATTTTTCAAAGGCAGTACTTAGACAAGAATTGCATAGCGTTTTCAGTTTGGGAAATGGACTTTTCCTTAAAAACATTTTCACTTAAACTTAGTAATGAAGACAACTTATTTCTAACACCATAATGTGACACCACTGAAGATAATCTAACAAAGGAAAATAAAGACAAAAATTTGTACAGAAGGGTAATGAACTTTGTTTTTATATGTCTATTAAAGCAAACAAGATTCATATCTTTCCTGTGACTATTTCACGTTCCACAGGTGACTGACTATGTGACAGCCTTGTAGATTCTCTACCTCATCATTCTTTTCCTCCACGATGAATTCTCAGGTGCAGTTCAGCACATACTTGGGGGACTTATTGTTAAAGAAAGGTGCTTTATTAGAGTTAATTTTAAAAAGTGAAATAAATCTAATCCTCTTTTAAACATACTTACCTGGCTCCAGAAACCTGTCTGGTAAAAAGCATGGAGCCAAGCCGAGTGACAGCTTTGTCACAGTGTTTATCTAGTGTTTTAAGCGTCATAGCTGAAAAAGAAAAAAGTATTCCAGTGAGCCTTGGTTCACCAGCACAAAACCACTTAAGAAACAAACAATCACAGAGACATCACTTTTTTTTATTGTGCTAATAAACATGTAACATAAAATTTACCATCTTACCCAATTTTTAGGTATACAGTTCAGTGGTATTAAATACATTCAATCTCGTTACACAACGATCATCACCATCCATCCCCATAACTTTATCTTATAAAACTCACACTCTATACCTATTAAACAATAATTCCCCATTTTCCCCTCCCCCTGGCAACCAGCATTACACTTTCTGTCTATGATTTTGAGTACTCTAAGTACCTCATATCGGTGGAATCATACAGCATTTGTCTTTTTGTGACTGTCTTATTTCATGGAGATATCACTTTTTATTCATTGTCACATGGCACCATTTCACTTTAATGCATTTAATATATTATAGTAAGGATTTGTTTCCATATCAGATAAAAATATGTTAACATAAACATGCTCAGAATCAGAAGAGAATTTCCATATCACCCTTCCAAAAAGTGAATTTTCCAACTAAATAAATGGAACAATGACATGGATAATATGACTTACTATACTAGATACTTTACAAATATAATCTCAACCATTTTTAACAACTTTGTATGTGAGGGATCATTATCTCTACTTATAGACAGGGAAAAGGAAGTTAGAGGCTAGTACATGGCAGAACTGGGATTCAAATCATACCGTATCACCTTCTATAATATCTACATAGATTATAAACCAACAAAGGACTGATTGGGGTGATTTTATTATCTATCAGTGGCCAAATGGTTTTCCAAGGAAGCCCATTCCTGAAAAAGGCTTCAATTACAAATTATTATTTCCTTACCTTCCTCAGATATACATGAAATATGAACCATATTATACTATATATATTCACAAATTAAAAGGGGTAATCATGAAGTGTAAAAGTTAGTTAAATGCACAAAAGTCAACATTCTTTTTATCCTGTTTAGTAGTCCTTGTACTACATGACAAAATGAAATGATCATAAATACAGATTTCTCTAACACAGGCATACTCAAGAAAATAAATAATAACAGCATTAAAAATTATAAGAATATCTTTAATGTTATGGTGTTTTGTTAACTGGTAGAAATTTTAAAATATTTATATAGAGTCCTTATCAGTGACCAAGTTATTTTGGTGAGAAGCAAGAGTTAAAAGTATTATTTTCCATATATTCAGTATAACACTTAACATAGATTTGAATTCTTTCAGCGTATAGGTTTTATATTAGAAATACATTACAGCATATTGTCACCTTATCTTTGATAAAGGAGGCAGAATGTACAGTGGAGAAAGGACAGCCTCTTCAGTAAGTGGTGCTGGGCAAACTGGACAGGTACGTGTAAAAGTATGAGATTAGATCACTCCCTAACCCCATACACAAAAATAAGCTCAAAATGGATTAAAGACCTAAATGTAAGGCCAGAAACTATCAAACTCTTAGAGGAAAACATAGGCAGAACACTCTATGACATAAATCACAGCAAGATCCTTTCTGACCCACCTCCTAGAGAAATGGAAATAAAAACAAAAGTAAACAAATGGGACCTAATGAAACTTCAAAGCTTTTGCACAGCAAAGGAAACCATAAACAAGACCAAAAGACAACCCTCAGAATGGGAGAAAATATTTGCAAATGAAGCAACTGACAAAGGATTAATCTCCAAAATTTATAAGCAGCTCATGCAGCTCAATAACAAAAAAGCAAACAACCCAATCCAAAAATGGGCAGAAGACCTTGGAGCTCCAATGGCACATTCGGTTAGCATGCGGTACTTATACAAAAATGGGCAGAAGACCTAAATAGACATTTCTCCAAAGAAGATATACAGACTGCCAACAAACCCATGAAAGAATGCTCAACATCAGTCATCATTAGAGAAATGCAAATCAAAACTACAATATCATCTCACACCAGTCAGAATGGCCATCATCAAAAAATCTAGAAGCAATAAATGCTGGAGAGGGTGTGGAGAAAAGGGAACACTCTCGCACTGCTGGTGGGAATGTGAATTGGTACAGCCACTATGGAGAACAGTATGGAGGTTCCTTAAAAAACTACAAATAGAACTACAATATGACCCAGCAATCCCACTACTGGGCATATACCCTGAGAAAACCATAATTCAAAAAGAGTCATGTACCAAAATGTTCATTGCAGCTCTATTTACAATAGCCTGAAGATGGAAACAACGTAAGTGTCCATCATCGGATGAATGGATAAAGAAGATGTGGCACATATATACAATGGAATATTATTCATCCATAAAAAGAAACGAAATTGAGCTATTTGTAATGAGGTGGATAGACCTAGAGTCTGTCATACAGAGTGAAGTAAGTCAGAAAGAGAAAGACAAATACCATATGCTAACACATATATACGGAATTTAAGGAAAAAAAACGTCATGAAGAACCTAGGGGTAAGACAGGAATAAAGACACAGACCTACTAGAGAATGGACTTGAGGATATGGGGAGGGGGAAGGGTGAGCTGTGACAAAGCGAGAGAGAGGCATGCACATATATACACTACCAAATGTAAGGTAGATAGCTAGTGGGAAGCAGCCGCATAGCACAGGGAGATCAGCTCCGTGCTTTTGGACCACCTAGAGGGGTGGGATAGGGAGGGTGAGAGGGAGGGAGACGCAAGAGGGAAGAGATATGGGAACATATGTATATGTATAACTGATTCACTTTGCTATAAAGCAGAAACTAACACACCACTGTAAAGCAATTATACTCCAATAAAGATGTTAAAAAAAAAAGAAATACATTACAGCATTTATAAAGGCTGACTAAACTTTTAAAATTTACAAATTAGCACTGTAATGAAATTAGAAACATCACTGTAACCAGAAAGAATTCATACTCTTTCTAGAAACACCAGCTTCCCACTGGGGATGGTTCAGAAGTACAATTTTGTTTTTAAGAAAAAAAATTACCTAAAGATATGGGGTTGTGAGGTGTATGCAACACTCTTTCATTGTAGGCTTCTGACAGCTTCTTTAGTTCGTTGGACAAATATGAAAACATTTCCTGCAACAACAAAATGTTACATTTAAAGAAAATCAAATAAATACTCACTGCAACTTGCTAGATTTAATAAAACAACCCTGATTGGTGTACAGTCTATGCTGTAAATTAACTCCTTCATATGCCCTAGGAGCAATTCTTTTCCTTTGCCACAATATAGAAAGATTTAAAGCTGCCAGAATTATCAGAAACCACAGGATTTAAAGGTAAAGAACCAGCACATTTCCTGCTCTGGGGCTATCACATATCTGTCACAAATCCTCCAGGGCTACCAAATCACAGAACCTCCAGGGCTACCACTCTAGTCCAAGCAGCCATTAACCTCTCCCCTGGACCACAGCAATAGATTCTAAATGACTTCTCTGCCTACTTTCCCACCCCTCCAGAGGCCACAGTGGTCTCTCAAAAACATGAATCAGATCATGTCCCTCCCAATGACTTCCTCCTGTAAGTGTTAAAAAAATCAAACTCTTCATCCACGTGATACACCCCAGCCAACACACCCAACTCAGTGACAGTCATTCCCTCCACTCACTATATGCTAGCCACATCAGCCTCCTTTCCAATCCCTGAACATGTCAGAACCTTTGTGCCTGTTTCCCCTGGACTTGGAAAGCTCTTCTCCCAGATGATGCCAAGAGTGGTCCCTTTTGTCACAATGTAAGGAGACCTTTCTTTATTACTTCCCTGTTAAAGTAGCTCTCCGACTCTGCCCACCCGAACTCCCAATCTCCCTCCAACACCATTACCTATTTTGGTTCCTTCACTATACTTATCACAGTCTGAAATTTCTCTTTAATTTGCTTAAATAAATATTGCCTATGACTACCTATTAGAATGGAAAAACTCCTTGAAAGCAGGGCCTTTCTACCTTCTTCACCACTGCTTTCCTAACAGCAAGAAAAACGTGCCAGACTTTTAGTATGTGCCAGACTTAGGAAGAGGCAGTTTAAAAATGTACTTCCTTTAAATATTATAAACTTAAAATTAACAATTCCCTTAACTCAATTAAAAGAACACAGCATCTAAAAACTAAAAATTGTATTCTTGATCCTACTCTGAAAAATAGTGTATACCCAGTAGTAAAAAATAAAAATACATATAGTTTACAAGTACAAAATCTCATGTGCACGTGTA
Source organism: Stenella coeruleoalba (assembly GCF_951394435.1). NCBI lineage: Eukaryota > Metazoa > Chordata > Mammalia > Artiodactyla > Delphinidae > Stenella > Stenella coeruleoalba. The sequence continues at coordinate 51,306,445 of NC_137149.1, forward strand.
TGTGAGAATTTAATAAACCTACAAATAAATATTAAGTTGGCAACTGTTTGACCTAAAATTGTATTTTCTTCTCCTAGGAAGCACTTTAAAAGTGTTGAAACGAAAATCTGCCCAAGTGAGTCTGCAGCTGAACAAAACCCATTTGCACTGACCTCCTCCAGCCACAGTCAAAACATAGAAACTCTAATGATGCACCGAAGAGCCAAGGGCCAACAGAGTAGCCAAGTGGAGACAAGAGGAAATGATACTTCAACTTCAAAGGCCACATAAGCGGCTTCAGTTTTCTCTAAGGTGAGGGTTGGATAGTCTGATCCCACAGTGAGACCCAGAGTAGCTTTTTCATTTCTAAAGTACGTAGTAGATGACTAACTCCAGCTTTTGTTAGGTAAAGGTTTTAAAAAGAGGGAAATTCTTACCAGGTTTATGAATTATTAATGAGTCTCCTTAAGACCACAAACATTTTTATCCTTGTCAACACAGTATATTTTATATTCTGAACTAAAAAAACTTTAATAGTCATTCTTAAATTTTTAGGATATTTTATAAGATCAATTCTCAGCATGCCAGAATGATGAAATCTTAGATCACTAAAATGTACTGATTCTTTTTATATTCAAAAAGTTAACGCCCACATCTGTCATACTGAATGAAGCTATAAGTAAACATACTGTTATATGTAATAAGTCTTTCTCTTTTGTCATTAAAAAAAGTGTATAGAAATCCTTAAGGATGCATATGTTATCACCACTTGCAGAAACAGAAAAAAGAGTAGGCATCTTTTCTTAGACATATAAAGATTTCCTGGCCCCTCCTTCTTAAACTAATATTGATGTTCACTTCAGAAGGTGAAACAATAAGAAAATCAAATGAAATTTAAAAATCAAGAGTTTTTCCTGCAACTGAAACAATTCATAATCTTTTAGTACCACACCAGAGTTAATGAAGAGTAGAATTCCTAGGTTTCATTTATATTTTCATCTACTATGAAGTAACTAGGTCATAATTTAAATGCTCAGTGTTGGGAATTCCTTGGCAGTCCAGTGGTTAGGACTTGGCACTTTCACTGCCGAAGGCCCAGGTTCAATCTGGTCGGAGATCTAAGATCCCACAAGCCGCATGGCGAGGCCAAAAAGAAAAGAAAAGAAAAGAAATGCTCAGCGTTGTTTAAAAAAGGAAAAAGGAGTCACACATTTTAATTTAGATATTAACTGTTGATTCTTCTTCATTATATTAAACACCAAAGTCTTAATCTGCATCTAATTCTTACTCTCAAATTCATTAACCTCTCATAAGCAGAAAGAAATCTGATAACCAGGAAATGCCTTTTACAGACTCCTACATTTTCCCCTACATTTTCCCCCCTAACAACAAAAAAACTTATTTCAATTGTGAGGGCCAATTTCGAATATTATTCTATCTAGTCATGGCTGCCACAATAATCACCAATGCAGTCACACTTGTAGTGTGAAAGGAACCTGATGAGTAATTTGTCCTTAATTTGTACTTAGCTATTTCTTAAAAAGAAAAAAAAAAGAAATGTTTCCTCAGTAACACCCCTAGAGGGTGCTTTTAAATTTACTAATGCATACGTGGCTATTAAAAAACAAATTTTCCCAATGTTAAATTTCAATATTTAACAAATTAGTTCTAACCAGTTCTATCAATGACTTGCTAATGCCACTACAACTGTAGCTAACATTAGGATAAAAATCTTCAGACTAAACGTAATACTAACTCAATCACATATCACTAGTAAATGGGAGTAAACAAAAAAGAATATATTAGTGAGTCAAGTTCACATCCATCCGCAAATATTTTTAGTATCTCTACTCCATATAAAGTGTTATGACAGGTAATCCAATAAGCAAAGCAGTTTACAATATCTTAAAGCTCAATGCACTGAATCCTACAGTATTTCTCATATTAAGGTCCTAAATGCTCTCCCATTGATATCACTACATTTTAAAAATATCATTTAAGAGACTGTACCACTATTTCCTACACTATTTCCTACACTAATACTTAGCTAAGCAGTTTTTATCTGATATATCAAAGGTACTCCAGAACCTGCACTATTTTTTGCTACAGTTAGATCTATAACTGACATTTATTATAAAATACTTCCGTAAAGGGAGAAATTTATAAGCACCCCAAGCAAATGTATACAGAAAGATCTTACTTAAAAGAAATGAAATATTATCGATTTTCTATGTCTCTTGTGCTGTATTTAACTTAATTTTAAAAGACTCTTCACTAGAGATAAACTGAACTGTATACCTGAATGCTAATGTCAGCTACATTTCTAGAAAAAAAATATAAAACCTTTACACCATAATTCAAGATGTTAATGGAAGAGAAGCTGAATTATATTAAGCATTATCTTTCGTATAGTCTTTTGCAAATTGATTTGCAGTTGTGAAGCCCAGCATCTAGCTTATCCCTTCCCATAACCCAAAGATGTGCATCATTCACTAAATTCTAAAGAAAAAGGTCTTATGCTTATACTGCTTCATATTACAGGATAAGATAAAAGAGAACTTCACATATTATTACAATATGCCTCATAAGGTGGGTAATACAAAAAAAAGGAAACATAACAAGTAGTCTGGTATTTCATTGATAACATGGAAGGTTGGATGGACAACGGACTGTTGGTATGTATCCACACACACAGATGTCCTTAAGTGAAGACAACGGTACTAAATGAGGGATGCTGCTATCTATAACCGTGGCCAGGCCACAGTGTCCAGGCATACTCCTTGCATCACAGGCTAAAGCACTGCTTTCAAACTCTTCTGTTGAAGCCCCATATCCAGGCCTGAAATCTGACACTTTTGTTGAGATTCAACTACTCTATTTTCAGGGCTGCAAATCTTCTAAGTTCCCAAACTTAGCTTTATTATAGGATATTGTTTGAAACTGTATGTCTTATGTTCTCCAAGTTTCAGCTAACAAATTCCAGCCACAGGAGCAGCCAGTCCTCTGTCATTCCTCTTCTGAGCTTGTCCAGTTCAGCAGATAGTTGCAGCAATGAATGATTATCTGCCTGCCCTGTCCAGCAAAGCACTCTTCTAAAAGTAAAGCTAAGCAGAATTATAATGATCTTCTCCAGAACCAAATGTGAAGAATGAACGTCTAAGACTGATCTTTCCTTCTGCATAGAGCAACTCAAAGAAATAATTTCTTCAATTTTCACCCCTTTTCTTAAAGGCCTCTTCAGTTAAACTTCCTGGTCACTTCTCCCCTCAATGAAGCAGATGTGTTGATCAGGAAGGGGCTAAGAGCAAAGAGGTTCAATTCACACCCAGAGTTCCACTCTCTTTGATCCTTTCACCCTTCAAAAAAAAAAAAGGCTTGAGAAGGAATGGCTTCAAGCTGAGTTCTTGTCTTCCTCTACTGTGAAAAAGATAAAGCCTTTTTGGAAGATGTAGAGCTAGATGAAATAAACTAAAAATATCATTGTGGTGAATAAGGGCAAGGAATAAAAAAAAAAATCCTAAGTTGTCTTTTAACACTCCTTTTTTAGTAGGCAATAACACCAATAATATAAAGAGGAGCTCTCAGTGATGGTATATAAATAGCTCTGGCTGGAGCAAAATAGCTTTGCCTCAGCTTCTCCAGAGCTAAACCAATAAACTATCACGATTAAATTTTCACAGTTCAAAAGCAAGTCCATTTAAACAAAAGAGGCCTTTACTTCTGCAACAAATCCAATAAAAAAACAATATTTATGCTACATATATGCAATTATGGTTTATGGAGGACATCCACATTTTTCAACAAAAAGACTTTCCTGTTGAATGAAGTTGTTAAAAAGCAAACTTTATGCTCTTACAATGATAGCGTTCTCAAAGTTCTCAAATGAGCATTTTTATACTCTGACAATTACTACTATAGATAGTCTCTGTTCTAAATGAATTCTATACAAAGAATTTTAAATAAAACCAATGAAAACATTAGAGCCTTTGGGGTTTTACACACCTCTACTAGATAAGAACAGAGGTCAGGAGATTATCATTTTTATGGCTCAAATGCTTAGCACACAGCAGGTAAACACTTCCACAACAGTGGATGGGTGACCGGAAGCAGTGGCAAGAGTGGGAAGACAGAAAGTGGAGAGGCTTTAGCATCACCGAGACTTGGGTTCTGGCACTTATATGTGCTCCTTGGGTAAGTATACTTGTTCTAGCCTCAATTTCATCTGTAAAATGGGGATAATACCTACCTCAGAAACTGGCTCTGAGTAGTACATGAAATGAATAATGAATTCATTATAATGAAAATAATGAATTCATTATAATGAATATAATGAACCTAGCAGAATTCCTGGCATACAGCAGACATTCATAAAAATATTAGTTTCCTACCCACCTACTTTTCCCTTAGCCTAAAATAGTTTTCAGGTTGAAATAACTAACATTAGCTAGCAGGACTCCTACAGACACATGCTAATAACCTGCAGCTATAATCCTATTCTTGTCCTGTCCCTGTTCATTTCACTCTACACTATCTAGATAAAGGGAAAGAACAAAGTTCTGGATGTTACAAAGCGAGTTACCGCTTGACATCTAAAATGGAGTCTAATTCATAACACTAAAAACATAAAATTTCCCCACAAAATATTTACCTGATGATTAATAAAGGACAAAGTCACAATGAAAAGCAGAGCTGGGCAGCCTACTCGATCCATTCACCAGCTGAGCTACATACTGCTGCAGGTCAGTCTCAAAGAAGGTGGATTTTCATTCTTGCTAAGCAAAATGTACACCTGCATGGGCCTTTGGTATCACCTAAAAGTAGCTGAAAATTTTAAAGTCAAACCCTAAATGTCAATGGTCAGAAGAAGCATGGCATAAAAGAAATTCTTAGATTCCAAAAAGATGACAGAACACCCCTAATATCAACAATTCCAAAATCCTTAGGGGTAAGAAAAAGTACTTTTGGAAGAGGAGTATCCACTAGGGAGGAAGCCCTACTCCCAGAAGTACAGTGCCTGTTACATACAACAGGTAATCACCATTTTAACTTACTCCTTTTCACAAGTTTTCAACTATATCCATATGGAGAAATGTCTCTATAAGAACATCTAAGTCACAATGGAAGTCAGTATCAAAATGTTATTTACTTTCTGCCTAATTTTATAGAAAGATACTTATTCTGTGTAAAGCAAGAAAAGACTGTACAACAGTGGACCTGTGTGTTCCCAAATGCCCTGCATTAGTTCATTCTATAAACATCTGATGAGCGTCTACTACATAACAAGCAAAGGATGCTAAGAATAAAGGGATCAATCGGCAAACTCCAAAGTAGGCAGTAATCTACTACACTACCCAAAATCAAGGATCAAGTTTCACTTCAGACACCTGATGGTAATTTTTTAGGGATGTGCATTCAAACAGTCAGTTTAATTTGCTAATTAAATAAGTTTACTATCAAATTACTCAAGACTTATATTAGTTTACATAGCAAATATTTAATATTATTAGCTATTATTATTTACAGTTTCAATTCAAGAAGAACAAAAACAGGAAAAACTAAATAGTATGTTTATTTGATATTATAATAACAGCATATAAAAATTAAAAAAATTTGCATCTATATAATATAGTTTTAAAATGTCTAACTTAAAACTCTGTGTAATGGTTTTATTGTTTGAGCTACATATTCTATTTATTTAGTTTAAAAATGAAATTTTAGCCAAACCTGCAGACTGATCAATATAAGGTAAAAAGTAGCTACGGTATAAGAAAAGATTATAACTATGACAACTAAAAATACCAGAAATAAATAGAAAACTAACAAGTTGTATTTTCAAGCTTTGATATTTGCAATATTTGTGCAGTTCACCTCAAACTCCATGAAATATTATCTATGTATAAGTATTAAAATGCTATGATATATTCCCCTCCAAGTTTCTGTTACAGATACAAGTGACCTGTGTGCCCCAAAATAATGGGTTTTAAACTTGGGTGTGCAGGGAAGTTTGGTTGAAATGCAGTGTCTAAGCCCCACTCCAGACCTACTGAACCTGAACTTACCCTAAAGGAAAGTGATCTAAATCACAAAATCTCCAACAATTGCACAATACTTTGCTTTCCAGACTCAGTCTAAAATACCCTTTAAGAATTCTACACTTACGCTAGTCATCAATTCTAGCCTACAATTAAACCATGGGGGCCACTTAATCAGTGCACGAGTTGCATTTTCATAGAATAGATGTCACTTCTTCTAGTGACACTTGACCCTGTGAGAGCTGGGCTAGGTGCCCCAGCTAAGGTTAGGCGATATATGCTCTCATATACTCTGCTTGTTCTTTCATAACTCTCATCAGACTTGTAATTATTTATTTAATATGTAGATTTCCCCGACTACAATTTCCTTAAGGGTAACAACTATGTCAGTCTTGTTTGTAAATTTAACCTTAGGGCCTATGCATAAACATTTCTTTGCTTGAATGAATGAACGAGCAGGGGCCAATGCTGCTCAGGTAATGTGGGACCAGACCACAAAGGATCACGATGGATCATAATGGGAGGCTAAGGAGTTTGGACTTTGTCTTACAGGCAACCAAAACCCAAAGCGGAATAACTTGAAGAAAGGTGCATTTTTAGAATATAATCTTTTTTTTTTTTTGGGTCACGCTGAGCGGCTTATGGGATCTTAGTTCCCTGACGTGGGATTGAACGTGCGCCCTCGGCAGTGAAAGTGCACAGTCTTAACCAGTGGACCAAAAGGGACTTCCCCATTTTAAGAATATAACCTGGCACTGCTCTACAACATGACAAATTAGAGTAGACCAAGACTGGGGATCAGGAGAAGAGTTAATAAGTTATTGTAACCATCCAGGTGTGATATGGTAAGGGCTTTAGTTAGGGAGTTGTGGCAGGGACAATTGAAAAGAAGAAATGAAAGTTTGAAACATTATGAAGGGTATAAGAGGAATCAAAAGTATAAGCATTAGACAAACTATTACATACAGAATGGATAAACAACAAGGTCCTACTGTATAGCACAAGGAACTATATTCAATATCCTGTAATAAACCATAATGGAAAAAATATGAAAAAGAATATATGTATAACTGAATCACTTTGTTGCACATCAGAAACTAATATAACATTGTAAGTTAACTATACTTCAATGGAAAAAAAAAAAAGAAGTATCAGCATTAGAAATCTAGTTTAAAACGAAAGAGGTAATTTATTGGTCATATAACAGCCAGTTCTACAAGCAGGTAAGGCTGGATCCAGAGACTCAAATGACTCTCAGTTCTGTTTTCCCTCTTATGTTCTCTACTCTAAAGAAGGCTTTCTTGGCATGGCCAGAAATATGGTGGCTGAGAGTCATAAGATTACATCCTTACAGTTTACTATCTGCAAAGCAACAGACATAACATCTCTAAATGAACTATCATATCTGCTGGAAGGACTCTATCTCCACATGTCCACCTGCGAACGAGGCTAGCCAGATCACATGCCCACCCCTAAGAAAGAGGAGAAGGGACCCTGTGATTGACAGTCTCACCAGGACCACCTGGAGTCAGAGACGGAGTTCCCCAGCAACAGTGGTTCTGCACAAGCAAATAGTGTATATCTAAAATACAACTGAGCTTTTTTGGCCAAAGCTGCTAAATGTATTATTGCTTTTGCATCCTCTGGATATTAGACCTAGGTCTTCAGATTTATAGCTATTTAAAGTAGCAACATTGCTACCAAACTACATTATTTACCTATATAAAAAAAAAAGTACAGTTTAGAGGTTTTAAGAGAGAGGATCAGAAGACCAACTGCCTAGATTTAAACCCATGTCCCACAATTTACCTCATACATATTACTTCTCTGTCACTACGTTTCCTGTGAAAATGAGGATAACACTTCACAGGGCTGCTGTGAGGATTAAATGAATACATGACAAAGTGCTTCAAGGAGAGCCTGCCACATGGTAAGTGCTCAATATTAGGGGCTATAACTTCATATATATACATAAGTGTATCTACACATATATGGTATCTGCTAGATAACACAAGCCCTCCATTGAAAGACTATGTTAAGAATGATTTTTACATGAAACTTTTCTACCCAGTAGTCAAACCTTAGTGCTCACTCTACCTGACCTATCAGTGGCACTGGGCAATCACACTTCCCTCCTTGATACACTTCCTTCACTTGGCTTCTAGGACTCCACGCTCTTGCTTTCCCTCCTTCTCAGTCTCCTTTTCTGGTCTCTTTCCTTCTCCCAGACCTCTTAATGTTGGAGTGCCCCAGAGCTCAGTCCTCACACTTCTTTTCTGTTTAGACTCATTCTCTTAAAATCTCAGCTAATCTCTTAGCCAATTAACTCCCCCAATTTTTTATGTCCAGATCAGCTCTCTCTCTTAACACCAGACTCGTATCGTGCTCCATACCTACATCTCTACCTAGACATCAGAGGACATCCTGATTTCAACTTTGTCTGAAACTGAACTCTTGGCCTTCCCCTCCAACCCACGGGCTTCCCCATCTCAGTTAATGGCTCTTCCATTCTTCCAAATGCTCAGGTCAAAAATCTCAGAATTATTCTTGATGTCTCTCTTTCACTCACAATACATTCATCTGGAATTCCTGTTGGCTCAATCTTCAAAAGAAAGCTAGAATCCAACCACTTCCATCACCTCCACTGGCACCATCTAGATCCAAGTCAACATCACTTCTTGATTTCTGCAAAAGCTCAACTTCTACCCTTGTCCCCCTAATTTATTCTCAACACGGTAACCAGAGCGATCCTTCAACCAGAGGATCCTTCAAGGATCCTTTATGTCTTTCCTGATATAAATCAGATCACGTTACTCCTCTATTCAAAACCCTCCAATGGTTCTCCATCTATCTCACTCAGAATATGAGGCAAAGACCTTTTATGGCCTAGAAAGCCCTCCATGACCGGCCCACCCCCATTACCATCCTGACTTCAACTCTCACAACTCTTCTTGATCACGCTGCTCCAACCATACTGGCCTCTTCTCTGCTTCTCAAACGCACTGACTCGACCCTGATTCCTGGTACTGGCTTTTTACCTGAAACACTCTTCTCCATCATGCATGTATACTCCCTCAAACTTCTTCAAGTCAACTCAAATATGTTCTCAACGAGGCCTGCACTAACCACATTTAAAAAATCAATCCTCACCACTTCCCCCCACACATCATCCCCAACCCCCCCTTGTTTTACTTTATTCTTTTCTTCCACAGCACTTTCAGCTTTATAATTTATGTATTAAACAAACATTTATATTTTATGTGATTTGTTTATTGCTGGTGTCCTCCATATGAAATGCAAGCTCCGTAAGAGCAGGTATCTTTGTCTATTTTATTGATTGCTCTATCAACATTATGTGCCTGACACATAACAGATGCTCAACAGATATTTAGTAAATTAAGTATTTACTCAATGAAACTCATCCTACACTCAACTTTATCTACTTTGAGTTTCAAAGAAACACACTAGTCCATACTGTAGACCATGCTACTTTAAATGGGCTTGTCATTGTTCAGATGGGGGGTGGGAGGGGTCAAAACAGCTTAATAGGGGTGGAAATGGATAGGAGGTACCATGAAATTGAAGAGACCATCATCTTAAAATTTTCAAACTTAAAAAAGTTTGATTTATAAATTACCCATATGATTTGTGCTGGATTACTAAATTACAGGCCAATTCCCATGATTATAACGCTCAAGGCCCCAAAAGTAGCTGTTTTATTTCAGGAAATATTCTACAATCTTTTAGAACTAGAAGTGGCCTGAGATAGCAACTGTTTCTTTCACAAGTAGTGAAATAAAATCTGTGAGTTCAAGAACCTTTTCCATAGGGAAACAACTAGTGATAGGAGAGCTAAGACTCCCTGACATCGGATACAACTCAACTCTCATACAGAGAGATGATGGCTTTCCGCATCTATAAACAGTCTTTATCTGTCATACGGAGAAGGGCCCTTGAAAGATTCTGCTGAGGTTTTCTCCTGGCCAGGACAAGATGATTACTTCTTGGAGTTTATCAAACTGGAGTGTTAGTCTAATCATTTAAAATTTCTTTTCAGGCATAATTTACATATAGTACAATTTCAGGTGTCCACTTTTACCAATTTTGACAAATATATACAGTCATGAAACTACTCCCACTATCAAGACACAAAACATTTCACTGCCATTAATAGTCCCCTCCCCCAACCCAAGCCTCTAGCGTCCAGTGATCTTTTCTCTGTCCTGATGTTTTTTTGCCTTTTCCAGGATGGCATATAAATAAACCATATAATATGTAGCCTTTCAAGCCAGGCTTATTTCATTTAGTGTAATGCATCTGAGAGTTGTTACAGTATTGCATATATCAGTAGTTTGTTCCTTTTTATTGCTGAGTATGTACATACCACAGTTTGTTCATACCCCAGATGATGGACACTTGAGTTGTTTCCAGGTTTTGGCAATTATGAATAAAATCACCATGAACATTCTCATAAAGGTTTTTGTACAGATACAAATTTTCATTTCTCTTGAGTAAACAGCTAAGAGTGGAACAGCTAGTTTATGTGGTAAGTAAATGTTTATAAGGAACTGCCAAAGTGTTTTCCAAAGTTGCTGTACCATTTTGCATTCCTATCAGCAACATCTGAGAGTTCTACTTGCTTGAGATCCTTGCCAGTGTTGTCTGTTTTCATTGTTTGTTTGTTTGTTTAATATTAGCCCTTTTCCTAGGTGTGTAGTGGTATCTCACTGTGGTTTTAATCTGCATTCCCCTAATGACTGAGGTTGAGCATCTTTTCCTATATCACGTAAATCTTAAGAGATGTCCTAACAATGGAAAGTAAATAATTACCTTCCTATGCGTTGAATTAGTGGGGAGAAAGGGACTAGGGTAAAACAGGGCACAGAAAATGTTAAACTTCTGTTACATATTCATAAGGCTGTTGAGAGGATCCATCAGATGACGTACATGAAAATACTTTAAATATGTAAATTACTATTATAAATCTAAGGGGCTGTAATTGCTACAAAGTGTTAGAAAGTTATACAGATACAAAAACTGCACCAGGGGCCTCTAGCTCTCCCAGATGGGAGATGAATAAAACATCTTAGTCTGATCTGCCCTACCAACATTGTCTGTCTACAATTTTGGAGTTGCCCCTGAATTAAGCTAGTTTTTAGTGCTGGAGACAAAGTCCAATTTTTTTTTTTTTTTTTTTTTTTTTGCGGTACGCAGGCCTCTCACTGTTGTGGCCTCTCCCGTTGCAGAGCACAGGCTCCAGATGCGCAGGCTCAGTGGCCATGGCTCACGGGCCTAGCTGCTCTGTGGCACGTGGGTTCTTCCCAGACTGGGGCACAAACCCATGTCCCCTGCATCGGCAGGCGGACTCTCAACCACTGCGCCACCAAGGAAGCCCACAAAGTCCAATTTTTAAGCACAAATGTCACTTTTCTTTTCATAATCAACACAATCAATGAGTTCAGCATTCTAATAATGCCAAGGGATGGACTTATTATTTTAGAATGAGAAGCTGGCCAACATCTGACCTGGTTCTTCCTCCTGCAACTGACATGTCACACCTAAACAAATCTTCAGGCTTACAAAACTAAAAAGAAAAAATGTGTCCATTTGTCTTTTAAGAGCCTCTACCTATAAGTGATAAATGAATTAAATTTTACCGAAATAATAAGAATCCCTGATGCAGGAGTTTCTTAAGACAAAAACAAACACAAAAGCAAAAATCACTTTTCCAAGATTCCTCAGGATATCTGAATAGACAGGATAACAATGATTAATTAAAAACCATCCAAATCAAAGTAAATCCCCTAGGACTTTGCTAGGTATCTACATCCCAATGTGATAAACCAATAGACAAAAACACCAATACTTTGGAGTACTGTTTTAGTCAACAGTATTGTTTACACCTAACGGGAAAGCTTACCTTTCTTTCTTTTAATAGCTTCTTGTAGCCATTCGATCCAAGTGATAATAAAGTAATAAGGACATCTAAAGAAGGTGAAGCTGAAGCTCTTCCTGAAATAAGGAGGATAAGTTACATTCAGAAGGGGAAAAAAGCTTTGTAAATTAAGATTTATTACAGCAGCCTATGTACAAATGGATTTTTGTTTGTTAGTTACTTTTTCTGAAAAGCAACTGATTTATTTACCTGGATACATCTTGCTTATTTCCTGAATGAAGGAATCATTAAAGCCAGCAATTATAGCGCCACCTACTGGAACCATAAAATTTTTGTCCAAGCTCTGAACGAAAGCGTCTATTCTACCAACCCGAGCCCCCTAGAATAGAATAAGATGTAGTATTACATATTTAGAAGAAGAGACAGCAACTGCTATTAATAAATACCATTAAAACAATGCAAAGAAACAAAAACCAGATGAAAGATTTTTATTTTCTTTGTACCGATGCCAGTAAAATATTTTTAAGCGTTAAACTGAGTTTTTAAATGCTGTTCCTTATAGGTGGAAGAGCACTTTATAGTTACAAGCTGCTTTCACACATCAATCATTTAATTTCACACCAAGCCTGTGAGGAAGGCAGAGTTTCAGTATCAGTTCAGGTGGGAACTACACTGAAACAGAACTTTTCACCTTAAAATTGAGTAAGAGAGAGTGAATGTCTCCCATGCCTTTCATCTGTGCTCTTCTATTTGACAATAAATAACAACAGTGGGTCCTACAACTATTAAGTAATTTTAAACACCCTCTGTGAGTTCACGAGTGGCCACCATAATCTAATGGACTGTAGCCACCCATGCTGCCAATCAATAAGTTATACATTAAGTGCCTCTCTTTGATGCTTGGATAATCTACTAACCTGCATGACCACTTTAAGCAACAAGCTCTGCTCCTACCACCACTTGGATAATAAAGGAGAAAAGAAAAATTTTATTTTTAACTTCAACTAATGGAATTGTTTTGGCATACTCTTGGCATAAGAGTTTCTACGTAAGAGTTTCTACATAACTTATGTTTCCTAATGTTATAATCTTAGATGATCTCATTCCACTGCAAATGAACTTCAAGTGAAAATCTAGTATTCTGGTGAAAGACGGAATACTTGCTAGAAATGTAAAACTAAGCTCTAGTCCCATGCGACATAGTCTATAACCTTCTGCCTAATGTGATTCAATTTCCTCCTCTTAAAAACTAAGATACTATCTAAACTTCAACTAAGATAGTTTTTTTCTTTATCTGTAGCCACAGATTTTCAATCTGTATTCACAATCTACATTCCTATTAATATTGTAACACTATTTGACCTTCATCCTCCCACTTTATATCCACATCCATAGCTGAGGGAGAATAGAAGGAGCAGATAGAAGAGAACAGAAGTAGCCTAATCTAAGAGGCCAGATCCAGGCCATAGGTAGAAGCAGCAAAAGCAGAAAAGGGAAGGGGCACAGACAACTTCGGAGGCTATCGCATGATTGTTTAAATCTTAACCTTCCCCTGTCATTCTCCTTTCTAACTTCCTCATAAACTATGATCAGAGAAAATCTCACCTTATCACAGGAAAACAGAGAGAAGCATATGAGACTAATTGAATAAATAACTGAAAACCATGCAAAGTAGCACATAAAAATAAAGTGGAACAGTCAGAGTTGCCTTTTTATTAACACTTAAGTAGTGCCCGAGGTTTCCTGAGAGAAATCTGAACCTAAATTAGGAGGAGTACTAAGAGAGCAATCAGTGCACCAGACTTTGCTAGAACCCCTTCATCACTAAAACACAGAAGCATTCAAAGGGTAGCAAATTCTGTGGCAAGAAAACAAACAGGCTGGACCCAACCTCAGGAACTGTGTATAGACCTCATTCTCCACACTAAAGTCTGGGGCCATTAATGAGGAGGAGAGAAAAACACCAGAAGGCTGGAAGGGCTTAAACAGAATAGGAAACACAGGAGAAGTAAACGGTTGCCATTTATCAGTTCATCCATTCACTCATTTATTCAGGGAACAAATATTTGGGCACCTATCATCTGCCGAACATTGTTCCAGGTTCTGGGCATAGCAGCAGTGAATAAAACAGATCATTGTTCATATAATAATTACAGCCAAAATTTACTAAGAACTTACTATGCATCAGGCACTGTTCTAAGCACTTTACATTCTTAACTCAGTTAACCAATGCAATAGCTATCTGGGCAGATGCCACAATAATAGCTATTTCACAGATGAGAAAATTAAGGCACAGTGAAATTAAAGTGACGTGCCCAAGGTCAGAAATGCAGTTAATAGCACAGCTGAGATTCAAATCCAGGCAGTTAAAGCACCTTACTGAATGTCACCCAGGCAAAAACCTAGGTAGTCAGGATGAAGAGTCCATGTTTAAAAAATAAAATATTGGGCTTCCCTGGTGGCACAGTGGGTGAGAGTCTGCCTGCCAATGCAGGGGACACGGGCTCATGCCCCGGTCTGGAAAGATCCCACATGCCGCGGAGCGGCTGGGCCCATGAGCCATGGCCGCTGAGCCTGCGCGTCCGGAGCCTGTGCTCCGCAACGGGAGAGGCCACAACAGTGAGAGGCCCGCGTACCGCAAAAAAAATAAATAAATAAAAGTAAAATATTATTCCTATGGCATTTCCATCCTTCCAGCAACTCAGGCCAAAAGTCTTGGAGTCCCTGAATCCTCATTTCCTCGTTCCTTGCATCTGGTTCATCAGCATACCGTGTAAGATCCACTCTCAAAATACATCTGAATCCAACCATTTCTTAACACCTTAACAGCAACCACCCTGGCCCATGCCACCAACGCATCTCATGTGGGCTACTGCAACAGCGTTCCCCGTTTGCCTTCCTACAGGCCATTCCCCACAGCGCAGCCGTCACACGTCACTCTCCTGCTCAAAACCCTCCAATGGCTGATGACCATACCAAGAATAAAATCTCAAATCTTTAACACACCTCAATTAACACACCTCAAATTTCTTTACGACCACTGCTGCTCTCATTTGCCCTGGTCCGGCCACGCTGGCCTCTTGCTATTCTTCATGCATTCCAAGCACATCCCGGCCTCAATGTCTTGGCATTTGATGTTACCTTCTGTCTGGAATCTCTCCAGAGAGCTGCCCAGCTCACGCCTTCATAACACTCGGGGCTCTGCTCAAATGTTACTTCTCAGAGAGGACTTCCTGGATCACACCATCTGATACTCCTCCCCCACAAATACTAGAGCATTTATCAAGACCTGTCATCCTTATTGTTTACTGTCTGCTTCTGTTCCATGAGGGTAAAGATTTTGTTGTATTTACTACTGCATCCCCAGTGCCTACCCTGCTGCCTGGCACATCCGTGGGAACCCTGCAAATATCTGTTGAATGAACTGACAATTAGGTCTATGAATAACTAGTATAACACCTACTTCTCTCAAATTCTCAATAAACAAAACTTGCTGCTTCCCACACTTGGGGAGCTTTACAATCCTTAATTCTATGTATTTTTGTGACTCTACTACAACCCTCTCTATTAACGTGTCCTCACATCCATATTCCATGAGTCTCCTAAATTAGTCAGTTTAGTATATGTCAGAAGTATAGGTTCTGCAAAGCTAATTTCCTGGGGACTACATATGCATATCAGAATGCTCTATATGCTCAGCATTGAGTCATTCTGGGACATTGCCCTAAAAAAAAAAAATTCTGAAACATTTTAGTTATACCTCTTTCTTCATTATTTGCTTGATTATTATAATACTATCTTCTCAAGAAAGCTTCCCAGTTTTAGTACTTTGATTTTTAGACGAAGATAAAGGGATTTGGAATCACACTGAACTATATGGGCCATTTTGCAGCTTGGGACCTTAGGCAAGTCACTTAATACTTCCGAGTTTGTTTCCTCACTTGTAGAACGGAAACAATGAGAAGTACACCTTAAACTGTTAGGATTAAGTTAATAAACTTTACAAGTCTAGCAGGGGGCTTCCCTGGTGGTGCAGTGGTTGAGAGTCCGCCTGCCGATGCAGGGGATGCAGGGGATACGGGTTCGTGCCCCGGTCCAGGAAGATCCCACATGCCGCGGAGCGGCTGGGCACGTGAGCCACGGCTGCTGGCCTGTGCATCTGGAGCCTGTGCTCCGCAATGGGAGAGGCCACAACAGTGAGAGGCCCGCGTACCGCAAAAAAAAAAAAAAAAAAATCTAGCAGGATGCCTGACACATGGTGCGTATGGGTACTCAGTAAATGGTATGTACAACTGATAAAAACTACTGAGATAAATTAAAGCTAATTTTAATTTTTTAGAATGTCATGAAACAACTAGCACTGAATAAGACCCAAGTATTTATTTGGCTGAAAGCAATAGGGACACCATCTCTTTTTGTGAGGGCCAATTTTTATGTACTGCTTTTTTTTTTTTTAAAGAAATGTCCATTCTAGAAGGTAATACAGTATCTGCAACAATACAACAGCTACCTTATAAAAATTCATTTACCATCTTATAGTGTTATTTTCTGGTTAAAATTTTAGTAAAACCACCTCACGAATTAAGAGAGGTGATGACAAAGTAGGGTATTCGTGATGCACAACTCCATGGGCAGCTTTCATATTGTATCCTGGAGCTTGTTTTCATTTAAGAGTCTTAATCTCTTCAATTACACCACCAAATTTTCTAGTATTCAAAACTATGTCATGAGCACCAAAACAATGAGCACTGCTGAGTTAAGTACATAACATATGGGTAAATGTTAAGGAGCCATTAAACTGATCAATGAAGACTTTATAAGCATGTGGAGAGTACAGAAATATAATCTAAGTTTATATTTAAGTTTAAAAATTAAATATGCTTTTGACTACATTTTAGAAAGTTAATACTAAATGTACACAATGGCTATAACCATGTAAAAAGCAATATGTATATGTATTAAAGAAAGAGAAAAAAGGGATACACAAATTATTAAGGGTAATTGTTAGGGTAACAGGGTTATGAGTGATCTTCTATCCCTTCCTCACTTTTCTAAACTTTTAGGAATGCTAGAATATCTGACTTTTAAAAGAATTAAGGCTGCTAAAAATTAAAGAGGAGGAGAAAGGAAAAAGGGGAGGAGGAATAAAAATGAATCACTGAAATAGTATGTTTTTTCAAGATTTCCAGCATAGCTAACTGTACAACCTTCCTCTGCTACCATTCAAATTAGATATAATCTAGTCTGAAACTGTGATAAGCCTTAAAAAGTTAAGGAATAATGCAAAAGGATACCAAGGAAACAGTAAATGGTCTTCCTCAAAGGTTTTAAGAAACCCTCGAATACCATGCATACGACCACTGCACCTCTGGACTTCTTTTGTTATGTAAACTAATCTATTTCCTTATTGATTAAGCTAATTTGGGTTGGGTTTTTGTTACTTGCAGTCAGTTACATACTAACTGGTACAAACTTTGAGTAAAGTAATTAAGCAAATCAGCTAATACTACTGTATAAACCATATTTATATCAGAGATAATACTAGTACTCAAAATAACAAAAAAAATTATGAGATAGGATCTACAGGGCTAAGGAGCATTCACCACCACATGGCAGAAGGCCACAGATAATCTGTGAATAACTCTTATCCACATAACACAAGTCACATGTGTGTCAAAACTGAATATTTGACTAACATCATTATGCACGCAAATCATAAAATTCATATCACACCCAGATAATATCTATCCATATCCTGATATAGTGTGAATAATTAATCACTGTAAGTAAATGTAATACATCATTTATTCATTCAATTGTTTGAGTAACCAATTATTGAGTGCCCGTTATGTACCAGGTACTGTCCTAAGTATTGAGGACATAACAGTGAACAAAACAAAGTCCTTTCCCTAACAGAACCTTAATTCTAATCACTACCAATAAGTAGACAGTAAACAAACATCATATCAAATGGTGACAAGTGCTATGGGGAAAAAGAGCAAGAGGCCATCAATTTCAAGAAGCACCATTACTTTACATACCACTAGGTAAGAATAAACATTGCCAATTAACATTATAAGACACCTCAATTTCAGAGATATAACATGGAAAAATGTGTACTTTAAAATCAATGAATATGGCAAAACAGAAAAAGAGGGATAGAAAATGCTGGCAAGGAAGAAGGTGCTATTTTAGATAAGGTGTCTGAGAAAGTCTCATCAATCTAAAGAAAGTCAGGTAACAAGCCACGCAACTCTCTTGAAAAGCAACCTAACAAGAGGTATGAGCCGGAGTGGGGTGCACACGGGTAGCACAAGAGAGGAAGAGAAAGGAGGCAAATGTGCCAGGAGGGTGGGTAAGAGGGAGAGCAGCAGGAAATGAAATCAGGGAAGCTGCAGATGCCTGAGGACACAGAGCCATGGCTGTGTGGGATGGGACTCTTACTCTGAGTGGGACTCTTACTCTGAGTGGGATGGGACGCTCAGACATGTTTTAAAAATAAGAATCTAAAACAGATGACTGGGATCTAGGTGATGCTTATAAAAATAAAAAAAAATACAATCACAGTTTTTAAAAACCTGCCAACTCCATAGTTATACGCTAGAATGTTTATAAATGAAGTCATTTTCACTAATCAATATAGTTTTAAAAACACTATAACCCACTATATTAGAAAAATGAAAAAAACATTGGCAATGGAACATTCTCAGAAAGTTAAAAAAATAAGCTACTAAAGTACTTCCATGTTGGTGCTGACCAAAACTATAGTCCAATGACACTAGCAAAGAATAATGACTTTTACTGAGTGACTGCTGGGTGCAAATTTCTAATGCTCCATGAATTAGAAGATGCTAGATTAACCGTTTTTCTGTATTAGGTTGTAAGAAACACAAAGTAATAATCCCAAATATGTTAAAATCCATTTTTCCCCGACATATCTTTGGAAACTCTCTTACCTGCTGAATGAGGTGCATGCACTTTGAAGACTGCACTCCATACGCATTGTTAACTATATGTGGAATGTCATAATTAGCACAAATCACAGCCAGTTCTTCTAATCTATAAACATATTCAACAGAAAGACATATTCATACTCTGTCTTAATAAATTACGAGAAAACGTTTTTAATTTAATAGTTATCCTTAAAGTATACTAGGGGAAAAAAAAGACAAACTGAAATTTCTACAGCAGTATTTTAGCATATAGTTTGGCACCTTGGAAATGCATAGCAGGCATTTAAGGATAAACTTGAAAAAGCTTTTAAATTAATGTCACCAATAAATAAGAAAATGTGTATTTAGAAAAATCTTACATAGATAGTAGCTTTTAAATCACCTGAAAATTTCCTATATAAAAAGCAAGAAGCAGATTATTTATAAAGACCTCTTACAAGGTTGATATGCTCATTTTTAAGTGCTTTCGGTTGCTTATCATCCTAAGCTAATATCCGCAAAATAATCAGCATATCTTGAAATGTTAAGAAATCTCACATTAAGCATCTCATAAAGTAAAAAATACATTTTCAAATAGACTTTAATGTATTAAAAAATACAGAACATTAAAATATTTCAGTACCAAAATAACGTTTTCCAACAACTTGGATACTAAAGAATCTTTTAAATAGCTGCTGGTTTTAAATTCACTCGTACTCCTTCATTTGACACTCCCCATATTAAAACAATCTGAGAGTCTAACTTTATGCAAAGTAAGGTAATAAATTTCAATTAGAGTGTAATAAATGATGTTCCTTTGCAAAACCAAATAATACTTGTGACTGAAGTCATCTCTAACAGAAATGTCTTCAAACTATGAAGCTAAAACTAAATCCTATGGTTTGATAAAATTAATTTTTAAAAAATGTTCTGTCTACAGTATAAAAAATCTGGAAGTAAAGCATTTTGAGAGAATAAAAATTATTTCTCAGATAAATGTACTACAAATATATATTATATGGTTTAATTATCAACTTACACAGAATACATTTTCCTTTTTTAGTAGCTGTGCATTAATATGTTTTTAAACTACAAACAGAACTAACATTATTCTATTCAACTGTCAGAAGTTTTCAATTTACTTCCCTAAAAGTTTTATGAATTAAAAACTTATTTTATCACTCATTTTCATAAACCTCACAAATCAAGCAGAAAACTAATCAGGTTTTGTTTTTAACAAAATGGACCTTCTGGGATACACACAAGTATTTTCTTCATAAAAGGCACTTTCACATGTTTGTGTTCTAATGAAAGTATTCCTTGATAACAAGCTTCCTTGAGAGTAAGGCAGTATAATAACGTAAAGTACTATTTTTTTTAAATCACTTGAGTAGTTTTAAATATTCTGAATTGATCAAATTTGCTAATATTTTCATTGTGTATGAGAAAGGCAAAGAGAAGCAGAAAAAATATTTTCCATGTGAATCAGATTGTATTCTAACTTAGAAGCCAATTTAAGGTGTTTCTCAATTTGAAGAAATGATGCTCTTCTTTTTTTTAACATTTTCTTTGATTTTGTCCCACAATACTCTCTGTCCAGTTAACTAATAAAGACAATATATATGTTCAAATTAAGACTATAAAGGAATTAAACTTAAAGAAATCAAAATGTATTTTTAAATTTAATAAAATCAGAAATTCAAACATATTACTAATAACTGAGCATCACCATTTTCCTAAAGTTCACTCTAATCAGAAACATTCATTATGTAACACCACCAAAAAATAGTATATGAGAATTCTATTGACTGAAAAAAAAACTTTTTGATTTTTTCCAAAGGAGAAAATGCATGTAAAATGTACTTAGCACTATACCAGGCATACTGTAAACATTCCAAAACAGTTATTCAAAATGATACAGATGGCCAATGGGCACATGAAGAGATGCTCAACATCGCTAAGTATTAGAGAGATGCAAATCAAAACTACAATGAGGTATCACCTCACACCAGTCAGAATGGCCTTCATTAAAAAGTCTACAATTAATAAATGCTGGAGAAGGTGTGGAGAAAAGGGAACCCTCCTACGCTGTTGGTGGGAATGTAAACTGGTACAGCTACTATGGAAAAGACTATGGAGGTTCCTTAAAAAAACTAAAAACAGAGTAGCCATAGGATCCAACAATCCCAATCCTGGGCATATACACAGACAAAATTCTAATTCAAAAAGATACATGCACCCCTATATTCATAACAGCACTAGGTACAATAGCCGAGATATGGAAGCAACCTAAATGTGCATCTACAGATGAATGGATAAAGATGTGGTCTGTATATATAACAGAATACTACTCAGACATAAAAAAGAATGAAATAATGACATTTGCAGCAACATGGACAGACCTAGAGATTACCATACGAAGAGAAGTCAGACAGAGAAAAACAAATACCATTTGATATCACTTATATGTGGAATGTAAAATATGATACAAATGAACTTACAAAACAGAAACAGACTCACAGACACAGAAAACAAATTTATGGTTACCAAAAGGGAAAGAGGCTAGGGGAGGGATAAATTAGGAGTCTGGGATTAGCAGATACAAACTACTGTATATAAAATAAACAAACCACAAGGTCATACTGTATAGCACAGGGAACTATATTCAATACCCTATCATAAACCATAATGAAAAAGATACAAAAAAGAATATATATATATATGTATGTGTGTATATATGTTATATAGATATATACATATACATCTATATGTATAACTGAATCACTTTGCTGTACACCAGAAACTAACACAACACCGCAAATCAACTATACATCAATTAAAAATACGTCAATTAAAAAAAAAGTTAGTCAAAATGAAACAAAAACAAAGATATCCTCAAGGATAAATAATTTAACTAATACAAATATTCATATGGTGTTTTTAGAAATGTAATTTATTTCAACCACATTAAAATTTTTCTAGATAGCAAAAACATCAATGAAGAAAGACTAAAGATGCTTATTTAATATTTAAATACAAATTTAAAATTTGATTGATAAGTAATGAATAAACAACTAAAGCATATGCAACATGATCTGAAAATAGAATCCAGACTCATGAATGAAGCAAGGTAAATTTTCAAGAGCAGGGTTTTAAAATTGTCTCTTAAAGTCTGCCTATAGTAAAAGCTAACATGCATTAATTACTGCCAAATTATATGACTCCATGAATTAAAATCAAAGTATAACTTGATGCTATGAAAATAGTCCAAAGCAATAGTTTTTTTACAAATTATTAGCACTTCTGTTCAAAATGTTAAAATGAAACCAACAGTTGCTGTCAAAACTAGAAATATTTATTACTATACCTAAGCCTACTACATTTTCAGAATAAAAATTTGCAGCCATCCTTCAGAAAAGCAAACGTTTGCCTTTTTAAAAAAAATTTTCTTAAATATCTGCATTTTTCTCAAAATGCAAAGACAATTATATACCTAACTGTATATCTGGGTTAGTCTTGCAATTAAAAAAAAATTAGAGGACAATAATTCTAAAATTTTCTCTTTAAAATCTGTTAATACTGATAGTTCCTATATATGAAAACTAATTGTAAGATCAAAGTGGAGATGGCAATAAAAACAAGTAGGTAAATCCAAAATTTAGCTTAGAGATTTCTATTAAACAATAAGGAAAAAGATGCAAAATGTCCAGAAACATAAAGAAGAGCAAGAAAACAGAGATGCTCTGCATCTACTCAGGTGATAAAAGGATCTCCACTTGGTACTAGTTATTTTTCCTTCTTCTATATCTAATTTTTATTTTCCCAAGCCATTATGTTGTTTCTTCAACAGTCCATTCACGTAGTATTTACTGCCAAATGTTATTTAGGCATCTTTGAGAATTAGTATAAGTGCATTTTATGTAAAAGACTAATGAACACTGAAGGACAATATTCACAAATCATTTACCTATCAGGCACCCTTGGAGCAAAACAGGATGTAGTAGAATGAACACAAAGAACGTAATCAGGCCCAAGTTCGTGGACTTTAGCCTCCACTGCTTTCAGGTCTGTGCGTAGCTCGTCACCTTCTAAAACGTTCTCTATCACCACAGGCTCAAAACCTAACCAAGTCAACCAGAAACCAAAATGTTAGTATAAACTGAAATAAGGGGAGATTGTGGACTCTAGGAAGCAGTGCTATTCTACACAAAAACTCTTAAACATTTATTCTAGTCAATGAACCCTTCTCTAATAATAAAGACCTGGCTTAATACCAGCATGAGTCAAAGGCAGGTCAAGGGCTTCCCTGGTGGCGCAGTGGTTGAGAGTCCGTCTGCCGATGCAGGGGACACAGGTTCGTGACCCGGTCCGGAAGATCCCACATGCCGCGGAGCGGCGTCTAGACCACAATTAGGACTACAAATCTATTTAACATTTTGATATGACATGAAAGACTAATTTTGGGAAGTAAGGAAGCAAATGTTAAATAGAGGCCTACAAAAGTAATAAAGACTCACTGATGACAAAAAGGGTCACTTAGCCCAGTTCAATTTCAGTCCATAGAAAAGTAAATCTACTCATTCTCTGGCAACATTTAAGTTTTATTTTAAATTTCTCTTTATTTCAGAGATGAACAAAAATAATAGCTCAAGTATTGAAACAAATCACAATCATCAACTTAATGTTTTACCTCTAAAGAAAAATACAAGACATTTTAGTAGACCTATCTCATAGCTTACAAAAGCCTTCTATAATTTAAATATAAAAATTGTCTTGCACGCGAGCTATGTACTCACATCTTCAGTCTTCTCAAATACCAGATCTAGCAGCAGGCTAGATTTGTGGATTTAAGAGCTATGAGGGATTCAGAAACCATTTAGCTCAACTCACTCACTTCAAAGATAAGGGAGTCAAAGTTTAGGAAGATTAAGTGCCTTCCCCAAGGTCACACAGCAATTTAAAGCAAAGTTACAGGCAAGCAGTCTTCTGTTTTAGAATCCACGTCAAGTTGTGCGCATTCTATCTACAGAAATATAAAACTTCAGCCACTATAAAATCATCAATTCATATACGGTGGTCCACAGAACTCTAGGTTTCATATCTATACAGCTATTAAAACAAAGAAAATTTTACTTAAATAAGTAACTTCCTAAGGACAGTTAATTCTCTATTATTTCTCAAATTCTCTACACTCAACCCTATTTTTGTTTTCAAACAACTATGATGCAAGTTTTTGGGTTTTTTTAAGAATACAACCATCTTGCTTCCTAAGAACATAACACAGTCCAAGTCATAACATCATTTGGAAAAAGTTTACAGTTTTTCAATATGCCAATCTTTCTCTAAGTTTGGTTATCAGTTCTTCGGTTAATAGTTTGCAAATTAACAGACTTGACAGCTTTATGCCACTTAAAATAAACCTTTTAAAAGTCTACCCATTTCTGCTATATGTCCTTATGAATCCCTTTACACGAGTTTCTTTAGGATTATTTATGCAGTTTAATTACAGCCCAATACTGTTCATTTCATACAACAGACGGAGGCCATTCAAAAAATAACTTTAAATTCTCAAATTCAACTTGACCTAAGCAAGCCAAATACTAAAATACCAACTTAAAGTTTTTGTCTCATCTATACTCAATGATGCCTGTATCCTCGTACTTTGATTCATGGTAATTATTTACGTGTACTCCACTCATGTATACAGAACAAACATTCCTGAAGCACCTCTTATGCTCCAGGGATTATTGTTGGGCATTTCGTATGTCATCCCACTTAATTCTGAAAACAGTCTTCTGAGGCAGGTAATCATATCCCCATTTTAAAGAATAGGGACATACGACATAACACTTCCATTTCTTAGAGTGTACTGAAAAGAATTCAAAGCAGGGACTCAAACAGGTATTTGTACCTCCATGTTCATAGCAGCATTATTCACCACAGCCAAAAGGTGGAAGCAACCCAACCCAAGTGTGCACCAGTGAATGAATGAATGAACAAACAAAATGTGGGATATATATACAATGGGAGTCCTAAAAAAGGAAAGAAATTCTGGCACATGCTATAACATGGATGAACCTTAAAGACATTATGCTAAGTCAAATAAACCAGTCACAAAATGACAAATATTCTATAATTCCACCTATATGAAGGACAAATTTATAGAGACAGAAAGTAGAATAGTGATTGCTAAGGACTGAGGGTGGTGGGGAGGGGAGAGTTATTGTTTAATAGGTAGAGTTTCAGTTTCAGAGGATGAAAAAGTTCTGTAGCGAGATGGCAGTGATGGTCCACAACAAGAGGAATGTAGTTACTGTCAAGGAACTATACGTTTATAAATGTTTTGTTAAAAGGGTAAATTTTGTTATGTATATTTTACCACAATAAAAAGAAGGAATAGGAACAGGTTTAGTTTCTTTTTCATTTATCTAGCTCTATATAAAAAGTTTGAATTTTCTGTGACATTGAAAAACATATATGTTACTTCTCTTCTTTTACCTGCAGTGATCATGGATTTAAAGCAGGACTTCTGGTCTATTCGTGGCCATATAATGTACTTTGCTTTTGGTCTTTTGTGTCGTAATGTTAAGAAACACAGGGTTAGACTCATACCAGTTGCCATCGGAACTACAAAGCAGTTGGTCACTGTATGGACACCTACAAATAAGAAGAAAAACAGAAATTAGTTATTCCACTAACAAAACAGCATGCTTCTTAAAGAAATGATATACTTCTATCAAATAAAAAGAGTTAACAGACTTAGTGCTTATTCTTCTGCACTCACACTCAGGAAGCTCACTGCTAAATTCATCCTCCAGGCTTATGGCTCTGATTTTCTATCTTATTCTAAAAGTTTTATATATATATATTTGTCTTTTCAAAAGCCATTTTATACTCTTTTTGGAGAGAAGCATTAATAAAAGAAATTAGGCAAAGGTTTGTGTGACTGGTCAGCCAAAAGTATTATGATTAACACAGTACATACCAGCCAACTTTATGATGTCCAGGACCAAAGAATTGGTAATTTTGTTCAAAAGGCTAGAACCTGCAGCTTTGGGTTGCACAGCAGAAATATCACCCGATCGTCCAATTCCATGAATGAACCTAAGCAAAAAATGGCCAAAAACTGGACAAAAATATTCAGTGTTCTAAGTAATCCACTGTATAAGTATACAAATACAATAACCAAATAAACACTATACTTGACTATTAATAATGTGAAAATATCTAATTAAATCAAAACAAATTCATCAAGTATGCTGTGGTAGCTAGTCTTCATGATGGCCACCATCAATTCCTTTTCTCCCTATGCCCATACGCCACTGCCACACCAAGAGATGGGGTCTAATTTCTCTCTACCTGAATCTGGGCTGGCCTTAGTGACTTGCTTGGTCTGGAAGAATCTAGCAGAAGTGATGGTCTGGAACTTCTGAGCTAGGTCATAAGAAGCCTTATAGCTTCCATCTGGCCTCTTGAAGGGTTTGCTCAAGGGGAGGTGGGGGGCAGGGGGTCCTCTCTTCAAAGCCAGCTGCTATGCTGGGGAAAGCCCAAGCCAAGCCACTTGGAGAGGTCATCTGAGCTCCCAGCCATCTGAGTGACTCAACTTGGATAAACTGCCCAGTTGAACCTTCAGACGACTAAACTCTCAGCCAACACCTGACTGTACTACATGAGAGACCTGAAGCAATAATCACCTGCTGAGTCCAGGTAACCTGTCAGAGGTAACAGTAAATGACTGTTTTAAGCCACTATGTTTTGAGGTGGTTTGTTATACGGCAATAGAAAACCAGGATATATGCAACATTAAATTCTGTTCTTTCTTCCCATTTCCCTAATCAGAGCAGTGAGCTAACTTCCAACAGGGATGAGCTGATGTTTCAAATACTGCCTTAAGTTTAGAAGAAGTACATACTCCTTGAAAATTAGTGTGCAAATCCACTCATTTTAAATTTAATCATGTTATACACTATTTAAAGATACCTCTGAATACACTTCAAAATCAAAAATCTGTTTGTCATTTATAGTTGCCTAGATCAGAAATTCTGCACACTGGAATTATCACAGAACACGTGTCACACTCTATTACCACTGCAACCTCACATACTAAGCATTTTTTTACATATATTATCAACCATGTTATCACCTTATTTTTAACCATTAGTTTTTCATCCAGGTCATACATTCATATCATTAGTTTTGACTGCAATAGTTTCGGCTGAAATAAAATTCTACTATTCCTAGGAAAATTTCATCATGATTTAAAATCATGGAAGATGGGAGTTTTAAAGAGTTTACCTATATTTCACAGAAAGGTTGGAGAACAGAGAAATGATCATATTTGGAACCACTAACAACTAAATGGTTATCAGAATTGATGAAGAGCTTTCTGAATAATGCAAAAGAAAAAAGTGACTTAATAATCTAAAATTATAATATACCTTTCCTACATCTACTGCAACAAGATATTTATAAAATGGGATTCAGTTTAGATGCAGATGAATGACGTTAAAGTTCTATAAATATACCATTCTCTAAAAAAACTTGCCATGTTAGAAAAGAAACATGGAAAACTATAAACAACCTTAGCATATTTTAAACTCTTAACAACCAAATAGGTTTATTAGGTTAAACACTCTTAACAGAATGTATAGACAGTACAAACATTCTTAACAGAACGTACAGCCAGTATCCTTAATCACCCAGAAGCTGACAGGGTATAACCACCTCATATTAGAACTTTTACCCTATTGTCCTGAAAAGCACCTACTCAGGTACATTGTTTCCATCTCCCCGTGGCATCTAGTTCACATGCCCATTTAAACAAGAAGTAGGTTACAAACGGACATTTTATAATTTAATATGATTAATACTGCTATAAAACTATTGTTTTTAACAAAAAAAACTATTGTTTTTAACAAAAAAAAAAAGAAAAAAGGGAAAAGGAAATACTTTGTACTTAAAAAAATCATACCTGTAATGTCGCCGAGCAACTAATGCAGATGCCACTCTCCCTTCCCTTTCTCCCACACCACAATTGCCCAGGAAATTGTTGCTATCCATGATTGCAAGTTCATGTAAAAAGAGTTCAAGTGTACTTTCATCCCAACCATCCTCTGGACACTTGCCCTTAAGAAAAGAAAAAAGAAAACAAAAAAAGTCTTATGACTATATTTAAAAAACCATCATTCCCCAGAACCCTACTTCAGTGAACTTTAAAACTTTTCCATGCACATTTTACCATGCTCCTTGTTTTCTAAAATTCAGACATAAATTCAGCACTCTGAAGAAACTCTGAATAGGCAAAATGTTTGTGTTACACTATATTACAATTATCCACACGATGCTGTGAGAAGTGATGATAAATACAATGAGATTACTCAGGTTTAAAGTTGCAGTTAAAAGTAACTGAAAACGAATAAACCTTATCTTCAACTAGGATTTTTCACACCAGGGTGTTAGAACTAGGGTTGTCAAACTTTAGTGACATTAAAATTCAGGATGCTGGCTAGAACGAGACCTGTGAAGTTCCTCAGCAACACCTGCTTCGAGTTAGTATATCGTAGTTTATAAATATCATGTGTTCCCCAGGAGTAGTGAAAGATGGAAGACACGAACTTTGCCCTATCCGCAAACGAAAAAGTAAATCATGCCGGCCTTCCCCTCGCTTCCCCAACCCGAAGTTAGGGGAAAAAAAAAAAAGGGCTCGACGTTCCGAACTCCCCACATCCCCTAATAACACTCTCTGGGGTTTTGCCAGCATTGGCGAGGCTGAGAAGGAGCTGAGCGGCGCAAGCCGGCATATGGCATGCCCAGTTACGAAAGACTCTGGGGACAGGGCTCAACCAGCAAACACGAGCAGGTGATGCAGGTCCTGGAACTAACAGGGGCGCTGGGCGGAGCCGGAGCCTGGGGGGCGCGGCAGCTGGGGAGGGACCCGAAAGCTCGGTACCTTCTCCAGAAGCAGCCGTATGAGGTGCTCGTGCGAGCGGCGGGCCTCACAGCCCTGCCGCACGTAAGCCGGCGACACCAGCCGCTCGCCCGCCGCGAAGCTCTCGCGGTTCATGTCCACAGTGGCGACTACTGCCGGAGAACAACACACGCCGGACACACTCCGAAACCAGGAGTCGACTCGCCGCCTGGACGGTACGGGAAGGCCTTGGGACAAACATCTACGACTCGCTCTCGCACATGCGCAAACCGCTCCAAATAGCGTGCCAGGAGCGGAAGCATTTGAGCATGCGCAGAGGCGTCAGGACGTTTGGCGGGCTTCAGGCAGTACAGAAAACGAGCCCCGCCTCCCTGCATCTGATTGGTCCAGTTAAACACTAGTGTGCCTGAGACCGTCTTGAAGGAAGGACTTTTCTTCTGTGAGGAGGGCCTGAGGAGTCAGAGCGAAGTGCGTGGCGTCTCTGAAGAAAACATTTCCGAAGTTACTCTGTGTTCCACTCGTGTTGAATGATGAGCTCTGGGAGTCTGTGCTTCAGCCTTACTCAGGTCGTGTTTCTCAGATTCCTGAACCGTTTATCCTTACTCTCATACATCTCAACATTTACAGTTGCCTGGCAACCCCATTTTTTTTAAAATTTATTTTATTTATTTATTTATTTTTGGCTGTGTTGGGTCTTCGTTGCTGCGCCCGGGCCCCCTCTAGTTGCAGCGAGCGGGGGCCACCCTTCGTTGCGGTGCGCGGGCCTCTCATTGCGGTGGCCTCTCCTGTGGCGGAGCACGGGCTCCAGGCGCACGGGCTTCAGTAGTTGTGGCACGCGGGCTCAGTAGTTGTGGCTTGCGGGCTCTAGAGTGCAGGCTCCGTAGTCGTGATGCACGGGCCTAGTTGCTCCAAGGCATGTGGGATCCTCCCGGACCAGGGCTTGAACCCGTGTCCCCTGCACTGGCAGGCAGATTCCCAACCACTGCGCCACCAATGAAGCCCCCCCTCTCTTTTTTTTTGACCGCACCACCTGGCATGGGGGAATCTTAGTTCCTCAACCGGGATTGAACCAGTGCCCCCAGCAGGGGAAGCGTGGGGTACTAACCACTGGACTGCCAGGCAATTCCCTGGCGACCCCATTTGAAATAGTGGTGCCCCACTCCTTTTCTCCTTTGCATTCCAGAATTTTTGGTCATAGCACTTATCATTCACCTCCTGATATAACAGACATTTGTTTATACACACGCACACACACACACACCTATGAATGTAAACTCTCTGAAAGGCAGGGCCTTGGTGTTTGCTGCTATACTCCACGAACACCTAGAAAAGTGCCCAGAATATAGAAGGGGCTTAAAAAAAATTTTAATACTGAATTAATGAATTAGTTTCACTATTCAACAACCCAGCCCTAGGTGCCTGAGATACAGAAATGAAAAGGCAGATTCCCTGCCTTTGATTTCCTCCTAATCTTCCCTTTAGGTGAGCCTACAGTAATTCCTGAAATCACTCTTATCTACTGGTATGCTGGGGCCCACTTGCACTGGTTCATACTTGCTTGCAAGAGCTGATTGTTAAAAAAATGTTCAGTAATTTTGTGATTTTACAATTAAGCCAATTGTATTAAAAGCAAAAGTAGTAAATAGTCATCACTTCCTAATTATTTTACTACATTTTACTATTAGCTCTGCTCTTGAGATTATTTACATCTGTTGTACCTGAATAGTGGAAATAAGATATATTGGCATCCTACTGCCCATCTCTTTCCAACTCCCTTTTTTAGTGTTATCATGTTGGTAGCTTGAAACTGGCTGTGGTAGGAGTATTTACACCGTGGAAATCAGAAAACTCTACAAATCCGGCTCTTACCTTCCCCCCATACACCACTCCCCTAGGACTCAGTTGTTTAACATGTACCAACTCACCACTATTCCTACTGCATGTTCCCAGGGCATCCTGCCATTTTTCAGCCATAGTGCTTGTCAAATTCCATTTCAATTGTTAATGTTTTGCCTTCCTCAACTAGACTGTGAGCTCCTGGTTGACAAGGGCTATATTTGACATCTGTGTTCAAAGCACAGCTCGGAACACTATGTAATAGTCGTTCAACAGCTTCCCCTTGCCAACAGCCTCCAATCAGAGCACACCTGAACCCTTCCTCTTTTTCACCATAAAGCTTTTCCCTCTCCCCTGCCTGCCTCTGAGTCTGCCAAATGCAAGTGGTAGTAACTAGGTCTCCTGCACTACCAAGTTCTGAATAAATAGTCTCTGTTTGTTATTTGGATGGTCTACGTTACTTTCCACAGTTTTCCTGAAGACTCCACTGAGACACGGACTGCACTGTCCATCACCATGGACCCCAGCCTTCAGCCAGATGAGGTTCTCACAGAGACCGTAGTGCCTTGCGCCTTCTTGCTGTCAAGTCTGTGCCAACATGGTAAGTCAGTGCTGAATCTGAGCTCCACTATTTTTGTGTTGAGTTCCTCAGCTATTTATTCTAAGTGTGGTACCCAGGTTTTGTTATTGCTTCCGATTTTGTTTGACATCCTTGGTGGAATCAGACCATTCTTTTTCATGCTTTTTGGTTCTCTGTTGTACTTCTGTTTTGTATTGAGCTGTCTGAAAGTGTGGTCATAAGAAGAAGAATCATGGGGTAGAACACAGGCATAGGCCCTGTAAGCTTGTTGTCTGAGCCAGCCTCACAGACTGACGAGTTTGCTGTTCTTACCAGACCGGCATACATTTGGACAAACTTCGTTGTGAGTCACCAGTAAAACTGGATGAGGTTCTCCTTTCCTCTTGATTTTTTGTCCTGAGAGCTTGCCTTTGATCAAAAGGGAGTTCACTCTAATTTTCCACCTGCCAAGGGGCACAGATTGTTGGGTCTGTGTTCAGAGGGGTCTTGAAACATGAAGAGAACATGCCAGCTCTCCTGAGGTCATCAAACCAACCATTGCCAGCTCTCCTGAGGTCATCAAAGCTTAAAACCTCTCCTCCTCTGGGAAAAATGGCTGCTGCTTATGTGTATTTTTATTACAATCCTAATACTGGTGCCTAGTTCTCTAAATGGTGTAATGTCAGCAGTGGGTATTTGGGCCTTCAGTGGCCACTCTGGGGAACATTTGACTTGAATACATATTTTATTTGATAGGCACCTTAGAAAAGAAAGGGAATTAAGATTTCTCAGGCCCAATGGGCAGCTGTGTTTGATTAGTATGCAGAAGCCTCCAAAGGAAATTCTGGTTCGAAAAGTATTTCACTAAAAGATTCTGTAGCCAAAGCCAATGAGCAATTTAACAAACTATTTTTTTTAAGACTTTATCTTTTTTAAAAAATTATTTATGTATTTATTTTTGGCTGCATTGGGTCTTTGTTGCTGCGCGTGGGCTTTCTCTAGTTGCGGTGAGCGGGGGCTACTCTTCGTTGCGGTGCACAGGCTTCTCATTGCGGTGGCTTCTCTTGTTGCAGAGCATGGGCCCTAGGCGCGCGGGCTTCAGTAGTTGTGGTACATGGGCTCAGTAGTTGTAGCTCGCGGGCTCTAGAGCTCAGGCTCAGTAGTTGTGGCACACTGGCTTAGTTGCTCCGCGGCATGTGGGATCCTCCTGGACCAGGGCTCGAACACGTGTCCCCTGCACTGGCAGGCTATTCCTAACCACTGTGCCACCAGGGAAGTCCCAATTTAACAAACTTAAGCAACAATAAACTAGACTCCTTTCCTAGTAAATCCTCCTCATCCTGTTGCCTCCCTACATCCAGATGTCCCCCTTCTTCCTTGTCCTTGTGATCTCATCAACTCTTCCCTTCTCTTCCTCTTGTCCACACCCCCTCCCTACTCCCAGAAACTCTCCTAAGAGTACAAAATGCCAGTTGCCTCTAAGATCCACCCCTCCTATGAGCCAGATATATGGGCCACTGCATAATTTAAACTTTGGACCCAAGATGAATTAAGAGCTATAATTAAGCATCTCTGCTGCCATATAAGACCAGCAACTATTCATAGGAGCATTTTAAATTAGTTTGGGTGCATATGATTCAGGGTTACCTAACCTATATCAACTTGTACACATGTTGGTCAGAACCTCAGAACCTCAGCTAGATCTTGGATGGCAAAGCTGATTGGATTGACCCAGAAAGGCATCTACAGAATCTCTCTTTCTACAATACACCTGTCCAAAAAAACGGATCTAAAATATATATATATATTTGAAAAGCAAGACAAAGTCTCCTAAAAGTACCGTAGTATCCCCAAACATTTCCAATAAAAATTTATTGTATGAACCATACAAACAGAAAAATGATGAAAATATAGGAGATTTCCTTGATTTTCTAGTAGAAAATACCTTCTGACAACACTCAAGAGTTAATGAAGGTGCCAGTTGTAAAAGTAGTCCTTACATCTCATCTTGTCAATGGGGTTAAACCGGAAACTAGAAGCCTAATTCAAAAGTAGAAATTAGAACGGGAAGTAGCTCCTTTGCCTGAACTAAAACACCTGTCAGAACATTTTGAACAGCTCTAGATAAGCTCCAAAATAAACTAGAATCATGCAGACTCAGCAGCTAGGTGGCCCACTTCCCAAACAACTATTTTTGGCAAGGTAGATATTGTAAACAAAAAGGACACTGGAAAAAAAGAATGTCCCATCCTATAAAAGAAAAACCAAGATGAAGAAAATCCCTCAATTCTGATCTATGGGGGTGCTCTGAAAAAGGAAAACACTTTCAATATCCTGACTTACCCTTAAACACTCAACTTGAATAAATATAGATGGTCAACCTCATCAATTCCTGGTAGATAGGGATGCTACTCTTACTGCATTAAACACCATCTTTGCTCAACCTCTTCCTCAGAGTAACCATACACACAAGTGACAGTTCTTTCAAATAACCCACAGATATTTCCTATCTCCCAGCCCTTAGCTGTAACACTTGAGCCCTTGAATAAAAAACATTCCTTCCTGCTCTGTGATACCACCCTGCAAATTTAATAGGGAGAGACTTACTTTGCAAATGGAATTGTAATATTAAATACACAACAGAACGACTATTAAAGTTCCAGAGGACTCTTCTATTCATAATCAAGTTGTGTCTGTTCTAGATATACCTTTGCCTTCTCTATTATATTTGATGCATACCCCAGATAAAGCTCTTGACATCATACATGACATTCTATGACCTTAAAAGTCTCCTGACATAGAAAACTAATTAGAGCAGTAAATAGATCCCACCAAATATCCCCAATATCCCTTGAAGCCAGAAACAAAGGAAGGTTTCAAAGCTGTAGTTGAATGCCTTATATCCAAAGGTCTTCTTATATCCTTCACTAGCCCTTGTAACACTCAGTAAAGAAACCAAATGGATAAGGATATCAATTTCTTCAAGACCTCAGGACAATCAACAAAACTTATATCCCTCACTTCCCAGTGATACCTAACGCAAATACTATCTTGGCATCAATTCTACCTGAAGCTACTTGCTTTACTGTAGTGGACCTTTGCTTTGTCTTTTTTGATGTGCCTCTAGATCACATCTAGGACAGTCAATACCTTTTAGCCGTCACCTGAAGAAGATAACAGTATTCCTAGACAGTCATGCCCCAGAGGTTCACTGAAGCCCCCTCCTATTTTTCTCAGTTCCTCAAACAAGTCTTAACAGATCTAAATTTCCCGTGTTATTAAGTTCTGATACAATATGTAGATGACGCCTTACTTTATTCAAAGATTAAGAAAACTTGAAAAAGGATTCCATTTACTTGCTCTCAGTCTTAGAAGAAAAGGGACAAAGTTTCAACAGATAAACTGCAGTTTTTACAAAGCACAGTCCATTATTTAGGTCATGGGATATTTAAGGAGGGGAAAACGCTCTCTCTTGATAGACAAACAACTATTCAAACTTACCTTAGACCTCTCACAAAATAACAGTCTGACAGGATTTCTAGGTTTAACTGGATATTGCAGACAAATTTTTATAAGATTGCAATGCCTCTTTACAAGTTGACTAAGTTCTCAGTAAGAGACCTTTTCTGGAAACCCAGATATGGAACAGGCCTTCTGTAATATGAAGAAAGTTCTTCAGTAGATTCATTCACGGGCATTCCTAACTACAAAATTCCTTTTTGTCTATATGTGCATAAGTGAACTGGACAAGCCCTTGGGATTTTAATTCAACTTCATGGGAACCATCAAAAACCTATTGCCAGACCCTTGACCTGGTTGCAAAGATTTATTGCCCACGTCTTATAGTAATAGCTGCTGCTAAAAATAAATAAATAAATAATTGTTGAGGTTTCTGCTGAGCTAGTTCTAGGCTCCTTGCTTGACGTCACGGTTCCTCATACAGGACAGACATTACTACTGGCTAAGAACATGCAACACTTTTCAGCCAGCTGATTAACCTCCTATGACATTGTTAACTCTTGTAGTCTCGCATTGCTAAGTATTCACCACTCCAACACTGAATTTGCCACTTTGCCAGAGGAATGTGAACCTCACAGTTGTCTTACCTTTGCTAGGGAATGTTGTGTACGCATTCAAATGTATTAGAGAATGCCACTGAGAACCACAAACTAATATTATTTGTTGATGGCTCATACCTCAAAACTGAAACTGGAGGTTATCAAGCAGGATATACTATCACTAATTTAAGCTCTCCTTTGGAATGCAGTCCTCTGCCCAAGGTAAAAATCAGCCCAGATGCCAGAACTTATTGCACTTAATAGAGCTAGTCAGTTAACCAAAGACCAGAGAGTAAGCATGTATAGAAAGATAGAATGTATGCTTTTGGAATAGTACATGATTTGGAAAACAATACTGGAAATCTCATTTAAAAAATGGATGAGTGGGCTTCCCTGGTGGCACAGTGGTTGGGAGTCCGCCTGCCAATGCAGGGGACACGGGTTCGTGCCCCGGTCCGGGAAGATCCCACGTGCCGCGGAGCGGCTGGGCCCGTGAGCCATGGCCACTGAGCCTGCGCGTCCGGAGCCTGTGCTCCGCGACGGGAGAGGCCACGACAGTGAGAGGCCCGCGTATTACGCCGCAAAAAAAAAAAAAAAAAAAAAGGATGAGTTAGGAAACTTTAGGTGCATTCCTACATCTTAGAGAGGTGGCTGTTATGAAAATGGAGGCTCATGCAGAAAGGGATAATATGGTAAAGAAAATGCTCTAGCAGATCATTGTGCCAAATAAGCAGCCGTAACCAATGTTATGATCCTATCTAAACCTCAAAGCATCAATCTATGGAGGTATTCAAAGAGGCCATTATAAATATCAGTGTTTAACCCCTGATTTTGAAAGGTAAAAATGGAAAAGCTCTGGTTGTACCTTTCACTGAGATAGTCTCTGGAACTCCCAAGATGGCTGCTTGGTGGCATCAGATGACTTCAAATGGAAATTAGCTAAATTTCTCCATGAAACTACTCATCATGATAGAGACAAATCGGTCGCTCTCTTAAATCAGGACTGATCAGGAAACTCTAAAAGGTTAGCTGAGGTTATTTTCAGGTCATGGGCCACCAATCAACAACGTAATCCTGAAAAAAACCCATAAAGGTGGGACATAGCCTGGAACCAAAGCCTCAATCGCCTTTTGAACACCTTCAATTTACTGTTTTGTCTATTTTAAAATAGTTTTTAGTGATTGTATGTCTACTTTCAGGATGAGCTGCAGCATTTCCTTGCCAAAAAGCTATAGGCTTCACAGCTACTAAAAATCTGCTCGATTTTTATTTTTAACCTGGGGCATACCAATTTGTACGTAAGGTGACCAAGCACACACTTTATGGTAATCATTATAAAAGAATTCTGTAATGCATTACCCCTTACTCAAAAACTACATTGTCCTTACCACCCACAATGTTCTGGAAATGTTGAAAGAACCGATAGCATCCTTAAGTTTAAATTAACAAAACTTTCAGAAATGTGTGCCATCACTTGGCCAAAGGTAATCCCACTGCCACTAGCCTTTATGGCCATATGGTCCATCCCCTTGGGGACACATCACACATCACATCAGTTATTCCCCTATGAATTGGCAACTGGAAGGCCCAAGCATTTAGGGATTTCACCTCTAATAATAGTCTCTGTACTGCTGCACACAGACATGAGAAAATATTGCAGGGACTCATGTACTATACCCCGTCCTATCACCAAGATCATTTTGCCATTATTCCCACAACATCTTCCTAAACAGCCTCTTTGTCATCTTCGGCCAGGAGATTTCAGATATTGGAAGAGATATAAGAGACAAACTGTTCTTGAACCTCATTGGTAAGGACCTTATCAGGAACTGCTAACAACAAGTACAACAGTGTTACTCCAGAGAGTCAATCATGGGATTCAAGTTTCACAACTAAAGAATCAATTCAGAATTCCATGCAATTAGAAGATTACTCCAATAAGGCAGCTCAAAGTGAAGATTCTCAGGGATCTTCTAGAAGAAGCCAATCTTTGGAAGTTGACAGCTGACTCAAGACCTT
Source organism: Stenella coeruleoalba (assembly GCF_951394435.1). NCBI lineage: Eukaryota > Metazoa > Chordata > Mammalia > Artiodactyla > Delphinidae > Stenella > Stenella coeruleoalba. Next base: position 51,343,684 of record NC_137149.1, read on the forward strand.
CAGAAAAAGCAGATGACCTCAAATAGTAGATAGCTTCCTCCCAAGATATTGAACCAAGATCCCTGCCCTATTCCTGTTTTGGTTTTTATCTGCTTGCTTATTCTCTACCTGGGAGAATTACTGATTCATTGCTCAGGCAGGGTCCCCAGTGGTGAGAATCATACAAAGAGAAAAGACTATAAGAAACTTGTTGCTAACTAAAGCAGAATTTTTCAATGATACCATTTCTGCTCTAGATGGAATACAAATTAGTTGCAATTCATTGGCATGAGTAGTAATGGACAAATGCATTTTTCTAGGTTTCTTATTGGCCAGTCATGGTGGCATCTGTGCCATTGCTAAAATTCTTGCTGTACTTAGATCAATAAAAAATCCAAGATAGAAAAGGCTATACATTGTTTTAAGGAAAAAGCTAATTAGCTGTCTTAAGTTGATACTCATGGCCTGTAGGATTTGCTGTCTTGGCCTGAGTTGGATCTATTGGGTTCCTGGTTCTAAAACATCTTAAAAGAACTTTTACTTGTTTTTGTTTTTGTCATAATGGTCATGATGCTGGTCTTTGCATTCTATGTAGAGTCTTAAATTCTTCTGTACACTCGCTCTTTCATCAGATTATTATCATAATAATAAAACAACAAAAAGTTTAAGAAGATCTCACAATAAAATTGACCATGAAGGCAACTGAGCAATCCCTAGGAGGTGAAGATCTGGATCTCTAGCCTTCCCTACATTGGCCAACCTCTTTCAAGTGAGAAAATGACCCAAAAGGGCAGGGTCTGAGGAGCTGACTATACAAAGGAACACTAGCCAGACCATATATGATGATAGAACTCTGACCCAAAACCTTGCAGCAACCAGCCCAGGAAGGCAAACCACAGTCTCTGCAGCAATCATCCTAGAATAGTCAGGACTTGGCCAAGCACCAAAAGCATCCCTTTAATTTGCCTCCACTTCCAAAGCAGGACCGATTCGAAAAAGCTATTCTTCACACCAGTCACATCAGATACCTCATTTCTAGTTAACCCATCTCTAGCTTCCTCATGCCAACAGCCTACAATTGGAGCATACCTGACGCCTTCTCTTTTTTTTCCATTATAACGCTTTCCCACTGCCCTGCCTGCCTCAATTGCAATTGAGAAGGGCACTTCAGCTCCACGATATTTTTCTCCAAAACTAATAACCCCATTATAACCATTGGAAAATATCAGACAAACCCTAATTGAGGAACATTCTAGGAAATACCTGACCAGTACTCCTCGAAACTGTCCTCATCATGGAAAAAAATAAAATCTGAGAAATTTTCATAGACCGAAGGAAACTAGGGAAGGCATGGTGACTGAATGCAGTGTGGTTTCCTGGATTGAATCCTGGAACAGAAAGAGGACACTGGTGAGAAAACCAGAAAAATCCAAATAACAGTCTGAAGTGTGGTCAACAGTATGTGTCAATATTGGTTTCTTTGTTTTGACAAATGTATTATGGTAATATTAGACATTAACATTAGGAGAAGCTAGGTGAAGGATATACGGGAAACTTTATCCATCTCCGTACCTCTAAAATTGTTCCAAAATTTAAAAATTTATTTTTTTAAAAAATGGACACATTTTCAGGCAAAAACAGAGAGTTTTCAACAAAACACCACTCAAGGAAATGCTAAAGAGTGTCCTCAAGGCGAAAAGAAAAAGTTCCAGATGAGATAGCAAAGATGCAAGAAGGGATAAGGAACAATGAAAATATATGGATGTAAATATATGGGTGAATCTAGGCTAGTATTGTCTACATAAAAAACTACAGTAATGTGGTGAGGGATTTAACTATATATAGAATTAAAGTACATGGTTGGCATTTAAGTAGGGAGGAGATAAATAGAGTAAATACAGTTAAAGTGTTCTGAGGGTTTCGTAGTCATAGAGTGGCCCATGAACTTACTAGAAAGCAGAATCTTGGGCCTCTCCCCAGACTTACTAAATCATAATTTTCATTTTAACAAGCTCCCCTGTGATTCACATGCACATTAAAGTTTGGGAAATACTGTTCCAAAGGTGCTTGTATTGTCTCAAAAAGAGAGTAAAGCTACCATTTGATATTACATTTTTGCAAATCTAGAATTTATTTTATAATCTCTGGGGTAAGCAATGAAGGAATAGTTTTAAAAAGTGTGTAATTTCCGATCTAACACGGGGGAAAAGTGGGATAACAAAAAATAATCAGTTCAAAATAAGGCAGAAAAGAGTGAAAAAGAAACAGAACAGGTAGCACACATAGAAACCATATTAAATATAAGTGAAGCAAATTATCAGACAATTTTTTTAAACAGTTATATGCTTTGTACTGAGAACACATCTAAAACAAAAGACTATACAAAGATTGAAAATGGAAAGTAAAAGAATGGGAAGAAATATAACATGCAAATACTAACAAAAAGAAAGCTGACATAGATTTTTAATATTAGATGAAGTAGACTTTAAGGTAAATGGCATTACTAAACATAAAGAGGAATACTTCATAATGATAAAAGACTCAGTTCACCAGGAAAATATAATAATTCTAAATTTGTACACACCAAATAATATAATTTCAAAATACATAGGTCAAAACTGATAAAAGGAGAAATAGATAAATCTATAGTCATTTTGAGATATTACAGAGCACCTTTTAGGAACTAATAAGTCATATTAACACAAAAAATTAGTAAAGATTAAGAAACACTATATTTAGTAAACTTGACCTAATGGACATTCATAGAGCCCTGTACCCAACAACTGCAGAGCCATACATTCTTTTCAAGGTCACGTGGAACATTTACCAGAATTGACTACATCCTGGGTCATAGAACAAGTCACAACAGATTTCAAAGCAGTAAAAGCCATGCAGAGTACCTCATCTGACACAATGCAACTAAGCTAAGAATCAATAATAAAAACAAGGTTATAATAGAAATTAGAAAGTATTTTGAACTGAATGATAATAAAACTACATATCAAGGCTTATGGGAAGAAGCTAAAACCATGCTTGGGAGAAACATATGACTTTAAAAGCAAAAGAGGGGACTTCCCTGGTGGTCCAGTGGTTAAGACTCTGTTCTCCCAATGCAGGGGGCCCAGGTTCGATCCCTGGTCAAGGAACTAGATTCCGCGTGTGGCAATGAAAATCCCGCATGCCACACTAAAGATCCCGTATGCCGCAACTAAGACCCGGCACAGCCAAAATAAATAAATAAATATATATATATTTTAAAGCAAAAGGGAGGGGGCATGGAAGGAAAAAAGCATATAGTAGAAAGGAAAAAAAAAAAGCTAAACCTTTCTTAGTTTTTATCTCAAGAATTAGTAAAACAGTAGAAAATAAACTTGAAGAAAATAGAAGGAAAGAAATAATAACAGTAAGACTGGAAATTAAGGAAATAGAAAACAAAGAGAGGATTAGCAAAAGCAATAGTGGTTTCTATGAAAAAACTAAGGATGAGGTGGGAAGCAGGGTCCAGGTCCAAAGACCAGGGAAACTACAAGAATGAAGTGTGAGGGGTCACAGGGGAAGGTAGATACACAGCAAGTGGCCAGGGAGGGAGAGAAGGAGCCAGATTTCAACTGGGATTTTGGGGTGAAGTGCTGTACATTCTAGAGGAAACCCCCATCCTCCATCTCCCTATGAAACACTTAGTAAAATAGTCTTTTCTTGTTAATCCATTATGGGATTGGATCTATTCTGGGGATGTCTTGAAGCACTAAATCCTGCTCTTAGCGTGGGTGAAGAGTGAAATAAAGGCAGTTCAAAAGCACCTGGTCCCTAGCTCTAATAAGAGCTAACACTGAGCCCATGTGCCAGGTGCTGCTCTGAGGACTTCACCTGCAGTAGCTCATCCAATCTTCCCAGTGGCCCTATGAGGCAGGTATTATTATCCTCACCCCATTTTATAACTGAAAAAGCTAAGACTCAAAGAATCCAGGTGAGATTGCACCAGTAGTCAAGGGAAATAGGATTCTGACCGTGCTGTCTGGCTCTGGAGACTGTGCTCTTAACAAACCGTCCCCACCCAGTGTCAGAGCCAAGAGCCACTGCATGGTCCATGCTTTAGATAGGTAAATATGCAGCCTCAAAGATCTATCCAATGGGATGTGGATGGAGTAACAAAAATATTGCCAGAAGGGGAGAGAGGACAGGTTGCCAAAAGCATATGACTAAGTCTTAAAGCCATTAAACCTTATGGGCAGAAAAGACCCCACCGTATTGGTATCAGGAGTCCTTGATGCTGAGCCCTGATAGCATCTGAAGACCCAGAAGGCACCATAGACTCTTCCACTCCACCACCACTCACAGTTCATCTATCAACAATCTTTTCATGCTTCACCGCAGCCCTTTCTCTCCATCTTCCTTCTGCCACCTATGCCAGGCATCTCATTAACCTTAGACAACTGCAAATACAATCCAGAGTCCTTACCTTGACCTGTAAGGCCCCACAAAGTCTAGTCCCCACTAACATCAAGTGATATCTTTCCTCTCTAGCCTGTGGGCTTCCACCCCACTGACCTCCTTGCAGACCCTGGAACACACCAAATTTTTCCTTTACAACCTCAGGACCTACCCACATACTGTGCCTGCTGCCTTAAATGATCTTCCCCTCTTCCATTTGTATGGCTAGCTCCTACTTTTCCTTCAGTGTAAATGTCACCTCTTCTGAGAAACCTTCCCGGATCACCATATCTAAGTAAGAACCTAGTTTGAAGTAAATTCTCTATATATTCACTTAAAATTCTTTAATGAGTTGATTGCTTGGGTAATGTCTGGAATGGAAGCTCCTGGAAGACAGAACCATGACTATCTATTCACCTACTCCTCCAGCACTTAGCATGGTGTCTGACACGTAGTAAGCATTCACAAACATTTTTGAATGAATAAATGATAAAAATGGGTCCCAAAGATTGCTTATCATTTGGTGGTTGCTGAATGAACCCAGATATGAAGAGAGGGGAGAGAGCAGGGACCAGAGATGAGCAGGTGACACCTCATGTGATGAGGGTATTTCCAATTAAGGAGATACTTTCCAAAGGCAAATGCAAATAGGCAAATAATGACCACATCACTTTGTCATTCCACTCACATGTGTTCTAAAAATGTTTAGGGTGGGGGAAATGACAAGTCTCACGAAGCATGGCAGGATCTGGTGGTTGTCAACCTCATTAACGAGACCTCTTAAGCAATTTGAAGCAAAATAACTTCCACACCAATGTCAAGCTTCATAGAGCAGTTGGAAGGAGGAAGTGAGGGAGTAGTAGAATCAGTAACTAGGTTGCTCAGAAAAGTCTCCTGTGATTAGAAAAAGAAAAAAAATGTAGTAATTACATTTTGCTAAGACTCAGAATTCAGAGATCCTGGTCTCACCTTCATCTCTATTTCAGATGGAGAAAGATGAAATAAAAGTAGATGTGGATGTAGCAGAAGGTAATTGAAGACCTTCTCTGGGATGAGTAAAGCAATTCTCTCTCCAGAGGGAGGAGGGATGGGTAGAGAAAGCTTCTTCCAAGCAATAAAACTGTGCCATGGTTACAGTTCCTGCAAAAGCAGGAGCCAAGAGGAAAGCTGTGGGAGACTCGTCAGGAGTCTGTGAACTGGCCCAGAGCCTGGGGCTCGCTGAGACTTGAAAGAGAGTAAGGAGAGTTTCAGAGGCCCTTGACTTAGAGTGATGGCGGGTGGGGGAGCAGTGATAAAGGGAAGTGAGTGGCTGGTGGTCAAGTAATGGTGAGGAAGTGGCCTCTGGAATCAGGCAGATGGAGTTCAGAGTCTGGTTCCTCCTTTTCCTCCAGCATTAATTTGTGCAAATTACCCAATCTCTGTAGACCCCAGCTCCCTCCTCTGTGAAAGGAATCTAATAATAGTGAGGGGAAGGCAATGACAGATGTAAAGGGTTCAGCCCAGCGCTGGCACCAAGGGAGCACTCAGCAAATGGGAGACCCTGATCTCTGCTGTTGCAGCTAGTAGTGGCCATGGTAGTGAGGCAGTCACTTGACCCTGGGTGTGGAGAGTACAGCTTCTTTCTCATGGGCCTTACCGGAAGCTGGACAATTACAAAATACATTCTCCAGACTCCCAACTAGCACTCTAGAAACAAACTAAGTTTAGCCAATTAGCTGTACTTGTGTGAGACTTAGAAGATGGAGGGCATTTCCTGCTTTTTTTGACTGTTTCTTGTCACTGGCAAGCAAGGCAGTAGACACATGAAATTTCTGGCATTTCAGAATCCATTCTTTAGAATGGAATCCATTCTTTAGCCTCCTGGGTGTCCAGAGGCAGTGTGACCTTGATACTAGGAACACAGTCTCAGCTCTGGGTTCTTGACATCAGTAGCCATAGCAATGGCCCCAGAGGTGGTATCTTCCCTGGCAGGTCAGTTCCGCAGTATTCTGGAACGCATTTCTAGAGGCCCAGTCTAGGGCCCACACCCCTAGAACTCCCGATGATTTTGTAAACACCTTATTCTCTATATTAAGTCCCTTCACAGTTAAAATATCTAGAGGCATGTCTGCTTCCTGCACTCAATCCTGACTAGTACACTAGGTGTTTGCATTTCTTTCTTTCACAATCTCAATTGTTATCACATTTTTCATGAGTGAAAAAAAAGTGTCTTTAAAGCATCATCCACTTTACCTGGTAATATTATTTTCCCTGAGTTAGTCGCACCTACAGGAAGATTGACCAATTACCCCATCCCTATGTAACTAAGCCTGAGGCATTGTCATACCCTGGTGACAGCTGCCCAGATTGCTACCGTGATGCTGGAGAGGGAGTAATCAGAGTCAGAAAATCAGAGTACAGCAGACTTCACATTCCCAAACCAAGAAAGGGGAGCCCGATCCATACTGATGTGCTCATGGAATATTGAAAATGGAGACGCTGACAGAGGAGAATTTCTCCAGTATTGCCCAAGAGAGATGGAGCACTGATGACTCAATATGTGTCTTTCCGTCAGCTTGACAGATTTAGCTTTTTCACTGAGAATGACTCACCATCCCTCAATGGTGACTGTATTAGTTAAAAATAGCCACTCCCTTTGCAATGGACTCAAATCATTTTCAGAAGAAGGCAGGAAATAAACACACTCTGCAACCCTTTCATCTTAACTAGGTTTCCCTATTGATGAAAGATCACGCTGCCCATCTGACACCTGTGCTGGTGTGGTTGTAACTTCTCTATCTCCCTCAACACTAATGAGTTAGCATTCTAGAGTTTTCTTCAGCTTTTTGTGAGTCTGTAATCATTTTATCAATGATTCAGTTTTACAGAGCCTGAAAACTGTTCTACAGAGAAGTGAGAATAGTTTGTGAACCTATAAATCTGAGTCAAAATCTGAGCTCGTCTCTATGAGAAGCCCATTAACCCTGAAACCTTCTTCTACCCCCCAAAGCCCGACTTGCATTCTCAAGTGGACAAACATACACTTTTTGTTCAATTCTTAATTATCTGCATGTGGCATATTCAACACCATTTATTTTCATTCCCTTAGGAGACTAACTGAAAAGGCCAGGCTCTTGAGTTCAAGAGATATGGGTTCAAATCCTGGTCTTTGGCTTCCTGGCTCTGTGATCTTGGACAGGTTACTTTAGTTCTCTGCATTTCATTTTCCTAATTTGTAAAAGGAAGCAATAAGAATACCTACTTTTAACGCAGATGGCCAACAGGCACCTGAAAAGATGTTCAACATCACTGATCATCAGGGAAATGCATATCAGAACCACCATGAGATATCACCTCACACCTATCAGAATGGCTATGGTCCAAAAGAATACAAATAACAAATGTTGGCAAGGATGTGGAGAAAAGGGAACCCTCTTAACTGTTGGTGGGAATGTAAATTGGTGCAGCCACTGTGGAAAAAAGTATGGAGATTTCTCAAAAAAACTAAAAATAGAACTACCATATGACCCAGCATTTCCACTCCTGGATATATATCTAAAAAAAAACAAAAACACTAATTCGAAAAGATACATGTGCCCCAATGTACATAGCAGCATTATTTACAATTGCCAAGATATGGAAGCAACCTAAGTGTCCATCAACAGATGAATGGATAAGGAAAATGTGGTGTGTGTGTGTGTGTGTGTGTGTGTGTGTGTGTGTATATGTATACACACACATACACACACACACACAATGGGATACTACTCAGCCATAAAAAGGAATGAAATTTTGCCATTTGCAGCAACATGAATGGACTTGAAATTGAAATTATTTGCTGGATGTCACAGGAATGCAAAGATGAGCAAGCCACAATCAAAACCCTTTAGAAATATCTGATCTAGTAAGGGAGGATGCAACCTGCATGTAGGTAACATAAGAGTCTGAATGAGATGCGCCATATAACTCAAGATCCCATCCAATTTAGACAACAAGCTTAAGTAGGACGTATCATCTGAAAGTGGAACAGGTCTCTGTCCAAAGATAGGTAGAAAGAGTGTTCCAGGAGGAGGGCAGTAAAAGAGTAATAGTGTGGAGATAAAAATAAGCCTGATAGGCCTTTCAGTGGGTAAGGGAGTGGACCTTAAAGGCCAACTTGAACTTGAATAGTCAGATTGCAAAAGCAGCCACAAATGCTTCCCCCTTCAGCATCCACAACTTAGGTAATTCTTTCCCACACTGACACTGAACTTGATCATGCAGCTTGCTTTGACCAGTGGGATGGATGGTAGCAAATGTGATTCAGGTAGAGTCATGAAGAGAGCTTGCACATGTGGGCTGACCCATGCTGCACATGGAAACTTTCTGCTGCCACATGAACAAGCCTGCTTTAGTCATTTGGATGGTGATGAGAAACATGTGGTCCAGTTCTCTCCGTTGCACAAGTCAACAGTCAGCACTGGCAGGGGAACAGCAACCTAGCTCCCCGCAGCTGGCCATAGATCCAAGAGCGAGCCCAGTCAACACCAGCAAGGGAATCACCCAGCTGGGCCCAAGCCAAAGAACTGTGAGCACAGTAATGGTTGTTGTCTTAAGCCACTGCATTTGGCGTGGTTTGTTAAACAGCAAAAGCCTGCTGATAATGGGAGCCATTCAAAGGTGGAGGCAGGTGAGCAAATATGACATGCTATCCAGATAGACATATAGTTAGGAAATTGTAGGCACATCGTAAATATTAGATTAAGCAACATAATTAGTAATGTAAATTTGCTTCACAATAAAAAAGTTGATGAGTGATTTTTGAGTGTGGAAGATAGTAATTCATGATACTCCACACTCTTGCTACTTAAGGTGTTGTCTGTGGACCAGAGGCAGCAGCATTACCTGGAGCTTATTGGAAATACAGAATTTCCTGTGGAGCTAGGCTCCCCACCAAACCTGTTGAATCAGATATGAATTTCAACATCACCCATATGGTGATTCTTTGTCACTATTAAAGTTTGAGAACCACTAGCCTATCCTAAAAATGCAAACTGAAGCCACATTGAGCACTCACCTAGTCTTTCCTATTCTGAAGGTATACTAAAACATCTAAAGATATTTTTATTTCTTTAGATGCTTTAGTATACTTTCCTGGCTGCCTGCTTCCTACTGTAGCTTTAGTTAAAAACAAAACACACACACACAAAACCCCACCTTTATCCTTTGAAGTTGTATCATCAAAAAGCCGTGTGTGGGGGGGCTTCCCTGGTGGCGCAGTGGTTGAGAGTCTGCTTGACGATGCAGGGGACACGGGTTCGTGCCCCGGTCCGGGAGGATCCCACATGCCGCGGAGTGGCTGGGCGCATGAGCCATGGCCGCTGAGCCTGTGCGTCCGGAGCCTGTGCCCCACAACGGGAGAGACCGCAGCGGTGAGAAGCCCAAGTACCGCAAAAAAAAAAAAAAAAAAAGCAGCTGTGTGTGTGTGTGTGTGTGTGTGTGTGTGTGTGTGTGTGTGTGTGTTCTTGGGAACTTTGAGTAGGGCCCAACAAATAAAATTGCATTCCCTATCCAGATTTTGAACCAATTAAGAAATAAGACAAAGGATAAGGCAGATAGGGACCAAAATATCCTCTTTATCACTGATAAAGTCCAGGTTAGAGACACTGCCAAATGGGCTTCCCCTACAGCATCCAGAATTAACCAGACTTAACCATAAGGCACGCTGGCCCAGGGCAGGCTCCCCAAAGAGAAGGAAAGGAAGTCCTGGCTGCGGGAAGGTGGGGGAGTGAGTAAGGGGCTGGAGAGAACCAGGAGAGTTAGCTCCACATGAAAGAAACACTGGGAATGGAGATAGGTATGTGTGTGGAGGTGGTGAGAGAGATGTGTTCTATAAAATGTGGTCATCATAAATGCCTAGAAGTTTCTTAAGAGCTGAATTCTTTAGAAATGATCTTTAATGATGATTGATTGATGGTGCCAAAACTGAGGTGAAAGAAAAGCAATGTGGATTTGGGGAGAACAGGAATTTATTTATGAAGATTGATATTTGACCCAGGAGTGGAGAGAACCATCAATGACTTCTATGTTACCCCATGACATTGAGTTGCCCTAAGACACTATTATTACTATTAATAATGATCATGATAACAATGGTTAAGCTTTTTGAGCTCTTACTGTGTGCCAAGTACTGAACTATAAGAACAATATTTTATTTAAGCCTCATGACAAGCCAATGAGGTTGGTATTTTTATTACCAGTGTTCTCATTTTATGGATGAGGAAATCAATACTTAGAAAGGTTAGTAACTCACCCAAGGTCATACAACTAGTCAGTGGTAGAGTGAGGATTCAAACCCAGGTCACCAGTTTTATGGTCATCTATATCTATTATTTTCTTTTTATTATTAAAAAGAAATTAAATTTTTATTATTTCTATTCAAGTGTAATACATTTGTGGCATAGTCCCCCCAAATTAGAAAATACAGATTTTAAAAAAGAGAAGAAATTAAGAATCACCTATAATTTTCCAGAGAAGGATAACCACTATTAAAATTGTTGTATATACCCATCCTGTCTCTCTTCTGTGCACATATTTGCTATTTTTGTTGATGTTTTACAAAAGAGGAAATATGTAGGTTTCATTCCCTGCTTTTCATACTTAACAATGCATTATAAACATTTTCCATGTAGTTCTAAGTCATGTTTTCTTCTACAATACTGTTTTGAACATCGCATTTTATTCTGTTGTCTGAATCCATCATAATGTATTATATTTAACCAATCTCCTATTATAGCTTATTTAGGTTGTTAAAATATTTTCACTATTGTAAACAACCCTGTGATGAACATTTTCGTGGCATCATCTTTGCATGCATACTTTTTTTAGTCACTAGTTTTGTTTATCCCAAAGACATTTCTTCTCCCAGTTTTTCCTCCTAAGGAAACCTCCATTTTTAGAAGTTAGAAGAGAGATGTCCTTTGATCTAGACAAACTTTCCTCAGCCCCTGTTGCAGTTGAGTGTGGCCATGTGACTGAGTTCTAGCCAATGGGATGTAAGTGAAAGTGATCAGACTGTTTCCTAGTCAAATCTCGAAGAAGTAGCTGTGCTTCTCCCATTCTCTCTGTACCCATCTCTAGAGAGGTGCAACTGCAACTATGCACAGCCCTAGAGAGTGGCTGTATTATTTAGGGCGCTCCAGAGAAACAGAACTAATAGGATATAGAGAGAAAGAGATTTATTATCAGGAATTGGCTCACATGATTATGGGAGCTAAAAATCCTGAGATCTGCAGATGGCAAACTGGAGATCCAGGGGAACCAGTAGTACAGTTCTAGTCCAAGTGCAAAGGCCTAAGAACCAGGAGAGCCAATGGTGTAAATTTCAGTCCACATCTGAGTCCAGAGACAGGAGAAAACCGATGTCCCGGCTCAAAGAGAGTCAGGCAGAGAGAAGGAATTCTTTCTTATTCAGCCTTTTATTTTGTTCAATCCTTCAACAGATTGGATAAGACCTGACCACACTGGCGAGGGCAATCTGCTTTGCTCAGTCTCCTGATTCAAATATAATCTCATCCAGAAACACCCTCACAGACACACCCAGAGATAATGTTTAACCAAATCACTAGGCATCCCATGACCCAGTCCAGTTGACACGTAAAATTAACCATCAAAGTGGCAAAGTCACAAGATGAAAAGAGTGTGGGTGACTTGATTGCCAATTGGAGGAGAAATACTTGCTATATAGAAGATCTTCCTTGAACTCTTCTTTGGATAAAAAATAAACTTTTATTATATTGGAGCCATTATACAAATATTTCTGCTGTGACATAATAGACATTGCTGAAAAACCACACATTCAGCAAAATTATACATTCAAAATAATGCTTTTAGGAATTAGGATTACAGTCAGACCACTAAAAATTTATGCAGTTTTATAACGAGAGCACTAACAAAAACAGTCATTGGTACCTTGGGAGACAACTTGGACAGTCCAGGCAGGAAGCTCGGCATGGTTGGAAGTTGCTCCAAGGCTATGAAAATGCTATTAAAAAATAATTGTGTGAAATTATAGGGCTAGAGAACAGATTAGCTATTGCTAGGGGTTAGAGATGGTGGTGGAAGAGGCTAGGCCTGGCTGTGAAGGAGTAGCACAAGAGAATCTTGGGTGATGGAACAGTCTGTAGCTTAGTTTCGGTAGTAGTTATGCTAATCTACACGTGTGATAAATTTGCTTAGATCTACACACACACACACACACACACACACACATGGTGTGGGTAAAACTGGTCAAATCTGAAGAAGCTCTAGATTGTACCAACCACCAGTATCAGTTTCCTGGCTTTGATATCGTACTGCAGATGTCCAAGATGTTACACTTGGGGAAGCTTGGTGCAGGTCATATGGAAGCTCCCTGTGCTTTTTTTTTTTTTTTCAGTTTCCTGCAAATCTACAATTATTTCAAAATCAAAAGTTTAAAAAAATTGGGTAGAAATGATGTCCATGGTTGTAGAAACAAAATGGATGGAAAAGGAAGCTCTGAACTGGGGGGTGGGAGGTGAGGAGGTGGCAGAATGGCCACTGCATCTGGGCCACTAGAGGAAGTGCAGTCTGCCCTGAGCAGCGCAGCGGGGAGGATACCTGTCTGGGAAGGAAGCCCAAGATATTGCACTTATTTTCATTTTCTTAACAAATACCTGAAAGAGTTCTTGCCTGTGTATCAGCTACGCTGAGGGCTTTTTCTGTTCCCATGAAAAGTTATAATTCTACTCTCACTGTTCAATCTCTTCTTCTTTCAAAGTATGTTAATGTTTTGGATTTGGTTTGCTTTCTATCTTTGTTCTAGATCTACCTAGCCATTTAGAAAGATATATACTTGATTGCAAGTGGGACATTTTCAACATATAAGCCATAAAATATTTAAGGGACAGGGAGTTTTCTGGGAAGCTTTGAATCATATGAACAGATCTACCCTTTGTGGAGACGTCCAGGTGTATTTCTGAGAACAGGCTTCTACAGACTGTTGATGTCCCAGTGTGTAAAGGAATACATGAGGCTCAACCAAAACATAGTTGGTGACTGTAAAAGCCCTCAACTCAGAGGTGTTAACCATCAGCGCATAGACATCACCAGAGGCATTTATTTGCTTAAAATGCAGGTTATCTGATTTCCCATTCCCAGAGTTTCTGAATCCTCCTGTCGAGGGATAAGGTCCAGGAATAGGCAATGTAACAAGCACCCCAGGCAGTATGGCTGCTGCCTGTCTGAGGATCTCTCTTTGAAAAACACAGACTTAAAACCTCAACAAGGAGGAGGCTGGCCCACTAGCTTTTAAGTATTTAGCTGAGTTCCTGCTGAAATAGTGCAATTTGGCTGAACAGTGAGCTGTGGAAGAGATGAGTAGAGGCAATGCTTCAAAGACATGCTGTGCAAACTGAAAAGCAAGTTAAAGCACCATGACATTGCTTCCAATAGCCTGGGATTGACAGCAGCTGACAGTTGTGCTGCTACCAGTGTCACCTCTGAATACAAAGAATATTGGGTATTTTGACTTATTTCAGCAGGGATAAAATGTTAGGGAGGAAAATATTCGCTTAACTAGTTTCCTTCTCTGAAGCGTCAGTGTAGAATAATAATGCCTTATATTCATGCATCAGCTTCCTAATCACCAACTTATTTGAAGCCATCACAACATTCCAAGTTCTTTATAGCTTAGAAACATTTCCTTCTTGGGATGTTAGGAGGTGTCCAGTTGAAGTAAAAGTGAATACAAACAGAGGCAGAATGCTGGTTAGCAGATGGTTAAGACATCAAGGAAAATTCTCTGCCCATGGGACACTGTGTTGCATTTGAATTTATAAAAATTATGAGACCTGTTTTTGCCAAACACTGTCTTGAACATTCACTGAAGAACACACTTACACTCTTAGAGACTCTGAGGTCTGTCTGGTTCATTTTTAGAATTTGCGTTTGCAATATTATTGGCATCTCAAGGACCAAGACCATAGTTCACTGATTTTGTATATTCTGCATTTCGTACAGTATCCAATATACAAAAGATATCAGATAATGGTGAAAGAATGAAATATCTCTTTTAAAATGCACTAGCCAAGGGGACTTCAGAATAGAGCAGAAGGAGTGGAGAGAAGCGGTATCTCCTGGCCCCCTCCTTCCTTTTGCTTTGAAATTCATAGTACCTAACCATTTGTTCAGATACAAAGAGTTAACCAAGCTACATGAGATGGTGGTGGAACTTCGGTAAACCAGAGGGAGCAGTGGAGAGTAAGAACCAACAAGTACCACCCCCCCAAAAGCTGGAGATCTTCAACAAATAAGAGTAAGTTCCAAGGCAGGCTGCCCAAATAATAGTGTTTTAATAAATGAAGCAGTAACTGAGTGAATCTCCACTTTTGCAAGTAAAGAAACTAAGGCTCAGAGAGGGAAAGGAACTTGCCCCAAAGGCACAGCCAATCAGTGACAGAGCTGCAATTTGAGGGTCTGCCTCTGCAGAAGCCCACACAGCTAACTGTTCACACCACCTCAGTCCCTCACTTCTGCTCTGAAGGGAGGACATGATTTTGTTTCATAAAAATGGAGTGTAAATGAATTATTCATATTCTGGTGCTTGTTTACCAGATCATCTATACCTCCCATATGAGGCTTGTTTCCTCAAACACCCAAGTCATGACTTCAAGGACACGCTGATTCCCTCAGAAATTATAGAGTCAGCCTCTACATTCACAATGGCAGCTTCACTTTCAAAAACAAATCATCACTAACATATTTTACCTCACAGTAAACAGCTTCTAGAGAATACCCCCAGAGAGATGATATGACCAACGATAAAAACAAAAACCCAATGACTGGGTGTTATTGACCAAATTAAGCCACCTACCTAGTTTCATGAACTTTTTATTTTCTAGTTATATTGAAAAAGTATAACTAATGTAAAGGAGGAAAAAAATAACTTTTTCCTCTATCCTCTTAGGTTAAGTAGCTGGGGCCCTACAAATTACACTGACAAAAGACAGATTAACAGGAGAAAAGATTTATTATTACTTATGCATTTGGAGGTCTTCACTTCACAGAAAAGTGAAGACCCAAAGACATGGATAGGCCTCAGATTTTATATATACCTTTTTAACAAAGAATGATAAATTGTGGAGACATGACAAGAAAAAAGAAAAAGGAGTTTGGGCTAAGGGTGGTAAACTGTGGGAAAGTGACTAGGAAATGTATGGGGAAAACTAATGAAAGATAAGGTTTATTTCAGAAAGGTTGGTTTGCAGACCTATCTCAGTGCTGACCTTCCATCTTCCTCATGACCATAAAATTCCCCTGAGAAAGGGGATTTATAGCAGACCTCACTTCTCAGAAGTGTCTGCTTTTATTCACATGAGATAAGCTCTGAGAAGGCTTCTTTCTCCATCTGTTGATTCTCATTTGCCTCCAGCTCAAAATAATCCTTATGCCAAAATGGCATATTTTGGGGTGGCATATTCTGATCTCCTTCGCTAACATTAACTGATGCCCCAGAGATGTGGTGAGGAATTGCTAGCAATTGTTATGATAATCACCCTGACCTCCTTATCTCTGTAGTTCAGAAATAAGGTCTCAAAGTAAATAAACAGGCGTGTTTGCATCTCAAAGAGGTATTCCCAAAGAGGAGAACACCTGAACTGATGGGCAGGAAAGACACCCAATCTCTCCACAGTTGCACCTCCAGAGATCCTTGTTACTTATGTCCACCAATCTTAAAACTCAGTTTGGGTGAGATCATAAACGTTCTCCTTCCCTTACTAGATTCAAGCTGCTTTCTCCGATAAGAACTGCATGGGTAGAGTAGAACTTCATTTGCTATTCATTCTCCAAAATTATGCTACCCTCTGTTGTGTAGATAATCAGGAATGTCTAAGGTATTATAGATTAGTTCAGATTAAAATTACTCTCTAGCCCAGGGGTTGGCAAATTACAGCTTGTGGACCAAATCTGGTTCAGCAGTCTGTTTTTGTAAATAAAGCTTTGGAATTTTGGAACCCATTATTATTCTAGCCATGCCCATTATTTATATACTGTCTTATATGCTACAATGGTAGAGTTGAGTAACTCTGACCTGAGATGGTATAGCCTGACAATCCTATGTGTTTTAGATTTGTAAGAGCTAGAGTTTTGGAGAGCAAAAACAGTTTTTAAGCCTTAAGAAGCTAAGAGTCTGGACAATTCAGAAAATAATTTATACATTAGAGCAAAAATGAGGAGGAATACATAAAGATGTAAGGTCAGTTTTTCAGTTGGAAAAGGGATGAAAGTAAAATCGGTGGACGGGACAAGGGAAAGAAAGCAAAGCAACTAGTATTTAGCAGCAGTTTCATCCTTGAAATGGATCTAGTACCCATTTCTGCCCTCAAGGCCAAGCCTCTGATGCTGACAGTTGTGGGGTAGTGATAGAAGCTACAGATAGGTTCATGTTGGTCTTCAAAATAGAAGGGTTCATACTTGATTTTCTCGTGGAGAAGCTCCTGGTATCTTCATGGCTTTGTAGTATTAAGTTCAAAATGAAAGCCAGGTGTATTTAGGCAAAAGGCCTAAGAAAAAACCCTAAATCTCCCACAGCACCGGAGAGCTATTACAGAGTATCTGAAAGTGTCCCATGCCCCTGAGAAAAGTCTGGAATTGCTAAGAGCAGATGGTGGTCATGGAACAGCCTCATAGTCAAGATTAAGAGGATGTAGAGTAACCCACATAGATCCGGAAAAGCATGCAGGATGAAGACATTTCAGAAGCGGATGTAGGAGCAAGTATACCAATGGCCAAAGACTACTAGGGTTTTCACATTTCAGCAGAAGCCAGCATAGACCTGAAAGAAATGTTTCCCCCAATTTCTCAATGATATACAAGCACTAAGCTTAGATTACAAAGCTCGGCCTGGACAGACGAGGCAACAGCTGAGCAATGTATTATCTTCTCTTCTCTCCCCAGTTTAAATCCTGAATTGATCAAGTTAAAACACCTAATACACCTAAAGGAACTATAAAAAGAAGAACAAACAAAACCCAAAATTAGTAGAAGGAAAGAAATTAATGAAGATCAGAGCAGAAATAAATAAAATAGAGATGTAAAAAAAAATAGAAAAGATCGATGAAACTAAGAGCTAGTTCTTTGAAAAGATAAACAGATTTGATAATCCTTTAGCCAGACTCATCAAGAAAAAAGGAGAGAGGGCCCAAATAAATAAAAATCCTAAAATGACTGGGTTTACTTAGGAGCAAAAGATTTAGTTTTCTGAGATTAGAAGACTCCAAGTTAATTTTAGTTCAATTATAGAAAAATAAAATTTCATTTTTGACACCTGAATTTATACTGTGAAATATACACCTGCTATGCCACTTTTAGGTAATATACCCATACTATCAGATACTGACCTAAGTTAGGTACCTTATTTTTTATAAGATTTGAATGTGCCATGTAGAAGTAACAAGCAATTATGGGAGTTCTAAAATGGGAAAAACAAGAAAGAAATAACAGTAAAAGAAGTCATAAAAGAAAACTTCACTGAGTTAACAGGACTTGAATTTTGGATTGAAAGGACCCACCAAGAAGAATTAGGCAGACACACAAGCCTCTTAGATAGCCTCATCCACCAGAGGACAGACAGCAGAAGCAAGAACTACAATCCTGCAGCCTGTGGAATGAAAACCACATTCACAGAAAGATAGACAGAATGAAAAGGCAGAGGACTATGTACCAGATGAAGGAACAAGATAAAACCCCAGAAGAAAAATTAAATGAAGTGGAGATAGGCAACCTTCCAGAAAAAGAATTCAGAATATTGATAGTGAAGATGATCCAGGACCTTGGAAAAAGAATGGAGGCAAAGATCGAGAAGATGCAAGAAATGTTTAACAAAGACCTAGAAGAATTAAAAAACAAACACCTAGAAGAATTAAAGAACAAACAAACAGAGATGAACAATACAATAACTGAAATGAAAAGTACACTAGAAGGAATCAATAGCAGAATAACTGAGGCAGAAGAATGGATAAGTGACTTGAAAGACAGAATGGTGGAATTCACTGCCATGGAAAGGAATAAAGAAAAAAGAATGAAAAGAAATGAAGACAGCCTAAGAGACCTCTGGGACAACATTGAACACACCAACATCCACATTATAGGGGTCCCAGAAGGAGAAGAGAGAGAGAAAGGACCTGAGAAAATATTTGAAGAGATGATAGTCAAAAATTTCCCTAACATGGGAAAGGAAATAGCCACCCAAGTCCAGGAAGCACAGAGTCCCAGGCAGAATAAACCCAAGGAGAAACACGCCAAGACACATAGTAATCAAATTGACAAAACTTAAAGACAAAGAAAACTTACTAAAAGCAACAAGGAACAAACAACAAGTAACATACAAAGGAACTCCCATAAGGTTAACAGCTGATTTCTCAGCAGAAACTCTACAAGCCAGAAGGGAGTGGCATGATATATTTCAAGTGATGAAAGGGAAGAATCTACAACCAAGATTACTCTAGCCAGCAAGGATCTCATTTAGATTCGAGGGAGAAATCAAAAGCTTTACAGACAAGCAAAAGCTAAGAGAATTCAACACCACCAAACCAGCTCTACAACAAATGCTAAAGGAACTTCTCTAAGTAGGAAACACAAGAGAAGAAAAGGACCTAGGAAAACAAACCCAAAACAATTAAGAAAATGGTAATAGGAACATACATATTGATAATTACCTTAAATGTGAATGGATTAAATGCTCCAACCAAAAGACACAGGCTCACTGAATGGATACAGAAAACAAGACCCATATATATGCTGTCTACAAGAGACCCATTTCAGACCTAGGGACACATAGAGACTGAAAGTGAGGGGATGGAAAAAGATATTCCATGCAAATAGAAATCAAAAGAAAGCTGGAGTAGCAATATTCATATCAGATAAAATAGACTTTAAAATAAACAATGTTAAAAGAGATAAGGAAGGACACTACATAATGATCAAGGGATCAATCCAAGAAGAAGATATAACAATTATATATGCACCAACATAGGAGCACCTCAATACATAAGGCAACTGCTAACAGCTATAAAAGAGGAAATCGACAGTAACACAATAATAGTGGGGGACTTTAACACCTCACTTACACCAATGGACAGATCATCCAGACAGAAAATTAATAAGGAAACACAAGCTTTAAATGACACAATAGACCAGATAGATTTAATTGATATTTATAGGACATTCCATCCAAAAACAGCAGATTACACTTTCTTCTCAAGTGCACACAGAACATTCTCCAGAATAGATCACATCTTGGGTCACAAATCAAGCCTCAGTAAATTTAAGAAAATTGAAATCATATCAAGCATCTTCTCTGGCCACAACACTATGAGCTTAGAAATAAATTACAGGGGAAAAAAACGTAAAAAACACAAACACATGGAGGCTAATCAATATGGTACTAAATTACCAAGAGATCACTGAAGAAATCAAAGAAGAACTCAAAAATACCGAGAGACAGATGATGACGAAAACACGATGATCCAAAACCTATGGGTGCAGCAAAAGCAGTTCTAAGAGGGAAGTTTATAGCGATACAATCCTACCTCAAGAAACAAGAAAATCTCAAATAAACAATCTAACCTTACACCTAAAGGAACTAGCGAAAGAAGAACAAACAAAACCCTAAGTTAGTAGAAGGAAAGAAATAATAAAGATCAGACCAGAAATAAATGAAATAGAAACAAAGAAAACAATAGGAAAGATCAATAAAACTAAAAGCTGGGAAAAAAAAAAGAAGAATCCGGCTTGATAAGTGAGAAAGAAGCACACACTTAGACATATTATATCCTGTTGAAGTATCTGAACTCTTCAGAGAAAGAAGATAACCTACAAACTTTCAGGCAGAAAGAACACATTATTCACAAAGAAAGAAATCAGGTTGGTGTTCATCTTTTCATCTGTAACATTGATGACTAAAAGATGGTATTATAAAATTATAGAATGTTGTTATAACGGTATGGAACTCCAAGATTTCCATACTCAGCAATGATATCACTGATTAAAAAAAGGATAAAAGATGTGATCTGACATGAATAAAGTAAACCACCCATAAAATCAGCTGAGGAAAGTACTCAAGGAAATACATTAAATGTAATAAGGATGATGTCAAAACAAATATCTTAAGAAAATATCAAGAATACAAGAAATAACAAGCATTGTACCTTATCTATAGTTAAAACTCTGTTAAAGAGACAGAGAATTACAATCTAAGTGTTCCATAGGTTTGTTGAAACAGATGAGACATATTGCAGGGGAAAATTTATAATAGCCTGAAACTGAAATTCTAAACTGTCTCAGAAAAACCCAGCAGCTGAGGGTGAGGGAGCCTGAGGGGGAAGAGAGGGTTGTTGATTTTTTAATATAAATTTATTTATTTATTTTTGGCTGCACTGGGTCTTTGTTGCTGAGCACAGGCTTTCTCTAGTTGCGGTGAGCGGGGCCTACTTTTCATTGTGGTGCATGGGCTTCTCATTGCGGTGGCTTCTCTTGCTGTGGAGCACGGGCTCTAGGCATGCGGGCTTCAGTAGTTGTGGCACATGGGCTCAGTAGATGTGGATTGCGGGCTCTAGAGTGCAGGCTCAGTAGTTGTGGCACATGGGCTTAGTTGTTATTGCAGCATGTGGAGTCTTCCCAGACCAGGGCATGAACCTGTGTCCCCTGCCTTGGCAGGTGGATTCTTAACCACTGCGTCACCAGGGCAGTCTGGAAAGAGAGGTTTAAAGAAGCTTTTTAAAAATTCTAGAGGCTTGTAGGAAGTGGGCAGGTAAAATAGTTTATTAGAGTGGCATAAACATTATTTAAATTTTCTATGTTAGTATAAAAATAAAGTTTGCTGGTTAAAGATGGAAAATGAAGCACATAATTTTACTCTGTTCTCTACCAAGTCCTCACTAAAAGCTACAATAAATGGCTTTTTAAAAAAATTGTAAATCCACGAGGACAAAGAGAATAAGAAAGAGAAGACTGAAACCTAATTTTGTGAGCTGAAATGTAGAAAGATGAGTGGTAGTTGATTGCGAGCCCCTGCTATAAACTAATGGAATTGTAAGCATTTGAAGCGTATAGCAGTGAAATGACCCCCCCTTATATCTTTCATGTTTCCTAACAAAGGCATTGTCACATAACAGCTTACTAATAAATTTTTTTAATGAAAAATATAGTTAAAGAGGGAAAAGTAAATACTAGTGGAATTCAAAAGCGTAGAAGAACTTCCAGAAAACCAGGGTCTGGAATGAGGAGGGAGTGCTGTGAAAGTAGAGAGACTTGACCAAGCCGGTAAAAGTAAAGAGAATAGAAGGAATGAGCAATTGAATAATTAATAATTCTAACATGAGGTGACAGGAATGAAACCAAGTGAGATATCATAATGAAGAAAATGATGCAGACCTGGCTTAAGATGGAGCCACCAGTAGAAGGTAACAGTCAAACACATCATGTATGCCCTGTAGGGAATGGCAAGATTTCTTGGAAAACCCATGAGTAACTGAAATTTCCTTTCCAGTATACCTTCTAATCTTATGTTCATTGCTTATTTACAAAAATTGGTCATATAATTGATCAGAAAGACAACCTTAATAAACTCTGAAATATATTGTTTTTATAGATTAATTTCTCTATAAGCTAATAAAATTATAAGTCAACAACAAAATTATGACTAAAAAAACCTTAAACAATTGGGAACTTTTAAACTCTCTTGAAAACAAAACAAAATTAAACACTTTGGTCAAAGAGAAATCAAAACTAAAAAATTACATGGAAATTAACAACAAGGAAAATATATCATATCCAAGCTTATGGGAATAGGTAGTGTTATACTCAAATGGAAATGTATAGCCTTAAATGCTGTCATTATTTTAAAAAATCTGAAAACAAATTAAATATGTGGTCAGTTTTAAGAAACTAGAACGAGAATAAAATAAGGTAGGAGAAGGTAATTAATAAAGATAAAAGCTAAAATTAATAAAATAGAAAATAAAAGACAATAGAAAGTATTCTACACTTATTTTTGAAAGAACATTAAATGTTAATAAATAAGTTAACTAAATAATTAATTATGAGCAAATCAAATCCAGTTGTATATTGAAAGGATTGTTATACCACTTCCAGGTCAATTTTATTTCAGCATTGCTAGAATGGCTCAACATTATGAAATAATATATAAGTAAAATTTATTGCATCAATTTAAAGAAGAAAACTATATCAACAAATGCCAGCAGAACTGACCAGAGACACCAGACTGTATTCAGCACTCCTCTGGTTTTGAAGCTTATTTATCATACCTAATTCTGTTCTACAAGTGAGTTGACAATTCTTCTAGTGATAATAAGAGCAGAATGCTTGTGACTGCAACCTCCCTCACTTTCCCTTTCCCACCAGGAATATTTCTTATAAAACAATAAGTGCATATTGTTCTAATTTAAATGCTATCTCCTCTAGTTCCTTCATCATAAGTCATCTCAGACATGCAGTGACGCATTCTCCTGCAAATACAAATCACCATATGGGCCCTCTGACTTGTGCACGAGAGACTGTAGAAATCTATGAATGGGGAGAAGGCGTATCGCAGTAAACACCACCACCATTCATCCACGTACTCAGGCCAAGAAACTAGTGAGCGCCTTGACTCTCTCCACCCCTATCCCCTCATCCGACACATCAGTGTCTTAGCTCTGGCTGCCATAGCAATATACCATGGAGTGGGTGGCTTAAACAGAAATTTATTTCTTGCAATCTGGAGCTGGAAATCCAAGATCAGGGTGCCAGCCTGGTTGGTTAGGGTGATAAACCTCTTCCTGGCTTGTGGAAGGCTCACTTCTTGCAGCTTCCTTACACGGTGGTGAGAGCAAGTTCCTCTCATAAGGGTATCAATCCTATCATGGAGGCTGTACCCTCATAACCTCATCTAATCTTAATTACTTCTCAAAGGCCCCACCTCCTAATACCATCACACTGGGGGTGGGGGTGGATGTTAGGGCTTCAACATATGAACTTGGGGAGACATAAACATTCAGTCCATAACAATCAGCAAGTCCTAAAGCTCTACCTTCAAAATCCATCCCCAGATCCAGCTACTTCTCACCACCCTCACAGTGGTCCAAGTCACCATCAATGCTCTCCTAGATCACTGTAGTGCCTCTTCACTGGTCCCCTGCTTCCACTCTTTCCCCAACTGCAGTCAGATTGATCTTTTTAAAACAAAAATCAGATTCTGTTGCTTTTCTGCTCAAACCCTTAAATGCTTCCCCTTGTGCTCAGACACCCCTCTGGACCTCTGATCTCACCCCCTACCGCCTGTCACCTTGCTCACTCCACTCTGCCATCCTGGCCTTCCTGCTGTTTCTCAAAAACCCAATGCTCATTCCTACCTTGGGCCTTTACATTTTAGGTGACTCGGCTGGGAATGCTCTTCTCCCAAATCTTTGCACTGCTGACTTCCTTTGGGTCTCTGCTTTATGTCGCCACCTCAGAAAGGCCTTCCCTGAAGCATCCTATGGCAGCCCCTCCTACCCCAAAACTCTAAGTTTTCACCCTGCTTTGTTTCTCTTCAAGTGTATATTTCTGCCTAATATATTAAATTGTTATTTGTTTTTGTCTGCCTCCCACTAGACAGTTCTTCAGAATGTAGACACTTTTCTTATTCACTGCTCTATTCTTAATGTCTAGAAAGGACTTGGCTCATAATAGGTGCTCAATAGATAATTGTTGGATGAATAAGTGGAGATTTCCCCATGGTCATTTGCATAGATTGCCAATCCTTAGTTAGGTCTCCACTTCTGAGGCTTGAGTGGTATCCCAGGTTACGTTCCCCAGGAAGCAGACTCTGAGATGGAGATGAGCATGCAGGTTGTTTATCAGCACCAGTGGGAGGAAGGGAAGAAAGCAGGATTGGGCAGTGGGAGAAGTCGAGCTGTGATGCAGTCTTAGTAGGAGCTTCAGCCAACCCTACAAGAAGTTCTGAAGACAGATGGACCCTTGGAAGCTTTCCCAAGGGGACAAGGCAGTCCTCTTAGCTGATGCCATCTCAACAGCTAAGGATTTAGTCATCCACTTCTGAGTGGCACAGCAAAACATCTTCCACAGATGGGAGGACATGTGGTTTAATCATGGTAATGCCAAGGAAGTCTATGACTCTTTACCTAGAGACCTCATAATGTGGCATCTGATTCCTTGGCGATGTTACAGCCCTCCAGGGACTGGTTCATGGTCTGCCAAATCCAAAACCCTGATGGTGTGAGCACATAGAAAATGGACCTGTCTCAGAGGTGCACTCACATTAACTCAGGTTCACAGATAGCAGTGCATACAACTGGATGACAATATATTTTACGACTGACATAACTTCCACTGAAACTGCAGGTGTCAGCAAGACTTGTCCCTTCTTTCCAGAGCCACCTACATACAGCTTCCCAGGCTGCATAGTGCGGAACCCTAGGGGCTGCCATTCATGCGGACTGCAGTGAGACTGGTGCAACCTCCACTGCCACAGCTGTGCAGTGCACCAGCCCTGAATAACCAATAGGTTGGTTGTTAAACATGGAACCAGGTGAGGAGAGTCAGATAGGGAGACTTTAGAAGTGGCCCTCCGATAACAAGGGAGGGGAGAATGCAGTGAGGAGACAGTCCTCCTCACTGCAAAGATAGTCTTGCCAGTAGAACCACAGTATTACACGAAGTCTGTTGGCCAAGGTTCCATCCCAGGTGTAGCTTTTGAATGAGACCTCCCTTTTATCACGTTTATAACCAAGAGAAGAGGGTGCACTCCACAGGCGAATTCATTGCCTCTCTGCATATAATACAGTTTAAATAACGAAATACTGGCTAACTAAATAACTAAAATAAGCTAAAGCTTATTTTAGAATATTGTTCCAATAAGGTTTAAAAAATATTTTTGTATTTTTCAAAAGGCAACAACAAATATGTCAATATATACTATATTCCTATGGTCCTTGGTATGTAAAACTCTTCTGTGCTAATTTAGGTAATTAGGAGATACAAAAAGTTTGCATTTGGTTTATGAATGAAAACTCTAGTTGAGTAATCAAACAGACCAGTTCAAGTCCCATCTCTGTCACTTAGCAGCTTTGTATCTGGGGCAAGTTACTTGGTCCTCTAAGCCTCAGTTTCCTTATCTACAAAATGTCAATAATAACAATCAATAACAACTACTTCAGAGCGTAGCTTTGAATATAAAATGAAATTACATGACACAATGCATATAGAACGACACATCTAGTACTTATGTTCAAAAATGTTAAATATTATTGAGTAGAATCAGGCAAATTTTTTCTGTAAAGGGCCAGATAGTAAATACTTTTTGGCTTTGAGGGCCATTATGTCTCTGATCCAACTATTCAGCTCCATTAGTGTACTGCAAAAGTAGCCACAATAAATATAAATGAATGGGCATGGCTATGTTCCAATAAAATTTTGCCTACAAAAACAGGCAGTGGACTAGATTTGGCCTAAGACCATAGTTTGCCAACCCCTGGACTGGATAAACTGATTCATTTCATGGCACAATAGTAATATCTATGCAATACTTTTTCTATCCCCTTTGTTGCAGACTCTTGAATTGATACTCAGTGATTCCAAGAGGATCTGCCTCTCCTTGCTTCTTCCTTAATGAACATGAAATACCAACAGCTCTAAGGGGAAAAAAAAAAAAAAAAAGGCTTCTAACCCTACTCATTCAACTCAGGTCTTCAAAGCCCAAGAGAAAAATAAAGTTGCCAATTGTCCTTGCTGGGCTCAACATATCCAATGTATTTGAATGGCCATTTTACATTTTCAAAAGTGCTAACAGATACCACATAATTAAGTGTATTAGCCGTGATATCACATGTTATTCTGCATTTTGTGTTGTTACCTCCGAGCTCTGCCAATTGTGGATCTTAGCAACCAGTGTGTGGTGGCATCTCCATTTCATATTAATACTGAATACTCACCTAGTCGCAGCCCCTTGCTTTAGGAAATAAGACCCCTCTCAGGCATTTCAAAATAGTTATTTGTAATTTATAATTACAAAATAATCATTTAGCCTCTTAGAATTCCATCCAGATCGCATTTATAAATGTATTTAAATTAGTCTATTAGTAGATTGAATTGTGCATCCCCCCCCCCAAAAAAAAAAGTTTTCTCCACACCCTAATCTCTGCAACCTATGAATGTGACCTTATTTGGAAAAAGAGTCTTTGCTGATGTAATTAAGTATCACAAGATGAGATCGTCATGGATTATCTGGGGAATTACCTAAAACCATTGACAAGTATCCTTAGAAGAGACGGAAGAGGAGAGGACCCAGGGAGAAGAGATGGCCATGTGAAGATGGAGGCCGAGATTAGAGTGATGCAGCCCTGTGCCAAGGAAAGCCTGGAGCCACCAGAAGATGGAAGAGGCGGGGAGAGATCCTCCCCCAGAGCCTTCAGAGGGAGCGCAGCTTGCCAACATGTTGCTTTTGGACTTCTGGCCTCCAGAACGGTGAGAGAATAAATTTCTGTTGTTTTCAGCCACCAAGTTAGTGGGGATTTGTTATGGTATCCCTAGGAAACTAACACACAGTCCAAAAAAATCAAGTGGAGTCAAAAGCAAGGCAGATTGTTTAACAAAATCATGACATTTCAAACTCAGCTACTTAACTAAAATATTCAGCCTACTAAACTATAGATCTTCTATGCATATATCACTTTGAACATGGATGTTCTTATCATTTGTGAGATAGAATTATATTGGAAACCTGTATTTTGGTTTCCCCAAGGAAAACAAACCTTGTCTCTTTTCTAAGATCATACCCCTCCCATACATCATTCAGGAACAATGAGGCATTCAGTTGTCCACGGCAACTTTTCCAAGTGCAATGTTAGAAACAAAGCAGGGACCACATAAAGGCACAATACAGCATCTCTGAATAAGCCATTCTTGTCTTATTTATTATCACCTCACATAGGACTCATTCAAATACATTCAGCAAGCACTTACTGTGTGCCTAGCAGATGCCGGACTCACTGCTAGGTGCTGAGCAGTCAGAGATGAGTCAGGTATAGTTCTTGTGGTTTAGTTGAGAAAATCGAAGTTGACTGAGAGAGACAAATAAGGAGTCAGGTATGGTGTGTGTGACAAGTGAGAAAGCATAGTGGCGATGGGAGGCCAAATAGAGGTGCCCCTGACCCATGGGGACAGGAGGAGAAGGAGGAGATGGAACCTGGGCTGAATTTTGAAAGCGTGGTTGACTGGATTCTGGGCTGGGACACATAGCATCAGGGAGCAGCGAGTGAGAGCTTGGAGGCCTGGGAAACTGCCAGAGGGTCGGTATATCTGGATTAGAGAATTATATTACAGAAAGGCTGAAGACGCAAACAGACCTGTGCTGGTGAAGGGCCTTGGAAGGGTTCAGATTTCATCCTTAAAAACATTAGAGTGCCATTAAAGCAGCAGTCCCCATCCTTTTTGGCACCAGGGACCGGTTTCATGGAAGACAGTTTTTCCACAGATGGGGGGTTGGAGGGGGATGGTTCAGGCAGTAATTCCGGTGATGGGGAGCAATGGGAAGCGGCAGAGGAAGCTTTGCTCGCCTGCCTGTCTCTCACCTCCTGCTGTGCGGCTGGTTCCCAGCAGGCTGCAGACCGGTATCGGTCCACGGCCTGGGGGTTGGGGACCCCTGCGTTAAAGGGTTTGGCATCAGTTACTGAATGATAGGATCAGATTGCTTTCTGGAAATGTTCACGTTCTGCTGTGAGGATGTTGGATCCGGATGGGGCAGGAGTGGTCAAGGAAACCATGTAGAGAGGCTGTTGCCGCTCTCCATCCAGGCTTTCAGAAAACCTGGTGGTAGCAATAGGGATGAAGAGGAGCAGAAGGTCTGGAGAGGGTATTAAAGGGCTAGTTTTTAGGGCTAGCTATAGGGTCGGGGTAGGGGAAGGAAATGTAGTTTTTGAAAATTACTCTCTCTCCTAAGTTTTTGAACTCCAGAAGGATTAAGCACTGTCTTTTTATTCATCTCTGTACCAGCCCGGCCACCTGTACAAAATAAGTCTTCAATTTGTTAGTAGTTGAACAAATTTCCGAGGTTTCTATTAGAAACTGAGGTTCCAGGTACTTTGCACAGTGCTCTCAGAATGCCCTTCACTTTCAAGTATATAAAGCTATTATGAGAGGTAATTTATGGCTCTCAGAAGGGCCTCCTGTTTTTGTTCATCTGCCCATATAGCAGCCTCTTACTGGATTAATGGCCTGGTGCATGAATCATGTCGACAACCTGCACAGAATTAAGCGCTAACAGGAGGTTCCAGGAGAGCCACCTCTGATGCCTTCTAGAGGCCCAAGCAAAGGCCAGCCATGGTTGAAACCCCGATCCCAACCCACCCCCAACCCCAGGCCTCTCACTGGCATCCGTAGCATACACATTTATACTCATTCTGTAGAAAGGCCCATGTTCATGTCTCCCTAGGTACAATCTCTAAAGAAATTCCTACAGCACTGCCTATGGAAGCCTTTTTAAATCATTTTATGAATAGCAGACTGGCTTCCTGAAGGCAGAGTGCCTCCAATGTGCTTCGACAGATAGGCTTTTACATCAAGAGGAGAAGGAAACCAGAGAAAGTAAGACTGAAAAGCTACTCAGGAGTTGGCGGGGTAGCAACGGCATGGAGTCATCCAAGAAGGAGAGGTGACTTCGGGCTGGGTTGCAGGGATGACTTGAGCTGGGTCTCTAAAGACAGGATTTAGCCAAAGTTTTGGAGGGAGTGCTATTGACAGTTTGGGGCTGGATGACTCGTTCGTGCTTCATGC
Source organism: Stenella coeruleoalba (assembly GCF_951394435.1). NCBI lineage: Eukaryota > Metazoa > Chordata > Mammalia > Artiodactyla > Delphinidae > Stenella > Stenella coeruleoalba. The sequence continues at coordinate 51,372,904 of NC_137149.1, forward strand.
ATGACATAATGCTTAGCATCCCTGACTCCTGCCCGCTACGTACCAGGGATCCAAAATACTCCCCGACATATACGCTTCCAAATACTCCCGGAGGGCTGACCTTTACTGGGTGTGTGAACCACTGATGGATAGCGAAGGGGAATGTGAGAGGGTGATTCAAATGGAAGAGACCAAGGTGTGGAGAAGGACTCATGAGACATTCTCCGACCACTGGTAGAGCATTGTGACTGTGGTAGAGGATTCGAGAGGAAAACAACTTTTAAAACAAGCTAAAAATGAGGTTTGTCATTAAATTCTATTCACAACATGTCCAAATGGCCCCCAAAGACCCTGTTAAACACTAATGTCGGATTCAGTTAAGAAGTCAAAGGCGTGTAGTAGATGGAATATGAGCTCTGACTTCAGACCTAGTTTGAATCCCAGCCTCACCACTTACTAGCTCTTTCCCTGGGCAAGTTACTCATGGTCTCTCGGCCTGCTTTAACAACTTCAAAATGAAGATCATACTTCCTCAAAGCATTGTGGGAATCTCATCGTGTTTGAGGAAGTCATTGAGAGGACATGACCCCAGTTGACCTTCAAGCTGGACCCAAGCAATCAGAAGCTCCTCACTCCCTGCTCCCCTGTCCTTGGAATATACATTCTGCCCACTGTACCCACACTAGGAGCCACTTAAAGGACACAGCTTTGATAGAGCAATGTATTATTGAGAACATCTAGACAGTATACATGACTGAACCCCATTAAGGCTTCTACACAAACTCTTAAGATTCTGGTGGATAGGTGGGGAGATCTACTTATGTTGCAGCCACCCAGGACAAACCTCATATGTAAGGTCTCTTGCTTATTAAAACTGCCACCTACCAATCTGCAATGATCTGCCTCTTTCTTTGGTCTCTCTTTGTTCCCCACGTAAGGATACCAATTCTGAATTTTACCAGGAAACTCCCAAGGATGCAAACCAACACATCAATCTTACATTAAAAACATTTGAGGGCTTCCCTGATGGCACAGTGGTTGAGAATCTGCCTGCCAATGCAGGGGACACGGGTTCGAGCCCTGGTCTGGGAAGATCCCACATGCCGTGGGGCAACTAGGCCCGTGAGCCACAACTACTGAGCCTGCGCGTCTGGAGCTTGTGCTCCGCAATAAGAGAGGCCGCGACAGTGAGAGGCCTGTGCACCGCAATGAAGAGTGGCCCCCGCTCGTCGCAACTAGAGAAAGCCCTCACACAGAAACGAAGACCTAACACAGCCAAAAATAAATAAATAAGCTTTCAATAAACAAACAAACAAACAAGCATTTGAGCCTTGAAATAACTACTTTGCAAATGAATATATGTTCTACCAGTGTATCTATTTTTTTTTGTAAGTCCTCTAAATTTTGGCTGTATGTTGTTCACAGTTAGCTGGAAGTTTTTTCCTCTTTTTTGTTAAGCAAGGTAATATTTACACTAACTTCAAGTGTCCAATTTGGTGAACTTTTGTAATTTTTTACAATCATTGAACCACCACCACAATCAAGAAATAGAACGATTCTCTCACCCTAAAAAGTTTCCTCACCTCATACCCAGCATCTCCCCTCACCCTGGCTCAGGCAACCATTGTATCATTATAGGTTAGAATATTATAGAATTTCATATAAATTGACTCATACAGTATGGAATCTTTGTGTTTGACTTCTTTCGTTTAGCGTAATATTTTTGAGATGTATCCATATTGTTGTCTATGTTAGTATTTCCTTCCTTTTTATTGCTGAGTAGTTTTCCATGGTATGGATACACCACACTTTGTTTATCCATTCAAAGGCAATGGACATTTGAGTTATTTTCAGTTTGGGGCTATTACAAATAATGCTGCTACAACCATTCATATACATGTTTTGTCTGGACATATATTTTCATTTCTCCGGGGTGAATACCCAGAAGTAGAATTTCTGCTTGTATGGTATGGTTGTATGGTAATGAATCTTTAACTTTTTAAGATAATGCCATACTCTTTGCCAAAGTGACTATATTCCCACCAGTAATGTCTGAGAGTTCCAGGTGCACCACATCCTTGCCAACACTTGGTAGTGTCAGTCTTTTTCACTTCCTCCATTCTAGTGTATAGTGGTATCTCACTGTGATTTTTGGTTTTCTTTATTTTTATTTTTTTCTTTTTTGCGGTACACGGGCCTCTCACTGTTGTGGTCTCTCCCATTGCGGAGCACAGGCTCCGGACGCGCAGGCTCAGCAGCCATGGCTCACGGGCCCAGCCACTCCGCGGCATGTGGGATCTTCCCGGACCGGGGCACAAACCCGTGTCCCCTGCATCGGCAGGCGGACTCTAAACCACTGCGCCACCAGGGAAGCCCTCACTGTGATTTTTAATTGCTATTTCTCTGATGACCAATAAAGTTGGACACTTTTCGTGTGCTTATGAAAATGTTTAATCAAAATATCCATCAAATGAAATGCCAAAATGCAGTTATTGGAAGCAATAACTTCATGAGCACAGGAGCTACTGAGCAAATTAAACGATGAGCCCCTAAATGGTATACAATATTGATATTGAAATTCTGTAATTGCATTTTGGGATATCTCAACTTGCAGAATGAATCATTTGCTGAAGTACCTTTTTTTTTTTTTTTTTTGGCGCTACACGGGCCTCTCACTGTTGTGGCCTCTCCTGTTGCGGAGCACAGGCTCCGGACACGCAGGCTCAGTGGCCATACCTCACGGGCCCATCATGTGGGATCTTCCCGGACCAGGGCACGAACCCGTGTCCCCTGCATCTGCAGGCGGATGCTCAACCACTGCGCCACCAGGGAAGCCCTGAAGTACCTATTTTTAATTGGGTAAATTTATGTTCTATACTGGAATGAAATGAAATTTAGGAGGCCTATAATTATGCAGAATCATAAGTAGAGACAACTTATTTGATGAGGTTTTTCTTATGAAATATTTGTTGAAGAAAGTCACTCTGAATGAAGGCAAAAAAAGTCAGCATCTGTGAAAATATTTGGGCTGAAATATTTACACATTTCAACATGCAAAAACTTAAAATTGTGAATATGCTTGTTTTAGTTTGCTAATGCTGCCATAATAAAATACCACAGACAGGGTGGCTTAACAGAAATTTATTTTCTCTCAGTTCTGGGAGCTGGAAGTCTAAGAGGAAGGTGTCGACAGGTTTATTTTCTTCTGAGGCTTCACTCCTTGGCTTACAGATGGCTGACTTCTGGCTGTGTTCTCACGTCTTTTTTGTGTGTGTGCTTGTACCTCCCTGGTGTCTTTCTGTGTCTAATTTCCTTTTCTTATAAGGACACCAATAAGATTGGATTAGGGGCCATTCTAATGACCTCACCTTAACTATTTTTTAAGACCCTATGTCCAAAAATTGTCTCGGGTGTATTTGGCGCTAGGGGTCAAGGCTTCAAGATAGGAATTTTAGGGGGATATAATTCAGCCCACCACACTCTTCCATTTAGCAGACCAGTTCTGACATCCCTTTTACTTCCACATAACACAGGAAGAAACATGACCGCTGGCATCTAGTGAAGGGTATAAATGGGCCAGAGGGTAAATGCCCTCTGCCCTGTAATCTGCAGTCACCCTCGTGCTCTGTGCTTTCCACGTGTCAGCATGGACCTGCCAGGTTCCAAAGTCCACCTGTTTAGGCCAGTAATATCTACCTGACCTTCTCACACTGGCACATTTAAAAAAAATAGTTCTGTTTCTTCTGTTTGTAAAAGTAATATATGCTCATTGGGGAAAAAAAAAAGACCAAACACTGGTGAAGTATATAGAAGAAAATAAGATCACCTCCAAAAATACACACCCAGAGATAGCCACTGTTAACTACATTTGTTGTATATCCATCAGAATGTTTTGTCTATGCAAGGACTTGTGTGCTTTTTAACATAAAAAGTAGAAATCATAACATATATAATTTTTCAGCTTTGTTTTTTCTACTTAATATATTCTGGACATATTTCCCTTTCTATAAACAGCTATCTTAAGACTTGTCAAAATTCAGCCTGGCCAGCTGTGCCACCACCCAGGCCTCGGTTTTACTTAGACTCTTTGGAATGAGGTAGAAGTTTCAGGGCCAAGAGAGTCAAAGACCATTCAAGGTTAAGCAAAGTGCAGCCTTTAGTCCCGTACTGTTCCAACCTTCTTCCTGAAGGTGGGATGCACAGATTACCAAGTGATGCTTGGCCCAAGTCAGGAAGGCTCGGGGAGTGATTTGGGAGCTGATGACAAGAAGCCTCTGATGTCCTGCAGGCTTGAGGAGAACTGCCTTTCTAAGGTGGAAGCTGCCCTTACCTCTTTTATTAACCTTACTCCAGGCTGAAATTGTGACCCTTAGCCACTCCCAATCACACTTCTATTCTCTCATTTGGGACACTGAGGGGCATCTTTCTTCCTCCAGTTCCCAAACAGACAACCTAGAAAGCAATTCAGCACAACTTCCAACAAACAGAAACTATCGAAAAGAAATTTACAAGTATCACACATTCTCCTCCTTTGCTTCAAATACACAGTCCATCTTCTGGGAATTGGGCCCGGAGGTGGATAAGGAATATAGATGTTTGTCCTAGTCTGTTCATTCAATCTCCACAAGAAAGAAAAAAATCACAGTGTAAGAGAGTCATCAGCCCAGCCACATAATATCCTTTTAAACAAGTGCTAGGAATTCCACTGCCTAAAAGAAACTATATCAGAACTTATTTCCTATTGATAGATATCATAGGTTATTTCCAAACTTACTAAACAATACTTCATTGAACATCTTAGATATATATTTTGTACTCTTGCCTTAATATGTTTCCTTAGAATATATTCTGAGGGGTGGAATGTATGGGTTGAAGGGTATGTATTTTTCAAGTTGTGATAACTATTTCTAATTTGCTCTCTAGAAATGTTATTGCAGTTTATATAATTTCAATTACCTTGGTTATATACCTAGGAGTGAAATTGAGTCTCATTTTGTAAACCTATGTTTAACTTTTAGAGTAACTGTCAGATGGTTTTCCAGAGCAGCTGCACATTTTTATATCCCATCAACAATGTATGTGGGTCCCAGTTTCACCATATCCTCATCAACACTTGTTATTATCTGTCTTTTACTATAGCTGTACTAGTAGGTGTGATGTGGTATCTCAGTGTGGTTTTGATATGCATTTCTTTGGTGACTAATGCTGTGACTATCTTCTCATATGTTTACTGGCCATTTGTCTATCTTCTTTTAAGAAATGTCTATTCAAATCCTGTGCCCGTTTTTTAAATAGGTAATTTTTCCTTTTAATGTTGAGCTATAAGTGTTCCTTACATATTCTGGATAGTACTAATTCCTTATCAGATATATGAGTTGAAAAATTTCCTCCCATTCTATGGGTTGTCTTTTCACTTTCTTAATAGCGTCCTTTGAAGCCCAAAAGTTGTAAATTTTGATGAAATCCAATTAATGTATTTTTTCATTGGTTGCTGAGCTTTAGGTTTCACGTCTAAGAAACCATTGCTTAATGCAAGGTCAGGAAGATTTACCCCTATGAGTCTTAGAGTTTAAACTCTTACATTTAGGGCTTTGGTTCATTATTAGTTCTTTTTTGTATATGGTATGAGGCAGGGGTCCAACTTCATTCTTTTGCATGTGGATATCCAGTTGGCCCAGCACTATTAGAAAAGACTAATCTTGGGACTTCCCTGGTGATCCAGTGGTTAGGACTCCACACTTTCACTGCAGGGAGCATGGGTTCGATCTCTGATCAGGGTACTAAGCTCCCTCATGCTGGAGGGTGCGGCCAAAAAAAAAAAGAAAACAAGATGAATCTTTCCCCCACTGAATTGTTCTTGGCACCCTTGTCAAAAATTAATTGACCATAAATTGGTTTATTCTTAATTCAGTTCTATTGATCTGTATTCTATCCTCATGCCAGTACCACATAGTCTTGATTAAAATAGTTTTGTAATAACTTCTGAAATCAGAAAGGGTAAGTTCTCCAAATTAGTTGTTTTTTTTTTTTTTTTCATGAGTGTTTTGGATATTCTGGGTCCCTTGCATTTCCAAACGTATTTTTCTACTATTAATTCAAAAAGTACTTTCTATGTTAAGGATAGTAACCCTTTATTTATTAAACATATTACTATTTTCCCTTGTAAATTGTTTATTTTTTCTATTTAGTAGTTTTAATGTTTAATTAGTTTATTAATCTATGACTCTTTCATTCAGTTTGGGGATTTGGCTATAGCTAACTTTTTGGAACCTCAATCTTTATTCTGCCTAAACCTACGACAGTCATTTAATCCTGCCATCACTGATCACTATGAAACTCAGACTCTACTCTCCCTGAGTCACAGTATTTGTTAGTCTCTTCTTATGTAAATCGCGTGAAAGATTGAAAATGGCCAAGAACTCTTTGACACTCCTCCCATCAAGCGATAGGGTTTGTGTCCCCTCCCCTTCAACTTAGGTGGGCTCTGTAACTGTTTTCATCAACAGAATATGGCAAAAGCTCACTCTGTGCCTGGGCTTAGGCATTAAGAGTCTGGAAGCATTCACCTCCTACCCTTGGAACATTCTCTGGGAGCCCTAAGCTGCCATGTAAGTCTGACCGCCCTGAGACCACCATGCTGGAGAAGCCCTGTGTGGGAGCATCCCACAGCCGAGGGTCCCAGCTAAGCCCAGCCTTTCAGTCATCCCTTCCAAGAATCTGTACAAGCCAGTGAAGCCTTTCAGAGCAGTCATCCACAAGCTAAACACCATCAGATGACCCCAGTTGATACTCACGATGGAGAATTGTCACCCAACTAAGCCTGCCTGAATTCATGACCCAAAAAATCATGAGATAGAATTCAATGGTTGTTGTTTTAATTGTGGCAGTAACTTGTTACAAAGCAATAGATAATCAGAAATTAAACTGGGCTAATAGCCACCCATGTACTGGTAAGACAGGTGGAGTAAAAAGAAGCATATAATCCTTAAAAGAAAAAAAATTTTTCCTTTTAGAAAAGAGGAGAAAAAGTAATGGTTGAAAATCAAATGTGGAAACTTTTCAAGCTCTGTCCTCTTTGCAGATTCTGGATGAGACATTAAGACTATATAGGAGCTGAGTGGTATAAAAAGATGAAGCTTTGAGGAAGTCAAATAAGGGTATGGCTTACTCCCTTATCGTGGTTGATCTCTCTGAATAGTCCTCCCCCTATATACTCGAGCAAGAAGATTCTTCTCAGTTCCCACATTTCTATGATGGAAGAGATAATAGGAAGAATAGACCATGGCTAAATTCTAAAGTGCCCCTTGTGAGCTTTCAATGCAGAATCTATTTTAAAACTGCTCCAGCTGTTGGTGAGAATATGAAATGATGCAGCTGCTATGGAAAACAGTATCGTGGTTCCTCACAAAATTAAACATGGAATTACTATATGATCCAGCAATTCTACTCCTGGATACATATCCAAAAGAATCGAAAGCAGGGTCTTAAAGAGGTGTTCGTATACCCATGTTCATAGCGGTATTCTACACAGTAGTCTAAAGGTGGAAGCAATCCAGGTGTCCATTGATAGATAAATGAATAAACAACATGTTAGGTGATTACGTAGAGAATCATTGTGACACATGCTACGACATGGATGAGCCTTAGGACATTATGCTAAGTCACATTAAGCCAGTCACAAAAAGACAAATACTATGTGATTCCACTTGTATGAGGTATCTACAGTAGTCAAATTCATAGAAACAGTAGAATGGTGGCTGAGAACCAGATAAGCTCATTAGAAGACCACCTGAGGCCAGATTAAAGGAGTGCAGGCCCTGCACACACACTGATCCTTATCAGCAACTCCACCCTTCAACCATTGCTATAAAACTCCTCACCAAATCCTCCCAGGTGGGAACACACAGTTTTCTAGGGCACAAGCTTGCTGTGTCCCCCTTAGCCTGGCAAAGCAATAAAGCTATTCTTTTCTACTTCACCCAAAACTCTGTCTCTGAGATTCAATTCAGCACCGGTACACAGAGGCCAAGTTTTCAGTATCAATACCCAGAGGTAACCAAACTAGAAAATTTGAGGGTACAGCCCCCAAGACTGTCCTCACTTCTGACATCAACTGCAAGTTCAAGGGTTCCCCAAACTACCCTCAGGTTCAATAATTCACCGAAGGACTCAGAACTCACTGAAAGCTATTGTGCTCAGAGTTACTCCTTATTACAGGAAAGGGTACAGATCAAAATCAGCTAAAGGGAGAGACACATAGGGCAGACTCTGGGAAGGTTCCAAACACAAAGCTATGCTGTCCTCAGGATGCAGTCCTCTGCCGGCGTCAGTATGTAACCATACACACGGAATATTGCTGACCAAGGCAGCTCACCTGAGCTTCTGTGTCCAGACTTTTTATGGGGTTACAGAGGCATGATTGAGGGAATGGTTATCCACACGGTTGAACTCAGTCTCCTGAGTTGAGATAACATATGACTCAAAGACACCCCCCTGAACCCCATGTGTGGTCTTTCTGGTGTGGCTAGCCCCTACACTAAGCAAAGACACTCCTACCCAGTATGACATTGATTACCTCCTAGTAGCTGATGGCAAAGTCAGTTTTTTCTCTGAGCAAGGCCAAATTCCTTACTACATAGCATATGTCAAAACACACATTGGCTTTTAAAGCTTCTACTCAGAAGTAACACGTGGCATTTACTCTCACATCTTTGGATAAATCAAGTCCCAAGGCCAAGCTTGACTTCAAAGCGGGTGGTGAGGTACATTCTTCCCATAGCTGATTAGGTATAGGTGATTAGAAATCCTGTCTACCACGTGAGTGTTTTTATGTGTATTAATTCATTTAATTCTCTCAACAACCCCCTATTACTACCTTCATTTTTCAGATAAAGAAACTGAGCCACAGAGAGGTTAAGTGACATACCCAAAGTGGCACAGGTAGTAAGGGAAGAGCTGGGATGCCAGGTTTCAAGCCCAGGAACTCTACCTCCATAGCTCATGCTTTTTAAGACAACTAAGGGAGAAAAAATCCTATAGCTTCTTCAAGTTTCTTTTTTTCTACATTCAAATAATACTTGATGAATACTTCTGAAGTACTCCAGGCACTGGACTGTGATGTGCTGGAAATTAATGGTGAATTAGACGTTAGGCACTTGCCCTAGTGAAGCTGAAGTTTTTCTACTTTCTTCTTGGACAAAGGGATTTGTGGTGGAAAACAGGAGCTGGAATAACCAGGCCCCACTCCTCAAACACACAGTCACCACTACTACAACTACATCACACTCATTCCCCCAAACTAAGATCAAATCTTACCCACCCACTTCTTGAGACTTTGGAGGAGCAAAGAAAGAGGTAAGGGAAAAATAAAAGTGAAAATGGATGAAATGAAGTAAAAGCTATTAAAAACCCAACAGGATGACTCTTTGCCACTTCTCCTTACTTCAGATTAGTTAACAACAGGTACAGCATAGGCACTGCCCAGTTGATGGCAGTGATAGACTGTTGTCCCATCTGTAAGCATCAACCCTGTCCTTACCCCTCATCCTCCAGAGTGGACACATTCTCTTGGAACTACTGAAGAAAGAATGTGTTTTTTTCTGCTGGGTTTTCTGAGAAGACAAAATGTTGGCAGCTATCTTGTCAGCACTAGAAATCAGCCTGTCTGAGAATGGAGCCACTATAGAGGAAAGCAGGCAAGCCCCAAGACATGTGAATCAAGCCTTTGACAGCATTTGAGCTCCTGGATCCAGCCATGCCTGAGGTCAAATGGCCTAGACTTTTCAGTTATGTGAGCCAATTAATTCCCTTTTTATGGCAAAGAAGTTGAGTTTCTGCTATTGAAGTCAAAGAGTCTTAATACACCTATATATTTATCCTCTTTTTAAAGTTCCAATGCCAAAGAAGCCATCATGTGCCCTTCACAGGAAGGGGAAAAGTTCGTCTTTAAGAAATGAGAATAAACCTAAGGAAGGCTGGTGCGGAAAGCTTGGCCTCTCTGCACAGGTGCCAAATTGAACCTTGGAGACAGAGTTTTAGGTGAAGTAGAAAAGAATAGCTTTATTGCTTTGCCAGGCAAAGGGGGACACAGCGGGCTCCTGCCCTCAAAAACTATGTGTCCCAACGCTTGAGGATTTGATGAAGAGTTTTATAGCAATAGTTCAAGGGTGGGATTACTGACAAGGTTAGGGTGTGTGCAAGGCCTGCACTTGCTTCATGTTGGCTTAATGTCGTCTCAGCTTCTCTGGTCTCTTTAATCTTTTTTTAAAATTAATTAATTATTTATTTATTTTGGCTGCGCCGGGTCTTAGTTGTGGCACGCGGGATCTTCATTACTGCATGTGAACTCTTAGTTGCAGCATTCATGTGGGATCTAGTTCCCTGACCGGGGATCGAACCTGGGAGCTCTGCTGGGAGCTCTGCTGGGAGAGTCTTAGCCACTAGACCGCCAGGGAAATCCCTGGTCCCTTTAACCTTGCCTCAGGTGGGAGCTTGGCTGCTCCTCCCTTGATTAGCAGCTGTTCGAATCTGCCCTTTGGAACTCAGGGAAGGTCATGAAGACTGGAGTCTTGCCTACAAGAAACGGGGGACAAAAAGGCTTCTGTGCCCAGGAGCCCCACAGGGTCCTTCTTGGTTTCAAGTTAAATGAAGCTCATGGGGGATGATACCAATTTCCTAGGCACCAACTGCTGAGACTGTCCCCCTTCTACCAATACTTATAGCCCGCAATTTCTAGGAAAGCATGAATAGCAACAGAAGGAGGAATTGGCTACCAGGATGCATGGAGAGACACCAGCAAACTGCATATCGTATCTCCACTAAAAAGATTTAGTATTAGAAAGCTACAGTGAAGTCTCATATCTCTAAAATTCATCGCAGCCACAAAAAGCACCACCATATTTTCACAAGCTATTAAAACAGTTAAAATGAAAATCCATTTGGGGTTTCCCTGGTGGTGCAGTGGTTGAGAGTCCGCCTGCCGATGCAGGAGACACGGGATCGTGCCCCGGTCCGGGAAGATCCCACATGATGGGCCCGTGAGCCATGGCCACTGAGCCTGTGAGTCCGGAGCCTGTGCTCCGCAACAGGAGAGGCCACAACAGTGAGAGGCCCGCGTACCACAAAACAAAACCAAAAACAAAACAAAACACAATGTCTGTCTCTGAAAAGTATGATTTGGCAAGGTGGTTGTAGGAGTTGGGGTGGGGGACGGTTAGGGAGAGGACAGGAACTTTCATTTTTTACTTTATAAACTCTGTATTTGATTTTTTTTTTTACAGTGAAGATGCATTTTATGACAATTTTAATTCTTTAAAAACAACTGGAAGGAAATTTGTAAAATATTAACAATGGTTGTCTTTAGGTAATGGGGTTTGGGAGATTTTTTTAATGTCATCTTTCACCTTTCTAAACTTTTTTAAGATTCCTATGATGAGCATATGTTTCTTTATGCCTGAAAAAAAAAACTTGTTTCAATGAGATGATGCATTTGAAAGCACTCTGTAATCTGTGGAGCAATTCAATTATAAAAGTGATTTCATTACTACTGTAAAACGTATTAAATGCTGGCAATGCCATTTGTAAAGTCAGAGGACAGATCCACTAACCAACTACCCGAGCACTCAAGTTTTGCGCAGCTGCCGCCTTCCGGAAGGTGGGAGGGAGGCCGGACAGACCACCACCGCCCACCCAGAACAACTATAATGCTTAAGAGTTGGGGCTTCCCTTGTGTCGCAGTGGTTGAGAATCTGCAGGCTAATGCAGGGGACAATGGTTCGAGCCCTGGTCTGGGAGGATCCCACATGCCACGGAGCAACTAGACCCGTGAGCCACAACTACTGAGCCTGCGTGTCTGGAGCCTGTGCTCCGCAACAAGAGAGGCCGCGACAGTGAGAGGCCCGCGCACCGCGATGGAGTGGCCCCTGCTCGCCGCAACTAGAGAAAGCCCTCGCACAGAAACGAAGACCCAACACAGCAAAAGTAAATAAATAAATTAATAAACTCCTACCCCCAACATCTTCTTTTAAAAAAAAGAGTTTATCTGGCAAAACCGAAGGTGTTAGATTAGAAAAGCATTTCTTAGGACTGTGCTTCTCAGCCCAGGAGGCATATTAGAATGGCCTGAGAGAATTTTTTAGCGCTCCACCCCCAGAGATAAGAAATCTATTGTTTAGGGTGAGGCCCGGGTGTGGGTATTTTTAATGTTTCCCAGTTAATGCTAATAAGCAGAACGTAGAGTGATAGCTTTGGGAAAACTCCCATGTAATGTGGATAAATTCTCCATGTAAAGTGCTGGGAAGAGTTCTAAAACCCCTCTGGGAACATTTAACTCTCTAACCAAAAAACTAGAAAAATATTGCTTTCTTCAAACCAACCTGAGGTTTTTGTCTTTTTTGTTTTTTTTTAAAGTAAGAATTTTAATTGCTACTTCTGTCCTTACAATTTACAAAGGTCATCATGGAGATAATCTTATTTGATAATCTCATTGAATTATGATAATGTATGTAAAGTGCTAATAGGTGTAACTCTCTAGACAATTCTGGGAGGTAAGGGAGGCAAAAACCATTATTTACATTTCGCCCAGGAGGGAATTGAGAGGAGAGCGTTCAGAAGTTTCCCAAGATCCAGCAGACTTGAACCCAAGTAACTTCCCCAATTATAACATGCTTGTTTCAAAAATTGGCTTGTATCTTTAAGTTGCCAATAACATTACACTAGAACAAAAGATTCAAAAAAAGGCTTGTCTTCCTCCTTTCCCACTGCATCCTCGGGATCTAGAGAGCAAAGTGAAAGTACAGTCGTCCCTTGGTATCCATGGGAGATTGGTTCCAGGACTCACACAGATACCAAAATCCAAGGGTGCTCAAGTCCTTTCTATAAAGTGGTGCTGTATTTGCATTTAGCCTAAGCACATCCTCCCGAATACTTTAAATCATTTCTAGATTACTTATAATACCTAATACAGTGTTAGTGCTATGTAGATAGTTGCCAGTGAGCAGCAAATTCAAGTGTTTTGGGGAACTTTCTGGATTTTCCCCCCAAATATTTTCACTCCACGGTTGGTTGATTCTGAGGATTCAGAGGCCACAGATTTGAAGGGTCGCCTGTGTTATGTGAACATATTTTACGTGAAACTGTGCCACCAATAGTACTCCTGGGAGCAGGGTCCGGACACATGAGTAAGTGTGTACTGAATGAAAGAATGAATGACTGTATCCTGGTAGATAACATTACCCCCATTTGTCTTAGTCCTTTCAGACTGCTATAACAAAATACCATAGACTGGGTGGCTTATAAACAACAAACATTTATTTCTCACAGTTCTAGAGTCTGGGAAGCTAAGATCAAGGCGCTGGTATATTCAGTGTCTGGTGAAGGCTCACTTCCTGGTTCGTAGACGGCGGTCTTCTTGATGTAACCCCACGTGGCAGACAAGATGAGGGGGATCTCGGGTATCATTTATAAGGGCACTATTCCCATTTGTGAGGGCTCTACCCTCATGACCTAATCACCTCCCAAAGGCCCCACCTCCTAGTACTGTCATATTGGTGGTTAAGATTTAACAGAAGTATCTGAGGGGAAAGCCATAAACATTCAGATATATAGATAGAACCATTTTACAGGGGAGGTATCTGAAACTCCAAGAGAGAAGGTGAAACTCCAAGAGGGAAGTTGACACTCCCGAGGTAACAGAACTTATGCCAGACAGAACTGGAAAGAAAGAGAACTCGGGACAGCCAAGTCTGTATTTTTACCCACCATACTAAACTGCCAACTTTTGCTGTATTTAGAGACCAGGCCCCAAGGACAAGCCCTTAGAGGTAATTTATGTGGCAACTCTTCTCTAGATATTATACAAAGATGCTATAATAGGAGGAATATTGAATAGGAGTTGGCAGCAGTGATTTGCTATTATAGTGTTTTATTGAAAACAATTCATTTTACTGAAGACTTACTTCCAGAATCCTTAGTCTGATTAATGACAACCTTCTGGAATGATTTTTTTTAAATAAAAAAGATTTTACTTCCTTAAAAATTCACATAATATAGTATGTGACAGATCACCATAGTCATATATTTAGATCCACAATTACTAGACACAAATAAAAGAGAGCTGGAGAGAAGACATCATACATGCTTTTAATCAGGAAAGAAAAAGACCTCTCTAATCAATGTCTTGCAAAATCGTTAACCAAAGTCGTAAACTGAAGCTCAAATAATTGAAAAATGAAAATGATCCATCTACTCGTGACAGGGAGATTGCGGTCTAATAAAAAAGTTGAATGCATATATGGTTGAAAAGGATTGACACTGCCATTTGGTAATTGGCCAACAGTCATAAACAAATGGAAGAAATAACCAAGTTGAGAGCAGATGTCAGAATTTTCCCCATCATCTTTAAGAGGTCACAACACATTGATCTAGAATTTTGATGCTCAAATCATTAGTTATGTGGAATAGAACTGACAATGGTAAAAGGCATTACAATTCATCCATCCATCGTCATTCATCCATCCATCGTCCGTCTGTCCATTCATTCATCCACTCATCTACCCATCCACTAGGTTTAACAACATGAAATTGCCATTATTTGATCATTTTTGACTTACAAGAAATGCAAATTCATGTGGTTCAATATAAAATATTCAATTAATACTTATTGAACATACTGCCATGTTCAATGCACTATGTAAGGCTTGGGGAGTAAAGGTTGAATAAGAAATACTCCCCATTTCTGAAAATCTCTACTGGGAGAAACATACACCAACTACTGTTTATAAGAGAGTTACAAAGTGCTATAGGTTTATATTGATTACTGTACATGCATAGAAAGAACATATAGCAAATTGTCAGTAGAGATGTGGTTGGTGGGAGTTTGTGAAATTCTTTTTCCTTTTGCTTATTTCTACCTTAAAACTTTTTATTCAGTGAACATGCATTATTTTCATAATCAAAAGTTTTTTGAAAATGTACCATGAAGGCTGAAAAATTGATGGATATTAATAGATATGTATAAGATAAAGGATGTAAAACTTAAAATAGATGAAGCGACCTAGGTAAATAATAAGTGAGAAACTGAATATACAAAAAGACAATGGTCAGACTATATACAAAAATAGAGCTCTGACCCACAACCTGTAGCAACCAGCCTGGGAAACCAATCTATTATTTATAGTAACCAGACTGGAAAGCCAGTCTTCTATCTATAAGTCAGACTGCTATCTCTATCAACCAGCCCAGGAAGCTAAATAATAATCGCTGTAACAGTTGGCCCCAAATCAAGCCAGGACTTGATTAATAACTGAACTTTCCTAATATTTGTCCCCACTTTGAACTTAGGACCAATCAGACACAGCCCAATATGCACCCCTAACCAATCACATAGGATGCCCCACTTCTAGTTAGCCCACCTCCAGGTTCTCCAAGCCAACAGGCTCCAATCAGGGCATACCCGAAGCCTTCGCTTTGTTTCACTATAAAACTTTCCCACTCCTCTGCCTGCCTTTCAGTCTCTGCCAAAAGTCAAGTAATGGTGGCTGACTCCCTTGCTATAGCAAACTCTAAACAAAGGCAACTTGCCCCTTCTCATTTGGTTGGTCTTCATTTATTTCCACAGAAGAGAAAGAGAAATGAACTCGGGAGTGAGCTTAGCACACAGAATGCAAATGACAAAGGCATATACATTTATGAGAAATGAACATTAGAGCAACTGTCCATACCCCACTGATCACAGGGACTAGCTGGGTTCTGGTTAAGCTCCAGGAAGATGAAGTTGTTTTACTTCTTGGTATTTCCTTTTCCACACCCTCTTTCAGCATGCTTTACCCCCCACTCCTTAACCTGAAAAGGAAAATCTAGAGCTACCATATGCCTCTGATTTGGTTTGACCTTTGAAGGCTGGCTCTGAATCAGGAAGACCTTAGGAACCAGATTCTATCACTTAGAATATCAACTCCATGAGGGAAGGGAGCAAGCATATCTGTTCAGCCCACCTCCATGTGCCCAGCTGAATGATTGAAATAAACATGTGGATGCATTCAGGGTATAAGCACTATGTGGTACATGCAGGAAGACAACTCAAATGAATAGCTTGTGTCAAAAACCTATTTTGCTTCCCTGAAGTTATTGAACCAAAGCACATTCAGAGAACACCTATGGTCCAACACACCAAATGTGGTCTAAATAGACTAGCCACACAGGAGCTGAAGATTGGGGTCATCACTGCATAGTGATTTGTCCTATGATGTTCAGTGCTTAGTTGGATACAGCTGCATTTCTAACTCTTTCTTTCGTGTTCACTGGATAGTAAACATGAATCACTATTAATAATAATTTTCCACGGCACGTCCAGAACAATCCATGCAGAGAAAATTGGAACTTCTTCTTTGCTGAGGTCCAGTCCCATCAATTTGATGCTCATTTTATAGAAAGGCCATTGAGCAAAATTAATGTACCCAAACAAATAGAGTTTGTCCTTGTAACTGATTCCGAGTATGACAGGAAACAAAAGGGCTGCCTTAATGACCTCCTCTGAGAAATTTATTTTCAGAACATTGAGTTATTTCCTTCTACCTGACCAGATTGGATTAAAATTTTTATAAAAAAAAAAGAAAAGAAAGGAAGAAAAATAAAACTTAGTTGTCTGTTTTCATAGAAATCACTTTGAGATCTAGCTTCATTTAAATTCACTTGTTATTGTCCAAATCAAATAATGTTATAATCTTTGGGTTATTTTACTTCTTTACATTTGACACTTCTTTTCCCATTTTCTTCACACTGCCCCCAGCATGTTTTACTCCCAGCCTCTTAACCTGAAAAAGAAAATCTAGAGCCACCATATGCCAGAAATGAGGGAGACTGAGCCTCTTTAAGATACTACTATACCTTGCCAGGAGATAACACTTTAGACTATTATCCAAAAACTCTGGCGATCCTTTTTCTGCAGTATTGGACAGATCAGTGAGGGTACCTGCCTTACTCTCAGTCCCTGGGGGGGAAAAAGAAAGTCCTCCCCCACAGCCTCTGGAATGTTCTTTTCCATGTGATCTGCCTGTCTCCTGACCTCCTCCATCACAACCAGTTGGACCAATTGGGAAGCTCTATCCAAACAGGAAGGGTAGGAAGAAAAGACGCCAACCAGAGTGCCTTGGTCAGAAATTAGATCTAGAAAGTATGAAGAGAGAATCAGCTGGGTTCAAGATTCTGAAAACTTGCAAAGAGAAGGCATGAGTGAGCCCATGTTACTCATAAACAGCTGCTACAAGGTCAGGAAGGTGTGGACAGATGGGAAGTTGTTCGTGGGTAGTAGCAGGAGAAGAGCCGAAGAGATGGGGCAGAGCTGAATCAGCAGAATGGCAGGGAATTGGTGACTCCTTGCTGCTGAGGTGCAAGGAGAGAAGCTAGTTCCTTATCAGGTTTCCCTCCAGTTCAGCTGGACCACAGCTTGTAAACCCAAATAACATTTCAGATTGTATTATAAGTATCATGGGAAGCCACGGAATATATAAGCAGAGGGGGAACACAACTGGAAATGCAAGTTAGGAACATCACTCTGGCTGCTCTACAGAAAAGAGATTTGGGTGGAATGCCTGGCTGATACCTTGGGTTGCTTGTCAAATACCTTTTCCTCCCTTACCTCTTGCAGACAGAATTATAATTTGGTCTGGTGTACGTCTATTCAGGGTGATTCAGGATAATGGGATCATATTCCCAACTCCAAGGGTAACTTCTGATTGGTCCAAGTCAATATGATGGTCCCATTCTCCTTGTCAGTGATTGATTCCATAGTAGACATGTGAACCAGTTCTGACTAATGAGCTTTCAGGGGAGACCTATCGTGGGAGACTTCTGGGAATGGCATCTTCATTTGTAGGAATGCACCAGGAGACAGTACCTTTCTGCTTCTGGATGTGGCTGTGTCTGGCTATGAAGCTGCTGACAACACCTGCAGTCATCATTCACCCATGAGAGTGGCAGCCTGAGAGTGAAGCCAACAAACTAAGCGTGGATGAGCTAAAGGATGGAAAGAACCTGGGTCTCTGGTGACAGTGACGAGGCCCTGAGTGAACCAGCTCCCAAACGTGCCCTCTTGTTGGCCTTTCTCCTAAGTCAGATAATGAATTTCTTTTAAACCAATTTGAGTTGGGATTTCTGTTTCTGCTGCTTATGACTTCTTAACTATTTAGGGGGCTAAAGTACAAGTGAGAGTCAAATTAGAAGATTGTTGGAGTGGTCAAGACAGAGATGATGGTGAACAAGGATGGCAGTGGTGAAGAGAGAGAGAAGCTGATGATTCAAGAGATATTTCAGAAGTAGAATCAAGAGGGTGAGGGGTGGATGAATGGAAGGATGGTTAGATTAAATCATTAGGAAAGTTCCATGCCATACCCCATGTTGCCAATGTCTGTCTTAGTCTATTTGGGATGCTATAACAGGAATACCATACGCTGGTGGCTTATAAACCATAGAAATTGATTGGAGGCTGGGAAGCCCAAGATTG
This sequence comes from Stenella coeruleoalba, assembly GCF_951394435.1. Classification (NCBI taxonomy): domain Eukaryota; kingdom Metazoa; phylum Chordata; class Mammalia; order Artiodactyla; family Delphinidae; genus Stenella; species Stenella coeruleoalba. The sequence continues at coordinate 51,391,382 of NC_137149.1, forward strand.
TGGTGCCAGCAGATTTGGTGTCTGGTAAAAGCCTGCTTCCTGATTAATAGGTGCCCATCTTTTCACTGGGTCCTCACATGGTAGAAGAGGGCAAGAAAGCTCTCTAGGGTCTTTTTAAAGAGTATTAAATCCATTCATGAGGGTCCCACGCCCACAACCTGATCACCTCCCAAAGGCCCCACTTCCAAACACCATTGTATTAGGAATTAGATTTTAATATATGAATTTTGGGGGAAACACAATCTGTGGCAATTACTTAATAGTTTAATATGCCCTTTGAAAATTTCTCGTGGACCAGAAATGATTGCAGTTGTACTTCTGAGGTTCTTTTGCATCTCATTCATTGGCCAACAGTACCAACTCTGTGACAGAAGTTAAAAATAGCATCAGCCTATAAGTTTGTTTGTTCGTTTGTTTTTTTAACCTGTGCCAGAGTCCAGAAGTATAATTCTGGGAGTAGAAACGACTTTGCAGCCACTCTCCAGTGTTTTCTCAGAACCAAGAGTGACAAATTCCAATTGCCAGAGCTTCCTTAAACAAATAAAGATTTCCTTTATTCTGAGGCCAGCTTGACGGGAAAGCCTAGCAGAGAAGCAGTCTCCAGAAACGAGTGGCCAGAGGTCATTTTGGTGTAGCTGGGGCGTCTTTGTGGGTGGCTTGGACAGTTCTGGATACGGTTACATGCATGTGCCTCCTGTCATCTGACTGCATCTGGATCCTTGCAGGTGGGCCTGTCACACACCCAGTGAGGAAGGGACTGTGTGAGGAAGCTCAGAGCACATTCAAGACACCCCGAAGAGTTAATGGAACCACATTCAGCATATGGTGCTTCATAGGCAGATTTCCATCAACAAAGAGCTTTCATTGTGAGGTTTGGAATCATGGTCTTTTCATCCATGGAAAAGCATTAAATCTGGTCATGTATAGGAAGAAATTTTCCTTATCCTTTCTTTGACCACTTCTTAGGTTTGCTCAGTGGTCTCCTTTTTTTGATAGTCATAGATTCCAGGAAAGCTATGCTAATAGACACGTTGAGGTTTTGGCTGGGGACCTTCCATCTAATAATGACAGATGCAAGTTACTGCGATGGGGTTTTACAGTGAGTTGAATAGTGTCCCCTGTTTAAAAAAAAAAAGAAAATATCATGTCCATTCAAAACCTCAAAATGTGACCGTATTTGGAGATAGGGTCTTCGCAGATGTAATGAGTTAAGATGAGGTCATCCTAGATTAATGGAGGCCCTAAATCTAATGACTGGTGTCCTTATAAAAAGAAGAGAGGACAAGCAGAGATAAACAGAGAGGAGCAGGATATGTGATGTTGGAGCAGAGATTAGAATGATGTGTCCACAAAGCCAGGGATTTCTGGGAGGTACCAGAAGCTGGAAGAAACAAGGATGGATTTTCCCCAAGAGCCTTTGGAGGGAGCATGGCTCTGCTGACACCTTGATTTCAAACTTCTTACATTCAGAACTGTGAGAGAATAAATTTCTGTTGTTTTCAGGCACCCAGTTTGTGATGGTTTGTTAGGGCAGTTCCAGGAAACTAATACAGGCTTCAAAGGCTGAGCCCCAGATCTCTTTGCAGGCCCACGCCTGCTGACCCCATTTCTTCCTCTTCACCAGGGGCTTAAGGATGACCTATTTTCCTTTTCTTTCAGCAACTGTCACCACCCGCTCGCCTCCCCTCACCCAAGCCCAGCAGCAGAGTGGTACCCAATTTTCCCAGGTCCTCCTTTTCCTGCTGACAAGCTCATAATCCTCTCTTTGCTTTCATTACTTTTTTTTTTTTTTTTTTTACTAATTACTACAGACAGACAGGCAATCACACAAGTAAGAATGCAGGGGAAATTGCAAGGTTTATAAAACGTGTTAAACCACTGCTCTTCTGGTCTATCTTGTTCCTGGATTTATCTAGCGTCTGCAATTAAATTGGCACTTGGGTATTTTTCCTTTCTGTCTGTTAAAACAAAAAAGAAACAAAAATTGAATTGTATACTTCTCTACAGTTACAACAATTTTAAAATATTTCCTAAAATTGATATAAACTGCACAAATCAGAAGTACCAATGCATTTTCATCAAGTACTTATATTTTTAACCACCACCACAGCCTTGTATGCCATGAACCCATCCCCATCTCCAACCAGGATTTTGGAAAAGAAAATCTGGCAACTTTTTGCTTAACTCTCTTCTGAGATGGCCTCTGAGGAACCAGGCTTCTGTCCTTCGTGTTCATTCTGGAGTGTGGGGCTGGCCAACCCTTTCCCTCTTTTCTTGTTGAGATGTACCCTTTCCTTTGGGAGCTCTTCTCATTTGGCAGATGTGATCATCACTGAAGAAGTCGTCATGGCCCCTGACTGACATCTGGGAACTTCGGTTCCCACCATTCCTAATAAGAGTGGCTCACTATGCCTAAAATGTTTGTGCAAACAATATGGTTTATGCTGAACACGTGCTTTGTTTCTAGGGATGTGGAATTTTGGTAGATGCTAGGCAGGGGGTGCCTGCATGACTAGCCCCAATAAAAACCTCGGACACTGAGCCTCTAATGAGCTTCTCTGGTAGACAACATTTGACACGTGTTGTCCCAACTTGTAGTCTAGGGAGGTAAGAGTGTCATGTGGTGCCTCCAATGGGAGAGAGCTCTTGGAAGTAAGGACCTGGTTTTTCCCAACTTGGTCTCAGGTGCTTTTTCCCTTTGCTGATTCTGCTTTGCGTCCTTTTGCTATAATAAGTCATAGATGTAAATATGACTATATTGTGAGTCCTCTTAGTGAATCATCAAACCTGGGGATGCTCTTGGGGACCTCCCAACACAGGCTTTCTTTGTGATATTTGGGGAGCAAGTATCAATACTATCAAAGAGAAGTGGTGGGTTTATGGCTTTCACTACAAAGTTTATTTACATAACTCCTTTAAATCTAATTTTACTTATTCATTCATTTGTTCACGAATTTATATGCTTTGTCAAGCACACATTATGTTCTAGTCACTCTCCTAGGAACTGGAGGGAGCGAGAGAGAAATACAGAGAGAACATCACATCCTTCCCTGCAAGGAACTCACAGTTTCACAGCACCTTTGAATAGAGAAATAATCAAACTTCAGTGGGAGAGGTGCCACTAGAGGAAGTCAGAGCAAGGATTTGGGGAGAATACAGGACAGAGACATGGTGATCTCTGCTTAGGAAAGTGGGGACAGTGTTCCAAAGGAGTTGGCATTAAACTGGGATTTAGAGGTCAGGTAGAGGTTGGCCAAGTGGAGAAGAGGGTAGGGATTTCCTGTCACCAAGAATAAAGCCACAGAGGCATGAAATAACTGGTTCTAGGAATAGGGAGATGTTCAGGATGGCTGCAGCTGGGATGAGGTCAATCGTGGGGGTGATGTGAGCAGTTAAGAGCCCAGTCTGGGAGGAATTACATGCAGTGATAATTTTTTCTTTTAATAAATTTATTTATTTATTTATTTATTTTTGGCTACATTGGGTCTTTGTTGCTGCGCACAGGCTTTTCTCTAGTTGCAGCAAGCGGGGGCTACTCTTCATTGCGGTGCACGTGCGGGCTTCTCATTGCGGTGGCTTCTCTTGTTGCGGAGAGTGGGCTCTAGGCGCACAGGCTTCAGCAGTTGTGGCTCATGGGCTGAGTTGCTCCGTGGCATGTGGGATCTTCCCAGAGCAGGGCTTGAACCCGTGTCCCCTGCGTTGGCAGGTGGATTGTTAACCTCTGCGCCACCAGGGAAGTCCCTGCCATGGTAAATTTTTAGGTTTGTTTTTGTTTTTGTTTTTTGGTGAGCAATGGGATAACATTAGAAGTTAGTGACTGTCCATCAACAGATGAATGGATAAAGAAGATGTGGTGTGCATATATATATAGATATAGATATAGAGATATATATCAATACAATGGAATATTACTCATCCATAAAAAAGAATGAAATAATGCCATTTGCAGCAACATGGTTGGACCTAGAATTTATCATCTTAAGTGAAGTCAGACAGAGAAAGACAAATATCACATGATATCACTTATATGTGGAATATAAAAAAAAATGATACAAATGAACTTATTTACAAAACAGAAATAGATTCAAAGACATAGAAAACAAACAAACTTATGGTTACCAAAGGGGGAAAGGAGGGGAGGGATAAATTAAGAGTTTGGAATTAACAGATACACACTACTGTATATAAAATAGGTAACCAGGCTTCCCTGGTGGCGCAGTGGGTGAGAGTCCGCCTGCCCATGCAGGGGACGCAGGTTCGTGCCCCGGTCCGGGAAGATCCCACATGCCGCGGAGCGGCTGGGCCCGTGAGCCATGGCCGCTGAGCCTGCGCGTCCGGAGCCTGTGCTCTGCAACGGGAGAGGCCACAACAGTGAGAGGCCCGCGTACTGCAAAAAAAAAAAAAAAAAAAGGTAACCAACAAGGACCTATTGTATAGCACAGGGAATTATATTCAGTACCTTGTAATAGCCTATAATGAAAGAGAATCTGAAAAAGAATATATATATACATATATATAACTGAATCACTTTGCTGTACACCTGAAATTAACACATTTTAAATGAACTATACTTCAATAATAAAAAAAAAAACTATCTCCTAAAAACAAAGTTGTTGACAATGATCAGAACTGTGATTTAGAAAGAACCTTCCACTGGTTTCCTAAGTGAAGAGAGGCTGTATAATAGAATGGCTAAAAGGGTGCAGCCAGACCACTGGCGTTCCAACATTAACTCTGCCACTTACAGCTGGGTGATCTGGGACAAATCACTTCACCTGTATATACCTTAGTTTCCCCATGTGTAAAGAGGGGATAATAAGAACACCTGCCACAGTGAGCTGTTGTGAGGGTATATAAGCTAATAAACTCAAAGCATGTGGAACAGCATCTGGTTCTCAATAAACTGTAGCTTTCATTATCACTGCATAAAAGCAGTGTTTCACAAGCATTTTATCTGCATGTAAGTTTTTGGGAACAGATTCTGCTTAAAGCAAGATCCAGTATTAGTATAAGATAAATTTGGGAAATGACAGAAAACTGAGAATCAGGATTTTCTTTAATATATCTGTATTCAAATCACAACATATACATGTAGTTATTGAAGTGGAGCAGAATACAAAGATTGGAGGGTTCTTCTGAAGGATCTTTGTGTTTCTTCAAGACAATAATAATTCCCCGTGAAGTAAAAGTCCACTGGAGCTAGCTAAACAAAGCCAATATAGATTATCAACCAAGTGGCTATTATCAGATTTATAATATTATGGTATTTATAATATATCAGAAAGGCTAGTGTTCTTTCTGTTTTCCATGGTTACACATGGCATATCAGTTGAATCATAACCTTAAAAATCAACCTCATCTAATTAAGACATTCACCTAAGTCAAGTAGTCTTTGTTTCTTTTTTCTCCATTGCTATAAAAACCTTGTAATGCACTAAAATCATTTTAATGTAACTTTTCAGTAAAAAAAAAAAAACCAAACAAACACAAAAATTAAAACAGTGCCAAAAACAGAAGTAGAAGCTCCAGAATTTTCATATAGAAGGGATTTAGAAGTAACCAGGTATTTGGAACATTCTTTTTGTTTGTTTGTTTTTTGTTTTTTTTAATTCTTTATTGGAGTATAATTGCTTTACAATGGTGTGTTAGTTTCTGCTTTATAAAAAAGTGAATCAGTTTGCAGATGACATGATACTATACATAGAGAATCCTAACGATGCTACCAGAAAACTACTAGAGCTAATCAATGAATTTGGTAAAGTAGCAGGATACAAAATTAATGCACAGAAATCTCTGGCATTCCTATACACTAATGATGAAAAATCTGAAAGTGAAATCAAGAAAACACTCCCATTTACCATTGCAACAAAAAGAATAAAATATCTAGGAATAAACCTACCTAAGGAGACAAAAGACCTGTATGCAGAAAATTATGACACGGATGAAAGAAATTAAAGATGATACAAATAGATGGAGAGATATACCATGTTCTTGGATAGGTATTTGGAACATTCTTATCCCATAGCCTAATAGCTATCACTTTCACCCTCAATTCTGTCCTTGAGCGTTTGACTATTGTATCAGTTTCTTGCCTTTGTTGGCATTCCTTGGATTCCATGGCTTGTGGCCACATCAGTCCAATCTGTGCCTCATCTTCACATCCGCCTTTATGTGTGTCTTCTCCTCTTCTGTCTCAAACTTCCCTGTGCCTTTCTTTTATAAGGACACTTGTCATTGGATTTAGTGCCATCTGGGATGATATCATCCCCAAATCCTTAACTTAATTACATCTGCAAAACCTTTTTTTCCAAATAAGATAATATTCACAGGTTCCAGGGATTTGACAGGGACATTATCTTTAGGGGGAAATCACCATTCAACCCACTACCACCACCTTGTATGAAATAGCACCCACCCATTGTACTACCATCATTCTGTACTCCTCACCCTTCGTTATTCTTTTTCATAACGTTTGTCATAATTTCACATTCTAATATTCTCTTGGCTACTTTTTATCGTTTATCTCCCCCAGGAGAATGGAAGCCTCATGAGAGCAGAGGTGTGTTCACTCCTCTCTTCCCAGCACTACAATAGCATTTGGCACAATTTATTTGTTGAATGTATGGAGGAACTAGGAAACTTTCTTGAGTCCATGTTTCCTCAGTAAGGATCGTTTTCTACTTAGGGGTGAAAATAAAGATCACTTGGGGTACCTTGGAGGGATGAGAGTTGTTGATGGAGCCCAACCAGTACCACTAGCAAAAAGCAGCAGCTAGATTGCTGAAAAAAAATGATCAGAAATTTCAGGTGGGATTTTACTCCAGCCAAGTCTCTTCCCTGCCCCTGAATTCTCTTTCTTAACCCTTTTTCCTGATCTTGGCCCCTCTTATATGCTCTCATAGCAGCCTGTACTTCCTCCACATAGCTACAGCATACTGTATTGTAACTGCCTGTTTATTTGTTTGTAATTTCCATCTCATCATACTCTCCCTTATGGCAAAAACCTTGAGATCTTTGCTGAGTTCTGTGAGTTGTTCTGGCAAATTACAGAACCTGAGGAGGTCATGGGCCCCCCAAATTTATAGCCAGTTGGTCATAAAAGGGGGTGTCCTGGGGACCCCTGAATTGTAGCTGGCATCTGTAGTAAGGACAGTCTCATGGAGAACTGACCCCTTAATTTGTGGGATCTGTCCTAACTCTGGGTGGTTAGTGGCAGAATTGAATTGTAGTATGCCAGGTGGTGCTGGAATGCCTATCCTGAATCTTCCAAGGGCTCCTTGCTCCGGGGTGTTAAAAAGCCTGAGGCTCACAACAAGACTGGATTTGAAATACAGATGTTGACACAGCCTCCATTAACAAAGCCCCAGCAACTAGCGGCAGCGCTCTGTGTCTTTGCTTATTAAAGGAGCATTATTTTACAGGTGACGGTGACATTGGACATGGTGCATTTAGGCCTGTGTTAGGATGTTCTAGGATGTAGCGTTAGGATGTAGAGTGATGTTGTAAGAGCGATGCCACGTTTCATTTAAAGATCTTGCATCTTCTAAACCCTGACTCTTATTGAAGAATGGACTCCTAAGGGAATATTCCATGGGAACAAAATTAAGAAATATCTGTGAGAAATACTGGAGGCAGCAGAGCCTTAGAATTCAAAACTGAGATGCTGACACAGGGATATATTTTACCACGTTTACGAGAATTGAAAACAAGTCTGCTTTGGCTGATTGATTTGGTAATAAACATTGGCTTTACAGATCAACTTTTTTTTTTTTTTTTTTTTTTTTTGTGGTACGCGGGCCTCTCACTGTTGTGGCCTCTCCCGTTGCAGAGCACAGGCTCCGGACGCGCAGGCTCAGCGGCCATGGCTCACGGGCCCAGCCGCTCCGCGGCATGTGGGATCTTGCCGGACCGGGGCACGAACCTGCGTCCCCTGCATGGGCAGGCGGACTCTCAACCACTGCGCCACCACGGAAGCCCCCGATCAACTTTTAAGTTAGATTTTTTTACATACACTGAATGAGCCAAATCTCCAAATCTGCAAAACTTTCTAAAGTTTTGGCAAAAATATACTTAAAACTCATGATAAGATAAAAGCATTTGAACAAATAATATTGTATGGCCAAAGGTCTATAGAAATGTTAATGTTCTTATTTTCTCAATTCTGAGTTAAAAAATAAAGTGCCTTGAAATGAAAGAGTTACAGTACAATTATTAATTACTGATAAGTCTTTTAAAAGACTTTTTGGTATACTTCCCAGAGATTGACAAAGTGAATAACTCAAACAAAGGAGGACCTAAATGAATTGCCTTATAATAGATCATAAAAAATAATTTTTGATGATAGAGTGCTATATGACTTTTAGCATTTGGAAGATCAAAGATCTGAGTGACATTGCTATTTCAAAGTATTCACCATAAGCATCTATTTATTTGAACATACTTTCTCAGTGTTTATATCTATAAAAACTAAAACTATGAATAGAACTGATGATGAATCCTGTCTTATCTAGCAATAAGTAATATTCCTCTACTAACATGTGAAGTATGGACAAAAAATAGCACCATTCATCTCACTAAAAGATACATTTCCATAAAAATATGTTATAGGAGATTATATCAGACTAAGCCTTTTATAGATAAAAGTTATAAACTTTGGATAAAATATAAAAACAATTGTTTGAAGACGCTGGAAAGTAACCAAAAGCTAGCAGGCAGGATTTTAAGGGATGGCTACTCTTCAAAGAATTGAAATATAATGAGTGATTTATGCTCATACATCTTTTTATCTGAGGGCACTACTCGGTCTGCACTGTGAAAAGCAGCGGGAACTCAGAAAGCCACAATCTTAATGGCTTAAGGAATTAGAGAATGGACCCTGGGGCTCCCAGAGCATCTGGAAGTTGAGGATGAAACTCCTGAAAAGGAAGGAGTAATAGAGGGAGAGAGCTCCGAAATCTACACATACACTCTGCAAGTCCTTGGTTGACTCCTGAACTCTGTGTGCATAGGATAAAAGTTAACTACCGTAAGTCCCCTACATACGAATCTTCAAGTTGCAAACTTTCAAAGATGTGAACGTGTATTTGTGTCCAATCATGTAAGTTAGTTCACGTGTCTGCTGTATATTGTCACGTGCATGCATCCTCTACAAGTGGTTGTGCTTTTGTTTATTTTACTGTACAGTACTGTATAGAGTACAGTAGTACAGTATCTTTATTTCAAGCCCAGGATGTCCGGAAGCAAGCGTAAAAGCAGTGGTGATGTAGCTGGTACTGCTAAGAAGCTCCAGGAATTGGAGGCCCAGAGAAAGGATGAAGAGAGACAAGAGGAAGAAGAAGTAACTGCAGAACCGAAGAGATTCACAATGTAGGAAATGGCAAGGGGATTTTCTTTATGTGAGGAGGCACTGTTACTTTTGGAGGCACAGGACCCGATCGTAGAACAGTACATGAAGGTTGCAGCAGCCGTTCAGAATGCAATCCAGTGCTACCGTGTCATCTACAATGAGAAAAAATTGCTACCCAGACATCACTGGATTGTTTTTTCAAGAGGGTAGATAGAACTGAATCCAGCAAGGAACCAGAACCTGTGCCGTCAACGTTAGGCGTGAGTGAAATTGCAGCTTGCCCTCTGTCTCCTATTGCTGACGATCCTTGAGCTCTACCATCTCCCACCTCCTCTCCCTCCAGTCAGTAACTCTTCTTGCCTGTTCACTCGATGCCAGCCCTGTTGTACTGTACTACTGTACTTTTCAAGGTACTGTACTGTAAGATTAAAGATGTTTTCTTTATTTTTTGTGTTTGTTCTTCATGTATTATTTGTGTGAGAAGTATTATAAACCTATTACAGTACAGTACTATGTAGCCGATTGTGTTAGTTGGGTACCTAGGCTAACTCCGTTGGACTTACAAACAAATTGGACTTACGAATGTGCTCTCGGAACAGAACTCATTCGTATGTAGGGGACTTACTGTACCTGCAAGAATACATCAACATGTATCAGAGGAAGATAACAGAATCTAGAGGCTCTACAATGTATCACCTACAATTTCCAGTACACAATAAAAAACTAACAAGAATATAAAGGAATAGGAAAGTTTTGGGGTTTTTTTACTTAATTTTTTTGGAGTATAGTTGCTTTACAATGTTGTGTTAGTTTCTGCTGTACAGCAAAGTGAATCAGCTATACATGTACATATATCCCCTCATTTTTGGATTTCCTTCCCATTTAGGTCACCACAGATCACTGAGTAGAGTTCCCTGTGCTATACAGTAGGTTCTCACTAGTTATCTATTTTATTATTTATTTATTATTTTTATTTATTTTTTTTGCGGTACGCGTGGGCCTCTCACTGTTGTGGCCTCTCCCGTTGCGGAGCACAGGCTCCGGACGCGCAGGCTCAGCGGCCATGGCTCACGGGCCCAGGCCGCTCCGCAGCATGTGGGATCTTCCCGGACCGGGGCACGATTCCCGAACCGGGGCACGAACCCGTGTGCCCTGCATCAGCAGGCGGACTCTCAACCACTGCGCCACCAGGGAAGCCCACTAGTTATCTATTTTATACATTGTAGTGTATATATGTCAATCCCAATCTCCCAATTCATCCCATCCCTCCTTTCCCCCCTTGGTGTCCATACGCTGTTCTCTAGTTGTGTCTTTATTTCTGCTTTGCAAATACGTTCATCTGTATCATTTTTTAGATTCCACATGTAAGCAATATTATACGATATTTCTTTTTCTCTTTCTGACTTTCACTCTGTATGACAGTCTCTAGGTCCACGTCTCTGTAAATGGCACAATTTCTTTCCCTTTTATGGCTGAGTAATAGTCCATTATATACATGCACCACACCTTCTTTATCCATTCCTCTGTTGATGGGCATTTAGGTTGCTTCCATGTCCTGGCTATTGTAACTAGTGCTGCAATGAACATTGGGGTGCATATGTCTTTTTGAATTATGGTTTTCTCCAGGTATATGCCCAGGAATGGGATTGCCTGGTCATATGGTAGTTCTCTTTTTAATTTTTTAAGGAACCTCCATACTGTTCTCCAGAGTGGCTGTATCAATTTACATTCCCACCAACAGTGCAAGAGGGTACCCTTTTCTCCACACCCTCTCCAGCATTTATTGTTTGCAGATTTTTTGATGATGGCCATTCTGACCGGTGTGAGGTGATACCTCATTGTAGTTTTGATTTGCATTTCTCTGATAATTAGTGATACTGAGCATCTTTTCATGTGTTTGTTGGCCATCTGTATGTCTTCTTTGGAGAAATATCTATTTCGGTCTTCCGCCCATTTTTTGATTGGGTTGTTTGTTTTTCTGATATTGAGCTGCATGAGCTGTTTGTATATCTTGAAGATTAACCCCTTGTCAGTTGCCTCGTTTGCAATGTTTTATCCCGTTCTGAGGGTTGTCTTTTGGTGTTGTTTATGGTTTCCTTTGCTGTGCAAAAGCTTTTAAGTTTCATTAGGTCCCATTTGTTTATTTTCATTACTCTGGGAGGTTGGTCAAAAAAGATCTTGCTGTGATTTATGTCAGAGTGTTCTGCCTATGTTTTCCTCTAAGAGTTTTATAGTGTCCAGCCTTACTTTAGGTTTTTAATCCATTTTGAGTTTATTTTTGTGTATGGTGTTAGGGAGGTTCTAATTTCATTCTTTTACATGTAGCTGTCCAGTATTGAAGAGACAGTCTTTTCTTTTGTCTGTTCTTGTCTCCTTTGTCATAGATTAGGTGACCATAGATTAGGTGCCTGGGTTTATCTCTGGGCTTTCTATCCTGCTCCATTGTTCTATATTTCTGTTTTTGTGCCAGTCCATACTGTCTTGATGACTGTTGCTTTGTAGTGTAGTCTGAAGTCAAGGAGACTGATTCCTCCAGCTCCATTTTTCTTTCTCAAGATTGCTTTGGCTATTTGGGGTCTTTTGTGTTTCCATACAAATTGTATTCTAATTCTGTGAAAAATGCCATTGGTAATTTGATAGGGATTGCACTGGATCTGTAGATTGCTTTGGGTAGTATAGTCATTTTCACAATACTGATTCTTCCAATCCAAGAACATGGTATATCTCTCCATTTCCATTTGTGTCATCTTTGATTTCTTTCATCAGTATTTATAGTTTTCTGAGTACAGGTCTTTTGCCTCCTTAGGTAGGTTTATTCCTAGGTAATTTATTCTTTTTATTGCAATGGTAAGTGGGATTGTTTCCCTAATTTCTCTTTCTGATCTTTTGTTGCTAGTGTATAGGAATGCAAGAGATTTCTGTGCATTAATTCTGTATCCTGCAACTTTACCAAATTCATTGATTAGCTCTAGTAGTTTTCTGGTGGCATCTTTAGGATTTTCTATGTATAGTATCATGTCATCTGCAAACAGTGACAGTTTTACTTCTTCCTTTCCAATTTGGAGTCCAAGGAACAGGAAAGTTTGACTCATGGTTCAGAGAAAAGGTAGTCAGTAGAAACTGACTCCAAGATGACTCAGATGTAACAATTAGCAAAGACTTTTTTTTTTAATTCAAGTACTGTTGATTTACAATGTTGTGTTATTCAGGTGTACAGTAAAGTGATATATATTCTTTTTCAGATTCTTTTCTATTATAGATTATTATAAGATATTGAATATAACTCCCTGAGCTATACTGTAAGTCCTTGTTGTTTATCTATTTTATATATAGTAGTGTGTATATGTTAATCCCAAACTCCCAGTTTATCCCACCCCCTTTCTTTCCCCTTTGGTAACCATAAGTTTGTTTTCTATGTCTGTGAGTCTATTTCTGTTTTGTAAATAAGTTCTTTGTATCATTTTTTTAAGATTCCACGTATAAGTGATATCATATTATATTTGTCTTTCTCTGACTTACTCCACTTAGGATGATAAATTCTAGGTTCATCCATGTTTCTGCAAATGGCATTATTTCATTCTTTTTTATGGCTGAGTAATACTCCATTATATATATATATATATATATATATATATATATATATATATATATATACACACATACCACATCTTCTTTATTCATTCATCTGTTGATGGACATTTAGGTTGCTTCCATGTCTTGGCTATTGTAAATAGAGCTGCTATGAACATTGGGGTGCATGTATCTTTCCAATTATGATTTTCTCTGGATATATGCTCAGGAGTTGGATCACTGAATCATATGCTAACTCTATTTTTACTTCTTTAAGAAACTTCCATACCATTCTCCATTGTGGCTAGAAAAGAGTTTTAAACAGTTATTATACATATATGCAAGGACATGAAAAAGTATATGGTCAAAATAATGAATTAACAGAAAAAGTCAGCAGAGATATAGAAATTCTAAAAAGAGAGAGAGAGAGACAAATGGAAATTCTAGAACTGAAAAGTACAAAATTTGAAATAAAAAATTCACTGGGTAGTCCTAACAGCTATTTAGAAATGGCTGAAGGGTTGGTAAACTTAAAAACAGGTTAAAAGAAATTATCCAATCTGAAAAACAGAGATAAAAACTATTAAAAAAATGGACAGAGCCCTACTAGCCTTCAAGACAATATTAAAGAGCCTAACATACATGTAATAGGAATCACAGAAAGAAAGGGAAGAGAGAATGGGGCAGAAAATTTTTTGAAAAAATAATGACAGATTTCCCCAAATTTGGTAGAATACATAACTTTAAAAATGAATAAACCCAGCAAAACCCAAGCAGGATATATAAAAAAAGAAATTCATACCACAAACATCATGGTCAAACTATTGAAAACCAGATAAAGAGAAAATCTTAAAGGCAGCTAGGGAAAAATGACATAGTAGAAATTGAGTGGGTGGGTAGAGGGACAGGATTCAGAAACAACAAAAGCTAGAGGACAATGGAATCATATTTTTAAGAGTTAAACTGGGAGCAGGGGTAGGGGGCAACATCAATCCAGAATTCTATATGCAGAGAAAATATTCTTTGAAAATGATAGTGAAAGATGACTTCAGAGAAACAAAAACTTAGAAGTTATGCATTACAAGAAATGCTTTTAAAAAATTATTCAGAGGGAAGGGAAATGATATTAGATGAAAATTCAGATCTATGGGAAGAAATAAAGGGCACTGGAAATGGTAAATATGTAGGTAAATAGAAAAGAATATACATTTTAAAAATTTCTTTAAAAGACATAATTGTTTAAGGCAAAAATAGTTCACTGCATTTAAACATAGGTGGGCCTAATGTATATGAAAGCAATCATGTAAAGAATGGAGGATAAATAGAACTACACTTCTGCAAGGTTCTTACATTTTACATCAGTTACTACAATATGAGGTCTACATGCATTGAGACACTTCAAGCATGAATATGCTAGAGTAAGCACTAAAAATTAATGTAAAGAAGTTTAGTGGAAGGTCAATAAAGGAATAAAGATGAAATATAAACAAATATTGATTAACCCAAATGAAAGCAGAAAAAGAGAAACCAAAGAACAAAAAAGGGATGAAACAAATAGAATACAAATTGCAAATAATAATAGACTTAAAATCCAATGATATTAATCTTATGTTAAATGTAAATAGACTAAAAACTCCAATTAAAAGGCAGAAATTATCAGACTGGATTTTTTTTTTTTAATCAAGAACCAACTATAGGACTTCCCTGGTGGCACAGTGGTTAGGCATCTGCCTGCCAATGCAGGGGACCCAGGTTTGAGCCCTGGTGCGGGAAGATCCCACATTCCGCTGAGCACCTAAGCCCGTGTGCCACAACTACAGATCCTGTGCTCTAGAGCCCACAAGCCACAACTACTGAGCCCATGTGCTGAGACTACTGAAGCCCACATGTCTAGAGCCCGTGCTCCGCAACAAAAGAAGCCACCATGATGAGAAGCCTGCACACCACAACAAAGAGTAGCCCCTGCTCGCTGCAACTAGAGAAAGCCTGCTCACAGCAAGGAAGACCCAACATAGCCAAAAAAAAAAAAAAAAAAATAGATTGAAAAGGAAAAAGATTTACCAGGCAAACAGTAAACATAAGAAAGGTGGAGAGGTTGTATTATTATCAGACAATATAGAATTCAAGCCAGGAGTATTAAGAGAGATAAGGAGGGACAGTTCATGAAAGAAGGAAAGAGAAAGAAAGAAAGAAAGAGAGAAAGAAAGAAAGAAAGAAAGAAAGAAAGGAAGGAAGGAAGGAAGGAAGGAAGGAAGGAAGGAAGGAAGAAAGAAAGAAAGGAAGAAAGAAAGAAAGAAAGAAAGAAAGGGTTAAATCATCAGGAAGACTTGAAAGCCTAACAGAAGACATAAAAATCATATGTATATATGCACCTAATAACACTTCAAAATGCATAAAGGCAAAACTCATCAAACTAAAAGAAGAAATAGACAAATCCACATTCACAGATTGTAATAGTCTCCTTTCAGTGAGTGATAGAACAACTCAATTTAAAAATCCATAAGGATATAGTTGATCAGAATAACACTATCGACACCAAACTGAATTAATATTTATAGAAAAAAATTGACAGTTATATAACTACTCAACTGCAGAATACACATTCTTTTTTAAAGCACACATGGGATGTTCACCAAGGGAGATAATATGGTGGGTTATGAAATGAGTCTCAATAAACTCCAGAAGGTTGAAATTTTAATGACTCTTCTCTGTCCACAACAGAATTAAATTAAAAATCAGTAATAATAACCAGGAATCATTTTGCAATATATACAAATATTGAATCATTATGTTGTATACCTGAAAGTAATATAATGTCATATGTCAACTATACTGTAATTAAAAAATAATATCTAGGGCTTCCCTGGTGGTGTAGTGATTAAGAATCTGCCTCCCAGTGCAGGGGATGCAGGTTCGAGCCCTGGTCCGGGAACATCCCACATGCTGTGGAGCAACTAGTGCACCACAACTACTGAGCCCGCGTGCCACAACTACTGAAGCCTGCGCGCCTAAAGCCCATGCTCCGCAACAGGACAAGCTACCACAATGAGAAGCCCATGCACTGCAACGAAGAGTAGCCCCTGCTCACCACAACTAGAGAAAGTCCACGCGCAGCAACGAAGACCCCACGCAGCCAAAAATAAATAAATTAAAAATAGTGTATATGTGTCAATCGCAGTCTCCCTAAAAATATATCTATATAATAATTTAAAAATAGTATCTAGAAAAGCCCCTGAATATTTGGAAATTAAACAACACACTTCAAAAAAAGTGAGTCAAAGAAGAAACAATAAGGGAAATTTAAAACTACTCTGTACTGAATGAAAATGAAAGCACAACATATTAAAACTTGTGAAATGCAGATAATGCAGTGCTTAGAGGGAAATGCATAGCTTTAAATGCTTATATGAAAAAAATAGAAAAGTCCAGAATCAGTAATGTAATCTTCTACTCTAATCAGCTAGAAGAGTAAATCAAATTCCAGTTAAGTAGGAAGAAGGAAATAATAAAGAACAAAAGTCAATAAACCAGAGAATAAATAATCAATGGAACCATAGATGGCTTTTTGAAAAAATTTAAAATTTTTATAAACTTCTGACCATATTAGTCAGTAGAAAATAAAAGAGAAAATGCAAAATACCAAAATCAGGGATGTTTGAAAAAGTGACAAGGTCCTGGCTCTCGTGGACTTCTAGTGGGGGAAACATGTTACATGGTCATACAAAGAAATATACAGGTATAGATTGTGGTAAACTCTATGAGAATTCTGCAGGGGAGGGAGAGGCCGATTGGGGCTGGAGAGGGGCACCTCTGCAGAAGTAAGTTAACTTCGACCCCTTCGCTCAACGAGGAGTAAAGTCAGCCCCTCCCGGCGTCTTCCCGGCCCCTAGTAGGCAAGTGGCGGCCCCGCCCCGCGCCCCGCGCTCCCCCCGCCCCGCCATCTCAGCCGCCCCGGCCCTTCCGCGCAGGCGCGGGACGGGCGCGAGGTGGAGCTCGGCCGGCGGCCGGGCGGGGCAACTGCCGGGCGGGCGCCGAGCGGGACCACACGCTAGAGAGGTGCTTTCGGTCAGACCCAGCGGCGCCGGTTCCCCGCGATGCCGAGGCCAGATCCGGACGCCTCGCCTCTCTGAGTCGGTCTCAGCGCGGAAGGCACAGAGGGAGGCCATGGCGGAGCCCTCCGAGCCCGGGCGGCAGGCGTCCGCGGGCGGCGGGAGCCTGGAGGAGGAGGATGAGGAGGACGAGGAGCGGGAGCCGCTGCTGCCGCGGATCGCCTGGGCCCAGCCGCAGAAGGGCGCTCCGGGGGGCGCCGTGCGGCTGGAGAAAGCTGTTGGGGAGGAGGGCGCGGCCTCCCCTAACCAGGCCAGTGACCGGGAACTGCTGCTGCTGCCCAGGGATGCGTCTTTCTTCTCTTCCCTGAGTTTGGGGTGCCTGCGGAGCTCGCCCACCAACCTGGACCGGAACCACCCCGTGGGTTCAGGTGCGATCTGGCTTTTCCCTTCCCCGGCGCCCTGCCAGTGCGCCTGTCGCCGCCGCCGCTCAGCCCCCCATTCAAGCCCCTCCTTGGGTCCCTACCCCCGGCTTCTTTCGCTGTCTCCCGCTAGCCCTTGCCTAGTAGGAAAGGCTCTTCGCCGGGCATGAGGTCCGGCGCACAGGCCGAGGGGTCAGCCGCTGGGCACACCTTGGACACCTCCCCTTTGTTTCCTGCTCCCCCGTTTACTCGCACCTTTTCCAGGGGCTATAGGCTGCTTCACCTGAGGCCCGGGGTTGTCATTAAACACTGATCCTTGAGGCCTCCCCTAAGAGTGAGCCTAAACTTTTGGAAAAGTTAACACTGTAAAATGACGTAAGTTGTTTGGTCAAGTTTGGACTTGAGTTTGGGGTTAAGAACCCTGAGCTACCAGGAAAGTTGGTGACCTTGCAAGGTGGATGACAGCCGAGAGATAGAGAGCAAGAATATCCGGTTGCCACTAGGACACGTTTCAAAAACTTTTGAAGTTAAATATTGTTACTGTAACATTAGCCAGAGGGCGCAGAAGCAGTTGAATTTCTGTACCTGCTCTCTCTCTTGCAAAGTTTCCTTTCTTGAGTCATTTCTATTTTTATACTTTAAAAAAAAAAGAAAAAAATTTTTCACTGTTAAGCAGACTGACAGCCTCAGGTGAAAGAGAGGATAATTGAAATAATGTTGAAAGGTATGTGACTGCAGGCATTGATATTTATTGATAAATCGAATTTTTTGCCATGATCGAGTCGAATAAGGCTAATTTGATAGTAAAATAGAATAGGCTTGTAAGAGTCCTAGGTAGAGCTGAGACAGGCTAGTTTGTAAAATGGCCATGATAACACCTACTTGCTGGTGGTAAGGATGGTTTAAATGATGAGATGTGTGCATTGTGCCTGGAGTTTCATTCCACCTGTGAGCTTAAAGAAAAGGCACAGAAAATGTAGTTTTCATTAATGCTGCTTAAGTTTTTCTGGAGTGGTTAGATTTTACATGTCCTGCTATTAGTACAGTAATGGGGCTTCTACGATTTAAAGAATTCTGGATAGAGTAGGTTATTCTAGTTGTAGTTGAATTTATGGTCAAATATTCTAGAGTAAATAAATCAGAGCAGCCCAAGGGAAGCAGACTTTAATGAATAAAGCTTTAACACACCTGTCTAATATACAGATCGGCTAGCTACCCTTATGTTAGCTTTGGGATGCATTGACAGTACAACATTTAACAGAACAAACAAATATGCATTTGCAATCAAATCACAAATGGATCCACATTCACCCAGCTACATTGATAATATGGGTATATATTACCTAGAAACTGGTCTGTGAAGTAACTAAGATTTGTGCGGCTAGCTTGCCTTTTTCTACCCAAAGTTACCTGTGTAGCTAGATTTTAAAAGAGCCTAAAACCTTAAAAATGCATTTATTCTATGAAGGTGAGGTTTTGTAAACAAATGATATTAAGGCTAGAGAAAGTCAAAGTGGAGATAGAGTATAATATTTGAATACAAATGGATTATTAAAGAGAATTCCAACCTTTTGAATGGCAGTAACTTACTTACATCACAGTTTACAGTTTGCTAAGATCTTTTTTTTTGTATATTTCATTAATTCTCACAATATCACAGCAAGTTAGTTATTTACCCCCATCCTGAGTGTGAAGACTGAAAATGAATGAAAACTGTAATAACTAGTAGTTGATAGAACTTCAGAGGTAAGCCAAGGTCAAGGTCCAGGAAGTGGAAAAGCCAGACTGAACCTAGTTTTTTCATGTCCTACAGTTTTTCCATTTTGCTGTAGATCCCCAAGTGTTATAAAATAATTGTTAACTTTTGTTTACTTATTATGGAGGTCTTATTTTTAATGGATTTAAAAACAGTTTTGAACTGTAAAAACTATTTTTAAAATTTCAAACCATTCTTCTAGAAAGTTCATGATTAATTTAACTAGATGATTAAGTTTAGTTATTTTTTGAGTCCATTAACTTGCTTTGTCCTTTACCATCCAATTTCCATGAAGCCACCTCTCTAGTTCCAAGATATTCTTGCCTTTAGATTAATATTAACATTTATGATGCTTAACTATTTTATGTAAGCAGGAGCTTTATGTACTTTACCCAGTGGAAGAATGTCATATGTCTGTTATCTTTACTTGAACAAGACATGTGACAAAGTCTAGAACCTGCATAAACATAGTGTGGTTGGATCAATGTCAAAAGGATTAGTGGCATTCCTTGTTCCAGTTGTCATTTTAATCAGTGAGTTGAAGAGTAGTAAAGATGATAATAGTTAATACCCACAAAACAGTTAGTACGTGCAGAGGGCATAGTTCTGTGTGCTTCACATATATTAATTTATAACGAACCCTATGGATGTGAGCACTATTTTTTATTTATTTTCATTTTAAGGAAGCACAGAGAGGTGAAGTGAAGGTCCCGGTTAATATAAACCAGAGGCACTTATCAATTTTGTTGGAGAGCCTGGCAATTAGAGAATGGTGTTAGAATTCGCAAACAGCTTCTAAAGTAAAAGAAAGTGTGTGTTTAGAAGCCATTTAATGATTCATGGTGGCTTATAAATGTACGAACAAAATAAAATCATTTAAAAGTAAGGAAGAAATATGAGAATGGGAAATAAGAGCAATGAAATAAATAAGATGGGGGCCGGAATAAGAGTACACAAAATTAACATCACACACTCGATACAGGCAGCCCACAAATTTGATATTTAAGATTACCGAGCAGCCAACTTGAGAGAAACACAATCACTCTGTCCATAAAGTTAAAACAGACTAGTTATTTGAACCAAAACAAAACTGGCCAAGGATAAACTGTCATGTATTCTCTTGGAGAAGAGATTATATGCTGAGTAATATCTTGGTAATAAAAGTGATGACTTTCACAGGAGTGTTGCTTACAACTTCCCTGAAGTTCATTTCAGTAGAAGTAATTCTAGTGGGTGGTGTTATCAGTATTGCTGGGTCTAGATTCGAGATCCTGATAGTCTGGCTTAATTTAGAGGAAGGTATTAGAAGAGTGGATATCCCGTGGATCTTGACAATCCTCCAAAGCTGAACTTTTGAAAGGGAGTGAGCAGCAGTGTGTTGGAGATTATTCCTCAACCAATAATTAGAATACACTTATTCTCGTTTTCCATTTATTGCAGAGATCCATCATTCAGCAAATGTTTCAGTGTCTGTGGGGTGCCAGTGGAAATTGAGGCCTTGGGGAAACAGTGGTGGCCAGATATCAAATGGATGTCCAGTCACGAGCCTTGTCCCCATGCAACCTTATAACCTCATGAAGGAAAGAGTCAATTAAAACAAACAGTTCTAACAGAGGATATATGTGCTTGGATGGGGAAAGCCAAGGCTTCCATAGAGCCATACCCTGGATTTAGGGGCCAGGGAAGATTTAGCAGAGGAAATAGCATCCAATTTGAGACTTGAGGATGAATAGCACTGGAACCCCTGAGGGTTCCAGTTTGGGTCAGATTGCCAAACTTGTGAGCCAGCTACTTTTCTTTTTAGAAAATATTCTGGCCAATGGGTAAGATATATTCCCAACCCTTAGGTGAGGAAGAGTTCATTTTGATTTATTTATTTAAAATGAGAGCTTGATAAGTTACCATGCACACTTATATAAAACTAAATATAAGCGGTTATATAAGGGGTTCTCTTAATCCATTTTCAATTTCTGCTTATCAGAGGATCAGCTGTAACCCTTAAGTGTGGTTAAGGGTTTGTTAATAAATAATTCGCAAATTTATTGAGGGTTTACCATGTGCCAGGTACAGTTTTAAGCACTTGGCATATATCACAGGACAAAACAAAGCTCTCTGCCCTCCTGGAACATAGATCATTTTGTTATAGCATTGCAAGGTGATCAGATGAAGTTGAAGGATGGATAAGAATTAGCCATAGAAAGGAAACTTGGCATATACATCAGAACAGCATGGACAAAGGTTCGGAGGGTGGGCTGGATGCCTTGTGAAAAGTGTGGAGTTTGAATAGGACTGGAACTTGACTAGAAGGCCACTGCTTCTTGGAGGAGTGCCAAAGAGAGTATACAGAGATAGAACTCACATGCTCCTCAGAAAATTGGAATATTTTTTGATACAGGGACAAATAAAAATCTCATAGTTTATTTCTTAAAAGGGAGAAAGTAATTTTAACTGAACAAAATTTAAAGAAGATATAGCTAATTAAGCCCTCAGCTATTAAAAATCAAACCAAACAATGACAACAAACCTTCAAACCAAATCTCCATGGCACATTTATCTTGAAGTGTAACTTTAGGGTGTGTTCTCCAAGTTAAACTCATTGCTAAATACACATTTAGGTAAATAAAATGAAGAAAGTTGTAGAATGTAATTGTGAGTTATGAATCAGAAAAATTACTAAAAAATAATTACTTTGATTTTTAGAATAGTTGATATATAGTCTTTTTTTTTTTTTTTTTCTGGCAGTAGTTAGGTAGGACCAGTTGTCTTTTAAGTGCCTTTCTGGATTGTGATGGTAAATCCAGACCATTTTCAAAGAATGCCAGTTTTCATGTAGGGAGATAATCTCATTTATCCAAAAGAGTGGCTCATTAAAGGGACAAGTTAAAGAAAAAGAGATTGAGAACATCCAGGCTGATTTTTTAGGAATCGTTCTGATCTGATTTTGGTTGAAGCTGAATTATTAAGTATTCAGAGTATGATCCTGGGCTCCATGAGAGTAACAAAGGCAGGTTCTATGATGAACTCATAAAGCTTAACCCATAAAGCAATTTGATAACATCTAATAGTAATGTCAAAGTCTGCACATAGTTTCCAAAAGAATTGCTCAAGTACAGGATGGGAGAGACCAAAAGGGGTCCAAGAGTTTAGCCATTTCAACATGAATTAGTATGACAGGACTCCTAAACAACGATTGTAATACTTGAGTGCTTCTTATTTTGGTATAGTGTCAAGACTGAGAGATATCTCTATTCTCTGCAATGGGTTGCTTGATTCTGGAGAACATATTTTAAAGTGGCACATTGAAAACTGAAGCATGAAACAGGAGGGCAACTCGGATGCTGAAAAGCCTGAAAATACTTCCATATGGAAGGAGGCGGAGAATAGAGGAGACTTAGGGGAGCATGAAATGATCTTCAGCTATTTGAAGGGCTATCCCTGGGAAGAGAGGAGTAAGTAGACTTTTGTTTTGCTCCAGATGGCAGGTCTGGGACATTGGGTGAAACTACAGGAAACCTATTTCTGAAAAAGAAAGAAGTTTATATTTGTTTTCAAACAAACACAAAAAGTATGGAAAAAGGAGTGATCTGTCTTTGAAAGTGTTTAAACATTGGTCCAGAGACCACCTGCTGGTGATATATTATGGAAAGTACATCAGTACTGTGAGCAAAGTTGAAATAAATAGCTTTTCAAGTTCTTTCTTGTTAAGAGCCCTGATCTAGAAGAAATATCATTTGACTAATGATAATTATTATTGGCATATTCTGCCACACAAATAATACTTCATTTAAATGCTTATGAAGAACCCACTAAATGCCAATCCCTCTTCCAGGTGCTAGGGATGCACGGTGAACAAGAAAGACAAAGTTTCTCCCTTCATTCTTAAGAATTTTCATGGAATAGATCTGGAAATAGTATATCAATTGTATAGACATGACTAAGGTACTTGGATTATTTATTCTTTTAAGTAGGTTAAATATGCCCAAGGGCCCTTTTTGTAGTATTTTTCTCAGCATAAACTTTTAAAAATTAGTAAATAATTGTTTTATTTATGTCTGAATTAAGGAAAATTTTAAATTAAGGAAAGTTTATAGTTTGAATTTTCATAAGATTGATGTGTAATAGCACTTAAATGCCTTTCAGAGTAAAATGTGAATAATTTTTGGCTTGTCTACCACTTTAAATGATTAATTACCATTTAAATGATTAACTCTGCAAGTGTTTATTGAATGCCTTTTATGTTCCAGGAACTATAAAAGTTCTGGGTATATAGCAGTGAGAGAATCCTTGTCTTCTTGGAGCTCACAAAATAAATAAGTTATATAATATGTTAGGTGATAAGTGCTAACCAGAAAAATAAAGTGGAGGTTAGGGGAGATTGGGTAGGGTCTTGGGGGCCAATATAAGAACTTAGAGTTTTTCTTCAAGTGAGATGGAGAACCACTGGGCGGCCCTGTGAGTGAAAGTGCTGAGTCCTAACCACTGGACCACCAGGGAATTCCCTGACTTACGTTTGAAAAGGATTACCATACCTTCACTGTTGAGTGTAGAGAGATCAGTTAGGAGACTCTTGTAACAATCTAGGCTAGAGTTGATAGTGACTTGAATCACATGGAAGGAATGGAGGTGGTAAGAGGTGGTTAGGTTCTGGATATTCATTTAAGGTAGAGCTACACAGCTTGCTGCTGGCTGTGGGGGGGTGAGGGTGTGAGATCATGGATGATTCCAAGGTTTTTTGCAAGAGCACCTAGAAGATTTGGAGTTGCCAGTAACTAACACAGGGAATACTGGGAGTGAAGCAGTTGAGAGGAAATGAAGAATTGAGTTTGAGGCAGTAAAGTTTGAACTGTCTACTAAACATCCAAATGGAGAAGCTGAGTATAATAGTCTGGGGTTCAGGGCAGAAGTCCAGGCTTGAGATATAAATCAGGGAGCCATCAGTGCTGATGAGGGAGAGAAGAGGGCCATGAACTGAACCTGGGCATTCCAAAGTTAAGTGATCAGGGAGATGAAAATGAGCCCACAGAAGACTGAAAAAGAGGAACTAATGAAATGGAAGGACAACTTGGAGAAGTGGCGTCTTAGAAGCCAAGTGAAGAAAGTATTTTCAGGAGGAGGGAGTGACCGACAGGGTGAAATGATGGTGTTGGTCAAGGAAGATCAGTTCTGAGGTTGGGTTTAGCAATGTGGATGTTACTACGGACCCTGACAAAAATTATATCAATGGAGTGGTCAGGTCAGAAGCGTGATTGAAATGGGTTCAAAAGAGAGTGGGAGAAGAACAATTGGAGATGGTAACTATAATTATAGAAGTCTTCTGCTATAAAAGGGAGCAAAGAAATGAGGGGGTATCTAGGGGGACTTTGGAGGCTAAGAGAGATTTAAGATGAGAAAAATTACACCATGCTTTGTATGGTGGTAGAAATGATCCAATAGAGAGGGAAATATTGATACAGGAAAGAATTGCAGAAGAAATGTCCTGGAGTAGTCAGGAAGAGATAGGTCTAGTATACAAAGTGGAGGAGTTGATCTTAGAGCTTGGATCATCCATCTATAGTACTAGGCGGCAGGCAGAGGTTGTGGATGGGTAGATACGGTGCTGAGGGCTGATGATAGTTTTTTCTGCTTGCTTCTCTTTTCTCCTTGAAATAGGAAGATCATCTGCTGAGAGGAAAGAGGTGTTGGGAATTTGAGGAGAGGGGAGGGTATGAGATAGTTGTCCAGAAGAGTGGGAGAGTCTGTGTATTAGGGGAGTCATCCTAGTTTAGGCCGTTATAATGACATACCCTAGCTGGAGTGGCTTAAACAACAGATATTTATTTCTCATCGTTCTGGAGGCTGGGAAATCCAAGATCAGGGTGCCAGCATGATCAGGTTCTTGCTAAGGGCTCTCTTCTTGGCTTGCAGATGGCAACCTTCTCACTGTGTCCTCACATGGCCTAATCCCATCATGGGGTCCCCACCCTCATCTAAACCTAATTACCTACCAAAGACCCCACTCCCTGTATGATCACATTAGGGGTTAAGGCTTTGAGTGTTTTGAGGGACACAAGCATTGAGTCTTTAACAGGAATGTAGTATGCTCCCATGGCAACATGAGGGGTCCACCTGAGGACTGTGGTGATGAATTTAAGGGGAGACACCAAGCATTGTGTTTATCTAGTCAAGTTTAGCTGTCCAGGCATAGGCATAGTCATAGGCAGACAGTTGGGTTTCTCCAGGATTGGGATTTTTCCAGGTAACCATGATGAGGGGTGGGAGGAGGAGAGTGATTTTTTGATGATTAACCATAATTTATGCTGGCCAAGGAGGGAAGTAGGGACACAAAGTGGGTGAAGACCCTTGAACAGTATATGGTAGATCGGTGCTTTGAACGTCCTAGTGGGATGGAAGAATTTTTGGACTCAGGGTGCCAGAGGGAGTGAACTAGGAAAAATAAAAGATGCCTAAAGTGAAAAGTAGGGAGAGATTGCAGGTATTAGTGATGACAGATCTGAGGTATGACTGCAGTTGGAGGCTGAGGTGGGATGAAGAACAAAAACACTGGGAGGGAGGAGTTCAAGTTAACACAAGGCATTAGTGTGATTATTTCAGTATAGGAGATCTTGTTTTTCACGTGTCATAGCTTGAAGTGGGGTTACAGGAAAAAAAAAAAAAAAAAGCATCAAACCAGCCCAAACAATACTTAATTGCATTTTTCTGTACCTAAATGTTTTAGTGCTAATAATCTAATCCAGTATTACAGGTCCATATTGTGAGCATTCTCAGAGCTGGTCTTTCTTCTTCTTAGCATTCTATTTAACATTGATTTTTCTTAATGCAATAATTGTTGGTTCTTCAGAGTTGAATACATTCTTGGATGATCCAGAATTTGCTGATGTTATATTGAAAGCAGAGCAAGCAATAGAATTTGGAGTTTATCCAGAAAGAATCTCTCAAGGTTCAAGTGGAAGTTACTTCGTGAAGGATCCTAAGAGGGTGAGAATTTCACAGACCTACTATATATAACAGACATTTTGGAAAACACTAATTTAAATGTGAAGTCATTGTGAGTTTCTGAAGATATTTTCCTAATAAATCTGATTACACCTTCTTTTCAGAAATAAAGGTCAGTTTACTATTAACTAAAGCACTCTACTGCTTAAAAATTGAGCTATTCATTTTAAGCCATAGTTTTCTGTATTATTATTATTATTTTATTTATTTTTTTTTTTGTGGTACGCGGGCCTCTCACTGTTGTGGCCTCTCCTGTTGCGGAGCACAGGCTCCGGACGCGCAGGCTCAGCGGCCATGGCTCACGGGCCTAGCCGCTCCGCGGCATGTGGGATCTTCCCGGACTGGGGCACGAACCCGTGTCCCCTGCATCTGCAGGCGGACTCTCAACCACTGTGCCACCAGGGAAGCCCCTGTTTTATTATTTTAATATTTGGTTTCAAGTATTTATTGAATATTCACATTTAGCTGTAGATTCGTTGGGTTTATATTCACAAGTCCTTACCGTACAGTAACCAAGCAGAGTTTTATTTTACCCTCAGAATATTTTTTCCAGCATTGTACCAGAGAAGGAGCCTGGGCAGTCTGAAGTTTGAAGGCGTTGGAATGTGACAAAGTGAAATGAACCAAAGTATAATTCTAAGGCAGAAAAGAGAAGTTGATATGGGACTTTGTTCCACTTAGTCTAGAATTTTTCAAAAATCTGTATTATTTCTAAAAGCTTTCTGAGTGATGCATAGCCAGCAGTTCTCTTTTTCAGGAGGAAAAAAGATTATAATTCCACCCAAATATTTTTTGCAAAGACTGAAGTTATATTTTAAAACATAGGCTTTTTTGAGATTTAAATATATATATGTAGGTAATGTCAATCTCTCTATCTTTATTCCAAGCTTGATTTCTTAATTTGTTCTTGACTTTTTTATTAGTGACTCAGACTTTATTGCACTATAAGACAGTTATATACATATAGTAAGATTTTTATTTCTTGTTTAAGGATGATTCAGCTTCTAAATTTAATATTAATGTATTTTATCAGACCAGTAATAATGATTATAGACTTTTAGACACACATGAGCAATTTTTTTTAAGAGGAGAGAATTTATTTAAAAATTGGTTCATAAAGAAATAACTGAAAAAAAATTTAAGGTAGGAGAATCTGACAGCATAGATGTCACTATATCCTATCATTTCCTTTGTATCTTAGAGATGACTTTTTGTCATTGGATTTATTCATTTAACAGATGCTTGAATGTCTACTGTGTACCAGGTACACAGTACTTAGGATATAGCCCTAACAGAGAAAGTGCCTGCCCTTTTAGAATACACATCTACTGGGAAAGTAGACAATAAATAAACATAGAATTGGGGTATTTAATAGATATTGAATAATAACACTGTTTGACCTAGGTCAGTGGTTTTCAAACATTTTAAAATCAGTGGAACCCCTTCTTAACTAGGAAGTCCAGTACATAAAATGGGTGAAATCAGTGGATGGGGTCTTAGAGCCCTGCCCTCCCCTCTTCTCTCACCTTCCCTAGAATTTCTCAGAGCACGGTTTGAAAACCATTAGCCCAAAGGATTACTGATTTTAGATTGTTGAATGAGAATGCGTATAAAACTGTTATTGGTATTAAACCTCTTAATAGTTAAGAGTGATGCCCAAATTTGTGGTGGGAAGAAGTAGAAAATGATCAGAATGCGTTTTATGGATTATGATCTCTCTGTCTTAAAAGTCTAATAAAATTTCTCCTTTTTTTTTCCCCTATAGAACATTATTGGTGTGTTTAAACCCAAATCGGAAGAGCCTTATGGTCACCTGAATCCAAAATGGACCAAATACGTCCATAAGGTCTGCTGCCCTTGCTGCTTTGGCAGAGGCTGCCTGCTTCCTAATCAGGGATACCTTTCCGAAGCTGGTGCCTCCCTTGTGGATGAAAAGCTCCATCTGGGCATTGTACCAAAAACAAGGGTAAACCAGAAATTGTTTTTAATCATGTACTTCTCATTTACAGCCCACTTCTCTGTGAACACTTTAGTATTATTCGTAATGCCAGAGCCTAAAGTTGAGCCCCTTTTTTTGTAATCCAGAGTCACAAATGACTAGTAAATTGATTCTAGTGTAGATCCACAAAGTATCCAAGGGAGTATCTCTTGCTC
Source organism: Stenella coeruleoalba (assembly GCF_951394435.1). Taxonomy (NCBI): domain Eukaryota; kingdom Metazoa; phylum Chordata; class Mammalia; order Artiodactyla; family Delphinidae; genus Stenella; species Stenella coeruleoalba. The sequence continues at coordinate 51,419,669 of NC_137149.1, forward strand.
AGGTGAGCTGAGATGATGCTGACGTAAAGAGGAGAAAGAACGAGCATTTAGAAAGCAGAAAAAAATCTAGAAATTCTTTTGAAGGTAGAGATAACTGATATGCTCAGAAAACTGCTATCTTTCTGACCTTTATACATTTTTACTTGAAGTTCTACCGGAAATGTTCATTCCTAATTCTACATTTCAAGACTATTACTTCTTTCTTCCACTGGCCAATTTTAGCTGCCTCTCTCAGAAAGAAATACATGTGTGCCATTTAACCAACTTTGCCAAATCCCTTAGCCTTTCTATTTTAGATTCTCAGGAGCATTTAGTATAGTGTTAAACTTTGCTAATTTACAGCATTAGAGTGAGTTCCATGGTGTATGTGAATAGAAATACTATAATGCAAATTCTAATAGCCATTTTTTTTAACTGTACGTCTCTAGGTGGTTTGGCTCGTCAGTGAGACATTTAACTACAGTGCAATTGACCGTGCAAAATCTAGAGGCAAAAAGTATGCTTTAGAGAAAGTGCCAAAAGTAGGTAGAAAATTTCATCGGATAGGACTTCCTCCTAAGGTAAGTTACTGCGATGCGCTTTTTTTGGGGCGAAGTTCATCACATATTACCTGAGCTCTGTGCGCTAGGCACTGTGCTGTGGACTGTGGATATATATTAGTAAAACCGGTTTTCTCATCTTCAACAGCTTATAGTAACAAGCAGTCTCAACGCAATATGATAAAGCTGTTGAGGATGGTTAAGTGCAGGGAGCTCAGAGAGGGTAGAGGAGGGATATTTAACCCACTTTGGAGGGCTAGGGAATTGCCAAGAGGAGGCTGCACCTAAGGCTTTATAAAGTAATGGCTGAAAGTGCAGGCTGAGAATTAGACCTACGTTTTATTCCAACCCTCTCCACCAGTTAGCTCTGAGACCTTGGGCAAGTCCCTTACTCTCCAAGCCCCAGTTTCTGTAAAACGAGGCTAATAAAAAACTACCTCTTCGGGTTGTGAGAATAAAATGGAAAAATATATGTCAAGTACTTGATACAGTACCTGGCACATAGTAAACGATAGTAGCCGAGTTTACTCAATACATTACTAGATTTTGTTTTTTCTTATCACTTTTAAATAAACCTAAGGGATGATTAGCAACTAGCTAAGCAAGGGTAGGGAGGGTTAATGGGAAAAACATTCTAGAAAAAAGCAGTAGACTTTATTATTATTATTTTTAAATTATATTTAACCTGCAATTTTGTTGTTTTGTTGTTGCTATGCATTTATCTATATAAAAGAATTTGAATAGAAATGCATGGTTATCCTAACTTGTCTTTAGTATTGTACTCCAAGTAAGCAGGAAGTTTTGAAAAAATTTACAAGGCCTGTTACTCCTTGCATATGCTGAAATAGGTGTGACTAAAGAAGGATATTATTTCTGTATTTATGACTACTAGGACTTCATTATGAGTGCTTTAGAGAAAACATTTAGGAAATCATTAAAATTTCATGCCAACAAGAACATAAAGTGTTAAGATAAGTGATAGATTTCTTTTTTTTGGCTGCACTGCCCAGCATGTGGGATCTTAGTTCCTGGACCAGGGAGCCAGCCTGGGCCCTCGGCAGTGAAAGCGTGGAGTCCTAAATAGGTTTTCTTTGTAGTGATTTGTTTGTAAATATTTATGAGGCCAGCTACGTTACCCATTACCTACGTGTCCTGTGCTATTTAAATTTGTATTTCCGTCTTTAAAAACTTGTTTAACATTAACAACTAGTAATTTTAGCGATAGAAAACTTTATAAAATAGACATATCTTCAAGGAAAGGACTTTTTAAAAAAACCACTATAGAGGTTGTGATTCATTGGTTACTTCTTTAAAATTTATGACAGGATCTTTAAGCTACATAGTCAAAGAATTCATTCTTCTATAAAAATAAAGTCATTTTCTGTATCTTATGTTGTAAAAAGAATCCTGAAGTATTTTTTCAGTAAGATAAAATTATACTATTATTAAATAAATAACCAGGATAGGTGTAAAATTTGGTCTTCAAAATTAACTTCATGTTAATGAATATTTTTAGAAAACAGCATTCTTGTTGAGAATATCACCTTAACGGCACATGTGTATTTTGTTTTTTAGTTATCCTAAAATAGCTGCTATGCTCCTTGAAAGTCTAGGATTGAGCATTTTTTATTTGCTATGTATTCTTTATGTGATTATTTTAAATTAGTGTATAAAAATAGTTTTCTTGATAAATGTGGCTTATCTAAATTAGTGTTAACTTCGATTTTTCTTATTGTGTTCATGTAAAGTATTTTATGACAATACTGCTGAGAACTTTAAAAAGTAGTCTCTTTGTTCTTATATTTTCTTTTCTAACTATAATTCTTAAAATTATAGATTGGTTCCTTTCAGTTATTTGTTGAAGGTTACAAGGAGGCTGAATATTGGCTTAGGAAATTTGAAGCTGACCCTTTGACTGAGAATATTAGAAAACAATTTCAGTCACAGTTTGAAAGATTAGTTATTTTGGATTACCTCATCAGAAATACAGGTACTGAAGTTCTCTCATTTGTTCACTCAAATCTTGTTAACTTTCAAATTGTATTCAACTCTTGTTTATCCAAATCAAAGACATAAAATTTTGCTGCAGTAGTCTTGAGGCCACTTTTTTTTTTTTTTTTGGCGGTACGCGGGCCTCACACTGTTGTGGCCTCTCCCGTCGCCGAGCACAGGCTCCAGACGCGCAGGCTCAGCGGCCATGGCTCAGGGGCCCAGCCGCTCCGCGGCATGTGGGATATTCCTGGACTGGAGCACGAACCCGTGACCCCTGCATCGGCAGGCGGACTCTCAACCACTGCGCCACCAGGGAAGCCCTGAGGCCACTTTTTCTTTACGTTCCTTAGAAAACAGAGGGGTAGTACCAACTCTCCCAGGCAGAATTAATCTCGTACTGGATATTCTGACTCAGAGCAGGCTCCTGCTCAGGTGATAGCAATCAGTTCCTATCCCTCGGGAGAGGGGAGTTTCTTGGCAACAGGACAAAGCCTGTTGGAAATTGGAAATGTTGTAACATCTTATGGAAAAACCTGAACAAACTTTTTGGCCAACATAATAGATAATCTGCGACAGTGGTTCCCTGAACTGTCAGGGTCAGTATTATATGGACATTTGTTACAAATGCAGTTCTGGGAGCCCAGCCCAGACCTGCTGAATGTGAGGCCAGCAGTTTGTGTTTTTAATAAATGCTCCAGGTAATTCTCATGCACCCTGAAGCTTAAGAACCACTGGTTCAAAATCTTTGCTCATTTATATTAGTTTCTGGAGAAGCATTATGTACCTTTTTATATTTACCTTTATTAAATCATATGGTCTTAAGTTAATGTTAAAATTAGTGTAGAATCCAATGGAATATTACTCAGCCATGAAAAAGAATGAGATATTGCCATTTGCAGCAGTATGGATGGACCCAGAGAATATTATACTTAGTGAAGTAAATCATACAGAGAAAGACAAAAATAATATTATATCACTTATATGTGGAATCCAAAAAAATAGTACAAATGAAGCTACATACGAAACAGAAACAGACTCACAGACATAGAAAACAAATTTACGGTTACCTAAGGGGAGAGGGAAGGAAGGAGGGATAAATTAGGAGTATGGGATTAACAGGTACAAACTACCACACATAAAACAGATAAGCAACAAGGATTTACTGTATAGGATAGGGAATTATATTCAATATCTTGTAATAACCCATAATGGAAAATAATGTGAAAAAAATATGTATATGTAACTGAATCAGTGCTGTACACCTCAAACTAACACAATATTGCGAATCGACTATAGTTCAATTTTTTTAAAAATTAGTGTAGAATCTAGAATACTCCTATAGAGACATTAGGTAAGAGCCTATCCAGGAATTTGCCTGGAAATGGGGGTAGATGCTTTTTTTCCCAAGGTGAAGAGAAATTATCCTTTTTAATAACCTTGGTTTAAGAGTTCTTGACAGTAATTGTACCTACCACAGAGTGGTTTTAAGAATTCAGTGAACTAATACATGTTAAGCACTTACAACAATGTCCGGCACAGAGTAAATCTCAATGAATGTTAGCTAACATTTATGAGTATTTTTAGTCTGTATGTGTTAAATTGGAGCCTTTAATATGTCCATATGCTACAGATAACAAATAAAGGTCTCAAAAAGTGATGACTAAATTTTTCCCCTTGGTATTAAACTATGATATCCATAAAAAAATGAAGTAACAGATTTTTTGTTTGTTTGTTTTGAAAGACAGGGGAAATGATAATTGGTTAATCAGATATGAAAACCAGAAACAAGAAGATGAAATTACGGTAAGGAGATTTTAATATATATATGTATATACACATACACACGCTATCAATTTCTGTAAAATATTCCTTGATGTTATTTTTCATCACATCCTCTCCTTCACCTAGATCCTTGGTTTTTATCTCCTTTTTCTGTTTTTATCCTCTTTTTTCTTTCCTTCACCTGTTTACATTGTATTTTTTATTCTATTTTCAAAACCTCTATGCAGTTTTATTTTTTATGTTGTATTAGTATAGAAGAATGATATCAGCTTAGTACTTTTTTTTTTTCTTTTTGCGACACGCGGGCCTCTCACTGTTGTGGCCTCTCCCATTGCGGAGCACAGGCTCCGGACGCGCAGGCTCAGCGGCCATGGCTCACGGGCCCAGCCACTCCGCGGCATGTGGGATCTTCCCGGACCGGGGCACGAACCCGTGTCCCCCTGCATCGGCAGGCGGACTCTCAACCGCTGTGCCACCAGGGAAGCCCAGCTCAGTACTTTTTTTAGGGCTTTGGAAATTTGTTGTATAACCACCATATTTATTTTGCTTTTATGTAATAAAGAAAGGCTTCTAGTATTTTTTATATTTTACTAATTCACTTCTTTCTGAGCCTTATGACTCAGGATTAGGTAATACAGAATTACCTAATTAAAATGGAACCTATGTGCTTTACCTGTGAATTATAGCCATTGAACTTAAAAAAATATACTTCTAATGCTTATAAGAAGCTGGTTTTCATGTACATAATAGACTGTGAAGACCCTTAACACTATCAGAATGATAGATTTTAGATCCATTCCTATCAACTTTGACTACCCAAGTTCAAATTTTAGATATTTACATGAGAGATATTTTCAGAATAATTTTACTAGTTTAAATCAGTTTATACATTTAAGAAAGTTTTAACCGATTAAAAATAAATTTCTCTAATGTTTACAGTCTGTGTATTCTCATCACTTAAAGCTGTTGCATAACTTTAAAAGTTTGTAGTTTTCCGTGTTCATCAAAGAAATTTAAAATTACATATTCATAGTACTCAGCAATAAAAAAAGAATGAGCTTGATATACGCAATAATGTGAATGAATTTCAAAAGCCTGCCAAGTGAAAGAAGCTACACAAAATGGAAGATACTGTCTGATTCCTTTTATATAAAAATCTAGAATGTTCAAACTAATCCCTAGGGACAGGAAGCAGGCCATGGTTGCCTGGGGTGGGGTAGAGGGAGGGAGGGGACTGCTAAGGGACACAAGGAAACTTCTGGGTGGTTTCACATCTGTCAGTGCTTGTCAAATTGTACACTTTAATATGTAAAGTTTATTGTGTGTAAATTATACCTCATAAAGTTGTAAATAGAAAAAAATGATAGAAATAAAAATAAATGGCAGTTATAGCAGAAATGGGTTTTAAAATACACATATAAAAATATTCATATTTATAACAGTTCCTAAATATATTTTATTGGTGTATCTTAAGCAATTGGATTTTACTGAAAACCTTATTCTTTTGCTCTTAAGTATTTTGTGCATTTTCATCGAGATATTTGATATAAACTAACAGGAACAAACCTGGCATATATCACTTGGACCTTCACTCTAATACTTTCAATTTAAAATTTATCTTTTTCACGTCTTGTTATTTTATCTAGGCCACTTAATAATGGCAACCCTCTATTTTTTGATAATAGGAAGTACTGTTTAACATGAAAAGTCTCTTGTCCCTGAGGTCTTCGTTTCCCTTACAGAAGAATGGAGAAGTTAGGAATGGCCTACATTCTGTAATCAAGAGTATCTTGAAGTTCCTTCTACTGGACCTTATTATATTTAGCTATGGTCATTGAGGAGTTTTATTTAGAAGCATTTTGTATTTGAACTAATTATTTCTATGAGACCGTAGGAAAGACTTGATTTTAATAAGGTAACTTTAAGTTGTTATCTTAAAAATATCAATATTTTGCAAATACCATACATTTAAGCAATGTATCTAACAATAAATTATCCCGAAGTACACTTTTTAAAGTCTTGATAATTCCAAGCCCTCTTCCCCAAAGAGGAAAAAAATGAAACTATTAATGCATGAATTTGTAATACCAAATTTAAAAAAAAATAGTGATTATGAAGTTTTTACTGATTCTTAAGACAGTCTCTTCCCTTAAAGGGTAAATTGGTACCTTCTGGCAACTTTATTTTTATAAGCTCTTCAGATAAAATGTCTTTAAACCTCAATAATTGTTATAAATTGTCTTTTGGAAATATGCATATAAATTTTTTTATCAACAGACTATTTTTCTGCCCTTCAGGAGACAAAATGGACTGATGATAAAGAAACGCTTATTAAAATAGCTGCAATTGATAATGGTCTAGCATTTCCTTTTAAACATCCTGATGAGTGGAGAGCATGTGAGTATTTAGAACTTTCCATAGATTCTATAGTTACCCCTTTTCCAGAATAAGAAGGGAATGAAATTTATGGATATCACAATAGCAGAGGAAAAACTGGGTGAAATACAGTCATTCATCAGGGCTCAGTTCTAGGCACTAGGGATGCAAAGATGTGTACTACGCTCTGTGGGTCTTGCCATGTATTGTTTGCTTATTTTTGGATAACTGTCTGATTTTGATTTTTTGGCTTGTATTAGCCTTGTAAAATAAGTTTGATAGCTTTCCAGTTTTTAAATGTATGTAATATGGGAATTATCTATTTTAATATTTTGGTAGAATTTTATTTTCATATTTGGGTAGTATTCACTTCTAAAACAATTTAGGCCTACCTCCCCGTTTTCTAGTGAGTAGTGGCTTAACTGCCTTACCAGTCTCTTCTACAGTTAATGGTCAGGTTTTCTACGTCTTCTTGAGCCAGTTTTAGACGTTGTTATTTTGCTTTAAATTATCCATGTTATCTTGAGTTGTAATTTATGCGTATAAGTGTTTTAAAGAATTCTCTTATAATTTAAGAAATCCCCTCTGTGCATATTAAATATTTAGGGGTGAAATTAAATGGAATTTGCTTTAAAATACTTAGGGGGAGGAAAAACAAGGATAGATGAAACAAATTTTATAAGAAATTTGGGAATAATTGAATTAGGTTATTCAGAATATGGGAATTCATTGTACTAGTTTTTTAAATTTTTGTGTATGTTTGAAATATATGTAATAAATTTAAAAAATAATCTCTGTATTTATGACTATGCCTCTTTTAAATTCCTACTGCTTATTGGATTTTTTTTCACTAGACTTGCCCAAGATTGTCTATTGTAAAGCATTGACCCATATATATAATATATATGATTATATATAAATATAATATACAAAAAATATATACATAATTATATAAATATATTTTATATATATATTTTTTTCGCTTTTATCAGGTAATTGACCTTCTGTTGATCAGGTTTCCAGTTTGTTTATTTGCTTTTTCTTTTTCATAATTTATGTTTTCCATTATTATTTTCTTCTGTTGTGTTCGTGCTATTTTATTTTCCTATATTTTTTTTTTCTAGGTATCATTTGGCTAAAGCACAGATTGGCTAGGTGTTGCATTGTTGTTCTGCTTTTACATATTCATACTTTCCGATTTTATTTTTGACAGGAATAATTTAGAAGTATTTTGTTTGGTTTTAAATTTCTAGGGCAGTTGATTAAAAAAACTGTCCATTGTTATTTTCAAGTTTTATTGCTTTGTGATCTGTGAATGTTAACTGTGTGAATTCTGCTCTTTGAAATTTTTTAGTAATTCTTTTGTAACTTGATATATGGCCAGTTTGAAGGACTGTATTTGAGAAGAATGCGGTTAGGCACAAAGTTCTGTGTCTGTCTACTAATGAAAGCTTGTTAGTCAAATCATATTCTTGATATATTTTTTGACCACTTGATCTGTTAATTTTTGAGAGACAAAGTTCACTGTGATTGTAATTTTGTCAGTTTCTTTTTGCATTTTTTTGCGTTTCTTGCTTTGTATTTCACGCACAAAGGCCTGGCGTTTTATTATCTTGCTGTTGGCTTGTTCTTTTTATTAGTGTAAAATATATCCCACTTTATCCCTCGCAGTGTTTTTGGCATTTCTTATTTCATCTGTTGTAACATTGCTGTACCTCGTTTCTTTTTATTAGTATTTACCTGTATTATTCTATACTTTTATTTTCAACTTTCATTATTTTGATATGACATATGAACAGCTCTTAGCTGAATTTTTTTTTTACCCAATCTGAGATCCTTTCAACCAGTACACTTAACTCTGTAGTTTGTCTCAATAAACCACTGATGTGTTTGAACTTTTCCTGCCATCTTTTTTTTTTTTTTCTATTTACCATGAATTTCAATTTTTTCTTTTTTTCCTTCCTATCTTTGGTTGAACTGACTTGAGATGTCTTTGTTCTATTTTTTTTTTTCCTCTAATGGTTTGGAATCTATATGCAAATTGTATTTTAAAAGTGTCAAGTTTAAGATGCCTACAGTACACCTGGAAAATTTTACCAAACACACAGTTGGGGATTAAGGGTCTAGAACTTGAAAGATTAATTGGTATTGAGGATGTCATTTTTAAACTGTCACCTTGGTAAGTGGAAGCCGTGGTGGTATTGCTATCACCTGGGAAAATCATGGTGAACAAATGCCACCACTAGGACAATGTGAGGTACGTAGGTACTCAATAAATGTTTCATGAATATTTAGTAGATGAAGGAGAGGAAGGACTAAGTATAGAATCTGGGAATGGTGACATTAAAAATGAGAGGAAAAGCCAGCAAACAAGAGAAATGGCTTAAAAGACAGAAGGTAAAGTTTGAGAGTGTGGTATCTCCAAAACCACATAGAAGAGAATTTCAGAGGGAGATGATAGAGAACAGTGCTGCTTGCTGCAAAGACACATGAAGTAGAATGAGGGCTGAAGACGGGCTTTTGGAGAAACCCTTATGAGATGACTGGTGATCTTAGGGGAGAGTTTGAATGGTGATAGTAGAAGTTGAGGGATAGGGATTGGAAGTAGAGGCAGGCATAGAATCAGGGCTTTTCTTTTATATAATTGGTCAGGGAAAGGTCAAAGGGAAATTGGACATAGCTTCAGAGATGTAGGCCACAGGAAAGGCTTTCTTTGGAATGGACTACTTCCCACAGTGTTCAAAGAGATAGATAAAAGAGAATTCAGAAGGAATGACTCTAAAGGCAGAGTGTTTTCCTCAGGGCTTTCTACATGGTAGGAGCTGGAGGTTCACATTGGATGTACCCACTGGAGTTCTGTGGGTGATCATATTCTCATAAGCCTTACATTTTCTTGCATGAATCTGAATATGTACCCTATCTAGACAATCTCACTACGTTACAAATCTTTCTAGTCCTGGCACTGTGTATATTTAATGGTCTTCTTGGGAGAGAACTAGAGTTAGCCCAGAATCATGGATCTTTTATCCCTCAAAGCCAATTACCTGTTTACCTATTAATGATTTAAAATTTTGGAACATCATACACACACATATACAAATATGAGTGGTCAGTTCCTGATAATTTATGGCTGAAAAGGCAGGGAGACCTCGGCCATGGTATCTGGGGCTGTGAACAAATTATAGATACCCCTCAGTTTCCAAACACAGGAACCAGAGATTCATATATATATATATATATATATATATATATATATATATATATATATATATATGTTTTTTTGTTTTTTGCGGTACGCGGGCCTCTCACTGTTACGGCCTCTCCCGTTGCAGAGCACAGGCTCCGGACGCGCAGGCTCAGCGGCCATGGCTCACGGGCCCAGCTGCTCCGCAGCATATGGGATCTTCCCAGACCGGGGCACGAACCTGTGTCCCCTGCATCGGCAGGCGGACTCTCAACCACTGCACCACCAGGGAAGCCCCAGATATATTTTTTGATATAGGGCTGTTTGAGATAGATTCATTATCAAAACTCTTACTGTTTCCAATTTAAAACTCAGAAACCTAACCAGTTCAGGTAATACCTTACCGTGCTTTACCATCTGAATTAACCATCCAAACTTAGAAATCTGAATAATTTAGATGGCAAAAACTAATTGTTCTCTCTGATACCTCCTTTCTCCTTTTTTTTTTTAACATCTTTATTGGAGTATAATTGCTTTACAGTGGTGTGTTTGTTTCTGCTTTATAACAAAGTGAATCAGCTATACATATACATATATCCCTATATCTCCTCCCTCTTGTGTCTCCCTCCCACCCTCCCTATCCCACCCCTCTAGGTCTCCTGTCTTTTTTTTTAACCTAGGAACTGTAGGGGAAAAACAGGGTAAATTTAGATCTAAATAAACCACTTCCCCTCACTGATAAGAATACTTTTTTTTTTTTTTAGATCCATTTCACTGGGCTTGGCTTCCTCAAGCAAAAGTTCCTTTTTCTGAAGAAATAAGAAATTTAGTTCTGCCACATATTTCTGACATGAACTTTGTGCAAGATTTATGTGAAGATCTTTATGAACTTTTTAAGGTAAATAAGTTTTTAGTTTTAATTATTGCAGAAAATGAAATAAATCTTAAAAGAGATTTTCTTAATAGAGTTGATTTGCAGTTTACTGCTTCTGGTATCACTGCTTGCAGTAGAACCTGACATAACAGAAAGGAATTAGCAGTTTTACTTTATAGGAGCATAAGTTTGTGAAGTTACACTATGAGTATTCTTTGAAGTGAAATTACATTATAATTTGAGAAGTTGTTTGCTTCAAAAGTTGAATTTTTACAAAATTTCTCTGAATTATAATAAATGTTTGGTGATCTGCTATGATTCGATTTTCTTTTTAAAAAAGCCTAAACCTATTGGCTGGAAAGTCATTTTAAATCCTTTCCGGAACAAGTTGGAGTATAACTACACTGTTTATACGAAATACATACGAAAATGTATTTCGTATAAACGAGGAATATGAAAATACATCAATCAAAAATAATCTTTTCATGCTATTTTTTTCTATTAGGAATGCTTTCTAATGACCTTATGTGCTGAGTTGAAGAGTTCATTGTTTTTCAATTTTTTTTTTTCAAAGATCCTGATTTTTAGAATTGTAGTAATGTTTTCTTCCCTTTTTGTGATAGACTGACAGAAGATTTGACAAAGCCACTTTTGAAAGGCAGATGTCTGTGATGAGGGGTCAGGTAGGTCACCTTTTTAAGATCTTGTTCATTAAGGAAAAACTCTCTCTTTGAAACAGTAGTCAACTTTTTTTTTCCATTGTGACCCAAAGATGCAGCTCTCAACACTGTCCTTTATTCTGAACCAAAGTAGCTCAGATGATTAGAAATGAAGTTGATTTCAATACTCTTTTTTTCTCTTTTGTCTTCTGTATTAGATTTTTTTTTACCTTGTTGTGTATTGTTTAGTTAGCCAGTTTCCTCCTACTGCTAATTCTTGTCCTCATTTTGATAACTGGTTTCCTGAGTGTTGGTATCGTCTTCCTCCTCAAATCCACTTGCTTGAATGTTTCAATACCAAGTTCTGTTTCCTGTTGATTATTTTCCTCATAAAATATGTTTGGCCTTTGCTAGGGCAGTCAGTAAATAACCATGTCACCATGGTTGAGCACGAATTAGGACATAAAAGTACTAGCTGTAACTCAGTCCTCTCACTCCTTTTCACTTCCTTTCATTAGCAATACAGGGTATCAATTACATCTGCTGGTGTGAACCTGCAGGCTGGGCTGACCTACAGGTGATGTCTGGTTCTTCTAGTCTACTAATAGTATTTAGATTCCAAAAGGAAGACTTGAAATGAAAATAAACTATAGGGTAAACATTGTCTTTTAGTGACTTACTAATTAACTTTTTCTTCCTAAAATATGCATTTCATTTAAGATAGCTGTTTGCTGCATACCTGTGACAAAGAAGACAAGTCTAAGTTTTGCACTATTTATTATATAACATTAACAAATAGATATAGTTAAATTAGATAACTGTGTATTCATTATATATTTATTGACAGAACCAGAGCCAGAAACTGTCCTAATGATTGAGATAAAGCAGTGAGTAAAAACCAAGTTCCTACTCTGATGGAGCTCTTGCTTCTGATGAGGCTGGGGGTCAGGAAAAGGGACAAATTATTAGCATATACATCTCTCTGTGTTCTCTTGCGCTTATACAGTGCTTTGCTGGAGTCATACGTTTTAAATAGTAAGTGAAATGGCCGGAGAAGCAGGCTAGAGCCAGATTCTGAAGGGCCTTAAGTGCCGGGTATAGACTCCACATGGAAGGGATTGGAGCAGTTGTGATAACCCAAGTGCCCATAAACAGATGATTGGCTTAGAATACAGTGGAATATTACTCAGCCATAAAAAAGAATGAAATATTGCCATTTGCAGCAACATGGATAGACCTAAAGAATATTATACTTAATGAAATAAGTCAGCAAAAGACAAAACTTTGATTATCACTTATATGTGAAATCTAAAAAATAATACAAATGAATTTATATACAAAACAGGAACAGATTCACAGACATTGAAAACAAATTTATGATTACCAAAGGGGAGAGGGAGAGGGGAGAGACAAATTAGGAGTATGGGATTAACAAACTACTGTACATAAAATAGATAATCAACAAGGATGTACTGTATAGCACAGGGAATTATACCCAATATCTTGTAATAACGTTTAATGGAGTATAATCTGCAAAAAAAAAAAAAAAAAAGAATCCCTAAGCTATACACCTGAAACTAATGCAATATATTTTAAATCAACTATACTTCAATTTTTAAACAGGGCTGTGGTAATGACTAAGTTGTCCATTTACTAGTATGGAGAGATCTCCAGAATATGTTATAAAATGTAGTGCATAATGGTATGTATAAGCTGCTAACATATTGTATATAATAAAAAAGGAATCAGAATATTTTTTTAAAAGGGAGAGTTATGATGAGACTTACATTTCCCGAGAGGAGACCTTACCCTGGGGTTTCTCCTATGAACTCCCTCAGATTACGTGCTAAATTCTGTTTATATGTGTGTCTTGGGCATGGACTGGGCAATAGAATTTATATCCCAGCAAAAGGTGTCCATAACCCAACAAAGAATCCCTGCAGATTGGACAGTGGGGTGCACATTGACTCAGCAGATGAGTCTAGAACCAGGGAGCCTTGTGGGGAGGTGTTTTCGGTAATTCAGGTATGAATGATGGGCTTAGATGATTGATGATTGTAATTATGTTGCTGAGTGTTACCACCCTAAACTATATTTGAACTAAATTTTCAGGCATACGTAATTATGCCCTTATTTGGCATTTTTGCTTGAAACATATCTATTTGACTTAACAATATGCTCCATCTTCTGGAATTCTCTTATCCCTAAAGATGTATCTTTATTTCAGAAATGTTTGTGTGTTTTTTTTAAATAAAAGCTGTAAATAATCTTGTAAGCTTTAATTGTAGATTAAAGTTAGTATGTGAGAAATTTAAATTTTAATTTTAAAATGCTTGTCTGAACAGATATGGGGACATTCTAGTTCTGAGGTCTGTTACAAAGATATACCAGTGGCTATCTGCTGTTTTAGGTTTATTTATTCATATCCTGGAGTAAAGTATTATACAAAGGAGTAAAGTATTATACAAATGGGTGTAATAGAATATAAAAGTGACAGGATCTGGGAAAGAAAAAATAAAATAGAACATTATGTTTTAATTTTATTTTGTTTTGATTTTTTATTTTAATTTGGTTTTGACCTTTCTGATAGCCAAAAAGAGTAAGGTACTCTGACCATGTACATGATTGTGTAGCTCTCTGATTTTAACCCTTTTTTAAAAAAAGCTAGTCTGAAAAAAATCAGGTATTATTTTATATTCTAAAGTAAAGCAGTGCTTTGAAACCAAGGCTTAACAAACAAAAACTAATACCTGTGTTTCAAGCAACAGAATTCATTATTCAGCCAGTCCCTTAATTGAGTCAAAATACTGTGTTATTGAAACCGAAAGTGGGATCCGGGCTGCTCGCTGCTCAAAAACCAATAAAGAGGCAAGGTTGGTGGAAAGGAAAGTTTGCTTTATTTTAGATGCCGGCAACTGGTGGGGGAGGGCAGACGCCTGTCCAATGACCAACTCCCCTCCCCCCCTCCTACAACCAGTGGGCAAGAGCTTTTATAGATGGAGGGAGGGGGCTACATGCAGAAACAGCACAGTTAGCTCTGACAGTCATCTTGAAATTGGTCATGCGGTGGTCTGACCAGCATCATCTTGGTTGTTGTAAGTACAGTTAATCTTCAGTTCCAGGGTCCGTTTGTTCCCATTTCCTTGAGGCCAATTCTTGGAATTGTGTCAGCTTAGGTCATGGCTACAGTCTGGTCATCATGTAGTTAACTTCTTCCACTTGATGGGGGTTTCAGTATCTATAAGACAGCTCACAGGATATGGCCCAGATTGTTATCTATAGCCCTTGAGGAGGAACTAAGGTCTTTGACTGTGCTTAGTGACTAACCTGTTATTATTTGGTCTCCTTTGGCTGTTTTCCTTTGTTTCCGTATTTTCTCATTTCTCTGATTAAACTGATTCTCTGGCTAAGGTTTTTCCACAGACAAAAGGCAGGCAGAGGACATAGGGTCCTGCTCCGTTTCATTATTTCAGTCATTTATAATTATCCCTTGAATCCCTCTCCCTTCTAATTTTGCCAATTAACATCATGATTTGTGCTTCGTACAACCTAGTCTTCTGTCCTAGTTTATAGTAAGTTTTTAGTTTTGCACACATAATCAGTGACAATTCTCATTCTACATATAAAGATGTGGACTGGAATTAGGAGCTAGTATGAAGGCATTTCTTTTAAAATTTGACTAGAAATGTTTATTCAGTTAAAATTTTTGAATTTTACTTTAACTAGCAGTAGGGTCATGATCAAGCTTGAATCATGATCAAGCTCAATAAGAGCGTCATTTTATGTTCTTTCTACCTGTGCCTGTTTGGAGCACTGGACCTCAGAAATACTTATTTATTTGAAATACATTTTATACACGACCTGAAAAAAGTGACAGAAATGATTAATAAAACAGTTTCATTAATACAGAGTGAAATTCTATTCAGTGATATATAAACCAGAAGCTCATTTGCAGATTCAGTAAAAATTGATGTTAAAGAAAATGAAAGTGACGCTTTCGTACCTCCTGAGTACTTGACTCTTTACTAGATATTTTTATGTTTGTTGTTATTTTTCCTCATAACAGCTCTACATAGTTGCCTGCATTTTGTAACTTGGCTCAAAGGGGTTAACACGTTGCATCTGTTTAATAAGGGAGTCTAAAGTCTGGCGAATCTGCAACATTTCGGCATTGCCTCTGCCTGGGGTCCTTATCATCTCTTCTCTGGATTTAATGATCTTCTAAGTGGTGTCCTTACCTCTTTTCCCATCCTTCTTCCACATTAGACCAGAACAATCTTTCTCAAAGCAGATATGATCATCTCTTTTGTGATTTAAAACTCCCCTGATTTGTCAGTCCGTACAGGCTTAAGCCCTGACTTTGAGCAACTTCTCCAACACCTTTGCAGTCTGCCTCCAGCAACATAGCTACCTTTATCTCTTGTCACTGTCAGCTTCCCCTAAGCCTAGCCGCTCAGAACTGTTCTTCAGTCCCAGTTCACATCTCCCAGTGGTGCCCTTTGCGTGCTGTCGTCTCTCCTGGGATGCCTTTTCCTCTCCTTCTGGAGAACAGTTTTTCCTTCAAGCTCCAGCTCTGTCTTCCTAGTCTCCTCCTGCCGCTCAAGGAGTTCTGATTTCCCTAGCACTCCATGGGAGTATTGGGGTCACATTTCACTCAGAAATTGGATGTTAAGACAGCATGTTGGGGGAGTTTCCTGGTGGCCTAGTGGTTAGGATTCCGGGCTTTCACTGCTGCAGCGCAGGTTCAATCCTTAGTCAGGAAACAGATCCCACAAGCCGTACGGTGCAGGCCCAAAAAAAAAGGACAGCAAATTGGGCATAGTACAGTCGAAAAATAGCTTAAAACCAACCAGGAAGTAGAATATACATAGTTTTATGTAGATAGTACAGTAATTCTCATGCCCACTAAAATTTGAGGACCAGTGAACTAGTCCAAAGGAAAGCAAAGTCTATATGCAGAAGTCTGTGAGTTCACACCATCTGCCCTTGACCTATCACACCCCTACCATGGTATCAAATGTGGCATAGATGGAGCATTCTAAAGTGTTTTTCCTGGGCTTCGCTGGTGGCGCAGTGGTTGAGAGTCCGCCTGCCGATGCAGGGGACACGGGTTTGTGCCCTGGTCTGGGAGGATCCCACGTGCCGCGGAGCGGCTGGGCCCGTGAGCCACGGCCGCTGGGCCTGCGCATCCGGAGGCTGTGCACCGCAGCGGGAGAGGCCACAACAGTGAGAGGCCCGTGTACCGCAAAATAAATAAATAAAGTGTTTTTCCTTGCCTGCAATGTTTAGTCTATTTCTAAAAATAATCTTCTCTGATGTAAAGATATAGTAATAGATGTGTTTATTCTTTGGGAAATGAAAAAATGAGTGGTATGTAAAGGAGGGGATCAGATTGTAAAGTCAGGGCATAGATCCACTGTTGCTGAAGTGTTTGTCACACTACATTCCAGTTATTTGTTTGTGTGGCTGTTTGTTTCTACAATGTGTGCACTTTAAGGGCTCAGATGGGGTTTTTCCCTCGTATTTAGTCTTCTCCCCGACACAGCGCGTGCTCAGTAAATATTTCTTTAGCAAATAAATGCAAGATCATCAAGTGTCTTCTCAACTCCCAAAGAAATACTAATATTTTGGATAGTTTTAAGACTGAATAATTTTTGCTATTATATATTTGAAATTTTTTAGTCTTGTAGAATGACTTTCATTTTCTTTGTACCATTCCGCTTCTAGATTCTCTACAACAATCATGTATTGTTTTTAGAGTCAGGAAAATATTAGATGTTACTTAAATTAGTGTGTTTAGATTAACATGTTTAGAATAGGATTTTTAAAATCAAAAGAGGAAACTAACTGAATATTTCATTCCTTAGCCATGCTGGTACCCACATTTATTTTCATGGTAAGGGCAATGCTTATAAACATAAATTTTGTAAATTCTTTTTGTCTTTTTATCCAAACATAACTAGCCTAGAAGATTTTAAGGGAAGAGCTTAAAAGGAATCCTAAACCATAAATACAATGAGTAGCTACTATTACTAGTAAAGGTTTATTTCTCTGATGTATTAAATACTTCAGATCTTCCAGGATCTAAACCATCTAGTTTATACTGTTCAAGTATTATGACATTTATTTATTAGTATGGCTTTATGTTGAAACCTTTATGCTTATCTCACTATTAAACAGTCTTTACAACAACTAGTAAAATGCACACCATCTGTATATTAAATATTTTCAAATACCTGAAGGAGACATCCTTATTTCTAACGTACACAACAAAGGGAATTTTTTTTTTTTCTGTACGCGGGCCTCTCACTGTTGTGGCCTCTCCCGTTGCGGAGCACAGGCTCCGGATGCACAGGCTCAACGGCCATGGCTCACGGGCCCAGCCGCTCCGTGGCATGTGGGATCCTCCCGGACCGGGGCACGAACCCGTGTCCTCTGCATTGGCATGCGGACTCTCAACCACTGCGCCACCAGGGAAGCCCCCAAAGGGAATTTTTTACCTGATATGCAGGGAAAAAAAGAAAATTAATTATTAAATTTTTATTTGAACAGAGTAGAATAAGCTGTAAGCTATGCATTGTTTCATAACCTTATTTATATGCTCAAGTAGCAATTCCAAGAGTATGTTTAAACATGGAATGTAATATAGTTCACGTTTCCTAGTTTTACTTTTCCTATTTAAGAATAGACTCTTAGAGTCCGCCTGCCGATGCAGGGGACACGGGTTCGTGCCCCGGTCCGGGAAGATCCCACATGCCGCGGAGCGGCTGGACCCGTGAGCCACGGCCACTTGAGCCTGCGCGTCCGGAGCCTGTGCTCCACAATGGAGGAGGCCACAGCAGTGAGAGGCCCGCGTACCGCAAAAAAAAAAAAAAAAAAAGAATAGACTCTTAAATAAAACTTTACTTTAAATGCTACCTTCCCCAGTTCGCTAATTCACTTGCCCTGCGTCATGCTTCCCCATAGCACTTTTTCCTTCTAATACTTGGTGTAATTGACTTGTTTGAGATGTTTATTGACTCCTCCCCTGCTGAAATGTGAGCTCTGTGAAGGCAGAGATTTTGTTTGTTTTCTTACTGTTGCATCCCCAGCACTTAGAACAGAGCCTAGCACATAATAAGCATGCAGTAAATTTATTTGTTGAATGAGTGGGTAAGGCAAGTATTTAGTAAAAACCAGACTATTTAGAGCAGTATTTTTTTAGGTCCAGTGTCAACTGGGGTATGTATGTGGAACCATTCACTTCATTCAGTCTCTGACTCCATTGCTCCTGGACATAGATGCATTCTAGAATATTTCAAAGTTACCAATTGGCAAAAATTATTTAATTTTAATCCTGTGCATTTGTCTGTGTATATGTATGTGTGTGTATAAGCATCCATACATCCACATATATATATTGATAGCAGTTACTCATCACAGTCTCTGCTGGGCATAAATGGATGAAATAAAAATTGTAGTTATGAATAGATGGTTAAAATAATGTCAATGAACGGAAGGTTTTTATCTTTTTTGAACTGATGAAAACCTCTCTTCTTTCCACAGATCTTAAATCTTACTCAGGCATTGAGAGACAGGAGGAGTCCTGTCCAGCTAGTACAGATGCCTTGTGTGATTGTGGAGCGCAGTCAAGGTGGAGGTCAGGGTCGGATCGTCCACCTCAGCAATTCATTCACCCAGACTGTCCACTGCAGGAAGCCTTTTTTTTCCTCCTGGTAGCAGATGTGAGAGAAAGAAACCGTTTGGCATTATTGTGTTGTTACAACATTACCGCCCTGTAAACCTGCTGGTAAGAGCTCCAGTTGCCAAAACCTCAAATAATATAAGTTTCTAAAAGGTTTTCTTTGAATGTAATTGAAGTTTACAGTTTTCTGTCCAAATACTAAATTTCTATTTCAGGGAAGAAGTGATATATCTCCTATGTCGTATTTTTGTAGAAAAATTGTATTTTATGTTGTTGATGTTAGTTTCAGAGGTCATTTCATAGTTTACACATTCTGGAATGACTATAATTACTCTAGAATTCCAAACAGAAAAATAAGGTGTTTGTTGACTTTGAATACAATAACTTTTTATATACTTTTTTAATATTGAGAAGAATGGTCATGTTAACTCTTCTTACATTATAAAAGGCCTTTGAGGATGAAACTGCTCTTATGAGCTTTAATAGAGTAGTTAATAGAAAATAGTTAAGAATAAAACAATGTTGCCTTAATTTAAAAAGCTGCTACTTTAGAACTTGAATAAATGCTCCTAAAGTGACCATTATTAGGGACCAGAAAATTATATTTCAAGTTACCAATGACCATTTTCTTTTTTGTACTTCAGAATATTTTGGGCCAATTATTTTGTTATAGTGAGGGAAAAAAAATCTAACGCTATCTCCCCCTTTAAAAAAATGGAAACACTCAACTGAGACTTGAGGGGAATAATATGAAATTAAGATAGATCCCCAGTATTTTGAAATTCCAGAATAGCATTAAAAATTCCCATCTGTTTCTTGCATGGGATCAATACTTAATCATTTAGTACCTCAGAGTACTGATCTCATTCAATTTAGTACTTCAATTAGTATTAAACTTCACTGAAAGGTAAACCATAACTCAAACCGTATATTGGGTTGCATTTTCAGGTCCTAGGACATAACCTCTTAAAAATAATAGTAGTGTTGTAGGGTACTTGAAATTACTGATGTTATTATAATTACAGTCAACTTTAGAATACTAGTCCCAGTTAAAGGGGACCGTAACAGAGATAACCATTAAGTCATTTTTATTTGATTTTGAATATCAGTATTTCTGACATCCTGGGAATTTGTAGTACTTTTAACTTACCAGGTGATTGAAATTGAGATGAGCCCGATATGAAGATTTGATCCCAAAGAAGCAGGAGCTTCATTCTCTTCTTAGGCTCCAAACAAATAACATCACCACTCAGACTAAACTGGGCAGTTTGTGGTCTTGGCCTTTTGTCGTTAAGCTTTCTGTCCTGTAATTTTTCAAATTATTTTTATATAAAAAGTATTTCCTGAAGATTGAATTAGGATGGAAGTCAGATCTGCCGTTCTCCCTTTCTTCACACCTTTCTCTTGGTCTTCGTGGATGTGATGAGTGAGGATTACTGCTGTCCTAGTGGAAGTCCATTGGAAACCTGTGTTCTCCTACCTCCCCTGACCCTCCATGATCTCAATGTTGAGATAATGGAAAATTGACTGGAAATTCAAAGCTCAAGCTAATATCTTTAGATAAATACCAGTCATTAAAATGTGCCTTTTGAAGATGTGTTCTTAATGAAATAAGTTGTTATGATGTGGTTACTGCTTTCATAAAACAGGGTTTTCAGTATTTTGAGAATTTCTGTATTAATTTAAAAGATGAAAACTTAGTAAGTTGCTACTGTTTTGTACCCTAAAATTAAAATAGTGTGGAAATATTTTTAAATGGTCTGACCAGGCCAGAAAAATAGAGTTGAAATATTTAAGATATGCTTAGAAGTCAGAGTACATTGGTTTTATTTTATAAATTTTCATGAACTTCATTTTTATTTAAATATTGTGTTAATATTCTCAGTGAGTATATTTATAGTGTCAAACATGGTAGACGAAAGGTAATAAAAATCACTGTCTTAAGACTAGATTTCTCCTGAAGTATGTATATTGAATATTTAGAATGTTTGTAAATACATTTATGTTTATAAATGATGACAAACCACCATTTTCTTACTGCATATATTAGTAGTACAGTTTAATACTTCATCATTCCAAAAGATATATTTAACTGGAATCTTTATAATTAGAGACATTTTCATTTTTATTTGAATATAAGCTGCCTTACTCTCCCCCAAATTTGTCAGCAGTTAGTTGAAGACTATGGAAACATGTTTTTTGCAATCTTGAAAACGATTTGATTTACAAATTTTTTTTTAATTAAAGTTTTGTACTAATGGAATTAAAACCTTATTAAAAACAGTGGTGACCAGTCCTTTGATCAGATTACATCTTAAATCCTTTTACAGATATATGAAGAGACAGGCAGCATCTTATGTTTTATAGTCTGCCTTCTTTCCCAAAGTTGCTTGGGCAGCTGTACAGATAGTGGCAGAGATCTTCAGTGTGGCTCTGTTTCCAGGCCTCTCTTATGGTGAGTTTGGAGCCATGTAACCGAGTTCTGGCCAGTAAGATGTGGGGATGAGGGATATATGTGGCTTCCAGACCTGGCAGTAAAACTCACTGCGGCACAACCAGTGATCACCGTTGACCACTCTCTTGTCTTCCCATTTGGCTGTAAACAAAGAATTTGCAAAGTGGAAGCAGCCAGGGCATGTGAGTCACTGCTTGGAAACCTACCAGGAGAGCGTGCTGACTGCATTGGACTGTGACATGAGCAAGAAATAGTGCTTGTGTTTAGTCACTAAAATTTTGCATTTATATGTTAAAACTTACCATAGTCTGTCCTATCCTGGGCATTAACGGTGTAAATAGAAAAAAAAATCATTTTAAAATAAAAAACCAATTATAGAAGGCTGAATGGCAGCAGCAGTGAGTATTTAATCTCAAATCCCCATAGAACAACTAGGATAGCAAAAGGAAAATCACAGTGACACCATCTTCACTAAAATTAGATGATAGAATATCCCTATGGATCCCAGAAATGAGCAGTTTGGGCTACATCCATCAATAGCAAAAGGATCACATGGGAACAACAGCTTTGGAGGAGTGAACGGAGGGAAAGTGAGGGGGGCCTGTGATGGTACAAAGAGCCCAGAATCTGCTGACATGTCATCAGCCCCAAAAGGAGGCGCCCCCAGTCATCGTGGCAGTCTCAACTGGTGCATCCAAAACAACAATCAAAATTGGAAGAGGGCTGTCCAGCATTCAGCCGGAAGCTGTAAAGGGAGCCTGCAGGAAGGTATGAGGGTGCCAGGGCAACCTGGTCTTCAGGGTTCCCGGAAGTAGCTGGTGAGAGCACATAGACCTGCCCTGAGAGAAGCTACTGGATATAGGATAGACATTGATGAGGGAAGGACCCTGGGGATAAAGGAGACAAGGTTCTGATACAGATAGAAGAGGGGACCAGATGAGACAATTCAGAAAGTACTAAGAAGGTTCATAAAAAACCATGTCATCTGGGAATTCCCTGGCGGTCCAGTGGTTAGGACTCAGCACCTGCACTGCTGGGCCCAGGTTCCATCCCTGGTCCAGGAACTAAGATACTGCAGGCCAAGTGGCACGGTCGAATAAATAAGTAAGACTAAAATATCAGCTATTACAAAAAGAATAATAAAAATAAAAGTTATCTTAAAAAAAAATGTTATCTAATACTCTGTAATAACTACAGAAGAGAGAACCCTAGAACTACAAAACCAGGAAACTCCAGGCCTACCTCACCACCTACCCAGGAATCTTCTGAAAATATAGGAGGAAAGTATGAAAAAGTCCATCTCACTTAAACATGACCACATCATACAATATGCTTTAAGAAAACAGGATAACAGCATGTATCACATACCCCCAGGAAATGAAGATATCCTAGAAACTTTTACAAAGCAGAAGAAAACAGTAATATTTGTTAAAATGCTGAAGAAATTCAAGAAATGATAGAACCTGGGAAAGAACAATATAACATCAAAATCAGGAAAGCTCAAAAATTAGATGGACAAGCAACAGGAGGAAATAAAATGAGAGCTGACAGAGCTCAGAGGAAATATTGGAGTTAACAGTATGTTTCAGAAATAAACTAGAAGGCACCCAAGGGCAAATAGACAACATCCACAGGAACTCTACAGCAAACATCATACTTAGTGCTGGAAAATCTAAAGCTTTCTATATTTGTTTTCTGTTGCTGCTGTAATAAATTACCACAAACGTTAGTGTTTTAAACAACACAAATTCATTATCTGACAGTTCTGCAGGTTAGAAGCCTGATACAGGTGTCACTGGACTAAAATCAGGGTGTCAGCAGGGCTGTGTTTCTTTCTGGAGGCTCTAGGGGGGAATCTGTTCCCTTGTCCTTTCTAGTATCGAGGAGCCTCACACATCCCTTGGCTTGTAGCCCTCTCCCTCCATCTCCAAAGCCAGCAACAGCGGGCTGAATACTTTTCTCATCACATCATTCTGACATTGACCCTTCTGCCTCCTTCTTGCACTTTTAAGGACACTTGTTATTACCCAGGTAGGTAATAACAAGTAATCTAGTTGTTAGGTAATCTAGAATAATCTCCCTATGTTAAGGCCTGCTTATATGTAACCTTAATTCCATCTTCAACTTTAATTCCCCTTTGCCATTTAATATATTCAAAAATTCTGGAGATTAGGACATGGACATCTTTGGGGGCCAGTATTCTGCCTCTGCACTTTCTCTCTGAGATCAGTAATGTGACAAGGGGGCCTGCTTTCACAATTCATATTCAGTATCGTACTGGAGAGCATAACCAGTGCAGTAAAGGCAGGGAAGAGGTGAAAGGAATGAGGTTCAGAAAGAAAGAAAGAAAATTGTCATTATTTATAGATGACATAATTATGCATGTAGAAAATTAACAAGAATCTACCAATAGCTATTAGAATTGATAAGTGAATTTTGCAAGGTTTATATACCAGCAACATTAGTTAGAAAAAGAAAATTTTAAAAGATACCATTTATAGCAGCAGCGAAACACATCAGATTTCTAGGGATAAGTCCAACCAAAGATGTGTAAGCTCTCTATACCAACTATAAAAAGAGTATTGAGAATAATTCAAGATTTAAATAAATGGAGGGCATTACCATGCTTATGTATCAATAATGTTAGGATGTTGATGCTCCCAAGTTTGTCTATAGTTTCAACACGATCAAATCCCATCAGGATTTTTTAAAAAATTGACAAGAGGGTCCATCTGCCGATGCAGGGGACACGGGTTCGTGCCCCGGTCTGGAAAGATCCCACATGCCACGGAGTGGCTGGGCCCGTGAGCTATGGCCACTGAGCCTGTGCGTCCGGAGCCTGTGGCCCGCAACGGGAGAGGCCACAACAGTGAGAGGCCCGCGTACTGCAAAAAAAAAAAAAAAAAAATTGACAAGCTAATTCTAAAATGTATATGGAAATGTTCTGGCCAACCTATGAGACAAGAGCAAAAGTTGGAGGACTTATACGCTACCTGGTCTCAGAACTTATAAAGCTACAGCAATCAAAACAGTGGTAATTGGGGTAAAGATAGACATAAGATCAAGGACACAGAAAAGAGAATCCAGAAATAAACCCTACATACATGGTAAACTGATTTTCAACAAAGGTGCCAAGGCATTTCAATAGAAAGGGAAGTCTTTTCAACAAGTGATACTGTAATACACACACACACACACAGAGTGAACTTTTACTTTCACCCCATACAGAGACCTAAGTATGAGAGCTAAAACTTATAGAAGAAAACAGGAGAAAATCTTAGTGACCTTGTTTTTACAGAGATTTCTTAGAGCACAAATGGCACAAACCATTAAAGGAAAAAATTGATAAATTGGTCTTCATCAAAACTAAAAACTTTTGCTCTTCAAAAGACACTTCAGAAAATAAAATTTCTAGTCACAAACTGGGAGAAAATATTTGACAAATATATCTGATAAAGAATTCCAGAATATATAAAGAGATTGCACAACTCAAGAATAAGAAGTAAAATAACCCATTTAAGAAATGAACATAGGAGCAGGACAGGAATAAAGATGCAGACGTAGAGAATGGACTTGAAGACATGGGGAGGGGAAAAGGTAAGCTTGGACGAAGTGAGAGAGAGAGAGAGACATGGACATATATACACTAACAAATGTAAAATAGATAGCTAGTGGGAAGCAGCTGCATAGCACAGGAAGGTCAGCTCAGTGCTTTGTGTCCACCTAGAGGGGTGGGATAGGGAGGGTGGGAGGGAGACACAAAAGGGAGGAGATATGGGGATGTATGTATAGCCGATTCACTTTGTTATAAAGCAGCAACTAACACAACACTCTAATTATACTCCAATAAAGATGTTAAAAAAAAAAAGAAATGAACAAAATATTTTACGGACACTTCACAAAATAAGATAAATGAATGGCCAATAAGCACATCAAAGGATGCTCAACATTACCACTAGGGAAATGCAAATAAAACCCACAATGAGTAGAGTTAAACTTACACCTATCGCACACCCAGCCATTCCTTTTTCTTTTACCCACCCAAGAGAAATGAAAGCAAACGGCTACATAGAAATATTCACAGCAACCTTTTTTGTAATACCCTAAATTGGGCACAACCCAAGTTCACCAACAAGTGCATGGATAAGCAAAAAATACATCCATACAATGAAAAGGAAAAGACTATGTGCTAGGCTTCCCTGGTGGTGCAAGTGGTTGAGAGTCCACCTGCCGATGCAGAGGATACGGGTTCGTGCCCCGGTCTGGGAAGATCCCACATGCCGCGGAGCGGCTGGGCTCGTGAGCCATGGCCGCTGAGCCTGTGCGTCCGGAGCCTGTGCTCCGCAACGGGAGAGGCCACAACAGTGAGAGGCCCGCGTACTGCAAAAAAAAAAAAAAAAAAAAGTCTGTGTGCTGATAAACCCAACAACATGGATGAATCTCAAAACGATTATGCTGACTGAAAGAAGCCAAACACAAAGAGAATGTACCATGTGGCTCCTTTTATATAAAATTTTCTAAAATAAAAACGAATCCATTGTTAAAACAGTCCAGTGATTGCTTGGGGACTGAGGTGGATTATTGGGGGGGGGTGGTTAACTAGGGTGGCATTGTAAACACTGCTTTGCATGGGGGTCTGAGGAAATTTCAAGGGATGATGGAAATACTTTGTGTCTTGAGTGTGGTTCTGATTGCACAGGTGAGTACATTTATCAAAGATCATCAAATTGCACAGCTCATTGTATGTAAAGTATTCTTCATGAAACAATAAGCAATGAATTACCACTTCAAACCTAGCAGATTCAGGCAAAAGTAAAAGCCTGACAGTTGGTAGAATCATTTTGGAGAGCAGTCTCTAGTAAAATTGAAGATGCAAGTACCTGGTAGTGTGTGCATTCAAGGAAACACATACAAGATTGGCCAATGCTATAGTGTTTATAGTACTGAAAAATTGAAAACAACCTGAATATTAGCAGGAAATGGATAAATTGTGGTATACCCATACAATAGAAGACCACAGAGCACTAAAAATCAACTGTAGCCACATGTATTGAAATGTACACATAAACTTGAAAACAATGTTGAAGGAAAACAACACTAAGTTGCAAAAGTATTTACACATTTATGTAAATACAAAACAGTACTACGGTACTTTTTTATAGTTGCTTTTTGACATATGCATACATGTAAGTATATTAAAAAGTGGACAGGAATGTCCTTCTCCAGCTTCAGAATAGGAGGTAAGGAGGTTATAGAAGCAGATTTAAAGGTTACCAAGTACACTTTAAGTATAAAATTTTATCTCTTTAAAAAGTATCTGAAACAAATATGACCAGATGGCCACATTTGTTAAAATCTGGGTGGTAGGTGAGTTGTTATATGTTATTCTCTGTTATTTTCCGTATGCTTCAATTATTTCATTTTTTAAAATAAGCTTTTATACGGGAGCACATTTATGTGAATACTTTGTCACCTTTCTTAATTTGCTATGGCTGTCACGAAAAAATATCACAGAGTGTCTTTAAACAATGGAAATACATTTTGTCACAGTTCTGAAGGCTGGGAGTCCAAGATCAAGATGCCAGCAGGGTTTTCTGGTGAGGACTTTTTCCTGGCTTACAAATCGCTGCCTTATTGTGTCCTCACATGGCCTTTTCTTATTGCACTCACATCCTGAGGACACGGTTCTATTGAATTAGGGCCCACCTCATTTAACTGTAATTACCTCTTTAAAGGCTGTATCTCCAAATATAGTCACATGGGGGCTAGAGCTTCAGCATATGAATTGGGGGGAGGGGACACAATGCAGTCCATAGCACTACCCAAACTAAAAAACTATTAGGCACCTCCATCTGCATTAGGCTCTCTGATTGCGGCCAGGCTCAGCCTCAACCTTGGCCACTGCTGCAGTCCCAGCCACCTCCTTAGTCATATCCTCAGTGGAACACTGAAATAATAAGAACACCCATCTGTAAATATTTTCTGAAGTGAAGTCTGAGAGGCTTTCTTCTTAATACTATGTAGGACTTTTCAGCCTGGATTTGTAATAATTATTTTTACAACTGAAATAAACGTCATGCTTACTGCCTCGCTCCTGGTTCTGTTCTGCATAGTTGTGAACCAGAACAGCTCCGTTTCTCAATCATGGCAGATACATGAATTTGCTTTAGCTTTTCTCATTTGCTAAAATCCCAACACCTGTATGGACAACAGTTTGTATGATAGAAGTCACTCACTGAATTCAACAAACATTTATGGGTACTCACTGTATGCCAGGTTCTCCAAAAGGCAGTAGGAAGACAGAAATCAGTAAAATACAGTTTCAGCTCTTGGATTCACTCTTCAGATACCGCTCAAAGGCAGAAGGAAAACCGGAAAATGGTGGTAGGTCTAAAATGAAGTATTTTTGAGGGAATAATGTCTTAATCTTTGATCGTGTGTGCACATCTCTACCTTTGCCTCTTAGACTGTAAATTCTTTGCCTACAGGGGAGGGAAATGAAATGCTTTGTAAACAAAATGCTTCACTGGCTTTGACCTGAGCTGTCAACATTTTTCTTATTTATTAATAGAAGCATATTTTCAATGTCTAGGCTTGTGGAGAGCGTGGCTTTCATTCAACATCTCAATATATTTAATCCATTCTTTGGAGGTAAGGGAGTAGATAGTCCCCAAAGATGGCTGTCATCACTTCCTTCCCTCTTTGCAAGCATGTACTTTTCCACCCATGAGGAAGTGGAATCTACCTCTCCCCCATTTCTATCTGGGCTGGGCTTGCAACTTGCTTTAATCATCAGAATGTAACAAAAGTGCAACTATGCCAGTTTGGGCTTAGTCTTTAAGAAGCCTGGCAGCCTCCACTCTCCCTGGGAAATCAGCTGCCATGTAAGAAGTCAAATGGGACTTCCCTGGCGGTCCAGTGGTTAAGACTCCATGCTTCCACTGCAAGGGGCATGGGTTTGATCCCTGGCCAGGGAGCTAAGATCCCGCACACCATGTGGCACGGCCAATAAGAAAAAAAAAGTCCAACTACCCAGAGTCCGCCATGCTGTGAGGAAACCCAAGCTAGTCATGTAGAAAGACTACAATGAAAGAGAGGAGAATAAGACCATTCTACTTACCATAACATCATCTCTCCTAAATTAACAAAAAATTCCTGTTATCTGTTATATAGACCGTATTCATATATCTTTAATTATTCACCAAATATATATTTTATAGCTAGGTTTCTTTGAATCGAGATCCAATCAAGTTGTATACATTGCATCTGTTGTTCTAGCTTTTAATCTAAAACAGTTCCTTCACTTTCCCCATGACATTAACTTTTGGGATATTCCCCATACTGGATCTGTCTCATTGTTTCCTCTTAGTGTTCAACCTGATTCTGTATCCCCTGTATTTCCTATAAATTGGAAATGAGATCCAAAAGCTTGAATAGGTTCAGGTTAAACATTTTTGGCAAGACTATTTCACAAATGATTCTGTGTACTTCATATTGCATTTAGATCAGGAGTTAGAAAAGAGAGATTTAATTTTTATCAACGAATTCATCATGTTAGGAGAGGAAATCCCAAAAAAGCCAGAGAGCTGTGGCAGCAGGAACTCTTTTAACAAATCAAAACATATTCTTGTGTATGGAGTGTGGTTAGATTTCCTCCTACCCCCATTTCTTTGAAAACTTAATTCTTGTCCCATCTTTTTTTGTCAATGAGTTTTTCTTATTTAGCTCTCTTTTTTGATGATGATAATGATGATGATGATGAGTTGGTTTCCATCAAGCAAGTCTACTAATCTGTCGTAATATCAAAAAAATATTGTCATGAATGGTAGTAATTAAGCATAAAATCTGAGGAACAAAATACATAACTTGGAACAAAGTCGTGTATGACTTCTGAGAGCTTTTATTCATCGCCGTGAGCTATCTTGCTTTTTACTCAGTGTTTCTCATCTGAAGATCCCTAAATGTTAAGTGGGCCCATGGATTGAACTGTGAAAGTATATAACGAAAATACATTTATCTAACAAAGTGCATTATTAATCAGCATCATCTTATTCAGCAAATTTTAACCTGCTTCAGATTCCATGTAAAGAGTTCTCTGAGAAAACAAATCCTTAAGCTTTGAAGTTTTTATTCTAAAGCCAAATAATACAATAGGTTTAACTTTTGTCTTTTTGAAATACTGCAAACTTACTTATGTTCTAATATTGCGTATCTTCAATAAGTAGAAGATAGGCCACAATTCCCTTTTGGCTGAGTCTGAGATTGGAATAGACCTGTATTTAAGTCCTGGCTCTGCTCATGAGCTCCATGCCCCTGGGCAGATCTTACAGTCTCCCAGACCAGCTTTCTCTCCACCTGTAAAATACATGAGCTAATGCTAACTTCAAAGTTTTGTGACAAAGATGACATATAATGTCATTTCACGTATTTTGTGAAAAGTGTGGTACAAATTCTGTTATGGATTCAGTTTTTACCGGAGCAGCTGTCTGTGTGTGTTAGTGGTACTTTTGGATTTGGGGTTTTAGATGATGAAATAAAGCATACATCTGTGTTTATGGGTTTGGATTATTGCATAAAGTTTTAGATTGAATATCATCTTTCCTGGAGCATGGTGACAGATTTGGAACCAAAGCCTATTTTAAAGTTTTCTGTTGTGTGACACCCGGGGTTGATCTGGGGTTGAGAGGAAAAGGCACCTGAGGTCACTGGGTAATAGTGAGAGATTTGTCTGAACCTGACTCCCTGAGAAACTAAGCGACATTTCAAAAAGGTATTTGTGCAGAATCCTGACATCTGGTTCCAGCTGGTGAAATGCTAATCTGGCAGCCGGTGGCTGGTACCTCTGCAGGTCGCCTTGTGGGTTTTTTAAGACCTGAAAATGGAAAGCATGTGATATCAAAAAGAAGCAGCTAATCTACTCTGTATGCAAAGAGATGTGTTTATTTTTCCTTTGACTCCAGGAACCCTGGCTGCTCCTTACCTCTGGTTACACAATTCCCACCTGACTGTTAAGACTTCTGAAACTATTGAAGCTTTCAGAAACAGTAGAAAAATCAGGTAGCCTTGCCTTTCCCAGGAGTCAGAAAGTTGTGTAAACATTTAGGGCTGATCCCCCGGCTGCTGGAACTGGTTTAACCAGGTTCAGCGATGCTTGTGCCCAAACGCCTGTCAGGGTGAAATAAGACTGCCTTTAATCTCAGTGTGGCTTTGGGAACAATCCGGAAAACTACTCTATCCTTCAAGTGTTTGTTTTAAATTGCAGCACTTACAGGTAACTGTATTTCAACCAAGGCACCGGTTTAGACCAAGGTCGCCACTGCCCTGGCATAGTTTCTAAGCAATGTAACATTCAGCTACGCTTACTCTCCATGCTGTAGATGAGGAATTGGATATGCTTAATTCCCTGAATCTCTCGCTTAAATGCTGCTCAGTTACTGGGACAACATCCCCCTTAATATGTTTTGAGGGCAAATATTACTATCTTTATTTTAAAGTTTCGAAAGTCTGTGGCTCAGAGAGGTCAAGTTGTCATTGCTGACGTGGAAATTTGATATAATCTATAAAGGAATGCAGTAGAAAAAGCCTTTGAACGAAGAGACGGAAAGGTGGCAGAATATGCCACTTTGGTTTAAGGATGATTTGGAGCTGAAGGCAATTGAGAATCAGCAGATATAAGAAAAGCTCTTTGCCTTCCCCTTATTTGCCTAAATGCAGAACATAATTTGTAAAGATGCCCTCCTCCCCGCCACCTCCCCTCTCTATCAAGAAGAACAGAAATAAATCACCATAGACAATTCTAGACCCTTATTTACCATTAGTTTCCCCATCTCCTCGCCTTCCCACAATTTGCCACCTGTAGGAGCTCAAAGTCCTTCTCATGTCATGTCTCTAAAAATATACTGTTCTTTTGTCAAGATGCTGTGTAAGCCTAGGTTCTAACGACCTCTTTGAGGTACTCACCTCTAAGTGCTCCCATGTGTATGCTTGACACACGTGTTTATAAACGTCTGCTTGTTTTTTCTCTTATCAATCTGTTTTTTTGTTAGTTTAATTTGTAGGGCCTCAGCCAGAGAACCCAAGATGGGTAAAGGAAAGAGATTGTTTTACCTTCCCTACAAGATCAACTAGATTCTAGTGGAGGTTCTATTCATACTTTGGGGAGATTATTTGAGTTTCCCCTGTATGTATGTGTATGTGTATGTGTATGTGTATATGTATATGTATGTGTGTGGGTGTGTTTACTTATTTAGTTAACTGTGCTACCACTTATAAAGTTCTTACTTTGCCATGTACTGTGTTTTTCATGCTGTGTAATCATCCTCTTTTTTTCTCCTCCAGATTTGCTCCCCGCTTTCCCCTTCTGCTCTATGCTCTGGGAGGCTGACCTTTATGGACGCCATCAAAAGGCACTTCTACATCTCATCTCTGGCTGTTGTTTTTTTTTTCCCAGTAGGAGACACTGACAGATGAAAGATCTGAGGGACAAAGGAGGAGACTGAGGCTGGATATTTATCCCCCCAGCTTCTTCCCTGTGGGCGTGTCATGGTTGGCTGAGGCCCTCTGCTGAAGGCCATCGCTCTGTAGGGCTGTTCCTTCCATATAATTATTCTCTTTGGGTTTCAAGTAACTTCCTTGGCCCTGTAGACCTGGGGTGGAAATAACTTCCTGCTAGTAATAGCCCTAAGGGAATGCACTTTCCCTGGGTAGTTTAACTTAACCCTGCCCCCAGCCTGGGAAACAGCCCCCTTATGAAGCTTCCTTCAATTACCCTACATGAATGTGCCGTCTGTTCCCTGCCAGGATCCTGAATGTCACACATGTGCGTTCATTTCATTCTTTCCGCAACCCAGAAGCCACGTGTATTATTACACATAGTACACCTGAGAAAGGCTCAGAGATGTGAAACAACTTGCCTGAAGTGACATAATCTGTGAAGGGTAGAGCAGGATTCAAAGTGGGGGTGTGTATGGCTCAGCTACCCCCCTCATCAGGCTGAGCTGTACTGGATTACCTCTGTGGTCCCAACCTTTTCCCCTTGTCCTCTTCTCGTAAAAAATACTTTGCCGACCCTCTTGACCCTCTTAAAATGAAATTCATAGATAATTTAATCTAACTAAACACCTAATTTCAAATAAAATACACAAAATATTTTAAATTTATGTATTTATCTTTGGTGGTGTTGGGTCTCTGTTGATGCACTCAGGATTCCTCTAGTTGCGGTGTGCAGGCTTCTCACTGTGGTGGCTTCTCTTGTTGTGGAGCATGGGCTTTAGGCGCACAGGCTTCAGGAGTTGTGGCTCATGGGCTCTGGAGCACAGGCTCAGCAGTTGTGGCACATGGGCCCAGCTACTCTGCGGCATGTGGCATCCTCCCGGACCAGGGCTCGAACCCATGTCCCCTGCATTGGCAGGCAGATTCTTAACCACTGCACCACCAGGGAAGCCCACAAAATATTTTAAAATAAAAGGATGGTTACTTACAATAAAATATGTGTTCCACATGTAAATGCTCAGCGTGACCACACTGTTACGTTATAGTGAAATTGTCAGGTGCACATACTTTCTTATAATGAATACACTTAGATTCAAGATAAGTAAGACAAAACTGAATTTTTCTTTATGTATGACATTTTGAAATCAGAGCTAAATTAGGATATTTGTGTAAAATCACTGAGGTGGATTAGATTTTGCTCAAAAATATCCACTCTGCCCTCCACCTCCACGGGAAGAGTGTACTTGTACTTTTCCACCCCTTGATTTTGGGCTTGCGAGTGTGGCCTGCTTTGGCCGAGTGGGAGAGTCAGGCAAGACTGAAATAAGGCGTGAAATGTGCTGTGCAGTGAGACTTGCCCTCTTGTGCCTCTGCCATTATCATGAGAAGAACTGCTCCCAGGTGTCTGCTGCCCCTCCAGCCCGGGCCCACGATGAGACACAGTGAGCAGACCTGAGCCCAACCCAAGCTGGGAGCAGGCTCAGCTGACCAAGTGTGAAGCAGGACCACTCCGCTGATCCCAGCCACATCAGCCAACCGCCAGCTAACCCACAGATGTATGCGAGAGAATGACTTGTTTTAAGCCACTATGTTTTAGAATAGCTTATTATACAGAAATTGCTGACAGACAAGCAATGAAGGTAACAGCTTTAAAGGCAGATACAGATGGGGTGTACTGGGAATTCGGATTACATGAGCCATGTTGTTGTTGATCATGTGAGTTTTCCACAGTGGTGAAGAATTTTTTTTTTCTGGACAAAGCAAAGTATAATTGCCCCCTGATATACACAGTTGTTGCATTCCTGGCATATTCAGATATATTAAAACTGTAAGAAACTACTTTGTGTTTGTGTAAATTAAAGTTGGAGTGTAGGTTCAAATAACTATAAACAGGTTACTCACCTACATAAGTGTCTTTCCAGACTCTAGAGGAAGTTGTGCAGGATTGAGAGTAGTTAGTTCTTCATGGCACAGGACTGTCCTAACCATTACAGATCTTTTAGCACAGCCCCTGCCCTCCACATTCCAGTAGCATCCCCCAATCACTGTCACAACCAAAAACACCTCCTGGCATTTCTAAAATGTGCCCCCTAGGAGGTGGCACAGCCTTGTTGGAATCACTAGATGAGATGACACAACGGTTCCTTCCAACTCAAACATCATCAGATTTTTAAAGTCTGATTTTAGTTGTCATTTAATCAGTAATATGTATTAAAAGTCTCTTATGCGCTAGCACTGTGGATATAAGGATAATATACGATCATTGCTCTCAAAGGGCTTACAGGGTAAAGGGTGGCACAAGCCAGCAATCAGGCAGTTAATAATGTAGAGTGATCATCAATACTACTGATGTACATTCAGGATGCTACAGGAGGACATAAGAGGAGCATCTAACCTAATCTTGGGGCTCAGGGAAGGCTCTCCCAGAGGAGATGATGTCTAAGCAATCATGAGAGCGGACCAGGTGTTAACCAAGCAAACAGGAATAAGACGTGAACAGATGAAGAGCAGGCAGCATGCTCTTTCCCTGAAGCAAGGACTAGGGTGGCCTATCTGCTGCAGAGGTTGCTGAAGGAGCATATGAGCCTTGGAGTTGGAGGGATCATGGTTCAAATCCTGCCTCATCTCTAACCCTGAGCCATTATAATAACTCCTCACTATGTTCCAGGCACTTTGGTAAGTGCACTACATGAATTAGCTCTTTTTATCCTCCCAACAGTACCTCATCCCTCTGTATACAGAATGAGAAACTGAGGCACAGAAAGGTTAAGTAACTTGCCTAACCTAGCAAGTGGTGGAGTGGAATTAGAACCAAGACCAACTGACTCCAGAGCCAACTTTCCTCACGGTTGCCCTACGCAGCCCAACCTCCGATCCTGTTTCCTCATCTGTAAAGTGTACCTAATAGTATAGCTCCTGCGAGTTGATATATAAATGAAACATTTATACATTTAAGCACCAGACATGGTGGTAGAATATTTTTTTTAAATAGCTATTCAGATTGTAATCCTTCCATTTTCAAAGGAGGAGCATTATAATCTGGAGAGCGTATAGTACATGATTTTAGTTACAAATAACATTTTTGAAACCTGAAGTGCTATTACAAAAAAAAAACCCCTATTTTAACATTAAGTTTGATTATGTATCAGGGAAAACACAATAAACAAGTGGCTTAAACAGACAAGAATTTATTGTCACCTAAAAGGAGTTGAGTTTGATAGTCCAGTTTCTCCTATTTGGACCTCAGGGTCCAAAAATGACTGCTGGAGCTTCCATCACTGTATCTGCATTCCACCAGCAGGGAGGAGTAGGGGGAAAAAATAAGGAGATAAACCTCCCAGTTGAGTTGGTTCCCTTAAGAAGGACTCCTACTTATTCTGGGCTTGGGACTGACAGATGGCAGGGTACAATAGCCCCCATCCCCCGCCAAAGCAGGAAACTCCACGGTGCCGTCATGCACCATAGCTCCCTGTGCATCAGGCTGAGGCTGGACTCTGCCTCACTTCTACCCCTGCCTTCTCCTGCTTCTCTCACTTCCTTACAGGTTTCTCCTTCAAAAAGTCACTTGCCCAAGAATCTCCATCCTGGGCTCTGCTTCTAGGAACCCCACAGTATGCTCTTTTTCAGCCAAAATCTGCCTCTCATAATTTCACCCAGGTTCTACCGTGCTGAGTAATCCAGAATAAATGGAATTCTCTTCCATAGAGTAGCACCTTTGTAGGTTGGAACATAGCTGTAAAAGAGGAATGTAATAATATGTACATATCATTTGGCTGTTGACAAAGAGCTCTTGTGTTCATTTTCTCGTGTACTCAAACACTCCCTCTCCTTGAAGGTAGACAGTACTATTTTTTTTTTAATTCATTTTTGGCTGCGTTGGGTCTTCATTGCTGCGCGCCAGCTTTCTCTAGTTGTGGCGAATGGGGGCTACTCTTCATTGTGGTGTGCAGGCTTCTTATTGCGGCGCACGGGCTTTAGGCACGCCGGCTTCAGTAGTTGTGGTGCACGGGCTTGGTTACTCTGCGGCATGTGGGATCTTCCTGGACCAGGGCTCAAACCTGTGTCCCCTGCACTGGCAGGCAGATTCTTAACCACTGCGCCACCAGGGAAGCCCAACAGTGCTATTTTTACAGACGAGGAACCTGAAGCTTAGATAGTGACTTCTCCAGGGTCACCTGGAAAGTAAACGGTGGGGCTCTGAGCAAGAAGGTCTCAAGACCAAGCCTCAGACAAGGTGTGTTAGTTTCCTAGGGCTGCTGTGACACAGTGCCACAAGCCAGGTGACTTCAAACAACAGAAATGTCTTCTCCTACAGCTCTGGAGGCTGGATGTCCAAAATCAAGGGGTCAGCAGGGCCATGTTCCCTCCAAAGTCTCTAGGGGAGGAGGAGCCTTTCTTGCCTCTTCCTAGATTCTAGTGGCCCCAGGCATTCCTTGGCTTGTGCCAGCATAACCCCAATCTCTGTCCACCTCTGTCCTCACGTGGCCTTCTTCTCTATGTCCTCTCCCCTTCTTATAAGGACATTCTCGTTGGATTTAGGGCTCACCCTAATCCAGTATGACCTCATCTTTATCATTAACTAATTACATCTGCAAAGAGCCTATTTCCAAATAAGGTCACATTCAAGGTTCTGACTGGACATGGCTCTTTGAGGGACACTATTCAGCCCACTACCCATAGGATTTTAACTTTCAGAAGATTTATTTATCTCCAGGTTTCATTTGTATGTGTAGACAAGGAACGGTCACTTTCACACACATAAATGCATGCTCTTTTTTGCACCTTGCTCCTGGCTTTCTCACTGGAGGGACATATGCAGGCAGGAAGAAACGTGGAGGGCCAGTCCCTTCAGCGCACTGATGGTATGCCTGCCGGGGTCCATGTCCTCTGGTCTGCATTGGCTTCTAAAAGGCTTCCTCTGTAAGGACTGCTGTCGGTCGTGTCCTGGGATGCACGCCAAGCCCGGTACATCAGAAATGACCAGTGAATCTCAGTAGCTTATTGAAAGGTGTCCTTACTTTCGGGGTGTTTGGTTCAGCAGGGTTGTTGCTGTTTTTCAAAGATGTGTGGAAGGCCACACAAAGCCCCTCTGTGTCCAAGTCCTTCCCCAACCAAGTTGTTACAGTTAAGGCTTTTCAGAGGTGGGGAGAGGTCTGCTCTCAGAATTTAAAGCAGAGATCAGAAGTCAAGGGGCATAATGAGTATCTTAGTCAGTGCAGGCTGCTATGACAAGATTCTGTAGACTGGGTGTATTAAATATCAGACATTTATTTCTCACATTGCTGGAGGCTGAGAATTCCAAGATCAAGGTGCCAGAAGATTCAGTTCCTGGTGAGGATACTGTTCCTTGCTTGTGGATGGCCCCCTTCTTACTGTGTCCTCCCTCACATGGCAGAGAGAGAGAGAGAGAGAGAGAGAGAGAGAGAGAGAGAGAGAGAGAGAGAGAGAGAGAGAGGGAGAGAGAGAGAGGGAGAGGGAGAGGGAGAGGGAGAGCATGCACATTCTGGTGTCTCTTCTTGTGAGGGCACTAATCCCATTTTGGGGGCCTACCTTCATGCCTTCATTTAAACCTAATTATCTTCCAAAGATCCCACCTGTAATACCATCACATTGTGGGGCAGGGCTTCAACATATGAACTTTGAGCAGGACACAATTCAGTCCATAGAAGTGACCCTTTCAGCAGGGGAGTCAGGATCCAGAACAAGAGAGCAGAGACTGACATGGTAAAGTCTTTTGTAGGATTCCTTTCTTGTCACCCCTGACAGGTTTCCCCTTAAAGAGAAGTAGGTCTGTGTGCTGATTTTTGGGCAGCAAGGCAAAAGGCAGCTGAGGAGACTGGGTTCCACCGCAAGGGCCAGAAGGGACAGATTGGATGGAGGGGAGCATAGCAGGCAGACTGACAGGGATCGTAGCAGGGAGAATGGAGAGCAGGGTTAGCTGGTCTTGACTGGAAAAGGGAATCCAGGCATATTAATGAACAGATATATCCATCCAATATTGTGCTGTGACCAC
Source organism: Stenella coeruleoalba (assembly GCF_951394435.1). NCBI lineage: Eukaryota > Metazoa > Chordata > Mammalia > Artiodactyla > Delphinidae > Stenella > Stenella coeruleoalba. The sequence goes on from NC_137149.1 coordinate 51,457,718, forward strand.
AGAACATTAGTGGACATTCTTGGTTGTGATAGATAGAACCAACCTCATCTCAAACTGTCTTAAGTAGACAGAGGCGTTTGTGACTCATGTAACTGGAAACTTCAGGCATGGTTGGATCTAGGTGCTCACATGGTATCGTCATACATTCCTACCTCCTAGTTTTGCTTCCTCCTTATTGCCTTCTTGCTGAGGCAGGTGCTCCTTAAGTGGTGGGAAACAGTACCACCAGACACTTGGTTGTCCCAGTGAAGAGTGCTTTTGTGATAGACTGTGTCATTGGCTCCAATTTTTCACCCCTTTCTGACCTATGCCCTTTGCCATGTAACTCTGCAATGTTTGACCATATGACTTGCTTGAGCCAAAAGAATGAGGTAGAAGTGACAGTGGCAGCTCCGAGCCTAGGCCTTAAGAACCTTGTCTGTTTCTCCTAGTTCTGTTGTGCTTCTGCCATTCCCATGAAAGAAATGTGCCCAGGCTGGCCGGCTGGTTACAGCAGGAGGATGAGAGACACATGGAGCAGAGCTGAGTTACTCTTGCCAAGATGAACCTAGATCAGCCGGTCACTAGACACATGACTTAGCGCAGGTAAGATTAGAGAGCTGAACCCCTCAGATACATGAGAAATCACTGAGATGACAACATGGATCTTACGGCTTCTTTCTCAGACGTTCCAGCAGAAGTTGGGTTTCGGGGCGTGACCTCTGCCCCAGTGGCCGAAGCTCCTCCTAGGCGAGCGGGGGCGCTCTGAGTCACGGCGGGTCATGGCGGCGCTCTTTCTCAGCCTCTTTGGTTCGGACTGAGGCTTTCGGGACGGCGGCGGGAAGATGGCGGCCTCCAGGGAGCGGCTTGGAACCGTAGAGGCAGAGGGGAGCTCGGGTCGCCAGGGGAACTCGGGAGTCGCGGTGGTGGTTTCCTCCGATCCCGCCCCGCCCGCCCCGCTGTGCCCTCACGGTGGGTCCGCGTCTGGGCTGAGCCTGGCTGTCGGGAGCCAAGGGGCGTGGGTGAGCCTGAACGTGCCGTGGGCTTTTAGGGCTCTCGGATTCAGATCCCCTTCTCTCTCTCCCACCGAGTGTGATATCTAGAAAACGCTCCTTCCTCGGGAAGTTGTGGTTTTCCACTTGCTTAAGAAACCGTCATAGAAAGTCCCCACTGTTGTGGTTTTGGCTTTACGGCTGTTACATGTTTTTTGAAGGGATGAGGCAGAGGCTAGGCAAAAAGGATATGTGTTATTGAGTAATTCCCCTTGCCAAGTACTTGAAGATTTCATTTGTTGTTTTACTGTCTTTTCCATTAAAATTAAAAAACCGTTAGGGAGCACGATAGAATGAATTCTTGCTTAACTAGACCCAGTTTTTCTTGCGGAGAGAGAGTGCGTCCAACTCTAAAAGCTCAGATTTTCACTGAAAGGATAACTGAGCGGCGGTGGCAGAGTGCTCAGTTGTTTGCACTCCGTCTTTGTTGTTGTGTCAGGACCCAGGCCGTTCACCATGTGGACTGCAACTGTACTGACAATAGCATTTTCCTTCTGGAGAGACCAGTTTTCAAAATTTATTTCTTGAGTAGTCTTTGCCTGAATGTTGTGACTTTGGGGGAAAAAAAATTATTAAACAGAGTAGTGCATTTAATTGTGACAAATTGTGCGTAAAACTGAAACAAATTTTATTTAAAGGCGATGAAAACTAGGAACTTGAGGTAGATGACTGTTTGACTTATATTTTCCTATTCTGGAACTAGGACCCACTCTTCTGTTTGTAAAGGTGAACCAAGGGAAAGAAGAAACACGGAGGTTTTATGCCTGCTCAGCTTGTAGAGATAGAAAAGATTGTAATTTTTTTCAATGGGAAGATGAAAAGGTATATCAACTTTTTGGATATATATATATGTATTTTTTTTAATTGTTGATGTCTGTGACATTTCATTGAGAATGTATGAGATAAATCTCTTGAGATGAAGATACCATGTTTTTTGGTTTGAGAGACTGGAGTTTATATTTACTCTGAACTTACTCTGATTACTGATGTCTTAAACTACTGTCTCAAAGTCTGAGTTCCCTTTAAGGCTTTCTGGGGTGTTAGTATTGGTTTTGCCAATATAGAGTTCTCCCTAAAGAGTGCAGGTCATTACCATTCCAGGAAGTGCTTTAGAAAAACACTTTTTGGGAAGCATTTGCATTGACCATCCCTTATTCCGCTACTGGATGACTGATGAAGGCACTTAGAGATACAGTTATGAGCTTGGAATTCTCTTGGACTCAGCTCCAGTTAAAGTTTCTGAAAGTTTTTTTTCAGGCGGACTCTCAACCGCTGCGCCACCAGGGAAGCCCTGAAAGTTTTGACTAGAAATCTTTCAGCTTTGTTAGGTTTGTTGGAAAACAGTCTGTATGCCACTCTTGTAGACTCGTTAAAATCACTATGTGTGAATTAATCCCTCAGTGCTTTAATATGTTGGTTATTGTTTCAAACTGCTCTAGAATTTTCCCAGGTTAATGTGTTTTGTTTTCCCGTGGAATGAATGCTTGTTTAGAGCTTAGAGTTGCTCGAATTTCTGGCCTCTTGAATGGCAGAATGCGATACCAGTTTTTCTAGGATAGTAGCAAGTTTGATGGTTTATTAAGTTTATTTTGTACTCTGTTTCAGTTGTCAGGAGCCAGACTGGCTGCCCGAGAAGCTCTTAACCGAAAATGTCAGCCTCCTTTATCCCGTTCGCAGTGTGTGGAAAGGTACTGATGCTGTGTCATTTTCATTTATTATCCTATTGTTTTTTTCCCTCAGTGCCTTTAAGTTTACTTTCAGTAATTAATTTCTTTTTATCGTGGTAAAATATATATATAAGATAACATTTGCCAATTCAGTGACATTAATTACATTAACAGTGTTGTGCAGCTATCACCACTGTCTGTTTCCAAACTTTTTCATCACCCCAAACAAATTCTGTCACCAGTAAGCAATAACTCCCCATTCCACCTTTCTCCCATCCCTGGTAACCTCTAATCTACTTTTTGTCTCTATGATTTGACCATTCTGGTACCTCAGATAAGCGGAATCATCAATATTTGTCCTTTTGTGTCTGGCTTATTTCACTTAGCGTTGTGTTTTCAAGGCTCATCCATGTTGTAGCATGTATCAGAACTTCATACTTTTTATGGCTGAATGATATTCCTTTGTATCCATGTACCACATCTTTTTATTTTTATAAATTTATTTATTTATTCGTTTATTTTTTGGCTGCATTGGGTCTTCGTTGCTGCGTGCGGGCTTTCTCTAGTTGCGGTGCACAGGCTCTAGGCGTGGGGGCTCAGTAGTTGTGGCTTGCGGGCTCTAGAGCGCAGGCTCAGTAGTTGTGGCACATGGGCTTAGTTGCTCTGTGGCATGTGGTATCTTCCAGGACCAGGGCTCGAACCTCTGTCCCCTGCATTGGCAGGCAGTTTCTTAACTACTGTGCCACCAGGGAAGTCCCTGTACCACATCTTGTTTATCCATTCATCCATCAGTGGACACTCAGATGTTTCCACCTTTTGGCTATTGTGAATAATACTCAACACATGTTGGTGTATAGATATCTGTTTGAGCCCCTGTTTTCATTTCTTTTGCATATATACCTAGGAGTGGAATTACTGGATAATATGATAATACTATGCTTCGTTTTTTGAGGAACTGCCAACCTATTTTCTTCAGTGGCTGCACCATTTAACATCCCCATCAGCAATGTATGAGGGTTCCAATTTTTCTATGTCCTTGCCAACACATATTATCTTCTGTTTTTTTGATTATAGCCATCCTAGCAGTTGTGAAGTGGTATGTCATTGTAGTTTTGATTTTCATTTCCCTCATTATTAATGATGTTGACCATCTTTTCATATGCTTTTTGGCCATTTGTATATCTTCTTGGAAAAATGTCTATTCAAGTCCTTTGTCCATTTTTAATAAGGTCATTTGTCTTTTTGTAGTTGAGCTGCAGGAGTTCTTTATATGTTCTAGATATTACACTCTTATCAGATGATTTGAAAATATTTTCTCTTATTCTGTAGATTGTCTTTTCACTTCTCAATGATGTCCTTTGATACACAAGAGTTTTTAACTTTGATGAAGTCCAGCTTTCAATTTTTTTGTTGTTGTTGCTTGTGCTTTTGGTATCATAGCTGAGAATCCATTGCCAAATCCAATCTCATGAAGATTTACTGTAATCTTCCTTTTTGAAATACTAAACCAAGCAAACAAAAAAAACTTTTAAAAGCTGTCAACATCTGTTTTTAAATATCTTCATTTTTTTAAATTATTTATTTATTTTATTTTTTTTGCGGTACACGGGCCTCTCACTGTTGTGGCCTCTTGCGTTGCAGAGCACAGGCTCCGGACGCGCAGGCTTAGCGGCCATGGCTCACGGGCCTAGCTGCTCCGCGGCATGTGGGATCTTCCCGGACCGGGGCCCGAACTCGTGTCCCCTGCATCGGCAGGCAGACTCTCAACCACTGTGCCACCAGGGAAGCCTAGATATGGACCATTTTTAAAGTCTTTATTGAATTTGTTACAGTATTGCTTCTGTTTTATGTTTTGGTTTTTTGTCTGTGAGGCATGTGGGATCTTAGCTCCCTGACCAGGGATTGAACCTGCACCCCTGCATTGGAAGGCGAAGTCTTAACCACTGGATTGCCAGGGAAGTCCCTAAAAATCTGCATTTTTAAAATGTTTTATTGGGTGAACTGGAATTGAGTCATAGATTTAATTTTTTGGCAAACTTGTGAAAAGAATTCATCCCTCTCCTTTGTTATAGGCGTTGTGTTTTGTGTGCTGGGAGAGACTTCTTAAGAAGCCTCTGTCTGGGTTGCTGATGACAAATAGGTTTTCACTCTCATGATAACTCCTGCTGGTTACCTGGGCTGCTGTGTTTAGAAGGATTCTGAGGTCATATCTAGGCTAAGTGTAAAGGAATATTGGGATCTGTTAAAAATGTCTTTTTGAGCTTCTTAGTAGCTCTTAAAGTCCTTTGATAGGGGAGGCTTTTCTTGAGATAACTTGATTGCCCCTTAACTGCAGTACTTAATCAGTGATTAAGTCTACTTAATTTATGGGAATTAAATCAACAACAAAAAATGTTGAAAAAGGAATTAATGTAAACTGAGCACCACTGAGCTAGGCACTATGCGAGGTGTTTTCCGTGATATATTGTTTGAATCCTGCCAAGGTGGTTTACTTAGATGAGAAAATTGAGTACTTGGAGAAGTTAAGTAACTTCATCAACTTCATACTATTAGAATGAATGAGCAGTGACTCAAACGTATGTCTCCCAGATTCTAAAACAGTATTTTTAAGCATATAAGCAGATAGTAGTTAATATATTATGTGTAGTGATTTAATTTAAGGAGATATAAGGATATAAAACAAAGAGTTATATAGAGATATATTATTATGAGATTATTATAATGAGATAGAATATCGAAGATGCAGAAAGTAGAAAAATATCACTATTGGTTTCTCCCTTTGAACCCATCACCTTGGTCATTTTGTAGTCTTCCTTCTGGCCTTTTTTCCTATGCAAAGGTTTGTTGTACAAGATTGTGGTCATAATGTGGACATAGTTTTGTACTCTGCCGTATCACTTTTAGCTGATAAGCATGTACTTCATATTATTACATAAGGATATTGGTGATGCAGTTACACTCTATAAGAAAATTTAGATGATCTTCTTTCCTTGCGTAATAAGATTTTAGTCTGGAGCTAAACCACTGTGCAAGACTTTGTACTACCAGAGTGTGGTTTTTGATACTGAAGAATTTTTGAAATTCACATTTCATGTTAGTTAGAATTTAAAGACACTGGCTAGACTATGGAATATTAAAGAATTTTCAAAAGGTTATTTCTTGGGGGCCATAATTTCATCTGTTATTTAGTGCTGATTCTTGAGAGCATGTCTTAATAAAGTCATTTTCAACATCCTAAATCATCTGTGACCCAAAACCTCAGATTTTGTTGTCCAAGCCTCCATCCATTCCATCCATCCAGTCATTTATTCATTCTTTGTTGAGGGTTCAGAAAGAACTTAAAATGCTAGTAATGGAGTTGAGATATATTTAAACATAATACAGTGCAAAAGAAGAATGTTTTGTGTTGACAGTATTCATAGAAAAGATTGAGTACTCTGGAAGGTCAGAAGCTTTACAGCTAACTCATGCCTTAGCTGATCAATTCAGTTTAAGGATATAGTATTCGAACAGGTTTTGGAGGATAGGTAAAAGTTTTTGCTTTTGAAATGTAATATCACTGATTTCACTGGATCACTTTATAATTGATGCTCTTATGCTTTCTTACATGCTTTCAACAAGAGTGAAAAGTTTGAAATCAGTCATTTCTCAAAATTAAAAATTTTGCCTTTTTAAAACCAAAGGCTTACTAAATTACCTCTTCTGTGTTATTAATTACTCTCTTAGTGTGTCTTCAGCTTGAGACTGGCAGATTATTCTTGTGTGTAAATGGATGTAAGGATGACGTACTGTTACTTGAGATTATAATTATTTTCTAATTTAACTTTATACAACTCATTTATGTTATCTTATTAAATAACAACTATATTTGAAAGTGTTAAAATGCATTAAAACATTATACCTATTCTATAAAGCAAACTTTTTATCTGTTACTGTGACATAGCAATAGCTTTTCATTGACTGATTTAGTTTTGAAATTATTAGAAAGGAATAATGGTAGCTATTGAGATAAATTGACCTTTCTTACTTGATTTTTATTATGGAACTGGCAGTGCTGCACAGACTTCTAGGTTCTACAGAATAGGATTTGATATTCATTTTTCTAATTTCAACCATGCTTTATATTTCATATGTGTTCAGTTGACAGATTTACATTTTGTGTCTGAGACTTGACTTTCCTTATAGGTTTTAGCTGCCTGTCATGCCCTGAAATGTGCTATTCTATTATGTAGTATGTTGACATCTTTATCGTGACTGCTGAAGTCTTAGGGAGGATATATTTTAATGCTAAAATCAGCATTAATTTATGTGCATCCCGATAGTTTTGTTTAGTTGATATTTCATTCGGTTATGTTTTTTTCAGAGCTCATTTAAACTCAGATTTTCAAGGTCTGCTATTAGGGAAATGCCATAAACATAATTTGTCTACTCCCGGAAAGTCAAATGGAACATCAAATGGAGATCAATAAAAATGACATTTCAAAATGCTAGCCTGCAATTTGTGAGTCATGCTGAGCCATGCAGCAGAATGAATTTCTTCTCCCCCCGGGTATGTGTAGTAAGTACAAATGAGGAAGGAGCACTGAGTAATCCTTAGTTCCTGAGAGTCTCAAGTTCTTCCTACCAAACTTAAGAAAAACCCCTTGTGTCTGAATGTTACGTTTAAAGCCATACAGTTGAATGATAATGACATAATTTTGAATAGAAATATGTGCAAGATCTCAGTTGATCTTTTGTCAAGAGAAGGTTAATAAACTAGCAATGGAAGCTTTCTGAAGGACAGTTTTGACCAGGCACAAAATACATCAATGGAGGTTCATTTAACATTGTTCTTTTTATCCTTCATTTAAAAATAATTAAACTTAGTGCCTTAAGATAGTCCCATGTAGTGAGTGAATTGCCACACTAGCCCCTCGCTTTGAACTTTCATCTCTTCCTGGTGATTTTGCAGCTTCTGCTGCCTTCAGTTAGCTTCACTTGGTGTGTGATAGGCAGTCCTTTTGACCATATTTGAGTAGCAGAAGCTGGCACAGCGTTATCTATTTGGGGAGCTTCCTTTCTCCTTTTTCCTATAAAGCCCTTGATTGTTTTCATCATTCATTCAATGACAACTATTTACTTCTCTAATATCAAAAGTGTGCTTCTGCTCCATTTCTCTGTTTTGGTCCCTGAGTGCATGTACAATAACTTTCTGTTTTGGGACTGAGTCATAGGATAATAGCAGTGACACTCCACCTACAGTCTGGCTGATGGCAGTTATAAATCATGTCTCAATATCCTAGATGCTAAAATGTGAAAATGTTTGCATCTTAGAAGTGATTGGATTTTGCTTTGTGATCCAATCTGACAGGCTTTCTTTTTTTTTTAAATTAATTTATTTATTTGTTTTATTTTTGGCTGCGTTGGGTCTTTGTTGCTGCGCGTGGGCTTTTCTCTAATTGCGGTGAGCAGGGGCTACTGCTGCTACCTCGTTGAGGTAAGTGGGCTTCTCATTGCGGTGGCTTCTCTCATTGTGGAGCGCGGGCTCTAGGTGTGTGGGCTTCAGTAGTTGTGGCACGCGGGCTCAGTAGTTGTGGCTCGCGGGCTCTAGAGTGCAGGCTCAGTAGTTGTGGCTCATGGGCTTAGTTGCTCCGCGGCATGTGGGGTCTTCCCGGACCAGGGCTCAAATCTGTGTCCCCTGCATTGGCAGGTGGATTCCTAACCACTGTGCCACCAGGAAAGCCCCCAGGCTTTCTTTTAATGGGTGGGTTTAGCCCGTTTTTATAGCGGATATGACAGATATGCTTGGTCTTAGTTTTATTATTTTTATACTTCCTGTTTTTATTGCTTCTTTTTATGCTCTTTCACTCTGTGGTCTGTGTTTGGTTTTCTTTTCTTTTCTTTTCTTTTCTTTTTTTGCGGTACACGGGCCTTTCACTGTTGGGGCCTCTCCCATTGCGGGCCACAGGTTCCAGATGCGCAGGCTCAGCGGCCATGGCTCACGGGCCCAGCCGCTCCGCGGCATGTGGGATCTTCCCGGACCGGGGCACGAACCCGTGTCCCCTGCATCGGCAGGCGGACTCTCAACCACTGCGCCACCAGGGAAGCCCTGTTTTTCTTTAATTTTTTAATTTTTAATTTTTATTTATTTTTGGCTGCGCTGGGTCTTCGTTGCTGTGCGCGGGCTTTCTCTAGTTGCGGCGAGTGGGAGCTACTCTGTTGCGGTGCGCGGGCTTCTCGTTGCAGTGGTTTCTCTTGTTGCGGAGCACGGGCTCTAGGCGCACAGGCTTCAGTAATTGTGGCACGCGGGGTCAGTCGTTGTGGCTTGCGGGCTTCAGAGCACAGGTTCAGTAGTTGTGGTGCACAGGCTTAGCTGCTCTGCGGCATGTGGGATCTTCCCGGCCAGGGCTCGAACCTGTGTCCCCTGCATTGGCAGGCGGATTCTTAACCACTGTGCCACCAGGGAAGCCCTGTTTTTCTTGTTTTAATGTGTGTTTCTTCTGTATTTTTGTTCTAATGGTTGCCTTTGTAACTTTTTAAACCATATTTCTTTTTTTTTTTTAGATTGCCTTCCTCCATCTAAAAATGAGAAATGATTACTTAATATGTTTCTTCTTCCTCTCTCTTTCCTTCTCTATAATTACTATCTGTTTTTTTAATTAATAATTATTTTTAAAATTTATTTATTTATTTTTATTTTTGGCTGCCTTGGGTCTTTGTTGCTACGCGCAGGCTTTTCTCTAGTTGCAGCGAGCGGGGGCTACTCTTCCTTGCGGTTCGCAGGCGTCTCATTGGGTGGCTTCTCTTGTTGCAGAGCACAGGCTCTAGACTCGTGGGCTTCAGTAGTTGTGGCACTCGGGCTCAATTACTATCTGATTTTAGTTGGTTATTTCCTTTTAGGGTTAACCTTTATGCCTTTGAATATTGCTTATAGCTCTTTTACTTGGTTTTTCAGTTTTATATCTTTTGGCCGATGGCTCTAAAATATAAGAAAATCAATACACTTTTTGATTTCCCTTTCCCTTTCTCTTCCCATACCAGTTTTATTTGGTTTTATATTATTTACATTTTGTACTCTAACTGTAATACCCATATTTTTTCTGTTTTTAGTCTGTGGTCAAATAGATTTAGTGCTGACTGATAGCCCCTTTGCTGTAGTTTCTTCACTCATCTCCTATTTGGCTGAAATTCATCCTCTAGCAGTTTTAATTTTTTTAGAAAGGCTTTTATTAATCAAAAAAATTTAAATCAAAATATCTGTGTGGCTATTGTATGATTCCATTTATATAAAAATATATAAATCATAATAACTTCTTTCCTACACAGCTTTTTATTTTCCTCCTAGTTAATAACAATTTTGAATTTATTTGTTGTTATAGTGACTATTTGCTTAATTATTTATGTGCTTCAGAAATGATTCAACTGCAAACTCTCTGCCTGTTGTCTGAATCCTTTCAGAACATTCAAGTGTAGCATAATCTATTGGTTTCATCTTCTTGGAGAAATTTGTCCTAGAGCTTTCAGAAATGTTCCCATCTGTAATGGTTGCCCTTTCTCCTTGGCATCCAGCTGTCCAGCAGGTTCTTCATGAAGGATCCAGGTAATATAACTATATAACCTGAGTTCTTCCAAGTCCAGAAATATTTAATTCCTTTATTCTTTTTTTTTTGAAAATTAGAAATTTGATCTCTTTATTTTTTCTTTTACATATATATTTTTTAATTGAAGTATTGTTTAATTTACAATGTTGTGTTAGTTTCTGGTGTATAGCAAAGTGATTCGGTTTTCTCTTTCTCTCTCTCTCTCTTTTTCTCTTTTTCTCTCTCTCTCTATATATATGTGTGTGTGTATATATATATATATATATATATATATATGTTCAGTTATATATTCTTTTTCAGATTCTTCTCCATTATAGTTTATTATAAGATGTTGAATATAGTTTCCTGTGCTATACAGTAGGACTTTGTTGTTTCTGTTTTATATACAGTAGTGTGTATCTGCTAATCCCAAACTCCTAATTTATCTCTCCCCACCCACCTTTCCCTTGTGGTAACCATAAGTTTATTTTTTATGTCTGTGTAACTCCTTTATTCTTGAATGGCATGGTACTTAAGTATAAAATTGTTTGGGTGTATGTTTTACTTGGGGACTTTGCAGGATTGCTTCATGTCCTCCAGAGCAGTACTTCTTAAATGATCTGTGTTAAAGGGTCAGTCTTTTGCTTGTTTGCTTGTTTTATGTTTTTGTTTTTATTTCTAGTCCACTGGGATCAGATACTTCTGTAAATATAATAGAAATAAATAACTAGAAAATAAAATGGAAAAAAAGAGAAGACATACAAAATACAAGCCCACATTTTTTGTTATTAGATTGAACAGACCTAAAAGTACTCTGTCTAATTGGTATAAAAGTTTCTAAACATGTACTCTGGATGTCTGTCTTTGTCTCATCAGGAACTGGAAACATTTGGCGGCCAGCTCCAGTGCATGGCCCTCTTTGCGGAGCACTGTTCTAGAGTTAAGTAGGTACTGTAGATGTCTGGGGCCGGTTTGATTTTGACCACCCAGCAGTTGACTTGATCTTTTTCCTGAATGCTTAAAAGGAAGTAAATATTTTGAGATCTTGCATTTCTGAAAATACCTTTATGCGGATACTTGATTTATAACCTATACAGATGATAGAATTCTAGGTTGGGAATATCTTTCCTTCAGGGTTTGGAAGGCAGTGCTCCATTTTCTTCTGTCTTCATTATAGCTGTTGAGAGGTTGAAGTTCAACAAGTTCATTCTTGATCTCTTATGTGTGACCTGTGACTTGTTTAATCCCTCTGTCAGTTTTTTAGAATCTTTTTATTCCTAGGGATGTCACATGTCATGATGATCTATCTGATGTTAAGTCTGTTTTATTTTATTTTGCTTGGTGTTAGGTAAATCCTTTCAAACTGGAAACTCATGTTCTTGAGTTCTGAGAAATTTCCCAGATTATGTCCCTATTGCCAAAGAATGAAAAACCAAGTCTCACATGATTTTAGGACAGAGTACAACCCAGTTCTTGCTTAGTGATCTTCTGGAATTGTCTTTGTTTTCTTTGAGTTTAACTCTTCCCTTTCCTTTAAAGCACTTCTTAATATCTTTTATTTAGGAAAATTTCAAGCATACGCAAGAGCAGAGAGAACAGTATACTAAGAACCTCCTGCACCCACACCCAGCTTCCTCAGTCATCAGTACGAGGCTAATTTTGTTTCCCCTGTACCCTCTACCCCGACCTACAATCTGGATATTATATAGTTCTACCTGGAAACACTTCTCTATGTATCTTAAGAGATAAGGCCTTTAAAAAAAAAATGATCACGATACTATTAAAATACCTAAAACATAAACAATTTTTTAATATTACGTAGCATGCAGTTAGCGTTCAGCATTTCTCTGGTTACCTCATAAATGCCAGTTTATAATTGGTCTGTTCAAATCAGGATCCATAGAGACTTTACACATGGCAATTGGTTGATATCTTTAATCTTTTATTCATTGAAGAAACAGAGTCATTTGTCTGATAGAAATTTCCATATTCTGAATTTGGTTGATTGCATCCTATAGTGTCAGCTAACATTTATTCTATCCCCTGTATTTCTTGGAAAGTAGCGGCGTCCCCAGAATCGAGTTCAGTTTTAGGAGCAACCTCTTCTGTAAGTTGTGTGGTCTGTTTCCTTTTATATCACATCAAAAGGCAGATAATGTCTGGCTGTTCACTTAGTGTGTTATAAGACTGGTTGTGTGTTCAGATCATATAGGTATAGGCCAGCCTATACCATCCATTATAAAGTTCTATGTCACTGTTTCTTCTAATGATTTCAGCAGTAATTGACGATCATTGCCTAGAGTTATAAGGGTTTACAAATTCCTGTCATCGCTCATGCATTTATTAGCTGCGATTCTTTAAAGAAGAACTTTGTTTCATCAGCTGTTGACTTAACTGTGTTTACAGTTCATCTGGGAAGTCAAGATAAATGTTTAATTCTTCCCCTCTTATTGTTTGTTTTCAGCCTGTTTTCAGAATAATGATTCGGTACCCCAGCAACTTACAGAGTTGACTTATCAGGGTCATTGTTCTTTTATTTTTAACATCACTATGAAAACATGTATTTTAAAATTTTAGTTATTTTTTAGTTAATTGAAATTATTCTTTTTGGTATAGCACTTTTTGAATTTGATTTAATTTTTACAATATGATGGAAGTTATAGGTAGGGTGCCCATATAATTTTAATCCAAACCAGAATACTTTCTGAGAGTAAAAGGGGGCACTAACTAGATGGAACTCCAGGACAGCAGATGTAAACTGGGACTGTTCTGGGCAAACAGGGGTGTATGGGCACCGTGGAGGAATGTGGGTTGTTAGGGGGAAATTAACATTTTTTCCCCAAGTTTTTCAGCTTTACTGAAGTACAATAATTTGTGTACAATAAGTTGCATGTATCTAAAATTACAGTTTGATAAGTTTTGACATGAAACCATCTACTCATGAAACCGTCACCACAATTAAGAATATGAACATATCCAGTACCCCCCAAAGTTTCCTCCTCTACCATTGTCCTATATTCCTCCATCCCCAAAGGCCGCAGATAACCACTGATCTGCTTTGTGTCACTATAGATTAGTTTGCATTTTCTAGAATTTTATATAAAGGAATTATACAGTATATAGTAGTTTTTGAGGGGATGTGTGTCTATCTTCTTTTACTTAGCATAAATATTTTTGATGTTCATCCATGTTTAAGTGTTTGTATCATTAGTTTATTCGTTTTTATTCCTGAATAATACTGTGTTGTATGGATATATTTTCACCTGTTTGTAGACATTCAGGTTGCCTCCAGTTATTGCCTATTACAAATAAAGCTGCTACAAACATTTGTGTGTAAGGGTTTGTATGGACTCATGTTTTTATTTCTCTTAGGTAAATACCTAGGAGTAGAATGGCTGGATCATATGATAAATGTGTTTAACCTTACCAAACTGTTTTCCGAAGTAGCGGCATCATTTTACATCCCCACTAGCAATTTATGAGGTTCCAGTTTCTCCCCATTCTACACAACACTTATTATTATTTTTTAAATTATAGTCATCATATTAAGTGTGATGTAGTATCACATTGTGGTTTTGATTTGCATTTCCTTTGATTGCTAATGATGTTGAGCATCTTTCCATGTGCTTATTGGCTATTTGTATATCTTCTTTGGAGAAATGTCTGTTCACTTCCTTTGCCATTTTTTAGTTGGTCTAATTCTTTTTATTGTTGAGTTGTAAGTATTCTTATGTATTGTGGATGCAGTTCCTTTACCAGATACACGATTTGCAAACATTTTCTCGTTCTTGGGTTGTCTTTCCACTTTCTTGGTGGTATCCCTTGCAAAACAAAAGTTTTTAATTTTGATTAAGTCCAATTTATTTTTTTTGTTGCTTACGATAAGGGTGTCTTTTGAAGAAAAGTTTAAAATTTTGATTTCCAATTTATTGGGTTTTTTTAAATACTTTGTGCTTTTTAAGTCCTATTTAAGAAATCTTTGCCAAATCCAATCATTATTATTTTCTCCTATGTTTTCTTCTAGAAGTTTTATAGTTTTAGCTCTTAGATTTAGGTCTATGATCCATTTTGGCTTAGTTTTTCTTTTCCTTTTTTTCTTTTTTGGCTGTGCTGCATGGCATGTGGAATCTGAGTTTCCTGACCAGGGATTGAACCCATGCCCCCTGCATTGGAAGCATGGAGTCTTAACCACTGGACCGGGAGGGAAGTCCTTGCTTAGTTTTTAAATATGATATGAAATAGGGTCAGGCTTTTGAACTTTTTAAAACCAGTTTTTCAGTATCTGCAAAAAGTCCTGCTGAGATTTTAATTGAAATTGTGTTGAATTTATAGATAAAATTGGAAAGAATTGACATCTTAATAATACTGAGTTCTATAATCCATAGCCATGGTATATCTCTCCAGTTACTAAGTCATCTTTAATTTTTCTCTATGACATTTTGTAATTTTCAGTGTACTGGGGTTATATGTCTCTTGTCAGATTTATTCCTAAATATTTTATATTTTTAATGCTATTTTAAATTGTTATATTTCAGATTTCAGTTTCTGATTATTGCTAGTCTAACAATAGAGTTGATTTTGTATATTATCTTTTATACTTGATAAGCTTACTTATTTAACAGCTTTTTTGAAGATTTTCTTAGGACTTTCTATATACATGGTCATGTCTGTGAGTAAAGAAGTTTTAATGTTTCCTTTCTAATCTGTGCCTTTTATTTCTTGTCTTATCAAAGTGGCTAGAATCCCTGGTCAGTGCTGAGTAGAAATGGTAAGCGTAGACATCCTTGCTTTGTTCCAGTCTCAGGAAGAATGCATTCAGTCTTTCATCAGTGGTGTTAGCTGTAAGTTTTTCTTAGATGCCCTTTATTAGGTTATGGAAGTCCCCTTCTATTCCTAGTTTTCTGAGATTCTTTATCACAAATGGATGTTTGATTTTTGTCAAGGGCTTTTTTCTGCATCTAAAGAGATCATTTTTTCTTTTTTTTGATTTTTAACATGGTGCATTGCACTGATTGAATTCAAACATTAAAGCAACCTTGCATATCTGGGGTCAACTACACTTGGTCATGATGTATTACTTACTGTCTTTATATATGTGTTTTTTGATTGACTAAAGGTTTGTTAATAATTTTGAGTTTGTGTTCATGAAGTATATTGGTGTCTAGTTTTCTTATAATTTTTTTCTGGTATTGGTATTGGAGTAATGTTGGCCTAATGAAATGAAGTGGGAATTATACCCTCCTTTCTGGTTTTTGGAAGAATTTGTACAGAATTGGTATTGTTCCACTGTTTTCTAATTTCCAGTGAGAAATCTGGTATCATTCTTATCTTTGTTCTTCCGTGTTTTTTTCCCCTCTGGTTTCTTTTAAGATTTTTCTCTTTATCAACTGATCTTCAAATAATTTTATTATGATGTATCTTATAGTTTTCTTCATTTCTTGTACATGGGATTCACTGAGCTTCTTTGATCTTTGAATGTAATTTTAGAAAATTTTAACCATTATTTTTTCAAAAATTTTTCTTCCCCCTCCCCCTTTCAGGGGTCCATTTTCATGTATCTAGGCCCTTTGGTGTTTCATTTTGGATAGTTTCTAAGGCTGTGCCTTCGAGTACACCAATGTTTTTTTCTGTAGTGTCTGAACTGCTGTTAGTCACATCATTTCAGACAATTAAAAAATCTTTATAGGTTTGATTTGGGTCCTTTTATATTTTCCATGGCTTTCCTTAGGCTCATGCTTTCCTCTACCTTCTTGAACATATGGAATATAGTTATAATAAAATGGCTTGAATGTTTTTGCCTACTGATTATATTATCTCTGTCATTTCTGAGTTGGTTTGAATTGATTGGTTTTTTGGGTTTTTTTTCCCTCTAATCATGGGTCATGTTTTCTTGTTTCTTTGCATACCTGGTTATATTTGATTCAGTGCTAGCAGTGTGATTTTTACCTTTTTGTATACTGGATATTTTTTATTCCTTTACCTATTTTTGAGCTTTGTTCTAAGATACAGTTAAGTTACTTGGCTAATGTTTGATACTCTTGAGCAGGATTTGGCCAACGACAGTCTGCAGGCCAAATCTGGCCATGCCTGTTCATTTCTGTTCGGGCTTGTGGTTGCTTTTGTGCTGCAGCGATAGAATAGTCGTGACAGAGAGAATGGATCGTCTGCCAAGCTCAAAATATTTACTGTCTGATCCTTTATAGTCTCTTGCTTTTGAAGGTTTATCTTTAAGCCTTTTGGAGGACCAGAGCAGCCTTGGGGTAGGGCTGATTTCTTCCCACTCCTGAGGCTGTATGTCCTGAGCGCCCTACCTCATCCTTGTGGATTCAGAGGTTTCTCACTCTGGGCCCTGGGTGATTGTTCTACCTGCTCATTTCCAGCAGTCCTCTCTCTCTTGGTAGGTAGTCTTTTCACGCACCTGCTAGTCAGTGCTCAGCATAGACTGGAGGGGAATCTCAGCAAGCCTTGGAGCACTAGCTCAGTGTCTGCTGTCTGCCTTCCGTGTACTCCATGCGTACCATCCAGTGCCCTGCCTTGTGGATCCAGCTGCCTTGGCCTCCACGATTTCTCAACTCTACCTCATCAACTTGTTGTGCTGTGTTTGGGGCCTCCATCCTGTGCAGCCAGCTCTCCACAGGCAGGAAGCTGAGCAGCTGTACTGCTCACTCACCTCTTCCCTTCTCTCGGCGTTCACTGTTTGGGCTGCCAGTTGTCCGATATCTTTTTTTTTCCTACTTTTTTCTTTTGTCCAGTATCTTAAAACTGTGGTTTCATATATTTTATCAATTTTTTGAGGGCCAGGATGGTAAATCTGGTCTCTCTTGCTTTTTCGTGGCTGAATGTGGAAGTCTTCAACAATGAACAGTTACTAATGAACGGTAATAGGAGTAAATTCAGTGTGTCTGTTGCCAAGGAGGGTGCTGGTTCCTTCCACTTGCATCTCATGTCTTAGGGGCCCTTTTCTCTACTGACACTCTTACTTTGAATTACTATTAAAGTTTCTTCTAATATCATGCTCCTTTTTCTTTGCAGTCATAGATAAAGCTGTCAAAAGAACAGTTATCATAGAAATAGAAACAAATTACCAGCATGATGAGCTTATTTCTTGCTATCGCCATTCAGAATACCTATTTCTCACTGCCTTGGGTGCTTTGAAGTGAAACTGTGCTTATATACAGAAAGTTTTAATATCCACCTTGATTCTGTGTTAAGTTCACAGTTTTTACAGTGCAGTTCAGAGTTTAGTTCAACTGAAATCATATGACTGTTCTCAAACTCTAAGAATCCTTTAGTGCACTATTTGACATGCTTAGATCTAGACATTTCTGACCCTCTATGAGCCAGGATAATCTTACTTATTTTTCTTTTGTTTTCTTATTCTGCTTTCTTTTTTAAAATTTTTTAAAATTTATTTATTTATTTTTGGCTGCTTTGGGTCTTCATTGTTGTGAGCGGGCTTTCTCTAGTTGTGGTGAGCGGGGGCTACTCTTTGTTGTGGCGCACGGGCTTCTCATGGCAGTGGCTTCTCTTGTTGCGAAGCAGGGGCTCTAGGCACATGGGCTTCAGTAGTCGTGGCACGCGGGCTCAGTAGTTGTGGCTCGCGAGCTCTAGAGCACAGGCTCAGTAGTTGTGGTGCATGGACTTGGTTGCTCCACAGCATGTGGGATCTTCCTGGACCAGGGCTCGAAGCCATGTCCCCTGCATTGGCAGGCGGATTCTTAACCACTGCGCCACCAGGGAAGTCCATCTTACTGTGAATTCTTAGCTGGATTGCATATACAAAATCAGCAGTTTTAAAAACATACTGTGATTGTCTTCTCTCTTTAATCATCAGTAATAAAATGGAAAGAGAGGGGCAAAAAACCCAAAGTAGTGGCTTTGAAATCAGATATAAAGATGACTTGAAAGGGATCAAATAGGCTATCTGGTATCGTATTTCTTAAGGCTTTGATTATTGTTTTGCTGCTTTGGAGTGAGCTTCTCAGAACTGCCTCCATCAGTACTGCTAAGAATAGAGGAACTTTGTGGGAACATTTTTTCTTTTAGGAGGTAATTTTTCTTGCTATGTATGCCATAAGAAATTGAAGAATGATCTTAATTTCTCGTTTGAAAATGACTGTCTTACTGAGCCAGACTGTTTAACACCTCCAAGTTAGAACACATGGATTTGTCAATAAATTTAAAGGTGATAGTAGTCTCCATTACTACTAAGTTGTTTGAATAATATCTTATATTCACATTTTAAATGGATATTGATCTTCAGCCAGTGACTAAATTGGAGCATCTCAATTTTTAAGAAATCGCTGATTCTTTTCCACTTTGTAGGTATGCAGCCAGACATAAATCCTAGCCAACATTCCACAGATTGTTTCGTACCTTTGCTTCTTCATGCAGTACTCTTTAGGAAGTAATAATACTTTTTGCATGTTAAACCTGGCGAAAATCAATTGTCTTTAAAGCAACAAACTTAAAATGTATTCCTTTGTGTTTTGTTGTGTCTTGAAGGTACTTGAAGTTTATTGAGTTGCCCTTGTCTCAGAGGAAGTTTTGTCAAAGATGTCAGCAGTTGCTGTTGCCAGATGATGAGGAAAAGCATCGCAAGCATCAGATAGTGGGTGATATTTCTATCACCCAGTTAAAAAGGCCCAGTCAACTCCTTTATCCATTGGAAAACAAGAAGACAAATGCCCAGTATTTGTTTGCTGATAGGAGCTGTCTGTTTTTGGTAGACCTACTCTCTACCCTTGGGTTCAGAAGAGTACTGTGTGTCGGGACACCAAGGTATGTTATATGGTATTTTAAACATTTTCCTATCACCACTATTTAAACTGTAAGAAAATTTATTAAGTAGTTATTTATTGGGTTGGCCAAAAAGTTCATTTAGGTTTTTCCATAAGATATGGAAAACCCAAATGAACTTTTTGTCCAACCCAATACTATGTGCAGGTTACGACATGGTCCCTCTCTGAGGAGTTTGTAATCTTTATTCCATTTGAGAGAAATCTTTGTAGATTTCTGGTATATGATAGGAGATTCTTTCTGATTTGATTCTTAAGTTATTTATTATTTTAGAGTTTTCTGTTTCAGATGAGATCCATCCACTGTTTTAAAAATATTTGTGAAATTTAAACCTTGCTTATACTTGCCAAATTTTCCTCAGTGTTTCACTGAAATATTAGAAATATCAGGAGAACATTGATGGGTTTTTTGTTTGCTTGTCATCTATGGCATTTCTAATTTCTTATTAAATTTGCTTTCACTCATTGCTTTAGGTTGCATGAGCTGATCAGGTTGAAAGCATCAGGTGACAAGAAGTCTAACATTAAAAGCCTTTTATTGGATATTGATTTTCGGTAGGTTTACAAAGTATAATATTTATTCTCCTTCATTGTGTTCTGTTTCTTTTTAATGTTTTCATCTTATTAATCCTATTACAGTCCTTTACTTAACATTTAGAAGTAGTGATTGGTTATAAGGTATCATTTTAGTCAGATAGACTCAACATGTAATCTTCCATATTTCAGACAGGGAGGTGGTAGATTTCTCCTTTTGCTAGTGTGCTTCCTGAATTTTCTCTGTGAATATGTCTAGTTGTCTTTGGCTTATAATTTAGAGATACATTTCAATTGAGTGAAATTTCTTCTAATATACTTATTTTTCAAGGGTAATTCCAAATTTCCTCCAGAATTTTGTTTCATCATGATGTTTTAAGTGTGATAAGACATGTATTTTAATATTTTTACTGGATGATATGCATACTGTCTTTCACTGGACATGACCTGAAGTGAAGGGAGCGCTAACTAGGAAATAGAAAAGTCCCGAGGCAGAGGATAAACAAACAGATAAGCTTGTGGGAGAGGGTCAGAATTAAATGGCTCCTGATGTGTTGGAACAAACAGGTGAGACAGTGGACCACATCTTGAGTCCCCCCTCTGGTGGTAATTGAGAAGATACAGACGTTTGACTTACAACACAGGATGGCAAATGTGTCCATCCTCAGACTCTCTGATTCTGTAAACTTGAAGTACTCTTCCTAGTTTCTGTAATTGTTTGATTTCCAGGAGTTCATGGTGAGTCTGTAAGACACCGTGTTCTTAGTATATTTTACTTGTTCTTGAGTGTATTGAAGGAATCGGGCTTTGAGTTTCTTTTTATTTAATCTGATAGAGTCTATTTGGCCAATATTCCAGCATTTCCTGGATTCTCTCTAGTATTATTACTCAGGTTCTCTATGAAATTACATATGCTTTTTCTCCCTAAAAACAGGCAGACAGATTTTTAAAGTGTAGAAAGTCACAATAAAATGTACAGCTTTCGTTATTTATTTTTCTTTAGACTTCCAAGTCAACTTTAGGTTATCTAATATAAGCACATATGTTTCTCAGAAATAACCCACACTTTCTGTAACCCTCATCCCTTATTAACAGGACTAGCACACACTTTACAAATACCTGCTTGATGGGAGTAATCCTCGGGAAAATGGAATTCCATAAGTGATAATATGGACTTCTTCTTAAACTCAAATTCTTTTTTTAAATTGAGTTATAATTCACTAAAATTTACCATTTCAAAGTGTGTATTTCAGCAGTTTTTGGTATATTCACTAGGTTCTGCAGCCATCACCCATGATTCCAGAACATTTTTAATCACACTACAAAGGAACTCCTTACTTCCCCTAATAACCATTAATCTGCTTTCTGTCTCCATGGATTTGTCTATTCTGGATGTTTTATATAAATGGAATCATACAATGTGTGACCTTTATGTCTGGCCTCTTTCACTTTAGCATAATGTTTTCAAAATTCCTCCACGTCATAGCATATAATTGTACTTCCTTTTATGGTTGTATAATATCCCATTGTATGAATATATCAATTTCTTTTTTAACTACCATGTTTCTTTCCTAAAGTATTAGGAAAGTATTATTGTTAAATTATTATAAATGTATTATTTTAAAGGCAGAAATTTAACTTTTGAGGTCTTATAATAAAAATATTAACAATAACTAGTATTTAGTGAATACTTGTCACTTGTCAAACCCTATTCTAAATCCTTTGATCTTCACAATAGACCTATAAGGTAGATACTATTAACATTCTCCTTTTCCTCAGAATAGAAAACTGAGGTACAAAGAAATTAAATAACTTGACCAAAGTCACAGTTTATAAATGTCCAGCTCAGGATTCAAACCCAGTCAGTCTGGCCCCCAAAATTAAATTATCCTCTGGAAATAACTTTGCTTTTGGAAGTGTATATAAGCCTTTCTTATATAGCCTGTATTTCTCTCTTGTCATCCCTCTAGGTTTCCCTTTTTCCACCTATCCCCCTGCTTTGTTCCACAATAGTTTGCAAATGCGTTAATAACTGGTTTCCAGGTTATTCATGTATTTAGAGTCAGGCATTCATATTAGTCAGGAATCTTTCTTTCATTAGCGTCCCAGAAATCCATTTATGTCACTGCGAATGTATTGGCTCACACTGCTGGAGTCTAGGGTATAACAGGCTTCAGTCCAGTTGAGATCCTGGGCCTCACATAATTTTTTAGAGCTCTGTCTTTCTCTCTCTCTACCTCTCATTCTGCGTTTCTGTCTGTACTGGCCTTATTCTTCAGACAGCTTCCTTCATTCTGCCAAGGACTTTGGTGGGCAGCAGCTTTAAACTTACATAGTCTCAGCTGAACTGCCCAGTAGAAAAAGAATCTTTCCCAAGAGCTCCAGCAGCAAAACTCCAGTGAGTACTCTGCCTACCTTGCCTGGGGTTACATAGCCATTCCAGAATCATCACTGTGGCCTGGCAGATAGAGTGCTATGGAGTGGGTTCTCCATAGGAAATAGATGTTTGACTGAAACGAGGGGAGATACAGGTACTAGAAAGACAAAAGAAAAGACAAAAGAAAAGATGTCCACAACTGAATTATTCAAGACAATATATGTCAGTTGTCAGCAGCACATACGTTTTCATCTCTCTTGGGTATTGTATTAATTTGCTAGGGATGCCATAACAAAATACCACAGACTGGGTGGGTTAAACAATAGAAATTTATTTTCCCACAGTTTTGGAGGCTAGAAGTCGAAGATCAGGGTGTCAGTAAGTTTGGTTTCTTCTTTTTTTTTTTTTTAATTTATTTTATTATTTATTTAATTATTTTTGGCTGTGTTGGGTCTTTGTTGCTGTGCGCGGGCTTTCTCTAGTTGTGGAGAGCAGGGGCTACTCTTCGTTGTGGTGCATGGGCTTCTCATTGCAGTGGCTTCACTTGTTGCAGAGCATGGGCTGTAGGTGTGCAGGCTTCAGTAGTTGTGGCACACGGCCTCAGTAGTTGTGGCTCGCAAACTCTAGAGTACAGGCTCAGTAGTTGTGGCGCATGGGCTTAGTTGCTCCATGGCATGTGGGATCTTCCCAGACCAGGGCTCGAACCTGTGTCCCCTGCATTGGCAGGTGGATTCTTAACCACTGCACCACCAGGGAAGTCCCAGGTTTGGTTTCTTCTGAGATCTCTCTCCTTGGCTTGCGGATAGCTGCCTTCTAACTGTGTCATCACATGGTCTTTCCTGTGTGTGTGCACATCCCTGGTATCTCTTTATGTGTCCAGATTTCCTCTTCTTATAAAGACACCAGTCATATGCATTGGGGCCCACCCTAATGACCTCCTTTTAACTTAGTCACCTCTTAGTACACCTGAAATTAACATAACATTGTACATCAATCATATTTCAATTAAAAAACATTTAAAAGGATAAATGCTTAAAAATTAATTTAATTACCTCTTTAAGGGCCCTCTCTCCACATATAGTTACCTTTTGAGAGACTGAGGGATCAGTGCTTCAGCATATGAATTAGTTGGGGGGACACAACCGAGGCCATAACAGGTATATACCTAGGAGTAGAATTGCTTGGTCATGTGGTGATTCTATGTTTAACTTCTTGAGGGACTCCCAAACTGTTTTCCAAGGTGACTGCACTGTTTTATTTTACCAACAGCAATGTATGAGAGTTCGAATTTCTCCACATCTTTGTCAACACTTGTTATTCTCTGTCTTTTTGAAGTAGTGTCTCATTGTGGTTTGTTTTGCATTTTATTGGTGGCTAATGTTGTTGAGCATCTTTTCATGTGTTTATGGCCAATTGTTTATCTTTTTGGAGAAATGTCTATTCAGTCCTTTGCCCATTTTTAAAATTGGTTATTTGTCTTATTGTTGAATTGAAAGAGTTCTCAATATATTCTGGATACTAGACCCCTATCAGATATATGATTCTTAAATATTTTCTCCCGTTCTTTGTGTTTTTTCACTTTTGATGGAGTCCAGTCATTCTGTTTTCTTTGGTTGCTTGTGTTTTAGGTGTCATACCAAGAAACTATTGCCTAATCCAAAGTCATGAATATTTACACTTGTTTTCTTCTAAGAGTTTTTAATTTTAGCTCTTATATTTAGGTCATTGATTTCTTTTGAGTAATTTTTATATATGGTGTGAGGTAGGGGTCTAACTTTATTCTTTGCATGTCGATATCCAGTTGCCTTGGCACCATTTGTTAAAATGATTATTCTTTTCCCATTGAATGGTCTTGGAACCTTATTGAAAACCAAACAACCATAAATGTATGGATTTATTTGTAGACTCTGTAAATTCTATTCCATTGATCTATGTCTGTCCTTATGCCAGTCTCACACAATCTTGATTACTGTTGCTTTGTAGTGAGTTTTGAAATTACAAAGTGTGAGTCTTTCAACTTAATTCTCTTTCAAGATTGTTTCGGCTATTGTGGTTTCCTTGCACTTCTATATGAATTTTAGAATTACCTTCTCAGTTTCTACAAAAAAGCCAACTGGCCTTTTTATAGGGATTGCATTGAATTTATAGATCAATTTGAGGGGTGTTTTCATCTTAATATTAAGTGTTCTGGTTAATGAATATGAGATGTCTTTCCATTTATTTAGATATTCTTTAAGTTCTTTAAACAATATTTTGTAGTTTTCAGTGTGCAAGACTTGTACTTCTTTTGTTAAATTTGTTCCTAAACACTTTATTCTTTTTGTTGCTATTGTAAATAAATTGTTTTTTAAAATTTTATTATCTAGTGTTCATTGCTACTGCCCTGTTTTTAAAAAAATTACAATAAAGTATACATAGTAAATATAAAATTTACCATGTTAAACATTTTTTAAGTGTATAGTTCAGTAGTGTTAAGTAAGTGAAGTACATGCATATCGTTATACACATTTTCCAGAACTCTTTGCATCTTACCTGATGTACTTTTAATTTGAAAGATTTATATGGCCCTTTAACTCTTTTGCCTTAAATCCCATGCCTTGAAGTTTTACCTTTCTTGAGCTTGTAGTTCAAATCCCCTGGTCAGAATAGGGAGTAGGGGATGTGGATAAAGTTGTTTTATAACCTGTGGAATACACAGATGCTCTTTTTCTTTGTGTGTGTAAACCTGTGTGTGTGTGTTTCAGACAAAAGCTGAAGGTATAGTACTGTGGTATCCTAGCATAGCTTCCTTGATAGCTACTCTGTTTCTGAGTCAGTTCTGTAAAAGGTCAACGTTGGGTGCTAAGATAGAGCTGGTTTATTGACATATGTTTGTAGCCAGAATGAACTCAGCCTGTTGCCTGTATTTACACTATGATGGAGTGTGGGGTTGGTTCAGATTTCTCACAAGGACCACAGTTAAATCAGGGAAACATTCCTTTGTGGTATAAAGTGGTACTGAATAGTTCCTTCTGGCACTTTGACTTTGGCTTGTTGTTGCCCTATGTAAGGTCTGTGCAGGGCTACAGAGAACTGCCTCAAATCCAGGGCTATATGTAGATGTGCGGTAAATGTCCTTTTCTGGGGGTCTAAGATATGAAGTTAACATTTGCTAAGATGGATTTCTATATGCTCTGATTTTGGCATGAAAGATATGAAACTCTGTTTGGCAAACTATCATCCAAATAACGTTGTATCAAAAAAATGTATTTCTTAGGCTCATTTCATGAACTAGTTTTATTCAGCTCTTGATTACATTTCCTTTGTGTAGAACATGTTTCATACTTGGTAACTGACTCAGATTTAAAGAGAATGAATGGCCAAATTAAATGAATGTCCTTTTGAGCAGTTTTCAAGTGCATGCATTTCTGATTGGTTTTGTTTGCCTTATTCAATGGAGAGAATAATTCTTTGTGGCCATTTTCATTCTAAGAGGGTGATGTTGAGTGATTTTTCATAATTTAAAATATGAATAATTATGCTTCCTTGTTTGTGTTTGATCGAAACTTAGAGCTGAAATCTTGGCTTTTTTCTCTCTCTGGCTCTGCCCACTGCTGCCCAGAACATTTTGGATGAGTGTGCTATGCTGAATTTTATGTAAATAAAATTTTTTTTAATTTTAAAAAATGACTATTGCATCATGAAGCAATGAAAATAAATGGAGGGTGGTAGAAATATATTTTAAAAGAGATTGTATTTTCCCTTGCTTACACAAAGCAATGCCAGAGCGAAAAACACTCTCAAATGATGGTTGATCTACAGCTGTACTAGTATTAATATATATGTGTAAATTAAGTAACTGATATAGCTATATTATCAGCTATTTGGGATTTGGTTAAAGAGGAAGACATTTGTTTATTAATGGTAATTTACATTGTCCCACAGTGTTTTGGAATGTTCCTTGGGTTACAGTATATAGTTTAAATATTTTTCAGTTATTCAAACCTTCTGTTTATTTCTTCAGTGAAAATTTGTTTTATGAAATCATCAGATGTACTAACAGTATCTTAAATGTATTAAAGGATATTGTACTGAGAATGGCAAACAGCTGTTCTTTCATCTCCACAGAATAACAAGAAATGGATTTAGATTATAGGAGGAGATATTTTGATTGGGCATAAACATAATTCCCTAACATTAGAGTCACTGAGACATACATCTTTATAGCTGGTATTTATTAAAATAATGATACCTGACATTTCATTATATGCTTTGTAGCTGGCATTGTATTCAGCACTTTACATACATTATCTTATTTATTCTTACCAAGTCCTATGAGGTATTATAGAAACTATTTTCCTATTTTGTAGATGAAGAAATGGGGGCTCAGATAGGTTAAATAACTTACTAAGATTACACAGCTAATAAGTGAGAGACCCAGAGTTTGAAACCAGACCACCCGACTGTACAGCTGTACTCTTAGCCTCAGTGTAATAGGAAGAGGATAAACTAGGCTTGTCCGTTGTATTAAATACTCAGTATGGTCGGTGATCAGTTATAGATGGTCATAAATAACTGTGAGTAGAAGTAGAAGCAAAGAAGCACCGTATCGTGATTTGGTTAAAGAAGCTGTGTAAGTAAGGATGTGTCCCTGATTTTTTCTCAGTCTTTCCACTAGGTTATGAATTCTGTAGAAGGATGGTGTGGTTCATATGTGAATTGTTTATGACAAAACTGTGGAAGTTCAAAATCCTATTGAGGTTTCTATATTATACAAAAAAACCTCAGAAATCAGCAAGAAAGACATTAAGGCCCATAGACATAAATGGGAAAAACAGACCTAGGCAGTACAAATAAAATTAAGGAATAAAGAAAACTCAGTTTTGTAAGAAGTCAAATAAATGCAAATTTAAGCCATAATGTGGTATGAATTTTGCCTAGTAAATTAGTGAAAATTTATAAAATGTTAATACCCGAAGCTGGTACTCTCATTCATTACTGACTGCATTTTAAAGTAGTATGTTAGAAGAATAAAATGATTCAATCAGTAAATAAATATCCTCTTTCCTGGCACTAATTCAGTATATATGAAATGTGCGTACTTCTTTTCTCTTACATATTGAGAAGCATATTTTATTAAGCTAATTCACAATGGACAAGAAAAACTCTGTATTAAATACCTTTTTTTGTTAACCACGGAAGAAAATAATTAACAGCTGTTGAGAAGAAATGTTGATTCAGTATTTTCCTTAAAATTATTAACTATGAGAGATGTATTTTAATTGCCAGCCCATCTCAAGCTTAAGTTGCATAATAATCTATCAGGAACATGATTATTTATGTAGAATCTTCTGGTCCGTAGGAACCAGAAGATTATATGTGTTTTTTATATATGAGTGTTCTGTAGTTTTGCCACTGGTTTATTAAACTTGGGACCATAATTTAAGTTTGTTATTCATCCTCTGTTGCTGACTTCTTGAGATTTTGGGAAAGTATTCTTTATTTCAAAAAACTAAAGGATGATGAAATTGATTTTATTAAAGGTGTGATTTCATAGTTTTAAAATTTAGTTTACATTTATTTATTTATTTATGTATAACTATGACCAGACAAGTAACTGCAGTAATAAACAAATTATCTTACAGGTATTCACAGTTTTATATGGAAGATAGTTTTTGCCATTATAACATGTTTAACCATCACTTCTTTGATGGAAAGGTAAGAATTATGACAATTATCTCTTTCTTTTATTGTATTTCCTTCATTATTTTTCTAGGGTCCCTCAAGAGCAAATGGTGGCTTTTCTACCATTTATTGATATTTATTTTTGTTCATTCACTGAGTGTGTATTGAGCACCTAGAGGTGATCATGTTATTCATCTTTCATGACTTTTCACTGCTTCTTGGGTGAAGAGCCACTTTCTCACCAAGACTCACGTAGCTGTTTGTGATCTGACCCCTGCCACCCTCCAGCCTGTCCTCTCCCTGTTCCTGCTTTGCTGTTCATGTTCAGGACATATGACCTTCATCTCAAACTGGCCTTTCCAGCACAGGGGCTTTTGCCCATGCTGTTCCCTCCACCTTCTACTCTCTCTTTGCCTTGTTAATGTCACCTCATCCTTCAGAACCCTGTTCCAAGTCACTTTCTTTAGCCTCTCCTGGCCCTCAGACAAGGTCAGGTTCTCCTTTGTAGATTTATGATGCTGTAATTAAATAATTCTGTAGTTAGTTGTTTGCTGTTTGCCTTCCTGATAAATTTCATGTCCCAGTTAAGGGGATTTATGGTTTTATTAAACTAATCCTTAAAAAATAGACAGTGTCAAGAGTTAACTCCAATCTATGAACTCTGGGTGATAATGTGTCAGTTTAGGTTCATCACTTCTAACAAATGTCCCACTCTGGTGGGTGCTGTTGATAGTGGGAGTGGTTATCCATGTGTGGGGCAGGGAGTATGTGGGATACCTCTGTACCTTCCTCTCAATTTTGGTGTAAACCTAAAACTACTCTAAAAAAAAATAGCCTTGTAATAAAGGGAGAGTGGTTTAAAAAAATCTTCTTTCAATATGATGTTAATAACATCATTGTGAATAAACAACATAGCAGAGCTGATATTTCTACTCCTAATTTGAGCTCTTTGTCAGTCCCATTACAAAATAAAATCTATAACCAACCAAGTAATCACACCTGACAGGAGGTTGGTCAGAAATGTTTGAAATTATCAAGACTGCTTGAAGCATATCCATACATACATATGATGGGTATATATCAATTTTTAAAGAATTGTGAGTCATGTTTTAAGTATATATTGTGCTTTAAGATATTAGCTAATGATAGAATGAAAACCAAGCAAGACTAAAAAACTAAGCATCCAGGAAATGAAAATAGATTCTAAATTGTTGGTTGGGATTGAAGAAATGAGACTCATTGAAAAGTGAGATTTAGTAAGTATAGCCAGTGATGTACTCCTTCCATCAGAATCCGTTTAGCATGGGGATACATATTTTTCAGCCGCGAAAGGTATGAAAACCGAGTATTGAAGTAAATAACAGAATTAGACTTCACTGTTTCCCAGAGCGCTTGTGTGGTTGATAAACACTAGAATTTGAGAACTGATTCGATGAGCATGAAGGAGAACGAGGAATTGAAAGACCGCTTGACAGAAGATGAAGAGGGGCTTCTCACCTCGGACAGTGACAGTGGAGAAAAGAGAGGAAAGAAGTGGATTCTGAAGGCATTTCCCAGATGGAAACCAGAAGACTTGGTGTAATTACTCTGTGTACACCTGAAACTAATATAATGTTATACGTCAGTTATACCTCAATTAAAAAAAAAAAAGAAGACTTGGTGATAAGTGTACCAGGGGTGAAATCAAAGATGACTTGGGGCCGTGACCTGGATTCATCTTCCATTCTTCAAAACAGAGAGTAGGGAAGTGTGGAAGCGACGTTTGGAAATGTTGAGTTTGTGGGGCTGGCACGACATCGACGTGCAAATGTCCAGTGTGGTCTCTTGAAACTGTGGGGCTTTGAGCTCAGGGGGGTTGTCAGCACTGGTGACACAGCTGAGGAAGGAACTGAGTTCATATTACTGCTTGATGCTGCAGTAGTGGGTCAGGTATTTGTTTATTTGTTTTTAATACCAGACCATGACTTTGCTTTTTAATTTGAACAATAAAGACAAGAGTAAAATTACATACCGAAGAGTTGGCTAGCAATTTCATATATCTTAAGAAAGTAACATGTAAGTAGCCTTTTCTAGGAAATTCTATGTAACTTTTATTGAGAGTTTATAGAATTACCTTACAAGTTTCTAGAATAACGGTTGGAATAAGCTGCCAAGACTGAGCTCCATGTTCTGTTTCACAGAAGAAAACAGTCATCCAGCCCAGGCTCTCCTTTCTCTGTATTTTAAGAGCAGCCACTAAATGGCACTGCAACTGTAGAGAGTGACCTACAGAAAACTATTGTTTAATGATTTTACTGTCTCCCCTTTTTCTACCTACTTACGGAGTCAGGGTTTTCAGTAGAGATTACCATCTACTAATCAATCACCAAAGCATTTAAGTGTCTACTAGGTGTCTGTCTGTGAAGACATATAAGCCTTTGAGGTACCATGTGCCTTTGAGGATCTAAGCCTCTGCCACTGCACAGAAGCTCTTCACAGTTCATGGGATTAAAAAGTAGGAGTTTTCTGCACAGGATTTTTTTCATAGCAAATAATACAGTCTTTTGCGTAATAAAAAATGTCATACGCCTTATTGGTAAGGTGGTTAAAGTGTGTACAGAGGGTGGCTATTTAAAATGCCGAGCACTTTTTTATTGATGACTGAGATGAAGAACAGAGTTAAGTTATTGTCAACCTTGGTGGCGTAAGCAAGTGTCTGTTTCCCATAGGTGGTCAACATTAGGACCCTCAGCAACCTAGGACGGGACATCCCACCATTGATTCTTACCTGGGAAGATATTCTTTAATTTCTTTTTTAATTTGGTTAAGAGTTCAGGCCTCGTTCACCTATTTTCTTTTTTCTACTTTTAACTCTAAGGGGTTTTAATTAATTAATTTATTTTAAAATTTGTATTGGAGTATAGCTGGTTTACTCCAAGGAATTTGAAGTTTTTCAGTAACATCATCTGTACTTTTAGTCCTTGTTCGTGTAGGCAGGTTAAGGAAGTGCCAGGCAGCACTTGAAAAATGATTAACCTTCTTGACACCATCCTTTGCTGTAGGACTTTGAGGAGGAAGTTAATAAAGACTTTACTAGAGAAAAGGGATTAGGATGTTGTGATTTTTTTTCCTTTCATCAGTTGGGTCTTCTAAGTTGATTTAGTAGTAAAGTAATATATATTTTATTATAAAGTACATATAGCTTTATTAAAGTTTAAATGCCATTAAGCTTTCAAATCTTCTGCCATTTTGTATACTGTAAGTGTTGAGTTGCTTTTATAGATAAGTACTTGAAAGCAACTACAAAGTCAGTAGATTAGAGCTAATATTACAGGTCTGTCTCTTACTGACTTCTCCCAAAGCAAAAAAGTGATAAATATCCTAGACAGTTTTTAATGTTAACTTTGCAATCACTAAAAACACGTCAGCTTGCTGGGAAAATGCGTTAATGGCATGGTTTCATGGCCTGGGTAAGCTTTATTTGTGAGCTTTCATTTATTTACTTTGCATGTTACTTTGCATGTTCAAATGTGCCTGTCATTTACCTGGCACTCAAAAACATGTGCATGTTTAACTGGTAATTAGGCTCTCATTAACCTGAACTTATGGTGGTGGACAAACCAGACAGGAAAAAATATGTCTTATTCGTCTTTGTGTCTCCAGTGTTTAGCACAGTCCTTACTTCTGTTTGTTCAATTGAATTTAGCATTTTAGATAGTCCTCATGGGTAATGAGTTTCTCTCTTTTAGGTTACTAAATTTAGTTTTTTAATTTAACCATTTGAATGTGTAGTCCTCTGATAGTGATGGTGTTTGAATTTGCAATTTTAAAAACCCACTTATCAAGGAACCCAAAGATAAAATCTTATGGGGGCTGAATGAGAGAGGCTTCAGGATGTCACTGAGGGACTCTGGGGTGGCAGGATGGGTGAAGTTCAGTCCGAAGAGTGAGACTGAGCCTAATGCATTCTCCTCCCAATAGGATGAAGTACCTCCCTTTAGTCCTAATTTAGAAATGAATTTCTGTTTGTTCCAGGCTGCCCTTGAAGTATGCAGAACATTTTTACAGAAGGATAAAGGTGAAGGAGTCATTATGGTGACAGATCCTCCTTTTGGTGGCTTGGTTGAACCTCTGGCTGTTACATTCAAGAAGTTAATTGCTATGTGGAAAGAAGGTCAAAGCCAAGGTGTGTAATTTATTACTTACTGCAAAATAAACATGTATCTATGTATATACTTCCTGTCAAATATTAGCAGAGCTCAGTGAATCAGAGCACTGATAAAATATACATGTCTTGCGTTCTCTTCTTTTTTTAAAAATAGGCTTATTTGATAATAACTTTATCATCATGATACACTTCGTATTATTCTAATCATGTGTTTTAAAAATGGCTCATAGGTAAAGTATTTGTTTTTGGTGGGCATAAGGGGACATTATGAAGAATAGCCGTGAACTGTTGGCATTTCTTCAGTAAATATTTCCTGAATGGCCACTATGTACCAGGTACTGTTTAGGTGCTGGGAATGGAAGGGTGAACAAGACAGACACTTATCTCTGCCCACTTAGACCTTACATTTCCTCTTCCAAAAGTCTTGCCCAGAACTCTAGGAGGGCACCCAGCCCCTGGTCCACAGCTCTAAACTGTGCCAAGATTTGTGTGGGAAGGTTGGCTGTCCAGTCGCCTAACAGTGGTTATCAGTGTCACATGGAAACCCAAGCTTAGAAGTGGGTTAATGACTGGAGGATATTCAGCTTAAAATGGCTTAGGACTTCAAAGTATTTTATGTAATTATCTAATTAGTCAGTATAATCATTTTTCAGTTTCCAACCTGCAAGTTGATAAATGTAAGAGTGTCAGGAATTTGTGATCAAGCTTCTCCATTAATTGTGCTATATAAGTAGTGTGCTTTGGGGACAGGATGCAAATGAAATTTAAAACATGACTCACAGTGCTAAGTATTCCACTTATTTTTGGTTCTGAAGTCTACTTATCAGAGTGGATAAAGTCATTGTTGTTGGGAAAGCAATAAAAAGCTTTGTGAGCTTGAACTGATTCTGCTGCTTATTAGCTGCATGAATTTGAACAAATTGCTTAAATTTTGCAGCTTCAGTTTCCGCATCTGTGAAATGAGATTACTATATTAACATCTAACTCCAGGGGTTATTTAAGGAGATAACATACAGAAAGCACCTAGCATTGTACTAGCCTGTATCAGGTGCTCTGTAATTAATAGCTGTGTCCCCTGTCTCTCATAAAAATTAATTTGGATAAAATTGTTCATAAGAATTTTCCATGATTCAGAAAAGATGGATTCACCCTGAAAGCTGGCATAGTGAGTTATGGCAGAGCTAAGATTCAGACCTAAGGCCTTCTGCATTTTGGTCCAGGTTTCCTTCTTCCATATCATAACCACCTTTGTGCTTCAAAGTGATGCTCATTTTTTATCTCCCACTTTTTTTGTAATATCTTTGCCTTTACCTAGACTGTAGTGATATGCATGTAAAGATAACTTTTACATACCATGTATAGCTGTGTTTAGATATAAAAGAATGTTTCCATTGACTTCTGGGAAAGGTCAAGTTGTAAATGGTACTCTGGTAAATCATCTCTTCGTTTGTATGATTTAAATGTGTTGAAGGATTACAATTTCTCCCAATACCATATATTTTCAGTAACAGCTTTCTACTTTATTTTTTTTCTTTAATATCAGTTTCTTATTTTCTTTTCTCTTTTTTTGTGATCCATTAGATAACAGTCACAAAGAACTACCCATATTCTGGATTTTTCCCTATTTTTTTGAATCCCGAATTTGTCAGTTTTTCCCAAGCTTCTGCATGCTGGATTACCAGGTATAGTAAATATTTTGTTTTCTGACATGGTTGGGGAATGGATATTCTGCTTAAATAAATATTCTGATAAGATGATTCATCAGTTTTAGTAAATGCAAACACTATAAGCTGTATGAAACACTAAAACTATATCATATGTAACTTAGTGCAGTAGTTCCTAAACGTCTGTAATCTCTAGGGTGCTTATTAAAAATATAGATTCTTAGGTACCAAAATAAACCTACTAAATCAAAATCAGAGGGTAAAGCCCTAAGAAAAAATATTTTACCAAGTTTCCCAGGTGATTCTGAACTGTAGCCAGGTTTTAGACCAAATGATCTGATCTTTCATCATCACCAGAAGATTGTGCAGCACCCCAGGATCATCATTATGAACATGGTTTTCTCCATTCAGAGGTTGTAGAGAAGTAAATTGCTTTTTCTGGTGGGTGGAATGCCACGTACACTTAACTTTGCTGCTCAGAGGATGCCAGGAGCTCTAAGGAGGGGTGTGCCCAAGGTTGTGGCATGTCAGAGAAGCAGAGATGCTGAGGTGTGGGTGTGCTGATTCAGGGCAGACTGACTGGACCTCCTCCTTTGCATCCTTGTCCTTCAACTCCTTCTGTTTCAATGTCCACTCTCCTGGATTCATTTCCTTGGGTTCTGAGGTTAACCCTGTTGTCGCCATCACTATGTGTGGTCACCAAGTGGGCACTGCTTCCAGGTTTGTAATGACATTTTTCTATTTGATTTTTCTGAGCAGTTGACTAGCCTCTGATTCAGGCTTTTCAGCTCTAGAACTGTAAACGTCTTCACTAGTTGTTCCAAGATAGCACTTGTTTCTTTTTTTTTTATATAGTTGATTTACAATATTGTGTTAGTTTCAGGTGTACAGCATAGTGATTCAGTATTTTTGCAGATTATATTCCATTATATGCTATTGCAAGATAATGGGTATAATTCCCTATAGCACTTGGTTCTAATCTTTCTAGTCTTGAAGATATACACTATTATGAAAATTATTTAGAAATAATGAAACAGTGTTACCAGAAATGAGGGGATAGATCCTACCTGTGATTCTACGTCACATAGCAAATATTATAATTTTGAGGTACAGTTGACTCTTGAACAACAGGAGGATTATGGGTGCAGTTGAAAATTGGTATATAACTTATAATCAGCCCTCTGTATGTGAGGTTTCTCCATATCTGCAGTTTCACATCTGTGGATCCAACCAACTTTGGTTCAGTATTTACTATTGAAAAAAATCCACGTATAAGTGGACCCACGCAGTTCAAACCATGCTGTTCAAGGGTCAGCTGTATTCACATCCAGTCTTTTTAAAAAACACT
Source organism: Stenella coeruleoalba (assembly GCF_951394435.1). Taxonomy (NCBI): domain Eukaryota; kingdom Metazoa; phylum Chordata; class Mammalia; order Artiodactyla; family Delphinidae; genus Stenella; species Stenella coeruleoalba. The sequence continues at coordinate 51,492,507 of NC_137149.1, forward strand.
TTTACATATTTGTAATCATAGAAGATGAATATGAATTCTGCTTTCTTCATTTCTGCCTTATATAAGTGTATATTTTAAAATGTAGCTACATAATCTTATGCTTTTAACAAGTAAATTGTTCCATCAATAGGCTATGTTATCATTCTCTTCTTTTTGGACTTAGAGGTTGCTCCCACCTTTAAGGTACTATAAATAACACTGCCATGAACATCTTTTATTCATATAATTTTTCCATATTTTCCATAACTCCCTTAAAATAAATTTCCAAAACTAAAATAGAATTATAAAAGTTACATTATCAAATTTAATGGACTTTTTTATGGCTCTTGAACCATATTAACAGTGTCCTTTCCAAAAGTGTGTAGCACAAGTCATTTTAACCTTGACTTCTTGAGCTCTGCTTTAGGCAAATCCATACCATATATCTTCTCAAAGCTGGTTTACTTTCCTTTTTAGGGCATCCAGTTTTCTGTTTCTTATCTGAAGGATGCTTCTAATATGGACATTTGCAATGCAGAGATAGCTGACATATCCTAAAGACGTTAACTAAGTAAACTATTTCTGGTTTCCAGGAGCACCTGCTGCCTTTGACAGTGAATAATCATCTAGTACAATGTTTGGCACGTAGTAGGTGCCCTGTACATGTTGAATGAATATTTGAATGAAAAAGGGCACGAACTCTGGAGTTGAAAAGGAACTAGGTTATAATGCTGGTTCTGCCACCTACTAGCTGGTCCTACACATTTTATCTAACTCTCTGAAACTCATCTTACCTGTTAAATGAGCATAGTCATAATATATCTGCTTCATAAGGTTTTAAGAATTATTTGAGATAATACATTAAAAGATTCAGCCTCATCCCTGACACACAGCAAATAGAGAAAAAAGGTTATTGCTATAAGCATTGTCGTAACCATCACTATAGTCATCATTCAGATGGCCCCAGAATGGGGGTAAAACTTTTCTTCAATTTTTATGTCAGAAAACACATTATTTTAACTGCAAAACACATCGTTCCTCAGAAAACTGTTTCATCCACAATTTAGAGATGAGTTTTCACTGTGGGCAAGAGTTTCAGTTGGTGAGGAGGCAGAAGAAGGCAGATCCAGAATAAAGCAGATGAGAGTGATTATTAATGTGTAGTAACCAGTTACTGTTTGTTTAGACAGCCTGTGTTACTAGGAAAGAACTTTTGGAAATACTGTAGTTTTAATTTTAAGAACTAGTTCCAAGGTCCAAGCTTACTGAAAGTAATCATATGATTCAGTGCATTGGTGGAAAATGTTCTAATTAGGCCATGTGTATCAGGGTGAAAAGCAGTCTTTCCAATAAAGAGAAAGCCAACCTTTGAGAAGAAGAATTAGAATAAAACCTATAAAACAAAAAAAATCTTCATTTTTTCATGATTCCTATTAAAGATAAGAACACTACTGCCCATTACATGCTCAGTGGGAGAAACTGATTTTGCCAGATCTCCTAGGGTATATGTAAACTTTGTTTGTTGTACCTCCCCTTTGATGATTTTTCTACTATTTTTTTTGTTTGAAACTCTCTCTGGACTTATTATCCTTTCTGAGCCTTTTGCATTCTTTTTTTTTCTTTTGTTACTTTAACTTCATTTTGTGGTAATTTTTTTCCTTTTATATTAGCCACCTTCATCAAATGAAAAATTTGAAAGTTTCCTCTCCTCCTTCACAGGTCTTTTCCCATAGACCTTGATTAGGCCTTCTTTCTGACTTTGCCTGAGATGATTATAAGCCCCGAAACCACAATGCAGTAAAAAAAAAAAAAAAAAAAAAAAAAAATCACTAAATCTCTTTTTTTGGAAATACTTTATAGGTAAGAGGAAGGCGGAAATGCTGCAAATCTTCATAAACTATAAATCATGTAGACTCTTCAGTGATAAAGCACTTGATGAGTACAGAATAAAATAGCTATCAAAGACGTAGAAAACCAAGAGCTTTATTAAGGGCAGATTAGAAAGGAAGGATTTGGTAATGAAAAGAAATTCTGATTTAGAGTCAGAAGAAGTTTGAGTCTTAGCACTGCCTTTTAGAAGATTAAATATAATCTTGAGGGAAGTCACTTTATCTTTCCAGGTCTCTGTTTCCTTACCTATAAAATAAAATGACTGAACCAGAAAAAGGATGCCAGATAAGTTTTACTTTTAGACTTAAGCCTGATAAATTGGTAGTGACTTTCTGGAGAATTTGTTGAGAATACCAGGCTCAGTGGCAAAGAGTAGCGTGACTGATTAGTGATGTCTGCCACAGGGTCAGGGTCAGGGAGTGATGGCATTCAGGTCCTGTATTTACCATATCTGAACTAGATCTTCTCACTTCCCTTCCACCTTGAACATGCTATGATCTCTTGTTTCTGCTTAATCTGGGACATTTGTCTGGATTGTTAAAAGTAGAGACCTTTGTTTTTTTTTAAAGCTGTCTTTTAAAAAATCATCCTGTTTAGAAAACTGTTTTTCGAGTCTGGTTTCATGTTCAGAAATGAAGAGGTTTTGACAGGAATTTCTGAGAAATGATTGTAAATTATAAGGTGACACGTGAAATTCTCAAAATTCAATATACAATAAACATAAAACATTTAATGGATTTGAAGTGATGAGGAATAACACACACACATATATGTATGTGTATGTCTGTAATACATATGATATTTAAAATAAGAGGTTACATGGAATATGGTGTGACTAAAAAACCTTATTGCTATGGTAGAAGTTGATTGATGGAGCTGAAGAGTTCACTTGGAATCTTTTGAATATATTGAAATTAAACAGAACACACTTTAGGGATTTATGAAAATACAAACATGTACTCTGTTTTATTTAAGCTTTGTTTCCTAGCATGATACCTGGAGCATAGTAGGTGCAGAATAATAAATGTTTGTCGACTTGAATGTCTTGTTTTCCGTATAACTAGTTTCAGTCTCATGTTGCAGAAGAAATTTGTGTATAGATAAAATTAAAAGTTAGGAATTGCAGAGATTTTGTGCTTTCCCTCATTTCTATACAGTACTTCATCACATTAATCAGTTCCATGGGAGAAATTTTCTATTCAAAAATGCCTCTCATCATCATTGTGAGTGAAATGTCAGGGATAATGATGGGAAAATGGTGTATCAGCTCTACCACTAGTGATACGCAATTTGCAAAATTGTGTTTGCTTTACAGCACTTCCATAGGAGGTTTATTTGTGTGGATGAAGCTATGAAATATGGATGTATGTTAGAGGTACATTAATTTACCCTAGCAGCATGCATTTTACATACCATATGTTTATAGTTAATTAGCACAACAAACCCACATTTAAAAATAATAATAATCTCAATTAGGTTATGCAAGATCAAGTAATCAACCAGCTCCCTGACGCACATATTCTCTGACTCCTTAGGTAACCATAAAGAAATTCTTTTTTTTTCCCTCTCTTCCATCTGCTATCTATTATATTGCATGGACTATTCCATTTACTAAAAATCTTTCTAAGATACTCTTTTCCAGCATTTGAAAATCTTCATAAGATTCTCTTGGGAAGAATTCTTTTTCTTATGACACTCATAAACGTTCAAAATATCTTTGTTGAATTTAATATGGTACCATATATTTACTGAATACATAGAGAAGGTGCATTAGGGAAAAATTACGAATTTAAATCATTTTAAAAGAAAACTACTTAAGGTACTATTTTACGGTGATTTTGAAGTAAAATCTACTTTTGTATCTTAGCCTCTAATAGGTAACGTATATTCATAGAATTTTAAAGTTGTGAAGATGCATAGCCTTAACGTAGGCTGACTTCCCAATGTAATGATCCTTTCCACTAAATTCGTGACAAGCAGTCATCTAGTCTCACTTGAATGCTTTCCCTGAGCAAAGTCCTACAGCCTTACAAGGCAACTCAATTTATTTAATAGCTCTAATCATTAGAAAAGTTTCTCATATGGAGATAAAATATGCTCCCTATTAACTTCTAACCATTGGTCCTACTTCTGTTTTCCGAAGCAATAAAGGATAAGTCTAATTTCTATTCCACATGACACCCCTTCAGTTATAACATAGCTATCAGATCCTCCCAGTCTTCTCTTTTCTGAATAAACACCCCCAATCTGTTAAACTATAAGCCCTATTTATTCCCATTACTTTCAATAGAAATGAACTGGCTTTATTAATGTCTCTCTTAAAATGTAGCAGCTGAATGGAGGGCTTCAAATGTGATCTAACTTCGTCTCCCTTCCTTGTTACAATATTACAGTTCTGTGTAAGCCGGCTGTGAGCCCACACCAGTCTTACACCTTTGTGATAGACTGTGGACTCCCCACGTTGGACTGTGCGTGCTCACATGCTAAACGCCCTAGGGCTTTTTTTTTTTCCGCACTGTCTCTCATTTAGCTGAGTCTCCTCATCCTGTACTTATTTTTTTCCCAGTGCTGAAGTTTGTTAATCAGTCTTCCTAACTTTGTTCACCTGTAAATCTAGCAGGCATTGGCATAGCCATGGAGAGAGCTTAGGAATCTCCCTCCCATTAAAGTCCTCTCTTTCCATTGTCACCGATTCCTTACATTTTTGTAATTCTCTCATTAAATAGCTACTTTGCAAGTCAGTTCTGTTGTAGATTCTTAAGTGTAACCTTATTTAGAATCTAAAGAATTTATTACAACTTACTTGAAAGTTGCGATCTACCTGTATTAACCTTATAAAAATCTCATGGTATTCTTGTGGGTCATGTAAAGCAGTGGCTCTCAAACTTTAGTGTGCCAGGAGGGCTTGTTAAAAATAACAGATTGCAGGGTCCCACCTCCAGAGTTTCTGTGTTATTAGGTCCCAGGTGGGGCAAGAATTTGCATTTCTAACAAGGTCCCAGGTGATGCTGATGTTGCTGATCCAGACACCAAACTTTGAGAATTACTGATCTGAAGATGGATGGACTTAGTGACCAGGTGGATTCATGGCAGGTTTAAAACCAAATTGAGAATGTGTATGGATGATAGGGTGGAGGAGGAGAAGGGAGCAAGAAGCTAATAGAAATCATGCTTGTTGGCCTCAGTTTACTTTCCAGATAATCTGCAGAAATGGAAAGTTGAGTTAGGGATCTTGAGGAGAGAGGTAAACATTCGAAATAGTCATTGTGGGGAAAACAACTATAGTTATAGATTTCCCTCTGCACTCCATCCTTCTATCTGTCTCCACCATATGCCGGGTCCTGAATTCAGTGTTTTACATACATTGTCTCATTTAACTTTCATAACAACTCTAAGGTAAGTATCAGTAACCTCCTTTTCCAGATGAAAATGATGCAGACTTGCCTGAGGTCACATAAAAAGTGAGTGGCAGAGCCACTGCCTGGCCCCCACAAGGAAGTGACCATCACAAAAACCAAGATAGGTGTTTCTCAGTGGGGAAGGAGGAATGCTGGGTTGGCTGTGTCAGAGAGTGATGGTGGAGGGCCACACTGAGGCTGCACTGAGCCTTGGGGAATTGAAAACGGGCATGCAGTGAATTTCACAGGCAAAAAATGAAAAGCCCTATACAAGCTGGCACAGATCATCAAAGGTGGAATGTTTTAATGCCCAAAGCTAAAGTCTTAATTATATAAAAGCCTTTCCTGCAAAGTCTGTTGTTGCATTGGATAAAAGATTAGAGTTGTTTTTTGAATCCTAGGTAACATGAATGTGTCATAACAAATTTTACCTTTTTTATAATGAAATTTTACTCTCATAGAGGCCCCTCTGAGGCTGTTGATTAATAAGTAAACTCTTGCTTTTGAGAACTTCTTATTAAATACTCTGATTTAATTTGTACCTTGGCATCAGTTTGTTCATTTATTGGTTAAAGAATCTTAACGAATGTTGACTCATTTGAGAAATTTTTCCTTTTTAATTTTTTTAAACTTTCTAGGTAGATTATGATAATCATGCACTTTATAAACATGGAAAGACAGGACGGAAACAGTCTCCTGTGCGTATTTTCACCAATATCCCACCCAACAAAATAATCCTTCCTATTGAAGAAGGGTACAGGTAAGAGAGACCTTGAAGTACACAAGTCACTGAAAATAAAGTTCCATATATCTAACACCAAATGCCTTTCATACTGACTCATGTAGTTCTTTTATTACTTTTAAATTTGGCCTGTAATGTTATATTGAATTTAATTTGAATTACACCGAACTTTTGTAACAAATGCCTTGTGAACTTTTATCTACCTTGTGAATCTCAATAAGTATATGCAGCTGATTTCTTCGAGTCTTTTCTTTTCTCCTTAGATTTTGCCCTCTGTGTCAACGATATGTTTCTCTAGAGAATCAGCACTGTGAACACTGTAATTCTTGCACATCCAAGGTACAGTTTTCTTTAGAATGTGTTTTTACTCAAACATATTAGTTTTATTTTAGGTCACTAGTTTCATTACATTTGTTTAATGTTATTTTGTTAATATTTTAATTTGTATTAATGTGTTATCATTTATTAATTATAATTTAATATAATATTTTTTCTCTAATTATAAAGTATGGCAGGCTTTTAAAATACTTAGTTGCCTTCATCATCATTAACAACTATTTGAGTTATTTTTATATGGTACTGTATGACTGCTAAAATTATTAGTGTTTCAAATAAGGCACTAAATAAGGGCTAAATTTTGTTGAGGGCAAAATTAAGGTGTTTTGAATAAGGAATTGAACTATTAGATACCATCACTGTTCTGATGAAGCAATAATTAATAACATGTGCTGTGTATTTACTCCTCACATCACTAGTAGACAGGGCTTTTTACAGATAAGGAAGGACTACAGGGGACATACCTCCTAGTTATTTTTTTAGGAAGGTGGGATCACCTTTAGGTTACTCGGTTATTTTAACTAAATCCAGTCAGAAAGAACACGTGAAGTTTAGTTGGCTGATATGCACATATTATTTGCCAGAGGAAAGGCTATATTTTTAAAACTATTGGAAAGTACATTTTTTATAACTTTATAATTATATTACTGGTTATACTGGTTTTTAACTATGGTAACACATCTGATTATATATTTCCAATTAGTTTAGAAATTATCTGTATTCTTCATTAAAAAAAATTATGCTCAGATCATACAAAGTACGAAATGAGGAAAACAAAATTTTATTATTTAGAGATGCACACGTAAGTGGAAAAAATAAACAAAAGCAAGGAAGTGACCATCACAAAAACCAAGATAGGTGTTTCTCAGTGGGGAAGGAGGAATGCTGGGTTGGGAAGGGGCATGTGGGGAAGTGTCTAGAGTACTGATGGTATTGTCTCTTGACTTGTTGGGTTCATCAGTGTTCACTTTATAATACTCGTTAAACTGGACATATGCATCTCATGTACTTTTTTAGGTATGTTTTATTTCACAGTTTTTAAATTACTCAAATAGTAATCTCTATCCTTCTAAATTACATTAAGTTCTCAAATATGAATGTTATTAAGGATTATACCAGCTAGACACATAAAAACTATGAATCATTAATTCTCTTGAAATTTTCATTGAGTCCTTCTTTATGCAGATTGGGTTGCTCGATCTGGAGTGGACTTTCAAGATCATTTAGATAAATCCTCCAGTTTTAGAGTTAAGGAAATTGGGGCCCATCAAGGAGGCGTTTGAGTTGAGTAGAGAAATGCATAAATTAAAATCAAAGTATTTAATAGTAAAGCCCAGGAAAGTGAGAAATAAGGAATGAATAATTTACACAGATTTTAATAAGACATTTTAATTTTTAATTGTGGAAATTTGATTTTTAGTGACAAGTTAAACATAATTTAAAAATTGTTTTTGTAGGATGGCAGGAAATGGAATCATTGCTTTCTCTGCAAAAAGTGTGTAAAGCCTTGTAAGTATTCAGACTTAAGTGTTTGAGATCTTCTGAAAATATTTGACTTTTTCTTCATCTAAATAGGGTTTTTATTTAACTGTATTTACAAAAGAAAAAAATAATAGAGACTTGCCTTAATTTACTTGCTTTTTAATTTTTACACTTGCCAAAATGTACGTTCTCTCCTTCAGAGAGAGACATGACTTCAACCCTGTTTCAGTGTTGCATTTGCTTTGGCTTGTTTTAACAGGGTTTTGTATCACTCAGCCAGCCCCCATTTTGTCAGTGGCTCTAAGCTCATGACTCAGGGCAGAAGGGCTGAATTTGTGGCCATGTATCAGAAAGAAGTTAGCTGGTTTACATGGAATTCCAACCTCTTAACCTTGGCCTCTTTAGCCAAATTATAATTAGCTATGCAAAGCAATCACAATATTTGAAGTAAACACTATTCACGCTTGCTTATCATAAAGGTTAATCAAATGAAAAATTATATTAAATGAACCTCTTCTAATACCTAATTTTTATTTTACAGCCTGGATCCACTGTAACATTTGCAATCACTGTGCTCTTCCAGATCATTCTTGCAACGGCCCTAAAGATGGCTGCTTTATTTGTGGTGAATTAGATCATAAACGGAGTACTTGTCCTAACATCTTTACGTCTAAGAAAGTTAACAAGTTAGTTGAATTCTTTTATTTACTAGAAAAAATTTTCCTTGTATATTTGTACAGAGCAATCCACAGAAGTACACAATAATCAGAGGATCCAGAAATGCTAAATGCTAAATTAATTGTTGCTTTCACTGTTAGGTATTGTTTGCATAGATGGGGAGAGGGAGGATATGAAGGTGAGTCAAAGAGCTAAAAATTTTACAGGTAAGGCATGAAAATAACCAAAATATAAGGCAGAAAGTGACTCACTTCCTATATATTTGTGTAATATAGCTGTGTAATTCAGAGCAAGGTTACACCAATGACAATAGTATATTTAGAAAAACTATTGGTATTTCAACTGGGCTAACTTGAATGTCACACTTTTTTCCTTTTAAACTGAAGGGCTTATAGCTATTGAGTCCTCTTGTTTTACTGATGTGAAAACCAGATAGCCAAGTTTAACATTATATGACCGTTGAGATCAGGATAAAAATTTTGAGCTATCATATGACTTGTGATGAAAAAAAATCTATTATTATTAGAAGTATCTGATGGTTTAGTAGCTACTTGTGATTGTATTAGAATTCTTTTCCATTTGTTTTTTTTTTGGTCAGTAGAAATCATTTTTTTCCATTAAAGCCCAGCCACTTGAATTCTGCCTAGTATTTAAGCTACCTTTTCTATTACTTTTTATCAAATTTACTTTAAATAATTATTTCCACTAAGTAATCTAGGGTAGAAGTGGAATTTTAAAAATTAATTAAAGAGGTGTATTGAAGAGTCTTATAAAATATTTTTTTATAAAGCTTTAAGAATAGAATACAACCTAATAAAGGATCGATCTGGGGTTGTTGCACTATTACAATGTAATTCTGCTTGCAAACAACATGCTCAGCCTTTGATTCTGTGATCTTATGACACGTGGAAACTGAATGTGCATTTTGGTAATACAATGTAGGCTCTTTATTGGTTCTTAAATAGCCCTGACTAGTCTATTTGATAGTAATATGTTGTTTTCATTGAGGGAAATCATGTAGTATCTCTTAGTACTAGATTTTATCAATTTTAATTCAAGACCAAATTCCTTAGGATGTGGTATACCTGATAGTTATTAAATAGTACCACTTTCTTCTCTTAGAGAAGACTCCTAAACTGTGAACAGTGATCTTCAGATACTGCTTTCAAAAAAATTTTACAATGAAATTGACAATGCAAAATTTTTTCTTTATAATAGTAAAAAATAATTTTAATAGCTTTTTTAGCATATATGGCATAAAAGATCTTTTCATCTTATATGTTTTATAGCTGTCATGTTAATTTGGTTTTCCTTGGTACTAATTTTCCTGTGGTTGTGATCTGGCATGATGCTGGCTCCCTCTTGTGGTTAGAGCTCATTTTATCAGTTACATAAATACCTATAATTTAGAGGACAAATACTAGGTCAATTTAATTTTAAGGCAAAATGAAACAATCAGTTTATTATACTCAGTTTATCACTGTTGAGAGACTTTATCTCTGGAAAGTTTTGTTTATTCATATTACAAATGAACATTTTCTTTCTGTTTTTGTTTACTGTATCTTCTAGTGAAATCTGGTTCATGTTTAGTTCTTCTGAGTGGACAAACCAAAGAAAATTTGTTTAAATTTTGTATACAGACATGCATAGCTTCATTGACTTTGCCATCAAGAGATTATACTTCATTAAATTTTCTAAATCTGGGCTTCCCTGGTGGCACAGTGGTTGAGAATCCGCCTGCCGATGCGGGGGACACGGGTTCGTGCCCCGGTCCGGGAAGATCCCACACGCCGCGGAGCGGCTGGACCCGTGAGCCATGGCTGCCGAGCCTGCACGTCTGGAGCCTGTGCTCCGCAACGGGAGAGGCCACAGCAGTGAGAGGCCCGCGTACCGCAAAAAAGAAAAAAAAAAAAATTTGCTAGATCATCACTTATCAGGACATTATCCTACTTCTAAAAAATGGCTGGAGGGAAAGGAGATTTATGTAACGTGCACAAAACAGTATAAAGATGACTGTTTTATTTTGAACTTATAGGATACCCCAGTCCATGGTGAAAAATCTAAACATGGAAAAATATAAAATTGCCAAGCAAAATTCTGAGTAGTAGTCATGTGGAGCTACTAATAATAGCTAATATTTATTTATTAATTACTGTATGCTTAGCATTTTACATACCTGAATAATTTATAGTAGAGTATGTAGTATCAAGGTAATTAAGAACACAATTTCCTAAATCAAACTAGTTCTGCCACTTTCTCATGGATGATTTCATAGCCTCTGTTTCTTCCCCTAAAAAAAATGGGGGGAAGGAAAGGGAAGAGTGACATCTGCCTTGGCTCAGTCTCCCAGCTCCTTGAAGTCAAAGACTTTGTCCATTCATTTTTGTATTCCCAACACTTAACATATATACTGAATGAACAAAAGGAGAGGCTGAGTTTGGTCCACTAGGAGATTATATACTGTTTATGAAGCTCCTTTCCCAGGTTTTGGTTCTGGGAAGATCAAGAAGGAGCATTTCCCTAGGACTCGTGGTGGTTTAGGATAAGTGAATCTAACAATTGATATTGCTGGGAAGCCACGGAAATGCCCAGGTTTGCCATTACTGGCAGCCCCAGCCCATCCCTTCGTTCATGATATGATAAATGGCATGATTCTGCTAGCTTGGAGAAAGTGAATGGATAGACCAGTAATCTTCCTCAGCTCTAGATTGCCTGTAATGTAGTTCAGAGAGCACCTGAAACAAAGGATCTAGGTGGTTTTTTGTTTGTTTGTTTGTTTGTTTTGTTTGTTTTGTTTTTTTTGTTTTGCGGTATGCGGGCCTCTCACTGCTGTGGCCTCTCCCGCTGCGGAGCACAGGCTCCGGACGCACAGGCTCAGCGGCCATGGCCCACGGGCCCAGCCACTCCATGGCACGTGGGATCTTCCCGGACCGGGGCACGAACCCGTGTCCCCCGCATCGGCAGGCGGACTCTCAACCACTGCGCCACCAGGGAAGCCCTATCTGGGTGTTTTTTTTCCTGGTGTGATTTAATGTTTTTTAGAGAGTGAGTTTCAACTTGTTCATTTTTTTAAAAAATATCTTTATTAGAGTATAATTGCTTTACAACGTTATGTTGGTTTCTGCTGTACAACAAAGTGAATCAGCTATACATATACATATATCCGCATATCCCCTCCCTCTTGAGCCTCCCTCCCACCCTCCCTATCCCACCCCTCTAGGTCATCACAAAGCACCGAGCTGATCTCCCTGTGCTATGCAGCAGCTTCCCACTAGCTATCTGTTTTACATTTGGTAGTGTATGTATGTTAGTGCTATTCTCTCACTTCATCCCAGCTTCCCCTTCCCACCCTGTGTCCTCAAGTCCATTCTCTACATCTGCATCTTTATTCCTGCCCTGCCACTAGCTTCATCAGTGCCGTTTTTTTTTTTAGATTCTATATATGTGTGTTAGCATACAGTATTTGTTTTCCTCTTTCTGACTTACTTCACTCTGACAGACTCTAGGTCTATCCCCCTCATTACAAATAACTTAATTTCATTCCTTTTTATGGCTGAGTAATATTCCATTGTATACATGTGTCACATCTTCTTTATCCATTCATCTGTCAGTGGACATTTAGGTTGCTTCCATGTCCTGGCTATTGTAAACAGTGTTGCAGTGAACATTGTGGTATATGTATCTTTTTGAATTATGGTTTTCTCAGGGTATATGCCCAGTAGTGGGATTGCTGGGTCGTATGGTAGTTCTATTTTTAGTTTTTTAAGGAACCTCCATACTGTTCTCCATAGTGGCTTCAACTTGTTCATTTTGAAGCTAGTCTTCAAGAAGAGACCACAAAATGTGGGCATCTTGTATGGCACTTGTCAGGACTTTTAGATCTACTGAGGAAAGGAAAATTAGCTGTAGGACTATAAGATGGGCCTCTTTAAGTTTTTTCAGTTTTTTCCATTGTGCTATTTCATTTTTCTACCACTGCTAACTGCCAGTGTATTGGTCTTTTTTCTGAAAAATGTAATTCAGGGATTTGGAGATTGAAGTGCTGAGTTGAGCAGTACAGATGTACCAAAAAAAGAAAGAAAGAAAGAAAAACCAACCAAAAAACCTCCCAACTCATTGGCCTGACTATTTACTTCTGTGGTGTGTTTCTCCTGAATAGATTGTTCTAAATTTGTAGTCACCATGTTTCAAAGGAATTTCTTTTCTCAAACATTTTGCTTGGTCAGGACTCTATCTCCTTGTTATTATGGTTAGGATTCTGAGGATTTATGCTTATAATACAGTAAATTCTTTCCCTTCTGTTTTCTTATTTGGTTAGCTAGTTAATTAAACTTCAACATAATTACATAATTCACTGTGCTCATTCTACAAAATAATTTAGCACCTTGTTTTTCAGAGCTGTCAGAAAGCAGAAGCAAAGAAAGAGCAATAAGATGAAAATGGAGACCACTAAAGGACAGTCCATGAATCATACAACTGTTACAGGGAAGAAGAAAAGAAGAGAAAGAGCTCATCAATATCTGTGCTCTTAAATGTCCAGTGGCTTGCGAATAAGAAAGATTTATAGATTTATTTGATGCCATTTTCTGAAAGTGCCTCACTGGACTTAACTTCTGTTGCTTTCAAAGGTATGCACCTCTCTAAGCTTGAAAGTAGGCAGGTGGTATTTCCTGGTTTATAGACCTCCTCACCCCCAGCAGCCCCTCTGTAGACCTGGGGAGTTGTTTCATCCTTAGCTGGTTTGCCAGCTCTCAGTGCCTTTTTTCTCTCTTTAAATCTCTTCCAGTCATATTATTTTAGCCTCTTTTATCTGAAAAATGGGCATAAAGCGTCCTTTTGCTAGAAGAAAGAAGAAAATGAGAATGAAAACCTGAGGTTTTGTTTACATTGAACATAAGAGTATGTTAAGTTCGATATTTTAAATATTAAAGTATTGTACAATGGCTTAAACCCCACTTGTAAAGAGAAATACAATGTTTAATTTTTTTTAGACAGAATCTGAAGATGATGGAAAGAATTTTGACAAAGGCAGTCTAAAGATATAAAGATTATGATTATGGTTACATTATTATTATTAAATATTTATTTTTCAAATACTTTTTGCAGTTGTCCTTTGATGGTATAGAATCACCTAAATGTTTGTTGAATGAGTGAGGTATTTAGAATTATGACTTGCCCTGTCATCTTAGTGTCTTTTAACCTAGGCAGTACTTTTCTCTCTTTGTACAAGTAGTAGCAGAAGGCAGGATACTTTGGTTTTCATTTTGGTGATCCTCATTGCTATTCTAATACTTCCTGGTTGTATGTCCTTAGCCAGGTCATTCATTCTCTAGAAGCTACTGTTTCTTCGTTATTATAATGGGGACAATAATAGTTAGACCTCAGGTTTGTTTGTGGTGAAATTAAATGAGGCACATGCCCCTGGCTCTCAGCTCTCCTGCTACCCGTGAGAAACGTTAACAAATGAAGATGGCTAGGAGCACTAATGGTAATCACCGGGTGGTCAGGTACTGTAGCATGGAAGGGAGTAGTTTGAACAAACAGTTCATTGTCTCCTTAAGACTTAGTTTAGAATGGCTTGCATTTCACAACTCTTAGTAGTTTAGAATGGCTTGCATTTGCACAATGACTCTTCTCTCTTTCCCAAATGACTGCTGTAGAGCAGGTTTGGAGGCATCTCTGCTTGGGCTTAGCTAGAGCCCTGAGAGTAAAGGTAGAAGAACTGCACTCCATCTGGTATTTAAGTTAGGATGGTTTGTTGCCTGATGTGGAATACACACATGTGGCCCTGATCAGTGTGGTCCTGGTAGATCAGGCTATAGCAAAAAATGAGCTAAGCTCCTGGACTTAACAAGCATCAGAAAACTCTTCTCTTGCCCCCTCTTTAACATGGGTTCCTGTGGTGATAGGAGGGGCAGATTTTGATGTGATTGGATGAGATATGAACCTTGTACAATCATTGTGAGAGTTCCCCTCTCTGATTCAGGCATAGATGTGGACATTGCCTGACTTTCATGGTGTCCACGATACCGTGGTTAAAATCTGTTGAAATGTCCCCAGAAACTCAAACAGCTGCGGGACCATGACTGCTGAAGAATTGGGTCCTGATGGCCAATGGTTTTTATCATCACCATATTTTCTTAGTTTTAAGATACGATCAATTGTAAAATGCATTTTCAATGTAATCACAGCTTTTCAGGGAGAAAACACCTTTATCTCATTAATTGTATACATTAAATTTTAGATGTCTCTTTTTTCAGAAATATTGAAATGTGAAAAAAATGTCCATCTTAGTATTGAGCAAATAGGGTATTACTAATAATCAGGAATTCTGTACTTAAAAACTTCGTTACCTCAGAGAGTTAAAAATAGGAAATTTGATGGTTCTGTTTTTTTTGTTCAATTAAGACTAATTTTAAGGACTTAATCCCTTTCTTTTCTCAGAGGATAAACTAATAGAATGTAAAAATGTCTCTGGGAGGTAAAGTGTGACGGGAGATGAAGTCATTTGTTCTAATTAGAAATCTGCCTATCTGAACATTAAGATACTCAAAATAGCAATAGAAAAAAATTCCTGAAATTTGACAGATAAAACTTTCTAAGCTTTTTAAAAGGACATTTTTCTTAAATAACTACAGCTAAATTTCATTCTACTTCTTGCTTATATTATAAAATGTAATGAAATACAAAGTTACTTTGTAGGCCCTGGATGATCAGATTTGTTTTTTTCCCTACATTTAGTCTGATATTTAGACTAATTTATTTCTCCAATATGCCCCAATCTTTTCACCCTAGTCTCTTCTTTCTGTTTGAAACATTTCCCTCCATACAGCTGTCTGTTAAAGTCTTATGGAGCCTTTAGGCCCTGGCCCAAGTCCCACTCTCTCCTGGGAAGCCTCACATGAGTCCCTGATAGCAGCCAGTACCTTCCTCTCCAAACCCCTTGCTATTCTGCACCACATTTGAGGCACTTTTCATGTATTATTCTGTGATTATATTGACAGATTCTGTTTCCCCGAAAGGTTTCAGTTTCTTCAGGTCAGTACCCACTTCTTATACTCTCATGTCTTTCTTATGTATTGTAGGTGCTCAGTAAAATGTTGATGAAAACATGGAATTTTCTAGAGGTTCTCAGGTGGTAGGTGTATTCATTTGCTAGGGCTGCCATAACAAAAAGTCACAGACTGGGTGGCTTAAACAACGGTAATTAACTTTCTCACAGTTCAGGAGCCTGGAAGTCCAAGATCAAGGTGTCTGCTGATTCAGGTCCTGGTGAGATCTCTCTTCCTGGCTTGCAGATGGTACCTTCTCACTGTGTCCTCACATGGTCCTTCTTCTATGTGTGTGTATTCCTGGTGTCTGTCTGTGTCCAAATTTCCTCTTTGTATAAGGATACTAGTCAGATTGGATTAGGGCCCACCCTAATGGCCTCATTTTACTTGTCATCTCCTTTTTAAAGGCCCTGTCTCTAAATACAGTCGCCCTCTGAGCTACTGCATGTTAGGACTTCAACATGCAGATTAGGGGAGACACAATTCATTCCCTAACAGTAAGCATGCCTAAGATATGGAGAGGACTTGCTTTTTTCTCTTTCTCAGAAGGACTGAAAATAGGAAAACAGACTTAAACAATATTGGGAGGAATTCCGAGCCAACAGGAGGGTTTAAATGTTGGGATGTGCTGTGTGAGCGAGATTGGCAGCCTTATCTGGAAGTCTTTAAACTTAGAATAATTCAGCTTTCCAGGTTATTTTAAGAAAAACACTTAAGTTGATTTCTGCCCTTTTCGAAGCAATTTTTAAAATACTAGGCATCTGGGAGAAGCTTGACTATAGGCAGACATCAGAGAAATATAGTGGGTTTGGTTCCAGACCACCGCAATAAATTGAGTATCTCAGTGAAGGGAGTCGCATGAATTTTTTGGTTTCCCAGGGCATCTAAAAGTTACATTTATACCACACTGTAGTCTGTTAAGTGCGCAGCAGCATTGTCTAAAAAAAAAAATCCACATACCTGAATTTAAAAATACTTTATTACTAAAAAATGCTAAAACATCATCTCATAACACAGGGATGCCACAGACCTTCAATTTGTAAAACAAACCACAATATCTACGAAGCACAATAAAACAAGATATTTAATTTTTAAATACAAAACCACAGCCTATAAAAGGTGCTTGTCTGATACCGCCTCCTTCGTGATGTCCTTGTTGGTGTCTCCAGTGGAACAGTACGTCTCTTACCAGTGAAATAAAAATAGGTGTGTGTTTGTGTGTCTTTTCATTTCTACTTCTTTTCAGGTACTTAAATCATGCCCTGCATTAGAACAACTCTTTGTGCTTGTTTCCCCTGTGTAGATTAGAAACTCGTTGATGGCAGGGGCCTGTGGACATCATCGTGAACGTTCATTGGCTCCCAGAGCTGTGTCTTGCACATGGTGACATCAGAGACAACCAGTTGCAGTATGCATGGCCTCATTCCTCCTCCCACAAGCCTGGGAAGCAGGCGCCCAGGCTAACACCGTTCTCCACCCTCCAAGTAGAAGCTGCTCCTAAATACGGACCGGGTGAATGGAGATGGCCACTTATGCCTCCAAACCCATCTGTGCTGCCTGACAGTAAGACGCTAATACACTTAGAGCTCCCCAAGGAAGAAAAGCTTAAAAAAATGCAAAGCAAAATCCAATTTGACTTACTTGATGCGGTTTTAATTGGAACATTAGGACATGGGTTAAATTACTTGAGCGTCAGCTACTGCAAAAAAGTGAAGATAAGAACTCTACTATTTGATTTCAAGTGACTTAGTATAAATGTTAACTCAGCAAGACTGAGGGGGGAAAAAGCACCGAAAGTAAGCAAGCAGGTCGCAGAGATCTGAGGGGTGAGTTTTATCCCATTAGCTGGACAGTCACAAGATTCTCACACTACTGTGTTGCTTAGTAGCCCTGCAGACTAGCAGCGTGACATCTGGTGATCTCTAAGAAACGAAGCCTGATTAGATGGGCCAGCTTCTTCATCTGAAAATGTGGAGGTGAGGAAAGGGAGAAAACTAGAGATAGACAGCCTAAACATTCCACATGCTTAGAGGACAAAAGGAAATAAAAGTTGCTGCCCGCTAACTTTACAATTAATACATGAGCCAGGTGAGTCAAATAAAATGAAAAGTAACTCTAATTCTACCACCCAGACATAACCACTGTCACACTTACGTGTGTGTTCTTCCAAAGATTGTTTCTTGTGTAAAAGCTATATAGACGCTCTAAAATTTCCCCCACAAAAATGGAACTATTAAAATATACTGTTTGTAATCCTCTCCTCATAAACATGTTGTGAACATCAATTTATACCTATAACAACGGTATTATTCTTCAGTATGCATGTACTGTATTTAATCAGTCTCTTATGGTTGGACATCTAAATTGTTTGCATTTTTCACTAGTGTAAACAACTCTATGGTGAACATACTTATACTCACATTTTTTCTCATTTCCTTAAGGTAAGTTCCTATACATACAAATACTGGTTCTGTAGCTCTTAGAACTTTTTTTCCAGATGGGAGTCACATGAGTTGGTCTCCGAACAGCATCTGAAGTGGTCGTGGGAGACAAGCAAAGCACCACGAACTGACAGTCTAGACCCACATCTCCCAGACGCGCTTCAAACGTAAAACCACCCTTTGAGTAGTAATGATTGATTGTCATATTGAACACTATGGATGGGCCGCTTCGCCACCATCACTCCCACCCGTTCCATCGTGTGCCTGCTGTGGGATTTGGGGGAGGGTTGACTGACTTCCGCTCCAGCTCTTGGGGAGGACTTTTTATAGGGCATAATTCCACCCCCTTTACCTGTGAGTGATTTCAGCGAGGCTCAGGATAGGGGCTGGTCTAATTACAACGCAGCTCAGTACTTTAGTCTTGTGACTGGTGAAGAGACGCTCATTCTTCCTTCTGAATGAGGAAGCCTGTAGCTCCAGGTGCTGTCGGCAGTCTTCCAGCAAACACATGGGGAGCCAGCTTTATGGTAGTGCACACCTTCAGCTGGGTCCCTGGCGACTCCAAGTTGCTGGATCTAGTCTGCCCTGAAGTTGGCCCCATGACTGGACTTGTAACTTACATGAGCCGACACATTCTAGTTATTGTGCCACTGGGACCACGGCAGGGCAGAGAGATTCTATCACTAACATTTATTTCTTTTTCCAGCAAATCCAGTTAATTTGCTTATTTTGTACGTTTCACTTACTTTTTGACTTCAAAATAGGCCTCTCAAAATAACAGCCTTTCCACCTGGCCTAGATCAGTCACATCCCACACAACTCCCATCTTCCATCCCTGTACACTGTGAGTCCCACATCTCTGCTCAGGCCCTGACCTTTCCCCTTCACACCTGCCTTTTCAGCTGCCTTTTGGCCATCACAGATGGATTTTCACACCACACCTCCACCTGAACACAGTCCCCACTGAACTCCTTTGCTCTGGTCTACTTTCCCTCCCTTCCCCTCATACTTCCCTCATATCCCACCCCACCCAACAACAACCAGTTCTCTACTCCCTGAGTCTGTGCGCCCAAATATCCCAACCTGTCTTGACTACTCCCTTGCTTTCATTCCCCCGATCTAATCAATAATCTGTTCATATTATCCTACTTCAGAAATGTCTCTGGAATCACCTCCTGCAACCCCCCCTCCCCTCCGCCTCTACCCAACTAGTCTTCCTTCCTTTCTAACCCATCATCAGCCTTGGCACAAGAATTAAGGTCTTGCATGACTGATGAACCAGTGTGATGCCGTCAACAACACGCCCCTCCGCCAACAACCTCTGTTCTCAACTTCCTGCCTTTCAGAATCTAACCCCACACCGTTATAACACGTGGAAAGGTGCCGTCGGTGTGAGCTAGCCCAAGGGGTGTAGTGATCAAAGAAACAGCCTGGCTACCAAAAAGTTATTTCAGAAGAGCTAGCCCCTGCATTCTCTTTTCAAGCACTAGGAAGAGGATAGATTAATACACATCATGGGAATTCTTAAAGTCTATTTTCTCTTCTCACCCCTTTCCCACTTCCCACTCTGCACATTTGTATCTCCCGTCTTTGCCTTCTTAAAAAGCACCAATGCCTGATCCCTGGGCCTTTCCCCCTTTTCCTTTTGATCCGGTGCCACATAAGCACAAGTAAACCAATTTGACTAAGCAGTGCTTTCCTTAGAGAATGGGGAAGGCAAAGAAATGGAGTGGGTAAAGCCAAAGTCTCCTTTATGGGGCAGTGAGAAAAAGAAAAGCCTGGAAATACCGTGTGCTAACAGCTCTTGTCCTATGGCTACTTCGGATCATTTCCAGTAACAATCCCTGCCACCCACTCCCGCTGACACGCATGAGGTGCTATGGCCACATCTGGAACTTCACACCTATGCTGTTTCCTGTGTTGTTACACATGCCTTCTGGGTAATTCATACTCTTCTGTGAAGGTTTCATAATATGCAGGTAGTTACTCTCGTCTGTCTTGTAGCACTGAGTGTATAGTTCTATTAACAGTCCTTTCCATGTGTTGTATGAGGGTTCATATTCAGGATAAGGTTCAGGAAAATGGCATTCAGTTTTCATAAGATTGTTAAGCGGATAAAAATATTGGACCCCTACCATGTAGGTTATCTATTGCCACCTGTTGGAGGATGGAGAAGGTATCTTGAGATCAGACTATGAGGCAGGCAGCTATTATATAATCCATGGATACGCTTATCCGGTAACTTACAGGATGGGATCAAGCAGACAACGGTCTGGAAGCATTCACAGCTGCACTCGGCATCGCCGAAGGACCACTGGGACAATTTTATAGTTCACCTAGAGAAACAGGAAGTGCATTCGTTAAGTCAAGATTTATGAATGGGTAACTAGTCTTGTGGGTGCCAGGAATACGTCAGGGAAGGTCTTCATCATTGCTTGGGGACTAACAGAGCATAGAGGCCACCTGGTCCTAATGATTATTAAACAATTAACTACAATGCCCTTGACAGAGAAGTGATTTACCGCACAGTACAGCCCTGGGTAGGGCAGTGGAAGGACGGGAGGAACTGTACGTGCCCAAGGTGGCATCAGTTGTGCTAGCAATCACACACCACCCCAGAACATTAAATAATACCCAAAAACGCATTTCATGAATAACAAAGGCAAGTCCATTCTCACCTTAGGATATTGCCTGTGGGTGAATTTGGGGGACATTCTAAATTGTTTGCAGAAAAGGCAAGGGAAAAAGCCTATCTCAGGAAGCAGGGTAAACATGAGGAGTTACAAATCGCCTGGCACAAAAGAGTGCCTCGAATATTTGTTGCTGAATGAATTAGTCTACCTCTATCACCTTCATCCCAGGGGCTAGATCCAGACAGAGGGCAGGAAGACGGGGCTTGTTGCAAATTGAAGATCCTGCCTCCTTTCTACTTTGAACAAGTAAAAGAAGTGAAAGTTAGATAGATGGCTTTCTACCACAGACTTTAAGATCAAGAATCACAGGATGATACTGTCACATTCTCTTAACCAGGTTCATAACTTGTGGAAACTTTTAAACAAGTTAACACATTTAAATGTGTGACAAGAAGCATCAGATGGGTTCTGATTCACATAACCCGCCAGGCTGACCTGTGAACCTTACAGAGCAGAGCCTCCGTCCCGTGCATTTGTGTAGCTCAGGCTCCTTCACATAGTAGATGCTCCAATAGCTACGGGACAAATCCTGGCTGAGCCCACAGTCCTCATTTATCATGGTGGGGGCTAATACTACTAATAAGTTGCAGGCATGGGATAAAGGATCAAGATATTTGCCTATGTCAGAGGTTTTAGAGTATGACTCTCCTACCTTGGCTGCAAAGTGGCAGCACCTAGAGCGTTTTAATAAATATTGGCCCCATTCCGTATTAATTCTCTTTTAATCGTCTGGGGTTCTGCCTGGGCAGGGTTTTAAAAAAAACAAAACAAAACCAAAAAAACCCACAACCCTCTCTACTAAGCACCCAAGGCTGAGACCCACTGCTTTAGAAACTATCGAAGAGGTTCCGGCGGTTCGAGAGCGCGCCTCCGTGCTCTCGCGAGGAAGTCCGGCTACCGGAAGTGCTCGGAGCGCGCGCGCGCGCGCGCGGCGGCGGCGGGAGCCGACGTGCTGGGGGAGAACTGGAGGCAAAGGCTTCCCGGGTCGCGTTGCCTGCCGTGGGGCATCTGGCAAGTACCGCCACCCTCCGGGCTCTGTGCGAAGGGCCGGGGGCGGAGGCGGCGCCGCCGCCGCCGCCGGGCCCGGGCAGGGCGGCCCGGGGGGCCCCTGCCGGCCTCCGATTAGGGGTGTAGTTGCAGGGCCGCCCCCATGTTGCGTTTCCCGACCTGTTTCCCGTCCTTCCGGGTGGTGGGAGAGAAACAGCTTCCGCAGGAGATCATCTTCCTGGTCTGGTCACCCAAGCGGGATCTCATTGCTCTGGCCAATACGGCGGGCGAGGTGAGTGAACCGGCGTGCAGCCCCGAGGACACCGAGCCCGGGCCACCTGTGTACCCCGCCCCTTCCTCCAGCCCTGCTGAAAACTTTAAGTGAATCTAAGGGGCCACATATGGGAAAGGTCATTTATACGCCCACCTCCCGCATTTTATGGCCAGAACAACAGTTTTCATGCAGCTTAACGCAGTCGTACAGTCCTGCATCCCCAAGACTTTCAGTTATTTGTTAAATGGGCTTTTTAAAGGCTCATGTGTCACTCATGAGCTAGACATAGTAGTAGGTCCACAGAGTCTGCAGTTAGTTTACTTGCAGTTTAGGCAGAAGAAAGATGAGTTATTGTCAGACTTGAGCTGCGAATGTGCGTGTCTGTAGCTGCCACAGAGGATGTTTAAGAATCTTTATTCTGTTGTCCAAGTTATACAGAATGGGTTGGATAGCCATCACTGGATTCCTGATGGAATGTGCACGAGTGTTGTCAGTTAGCATTTCTAGTTCACATTGTACTACGCTTCGTCAGGTGTAAACGGGTTGTAGCTTTCTGCTGAGAGTTTTGTTACTTGGCAGCCATGTTGTAAGGAAACCTTCACCTTGGCTTCTTTACTCCTTTGGCCTTTTGGCAGGGTTCCTGATAGTTATCTGGCCGGGTGAGAGTTGTGTGGTGTGCAGCCAACCTTGGAAACTAGGTGGTAAAGAGAACTTAGCAGTCAGGGAAACTTAGCAGCCTGCAAAACTGTGTTGACTCTCATGACCTCGTTGTCAGGGTATTGATATCTGCTTTCTCAAGGCCCTCTATGAAATCTTCTAGTCTCCCTCCACTGCCTGGGTGTTTTGGAACGCTGTCCTGGCCCTGAGAGGAGTGCAGTTAGTACAGCCACAGCAGTAGGAGAGAAGGGAGAGAATAGGAGCGTCACTGTGATCAGATGGATAGATGTAATCAATTGTGGGCATTTGTTGCTTCCGTTTTCTCAGTGAAGAAGAAGGGGCGCTGTTTAGGTGTAAGGATGGAGAAGAAAATATTGGAATTTTGAGGAGAAAAGAGAGGTATGAAAAAGCTGACAAGTGGACTGGTGAAACTTGGTAGGATTGTTCGTCAGTATTAAGAGCCACATGAGGTTAGTGATTTTGTAGTGAAACTAGTGAGCATGGTTGTATGTCTCTTCTGTTCAGCTGTATGGGTGCAGGCGTGGTTGGGTTTAACCAGAGTTGTTGTGACTAGCTGTGACAAAGCAAGAGAGATGCAAGGGGGTTGAAGTTATATGTAAGAGGAATGATTGTAATGATGAACTTTGGATTGTAACCTGATTAAGTAGGGAAGTGAGGTCACGTGTTGGGTGAGGGACAATGAGTTGGTCAGTGGTAGAGTCCATGGCTTGTATGTCTTGGTGAGGTTGAAGAATTGAAGCTGGGTATCTGGGATGAGCAGGAGAGATACAGGTGGTGATGGAAAGTGGGAGGTTTGCAACTGAAGATTATGGCAGCATTTGTAGTTGTTGGTAACGACAAGGTCACAGGCATGACCCTGAGAGTGACTGAGGTGAGGTAGAGGATGTGATCATTGAAGAAGAGGTAGTTGAGCACCAAAAAGCCAGGACATTGTATCTCTTGAAATCGCCAAGAATGATGATGAGTAGTGTTGGAAAGCGTGAGTGAGCCAGACAGGAGTCCAAATCTCCCAGGAATGGGGGGGGGGGGCGGGGGGGGGCCTACGAGGCTATAGGTGACTGCAGTTAAGAGGGATAGCAGGTGGTATGGTCTGATTGCATATGATTCAAAGTTAGAGGATTTTAGAGAAGAGAAGAAAAACCAGCCAGAAATGACATCAAGGAGGAAATCTTTATCTCCTAGCCCAGTAGTAGTATAGGGCACATGGTGTGCAAAACGGCCACCACCTGAGAATCCTGTAGGGAAGCAGTGTCCTCAGGTGAGAAGTACATTTCAGGGAAGACAGTGAAGATACAGGGGATCTTGATACCTGACCATGAATTCCAGAGGGCACAGAGGAAGGGTTTCAGAAGTAAGGAAAGTCAGAGATGGGCTCAGAAAAGAGCACTGGGTCTCGGGGATGAGCGATTCCTTGGGAGTCCTGGCTTCCCTGTAACCAAGAGTGAAGGAAGGATGCTATGAGATAAGGCAGGGAGTGGTAAAGCTGTGAGTACAGGAAACTAAGAAGGTGTGTGTGTGGGGGGGAATCTTCAGGAGCACATGCAGTTCGAGGCCTTTTCTTCATTTCTACCGGTTGTATAGAGGAGAGAGTAGGGACAGTTTTACTTTTGAAGCACAAGGAGCTCCAGGGCGTCATCTTTATCCTCCAAGGTGGGAATATACCCGGTGGAAATGGAAATTTAGAATGACTAAGTGACTTGTCTGAGATCCACGGCCAGTAAGTGACACAGCTGAAATTGTCTGATTCCAAGTTTCGTGTTACTTGATCTTACACAGCTGCCTTTCTAGTTCTGTTTGTGTCCTTTATTGCTTTTTTCGTTATCTTCTTGGACAGCCTTATTCCTTTTCTAAAAGGTAAGTCTCTTATTGACATGAAAGTTAGGAAATGTATAGGGTACAGGGTTAAATTAGACCTTGTTTCAGCCATTTCTTTGAAAATACCTTAAGTTCATTCAGACACTTTTGTCTTCGAATTTCTTCTGATAGCTAAATATTATATTTGATATGATTTTTAAAAAAATTTATAGTGGGGATCTAGTTATATTTTATTTTTGGAAACGGATTTTTTATTATTTGCCATTATTATCTGTTTTGTCTCAGGTTTTACTTCATCGACTTGCAAGTTTTCATCGAGTTTGGAGTTTTCCACCAAATGAAAATACAGGAAAGGAAGTGACCTGTCTGGCTTGGAGACCAGATGGCAAACGTAATGATAGTATTGTAAAAAATACATTTTTGTTTTTCAGAAGGAGTATTCTGTAAAGAGAATTTATTTCCAGAAAGAATTTATTGTTCTTATTATATACTAGAATTCTAAATTTGGGAACTTTGCCTTTTTTTCAAATGCTTTAAAGTGTTTTCATAGAACTCAGATTAATTCTACCATCTTGTTTCTTGGCAAAGATATCTCTAAAACGAAATCTGACTTCTTGGCAAAGATAAGGCTGAAAAGAAATCTGATAGGAATATACAGAGTACTTTGGTTTTGTTCTTTCGCTGTCGTGTTGTCCTGCACTGTTTGCCCTAAGCTTCATTTGTCACTCACTCGTCAGTTCAGTACCATCATGGCCCTTTTCTCCCCAGAATGTGTTTTAGCATTAAATGAGTGGCTCATAAATATTCTCTCTGCACATTTGCCTCACCTGAAGGACTGTCAGTTCTGACCCGCTTCCTGCAACTTCTGTGTGATCTTACTCCTTTTGGTGCCCTGTATGTTGTAGCTTGCTGCATTGTAGCTCTGAGGACTGAACTCTCCTCTTCCATGTGTTGTTACAAGGACAGTCATTGTTTGAGCTGTTGTACATGTCCAGTCAGCACAGGAAAATGCTACAAATCGCACAGCTTAAAGTTCATCTGTATCATTGGTGCTTAAAAAAAGAAAAAGAATTGTTTTTGTAAAATGATATGTACTCCCTATTGCTTACTTTTTTTCTAGATAAATATAAGTATGTAAAAATGCCCTGAAAGCCTGTCACTTTACAGTTAACAACTATTTTTGTCTGTACTCATTTTGCTCCGTTCTTGTTTCATCTTTTACATAAAAACAAAGTATGTGTAAAATTAGAGAACTTTTGTAAGTAATAATTTGAGATCTTGCACTATTCATCCAAAAATGCCACGATCTCAAAAATTATGAAAGTCAGTGTGTGTGAAAATGTATTTAAGTAGATGATATTTTTATCATTAAAAAATGTCTTGTGATTTTCGACAGTAAAATAGGGGTTTTTTTTGGTAATGATTATTTCAAGATTGCTTTAAATCGTTTTGAAGAAGAGGAGACTTGGATTGCCTCACATCTAGCAAAGCTGCATATATTGGTATACAGTGAAACTCACAGCCCTCTATTTAGAAATTCTTCAATTTGATATGTTAGGACGATGTTAATGACTTATGTAGAGAAACTATACTAGATAATTCAGCCACAGTGAAAGGAAGAAGACCCATCGGTATTTGATGGCCCTGTTCATTAAGGGTTAGAAATAAAAAAGGAATAAAAAACCTTCCAAGAACCAAGCAGATGGAATCACTTTTCCGCTTTTGGGTGGGGACCAATATGTCTTGGTGATAACGATATTATTGTTTATTTGTTGATGCCTGTTCAGTATTTTCTGCTTGGCATCAAGGTTCCAGTCTAGAGGCTGTGATACGTAAGATGTTAAGAACAGTACACGAGAAAGTAGTAGATTGCTCATGAAAGTCTGAGCATTTGAAAATAAGCGTAGGTAACAGCATAACTATATGCAAAGATATCTTTTAGTTTTTTAATTATTTAAAGCAAGGATTTGGGGGTTAAATCATTTCTATGATTATGTTGTCTTTAAAATAGTAAAATTGGGGAAGCAATGAAATACCTGTTTTTCTCAAATACTGCACTAACTTATTCTGATTATTTCTTCTTTAGTTTTGGCCTTTGCTCTTGCTGACACCAAGAAAATCGTTTTGTGTGATGTAGAAAAACCTGAAAGCTTGCACTCTTTTTCTGTGGAGGCTCCAGTTTCTTGTATGCATTGGATGGAAGTGACCGTCGAGAGCAGGTTGAGTAATAAAAAAAAGAAAAACCCCAGTAGTCACAGTAGGATGTTTTTGAAATTATCATTTTTTAAAAGTGGAAACTTAGGAGTATCTGGGTGTTGAGTATGTGTACATTGCATTTAACTTTTTGTTTTAAGCTTATCAAGATGCAGTTTTTTTAATGCTCTGTTGGGTTTTTTTTCTCTTGAAAAAATCTCTTTTCTTATTGGAGCAGTAACGCCTCAATGACCAAGATTTTTCTTTTCAGTTATTTTTAACGGTTTATATCGATGACTTATACATTCAAGGAATATTAATTAAAATCATTGATTAGCAAATTGAGGTTCTGTTTTCCTTTTCACCATATATTTCACCTGGAGCTTTGTGTTTTTGTGTCCAAGTGAATATCCTTAGAGTACAAAAAGTGCTGAATTGAGCATTCTGTTTTGATGCTGAATGGGTTCTTTCTGTGTTCATGGTCCCTATAGTTTCCTTATTTTGTGAAAATAGTTTTGCCTTAGTCTGTGA
Organism: Stenella coeruleoalba; assembly: GCF_951394435.1. NCBI lineage: Eukaryota > Metazoa > Chordata > Mammalia > Artiodactyla > Delphinidae > Stenella > Stenella coeruleoalba. The sequence continues at coordinate 51,519,676 of NC_137149.1, forward strand.
AGTCAAGTACTATGCCAGGTTTGCAGTAAAGATGGCTTAAAGAATCAATGGGCTTAGTGAATACTGAAAATAAAAGTTTCTTTTTTGAGGAAATACGATAATTTTCTTTTCATTCTAATTAAGTTTTAAGTTAATATCAAATGAATTTGTAAATCCTGATTATTAATTGACAAATTTCCTAAGAAAGGGACTGTAAAGCATTAGATAACAAGGTCTAGCCTGGGGTTTGAAATTCACTGTAGATAAAACAGTGATTAATCCATCATCAAATAAAGGTTGTAAATGGTCATGTGAATTCATAGAAGATTAGAGGAACAGAATATACCATGTAATTTCTATCTCAGTCCAGTTACCTGCTAAGTGTATTCCTAACACGCTTTTCATTAAGAGTTCAGAAATATTATGTGGAGATTCCAGGGTCTCTCAGGACACTACTTTTTCACCTTCTTACTCATTTATTTCCAGCCATATTCGGAGATAGGATTGAAAAAAAGGGGGGGGGGATAAATAAGACTGTTTCAAAATACGTGGTGTCATCTTATGTACCTGCTGGGTTTTTACATCTTCATATGTATGTAAGCTATAGAAGCCATCATTACATTATATAATAATTGCAGTGTTCTTTACAGTTACTCTTGGAACTCATATGTTCAGTGTTGGTTCTTAGAGGAGAGTTAAGTCAGTCAGTCTGTATCTGGTGCTGATACTGAATACATTTGAATACATTTCATATGCTGAGAAAATTGTTTATAAATATTTGTTCCTCTAAATGTAAAGTGGGTAGGCTGATTTTTTTTCCCCAGAAATAACGTTATAAGTAAATGAAGAAATTCCAACTTTTCTATTTCTTGTTTGTGATTGTTATAGTGACTATTTTACAGTGATAAACTGTGTGTGGCATCTGTTTACTTGGTGTGATGTATAAAATTGGGCATTTAAAAAAATTAGTATTTTTTAATGGAAAGAAAAGTAGAATCTTTGTTTTTATAATACTTGTTTTTGTTTTGTTTTCACCTTTTTAGTGTTCTAACGTCCTTTTATAATTCTGAGGATGAATCAAATCTTCTCTTACCGAAACTTCCTACACTGCCCAAAAAGTAAGTATCAGAGTTTAATTTCATTGGAATTAATCTTGCAGATTTCTTTCCTTTCCTTTTAACACTGACAATTTTCTCATGTGTTTTAAAAAATGCATTTCTGGTTTTTTTCTAGTTATAACAACACCTCAAAAATATTTAGGTAAGATATGCCTTTTTTCCTTGCAAGTAAGATACTCTTTTATTATTTGAAAGATATAGTTAAAGATAACCCAATTTATGTTTATATTTTAGTGAAGAAAATTCTGATGAAATTATTAAGCTTTTGGGAGACGTCAGGTAAATCTTGCAGATATCTTAAATATTTAACAAGTCTTATTTTCTTAAATTTGATATTTGATATTTGAGGCAGTTTTTAGACTAAAGTTCCAAGGACAATTTCCTTATTTGTCATGTTATTTCATTGCTGACAAATACCTCTGAACAATAAACAGACAATATCTATTATTTACTCGTTCTTATTCTATGATACTTGGTTGTGTCAAGTTTAATATTATGATGTACTTTCATTTTAAAAAGTAAAGGAGGGTGGAAGTGCTAGAGTTTCTAAAATTTAAATTTAAATGTTCAGGTTCTTTAAGCACACTTAATGCATTTAGCATCAGAGCCATGATAAAACTGTTGGCGCTTTATATTAACTGGAAAAGAGATGATTTTGTTATTGAGAGTATACAAATATAATCATCATTAAAATAATATATTCTTATTTTACTGTAAACTGATGTTTTTTTAGGCTGGATGAAATGTATGTTGTTCCTTTGAAAGAAAGGAATAAGCCCAATGTGATTGAGGCTTGGTGAATTTGTTGTGGGATTCAGTTCCCCCACAAGGAAGCTTGAACATGCAGATTATGTGAGGGCAGGAGCATGTCTTGGTGTAAGAACTCGCTCCTGTCTGTTGTCCTCAGCTTGTTGCATTATTTTTAATTAGGCTTAATATTCTTGTCCTTGGAGGAAGCTCTGCATTTATTGAGCTTTATGCTTATGGAATGTTCAAAATTGCTCGAGTCACTGGGGTAAGTTTTTCTTTAAAATCTTCCTTTTTGTTTCTCTTAGAATACAGCAGCTGACTGATTTATGGAAAAAGAATAAAACATTACTTTTTTTCTTAATTTCAGTTATTGGAATTATTTGTTCTTAAGTGTTAAAAGGATAATTTTCCTACTAAGAATAGTGATACGATGTCTATGAAGATCAGGGGCTCTTAGTGGAATTAGTCAAAAATTTTTTTCTTAACAAAAAGATTGGTATGATACACTGGATTATGATTTAATGTTTTTCTAGTCTTGTGTTTAAGAGCTACACTTTGTGATTGGAATTTGATAAACATCATCAGAAGCAATCTTATGCTCAGTCTCAGTCTTCTCCATATCTTTTTCTTCTTATTCTTCCAGTTCCCTAAATGGATAGAAAATGTTATAGGCTCTGTGGGAATGTTAGTTCTCCAACACTTAGTTTGGGCCCCTTGTTGGGGGTGTGTGTTTGTGTCCTTGCAACTAAGAGGATACATGCCTTCATGTGCCACATGTGTGGCAGGAGCCAGGCATGTGTTTCTGCTTTTTAGAGCTCTGAATATTTGCCTCCTATATTGTAAGCAGATGCAGTCTAGCAATAACACTACATATAATGGAGATTTGACTGTTTTACAGATTGTTGGTACTTGTCTTGCATTATGTCTATCAAGTGATTTGAAATCATTGTCAGTGGTCACAGAAGTTTCCACCAGTGGTGCCCCAGAAGTTTCGTACTTTCAGGTGAGTACTGGAACCTAATAGCAGCAGAGGGTAAATATATATTTTTAAAGGTTTTATAGTTTTTTATTATCCATTTCACTGGATTCTAAGGTCATCAAAACAAAACAAAGCAAAAAAATCGACTTGGAGCTTCTAAGACATATATAGAGTCCTACTGGTGAATACCTTACCATTCCAATGGCACAGCATAGTTAATATGGTCTATTAATGACTATATTAACTCATTGCTATACCAGTTCCATCTTTGTACCAAGTGTTTTCTTAGGATTCTGACCCTAATAATAATAAAAGCTAATATTTATTAATTGTTTAATATGTGCCCAGTACTGAGTGATTCAGTATAACTCATTTGAATCCTCACAATAACCTAATAAGTAGGTACTATTATCCCCATTTTATAGTTGAGTAAATGGGCACACAAACTGTAATTTGCTTGGTGAGCATTGGAAAGTGATGCTGCGCAGTCTGGCTCCAGAGCTGGTGCTCTTAACTAACACATTGCCTCTTGTGTAAGATGACTGCTTAATGTTGGGAAAACCCTTTTTCATTGTGTGCTGTTTGTATCATAGATTGTGGAAACTGGGCTCCTGTAGATTATTTAGATTGTAGCCTTGTCTTCAAGAAAACCTTCCCTAAAATTTCATCGCAGATAACCCAGCCACTTAGCCTAAGAACGCATGAACTCTCAAACAGAAGTAGGGTGAAAAGATGCAAGGTGTGATGCATGTGATGCCTTCCAACATTCGTTGTATTCAGACCATCAGAGAACTCTTAACTTCCTGACGTTTGCTGGAACAGTTGTTCATATTTGCTCTTCATCTTAAGGTTCTGTGAAAATGTGATTTCCAGGATTGCATTTGGTGCTGTAATAAAATGATTCACTATTAATGTGAAATTTGTAATAGGTATTTTTCAAACAACTCTATTGAGATAATTCATGTACCATTGTAATAGATATTTCACTTGTATTTATCAATAACTATAATTCCTTTAACATTTTTACAGAAATTTGTGATCATTTTTTAAATTCCTCATAAGAGTGTTATAAAATAGATTCTTACATTTATTCTAACTATGTAGAAGGGGTTGCTCACCTCGAGAGGGTGATCTGTGCATAGATAGACACTGCAGATTAGAAAATCCTAAGATTGTATTCTGTTACTCTCCAAACCATTATGCTCAAAAGGAGCAGAGTCTGGCATAGTCTTTCTGATATGTAGTTAGACTTTGACTCTTCTTTAAAAGAAGTAAATATGTCTGCTTGTAACTTACTTTATTATTTTGATTTGACAGCTTGAAACCAATCTATTGTACTCTTTCTTACCTGAAGTAACTCGAATGGCCAGAAAGTTTACTCACATTTCGGCTCTTTTACAGGTATTTATTTATAGCTTGTTTTATGTGACTGTTTACTATAAATTTCTAATGTTCTGTAAATAAAAAACTTGAAAATCTTACTTCTTAAAGCCAACTTTATGTGGCGGAGGTGTCTAGTCTGATAGACAAGTTTATAATGTCTGTTAAAGCAAGAAAGAGAAATTTAATTGAAAATCTACTCTTACCCATCTCTATTTCTCCAAAGGAAAAGAAAAAAAGTAGTTTAAACCTTTTTAAACATTCTCATAAATAAAACAATATTTTGGAATTTTAAGTGTTTTTACAAATAAAGTAGTATGGAAAACATCATATCAGTTAGCTTTTGTACATGATAAATGCACCCCAAATTAGCTTGTGATTGGTGTTTTAGTCGACGATTTGGGCTGGGCTCAGCTAGAAGGTTCTGTTGTTCTGGGCCAGGTTCAGCTATTCGGGGCTGGGCTTGGTCGTACATTGGTGGTCAGCTGGCTGGTCCAAGTGTCCCATAGCTGTGATGGCTTTGTCTGGACTGCACATTCCTCATCTCCCAGCCGGCTGGACCAGGCTTGTTCATGAAGTGGTGGCCACGGCAGGGGTGTCAAGAGTGCAAGTGGAAGCATGCAAAACCTTCTGGGGCCTTAGACTTCTGCTTTCGTCACACTAAGCCCCAAGGCCAGCCCGACTGAAGGACTGGAGAAATTGAGTCTGCATCTGCATAGAGGAGCTACATGTACTTCATGTCAAAGATTTCTGGAGATTAGTGTCTTTTTAAAAGGATACTGTTTGAAAATTGAATAGTTGGCCAGTCAGCATTTTGACAGTTACTGTATATAAAATGCATCTTATATGTAGAAAGCTGGAAAATATCTGTTTTACCAGATAAAAACTGAATTTGAGAAAGTTTGATAGTTAAATGATTATCAAGTGTTAGCTATAGTCTTTTCTTTCTCAGGCTTAACTGAGTTAAAAGTGATTTATAGTAAATTTTGGATTTCTTTGAGACAGTTGACAGTAAGAAACATGTATTATTTAGTTAGCATGTAGACTTAAATATTTTTTGCTACTTTAATATTTTTGTCTTCTTGTTAATAGTATATAAATTTGTCACTGACATGTATGTGTGAAGCATGGGAAGAAATATTGATGCAGATGGATTCTCGTCTCACCAAGTTTGTGCAGGTAATATGCCTGGAGTTTCCCATGGAAGGTGTTAAAGAATGCACGTTATCCTTGTTTACTTCATGAAGGACATGAGAAAAATCAGTCTGTTTTGTAAAAGGCTCAGATCATGATTTCTTTCAAACGGTTTGGTCTAACCTCATACTGTTATCTCAGAGAGTGATACACCAGCTCTTCCCCTTGGTACAACTTAGGTGGGGACAGGATTGTGAAGTGGAGCTGGTAGGGCTTGGGGATTAAGGACAGGAGTTGGAAGAGCTTTCTGGTTGTTTTCCTGTAACTGCTATTCAGATAATCAATTTAAATATGAATTTGAGAGAAGGCTAAGGGTAATAAGAAAGGGAGACATGTTCCTGTAATTTTGAATAAATATGCTTATAATTTAAAAAATACCTATTACGATTTTATTGATCTTTCTCTAGGAAAAGAATACAACCACATCAGTGCAAGATGAATTCATGGACTTGCTGTTGTGGGGGAAAGCAAGGTAATGAGCTCATATTAGGTACTCTTGCTTTTCCTTCTCTTTTTAAAGTAATTTATTTCAAAAGCAATTCACATTCATTGTAAAAAAAAAAAAGAAAGAAAATTCTGGTGCGCAAAGACCAAAAAAGTAGTATATATTTTTCTAGGCATTTTTATTCACGTATTTATTTTTTACATAAATGTGATTGTTCTGAGTGTATGTATAATATATGTAAATATATTATATATGTACTTTTTAAATGTATACAAATTTTAAAATTCTTTGTAGCCAAATCAGTCTTTTCCTTTATTGTATTTGCCTTCACATTATTCTTAAAAAGATCTTTCCCATATTAAGTGTTCAAAGATCTGTATTTTCCTCCAGAGATTTTTTTGCGGTTTATGTTTTTATTCCATTTACATGTTCCAGATGTGATTTATTTGGTCATATGCTGTGGAAGACTAACTTCTTTTTTTTTTCAGTGTTCAGGTAATTGCCCAGTATAATTCATTGAGTATTACACTTTCTTCTTACTGGTGTGAAATACCATTTTAGCATATAGTACATTCTTACATCTACTTCAGTCTGTTCCTAGACTTTATTGTTTCCTGTTTTGCCCATTTCTTTGTGAGTACAACAAAGTCTTAATTTTTGTTGGGCTATTTCTTTTTATTAATTTTGTTTAAAAATCTTGTTTGTTCTTTGAAATTTAAACGTTTTAAGTGATGTATTCAGATTTTGAATAGAGGAGACTAAAAATACTTTCTTTTTCATTCTAGTGCTGAACTTCAGACCCTCTTAATGAACCAGTTAACAGTAAAGGTGCGGTTATCTTTGTATTTTAATGGCTATGAACACATTCTTAATTTTTTTTAGAATGGCATATAGTATCTTACTTGTATGCTGAATACTTTTTTTTCTCTTAATTAGGGCTTAAAAAAGCTTGGCCAATCTATAGAGTCATCATATTCCAGTATACAAAAATTGGTTATAAGTCACTTACAGAGGTATGAAGGCGATGTAGACTCGTTTGGTATTGCATCTACACGTACTTGGCATTGGTCTTCTTTCTGCAACCTTCTTTTCATCATCTGGCATTCTCTGTTTGAGCCTCTTCTGGCAAAGATTGTTGCATTAGCATTTGAGGGGACTCTTGGTGTGCCCAAGATTTAAAGAGTCAATAATGGTAGTTCTGCTTTATGAAATAACTTTCCAACATCTTTTCACCACCCGAGGCCCTGTCTGGGCTTTTATCTCACCCAGATAGCCATGAGGTATGTCTTGAATAGGGCATATACCCTTTTTTGAGTGGTGAAATTAAGTAAGTTTGTATGTCATTTTATATGTTATGTAAAAGCATGTATATATTTTTGCATTTAACTCCTTGGCAAGGTGTTGGTTATGATTATCCTCATTTAGAAGAAACTGAAGTTCAGAATGGTTATATATGGCTGACCCAAAGTTATTAAGTGTCAGAGCCAAGACTGTCCCAGATCTTCAAGTCTCATGCTGTTTCTAGCTACAGCTACCTCAGTGAAGCAGTTTGCAGGTAGATGTTCAGTGTTTGGCTTAAATTTTGATAAATTTCTTTATGCTGAGACCCTGGGCCTTACTATATCACCTCCCGTTTTGATCACTTTAGGACCCTCTGGCCTGGCCTCTTCCAGTCCACGCTATGCCCCTCAAATATATTCTCCACAGTGGATCTGATCATGTTACTCTTATTTAAAAACTTCCAGTGTCTTCCCATTTCTTAGGACTAAGACCTTTGGATGGCTGCCTATCTGCTTCACCTACACTGGTGGCCTTCTCAAACTTGACAGTTTTTCTCCTACCTGGGGCCTTTGTACAGCCCTTTTGCTTTCTGGAACACTCCCACCCTGTTCTTCACTTGCATTCTCTAGCTCTCAGCTCAAATCTCACTTGTTCAGAGAAGCCTTCTCTAATCCCCAGATTAGATCAGGTTCTTCTGTTAGACCTGCACCTGGTGTGTTTCCTTTAAGGCATTTATGGTAGTTGGAATGATATACTGTCTGATTGTATGGTTATGACTGTCTCCCCCATTAGACTGGCAGTGTCATGAGGACCCTTTTGTTTTGTTCACCATTAAGTCCCCAGTATTTAGCGTAGTGCCAGACCTAAAGTTGGAGCTTAATAAATATTTGTTGAATGTTAAATACATAGCTGTTGGGTGAACGATATGACTATCTTAAAAGTGCCAGGACTAACTGTGGAGCATAATTTGATCTTACAAAGTTTAATCTTGTGGTCATATATTCATCTCACTAGTCATGACAACCAAATGTTCTTCTACAGTTTTTCAAAATAATTTGAGAAATAATTATTTCTCATAGAAAAAGTTACTTTCAGTTTTTATTTCTGAAAACTTAGAAATATTGAAGCAAGATAGTAGCTGCCTGCCGCCTTGACGATGGTGTTTCTGCTCTGTTTTTGATAGTGGCTCAGAGTCTTTATTATACCATTTGAGTGAACTGAAAGGAATGGCTTCATGGAAGCAAAAATATGAACCTCTTGGACTAGATGCTTCAGGAATTGAAGGTGGTAATTTAATTCCTCAATAGAATGCATTAAATCCACTTTACTTACTTGACAAATGATATTTATTTATTTACTTCCTTTTAGATGCTATTACTGCAGTGGGTTCTTTCATACTCAAGGCAAATGAACTTCTTCAGTAAGTATTGGGGATACTTGAATATTGGAATCATTAACTTGAAAATGTTTTACTTTTTACTTATAAATAAGAATGTAGCAAATTGTTGTGATTTTCTAAAAATGAGTTTTTAAGTTTTTATCAAAATTATACCTTTACATGATTAAAACAGTCCAATAGCACAGCAGTTTCATACATTAAAGTGGTATTTTCCTGTCCCGCCCATCCTCACCCCAGGTCCTCTTTCCAGAGGGAATCCTTTTAACTATTTCTGGTTTTAGGTCTGTAGGTTACTTCCATATTTCTAAATTGTATGACTGTACTGCCTTTCTTTTACTTACCAGTTTTGAAAAATTATTCTTCTCTGTATGTCTGTCTTTCCTAGACTCTGCTTGCTTTCTCCTTGCACAGTTCTGCCTTGCTCACATCCTCAGGCTCTCCGCCGTCTCAGGGGCAGTGTCACACCCCTGGAACTGCCTCTGTCCCTGCTGCCTCTTCCATTAGCCTCCCCCTGCCTGCACCAGCCTGCGTGCAGGCTCCATCTTGTGCAGCCACCGCCCTGGCGTTTTCTTCATTGCTTTCATGGGTTAGATCCTTACTTCCAGGATCTCCTCTGTTTCTTGGTTCATTTAATCACTTTGTGGAAAATATCTTCCAGTAACTTAGAAAACGGATGTGTGAGGGTAAGCTTTGTGTGTCCTTTTGGGTCTTTTCTCCTTCACCCACACTTAATTGATGGTTTTGACTGGGTATAGATTATGAAGGGAGATTCATTTTCTCATAGAACTTTCAAAGCTTTGCTCCATTGTATTTTGGCCTTTTTGTTGCCAGTGGACGGTCTGGTGCTTCTGATTCTCATTCCTTTGTGTGCTATTTTTTTTTCTCCTCTCAAAAAGCTTTATTCATCCTTGATATGTTGAAATTTCACAATAGAGTTTTAAATGTGGGTCTTCTCATTTGTTGTACTCATAATAAGAAAATGCCATTTTAACCTGAATTCTATATTGTATTATTATTTTGATAATTTCTCCCTCTCCTTTTTTTAACTAGATTTTTGTTCTAGAAATCTAGTTAGTCAGATATTAGACTTCATGGATTGATCCTCTATGTCTTTTATTTTTACTCTCATTTTTTAAAATATCTTTGTCTTTTCTATTTCCTGTGAAATTTTCTTGACTTAATTATCCAATGCTATCATTCATCATAGACAATTATTGAGCATTTAACTATGTTTTAAACACTATTCTAGATGCTGAGGGTATAGCAGTAAACAAAACTGATAAAAAAAATCTTGCCTTCATAGATATTATATTCTTACATGATGAGACAGACAATAAAGAAATGAATAATTAAAACATACAGCAAGTCAGATAGTGATAAGTAGTGGTGGGAAAAGCTAATGAGGGAAGGAGGACCTAGGGCATGCTGGGGGTAGAGGTGCAATTTTTTGGTCAGGGAAGGCCTCACTGAGAAGGTGATGTTGGAGAGAGGAGGGAGTGAGCCCTGTTACTTTGGGGGCAAAGGAGACAGCAAGTATGAAGGCCTTGAGTTTGGAGCATGCCTGGTATATATGAGGGACCTCAAGGAGCCACTACAGTTAAAGTGACTTGAACAGCAATGTAAGTTGTAGGGGATGAATTGAAAGAGGTCACAGAGGATGGGACAGGTTGTGTAGAGCCTGTAGGCAGTTGTAAGGACTGTGGCTTTTACTCTGGGTATAATAAGCTCTTAGGGAGTTATTAGCAGTGGAGCGACAGGATATGACTTAGGTTTAAAGAGATCCCTCTTGTTATTTACTTGGTATTGAGAATAGATGATATGAGGGCAGGGACAGAAGCCATGAGACAAATGGTGGTCAGAATCAGAAATGGTCAGAACCTGGATATATTTTGAAAGTAGAAATAACAAGATTGCTGAATGGTTGTGTGGATGGTAAAAATAGAGGAGTCACAGATAATTACGAGTTTAGGTCCTAAGCACCTGGTAGAGTATGACTAACATTTACTGAAATGGGGAAGACTTGGGGGAGAATATAGGAAATATATATGTATTTTATGTTCCTCAATTTGGGTTTATCTGATTTTTTCATGGTTTGATTCAAGTTATACATCCCTGGCCAGAATATTACGTAATCGGTGGAGTGTCCTTCTCAAGGTGTCAGATCCAGAGGCAAACAGTGTCCGTCTACCTCTTCTTATTGATGTTAATTTTGATCACATGGTCAATGTATTAGGCATATTAAATTGAAATGTCTGTTAGATACCCTGGTGGAGCTGTCCAGCATGTTGTTGATTGTATGAGATTATGTTCAAGTGAGGGATCCCGGCTGGAAATGTAAATTTGGGAGCCATCAGCACATTGGTATTATTTTAAGCCAAGAACCTGGATGAGATAGTTAGTGCGCTTAGAGGAGAGATCTGAAGACTGGGTGATGGGCTTTCCAGTGTTAGAAATGGGGTTGATGTGGAGCTAGCGAAAGAAACCAGAGAGGCAGAAAGACCAAGGAGTGGGTGTCCTGCAGGCTGAGTGAAGGACGCATTGCAAGAAGTAATGAGGGATTGGTTGTCTAATGCTGCTGAGTCAAGTAAGGTGAGGACCAGAAGTGGAATAGATCAGAATATTATCAGAATAGATGATGGGTGACCTCGATGAGAGCCACTTCTGTGGCATCATGGGAGCAGGTATGATGCAGAATGAGAGCAGATGCAAAGAAAACAACAAATGTAGTCTCTTGAGTTTTGCTGTAAAGGGAATGGCCAGCATTTAAAAATAGTCGTTGGGTTTTTCTTTCTTTTTACAATGGGAGAAATTAGAGCATATTTATTTATGATGGGAATGTTCTTCTGAAGGGGAACAGCTGAGATGGCAAAGAGAGGGAAGATTGCTAGAACAAGAGGATTCAAGAGGGGATGGGATTTAGTGTGTCAGGGAAGGGGCTGGAAAAATAGTTCCTCCATAGTTATAGGAGAGAAGGCCAAGACAGGGGTCAGAGATGCTGGTATATGAGCAGATGAGGGCTTGGGGATGTTCACTTCTAATTGTTTTTATTATCTTAGTGGAAATATGAAATGTTCTGTCATCAGCTGAAGGTAAGGATGGTGAAGTGGTATTGAGCTTTGAGAATAAAGGAGGCGGTGTGAGCCATTTGTCTAGTACAGTAGGAGCGTGAATGGGCTGATGAAGCAGGAGGATTGTCAGTAGTGCTAAGGGCTGCTTGGTTAGCGTTCCCAGGAGCGTTAAAATGAGACCAGCCAACATGGCTGTGTGGTTTTCTCCAGCCAGGGTCAGCTGCTCGAGTGGGAGCACAGAATAGGTGAGCAGTTTGATTTACTAGGCTTGGTGAGTAAAAGGAAGCAAAGGAGAGGCAAGAAATTGAAGCAAGGGCATGATTAAAATGATAAACCTCAAATCTGTACTGATTTAGGAGGGAAGTGAGGACACAGAGGGGGTGCGAGACAGTGAAAGGTGGTAGAACTAGTAGGTGGTAGTCTTGGTGGGATGAATGTTGGGCTACTGGAGAAAAGTCACTGGAAAGATAGTTGCTGGCTGTTGGTGAGCAGGGTGCTTTAAATTGAGATTTAAAAGGTTCACGTTGGTGGACTTCCTTGGTGGCGCAGTGGTTAAGAATCCGCCTGCCAATGCAGGGGACATGGGTTCGAGCCCTGGTCAGGGAAGATCCCACATGCCACAGAGCAACTAGGCTCGTGCTCCACAACTGCTGAGCCTGCGCTCTAGAGAGCCCACAAGCTGCAACTACTGAACCTGCGTGCCACAGCTACTGAAGCCCACGTGCCTAGAGCCCGTGCTCCACAGCAAAAGAAGCCACCACAATGAGAAGCCCATGCACCGCAACAAAGAGTAGCCCCCGCTTGCTGCAACTAGAGAAAGCCCATGTGCAGCAACAAAGACCCAACGCAGCCAAAAATAATAAATAAATAAATTTTTACAGAAGGTTCACGTTGGTAATGAAGGTCTAGGGTGTGAACTTTAGAATAAATAGCCCAGGTGGAGTGCAGGACGAGATCTTTGACCTGAACCATGCTATTGAATGTCTTATTATGGCAGTCCCGTCTTTTAATTTCTAAGCGTTTTCTTATTTGTTTAATCATTTTTCAAAGCTGTGCTCTTGCTTTGTGGATGTGACATCTTCCCACAGCTCTCTGAGGACGTTAATTAGAGTTTTAAAAAATCTCTGCTGCTCCCTGAATTATCTCCTCTTTGTGTGTCATTTTGCTGTTTATTTTGGTCTCTTGTTGCAAGCTTTCTTCAAAAACCTGATGCCCGATTGTTTACTCATATTTATTCGTGAGGCAGTTTAAAGTTGCCTGGAATTGCTGGGTGCAGAGCGGCCCAAAGCCAGCATGAGTGCCAGAGCATGCGGACCTGTGCTGTGGGCAGCCAGTGCCGACCCAGAACCGCCTTGGCTCTTCCCAGTTTATTCAGCTTCCTTGAAGAACTTTGTTTTTGTCTGGAAGGAAGTAAGTGCCTAGGGCATTCATATTTTGGGGGAAAGAGTGTATTGGCCACTCTGTGTTTCAGTTTGTCCTCCTTTGTCCAGCCCCAGATGTCATCCTAATGTCTTCTGTTGAACTTGATGTTTCTAAGGACTGAGTATCCTTGGCATCTGCCGGGTGGATGACTCCTTGCTGCTCTCTTTCCACAATGCCTGGCACGTGGCCGCCTCTGGTGACCTTCACCAAATCACTAGTCTTCTGTCGGCTTTTGACATTTCTGAAACTCAAAAAAATTTTTTTTCTAGTGTTCTCTTTTTGTGTGTGAGTTTATAACACATCCACCTCTCCCCACCAATCCACCATCATTTTAATGGGCTTTTATTTTTTTAATGAATTTATTTATTTATTTTTGGCTGCGTTGGGTCTTCGTTGCTGTGCACGGGCTTTCTCTAGTTGCAGCGAGAGGGGCTACTCTTCATTGCGGTGCGCAGGCTTCTCATTGCAGTGGCTTCTCTTGTTGCAGAGCACAGGCTCTAGGCGCACGGGCTTCAGTAGTTGTGGCTCGCAGGCTCTAGAGCGCAGGCTCAGTAGTTGTGGCACACGGGCTTAGTTGCTCTGTGGCATGTGGGATCTTCCTGGACCAGGGCTCAAACCCATGTCCCCTACATTGGCAGGCGGATTCTTAACTGCTGCGCCACCAGGGAAGCCCCTATTGGGCTTTTAGAAGGTAGAGCTTATTACAGATGTGTGTACTCAAAGAACAAAGCAGGAGGAGAAATGATATTCCTTTTCCTGAATGTTGAATAATTTTTTGGTTCTTCGTATTTGCAGAGAGTGAACATAAAATATTAAGCTTTCTGTGATCACCTTTCACCTTTCAGTGGAAGGTAGTTTTTGATTTAACTTCTTCCTCCTTTGAGCTAAGTAGAATATAGCATTATTTTAGGTTATAATGGAGAAACTGAGGCAGTGAGAACTTTGACGTTAGCCTATAATAGATCAGTGGTTGCCTGGGGGTTGAGGTGAGAGTATTGACTGGGAAAGACAGAAAGGAACGTCTTTTCTGTTTTTCATTTTTGCTGCAAGACAATTTTGATCATAGTGATTGGTAACGCAAGAGATGTTACAGTCTTTTATGTCAGGTGTTTTACTGTGTACAGAAAGGTTAATGATGCTGACCTACTTCTCCAGTAGTATTTATGACATTTAATGCTTGGAAGGGACTTTGAGATTTAGGGGTGAAAAGTGCACATATTATTTGCTTAGAGTAATTATCTTACAGATGTGAGCTTAAAGAGGTTTTTAAAAAAATGATATCCATCTTTATATTCAGAGACAGTTTCATCAAAGGGAAGATGACTTCCACTTATAACCCTTAATCTTGGGGGTACATTTGTGTAAAGCCCAAGGAAATTCAAATTTTGAGATTCATTACTGTAAGGATAAAAAATCAACTTCCAAAAGTAATGTCTGTTGATATCAGAGCTAGTGGTAGTGACATATTACAAGTTTATAATAATGATTTTCTTTTGTGTTTGATGTTTTCTTCTTCTTACTGATCAGTGAGTATTTTTTTTTAAACTGAGAATGGTGCCGGAAACTTTTTTTCTGATTTCTTTTATTTCCAAAGTTAGAAAAGGATTTCGTACTTTACTGAGTGCCCGGAAAGGAAAGACTGTTACACAGTTTGTGGCAAGGCTGTTATAATCAGTTAGAATCTGAGTTATTTGCGTTTTCTTTTAAGAGAATCAGGATTTGCTTTTTTGAAATTTTATTTTTGGGTATGTGTTTTATTTGTTAAATCTGTTGTAAAGGCTTAAATGTCATCCAGATAGGATATAGTAGAACAAAAAGGATTATTATATTCTACAGTGATTGAACAATGATACATGAACCCCATATAATAATTTCATTTCTGATTTATTTTTATCTTCTAGAGTTATAGATAGCAGTATGAAAAACTTCAAAGCATTTTTTCGGTGGCTGTATGTGGGTAAGTGAATTGAATGAAGCATTCTTGTATTTTTAGCACTTTTTAAAAAAATTGTGGGAGTATCAGTTTAGCATATTTCAATTACTGTAGTAAATTTTAAATACCTATTGAAGTAGAGAGAATAGTATAAGTGATCTGCCTTCTACTAGTCACTCAGTTTCAGCAGTTTTCAACACATGGCCAGTCTTATTCTTCTATACACCCACCCATCTCCACCCCCGCAGATACACCTTCTAGCATTGATTGTCTCTGTCACTCACTGAGAATTGACCCTTATTTACCTTGTAATGTCTCCTTAGGTTAAAATAACATTCTTTAAATCTCTGCTTTGTATTAGGTATTGTTAGGTGTTAGATTTGGGGGAAAAGGGGGAGAAAAAATAAGACAAAACCTCTGCCCTTGAATAGCTTAGCTCCTGTTTTATACTTTGGTCTTCTGTCTCTAGATCTGTGCCCTTCATTATGGTAGCCACTAGTCATGTATGGCTGTTTCAATTAGTTGAAGTTATGTAGAATTATAAACGCAGTCCCTTAGTCATGCTAGCCACATTTTAAGTGCTCAGGAGCCACATGTGTTTAGTGGCTACCATGTTGAACAGCACAGAGCTAGAACATTTCTGTTATCTCTTCTATTGGACAGTGATGCCCTAGCTAAATAGAATGCAGACCACTTGTGGCCTTTCTTTATGTCTCCACAGTATCTTTGCATTTGTAGGTAATTAACAAATAGTTACTGACTTGATACTAAATGTTTTAATGCTCACTCTACAGGATATGCATATTTTATTTAGGTCCATTTGTACTGCTATTTTTGTGACCTCTATTAATATCTTTGAAATAATTTAGCATACATTTCCCTCCAACATATGCAAAATTTAGTCGTAAATGGAATTTATCCCATATTTGTTAAAATTCTAAAGAGTAAAATAGAAAGTAAATTACCTATAATGTGCTAATATCCTTGAAACAAATGCCCAGATCTTTAATTCTCATATTTTTAAAACAGACTTTTCATATTTGTTAGCCTAGTACAATTGCTTTCAATAAAAAAATGAAAGCGATCTGTAGATGTTGACATTTAAAATTCTTATATTTTTCTCAAAACCATACCAACACTAGCCAGAATGGGGAGCCAAAGTGTTTATCAGGCCAGCCTGTTTAATATCAGAGTTAATTAGAATAAATTACAATGTTAAAATTAAACGAAACCTTAGAAGTGACTTTCTTTTACAGAAGTAGTAGCTTGGTTTTACTGATAATTATTGGAGTAATTAGGCAGTTTATATTCTTATTGCCTGTCCTAACTGTAATAAGAAGCTGCATAAGAAGATAAATGAATTACTGCTCAGTCCTTATCATTAGAGCAAAGCACACTGGATTGGAGAACTGGAGACCTAACTGTAACTGGGTGCTGCCACTAGTTAGCGCTCTAACCTTGGTTTGCTCTTGTGTAAAATGCAGTCTCCCTGAAGGCAGGGACTTCTTTTATACTGCTGTATCCCTAGTACCTATATTACACTCAATAATTAATTTTTGGATGGATAAATGAATTAGTGGAACCTAGATTATGGCTGGTTTTTCAGATAATTTAGAAGTTTGAATTAATTAAAAACAGTTTCTTAAAATAATCCATATTTGCAGAATAATGTCTAACGTGCTCTTTCTCAGCCAAATATAAGCATATTCAAAACTATGCAAAAGCACATGCAGCATACTTCTTGACTTAGGCGGATGTAATGTATAGAAAACACGGTATTGATAAAGACACCCCTATGAAAGGACAAAAAGAACCAACCACAATATTAAAGAAAGTATATAAATATATATATACACACGTAAGTGTGTGTTTACACACATAAGTCTTAGTGCAAATATCTTCAGGTAGCAAAAAAGCCCAAGGGAAAGAAATACATCTTTTTGGTATTCTGAGACTTTTGGAGGAAAGAACTGCTTGCACATTTTAAGAGAAGAAACATCACCGAGTTAGGAGGAATCCCTACACACGTAGTCTTAGCTCAAGGCAGCAGTTAGGTTTCTTTGTCTGGAGTGGCAGTGGGTTGAACTGAAGGAGAAAATGAAAAATAATAGTTTAGGATGGCTATACCCAACCATTTTGATCCTGAAAATATAAATCAAATTTAAATTCTTTTAGTTCTTCGAAGAAAAATAAGTTTTCCTTGGTGACAAGAAGCTGTTGAAAATGGAAAATGTAGTCCAGTGAAATACATTTATTTTTTGAAATGCATCTATAATTAAAATTATGTTTGTAGTTTCCCTTTAAAGATAGTTTTAAAATTTATATTTCCAGCAATGTTGAGAATGACGGAAGACCACGTACTTCCTGAGCTGAATAAGGTATATAGTAGTATTTTTTCTCACATCTTTATTGGAGTATAAATGCTTTACAATTGTTGTGTTAGTCTCTGCTGTACAACAAAGTGAATCAGCTATATGTATACATATATCGCCATATCCCCTCCCTCTTGAGCCTCCCTCCCACCCTCCCTATCCCATTCTTCTAGGTCATCACAAAGCATCGAGCTGATCTCCCTGTGCTATGAAGCAGCTTCCCACTAGCTGCCCATTTTACATTTGGTAGTGTATATGCGCCAATGCTACTCTCTCACTGCATCCCAGCTTCCCCTTTCCCCCATGCCCTGAAGTCTGTTCTCTATGTCTGCGTCTTTATTCCTGTCCTGCCACTGGGTTCATCAGTACCGCTTTTTAAAATTCCATATATATGCGTTAGCATACGATATTTGTTTTTCTCTTTCTGACTTACTTCACTCTGTATGACAGATTCTAGGTCCATCCACCTCACTACAAATAGTTCAATTTTATTTCTTTTTGACTGAGTAATATTCCATTGTATATATGTGCTACATCTTCTTTATCCATTCATCTATTGATGGACACTTAGGTTGCTTCCATGTCCTGGCTATTGTAAATAGTGCTGCAGTGAACATTGTGGTACATGACTCTTTTTGAATTATGGTTTTCTCAGGGTATATGCCCAGTAGTGGGATTGCTGGGTCATACAGTAGTTCTGTTTTTAGTTTTTTAAGGAACCTCCATACTGTTCTCCATAGTGGCTGTATCAATTTACATTCCCACCAACAGTGTAGGAGGGTTCCCTTTTCTCTACACCCTCTCCGGCATTTATTGTTTGTAGAGTTTTTGATGATGGCCATTCTGACTGGTGTGAGGTGATACCTCACTGTAGTTTTGATTTGCATTTCTCTAATGATTGGTGATGTTGAGCATTCTTTCATGTGTCTTTCATGTGTTTGTTGGCAATCTGTGTATCTTCTTAGGAGAAGTGTCTGTTTAGGTCTTCTGCCCATTTTTGGATTGGGTTGTTTGTTTCTTTGATATTGAGCTGCATGAGCTACTTGTATATTTTGGAGATCAGTCCTTTGTCAGTTGCTTCATTTGCAAATATTTTCTCCCATTTTGAGGGTTGTCTTTTCATCTTGTTTATGGTTTCCCTTGCTGTGCAAAAGCTTTGAAGTTTCATTAGGTCCCATTTGTTTATTTTTGTTTTTATTTCCCTTACTCTAGGAGGTGGGTCAAAAAGGATCTTGCTGTGATTTATGTCATAGAGTGTTCTGCCTATGTTTTCCTCTAAGAGTTTGATAGTGTCTGGCCTTACATTTAGGTCTTTAATCCATTTTGAGTTTATTTTTGTGTATGGTGTTAGGGTGTGTTCTAATTTCATTCTTTGACATGTAGCTGTCCATTTTTCCCAGCACCACTTATTGAAGAGGCTGTCTTTTCTCCATTGTATATTCTTGCCTCCTTTTTCAAAGATAGGGTGACCATATGTACGTAGGTTTATCTCTGGGCTTTCTGTCTTGTTCCATTGATCTGTATTTCTGTTTTTGTGCCAGTACCATACTGTCTTGATTACTGTAGCTTTGTAGTATAGTCTGATGTCTGGGAGCCTGATTCCTCCAGCTCCATTTTTCTTTCTCAAGATTGCTTTGGCTATTCGGGGTCTTTTTTGTTTCCATACAAATTGTAAAATTTCTTGTTCTAGTTCTGTGAAAAATGCCATTGGTAATTTGATAGGGACTGCACTGAATATGTAGATTGCTTTGGGTAGTATAGTCATTTTCACACTATTGATTCTTCCAATCCAGGAGCATGGTATATCTCTCCGTCTGTTTATGTTATCTTTGATTTCTTTCAACAGTGTTTTATAGTTTTCTGAGTACAGGTCTTTTGCCTTCTTAGGTAGGTTTATTCCTAGGTATTTTATTCTTTTTGTTGTGATGGTAAATGGGATTGTTTCCTTCATTTCTCTTTCTCATTTTTCATTGTTAATATATAGGAATGCCAGAGATTTCTGTGCATTAATTTTGTATCCTGCAACCTTACCAAACTCATTGATTAGTTCTAGTAGTTTTCTGGTGGCATCTTTAGGATTTTCTATGTATAGTATCATGTCATCAGCAAATAATGACAGTTTTACTTCTTCTTTCCCAATTTGTATTCCTCTTATTTCTTTTTCTTCTCTGATTATTGTGGCTAGAACTTCCAAAACAATGTTGAATAAGAGCGGCAAGAGTGGACATCCTTGTCTTGTTCGTGATCCTAGTGGAAATGCTTTCAGTTTTTCACCATTGAGTATGATGCTTGCTGTGGGTTGTCATATATGGCCTTTATTATGTTGAGGTAGGTTCCCTCTGTTCCCATTTTCTGGAGAGTTTTTATCATAAATGGGTGTGGAATTTTGTCAGAAGCTTTTTCTGCATCTATTGAGATGAACATATGATTTTTATTCCTTAACTTGTTAATGTGGTGTATCACATTGATTGATTTGTGTATATTGAAGAATCCTTGCATCCCTGGGATAAATCCCACTTGATCATGGTGTATGATCCTTTTAATGTGTTGTTGGATTCTGTTTGCTAGTATTTTGTTCAGGATTTTTGCGTCTATATTCATCAGCGATACTGGTCTATAATTTTATTTTTTTATGATATCCTTTTCTGGTTTTGGTATCAGGGTGATGGTGGCCTCATAGAACGAGTTGGGGAGTGTTCCTCCCTCCGCAATTTTTTGGAAGAGTTTGAGAAGGATAGGTGTTAACTGTCCTCTAAATGTTTGATAGAATTCACCTGTGAAGCCATCTGGTCCTGGACTTTTGTTGGTTGGAAGATTTTCAATTACAGTTTCAATTTCATTACCTGTGATTGGTCTGTTTATATTTTCTAATTCTCCCTGGTTCAATCTTGGAAGGTTGTACTTTTCCAAGAATTCGTCCATTTCTTTCAGGTTGTCTGTTTTATTGGCATATCGTTGCTTGTAGTGGTCTCTTACGATCTTTCGTATTTCTGCCGTGTCAGTTGTAATCTCTCCATTTTCATTTCTAATTTTATTGATTTGCGTCTTCTCCATTTTTCCTTGATGAGTCTGGCTAACGGTTTATCAATTTTGTCTATCTTCTCAAAGAGTATTCTTTTAGTTTTATTGATCTTTGCTATTGTTTTCTTTGTTTCTATTTCATTTATATCTGCTCTGATTTATGATTTCTTTCCTTCTATTAATTTTGGGTTTTCTTTGTTCTTTTTCTAGTTGCTTTAGGTGTAAGGTTAGATTGTTTATTTGAGATTTTTCTTGTTTCTTGAGGTGAGCTTGAATAGCTATGAACTTCCCTCTTAGAAGTGCTTTTGCTGCGTCCCCTAGTTTCTGGCTCATCGTGTTTTCGTTGTTATTCGTTTCTAGGTATTTTTTCATTTCTTCTTTGGTTTCTTCAGTGATCTCTTGGTTATTTAGCAGCACACTGTTTAGCCTCCAAGTATTTGTGTATTTTTTACTGTTTTTTTACTGTAGTTGATTTCTAATCTCATAGCGTTGTGGTTGGAAAAGATGCTTGATACGATTTCAGTTTTCTTAACTTTTCCAAGGTTTGATTTGTGACCCAAAATGTGATCTATTCTGGAGAACGTTCTGTGTGCACTTGCGAAGAAAGTGTATTCTTCTGCTTTCTGGTGGAATGTCCTAAAAATATCAGTTAAGTCTGTCTGGTCTGTTGTTTCATTTAAAGCTTATGTTTCCTTATTTATTTTCTGTCTGGATGATCTGTCTATTGGTGTAAGTGGGGTGTTAAAGTCCCCAACTATTATTGTGTTACTGTCGATTTCTGCTTTTATGGCTGTTGTCATTTACCTTATGTGTTGAGGTGCTCCTGTGTTGGATGCAGAAATATTTATAATTGTTATGTTTTCTTCTTGGACTGATCCCTGATCATTATGTAGTGTCATTCCTTATCTCTTGTAACAGTCTTTATTTTAAAGTCTATTTTATCTGATATGAGTATTGCTGCTCCACCTTTCTTGTGATTTCCATTTGCATGGAATACCGTTTTCCATCCCCTCACTTTCAGTCTGTATGTGTCCCTATGTCTGAAGTGGGTCTCTTTTAGACAGCATATATCAGAGTCTTGTATCCATTCAATCAGTCTGTGTCTTTTGGTTGGAGCATTTAATCCATTTAGATTCAAGGTGATTATCGATATGTACGTTCATATTACCATTTTCTGAATTGATTTGAGGATTTTTTTGTGGGGTTTTTTTCCTCTTGTGTTTCTTGCTTAGAGAAGTTCCTTTAGCATTTGCTGTGAAGCTGGTTTGGTGGTGCTGAATTCTCTTAGCTTTTGCTTGTCTGTAAAGCTTTTGATTTCTCCATTGAATCTGAATGAGATCCTTTCTGGGTAGAGTAATCTTGTTTGTAGGTTTTTCCCTTTTCATCACTTTAAATATGCCCTGCCACTCCCTTAGGGCTTGCAGAGTTTCTGCTGAAAAATCAGCTGTTAACCTTGTGGGGATTCCCTTGTATGTTATTTGTTGTTTTTCCCTTGCTGCTTTTAATATTTTTTCTTTGTACTTAATTTTTGATAGTTTGATTAACATGTGTCTTGGCATGTTTCTCTTTGGGTTTATCCTGTATGGGACTCTCTGCACTTCCTGGACTTGATTGACTATTTCCTTTCCCACATAGGGAGGTTTTTGACTGTGATCTTTTCAAATATTTTCTCAGACCCTTTCTTTTCTCTTCTTCTTCTGGGACCCCTATGATTCAAATGTTGGTGTGTTTAATGTTTTCCCAGAGGGCTCTGAGACTGTCCTCAATTCTTTTCATTCTTTTTTCTTTATTCTGCTCCCTGGCAGTTATTTCCACCGTTTTGTCTTCCAGCTCACGTATCCATTTTTCTGCCTCAGTTATTCTGCTATTAATTCCTTCTTGAGTACTTTTAATTTCATTTATTGTGTTGTTCATCACTGTTTGTTTGCTGTTTAGTTCTTCTGGATCCATGTTGAATGTTTGTTTTATTTTTTCCATTCTGTTTCTGAGATTTTGGATTATCTTTACTCTCATTGCTCTGAATTCTTTTTCAGGTAGGTTGCCTATTTCATCTTCATTTATTTGGTCTTGTAGTTGTTTACCTTGCTCGTTTGTCTGTAACATATTTTTTTGTCGTTTCTTTAATTTTTTTTTTTTTTGATGGGTGGGGCTATATTTGTGTCTTACTGGATGTTTGTTTGGCCTGAGGCCTCCAGCACTAGAGTTTGAAGGCAGTTGGATAGAGCCAGCTCTTGGTGCTGAGATGAGGACCTCTGGGAGACCTCACTCTGACTAATATTCCCTGGGGTCTGAGGTTCTATTAGTCTAGCAGTTTGGACTCGGAGCTCCCACCGCAGGAGCTCAGGCCCAGCCTCTGGCCCGGGAACCAAGATCCTGCAAGCCGTGTGGCGTGACAAAAAAAAAACACAAAAATAAAACAAGGAGCAATATAATAACAAGGAATAAAAAGCAAAATAAAATTAGAAAGATAAAAAATATATTAGGAAAAATAAAAGTATAATTGAAACAACTGCAACAAGGTAAAATAAAACCACAACAGAAAGAAAGGTGGGGGGGGGGCTTCCCTGGTGGCGCAGTGGTTGAGAGCCCACCTGCCGATGCAGGGGACACGGGTTCGTGCCCCGATCTGGGAAGATCCCATATGCCGCGGAGCGCCTGGGCCTGTGAGCCATGGCCACTGAGCCTGCGCGTCCGGAGCCTGTGCTCCGCAACGGGAGAGGCCACAACAGTGAGAGGCCCACATACCGCAAAAAAAAAAAAAAAAAAAAAAAAAAAGAAAGGTGGGGGGAGGGAACAAGCCAAAAGGAGAACAATAACAAAGTATAAAGAATAATATAAAATTAGAAAAGTAAAAGATTTATTAGAAAAAAATAAAATATAAATGAATCAAAAAGGTAAAACAGAACCCCAGTCTAAAAGAGGAAAAAAGAAGAAAAAAAAAAAGCCTTGGCTATGGGGGCAGAGCTTAGGCAGGGGTGGAACTTAGGGGTGGGGTTTAAGGTGGGGCGGAGCCTAGGTGGGGTTGGGGGTGGTGTTTGAGCATGGGGCGGGGCCTCTGCTTAGGACCTGCGCCTTAAGGGGAGAGGCAGCATCTCCAAAGGAGAGCCTTCCAGCTGTGGAGTTCCGGAGTGTGGAGGCGGGGCCCTGGGTGGGGGAGTGTGGGTGGGGTTTAGGCCCAGCGCAGTTGGAGGGGTTCTCAGAGGGCATCTCTGAGTGTGGAGGCGGGGCCCTGGGTGGGGGTGTAGGAGCGGGGCTTGTGTTCTGCACGGCAGGAGGGAGGCTCTGAGGGCAGAGGATTAGGCCCAGGAGCCCAAGAGGCTCCCTGGTGCCTAAGTGGGCAGGGAAAGCACTGGCCACATTCCCTTCCGTTCCTCCACGCCCCCCCACCAACAGTCTCCCTCATCCCCACTGGACCCCTAACCATGGGAGGGCCTCTCTGGCTGTAGGAACTCCTCCCCTCCCCCAGCTGCCCCTCAGGGGTGCCGGTCCCATAGGTCTGGCCTTTATTTTTGCTCCCCCTTCCCTCCCTCCTACTCCCTCAGGACCCACGGCTGGAGGGGGCCTCAGTGAGCAGGGGCAGCCTGGCCACGCTCCCTTTTGATCCTCTGCCCTCTCAATGGTCCCACAATTCCCCCCTTTGGGCGTGGGATCCCTTCCCATCCCCCAGCTGCCCCTCAGGGGCGCCAGTCCCATCCTGCCTCCACTTCTGCTCCCCCCTCACTCCCCCCACACCCCACGTTCTACCCGGTTGATGGGGGTTCCTCTCATCCCCTTAGGTGTCCATGGTCCCCCACTGTGCCTGGTAGGTGCCCTAGTTGTGTGGAGACAGAAATTCTCCATCCTCCTAGTATGCCACCTTGACTCCGCCCCTCTCCTAATATGTTAATATTGCCCTGGTTGAGCTCAGCTTTGCTGGTCATCTTGGTAGTCTTATGCAGTTATTAGTTAACAAGATGTTAGGCTCTAGACACAAGACAGATCCTAGTAAGCCTTTTTTTTTTTTAATTTGCGTGTTTGATATTTTTTTTAATCTCACAGAACACCTTTATTATGGCTAAGTTTATTGTTTTCATGTTTGTGTAAGATTTTGTAATCTATATAACATAGGGTGTTTGGATTCCTTACTTTAACTTCCTAAAATGTTAAATGCATTTTTATTTTCCTTGGAAAGCTAGTACTTAGGTATTAGTACCTATGTTGAGGTCTGGCAAACACCAGTTTCTTTCTGACTCTAAGGATTGTGACAAGTAGCAATGGAACCTTCTTCTAGAAAAATCTTACAGAATAAGGCAAAATTCCCACTTGGTTCCTGCAGCTCGCTCATCCTCACCCCTGCCCAAACTGTCTGATTCAGATAGATTAGGTAATTTTGAGTCTGAAAAAATGGAGAGCATTAAGAGTAGCCTTGGGCTTCCCTGGTGGCGCAGTGGTTGAGAGTCCGCCTGCTGACGCAGAGGACACGGGTTCTTGCCCTGGTCCGGGAAGATCCCACATGCCGTGGAGCGGCTGGGCCCGTGAGCCATGGCCGCTGAGCCTGCACGTCCGGAGCCTGTGCTCCGCAACGGGAGAGGCCACAACAGTGAGAGGCCCGCGTACCGCAAAAAAAAAAAAAAAAAAAGATTAGCCTTGGTGGCCCAGATGAGTAAAGGATCACAGCTTTTACACAAAGTAGATCTTTTGTGCTGTGGATGACTGGCCTTGCAAACCAGAGGCGTTCACCTTAGCTGTTTCTCTGATATCACTCTTAGCTTTATTTGGGGAAACATAATATGTTACTTGTTGGGAGAGCCCTCAATGTGTAATTTTTTGAGGGCTGAAGAACCGGGATAGGGAGAAGGCAGGGTCATTGAAAGAAGCAGAGGGCCAACACTGAAGCGCTCTTGGGTTGCAGCCTTTAACTCACATTGAGGTCATTTATCTGGACTGACAGTCCCCTACTCCCAAAGGAGGGACTCTACACACGTAGTCTTAGCATAAAGCATAAAATAATAAACAGCCTTAGGCCATAAAGAGTTCTGTAGCTGTTGGCGTCGCTGATTGGAAAATGGGTTTAAAATATTTAATTACATGCTTCTCAGAGCCCTAGGATTTCATATTTTCAGAGTTGCATAATCTCCTGAATTTCTATTGACATTTTCTTTGAAGGAACTTTGCTTATTTGTCCCATAACTTTTAGTAGATAGTAGAAAAGTCACATTTATTATTACATAGAATTTTATTGGCAAGCTTTCTCTTATCTTAATCTGTTTTCTTTTTGTTCCTTTTGCTTTTGATAGATGACTCAAAAAGACATCACATTTGTTGCTGAATTTCTTACTGAACATTTCAATGAGGTAGGAAATCGGTATTTCTATAGTGCTTCTTAAAAAACAATCACAGTAAATCGGGATAATGGTAGGAAGTAATCAAATTTAATCCAATTTAATTGAAGTTCTAAGCAATTCTGTATGCTTTTTAAACTATTGAGCTAATTAATGGCAGTACTTATTTATTAAATGTAAAGCATAGGAATGGAACTTTTGTTTGTGTGTGTGTTACTACATATAAAAGAGTAACTGCCACCAACAGCTTTCTTAAACAATAGAGTTTTTGGTGTAAATATATAAGATTTTTTTTCCTCAGTGAGTTGACTTAAGAATTAAACTATATTTATTCTTTCTAGGCTCCAGATCTTTATAATCGAAAAGGAAAATATTTTAACGTTGAAAAAGTTGGTCAGGTATGGGCTCTGGATTGAATCTAGTTACTAATTTTTTTATTTTTAAAACTTTAGCAGTGTTAGTCTTTATTATACAAAACCTTTGGAAAGTAATATAATTCCACATTATATAGTAACCGTGCCCTTTGAGTAAAATCACCAAAGAGTAGCTTTAAACTTTTTCGTCTCAGAACCTTTTACATTCTTAAAATTATTGAAGACTCCGGAGAGCTTTTATGTGCACTGTATCTATCAATAGTAGATATTATTAGGTATTCGAAATTAAACAGAATAAAGAATTATCTCTTAATTAATTTAAAAAGAACCCACTTACCGTTACACATTAATATAAATATTTTTAACGAAAAGTAACTATACTTTACAAAACAAAATTAAGTGAAGAATGGCATTGTTTTATATGTTTGCAAATCTCCTTGATGTCTGGCTTAAGACAAGGCAGCTATATTCTCATATCTGCTTCTGCATTCGATCTATTGTGATGTGTTGTTTTGGTTAAGAAAGCCTGGTTTCACGCAGGGGTGTCGTTGGAAAGGGTAAAGTATTTTAATAGCTTTTTAGATAACTGTGAATATTCTTTGATACTACACCAGATCCTGACAAGTGGTAGTATCTTAGGTTAGTTTCAGTATGGAATCTAAATTGCATCATGGACTTTTCACATTCTGATTCACTAAAATTCATTCATCTACCTTGCACTTTGGATGGATCCTCTACGCTGTGCATGTGGTTTTGCCATATCATGTATTGGTCATTTGGAAAATACTGATTCGCTGAATTACAACGATCTTCCATATGCTGACACCTTTCTTCATAAAGTATCCAAAAGTCAGATTTTGTTAATGTCATTACCAATCTCATCAGACAATGTTTAACTACTGTGAGGTTGTCAAGCACATAGTGGCAGATACATGTTTTTCAAAAATTTTAATTTTGGCTTAAATGTTTAAATTTTATCATTGGTAATAAATACTGTCAGTTTTTTGTTGTTGTTGTTTTTGTGGGTTTTTTTTTTTTGTGGTATGCGGGCCTCTCACTGTTGTGGCTTCTCCCGTTGCGGAGCACAGGCTCTGGACGCACAGGCTCAGCGGCCATGGCTCACAGGCCCAGCCACTCCGCGGCACGTGGGATCTTCCCGGACCGGGGCACGAACCCGTGTCCCCTGCATCGGCAGGCGGACTCTCAACCACTGCGCCACCAGGGAAACCCCTGTCAGTTGTTTTGCTTAAAGTGACAGGATCACTTTCTTTATTTTCAAGAACATATCTGCCAAATACCCAAGAATGAATAATCATAGTTTGTCTGCCAGTTGTTCTTTTGAGTGAAAATGGAATTCCATTAATAACAAAGAAGTGCCTGGCCTGACTCACAACTACATTTTCATAAATGCTTTCCCTCATGATAACTGTCATACTTTGGTAGGCAGCAAAAGTGCTTTATTTATACTTCCCAATTCTGTCACTCAGAATATTAAAAAGATTTTGTTGAGATTTAGTTTAATCATTTTAATAGCCTCATTAGAGATTAGTGAAACTGTATGTGGCAAAAAGGAATATAGTGACTGCTAGTATGGTTTGGGGCCACTACTTTGATTCTTGGTGACAGTGCCAGCAGTTTTCTCCACCTGTGCTTTTGACTATCAGGGCAGATGTCATTACAGTGAAAAGGGCAAATAATATCTTGATACTATTATAAAAATAGTAATGACCTCATGGATCTCTGAAAGCATCTTGAAGACTCTCAGAGCTGCATGGATCACACTTTGAGAACTACTGCCATAGATTACACTGACAGTTGATACTTTTCAAATTAATTTATAAACTTACATATGTAAGTTTAAAATGTGCTTCCTGAATATAGAACATGAAATTTAAACTCAATTTATAGTCTCTAAATCTGCAGCATTCTAATGTTTGCAGTTCAGTTGCTTGGCATTTAGCAGATTTTGGTCATCTCACAGAATAATGCACTTTCAGAGGACTTGGCAGTAAAACAAAATAAGTAGAATAATGTTAAATATAAACAATTTCGGAGCCTAATGCTTTGGTTTACAAAACTTAAATTTCTAATTCTGTACTTCTAGTACTTGAAAGACGAAGATGATGATCTTGTGTCACCCCCTAACACAGAAGGGAACCAGTGGTATGACTTTCTTCAAAACAGCAGCCACCTTAAAGGTATTTCATGAACCAACATGGATTTTGGCCATGTTTATATTTATTTGAGACCAGTACATCAGCAAGTGTACTTGCTGAATACTTACCCAAGTTCTTTAGATTTATCTTCTGTGTCCATTTTATTTGATTATAGAAACAGTAAAATAATAACAGTATATGACATTACCATGTTCAGAAACACTCTGATATTAACTGTGATGTAGTAAAATTGCTTAAGTATCGTCCATTATAAAAAATATGTATTAAAAAATAGGATATTGGGAAGAAAACTGTAGAGCCTATCAGTCAGAGAAGTCTGTTTTGCCAGTTCCAATTTATTAGCTTTTAAGAGCATATGATGCTTTTAACTCCTATAATGATGCATCACTGTATTCTTCTGAGGTTGTATTTTTAATTGTTATGCTTTCATTCTCTAGGATGTTGATTTGGTAAAACTTTATTTAGCCAACATTACTGGGAATACAGCACAAAATAGCAACCATTAAATATGTCGAAACGTCTCCATTTTAGATGAAAAGATTTTTAAAGCATCTGTTTCTTTGCTTTCTCAAAGAATAATCTGACCACAGTTTAGCTATTTCTTAGATCCTTGGGGTAATAGCCACATACATATATTACCTCTTTTAATCTTCACAAGAACCTATGAGGTAGGTACTTGTTATCTTCATTTTAGTAGTGAGGAAACTGAAGGTTAGAGAAGGCCCCAAGGTGATAAGCGATAGAGCTAGGATTCTGCTAACTTGAGAGCCTGAGTTTTTAACTGGACTTAGTAGTGACCTCTGCTCTGTGTGGTTGCTGTGTATCTGAATGAGTGAGTGAGTGGGGGGAGGCAGAGAAATCTCAGGCCCAGAACTTTGCTTACTGCTGTTTTGATTTAACCCTACAAGCCCAAATTCTTTTTCAGAGCAGGACGTATTTTACATTGTTTGAGAGTCTTAAGATCAATTGAGAGAGATGTATTGACGTAAGTTAGCTATTGAATAGAGGGAAAATAAAAGTACAGCTGACTCAGCTCATTTATCGTATTTAATCAGGATGTCCAAGGAGTAAGGAAGGATGCCTGGGGAGGGCTGATGGCAGTGTACCAGCAGGGGTGTGGCACCTGGACCCTGTCACTGTTGGGCTAATATCCATCCTGGGGACTTTGGACTAAAAGCGGGTTCTACCCTTTTTTCTCCCCACATCTTCTATGGCTGAATAGAAAGGTGTAATCTTAGTTACAGTTCTCATGTTTAACTTCAGATTAACTCCATCTCTTAAATGCTTAAGAGTTTGCTAGTGTGTGACTTTGGGCAAGCTCATTAATCTCCCAGTTTCTTAGTCTAGTATGAAGTAACACCAACTGTCATTATGGAGCTATTAAGAAACCTTTAATGAAACTTCTTCCTAGCACTTTGCAAAAATCAAGTGCTAAATGCTTAGCACACCTAGCTTCCCAGGGGATGTGAGAGAGTCGGTGTTGTTACGTGGGTAGAGGTCGGTGTGCTGGAAGCCGGGCTGCCTGGGCTGAAGTCCTGCTCTGCCACTCCCTGGTGTGGGGCTGAGGGCACGTTGCCTGACCTCTTTGTGCCCCAGTTTTCTCTTCTGTAAAGTGAGGGTGATCAGAGCGCCTCCCTCAAAGAGCTGTTGGGAAGATG
The DNA here is from genome assembly GCF_951394435.1 of Stenella coeruleoalba. Classification (NCBI taxonomy): domain Eukaryota; kingdom Metazoa; phylum Chordata; class Mammalia; order Artiodactyla; family Delphinidae; genus Stenella; species Stenella coeruleoalba. Next base: position 51,549,547 of record NC_137149.1, read on the forward strand.
AAACAAATTAACCTAGATGAAGCACTTAGGATAGTGCCCGGCACATAGCATATAAGCAGGCAGTATGCATCTGAGCTGTTTTTACTCAAAACACTTCCAACACCAAAATGAGAGGCTTTTTTCCCTCCTGAGACCAATTCTGACACCACCTGGGTGTCCTACAGTTTGATTCTGACACTAACTCTGCAGAGTTACCACCAGACTCCACAGGGTTAGGGCTTAGTCCCACAAGACTGCCCCCACTTCAGAGTTCAGTCACAAGTACGGGGTCCCCAGGTTACCCACACTTCTGTTCCACTTGGCTACAAAGTTGGGGCTTCCCATGCTTCAGTTTTAATAATTTGCTAAAATGGCTCACAAAACTCAGAAACACTTAACTTACATCTACCAGTTTATTATAAAGGATACAACTCTGGAATAGCCAAATGGAAGAGACGCATGGGGCAAGGTATGGGGAGGGGCGTGGAGCTTCCATCCCCTCTCCAGGCGCACTGCCCTCCCAGCACCTTAAGCATCGACCCAGAGGCCCTCTGCTCTGTCGTTTAGGGGCGTTATGGAGTTTTCATTATGTAGGGGTTAGGGGCCATTGGTGACGGGACTCAACGCTAGCTTCTCTCCCCTACCCGCAGGTCGAGGGAAGGGGCTGAAAGTTCCAAGCTTCTAATCAAGGCTTGGTCTTTATGGAGACCAGCCCCCATCCTGAAGCTATCTAAGGGCCTCATTAAAACTCATTAAGGAGCTCTGGGCCAGGAACTGGGGACAAAGACCAAATATCTCTCTATGATACCACAGCGTCTGTCCCCTGTTGGGAGCTTAAAATGTTAACACGATTAAAGCTCCTTTTATCCAGTGTAGCTGGGACATGAGGTGCTGTGAGGGAGGCCTACAGAGCACAGTGCAAGAGGGTGGGCTTGGGAGTTGGACCTGGGTTTGATTCAGAGTCTAGCTTCCTAGTCATTCTCACGCTGGGCAATTGCCTACACCTCCTAAGCCTCATTTTTTTTCTTTTTTTAATCAGTAAAATAAAGAGTATGATGCTTAATATATACAGCTGTTGTAAACAATAGAAATAACAGGTATAAAAAGAACCTAGCATACTTGGTGTCACTAAATGAAAAATTATATATTACTTTCTACTGATAAAGTAGTCTTTTCAAAAGTAAAGAGCTTATTTTCATAGCACCAGTTTCTTGTCTCCTGTTTTTGTTTTCACTATCACACTCTTCCAAAACAAGCGCTGTTGTTATACCATTGTGGCAAAGAAGAGAGAAAAATGAACTTATTTCATTATATGTCTTATGGTTTCCAAATCATCCCTTTTTTCTTATAGCCAGCAGAAGCATACTGTTGGATTTTGGTGGGAAAAAATAAAATATAGAATAATAAGCTGCAAGGACTGGCAGCAGGGGATGATGCAAGGCAGAAGGCCACGGTCATCTTTAGTGAGGTCGTGCCAAGGTATAATGAAGTGGCCAGGGAGAGTTCCACCATCAGATGAGCTGTGTGGGCTGGCTCTAGCAGTAGATCAGTTTCTCCTAGTTATCTGGTTTGTTATAGCTTTTTATTTTTTGTTTTTGTTTCAAACCAGAAAGTCCTCTGCTGTTTCCTTATTATCCTCGAAAATCATTGCATTTTGTGAAAAGGCGGATGGAGAACGTTATTGATCATTGCTTGCAAAAGCCAGCAGTAAGTTTGAAAGAAATGCATGTTTTTGTGTAGGAGCAAGAACATCTGCGCTATGCGGCTCGCTTATGTAAATGGTCGTAGTTATTAAGATGAACCATATCAAAATGCTGGTGTTCAGCTATTTCTGACTAACAAAAATGGCAGTTTCATATGGCTCACTCTAATATTTCCTCTTATTGTTGCTTTCTTACATAAATTAAAAAATAACTACATGGTTATTGAACGTGTTGACGTCCTTTAGTATTTTACTTGTGCCCAGAACAGACTTATTATAAATGGTCTTAGTTACAGAGCTGATGTGTCTGTTAACTACTGAATGAATGATGGATGATTGATGCTATGGGACTAGAAGAGGTGGTTTCTAACCTGCCATCACTTATCTCCAGGGTCCTTTTCAGCTCAGAACTTTCTCTCTTCCTTACTGCCATGACTGTCATTAAAGTTTCTTGCATGAAGGTTGGTGATATAGATGATTTTGCACTAGACTTAAACAGTGACGAGCAGTCACTTTCTGTGGAGTATTTATTTTTGTGTATGTATATGCTTTAATTATATGTTTAAATCTTATTTAGGATGTAATTGGAAAATCGATGAATCAAGCAATATGTATTCCATTATATAGAGATGCTAGAAGGTAATTCTCTTTACCTTTTTGGGTGATATAATTCAGCAGCCAATTAAAATTTTTCTTACTTCTTTTTTTTCTTTTGTTTTAGTGAGGACTCCACACGTAGATTGTTCAAATTCCCTTTTCTGTAAGTGTCTCTCCCCTATCTCATGTGAATAATACAGTTTGGTTCTCTGCATTGGTAGCTAAATAATCATATTTTGACATTAACTTTTTTCCTTAGGTGGAATAATAAAACCTCAAATCTGCATTATCTTCTTTTTACTATTTTAGAAGATTCACTTTATAAAATGTGCATCTTAAGGAGACATACTGATATTTCCCAGTAAGTATTAATCTGAAGTTTGAACCAAGGAGATAAGATTTTATTATTTTTAATCATAAAACATACCACTTCCCTTCCCTACATTTCAGGTTTTAGTTAAGCTGCCTTATGACTTTAAGCTTGCTAACTTAACTGTTCTGGTCTTCGTTTTCACATTTTTAAGGTGGTAATGCCAAATTAGGAAGCTATGTGATCCCTTTTAATTCTAGATTATTTAATTTTGTATTGGTATATAGCTGTTACATGTAGGATATTTTTAGGGTTAGGAAAAATATAGCAACAGAATAGTCAGGATTATATCTCATCAACTTGTGGAAGTTCAAAATTATATTTTGGCTTCCTTATAGAAAGGATTTTTACCTCAGGTTAAGTATGCCTTTCATTAAACAAGAAGCCTTGCATATAGAGACTTCTTTTGAGAATGCCAATAAAAGTTCTGAAAAATAAATCATATTCAGGATGTCACTAGGATCTTAAATGATTTAAAACTAAACCTGAGGGAAAGTTTTTGAAACCAAGATGTAGCCCGAGAGAAATAATTTGGTTGTCCCAAACATCCTTATTTTATAAGGAATCTTGCTACTTTGGTGACTATAAGATTTTAAACTAAGCTGTAATTTTGATGTTAGTTTTATCTATCAGGGGTTTATATCAGTTATCAGTATTCTAGAGTGAGTGTAATAGTATTTGGGTCTCAGGTTTGGTGATTAGGTAAATGTACTAACAATCATGTTCTTTCAAGCATATATAGATTATTGCCTATCCAACTTGTTCTACAAAGTCTCTTCCCCCACCCCCTTTCTTTCTTGAAGATCTGTAAGTAATGGACTAATTGCTATTAAATTTGGGAGCTTCACATATGCCACAACTGAAAAAGTGAGAAGAAGGTAAATCTTGAATCTTGTTTGAGTGAGATGTCTATATAATAAATACAATTATAGGAATATGGCTAGACTCAGTTACAGTGATGATATTCTTAGAAGGCCTTCATCATTTGCAACTTAGGGGGCTGGGTTGGTTATGTATTTTATACTTAGAGGATGATTTGACTTACAGTGAAAGGAACCTTACTGGCCTGCAGGAATTTTTATAGTGTGCTTTCCTACAATTAATACTTCTGAGCTCTTTGTCAACTAAGAAAGTAATGTGGGTCCAGGGGGCAGATGGCTGAAGGTCTTCTTATGACCAGCAAGGTGTGAGGTGGTATCCTTCTCACTGGGGTGGGATTTTCTTAGGGCACAAAGGGTAACAATACTTGATGTCATCCTGAGGCTTTTGCAAGAGAAAGAACTGACACTAATCCTAAACCAACCTTTTTCTTACTCTTTTCCTTACATAAACGAAGTTCTTTATGATAATGTCTTTGAAGTTGTGTCTTTTCATATGTAAATCTTATTTTTACTTTTCACTCTAGTAAACTCTGTTTATTATATATATGTATATATGTATATACACACTCACACACACACACACACATATGTATATACATGGTGTCATTCATGGAATCTCTACAGGCTTAAGGCCTGACCATTGATGTCAAGAGTTTTCTGGAGCTGTGAACCAAGTTCACAGGTTTTTCTTTTTTCATGATTATCTATTTTCAGGGCCTAGTTATATTTGTGAATAATCAGTACAACAGGTAACTGTGACTTTAGTGTAAACTAATGATATATTTTAAATGTTACTGTATAGAATGTCACTTGATATTTTCATTGTCAGTTTTCTGCTTGGTACCAGTATAATGTTATATATACAGTATTTTCTCAGTCATGATAACATCTTTGATATAACAAAACTTATTTTAATTCTAGCACCTACAGTTGTTTAGATGCACAGTTTTATGATGATGAAACTGTCACAGTAGTTCTTAAAGACACTGTAGGACGTGAAGGAAGAGATAGACTCTTGGTCCAGTTGCCGTTGTCTTTAGTGTATAACAGTGAAGATTCTGCAGAATATCAGTTCACTGGGTCTTACTCTACAAGGTAACTTACATTAGTAAGATTGTCTTTCTGATAGAACAGTTAAATGTTTTTTTAATGTATATTGTACATTCTGGTTCTTTAGGTTTGATAGATAAATAAAGTCAGCTGAGCAGAAATGCTTCTATTTTTTTATTGAAAAAATACTGGCTTCAACAGCTCTTCTGTCAAGAATTATTTGCTGGAACAAGGTGGGGAATTATTTGGTGTAGAGAATGGAACTGTTTTCAAGGATAGCATGAACCCCAATTTGTAGTAGAGTTATTTTAGATTTGCCTTTAGTATTTTCCTTTCAGAATTAGGACTTCAGTAGCCACATAGACGTTCAAGGTCAGTTGAACGAGATGGCTTTAGATTGAAATTTAAATAGGCAGATCTCTAATTTTTAAAATGAGTCCATTTGCTTACCTTGAAAGTGAATCAAAAACCTTGCTAAGGTTTCTGCCTTAAAAAGGTATTCTGCCTATTTGGAAATGCAGTTTTTTCATAGAATATAGTATCACAGCTTTTTTATACAGTGGCTGGTAGAATTATATTGGAAATGGGAATACTGGTAGAAATCAAACCCTGATACCACCCCTAGTAAACCAGGGAGAACAGCCCCATTTCACTCCTGGATTGGTTTTCTCCCCTCTCTAGGCTGGATGAGCAGCGTAGTGCTATTCCCACCCGTACCATGCACTTTGAAAAGCACTGGAGATTACTGGAAAGTATGAAAGCACAGTATGTTGCTGGGAATGGTTTTCGCAAAGTGTCCTGTGTGGTAAGTATTAAATTGTTGCAAAGAGTAACAGAAGCAACAGGATCTGTAAGTCCTCTCGGTGCAAACATTTAGTGATGTCAAGCTTTTATTGATTATGAGCAGGTAGTGGCCTTAGCTATTTAGTTCTCTTGTTCTGAGAAAGCTTACTAAGTAATTAATAACAATTTTAGATTTTAGTAATCTTGAAATTGTATGTGGAGATCCTTTTATACAAAATGAAAGCTGAGTTTAGTGATTTTGTTGTAAATTGATTGGAAAATAACTTGCCTATAAAACCACTTTTTTCCGATTTCTTGTTTCTAATTTTTTATATATAATGTATTAGTTAAGCCATTTTAAAAGTTCTTTATTTGGCCTTTTCTTTAGTTAAGCTCGAATCTCCGTCATGTGAGAGTATTTGAAATGGACATAGATGATGAATGGGAGCTTGATGAGTCTTCAGATGAAGAGGAGGAAGCCAGTAATAAGCCTGTAAAAATAAAGGAAGAAGTATTGTCTGAGTCGGAAGCAGAGAACCAGCAAGCTGGCACTGCTGCTTTAGCTCCAGAGATGGTCATTAAAGTAGAAAAACTTGACCCTGAGCTAGACTCATGATCTAGCTTGCCATTATTTTGTATGTTCTCTTGTCAGAAAGGACACAGATGATCGAAGATGTGTTGGACCACTTAATTTTCTTTGTGAAATAAACAGTAAATTTTATTTTTTTTGTTCTGCGTCATCTTCTTTTAGTGGTATAGCCACTGTGATAGATTTTCTTTTCACCATGATTTCTTTTTAATACTGTGTGCAGAACTAGTGTTAAAGAAAATATAAATTGAATGTGAAGAAAAAGTTTAATCTTTTCTGTCAAAAGGTAGGTATCAGGAATCATTCCTGTATCAGGAAGAAATTACGTTTAGTCATTCATCACTGGAAGTTTTGATGCATTTAGTATGTTTAAAACGCAGACAACATTTGTTCCTGTTTTTCCATCTTCCTCTTCTAGTTCACTTTAGATCTCCAGAATGCTTTCAAAATTATGTTTTTATACTGATTTACTGTAACCCTAAATAAGCCAAGAGATGGGTGCTATCTTTATGATCTAAATAGCAAAAACATTGCTTGACACCTGCATGATTATCTTTTCTCACTGCTACTTTATTTGAGCTCTGAATTCTTTGAATCACCAGTGTTTAGAAGTGTATTTTTCCCCTGTTCAGAATTGGTCAAGGACATATGTGGCTGTCTGTGTGGTTGATTCCTTGGGAACATGAGAAATAGGGATCAACTAAACATAATTTAGCATTAGTGCAAATGAGCGCTTGTTGATTTCCTAATGCTCGTTTCTAAAGTAGAATGGTACTGTCATGTGACTTTCAAAGTTCCCATTTCATATATGAATTCTTTTTTTTTTTTTTGTCTGTGTTGGGTCTTCATTGCTACTCGTGGGCTTTCTCTAGTTGCAGCGAGCGGGGGCTACTCTTCGTTGCGGAATGCGGGCTTCTCATTGTGGTGGCTTCTCTTGTTGCAGAGCACAGGCTCTAGGTGTGCGGGCTTAGTAGTTGTGGCGCACAGCCTCAGTTGCTCCGTGGCATGTGGGATCTTCCCGGACCAGGGCTCGAACCCGTGTCCCCTGCATTGGCAGGAGGACTCCTAACCACTGTGCCACCAGGGAAGTCCTATGTGAATTCTAATATCAGTTCACTGGTAAGTAAAAGAATCACTTTTGAAAGCTTTAAATATCTTTAGGCAGCAACATATACTATAACCAGGTAAGTGGGTAATTGCAAGATTGCTGTGTCATTTGTTTCTTTAATAGGGATCTTTTGTACTTTGATTTTAGGTATGTCACACTTAAGATTCTCAAGGTACCTCAGTTGGACTGATCTTTGTTGGTTTCGAAGGGAAAACTGAAGAGAATCCACTGTTGTGTGCATGAGCTTGGAGATTAGAACTCTCTTCAGGAGACCAACCATGCTAGCCCTCAGCCTTGCACTTAATAGTCCTTAAATACGATTAATATACAGTTTATATATATGTTTATTAATGGTTGGTCAGTGTTGATGGCATGGTGCAGAATGCCTTGAATTAACTTCTGTCAGCAAGAAAGGTGAAATGTCAGATGACATTACAGAGAAAGTACAGGTTGTAGGTATGTGGAGCAAATTAGGGTGAATGCATTGCACAGATATACCACATAACATTTAAATAACTTTGATGGATTTTAGGGACAAATAATTACAGATTGTTCTTAGAATGAATTACAGTCTCAAAATAAGCAGCCAGTTCTTTGTTAGACTAATCTGTCTCATGTGACGTCATTAAATTTATAAAGATTTTTTGATATGTGAATATTTGCTTTCTATGGTTCCAGCATAGGGATAGATTGAAACTGGGACTCCTAGACTCTGCCCTTATCTTGAGCCAGGGATCAGAAATAGTTCTGTTGATGCACTAGCTGTCCCTTAACATTGAGTTAAATTAATGTGAGTCGCTCCTTCATGCACCCAGTGTTCATAGCAGGAGTGTGTACAGTAGCAAAGACATGGAAGCAAGCTAAGCGTCCAACAGATGAATGAATAAAGAATACGTATGATACACACATGCACACGCGCGCGCACACACACACACACACACACACACACACACACACACACACACACACTGGAATATTACTCAGCCATGAAAAAGAATGGAATATTGCTGTTTACAGCAACATGGATGGACCTAGGGAATATCATAGTTAGTGAAGTAAGACAGAGAAAGACAAACATTATATGATATCACTTATATGTGGAATCTAAAAAATAATACAAATGAATTTATTTATAAAGTAGACTCACAGACACAGAAAAACTTATGGTTACCAAAGGGAAAGCAGGGGAGGGATAAATTAGGAGTATGGGCTTAACAGATAACATACTATTATATATAAAATGTGAAACAAAGACTTACTGTATAGCACAGGGAACTATATTCAATATCTTGTAATAAAGGAAAAGAATATGAAAAAAAAAATATATATATATATAACTGAATCACTTTGCTGTACACCAGTAACAAAATATTGTCAATCAACTATACTTCAATTTAAAAAAATGTGAATCATTCCTAATTATAGGAGTATAGTTTTTTCATTAATGCTTTTAATGTACATGATAAATCACCTATTTTGGAACTGGGTTTGTATTATATCAAAGTGAAAAAGTTTAAACTGATATCTGCATATATCTTTTTTATGTTTTAATAAGTATAAAACAATTTTCTGTTTATCATTGTATTTTTAGATACGTGCTATCATTTCCACATCATAAGAAACTTTGCTTTTAATATTTAGAAGCAATCTGATCATTATAGATTATCACTTTATTTCTAGTGTATTTAGCAGCACATGCTGAATTTGAGTTTTGAATTTAGTGAATGACAAGTAAGGTGTGGTGACGTGAGCACCCTGGGCCGTGGGCCTCCACCAGTTACTGGCTGTGTGCGGAACTCTGGGCCCTGACCTTTGTACGGTGGGGATAAGTGAGAACCTGTCCCAGGTTTGAGGACTAATGACGGCTCAGTAGAGCATTGTGGTTGGCATGTAGGAGACACCTGATAGATGAGCACTTCTTAGTACAGTATTCTGTGCTGCTCTTTTCTGTGTTAAATTGTGTTAGTTTTTTAGAAATTTAAATAGCCTTTTTTTTTTTTCCTCTGTCAGACTTATTGGACAGTGACAATAGTCTTTTTAAGTCTCTGGGTTTCTTTTTTTTGTTTGTTTTATTGTTCACTTTTTTCCAAAATAAAAATTTTACCCTCCAAAAGATGCTAAAACATGTTTTATTCAGAGCATTTGAATATAAATGTGAAGAAAGCTATTAGGGTATAGCCTGAGTTTATGATGCCATAACTAGAGGAGTCTGTATATATCTGAATTAATCTAAATTTCCCTTCTTGAGGAGGCCCAGCAAGCAGATGTACGCTAAAAACTTCTAGAGGATGCTATACCTGAAATTGTGGTTTGCATGATTTCACCAGGGGCAAATCAGTTTCTTTGGCACCTCTTGAAGTTGTGACAATTATCTATAGACTGTTTGCATTTATTAGAATCTATGTTTGACTGCGCGTATCATCTTTAGTTCTCACTGAGCCGGAGGGAGATGGTACCTAGGATTACACAAAGTCAGGGTCACAAAAACCTTATAACGTGAGAGTAAGATATTAATATTTCGATAATATTAGAGCAGAAAATGGTATTTGAACTCGTAGGAGGAATATTGTGATCAGAAGTTCTCAGTTGTTGAAGGGTTAGTGCTAAGAAGTGAACTGTTAATATGGTAGATAATCAGTGTTTTTCACTTTCTGAGTGAACTAGAACAGGATTTCCCATGAAGCACAGGCCACCACATAAAAATCACCTGGGCCAGTGATTAAAGATGCAAATTTATAGGTGCTTCCACAGGCCTGCTCAGTCAGAATGTGAAGGTGGGGCCCAGGTCTGCGTTTTTAACCAGCTCACCTGATCTTATGCCCACCAAGGGTAAGAACCAGTATTCTCCACAGAAGCTGTTTTTTAGTAATTAGATGTTTAGTATTTTGTTGTTGTTGTTGTAAGGTTAAAAGCTGCTCCCTTAGATGCATTGAAAATTGATGTATTTTTTTTCCTTTAAAAATAACCCTCACTGGTGATGAATTTCACATGCAAGGTGCTCATACTTCCATTAAGTCTATTTAGATGGCGGTGGACCTAATTGTACCCCAACTCTCTATGTACTATGGCATGTATAAATGAATCCCTTAAGGCCACATTTCAGCCCAAGGAAGGTATGGTTCAACCAAGTAATAGATGCTCAGTTGGGTCTCTGTGGGCCATGAGTTGGTAATAGTCCATTTCAGTTCATAAATGTCACCTTTCCTCAGGTGTGTGCAGTCAGACTGAAGCCACAGCGCTTCTGGACACGAAGTGTGCTGTGTGGTTACCGCTGTACCGATGATAAAACTGTCCCATGACATGACTTAATGACACTGTGTTTACCGGCTTGATAGATGTTTTAAACGTTCAGGCAAGGAGATAAATCTGTAGTCCATGCCTCCTGCCTCCGAATTCCGACGTTGTCACGTTCCCCCAACCAGACTGGATTCCTGATTCCGGTTGCAGAGGGAACATTATTATTTTAAATTTCCCCACTGTTCAGATGGTAAAACTGGGTGTTTAGGAGCCCAGCTAGATGTGATTGTCAACATTTTAAGTGACGCTGCCCAACTTTCTAACATTGATAACAGGTTCCTTCCCATTTTCCTTTCCACCACTTATTTTGTCCTGCCCAATTCCTGCAGGAAGGCATGTGAAGGATTTAAAAAAAAAAAAAAAAAGATTTGGTTTGCTCTCTTGGGGTGCAAAGTCAAGGTCTCCGCCGGGTGGCAGAATGTGGATAGCCAAGGGGCCAAGGCTATTGTTCTGGGTGCCATTTTCTCCCTGCTGCAGGAGGAGCCATCAAGGGAGACTTGGAAAGAGTGACCCACGTGGCAGGAGGAGACCCAGGTAACAGGCTGACGGAAGCCCAGTCAGGAGAGCAGTCAGCCGCGTGAAATGCTGCCAACAAGTGGAGAAAGGGCGTGGTGGGGGATTGGCTGTTACCTCTGAAAAGCTGAGAGTTGGTGGTGGTTGCTTTTCAGATAACCCTCAGTCTCCTTAACATCTTCTCCAAGGCTCTTCAGGCTCTGCCCCGGCACTCTCCCGTCATCTCGGAGCTCTTCCCCAGCTCAGATGGGCTTTCTTTCTGTTTTTCTTGAATGAACCAAATTCTTTCCTACTCCGGGGCTTTGGGATATGCCCTTTGCTAGGGATGTTGTTTCCTAATCCGTCACAAAGTTAATTTACACTTATTCTTAATTTCTCAGCTCAGTGTCTCTTCCTCAGAGAAGCCTACTGTGCTTCTAGGAGTCTCTCTTACTGACCCCTTCCCTTCAGATCAGTTGTCACAATTTTGTACTTATATATTAATTTGGTGCTTAGTATTTTATTGTCTAAATTAAATTATAAACCCTGTAGCATCAGAGTATATGTCCATTTTGTTTACCTCTCTATACCCAGTGTCTGGCATAGTGCCTGGCACATAGTAGGTGCTCAAAATATACTCGATTCAATTATCAAAATATACAGCAAAATGGAGGACACTGGTTTGAAATATGATAAATTATCCTGAAGTCTTAACAACATTGCAATGTGTTGAATTTGTTCACAAATGGGCTGTATTACAAAATTTGCAAACTGATTGTTTGACACTCGGATTAGATTTCTCTAATTTCTGTTTTTCTATAGAAAAACTGTCATTGCTGGTCCCGGTCTGCACCTACCGAAAATAACAATTACAGATCTGCAAGCTCACCTCTATCCAAATATCAGCCTTGATTTCCAAATCAGGATTCCCAGTTTTCAGCCTTCACATAATTTTTAAGGCCTTCATTCTTGTGAATTTAGGATAGAGATGATGTATTTAGAAAGATGATTTTTAGTATTAAAAAAAAAAGTGGTGACCCTGACAGGAAGTGTTCCAGAGGAGTGCTGGCAGCAGCAGCCCTATTTGAGTGGGTGTGAAATAGATGTGAAGTGAGCAAGTGGCGACCACAGCAGTAGGCAAGTCTTGAAGAATCTTGCTGCAAGAGGGGAGAGGAATGGAGTGGTGGCCAGAGGGAGACATGGCATCAGGGCTCTTTAAAAAATATGGATGCTGTGAAGGCATGTTTATACAACCATAGGAGTAATCCACGAAAGGGGGAGAAATTGACCATTCTAGAGAAGGCGGGGAATATGTGAGAGTGAAACCCTCGAGAAGGCAAAGAGCTAAGACCCATTGGTCAGCAGAAGGATCTGTCTTGGGTTGGAGCACGGTGTTCCTTCCACGCACACTCACAGGAGTGTGTGGGGACAGTTGCTGGTGGGTGGTGGAACTGTGGGTAGTACAACAATTTCCCCCAAGAGGTAAGGTCTCAGCAGAGAGAGATGGGAGGAGATGTGTGAAATTGTTGACCTCCAACGGGAAAGTGAATTTTGCCGAGGAAGTGTTAGCATTGAGAGTCTGCTGGAGATTTGTGGCATAAATTCAAAGAGTCCAATTAATGGAATCATTTTCTGCCACTGCTCAGGTGTCAGGCGGATTAGGTGGAGCATTGGGTTTAATCTGGGTTGGGCTTTTGTCAAACCACTGCGACAAGGCAGAGAGGGAGGAGGGGCTTAGAGAAGGTAGTACCACTGTGACAGGGCCAGTGGGTTAGAAGGTGGAGGATCATGGGGTTTGGGAACCAGAAGGATGGGGAGACAGGCGGCAGCCAGAGGGGCCGTTTGCAGTGAGTGGTACAGAGGTGGTGGAGTTGATGAGGACAAGGGGAACTGTGGCCATGGTGGCTGCTGTTGGGAAGGAGAAAATCACTGGGGATCAGTAGATCAAGAATTGAGTGCCCGGGGTTTTTGGATGGCTCATCCATCCATGTGGCTACTCAAGCTGAGAAAGGAGATGACAGCAACCAGGTGGAGAAGGTTACCGTGCGTTGGGTGCTGAGGTCACCAGGGCAGGAGGAGGATGCGGTGACAGCTGTGAGCGGAACAGGAGGGAAAGGAAAAGCTGCCTGTGCTTCCAAGGCTCCTGGGCTTTGAGAGGCCCAGAGGAGGGTCCGTGACTTATGTAAGGTCGCTTAGGAAGTCATGAGGCAGGGAGTCAAGCCCAGGCGGGCTGAGGCAGGGCCAGGCTCCCAAGCCCCACGCCGACTGCCCAAGAGATGCTCGAAGCAGAACCCAGGGTTGTAGAGGACCTGGTGCAGGATAAGAATAAAAAGTCAGCTTGTGAGCACTGCAGTGTTTTCCAGTCCTGTATCACCCGGAGATTGGTACTTCCTCCATCTGGGAGATAAGACTAAAGGCCAGGGTGGAGGTGGAGCTCAGTTCTGATTTTTAAAGCTGGACTCAGCAGCTCTCCCTGCTGGCTCTGAGAAGTGGTTGTCCATGGTTGTTCTCCTGCCTGATCCTGTCTTTTTTTTTTTTTCCACATCTTTATTGGAGTATAATTGCTTTACAATGGTGTGTTAGTTTCTGCTCTACAACGAAGTGAATCAGTTATACATATACATACATTCCCACATCTCTTCCCTCCCGCGACTCCCTCCCTCCCACCCTCCACATCCCACCCCTCCAGGTGGTCACAAAGCACTGAGCTGATCTCCCTGTGCTATGCGGCTGCTTCCCACTAGCTATCTACCTTACTTTTGGCAGTGTATATATGTCCATGCCACTCTCTCACTGTGTCACAGCTTACCCTTCCCCCTCCCCATATCCTCAAGTCCATTCTCTGGTAGGTCTGTGTCTTTATTCCTGTCTTACCCCTAGGTTCTTCATGACATTTTTTTTTTCTTAAATTCCATATGTATGTGTTAGCATACGGTATTTGTCTTTCTCTTTCTGACTTACTTCACTCTGTATGACAGACTCTAGGTCTATCCACCTCATTACAAATAGCTCAATTTCATTTCTTTTTATGGCTGAGTAATATTCCATTATATATATGTGCCGCATCTTCTTTATCCATTCATCCGATCATGGACACTTAGGTTGTTTCCATCTACGGGCTTTTTTTTTTTTTTTTTTTTTTTTTTTTTTTTGCGGTACGCGGGCCTCTCACTGTTGTGGCCTCTCCTGTTGCGGAGCAAAGGCTCCAGACGCGCAGGCTCAGCGGCCATGGCTCACGGGCTTAGCCGCTCCGCAGCATGTGGGATCTTCCCAGACCGGGGCACGAACCCGTGTTCCCTGCATTGGCAGGCGGACTCTCAACCACTGCGCCACCAGGGAAGCCCCATCTCCGGGCTATTTTAAATAGAGCTGCAATGAACATTTTGGTACATGACTCTTTTTGAATTATGGTTTTCTCAGGGTATATGCCCAGTAGTGGGATTGCTGGGTCATATGGTAGTTCTATTTGTAGTTTTTTGAGATACCTCTATACTGTTCTCCATAGTGGCTGTACCAATTCACATTCCCACCAGCAGTGCGAGAGTGTTCCCTTTTCTCCACACCCTCTCCAGCATTTATTGTTTGTAGATTTTTTGATAATGGCCATTCTGACCGGTGTGAGATGATATCTCATTGTAGTTTTGATTTGCATTTCTCTAATGATTAATGATGTTGAGCATTCTTTCATGTGTTTGTTGGCAATCTATATATTTTCTTTGGAGAAGTGTCTGTTTACGTCTTATGCCAATTTTTGGATAGGGTTGTTTGTTTTTTGGTTATTCAGCTGCATGAGCTGCTTGTAAATTTTGGAGATTAATCCTTTGTCAGTTGCTTCATTTGCAAATATTTTCTCCCATTCTGAGGGTTGTCTTTTGATCTTTTTTATGGTTTCCTTTGCTGTGCAAAAGCCTTTAAGTTTCCTTAGGTCCCATTTGTTTATTTTTGCTTTTATTTCCATTTCTCTAGGAGGTGGGTCAAAAATGATCTTGCTGTGATTTATGTCATAGAGTGTTCTGCCTATGTTTTCCTCTAACAGTTTGATAGTTTCTGGCCTTACATTTAGGTCTTTAATCCATTTTGAGCTTATTTTTCTGTATGGTGTTAGGGAGTGTTCTAATCTCATACTTTCACATGTACCTGCCCAGTTTTCCCAGCACCACTTATTGAAGAGGCTGTCTTTTCTCCACTGTATATTCTTCCCTCCTTTATCAAAGATAAGGTGACCATATGTGCATGGGTTTATCTCTGGGCTTTCTATCCTGTTCCATTGATCTATAATTCTGTTTTTGTGCCAGTACCATACTGTCTTGATTACTGTAGCTTTGTAGTATAGTCTGAAGTCAGGGAGTCTGATTCCTCCAGCTCCATTTTTCATTCTCAAGATTGCTTTGGCTATTCGGGGTCTTTTGTGTTTCCATACAAATTATAAAATTTTTTGTTCTAGTTCTGTGAAAAATGCCAGTGGTAGTTTGATAGGGATTGCATTGAGTCTGTAGATTGCTTTGGGTAATATAGTCATTTTCACAATGTTGATTCTTCCAATCCAAGAACATGGTATGTCTCTCCATCTATTTGTATCATCTTTAATTTATTTCATCAGTGTCTTATAATTTTCTGCATACAGGTCTTTTGTCTCCTTAGGTAGGTTTATTCCTAGATATTTTATTCTTTTTGTTGCAGTGGTAAATGGGAGTGTTTTCTTGATTTCACTTTCAGATTTTTCATCATTAGTGTATAGGGATGCCAGAGATTTCTGTGCATTAATTTTGTATCCTGCTACTTTACCAAATTCATTAATTAGCTCTAGTAGTTTTCTGGTAGCATCTTTGGGATTCTCTATGTATAGTATCATGTCATCTGCAAACAGTGACAGCTTTACTTCTTCTTTTCTGATTTGGATTCCTTTTAGCCACAGCAATCAGAGAAGAAAAAGAAATAAAAGGAAGCCTTTTGCTTTATTTTCTAAAAGACTTCTTCAACTTTGTCTTCCAATCTTCTAATTAATTTTGATTTTTTTCTAGAATATTTTAATTTCCAAGAGCTCTTTCCTCTTCCTCGATTATTATTATTTTCTTCATTCACCTCCTCCTTCTTATAGATCTGCAGTATCTTGTGTAATGTCTCTGAAAATATATGTGAACATTGTGTGTGTGTTTTTAGTGCATTTAGTTTTTATTTCCGTGAACTATCTTTAGCTTGATATTGGATACATGGAATTGGAGATGCCCTTGATATATCCAAGTGTGGTTGTTGGCTTTCTGGGGGTATTCAAAAGAATGGTCTAAATTGGAATATAAATTCATACATTGGCCTGGGTGTGGCGAGGTCATCTAAGGAGAGAGCAGAGAGTGAGAAGACAATGGGATTTTGGTAGAACCTGGCTACTGGCCTTCTGGATGTGGAACTCTGGAGAAGGACCAAATCCGGAAAGGAAACCAAGAAGGAACAGCTGGGAGGTAGGAGTGAGCCTGAGATGGGTGTCAGGAAGCCAAGCGTAGGGCTTTCGAGGAGGAGCAGAGGTCAACCATGGACCATCGTGAGAGGCTTATGAAGATGGGCAGTGACCTCTCCTCAGCTGAGTATCCCACGGAGTCCGTGTGGCTCATCATTCAGGCCCAAGTTTCTGCCTTGGATGTTTATTTCTGTTTTCTTCCATGACTGTTGAGCTCATGCTCCCGAGATGCAGGATTTCCACAGCAACACGTGCCTTGTTTTCTTGCACCTCCTGCTCTTCCTCTTCACTCATTCATTTAATTCTCTTTTCTTTTTCTTGTATCTGTATGAGAAGATTGATGAGCCTATGGTAATCATTTTCCAGTATATGTAAATCAAACCACCATGCGCTACACCTTAAACTCATACAGTGATGAATGTCAATTATTTCTCAATAAAACTGGAAAAAAATAGAGAAATAATTACAAAAATCAAAACACGAAAACAACCAAACATGCTCTCATCGCTGTGGACACTGATGATACGTATTCATCAACCCTAATCCTCACCCCTGTGGTCTTACATTCCAGTGGTGGGGGAGGGGTAGACAAGAATCCAGCAAAGAAATAAGTGAGCAAGATAATTTCAGAGAATGGCACCCTTAATAAAGAAATGTGAAGCAGAGAATTCCCTGGCAGTCCAGTGATCAGGACTCGGTGCTTTCACTGTGTGGCCCTGGGTTCGATCCCTGGTCAGGGAACTAAGATCCCACAAGCTGTGCAGTGCAGCCAAAAAAAAAAAAGAAAGAAAAAGAAATGTGAAGCCAGTTAAAGAGTTAGAGAGGAAGGAAGGAAGAGGGAAGAAGTTGCTGTTTTAGGTTAGGTGGAACATTCCAGAAGCGATCTGAAGGAGGTGAGAGAGGAGGCCAGAGAGTATCTGGGATAGATTTATTCTGACAGAAGGGACAGGATCTGCCAAGGCCCTGAGGTGTGTGCAGGGGACAGGGGAGGAGGGCAGCCCACAGTGGGAGAGGCTGCATCACAGGGCCTTGGGGGACATGGTGAGGCCTGTGGGTTTCATCCTAAATGAGATGGGACATTGCTGGAGGATTTTAAGCAGAGGAAGAACATGATCTGATTTCTCTTCTGGGGCAAGTGAGAGAAACACTGCCTGCTCGCTCGAGATGATGAGGTTGAGGAGTCCTGTGGAGTTTTGAGGCAGAAACTGGCCTGGATCTCGTTTGCCTGTTAGGATAACTCCCCATGGAGGGAGGAGTGGGGGACCTGGTAATTAGCACGAGGTGATGAGGGTACCGTGAAGGCCAGTGTGCCTGTGGATGATGCAAGAAGTAAGAGACAAGCAGTAAGGTATAAAATAGCTAATATTTGTTGAGTGTCAGTTATATGCTGGGCACTGTGCTGTGTCACTTGGATTATTCTGTGTAATCCTTGCATTGCCCTCGAAGGAAGGTAGGTTTTATCATCATTCCCACCTAACAGAGGAGGAAACTGAGGCTGGTTGAAGTTATAAAAGAAGCACGACACGCACAACTTTGTGAATGTAATTAGTGCCACTGAATTGTGTGCTTGAAGATGGCTAAATAGCACATTTTATGTTACATATATGTTATTGCAATTTAAAACAAAATTTTAAAAAACACACCAAAAACCCCACACCATTTTGTCTGTGAGACAGCAGAATTCAAACTCGGGCAGAGTGAACCCAGTTCTGAACTCATCCACACCGTGGTTTGTGTAAGAGATAGACTTGATTGGACACGGTTGGAGGGTGGGTCATCTAATGAGTATTCATGTCCATTTATTAATTCGGGGCATTTTATTAAAATGCACTGTGGTCCAGATTCCCAGATCAGAACGCTTATTTACGGCTCGTCTCTTCTGTTTTCCTTTTACTGATCCACTGTATCCAGTCTGAACTGTACTTGTGAAATATTTTTTCGGTTTCATGCCCTGCTCCCCATCCACAGTGGGCCTTCCCCATCCCAGAACCTCCAGCAGCCTCCTCCTGGGGCTTCCAGGCTCCCTCCCAGCTCTTCTCCAAGCCATACTTACAGTCCTAAAATCCTGGGGTCATAGTGGACCTCTTTACTTGGAAGCTGAGAGCTCAGCTTGGTTCCCCAAGTATGATGATCCCCAGGCTCTGGAGACGCCAGAGTGACTCTTCTAACCAACATGCTGATGGGCTTTTCTCAAGACTCTCCAACGACTCCTTTTCTCATCCAGAATAAAAGAAAATACCCTAAGGGGTCGGCCCCTGAGTGAGTCTGAGCCCCCTCCCCCCGACACTTACTCCCCCTCCTCCCATTTACTCACTCACCTCCAGCCTCACCAGCCTCCTTGCTGTACTTAGAACTCACAGGCACACTCCCCGCTCCAGGCCTTTGCCCTGGCTGTGCCCTCTGCCTGGAACACTCTCTCTCAGACTGTTGGGGTGGTTTCCTCCTTCTCCTTTGACTCTTTGCTCAATTTGACACCCTATTTAAAACTTTGATTCCTTGCCCGGGAACCCTGATCTCCCTATTCTGTGATATTACCCCCCAAAACACCCATCACCTTTGCCCACCACGGTATTTTGGATCC
Source organism: Stenella coeruleoalba (assembly GCF_951394435.1). Taxonomy (NCBI): domain Eukaryota; kingdom Metazoa; phylum Chordata; class Mammalia; order Artiodactyla; family Delphinidae; genus Stenella; species Stenella coeruleoalba. The sequence goes on from NC_137149.1 coordinate 51,568,428, forward strand.
AAGTCTGACTCCCCGCTCCTGTGAGGATGAGGACTTTTGCTGTTCTGTTCGCTGATGTATCCCAACCCCCTGGCATATAGTAGGTGCTCAATAAACATTGTAGACTAATTGAATGAATGGATATTTCCCCAATTTCCCAAGGAAAGCCTGGGATTATATCATTTCCTTCTTACTTCTGTTGCCATTCATTTCTCAGTGAATCTTAAAGCTAATGAGGACAGAAGTGGAGGCCATACGTGGACTGTGAGTTTCAACCTGACTCTGGGTGGGGATGATGGCCAAGGCCTCTTCTCTAGGCTAAGGGGCAGAAGGAAGTAATGGCCTCTCCGAGCATGGCTTCTCTGCCCAGTGCCCTCAGCCTTACTCCAGTTCTGGCCCTTCTAAGGCAGGGTGGCGGGGAGGACCCCAGGGAGGGGGACCAAAATTGGTTTGCATTTCCTGGTAGGGGTAGGGGCAGGAGGACCAAGACTTAGGCAACAATTTTTTTTTTAATTTGAAGAAAGATGCTTTTCTGTCTCTCCCATCTTTTTTTTTTTTTTTTTTTTTTTTGCGGTACGCGGGCCTCTCACTGTTGTGGCCTCTCCCGTTGTGGAGCACAGGCTCCGGACGTGCAGGCTCAGCGGCCATGGCTCATGGGCCCAGCCGCTGCACGGCATGTGAGATCCTCCCGGACCGGGGCACGAACCCGTGTCCCCTGCATCGGCAGGCTGACTCTCAACCACTGCGCCACCAGGGAAGCCTTGTCTCTCCCATCTTTAACTTCTCTGCCTCTGGCTAGGTTTTCAAACCCAACCCAGTCTAGCAAGGGCACAATAAGAAGAATTGAAAAGAAAACTTTCATTTTTGTGCCTTATTGGTAAAGCTGGGCTTTCCTGTCACCCATTTTCACCTGGATCTGGACTTCTGCATCACCTTTCTCCTGCACATTGCCAGCTGCTCTTGAGCTGCTGTTGGGTCCTTTGTCAAGGAGGAAGTTTGCATCCAGAGCGCTCGGCCACTTTGGTGACAGCTCCCGCAGTCTGAGCCATGCCAAGATGGGAACGTGGGTGACCTCCTTTCCAGCTGGCTTCTCCACCTCCTGTCTTCACAGAGCTGTCATTTTCAGAAGCTATAACATTCTTCCCCCAGTCCTTTTAGTAGAAATCCTAAAGGCTCTGAAAACCGAAAGTTGTTTTTTACTTTGATAACTAACTTGGCATCATAATGTGACCTGGAACTTCCCTGGTGGCGCAGTGGTTAAGAATCCGCCTGTCAATGCAGGGGACACGGCTTTGAGCCCTGGTCTGGGAAGATCCCACATGCTGCGGAGCAACTAAGCTGGTGCGTCACAACAACTGAGCCTGAGCTCTAGAGCCCGCGAGTCACATTCCCCAGAGCCCACACTCCGCAACTACTGAGCCTGCGTGCTGCAACTACTGAAGCCCTCGCGGCTAGAGCCCATGCTCCGCAACAAGAGAAGCCACCACAATGAGAAGCCCGCGCACCGCAACAAAGAGTAGCCCCCTCCCACCACAACTAGAGAAAGCCTGTGTGCAGCAACGAAGACCCAAGGCAGCCAAAAAAAATTTTTTTAAAAAAAAAGTGACCTGAATTTGGTGGCAAAAACCTCACCTGAATGGAGGCTATTAATAGCTCTTTATTTAGTCCACTGAAAGTGAAGATTAGTATGTTTTTCCACTGAGCGTGAAGATTAGTATGTTTTGATGCAGAAATACGAATATGTCTAATTGTGTGCTGTCCCGGATTCCCTGGGGGTGTCATGGACCATGCCATACTGCACTGTGTGAACATTCTTAAATCGGAGTCTTCTGGATTTCAACCCACAGCTGACCAGGGTTTGGATACGGGCTGTGGATCTGTGTGTGTCCTATGACAGAGAGGCAGGGGGGAGTAACGCCTCTCAGGGTCAGTTGGCCCGGCTTCAGCTGGCACGCACGTACTGGCTGTGCGGTCTTGGCAAGCCTTATAACCTCCTGGACCCTCTGTCTCTTTATCTGTAAAATGGCAGCCATGACAGTGCTCTCACAGCCCTGGGACAAGGTCTGCCCTGGCTTGAGTCACCACCTGCATCTCCCGTCACGTCCTTGCTGGCCCCTCTTCTTGGACCCATTCTCCCCCAGATGTCTCCATCTGGCTCCCACCCCGTGTTCAGATGTCCACTGTGCTCTGAAGTCGCCTCCCCACGGAGGCCTCCTGACCCTGTTGATGAGGCATTGTTCTCACTACTCCCACCCTCCGCCTCTTTCTCCATCTTGCTTTTCCGCCCAGCACGTGTCTCCGCCTGCAGTGATCCTGTGTGACTGTTAGTTTACTTGTAAATCACCTGTCTCCCCCACTGGAAGGTAAGCTCCTCCAGACATGGCTCCTTGGCCTGACTCACAGCCGCCTGCCCGGCAGGCACAGCAGCCCGGCTGGTGCCCAGTGAGGAGCAGAGAGTGGGTTGCAGCCCTGCAATGTGCCCTCAGGGAGCACGGGGACGACGCATGCAAGACCGGAATGGACTGGCCATCGCCCCGCACTCCCAGCTTCTGCCCTTTCCTCCCTGGAGTGGCTGAGTTCCCTTTCTGTATTTAGAAGGGGCTGGAGGAGGTAGGGGGGCTTCTGAGGCAGTGAACTGAAAGGCGATTTTGGTTTTTTGTCAGGACTCAAGACCAAGTCTGATGAGATATTTCCCCGAAGGCCTTCTTAAGTGCAGATTTCGGGAAATAACTCAGAGGGCATCGTGCTCTGCCCCCGCTGTGAAGTTCTTGAAACTCTGGAGTTGGTTTTTGCTTTTGGCAAAGGCAGGCGGCAACCCCCAGAAACCTCCTGAGGGTAAAATAAAGATAAGCTGAGGGCTTGGAGAGGAAACCAGGCCCTCTGAGTGCCACAATTACTGGAAAAGCCTTTCCCTCTAGACCTGTGTCCTCAGGTTTCCTGGTACCTGGGACTGGGCAGAGTTCCCTGGGGGAGGAGGCAGTGTTTTCCTGAGTCCTTTTGCACAGCCTGAAACTTCTCCAGTGATGAAGCAGAAACAAGTCAAGTGTTCTTGGGGGCAGCCTGCATATCAGAGGATTCTGAAAACAAACTGAAGCAAATGCTGGATTTAACAAGAGTGCACTCACCCGAATTCCGGGGCCGTGGAGTGAGGACTGAGAGCTCTCTTACGGAGCTGGGAGGGCAGGGTTTTAGAGGAGGGTCGAAGTCTTTAGGAACACGTGAGTGAAATTAGTTAATCAGAGGGGTGATTTGAAATATTGAGCCCAAGGGTCCCAGAATGAAATTCATGAAATATTAGAGACCTTATAAATGTATGCACAATGCCAGCAAGCAGAAGAGCCCGGCAGCCATGCACCTGCTACCCGGGTTTATAAAATTTTCCCATTTTGCCAGATTTCCCAAGAAAAACCCCAAACGTTACAGGCATAATTGGAGTCCCCTATGTTCCCTTCCCTTTCCTTCCTCTCTCTGAATTTGGTTATTACTCCCAGGCTTGTTTTTATATTATTAATACAAATATTGTCTCCATAAATAATTCTATTATTGTATATGTTGTTAAAGTTTACATATCATTTATAACATAAAATTTTTATTATGTAATAATATATACTGTGTATGTACATACATTATACACTGTTATGCTACAATGTGCAGCTTTCTGTAACTTACCTTTCTTTGTTGTTCAATATTATGCTTTGGAGATTTGCCCAGGTTGATCCACAGAGCTGTAGTTCAGTCGTTGCAAGTCTGTCAAACATTCCATCATGTTAATACATCACAAGTTATTTAGCCATTCTTCTGTTGATGGCTGTTCAGGCTGTTGCAAGTTTCTGCTATTACAAACAATACTTCAATGAACATTTTCATACTGCGTCCTTGTGTTCTTGCTAGAGATTCTTCAAAGTATTTATCTGTGAGCGGAATTGCTAACTCAAGAGGTCTGCAAATATCCAGCCTCATTTAGTTTTGCCGGATTGGTCTCCAGTTGGTCAATACCAATCTAGATTCCCGCTAGCAGAGCATAAGAGTTCCTGTTGCTCTACATCCTCCCTGACTCTTCAGTGTTGCTCAAGTGTTTCATCCCTGGGAGGTGAGGGCTCCAGGCCTTGATCCCCCCACAAGGGCTGATGGCTGATGGCGGTCTGGCAGCAACACCCCCAGAAGCTGAGGAAAGCATCCTTCTGTTCTCAGAGGGAAGCAGAGGCCACACTCTACCTTCCTCCCAGCCCCATTCCTCCTCCATCTTTCACCCTTGAACTCTTTGTGGGGCTGGCTGATCTCTATGGATCGAATCACTCTGTCTTTCTGTTTTTGGCCATCCTCTTGGGTTTGACCTGAGAGAGAGGCTGGGACAGGAGATCAGGGGATGAGAGGAGACAGAAGTCAAGGTGTTATTCCTGCCACCCCCCTCCTGGCAGAGGCGGCCTTCTTCTTTGGTCTCAGTCCCTGCTGGGCCAGCTCCAGCTCCGCCTGCTTCTAGGGATGCTGTTTTCTCCTCTCACCGCTCTGGGCCTCAGGTGGTACCAGCTCCCCACTGATGCTGGTCTCTGGGGTCTGCACCAGCTCACTAGCTCCCTTCATCAGCCCACTCGTTATAAATAGTAACTAAACCCTTGGAGTATGCCATCTCCATCCTTCCCTGAATGATATACTTTTTGATTTTTTAAATAATTCTAATATTTATGAATACTATCCTCCATCGAGTTTTCCCCATAAAAGAGGAAACAATGGGACACAACCAAGTGACACTGAGAGCTGAATCAGGCCTGTGAGCTACCGAGCCACTCGCCAGCCGTGACCTTCCCACAAGGATTTAGATTTAAGCCCCAGCAAGGAGACCAATGATTTCACATCACAGACCGGCTTTGCTTTGGGGGGTCCTGCAGATAATCAAGCCTGTCAATGTTGTCTGTGAACTCTGGGGGGCTACTGTACCTTCCTGAAAGGGTTGTTGTAAGAGCAAAAGGAAATAGGCTAGGTCAACGGCAGAGAGACCAGTGGCTCATCCAGCCCGTTTGGATGAATTAGGAACAGGTGGGAGCTCATGGCCTTGCAAGGAGTCTGGCAGGCAGAGCCCTTCCTGGTGGGGAGCTCTTGTGCAGTCCACAACCTATGCAACATCATGCAATGGGCCTGCTGAAGTCCTCACCCAGTAGTGGTGAAGATCCAGTGGATCCTGGATTCTGGCAGATCTAGGCTCAAGTCCTGGTCTAGCCCTAGTCTATCCCAGAAAGTTCTGTGGCACATCTGATAAACCACCTAAACTCTTTGTCTTCGACGAGGGTAAAAAGCAGCCTCTACTTTGGAGAGTTGCAGTGAGAACTGAATTGAGAAAACGTCTGTAATATGTATAAAATAGTGTTGAGCACACAGTAGGTGTTCAAGGAATGCTATTATTCTGACTTAGTTGCTGTTATTCTTATTTGCAGTCAGTGTGGTCCCCACCTTTCCTTGTAGGCGGGACCTAAAGTTCTTGCTGGAAGAGACCTAGGTTAGGGGCAGCTGCTGTCATTTAGAGTTGGTGCTCTGAGATGATTTTTCCTCTGAAATCCTCCTGCTATAATTACCCCAAAGACAGTTTTTCACTCCAAAGAGCAGGCTTGGCACCATCACTTTTGCTTCTTGATGTCTGGCTCCTTCCTCTAAACTGTTCTCCAATCCTCCTCTCTCCCTCCTTCTCCCCTCTTTCTTTCTTCCCATCTTCCTCCCCCATTATTTCCTCCCCCTCTCTCCCCTCCCTCCTTTTTATCCTCTTCTGAACAGGCTCTGAGCTGCACAGATGCAGTGCTGGGTGCAGGGATTGGAGAGGAACAGCGCTGCCCAGGAGCTCAGAGCAGTAGAAGTGTTACCGAATGCAAGTTTGTGCGCCAAACAACCTGAAATGTTGGAGTTTGGAGCAGAGAAAGGTTTATTGCAGGGCCATGCAAGGAGAATGCGCGGCCCATGCCCCCAAACCCTCAACTCCCCAGAGGGTTTCAGCAAAGCATTTTTAAAGGCAAGGTAAAGGAGGGGCATGGTTGGTTGTTGCAAACCTCTCTGGTGCCGGAATCCTTTGTTCTTGCAGCTGTCCATGTAGGTCAGGTCAGGATGTTCCTGAAAACCTCCAACAAGACAAATATTATTCTCTGTTCTGCAACTTTGTATCTCCATATGAATGAAAAAGTGTTATGCCCTTAAAGGTCAGAGCCTTGAGAATGGGCTATCCTGTATATTTCAGGCTATAGGCAACATTCTTAACTGGAAGCAAAAGCAATAGAACACAAAGGTTAAAGTAAAAGAAACAGATCTAATACGGAGTCAGATTTGTTCTTCCCTATTACAGAAGGACTTCAGTCCCGTATGAACCAATACCCAAGGGCATTGGTTACAGGTCACCAGATGGGAAAGCTGACGGCTGGGCTGGACAGAGGGGTCATTCACAGGGAGGCCTCTGTCCAAGGGGAGAAACAACTTCCCTGGATCGCTGGTCTCACTGTAACATTTGCTCTCCAAGTAGGAAATGACCACTCGGCCCCTAATGGAACCTATGTCCTCCCCAGCCCCCTGCCTAGCCTCTGCCCTAGAGAGAGAGTGTGTCCACTGCCCCACCCCCCAATACCCAGAATCCATCTTCTCCTCCCAGAGTAGAAGTCAGGTCAAGCTCCCCACAGAAGGCAGTGGAGAGAAAGGGCAGGACTCTGGGAGAACATGAGGACCTACTGGGCCTAACCTGTCAGCATCCCCTTGACTGGGCAGCTGGTTTGACTCAAGGTGGCATCTGGGCAAGGAGAGGCCCCAAAGTCTGTAAAATTTGGTTCAAACTTGTATGATCCCATAGATGACTTTGTTTCTTGATGAACACTGTTTTAGAGAGATCAAAGCCATGTGGCTTTGCTGAGAAGGAAGATGAGTGTTTTCCTACGCAGGTAGGGTGTGTGTGTGTGTGTGTGTGTGTGTGTGTGTGTGTGTGTGTGTGTGTGTGTGTGTGTGTGTGTGTGTGTGTGTGTGTGTGTGTGTGTGTGTGTGTGTGTGTGTGTGTGTGTGTGTGTGTGTGTGTGTGTTTGGCGGGGCAGGGGAAGGAGAAAGTGGCTCCCTCTAGTGGGCAGCTGTGGGAACAGCATAAGCTGGAGCAGTTATTGAGCATGGGGTTAAGAGGTGGAGAAACGTACAGGAGAGCTGCAAATGTTGGCTTGTTTCTCCTCTTAGGACCCCCTCTCCACCTCCACCCCACCCTTACCCACAATGGCTCCCTTGACAAATAGGCTCCTCTGACCCACAAGATATTTTAACAAATGCTCACCGTGCGTCAGACCCTAAGTACTTTTCCAACAGTAATCCACTTAATACTTGTAATAACCCTGTGAAGTAGGAACTATTGTTAGCCGCGTTTTACAGAAGCCAAGGAACAGAGGGGTTGAGTAACTCTGAGAACACACAGCCAGTACATAGAGAAACTGTCATGCAAACGAGGATCCTCCAGCTGCAGATTCTGTGCCCCTGACTGTATCCCCAGGGGCTCTTGGCCTCTGGTTTCCCCAGGTCTCTTGTTGTGTTGGGGCACTGATAATAACACCTACATCATCTCCCTTCTCACCCCTAGACTTATAGTTACCAGAGCTCTTTATTATTCATATCCTTCATCTCACTTGGTGCTCTGTGAAGTAGGAAGCACAGGCACTATCTCCTTTTTACAGATGGGGAAATGCAGGACCAGAGAGGGACAGGACGTACCCAGGGTTGCACAGCTGGTAAGGCGTAGAGCTGGTGTTGAAGGCAGGTCCACCTGCTCCACTCTGTCCCTCTCCCTGGCCTCCCTGCTGTATAACTCCCAGCAGCTATCCCTCCCCACGGCAAGTCCCTACTCCATCTTTCCTTATGTGTCCTCTCTGAACCAGTTTCCTCTGCCTTCCCCTTCCTCACCCTCACATCCTCTTGCCCCGAGGTCCCCTTGCCCACCCTCTGAAATAGTTTCCATTTCACCCATTACCTTTGCCCCTTTGCTCCCTCCTTGGCCCCGAAATGTCCATTTTGAGGCCGTTTTCTCCTTTACAACGTTCTCCGAAGGCTGACATTTTGCCTTCCCTCCACCTGGCTGACGGAGCTTCTCAGGGACACAGTACATTCGGGGAAGTGAGATGGGTACCTTCAGAAAATATATCCAAGCCCATCCTTTCTCAAAATTTTCTGTACATAAGAGGCCCATGTGATGTCTGTTAAAAATTCAAGCTGCTGGGCCCCAGATGCTGAGTCAATCGGTCTCAGCATTTTATACAACTGTCTGAAGTGATTCTGATCCAGTGGGTACCACGGTTTGAGAAACACTGTTTCCAACAGGGTGATTCTGGTGTGGATCTTGAGGCAATGCCAGGCCTCTGTGGGGATGCTCGGAGTTGCCCCTCCAGTCAGAGCCCTGAGGGCTGCAGCAGAAGTCAGAGCTGTGAGGTAAGATGGGTGAGGTGGGGCTGGGAGTTTCCCAGAATTACAGTGGCCGTGTGGATAGGCTGCTGATTGATGGAGGGCGTTTCTTAGGGCTGATGTAGCAGAGTACCACAAACAAAGTGGCTTTACAACAGAAATGTATTCTCTCAGTTCTGGAGGCTAGAAGTCCAAAATCAAGGTGTCAGTGGGGCTGTGCTCTCTCCTGAGGTTCTAGGGAAGGGTCTTTCCTTGCCTTTTCTCGCTTCTGGTGTTTGCTGGCAATCTTTGGGGTCCCTTTGCTTACTGTTGCCTCACTCCAATCTCTGTCTCTGTTGTTACATGGCTGTCCTCTTCCTGGGTGTCTCTCTTCTTCTTTTTTGTTTTTTTTTTTTTGCGGTACGTGGGCCCCTCACTGTTGTGGCCTCTCCCGTTGCGGAGCACAGGCTCCGGACACGCAGGCTCAGCGGCCATGGCTTACGGGCCCACCCGCTCCGTGGCATGTGGGATCTTCCCGGACCGGGGCACGAACCCGTGTCCCCTGCGTCGACAGGCGGACTCTCAACCACTGCGCCACCAGGGAAGCCCTCTCTTCTTCTTTTAAGGACACTAGTCATGCTGGATTTAGTGCCCATCGTACTCTGGTATGACCTCATCTGAACTTTTAACTAATTCCATCTGCAACAGCCCTGTTTCCAAATAAGGTCACATTCTCAGGCACTGACTACGGATTAGGACTGCAACATATCTTCTGGATGAATACAATTCAGCCCTTAGCAGAGAGGATCATTTTGATGCTTTTATTGGGAAGTGTACATGTTTAAGAATTTTCTCTTTGCTCACAGATGGGGAGAAAATAGCATTAAATTGCATAAAATACCATTTTATGCACATAGCATTAAGACTTGGTTTTTACAAAAAGGCCCGAGTCAGTCTTCACAGATCAGAATGCTTTCCTGCTGACGAAGTACTTCTCCACGACCGACGGGTAAAGCGGGACCGGGAGTTGAGGGTGTCAGCTCTATGGGGCCAGGGGCACCTGAAGGGTGAAGAAGACATAGAGAAGGTGATTTTAAATGTTCCTAGAAGGTGATTCAACCCCCCTCGTTTATTCTCACTAATCCCCAAGGCACTGGCAGTTGCGGGAAAGATAGGCCCTGGTTCAGAGCTCTGTTGGGTTCCTAGCTTTGTCCAAATTGCATAAGCTCTGTGACCTTGGGCAACTTAAACTTTCTAGGCTTCATGTTTACTTGGGTTTCTCATTGTAAGTGGGAAAAATAAAACATAAAACATGATCACTAGACATTGCAGCACTGTTTACAATAGCTAAGACATAGAAGCAACCTAAGTGTCCATTTACAGATGAATGCATAAAGAACATGTGCTACATATATATGACGGAATATTACTCAGCCATTAAAAAGAATGAAATAATGCCATTTGCAGCAACATGGATGGACCTAGAGATTACCATACTAAGTGAAATAAGTCAGAGAAACACAAATATCATATGATATTGCTTATGCAGACTCTAAGAAAAAATGATACAAATGAACTTATTTACAAAACAGAAACAGACTCACAGACTTAGAGAACAAACTTATGGTTACCAGTGAGGGAAGGGTGGGGGTAGGGATAGACTGGCAGTTTGAGATCAACATGAACACATTGCTATATTTAAAATAGGTACCCAAGGGCTTCCCTTGTGGTGCTGTGGTTGAGAATCCACCTGCCAGTGCAGGGGACATGGGTTCGAGCCCTGGTCTAGGAAGATCCCACATGCCGTGGAACAACTAAGCCTGTGCACCACAGCTACTAAGCCTGCGCTCCAGAGCCCTTGAGTCGCAACTACTGAAGCCCACGCACCTAGAGCCCATGCTCCACAACAATGGAAGCCACCGCAATGAGAAGCCCGTGCACCACAACGAAGAGTAGCTCCCACTTGCTGCAACTAGAAAAAGCCTGTGTGCAGCAACGAAGACCCAACACAGCCAATAAATAAATAAATAAACTTATAATAAAATAGATAACCAACAAGGATATACTGTATAGCACATGGAACTCTGCTCAGTATTATGTAACAACCTAAATGGGAAAAGTATTTGAAAAAGAATAGATACTTGTATATGTATAACTGAATCACTTTGCTGTACACCTGAAACTAACACAACATTGTTAATCAATACTCCAACATAAAATAAAAATTTTTAAAAAATCAAATAAAAAAATTAAATATCAATCAATCGTACGAGAAAAAAAAAAACATAATCACTAAAGTTGCATGAGGAGTAAAAGAAATAATGCAGTGAGGGAGGAGGTTACTTAGTGGGCATCCAGAATGAATTATTTCCTCTTCCTCCTCTCTTCCCCTCCCACTCTCCCTCCTTTCCTTCCAAGAGGAAATGTGAGATATTTATGATTTTAAGGCACACCGCCGAGTGGACGGCTCTTTCTCTCTGGGACATCTGGCCCCATGGGTGTGTGGGTGGTGGGTGAATACGTAGTAAAATACGAGTGGCGGCAGCTAACATGTGACAGCTGTATCCATAAAAGCTCATGTTATGCTCCAAAGACTCTCCTAGGTCACGCTATTTGTTTCCCTTTTATAGATGAGGAAACTGAAGCACACTTCCATCATGCTCATCCTCATCCAGTTATTGGGCACCTGCCGTGTGCTGGCTTGCGGTAGTTGAAGGGGGACAACGGGAGAATACTCAGGAGAGGACATGCCTGGCCAGCCCAGGTCCAAGCTCTCTGTACTTACCCAAGGCACTTCCAGCTCAAGAGTTAGTGGTTCCAATATTTGCAAGGTGGAGTCAGGAGTTATTGAATTCCTGCTGATTATTGTTGAGAAATATTTAAAGTTATTAATCAAAAGATGAGCTAGGGCTTCCCTGGTGGCGCAGTGGTTGAGAGTCCACCTGCCGATGCAGGGGACACGGGTTCATGCCCCGGTCTGGGAAGATCCCACGTGCCACGGAGCGGCTGGGCCCGTGAGCCATGGCGGTTGAGCCTGCGCGTCCGGAGCCTGTGCTCCGCAACGGGAGAGGCCCCAACAGTGAGAGGCCCGCGTACCGCAAAAAAAAAAAAAAAAAAAAAAAAGATGAGCTAACATAAAATTTGATTGGTAAATAAAACCAGAGGGACAGGAATATATCCAGGTTGCCTTTCAACCTCTCTCTTTGTTCTTTGCCAGGGTTCCTCAGGGTCATTGGGTGGGAATAAGCAGATTGCTTTAGAATATCATTGCTCTTTCTGGAACCCCATGGGTGTGAAACAAGCTCCACTGACAAACATTTAAGTGCTTTGAGATCTTCCAAATACAGTGCAGCACAATGGATGGTGGTAAAATCTTGAACTATCAAGGGGCAAGGCCTCTGGATGGAATGGAATCATCACCTCCTGCCCGCTTTTGTCAGGTGATTTGGTTGCCATGGTGATGTGAGATTGGGGAGGAGACTGAGAACGCATTCTCATATAGGAACTTTAAAATCTTTCTGGAAGTGTCACAGCTTCTCTTGTTGCTGAGTCCACTTTAGCCTGGGACATGACTGACCCCAGTAGCAGCGTGGATGCTATGTGGACAGTAATGACCAAACGTGTGATTCCACCAAGTGGATTCTGTGTGCCCTTGGTAACCAAAGCACAGGAGTGGGTCCTGGCAGTTGGCTGGGCTGCACTGGTGTAACCTTTCTCTTTTGATGTTTTAGTCTCATCTCTCTCTTGGTCCTTCCTTCCTCCTCCCAGGTCCTATTTTTAGACTGTTGTTTCCTCTTTGATCTGTCGGGAAGTTGAGGCTCCTGGCCTTGCCCAAAAAGATTACGGTGAGTTTTTTCCCCGTGGGAGTGTATCTGTTTGCTCATGTCCACCACTCTCCTGCCTCATCATTCTTGCTGAGGTTGGGCAGTTATTTCTGCCCAGAGCTGGAGACTGAGTAGGGAGAGCTGATGGGCAGCAAGATTGGTGTCGCAGGGACTGTTTGGTCCATTTACCTGCCAAAGCACATCCCTCATGGTAAACTCCAGCGTGGTTCTAAAGATGCGTGAGCAGCCAACCCAGCCCACTGCAGTAGCTGCTTTTGACTTCATTCCTGGCTCATATTTTCAATTAATTGAGAGAGGAAATGCTGGTTAAAAAACTTGGGAGGTGGGACTTCCCTGGTGGGGCAGTGGTTAAGAATCCGCCAGCCAATGCAGGGGACACGGGCTCGATCGCTGGTCCGGGAACACCCCACATGCCATGGAGCAGCTAAGCCTGTGCGCCACAACTACTGAGCCTGCGCTCTACAGCTGGTGAGCCACAACTACTGAGCCCGTGTGCTGAAACTACTGAAGCCCGTGCGCCTAGAGTCCGTGCTCCACAACAAAGAGTAGCCCCCGCTCGCTGCAAACAGAAAAAGCCTGCACACAGCAGCAAAGACCCAATGCAGCCAAACAAACAAACAAACTTTGGGGGTGGGCTGGTTTGACACTAGGTAGTTGTGTTAGTCTGTCCTATCCTCTCACAGGGAGGTTTCAAACAGGAAGTTCTGCTGGCCAATAATCACTGCCATCATCTGCAAGGTTCCTTTACTGAGCGCCTTCTAATGCATCCTGCACTGCCCTAGATATCGTAGGGAATACAGACCTGATCTCTGCACTCAAGGAGAAAATAACGTCACACAAAAAGTTGTCTACAAAAATAACTACATATGTAGATCAAAGACCTACACCTGAGAGCTAAAACTGTGAAACTCTTAGAAGGAAACAGAGGAAAAGCTTTATGACGTTGGATGTGGCAATGATTTCTTGGATATGACACCAAAAGCACAGGCAACAAAAGAAAAAAATAGAAATATTGAACTGCACCAAAACTAAAAATTTCTGTGTGTCAAAGGACACAATCAGAGTGAAAAGGCAGCCCATGGAATGGGAGAAAATATTTGCAAATCACACGTCTGATAAGGGGTTAATATCCAGAATACTCAAAGAATTCCTACAAAGCAGTAGCAAAGCAACCAACAAACAAACAGCTCAATTAAAAAGTAGGCAAAGGACTTGAGTAGACAATCTCCGAAGAAGATATACAAATGGCCAATAACCATGTGAAAAGATGCTCAGTATCACTAATCATTAGGGAAATGCAAGCCAAAACCACAATGAGATTCCACTTCATACCTATTAGGATGGCTACTATCAAAAACACAAGATAATTCTTGGCGAGGATGTGAAGAAATTGGGATGCTTGTTCATTGCAATGTAAAATGGTGCAGCGGCTATAGAAAACAGTATGGCTATTCCTCCAAAAATTAAAAATAGAATTACCACGTCATCCAATTATTCCACTTCTGGGTATATACCCTAAAGAACTGAAAGCAGGAATTTAAAGAGATTTTTGTACACACATGTTCATAGCAGCATTATTCACCGTAGCTAAAACGTGGAAGAAATCCAAGCATTCGTCCACAGGTGAGTGGTATATACATACGATGCAGTAAACACATACATTGGAATATCATTCAGCTTTAAAAAGGAGGTAAATCCTGACACACGCTACAACATGCATGAACCTAAAGAAATTATATCAGGTGAAATCAGCCAGTGGCAAAAGGTCAGATACTGTAAGATCCCGTTTATATGAAGTACCTGGAGTTGTCAAATTCATAGAGACAGAAAGTAGGATGGTGGTTTCCAAGGGCCAGGGGAAGGGAATGGGGAGTTATTGTTGAATGGATACAGAGTTCCAGTTTTACACGATGAAAAGAGTTCTGGAGCTGGATGTTGGTGATGGTTGCCCAACAATGTGAATGTACTTAATGCCATTGAAGAGTATACTTAAAAATAATTAAGATGATAAATTTAATTGATGTCTATTTTGTCACAATTTAAAAAAACCTTAACAATTATATGAAGTAGGTATGATTCCCATTTTGCAGATGAGGAAACTGAGGCATACAGAAGTTAGGAGACTTTCTTAAAATTACACAGGTAGGGCTTCCCTGGTGGCGCAGTGGTTGAGAGTCCGCCTGCCGATGCAGGGGACACGGGTTCATGCCCCGGTCTGGGAAGATCTCACATGCCGCGGAGCGGCTGGGCCCGTGAGCCATGGCCGCTGAGCCTGTGCATCCGGAGCCTGTGCTCCGCAACGGGAGAGGCCACAACAGTGAGAGGCCCGCGTACCGCAAAAAAAAAAAAAAAAAAATTACACAGGTAATACTTGATAGAGCTGTGCGTTGAATCCAGCCAGTCTGCTTCCCACAAATATCCGTATGGCCCATCCTCACTCGCTGCAGGGCTCTGCTCAATGTTCACCCCACTGCCCCACCTTTGCTCCCCACCCTGCCTAAAATAGCAGTCCCCTCTCCAACACAATCCCATCCTTGTTACTCTGCTTTAGTTTTTCTTCTTGGTGCTTACAATGACTGGACTTGTAATATACTTTCTTGATTAATTTTTTTATTGTCTGGCTTCTGGCTTCATGATGGCAGGGAGTTGGCCTTTTTGTTAACCACAGTCTCTGTGTGCCAGGCACAGAGCAGGTGCTCAGTAAATACTTGTTTAATGAATGAATCAACAGGTATTGGGTGTCTTCTATGTGCCAGGTGCTGGGAATGTTACTATATCAGTGAAATCCGGTCTCTGGCTCCAGGGCTCTTGGTCTGGTGGGGAGATGAGCAAACAAGCAGATGTTCAGAGTAGTCACAGAGGGAACACCCAGCCCAGCCTGGGTGGGGACAGGAAGGCTTCCTGGAGGAGGAACAAACCCCTGAGCTTAGTTCTGAAGAATGAGTTGGGGATGTCCAAGTGAAGAAGAGGAGGAAGGGCTTTCTAGGTAGAGGGAACAGCATGTGCAAAGGCCCTGAGGCCTGAAAGAACACCAACATTTAGGAGAACCTAGTTAGTGTGTGAGAGGGAGGGGGAGGTTTGAGTGCTGAAAGGAGGCCAAGGCAGATCTTAGCTTGCTAGGGGGCCCCAGAGTCTGGAGAGCTGTTCCTTTCATTGTCTCCTTTCCTGTTTCCTATGTTCCAAGGGATGCCTTATATTAACTTATATGAAACCTGTTTCCAGCTCAGGGGGGCCTGGAATTCCATCAGTGATGTTTAAAATCATCATAAATACAAACCTCACTGGGAAAGGGTTGGAGACTGGCATTGATTAAGCAGCCCTCCTTGGTGTCTGAAACTTGGCTTGCCTTGGTGTGGAATCTGCACGGCCACCCTGAGCAGCGGGCAGGGGAGCGTGGCCCGTGCGTCCATCTTGGAGGCCAGGACATGCTCAGCATCGAAATCACACAGGTGGCAGAGTTAGGACTCGAACTCAAGGCCGCCATTCCAGAGCCTGGGTGTTCTTGCAGCGTGGGGGACAGGCCTCACCACTTTTGCTCTTCCTGACTTCTCTGAGCCCTCTACTGGCTTATGTCACTCGATTGGCCTCACCCTGCAGAGCAGCGCAGTGGCAGAGGAAACTTATCTAAGTGTTGGGTGCAGACCACCTGGCAGTTCTTTCCAAAGCCTCTCAAAAGATGATAAACCAAGGCTAACACTCTTTCTGACTTTTATCATCTGGCCAGGCAGCGAAAGGACACCTGGGTTTTGCGGATAAAACCAGGAATCTGGCACCCATCCTGCAATGCAACCTGGGAGGAATTATTGTTTCTCTCGGGATGCTCGTATGTGTCTCCCGCCAGGGCGTGGCCGGGGAAGCCTGCATCGTGCTCGTGGCACACACAGCAGAGCCAGGAGGGCGTGGGTGGCCCTGGGGTCTTGGTGGTTTGGAATAAAGGTAGTGTATGCAAATAAGCTTTGGACACTGACAATCGCTGGCTGTAAAGTGGAGGCGGAGGGCAGGGGCTGGGTATTTAAAACTCAGAAGTAGATGGGAAAGTAAATCCCATCTTGATGACTGATGGGCTGATGGAAATAGCCCTCATTGTGTTTGCTGCCACCTCTTCTCACTGCTTTCTTGACACATGTGCATTTCTGGAAATTTCCCACATGCACTCCAGGGACGGAGAGAGGTCAGTCCTCTGGGTTTGTGTGTTTGCATGAGTTTCTTTCCAGGGGGTGTTGGTGCCCTGTGTATGTGTGTGTGTGTGTGTGTATGTGTGTGTGTGTGTGTGTGGCGGGGTGGATCAATGGCACGTCCATGTCAGACACACTTCTGCCTTCCAGAAATTGAGTGAACCAAATGTTGGTTTTCCTGGGGAGGGAGCCGTCAGAGCTTTGTGGTTTATTCGGGGACGAGCTCTTAGTCACAGTTTGAGGCGTGAAAACGACACTGGATGACCCAGGATGAGCCTGGTCTCACTGCTATCACACATCTGCTTTCTAGAGACTTCCATTTTACGTAAGTGTTTGCCTGTATTTGTTTCTTCTTGCTACACTACAGCTTTTCATCTTTGTGTCCCCAGAGCCAAGGTCTGGCTTGGCCCATAGTAGGCAATAAATCAAACGTGTTGAAAGGATGGCTGATTGGACGGCCCAGGACGGAGGCACTCCAGTCATCGGGACCCTGGTGTCTGAGACATTGTTCCCAGTGTTTCCACTTGGCCCATGCAGGAGTAATGTTGATTCTGAGGAGTTTTGCTGAGAAGTTTGAACAGGCTCCCCAAATCAATAAGTATGCTATTGGGGCTTTTTTGTTTTTCTACTAGATTCCAATTCTCTGCTCTCCTCCAATCAGTCTTCACTGAGGGACAGGGCCTAGCCTCCTGTAGGGTGAGGGGAGGATGTCTGAATCCATCTGATCAAGGTCCTCGACAAAGGATGCCCCAGGAGCCAAGGGGAGTGTGGACGCAGGGAGTTCTGTACGGAGTAGGGCTAAGCCACGGGCTCTGAAGCTGGGATTAGGCTGAGGCAAGTCAGAGAGACAGAGAGATAGCCGTGGATGCACGGATTCTTATGACGCTGTAAACACATGAATTAACTTAGTATTCCAGACATCCAGTGCCCTGCACGTTTCAACGGTACAAGCCGACAACAAACGCCAGGCTTCCTCTGTGACGCTGAGCCTGTGCTGGCTAATGTTGTCACTCTGGGTTATAATTATCGTAGATGCGTTTATCCTCCATGCAGTGAGGGTGGGGGGATCCTTTAGGGCAGGGCCCGTGCCCTGGTCTTTACTTCCCAGAACCTCACTGAGTCGATGGTGCTCACCGATCCCCCAGTAAAGGTTCGCTGAATGAATGATGCAGCACCAGTTACCTGTTACTGGTGATTTAATAGAAACTATGAAGGATATAAAAATGACAGGAAATAGTCCTTTCCCTCAAAAACACTATAATCTATTGGGAAAATGAATATGTTCGTTTTGAATTTAAAAACCCCATGGAAGAAAGTTTTCCCCAGTGTGATTTAGAATCGGACCAAGCAAAGGTGAAGTCCTCCTTAGACATCATTTTATTGTTTCTTCCTTCCCTAGACAATGAAAGAGAGAGGAGAGAGAGAAACGAAAGAATCTCTTAGTTCCTACTGAGGTTTGGTGGCCCGGATGGGACACTCCACGTGTGATGGGGTAGGTGGAGGGAGGGAGGGCATGAGACATAACCGCCTTCTTTCTCTTTCTTATGCAAGGAATAGCTTTTTATGGCTGACATTTGGAAATCAGAGATGAGCAAAATAAAAAAAAAAAAAACCCAAATCTTATCATGCAAAAATAACCACTGTTTCTATTTTAATGTAGTTTAGTCTATTTCATTTTTTTTCTCTCAGCTACTTATTTTTTTCTTTATTAAACTATAGTTGATTTACAATATTGTGTTAGTTTCAGGGGCACAGTTTCAGATTCTTTTCCATTTTAGGTTATTACAAGTTATTGAATATAGATCCCTGTGCTGTACAGTAAATTCTTGTTTCGTCTCTTTCACTTTTTAAAAACAAGACAGAATCCTTATTGTTTTTTGCTTTGTGTGTAGGGATTTTTGTTGTTGTTATTACAAAAGCAAAGAATGGTCGTTGCAGAAAGAGTAGAAAACATAAATGAGAAAAAGCAAGAGAAGAACGATTGCCCTTGGGCTCCTGGGATGAACTCCAGTGTTAATATTTTGGTGAACTTCCTTTGTGTCTTCCTTGTTATTCTCCTCCCCTTTTTGGTTTCTGCCACAAAACAAAACAGGTAAAACTCCGAAGTTTTTTCCCCCCTATTTTGTAAGAAATTAGAAAACACAAATAAGCAAATAAATCAACACACAAAGAAAGAAGAGACCAATGATCCGTGATCACCAGATGTGTTTCTGAGCCCATGCGTATGAGTTGCTCTTTCCTTACCTCCCCAACTTTCCTTTCTTCTTCTTTTATGTTTAGAGAGAATTGGGGACCTTTGGGTTAGGTTGAGGCAAGACAGTGGAAGACGCAGATATCTCCACTGCTTTGCAACTTGCTTTCCACTTGATGTTCACATTTACTAGCTGAGAAGGAGAACAGAGCCACACTGAGGCTTGTCACTCACTCAAAGGACCTTTTTTTCCCTCTTTTTAAAAATATCCTGAGAGGAAGTGATGGGTTTATCAATGAAGGACATGCTTAACTTGCCCTGGGGAATTTTATGGTTTCCTCATGGGTTAAAAAGGAGAAGGGGAACGTCTTCCCATTGTCTTAAGAATGCAAACACCTCAAATTCTTTCAACAGCTTGGACTTGCTGTTGTCCAGGAGAGCTTGGGTAGAGGAAAGTGGGTGAAGGGCTCATGAGTGGGAAACACCCAGCTTGTCCACGCGGGCTCTTTTTCAGTGTTTGACCATCTCAGGACCAATATTCTAATTTCCTTTTGTTGTTGATTTTGGCTTAGGATAATCTAAAATTCTATTGTGACAAGGCAAAGTGTGTAAAAGAGTTCACACAATGTCTGGTGAATAATAGACCCCTAATACATACTGCTGTTATTATTACAATCTGCCTTCACCTTCTTTTCTTTTTTTTAATACAACTGTTCTCTTTTTATTTTTTTATAAATTTATTTATTTATTTTATTTTTGGCTGCGTTGAGTCTTCGTTGCTGCGTGCGGGCTCTCTCTAGTTGCTGCGAGCGAGGGCTACTCTTCATTGCAGTGCGCGGGCTTCTCATTGCGGTGGCTTCTCTTGTTACGGAGCATGGGCTCTAGGCATGAGGGCTTCAGTAGTTGTGGCGCACGGGCTTAGTTGCTCCGTGGCATGTGGGATCTTCCCGGGCCAGGGCTCGAACCCGTGTCCCCTGCATTGGCAGGCTGATTCTTAGCCACTGTGCCACCAGGGAAGCCCCACCTTCTTTTCTTTAGAGAAGGACTTGGAGATGGTCACATCCTCAGAGGCTACCAATTATGCTGATGCCACTGAGTCCCAAGACACTAGTATCTGTTGAATAATCACTGTATTGTACCCGTCAGAGGATTCACACCCATATGTAACTGTACGAAGTGGACATTTTCATCCTCATTTGACATCTGAAAAATTGGAAGCTCTGAAAGGTGCATCAAGTTGCTCAAGTCCACACAGTTAGAAGGGGAAGAGGAGGGATTTGAACTTAGGTAGTGGAGCTGGAACCCAAAACGTTTTCACTACATCCTTCTGTCTCCTTGTCTGACACAGGAGCTTGTATCTTGGATCTCAGCATTGCAACACCAGCCCAGATTATGAGGTTGCAAAGGATAAAAGGCCCCTTTGATGACTGAAAAGGAAAAATAACTGGAAGACTTCTACTATGATCACTGGCTATGTCAGCCAGGGTCTTCTACATTTTCCTCCTGGAAATTCACAAAAGCAACAAGAGCAATAAAACCCCTCTCTTTATCTAGACTCCCTTCCACAATATACATTTTCAGAAAAGCAAGAAGTAGAAATAATCCACAAACTCTGGAATACTTGTAAGGACAGCCCAAAACATTTGAGGTAAGAAGTTGCATGGAAGGAAGTATTGGAGAAGCACCCGATGTAGTGAGATGGCCCAGTGGTGGCACACCTCAGAAAGTGCCAGGAAAAATATGCTTCCTAAAGGTAAGGGGCTCATCTTAAAGTGCAAAAGCTGTAGCCCTTGTCTGCAACCACCTGTGAGGGAACGAGGATATGCTGGGAGCAAAAGCTCTCCTAGACCCAACTATATTCGGAGAAGCAGTGGAGGTAGTGCTGTAGAAATACACTGTGAAGCCATTTTAGCAGGAAGCAGTTTGTCTTTGTGGCAGCAGAGACCTTTAGTGTTTTGAAGCCTGTGGGGCTATCCTGACCCCTTTATGCCCCTTCCCAGTAGATTATCTGGGTAAATTCAACCCATTAAATGATTAGTATTTCTTTAAAAAAAGGAACTGGCACAGCATTTATACAAAGATCTTGTAAGAAAAAAATCTGAAAAAGAGGAGCAAAAGTAATAATAGGCAAAGAGCACTTACCAGAAAACCACATACCAGGATAAATTCCAAAGACATCAAAGATTTTATTATACAAAATAAAACCATAAGAATGTAGTAGAAAATATGAAATCATTTATTTCTAATTTTAAAAAGTTATTAATATGATTTACAAAGACAAATAATGAACCAGGAAAAATTTTAGCGTAGATGAAGGGCTGATCTCCCTAATGGATACAAATGCCCCAGAAATTGATGGTGACAACTACAACAGCAAAACAATGTTCAATTTTTAGTTTTTTAAGGAAACTCCATACTGTTCTCCATAGAGGCTGTATCAATTTACATTCCCACCAACAGTGCAAGGGGGTTCCCTTTTCTCCACACCCTCTCCAGCACTTATTGTTTGTAGATTTTTTAATGATGGCCATTCTGACCAGTGTGAGGTGATACCTCATTGTAGTTTTGATTTGCCATAATTCAAAAAGAGTCATGTACCACAATGTTCAGTGTAGCACTATTTACAATAGCCAGGACATGGAAACAAGTGTCCATCAATAGATGAATGCATAAAGAAGATGTGGCACATATATATAATGGAATATTACTCAGCCATAAAAAGAAACGAAATTATTTGTAGTGAGGTGGATGGACCTAGTGTCTGTCATACAGAGTGAAGTAAGTCAGAAAGAGAAAAACAAATACTGTATGCTAACACATATATATGGAATCTAAAAAAAAAAAAAAGGTTCTGATGAACCTATGGCCAGGACAGGAATAAAGACACAGACATAGAGAATGGACTTGAGGACATGGGAAGGGTAATGGTAAGCTGGGATGAAGTGAGAGAGTAACATTGACATATATACACTACCAAATATAAAATAGATAGCTAGTGGGAAGCAGCTGCATATCACAGGGAGATCAGCTTGGTGTTTTGTGACCACCTAGAGGGGTGGGATAAGGAGGGTGGGAGGGAGACGCAAGAGGGAAGGGATATGGGAATATACGTATGCATATAGCTGATTCACTTTGTTATACAGCAGAAACTAACGCAACATTGTAAAGCAATTATACTCCAATAAAGATGTTTAAAAAATAAATTAATTAATTAAAAAAAAAAAAAACCCAAAAAAGTTCCTCGGAAGAAAATGGGCAAGGACTTCCCTGGCGGTCCAGTGGTTAAGAATCCGCCTTCTAATGCAGGGGATGCAGGTTCAATCCCTGGTTGGGGAACTAAGATTCCACATGCCGTGGGGCAACTAAACCCATGTGCTGCAACTACTGAGCCTGCGTGCTCTAGAGCCTGCACGCCACAACTAGAGAGAAGCCTGCATGCTGCAGCTAGAGAAGCCTGAGAGCCACAACAACAGATCTCACTTGCTGCAGTGAAGATCCTGTGTTCTGCAACTAAGACCCAATGCAGCCAAATAAATAAATTAATTAATTTTAAAAAGTCTAATAAAAAATTTTTTAAAAAGAAACAAAAAATTTTTTAAAAAAAACTAAAAGAACAGGATGTTTAGAGCAAAGGCAGTACAGATGGTTCTTAAATCAATGGATAGATGCTCAGCTTCACTTATAATAAAGTACAATAAGTGAAAATGATATTGGGCTATCATTTTCATCTCTCAGATTGCAAGACTAACAAATTTGGTAACACACTCTGCTGGTGAGGCTGGGGGAAGGCAGATAATCTCATACTTTGCCATTGGGAAGGTAAACAAGTTCAGTCCCTGAGTGGGGATGTGTGGACAAATAATGCTTGCACCATTTGACTCGCCACTTCTACTTCTGGGAATTTATGCTGCAGATACTTGTGTACATGTAGAATGACATACGTGCAAAGGTCATTCATTGTGAAGTGAAATGCAAGATCTGTGAAACTGAAGCCTGCTAATGGAAATGCAAATGCCTCAAACATTTGCATTTACCTGTGACTCACGGCTTTAATCAAGAGCCAGTATGTCCCTTGTGAAAATACGTACAAACCATTGGCTTTGACTGTGGTCAGACAAACTAGGCATGGTGAATGATTTTGGCTGCAGCTCTTCCTTTCTAAGGATGCCTACGTCAGGAGCTCTGATCTTTCTCAAGTGTAAATGGATGCATGTGCATAATAAAATACTAACGTTTATAGGACACCAGCAAAGTGACTGAGCCTCTGGCGGCCTGCCATCTTTGCTTATTGCTTTAATAATTGAATGTAACTGGAAGGTCTTTTCATATCTACTAAAAATTTATGAGAATTGGCTATAAGTTAATGAAGCAGATTTTTTTTTTTTTTAATAGACAACTATTCCAGAGACATTCAAATGAATGAGCCATTTGAAAGAGCCACTTGGACCTCCTTAGGGATGCTCTGAACACATCGGAATATCTTTTTGAGAATTGCTTTCCTAGTTCTTGGCACCTTCTTTCAGATATCCTCATGGTGAAGTCTTTTCCTTTGAAGGGGTTGTTAAGTTTTTGAAAAGATGTGAAAGTGATTCAGATTTCACCGAGGTAGTACCATTTTTGTTCATAATCAAGGAGTCACTAAAATAACAAGACTGTGCCTGGGTTATAAATTAGTTTGGAAGGCAACCTTTAGAGAGGGATTCTAAAGCACACTCACTGAAGTGACCACTAGTTTTTTCCAGAAACAACAGAGAGTCTTCTGTGCAGGGAACCAAATTGTCCAGGCTTCCTGGGGATGTTTTCTGTTTTAGCACTGAATGTCTGCAGTCCTGGGCAAACCAGAATGATCAGTTGTCCTATTATGAGGCAGGCATATTCCTGCAATTGACAAGACTTTGATCTTTTTCCTGTGACTCAATAATACAGGGGCTTCTTATTCTAGCTTCCTTCCCATGGGTACAGGCTCCTAGCATTGTTGCTGGAAGATGGCAGGGATTTCAGCGCTTCTTTGTTTTTATGTTGGTATCTTTGAACTTTTCACTGTTACTTAGGGCCATGTTTGGAATTCTCTTATGGTTTTGAAGCTCCTGCCTCTTGGCAATGGTTTTGCTTAAACTGAGCCAGCCCATGTGGTTCCAGAAGTGGATTCAGGTTTCTAGACTGAGCTCTGTATTTATTAGCCATGAGTCCCTTTGCCTATCTGACCCTCAGTTTCCTTAACTGGCAAATAGAAAAATGAGTGCCTTTATTATTTCATAGGGTTAAGGTGAGGATGAAAAGAGATAATATATGTGAGCTGCAAACTTTTATTCGCAGATATAATTATATCTCAACATTTATTGAGATATAATTGACGTGTAACATTGTATTAGTTTCAGATGTACAGCATAATGATTTGCTATATGTATATATTGTGAAATGATCACCAAAGTAAGTCTAATTAACATCCATCACCATGCATAGTTACAATTTTTTTCTTGTGATGAGAAATTTTAAGATCTATTCTCTTAGTAACTTTCAAATACATAATGCAATATTATTAACTATACTCACCATGTGGTACACTACATCTGCAGGACTTATTTATTTTATTTTGACGACCTTTACCCATTTCGCCCACCCCCACTCCCCCCACCACTGGCAGCCACCTATCTGTTCTCTGTATCTATGAATCTGTTTCTGTTTTGTTTTGTTTAAGATTCCACACGTGAGCGAGATCATACAGTATTTGTCTTTATCTGTCTGACATTTCACTTAGCGTAATGTCACCAAGGTCCATCCATGATATCACAACTGTCAGGATATCCTTTTTTATGACTGAATATATATATATAGTGTATATATATATATATATATATATATATATATATATATATATATATATACTACATTGTATGTACATATATATATATACACACCACATTTTCCTTATCCATTTATACGTAAATGCACACTTAAGTTGCTTTCATGTCTTAGCTATTTAAATAATGCTGCAGTGAACATAGGGGTGCAGATATCTTTTCAAATTAGTGTTTTCATTTCCTTTGGATATATGAAGTGGGATTGCTGGATCACATGATAGTTCTATTTTAAATTTTTTGAGGAACCTCCATACCTTTTTCCATAATGGCTGCTCCAATTTACAGCCCTGCCAACAGTGCACAAGGTTTCCTTTTTTTCCACATTCTCACCAACATTTGTTATTAATTTTAATAATTACTGAATGCCTGTTATACACAAGACCTTCTGGAGATTCATATCCTGGAGGGAAATAGACATACATGCAGATATGTAATCGACCACTAGACGATGTCTGCAGTTCCGTGATCCTTATCTGAACAAGGTTCTAGGACTTCAAAGGGAAGACTGATTAATTCCGCTTGGGACACTCCAGACGGCTACCCAGAGCAGGTGATGCTTGAATTGGATCCTGAAGGATGACAGAAGAAATGGCATGAGCAGGGACACGGAGGTGGCAAGTCTGGGACACATTTGGGGAACTGTTCATTCGGAGTGAGGCAGGATGGAGCCAGACCTTGAGGGACTTTAAGTGTCAAGCTGAAAAATGAACTTTTTCAGGGGTTTGACCTAATCAGATCTTCTGGCTTAGTGTGGAGGATGGAACAGACCTTAAGAAGAAGTAGTGGTGGTGGTGGTGGGATGAATTGGGTGATTGGGATTGACATGTATACACTGATGTGTATAAAATGGATGACTAATAAGAACCTGCTGTATAAAATAAATAAATAAAATTAAAAAATTTTTTTAATTAAAAAAAAAGTAGTTATTGACCTTTATTGTGTTCACCCAGGGAAGACTAGGGTAGAATAAATGAGAACAGTGGCAAGTGGAAGGGAGAGGAGAAGAGAGATTAAAGTGTCCTCATCATCAGTAATGTCCCCTTATTGGAGAGGCCTGTCTTGACCACTCTGTATAAAATATTCCTATCCCTCACCTCATTTGTCTTCCTTAACTTGCTACATTTTTCTACTTAGCATCAGTACCATCTGCATAATATACATTTACTTTCTTTGTGTTTATTATCTATTTCCCCCACTAGAATGGAAGTTCCATGAGGGCATGTCTTTTGTTTTATTCTTTACCACATCCGTGGTGCTGGAACAGTGCCTGGTATATAGTAGGTGGTGCTCAATACATATTTACTGATTAAATAAGTAAAATAAGTTTGGGGTCCTTCCCCCAGACTATGTAAATCAACTGAGCCATATGGTCAGTTAGCCCCTGTTTTCCCTTGTGGATTAAACTTACTTCATTCTAAAAAGAATTTGAAGTGGTTCCTGAAATATATATACTACAGAACAATGTTAAAAGTACAGAAATGAGCCAGATCTTTAGGGGAAAGGAAGAATTGAATAGGATGATAAAGCACAGAGAATCAGTATGCGGATGTGGATGCCACAAGGGCTGCACTAAAACTTTCAAGGTGAGAAGCAAATTCATGTCTGAGTTTCCTGACAGCTAAGGCAAAGAGGGGAACATGGCCAGCTATGAGACCTACAGTGTTCATTAGACAAAGACAGCCCATTGTATCAGAAGCAGCCCTGGATTTTTTTTTTTTTTAATGGACAAAGATGACACTGAAATCATCTGCTTTAGCCTTCATGCTGTTTGGTAGGGTGACTATCTGGTAACCCCTTAGCTGTTTTGGAGAGAGCTTAGTCCTGTGTTCAGCCTCACTCATCCACTCCAAGAGGTGATCAGAAATTTATCCTAGCCAGAAGGAGCAGTGATAGGTTAAGTGACACTCAAGGGGCATGATTGGGTGGGAGAGGTAAGTAAATAGACTGTTCCTGCCCTTCTGTCCCCTCGAGAACCCAGTATCAATTTCCAGTCTTATCTCCACTAATACAAAGGAAAGTTACAAAGAAATCTGGCAAAGGTCAATGACCTCTGGATCTTCTGTTTGTCTCTCTTGATTTCTTCAGTTCCTTTGAAGTACCACTTAAGTGAGAAGTTTGGTTTAGCTGATAGTATCTTTCTAAGAGAGACTAGGTGAGATGGGGCAAGGAAGCTGATTTGCCAAATGATGAAAAGGTGATTTTCACTCTAGTAAAGGATTTTCTTTTTTAAAAGATGTTTAAAAGGATTTTTTAAAAAGTAATACATCCACGTGGTAAAACAAAATTCCAACAGGGCAAAAAGGGTCAACCAATAATGCCATATTTTTGTATATTCTTGCAGAGATATTCATATTTGTACAAATACATAAATGCTTTTTGCTATATAAATGAGAATTTATGATACAAACTCTTCCCTTCTTTTTTTTTTCTTTGACTTATTATTTCTTGGAGAACATTCCCTCTGAGTTCCTATTAAGCTACTTTATTCTTTTAAAATGTGGAATGGTATTCTGTTATATGAGTACCCTCATTTACATATCTCATATCCCAACTCATGGATATTAGGCTGTTTCCAGTGTTTTGCTATTACAAACAAGACTTCAGCGACATCAGTGAAATTTGAATCTGCATCAGTCAGGGTTCTGGAAGGAAACAGCACTGAAATGCAGAAGGCTCAAACAAAGAGACTTATGAAAGGGACTACTTTACAGAGGTGTGGGCAGGATGGATGTTGGGGCACCAATGAGCTGACAACAGCAGGAAGGGGTTACCAAACCTGGGCCTCAAGGGGAAAATGGTACCATTGGAGCCTCGGAGAAGCAGGCATGTGGGGATAGGGCCACCTAGTAAGAGCTGTGCATTTCCAGAAGCATGGCATCAGAGATAGAAGGAACAGGGAAGAAATACCTCCGCCGCACTCTCTTCCTGCTCTGCAAACTCTTGCAAGTGCCTCTCATTAGCCAAATCCAATCACAGAGGCCAGTAGGCAAGGGGCCCAGGCGACCAGAGTGACCCGCCCTCATGGGACAAAGATGGGCACAGAAGAGCAGTAAATGGATCTGGGGTGGGAGTGGAGCATATACACAGTGTATCTGTGGGATTCCTAGAAGTGGAAATTCTAGCTTAAAGGCATGTGCTTTTTTTTTTTTTTTACATCTTTATTGGAGTATAATTGCTTTACAATGGTGTGTTAGTTTCTGCTTTATAACAAAGTGAACCAGATATACATATACATATGTTCCCATATCTCTTCCCTCTTGAGTCTCCCTCCCTCCCACCCTCCCTATCCCACACCTCCAGGCGGTCACAAAGCACCGAGCTGATCTCCCTGTGCTATGCAGCTGCTTCCCGCTAGCTATCTACCTTACGTTTGGTAGTGTATATATGTCCATGACTCTCTCTTGCTTTGTCACAGCTTTCCCTTCCCCCTCCCCATATCCTCAAGTCCATGCTCTAGTAGGCCTGTGTCTTTATTCCTGTGTTACCCCTAGGTTCTTCATGATTTTTTTTTCTTAAATTCCATATATATGTGTTAGCATATGGTATTTGTCTTTCTCTTTCTGACTTACTTCACTCTGTATGATAGACTCTAGGTCTATCCACCTCATTACAGATAGCTCAATTTCGTTTCTTTTTATGGCTGAGTAATATTCCATTGTATACATGTGCCACATCTTCTTTATCCATTCACCCGATGATGGACACTTAGGTTGTTTCCATCTCCGGGCTATTGTAAATAGAGCTGCAATGAACATTGTGGTACATGACTCTTTTTGAATTATGGTTTTCTCAGGGTATATGCCCAGTAGTGGGATTGCTGGGTCATATGGTAGTTCTAGTTGTAGTTTTTTTAAGGAACCTCCATACAGTTCTCCACGGTGGCTGTATCAATTTACATTCCCACCAGCAGTGCAAGAGGGTTCCCTTTTCTCCACACCCTCTCCAGCATTTATTTTTTCTAGATTTTTTGATGATGGCCATTCTGACTGGTGTGAGATGATATCTCATTGTAGTTTTGATTTGCATTTCTCTAATGATTAATGATGTTGAGCATTCTTTCATGTGTTTGTTGGCAGTCTGTATATCTTCTTTGGAGAAATGTCTATTTAGGTCTTCTGCTCATTTTTGGATTCGGTTGTTTGGTTTTTTGTTATTCAGCTGCATGAGCTGCTTATAAATTTTGGAGATTAATCCTTTGTCAGTTGCTTCATTTGCAAATATTTTCTCCCATTCTGAGGCTTGTCTTTTGGTCTTGCTGTGCAAAAGCTTTGAAGTTTCATTAGGTCCCAATTGTTTATTTTTGTTTTTATTTCGATTTATCTAGGAGGTGGGTCAAAAAGGATCTTGCTGTGATTTATGTCATAGAGTGTTCTGCCTATGTTTTCCTCTAAGAGTTTGATAGTTTCTGGCCTTATATTTAGGTCTTTAATCCATTTTGAGCTTATTTTTGTGTATGGTGTTAGGGAGTGATCTAATCTCATACTTTTATATGTAGCTGTCCATTTTTCCCACAACCACTTATTGAAGAGGCTGTCCTTTCTCCACGGTACATTCCTGCCTCCTTTATCAAAGATAAGGTGACCATATGTGCATGGGTTTATCTCTGGGCTTTCTATCCTGTTCCATTGATCTATCTGTCTGTTTTTATGCCAGTACCATACTGTCTTGATTACTGTAGCTTTGTAGTATAGTCTGAAGTCAGGGAGCCTGATTCCTCCAGCTCCATTTTTCTTTCTCAAGATTTCTTTGGCTATTTGGGGTCTTTTGTGTTTCCATACAAATTGTGAGAGTTTTTGTTCTAGTTCTGTGAAAAATGCCAGTGGTAGTTTGATAGGGATTGCATTGAATCTGTAGATTGCTTTGGGTAGTAGAGTCATTTTTCACAATGTTGATTCTTCCAATCCAAGAACATGGTATATCTCTCCATCTATTTGTATCATCTTTAATTTCTTTCATCAGTGTCTTATAATTTTCTGCATACAGGTCTTTTGTCTCCTTAGGTAGGTTTATTCCTAGATATTTTATTCTTTTTGTTGCAATGGTAAATGGGACTGTTTTCTTGAGTTCACTTTCAGATTTTTCATCATTAGTGTATAGGAATGCCAGAGATTTCTGTGCATTAATTTTGTATCCTGCTACTTTACCAAATTCATTGATTAGCTCTAGTAGTTTTCTGGTAGCATCTTTAGGATTCTCTATGTATACTATCATGTCATCTGCAAACAGTGACAGCTTTACTTCTTCTTTTCCAATTTGGATTCCTTTTATTTCCTTTTCTTCTCTGATTGCTGTGGCTAAAACTTCCAAAACTATGTTGAATAAGAGTGGTGAGAGTGGGCAGCCTTGTCTTGTTCCTGATCTTAGTGGAAATGCTTTCAGTTTTTCCCCATTGAGGACGATGTTGGCTGTGGGCTTGTCATATATGGCCTTTATTATGTTGAGGAAAGTTCCCTCTATGCCTAATTTCTGCAAGGTTTTTATCATAAATGGGTGTTGAATTTTGCCGAAACCTTTCTCTGCACCTATTGACATGGTCATATTGTTTTTCTCCTTCAATTTGTTAATATGGTGTATCATGTTGATTGATTTGCGTATATTGAAGAATCCTTGCATTCCTGGAATAAACCCCACTTGATCATGGTGTATGATCCGTTTAGTGTGCTGTTGGATTCTTTTTGCTAGTATTTTGTTGAGGATTTTTGCATCTATGTTCATCAGTGATATTGGCCTGTAGTTTTCTTTCTTTGTGACATCCTTGTCTTGTTTTGGTATCAGGGTGATGGTGGCCTCATAGAATGAGTTTCGGAGTGTTCCTCCCTCTGCTATATTTTGGAAGAGTTTGAGAAGGATAGGTGTTAGCTCTTCTCTAAATGTTTGATAGCATTCGCCTGTGAATCCATCTGGTCCTGGGCTTTTGTTTGTTGGAAGATTTTTAATCACATTTTCAATTTCAGTGCTTGTGATTGGTCTGTTCATATTTTCTATTTCTTCCTGAATCAGTCTTGGCAGGTTGTGCATTTCTAAGAATTTGTCCATTTCTTCCAGGTTGTCCATTTTATTGGCATAGAGTTGCTTGTAGTAATCTCTCATGATCTTTTGTATTTCTGCAGTGTCAGTTGTTACTTCTCCTTTTTCATTTCTAATTCTATTGATTTGAGTCTTCTCCCTTTTTTTCTTGATGAGTCTGGCTAATGGTTTATCAATTTTGTTTATCTTCTCAAAGAACCAGCTTTTAGTTTTATTGATCTTTGCTATTGTTTCCTTCATTTCTTTTTCATTTATTTCTGATTGATTTTTATGATTTCTTTCCTTCTGCTAACTTTGGGGTCTTTTTGTTCTTCTTTCTCTAATTGCTTTAGGTGCAAGGTTAGGTTGTTTATTCGAGATGTTTCCTGTTTCTTAAGGTAGGATTGTATTGCTATAAACTTCCCTCTTAGAACTGCTTTTGCTGCATCCCATAGATTTTGCGTAGTCACGTCTCCATTGTCATTTGTTTCTAGGTATTTTTTTATTTCCTCTTTGATTTCTTCAGTGATCACTTCGTTATTAAGTAGTGTATTGTTTAGCCTCCATGTGTTTGTATTTTTTACAGATCTTTTCCTGTAATTGATATCTAGTCTCATAGCGTTGTGGTCAGAAAAGATACTTGATACAATTTCAATTTTCTTAAATTTACCAAGGCTTGATTTGTGACCCAAGATATGATCTATCCCGGAGAATGTTCCATGAGCACATGAGAAAAATGTGTATTCTGTTGTTTTTGGATGGAATGTCCTATAAATATCAATTAAGTCCATCTTGTTTAATGTATCATTTAAAGCTTGTGTCTCCTTATTTATTTTCATTTTGAATGATCTGTCCATTGGTGAAAGTGCGGTGTTAAAGTCCCCTAGTATGAATGTGTTACTGTTGATTTCCCCCTTTATGGCTGTTAGTATTTGCCTTATGTATTGAGATGCTCCTACGTTGGGTGCATAAATATTTACAATTGTTATATCTTCTTCTTGGATCGATCCCTTGATCATTATGTAGTGTCCTTCTTTGTCTCTTTTAATAGTCTTTATTTTAAAGTCTATTTTATCTGATATGAGAATTGCTACTCCAGCTTTCTTCTGGTTTCCATTTGCATGAAATATCTTTTTCCATCCCCTCACTTTCAGTCTGTATGTGTCTCTAGGTCTGAAGTGGGTCTCTTGTAGACAGCAAATATATGGGTCTCGTTTTTGTATCCATTCAGCCAATGTGTGTCTTTTGGTGGGAGCATTTAGTCCATTTACATTTAAGGTAATTATCGATATGTATGTTCCTATTCCCATTTTCTTAATTGTTTTGGGTTCGTTATTGTAGGTCTTTTCCTTCTCTTGTGTTTCTTGCCTAGAGAAGGTCCTTTATCAGTTGTTGTAAAGCTGGTTTGGTGGTGCTGAACTCTCTCAGCTTTTGCTTATCTGTAAAGGTTTTTATTTCTCCATCAAATCTGAATGAGATCCTTGCTGGGTAGAGTAATCTTGGTTGCAGGTTTTTCTCCTTCATCACTTTAAATATGTCCTGCCAGTCCCTTCTGGCTTGCAGAGTTTCTGCTGAAAGATCAGCTGTTAACCTTATGGGGATTCCCTTGTGTGTTATTTTTCCCTTGCTGATTTTAATATGTTTTCTTTGTATTTAATTTTTGACAGTTTGATTAATATGTGTCTTGGCATATTTCTCCTTGGATATATCCTGTATGGGACTGTCTGTGCTTCCTGGACTTGATTAACTATTTCCTTTCCCATATTAGGGAAGTTTTCAACTATAATCTCTTCAAATATTTTCTCAGTCCCTTTCTTTTTCTCTTCTTCTTCTGGAACCCCTATAATTCGAATGTTGGTGCGTTTGATGTTGTCCCAGAGGTCTCTGAGACTGTCCTCAGTTCTTTTCATTCCTTTTTCTTTTTTCTACTCTGCAGTAGTTATTTCCACTATTTTATCTTCCAGGTCATTTATCTGTTCTTCTGCCTCAGTTATTCTGCTATTGATCCCATCTAGAGTATTTTTAATTTCTTTTATTGTGTTGTTCATCGTTGTTTGTTTCATCTTTAGTTCTTCTAGGTCCTTGTTAAATGTTTCTTGCATTTTGTCTATTCTATTTCCAAGATTTTGGATCATCTTTACTATCATTATTCTGAATTCTTTTTCAGGTAGACTGCCTATTTCCTCATCATTTGTTAGGTCTGGTGGGTTTTTATCTTGCTCCTTCATCTGCTGTGTGTTTTTCTGTCTTCTCATTTTTCTTATCTTACTGTGTTTGGGGTCTCCTTTTTGCAGGCTGCAGGTTCATAGTTCCCATTGTTTCTGGTGTCTGTCCCCAGTGGCTAAGGTTGGTTCAGTGGGTTGTGTAGGCTTCCTGGTGGAGGGGACTAGTGCCTGTGTTCTGGTGTATGAGGCTGGATCTTGTCTTTCTGATGGGCAGGTCCACATCTGGTGGTGTGTTTTTTGGGGTGTCTGTGGACTTATTATGATTTTAGGCAGCCTCTCTGCTAATGGCTGGGGTTGTGTTCCTGTCTTGCTAGTTGTTTGGCATAGGATGTCCAGCACTGTAGCTTGCTGGTCGTTGAGTGAAGCTGGGTGCTGGTGTTGAGATGGAGATCTCTGGGAGATTTTCACCGTTTGATATTATGTGGAGCTGGGAGGTCTCTTGTGGACCAGTTTCCTGAAGCTGGCTCTCACTCCTCAGAGACACAGCACTGACTCCTGGCTGCTGCACCAAGAGCCTTTCATCCACACGGCTCAGAATAAAAGGGAGAAAAAGTAGAAAGAAAGAATTAGTAGAACTAGAAAGAAAGAAAGAAAGAAAGAGAGAAAGAAAGGAGGGAGGGAGGGAGGAAGGAAGGAATGAGGGATGGAAGGAAAAAAAGCAAGGAGATAAAGTAAAATAAAATAAAGTAAGATAAATTATAATAAAGTTATTAAAATAAAAAAATAATCAAGAGAAAAAAAATTTAAAAAACGGACGGATAGAACCCTAGGACAAATGGTGGAAGCAAAGCTATACAGACAAAGTCTCACACAGAAGCATACACATACACACTCACAAAAAGGGGAAAAGGGGAAAAAATAATAAATCTTGCTCTCAAAGTCCACCTCCTCAATTTGGGATGATTGGTTGTCTATTCATGTATTCCACAGACGCAGCGTACATCAAGTTGATTGTGGAGCTTTAATCCGCTGCTTCTGAGGCTGCTGGGAGAGATTTCCCTTTCTCTTCTTTGTTCTCACAGCTCCCAGGGGCTCGGCTTTGGATTTGGCCCCGCCTCTGCGTGTAGGTCACCGGAGGGCGTCTGTTCTTCGCTCAGACAGGACGGGGTTAAAGGAGCCGCTGAGTCGGGGTCTCTGGCTCACTAGGCCGGGGGGAGGGAGGGGCACGGAGTGCGGGGCGGGCCTGCGGCGGCAGAGGCCGCCGTGACGTTGCAGCAGCCTGAGGCGCGCCGTGCGTTCTCCCGGGGGAGTTATCCCTGGATCCCGGGACCCCGGCAGTGGCGGGCTGCACAGGCTCCCCGGAAGGGGGTTGTGGAGAGTGACCTGTGCTCACACACAGGCTTCTTGGTGGCGGCAGCAGCAGCCCTAGCGTCTCCCGCCAGTCTCTGGGGTCCGCGCTTTTAGCCGCGGTTCACGCCCGTCTCTGGAGCTCCTTTAAGCAGCGTTCTTAAACCCCTCTCCTCACGCACCAGGAAACAAAGAGGTAAGAAAAAGTCTCTTGCCTCTTCGGCAGATCCAGACTTTTCCCCGGACTCCCTCCCGACTAGCCGTGGGGCACTAACTCCCGGGGGGCTGTGTTCACGCCGCCAACCCCAGTCCTCTCCCGGCGCTCCAACCGAGGCCCGAGCCTCAGCTCCCA
Organism: Stenella coeruleoalba; assembly: GCF_951394435.1. Lineage (NCBI taxonomy): Eukaryota > Metazoa > Chordata > Mammalia > Artiodactyla > Delphinidae > Stenella > Stenella coeruleoalba. The sequence continues at coordinate 51,602,722 of NC_137149.1, forward strand.
GCCCCGCCCGCCCCGGCGAGTGAGCAGACAAGCCTCTCGGGCTGGTGAGTGCCGGTCGGCCCTGATCCTCTGTGCGGGAATCTCCCCGCTTTGCCCTCCGCACCCCTGTTGCTGTGCTCTCCTCCGCGGCCCCGAAGCTTTCCCCCTCTGCCACCCGCAGTCTCCCCCCGCGAAGGAGCTTCCTAGTGTGTGGAAACCATTCCTCCTTCACAGCTCCCTCCCACTGGTGTAGGTCCCGTCCCTATTCTTTGGTCTCTGTTTATTCTTTTTTCTTTCGCCCTACCCAGGTACGTGGGGGGTTTCTTGCCTTTTTGGAGGTCTGAGGTCTTCTGCCAGCGTTCAGTAGGTGTTCTGTAGGAGTTGTTCCATGTGTAGATGTATTTCTGGTGTATCTGTGGGGAGGAAGGTGATCTTCGCCGGCATGTGCATTTTTATTACTGTTTGCAAGTCAATATTGATTTTCTTTTTTTAATAGATTTATTTATTTATTTATTTATGGCTGCGTTGGGTCTTTGTTGCTGCGTGCGGGCTTTCTCTAGTTGAGACGAGCAGGGGCTACTCTTCTTTGTGGTGCGCGGGCTTCTCATTTCGGCGGCTTCTCCTGTTGCAGAGCACGGGCTCTAGGTGCACAGGCTTCAGTAGTGTGGCATGTGGGCTCAGTAGTGGTGGCTTGCGGGCTCTAGAGCACAGGCTCAGTAGTTGTGGTTCACGGGCTTAGTTGCTCTGCGGCATGTGGGATCTTCCCGGACCAGGGCTCAAACTGCTGTCCCCTGCATTGGCAGGTGGATTCTTAACCACTGCACCACCAGGGAAGTCCAATATTCATTTTCATTTACCCTTTCTCTGGGTTTTCTCTTTTCTTCTGTATTTCTGTATTTCTATTGGGAATAATTTTCCTTCTGTCGGAAGAACTCCCTTCAGTATTTCTTTGAGTGCAATTCTGACGGCTAGGAATTCTCTCCGTTTTGCTTGTCCTTTGACCTTTCATTTTGAAGGATAATTTCATGGAGTTGACGATCCTAGGTGGGCAGTTATTTTCTTTCAGCACCTTGTCTTCTGAATTTTATTGTCTCTGTTGAAAATCACCTCTCAGTCTTAGTGTGATTCCATGGAAGTTTCTACTTTTAAGCTTTTCTTTATATTTCTGGTTTTCAGCAGTTTGACTATGATATACTTCAATGTGGTTTTCTTTGTTTACATCATGATTGAATTCAGTGAACTTCTTGAATCTGAATTATATTTCATCAGTTTCAGGAAATTCTTGTCTATTATCTTTAAATAATGCCCTTTTCTCTCTTTCCATATCCTTAGTTTGCGTATATTATCCCTTTTCACTGTGTGCCATTTGCCCCTTACACTCTTTTCTGTACTTTCCATCCTTTTTTCTCTTTGTCTTTAGTCTGGGTATTTTCTATTGTCTTACAGCTCACTAATCTGTCCTTTCTGGGTCTAAATCTGCTCTTAAGCCCATCTATTGAATTTCCAATTTTCACTTACTGTATTTTTCAGTCCTAGCATTTTGACTTGATTCTTTTTTATAGGTTCTGATTATCTGAGAAATTATCTTTTTTTTATCTCTTGAGACTGTAAGTGATGTTTTTTTCCTTCAGAGGGAGTTATCCTTTCCTTAGCTGGTCAGGGAGAGTGGGGACTGCTCATCTTAAGAAAGAGACTGAACCAACTTTAGTCTGGGTTGCAGTTTTGGCAAACCTCTGTCTATCTCTATTTCCCCCTTTTAGGGTAGATCTCTCCAGGGGTTCCAACTATGAATCTGGGGTATTAAGCAGAGATCCTTTCTTTTAGTAGGGCTTGAACTCTTATACTTGCATCCTGGCCACTGTGAGACTGCCAAAACCCTGCTTTTAGTTCCCAAGCCTTTCTATTTGTCTTCCTAGCCTCCTGCCCAGACAGCTTCAGAAGGTAGTGGATGCTTTCTGGGAAAACTGGTAGTGTTGGAACTCAGTATTCTTCTCCTTCCTCACTGGGGTCCTGGCCCCTAAGCTTCTCATTTTATCTCTCTAGCCCCACAGATGGCCAAAAGATTTCCTGCTTTCTTTACCTCTTAACAGAAGTCCTCTGACTGGGGTCACCGGGATTCTTTGTCACCTGCCCTGTAACTAGAATTGGTAAATACACTGAGGGAAAAAAGACTGTAGGATGTCAACTCATCATTCTTCAGCTGCTTTTTTTCCCCAGATGTTTTACCCATTAAGTCCTAGTGCCTCAATATCTTTCCAAAGCCTCAAGTAGACTTTTTTTTTTTTGGTATTTTATTGGCTTTTATAGTTCTTTATGGGAAGGTTGGTCTGCAACAATCTACTCCATTATATTCAGAAATGAAAGCCATGTCTGTTATCCTGTGTTTACTTTCCTTGATCCTCTGCTATTTTCCTTAGTTCCTCCCCTCATAAGAATTTTTAAATAAACGGTTTTCTTTGTATTTTGAGATTAAATCTTACTGCATTTGATTCCAAGTGAACTGGGACTAGGTTACAACTTCAGCCCAAGATTACATGCCTCGATTGTCCCTCTGGATTAGTTATACATTAGCCAAACATTCTCTGACCTCAGGCAGAATAAGTCCCCATTTCCTTGTGTGTAAAATGGGAACACTAGTCTTTTCCTCATCAGGTTGTTTAAAGCTTAGTAAGATGATGTGTATCAAGATCTTAGCACAGGGTCTCAGACTTAGGGCAGCACTCAGTCAAAGTCACTATTAGGGAGAGATAAGAAAGGAATAAGACATAAGGAAATTTGTAGGGGGCCATTCATGGCAATCAGTTGTCCCTTCCCTTACCCAACCAGTTTACTTTTTCATTTATTTTTTGGTCATCATTCACTTTTGCATATGAGGTACAATCTAGAAGTTCTTTTAGTGAGGGTCTCATGGCAAAATCTGTAAGAGTTTATTTTTTTTTAATCTGAAAATCTCTTTCATCATCATTGAAAGGTAACTTTGTTGTATATATAATTCTAGATTGGCAGTTATTATCTCTTAGAATTTTGAAAATGTTGTTTAATTATCTTCTGGCTACATAAAAGATAATCTGCTTTTTCTCTCTGGCTGCTTTTAGGACTTTGTTTTTGGTGTTCTCTCATTTTGTTACTGTATACTTCTTCTTTTTTTTTTTTTGCGGTTCGCGGGCCTCTCGCGGTTGTGGCCTCTCCCGTTTCGGAGCACAGGCTCCGGATGCGCAGGCTCAGCGGCCATGGCTCACGGGCTCAGCCGCTCCGCGGCATGTGGGATCTTCCTGGACCGGGGCACGAACCCGCGTCCCCTGCATCGGCAGACGGACTCTCAACCACTGCGCCACCAGGGAAGCCCTGTATACTTCTTTCTTTTCATTTATCTATTTCAGAAATTTTTTTTTTTTCTAGAAAAGTCTCAGGTGTCATCTGTTCCAACATCATGTCTCCTTGTTCTCTCTAATTCTTTCTTTAGGGAACTCCAATTCAATATGTTTTCAACCTTATCAGCCCATCCTCCAGGCTTTATAATCTCTGGTATTTTCCATTTTTATCTATGTTCTGTCCTCAGATTTATCTTCTAACTCGCTTCCTCTTCAGCTGTGTTGTTGCTCTTCTTTTCACCTTGGTTTTTGGTGTATTTTGTGATTTTTGATATTTGATGGAATTTTCTTGGAACTCTGTGAAGTCTGGGTTCTCTCTGAAAAAACTGACTTTTGCTTTGCAAGACAACTCTTTTTTTTTTTTTTTACACTACAGAAGTAGTATAAATTGTTCTGTAAAAACATGGATAAACTCTGGTTTATCCATGTCAAGCTTGTGACAGATAAGTGTATTACTTCTCTTGCTTAGCAGAAGAGATATATATATAGGGAGAGAGAGAGATAGATAGATTATCTTTTTACTGAGAGGCTGGGAAACAGCTTTGTGCAGTGGTCACCAATCTGAACTTCACCTTGCTAAGTCCCTACATCATGCCTCCTCTCCCTCATGACACCAGTTAAAACTCTTATTCTGGGTCACAGAGGAGCAGGAGATGCCTCTGGTTCCAGCTCTTGCTGACTCATTTGGAATCTGGCTCCCATCTCATCTTTGGCTTTTGGGTATCTCCCTTACTTTCTTTCCATCTCAGTCATGCATTTTAAAATATATTAAAAAATTTTTTATCTAGCATTTTTAAGTGTTTTTTTTAATAGCAAGAGATACATCAGGATATCCAGTGTGCAACAACACAGCTCATTCATTACTTTTTTTTTTCTCATTAAACTTTCTTAATGGGTCTCAAATTCTGTGACAGATTTTTGGTCAAGTTGTTTCCATTAAAAAGTACTGATTTGGGGCTTCCCTGGTGGCGCAGTGGTTGGGAGTCCGTCTGCCGATGCAGGGGACGCGGGTTCGTGCCCCGGTCCGGGAAGATCCCACATGCCGCGGAGCGGCTGGGCCCGTGAGCCATGGCCGCTGGGCCTGCGCGTCCGGAGCCTGTGCTCCACAACGGCAGAGGCCACAGCAGTGAGAGGCCCGCGTACCGCAAAAAAAAAAAAGTACTGATTTTAAAAACTAATAACTTAAAACGGCCACACACAAAACAAACGGTCCACAAAACATTCTCCTTTCCTTCTGAAGATTTTACGATGCATTGTTATCATTTACCAGGCTTTTACTATTAAACTTAAATGGCCAATTGAGACAAACAGTTCTGAGACCCTTTTTCCACCACTGATTAAGACGGGGGTGGCAGGTATCGGGGATAATATTCATTGAGCCTTCTGAGCTTTCTGGGCAGACTTGGTGACCTTGCCAGCTCCAGCTGCCTTCTTGTCCACTGCTTTGATGACACCCACAGCAACCATCTGTCTCATGTCACAAACAGCAAAACGGCCCAGAGGAGGATAGTCAGAGAAGCTCTCAACAAAAATGGGTTTGCCAGGAACCATATCAACAATGACAACATCACCAGATTTCAAGAATTTGGGGCCATCTTCCAGCTTCTTCCCAGAATGACGATCCATCTTCTTCAGCTCAGCAAACTTGCAAGCAATGTGAGCTGTGTGACAATCCAGCACAGGTGCATAGCCAGCACTGATTTGGCCTGGGTGGTTCAAGATAATCACCTGAGCTGTGAAGCCAGCTGCTTCCATCGGTGGGTCATTTTTGCTGTCACCACCCGCATGGCCACGACGAACATCTTTGACAGACACGTTCTTGACATGGAAGCCCACATTGTCCCCAAGAAGGGCTTCACTCAAAGCTTCATGGTGCATTTCAACAGACTTCACTTCAGTTGTCACGTTGACTGGAGCAAAGGTGACCACCATGCCAGGTTTGAGAACACCAGTCTCCACTCGACCCACAGGGACAGTGGCAATGCCACCAATTTTGTAGACATCCTGGAGGGGCAAATGCAAGGGCTTGTCAGTTGGGCGAGTTGGTGGCAGGATGCAATCCAGAGCTTCAAGCAGCGTGCTTCCACTGGCGTTGCCATCCTTACGGGTGGCTCTCCATCCCTTGAACCACACGGCATGTTAGCACTTGGCTCCAGCATGTTTTCACCATTCCAGCCAGTAACTGGCACAAATGCTACTGTGTCGGGGTTGTAGCCAATTTTCTTAATGTAGATGCTGACTTCCTTAACAGTTTCCTCGTATCTCTTCTGGCTGTAGGGTGGGTCAGTGGAATCCATTTTGTTAACTGCAACAATTAGTTGTTTCACACCCAGAGTGTAGGCCAGAAGGGATGCTCACAGATCTGCCCGTTCTTGGAAATACCTGCTTCAAATTCACCAACACCAGCAGCAAAAATCAGGACAGCACCATCAGCCTGGGATGGGCCTGTAATCATGTTTTTTTGTTTTTTGTTTTTTGTTTTTCTGCGGTACGCGGGCCTCTCACCGTTGTGGCCTCTCCCGTTGTGGAGCACAGGCTCCGGATGCGCAGGCTCAGCGGCCATGGCTCACGGGCCCAGCCGCTCCGCGGCATGTGGGATCTTCCCGGACCAGGGCCGCGTGCCCTGCATCAGCAGGCGGACTCTCAACCACTGCGCCACCAGGGAAGCCCAGGCCAGTGTTCTCATTGCAAGTTCATGTCAGGTCCTGGTGATAGAGGGGCGTGCACTCCCACTTTGGACCCACCACTGGAGGTGGAAAGTGCAGCGACTTATCTGACTTGGCCACAGGGAGCCGGGCAGTCCACGGAGGCCCAGCGGCAGGTCCCTAACCAGGTTGAGGGTAGGAGGGCATTCCCTTCCAGCTCTCTCCCTTGGTGCAGGAAGTGCTATAGGCAACATCACTGTGTATATAATGGGCAACAACCCTGAGCCTGCTGTGGGGCTGCCTGGGTTCAGATCCCACCTCGGCCTCAACCGTTGTGTCAACTTGCAGAAATTGCTGAAAAGTCCCTGACCCTCATTTGTAAAATGGGGATAATATTACTGCCTGCCTAGTAGGGCTATCGTAAAAGCAATATATTTCCAACACTTGGAACAGTACCTAGCACTATAAAGTACTTGGCGCTATAAAATATTAGCTGTTATTAGACACATCATCCTTCTTGATCACCATTCTAGTTAAGTTTATTAATACATCATGGACTTAAGGGATAAAAAGAGAACACTCATTCATCTTATCTAATTATTACATGTCCTTCTAGTAACAAATGATTCCAATTAGGTTTGATTAAATAAGTATACCAAAGAAGTAATTTTTGCTAAATTTAATAATTATATATATCCTCCTCAATGTAATTCTATTTCATTGGGGGTAAAATTTAAAATATTAAAAGAGTCAAAATTACCTCAAAAGTAAGCATTTTGTCTTATGAGACACATGAAAGCATTTGCAATTTTGTCATCTCTTGTCTAATTATTTCCACTCTGAAGACAAAGTGTACATTCAAGAGGCTTCTTGTTAAATGTGTGGCTAATTCTCAAATCAGTATTTTCGGCCTGAACTTTTTTTCTGGACTTCAAGAACATTGCTTCCTATTAAAAAAAAATTAGCTGTTATTATTTTCCTAAAAACAAGACCTTTCGAGTAGAATTTTTCTAATACTTTATAATGAGATGGTGGCATCTCTCCAAGAGATGCTGCTTTTCCATTTGCAGTGGTAATACAGTGTTTATTTTGAAAATTCATTAAGTTTTAAAAAAAGAAGCAGATTTAAAGAAAAATATGAAATTAGACAAAAGTACTGAAAGACATGATAAAAGTTGTGAAGATGGTATACAATGATTGGTCTTTGGAAGACTCATTTCCAGTAGCTTTTTATTTATTTATTTATTTATTTATTTATTTATTTATTTATTTATTTATTTATTTATTTATGGCTGCGTTGGGTCTTCATTGCTACGCGCGGGCTTTCTCTAGTTGCCGCGAGCAGGGGCTACTCTTCATTGCGATGCGAGGGCTTCTCACTGCGGTGGCTTCTCCTGCTGCGGAGCACGGGCTCTAGGCTGGAGGGCTTCAGTAGTTGTGGCTCGTGGGCTCTAGAGCACAGGCTCAGTAGTTGTGGCGCATGGGCTTAGTTGCTCCGCGGCATGTGGGACCTTCCTGGACTAGGGCTCGAACCCGAGTCCCCTGCATTGGCAGGTGGATTCTTAACCACTGTGCCACCAGGGAAGTCCCTCCAGTAGCTTTTGAACTCATGGTGGTACCCTAAGACTTTAACAAGCCTGACAACTATTCCTCCTGCCCCAGAAGCTCCCATGGAAATAGCTTAATTTTTTATCTGAATTCATCAACATGTGCTCCAAAGGTTTTTTTTTTTGATTGAATACCTTCTTCAGTTAAAAACGAAACAAAAACTTGAGCATGCAACCCGCATATAAGTTTGTTTAAAATTTGTAAATTGTATTTATATATGAGACAGAATCATGTAGTAGTTATAAATGTAAACTCTGTAGCCAGACTGTGGTGTTCAAATCCCAGCTCTGCCACTTCTCAGCTGTGTGACGTTGGAGGGATCAGCTGACCTGTCTGTGCTTATAAAGTACAAATAATAATAACTATATGTGTAAGCTCTTAGAACATTGCCTGGCATGGAAGAAGAACTCAGTTGCATTATCTAGTATTATGACAACTGTGCAATAGAAATCTTAAGATCAACATAAAATTAAATAGAAATAGAAGGTCCAATATGTCCCTTAACAGTCATGTGAACCATGGGGTGCGTTCACCCCCAGTTTGGAGACTGCTGGCTTCAGCAATGGTAAGAACATACCATGTCCCTAAGTATTCTGAACCTTGAGGTACCTTGTAAAGCTTGGAGGACTGTGGGTGGATTTCCCCACACCTGGATTATGGGCACTCTCATTTCTATGCAAACCTCCTGGTTTTGTTCTTGTAAACAGTAATCAGGTCAGGCTGACTGGGGCCAGGGAGTCCTTGGCTTCTTCTAGACCTGCCCAGTCACTATTCCGGATGGAGCAGTGCCTGGGCTTTGCTTCCTGCTTTGCATGTGCTACCCTAGGCTTAGGCAACACCACCCAAAGCCAGGAAGACAGTGGCCCGTAGGAACAGCTGCATGTCAGTCTGTGCTGTGAAACCAGCCATCATTTCAGTCAAATGGGATAACAGCTGATTAAAGCATTTCTACCTAAAGACTGATTTGTAGCACGTTCACACGGACTGAGTCCCCTGCTGCAGGCAGCTGTTCTTCTTGACACGGGGCCGACAGCAGGACTTGGGAGGGTCCCCTCAGATGCTCCAGCAGCCAGGAAGCTGATGGCCCTGGAAATGCTGAGAGAGGCTGGCTTCACCAGGACTGGTTGAAGGATTGGCACCTTTGAATCTGTCCAGGGAAAGGGCTGGTGGGCTCTGTGAGAACAACTGGGAATAGTAAACCCAGTGGAACTGGATCTAGTTACCAATAGCAGATCTCAGTGGATCTTCAGAAATTGCCCCCAAATTCCATCTGCTTTAGGTCAGATAATTTTCGAGTTGAAAAGGCCCTACACACAGGCCATCTAGTGGATCCCAAACCTGGCTGCTTACAGTGTCAATGGGGACCTCCCCAGTCAGACCTCCCTCTCGCCCAACCCAGAGGTAACTTTACCCTGAATTTGCTGATTATAAAAACCATCTGTGAAGTTTGGGGCCCGGTAGGTCTGGGGTGATGTTCAGGAATCTGTATTTTTAAAAAGCGCCTCCAGCGATGAGCTGGAATGGGTGGATACTGGTCATCACTGAGGCTTGCTTGAGTGGCTTGAGCACTGGAGTTAGAGCTGAAAGACCAGAGGGCCAACCCTGGTGGTGCCACCTCCCAACTGTGTGACATTGGGTGAGGGATGCATCCTCTGTGAGCCTCATTTTCTTCATCTGCAAAAAGGGCATAAGGACAAAAACCTCCATTGTTCTCACAATAAACTCCCTTGATCTTGTGCCTATGAACCCGTAAAACGCTACACAGACATAGGACTTAAAGACTCATGCCAATGGCTCATCCAGCCTAGGGTTGGTCACCTCCAGCAACAGGGAGCTCATTACTTCTAGAGACAACCCCTTTTGCTTTGGGAAGCTCCTGGAGACAAAAGGTCCTTCCTTACTTTGAGCAGAAATCTGTTCTTTAATATTTATCTAGGGAAAATGAAAACACGAACTCAAAAAGATATAGGCATCCCCACGTTCATTGCAGCGCGATTTACAGTAGCCAGAAGCAACCTAAGTGCCCAATGATGGATGAATGGATAAAGAAAACGTGGTATATATAATGTGGAATAGTTTTCTGCCATAAAGAAAAAAGGAAATCATCCCATTTGAAACAACATGGCTGGAACTTGAGGGCATTATGCTAAGTAAAATAAATCAGACAGAGAAAGACAAATACTGTATAATCTTACTTATATGTGGAATCTAAGAAACAGAAAACCAAAACAAACAAGCAAGCAAACAAAAAAACAAGCTCATAGATACAGAGACTAGATTGGTGGTTCCAGAGGTGTGGGGTGGGGAGTAGGTGAAATGGGTGAAGGGGCTTAAAGGGTAGAAACTTCCAGTTATAAAATAAATGTCAGGGGGATGTAATGTACAGCATGGTGACTATAGTTAATAACACTGTATTGCATATTTGAAAGTTGCTAAGAGAGTAGATCTTAAAATTTGTCGTCCCCCCAAAAAAATTTTTTTGTAACTGTGTGTGGTGATGGATGTTAACTAAACTTATTGTGGTGATAATTTGCAGTACATACAAATATTGAATCATTAAGTCATACACCTGAAACTAATATAATGTTTATTTATTTATTTATTTTTGGCTGCATTGGGTCTTTGTTGCTGCTCGCAGGCTTCCTCTAGTTGTGGTGAGCGGGGGCTTCTCTTGTTGCGGAGCATGGGCTCTAGGCATGCGGGCTTCAGTAGTTGTGGCGCGCGGGCTCAGTAGTTGTGGCTTGCAGGCTCTAGAGCGCAGGCTCAGGAGTTGTGGTGCACGGGCTCAGTTGCTCTGCGGCATGTGGGATCTTCCTGGACCAAGGTTCGAATGCATGTCCCCTGCATTGGCAGGAGGATTCTTAACAAATGCACCACCAGGGAAGCCCCTACTATAATGTTAATGTCAGTTATATCTCAATTAAAAAGAAAGAAATTTATCCCCTGTCACCAATAATCCTCCATCTTATCACTCCGTTTTTATGTTATTCACAGTACTTATGAGTATCTAAATTTGTCTTGTTTATTTACTTGTTTCCTTGCTTGTTATCCGTCTCCTATTAAGATGCAGTCTCCATCAGGGTAGGGACTGTGTTCACCACTTGTGTCCCTGGTACCCAGAACAGTGCTTGATACACAAGAGAAGATCCATAAACTCTGGCTGGATCAGGAAAACAAAACAAAACAAAAAGTCCCAGAAACCTGTTCCCTGCAGTTTTCTCCCGTTGGATTTAATTCCTCTTTTTGGGAGGTCACAGATTAAATTTAATCCCTAACCCGCAGATTAGCCCGCTGAATAATTTAAGATAATCATATCCTTTTCCACCCCCTCCATACCTCACAACTCGAGGCTTCTCAAAACACTGTCTACTGAGAAGGTCCCTTTATGAATAAGCAAGATCCCCCAAATCACTATACACATGGCTACATGCCAGCAAAGCTGGAGAGATGGATTCCAGGGTAGGTAATTCAGGAAGAGCCATTTGCTTCTAGTTAATGAAATCACTTATTTACCTTAATCACCAGCACTACGGGAGCTACTTACTAAAATATTTACTGAGTCAAGGCATAACATTTATGGAGCCCTTTTTATGTGCAAGGCACTGTGCTAAGTGATTTGCTGGCCCTTAATTCTTTACAATAAACCCTGAGAGAAGATGCTAGTGTCATTCGCATTTTATAGATGAAGAAACTGAGGATCAGAGAGGTTAAGAGAGTGTCCAAGTTCATGCAGCCAGCAAGGGGCACATTTGGGCTCAGCTCTGGCTGACTCGAAAGTCCACATGGGTGGAAATGGCACCTGCTGTGACAGGTCATTGAAATTATGAAACTCTCATTGAAATGGAAGCATTATAGTTCTTCAGAACCATTATGATCTCAAAAGGAAAGGAGAATGATACAGATACACTGGCTGAGGTGTTTTCAGGTGCATCGAAGTGTGGCTTACCTTAACATGTTTTTGAAGTACCATGGCGTGGATTAAAAGAAAATTTGGTGAGTGGTTTCACCTAAATGATTTACTAGGGAAGCTATGTGAAATTATTTAAAAGAGCAAGGGGATCAAACAGTACTACTTATTCTTCATGCAAAAGTTGCACAGAAGTCATATGGAAATGAAAAAAGGTTTTTTTGCCCTCCTCCTTGTGTGTATCTTATGGGCAGTGGATGGAAGGAAAAAAAGAACAAATGGAACGCGATGGTTGTTCTGAACAAGAGTCTCAACCCTGTGCATTTATTAGAATAGGAAATAGTGACCAAGAAATGCAGCAGCTAAACTGGGAAGGAAAGAACTATTGCACGGCCAAAACATTGTATATATCCGACTCAGACAAGAGAAAGCACTTCATGCTGTCTGTGAAGATGTTCTATGGCAGTAGTGATGACATTGGTGTGTTCCTCAGCAAACAGATAAAAGTCACCTCCAAACCTTCCAAAAAGAAGCAGTCATTAAAAAATGCTGACTTATGCATTGCCTCAGGAACAAAGGTGGCTCTGTTTAATCGACTTCGATCCCAGACAGTTAGTACCAGATGCTTGCATGTAGAAGGAGGTAATTTCCATGCCAGTTCTCAGCAGTGGGCAGCATTTTACATTCATCTCTTAGATGATGATGAATCAGAAGGAGAAGAATTCACAGTCCACGATGGATACATCCATTATGGACAAACAGTCACACTTGTGTGTTCAGTTACTGGCGTGGCACTCCCAAGGTTGATAATTAGGAAAGTTGATAAGCAAACCGCATTACTGGACGCAGGTGATCCTGTGTCACAGCTCCATAAATGTGCATTTTACCTTAAGGATACAGAAAGAAGGTACTGTGCCTTTCTCAAGAAAGAATAATTCGGTTTCAGGCCACTCCATGCCCAAAAGAACCAAATAAAGAGATGATAAATGATGGTGCCTCCTGGACAATCATTAGTGCGGGTAAGGCAGAGTATACATTTTACGAGGGGATGGGCCCTGTCCTTGCCCCAGTCACACCGGTGCTTGTTGTAGAAAGTCTTCAGTTGAATGGCAGTGAGGATGTAGCAATCTTGAACTTCAGGACAGCATTTCACTCCAAATGTACGAGTGTGGTTTGGGGATGTAGAAGCTGAAACTATGTACAGATGTGGAGAGAGTATGCTCTGTATGCCCCAGACATTTCTGCATTCCGAGAAGGTTGGAGATGGGTCCGGCAGCCAGTCCAGGTTCCAGTAACTTTGGTCCGTAATGATGGAATCATTTATTCCACCAGCCTTACCTTTACCTACACCCCAGAACCGGGGCCACGGCCACATTGCAGTGCGGCGGGAGCAATCCTTCGAGCCAACTCCAGCCAAGTGCCCCCTAATGAGGCAAACACAAACAGCGAGGGGAGTTACACAAATGTCAGCACAAATTCAACCAGTGTCACGTCATCTACAGCAACAGTTGTGTCCTAACTACCGTCTTTTTGCTAGGACTTACACTGACTTGAGTGCAGCAAAATGTTGACAAAAAAAGAAAGAAAAAAATGAACAATCTTTTGTGGTTTCTTGGGAAAACTTTTCATACTCGGTGATACTATTCAAAAACCCCATTACCTGCAAGTGCTGATTTGAAGTGCAGAAGCCACAGTAAAACAAACAAAAAACCCATCAAAATGTACAAACTTTTGGAAAAAAAAAAAAAAGTCCACATGCCCGTGATCATGGCCTTGCCTCCTGAGCTGGTGGTTTACATAATGGAGGGAAAAAGAAGAAGTAGAGCTTGTTCTCTTGTTTATTCTCTTATTATTGGCTTATCTCTCTTCGCCTTTGGAATTTTTCCTATTCAGGCAAGAGCTAGATGCTCTGGAGACACAGAGGACACCCAAAGTTTACTGAACCTCATCAGACTCATCGGAAGAGCTTCCTTCAGGGAAAATGAACTTCCTTCAGGGAAATGTTGCATCTTCTCTGTTTATATCCTGCTCCAGCCTTCCCTTAAAAGGTTGAGTTTCACAACTCTTGAGCTACTTGTAGGCTTGGAGTGAGACCGGTCTAGAATCCCTTCCTGTCCTCTCCTTGTTCTTCTCAACAGACTGGGGTCAACTCCCACTCATTTCCCTGCCGAGTGGCTCCTGGGTGGGCCTTGTTGAGAAAGAGCCACCCTGGCTTTGGAGCAGCAGTTTCTGTCACCAGGGCCAGCGTGCTGCCCCGTGGAGGCTGCAGGGCTGGGTGTCCTGGTGTGGCTTCTCAGACAGATACTTCTTCTCCACTCCAGGCCAGCCCACCCCGGGAAAAGCTTTCCTGAGTTGAGTCGGAAGGCACATAAGGTTGTCGCCTATGAAAATCATGCCAACCCAACACATGTACACCCGGCTACCTGCCTCTGTGTGTCGGAGAGGGTTCATCTTTTAGCAGAAGTTGTAAAGGGCAGGTTCTTTTTAACTGAGTGTAAGATGAGGAAGTGCTTTGTAGCTTGGAACTTGAGGTTGTGCACAGGGAAATCAGTAGTAAGGATTGCTCACCAATCAGGATGAGGATGTTAGACTGAGGACTTTTTCTTTCAGGGTGCAGTCCTTGTTGGAAAATTTATGTCAACTCCACTCAGCATACTCTTCCTGGACCAGACAACGAACCAAACCAGGAACCCTGTTTGGTGTAACTCACAGCAGCCACCAACTCCCCTGAGCTTCTCGTTGCCTGTCTATGAAGCTGGCTACTGGGTGGGAGGTATTTCCCACTACCGTGGTGGTGGTGAGGGGGTAACCAATGGAAGAACTTGGGATAAACGATAAAGGATTTTATCCTGACAAGGATAAAATGTGGTTATTGTTGGCTAAAGCAAACTCATTTCTTTGGTCCAAACTGATGGACGCTTTCAAGATGATCACTTCCTTTAGGTTTTTATACTTAGGAGTGACACTTAGAAGTCTGGACTGATTAGCATATCTTTGGCATCCCTTGTTGCTTACCTGAAAAAACACCCCAGGAGCAAAGATATAAGGCCAAGTCTACTTTGCACACAAAGAAACAAAGCAAAAAAATCAAAACCAACAGGAACCTGTTCCTCAGCCAGATGCACACTGAATATTACTGTCATTTTTTATGGTAAAAAATAGAGCCAAACTGTTTCCTCCCATCACACCGACACAAAGAAGCTTAAAGAAGCTCAGGTAGATATTCTAAAATGATTCTAAAATGATAGGCTAAAGCCTAGGATTCCAAAATAGTCTCTGAACTGGAGCTAAACCAAAGTGATATTTCATTCTGAATTGACTGATACTAGGAAGTTGGCCATTCTATTTACAAAAGTAGGTTTCACTTGTTTGTTTTCAATTGGAGGAAAAGTTTCCACACAGGGAAATGTACAAATCTGAAGTGCACAATTTTGTGGGTTTCGACAAATGTATTATAAAAATTTGTGTATCTTATATGCCAATCAAAGTAGCTTCAAACCTACAGAAAGTTTCCTCATGTCCTTCTGGTCAGTCCCCATCCTAGAAATTACTAACCACTGTTCTCTCTTCTAACACCGTAGATGAATTTTGTCTGTTCTTGGCCTTTCTTATGAGCAGAATCATATAGTACATGCTCAGCGTAATGTATTTGACATCCAACCATGTTGTTGTGCATTATCAGGAGTTATTCTTTTTCATTGCTGAATAGTATTCTCTTGTGTGAACGTACTACAGTTTGCTTATCCATTCTCCTCACTACAAGTCATGTAGAGGCCGTAATAAATAAGTAACCCATTTATTCATTGGGCAAGTGTTTTCCAGATCTTTCTCTATGCCAGGCACTGTTGGAGATGCTGGGAGGCTTTAATGAACAAAATGAACCTCCTGCCCTCATAAGACTTTTATTCTAGTGGGGAGACAAACAATATATAAGCAAAGAAATGAATAAGATAGTAGTGAGAAATGCTATGTACGTAGTAAATCTGAGTGATGGCATGAAAGTGGCGTGTAAGGATACTGGGTCTTCTTTAGATTGTGTGGCTGGGAAAGGCCCCTTTGAGGTGACTTGGCTGACATTGGGGTGATACAAAGGTCACCAGGTGAAGACTCAGAAAGTTTTTGGGCCAAGGGAACAACAGGTGGAAAGGTCATAAGGTGGGACTGAAAGGGACACATTGGTGTTGAAGAAACAGGAATGAGCCAGTGTGACTGGAGTGAAGTGAGCGAGGGTGGAGGTGGTGAGAGATGGAGGAGGTTAGAAGCAGGAGTTATGGAAAAGGAATTTAGCTTTTATTCTAGGAGTGATGGAAGGCCATTGGAAGGTTGAAACAGGAAGTCACACTGTCTCATTTACATTAAAAAAAAAGCTGTTCTGGGCTTCCCTGGTGGCGCAGTGGTTGCGAGTCCGCCTGCCGATGCAGGGGACACGGGTTCGTGCCCCTGTCCGGATGATCCCACATGCCACGGAGCGGCTGGGCCCGTGAGCCTGCGTGTCCGGAGCCTGTGCTCCACAATGGGAGAGGCCACAACAGTGAGAGGCCCACGTACCACAAAAAAAAAAAAAAAAAAAGCCGTTCTGTCCAGGGGGGAGTGGGGGAGGATCAGTGAGATCAGTTAGGAGGCTTGTGGAGGGAGTGTGTGAGATGATGGTGGTTAGGGTGGTGTCATCAGAGATGGGTAGAGGGGCACTGATGAATCAGGTGGGGAAAGGGGACGGGGCTGTGACAGAAAGAGAGGAACCAAAGATGACTCCTAGGTCTCGGTCTGGGCAGCACCATCTTCTGAGATGGGTAAGATGCAGGTGGTGGTGATGGGGCTGTTGAGAGAGAAAGGATCCAGATCTGTGTTTTGGCTGTGGCGGTTTAGGATGCCTGTTAGACCTCTTCAACTGGAGATGTCCAGTGGACAGTTGGATATACATAATCTGGTGCTTATTTGAGAGACAAAGCCTGGAGGCAAAAATATGAAAGCCTTCAACATATGATTTGCTGCACACAGGCTTTCTCTAGTTGGGGCGAGTGGGGGCTACTCTTCCTTGCGGTGCGCGGGCTTCTCATTGCGGTGGCTTCTCTTGTCATGGAGCATGGGCTTTAGGTGTGTGGGCTTTAGTAATTGTGGCACGTGGGCTCAATAGTTGTGGCACGCAGGCTCTAGAGCGCAGGCTCAGTAGTTGTGGCGCACGGGCTTCGTTGCTCCGCGGCATGTGGGATCTTCCCAGACCAGGACTCAAACCCGTGTCCCCTGTATTGGCAGGCGGATTCTTCAACCACTGTGCAACCAGGGAAGTCCCATATGATGTATATTTAGGGCTAGGGGACTAGATGAGATCGCCTAGAGAGAACAAAGTGTTAACGACTGGGTCCTAGAGAAGAACCAGAGGAGGAAACTGAGCAAATGATACATGTGGTCCTGTTATTATTATTGTCTCTATGGCTCTTTAAAATTCTCTAGGGACTTGAACATGCATTTAGTGATTTGGGCTTCATGACAATCCTGCGAAAAACTCAATAGAACCTTTGTTGCAAATTGGCCTAAGCCAATTTGGTCATTCACGGATATTAGGCTCTTTTTGGTTTGTCTTGGAACCCTTAGGAGTTAGAGGTAAGTGAGGGTTAGATACTGAGAGGGAGTAAGGAAGTATCAGAACAAAAGTTACTACAAGGATAGATATTTATTTGCCTATAGGCTTAGAGGAGGCCTACAGAATGGTCTTAGAGCAGTTCTGCAAGCTCTGTGAAGCCCTAGCCCTCCGTCCCTTTTGGTGCTCACAAAACACCTCCATAAGAGTTCTCTTGAACAGACCACAACACTATGTGCCAGGGGTGGGCACAGGATGTTTTAGGGATCAAGCTTCTGGTGCCATCCTTGAGGGTTAAGGGTGAAGGATCAAATAAGCACAGGAAGCGTTTCAAATATTTTATCTTGAATATTACTTTATATATTGAATATCACTGATGTTATCAATAGAGCCCATTTGGTATATCCTTTCTTTATGCTGATTAACAAATCACTAAGTACCCCCAATAGAAACTCTTGTCTGACATTCATTATATGGATCAGCAGAGCCAAATAATGTGTTGTCATGAGCGGACAGGAAATTAGAGGAAGTGCTGACGGTCCTGTTCTCTGGGCCGGGGTATTTGCGGTGTAGTGATAGCTTACCAGGCCTGGAGTGTGCCTACCTAATCAAGATGACTGATTGCCCCTCCGTCATTCACATCACACTGGCTTTGCTGAAGTATTTCAGAGTAAATTATTAATACTATAATAAGATTTGTACGATTAAAAATCAATCTCAGATAATAGAGCCAAACTTGGAATAGTAATAATAATAAAACAGATACTAATCACTGAACCCTTATTCTGCACAAGGTGCTGAGCTAAGGTCTTTGCATAAGTGATTCATTTAATTCTCACAACAACCCCATGAGTTAGCTGCTATTGCCTTCATTTTACATAAGAGAAAACGGAGACTCAGAGAGTGACTTGCCCAAGGAACCTGGCTGGTGTGTGGCAGAAAATGACTTTGAACTTAGCTCTGTCTGATTTTACAGTGTGTGTTGTGACCACAGCGCTATGAGGTTTGGGTCCAAGACCAGGATTTGACACTTGCCTTAGGAAAAGTTGCCCATCTTGCTATGCTTCAGTTTCCTAATCTGTAAAATGGGAGAGGGAGAAATAATGAACTGGCTGATGCGTGTGAAGGAGTTTCATAAACTGTAAATGCTTTTGTGTAAAGTCTCATTGTTTGCACAGCCGGGATCCTCTTCTGGGTCCCTCACTTAAGTGTCCACAGTCTTCCTTGATGACAGGATCGTGGCTGGGCGTGTTTTGTGCAGTGTCCAGCATAACCCCTTGGCCCGATCTTCCCTTGGCTGTTCTGCAGCCTGGGCTCGGGGCCCAGCATCCCAGAGCCCATGGCATTTTCTTGAAAGTCATTGCGTGAACGACAGTTCCTCCCTGTTTCTTAGAAACAGCCCCAGGCCGTCCTCCTTGAGTGGGTAAGGTTGCATCCTGGTCATGGATGTGCCAGCTGCAGTCTTCCTCTAGCAGGTGCTGGACATCTTCGGGGGCACAGGGATGTGTTATGAGAGGGCTTGTAGTGTGGGGAAAGACGGTTCAAATGCGACCCCTGGCACACTGTTCACTCATTCACTCAACACGTGAATTTAGCATCTGCCACTAGGTGGGGAGAACATGATGGTGAATAAACTAACATGGCTCCGTCCATGGAGCTAATGACCTAACAGGGGAGAAAGACAACTAAACACTTAGAATAAATAAAGGGAGCCAAGAATGCGTACAAAGTACATGGACAGCCAACTTCGCACAGTTTTGGGTAAGTCAGAGGCGGCTTCCTGGAGGAAGGGATATTTAATTTGAAGGAGGAGTTTACCTGGTAAGGAGAGTGAGGTAAAGGGAGAGACTTCTTTTTAGGGGCTTTTGGATGTGATGTAGGCTTCATAGCTTAGATGCACCTGAGTGAGAATTGGAAGGCATCTGCCTGGCGCCATGCATAGAATAGCATTGCTGGTTTTTCTGCAGTGTGTTCCAGTGTCCAGGCACCAGCTTATTGAGAGTCAAGAGGCAGGGTATGGGCCATCTGTTTTCCGCTAAGCTGGATCTCTCAGGTGTGGTGTGGCTCTAAATCTAACACTTAATGCTTGAAGAGGTGTGTTCCTGGAGCCAGCAGCTTCAGGAGTGCCTTCTTTAGTCCTGCTTTCCTGATGTTGGCAGATGTGGCAGCTCCCTGGCAGCCTGGTTCTGCAGTGTCATCCTGGCACCATTCCTGGGGGTCTGGTCTAGAGCCCACTGCTCCAGCCCATCTAATGACTTTTGTTAATTCTTTTTTCTTTTTTTCTTTAATTGGGGTATGATTGACATATAACATTCTATTAGTTTCAACATAATGATTCAATATGTGTATATATTGTGAAATAATCACCACAGTAAGTGGAGTTAACATCCATTACCATACATAGTTACAAATTTCTTTTCTTGTGATGAGGACTTTTAAGATCCACTCTCTTAGCAACTTCAAATGACAATACAGTGTTATTAACTATAGTCACCACACTGTACATTGCACCCATGACATTTATTCTATAACTGGCCGTTTGTACCTTTGACTCCCATTTTGCTCAACTCCCAGCCCCTCTGTCTGGCAACTACCAATCTGTTCCCTGTGATTTTTCAGGTTTATTTATTGGTCTTTGCTATTGTTAGAGAAGTCTTGTATTTTATGGGCAATTATTTACTGATGTAATTGAAGAGCTTCCACTCTTTGTAAAATATTGTTTTTAGTCTTTTCCTCAGTATTTTCTAATATTTCCATTACACATTTTGTTTTACCATTTCTTTATCTAAAGGTGTTTTTATCTTTTGTGCAAGAATCCAAGATTTTTTTTTTAATAGCTGGCCAAATGTATAAGCACAGATCTGTTTAAATTTTTTTTTTTTTTTTGCGGTACGCAGGCCTCTCACTGTTGTGGCCTCTCCTGTTGCGGAGCACAGACTCCGGATGCGCAGGCTCAGCGGCCATGGCTCACGGGCCCAGCCGCTCCATGGCATGTGGGGTCTTCCTGGACCGGGGTACGAACCCGTGTCCCCTGCATCGGCAGGCGGACTCTCAACCACTGTGCCACCAGGGAAGCCCAGATCTGTTTAAATTTATTTAAACTTTTTTAAAAATTAAAAAAATTAATTACAAATAATTATAAATTTCTTGTTGGACATTTAATTCTGTGTTTAGACAACTAATTTTATTAATTTTTTTGACCATTGAAAGGAAATTTCTTATCTATTATGCACTTGCTGAAAATGTCTCAATATTGTCCACTTTATCATCTTAATTTTTTCTTTTTTAACACAGTGATCTGCTGCAGGAAATTGCAGTTGCTTTTCGTCATCCTATTTTGTTGTACTCTTCTGACTGTAGTTCTAGCTACTGCATCGCCACTTGATTCAGCATCATTAGTACACTTTCATTTAAAATTTGCCCATACTTCTTTAAACTAGAAAAATTACATTTAATTACATTATAATTTTAAAAATAACTTTTTATTTAATTCCCAATTATGATTGACACGGATATCTTTGGACTTATTATCTGCAGAAACTATTTGAATAAACACATTACAATGTTACATAGGTGCATAGGGGGAAAAAAAGAACATTTGAACTGAAGCAATTCATTGATGAGTTTACACATAAAAATAACATCTATGCCCTATGTGTGTTACTGAACCAAATTCGGGTCGGCTTGTCTGAAGTGCAGCAAAGCCAATCTACTGACATCAGGTTGTGGCGAAGGAAAGTATAGATAGCATGCTATCTTTATTGTAGGGTGCCAAGCAAGGAGAAGGGGCAGCTCATGCTCAAAAGACTTGAACTCTCAGATGGCTTTTAGGGGAAGGGTTTTAAAGATGGTGTGAGGGAGAAGGTCACAGGGTGAGTGATCAGCCTCTGTACAATCCTCTGATTGGCTGATGGTGAGGTAACGGGGTGATATTTCAGGAATCTCAATGATCAGTTTTCTGGTTCCAACCAGTTTGGGGTCTACATGCTGGTGGTCAGCATGGAGTTAAACTCTTCCACCTGGTGGGGGTTTTAGTATCTGCAAAACAACTCAAGGATATGGCTCAGGATATTATCTACAGCCCTTGAGGAGGAACTAAAGGACCTTGACTTTGTTTTATGGCTAAACTATTATTATTTTGTCGTGCTTGATTGTTTTTCTTTGTTTCTGTATTTTTTCACTTCTCTGATTAAGTTTGCTGTTTGGAACTCAAGGAAGACCTAGAAGGCTAAAGCTTTTCTTCAAACTTGGGATGGGGGGTCTGTCCGCTGGAAAGCCCTGCAGAGTTCTGCTGAGTTTCATGTGCACTACAATATTATCTTATGTGATACAGTGGCTAAGTGAAATGCAGCTTTAGCAAAATAATAACTGTGTCAATGGGAAAACAAGAATGTTTCTCACTCTAGTGAGACTGTCCTATAGTAGCCTCATTTCAAGAGCTCAGTAACTATATGTGGCTGGTGGCTCCCACCTTGGAGGATAATGAATCTATTTATTATAGAGTACTCTAAATATCAGGTTGAGGAATTTGACCAGTATCTTGGGCAAAGGGGTCACTCGTGAACTTTAGAGGGTGCTGGGAAGGTTAAGCGATGTAACATACGTGGTGGACTGGGGACAGGAGACTCCAAAGGCCAGGCAGGAGCAAGAGCAGAAATCTGGGCTTGGGTTCATAAGGGTGTACAAAGGTGATGGGAACACAGAGGAGAAGGGGAGTTAGGAGCTACAGGGAAGGAAGAATCACCAGGCCTTGGGAGACTGGATGGTAATGGGAAACAATGAGTTTTCCAGTCAGAGTAGCTGGAGAAGAGAGGGATTAGGGACCCTTAGCTAGAAGTTGAGTTTAATTTGATCCTATTCAACTTGATATTTATTTTTATGTCTGCTCTGTCCCAGCCCTGTGTCTGTTCGTGGGGATCACAGTGGTGAATACCAAGGGCTCAGCTGAGATGGAATGAGAACATCTGTTATCCTGACTCTATGAACTCAGTGCTTGGAGGAAATACTGAAGGAATAAAAATGAAAGAGTTAAACTCTAAATAAATTTGACCTTGCTCCGCTTCATCCCCCTCTGTCTTGAGAAGGTACTAATTCTTCTTGAAGTGCCCGTGGAACATATTTTCATGCAGAATTTTCCGCCTAGATGTGGTTTTTAATGACTCAAGTTTCAAAGATCTGGCTGGACTGTGTATCTGCTATGTATACTTCTACCCTCGAATCAAACATCCTACTATATATAAATTTTGGAGAGAAAGCAGTTTACAAAACAAGATTTCAGTAATCAGGTTTTCTTTTTGGGGGAGGGTGGGTAAAACAAAATGAAAGCAACATGCAGAGACAAAAAAGAATGGACAAGGTGCCCAGAAGAAACTACAGCCATGGAGATAGTGACTCTGGGGCACTCGCTCACTGCCATTATGGTTACCCAAACGTAAACAGTGGTGAAGTCTAGATAGTAAAATATGACTTCTGATTTGTTTTCTTTGCCTTTCTCAATAATCTAAAATGTGTATGTATTTTGAGAAAAATCAGGGGTAGAACAGTAAAAGTTGATGAAACAAACTGAGGAGAGCCTCCCATGGTTCTCAGCCTCACTCCAGTGATTCCAGCCCTCAAGTCGTAGACTCCTTGGTCAAAGAGGCATCACCCAGGGTGTTTTGGGGGCTGATAAAGAGGCCAGGGACCCAGGAAAATAAGAGGGTGGCGCGAGGTCTGAATGTCATGAAAGGGGCTGGAGCACAGAGGGAGGAGAGGTTTGGAGACAAGATGGAGAGGGGGCTGCTCAGGGCTGGGAGGGGAGTGGGGGCAAGTGCTGGGAGTCAGCCTGTGTCATTGTAAGCAGTTTGGACTTGGAGAGAGGAGCCAAAGGCAGTTGGAAGTGGTGGGGTACCAAGATCAGAAGTAGTTTTTAGTAAGTCAACTAGTGGCAATACAGAGACTCTGTGTGTGTGTGTGTGTGTGTGTGTGTGTGTGTGTGTGCATGTGTAGGGGGTGTGGGGTGGGAGAGCCCAAAGACAGGGAGACCAGATAGGGAGCTGCTGAACCAGTCAGGAGAATGATGATGAAGATCAGACAGAGGGGAGTCCTGGGTTTCTAAGTTTTCAGAGTCAACAGAATTGATCACCATGATCTCCTTTTGGGAGAGAAATGTGTCTTATCAATCTTTGTATTCCTAGTTTTCTAGCACAATATCACACATGCATTCCTTCCCTCTGTCAGCCCTTCATGCATCCATCCAACTAATACTAATTAGGGCTTATTGTGAACCAGGTACTTGCTGGGCTTGGATCACTCAGACAGATGCCGCCATTCCATGGGGGTGGGGACAGACATTAAACAAGTAAACAAACAAACAGAAAATGTGATAATTTTCAATTCTATTAGCAAGTTCTATAAAGAAAATTAGGACAAGGGAATGTGACAGTGGATTTGGGTTAGAGACAGGAGGGCCTCCCACTTCATGGGGCTGAGACTTGAAGGAGCCAATCATGCAGCTGCCATTATTGATGCATATGTTGGCCGTTACTGATGCATGTTTTGAGGATACACACTCTAGGCAAGACTAGGTGCTCTTTTTCCTTTTTATTTACTTTTTAAAGTTGAAATGGCTTGAAGTAAAATGCACAGATCTCAAGGGCATGGCTAGGTAGACTTCTGTACTTCCACTTGTACTGAAGTATAGACATTTTGCTTATTATTTTTAACATTTTACTTATTATTTCCATGTATATGGGTCACTACCACCTAGATCGTATATAAAACATTTCCAGCTCCCCTAAAGGTTCCCTGTGCCTTTCCCAGTGAATAACCCAGAAGTAACCTCTTCTGACCATCATTATCATCAAATTTGCTGGTTCCCTACTTGGTGTACGTGAACTCATTTAGTATGTACTTTTTCTTGCATCTTGATTCTTTCACTCGGCATTGTACCCATGAGATTCATCCATATTGCTGTGTGTAACAGTAGTTTGCTTTCACTGCTATACAATATGCATTGTACAAATAGATCCCCATTTAAAAACTCTATTCTACTGTTGATGGGCATTTGGGTTGTTTCCAGCTTTGGGCTATTATGATTACAATTGCTATGAATATTGTTGTGTATATCTTCTGGTGAACGTGAGCACTCATTCGTATTGGTTTTATACCTAGGAGTGGAACTGCTAGCTCAGAGGGTGGGCACAGATTTAACTTGAAGAGACACTGGCAAATAGTTTTCCAAAAGGCTTGGAGCAATTTGCAACCCAATCCACAATGAATGGGAGGTCCCGTTGCCTCACATCCTCAAGGAGAGTTGCTTTGAATTCTCTCATTTCCTCCATTTTGCAAATCAGGAACTGAGGCTCAGGGTTGCTAAATAATCCACCCAAGATAACATAGCTAGTGAGAGGTGGATCTCCACCAAAACCCAGATATTATTGCCAATTCAGTACTGCCCACCACACCATACTGCATACAAGGATGCTAGGTAAATGGAATAGAATATGTGTATCCATGGAATTCTAAGGAAAATGCGATCAATGTTAGGCTGCTCGGCAGAGTTGGAACTTGAACTTGGCCTTAAAGGGCAGAGGAAGACTGAGAGCCCCTGGGCAGAAGGGGAGACTTGGCTAAGGGCAAGAAGAGGAGAATACACACTACATTATTCTATGTTTGAGGTGTGTGATGTCAAGTAGCCTCTCTCATTTGAGAACTACTGTTCTTGTCTCAGTGACCTCCCTGGGTCCCTTGATTGCTGCCACAGTCCTAACTCCCAGGAGTGTCCATTCCTCGTTCAATATACAAACTTCTTCTTGTTAAAGAGAAAGCTAGAGCCTAACTGAGCCCACATAATCTAATCCCCCTTTTTTACCCCATCTTAGTCAGTTTGGGCTGCTATAATAAAAATACCATAGACTGGGGTGGCTTAAACAACAGACATTTATTCCTCAAAGTTCTGAAGGTTGGAAGTTCAAGATCAAGGTGCCAGCCCTTGGGTGTCAGAACTCTCTTCCTGATTTGCAGACAGTCATCTTCTTGCTGTTCTCAAACAGCTAAGAGAGGAATCTTTTCCACTTCTTCTAAGGGCACTAATCTCATCATGGGACTCCACCCTCATGACCTCATCTAAACCTAATTACCTCCCAAAGGCCCCACCTCCAAATACCACGACATTGGGGATTAGGGCTTCAAACATAACTTTGGGGAGACCCACACATTCAGTCCACAGCACTCATTCTCTATTCTGTTCAATGGAACCCTATTTTATTCATGTTTATGCTCTTTTTATTTGTGTGAGTAAGTATAGCCTTTCCAATAAGACTTTAATCGCCCTAAGGAGAGGGGCAGGGGTGTGCACTTCTTTTGGATATCAGAGAGTCCCCTGTGATTTTCTGGACGTATAGATAGTAGATTCAATGTTCACCTGTGTGACTCATAGGCTGATGAAGTCACTCCCCCAATCAGACAAGGTCTGATTCCTTTCTTCACATGTCTATGTATTGCAAGCTTGTGGTTCTTAAAGTCCCCATGTGAGAAACTTATCAGCTGTTTGGACTCCTGTGATGAATTAAACTAGGTGTAATGAAATGTTCCTCATCTTCATTATTATTTTTCATAGTTCAGTGTAGCTGGGAAAACTCATAAAACTAATTGTAATTAGTTGTAAGCTAGAAATTGTGTCTGGAAGAAGGGTATTAAAAATTGCATGTAATTTCCTCTCCACTCCTACTTCCTAAATTCTGTTGTGTGCATTGATTACCATCTCCCTGGTTTCTGGCCCTGAACTTCCCTTTAAAATTGATTACAACTTGGCTTCCTTTCCTTCTCCTCCTAGTAGAGTTGTGGCTTTTCTATTTTATGATTAAAGCTCTTTCCAAAACTGCTGTGTGTGGCTTCTTTGAGCTCCTCTGCTTTCATTGTTCCGCATCATGTATTGGAATCAATTCCTCCTGCTTCTTCCTAGTTGTACTATTTCACCAGACTCCTATTGGCACCTGGATTCATTTCACCTGACAGAGTCAATGTCACTCACCCTCACATTCCTTTTATCTCTTTCTTCTTGCCAAACTTTCCAATTCCAAGCATACTGGAGGTGCCCTCCTTTTCTCTCTATTTCTGCATGGGTTCAGACTGCAGCCTTTATTTAAAAAAAAAAAAAACTTTATTTAATACAGTGTTAAGTGTACAGAATAATTGAGCAGATAGTATATAGAATTCAACATACCCACCCCACCTCCACCTCTACCTCCACGCTTTCCCCTATTATTAACATCTTGCCTTAGTGTGGTACATTTGTTACAATTAATGAACCAATACTGATACATTATTATTAACTTCTGTTCATAGTTTACATTAATGTTCACTCTTCGTGTTGTACACTTCTATGGGTTTTGACAAATGCAGTATGACACATGTATCCATCATTACGATTTAGTACAGAAGAGTTTCCCCATCCTAACACTCCCCTTAACCCATAGCTTTTATGAGGCATTTTTTTCCATCTGACAATACTCTATAGTTTAATTACTTTTTTGTTTATTGTCTGTCATCCCCGTCCCAACCCTTTCTAGATTTTAAGCTCCATGAAAGTGGAGATTTCTATCTATCTTGGTCCTTGTTGTAGTCCCAGCTCCTAGACCATTCATTGCCCGCCATATTGTCGGCACTCAATAGATATTTGTTGAATGAATGAATTGATGAATGATTTAATGACCATTTAGAGCTGAGTGATTTGTTAATCTATGTGCCATCTTTGTTAGTTGTTGAAAGTACTGTTGTACAATAGATTAGAACATTTATGGATTCCTGCCTATCTGAAAATGGCTAGCCGGCACTGGTGGGGGAGGAGGGGCTCTGTTGATGTTGGTTGATCATACTGATGGGTGGCCACAGCTCTGGGGGGACCTCCAGTGGACTCAGGTGATGTTTTGCTCTAAGTCTTAACCTTGGTAATTCCCTGGCCATCCGGTGGTTAGGACTCGGTGCTTTCACTGTTGTGGCCCAGAATCAATCCCTGGTGGGGGAACTAAGGTCCTGCAAGTGGCACAGCCCAAAAAAAAAAAAAAAAAAGCCTTAACCTTTAAACTAGTGTTTCTCAACTATTTTTCATTATTGTTCCCTTAAGGAGCCTTATTAGACACTCTTTCCTGAATACCCATTCCTCTTATGAAATTTTAACACCACAGATGGTATACTGGATACCTGTTTACATACCGTATGCACATCTACGCTTTATACATATGCTTTATTGCCCCTTTGAGGGTAATGTCATCCTCTTTGAGAATGCAGGCTCTCAATATTCTTATCGATGACTTGGAGAGAAGGACAGGGAAGGCACGCCAATGAGACTAGGATGACGATATTGAGAGGGATGGGGGATATAACAGATGAGAGAATCCAGATTCAACTGTTCAAAATCATTAGTTTCTCACCAATCAATTTTAAATATACACTCTTGCACCCAGGTTCAAAAATTCGAGTGTACAGATGGGCAGAGGAAACCAGCTTGACAGGCTGCATTGATTGAAAAGGAGTTTCTCTTTCTTGGGAAGACGTGGATTCACTGTCTTATGCGCAGACTTGCTGTATATGGAGAAACCTGTTCGGTTCTGGGAATGGTCTTAGCAAATCCATAGACAGAAAGCGGACAGGTGGTTGCCTGGAGGTGATGTGGGGGGAGGGAGTGACCTCCAATGGGCAAGAGCTTTCTTTTAGGGGAGGCAAAATTGTTCTAAAATTAAGTTGTGGCGATGGTTGCTTGACCTTGTAAATACATTAAAAAACCATTTTTAAAAGGTTAAAAAAAAGAAGAAATCCTACCAAAGTTGGAAATGCCTAGAGGAGAGGGCAGAGATTCTGAGCCATCTGGAAATGTGACTAAGAAGACAGTTGTCTCCAGACGGGAGAAGGGGAGACTCAGAGGAGACATGATAGCTGAGTCCAAGTACTGAGATCTTGGAGCAGAAAGTTGACTTCTTTGGCATAATTCCATAGAGCATGACATGGGCTGAATTATATCCCCTCATAGATGTTGAAGTCCTAAACCCCACTACCTGTAAATGTGACCTTATTTGGAAATAGGGTGTTTGCAGATGACCAAGTTCAGGTGCGGTCATTAGGATGGACTCTAATCCAATATGACTGGTGTCCTTATAAAGAGGGGAAATTTGAGCACTGAAACAAATAAGCATTCAGGGAAGATGCTGCGAAAACACAGGGAGAAGAGAGCCGTCTACAAGGAAGGCCTGAGGCCACCCAGAAACTAGGAAAGAGGACTGGAACAGATTCTCCCTCAAAGCCCTTGGGAGGAACTGACCATGTCACCACTCTGATCTTGGACTTCCAGCCTCCAGAGCTGTAAGACAATATATTTCTGCTGTTTAAGCCATCCAGTCTGCGGTACTTTGTTCCTGCAGCCCTAAGAAACAAATATAGGATATAAGTAGTGTCAAAGGGCAGGAACTTTAGGGAAGCAGCTTTTATTTTAATGAAGGCTGGGAGTGAAGGGGAGATTCGTGTAGCTCACTGCCCGCAGTGTTCTCACACATTCACCCTAACCAAGGGCTTAGGGAACAGGTGATACTGGCATCTCCACTTGCTCATTAGGAAAGGGAGGCTCAGAGAAAGAGAAAGCCACTCGCTCAAATTAGTGAATGACAGAGCCAGGCTTCACATTTATATTAGTTTGATTTCAGAGTCCACATCTTTTCTCTGAAGCTCAGGTGAGTCTAGGAAACAGTGGAACAAAGTGTATGGTGAGGATGAACAAGAGCCAATCAAACCAAGGTGGTGGCTGGCTCAGGTGGTGTAAGGTGAGTGGCAGACATGTCTCTGGGTGGCAGGGAAAGATGATCATGCGTTCTGAGTGCCTCACATCGACACGAATTTTCTCCTCTCATTCTTATAGCAGCCCTTGCAGATTAGTAGTAGTTTCCCCATTTTGCAAATGAGAAAATCAAGATGCAGAGAATGACACACTTTACCAAAAGTTAACGACTGGTGAGTGGAGAAACAGGGCTACATCTGCCTAAGTGCAAAGCCCTGCCCTCTCTTTGCGTTTTGCTGTCACGTGGCAGCAGCTGAATGACATGGCTCCTGCCATCCTCCTGACTTAAGTCTCTGACTCACCCCGGGGGTTCCGTCCTGTGGTTTAGAATAAATAAGATCCTGCCCAGAGGAATGTTTGCTCACCTTTCTCAACCAGGCCAGCCAAGTTCCTGGTGCCCAACTGTCTTGCTATTTTGTATGCTCTGCTTAGTTCCAGCAGAGACCCTGATCTGTAGTCTTGCTAGATGCTGAGTCTCTATAGCACAGTAGTTAAGGCTGTGGTTTTCCACCCAGACTGCCTAGGTTTGTAAGCCTAGGTTTACCTCTCACAAGCTGTGTGTCCTTGGGCAAGATGCTTAACCTCTCTGTGCCCCAGTCTCTTCCCCTGTAAAATGGGGACCATGATGATTGTGTGAATTAGGTACATTCTAGCTGTTACTATTATTTTTCTCTGTGCATGTCTAGCTTGGCTCCTGATTTGAGTTCAGTTTACAGGACTGCGTTTCCCACAGTAACAATAAGGCAGTCAAATTGGAGGCACAGAAAAAAAATGCAAAAAATCTTATGAGGAGGGAAGGGCACTTTAAGAGTCGGAATCCACCTAAAATGAAGTAGCTCTTGTTTATTTTCTCCCTGTGGTGCATTTTGTCTTGGGCTTTCAAGAGGCACCTACAGTAATTTGCAGTTCCAGTTGGTGGTAAACCCTTAAAGGACTATTGTCTTCTGCCATCTGGTTTCCAGAAAACACAAATAAAGAAAACGTCTCCCAGGGTGACAGGACCCTTTGTGCCTTTTATTTGTGTTGCCTCTTTGGCTCAGTCTTGGGCAGGCCTGAGTCAAGGACCCAGAGGATCTTACCGCTTAAAAGGAGAATTATTCCAAATGGTCTTAGCAGGAGGAACGAGTGATCACAGACTTTTTTTCAGTCTCAGGAAAGAGCTGTGGTAATTCTGGAGCTCACTCTGGCTATTGTGTTTTTCTTCACTTTGGATCAGCCTGGGGTCCACCAAGGATGAGCTACAGAATCTGAGCCCTGGTTTTATCATCTAAAAAAGGGAATCACAAGATCCAGTGATTTCACCAAATCGCTTTCTCTCTCCTTTAAGGGAGGGTGATCTGGGAAGGGGTGGGGGAGGTGAAGAGTACACAGGGAGCCCCCTTCTTGCCCTGGTGCGGCCAGCTGAGTGCACAATCTGCTTTGGAGACCAACGCAGCTCCCGAAATAAGCACTGGTTAGAGAATCAAAAAGTCTGGACACCCATGGCATTATTTTGGGCAACTGACATTAACTTTCTGAGCTTCATTGCCCTCATCTATGAAGTGGGTGAGTGGGACTAGATCAATTTTTCCTCCCTGCTGTAGAAGCCAGTTCTTCAAATAAAGTCTTGCATGTAAACCCAATATGGAAAACAGGTAGTAGCAGAGCTTCCTTTCGTGACTGGGGGAGGGAGGTCTGGGGTCCTATCCCCCAACCCTTATCCTTCCTTACCACTCCTTCCCAACTTTCTAGGAACCTCAGGCAAGCAGGGAGCACAGCTGGAAAACAACCAGAACATAATTATCTCTTGGATTCGTTTCAGCTGGAAAAATTCTGTGTCTTATCTCAGGAGCCTTAGGAAAGACCCCCATCCTCCTGAAATTTCACTGCTAGCAGTTTATCTTTCTGTGTTGTGTTTTTCCTTGTCCTCCTTTAAGCAAAGTCATCAGGGAAAGGTGATGATTGTAAGTCACCAACACTTTGCAATCAGTGCGTTTACTACCCTGTTACTGACTTGAGGGCATTCTTGCACAGGCACCAGCTCTCTGCCCGGTACCCTGCTCGACCTCGGATACAGTTATTAATGTGGTCCAGAAAAGGACAACAAAGCAGAAACTCCCAATTATGAGGCTGTGACCTAGGGGTTAAGGGACCCTGGGAAGGGAAGGGTATGTTGGGAAGATAAGGGGTGGCTTCTAGGAAGACGGAACAATTGGTCTGAGTCTTATGCATTATTAGGAATTAACCAGGTAAAGACGGAGGAGGAGAAAGCAGTTCCAGGATGAAGGACCATCTTACATAAAGGCTGGGAGATCAAGGGCCCGGAAAGTCCCAGATGCCTTTCATTTGGGTTCAGGAGCAAAATTACAGAATTAAATTAAAAGCCTGATCTCTCTTTCTGGGGGGAGGAAAGGCTGAGGATGGAGGTAATAAGGGGGCAAGTTGAATTTCTTTTTCTTAGTGTTCCTTTCACATTAACACAAATAATGTCTGTGTGCGTGTATATACTTGCATATATACAGCCTCTTCCAAACCCTTTAAGAGGCTTATGAAATGTGTCCCCCCTCCCCCCATTTTATAGATCAGGATCACTTAACGGCCAAGAAGTAAGCTGGTCAGGGTCTTGATGTATGTCTGCAGAGCCCACCCCTTTGGTATTATGTCACTCTGATATATTTCTGTTTTCTCAGGAGGAGAGAGGGAAATAGGAAAGAGATGGAGAAGAGGAGAGACAGGGTCCAAGAAGAGGAAAGGCTATGTGAGGGTTTGGAGAAAGTCTAAGAGAAGATGGGACTTTCACCCCTCCAAGATCCTTCCGGGCTCTGCCCTGCTGTCTGCTCAGCCCTGGCTCAAGCTCCAGGATGCGTGCAATCCTCCCTGTGGCCACACTGCAGAGCTCTGCTAGCACCAGAAGCCCGAGGCTGGCTCTGGTTTGCTTTCCCAGGTTTTTCTGGACCATCTGCATCCCCCACACAGCCCCCTTTACACCTGGCACTAGACAGGCCTCTTTTACTGGTAAGATCCAGCAACCGACCAGCCAATCAGGCACAGCCCTGGCACAAAATAGGCACTAAATGAATAGCATTACTAGAACTGAACGATCACGGTGGAGCCGGCCACTGGTGAGGCTAGAGGTCCTAACACAGAGGATGGGATCTGAGATACTGGAGAAACATTTCTTGGCACCAAACGCATTGGACAGTGCAGCGGGCTAAATGGCGAGCTGGAGATGGAGTCCCCTGACCTATTTCATGGGGTCCCTTTCCACAGCCCTTCTCTGTGCTTCAGGCTTCCCCCACCATAAAAGCAAGGGCTCTCTGATTCAGAAAGCCCGTCCTGGCTCTGCCCACCCATGACTCCATAAATCAGATTCATTCAGAGGTGAGAGGATGTCACTGTACACGGGTCGTGCTGCAGAGATGTGTGTGGGGAGAGTCGTTTGCTCAGACAGGGTGGGGTCAGGATCACTAATTTCCAGAGGCAACGGGCAGCACGTTAGGATCTTGCTATTTCTCTTGCTGGGGAGGCTGGACTCAACTCGGCAAGTTCAGGGATAATGGGTTATCTCTGAGTTTCCATTTCCCTGATGAAACAGGTGGCCTCACCGGGCACAGCTAACCCGCTTGCACCCCTGAAACTGAGAGTCAAGGCTCCCCTTTTGAATCATTTTCAACTGACCACCTTGACTGCCCCTTTGTTTAACTTCACATCAGACAAGTTCCATGATGCACTTGCCGGCCATGTCCAAAAGGGCAGGGAAGCAGGTTACTGAGGCCAAATGTTTGGCTCCTATCTCCTTTCACAGGTACAGATAATGGAGACGCAGAAGTGGGCAGCATACAGCATACCATGTTATCTGGGTGCTAACTATTTAACAACGAAATAGATTATTTCGATAATTTATTACTAGAAGGGTGGAGTGATGAACACAAGCGCGGGACACAGTTTCCTTGGGTGGAAATCCTGACTCTGTCACAGCTGTGTGACCTGGAGCCGGGTCCTTAACCTCATTGCCCTATCTGAAAAAATGGGAATCATAAAATGCCCTCAGGTTTTGAGGGGATTAAATGAGTTAACCCAGATAAGGCACTTAGAACACTGTTCCACTGGTAACCATAACGGGGGGTGGGGGGAGGGATAAATTAGGAGTTTGGGATGAACATATACACACTACTATATATAAAATAGATAACCAACAAGGACCTACTGGATAGCACAGGAAACTCTGCTCAATATTCCGTAACCTAAATGGGAAAAGAATTTGAAAAAGCATAGATACATGTATATATATAACTGAATCACTTTGCTCTACACCTGAAACTAAGACAACATTGTTAATTAACTCTACTCCAATATAAAATAAAAATTTAAAAAAGAAAAACACTGCTCCATAAACATTAGCCATTGTTATTATCCGTAGCATGTAGGGGACTTGCTGCCAATTATAAAGACTAGCCCAATTCAGGTCTTGTTCTCCGGAGGTCACAGAAGGTAGTTACTGAAGCCTATTTCTCCTTCCAGGGTCTCACATAACTCAGGTTGTCCTGCGGAGACAGAACAGGAGATACCTTGGGGACGCCAAACCTCTCACTTTCCTACCACAGGGACTCCCAGAAGGAGAGCTGTTTTGGAAATTTTTTTTAAATTTATGTTTGAAAGTGAGGTATCACCTGCATATAGTAAAGTGCATACATATGTTTACACCCATGCAACCACCACCAGAATCAAAATGTAGAACATTACCATCACCCTGTAAGTTTCCCACCTGCCTCATCTCAGGCAGGTGGCCTCTCCTCCAGGTACTGTCCTTTCTGACTTCTAATAATCATGTATTAGTTTCTCCTATTCTTGAGTTTCATAAAAATGGAATCATATCTGTAGTGTGCTGGTGAATGTTTGACAACAGGCTCTCCAAAATTTAAAAAAAAAAAAAAAGCCTGATTTGTAGCCATTTTCCCTGGCTATCACCACCACTGATTTGAAGCCATTGGGGTGAGGTCCTTGAACAGAGAGCTAGCAATCAATGTGCAGTAGAACAGAATTCTATAGTATTTTCACCATGTAGATACAAAAGCTGTAAATAGCCTCAGTTACATAGATAATAGTAAAAATGTAGCAAAAGAATTAGGAAGTGAAAGTTCTGAGTATTTATTATATTTGTCTTAAATATAATATACTTAGCTGTGTGTTTCTATAATTTAATTTTTAATAAAGGCTGCATTTAACAACGTTTATTTATTTGGCTTACAAAATCCCTGAAAACATAATAATCAGTTCTCATGAGCTATTATGAGCTGTCTGTGGCCCACTAATGAATCATACGCTATGTACTAATCTTTTGTGTCTGGCTTCTTTGCCTCATCATAATGTCTGTGAGTTTCATCCCTGTCACTCTGTGTATCAATCTTTTTTTTTTGTATTGCTGTGTAGTATTTCATTGCATGAATATTCCATAATTTACTTATTCACTGCTCTGTGGATGGTCATTGGGTTATTTCCTGTTTCCTGCTACTAATTAGTAAACTGCTATGATCACTCACGTACATATATTTTAATAGATGTGTGCCTTCATTTACTCATTTC
Organism: Stenella coeruleoalba; assembly: GCF_951394435.1. Lineage (NCBI taxonomy): Eukaryota > Metazoa > Chordata > Mammalia > Artiodactyla > Delphinidae > Stenella > Stenella coeruleoalba. Next base: position 51,637,178 of record NC_137149.1, read on the forward strand.
TCTTGGATATGTACCTAGGAGTGGATTTGCTGTGTCTTAGATAGGCATGTTTGTCTTTAACATATCATGTCAAATAGTTTTACCAAGTGGTTGAACCAGTTTACCCTTCCATCTGCAATATTGGAGGGTTGCATTGCTCCACTTCCTTGCCAACACTTGTTATAGTCAGTCTTGAAAATTTTAGCTCTTCTGGTAGATGTGTAGGGATTAATTATCTCATAAGGATTTTAATTTCTATTTCCCTGGTAGGTAATGATGTTGAGTTGTTATTGGGTTTTGACTGTCTTTATTCCTCTGTTTAAGAGGCATAAATTCATTTTTAGGAATTGTTCCTGGGATTATTGGTGATCTTATTCAGCTCTGCCAGAGGCACTGGCTGCTATTCTGGGATTTAGGTTCTTTTCAAGGAAAGTGAGCATTGGATATTTGTTAACAACTTGGCTGTCACTGAAGGGACTGTTTGTGACCAGAGCAACAGATCCTTAAAGCCAACTAAGGGTGTCTCCTGATGGCCCATGAATCCCCTCAGGTTGTGTCTCTGAAAGGAAAGGAACCCTCAGGCTGCAGAGTGCTGCCCTGGAAGGCACATGGGATTTAGAACCAGGTGACCTGAGGCTCTGGTTCTACTTCTGCCTTTTTTAGCCACAGGACTTTGGGAGGTCATATAACCTCCGAATCCTCAATTTGCTATGAGTCAAATAGGGTAGGAGCTGTTGAGGGGGTCCAACGAGGCATGAAAAACCGCTGTAAAACGGTGGGTAGGTGTTAATTCTAAGTCAGTTTTGTGGGGGTCAGCAAAGCAAGGCAGGGATGCTGGGGCTGCCTCGCAGGGCTCCCTGAGGGAAGCAGCCTACCCTGGGAGATTCTTAGCTGGGTTTTGTGTAATGAGCCCGCATCCTGGTTCTCAACCCTGACTGTGGCAATTACTGAGGCAGGAGGAAAGCTGACTTCAACAGTGCTGCCTGGAAGCCTCCAGCCTCCTGCCAAGTCCAGGCAAGGGACAGGCAAAATGGTGTGCTGTTGTACAATGGGAAACCATGCCCCAAGGAGTCAGGGTGTCCATGGAGAACGGGAGGAGAGGATGACCTGAGGTTTCGAACACACTGCGCCCTACAGAAAGATGAACTCCAGTGGCTTGATTTTGGCAGGTGCTCAATAACAATGGAAAGTTTGACTTATTTTTTAATTCCAAAAATCATAAATGCTAATTGAAGGAAATCTGGGAAACACAAGAAAGTATAAAAAAGAAGAAAAAAATTTACCACAATCCCATTTCCAAAGTCAATTATTGTTAGTGTTATACATGCACACATCTGTTCCCAATTAGCCTTGTAATATGCCATTTGCAACTCCTTAATATCATGTTTTTTGTTTGTTTGTTTGTTTGTTTGTTTTGCGGTACGCGGGCCTCTCACTGTTGTGGCCTCTCCCGTTGCGGAGCACAGGCTCCGGCCGCCCAGGCTCAGCGGCCATGGCTCACGGGCCCAGCCGCTCTGCGGCATGTGGGATCTTCCCGGACCGGGGCACGAACCCATGTCCCCTGCATCGGCAGGCGGACTCTCAACCACTGCGCCACCAGGGAAGCCCCTAATATCATGTTTTTAATGGTTGCATTGCATTCCATTTGGTGGATATATAAACATTTCTTTAACCACAGAGTGGTGTTTTTCATCTGCCCGTCACTTAATATCTTCTGGATACTTTAAGATTTACCAATCTGGCACAGCTTAATGTGCTACAAGAAGAAGGTGCCAGAACCTGCTTAGTTATCACGTTTTGAACATTAAATCTCCCACCACAAGCAGGACTGTCTGGCTAACTTGTTTATGGGCAAGGAAGGGACCCTGAAAGTAAACAGGGCAGCAAGTGGGACTTTACATTTCTAAAATATATAATAATGTTAGTTCATTATTCCTTTATCATTCATTCAATTTCCTTTCATTCATTCATCATTCCATATTTTTTTAGAGCTAGATATCTCTCTGTTCTTGACTTAACTCTGCCACTTATCTGCTGAGAGACGTTATGCCAATGACCTGTGTTCTCCTGGCCTTTGTTTTCCCATCTATAAAATGGGTAACAATGCCAGTCAAGGTTGTTGCGAGGACTAAACTTAATTAAGGACATGGGCACCTTTTCCCACCTGACCTTAAGCAGCTGAGCACCGTGGGAGGCACTAATGAATTAGATTTATAAAAGCAGTTTTGTTGAAGAGTGGAGGAAGACGCAGAGAATGCAAGTGGTTGGAAAGCAGAGTCATTCATAAGATCAGAGTTGGAGCCAGAAGAACATGGGTCCTGGTTCCTTCCAGTGGTCTGAAGTGACTCTTGTGGGTTTGTCTTGTGGAGTTCAGAAGGCCACGTAAATATTTCTGACTCCTTACCATACCCTTGTGTGGGGAGGTCAAAAGTAATTTGAATGTCAGAGCTGCCCTTAGCAAAATGACACTTAAGATTCTTAATTTTTTCTCTATCACTTTTCCAATGTTTCTTTACTTCAGAAGTTTTTGTTCCGTCTAGCTGTTGCTTTCTGATTCTTTCCAGTGCTTTTTTCTAAGAATGAAGGCAGAGGCCCTTTTGAGGTCTCCAACACTAATGATGTCACTTTAGTGACTTCCACGGGCCATTAGGCAGCCAGTAGTAACATTTATGTCCTTGCTACCAGCAGGACACGGAATATGGGGGGCGGGGGGGAGGAGCCATTCTCTCCTGCTGGTCTGACATTCATCACTCTTCTAGAAACAGAGGAGGCATTGTTAACTGAAGCTCCCACCTGACACCAGGACTTCCTGGAAAGATGAATGTTCTCCTTAACATGAAACAAACAAACAAACAGAAAACTCCACCTCGTCCTTCCAGGAAAGAAGCTCAAGATGTGCCCTTGTACTTACTCCCCCTTGCCCCTGCTGCCCCTATTTCTGCCACTCTGTTTGAAGAAGGATTTCTCCGTTTCTACCACAAAGAATGCTCGTTATCCAGCATGTTGCAGAGATTGAATATCCTTCGTGCATGGATCCTTTTGACTACTCAGAGGCATTGGGAAACTGATACCTGCCATCTCCATCACCTTCTGCATGGTGACGTCCACACGGCTCACCTTCCTCACTCCTTAACTCACCTCTTCACCCACTGCCATGTGGGCTTGGCGCTTGGCCCCCTGCTGGATCACAGTGTCAGCAGACCCAGTGGTCACTCTTCTGTCCCTATCCCACCCGCCATCCCTCTGGCCTTGGGTGCCTTTGACCATCCCTGTCTTGAGAATTTCCATTTCTGAGGCTTCCTGGTCGCAAACACTCCTCCTTCCTCTTGTGTTTCTGGCAGATTCTTCTCAGTCCCCTTTGTGAATTGCTCTTTTCTCTGTTCATTCTTTATACCTTATATCACTGGTTTTCAAGCATTTTTTCTTTTGCAGTGGAAACTTTTTGTTTTTACAAATGAACTTTTATGTAAAACCAAGCGTCATATAAAAAACAGAAAATCACAACTGCTGGGCTTCCCTGGTGGTGCAGTGGTTAAGAATCTGTCTGCCAATGCAGGGGACACGGGTTCGAGCCCTGGTCCTGGAAGATCCCACATGCCGCGGAGCAACTAAGCCTGTGCACCACGACTACTGAGCCTGCGCTCTAGAGCCTGCGAGCCACAACTACTGAGCCCCTGAGCCACAACTACTGAAGTCCGCATGCCTAGAGCCTGTGCTCTGCAACAAGAGAAGCCACCGCAATGAGAAGCCCACGCACTGCAACGAAGACTAGCCCCCACTCGCCACAACTAGAGAAAGCCTTCACGCAGCAACAAAGACCCAACTCAGCCAAAAATAAATAAATAAATAAATAAGTAAAAAAAAAAAATCACAACTGCTGCGGTTAAAATAGAGATGGTTCTTTGAGGCTATTGGTACTCCCTTCCTCTGTCTCCTCTCCCAGAAAACCCGAGGGCACCTCTCCAGACCCTGGGGCTCCGGGAAGTACAATGTGCAAACCACAGCCTTGAATGCTAGGTTTTCTGGGCCTCTGACTTGGCCTCTTCACATCACCCTCTACTCACTCTCTCTGGATGGTCTCATCCTTCCCAAGAGTAAAAATCACTCTCCTTCTTCCGAATGTGGTGTGTGTGGAGGGCAATAAAGAACACCCAAATGCTTCTTTCAAGCAATTGAGAAATGAGCTGCAGGAGACAGGGAACAAAAGCTCAGTTTCATTACTGGCTTTAAATCTACAGCCAAATGGGCTTGCTTTCTTCCCAGAGCTAACGTGCCCACCAGTTCTGGGCTATGCTGGACATTTGCAAGCATTTCTGCCTGGCTGGAGAGGGTCCCGAATTCCTCCAGCATGGCTACTCCACAGGAGAAGCTAGAAGGGGTGATATTCTCCCAAAGGCACCAAAGAAAAGGTCACTTCTCTTCCCAAGAGGAAGAGTCAGGAAAGAGTGGGGACAGAGACCAGGTATATTACCCTCCACCAAAAAGGTGGTTCCATTCCCTGGGTGCTTTGTAATTTGTGGGGTACTAAAGCATTGGGGGTCAGTGATGTTAGGCGTGGCCATACATGGAACAATTCTGTACAGTAAAGAACTCACCTTAATTCTGCAATGAACCTCCAGTGTCCCACCAGACATTCTTACAGGTGAATGATGGTTCTAATTAGCCACATCTGGAACATGCCTGTTTTTACGTAACGGAAGTTATTTTTGCAGAGTCTGATATACACTTTATACTAAATGTTCTAAGAAAGCAAATACTATGGGAATCCAGTGCTGATTACACTGTGGTGGATTGAGAACTTATCTGAGGGTTTTTATGATAATGACTCATAGTATTTTCATCAGATACAACACTGTCATTGTCACCACTGTATCGGCCAGTATCTATGGCTGTTGCATTCTCTGTGTTTCCACATATCGGTATAAACTTCTGATGGCCTCCCTTTTGGCTTCTGGTAATTTGTGCCCAAATATTTACATGTTAAAATGCATCCTATTAAATTTTATTTATTAAAATTTATTTACTTATTTATATTAAAATTACCCTCTTTTTCTCCATTGCAGTTAGAGTGATTTTTTAAAGTATTTTTTTCTTAGGTAGGTTATATTACCTATGCATTCTGTATCAAGATAGCAAAGGCAGTGTTACAAATTATTTCTTTAGAAAATGAGGCATTGTGTCTGATATTGGCCTAGTGGAGGACGCTCATGGAAACGTGAAGTCAGAAAAACCTCATGGTGATTTTTAACATAAAACGTCCCCATCCCAGGAGGGCTGAATCAAAGCCCTCAGGAGAAAGACCAAGCTTCCTCCCATGCTTAAAGGCCCCTCCACGATTTGGCCTCTGCTGACCTCTTCACCATCCTATGCTCTGGGCTGGCTCAGATCCAGGAAGTTTTCTGGAGGTGCCATGCTGTCTCTCTCCTCCTGGACTTTGCACACCCTTTGTCTCCCTTACTTCTCTGAGAAGCGCCCCTGACACCCCAGAGTGAAGTAAGAGTCCCTGCTCTGGGCTCCCAGGACACTTCTTACCCTGTGTTGGCTTCTCTTTGTTTGCTGCCTCTGCTCCGAGATCTTAAGTTCTGCCAAGGGAAAGACCATATTCTTTTGGCCTCTAGTCCTAGTGCCTGGCCCAGGTTCAAGCATAAGGGAAGCATCCCTTCCCTTGCTGCCCAGGACAGGGATTAGGACATACATCTTCACACCAAAATAAACAGCATTTACTTGAAAAGCTGTAAATCTCTGGTCCATCGAGCACTAATGGGGACAAATGGTGGTATCAACCCCATCAAAGCAAAGGCGATTGGGAGATTGGGATTGACACGTATACACTGATGTGTATAAAATGGGTGATTAATAAGAACCTGCTGTATTTAAATTTTAAAAAAAAGCTAAGGTGAAATAAAGGTCTCTGGAAAAAGGAAAACTCTCCTCCCAAGACTATCTTGGGAGACAGTGTCTTTTATTCATTAGTGTCTCTGCCAGAAAATCAATTCTAAAATTATTCATTGAGTCAGATCAGGTCATTTAGAAAGCAATCTTCGTAGAGCGCAAAGCTTTATCAAAGTTGACATTCTTCCTGATATCAGAGCAGATTAGTTTCATAATTTAATACTTAATTTGTCCACAAAGCACAACGATGAAGATGTCCCTGCTTCCTGAGTACTGAGGGGAATGAAAGGCCTTTTGGATTGGTTTTACTCTCCCAATACCTTATCAAGTGAATAAAACTTGAAAGTAATAAAAATAGACTCATAAAACAATGCTCACTGTGGTTTACAGTTCTAATCCCTTAATTATCAGCAGCTTAACTGCCTTTCCTGACTTTCCTTTGACTTTCTTCTTCCCCCTGAATGACAGGGTGCACTCATTGACTTGGAGATGTTGGAAGGAAACTTAGAGGTTGTTTTTACCTGTCAGAGCAGGTGGGTTAAAGAACACGAAGGTGAAGCAGGTACACCCAGGTTCTGACCTCAATCCATTAGCTGATGGCCTTGGAGGGGACCCCGCACCTCTCTGACGCTTGTTTTCTTCACTGATAAGTTAGGAGTGGAGACACCTGCTTTGCAGAGTTGTTGGGAGGATTGAATGAGTGATGACTGAATGGCCCCTGAAACCAAGGAGATGCTCAGTAAAGGGTAGCCCCCTCCCCACGGGGAAGGGGTACACATCCACCGTGCTTTCCTTCTCTCCTGCTCTGTAAGAGTTATCTTTAGCCTTGGACCCCAGTGGAACATCTCACTTCTCCTTTTAATTAGATCCCTTGGGTAGAATTTGGGTCCTTCTCAGAAAGTCTCCAGGGTGTTAACTGCATATTTATCTCAGCGGGATTAGGGAGATTATGGTGTTTAATGAAAACCACGCATATGGCTCAAAGGGCGGCAGGGCCAAGGAGAAATTGTCTTCACTGAGAGTTGGAATTTGGGGAGCTTCGCCTTTTATAAAGACCTCAATTCTCTTCGCAGAGAGAACCCGACTCTACAGTTCGCCAGGCCTCAAAGCACTGTTAGCATTTTGGTCTCACGAGTTACCTGGTGCCATGGGCCAGGATGAGAGCTCTTCCCTGCGATTTTCAGCAGTACGAGGACAGAGACCATGTCTGTCTCTATATTTTGGTGTCCCCTGGCAGTGCCTGATGCCAGGAAGTGTTCAAAATACAACTGTCCAATGAACTATTGTATCTATCTCACCCATTCATGGAATCATAGTATTTTTTTAATTAATTAATTAATTTTTAATTTTTGGCTGCGTTGGGTCCTCATTGCCGCGCACAGGCTTTCTCTAACTGCGTCGGACCGGGGCTATTCTTCGTTGCGGTGCGCAGGTTTCTCATTGCGGTGGCTTGTCTTTGTTGCGGAGCATGGGCTCTAGGCTCCTGGGCTTCAGTAGTTGTAGCGCGTGGGCTCAGTAGTTGTGGCTCATTGGCTCTGGAGCTCAAGCTCAGTAGTTGTGGCTCACGGGCTTAGTTGCTCCATGGCATGTGGGATCTGCCCGGACCAGGGCTCGAACCTGTGTCCCTTGCATTGGCAGGCAGATTCTTAACCACTACGCCGCCAGGGAAGTCCTGGAATCATAGTATTGAAATTGAGTTGTTCTTTAGTCATACATCATCAGTAAGTTTACATTCTGCAAAGCTTTCTGTAGCTCAAAGAATTTTCCATGTGTTAACCTGACAATGGCTGGTAAAACTTCTGCACTTGGGAATCATCTACATATAGAACCCAGCTCATTTCTCCTTTAGTGTATTTCACAGGTCACCCTTGATAAGACAGCTAAGGGAGTTGCAAGAAAATGTGTGCCCACGAGAAAGTCAGTTAAAGCCCCAGTGGAAAGAATTTACCGACCTGCAGTAATTCTGAGGTCTGAGGGCAAAGTCTCAAGTCTCTCCCTTCCTGAAGCCAAAGCTTGCTTTTCCAACTTTCTCAATGCTTTTGTAATGGGTTTTTGTTGCTGTCGTTGATGTTGAAATTCCTAGCGAAATACTGGCCACTCAGATAACTCTCTAAAGCACTTACTTTGGTAAATGAGAAAATCTGAGAAGTGTCTCTTTTTGTGTTGATTTTACCAGATTTATACCTTGGGAAGGCACTGGGTAGAACTGGAATAGTTGGGGAATCAAATATACAGTGGCTGGAACAACATTACTATTATTACCAGCTCTAAATTACTGTGATTGTTTTCCCTTGAAATACTACAGGAACATCTCAATTAACTGGACATCAGCCTTCCTGGAACTTTGAGTAATTTGATGAAAGGCAACACAGCAATAAGACTTAACCAAATTCCCGTACGGGTGTAGAGCTGTGCTCTATGTTCAGTGCTTCATTTTGCATATTACTATCATCAATATCTACTCACAGTATTAAATAATGAGAAGTAATGTGAACCAGGGTGCTCTTGGGGCTCTATAACTCCCCAAGAGAGCTTTCTACAGTGATGGAAATGTTCTAAAATGGCATTGTCCAATACACTATCTGTGCTTACTGGGCACTTGAAACGTGGCCAGTATGACTGAGGAACTGAGTTTTTAATATAATTAAATTTAACTGTAAATGCACATTTAATTTAGTTATTGGAAAGCCCAGCTCTATAATATTTTGAGTCAAAGATACATTTTCTATTATGAAGTATTTTTAAATATTCAGCAAAGTACAGAGGGTGCTATAAACCACCAACTGGAATACACACAGAGTTAACCTTTTGCTGTATTTGCTTCAGATATTTTTAAAGAAATAAAATATTAAAGATACAATTGAAGTTTTCTTGGGCGCCCCACCCCACTTCATTCCCAGAAGCATGTGTATCCTTCCCATCCATGTTTTTATAGTTTAACTATTTATCAACACTATGTAGCATTATTTGAGTGTTTAAACAATTTAAACAAATGGCATTATACTGTATATACCATACTGAAACTTGCTTTTTTCATTTATCAATATATTTTTGAGCCCTATCCATTGTTGATATATGAAAATCAGTTTCATATATAAATCAATTTCATTCATTTTAACTCTTCTGGAAAGTTCTAGTTTATAAATATACCGCAATGTATCTATCCAGTCTCCTAAGGATGGTAAATTTGGGTTGTTTCTAACTGCTGTCTTTGTTACAAACAATACCGTGAGGAACCTTCGGTATGTTTTTTCTTGGGCTTATGTGGGAGAGTTTCTCTACAATCATTTATATTTGTTATGATTACTGATATGTGTGGACTTGTTTTTATTAGCTTATTTTATGTTTTTTGTTTCCATTCACCATGGGTTGTTTTTGGTTCTCCACCTATCTCTTTACCATTCACCTGTTTAGAAATTAAATATATGATTTCTATTCATTTGGTGGTTGTTAGCAAGCATGATCAAAGATTTAGATCTGGGCTTCCCTGGTGGCACAGTGGTTGGGAGTCCGCCTGCCGATGCAGGGGACGCGGGTTCGTGCCCCGGTCCGGGAAGATTCCACATGCTGCGGAGCGGCTGGGCCCGTGAGCCATGGCCGCTGAGCCTGCGCATCCGGAGCCTGTGCTCCGCAACGGGAGAGGCCACAACAATGAGAGGCCCGTGTACCACAAAAAAAAAAAAAAAAAGATTTAGATCTAATATCCCCATCATTTTTTCAAACAATACATGGAACTCAGAGTGCTTTAATTCCTAAAACCCTCTCTCATCTTCTCTACTATTGTTGGGTAGTATTTTAGTTCCACCTTAAAAAACAAAAACCTCCCAGTTGGCTATCATCATTGTTTTTATAATTTTATAGTCAGTATTATTTAGATTTATTAAATTTTTCATGAATTTCTTGGCTTACTATTGTGTTTTGCATCTCACCCCTTTCTTCTGGGTTGAGTTTCTTTCTTGCTAAGGTATTGCTTTTGGTATTGCTTTTAGTAAGGGGATGTTACAGTAAATCATCTTAGACTTTCATGTCTAAAATATCTTTATCTACTCAGTCCTACATAATGGTTTGGCCTGGACTCCCAGTAGAATCTCCTATTTCCTCTCTCCCTTCTCTGGGACTCCTATTAAATATATGTTGAATTTTTTCATCCTAAATTATGCATCTCAGTTTCTTTCATACTTCCCACCTCTTTATTGCTGCAGCTACATTCTAGATGCTTTCCTCAAATCTATCATTCAGTTCCTTAGTTCTCTCTTCAGATGAATGTCCATTGAATTTTTAATTTTAGTGACTGTTTTGGGTTTTTTTTACATCTTTATTGGAGTATAATTGCTTTACAATGGTGTGTTAGTTTCTGCTTCATAACAAAGTGAATCAGTTATACATATACATATGTTCCCATATCTCTTCCCTCTTGCGTCTCCCTCCCTCCCACCCTCCCTCTCCCACCCCTCCAGGCGGTCACAAAGCACCGAGCTGATCTCCCTGTGCTATGCGGCTGCTTCCCACTAGCTATGTACCTTACGTTTGGTAGTGTATATATGTCCATGCCTCTCTCTCGCTTTGTTAGTGACTGTTTTTTATTCTGTAAGTTCAGTTGAATTCTTTTAAAAAATTTCACAGTCCCTCCCTTAGTGTCATGTTTTTTCATTTTATTTTCTTTCTTACTTTCATATATGCTATTCATTTATATTATTGCACGTTTGAATGGTATGACTTTTAGGCCTCTTTGAGATAGCTTTATATCTGTAGTTCATGGTTCTGAATTTTGTTGCATTTGTTGTGTTTGCTGATTTTCTCCCAACAGTTATTTACTTCATGGGATTAGTAATTTTTTGTGTGAGCTCATCTTGAGTGGGAGTGGTTTTCCATGAAACACGTGTACTTGGTTGGGATTTTACAGATTCCAGACCAGTTTTATGGTAGTTGCTCAAAATGGGTTCTTGTGTCTCTTTGGTAGGTATGGATTCAGATCAGATGCGTGTGCGTGACTGGTTGATATTCTGCTTTCTTTAGGGTGGTTCTTTCACTTTCCATGGCCCTGAAAGATGGTCAGCTTCCTTTATGCAACCCTGGCCAATAAAAGGACTTCTTATGTTGCTTGTTTCACGGACGGAGAGCCTTCATGGCTTCTGGCTTTACTTGGGGGGGGGGGGCTCAGTTCTAGCTCCCCACTTCTCACGGGCTGAGATTCTGGGTAGTTGTTTTATCACCAGTGTCTGTAATATTTACCTGGTTCCAATACCCACATGGACTGTTTCTTTTTAGTGCCTCCTCCCTGCTCAGGAACCTGGAGATATTCTTTTCTTGTTTTCAAGCTTGGCCACAGATTTTAAAAATTTCAATATCTGGTGGATTTGTTCTGTTTGAGAGTTACCTTTATACGCTGAACAGGCTGTGTTAACTCCCACACTATGTTACCCCATATGAGAAAATTTTACAGACAAAAAGCATAAGCACTTGTAAGGCACTGCATGTTGTATAACAGGCACAACGAAAGACATTGTCAAACCCCAAGCTGAAGAATTCCTTGGTCATTTCGACAGCTCGAGGTCTATCCACACTGCACACTGAACTTACCTTCCTCTCTTCTCCTCAGACAAAAATCTGATAATTGCAAAGTTTGATTAAAATTATTTTTGAATTACTTACATGCCTGTTCCATTGCTAATCCATGTGAATGAAGAAAACAGAGGTGGCTGGGTGCAAGTAAGGTTTGATAATATTAAATGAAGAAAAAGAAAAAGAAAAATGAAAATGTAACTTATAAAGAGGTTCTCAACCTCATTTATAATCAGGGACATTCACAATAGAACCAGAGGGAGATACCATTTTACTCTCATGAGAATGGCAAAAATTCTGGCAACAACCTGATAATACCAAGCATTGGCAAGGATGCGGAGTACCATTGGCACCCATACGTTGCTGATGGGAGTGTTAATTAGTACAACCACTTTAGGTAACAGTTTGGTATTATCCGTTACAGGCAAAATAGAGAAATTCTATCTGCCCTTCTAGAGAAATTCTTACACAGGTATACCTGTAACTTGAAGAGAATGGTCATACCAGGATGGATCGAAACAGCCCCAAACTGGAATCAACCCAAACGTCTAAAACAGTAGAATACATTTTATATTCTTCTTGCAACGGCATTCCATACAGCAATAGAAGTGAAGGTAGTTTACAGCTGTGCATTACAACATGGATAAATCCTGCAGTCAGAATATGAGTGACAGAAGCAAGTCACAAAAGGACATGTAAAAAATGTATAATTTATATAAAGTGCAAAATCAAGTAGAATAAACTGTATTCCCACCCAGCAGTTCTTCTGTATTCCTCACTCCTTCTGTCTCTCTCCCCTCCCGTCTTGAGATAACCTTGGAACGAGGCCTTATTTTGCTAGCACCAGCCAGCTCTGAGTGGTGCTACACTGTGTGCTTCTGGTTTCATTTGTTCATCCATCCATCCAACAAGCAGTAAGTGCCAACTGCATGCAAGGCACTGTTCTTGGTGCTGATGGCTAAACAGACAAAAGTCCTGCTAACATTTTTTGGGGGGGTGTGGGTGGGGAGGAGACAATAAGTAAAATAAACATGTAAGTTATATAGTATAGTAGAGGGTGGTAAGTACTATGGAGAAATATAAAGCCAGGAGAAGTGACAGTTTTAAATGAGGTGATCAGGGAAGAACTCTTTGTGAAGGTAATATTTAAGCAAAGACGTCAAGAAGTGAGGAAAATAGCAATGTCAACATCTAGAGGAAAAGCTTTCCAAGTAGACGGAACGGCAAGTGCAAATGTCCTGAGGCACTTCTTTGTCAATCACAATTTTTAGAATCTTATCAACATTTACTCCAAGAATCTCTAAATTTCCTTTCAGCGTTAGATGGTTCTTGCTACAAATATAAAATTCCACACTGTGTTTACAACCAAAAGAGAAACTTCCTGTAATTTGTGAGTCTGTCATCCTGAATGTGCATGAGGGAGTAATTTTGGGTAAAGGAACACTGGAAGTCACATCGTGTTATTTTATTAATTTACGTCAGTTCCTTTTGGCCAGCATGAATTACCATACAGAACATAAACACGAGACTCTGGCAGACCCAGGTTGGAACTTGAGCTCTGCCACTCTGGGGTCTTAAGCCACTTATTTAATCTTCCTGGGTGTAAAAAGATGAAGTAATGCCCATCTCAAAGCATTGTTGTGAAGACTGGGAGAAAATACAAGTTCGAGTCTTTGTGTCCTTCAATAAGATTTAAATTTTTTTCTTGGGACCTCCTTGGTGGCGCAGTAGTTAAGAATCTGCCTGCCACTGCAGGGGACACGGGTTCGATTCCTGGTCCGGGAAGATCCCACAGGCTGCGGAGCAACTTAAGCCTGTGTGCCACAACTACTGAGCCCATGTGCCACAACTACTGAAGCGTGTGCACCTAGAGCCCGTGCTCCGCGATGAGAGAAGCCACTGCAATGAGAAGCCTGTTCACCACAAGGAAGAGTAGCCCCCGCTCGCCACAACTAGAGAAAGCCCACGCCCAGCAACGAAGACCCAACGCAGCCAAAAAATTTAAAAATAAATAAATAAAAAATAAAAATTTTCTTTACACAGCTTTTATACATTTCTAAATTTATTAATACTCTAGGTGTGCAACATTTTTGGTTGAAAGGGAACATTCTAAAAGTTCTGAATGAGAAAAGGCCAATCACTTCACAAGAAGTCTGGGGTTGAAACTCAGACCTGGTGTAATGGCTCCACGGCATCGTCAGTATTTCTGGTCCTTCATATCTCTGCCTCGCCATCCTTAGCAGGTGGCTTTGTCCTCATGCTTATCACCTCATGGTTGCAAGATGGCTATTTTACGTCCAGCCTCAGATCCACATAAGGAAGAAGGAAGGTGCTCATAAACCCTGTTAAATCTTGCAATAGTCTTCTACAGCATCACTTAAACTGCCTGCTGTTGAATACATGTGCCAACATTTATTTGGTGTGTGTGAATTTTGTATATATATATGGTGTATATATGATGTATATATACGTGCACATATGTGCATATATATTACCAATAATAACATGTATAATAACCATAATGGTATATATGATAATATTATATATACATTAACAATGCTGCAGTGAACATCTTTGTAATGAAATCTTTGCACCTGTCCCAGGTAATTTTCTTAGCACAAATTCCTAGAAGTACCTTTGAGTCAGAGCGTGTGCCCGTTTCTAAGACTTTTGATATATTTTGCCCAATTCCTCTTGAGAAAGGTGGAAATTTTTACTCCTTTTTTTTTTTAACATCTTTATTGGAGTATAATTGCTTTACAGTGGTGTGTTAGTTTCTGCTGTATAACAAAGTGAATCAGCTGTACATATACATTTTACTCCTTCTAGTGTTGAATGTGAGTACCCTGCCACATTGTACCCACCTCCATCACAACACTAGCCATTGTCAGCATGGTTTATTCAATTATTTAATTTATATAATCATTTAATAAATAAAAAATGATATTTTTTGTTCTAATTTCTTTGATATTGGTGAGGTGGATCACATGACTTTTAATATCTTTCTGTTCAGTTTTTGATATTTATAAAAGATTTATAAGATAGCTTCGAGCACTTACTTTTATCCTTCCAGCTCCAGTAAATCATATGAGAAAAGGAATTAATATATACTATAAGCTGACTTTGCTTCTTAGTGCTGTACTGTGAAATAACTTATCTGTGTTCCGGTCTTTAAAAATCTCACCCTCTATGTCTAATACTAATGTCTTTGGTTAACACCTATATCATTTTAGTGTATTAAGATTAGGATGCTCTCAACTATAAATATAAAATAATAATAGTATACTAGTCATAATGTTTTATGCTTACATAGTTTGTTTCTTGAGAGATCAGAGAACTGTGATAATATTATTTTAATGAATCACCTTCGTTAACCCGCCTGTTATTCCATTGAATGGATGTCAGTACTTAAACTGAAAAAATTCTTCCTTTTGTATCTGAAATTCAAATTTAACTGGGAGTTCTGTTTTGTCTTGCTTTTTCCCTAAATCTGGCAACCCTGTGTGAGGAGGGTCTAGAGGTTGAAGTCCTGGGTGGGGAGGTTTGTAGGAGTTGAAAAGACCAGAATCTGCATCAGGCAGAGGTGTGAGCCAATGCCCAGGAGGTGAGGGTCCCAGACCCTTTTCCTCCCTCTTCCACCTGGCTCCTAGTTACCATTCCAAGTCCTCCCTGTGTTTGGGACTCAAGCTGGGAGTGTGATAAAGGATACTGCCAGTGCCCCTGGGGTTGAGCTGGCATATCCCTGTCTGTCATCCCCCTCCCCTTATTCCCAGGGAGATTCCATCTGGCATGGAAGAAAAGAGTTTTGGAGGTAGGCAGTACTGGGTTCAAATACCATCCCTCTTTTAACTAGCTTCACAATTTGTGGCAAGTTGCTTAAGCCCTTTGAACCTCGGTTTCATTGGAGAAGGATGGCAATGAGGAAAGATGGAAAATTAGGAAGACTGATGACAGATGGAACCATGGAAGCAGCCCTGACTTTCACTCCAGACTTATTACGTGGCTTCTTGTAACACAGAAAAAAATAAATGCAAACTCACAAGGTCATTGTGAGGTTCGCATGAGATGACGTTTGAAAAGCTCTTAGCAGACTCTTTGGTACCTCATAAGCAGCCATGGGTCTGAATTTCTAGGTACAGGGACTAGTGAAGGCAGAGTAATTCCTCAGGGGAAGCAGAGTAGCGTCCCTGGAAGAAGGGACAACAATAACAAAGCATGAGGAGACTGCAGACCAGAGACACCGGGAATTCTAGTTTTTGGTGACACAAGGTTTGGAACCCTTTAAAAAGAAGTTATTTCTGTTTTTCTATGCGTGTTTTCCTCCAGGAGTGAAACTAAATCTGTGAAGGTGATGTTGAATGCGAGTTCGAAAGAGAGCAGCCTGGCAGCTACAAGACATGACGGGTCCTAGGAAACCCAGCTGCCCATCCTGGTTTTCCCAGTCCAGCCACGTGCTTTCCTCCAGGGGAAAACAAACCTGTGACCAAGACTTCTATAGACCTACCAGAGCCTCAACAGCTCCCTCCTGATTCAAGATCTTACCGAAAAGCTGAAGAGTTACCTATTTGTAAATATTGCCAAGGTAGGGATCACCACCCAGCCAAGCCCTTCCCTCTGTCTCTAAGAGCTCTAGCCAACAGCTCAAATGCCTTCCAATTTCCTGGACAAGGGACTTGTTAACGGTTATGTGGGGAGTGGACTTAAAAGGCCAGAGGAGCCATTAGGGCTTCTGCTGCCTGGGGTCCTATCATCAGTGGGACAGGTGGTGTCTTCTCACCCACGCAGTTATCATCACCTGCCTGACAGGTATGGTTTAGGGGGAGCTCCCTGCAGCTCACCTCTAGATTAGAGAGTGGGAAACACACCCTTTGCCTCTTCCTGAGGGCATGTACTTGACCCTGGAAACAGCACAAGCTGAAAAGGACAGGCTAGTTTCAGGAAGGGAATGGGACTTCTTTCTTGACTGCAGAACAAGGCAGAGGTGGGCATTTGGAAGGAAGAACAGGGAAGACACCTACTAAAGACAGGCACTGCTTGGCGGATTTGGATCTAGAGCAGTATTTTCCAGTGTTTAGGCAGTTACGTTCCACCTTAGTATCAATAGTTTGTGCTGCAATCATTTTAAAGTCTATGCTATTGTTTACTTAATCTTTTTTTAAACTGACTCTATATTTTTACTTAAATAGCATTATTGTCCTTAATGTAGGCAATAATAGCAAAAGTATATGGTTTCTTTCTAACATGCATTTAATTTTACAAATGCGCACTATGAACTTAAAAATGCTATCCTGGGCTTGCCTGGTGGCGAAGTGGTTGAGAGTCCGCCTGCCGATGCAGGGGACGCGGGTTCGTGCCCCGCTCCGGGAAGATCCCACATGCCGAGGAGCGGCTGGACCCGTGAGCCATGGCCGCCGAGCCTGCGCGTCCGGAGCCTGTGCTCTGCAACGGGAGAGGCCACAACAGTGAGAGGCCCGCGTACCGCAAAAAAAAAAAAAAAAAAAAAAAAAAAATGCTCTCCTTGTGAACTTTAAAGTCCTTTCATGATAGTAGCTAAGATTTATTGGGTGTTGTGGGCCAGGAACTGTTCCAGTTGCTTCCTTCCTGGGTGTAAATTTATTCAATCCTCATGGCGAGGTAGGGGGGAGGGGGAAGAAGAGGAGGTTAATAGCAGTGCTGACTCCTGTTGCCGTGTGAGGATTAGCTGGTTGATATATGGAAAGTGCTCAGAGCTGTGTCTGCTGGGGAGAAGATGTATGCAAGTGTTTGCTATTATTATTATCATTATTTCCATTTTACAGATGGAGAGGTGGAGGCAGACATAGGGACATTAGCTTGTGCATAAGGACACAAGCTGGTGGGAGGCTAAGCCGGGACTCGAACCCAGACACTGGGTCTGGAGCCCAGCCTCTTGACCCATGATGCTGTTCACCTTCCACGTTTTTGGAAACATTACTTAGGGATCAATTCCCAACCCACTAGAAGAGGTGCCTGCTACCTGAATGCAAAGGGGTGTGTGTGTGGTACCAACTTCCCTGGCCAGTGAGGGAGGGCTGAGGTGTTCATAGAGGAGCAGGGGATGAAGGGACCAGATGTCTGCTCAGCGATGCCAGGACCACACCTACTAAGCTGGCCCGTAGAGCCTGGCCAGGGACGGCCAGGGAGGATGCTGTATTCAGTCAGCCAAGAGTAAGCCTTCGTCCGTTTGGGACACAGTCTCTAGAGGAAGGATGACCTATTTCGCATCACTGTTCCTGCAGTTCAGAACCAACTGCCCTAGCTTTGAGCAAAGGCAAAAGCAAAGAGTTGTTTGCTGGCATATTCCACGTGCCTAATCCAGAAGGCGGTGTGATGGGCCTTTGAAATCCATCCTGCCTCTTAAGCATGCAATGCCAGACTGTCTGAAGGAGGCTGCAAATGAGGTTTCTGATCTTTTGGGGTAGACTCTGGTTTTGGCCACCCAGAGGCAGTCATGTACATACAAACATGTTGATTTGGTAAATAAGACAGTCCCATTTTCTCCTTATAACAAGCAGATCCCTAAAGGATTGCAACCTGATGGTGGAGCCCAGTTTGAGTGACTCTAGGGACCCGAAAGTGCCTCCCTGCCTACATCACACAGTTGGACTTTGAGCTTTCCATTAAGTTAGATTTCCAGATATAAAGTACCATTAACGCTGAGTGCATTTTTCAAATATTCAGAAAATGCTTCTGCTATCAGAACCCCTGCCCTTTCTCCTCTGCCTTTCAGAGAAGAGTATTAGTTGTAAACTTCATTTAGAACGTGTTTCTTATACAGAGTCATCTCAACACACTGAGTTAATTTTATCATTGACTGGCCCCAAGCAGAGTTGTGACAATGGTGAATTGATCAGAGGTCTGATACTTAAAGAGGGCTGTTGCCCCTTGACTGGTCCATATTCCCCGTGTCTCCCGCGATGGCTAATGAGAGCAGCCTACTCTACACCAGGGATTTTATATAAACTGTTCTAGTTCCTACCAGAGACCCTGCAATGAGGGGACTGTCATGCCCATTTTACAGATGTGGAGCTGAAGCCTGCCACCACTCAGCAAACTGAGAGGCTGAGCTCAGATCTGAAAGCGTCCAGCTCGGAAGCTTTAGCTCTTGCCTTGAAGTGGTTCTGCCTCTCACCATAAGTTTATGAAGGGTATTTTGAGAATTTGGATTCTGCTCTTAATTCACCAGCTAAGCCGCTGCACGACCTTGAGTGAGTCCCTGCATTGCTCTGGACCTCAGGGTCTCTTCGTCTGTTCTGGCCACTGTAACAGAATCCACTAGACTGGGTGACTTGAACAACAAACATTTATTTCTCACAGGTCTGGAGGCTGGGAGTCTGAGATCAGGGTGCCAGCATGGGTGGGTTCTGGTGAGGAGCTTCTCATTGGTTTATATATGTTTGTCTTCTCACTGTGTCCCCACCCACAAAGAAAGAGCATCTCTCTTGTGTCTCTTCTTATGAAGGGACTAGAAAACCCATTCAAGGCATCTGTTTGGGATTAGAGTTTCAACACATGAATTTGGGGGGACACAAACATTCAGTCCAACACTTCCCTGGTGGCGCAGTCATTAAGAATCCGCCTGCCAATGCAGGGGACACGGGTTCTAGCCCTGGTCTGGGAAGATCCCACATGCCGCAGAGCAACTAAGCCCGTGCGCCACAAGTACTGAACCTGTGTGCCACAACTACTGAAGCCCGCGCGCCTAGAGTCTGTGCTCCACAACAAGAGAAACCACAGCAATGAGAAGCCAGCGCACCGCAACAAAGAGTAGCCCCTCTCGCCGCAACTAGAGAAAGCCCACATGTAGCCACAAAGACCCAATGCGGCCAAAAATAAATAAATAAATTTATTTTAAAAACCCCACAACATTCAGTCCATTACACTCCATTACCCTATTTATGAAATGAAGATACGGAATGGCAATCCCCCCAAATGCTCTGACTCTAAAATGCTTTGATTCTGCTGAATCTTCATCTGTTATGATGGGGATTCTGCCCATTAATCTGCAATGCTGAGTGTACTGCCTGGTACCTGGTAGATACTTGGTAAATGTTTACTGAATATCTATAAGGAAAAAGGCAGGAAACTGTCTTCCCCTAAAAGCATAAATACTCCCACTCCCACCAGCCATGGCTTCTTGACAATGGACCCGCTTTTTTGTGTCCAAAAACATGACCTACGGTGGAAATTAACACAACATTGTAAATCAACTGTACTTCAATTAAACAAACACAAACAAAAAAACCCATGACCAATAGTGGGACCCGGAACCCAGGTGAAGGGGGAGGCCAGCCCAGAGGTAGGTTGGTTGAACAGAAGTTTGTAGCAAGTGAGGCCTTCAAGGATGCCTTCCTGTCTGGCTGTCAGGGCAGGCGCTGGCTCCGCTGGCACAGGGAGACCAGCGTCCCTGCAGTGACTCTGAGAAGGGAAGCAGATGCAGCACGGGCCCTGGAAAGCATTCCTACAATGAACACCCTGAGGAAAACAAGCTTCCCTCTTAGATTTGGTGCCTCCGATTTGCTGCCTACTTTTTTTTGCTTCACCCTGTCTGCCTGTCTCCATTTGTACTCATCTCACCTTTCTTCCCTGTTATGGGCAAGTAGACAAACCTAGGGACAGGAAGGACCCCCTTCAGGCCAGTAGAAAGAAATATGGATACGATGCGAAAAAACAAAGTGTTTCCTTTTCTTTTTCTTTTTTTTTTTAATCATGCTTATTGAGGTATCGTTTCTACAGAGTAATATTCACATTTTTTTAGGTGTAGGGTTCTAGGATTTTGACAAATGTATACAGTTGTGCCACGATCACCACAATTAAGATATAGAATATTTTCATCATCCCCCAAAGTTCCCTCATGCCCCTTTGTAGGCAGTATCCTCCCCTGCCCCTTGGCCCTGGCAACCACTGTTCAGATTTTTGCCTCTATAGCTTTGTCTTTAGAATAGGTATTTTTTAAATGACAAGGCAGCTGTGATTTTTGTTTTTCTTTTCTTTTTTTTTTTTTTAAATCACACTTTCCACTGTCTCTACTAAAAATGTCTGGAAAGGAGCTGCTACTTAAAAATTAGCTACACTCCACACTTCTTATTCCAAGAAGGATGTAAGGTGGCAATAAAGTCACACAGTGAGAGAAATCACTGCAAGGACTTATAGGCAGAGAGTCTCCTTCCTTCTATTAAAAAAAAAAGTTTGGATCTTCAAATAAATTGCAAGATTAGAACAATGGGCATCCCTATACCCTTCACCTAGCTTTACCAACTGTTAACATTTTCCACACATTTATGCTCTCTTTCTGTATATGTGTACACCCTGATTTATCTGTTTGCTTGTTTATTTTTGCTCAACCATTTGTCTTACTTGCAGACATCGTGACAACATCATCCTAAATACTTTAGCAAGCATTTCCCAACAGCAGAGGCATTCTCCCTCATGACCACAATATAATTGTTTCATGGAGTGAATTTAAATTAATATGTAGTCCATGATCACATTCCTCCAGTTGTCCCAATGATATCTTTTATCTGTTTAAGTTTTTAAAAAACATTTTTAATCCAGGATCCAATGAAAGATCAGGCATTGCATTTGTTGTCTTAACTCTTTAGTCTCCTTTATTCTTCAACAGTTTCCTGCAGCCTCTCTGTACCTTGCTCTCAATTTTGCTGTGAACCTAAAACTGCTCTAAAAATATAAAGTCTTAAACAGTTTTTAAAATAAAAGCATATCTTAAAACTACCGCACATCCATGAGGATGGCTGCTATCAAAAAACAGGAAATAATAAGTATTGGTGAGGATGTGGAAAAATTGGACCCCTTGTACACTGCTAGTGGGAGTGTAAAATGGTGCAGCTGCTATGGAAAACAGTATGACAGTTCCTCAAAGAAATAAAATTAGAATCACTGTTTGATCCAGTAATTCCACTTCTGGGTATATATCCCAAAGAATTCATTTATTTGTAGACCCATGTTCATAGTGGCAAAAGGTGGAAGCAACCCTACTGTCCATTGATGGATGAATAGTTTAAAAATTTAGGCACTGTTGTTAGTTCTCTTTTACAGATGTGAAAAGTGAGTCTTAACCTATTAGGATATAGCCCAAATCCAGAACATCTGACAACACCAAGGACGTGAAGCAACGGGAACTCTCATTTATTGCTGGTGGGAATGCAAATTGGTACAGACATTTCGGATGACAGTGTGGCAGTTTCTTACAAAACTAAGCATACTCTTACTATACAATCCAGCAATTGTACTCCTTGGTGTTTATTCGAATGAATTGATAACTTAATGTCCACACAAAAACTTGCACATGGATGTTTATAGCAGCCTTATTCATAATTGCCAAACTTTGGAAGCAACCAAGATGTCCTTCAGTAAGTGAATGGATAAATAAACTATGGTATATCCAGGCAATGGAATATTACTCAGTGCTAAAAAGAAATGAGCTATCAAGCCATGAAAAGACATGGAGAAAACTTAAGTGCATATTACTAAGTGAAAGGAACCAGTCTAAAAAGATTACATACTGTATGATTCCAACCATATGACATAATGAAAAAGGCAAAACTATGGCAAAAAATTTACTGGGACTTCCCTGGTGGCGCAGTGGTTAAGAATCCGCCTGCCGATGCCGGGGACATGGGTTCAATCCCTGGTCTGGGAGGATCCCACATGCCACAGAGCAGCTAAGCCCACGAACCACAACTGCTGAAGCCCGTGTGCTTAGAGACGGAGCGCTGCAACTACTGAGCCCGCGCACTGCAACTACTGAAGCCCGTGCGCCTAGAGCCTGTGCTCTGCAACAAGAGAAGCAACCACAGTGAGAAGCCCGTGCATCACAAGGAAGAGTAGCCCCGCTCACCACAGCTACAGAAAGCCTGTGTGCAGCAACGGAGACCCAATGAAGCCAAAAAAGAAAAAGGTGGGGGGGAGGTCTTAAGCCTATCCTGCAGGAAGGTCTCAAAAAAATAAAATAAAAAATAAGGAAAAGAAAATGAACTTTGAAAAAAAAAAGTATCATTCTGGTGAGTGATGCTGATAATGAGAGAGGCTATGCATGTGTAGGGGGCAGAAGTACAGGGGAAACTTCTGTTCCTTTTTCTAAATTTTGTTGTAAAGCTAAAACTGCTCTAAAAAAATTTCTTAAAAACTGAAACTGAGTCTTAAAAGAGTATGTTTCTATTTGAGCCACACACAGAGCAAGTAGACTGGTTTCAGATCAAGGCTTGGTTGCCTGACTCTGGAATCAAGTTTCTAAATTCTTAATTGCTTTGCTTCATGCCTTTTCAAGTAAATGAAATATATATATTCATTATTCTCTATATAGATATAGTTCTCTATATAGATAGATAGCTATATACATATGTATGTGTTCTTTTTCAGGGAAGATAACAGGGGAACTGGGCATCGGCTGTTGAGATCCCTGTCCATTCTGGGAACTCAAGCAGGTCACTTTCCTCTTTAGGTCTTAGAATTTCCATTCGTAGGATGCCAAGAATAGACTCAACACCCTGCTTAGTCTGGGCCACTTCATCTCTTCTGGGAAGTCCCCGTTGGCACCCTTTGTGACAGCCTTCAGCAACAGCAGCAGGAGGGATTTATTGTGGATCTAGAGGGCTCTGGAAGGTTCTAGGCCAGATGTCGGTTACAGTGAGTAGAGAGATGAAGCCGGGCCTTGAAGAGGGAAGACGATGCAGGCGAGGGTCCTGGATTTGGACCTGCCATATAGCTGTGTGACCTTCGGCAAGCCACTTCACCTTGATTCTCTTCAGTTTCTTTAATGTAGGGAAGGAGCACAATGCTTACTTTGCCAGGTTGTGAGCATCTGTGAGATTGTGTATGTAGAAGCACTTTAAGACTATAGAATGTTGTATAGATATAAGCTGTTCTTAATCATGTACATTTTTCTCCCTCATAAGGGAGAAAAATTGATTGGGTCTACCCTGACAAAGTTTGGAGAGCCACACAGGAACTTTCAAGTTTCTTATGACTGATTTGGTCTTAGCAAAATAATTAGTGCTCATGCTGCAGTTCACAGGCCTCCTTACTCTTGCTTGAACCAACCCAGGGCCTTTGCATAGCTTCCTGAACACCCTTCTCCCAAATATTAGCATTGTTTGCCCTCTCATTTTATTCAGGTTCTGCTCAAAGCTCTTGTTAGAGAAGCCTTCTCTGACTACTCCATTTATTTTGATTTAAAATATTTATTTATTTTATTTTTGGCCACTTCGGGTATTAGTTACAGAACGTGGGATCTTCCTTGGCATGCGGGATCTTTTGTTGCGGCATGCAGACTTCTCTCTCTAGTTGTGGCCCGTGGGCTCTCTAGTTGTGGCTCACAGGCTCCAGAGCACATGGGCTCTGTAGTTGTGGCTCACGTGCTCAGTAGTTGCGGCCACAGACTTAGTTGCCCTGTGGCACGTGGGATCTTTGTTCCCCGAGCAGGGATGAAACCTGTGTCCCTTGCATTGGAAGGCGGATTCTTAACCACTGGACCACCAGGGAAGTCCCATCTGACTACGTTTAAAACACACCCCACCAAAAACAAAAAAAGCAACCACACCCCACCACCCCACTCTACTACCTGCCCATCACTTTCACTCTGGTTTTATTTTCCTTCATGGCACTTAGCACCACCTAACATATTATGTATTGCTCATTACTCCTCTGAGCCTACCTACCAGAATTTAAGCTCCCTTAGGGTAGTGAGCAATGCCTGGCATGGAGTTTTCTCTCCATCTCTTCAAATACTTCTTGAATGAATGCTTGAAAGTCCAAAGACACTGATTTAATTCTTCAAAGGCATCAGAACAAACAGGCAGGGTTGGTTTTTCAGATGGTGGGGTTGCTAAGGGATTTTCCCTCTTTCCAGCCCCTGTGCTTAGGTTTCTGGAATGAGAAGGCAGAATTGCGTTTGAGTAACTACAGCTTTTTCTCAAAGGATGCCGACCCTCCACTGGTTGTGAATGGCCCTGAGACATCTCTTGACTCTGACCATCCACCAAGCCATTTTAGTTAACTAGCCACTTAGAAATCAGTCATTTCCTTTCCTCCCATGACCCCTCTCATATTTACCAGTTAATACAATATTTATTAATCTCCTACCGTGAATACAGAACTGTGCTAACCACTATGGATGATTTAAAGAAATACAAAGTGACCCTTCACCCTCCGGTAGATAAGAGACAGTATGGCCCAGTGGTTATAGGTGGGGGGGATATTGTTTACTGATGACAGAAATTCTAGGTTTAAACCCTGGTTTTACTATTTAGTAACTGTGTGACTTGTGCAAGTCACTTAAACTCCCTATACCTCACTTTCTTTATCTAAAAAATGAGATAATAATAGTACCTATTCTCTAAGGTAATGAGTTTATTAAGGGTAAGCTCCCACAATCATGCCTGGCACATGCGACCACTTGACAAGTTTCAGTTGTTTTTGTTGAACTGTATTGTGAAGACTGGTGATGCATCCATGGAAAGTAAAATAACAATACGTGGACTGATGACTCAGTACAATATTTATACCCACACGGACACAATGTATACCTGGGTATAATGGAAAGAACGCATGCTTTGGGGTCAGCTGACCTGAATAGCAGCGCCCACTTTGTCTTTTGCCAGCTTTGAGGCCCTGAGCAGGTGACCAGACCCCTGGGGACCCCAGTTTCCTCATTGATAAAACACGGATCCGAATTTTTGCTTCACAGGATACGTGTGAAAATTTACTGAGATGCTAGTTCCTTGCCCCATCAATGCCCACTGCTGTTCAGAAGTCCTGCTGCAAAGGCAAGGACTGTCCCGATTCAGGTGGGAAACGGATATGAAGTCAGTGCCTCCCTTGGCAAATCAGGAAGACTCTTTGATTTAAAAAAAAAAAAAATGCCCAAGAAAATTTGCTTCATCAAAACAGGAAAAAAGGCAGAAGATAACGATTTATTTAAGGAATGTATGGACCTCTGTATTATGAACATCTTCGTCCTACACGCTGATGTCATAGAATTCCAGAAACCCGATCACTCTGAGGGACCAGAGGGCTCATTGCAGAGACCCCCTGCCATCCCCCTAAAGGGGTCATCCCACCCGCCTCCACTTGCATACTTCCAGGACAGCCAAGTCACCGCTGCATGAGGTTGGCAATTTTGCTCTTGATCAGTTCAACTCTAAGATTTGCCCCAAGCTCTCCCTTCACCTGACTTCCACTCGTCTCTGGCAGAACACAGTTTCTCGTTTCTTCTCTCTGTGACTTGGCAGGGATTGGATTTTAATGCTAATCTATGGAGCAGAGTACTTTACAGTGTCTAATAACGGGTCAGTGTTCAGGCAAATCAATACTAGTAACAGCTTAAGCTTAAAAAATATTCACAAAGCACCCATATGTGGTGGTTTAATAGCATTGCATTTGTAATTCTCAGCGCGACGCGCGAGGCAGAATGGTGGGACCGGTGGTTAACGCCGGCAATGATAACAGGGATAATATATTTCTTCGTTAAAATATATTTCTTTTTTTTTTAAATTTGGCCACACCACTCGGCTTGTGGGATCTCAGTTCCCTGACCAGGGATTGAACCCAGGCCACGGCAGTGAAAGCTCTGAATCCTAATCACTAGACCACCAGGGGACTCCCTAAAATATATTTCTTAGTATTGCATCTCGAGTCCAGTTCATTTCATCGTTATAGAGCATCCACCAGGCTGTGGAGGCACTAAATCCAACATAAGCCTGCCCAGTGGTTTTCTCCTTCAGTTTCTGTTACCATCGTTCGGAACCCTATTCCCAAGATGTGAGTATAAAGTAACATGATTGATGCTTTTAACAAAGCCGGGGGCAGAGGAAGGCAGCGTAAACTTATGCTAGAAAATCTTGATCCAGGGCCGGGGACTAGGGTGAGGAGAGTTAGGCACCTGGGGCACAACGCCAAGGAAGTGCTCACTGGGGATTCCTCCCCCTAGTCCCAAGCTTGTCTTCATGGCCTCTTCTAGGCTTTGTGATTCAGTGCATACAAATGAGGTATGCGGTCTTAAAAGTCACCGCCTTAGAAAGCTTCACTTTCAAGCAATGCTTCTCTGGTTCCCATTTTAGAAACCCTCTCTTGAGAATTACTTTTTGGAGCCCGCAGTGCATTTTTAATTAAGTACATCCTTGGGGATGGCAAATCTTAATCTTTTGAAGGTGGATTTGATTTTTAGAAATAGACACAAACCATTTGTAGTCAAATCTCCAGACTAATAGAGGAGACAAATCATGTCATGCTACTTGGGGTCCAAAGTAGATTTGTATGTGTCTTGTAAATTGGCTTTGAAGGCAGAGTCGTCAAAGAGGAATTGCAGAATGTGTCTTGAGTTATAACAGCACTTTTCAAATTGGAACATAGTCTCTGAAGGTAACCACTCTGAAGCCAACACTCATTCTATTGAATATTATGAAAACTTTGGAGTGTTTAAAAGTCACCCTATTTCTTTCTAGTCAAACTTTGTATCGTTAAGTTACAGTAAATAGAAACCCTTTAACTTATCTCCAACCTTTTTTCTTGAAGTTTGGAAGTCGAGAGATTACATAAGAATAATATATTACAAAATACAGATGTATTTGCTTTATAACTCAAAGAGTTGACCCTCAAGCGAAATTGAGCGGAACCAAAACATCTTAAGTTCTCTCTTAACTTCCCGAACATCTCAATTTCTCTTCAGATTCGACTCAAATATTTAGTGTTGAGAAAATCCCAAGGAAAGAGTCCTTCTTGGCAAATCGTCTGAATCAAAACATTTGCTAAGATATTCTGAAGGGTCTTAGAAACAGAGGGGAGAGAGCCCTTCCAATATTCCTACTGCTGATCTGAAAACAATCTTGGTTGGCAGAGAAATGAAGGAAGAACTGAAGGTCTTGCTATCTGACCAGTAAGGCAGTTCCAAGAACTCAGACTCATTGACTTCTTTGGGGTCATGCAGCTTGGACCAAATGTTGAAAACCAGAACTCCTGAGGTCCGTTTCCTGATCCTGCATGGGGCTCTCAATCTCTCCAGATTTCTAGTCACCTGCGTTCAAGTCCTTATTCCTCCAACTCTCCAGAGAGCTTTCTATCCCTGGGGAGAAACCAGTGGCCTCAGATGTCAATCATCAGAATTCAGTCTCAGCTTTTTCAGGGCCCAATTCTGTTGGCCACTTCCTGGTGGCATGGCCTCCAGAGGGATGTAGCCTCCAGCTGTGCTTTCCTGCCAATTGGGTTTCCAGGAAACCGTTTGGTTCGAGCCTTCAAAGAACTGCAAACTTCTATACCCTCTTATTAGCCTGTAAATTGGAACCCTGAGCACTTGTTTACACTCCTCATAATTAATTGTTTGATAGCAGTTATGGCTAATTGTTTTATGGCTTTGCAACTGTGTGGTAGCTTAGAACTGGTTCGAAGCCAAGATCAAAGAATCATGTGCCTTCCAGATATTTTGAGAAAAGAAATTATCCTTGGATTTCCCTGGTGGTGCAGTGGTTAAGAATCCGCCTGCCAACGCAGGGGACATGGGTTCGATCTCTGGTCCAGGAAGATCCCATATGCTGCAGAGCAACTAAGCCCGTGCACCACAACTGCTGAGCCTGTGCTCTAGAGCCCACGAGACACAACTACTGAAACCTGTGTGCCTAGAGCCCGTACTCTGCAACAAGAGAAGCCACTGCAATGAGAAAGCCATGCACTGCAACGAAGCGACTAGAGAAAGCCTGCGCGCAGCAACGAAGACCCAACGCAGCCATAAATTAATTAATTAATTAATTAATCAATTTTTAAAAAGAAATTATCCTTGAGTAGAGGGATTAATAGAGGGAAGGTCCAAAGGTTTATGCTTGAGGACAAAAACCCTTTGAGCACCTGCTGTGGGCCAGGTCCTGTCAAGTGATTTTCTACATTATTCTTTTTGATCCACTGCTATTAAGAGGTTAGGGCTATGAGCTCCTGTTTAACAGATCAGGAAGCAGAGACTCAGAGAGGTTAAGACATTTTGCACTGTCACAGAACTAGTGAGTGGCTGAGCCATGATTTTAACCCAGAGTCCAAATGGGGCTGGGGATTGTGGCGAGGAGGGGGAAAGGAAGAAGTGTCAGTTGGTGGAAGTGGAAAGACAGTGGAAATGAAGACTTTCTGCAGAGGTAAGAAGTGTCCTGGGGGAAATGATGCTTTGAGAGAGCAGCCAAGGGAAGAGGTGGACAGTGAAGGAAGATGAAGCCCAAACCAATTCTTATTTACTCATTGTTTTGTTCAGCAAACATTTGCAATTTAAGCTGTTAAAGTTTGTTCCAGAGCCTCAGCGGCACAAAGGTAGAGCTCTGGCTGCAGAAGTGAAAGGCTATCTAGTTTTCAGATCATCATTAAAACCTGCTTACAAGATGTGTGTATAGGGCCCCAGCTGTGCTGAGATAAGGGCTCTGCAGAGGAAGTGAAATAGATATAGCTCCTGACTTCTAACTCTTGACCTCTAGTAGCAGATTAGCAGAATCCATATCTCAGCTTCCCCACTTCCTAGCTGGACGACCTTAAGCCAGTTACTGCATCTCTCTGGGCCTCAGTTTTCTCACCTGTAAAGGGGGATGATGGCTGTAGTACCTATCTGGTACACAGCAAATACTTGTTTTCTGGGCGTGAGTTGAATTCCATGGCCTAGAGTCTAAACTGGCTCCTGAGAGCTATTTTCCCCTCACTAACCTGCAGTAGGAACTTAAGACTTTTATAATACAGATTCAGCTCACTTCACTCTTACCACCGTAGCAGGAAATAAGGGGGAAGTATGTGCTGGTTTTCCCTAGAGCTGAGCAGAGTAGAAAGCTGAATTCTCTCTACCACATACATCCTGGACACATGAAGGCCAGATCTTGTGTCTCCCCATTCTGGGCTGGTGAGATGTGTAGAATCAATCCCTAGGTGCACCTTGGTGGAAGGAAGATCCTTGGGAAAATGTGTCATTATCCCTCTTCTGGGGGACTCTGGGTGTCTACAGCCCCTCAAACAAGCTGTGCCTCTGGTGTGCCCTCCTGCACTGGCAGAAGATGAGCCCAAGTCCATGGGCTGCAGCCTCAGTTCTCACCCTGCTGTGGGTGCTGGTCAACGGGGGCCCTGTGGGTGGGGCTGCCTTGGTGTTTGCTCTGGTTTCTGACTGAAAGATTCTCTGGGTCCAGGATGGAAATTTAGGTCAGCTCTGAGGTGGACCCAGATTGTGGGCTTCACCTAGAGTCAAGGACTCTATGGGTGAGAAGGAACTTGGAAGTGTGACTAGTCCAGTCTCCCACTAGGGCATCCTTGTGGGGAACGCTGGATTATGTCTCACCTTAATCTGATTGCTCAAGGGGCCCTGGTGTGGCCTGGCCTTTGCAGGTATAACTTCCTCTGCTTTGAACACCCTTCTGCCACCACTTTGAGTAATGCCAACTCCCTCTTCAAGTGTCAGCTTAGGTATTGCTTCCTCCAGGAAGTCCTCCATGATTTCTCCAAGATGGGCATTTGCTTCACCTGCTCTGTGTTTCCCACTACCCACAATTTCTTCTGTTAGGCCACATGACATTGTAATATACTTGCTTGAGTGATGGTCTGTGTCTCCTTCCAGATTGTAGCCCTGTAGGGCAAGGATTAGGTCTGTCTTTTTCACTCCTCTAGCCCTAGTGCCTAGGATGGTGAGCTTATAGTAGGTACCCAGTGAATGTTTGTTGAATACATGAACCAAAGATGACCTAGGGCAGGGTGAGTCTCTGGGTGTGAGGCAATAGAGATGGTCTAGAACAGTGCAGAACTTTGGGGAGAAGAAAGACAAAGGGAGAGGGGCCCTGGGCACCCTGCTTCTGCCCCCTCCACCTGGTGTGTGTTTGTAAGCAGACAGAAGTTCAAAAGCAGTGGACTATTGGGATAGTTTCTTATTTGGGTTTCCCAAGCCTTGGCCAACGTGGGTCAGTTTTATCAGGGTTCGAGTTGAGCATGTTTGACTACAAGAAACAAGGATCCCCTGGAATGCTCCCCAGAAAAGAAAAAGAGCTGGGCTCAGACCTATCTGTGTAGTGATGATGTAGATAGACTCTCCTAGAAAGGTAAGAAGTGGGGCTACAGTGGGGTCCAGGGTCCCTGAGAATGGACCTGTCAGGCATCTGTATCCAAGATGGTGCCAGGCACCTCTAGCATCCAGAAATTCATGGATCTGCACTTTGGGATTGCACCGTCAAATGTGGTGGGGCTCTCCCTCTGTGTCTATTCCTCTCTGTCTCCTTGTGTCTCGTGGGGAAATGCTCTCCCAGGAGAGGCTGGCATTGGCCCAGATCATCATGTCATGCCAGGCATAGACATAGGCTTAGTTCAGCTAACAGACTGACTGCTCTGGGATGGGACCCATTCCCGGTCCAATGCGTTGTGGTTGGTGAGGGGGAATGCAGAAGGAAGCAGGCTCATAAGGCACAAGATGTGGTCCCCCATGCAAGCACGAGCTGTGGGTGTGTGGACCCGGGAAACATGCCTGGAACAGTCTGTTAGACCAAACTTCTACTCATCTCCCCACTCCAGGGGTCCTCTCAGAGGCTAAAGCCACAACACGAATTTCACTGACAGAGTCCTCAGTCCCACATCATAAACATCAGAACATAATATTTATTGCCCTCCTACAGACTAGGTGTCAAGATGAAAAAGAAATAATAGTTCTAAATCTTACGCAAGGGCTTTGGAGATCAATGAGGTAATTTATATGAAATAGTTTGGGCTCCCTGGGAAACAAAGTATGACATAAATTTAGGCTTTTTCACTGGATGGACCCCATGTTGATAACTCACCCCATTTAATGAAAAAACTCATTTGGCGGCATAGACTGTGCAGGCAGCTGTCTGAGTTCAGAATGTAATATTTTGACCAAGCGCGGATGTGTTCTAACCACGAGGCAGATACCTGTCTCAAGTCTTTTTCATCACAGGGCAGGGTAGAAATAAGTGGCAGCACCCGTGTTTGGGATGTGTAATACAATGGCCTCTGGGAATGGTGCCTGCGCATCACTCCACCAAATTCCAGCCATATTTTCGTGGCTTCTAACTCAACTCTAGACCCCAAGGTTCTGTTTTTCTTGTGAATCCAAATAGCTAACTTGAGTTCCTTGAAACTTAGGTGAAAATGCTCCGTTGCCATCACTGTATGGTCCCAACGCTGTGCACGTGCCTTGTAAACGCTGCAGTTCTATATAAATAATAACTGCCGGATCTTAGGTCCATTTATGGAAAAGGGATAACCATTTATTGAACACCTCCTTTTTGCCCGGAACTAAAACTCTTCGAAAGAGGTGTTTATGCCCACGCTCTCTTACCAGCTTCTTTTGAACCCATTCCAATCAGACTCCCTCATCACTCCAGTGAAAAGGCTCTTGTTGAGGCCATTGATGACTGATGTGTCCCTACAGCCAGTGGCCGATTCTTCTTCTTCATCTGACTCAACTTGTCAGCCGCATTTGATACCATTTATCCCTCCAAGCCCTTGCAACACTTTGTCCACTTGGCTTCCAGAGCATCCTGTCTTCAGTCCACACTGTGTTGACCAGGGTTTGCCAAACTACTGTAGGCCAAACTACAGGTTTGGTCTGTAGGCCAAATCCAGCCCTTTGCCTGTTTTGCAAATAAAGTTTTATGGGAGCACAGCCATGGTCATTCATTTACATATCATCTATGGCTGCTTTCATGCTATAGTGGCAGAGCTGAGAGGTGGCAACAGAGACCAGATGGCCCACAAAGCCGAAACTATTTACTATGAGTCCCTTTATGGAGAAAACTTACCAACTGCTGGCATAGACTCCTTGGGGACCCTGATTCTCCTTCTACCACACCAGCCACTCCTAGTCTTCTTTGCTTCTTCTCTTCATCTCCTTGACCTCTTAAGCCCTGGAGTCCTTGAACTCTTCTCTCCTCCATTTGTTCTTAGTCCCTGGTTGAGCATATCCAAACCCATGGCATTAAAAACTGCCCTGAACTCCAGGCACATATAGGCAACTGTTGACCCAGCATTCCCACTTGGTTGTCCAGTAGACTTCTCAAACTACAATATGCCCCAGACAGAACTGATTTCTTCTCTGCAAACCTACCCCTCTTGGTTTTCCTCATTTCAGTAAGTTGCGACTCTGTGCTTCTAGGTGTTAAACCCAAGTGCCTGAAACAACCATCGTCTCTTGCCTGGATTACTTCAGTAGCCTCTCACTGGTCTCCCTCTTTTTGCTGTTACCCCCTACTGTCTCTTCTTCTTGCAGCAACATGATCCTTTCTAAATAGAAGCCAATCACATCCTTTTGTTGGCTTCCCAGCTCACCCACAGTAAACTCCAGATTGTCTTTCCTGCCTCCTGGCCTCAGACACCTTCTGACTTTATCTCTTTCTTCACCCCACCTGGGTCCATCTGTTCCAGCTATGTCGGTCTCCCGGTTACGTGAACACAAGCAGCTCCTGCCCCAAGATCTCTGCTCTGTTGTTCCTTCTGCCAGGAACCCTCTTCCCCCAGATATCTGCATGATTCACTGCTCATGTCTCTTATATCATGAGCCTTTCCTGACTGCCTTAAATCAAACAGCCTCCCTCTCACTCCTGCCCATCGCCCCCCATCACCATCTGATCTACTCTGCCTTTCTTGGTTTGTGTGTTTCGTGTTCATCTTGCCCCTGTTGGTTATAAGCTCCACGAAGGCAGACCTTTGTTTTGTTCATTCTGTATCCCCATTGCCTAGAATAGGGCTTGACACATAATAGGTGCTCAATAAATATTTCAATGTCCTTATCTCTTACAACTCGATGAACCCTATTTTACAGCTCAGAACGCTGAGCCTTGGAGAGATGAAGGCACTCACACAGGGCAATTAGGGTAACAGTAAGGCAGAGCTGGAATTTGTACCTGGTGCTATCTGACTGCCAATTCAGTGCTCATTCAGCAACTGTGTGTTGTTCTGTCTCTGATAGCAGCTCTGAGGATTGTTTGTGAAAAGACCATTTTTCCTAGGATGTAAAGAATTCCTGGATCTACTGATGACTCACTGTGAGTCTATGTCTTGCTTACCATACTTATATTTTTGGTTCTGACCACCCTAGGGGTTTGAGGTATGTATGTGTATGTTCTATAAGTTGTCCTTAAAATAAAATTTCCCTTGGTTTATACCGTCATTAAGCATTTCCCCTCCCCATTAGCTTACACCATCAGTATGTTGGTTTGAGATTCAGTGATCTTGTGTGGATGACCAAATGCCTGGAATTTTAAGGTCTTTTGCCCTTTTGCCCCTCTCCAACGTACTCCATGAGGTCTAAACATATGCTTAAGTGGAGCAGAAGAGTTTCTAGTTAGAGAAAGCTGTGGTAGATTTGAACACTTTTTGTGTGTGTGTGTTTTGGGGGTAGAAAACAATATAACTTATTTTTAAACTTGAAACTAACTTCCTGTCTCCCTCCCTCCCTAACTCCCTCCTTCCTTCCTTCCTTCCTTCTTCCCATCTTCTAAACTCTGGTTTCCAGAACTGCAGGATCTTATCTTGCAGCACATTTCTTCCAGTTCCTACATGATAGTGTCAAAGTCCCCTTCTTCAATGTGTCCTGGGAGAAGGAGGCCTCTGGGCTCCTGGGAGGTGGGAGAGGGAGCCTAGTACCCAGGCTGTGGGCAGTCAGAAGAGGTTGGTTCCCATCTCCGTTCCCGATTCCTGGGTCCTCTGCAGAAAGTTTGACTGGGTTTCTTTTCATCCTTGCCACCTTCATCCGGGACATCTCCTTTCCCTCCCTTCTGGGCCACTTGAGTCTTCTGTCGCCATCTTGGATCAGGTTCACTGCCAGCATCTTCTGCCCATCACAGCTTCCCACCTCAAGAGCGCCCTCGCAGCACAAAGAACCCCCCTGGGGCACTGCCCGGGAAGGCACATTGCCCTCCCTACCCTCTTTCCACATACCAGTGGCCAGGGACAAACAGGCTGTCACAGTCAGACTTTGCTCTGAGAGTTTGACTTTAATCACAAGGGTCACATGAAAAAGCAGGATGTCAGGGAGAGATTATACCCCGACCCTGACCCTGACTTGAAAGTTCCTGGTCTGCTGTCTCATCCCCGTTTGGTTGCTTCTAGTCTTAATTTCAGAGACAGGGTGGATGATTCAGGGCTCGTTGTTTATTATCCAACCCTCAGAGTTTTCTAGTCTCTTCTCTCCTTCTCTCTCTCTGTCCCCGGCAGCATTTCTCCCTATGACCGTTTGACTAATATTGGGAAGCCGTGTGACGGAAGGCTCACAAGCCCAGGCAGGGAGTCCTGCCCTGGCTGCGCCTCATACCTGCTGTGTGACTTTGGAGAGATGCTCTCCCAACACCAGTGTCCTAAGATGGAGATGGGGCGTCATGGCACGCACTTCAGAGGGTTGTTGAGGATTAAATGAACAGTGATCACCTACCGCTTCGCCCAGGGCATTGTCATTGCTACTGATGTGGTTCATATTATTGTTGGTGAATTTGAATTTTCCTCCAGGAGATTAGTAGGTAGAGAGAAAAATAGTCTCTAAGCTTTAGAGATCCCCCACGAGAATGGGCTTGAACATTGGAACGGAAGCAAAACTGCTGCTTGTTGGGAAGATGTCTAAGCCCAGCCTATAGATATTGATTTACTCTGTATTATTATAAGGGATTTAATATATCATCATGGTTCACAATCACACGTCTTCGTTTTCCTCTTCACACCTGGGGACCAGAACCTGCAATTGTGTTTTGGTCAATGGCTCAGTCCTGACCCTCCCTGAACTGTCAGTTTGGAGACGTTCAGAAAGAGTAGCAATCGTGGTCTTTTGGCTACGACATTGGACACGTAGTAAATGCCACTCAACTGGGCTAAGCCTGGTGCATGCTTGATCTCATTTGGTTTTCACCGCAAACCCATGAGGTGTTGCTGTGACTGTCACCATTTTACAAATGGGGACTTGAAGCTCAGAAAGGTTAAGTACCTTGTCCGAGTCCACACAGCTCGTAATGGGCCTGCACTGAGCACCCAGATGGATCGAACGCCAGAGCCCAGGCCCTTGCTCAATACTGCTTCCTGCTCAGTCTTCAAGAAGCCCCCTGCTTCGTACCTGCATTCAGTTGGGTCACATTCTACTTTCCTCATAGATCCAGGACTTGTACAACAAGTTACCGAAGGAAGAGCATCCTTGCATTTTCTCTTTTTACAAAACACCTCCCAACAAAGTCCTGTCAGATCTTATATTCTTTACACTTTCTGTGGAATTGCCTTCTCCTCTGGCCCACGTTCACGTTCCTTATTCTGGCAGGGTCATGGTACCCTCCCGTGAGGAAGAGAGCCACAATTTGGGCCCCAGAAATCCCGCTGTTCTCACCCAGACTTTGAGAATCTCCTCAGGTACACATCTCTCTCCACTTATCACCCCTCTGTCCCCCCGCCCAATCCATAATCACTTCATGAAAATGTGTAGGTGTGGCGCGTGGGGTGCGGTGGCCGTGCATCTAGAAAGGGGCCAGGAGAGAAATACGAGGTCGTCGCCTCCATTTGACAGATGAAGAAAAGGCCATCATGGTGTCATGGGGTAGAGGGGGTTCAACCTGACAAATGGGAGGGGAAAAAAGAGGGACAATCACATGTGGGAGAAGAAGATTTTGAGGCAGAACGCAAACCCAGCAGCACAGCTCACGGAAGACTCGTGGGACCTGGGTTCACACCAGCAGAGTTTTGCAGAGGGAGGTGGGCCTGGTGCCTGGGCAGGAAAGGCCTCACGGCTCTGGGGCCAGGGTTCTAAGAGAGGGGGGTGAGCCTGGGTCCGGGGCAGGAGGTACGGAGAGAAGGTCAGAGGAGCTAACCCATCTTGCCCCCATCCTGCGCAGGGCTGGAACACAGGGATCTCCCCTTTGAAGCGTCGGAATCCCCTGGGGTGCTTGTTAAACTCAGATTCCAGGCCTCTTCTCTCAAGATAGAGATTCAGTACTTTAGGGGCCAAGACATCTGCATTTTAATGAAGGCCCCTGGGGGTTCTGAAACAGAGATTCCCAGAAAGCATTTGGGGAGACACTGACTTACATCACTGGGCACAGCTTAGAAAAACTTTAAACCTGTTGCTGGCTACCGGGGCCTCCTGACACTGGGCAGGTCATCAGCTTCCACTGGTCACTGCTGGGCCTTCTTGCTCCCGCTGTTTGGGGGGTAGACGAGCTCATCCCTGGAGTTGGCCACTTGCCTGGATGGATAGAGTGACGGTGGACGATGACACAGTGTGGAGAAGGGCCGAGCTGGGGGACCAGATCTGCCCACGAAACACCTCCTCCTTCCTGTCTAGGGGTCAGCAGCGGGAAGCCCTAGGCTTGGAGGGCCTGGATGGAGGCTCCAGCTCTGATTCTTCCACTTACCTCCCTAAGCCTTAATGTCCTGATCTGTAAAATGGGTCAACGATATTTTTAGTTTAGTGGGTGGTTGAGAAGGTGCCATAGAGAAATGTATGTGGAAGTATCAGGCACTGCACCTGGCAAGTTTGACAAGGAGAAATCGTAGCCTTCAGTAATAATAGAAGATAGATCAGAGCCCTCACCATGTCCCCGCTGCCACCCCCAGTGCTTTACACGTACAAACACATTTAATCGTCACAGCAACCCTGTGAGGCAGCTACTATTATCATCTGTGTTTTACTGTTCAGGAAATAGCACAGAGATATGAGCAGTTTGCCCAAGATCACAGAGCTGCGACCTAGGCCGTCTGTCCCTAACATTTGTGTTCCTTAACTGTATGCTATTCTGACACTGGGGAGATCCCTTTTCATTTACTTTTTTCTCCTGCCCCTAAAATGTGTTTTTGAAGCATTTGTAAGCCATTGACCCTTCCTTTGAAGTGAAATCTGTAAGGAAATCTGATGTAAAAATAGGTACACGAGGAGCAGTTTTGGTTGAAAGGGGATGCTGACGGCCACACTCTGGTCCCCTTCCCCCAGCAGTGGAATCTGGACCCCAGAGGGGCTGCACAGGGCACTGGATGAAAGACAGAACAGCAACATCACCCGAGGGATAACTACTTGAGCTTCGGCCTAAGGCGTTCTTGGAATTTGTGATTTCTTCCTGACCTCAAGGCTGGGACCTTATCTGTCCACCCTGGCGATGAATATACACACACACACAATTGTACACACATTCACACATACACACACAGTACTCTTGCCCCCATAAATATACACACTCTCACATGCACATTCATACATGCTCTCACACACACACACTTACACAAGAGCCTAATCTCTGCTTTCCCCCTCACGTCGCCCCATTTCCTGTATCGCACTGGATTCCAGCTGAGTGAGGGAAGGGGGAAGCCCCCAGCCTCCTTAGTCCACACCTGCCCCTGCCCCACCTCCAGCAAACTCAGAACTGGCCCCTGAGCCAGACTGGTCAGCATCCTGTCCCATCACAAGCCTTTTCATCTCATGAACTCTGTCAACAAGTAGTCTCATTGACGCCCATTTTACAGATGGGGAAGCTCTCATCATCGTAATGACTTCTCAGGGAGAGTGGCCTTTCCTCTGTGGACCACAAAGGACTCTTTCCGCACACTAATTAGAAGTCCCAGAGGAAGATTCGCCACTGTTCCTGAAGAGCGACCGTGAGTGGGTGTTTCCTACGTGAGCAGCACAGTTAAGAGCAAACGGTACAAATCACAGGATTGTTTTTTCCCAGGGCTAGGGGCAGGGGGCAATATTTAAGCATTTTCCAGTCCACCAGCGCTTGGAAGACACTGGAAGTTTCCCAGCCAGTGAAGTATAATGCTTCAGGATGATGGATCTTAAAGGGGTGCATGAGACGGATTGAGAAGGGCGTGCTAGCTAGAAGAGGCTCAGGGGCCATCGTCCAAGTGCTGGCTCAGGCCTGGGGTGACCCGGGTGTGATCTATTTTAGGACTTGGCAATGGAAAGAAAGGTGGCTGTAGAGCTATCCTAAAGCAACACAGCAAGTGGATGCTGGGAGCACGGACAAGAAAGCAGCTGTTTGCCTTCACAGTTTTGAGCCAGGTTTTCCAGGGGTCTGGAAAACAGGTGCATCTGACCATACCTCGGGAGATCTTTAAAAATGCTTATGCTCAGGGCGCACCCCAGATTCTGATTCAATAGGCCTGAAGTAGGGTCAGATGTGCCCCAGACGTGATCCCAGACAACAGCCAGAGCTGAGAATCACTGTTCTAAACCCTCGTTGCTCAAGGTGCGGTCCACGTGCCGCAGCCTGGCACCCGTTGGAAACTTGCTAGAAATCAGGTTCTCGGGCCCCAGCCCCTCAAGGTCCACTGAATCCAGATTTGTATCCTAAGTGTTTCTCAAACTTTAATCTACCTGCGTATTACCTGGGGATCTTGTTAAAATGCAGTTTCTGATTCTCGTTTAGTTCTTTTGAATATTAACCCTGAGATCTGCTCCTGAGCCCGGAAGGTTGTCAGCATGATGACAACTGAATTTTCTAGAGACTTGGAACTCACCAGGCATTTCACCAGGCATTTCAGTGACTTCTTACATTTTGCCCACCTCTTATCTTCATGCTGCCCTTTTGCAAAGCAGGCAGATGAGTCACCATTAGCTCTGCTTTAGCGGTTCCATTTTACAAACTGGAGGCTGACATTCGGAGCCATAAAAGCACCTCTTGCTCAAGGCCTTACAGCTAGTATGTGGCCAGGTCGGGAGTTGCAGTTCCATTTCTTTTGGCGACAGATACCAGACTCCATTGATTAGGGCCCCTGGCCTCGTTGCTCCTTTGCTAGTTGAATGGCAGATTATCACACTCTGCAAAGCCAGAAGATGATTAGCATGTGACTCATGCAAGGGGAGGAGAGGTTGTAGGTCAGTGTTTCTCAACCTTAGCTACACAGTGGCATCTTCTGGCGGGGGGAGGGGGCGGGGGCCTTAAAAAATACCCAAGCCTGTATCCCATTCCCAGCGATTCTGATTTAACTGATCTGGGTGTGGCCTGTGCTTTGAGATGTTTTTAAAGCCGCCCCTGTGAGTCTCACATGCAGCTGAGATTGGGAACCTCTTTCTGTTTACCACACAACATGACCCAGTCCTGTACCCTCAAAGGAGACAACTTCTGACTGTTCAAACCCCTCCTCCCAAGCCTGGAATCCACACATTATCCCTGGGCAGCCTAGTGGCAGAGGGAGCCTGCTGAGAAAACATGCCCATTCTGAATCCCAACCCCCAGCCTCATTTAAGTTGCCAGATTTAGCGAATGGAAATACAGGATGCCCAGGTAAGATGAATTTCAGGTAAACAGTGAGTCACTTTTTTAGCTTAAGTATGTCCCAAGCAGTATGTGGGATATACTTATACTCCAGATTTATTCATTGTTATCTGAAATTCACACTTAACTGGGTGCTCTGTATTTTATCTGGCCATCCAGATTCTCTTTCCCAGCAACCAGGCCTTCTAAAAGGAGGGTATCTGAGGTGAAGCTGTCTGGGCCTGGATTGGGGCATCCAGTTTTGTCAGATGAGGCTACTGAGAAGGATTGGTTTTCAGATTCCTTTATTAAAACTGCCCCAGATGGACAGACACAACACCCTCCTTGTCTTTTTGGCTGCGGAGTCAGCTTTCCATGAATGTGCCCCACTTGAATGAGTAAACTGGCTTCTCCTCTCCCTGGCACCAGGCCACGTATGCCAGTGACGCAGCCCAGCTAGAAGCTGGGAGCTCAGAATTTGGACATGGAAAGATATTTTTTCCCCCTGGAACCAAGTAACACAAACCAAACAGCTATATATAAAATTTGGTAGAAATGTCATAGATTGCACGTTCTAAGAAAGTTGGTTGTAGGTGATCCCAACTTAAATATGCAGCTGGCACTCACAGCCTACAACAAATGCTGTCTAATAACAATGCCGAGTGAGGTCAGGGTGATGGGAATCTAAACTGCAAGGGTATAAATTAGTATCAGTTGCCTGCTTATTCATTAACTCATTCAAAAAGCATGTCTTGGGGCTTCCCTGGTGGCGCAGTGGCTGAGAATCCGCCTGCCAAGGCAGGGGACACGGGTTAGAGCCCTGGTCAGGGAAGATCCCACGTGCCGCAGAGCAACTAAGCCCGTGGGCCACAGCTACTGAGCCTGCGCTCCAGAGCCCGCGAGCCACAACTACTGAGCCCATGTGCCACAACTACTGAAGCCCATGCGCCTAGAGCCTGTGCTCCACAGCAAGAGAAGCCACCGCAATGAGAAGCCCACGCACCACAACGAAGAGTAGCCCCCGCTCACCACAACTGGAGAAAGCCCAGGAGCAGCAACGAAGACCCAACACAGCCAAAAATAAATTTAGAAGTTAAAAAAAAAAAGTATGTCTTATCTATCTATTATGTGCCAGGCATTGGACAAAGATGCATCCTGCACTCAGGTTGCTCCCATTCTGCTGGGGGAGACAGATAGGTAGAGACAATTACAATTCAATGAGATGATGCTTTGATGAGGACCCTTGGAGGGAACTTGCCCAGAGGTGGGGGCAGGAAAGGGTCTCTAGAGGAAAACCTGAAACACAGATGTGAATTAGTGGGATGAAGAAGGTGGAAAGAACAGAAAGTACTCCAGGCTGAGGAAATAGCATATGCCAAAGCAGGGAGAAGGGAGAGAACATGGCACATTGTGGGGTATAGCTAGAGGAGGTGAGATTGGGGAGCTGAGCAGAGGCCAAAGAGGGCATTAGTAAGCCTGGAGTTTGGAGCAAAAAGAAAGTAATGGAAGGATATTTAAGCAGAAGAAGGATATGACCAAATTTGCCCTGGCAATAGTATGGTGGTTGGATTGAAAGGGGCAAGCCTGGAATAGAGTCCAAGCTGAAGGCTGGTATAGGCATCCATGGGAGAGATGATGGTCGACTTGCTTAGGGTGGAGGTGAAAAGGGGTGGAGAGAAGTGCACATGCTATAGAAGCTTCATGGAGGGAGGGCCTCCAGGAGTTGGAGATTCCATAAGATATGAGGGGCGATGGGAGGGGCGTGTCTAGTATGGCTCCTGGGATAGGAGATGCATCTGGAAGTGTACTTGATGGTGTAAACCCAACCTGGCACTTGAGCTCCAGGCTTGAAGACTCAAATGACTTCTTTTTTTTTTTTTTTTGGCCACACCACGCAGCATGCGGGATTTTAGTTCCCCAGTCAGGGATGGAACCCGTGTGCCCTGCAGTGGAAGCATGGAGTCTTAACCACTGGCCCGCCAGGGAAGTCCCTCAACTGATTTCTTGACCATCTTTATAGATGACTAACAGGCTCTTCTAACTGCATGTGGCAGTAAGGGAGGGAAAAACTGTCCTCTACCCTTTTAGGTTCAGTATCGAGAGTCCTGCAAATTAAACTGACACAAGACAGATTAACAGGAGAAAGGGCATAAAAATGTTGTTGGTTGTTAATATTTTAATTTTTATATGTACACAAGGGTCTCACAGAAAAGGAAGACAGTTAGCCCTGAGAGTTTGTGTACCAGTTTAACAAAGAAAAAAATAATTGTGGAGAAGTGATAAGATGAAGGAAAATGGTTGGGCTTCTAGGGGTGGTAACTTGTGTGAAGGGATACATATGCGTGAAACTAATGGAAGATAAGTATTCTTCCAGTAAGGTTTGTTAATGCAGATTCAAGTTCTATTATCTCTAGCAATGAGTCATCTCCTCTTCCTAGTACAGAAGAAGGGAGTGGAGACATCTTCACAAAGGGAAATTTATGCCCTGCCTTTTTAGACAGAAAGGAGGAGGATACAGCGCTTTTCTTGCATCTGCTGATTCTCAGTTGCCTTCAGCTCAGAATAATCCTTATGCCAAAATGGTATATTTTGGGGTGGCATATTCTCATCCCCTTCATGACCAACATAAGAAGTCTTGGGCTCATCCTCCCACCTCTCCTCTGGATCTCCCTCATCTGTCCTTCTTTCTTTCCTTCTTTTCTTTCTTTTAATCCCAATTCTGCACTCATCTATTTCACCTCAGGTGGGTCACACGACCCCCTGGACCTTAGTTTCAGTAAAACAGAGGCACCAGTGAATTTTCTGTAACTCATCTTCGAGGTCTCTTCTTGTTCTAAATTGTGAAGACTTGGGCCTTCGAGGAAGCAGAATACAGCATTTATAAGGGTGGGATTTCAAGTCTGACCAGCAGGGGTTTATCCTGGCTCTCTCATTGTTAGCTCTTTAATCGAGG
Organism: Stenella coeruleoalba; assembly: GCF_951394435.1. NCBI lineage: Eukaryota > Metazoa > Chordata > Mammalia > Artiodactyla > Delphinidae > Stenella > Stenella coeruleoalba. The sequence continues at coordinate 51,679,766 of NC_137149.1, forward strand.
GCCAGTCATATCAATTCTCCAAACCTCAGTTCCCGACATATAGGTATAGAGTGGGAATAATAATAATATGTACCTCATACAGTTTTTGTAAGGAGTGTAAGAGCTAATCTACTTAGCCTAGTGTCTAGCACATACTAGGCTCCCAATATATGTTAGCTATTCAAACATAGGGTATATTAATAATTGCCATTATTATTATCTATGCACTAGCAAATGTGAACAGGGAAGTGAGAATAACAATAAAAATTTATTGAGCACCTACATAACGTCAGGAATGTTTCTACATTTCACAGTGTAGTTGTACAATTCATTCTGTACAACTCCTTGAGATGAACACAATAACTATCTACATTTTATGTCAAAGAAGCTGAAGCATAGTGGAATCAAGTAACTTGCCCAAGGTCACATCACTAAGAAGAAGCAGAACCTGGCTTTCAAAACCAGGAAGTCTGGCTTTGAGGACCGCACCTGTATTCAGTATGTGGTACATGGATGAGTCATAATACACTCAGCATCTTACACCCTCTCTCTTTTTATTCTTTTGCAAAACTTCAACCATTTCCTCAACCAGGAAAAAAAAATCTGACCTTCATTTACCTTGGGTTACTTTCTCCACCGAGAGCTCCAAATAACCTAGATCTGTGTTACTGCAATTGTGTTCCATGGTCCACTACATCTGTAACAATAACATGTTAATAGAAGTTATGCCTCAAAGGATTCCATGGCCAAGCGAGTTTGGGAAATGCTAGACTAAGCAAAGTTTACTTGCTGAGTAAACTGCAGAACTTCTCAGGGACTTTAAAATGATAGTGTACACTGTGAACCTCTGGGTGGGAAATATAAAGCGGTGTTTCTCAGACACATTTAATAATGGAACCTTCCCTTTTCTTTTCACAGAACATCCCAAAGAGCTTGTATTCCATGGAACACATGTTGGGAAATACTGACCTAGGTGCTAATGGTGAAATAGGATACCAGAGAGCTGGAAAGACTGAAGAGGAACAGGGCAATTAAAATCTCTAGTTGGCAGTAAAGGCCAGTTTGAGTACCAATTCACAGAGATCGGAAACCCTGTGTAACTTAGAGGTCACGGACAAGGACAAACTGGAACAAGGATTGTGTTTGACCTTCACTATTAAAAAAAAAAAAAAAAAGGTGGGGGGAGTTTTACATATATATCCAATATCAGAGCATTTGATACCACTGGGTTCACATTCCTACCTAACAATAATCGGCTGCCCTACTTTCATTAGGCAAACATTCTCCAGTTTGGCACAGTTCTCACCACTCGCTATTATATTATAATTAGCCCACTTCCATCATTTATGTGACATGGAAGTGTTTGAGTTTGTGACCCCTGGTCCCACTGCATCTTGTAAACATCACAGAAGCTGGAATAGTGGTTTATACTTTATAACTACCACTCAGGCTTTTTTTTTTTTTTTTTTTTTTGTGGTACGCGGGCCTCTCACTGTTGTGGCTTCTCCCGTTGCGGAGCACAGGCTCCGGACGCGCAGGCTCAGCGGCCATGGCTCACGGGCCCAGCCGCTCCAAGGCATGTGGGATCTTCCCGGACCGGGGCACGAACCCGTGTCCCCTGCATCGGCAGGCGGACTCTCAACCACTGTGCCACCAGGGAAGCCCTAGGCATTTATTTTTATAACTAGTTCTTTTTTCTCATTGTAAAGGTACTCCTGCTGATTGCAAAAACTTGGAAATACAGAAAAGCATGAAAAATAAAACAATGGCATACATAATAATGACAATTCAGAGACGGCTACTGCTAATCTTCTGGTATATTCCTTCTCATATTTTTGTTTGCACCTACGTACCTAAGTTTTCATCATATTTTGGATCATTCTGTATATGTGATTTTGTATCTTCCTTTATTCAGAGAACATTCTATTAGTTACTAAGCATGGTTTATTCTGCTAAATTGTAATAGGTGAGTTTCTAAGAAAACTCACTTTTAAAAAAATCACTTACAATGAAACCAGAGAGGTTAGGGGCTAGAAAGCTTTAGACTCACAATAAAAAAAGGTATTTTTCCTGCAAGAATGTCTATCTTAGAGTCATTTTTTATAGTCATAAAGGCACAGCTCTAAAAGTTAAACATTGTTGAACAAATCCCACATTACATAGTTCAAAAGTGACTCTAATAAAGAAACTAATGCCACAGTGCATGTGAGGGGCTTGAATGTTATTTCACTAAATGTGAGAATGGAAAAGGCAACTTTTCAAAATTCACATATGATAATTTTATATAATATAAAAACATGTAGCTTTATGTAGCTGATATAATAAATTGAAGGTATGAATACACATTTGAATATTCCTCCACCTTCCTAAAAGTTTATATCCTCGAATTGCTCAAAACCCCTTTTCAATAGAAAAATCAGAGATACTCTTACATACATATATATATTTTTAACAAGCATTTAAAAATTTTATTTATTTATTTGGCTGCATCGGGTCTTAGTTGCGGCACACAGGATCTTCGTTGAACCATGCGGGCTTCTCTCTAGCTGTGTGTTGCAGGCTTCACTCTAGGCCTCCAGGATGCGCGGGCTCAGTAGTTGTGGTGCGCTGGCTTAGTTGCCCTCTGGCATGTGGGATCTTAGTTCCCCGACCAGGGATTGAACCCACATCCCCCGCACTGGAAGGTGAATTCTTTACCACTGGACTACCAGGGAAGTCCCAGAGATACTCTTATATTGAGGGCATAAATAGTAGTAGTTGTATTTGGCGCTTTAGAATTCTAGCATCCTGTAAGTGAGAGGGCTTAGTGGTCATCACCATGTAATTGTGCCCTTGAAGTAGGAGTAGCAGTAGGAGTCCCCTCTACAAGAGTCAGTGGCTGTCCATTCTCAACATGATCGTCTCCTGTGATGGGAAACCTCTACCTCAGAGGTGCGATTCAGAGCTTGTTACTAGACGGTTTGTCCTCACGTCGAAGCCATGCATCCTCTGCTGACTTCCGCCCAGTCGCCCAACACTGCTCTTCAAGTTGAAGTCTAATTCTTTTCCCTATGATAGCTCCTTAAGTATTTTGAGAAATCTATTATTTTGCCAAGCAATCTTTCCTAAGCTAAGCATCTTTTAAACTTTTATTTAATTTTTTATTGAGGTATAGTTGATTTACAATATCGTGTTAGTTTCACGTGTACAGCAAAGTGATCCAGATACATATATATTTCAGATTATTTTCCATTATGGGTTATTATATGATATTAAATGTATTTCCCTGTGCTATACAGTAAATCCTTGTTGTTTACCTATTTTAAGTATAGTAGTTTGTATCTGTTAATCTCATACTCCTAATTTTGACCCCGCCTTTCCCCTTTGGTATCCATAAGTTTGTTTTCTATGTCTGTGAGTCTGTTTCTGTTTTGTATATAGATTCATCTGTATTATTTTTTGATTCCACATATAAGTGATATTATACAATATGTGTCTTTCTCTGCCTGACTGACTTCACTTAGTATGGTAATCTCTAGGTCTACCAATGTTGCTGCAAATGGCAATATTTCATTCTTTTTTATGGCTGAGTAATATATATATTTACATACTACATCTTCTTAAACCAGTCATCTGTTGATGGGCACTTGGGTTGTTTCCATGTCTTGGCTATTGTAAATAGTGCTTCTATGAACATTGGGGTGCATATATCTTTTCAGATTAGAGTTTTCATCTTTTCTGGACATATGCCCAGGAGTGGGATTGCTGGACCATATGGTTAAGGTAAGCATTTTAATTTTTTCAAGTATCTAATATATCATAGTTTTGAGACATTTCTAGAAGCCCAGAATGATTTTAGAATTACATAATTTTTTTTTTTTTTTTTTTTTTTTTTTTTTTTGCAGTACGCGGGCTTCTCACTGTTGTGGCCTCTCCCGATGCGGAGCACAGGCTCCGGACGCGCAGGCTCAGCGGCCATGGCTCACGGGCCCAGCCACTCCGCGGCATGTGGGACCTTCCCGGACCGGGGCACAAACCCACGTCCCCTGCATCGGCAGGCGGACTCTCAACCACTGCGCCACCAGGGAAGCCCTAGAATTACATAAAATTTTTAAAGGTGTTAAATGAAGGGGGTTCCCTGGTGTTCCAGTGGTTAGGACTCCACGCCCTCACTGCCGAGGGCCCAGGTTCAATCCCTGGTCAGGGAACTAAGATCCCACAAGCCGCGCAGTGCGGCGCCCCCCCCCCCCCCAAAAAAGAAGGAATTAAATGAAGATAAATTTGGATCAGAGCAAGAACAAGGCAGGGGAAGGGAATCTGGTCCATAGTAGGCATCATTCATGTCATCTCAATTAATCCTCACAGTTGCCTAATGAGACAGTGTTGGTCAAAGCTTACTATCCTGTAAGTGACAGAAAGCCCAACTCAAACTGGTTTAAGTAAAACAAATAAACAGCTTAATAAGAAACTAAAAATCCCAAGAGTTGACCTTGGCCTTCAGTATAACTTGATCTAGGCACTCAAATAATGCCACTAGGACTTGGATTTTTTTCTACCTCTAAACAATGCAGTCTACCGTATGGCCTTCATTCTTGTAGGAAGTTTGATGACTCCCTGCAACTCCAGGCTCCCAAGTTCAAGTTTAGCAGGAAAGAGCCCCAGAAGTGCCAGCCAAAGTATCATTGCATCTCATTGACACTGACTGCATCATGTGCCCGCCTCTGAACAAACGGCGAGGACCAGGGTCACGGGTGATCTCGTTACCCAGGCCTGAGACCCACATCCGCCCCTGAAGCAAAGGGTAGAGGCACCACCCGAAATGTATGGACTATGAGTGGGGCAGGGGTTGTTCCCCAGAAGGAAATCTGGGTGCTGTTACCCAAAGAAGTGGGAATGGGCTACCAAGTCAACCACGTCCACTTAGTATTATTTTAATATTCCATTTAGAGACAAGGCCAAAGCTCAGAGATAGGAAGCTGTTTGTCCAAGGTCGTACATAGAAGGTGAAAGGAAGGGGTGTGCTCCACTGCAAAGCCCTGCTCTCTTCTCCTCTCCCCACAATGCTCCGCAGGGGAAGGTCTGCTGACCAGAACTGAATCATAGCAAATGTATCTCCACTTTTTACGATTCAGTAACTTTGGGTGACAGAGTAATTAACTAATTTTAAGCCCTGGGGATAAATGCTCCTGAATCCTTTCATCCAGATTTCCTGGCAAAAGTGTTGGAATTTCTCCATGATTGGTCAGTGAGCTCATCAACATCTTCCCAGAACCTGGGGGACGTGGCTTCGGGGACTTCATAAGCCAGTTATCCACTTCATCTTGATTTTCATTTCCTGGTAGCAAGTCTGGTTCTGTCTGTCATGAGGCCTTGGCTATCGTGGGCAGCCTCTGAGGTATGTCTTGGGGACAGCAGAGTGGAACCCCATGATGATCATGCTCTAGCGATTTGCTCAGCCAAGGCACTTGTCTCTAACCTGTCTGTTCTGAAGACATTTGAAATGCCTTAGAAAGTTAAACTATGTCCCTTATCAATAGCAGACTAAACTGTGATAAAATCATGCATGAAATACATTCATGTACGGGATACCATCCAGCCATTAAAAAAATAAAATGAGGGGCTTCCCTGGTGGCGCAGCAGTTGAGAGTCCGCCTGCCGATGCAGGAGACGCGGGTTCGTGTCCCGGTCCGGGAAGATCCCACGTGCCGCGGAGCGGCTGGGCCCGTGAGCCATGGCTGCTGGGCCTGCGCATCCGGAGCCTGTGCTCCGCAATGGGAGAGGCCACAACAGTGAGAGGCCCACGTACCGCAAAAAAAAAAAAAAAGAGGCAACCAAATATCAGTACTGGCAAATCTCAAAAACTTAATGTTGAGCAACAGAAAGTGTTGTGGAAGGACACATGCAAAATCATGCTATATTGGGTGCAGGACTACATAAGAAGTAAAACTATAAACACATGTATAGGCATTTCATGATGATAGGTCCTTGGGGTAGGAGAAGGGGCTTCAAATGGTAAAAGGGAAACAGGGTGTCATCAATGTTATTTGTAATTTTTTTTCTTAATCTAGGTGGTGGATACAGAGATATTGTCATATTTTTCTCTATACTTTTTTGTAAAAAAATATACAATATTTGATAATGAGACATGTTACCCCTCAGTCATGGTCAAGTTTCCACCTCTCTGATGCTGTATTGGTCAGGATTCAATGGTGGAGACATAATTCACTCTAGCTCCCTAGCGAGTTTAGGCTGAAGGAGATTTAATGGTGTTTACAGAATTACTCAGGAGGCTGGAGGGACCACGCTGAGCTTTTAGGAGTAGCTTTGAGAACCATCCTGCAGTACGGAGCGGACACCAAGGGCAGCACTGTCTTTTATAATCGGGACACTACCAGTTGGATTGGAAAGAACACTGGAAATTCCAGACTCTGCAGCAATGGCTCTTGTCAGCAGAAACAGTGGAAGCAGCAGAAGCGTGGCTTTCCCATCACTGCTTCCGTTACCTAAAACTCAGCTTCTCTATTACACCGGTGCAGAATCAAATCCCCAAGACAGAGTCTTGGGTGAAGTAGAAAAGGATAGCTTTATTGCTTTGTCAGGCAAAGCGGAACACACCAGGCTTCTGCCTCGAAAAACTATGTGTCCCAACCCGAGAGGATTTGATGAAGGGTTTTATAACAGTGGTTCAAAGGTGGGGTTTCTGACAAGATTAGGCTGTGAGCAAAGCTTGCACGCTCTAATCTTGTCTCTTGCACGCTCTAATCTCGTCTCAGGTGGTCGTCTCTTAATCTTGCCTCAGGTGCTCCTCCCTTGATTAGCAACTGTTCAAATCCACCCTTTGGAACTCAGGGAAGGTCGTGGAGGCTGGAGTCTTGCCTCTAAGAAATGGAGGACTAAAAGAGGCCTCCCTGCCCAGGTCCCACTCGGTTTCACTTCCTTCGGGTTGCTGGAACCCCACGTGCATCTGGGAATTATAGTTCTTAAATTTCAGCCTCTGCAGTGGAGGAAGACACGTGAGGAGAAGGTAGGAAAAGCTGATCCACCATATTTCTCCCAGGAGCCATATTATTCCATCACATAATCTCTTACTGCCCCTACACCACATGGGCCCAGCCCTTAATTCCCCCCTTTACCTCCACTCTGAACTCCTATCCCAGCCTCCATAATAGGTTGGGGATTGGCAGTCAGAGGACTCAGTGAAAAACAAGAGGCAATTCCATAGGCACTGTAATAAGATGGCAGGTTTAGACATATGAGACCCAGGCACAGGATTGCAAAGAATGCGTTAGACCTAGAAAAATATCTGGGGTCACAGTGGACCACAGTCAGCTAGATGTTCCCCAGGGGAAAGTGGTGGTACTTAGTGATGAAAGAGCTTGGCTCCAGACTGAGACCATCTCAGGCCATTTTTGATGGCCTCACTACTTACTAAAGGGTGACCATAGGCAAGTTGCTTAATCTCTCTGCCCTTCAGTTTTCTTATCTGCCAAATGGGGGTGATGATGATAATAATAAAACCTCCCTCAGTGGGCTGCTGTGGAGGTTAAATGTTGCAGGATTAACAATAATAGCAAACACAGACAGTGCTTGCCAGGCACTGGGCTAAGTGTAGCATACACTTTAACTCATTTAACTTCACCCCAGCCTGGAGATGGGTACTTTCTGTTGTTTGCATCTCTCAGATATGGAAACTGAAATTCTAATCCAACAGTCTGGAGACAGACTCTGAGCTCACGATGGCTCCAGGCTGCTCCTCTCAGGACGCATGCAGGACTCAGGGCAGACTGAGCACCAGGGCAGACTGAAATAATCCTTAGCTGTTATTACTTAGAAGAGCAGGTAGAGGAAGAGAGGTGAGGTTGGGAACTAACAACAATACCGAATTCCGTCAAATGGCAAAAAATGTCCCGCCTGTGGGCCTGGGGCCAGGGCACTGGGAGGCTGAGTGTGAAGGCGGATGTGTTATCTGTCACCGAATGTCCCCACCTCCGATGTTGGGAGTGTGGGTGGGTGAAAAGAAGAAGCTCCAGCAGAAGTGGTTGGCTCTTTCTAGTTCCTTAGGAGGAAGTCTCCCCCGCTTCCTCGATAAAAAGAGAATCTACTGGACGTCGGTGGGGCGTCCCCACAATTAGTGGGTGCCCAAAGGTGCAGGCTGGGAAAACAGGCAGGAGCCTAGGAGGAACCTGAGAGGGATGGGCAGTACCCTTTCTTCTCTTGCTGAAACCCACTGCCATGGCCGCCCCAAAAGAGCATCTCATCACCCCTTCATCTCCTGGGTGGGAGCTGAGGTGAGCCTGGGCTCCTGGCTCCCAGGGGGTGGGAAATACCAGGGTGTTCAATCCTAACCAGCCGTTTCTGCTTGGGGAAGACTCTGAGCCTGCAGCCCCCTTTCTATCCTAGACAAAGGAACACGGTGAGTGTTAGAAAAGTAGTAAAGATATGCTAGAAACCAACTGAGACTTTCTCTTGTACAAACAAAGTAAAATGCTAAAATGCCGCTTTGAATTAGGGAACTCTTTCAAATAAACATGTATTTTATTAAATTCATCAATGACTAAATAGCTTTGAAAAGTAGTGGTAGATAGATATGCAGAAAGTATTCACTCAGCCTTCAGATAATGAATGCTTGGTGAATCTATACATCAGAGGACAGGGACTTGGTCTTTGTTGCCAGGGGATAGAAAGTAGGAGGATCTGAGCCCCCAGGCCCCCTGATTCCATACTCAACCAGGTGGGACCAGCTACCTAATTTGTAAGACCCAGTGTAAAAGGAAAACATCGGGCCCTTATTAAAAATGTGTTAAGAATTTCAATATAATGACAATAGAACATCAAAGCAAGTGCGGGGACCCTCTGGGTGTGGCGTCCTGGGCAACTGCACAGGTCACATGTGCACACAGCTGGCCTTGCAGCTAGGAGATTCTCCCCAAAGAGGAGCAGATCTTGGATGCCTGACAATGGCCCCTCCTCTGGGATGCCCTTTTTTCGTCCTAAGAAGTTAGCGGAGAAGGGTGACAGCGATTTCTTGTCGGGGAATCACGACACACAGAACTCAAAGAGTGGGCTTCCCTAGTGGCTCAGTGGTTAAGAATCCACCTGCCAATGCAGGGGACACGGGTTCGAGCCCTGGTCCGGGAAGATCCCACATGCCGCGGAGCAACTAAGCCCGTGCACCCCAACTACTGAAGCCCACGTGTCTAGAGCCCGTGCTCCACTACAAGAGAAGCCACCACAATGAGAAGCCCGAGCACCACAACGAAGACAACAGCAACTAGAGAAAGTCCACACGCAGCAACGAAGACCCAACGCAGCCAAAAATAAATAAATAAAAAAAACTCAGAGTTTCCTATCGCCCCTCTGCCCTTCCTTCTTCCTATGAGCAACTGTGGAGCATTTTCTCAGTGTGTGGCGCCCTGGGGAAGTCACGGTTCCAAACTTCAGAGCATTCACAGTCTAGTGAGGGAGATAGTTTTACAAGCAAGCAATTAAGATCCAGTGTGATCCCTTACAAGAGAGGAGGGTGAGGGGTATTTTGGAGAAGGGTCCCTAGTTGGCCTGGGGGAGGCAAGAAGGGATCACTGATGGGTCCTTGAGAGGAGGGACTTTGTAGATCTGGGGAGCTGGGGTCCTGATGACTTTTTAGAAAGTCACACTGGCACAGCATGGAGGCTGGGTTTGTGGAAGGCCAGGCTGGTACTAGGGAGCCCAGTCATGGACAGCTTGCTGCCCTGGGGAGACGGCAATGGGTCCTGAACGACAGCGGAATACCTGGCTCTCCTCCTGGACAGGAGGGGTTGGAATGGAATCAGCTGGCTTTGGTGATTGGCAGTGGGTGGCTATTAACGTTGAAAGAAAATCCTAAAAAGACTAATTGACTCCTGACTTTGGGCAGATACACAGACACAGTAAGAAAGCCAGTTTGGAGGGAAAGATTATACCTATTATTAGTAATTTTGCAAATCAGTAAAGCTATCGGGAGAGCAATATATCACTAAATGCCTTTCCGAACTTCACATCACACCTTTCCTTCCTCCCCATCAGGACCCCAGCCCCAAATCACCGCATTAACAAAAACACAAAAGAATCACCAACATCTTTTCGTAGAAATACACAGAATCGAAAAACTAGGGAGAGGAATGAAGTGAATAGATTGGTTATTCCACACCTCAGAAGCAATGAAAGCAACACAACTTGGGAAAAGGAAATTTCAGGTTTATAACTGTTTCTAGTTCTGTAATCAAGGGCAATCATCCTAATACAAATATGCTTTTTAAAAATAGAAATAATTTCCCTGGCTTTTATCGTCAGACTATTTAGTAATTTATTTATTTGTACCTTTAACAGACTGTAATAGATGAACTCAGGTACTTAGTTAAAAGGGATGGGGGTGGGGAGGGGGAAGGAGGATCATTGTCAAGTTCAGCCAAGTCTTGAAATAAAATTTAGGGGCTTCCCTGGTGGCGCAGTGGTTGAGAGTCCGCCTGCCGATGCAGGGGACAGGGGTTCGTGCCCCGGTCCAGGAAGATCCCACGTGCCGCGGAGCGGCTGGGCCCGTGAGCCATGGCCGCTGAGCCTGCGCGTTGGGAGCCTGTGCTCCGCAACGGGAGAGGCCAAGACAGTGAGAGGCCCGCGTACCACAAAAAAAAATTTAAAGAAATGTACCCCTAATGGGTTAATTGCTTAAGAGTTACCTTGTGTGCGCAACATGCATCCTTGAAATGATTAGCAGGAGGAAAAGGCCGGTGGCAGCCCGTAAGATTCCCTTTATTTAGAAAGCATCAGGGGCAGACTCTATAATGCAGTCTTAAAAGAATTGCTAATCAGATTCTGATTTGGGGAGCTGTAAGGAAGTAGAAGCTCAGCCCCGTCACCTGACCAGTCATTAGCATTAAGCTACGCTGAGTCCCTTTCTCATTTCACACTTTATAGACCCCTTAGTTGCAGCTCAGCAGTCATGGAGGGAAACTATTCAGGTATTCATATATGCCAAATCACACTGGGTACTCTCAGGGGAAACATAGACCTTTGATAGAACTTGGCAAGTGAATTCTCGTCTGTTGAAATACACACCAATTTTCAAATTACCCCAGAGTTGGTCTTAAAGCAAGTCCTTTGCTTTCCTTCCATGTTGTGATGAGGACTGACACCTTGGGTTGCTACCTCTAAGCCATGTGCTTTCTTTGGCATGACTTCGGGGGATGGCATGGGCACTGCAAGGGCTGAGACAGCTCATCTCGTAGCTTCTGCGCTCTCTTTCGTAGCTTCCGTGGACGGGGGCTGCTGTGGCACTTGGCAGGGGGAGATCAAGAGAGAGATTTTTCTACTGACATGATGTATAACACACTTTTCATATAAGTGCTTCCACCTGCAAGTCTGGGCCGCTGGGGAGGGTGCATTGCACAATGAGGCCTGATGATACAGCTCCTCCCTTCTCTCTGCTTTACACATATTGGCTTCTGTCAGAGGCCAGGTGTCTAGTGGCACATGCGTCCCCTTTGGCCGAAGGATCTGAGTTGGCTTAAGAGAATTTGTATGTGGGAATGGCTGTTATTTCTTACAGGAACTCATTTCTGTATGCTTTGAACCAGCCAAAGCAGACTTCTCTGTAGGACAATATTCGATTAGGAATGTTTCCATCTCGTGAATGGGGCCACGCTCTAGGGAATGAAGAATGACCAACTTGACTTGGGTTCTGAAGACTTAATCAAGCATCTTCTTAAATGGGATTACACACATTCCTGAGGCATGTGAAGCGAAACAGGAATCTGCTCCAACATTCTTGCTGGAAGCAGGCAGAAGCTTTTTAACCAGCCTTTAAAAGAAGATGCCAGATGCCCAGATGGGAAAGAAGTAACTTTCCTGGGAGGGTTGGCAGGCAGAGGACATGAATAGAGTCACAGATTGTACTTTGGAGCCAGAGTGAGATGGTTGCTGGCTCTGGAGGAATTGTTGAGAGGCTTCTTGTCAAAGTGTCAAGCTTTGTGTCCAAGTGTCAGGCCACGAAAAGTCTCTGCCCTAGGTAGTTTCTGGATGACTGAGTGTAGAGCCGATCAGGGCTAAACCAGCTTCAAACCTTCTGCTGAATTAGTGACAGTCATTGTTTCGTTATCAACTCCTGGGTGTGTGGGGGGCAGAGCCTTGGTTGCTAAACAAGGGGGGATAAAAGAGCCTGCTCTGCTGAGAGCTGGTGACCTGTCGCTGATGTATGTTCTGGGTCATTCATACTTGGACAGCCTTCGGGTTAACTGCAGGATGTGTTAATCCAGGCACTGCAAAAACTTCCTTCGAGAAAGCAGGACTCTTGAGTTTGCTCAAATGCCTCTTCAACAAAAGAACGTGTTTGTTTGGTTTTCTTCTCCCCACCTCAGGGAAGCCAGTCAGTGGCTCCCCAGTCTTCCAGCTGGGGAGGGGCATCTCTGGGAGCCAAGAGAGTGGGATGCGAATGCAGGAAGGGGAGCTGGGAATGACTACCAATGTCCCTCCTGGGTGAGGCCTTTCATGGCTCTCCCCACCCCAGGCATTGTCTACCCCATCATTTTGATACATCATTCTGATCTATTTCCATATATATTATAGCACTTATTTTTTATCTAAAATTATCCTGTTCATTTAAGTCCTAGTCTAAGGTCTCTTCCCCACTTAGAATGTAAACCCAAGTGGAGCAAGGATCCTATCTGTCTTGTTCACCCCTCTGTCCTCCCGCACTAGACAGCTCCTGGTCTACGGCAGGTGCTCATAAATATTTCTTGAACGAATGTATGTGTGCACTGGGTGTGAACGTTCTACAGAGCCTCACTCTTTAAAAAAAATTTAGACATTTGGATTAGAAATTTTACTAAGGTGAATTATTTGGTTTCATGCTTTCCATGTATAGAAGATACCAGAAAATTAAACCTACTCAGAATGACCTGGAGCGTCACCATCAATGTTGGTTATTATACTGGACTGTCATCCAGACCTATTGAATGCATGATTTTGTTTGTTTTGCATCGACACAAACCGTTGTGATTGTTGTAGTTTGGGCTCTGCCTTTAATGACTTTTCTCTCTTCATTTTGGCCAATCAGCTCTTCTATCACTGAAGCACCTACAATAACTCTTCTTCTTCTAGTTATTTGTAATTTTGATGAAACAATAGTTGAGCTTGGGAGACATGCATAGAAAATACTAGTAAATAGGTCCTGCCTAGGAAGGAAGAGAATCTCTTGGCTATAGATGGGAGTATTAAGACATCCTTGGTGGCATTTACTGAACTTAATTCAATTATTTTTTCTGCCTCTAGTTCATGACTACAAGCGGCAGAAACTGATGTTGGTTATTGGAAGAAAATAGTGGAAGTCCTGAGGGAGAGCTCATAGAAAAGGATTCTATATCACCAAAGAGCTTACAGTCTACATGAGGAAATCATACAAAACTAGTTTGAGGCAATGTATTAGGGTTCTCCAGAGAAACAGAACCAATAGACTAGCCAGCTACCTATCATCTATCTATGTATCTGTCTATGTACCTATCTATCTATCTATCCATCCATCTATCATCTAACAACATGAGAGGAGATTTATAATAGGAATTGACTCGTGTGACTACGAAGGTGGAGAGGACCCAGGATCTGCAATCTGTAACTGGAAAGCAGCAGGAAAGCTGTTGGTGTAATTCAGTCCAAGTTTAAAGGCCTGAGAAACAGAAGTGCCAATGTCTGAGGGCAGAAGATGGATGTCTCAGTTCAAACATGAGAGCAAATTCACCCTTCCTCCGCCTTTTGGTTCTTTTTTTAAAAAATAGATACATGTTAAATTTTTTTTTATTATTTTTTATTTTTGGCTGCGTTGGGTCTTCGTTGCTGAGCTCGGGCTTTCCCTAGTAGCGGTGAGCGGGGGGTACTCTTCGTTGCGGTGCACGGGCTTCTCATTGCAGTGGCTTCTCCTGCTGCGGAGCACGGGCTCTAGGCGCGCGGGCTTCAGTAGTTGTGGCACGTGGGCTCGGTACCTCCCCCTTTTTGTTCCATTCAAGCCCTCATTGGACTGGATGATGCCCACTCGCATTGGTGAAGGTGGTCCTCTGTACTCAGTCTACCTGTTCAAATGCTAATTATCTCCTAGAGACATCCTCATGTACATACCCAGAAATAATGTTTCACCAGTTATCTGAGCATCCCTTAGTCCAGTTAAGCTGACACATAAAATTAACTATCACAGGCAATAACAGAAGAGGCATCATAATGTCCTTTCCTTTGAGTCTTCAAATTAATTATATAGACTCCAAACAAGCCAGGAATTCTGAGGAAGGAGGGATCCCTGTACATTAAGGAGATCACATTAAGCTTTAAAGAAGAGGTATGATGGGGTTTGGAGCCCAAGGGGGGTTATAATTTATCTAAGTAGAGAGGAGTGTGTGTGAGGGAGGGTGATCAAGGCTCAGGGAACAGCACAAGGGAAAGAATGGGAACAGACCCTGTGCAACATTTAGGGGTAGGTAAGTAAACCAGTCGCTCTGATGTGGAAGTTTCCAGAAAGGGAGCAGTGGGAGGCAAGCTGGAAAGGGGGGTCAGGTTGAATGAGATGGGGCTACACATGCCATGCTAAAACTTGGGGTGACATCCACAGCTGAGCAATTGACCTGGTAGGACAGAGCAGAAACTGATCAACAGTGTTTAATCAATACCTACAGTCTCTTCCATTGATAGTGAATGTCTCACCCTGGCCTTGAAGGTGTGACTTGCCTTCATTATCTCCCAGATAGAAAGTGGCCACAGGCAGGTCTGCTGTTATTTCTTCCCCAGAATGCCATAATCTTGTTTTGAAACCTCTTCCCCAATTTAGAATGTGCCTAACTTCTAAATCCCAGACAAAGTGAACTTGACCTTGAGGAGCAGGAGTTTTTGTCCTTGAATGCCGGCCAGTCACTCCCGATAATAACAATTGTAACGGCTGAACTTTGTTAAATACTGGTTATGTGCCAGCTACTCTTCTAATAGCTGAAGCATGTTTATTTAATCTTCTTTTATATTATTATATTCCCTGGTTTGCACAGGGAGGCCGCAGCTAGTCACTAGCAGAAGTTGGGAATCCAACACCAAATCCTGTCACAAATTCCAAACTTTTAATTACTGGGTCTGAGGCCCCAGAGTGCTTGAGGCTTATAGCGGGTAACTGGGCTGCTCCCTGGAAGTGGAAAACGGGGGAAGGGGTAGCCTGTTTTACTCCTTCACAGGGCCTGGCACTGGATGGAATTCTATTAATTGCTTTGCAAGTGCTAATCAAGTTCTCTTCAGAGAAGGATATAGGTTTCTTGTTTTTTTTTTTAGAGGTTCTTCATTGGATGGATGGATGGATGGACGAAAGGATGATAAATGATAGATAGATGGGACGAGGGGCCCTTTTCAGGTTATAGGACAGCTCACCTAATGTCTCAAGAAAGCACCATAGTCTCACTGAATAACAAATGCCCTCCCCATAACAGTATTTTTTAAAAAGAGCATATAGACCAGGGAAGTAGAGAAAATCAATAACTGGCCCTTCATTCCAACTAATTCTTAGTGGCAGGCGCTTTGGGTTTGAATATTCATCCTTTAACATGTTGAATCTTGACTCAAAAATGCACATGCATCACTCAAAGGAAAGGTTTTCAGTGCTTTTTTTTTTTTTTTGCGGTATGTGGACCTCTCACCGTTGCAGCCTCTCCCGTTGCGGAGCACAGGCTCCGGCGCAGGCTCAGCGACCATGGCTCACGGGCCCAGCCGCCCCGCGGCATGTGGGATCTTCCCGGACCGGGGCACGAACCCGTGTCCCCTGCATCAGCAGGCGGACTCTCAACCACTGCGCCACCAGGGAAGCCCCTTTCAGTGCTTTTTCACTGTACAAGGTGCTGGAGATACAGCAATGAATAGGACAGATGTGGTTCCTGTCTCCTAGGATATTTCTGCAATTAAATAAGATATTTTATGAGAAAATACTTAGCACAATGCCTGGAAGCTAGTATATGCTCAATCAGTGTTGGTGGAATGAAAAAGTGAGTGAATGAATGAATGATAATAATAAAACTAGCAATTTCTATGAAGTCACCTCATTCAGTGTTTTCCAATCTTTTGTCATTGCATACCATCATCATGACTTTTACCTTATATACAAACTACATTACCATTATTTGTTGAATATTCATTCTTAAAGTCTAATCACTTAGCATTTGCCTTAAAACATTTATTTGAAATGAAAACACCCTATAACTACTACAAATGGAAAGTTATTGTAACTTGCTATTAAATACAAGTAACTCTTCAAATACATATAACAGGAAAAATAAAACAGTGATGTTATTCAGTTCTAGCCAGATATTTCTGCTTGGCGATGGTTCTGAGCCTGAGGCCTTTTTTATATAAGAGAGATTAGCAAGTGTTAGACAGGTGTTAAAGACATGCTAGTACCCAGCTGAGACTTTATCTAGTACAAAATATATACAATGACAAAATGCCACTTAGAATCAAGGAGCTCTTTCAATGAATGTGGATTTTATTAAATGCAACTTATGACCACAAAGCTTTGAAAACTAGCAATAGAAAGATACGTTGAAAGTATGCACATAGCCCTTAGAAAATGAAGGCTTGGTGGATATATGCATTAGAAAACAGGGACTTGGTCTCGTTTGCAGCTATTAGTTTTCTAGGGCTGCCACATAGCACCACAGATTGGGTGGCTTAAATAATGGACCTTTATTTTCTCACAGTTCTAGGGGCTGAAGGTCTGAGATCAAGATGTCAGCAGGTTGGTTTCTTCTGAGGCCTCTCTCCTTGGCTTATAGATGGCCATTTTCTACCTGTGTCTGTCTTTACATGCTCTCCCCTCTGTGTCTGTCTGTGTCCAAATTTCCTCTTCATGTAAGCACATCAGTTATATTAGATTAAGATCAACCCTAATGACCTCATTTTTACTCAATTACCTCTTAAAAAATCCTATCTCCAAATACAGTCACTTTGTAAGCTGCTGGGGGTTAGGACTTCAGTATGTGAATTTTGGGTGGAAACAATTCAGCCCCAAACTAGATGTATCCTTCCTAGCATCTAGAACGTGCTTGGCACATAGTAGATGCTCAGTAAATGTTTGTTGAATGGGTGAAAGGGGATTGAGTCTATGGTATCAGAAGATTCTACCAGCTTAATACTGTTTAATCTTTTCAGGATTTTTTTTCCTGATTGCCTGTGAGTAGTTACTAGCTTGATGTCCATAAAGAAAGCTATTCCCAGTGAGTCCACAGCGGTATGGAGGACCTGCTCTTGCCCACTCATTTCATTTATTCCCTCATTCATTCATTCATTCACTAAGTGTATATCTAGAAGCAATGACTAATAGGTCCTGAATTCTTTCTCTGTCTTCATTCCCTTGCTTTCACCTCTGATTATGTCATACGTCTTGATCCATATCCAATACCCAGGAATCCCAGACAGATTATCTACTCATCTGCGGACCTAGATCTGGCCAAAGCCTTTCAAGTTCCAGGGGGCTCCACACCTGTCCATCTCTGGCTGCACATTAGAATCACCTGGAAAACGTAAAAAAAATTTTTCCATTGCCCAGCTTCATCCCGGACCGATTGAATTGGAGTTTCTGCAGCAAGGGCCTAAGCATCAGTATTTTGTCAACCTTCCCACATCAATCCACTGTACAGCAAGGACTAAGGAGCAAGGAGCTCCATGCCCCTTCGTAGAACAATCATATCATGTGATTGTGAATTCCAGAGGTCCCTACACTCTTCAGTTTCCTAAAGATATTGCCTTCCTACTTGGACCATCCTTATTAACTATTATTGTCCTACATGAAGACACACTTGTCTAACCATTCAACCAAGACTCATTGAGCACTAATGTAGAAGCTATTGGGAGAAAAACACAAACATGACATGGTCTTTCCTGCTTTTTTTTTTTTTTTTTTAAAAAGCTTACAGCCTTGTAGGAAAACCAGAAGTATGAGTATTTGCTGAATATAATAATGCTATTCATTCATGTATCCATTCATTCGTCAACTATTTTTGAGTGTCTATTATGTATCAGGCTTGGGCATACACAGGTAAGCAAGACAGCCAGTGCCCAGCCCCATGGGGTTGACAGTCTGGCAGGGAAGAGAGGGGTTAAACAATAATAAGGTGTGATGTATGTTATACAGAGAACAAGGTATCCAACGAACACACACCAAGGGACTTACCCTGGTTCAGGGGAGAGGGAACATTTCCTTGAGGAACTAATATTTTATCTGAGATCTCAAAGATGAAAACGAATCAACCAGAGAAGTGCAAACCTCTTAAGAGCAAATATCATGTTTATCTTATTGAACTCCCAGTGCCTGGCTCATGGCAAGGGCCCAGTAGAACTTTGTTGAATTAATAAGTAAGTGAATGAATGGTGAAAACCCCAGGGGAAAGTTTGGCATGTCTGAAGCAGGAAGTGTTGGAGTGAAAAATCTCAAGGTTTACAGCTGGAGGGGTAGGCAGGGGCTAGATCAGAAAGTCCCATAAACCATAAGAAGAGGTTTGGACTTTATCTTGGGGTCAAGGGGAAGCCACTAAAAATTAGGCAGAGCAACAAATGGCATGATCTGTGTTTGAAAAGCATCACTTTGGCTGTAAGATGGGATCAGAGGCGGACGGGAGGTTGGCGCGCAGCAGCTGTGTGATGGGGCAGGAGTGATGGCAGTCTGCTTCAGGGAGTGGAGAGATGAGGATTATCCAGGCAGAATGCATTGAGTCTAGAGGTGGATTGAATGGATTTGGGGTGAGAGAGAAAGCGAGGCGAGCCCTGGGCAGATGGTTTAGAAAGCTTACGGTTAGCGACAACATTCAGTGAAGCAGGAAGCTCTGGAGGCAGACCAGGCTCGGGGTAAAGATGCAGCGTTTCTCGTCAGCCATGAGCTGTGCTGAATTTGGGCGGCCCTTGGGCCATCGAAGCAGAAATGCCCAACAGGGAGCTGGTGGCTGTGCTGGGTGCTCAGGAGAGGCCTGAGCCAGGGGACATAGAGGGGACAGTTGAAGCCATGGGAGTGGTGAGGTCACTGGAAGGATTGTGTAAAGGGAGAGGGGGACAGACTGAGTTATTTCACATTTTGCAACAGCCTTGGCCACAGTCAAGGGGCCTGCACAGCCCCACCCTCACACGTGGGATGCTACCTAAATCATAAACTGACTTTTCAGACTTGTTAAATCCTTTGACTAACACACATAATAGCTACCATTTACCAGACGACAAAACATGTATGAGGCATGCTGGCGTTTGTTAGCTGTGTGGCGTCAGGGAAATCACTTAGCCTCTCTGATTCTGTTTCCTAACCTTTAAAATGAGGCTAAAAGCATTTACTTCGTAGGGTTGTTGTGAATGAGTTACTATATGTAGGCTCTTTGGACAGTTAACGGAACATCCTAAGCACTTATCTAAAAGTTATTCTTTTAGTACTTTATTATCGTTGCTATTTTATTCTTCCAATTTCTCTGCACAGTAGGAATCAGTAACATCATTTTCAGGATGAGGAAACAGAGGCTCAGAGAGGTAAAACAACTCGTCCAGGAGCTACCCTAACCTATAAGGACTCTTGGTCATAGGAAATGGAAATCCACGCCAGCTCACTGAAGTGGGGTGTATACCCGATGTCTCACGGAACCCAAGCACATGTTTTAACTGCAAATATCAATCAGGACTTCTTACTTGTAAACAAGAGAATGCAGCTCTGGTTTTGCAAAAATGAAAGGAAATTCAAAGGAAGAGTGATGGGGACACACAGAGCTTATGGCTGACTGCAGTTGGGGGAAAGCCAAAGGCTGCCTGGAAAGACAAAAGCAGGAGGCCCAGCAGGGATAGCCTGGGCAGGCAGCCACCATCCAGTCCACTAGGGTGAACGGTCCCTGTCAGCCACTTGCCACTGTGTTTGTTCAGCTCAGGACGTACGACCATACATGGCAGTCCCTGGGAAGAAGGATCTGGCTCCTCAACCAACACAGTGAGGCAGTGCCTGGAGTGACCTGTCCCTGCAAGGTGACACAGTGGAGAGAGGCCACTCCTCCAAAGGAAACAGGGGCATAATTTGGAAGGCGATGGGCGCTGGATACTGAAAACACAAAAACCTGCTCTTTGCCAGCTCTTGCGCGTGAACTGACCAGAGACAGGATTGCCCACGGGACTGTCTCCAACTCCCATTTTGAGCCCCCTTTATATTTCTGCTTCGTTCTTTTCTCGCTTTCTCTGAAAACTGACTTTCTCTGCATCCTAGGTAGAAAATGGCTGTCCACAGCCTCAGGATTTCTTGACTGGTCCAGCCACAGCTGGACTAAATCTCTTAGCACAATTTCAGTTTTCCAGGCAAGGAACTGATTGGTCCAGCTCAAGTCAGTTGTCTACTTTGCTCTAATCAGTTGAGGCCAGAGGGGCGGAGACAGTCTGAACACTACCAGTGTGGATTTGGAGAGGGGGGCACTTTGCAGGACAGGCTTGGGGACTTTCCCTAGGATATGGGTCCCAGTCTGTGGAATTTGTAAGTCCCTCCCTGGATTAAACTGCCTTCAATAGTAGTGCAATGCTTTGACGTCTCCAGGCCCACCTTGGGGGGCTGGCCTAGCCAGGGGTCATCCGCAGTACTGACAGTCTTCAGACACCCTCACAGCTCAGCAGGACCGGGATGGCAAGACACTTGTCCTGTGAGGCCAGAGGCAGAAGTGACTGCCTCATTGGTTGAGGCAGCCCCGGAGATGTTGGAGGAGGGTGGGGGGCGGGGGCCGGAGCATGTGCAGAATTTGAGACTGTGTGTTCTGTGGGAAGACGTACAAAAGGAATGAAGGCCCCATTCCCTGCGTTGGGGAGCCGTGTCCCGGAACACAGCCAGGTAGCTAGGACTCCAGCTCTTGGGGTCCGAGACGGTGAATCCAGGGAGGGAGGAGACAGTCAGAGGACAAGCCCAGAATGAGGTGTGAGAACCCAGGAGGGGACTGAGGGACATCAGCCCAACTCCCCTACCACAGACTCAGAGGTTCAGGAATATGGTTGGTAACAGAGCCCGGACCTGCCCTTAGGTCTCTGGATTCTTTGCCTGGGACACTCCTCACCTCATAACACCATCTCCTGTGTTTTAGTTTAGAAAAATCCTTTATTCTGAGTTTCTCACCCAGCCAAAAGGAAGGACGTGATCTTCCCTCAGAAGGGCTGTGGGTCTGGTGTCACCTTGGATTCTATAGTTAATCCCAAATGTGAGCTCTTGGCTGCGGTGTTCCTTTTTCCCCTCCAATGAACCGAGAGAGTGGTCAGGCCAGTTACAGCTCCTCTGCATTCTTCGGGAGCTGTCCTGTGAAGCTTGTTCTTGCGTCTGGATCATTTGGGGCCCTGAGGAAAACCTTCTAGGCCCAGAGTCGCTCCAGGTCTGTCTGTCTGAGATTAACAGAAACTCATATATCCGGGGAATCTGGAATGCGGCCCAAGGGGTGAATTAACCTGAGAGAGGATGGTTCCCCTCGCCAGCCAGGGAAGACTCTTCTGGGGGACCCACCAGAGATTTTGCTGAAATCGAACTTGTTTAGGGGCTAATCCACTCTGGGATTCTCCTGAAGATAATTCGTAAGTCTTCTTTTTGCTTTTTGAACTTTAATATTAGCATTTATTTTGGAATAGGTAGTAATGATATTCAGATGCTCAAAGTTCAGAAGTGCAAAAGGGTAGGCAGTACGATGTTTCCCTTTTCCCCAGGCAGCCAGCTCTATCACGGAAAAGCAGCCAGAGGTAATGGGTAATTTGCATCCTCTAGGGGAGAACCTGCCTGATGAACACTAGCTGTTGTTGGTGTCAGGAATTTTCTGTAAGACAGTATGAGCTGGGGTTCATGCCTCCTGAATCCTAGCTGCTCTGGGCACCTCCCAGAGCTGCCGAGGGGCAGTGGGACGAAGATCAGCTCTGAGGGCAGGAGGGGGATCCCTAATCTGTCTCTCGCTCCTTGCGGGATCTCATCCAAGTCCTGGTCTTGCACTGATTGACCCCGTCTAAAAGATCTGGGGGCAATGAAAGAACCTCCTTTACAAGTGGGTTGGGAGGTTGAGAGGGTGACATGACGTCACATGCGTCTATGGGACATTCTCAGGCACGTGTGTTACACAAATAATTCTTTCTTTTTTTTCTTAAACTTGAGTTTAAACTTTATTCTTTTTTTTAAGTTAACCATTTTATTTATTTTTGGCTGCATTGAGTCTGTGTTGCTGTGCGTGGGCTTTCTCTAGTCACAGCGAGCGGGGGCTACTCTGTTGCGACACGTGGTCTTATTGCGGTGGCTTCTCTTGTTGCTGAGCACGGGCTCTAGGCGTGTGGGCTTCAGTAGTTGTGGCATGCAAGCTCAGTAGTCGTGGCGCACAGGCTTAGTTGCTCCTCAGCGTGTGGGATCTTCCCGGACCAGGGATCAAACCCAGTCCCCCGTATTGGCAGGCGGATTCTTAACCACTGCACCACCAGGAAAAGTCCCCACAAATAATTCTTGATCTTACCTGTTCATGGTCTGACTTCCCCACTAGAACCCGGGCCCCTGCAGGGCAAGGCTGTGTCTGTCTCCAGCACCACTGGACCCACTGTCCCCGGCACAGAGGTTGGCCCGTGGCAGACACTCAATAAATCACCATCACCGCTAATATTTTGAAGCATTTGCTATGTGCCAGGCTCTGTAACAAGCTCACTACAGATGAGCTCACAATTGCCACTCTCTGAGGTAGTTTCTGCTCCACTCCTGCTGTGTAGATGAGGCCGTGGAGACTCAGAGAGGTTGTCCCTAGCTGCAGAGCAGCCACAGCAGGATTTGATTTCTGGCAGTCCAGGGCTGACCAACTCTTCCCGATTTTCCCAGGACCATCCTGGTTTTAAAATGGAAAGATCCACCTCCCAAAAAAGCAGAAGGTCCAGGCCAGGGTGAGATGAGTGAGATACTCACCTTGGGCACAAAGTTTAAGGTGGGGGCCGTACACTCGGTAATCAAGAGAAATAATATTTTAATGCAGCATTTTAAAAATAATCAAAATTAGTGTAAAAAATTCAAGATGAACAAAAGAACACAATTTAAATAAAGAAAGGATCAGTGTCAGTGAGGATCACTACTCCCCTGCTGAGGGAAAAGCATGAACTCCTCCAGGCAGGTCAATGGAGACAGGGAGGCCACCCCCTTCTCCCCCTCCCACCAGTTGGAACCCGGGACCTGTCTTTCTGGTCTTTCTTTGCTTTGGGCAAGTGGGCGGGAAATCTCTAGAAGAAGTAGGAGTAGCTTCTGCAAAGCAGAAGGAATGGCTGGGCTTAGAGGAATTCCAAGAAGTGGTATTCCCTCCAAGAGAAGTGCATGGCTAGCAAGGGGAAGGCTGTAACAGGAGACAAGAGAGTGTTTTCTCTTAGCATCAGCGGGAGAGAGGACCATCTCTGTTGAGAAATGCTTCAAGAAGCCCAGCCTGCTGTACAGGCTGCAGACCCAGAGCATCACTGACAGCTGGAGTCAGAGAAAAGGGAAAGCTGTTGTCTAACAGAAGAAAGAGCACTGAATTGGAGCTGGGCTGGAGGATCCTGGAGGGGAGAGGGGAGACAGAGAAGGATGCTACTGTGGTAACTTGATGTGACCCCTCCCTATGACCTCCCATCTTCATCTTGAATTATATTGGCAACAATCACAAATTGTTGGGGGTGAGGTCTGTCACAGACTGCAGAAGCCAGGGTATGTGCAGCCCCCAGTCCACTTCTGGACTTCGTTAACGTCGCATCTGCAGGAAATGGATGCATTCTCTCGTTTCTCGGAAGGTTGGCTCACCTGTGACTGTTAGCCAGCAACTAAGCAATTCCAGAGTGATTTTGCTATGGACCGGATGCCTATTTTTGTATCCACTTTAGTCCTCTGTAGATATGGGATATCAGTAGTTCTCTCCCAAGTTATTATAGTGGTTTTGCCACTTGGTAGAGATTTATGGAGCTCATTTTGGGGTGCTCAGAAAGTCAGTCTCTTGATTTTATCCCTGAACTTGTTTTTCTCTCATCCACCCTATCCCAGTAAACGGCACCACCACCTACCCAGCTGTTCAAGCTAATTCCTGGCAGTGTCTATAGATTTCTGTCTTTTCCTTCCATCCCATCCATCAGCGAGTCAGGTGGTCTTGCCTCCAAGCATGGTGGCCTAGGATGACCAACCACCCAGGCCAGGCATTTTTCGATTTTAGCACTAATGGTCCCATGTTCCGGGAAACCCCTTAGTCCCAGGCCAGCTGGAGCAGTCGGTCACCCTAATCTGCTATGGCCACTCTAGTCCAGTTTGCACTACTGCATACTCTCCTAGCTGGCCTCCCTGCTTTGCTCTGGACCCACAGCCATGCTCCATACAGTGGCAGAGTAAGCTGACCCGGGATAGCACCTTCTGCTTGACACCCTCCAATGCACTTGAACCCACCGGCAGCCCTCAGCACATCCTCTCAAGGCCTTGTATGATGGGCTGTGGCCTCAGTCTCACCTCTCTGGTACAGCACTTCCTCAGTCACCAAACCGGGACCACCTCATTATGACAAGTCCCATCACCCCACACACATCTGCCCTCACTGTCCCCTCTTCCCAGGATGCTGTCCCCAGATCTCCACATGAGGCCTGCTTCTTATCACCAGGTCTTGGTGCAAATGTCACCATCTCAGAAAGGACTCTCCCACCACCCAGATCTATACTGGCCTCCCCCCAAAATTGTCACGCTTTCTCCCATAACTCTGTTATATTCTCCTTGTGTATGTGTCACTACTAAAGCAATTGTATGTGTTTTTGTTTATTTATTGCCTTTCACCTCCTCTCTGCTCCCCCCAAGACGAAACTCCTTGACAGCAGGAACTTTCTTTCCCTCATTCTCCCAACATGTAGAACAGTGCCTGGCACACAGTCGGTACTTAATAAATGAGTGGAAGCAGGGCCTCCCTTCACAGGTTTCAAATCTGCAGAGGGAACGGTTTCCATCCTCCAGGAGCTTTGAGTATTTAAGGGCTGGAGGACACAGTAGCAGAAGGAGGACATGTGATTAATTATTATCTGAGTCGTTCAAAGGAAAAGAGGGTCCCCGTGAGTCCTGAAGGAAAATGGGATTTCCAGAGGCAAAATTAAGGATACTCCAAGGGCATTCCCCACATGTGGAAGATGGAGGCGGGAACAGCTGCACACAGGAGTCTGCCCTTGGCTTGACTTTCAGAGTTTGCATAAAGTCACCAAATGCCTGGGTGATTAAATCTCTACTGGAGTAGCAGGGAGCCACAGAAAGCTCTAGAGCAATATACCTGAGAGCTATTTTGGAGAAAGTCACTTGGGATGGCAGGGAGAAGCATCGGTCTGATGCAATACTGATGCTCCTGTGAGGATTGGGAGAAAGGAAAATGCAGGGAACACTTAAGAGGGAAGAATCGCTAGGGTTTTGGGGCAGTTTGGATCTTTGTGGCAAAGGGGAAATAAATAGCCAACTAATTACATAATTCTATTGATTCTCAATAGAATCAATTGGAATTGATCAATAGATCAGGCAGCTGCAGAAATCAATAGGCTAGGGAAAGCTAATAGAGAGATCAATAGAATTAGGTAAATGGTTGGATTTTTTGGTAAAGAAGAGGGCCCATGAAGGGTGATAGCATCTGGGTTGCAGGGTAGAGAGGGATCTCTGTGGGAGGGACTGGTTTGGGAGGGTCTCTGATAAAACAGTTTTGCAGACTGTTGCACATGGGGTGCTGGTGGGGTGTCCAGGTGATGCTCCAGGGCAGCCTTAGGACCCATAGGGCTGGGAAAAGAGATGTACAAGTCACTCCTTCCACAGGGAGAGATTCTGAAACTTTTGGGGTCAAAGACCCTGTGGATATGAGAAAAAATCAGACCCAGTCCCTAGAAAAATGCACAGATCCATATACTCTGGAAAAACTTGCCTTCAAGTTCAACTCAGTTGTCAAATGAGTGTTTTTTGTTTGTTTATCTTTTGTGTGCCCTAGAGACTGGCTTTTGTATATGGAAAGGATTATTCTGAAAAGATTTCAGTCTTTATTTTTATTTTATTTATTTTTAATAAATTTCTTCCTTTATTTTTGGCTGCATTGAGTCTTCGTTGCTGCACGCGGGCTTTCTCTAGTTGCGGCGAGCGGGGGCTACTCTTCGTTGTGGTGCACGGGCTTCTCACTCTGGTGGTTTCTCTTGTTGCGGAGCACAGGCTCTAGGGCATGTGGGCTTCAGTAGTTGTGACATACGGGCTCAGTAGTTGTGGCTCGCAGGCTCTAGAGTGCAGGCTCAATAGTTGTGGTGCACGGGCTTAGTTGCTCCGTGGCATGTGGTACCTTCCCAGACTGGGGATCGAACCCATGTCCCCTGCATTGGCAGGCAGATTCTCAACCACTTCGTCACCAGGGAAGCCCGATTTTTGTTTTTAAAATCTCATTTTAAATTTGTTCAAGTTTCAAATTTTGAAAACCCTTCTTTTTGCTCATCTTAAATTCAGTTTATAAATATCTTTTTACTATTTATAAATCTACCAAAGTTTAAACAACTAATTTAAAAATCACTTTATTTACATTTTAAGCTTCATTTATACTTGCAATATGTTTGGTTTCTTTAAGATATAGCAATTGTCAAATATAACAAACCTTCCAAGATATTTACCTCATTTTTATAAATGTAACAAATTAAACCTTAAAATGATAGATTTTAAGTACTCTTAAGTGTTCCAATATGATTTACGAACTGAATAAAATTTCAATTTTAGGGACTTCCCTGGTGGCACAGTGGATAAACTCTGCACTCCCAATGCAAGGAGCCCGGGTTTGATCCCTGATCAGGGAACTAGATCCCACATGCCTGCCGCAACTAAGAGTTCGAATGCCACAACTAAGGAGCCCACATGCTGCAACTAAGGAGCCCACCTGCTGCAACTGAGACAAGGTGCAACCAAAATAAGTAAATAAATATTATTTTTAAAATTATTTTAAAAAAAATTCAATTTAAACTCACAAGTCTAAATCAATTATGCAATTACCTATTTTAAATTAAAATCTCTGGGTTAACCTATTGAAAATACTATATGCTAAATTGTATGTAACACTTCAAGATATTAAAAGAACAGATAGGTACAGATTATTTCTAAATTTATCACAAAAATGTTGCTATTCTAGGTTTGATTTACTTTGCAGCTCTTCTTAATTCTACACCTCCCCCAGGGTTAATTTTGTTTACCCATCAAGGGAAAGAAATCCATGTCATTCCAGTCCTGAGCTTTTTTTCATAGTCATTATCTTACAGGCTCCAACAATCTAGAAGGAGTAATCCCAGGAATCTGTATCTCCACCCACATTGCTACATTTTAAGATTACCTTTTTAAAAAAATCAGATTTGATTTCCTGAACTTCAGTTTTTTTGTTCTCAGGATACTTAAATATCTTTTCTGTTTAACCACAAAGAAGACCTTGAACTTGATGGAATTCTTTCTTCTTTTATGTGGTCCACTCTGGTGGCACCCCACAGCTCACAGGTAGTACCAGAATGTCGGATGGGATCCCTCAAGGCTCTGCTGAGTCCACAACAATCTTGGGCCACGCCCGTGACAGCAGCAAGGCTGTAAGAGGCCCACGCACCCCAACTTATGACCCCCGAGTGGGGTTAACATTGAATTTAGAGAAAGAAGAGAGGAGAACTTGTTCAAAGGGGATGAATGAGTCGTGGGGGGCAGGGGTCAACCATCAGAGGCAGCACAGATTGAGCCAGAACAGTGCAATGTCATAGAAGCCACAGTCTCAAGAAAGGAGCATTTATCAGAAATGTCAATACAACTAGAAAGGTTGAGATGGATGAGGACTTAAGAACAGAAAGCGCTTGGATTATCAGAGCTTGGTTTCCAAAACTGACAATTAGCTGAAGCTTCTCTGGTCCCAGGCACAAAGGTCAGCAGCCTTGCAGGAGGATGTTTGGATATATTAGAATGCCTAGGTCCCACATACTATATTATAGTCCAAGAGGCAGCCTCAATGTTTCCACACAGGCTCCATATTGTCATATCAGGCATTTCAAATTTCTTTCAAACTCCCTTCATCTGTTACCCTGGGTTCTGGAAGAAGAAATTGATCATTTGACCTTCCTTCAGGTCACTTTCCTATGTCTCTCTTCTTTTAAAAAATAAATTTATTTATTTATTTACTTATTTTTGGCTGCATTGGGTCTTCGTTGCTGCGCGTGGGCTTTCTCTAGTTGCGGCGAGCGGGGGCTACTCTTCATTGCGGTGTGCGGGCTTCTCATTGTGGTGGCTTCTCTTGTTGCAGAGCGCGGGCTCTAGGCACACGGGCTTCAGTAGTTGCAGCACGCGAGCTCAGTAGTTGTGGCTCACGGGCTCTCGAGTGCAAGCTCAGTAGTTGTGGCGCACGGGCTTTGTTGCTCCGTGGCACGTGGGATCTTCCTGGACCAGGGCTCGAACCCGTGTCCCCTGCATTGGTAGGAGGATTCTTAACCACTGCACCACCAGGGAAGTCCCTCCTATGTCTCTTGAAGTGAGCAATTAATTAACCTTTACACTATGAGCCTCCTAAACAGGAGTAGAGACCAGTGCCACATAGTAGATGGAACAGAGAATTAGGGGATAAATTGCAGAGTGGCAGTCTCCATTCATTTTGAAGAAAACAGAAACACTCTAGCTTGGGATTTCTCAACCTTGGCACTAACCACATGTGTGGCTGGATCATTCTTCGTGGGGGGCTGTGCAGTGCAGGCTGTTTAGCAGCAAACCTAGACTCTACCCACTCCGTGCCAGTAGCATCCCCCCTTCCAGCTGTGTTTGGGGGGGGAGCTGGCATGAGTGGGGCTGTTGAACGCTGAGGTGGGAGCTGGGTAGAGTAGATTTAGAGAGGCTGAAGGCTAGGCTACATCTTGGCTTACCCTGTGTAATGCCTAATATCTTCCTCTTTCTCAGGCGGCAGCAGTTTCCAGCTCTTTCCAATTGCATCCTTCCCTTTACGAAGACAGCTGTGGGGTCCCAGGGACCTAGAACCACAGTGTGCTTAGTTTCCAAAGTCCTGGGTGAACAGAGCTGGTCTCGGGGTCGGTGGAGGAGGGTGGGGTGTCAGGGGACCCCATGCTTGGTAGATAGTGATGAAGGAGGTCACGGTGATCAAGGAGGAAGTAGAGCAAAGGGGAGAGTCCCCGTGCCTAAAATAACAATGATGTTCTCGTCTGTCACTGAGCTCCTCACTGGGGGACACCTGTTCAAGAGCTTGTGTCCCATCGGAGCAGTAGTTAATCTGGGTCTGAATTCTGATTGGACCGGAAACTAACTTTGTAACTTTGGGCAACATATGGAAGCTTCTCCGAGCCCAAGCTCTTCATCTGTAAGATGGAGATTAAATGACTGGACTGCTTAGGTTATGAAAATTAAACGATGAGTCTTGTGGTTTGTCACAAAGTTTAGAGATGAAAAGCAATAGGTTTTGGTATCCTGGGTTCCTGTGCTTTGCCATTACTAGCTGTGTGATTTTAGGTACTCTGCAAAATGTGGATGGGGTCAAGTTTATAAGTCGATGATGAAGATTAAATGAGATAAATCCAAACTCCGGGCCATCACAGGTTACTCCACTCTTGGCAAATATGCTGATTTCAAGAGCCTCGGGGATATTCTGTTTACTCAGCAGATGCTCATTCCCCACCTCCCCCAGGCAATGTGTGGGAAGGGCCTTGCTTGAGTTGGAGTCTTGGGGATGCCCCTGGCATTGCCTCCAGAATTACATGACCTCCTTTCCCCACCCCATCCTAAAGCTTTTGGAGATTTAGGATAGGAGGGGAGGGTAGTCCTCCTTAGGCTGTTCAAGGCCACCTCATCCTTAGGGAAGCACTCACAAGACCCTATTAATGCAGGAGAGAACCACCTAGCTCCCCATACACAGCTCTCTTTTTGCAAGATGCAGGGCAGTCTGGAGAGGGAGGGGGAGCTCTCAGCAAGATTGGGAAGAGGCATCTGCAAGTTGTGGCCTCAATAACTTCAAAGAAAATTTAATGAGAAAGAAAAATGCTCACAACATAATAAAGGGAAAAATAAGAAAATCAAAGCTTCTGTAAAGCGTGATAACTGTTCTACTAACATCTCCATAGCATCTCATTTCCATGCCAGCGGTGCCCAAGTAACCTTTGTTTGCAAGGTCCCCTAATCCAGTGCCATGTTTAAGTTATATATGAGCTCAGATTCTCCCAGTAGGCAGAGGGCAGCTTGAGAATAGGAAGCCTCACTGAATCTGAAGTTATGAAATTGTCTTGCCTTCAAGTACATAAATCGTGGCAAAAGCTGGCTTTGGTTCAAAGTAGAGGATTTATACTAATATACCATCTGGTGCAGGGTGGGATGGGTAAGCCAAGGGCCATCACCTTGCCCCTCCTTCCTGACTGAAGTTTCCTCCAGATCTGCTCTTCTCCACAGTTGCCAAGTGCTTTTCTGTGTTTCAACAATTCAATCCACGGAGCCTCTACAGGGTCTCATAAAGAATTCCTATTTCAGGTAGGAAGATGACCCCTGTGCTAGGTTCAGAAAATCCTTGACCTTCCCTGGCCTGGCCCCAAATTGCAGTTACCCTGGACAAGTCACTAAAGTTTTGAACATCAGGTTGCCACAACATAATAAAGGGAAAAATAAGAAAATCAGAGCTTCTGTAGAGCATGGTAACTGTTCCACTAGCGTCACTGTAGGCCATCTCATTTCCATGCCAATAGGGCCCAAGTAACCACATTTACATTTGTTTAATGAGGAAGGTCTCAAAGTTCTTAAAGATCACAACTCTAACGTTCTCTGAGTTTTAAAATTTAGCCCCCACCCCTCTCTTGGTAGCCTGTTGAAGGATTCTGGTTTTGTCATCACAGTGGCATTTTTTGTTAGATTAGCTTTGATTGCATGTAAGCTTCTCTTTGCGTGAATATTTTAGGGCAGGGCAAGCTCTAGCCATTTCGCCTGTAGCCCTACTACTCCCTATCATCCTCCAGTGGCCACTCCTACATTGACCTGCTTGGAATGGAGCCATTTGAATATCATTTGTTTCAATGAAATTCATCAGATTCCTATTGGGTATCAGGAATTTACTAGACCCAGTGAACAAGATAAACCCTCCCTCATGGAACTTATGGTCTATAGACAATGGAAAAAGTAAAAAATATACAACAATGTTATGTGGTGATGAGCATGAAAAAAGGAAAATAAGACAAAATAATGGGTTAAATACCCCCCAAGTTGTCAGGGAAGCTTTTTCCGAGGAGTTAATATTTGAGCAGAGATCTGAGTGAAGCAAGGAAGCAAGTTGTACAATACCTGTGCCATGCAGGAAGAGGAATCAGCAAGGTCAGTGGCCCTGGGATAGGAACATATCCAAGTTTATAGAACAGCCGGAGGGCTGATGTGGCTGGAGTTGAAGGAAATGAGGTTAGACCAGCCACATGTGGACGGCCTGGGAAGACTTTTTTATTTATTTATTTTTTAACATCTTTATTGGAGTATAATTGTTTTACAATGGTGTGTCAGTTTCTGCTTTATGACAAAGTGAATCAGTTATACATATACATATGTCCTGGTATCTCTTCCCTCTTGCATCTCCCTCCCTCCCACCCTCCCTATCCCACCCCTCCAGGCGGTCACAAAGCATCAAGCTGATCTCCCTGTGCTATGCGGCTGCTTCCATCTAGCTATAGATTTTACATTTGGTAGTGTATATATGTCCATGCCACTCTCTCACTTTGTCACAGCTTACACTTACCCTTCCCCGTATCCTCAAGTCCATTCTCTAGTAGGTCTGCATCTTAATTCCGGTCTTGCCCCTAGGTTCTTTTGACCATTTTTTTTTTTTTTTTAGATTCCATATATATATGTGTTAGCATACAGTATTTGTTTTTCTCTTTCTGACTTACTTCACTCTGTGTGACAGACTCTAGGTCCATCCACCTCACTACAAATAACTGAGTTTCTTTCCTTTTTATGGCTGAGTAATATTCCATTGCATATATGTGCCACATCTTCTTTATCCATTCATCCGATGATGGACACTTAGGTTGCTTCCACGTCCTGGCTATTGTAAATAGAGCTGCAATGAACATTTTGGTACATGACTCCTTTTGAATTATGGTTTTCTCAGGGTATATGCCCAGTAGTGGGATTGCTGGGTCATATGGTAGTTCTATTTTTAGTTTTTTAAGGAACCTCCATACTGTTCTCCAGAGTGGCTGTATCAATTTACATTCCCACCAACAGTGCAAAAGGGTTCCCTTTTCTCCACACCCTCTCCAACATTTATTGTCTGTAGATTTTTTGATGATGACCATTCTGACCGGTGTGAGATCATATCTCACTGTAGTTTTGATTTGCATTTCTCTAATGATTAATGATGTTGAGCATTATTTCATGTGTTTGTTGGCAATCTGTATATCTTCTTTGGAGAAATGTCTATTTACGTCTTCTGCCCATTTTTGGATTGGGTTGTTTGTTTTTTTGATATTCAGCTACATGAACCCTGTATAAATTTTGGAGATTAATCCTTTGTCAGTTGCTTCATTTGCAAGTATTTTATCCTGTTCTGAGGGTTGTCTTTTCGTCTTGTTTATGGTTTCCTTTGCTGTGCAAAAGCTTTGAAGTTTCATTAGGTCCCATTTGTTTATTTTTGTTTTTATTTCCATTTCTGTAGGAGGTGGATCAAAAGCATCTTGCTGTGATTTATGTCATAGAGTGTTCTGCCTATGTTATCCTCTAAGAGTTTTATAGTGTCTGGCCTTACATTTAGGTCTTTAATCCATTTTGAGTTTATTTTTGTGTATGGTGTTAGGGAGTGTTCTAATTTCATTCTTTCACATGTAGCTGTCCAGTATTCCCAACACCACTTATTGAAGAGGCTGTCTTTTCTCCACTGTATATTCTTGCCTTCTTCATCAAAGATAAGGTGACCATATGTGTGTGGGTTTATCTCTGGGCTTTCTATCCTGTTCCATTGATCTATATTTCTGTTTTTGTGCCAGTACCATACTGTCTTGATTACTGTAGCTTTGTAGTATAGTCTGAAGTCAGGGAGTCTGATTCCTCCAGCTCCATTTTTCTTTCTCAAGATTGCTTTGGCTATTCGGGGTCTTTTGTGTTTCCATACAAATTGTGAAATATTTTGTTCTAGTTCTGCGAAAAGTGCCAGTGGTAGTTTGATAGGGATTGCATTGAATCTGTAGATTGCTTTGGGTACTACAGTCATTTTCACAATGTTGATTCTTCCAATCCAAGAACATGGTATATCTCTCCATCTATTTGTATCATCTTTAATTTCTTTCATCAGTGTCTTATAATTTTCTGCATACAGGTCTTTTGTCTCCTTAGGTAGGTTTATTCCTAGGTATTTTATTCTTTTCTTGCAATGGTAAAATGGGAGTGTTTCCTTAATTTCTCTTTCAGATTTTTCATCATTAGTGTATAGGAATGCAAGAGATTTCTGTGCATTAATTTTGTATCCTGCTACTTTACCAAATTCATTGATTAGCTCTAGTAGTTGTCTAGTAGCATCTTTAGGATTCTCTATGTATAGTATCATGTCATCTGCAAACAGTGACAGTTTTACTTCTTCTTTTCCAATTTGGATTCCTTTTTCATCTCTGATTGCTGTGGCTAAAGCTTCCAAAACTATGTTGAATAATAGTGGTTAGAGTGGGCAACCTTGTCTTTTTCCTGACCTTAGTGGAAATGGTTTCAGTTTTTCCCCATTGAGGACGATGTTGGCTGTGGGTTTGTCATATATGGCCTTTATTATGTTGAGGTAAGTTCCCTCTATGCCTACTTTCTGCAGGGTTTTTATCATAAATGGGTGTTGAATTTTGTCGAAAGCTTTCTCTGCATCTATTGAAACGATCATATAGTTTTTCTCCTTCAGTTTGTTAATATGGTGTATCACGTTGATTGATTTGCATATAATGAAGAGATTTGCATACAATGAAGATTGATTTGCATATAATGAAGAATCCTTACATTCCTGGGGTAAACCCCACTTGATCATAATGTATGATCCATTTAATGTGCTGTTGGATTCTGTTTGCTAGTATTTTGTTGAGGATTTTTGCATCTATATTCAACAGAGATATTGGCCTGTAGTTTTCTTTCTTTCTGGGAAGACTTTAGATTGTGTTGTAAGTGGGACGGGGAGACACGGGAAGGCTCGAGTAGGAAAGGACGTGATATAGTTCATGTCAAAGATTTCTTTGGCCGTTGTATTGGAGAATAGGCTGTAGAGGGATTGGAGCAGACCCATAAAGCCCATTAAGACACTAGAAATAATCCAGTGAGAGAAGAAGATGGGCAGGCTAGCATGGTAACAGAAGGGGTGAGAAGTAATTGCCTTGGAGGTTTTTTGTTTGTTGTTTTTTTTTTAATATATTGATCTGTATGAGTTCTTTACATATTTTGGATATTATCTCCCTTATTGGACATGTCATTTGCAAATATCTTCTCCCATTCAGTGGATTGCCTTTTCATTTTATTGATGGTTTCCTTGCTGTGCAAAAAGCTTTTTAGTTTGATGTAGTCCAATTTGTTTATTTTTGCTTTTGTTGCCCTTGCCTGAGGAGACAGATCCAAAAAGATACAGCTAAGACCAGTGTCAAAGAGCTTACTGCCTATGTTGTCTTCTAAAGGTCTTATGGTTTCAGGTTTTGATATTTAAGTCTTTAATCCATTTTGAGTTTCTTTTTGTATATGGTGTAAGAAGGTGGTCTAATTTCATTCTTTACATGTGGCTGTCTAGTTTTCCCAGCATCATTTATTGAAGAGACTGTTTTTTTCCCCATTGTATATTCTTGGCTCCTTTGTCATAGATTAATTGACCATATAAGTGTAAGTTTACTTCTGGGCTCTCTATTCTGTTCTATTGATCTATGTGTCTAATTTTGTGCCAGTACTATGCTGTTTTGATTACTGTATCTTTGTAGTATAGTTTGGAATCAGGGAGTGTAATGGTCCCAGCTTTGTTATTCTTTTTCAAGATTGCTTTTGCTATTTGGGGTCTTTTGTGTTTACATACAAATTTTAGAATTATTTGATCTAGTTTTCTGGAAAATGCCATGGGTATTTTTACAGAGATTACTTTGAATCTGTAGATTATTTTGGGTAGTATAAACATTTTAACATGAGTTTGGAATATCTTTTCACTTATTTATGTTGTCTTCAATTTCTTTCATCGGTGTCTTACAGTTTTAAGAGTACAGGCCTTTTACTCCTTGGTTAAATTTATTCCTAGGTATTTTATTGTTTTTAATGCAATTGTAACTGCTATTGTTTTCTTAATTTCTCTTTCTGATAGTTTATTATCTGTGTATAGAAATGCAACATATTTCTGTATATTAATTTTTATTTTATTTTAGAGTATAGTTGATTAACAATGTTGTGTTAGTTTCAGATGTACAGCAAGGTGTGTATATTAATTTTGTATCCTGCAACTTTACTGAATTCACTTATTAGGTCTAATAGTTTTTTGGTGGAGTCTTTAGGGTTTTCTATATATAGTATCATATCATCTGCAAATAGTGATAGTTTTGCTTCTTCCCTTCCAATTTGAATGCCTTTTATTTATTTTTCTTGTTTGATTGCTGTAGCTAGGACTTCCAATACTATGTTGCATAAAAGTGGTGAGCTGGGCATCCTTGTATTGTTCCTGATCTCAGAGGAAAAGCTTCCAGCTTTTCACCATTGAGTATGATGTTACCTGTGGGTTTGTCATAAATGGCCTTTATTATGTTGAGGTGTGTTCCCTCTATACTCACTTTATTGAGAGTTTTTATCATCAGTGGATGCTGAACTTTGTCAAATGCTTTTTCTGCATATATTGAGATGATATGATTTTTATCCTTTGTTTTGTTAATGTGATGCATCATGTTGATTTGTGAATATTGAATCATCCTTACACCCCTGGAATAAATCCCATGTGCTCATGGTGTATAATCCTTTTAATGTGTTGTTGAATTCAGTTTGCTAATATTTTGTTGAGGATTTTTGCATCTATTTTTATCAGGGATATTGGCATGCAATTTTCTTTTTTTTTTTTGTGGTGTCTTTGTCTAATTTTGGTATCAGGGTAATGCTGGCCTCATAGAATGAGTTTGGAAACATTCCTTCCTCTTCAGTTTTTAAAAATAATTTGGGAAGGATAGGTATTATATCTTTTTAAATTTTATGCTGTAAAGTTTTTGATCTGAGCAATTGAGTGACCCATTACTGAGATGAGTAAGGCTGGGGGAGTCAGGAGTGCAGTTTAGGTCAGGTCAAGTTTGAAAGCCTGGCGAGATATGCCTATAATGGGAACTGTTGAGAGTCAGTTGGAAATTCATGTCTGAAGGTCAGGTAGGTCCAGCGGGGAGATAATGTATTTGGGAGTTGTCAGTATAGAGATGGCATTTAAAGGCATTTAATGACAAGGGCATGACCTGTGACCTAACGGTGGTCCTGACCAGCATTTTTAAAAGAAGAAAATAGATAATAAAAAATTTCACAGTTTGTTGTACATAGTAAGGTTGGTCATTGTTTTGTGAAATATTTTATTTCAGTTGTGTTTGCGTACATGCACAAACTGGGTCAGGATATAAAATGTATTTCTTACTGTGAGTCATGGTCAAAAGTTTGAAGGTCATTGATCTAAGGGCTGAGTGGAAGAGAACTGAGGACTGATCCCTGGGACACTTTGACATGTAAAGGTCAGGAAAGGACTCCAACAAGCGACTCATGAGAAGGAATGACTGGTCATGATGTAGGAGGAACATTAAGAAAGAAGCTAAGAAATCAAACATTCGAGTCAGAGACAGGGTTCATGTGCCTCAAAAATGCTATCACAAGGTTAAGATGACTAAGAACTGAACATGGGATTAACAACATGAAAGGTGATGGTGATCTTGATAAAGCTCTTTTAGTGGCATACTGGGGGCCAAAGCCTCGCTAGAATGGGTTCAAGAGAGAATGGGTTGGAGGAAAGAAGTAAAGACAGAATGTGGATGACTCAAGGAATTTTGCTAAAAGAGGAGCAAGAGAAATGGGATGGTAGCTAAGAGGGGGATGTGAGGTCAAGGAGGAGGATGGTTTCGAAAGATGGCAGAAAACCCAGCAAGTTGTATGCCAATGGGAAAGATTCCCACGTGTGTCCCAATGGGAAAAATCCCCACTGAGGAAAGAACTAAATGAGGCAGGTGGGGCTCGGGGCACTTTCAGGAAAGTTGTCCTGGAGCAGGTGACAGGGGAGAGGATCTAGTAAAGGTTGTCTGGGATAGGAGCCAGGAGAGCTCAGCCATGGACAAAGAAGGAATGCAGAGTATATGGGTACAAAATTCAGGGAGATGAGTTAATTTGATGCAGGCATGGGAAGGTCTGTTCTGAGGGCCTCCATTTTCTCATCAAGATTAAAAACATGGGCTTCCCTGGTGGTGCAGTGGTTGAGAGTCCGCCTGCCGATGCAGGGGACGCGGGTTCGTGCCCCGGTCCGGGAGGATCCCACATGCCGCGGAGCGGCTGGGCCCGTGAGCCATGGCCGCTGGGCCTGTGCGTCCGGAGCCTGTGCTCCTCAATGGGAGAGGCCACAACGGTGAGAGGCCCGCGTACGGCAAGAAAAAAAAAAAAAAGATTAAAAACAGTATCATCAGCTGAGGGTGAGGTAGGGGATTAGGGATCCCTGCTCCCTTGCTCAACAGAAAATGAGAAAGCCCTCCGGTGGTCTGCAGCCTGGAACGCTGCCCGCCTTCCTCCCCCGACCTGTGGCTGAATGCTTGGATGTCCATGTGGTGGCGTTAGCTCTGGTCTCACTTGGGGCTTAGTATCTGCTTTCCTATCAAAATCTCTCCCTAAGGCCCTGAATCTGCCGCTTATGCTCATCCGTGGTAAATAGTGAGGTCACCAAAAAGGGTGATTGTGGTTACAAACAGAATGAAGCCAGATCTGTGGAATGAGCCTGGCATGCAGGAGGTTTGTGGACCTCCAACACAGGCCCTAGTCCTGCCTCACTTTTTCGTGTGAGTTGGGAAAAGGTGCCCTCAATCTGGTGGCACACAGCCCCAGGCAAAAAACAAAAACAAACAAACAAAACCCCTCTGTGTGCAGGAAAATAAAAAAACCGGAAGGAAATGTACCCAAACTGCATAGTGACTATTCATTGATAGTAACTTCCCTCCTTTTTTTGAAATTTCACAATTTTCCCGCAACTGTAGATTCCTTTTGTAATAGAAATCTTCAATAAATGTGTGTGTTTCTTTTCTTCTTTTTTTCTGAATATGAGGACCGATTCAGGTTTTCAAACTGCAACTTGGAAATCCCAGGGGTTTCACAGAGCTGCCTCCCAAATGCTCCCCTGTCTCCCCTACCCGCCAGGTTATTAGGGCTGAAGGGAGATTGGGAGGAGGAAAGAGCATGGGAGGCTGGGGGATCAGATCATGCAATTCTGCTTTTATCTCTTTTATCTATTTGCACAGAAAAAAAAAATCACTGGAATGGATGATTTCTAAGGTTTGTTCCAACTTAAACATTCTGTGCTTCTGTGTTAGCTGTAAATTGTTGAGATGATTGCAGTGCTGCAATTTTATCTGAACAAAGGTTTCCATGGAGTTATACACAGGATGGTGCCTTAAATTCCTGGGAAAGAGGAAAGTGCTTTGACAGGTTCCCTGTGAGAGGGCTCAGTAGGCACCACAGTGCATGGATCAGAAGGGGTTACTTTGGAAGTTTCTGGAAAGAATTGAAATTTGGCCGGATTACCATTAAGGGCTGGGACTACGTGACTTGTGCAGTGACCCCAAATTAGAAGAGGCTCACTTCCTGAAACAAGATGAGACTAGATTTTGTTTGCTCCACTGTGGCTGCCCACAGCTTTTTTCTGAGTTACATTCAAGGGTCCCACCTCCAGCAGATCAGAAAGGATGAAATAACAGCCAACGGTAGCAGTTAAAAATGGCAAACCTCCTTGCCCTTTCTCAGGGGTTATAAAGCCTCTAGCAAGGGAGGGAAAAGATCTCAATTTTACTGAGTTCCTATAAGGACAAAGAGGCTTTGTTGTTCCTGGTAACTAGCGGCTGTTCCCAGGATAAAATCCTCTGGGATTGCCCAGTGCAAACATGGACACATCACAGGGGCAAGGAGCCCCTCCTCACCTTCTGCATTCTGTGATGGGAGAGAGCCAGGGGCAACCACATCGTCATTAGTAGTGGGAAGGCACTGGTGTTTTGGAGAGT
This sequence comes from Stenella coeruleoalba, assembly GCF_951394435.1. Taxonomy (NCBI): domain Eukaryota; kingdom Metazoa; phylum Chordata; class Mammalia; order Artiodactyla; family Delphinidae; genus Stenella; species Stenella coeruleoalba. Next base: position 51,718,928 of record NC_137149.1, read on the forward strand.
CGGGGCAGGAATGTGATGTCTGCGATCAGGTGGGCCCTTGGGGGCCTTGCTTCCTGAGATGAGCCAGGTTCTGATAAAAGGGGAACTGGCACAGAGACAGGCCATGACATTGATGGCATAGGGCTGTCCTCTCTGTCATTTATTCATTCCACAAATGTCAATTTAGTTCTACTCTGAGCCAGGCACCCCTCCAGGTTTGGGGGACACAGCAATGAGTAAGAGAAAAATGTCTGCCCTCATGCAGTGTATATTCTATTGTCATTAAGAACTTAAGTTCTAGAAAGAACTTAACAGTGAGAGGTAGTGAGAGGTACCTCAGGCAGAGGTTGTGAGCTAGCCAGCAGCTAGTATGCTGCATTTGGCCTGAGATGTATTTTGTTTGGCTCCTCCAGTTAAGTTTTTGAAGCGTTTTGCTTTTTTTAAAAAATTTGAACCAACCTCAAAAATTCTAAAATTTTAGCTAAAATTTAATTTCTGGTTTCTGAGACGTGAGAGACATAGCAACACTGGTCCTCACTCCCAATAGCAACAATCAGGTGAAGCTGAGTAGTGGCTGCTGCTTTTAGGAGGAAATAAGCGGGTCAGTTCATTATTCTGAGACCTTCTGTTACATCTGAGCTTTTTCACTGAAGACTCACCTGGCCGTGGCATTGGCTATCAGCCAGAGTTTGGGTTCGGGGAGTTGTTGCACTTCTGTGGAAACTATACCCTGAGCCCCACTTTCTCATGTCTGCTTTGATTTTATTATTCAACAGATATTCACTGAGAACCAGATCCTATTCTAGGCACCAGGGACACAAAGACTAGTAAGGCACAGTGTTTGCCCGTCCCTGGGAGAGCTTTCCGGAGGAGGTGACAAGGGGAGAGATGAGATGAGGCTGGAGGTGTAGGCAGAGCCATGGAGGTTCTGCTATAGCAGACTTTGGGCTCTATCTTACAAGCTAGCCGTTCTCCAAATTATGTGCATACCAGAATCACCTGTATGACTGTTGAGCCACATCTCCTGACTTTCCCATCAGAAAATCTGGGGTGGGGCTGAGAAGCTGCATTGCCGAAAAGGTCCCAGTGTTGTGGATGCTGCTAGTCTGGGAACCACACTGTAGGAACTCCTGTTTCAATGACGAGGAGCTATTGTGAGTTCTCTGGTCTCTCCTGCCAGCTGGCCTGACTCTTGCTTTAATACCTTGGAAAGTATGAAACATCCTGGCTGTTGGAGCTGTGTCTGGTCCTGCTGTTAGACTGCTGCCCTGTGATTTAAATTCAAGTTAGCCCAGCGCATGGAGCAGCCTTTCTCTTCAGAAACCACTGGCTCAGAGATTTGCGCTGCCAGAAAACCAGGTACGGATAGGCCTCCTTGCTATGGTTTTGGAGCAGGACAGAGGCCAACTCTGAGCTGGGTTGAGGCAAAGAAGAAAAAAGAAAAGAAGAGAAAAGGAAGAAGGAGAAGGGGAAGGAGAAGGAGGAGGAGAAGGAGAGGAAGAAGGGGAAGAAGGGAAAGAGAAAGAAAGAAAGGAAGGAAGGAAGAAAGGGAGGGAGGGAGGAAGGAAAGAAGGAAGGAAGAAGGAAAGTAAGTCTAGGGGTAGAGAAAGAACATGTTAATTTCACAGAAAACCTCCAAGCTAGAATCTTACCAGGTGGAAGACGATGCAGGTATCAATAAACTTTTGGGGTCCTGGAGAGAATGGAAATGTCTGCACTTGAACATGAGCGTGAGTCCCTCCTTGAGTTTTGTACTTTAAGTGCTTCATGCTTCCCCTTGTGCCAGGCCCTGGACAGAAGCATAAGCTTTGGAGTTAGGCAAACTGGATTTTTCTTCTCTAGTGCATAAACAATTAATAATTGAGTCACTGTGAGTATGAAACGAGATAATGCACGAGGACTAGATTTGGGGCTTGGAACAAAGAGGCTCCCCACCCAGAACTAAGGATAAGAGGCACAATGGAGTCCTACTGTGTGCCAAGCTTTGTATTTGGCACTGTACATGCATCATTTAAGTTAGTCTTCATGACAATCCACTGCTGTAAGCTCTATGAGCGCAGGGATTAGGCCTTCATATAGAGCCTGACACATAGTAGGTGCTCCGTAAAGGCTTCTTGACTGACTGCTGTGGGAAGGTCCCAATCTCTCTGTTGGCCAGAGAGAAGTGTCAGAGGAGACCTCAAATTCCAGAGGAAAATAAAATTCAGAATAATTTGTCCCCCTAGGAGAGGTGGGAGGAGAAATTGGTTATGATAAATAGCTGAAACAAAAGAGGGTAGCAGGGAATTTAAAGGGAACATTTACAACTTAAAAAATGGATTCAAGGTAAAAAAGAAAGCTCAGGGTACTGAGGCCTGACTCACTAAATTGATAATTATATATTGTACCTACTATGTGTTCAGAATGTGTGTATAGTGTGGTAAGAAGGGTTTGAGAGCAAGAGAGGCCGGAGTTTGAGATCTGGACTTTGCTTCTATTTGTAACAGACCTTTAACAAGAAATAAATGGAATAATAGCTTTTCCCTGAGTCCCTACTATGCATTGGGCACTGTGATAATACTTGATATTCATTAATTTACTAAACAACTTATAAAATATGCAAAGTTCTGCAAACTTAGGACCTGTTAGTTATTACTCAAGCAAAGCATCCAAATCTCTTAGAAGTATTAATACTAACAATCATTACTGTGGTTGATATCCTGTGTGTCAGACATGCAAGGCACTTTACATTCACCAGTTTCATAAGGTGTGAGTCTGTTACATCTGTGACTATAATTCTCTAGGGCTTATTTGTTACCAGGCACCAGCACAGTATCTGACTATTGCAAGCACTTAATAAGTGGTGCCATTACCAATTCTGCAAGGCTTCTTGATTAATTTGACATCTTATTTGAATCTTATTGAACATCATTTTATTTGAATACTCAAAACCACCTTTGGAGTGGGTTGAGTAGACATTATCTTCTTGTTGAGAGATGGAGTGACATTGCCCCAAATCTGAGAACTCAGGGATGGAGGCCTCAGGTCCAGCACCAATTTCTTTAAAAAGCATTTACTTTAAAAATCTCTGGTTACAAAAGGAAAATACGGTCTTGGAAACTATAGAAGGAAAGTCTTGCGCATCTAGTTTGCTTTTACCTGATGAATGCCGTAGGTTTTTTTGTTTGTTTGTTTGTTTGTTTATTTATTTATTTTTGGCTACATTGGGCCCTCATTGCTGTGTGCAGGCTTTCTCTAGTTGTGGCGAGCAGGGGCTACTCTTCGTTGCGGTGCGCAGGCTTCTCATTGTGATGGCTTCTCTTGTTGCGGAGCATGGACTCAAGGCACACGGGCTTCAGTAGTTGTGGCACGCAGGCTCAGTAGTTGTGGCACGAGGGCTCAGTACTTGTGGTTTCTGGGTTCTAGAGCGCAGGCTCAGTAGTTGTGGTGTACGGGTTTAGTTGCTCCGTGGCATGTGGGATCTTCCCAGACCAGGGCTCAAACCCGTGTCCCCTGCGTTGGCAGGAGGATTCTTACCCACTGCGCCACCAGGGAAGTCCCGCCATAGGTTTTTAACTAGTGTTCTTTTCCCCTTCTAGTTGGTGACTAGGAAACTAAGAGCCAAAGTTGCCTTCGCTCCAGCGAGTATAGATCTGCATTTTGTGTTAAGTTGAACCCCATGAGATTGGGGAAGATCTTTGATTTGCAAAAATGGCAATTTCATATGGTTCCACTTAATACATAGCACCTGCCTTTTCTCCTGCCTCAGTCTTACTTCCCCACATTTCTCTTTGCCCCTTCTTTCCCCCTTATTTCTGAATCAATTTTCCGTTATCTATTTGTAGGTTTCCTTAAATCCTTTTTGGAGCAGTATACAAAGAGATAGAAAATAAACTCACTCATTCCCACTCTCAGAGATAGCTACTCTGAACATTTTTATGCATTGCTTTCCAGAATTTTTCTCTGCATATTTATACACATATTTAAGCAAAGTTGAGAACAGCCTACAGTTATGTCAGTCTGTCTTCTGTGCCTTTAACCATTCCCCATTTAAACCTGATCCTTTGAAGTCTAATGCTTTCTCACAACTATGTAGACATTTCCTGAATTCTGGCTGCATCGGAGGGGTTAGATACCCTGTCAGTGGGCCTGGCTGAGCAATTCTAAAATTATCAACACTGTCACAGGCCCTGAAGAAGCTCCTAATGGATACAAAAGTTCTAAGTGGTTTTGTTCAGGTGTTATTTTTGGAGCCACTTTTTCAGGCTTTTATGGTACAATCCACTTTAGACCTTTTTCTCGCAACGGCTGCGGCCAGGACAGCGCCAAGCTGCTTGTGCACTGCCCTCTGGGGTTGGTGCTCTAGCAGACAGGCTCAGAATGCAGCTGCCGTCTCTCCAGGCCCAGTTTGGACAGCTGCGAGTCAAACAGGCATATTTGCCATCCCCTTCTTTTCTTGTTTCAGTCACTGGCAGCTTCCTAATGTTGGGGAATTTGGGATGAACAGGGCAAGGCCAGGGGTTGGTTCTCCTATCAGTCTGAGTGCCTTGGTTTTCCCAGGCCTGGTGGCTCAGAGGGCAGGGCACTGAGCCAAGGAAGAGAAATGAGAGTCTGGCTCCTGGGTGCCCATCTCTCATGGCACAGCTGTCTCCCGGGCAAGAGTGTCACTGTCGCCTCTCGGGAGCCTCTTTTTGCCACTTTCAAGAACACTAGCCCCACTGAGTGGATTAGGAAACCAGCAGGAAGAAGCACCTGGAGGCCCAGAAGACAAGCCGTATACATGACTGTTGGAAAGGGCACTGGGCCAAGGTCTGAACACCTGAGAACACATTCTGGCATCAGGATGAACAGTGAATTGGCAGTCCATAAACCTGCTTTGTTTGACCTGCCCAATTTTGTTAGTATTATCTTTTTCATTTTTAGTGGTAAATTTCACATGAAAAACTGGCCTCTCCAGGAAAGTCCAGAGATCTGGCAGTACCAGTGCCAGTCTCTTATGCAGCATCTGGAGCCGAGCCCCAGCCTGGGCCTTCCCTGTCCAGACTAGCACAGAACACACCTGTCTTATCCCTGCCTGGGGCCTGCCCCTGAGGGAGTGACTCCTGTCCCACTGTGTGCTCAGGCACTTTATCTGTGTCCTTAACAACTAAGCCGGACTGATGATGACCTCTAAAAACAGCAGCACCGTTTAAAGATAAGATATCTTACCCCTGGTGTGTCTTCCTCCTCCAAAGGCAGGGACATTGGGGTGGGAGGGGTTTGCGGGAAAGCAGGGACATTTGGGGAGGCTGCTGGATTTCTAGGAAATAAATCTTTCAAGAAGGAAACAGTGGGAGAGGACACTACTTATGGGCAAAAAACTCTGAAAGCCTTTCTCTGTTAGCTGGTAAAGTGTGAGGTAGGTAACAGGGTGGGTGAAAGCAGGATGCATTTCAGAAGGAAGAGATAGGACAGCATCATTTTGGCACAGGCCAGGCTTCCCCTTAACATAACCTCGGGTTGGGTTGCATGAGAATAGGTGCCCAAAGGGCTAGAGTTTGTGTTATTATAATTTTTTATGAATTTCAGCAGCTTTTCAGGTAAAGCCAAGGGCATGTAACTGATAAAAATGTTCCAAATGCACTTCCAATCCTTGTCAATGCACAAGTACACGTTTGGTAGAGATTATTGGGGATGTAGAGAGACTCCCCTGTTTTCTACCTATTGAACACAACAATATTTGTGTACGCGTATATGATGTTGAAACAGTCCAACTATCATACATTTGTGTAACTCTTTACAGTTACAAAGCCCTTTCCTTATGTTATCTTACTAAATTTTCATCGTCTATGAGTTAGGTAAGGCAGGTCTAAATGTTGCCCCCATTTAACAGGTAAGAAAACAGAGGTTCAGATTAGATGACTTGTCCATGTCAATGAGTGACAGAATAAATGGATGGATGATGGATAAAAATGAAACTTTTATTTCTAATTTCAAAATTAGTATATATGGATATATATATCCATAAGAATAAATTATTAAATCCTCAGATGATCTCTACTAAAGCTGGTATATGTCTTCCAATCTTTTTCTCTCTGTAGCTATTCTCTGCTTTTTCAGTAGTACCCCGATGGCTCACAGTTGGCTGGATATAAGGATTTTGTTATGTATGTAAATACAGCGTCTAGACTATATTATAGCATTATAATAGATGTCGACGTGAAAAAGGTTGTGAAGTTTGAAATCATTATACATTCATTTAAATGGTTTCCAATTATTTGTCACCATAAGCATTGTCTTTAGGAACATCTAAATACATAATGCTTTGGGGAAAGGTCATGAGGCCTAGGAGCTAAAGCAGAGTAGGAGGCCATTTTTTAAAAATTAATTAATTAATTAATTAATTTATTTATCTATTTCTGGTCGTGCCACACAGCTTGCGGGTCCAGGGATTGAACCCATGCTCCCTGCAGTGGAAGTATGGAGTCCTAACCACTGGACCACCAAGGGATACCTAGAAGACCATTTTTTTAATTTTATTTATTTATTTATTTTTGGCTGTGTTGGGTCTTCGTTGCTGTGCACAGGCTTTCTCTAGTTGCGGCAAGCAGGGGCTATTTTTACGGTGCGCAGGCTTCTCATTGCGGTGGCTTCTCTTGTTGCAGAGCACAGGCTCTAGGCGCACGGGCTTCAGTGGTTGTGGCACATGGGCTCAGTAGTTGTGGCTCATGGGCTCTGGCGCTCAGGCTCAGTAGTTGTGGCGCATGGGCTTACTTGCTCCGCAGCATGCGGGATCTTCCCAGAGCAGGGCTCAAACCCATGTCCCCTGCATTGGTAGGCAGATTCTTAACCACTGCGCCATCAGGGAAGTCCCGAAGACCATTTTTAAGCCCTACTGTCACACTGTCAGCATTGTCTCCTAAGATAATACATATGCTCCCCTTTTCTTTTCCATAGCTCCACCCACATTGGGTTCTATACCTTTCATTTTCTGAAGGGTGTAGTTACACATGATGGGAATATGAGATGCCCTAAAGGCCTGTTAGGAGATCTTTCTGTGTGTGTGGGTGGGGTGCTTGGGAATCACTCACATCTCTTCCTTTGGCATCTCCAACCAGGCCTCTTGGTCCCAGAATCAACGGAGAATAGAAGGGAGATGAAAGCCTCCTGGATGGCGTTCAGGCTAAAGTTCAAATGTGATAAAAAATTATATATTCTAAACTCTTTTTTTTGGCTGTGCCACGTGGCTTGTGGGATATTAGTTCCCCAACCAGGGATTGAACCCGGGCACTGGCATTGAAAGCATGGAGTCCTAACTACTGGACCAGGGAATTCCCTATTCTAAACTTTAAATCCTCTTCATTAAAAAATGTTTAAGTCAAAAGTGAAATATTTAAGGAGAAATTTGGACCCCAATTCTAATCCCTCAGCCAGGAAAAAGCTATCTCTTTGGAGGTCTACTGTTGAAAAAAGAAGCCATACAATAATCTGTGAAGGAAGTAAAAATAGGGTGACAATGGTTGTGGACCAAGGAAATGCTCATAGAAACAGAGAAGGTCTCTGAGACCTGAATGATAAAATGGAGTGTCCTTGTGAAAATCTGGGAGAGTGTTCCCAGCAAAGGGGATGGCAAGAGCAAAGGCCCTGGGGTAGGAATGAGTGATGGAAGCAGAAAGAAAGCCAGAATGTCAGGAAAGCCACCTCTTTCTCCATCTCCACACTGGTCTCCTGGCCACCACTCAGGCTGTGAGGCTAAGAGTGTGTGTGTGTGTGTGTGTGTGTGTGTGTGTGTGTATACACATACATACTTGTCCAGATTGGCACCAACTTGTTAGACTTATTCCTGATATGGTATGTCCTTTGAAAATGAGAGTTTAGTCCCCAAAGTTAGCAGAAGGAAAGAAATCATAAAGATCAGATCAGAAATAAATGAAAAAGAAATGAAGGAAACGATAGCAAAGATCAATAAAACTAAAAGCTGGTTCTTTGAGAAGATAAACAAAATTGATAAACCATTAGCCAGACTCATCAAGAAAAAAAGGGAGAAGACTCAAATCAATAGAATTAGAAATGAAAATGGAGAAGTAACAACTGACACTGCAGAAAAACAAAGGATCGTGAGAGACTACTACAAGCAACTCTATGCCAATAAAATGGACAACCTGGAAGAAATGGACAAATTCTTAGAAATGCACAACCTTCTGAGACTGAACCAGGAAGAAATAGAAAATATGAACGGACCAATCACAAGCACTGAAATCTTCCAGCAAACAAAAGCCCAAGACCAGATGGCTTCACAGGCGAATTCTATCAAACATTTAGAGAAGAACTAACACCTATCCTGCTCAAACTCTTCTAAAATATAGCAGAGGGAGGAACACTCCCAAACTCATTCTACGAGGCCACCATACCCTGATACCAACCCTGATACCAAAACCAGACAAAGATGTCACAAGAAAGGAAAACTACAGGCCAATATCACTGATGAACATAGATGCAAAAATCCTAAACAAACTACTAGCAAACAGATCCAACAGCACATTAAAAGGATCATACACCATGATCAAGTGGGGTTTATCCCAGGAATGCAAGGATTCTTCAATATACGCAAATCAATCAATGTGATACACTATATTAACAAATTGAAGGAGAAAAACATATGATCATCTCCATAGATGCAGAGAAAGCTTTCGACAAAATTCAACACCCATTTATGATAAAAACCCTCCAGAAAGTAGGCATAGAGGGAACTTTCCTCAACATAATAAAGGCCATATATGACAAACCCACAGCCAACATCATCCTCAATGGTGAAAAAATGAAACCATTTCCACTAAGGTCAGGAACAAGACAAAGTTACCCACTCTCACCACTATTATTCAACATAGTTTTGGAAGTTTTAGCCACAGCAATCAGAGATGAAAAAGGAATCCAAATTGGAAAAGAAGAAGTAAAACTGTCACTGTTTGCAGATGACATGATACTATACATAGAGAATCTTAAAGATGCTACTAGACAACTACTAGAGCTAATCAATGAATTTGGTAAAGTAGCAGGTTACAAAATTAATGCACAGAAATCTTGCATTCCTATACACTAATGATGAAAAATCTGAAAGAGAAATTAAGGAAACACTCCCATTTTACCATTGCAAGAAAAGAATAAAATACCTAGGAATAAACCTACCTAAGGAGACAAAAGACCTGTATGCAGAAAATTATAAGACACTGATGAAAGAAATTAAAGATGATACAAATAGATGGAGAGATATACCATGTTCTTGGATTGGAAGAATCAACATTGTGAAAATGACTGTAGTACCCAAAGCAATCTACAGATTCAATGCAATCCCTATCAAACTACCACTGGCACTTTTCGCAGAACTAGAACAAAATATTTCACAATTTGTATGGAAACACAAAAGACCCTGAATAGCCAAAGCAATCTTGAGAAAGAAAAATGGAGCTGGAGGAATCAGACTCCCTGACTTCAGACTATACTACAAAGCTACAGTAATCAAGACAGTATGGTACTGGCACAAAAACAGAAATATAGATCAATGGAACAGGATAGAAAGCCCAGAGATAAACCCACACACATATGGTCACCTTATCTTTGATGAAGAAGGCAAGAATATACAGTGGAGAAAAGACAGCCTCTTCAATAAGTGGTGTTGGGAATACTGGACAGCTACATGTGAAAGAATGAAATTAGAACACTCCCTAACACCATACACAAAAATAAACTCAAAATGGATTAAAGACCTAAATGTAAGGCCAGACACTATAAAACTCTTAGAGGATAACATAGGCAGAACACTCTATGACATAAATCACAGCAAGATGCTTTTGATCCACCTTCTACAGAAATGGAAATAAAAACAAAAATAAACAAATGGGACCTAATGAAACTTCAAAGCTTTTGCACAGCAAAGGAAACCATAAACAAGACGAAAAGACAACCCTCAGAACAGGATAAAATACTTGCAAATGAAGCAACTGACAAAGGATTAATCTCCAAAATTTATACGGGGCTCATGCAGCTGAATATCAAAAATCAAACAACCCAATCCAAAAATGGGCAGAAGACCTAAACAGACATTTCTCCAAAGAAGATATACAGATTGCCAACAAACACATGAAAGAATGCTCAACATCATTAATCATTAGAGAAATGCAAATCAAAACTACAATGAGGTATCACCTCACATCAGTCAGAATGGCCATCATCAAAAAATCTACAAACAAGAAATGTTGGAGAGGGTGTGGAGAAAAGGGAACCCTCTTGCACTGTTGGTGGGAATGTAACTTGATACAGCCACTATGGAGAACAGTATGGAGGTTCCTTAAAAAACTAAAAATAGAACTACCATATGACCCAGCAATCCCACTACTGGGCATACACCCTGAGAAAACCATAATTAAGAAAGAGTCATATACGACAATATTCATTGCAGCTCTATTTACAATAGCCAGGACATGGAAGCAACCTAAGTGTCCATCGACAGATGAATGCATAAAGAAGATGTGGCACATATATACAATGGAATATTACTCAGCCATAAAAAGGAACAAAACTGAGTTATTTGTAATGAGGTGGATGGACCTAGAGTCTGTCATACAGAGTGAAGTAAGTCAGAAAGAGAAAAACAAATACCGTATGCTAACACATATATATGGAATCTAAAAAAAAAAAAAAAAATGGTCACGAAGAACCTAGGGGCAAGACAGGAATAAAGACGCAGACCTACTAGAGAATGGCCTTGAGGACACGGGGAGGGGGAAGGGTAAATTGGGACAAAGTGAGAGAGTGGCATGGACATATATACAGTACCAAATGTAAAATAGATAGCTAGTGGGAAGCAGCCGCATAGCACAGGGAGATCAGCTTGGTGCTTTGTGACCACCTTGATGGGTGGGATAAGGAGGGTGGGAGGGAGGGAGACGCAAGAGGGAAGAGATATGGGGATATATGTATATGTATAACTGATTCACTTTGTTATAAAGCAGGAACTAACACACCATTGTAAAGCAATTACATTCTAATAAAGATGTTAAAAAAGAAATAAAATAAAATAAAATGGGAGTTTAGTGCCAACGGCCTCAACTATTTATTTATTTTTTTGGCCTCTACTATTTAGAACCCAGCCCAGTAAGTATCAATATGTAAGGGAAAGTTTTCTGATTATCCTAAGTAAATGTTGTTAAGTCTAGGTAGCAAAAGATGAATGTGAATAGAACTTTCAGGCTTACTCACTCTTGCTTGACACACGGTTTCATTGACTGTTAGTGGAACAGATAAATAGATGCGGTGACCTATTTTCTTATTCCACAACAGGTTAGAAATAGCAATGTAATAATGTTGGATGATGATGATGATAAAGTAGCGAGGTTGCTGCTACATGTAGTTATACTGATAACTCAGAAAGTGCCTGTGAATGGCCTAATTGCCAACACCATGCTGCAAAGGAAGAAGCAGAAAAATTACCAAAAAAGTATATATAGGGACTTCCCTGGTGGCAGGCACAGTATTTACGAATCCACCTGCCAATGCAGGGGACATGGGTTCAAGCCCTGGTTCGGGAAGATCCCACATGCCGTGGAGCAACTAAGCCCGTGCGCCACATCTACTCAGCCTATGCTCTAGAGCCTGCAAGCCACAACTACTGAGCCCATGTGCCACAACTAAGGAAGCCCACGTGCCTAGAGCCTGTGCTCCTCAACAAGAGAAGCTGTCGCAACTAGAGAAAGCCCATGCACAGCAAGGAAGACCCAACGCAGCCAACAATAAAAAGATAAGTAAATAAATTTATTTAAAAATTTTTAAAAAGTATATATATGTGTGCATATATATATATATACACATACATACAGATATATACACACAGATACACGTATGCACACAGGAAAAATTTTAAAGCGCAGTAGCAGTCTGGACCTATTTAGGATATAAAAACAGCTCTGAAGTGCTTAAGGAGTTATGGAATTGTCATTGGATTTCGTAAAATGATCATAAGTCAATAAGCCATGAGGAGGTTGTTATATTCAGTTTGCTCCCGGCAGGAAAGTCTGTGTGTTCTGTTTTAAAAGTTTATCACATAATTGGTGTTAGAGGAGGTAATAGAGAGGACGTGACCGCCATTTGACCCACGAGCTGGACCCAGGCAATTGGAGGCTCCTCACCCCCTCCCCTGTCCTTGGAATGTACATTCTGCCAACTGTTCCCACGGTGGGAACTGTTCCAAGGACACAGCCTTGGGAGAGTAAAGTGTTGTTGAGACCATCTGGGTGGTATATGGGACTGAGCCCATTTAAGGCTTCCATATAAACTTTTAAGATTCTGGAGGGTGGCTGCAGAAATCTACTTGTCCTGCAGCTGCCCAAGACAAGCCTCATATGTGAGTTCCCTAGCTTATTAAACCTGCCACCTATCAATTTGAAGTGGCTGCCTCTTTGGTCTTTCCCTGCCCTCTGTGTATGGGGCCAACTGACGAACCAACAATTGGTTAAGCATCCTGGACAGAGCAAGCCACATAAAAGTACTAGCTCTGCTGATGACTAAACATTTATGTGACATAGCCAGTAAGGGGCTCAAACTTACTGGTTTTAAAAGGATTGGGCTTCTCTGGTGGCGCAGTGGTTGGGAGTCCGCCTGCCGATGCAGGGGACGCAGGTTCGTGCCCCGGTCCGGGAGGATCCCACATGCCGCGGAGCGGCTGGGCCCATGAGCCATGGCCGCTGCGCCTGCGCGTCCGGAGCCTGTGCTCCGCGGGAGAGGGAGAGGCCACAGCGGTGAGAGGCCCGCGTACCGCAAAAAAAAAAAAAAAAGGATTCAACTCAGTGACATAACTCAGAATGTACCCTCTTCCCTGCTTTCCTCCCTAACACCAATGAAATTTTTAATTGTGACATATTCATAGAAAAAGATACACAGGATTAGCATAACTCAAGAATTTAATCACAAAACAAACAGCTACAACCAAGAAGATTGTCAACACCTCAGAAATCCCCTAATGTTCCTTCCCTCTTACTCCCTCCTTCCCACCAAAGTGACCTTTACCTGACCTTTTTTGGCAGTGCTGCGCAGCTTGTGGGATCTTAGTTCCCTGACCAGGGATTAAACCCATGCCCCCTGCAGTGGAAGGACCAAGTCCTAACCACTGGACTGCCAGGGAATTCCCAGTCTTTGCTTCTTTTCTTCAGAGTTTTACCACTTAACGTGTGCATTATTGAACACTAAGATTTAGTATTGGCTGGTTTGGGACTTTTCTATAAGTAGAATCAAACAGTATGAACCTTTAGTTCTTTTTTTTTTTTTAAATAAATAAATTTATTTATTTATTTATGGCTGCGTTGGGTGTTCGTTGCTGCGCACGTGCTTTCTCTAGTTGCGGTGAGCGGGGGCTACTCTTTGTTGTGGTGCGCGGGCTTCTCATTGCAGTGGCTTCTCGTTGTGGGGCACGGGCTCTAGGCATGTGAGCTTCTAGTAGTTGTGGCACGTGGGCTCAGTAGTTGTGGATCGTGGGCTCTAGAGCGCAGGCTCAGTAGTTGTGGCGCACGAGCTTAGTTGTTCCGCAGCATGTGGGATCTTCCCGGACCAGGGCTCGAACCCGTGTCCCCTGCATTGGCAGGCGGATTCTTAACCACTGCGCCACCAGGGAAGTCCCGAACCTTTAGTTCTTTAACTTAACATTATGTTTGTGAGATGAGACTTATCCATTTAGTTCCATGGAACAATAAATAAATTGTTCATTTTCATTGAGGCATATTATTTGACAACTTTTGACTACAAAAAATGTCAATTTCCTAATAGTATTTCATTGTAGGAGTGTTTCACAGTTACTATTCCATTCTATGAATGGAAATGGACATCCAAGCCATTTTGTGGGCTATTTTATGTATGCATTTTGGTGAACATAGGTGCACCTTTCTCTTGGGCAGAGGCCTGGGAGTAGACATATATACACTAGGTTTAAATCTCACCGTGGTTCAACTTGCATTCCCCTCAATGTGATAAATAAACCTTTAATGTGTTTATTAGCTATCTTTATCTGTGAAGTCCCTGTTGTAGTCTTTACCATTTTTCTTTTTTTTTTGGCTGTGCCACGCGGCTTGCAGGATCTTAGTTCCCTGACCAGGGATCGAACCTGCGCCCCCTGCAGTGGACGCATGGAGTCCTAACCACTGGACTGCCAGGGAATTCATGATCATTTTTCAGTTGGATTCTTTTTTCTTGATATACAGGCATTCTTTACATATTTTGGAATAAGCTTTTAGTCAGTTATATGTGTTCCAAATCTTTCCCTTGGCTCTGGTTGGCCTTTTCACTCTCTCAAAATATCTTTTTCTTTATGGTTAATGCATCCTGTATTCTACTGAAGAAGTCTTTTCCTACCTTGAGGTCATGACTAATTGCCTATTTTGTCTTCTAGAAGTCCTATTGTTTTGCCTTTTACCTCTAGATAAATTCTTGTGTGGCGGAGGCAGGGTGTGGGTGTATAGGTGGAGAGTATTTCCTTTGTTCCCATTTGGATATCCATTTATTGCAGATTTCCTTTACCCTACTGCTCTGCAGTGATATTGTTGTAAGGCAAGTATCCATGTGTGTTTCTGGGTTCTCTGTCTTATTTCATCCCTTTCATCACACAAGTCCTCTGGGCAACCAAATATCCGTATAGTATAAGGAAAATGAGGTAAGAAAGTAGCAAAAAACTTTGCTGATTCTGTGATTGAAATTGGTTAACTGGGTTAAGATCTTAATTCTGCCACCTACTAGTCCTATAACATTAGGGTAAGTTGTTTGACTTCTCTGGGGCCCCGTTTCCCAGCCTTTATATCTAGCTCATAATATTATAAGGATTAATGACTTTGTATATGTAAAATGTTTACAACAGTAATTGCACACAGTAAGCACTCAGTAAAGGACCTTAACAGTCCTCATCATAAGAAAAAAATCTTGTAACTATGTATGGGGATGGATGTTAGCCAGACTCATTGTAATGATCATTTCACTTTTTATGCAAATAGTGAATCATTGTGTTGTACACCTGAAACTAATATAATGTCATATGTCAATTATACCTCAATTTAAAAAGTAAAAAAGCTACTAATACACACCACATTAGGCTGAATGAGTCAAGTCTTTCACAAGAGAGCACATATTCTACAACTCCCTTTTTTTGGAGTTTGAGAACAGGAAAAACTAATCTCTGGTGGAAAACAGTTGTAAGTGTCATGTGTTTTGGGGAGGGAGAGTTTAGATTTATCGATTGGGAAGAGGTATGAGGGGATTTCCTAGGATGGTAGAAATACTCTATATCTTGATAGGAGTTTGAGTTTCACAAGCATACGTATTTGTCAAAATGTACAATTCACATTCATTTACGTAAATTTTACCTAGAAAATAAACCAGAAAGAAATACTGAACTCTGGTTAATAATATGCATGCTGAAGAATTTATAGCTGAAGTAAACTGATGAAAAATTAAGCCAAAATAGTGGACTAATAGAAGAATTGATAGATGGACAGATATGTAGTGAAAGCAAGTAGTACAGTAAAATATTTATTACTAAATCTAGGTAGTATGTATATAGGTGTTCAGTGTAAAAATATTTCCACTTTTCTGCAGTTTAAAAATGCTTATGGGGAATTCCCTCTTGGTCCAGTAGTTAGGACTCTATGTTTCCCCTGCAGGGGGCATGGGTTTGATCCCTGGTCGGGGAACTGAGATCCTACAAACTGTGCGGTGCAACAAAAAAAATAAAAAATTTAAAAAAAATTAAAATGTTTATAATAAAAGCATAGATAAATGGAACACATGTATAGGTAATGTAAATTACCCTACATATGTAAAATATTATAAATAAATGTAAAATACTTGGCTGTGGCCAAAAAAAAAAAAAAAACAAAACAGTCATGATCTCTAATCTGCAGTTTAAAAACCCATTTAATGCCCTAGCCTGATGTATAAAATCAAATTTATTCCACTTACTACCAATATTTATACATTTTTACAGTAAAAATATCAACAAGTTTGATTACAGGATGCTGCCCAGGTCCCATTAGAGTATCTGCATCTTTCTAAAAATGTAAATTCCTAAATTCTGAAATACATCTGGCCCCAGAGACTCAGTAAGGGATGTGGACACATATTAGCTCAGAGTGTTGTAGCTTTGAGCAAGACGCTATGTGATCTCTAGGTGGGCCTCAGATCCACCTTCATAATATCGTGGCATTCAGTCAATTCTCCTTTATAGGACAACAGCAGGCAAACAAGGTTATGCTGAAGGAAAGTAGTTTATAAGTTTACGGGTAAACATGGGCTGTACTTTAAAATGCTAAATGGTGATAGTATCAGATTTGGAATGCAGATAGGAAAATATGTTCCGCTAAAGGGACAGATTCTAGAGTTATATGCACATACGCCACCCACCCTTTCTCTTCACTGTACAAAGTAACACAAAACCCGACAATCCCAAACTAGAGTCAAACAGATATCATCCCTGATCTATAAATGAAATCCCTTCCCATTAAAAAAAAAAAAAAAGCCTCCTGATTGAAACAGCATTTTGCCTTTTCAACTGGAACATAAAAGGGAGACCTGAGACCTTCTCCAAGTTTTTGAAATTCCCGTCTGTCAGCTCCTTTTTGGGAGTGATATGAAGGCAATGTGAACACAGATCCATACCCCATATAAAGCCCACAGTTACTGGGGGAGGCTCAGCGGGATGAATGTCCAATTAAGGCCTGCCCTAATTGGGAAGGGAATTAAGGGACACCCCCCCCCGCCCCGCCCCCCACAGCCCCAGATGAATCTGCAGCCTGCCTAGGGCTGGAGGCGGAGCTGAGCCCAGTGAGCACCTGCCAGCGCCTATCACTGGTGGACTCTGCTTTAGAACTCACTGCCTGGAAAGGTGCTGCTCGCTCACTGTCTCCAAGGGCCGGCTTTTAAGACCAGCGCCCACTGGCAAAATCATTATCCCTCTAATAAGAACAGGCTGACCTGATTTGATTTCTAGTGCCCACTCTCCAAGCAATATGTCTCAGCCCTTGGACTGATGTGACCAGCATTTGAGTCTGTGGAGAATGACCTCAGAGTCCCAAGGTTCCAGATGAGTCTAATCAAAGCTTCCCGCTCATCTCCCAACACGAGAGGTTCCCAGTGAAACTTTTAACAGTTAACGTGTACTGAGGACTCTTCCTGTGCCAAGTACTGTTCTATGTGCTATAAATATTTTAGCTCATTTTCACAGAGGGGGTTCATTATTTCCATTTTATAGACAAGCAAATGAAGGCAGGGAAAAAGCAAGGGGCAGAACAGGAAACTGGTCTCAGGCAGTTTGACCCCAGAGTTAGTGTGTGTAACCACTGACTTCTCAGCCTCAGGGAGAGCCTTGCTCTGTGGATTCCTGGAAGCAGCACTCCTGACTTTTTTCCCCTTACGGTGGGGAGAACTCTTGGTTTTGCAATGAGACCAACCTAGTTCCAATGGGGCACTTCCACTATTTGTTGTGGGCTACTGGGCAACTCATAAACTTGCTAAGCCTCCCTTTCCTCGGATGTAAAATCAAGACCAGCTGGCAGCGGGAGAGTGCCTGGGTATTGGAATAAAACCCAAGTTTGATCCCGGCTCAGCAAATCCTGAGTAATCCTATGTCATGCTCACTACCCACTCTAACCTCAGCTGGAAAGGGAACCACTCTTACCCCAAGGAAGGCATTGTGTGGGCCCTGGAGGAAGTGTTTGCTCCGCACATAAATGAGCTGCTGCTTTGATAAGTGTCATGATGGGCTCTCCCTGGGACAGGTCTTCTCAAAGCCAGTATGGAGAAACATGTGTGGTCACACAGGGAATACAGGGCACCGCGGAAGGTGAAATAAGGGCCACGGTTTGCCAAAGCCGGGACAGGCAGGCAGGACGTTCTGGCGGTGAGACCAGCCCTCCTCGCCTTTCTCAGCCTGGCTAAGCCAGCACCGACCTGTCGCAGACCCAGGGCTCCAGCTGGCCAAGTGTCTGACTACTGACTCCAAGCTACTAGGGCAGAAAGCGTCCCGGAGCCTGATAAGGCGAACAATCCTGGCTTTGTTTGGAAAGATTTGTCCCTGAGTTTCCAGTTGGCTTCTATCTATGTCTCAACGTCTCTGACCTCTTCAGCCTTAGAGGAGCTAAACTAGAAGGTTCAGGTTCTTGGGGAGGAGGAAGCCGGGGACAGGGAGACCCCCTAAACCGCCTTGGCTGGGATCTCGGGCGGCCTGCGACGGGGCGGGGCGGGCGTGCAGCAGCTGGGGGCTCTGGGCGTGGGGACATTGGCCGCCTTTCGGGAGCGGGGGGCCGTCTGAGCTTTCTCCCCGCAGCCCGGCCGCCTCTTTCCTCGTTGCAGCGGGCGAGGTCACGATGGGCTCATTGAGCCGGCGGGTAAGATGTGCCTCGGCGGCGGCCGCAGGCGGTCCTGGAATGTGCGAGGGGCGTGATGACTGCAGCTGCCGCCGGCCTTTTTGCGCAACACCTTCCTGATATATATCAGCGCGCCGCGCTCCACCTGGGTGCCTGCTCGGGTCCATTACCTGCGCAGAGTGCTGGTGAGTACCGCCGCTGGGGTCAGGGCGCTTCCTCCTCCCTTCTGGCTCTTGAAAGAACCTTAATTCACTTTTAATTTACTTAATTCTTTTAGATCTCCCTCTATCCTGACCTCAAGGAACTTCGCTGGCTTTGGGCTTGGAAGAGAAAAACATAACCTCCCCCAAATTTTCAGATTTTTCTTTTTCTTCTTACTGTTTCTACTTATTGTTGCCGCTGTTGTTATTATTTCAGCTCCTATGACTACACTCTTAGTAGTGGCATACTTGGGGATTCCTACCCCGTAGAATCAGGACTAGTGGACTCTCTTTTTGGTCATTAACTAGCTGTGTGATCTGAGGGAGGTCCCTGTGTGCCCCTGGACCTCAGTTTCTCCCTCTTTACAAGAAGAGGAACAGAATGGTCTGTCTTTTCTTCTGTCTTTCCTTCGCTGAAAATTCCAGGTTTGGGTGGCTGTCCAGTGATGCCATGCCTCCCCCAGTGTGACTTCCACGTGCTACTGTTCTAGTTTGCAGGGTTATTTATCTAAAGTGACTTGCAAGATACAGTCCTGGTTTGCTGGTCCCATCGGGGCAGGCAGCATCAGACAACCTTCCGCTTGTCTGGAAAACAGAGCCCACAGTTTTTCAGTGTTTTCGGAGTCAAGGTACCAGGCTGGCGGGCTGGGGAGCTGTGTGTAAGGTGTGGTTGTGTGGGGGAGCTCAAGCATCTCCAGGTCAGAAAGGGAGGCATGTGGAGTGGAGTTAATTCAGTCTTCAGATGCCCTGGGTAGCTGGTACTGAGGTGAAGAGAGTCTCTCCTTTTCCCTTAATGAGAAGCAACTTTCTCAAACTTGCTGGTTTCACGGAGGTGGCTTGTGGGATTTGTGTTAGCTCTGCTTGCTCCAGCCCTGTTTGACTTTTTCCCTTCCTGGCTCCTGTGCTGGAATTCTTTAACCTGTTGTCAGTTGAGTGTTCTTGAAAAAGTTGTGCCTCATGGCAGTAACCATTGTTTCATATTGTTAAGTGTCTTTGAATCTCTCACCCCTGCCAGGCCAACTAGCTGATAATGATCTCTTTCTCTATTTTTGTAACTTTGGGAACTGCATGCTTTGTAAAGGTTTGGGTGTTAAACTGCCCCCTCCAAAATCCACCCTAAGTCACTCAACTGTTTCACTGAAACAAGTCCCCAGTGGTGGGAGGATGGATGTCTGGGTTATTGCTGTTAGACGTGAGTCAGACATAAATGTGGCCTGAATTCACTTTAATGAAGAAAACATCTCAGGATCAGTGATTTAGAATAAAATTTTAATTTTTAGCTACCTTCCACACCGCCTTCCTCCCGCCTTCCCCCCAACTCCACCCTGGGGACAGAAAGGCAGTATCAGCTGGGAGTAGTCGGGGCATCCCAGAGAATTAATTCATCCCAGTGAATTTAAAAATGCAAAACAGTACAGAAAGAAGGCTGCAAAAAGATTGCAAGATGTTTATAGATGCTTATCTTTTATAAATTAGCCCTTTGAAACCCCTGCCCCCCCCCAAATTACAAAATAATTGATATGGTTATAAGTTAATTGCAGGATTTATTTTAAAATATCATAAATACAGATTGGAAGCACATTATGAAGGAGGGTGTGGTTTGGTAAGAGGGCCTTAGTTTAAAGCAGTAGCGTAAACATCTTTTTAAAATCCTATTAGTGCATATCTTCAAGAGTCTAAAGCCTTTCATCAAGGTAAAACTGAGCCAATTGATTCTCTGTCTCACATGCCTCCGTCCTGCACCACCATGTTCTCTGGGGATTATTTTGCTTTGTGATGGCTAGAGGAAGCTGAAGGAAAGTAACCACTGCCCTCTTGGGAATTTTTGAAGTCTTGGTCATTCTTTCAAAGTAAAAGATAATATTTCTTGAGCACATTGAGAACATTGGAGTCAGAATACCCAAGCTTGAGTTGTCTCTGAAGGCTTAGTGTGATTTGAAGGAATTCATTTCTTTGTGCCTTGGTTTCCTTTTCTGTAGAATGGGGATAACATTGGTACTAAGGTATAACTACTTCAAGCAAATTGACAGGAATACATCAAGTGCTTGTGAGATTCAACAGGTTAATTTGTGAACAGGGCTTACTGCAGTGCCTGACACAAATCACTCAGTAAGTATTTGGCTGGCAGACACTGTCTGCACTGCCCTGCGTGCTGGGAGCTCAAGGTCATTCTCCCTGTGCTTGTGGAGGCCACAGCCCGGTGGGAAAATGCCTGCGTATTGAGGTCTCTCAGCAGGAGGATGCCCCGCGCCTCCTTCCTCCTCTCCCCACTTCTTCAGATGGCCTTGAGCTGCTGCTGTTCTGATCGCAGGTGGCCCCAGAACAGATCCTGGTTGGAGAGGCTCAAACAATGCAGAGCATAGGGGTTGGGTGACTTCCAGGTGCCCTACATTTCCCTGCTGCCCAGGTCTGAGAAGGCTGAGCAGTTTATTTTCCTTGGCCTACAAGAGGCCCTCTTGGCATTGGGTACACAAGTGGATGCAGGAAATTGAGCCCAAAGAGTTATCCGTACAGCCAGCTCAATTATAGGGAGGAGCTTGGGGCGGGGGCAAGGGAGCAGATGTGCAGTCATAGTCACTGATCTTGTGCCTGGGCAATAGAAAACACTCTTCTGGGTATTAGTACCAAACTGCCAAAAGGGATGACTTTACCCTTCTCTCCTTTTGGCAGGTAGCAGGAGAGTGCTAGAGTACAACCTTGGGGGAAGGCGGGGAGAGGGAACAGCTGAATCGGAGGAATAGGGATGGGAGAAAACCTTTGGAGGGGAACACAGGCTCCAAGGACCCCTCGGGCCCCCAAACCCCTTCCCAAGGGAATCGGGTTCCAGACAGGCTAGTGTCTGCCACACCCCTGGGAGCAGTGGCCTCAGATTCAGGCTACATCTTCTGTCTGGCCAGTGCCTACTAAAAGTCTTGGCATATGCCGAATCCACGCCTCTGGCATGCCTGAGCCTTTGTAGGGAATCAGCAGCCTGCCGTTAGAGCATCTTAGCTGGCATTTCCAGCTGTCTGAATGACTAGGCAAGAGTGACCCCTGCAGAGGTGTGAGCCCAGCCAGCTATCTCAGACACCTTCAGAGCCCCCATTGAGCCTGGACCTGCGGCGCCTTGCTGCTTTGATGCGGCCCAGAGCATAACTGCTCCTTCCTGTCTTGGCACCTGGCTGAGAGTTCTATCGAAAGCCTCTCTGGCTTTGGAACCAGCAGTCCTGGGTTGAAATCCTGACTAACCCTAGGTAACTGTGGACTTTTTTTTTTTTTTTGGCCGCACCGTGGGGCATGTGAGTCCTTAGTTCCCTCAGCAGGGATCGAACCTGCACCCTCTTCATTGGGAGCACGGAGACTTAACCACTGGACCACCAGGGAAGTCTCACTGTGGGACTTTTAAAATTTTTCTGTGCCTCGGTTTCTTTGTAAACTGGAAAGAAGACTTCCTTATTATAAGATTTAATGAGGTCACAGATCACATAGGACACTCCCCATGGCAAAACAAACGTTAGATCCTTTCTTCTTAGGTGTTTTGGATTCATTTGTCAGCACAAATATTTACCGAGGTCCACTCAGCTGTGCACTGAGATGAAGAGCTTATGCTCTGGGGCAAAGTGGAGTTGAGGCTGTTCATTGTTTGTGATGCAATTCATTTCACAAAGTTCTGAGTGTTCACTCTGCCTGGCACTCTGCTCGGGACCTCACCCACACTCATTAATCAGTTAGCCTCACAACAGCTCAGTGAGTATTCTCCGCATTTTTGAGATGATGAAACTGAGGCTCAGGGTCACACACAGTGAGTGGCAGGGCTCTGCAAGGCCCTCACCTACTGCATGGTTCTCTCTCTGCCGGTGCTATGTGACTAGCAGTGCTATGTGACAAGCGCTAGGGTATCAGCGAGCTGAACAGCCGCCTGGTCTCGGGACTAATCATGGGCCGTTTGCTCCAAGCCCTCCTTTCCTCCAAATCTGCGGGGTGAGCCTACTTGGAGCGCTGGGGCTTTGCTGGCCGGGGAATCCGGGGGAATGGGGCTCCACAGCCACGCTGCCTAATGCAATGGTTGGGTGCCAGGTGGCCTGCATTTCCCCACTTTCCAGGTCCTGAGAAGAGCAACTTGAGCCGGGGCGTGGGGGGGGGGGGGGGGCGTGGTGGTGCGGAGGTGCGGGGTGGGGGAGGGCTGGGAGCCGGCGAGCGGGGGGCAGCTGCCTCAGAATGTCCTGGGCTGGGTTAGATGACTCCTGGTTGCCTGCCCCTCTGGGGGACAGTGCTTCGGTGTGTGGACCTGCACCTCCTCTCCTTACCTGCAGGCGACTAGCACGGTGAATGCCCAGTGAGTGATGGTGGAGTAGATGAATGTACCAGGAAATGAAGAACAGTGGTTCCTCGGTGCCTGTGGGAATTGATTCCAGGACTTTCCCAGAGTCCCGTGTATAAAATGGTATAATATTCGCACATAACCAATGCGATCCTCCCATATACTTTAACTCATCTCTAGACAGATTATTTATAATACCTAATACAGTGTAAATGCTATGTAAATAGTTGTAAATAAAACGTAAACACTATGGAAATAGTTGCCTGTGTGCTGGAAATTCAGCTCTTGCTTTTTGGAACTTTCTGGAATATGTTTTTTCCCCTGAATGTTTTCCATCTGTGGCTGGTTGAATCCGTAGATGCAGAAGCCAAGGATAAGGAGGGCCTTCTGAACTGGATGAGGAGAAATGATTGCTTCCTCAGGGAAAATTTGTAAAGGGGATTTGGGCTTCTGACAAATGGCTGACCTTGGAGTAGGGGAAGCAAGATTTCCAGGAAGGAAGAGTAGAGAATTTCATTAGAAAGTTGCCTTTGCTTCTTGGTGACGCTGATTAATAGTAAATGAGGACCCAGGACCTGGAAGGGAAGGAAGCCAGCACAGGCCTTGCACAGAGGAAGCATTCAAGGTACCCTAGCTTGTGGGATCCCTTACAGCCATATTCTACTCCTTTCTGTCCAGTTCAGTGGAAATGGGTGTCTGCCCATTCTGTTGCTTGTATTATTGTGAATTACTTGGATGTCAGACCATAGACGTGTCTGTTTCTGAGTTCGCTAGACGCTTTGTTCACTTCTTGAAAGAAAATGATTCTGATCGGTCAGAAATCCAGTCACCGGAAACAGTTTAAATAATAGCACCTTACTGCTGATGAGAATTTCCCAGGTGGCACTGCTGTGACATCCTGGTTGCAGCTTCTTGATACAGTTGCTCCATCCAGCAGATCTTGGCCAAGCCAACTTGCATATGGTAATGAGGAACAGCGCTCATCAGTAAGATTCAGGCTTGATTTGTTTCCTGGTCATGATCAATGTGGGTCTAGGACACAGCAGACCTTCTAGGGTTTCCCTCAGCAAACCCTAAATGTTGACTCCTCCATTCACAAATGTACAGTACCTACTATGTGTAGTCTGCTGAATGCTGGGAGGAAAATCCTAACAGGGTTTCTGCCCTCTAAAACTTCAATTCTAGTTGAGAAGGCAGTATAAGTGTGCATAAATGATAGGAGAACAACTCTAGGGTGAATTAAGATTATAAGAGAGAGAAAGATGGTAGAAGGTCGCAATTTCCAAATTTTTCCTTCAGAATGCCCCCAAGAGCAGCGAGGCAGATATTTAAATCCTTGGGGGTCTGTGAGTAAGCCCAGAACAGCCAGTTGCAAGCTCAAAGCAGTTTTTTGTGTTCTGTTTTCTTTCCTTTAATTTTTAATGATACATCTTGCATTTTGTACTATAATATGTCCATGCTCATTTTAGCATGATCCTTGATAATCACACAAGGTTTACAGTATGTCAGTCACTGTTCTGAGAGCTTTTAAAACATGACACACTTGATCATCACAATAACCCTTCATGGGATTCGTCAAATGTAAATCATCCAGTGGTCACATCATTTAACATTCCCTTTGCCCCAATTGTGTGGGTTAAAGCAGTGCTCCAGGAAGATATGTCTGTCACAGCCAAAGATATTGGGGATGTGGCCCATAGCCTCACTGACAGGTGGAGTTGTGTTTAAAAACTGGCTCTGTCACTCACCTACTGGGTGACTTTGAACAAGTTGCTTAAACGTCTTGGAGCTCCAGTTTTTTCCCATTTGTGAATGGCGATGCTCACGACCCCTTTCTTGCCTGAAGACTAAATGACATAATATACGTCAAGCACCAGCACAGCCCCTGGCACCTCTTTGGTACTCATTAAAGTGATAGTTGTTGTTCTCAGAAATCAATTGCAAGGTATTGCAGTAATGTGTGATGGAGTGCCAGGTGAGTCACACCAGTAGGACACATGCTTGAGTGGCTGCAGGAGACTGGATTCAAACTGACCTGTGTCCAAGGCGCTACCATGTGGGACCTTGGGCAAGTTATAAGTCTCCTTG
Organism: Stenella coeruleoalba; assembly: GCF_951394435.1. Taxonomy (NCBI): domain Eukaryota; kingdom Metazoa; phylum Chordata; class Mammalia; order Artiodactyla; family Delphinidae; genus Stenella; species Stenella coeruleoalba. Next base: position 51,743,845 of record NC_137149.1, read on the forward strand.
TGCTTGAGTTTCTTCATCTGTATAATGGGAGAATAAAAACACCTCCCCGCACGGGTGGCAGGGAGGTGGGGCACAGCCTGGCTCAATAAGTATTGGCTTTTGCTGGCGAGGCAGGTCCCAGCATACTGCTCAGAAAGTGCACGAGCCCTGTTGTGTGTCAGGCCCTGTGCTGGGTGCTTCTTAAGCTGAAAGGAAAGACCTGGCCTGTGCCTTCCTGGAAGCCAATGACTGCGGGATGTTCCCTGTGATCGCAGAAGTGCGTGCCACGCGCTGCAGCTGCATGGGGGAAGTCGAAAATTTCTCTGGGCCAAACAAATTCACGAAATCCTCTCATGATGGGGACTCACAGAATCAGCTTCTTTTAACTTCTAGCTTTGTCAGTATGAGTGACAGTAACAATACAGGTGTCCTGAACCATTTTACCTTTGTGGGTTTGGGGGTTGGGCTGCATCTCTTAAAAGAATATGGAAAGTTCAGATAGAAGAAAATAATCACAGATAATCCTGTCACCCACTCTGAACCCCATGGAACATTGCTGGTTCCTTACTGAGATCATACTGTGAATGGGACATAAATGTGCCTTTTATTCACCATTCATCTAAAACATTTTCCTGGGTTTTTTTGGTTTGTTTTGCTGGTTCTTTATAACATTTTTAATGGCATGCTATTATGCTGTATGGATGTACCATAGTTAATCCAATAGTTTCCTGTTTTTATTTTTCACTCTGTAAGTTATAGTGCATTTTGGCCTGCATCACATTCATTCATCAACCAATATTTATTGGGCACTGTCAATGTCCCAGGCAGAGCTGTAGACGCTGAGGATGCAGTTATGAGTAAGACAAAGCCCCCTCTCTTGGAAGGGCTTACATTCTGGTAGGCAGGAAATAGATCTATTGAAGAAAAATAGGAAAGGAAACGAATAGACAAAGGTTCTGGGAAACCCTCTCCCAAGAGGTGATCAGAGCAAAGCAGGTCGTTTTGATTTTCTGAGGAAAAAAAAATGTTCCTAGAATCTTTTTTTTTTAATTTTATTTTTTTATACAGCAGGTTCTTATTAGTTATCCATTTTTCCTAGATTCTTAATTCCTAGAAGTGAAATTATCGAGTCAGAGATGTTTGAAAAATGTAGGGCATTTGAGGCATTTCGCCAGCTGCTTTCCAGAGCTTCAGCTGTGCTTAATTCACTGCATCTTCTCCAGAGTGACATATTATACTTGAATTTTTATTTATTTTTTGCTAATCTGATAGTTGAAAGTTATCTCACTGTTTTGGTTTGCATATCTCGGGTCGCTGATGAGGCTGAACGCCTATTCTGTAATAAGTATTTTAGCCACTTGTACTTCCTTTCCTGTGAATTGTTCGTTCCAGTCCTTTGGGCCGCATTGTCTGGTGTGTCAGGACAAGGACTGTGAGTAGTGGACGTCCCGGCTTGTCGGGGGCCAGGCTTCCTCTCCATGGAACTGAGAAAGGCTTTGTTGAGAAAATGGGTTATGAGGAAGTCTCTATCAAAGGCTGGGAAGAATGTAGTTCTGACAAAGGGTCGTTAATCCAGGCAGCATGGCGTAGTAATCATTGCTACTATTTACCGGGCACTTTCTAGGCATCACTATTAATCTCATAACCCTGCAAAGCATGAAGAATTGTCCCCATTTTATAGATGGCTCAGAGGCATAAAGGGACTTGCCTAAACACACACCCACTGAGAAGTGGCTCCTGTGGGATTTGAACCAGATGTAATGTGTCATGCTTCTCATAGAAGACCCAGTAGCAGGTAAAGCAGGTAGAATGTGTATCGGTGTATACATAGACATTAAGTCCACTGGATGAGGTTTGGCGGAGATCTGCAGTTGAACTTGTCCCTTAATGAGCAGCAGGTGGGGAGCCCATAGGAGTGTTGTGAGGTCTTGGTGGTACCACAAGTTGATGACGATGAATGGGTTCGTGTTCCCTTTCAGACTAAGGGAGAGAGTCAAGACAGAGGCCAGGACAGACGTTAGAGCAATCAAAGGAAGATCAACTGATGTATATAGATTTGTGGCTTTGGAAAACTTGGAAACAGCGGTTTGACTTAGTGACAGCCTGGGTGAGCGATTGAGGGAGGCCTGCAGAGGTGTGAAATATGGTGCTTAAGGGTCCATACTTAGAAGGTATAAGGACGAAATCCCTTAACTCCCCGAAATCGTTGCAACCACTGGCCCTTCTTGTCACAGAAACTGAGTGTGCCTCCTTTCAGTGGCTACTTCTGTAAGCTGTTTTCCCATCCACAGACCATGGCTCCTTGGCCTGAGTTGGAAAATGCCCAGCCTAACTCGGATAAGTACATCGAAGGGGTCGCCGGTCAGCAGTCCACCACACCCGCAAAAGGCAAGGAGACCGGCAAAAGTACGTGCCATCCCTCCAGCCCTGGGCTGGCCCCCTGGGAGGACACCAGGAGACCCAGGCTTGGTGTCTCATTCCTCATCGTCTTCCCTGCTTGTTTGGGCAGATGACACCGACACCCCTGTCACCAAGATTGAACTTCTGCCCTCTTATTCTACCATGGCACTGATAGAGGAGCCCACAGTGGTGGAAGACCCCTGGAACCTGCCCGAGCTTCAGGACACGGGGATCAAGTGGTCAGGTAAACGAGGCCAGCCGGGGCAGGCGGGAGGGGACTGCCCGTCGGCAAGGGATTGAGATTACCAGCTTCACAGCGTCCCCTCCTTCGTGTCGGCCTCTCCCTTCCATTGTTTGAGCAAAAGTCCTGGCTAGGGGATGCCACCCAGCTTAAGAGTCAAGCATCCTGTGATGACCGGGGGATGTTTTTGTTCTTTCATTCGTTCATTCAACAAATGTGGGCCGGCACCAGGGTTATAACCAGGCCAGACCCTGCGCTGATCTTTATAATCTATTTTGTGCTGAACCACGTCCCAGGTACTGTTCAGTGCTGCAGATGCAGCAGTAAATAGATGAGGCCCTGCCTCTGAGAGCCCCGGGGGTTGGGGGAGAGGAGTCCCCTCACCTAAATGTGGGCATCAGGGAAGGCTTGCAGAAGACAGACTCTACAGACAGAACAGCTGGGGCGCAGGCAAATGCTGTACTTCTTTTCCAGGCAGGGTGTGAGGTCTGTGCGGATCAGACAGCTGGGAGGGCAAAGGAGCTGGGAGGAAGTGAGAACCACTTGAACAGTGAGCGTCGAAAACAGCCACCAAGGAGGTAGCCTCCCGGGATGTATGAGAGCCCAAGCCGTCCCAGATGGAGTCTGCGATGGCTGCCTTGCGGCCACTTTGTAGAAAGTATTCTGTGCAGTTCTGAAGGTGCTTAGGACAGCCATCATCTCTGACCCCACGCTTAGCAAGGGGCAAGTGCTCTTAACGGCTCAGCAGTGACCCGGGTTCAGCCCAGCACAAGCCTTGCCCGGCTTGGCCTGTGTGTGCCCCAGGGCCCACGGGCCCCTCCTCCCAGAGCCAAAGGCTTTAGAGACATTTCACCACAGGTTTCAATTAAATGGAGTACGGTGGTAATTGCTTTGAAAACTGCAGCCGTGGACACATCCCATCTCTAGGTCTTGTGATCCATAAGATGACAGCTGCCTGGCTGGGAGGGGAGGTGGGGGAGTTCCGAGCTCATTGTCAAACTTCTCAGTGTTTCGGACACTAAAAGCCTCCATGCCTTTTCCCCTCCCCCAGAGAGAGACACCAAAGGGAAGATTCTCTGTGTCTTCCAAGGGATTGGGAAATTTATTTTACTTCTGGCATTTCTCTACTTCTTCGTGTGCTCCTTGGATGTCCTCAGCAGTGCCTTCCAGCTGGTTGGAGGTATGGATGGAAGAGGTCAAAGGTCTGGGTTGGGGGTGGTGTTCTCATTGAATTTGGTTTGGAAAGTCACAGCTCAGCAGGCCCCCTCCAGCTGCAGCCTCCTGGATATTTTAGGACTGGAAGCCACCTCAGATCATCTTGTGAAGTCATGCCCCCATTTTACAGAAAGGAAAACTGAGGCCCACGAAAGAGCTATGACTGGCTGGCTGAAGTGGCTTAGGCCAGAGCCAGGGCTAGAGCCAAGGCCAAGCGATCAGCTCCATGTGTTTGTCTAGGAACACTGGACAGGAAGCTGTTTGGCCTAAAGGTTTATCTGAGGGATCCCTGCTGTCTTTGGGCTTCCCCACCTGAGGGGATTATTGAATAAGAGTGTTCCTAGGCTAAAGCCACTGCTAAAAATCAAAGCTGGCCCTTTGCTGGAGAAGGATAGGGGTCCTGTGCTAGGGGATCTGCATTCAGAGCAGTTGCCTAAACACCTCCCACCACTGAGTGTGGCTGTGGAGGGTGAGGGGACCTGGAAGTGCAATGACCATACGCTTGGTCACCTGTGCATCCCTGATGGGTGACAACAGTAAGAGCCAACACTTTGAATGCCTACTGAAGTAGGCACTTCCAGGGGCATCGTCTTAACCATTCCATCCCAGAAGTCCTTCCCACTTACAGAGGAATAGGCCAAGGCTCAAGAAGGTCACCGCCCCGCACTGAGTTTCACAGCCATAATTGGCATAGTGGGATTTAAACTCAGATCTGGTGACTTGGAAGACCATAGGTTTCTGCACCCCTTGGTGCCTTTCTTGAGAACTCATCTTTGTGACCTGGGAGAACTGGGAAAGTGTGAGGAGCAGACCGACTTGCTGGATGCCACTCTGGTCCCCCTGGTCCAAGGCAGCATCAGTAAGGGGCCTTGCACTCTATCTCAGACAAGTCATTCCACTCTCCATTCTCTGGGCCTCAGTCTTTTTTAACCAATGTATTGGAGGGTGGATTGATGGTCTCAGAGGCACATTCTCAAAAATGACACTCCCAGAATTCAATTATGGGCTAGGGCTAGGGGCTGGGGTCTAAGGGGGTAGATAGAAAAGAATGAGAAGATCCACTTGGGTAAATCTTCTGAATTGGGAATATATCCCAGAGACAAGAATGAGGGCATCAGGAGATGCACTGGCACTCATCGGGCCAAGTACAGAGTTGAGGCCATGTTCATGAAAAGAGAAGACTAGAAGGGGACTTGCTGATGAAAGTGGTTGAAGGATGGGAGGGTGTAGGGTGAAGGAACAAGAGGAACAGGGGTGGATGGGGAACTAGGTCACAGAGGCAGAGTCAGGGCAGCAGAGAAGCACTGGGGAGAAGCCCGAGGAAGCAAGATGCCCAAGATAAAAGTCTGGAGGCTGGTACCTATGGCCAGCTGGTCTTGACCGGAGACTTCTGTTACTCAGCACCCACCTAACCCCCATCACGTGGCCATGGGTTTGTTTTTCAGGGAAGGTGGCCGGGCAGTTCTTCAGCAACAACTCCATCATGTCCAACCCTGTGGCGGGGCTGGTGATCGGGGTGCTAGTGACTGTCCTGGTGCAGAGTTCCAGTACCTCCTCGTCCATTGTCGTCAGCATGGTGGCCTCCTCATGTGAGTCAAGAACCCATGAGCCCAGATAACATTTCAGGCATTTCCCTGTTCAGCTGGGGAGGCTGGGATTTACTCTGAATGTATCCGGGCTTATCACCATTACCTTCTTATCTTGTCTAACTGTGATGTGTTCAGCTTAGATCATAGGCAGTCTCCTGTTTCCCTTCCCATGGCTGAGTCTGAAAATTGGCCCCAAAGCTTGAAGACTCAATTCTGAATTCTCTAGAACTGTGTTATCCTGTCCAGCACCCACTAGCTACATGTGGCTATTTCATTTCATTTATTTATTTATTTATTTATTTTTTGCGGTACGCGGGCCTCTCACTGTTGTGGCCTCTCCCGTTGCGGAGCACAGGCTCAGCGGCCATGGCTCACGGGCCCAGCCGCTCCGCGGCATGTGGGATCCTCCCGGACCGGGGCACGAACCCGCGTCCCCTGCATCAGCAGGCGGACTCTCAACCACTGCGCCACCAGGGAAGCCTCCTATTTAATTTTATTTAACCTTAAATTCAGCTGCTCAGCTGCAAGAGCTATATTTGAAGGGATCGGTAGTCATATGTGGCTAGCGGCTGCCATATTGGACCACATAGATTTAGAACATTTCCATCACCGCTGTCAGGGCTAAGAATAAAACCATGTAATCACATCACACACTGGCTTTGGGGCAACTGAGCTTGGGGAGCTGACGTTCCAAACTTGATCCTGTTCAACATTTGCCCTCGCTAAGTTGAGACAGACCCTCTGGGGTGGACAGTTTGAACTGGTTAATTTTCAGCCCAAACCAGCATTTTAGCTAAAATTAACTAGACTTTTGGAGGCCAAATTAGAAAAAGTTATTCATTACTTCTTCAAAATACTTTCATATGTTAGAACATGTGGCAATATATTAATTTTGTTAGAAAAAGAAATTATTCTGCCATAAATTTGCCATAATAAATACACAAGTCCTTACACATTGTTGGTCTCTTTTAAGCTACCCTTGCATCTGTAATAGGGAGGACAGAGGAATTTAGAAAGAAACTTTTAAACTGGGTCCACAAAAGGGCTTTATGGAGACTCTGAATTCCCTGTAATTAAGTGCTGAAATTTTTTTTATTTCACACTGTTTGATTTTATTTTTAATCCATAGGAATTAGAAATTGAAACTGAACAATATTTTACAGAAAGTAAAATTTTTTACTTATTTTTTGGTACATGTGCATTTTTCTATAGTGAGCTGTCCAAGCTTTTGTCAGATTCACAGCGAGGTACAGACTCTAAAGAGGTTAAGAACTGATGCTTTAGGGGATTGCCAGCCTGAATGTGATCGGCTTGCCTTGGGCCACACCAGGAACACGGCCAAGCTGCCTTCCTCAACTTACTAACTTGATAACTTACTCTTTTCCACCCTCCAGTGCTGAATGTGCAGGCTGCCATCCCCATTATCATGGGGGCCAACATTGGGACCTCCATCACCAACACCATTGTGGCGCTCATGCAGGCAGGAGACCGGAGTGAGTTCAGAAGGTAGGAGGCACAGCATCAGCCTTTGCCACCACCCGTTGGGGTTGACCAGGTTGTCCTAACTACCGTTAACATTAGAGCATGTTTCTTATCCCTAGACCTCTTTAGAAATGGACACAGTGGAGTATGGCTGGGGTTGGGATCACATACTTATCAGTTGATTAAACTCAGCTCCCTGATATGCAGGGCTGGGGTAATAGTATCTGTCACTGCCGTGTTGTCTAAAGGAGTTAACACAATCATACAGATAAATGCTTATCAAGGTGCCTGGCACACAGTCAGGGCTGCCTGAATACAAGTCCTCCTAGAAGCTTGACCTGTGGTGTAAAACAAGGCCAGTTAGAATAGGATTTACTGTCTCACTTAGAAATAATTATTACCTCCTAAAGCTTCCATTTTTGGCCAGCTCAACCCATGCCACTTTTTCTTCTTCACTCACATGCCAATAAAAGGCAACATAGAGCCTTTGTGAATGTGTAAGATCTAAAAATGGGGTAGGATAAATACAGGCAAAGGAAACCCTTTTCTTCCAAAAGTTTCATGTGAAAATTAAGCACATTTCCCAGCCTCTCTTCTAACTGGTGATGGGCTCTTTCCACAGCTTGTTAAAATAGAGAAGCAATCCCCATCCAAAAAAACCAGACACTCTAAATTGAAAAAAATATGTGCCCCAAATGGTCATATCATCATTATTTACCAAGATATGGAAGCAACCTAAGTGTCCATCAAGACATGAGTGGAAGAGTGATGTGCACACGCACACTCACACACACACACACACACACACACACACACAATGGAATACTTCTCAGCCACAAAAAAAGAAAGAGATTTTGTCATTTGCAGCAACATGGATGGACTTGGAGGGCATTTTGCTAAGTGAAATAAGTCAGACAAAGAAAGACAAATACTATATGATACCACTTATATGTGAAATCTAAAAAATACAACAAACCAGTGAATATAACAAAAAAGAAGCAGATTCACAGATATGAGAACAAACTAGTGGTTACCAGTGGGGAAAGGGAAGGGAGAGGGGCAAGATAGGAGTAGGGGAGTAAGAGGCACAAACTATTAGATATAAAAGAACCTGGAAGGACGTATTGTGGGGAATATAGCCAATATTTTATAAGAGCTATAAATGGAGTATAACCTTTAAATATTGTGAATCACTGTATTGAACACCTGTAGCTAATATAATATTGTACACCAACTATACTTCAACTGTGGCATCAGACATCTGTGGCATCAGACAAATGACTGGTTGGCTGGGGGTCAGCTAACACCATCCCTCATCCATGGGTGGCAGTGGATGTCCTCAAAGACATTCATTTTCCCTCAACCATGGCTAAAGTCTGGACCCTGAAGAAATGTTCTGAGGTCTAAATAATAATACACATTACCCAGGGTGTTTGCTAATTTGATCTTCTCAAGGAGCTAAGCAGACTTTTCTCTGCCCCATTTTATTAATATAGGAACACAAAGAGGTTAAGTAACTTCACTGAGGGGCATAGCTGGGACTTGATCCAGGTTTTCTTATTGGAAATTTTGGGTTCTTTTCACTGTTACGCTAATTTTTACCTCTGGATGTATAAATATACGATCTATGGAAGTGCCTGCGCATAGGAATATAATTGGCTTAGCTCACCCCCTGTTTGGGATATTTAAATAGATTGCTTTCAGTAACATCTTTGGAAATGTGTATTATTCTTTTCTGGTAATTTTTTCCTGGATAGATTACTGTATCAAACACACCTATAAGGCTCTTTAAACATTTTGCCAAACTACAAAGAAATATTTGTATCACTTTGCATCAGCAGTGTATGAAAATGTCTTAAATCACCCTCTCCAGGAAGAATAAGTTAACTTTGTAAAATATTGTAAAATATTAGTTAAAATGGTATGTGAAAATTTGTACGTGCAAATAAATAAATTGCAAATTTCTTTTATTACTGGTGAAGTTAAGCATTTCCCCCTACATGTTTAATAGCTTCTGTCCCTTCATGTCCCATCTTCTATTTGTTTTGGGTATTTCTTGACATGCAGAGTTTTTTTAAAGGAACATTTTTTCATTGAGGGGAAAAAAAACTATAGAGTTTTTTTTTAATCTGGAGATAGGTAAGATGGAATTCAGAGGGAATCAGTGAACCTTCTCCGGTAGATGCAAATTGTAGTATATATTAGCTTTGTTTTCTGTAGAGACTGTTCAAATATTTGATCAAAGTCTCAAGATCTTACAGTTAAGAATTCAGTTGTGTAGAAGGCTCTGATAACCTTCATACTGGCCCCCGCCTTTCCAAAATGAAGGTCGTCTTCCATATGCATGATTTGAAACTGGTCTTGATGAAGTTTTCTCAAACAGTGCTCCATGAACTAATAATTGCAGCCAAAACACATCTAGTTCCCTTTTCCCCAAGCAGAGCAAACTGTGTACTGTCTGATCTGGTGGGAAAGGTTCTGCCGGACAGTGGGAGACAAGGGTCCTGGACCCAGTGCTTCTGCAGTGGTCTTCAATTCCTGCGTACTCGCTGGCCTTCAGTTTCCTCATCTGTTGAATGGGGATCTTCATACCACTCACTTTGGGGATTGCTGTGAGAACAAAAGTGAGACTGTACACCTCTATGCACTCAGATAGGTGGCACCTGGCCAGTGATACAAGTGATGACCTGCCTAGATGGTGCCCAGTCGCTTGTTGACTAATCTGGCTCGGGATGGGGTTCGCCTCCTGCAGGGCCTTTGCAGGGGCCACCGTCCATGACTTCTTCAACTGGCTCTCTGTGTTGGTGCTTCTGCCTCTGGAGGCTGCCACCCATTACCTGGAGCGCCTGACCAACCTGGTAGTGGAATCCTTCAACTTCAAGAATGGAGAGGATGCCCCGGAGCTTCTGAAAGTTATCACAGATCCCTTCACGAAGCTCATTATCCAGGTAACTCGCCTTCCTGCAGAGAGGGAAAGGCCCCAACACCCTCCCCTGCTCCCCCCTCACCGGGCTGGGGTGGAAGAGATGGATGAGGGTCTGTAAAAACTGCCCTTTGGCTGCCTCTGAAAAAAGCCAAGGGAGGCAGAACTTCAGGGACACCCAATGAGATGGAGTCATTGGCCTTTATTATCGCCTTGATTTCAACAAGTGTATCATCTTTATTAGGATGGGGGCAGGTGGCGGGGGTGAGCGCTTCTCTAGACTCAAGGACTCTCTACTGGACACCTGGGTGCTTTGTTCCCACTACTGGCCTCAGCACCCGTGGGCTCACTGATTCAAGTAGCACCCTGCTCCCAGCCAAAGAGGAAGAGTTTACTGCCTTTCCTTCCATCTCACCCCTCTGCTCACTAGGGTCTGTCCATATTATTGAAATAAATGAAAGGAGGCTTTGTGGATGTTGCCTTGGGGAGAAGGAGCCAGTTTGGACCTTGCCCTCTCACTCTTACCTTCTGTTTTTCTTCTGTCATTCAGTCATCTGATGAATATCTACTGCATGCTTCTTAGATACGGGTTCATTGTTCATACAATCATTCATTTATTGAACACCCACTGACATCTGGGTGCTGTGCTCTGCCCTGAGAGTGCAGATAGAGTGAGTCCCAGCTCACGCCTTCAGTGCAGTTCACACCCTCACAGTCCGGTTCACATCCTCAGCTCCTTTTAACAGCTTAACATCTGTCCCACATCAGTTCTGAGAACGTGCTGACTCTCTTCTGTCCATTGCTTTCCTCAGCTGGATAAAAAAGTTATCAACCAAATTGCAATGAATGATGAAACAGCCAAAAACAAGAGTATGATCAAGATTTGGTGTAAAACTTTTACCAGCATGGTAAGTTTCTGAGAATATTGCTGGGTGGGTGAACGCTTGCATCTGTACTTGATAAAGCAAGATCTTGCATTTAGATTGGGCATATAAAAGGTAAGGGGAAAGAAAAATCAGGGATTCCTGAAAAATCAAAACTAGCCAGTGAGAATCCTTAAGTCCTTGAATGCTAGATGGGATGGACAGCATTATACAGTAGGACAGACAGAACCAGCCCACATCATGGACCCATTATTCCTGGCTTGTTATTCTCATGTCTCCTGGCTTACCTCTGGCTGCCTCCTTGCTTGCATTTATGGAGGGACCCATGGAAGCAATTCATCATACTTACGGTGCACGAATTGTTATGGGTCTCCCCTGACGCCTCGCATTTCCTGCCATTCCCCACCAGAAATGAGTGTTATGGACTATACATAGCATTTCTCATGTTTGCCACCCAGACTGAGAGGAATGTCACCGTCCCCTCGCCTGACAACTGCACCTCTCCTTCCCTCTGTTGGACGGATGGCTTGCACACCTGGACCATCAAGAACGTGACCCACCAGGAGAACATTGCCAAGTGTGAGTGAAACTCACAGAGCGTCAGCTGCCAGGACAGGCTGTCTGGGGTGATGATAGGTGTTGCCTCTCTGTGCGGAGCCCCAGTAAGTGAAGGAAAGAAGGGCAGTGAGATTCATTGAACACCAGTCCTACACTGGCCAATAAGCTGTGAGCTTTCACAGCAGAGGAAACTAAGGCTTAGGGACAGGGGACAGGCCCAAGGTCCCCCCGTAAGGGGCAGAACTAGGACTTGGTATTCAGTTCCTCTGGCAGTTCCAGACGGATTCAGAACTCCTCAACAGATACCAGAGTGGTCCTTCTATGTGCTTCAGTATCCCTTTGGCAGTACCTCTAGGGAGATGACAGCCTGATTTGAAGGAGATGTGGGGCACACACAGAACACATTCCCCCTCAAGTCATGAGTCCCTACGGTACAGCAGGCCCCATATAGCAGGGCTATAGCACTGAACAAAGCAGTGTGCTTGCATGATGCTCCAGTTCTTTAAGAAGCTATACTGTTGCCTCTGGACTCTTTTACGGCCCTGACATTAGTTCTTCTAATTATTTATTCCTTATATACCCATTTGCGTATCTCTGCTTCTCCTCCTCTCCGTGCACCCCACATTAATTCTGAGCCATATACCTTAATACTCCAGGTGTGCTTTACCTCACAGAATCAAGTGAACGTATCACCTCCCATGTTCTAGGTTCTATAGATCCATTGATATAAGCATGTTTTTCTGGAATCATCATGGGGACACACAGGGATTTTTAAAAAACACACAGAGTTTGATAATTAACAATAGCTCCCACTCTGACTTGCCCATCCTACCCCACCTTGCTCCTCAAATACTTTGTGGTAGGCATCCTCATTATCATGAGTAAAACACAACATGGGATTTAGAGGCAGAAGAATGGGGCTGGAAACCTGGGTCTGCCCCTGGATTTCACTACATCTTCACCCTCATGAGATCCCATTGGCCAGAACATAGCCTCAGGGCTACACTTAGCTGCAAGGGAGGCTGGAAAGTGTGGTCTTTATTCTGGGCTGCCTTGCTGTGTGTCAAGCTGACAACCAGGATTCTGTTACTCTGAGACGGAAGGATGCTGGGGAATAAGTAGCAATCTGTGGCTGTCAAGGGTTCCATGCCCTCCTAACGAGGGCATTCTGTGGTCTCTCCAGGCCAGCACATCTTTGTGAATTTCAACCTCCCGGATGTTGTCGTGGGCACCATTCTGCTGGTAGTCTCCCTGCTGGTCCTCTGTAGCTGCCTGGTCCTAATTGTCAAGCTCTTGGGCTCTGTGCTCAGGGGGCAGGTAGCTGTTGTCATCAAGAAGACCATCAACACTGGTAAGCACACTGCCCCCCATTCTGGACCTTCTAGGGGATAGTGAGTCACTGTGGTCCCTCCAGGGGCGCTCCTTTTGATTCTCCTCTAGCAGTGGCCTCTGCATGGAGTTTCTCTCTGGGCTTTGGTAAGTTGCGGAAGTTAAGATGCCACTCACCCTTGAATCTTCCTTAGTGTCTTGGGTGGAGCCTGGGAAGAAGGCACAAACTTCCATCAGATGTTTGCAAGGTCCTGAGAGAGAGCCAGTTCATATCCAGAGAGCTGTGAGCTGGGCCTTCCTTCCTGGCAGTTTCCCTGTTTGCCCAGGACTTTACTGGGTCTGTCAGGATACCTTAGGAAAAGGTTAACAGAAGTCCACTATGGTCCCTACTTCCCTTCGACTCTTGGGAAGAAAATGTGGTTCTGGATAAATACGTCAGCATTTTGAGGCAGGCAGTCAGACTCCATTGCTGAGAATGGCATCCTGGCCAATGAAAATATACCCTGTAAACTCTCCCTGTGAAATGGGGCCGAGGATATCTACTTCTCAGGGTTGTCATGAGGGTGAGCTGAGTACCCGTGCCCTGGATGCTTGCCGGCCGTGCGGGGCCTGATCCTGTGCTGGTGGTGCCGAGGGTGGGGTCTATAGGGCTTCCAAGCTGCTTCATATCCTCACTGCTCTTTTAGGTGGAAACAAAGGTGGAGGGTATGCAGCTTTGGGAGACCAGGACAGGAGGAAAGATAGAGGTCTGAATGCTCCAAGTGCTTTGTCGTTATTCAGCTGCTGTAGCAAATTCTTGTAGGCTGGGTGGCTTAAACAACAGAAATTTAGTTTCTCACAGTCCTGGAGACTGGGAGGTCCATGGTCAGGGTGCCAACACAGTTGGGTTCTGGTGAGGACCCACTTCCTGGTTTACAGATGGCCGCCTCCTCAGTGTGTCCTCACATGGAAGAGAGAGTGGAGAGGAAGCAAGCTCAGCCTTCTATAAGGGTACTAATCCACTCATGAGGACTCCAACCTCATGACCTAATCACCTCCCAAAGACCTCACTTCCTAATACAATCACATTAGGGGGTCAGGGTTTCAACATATGAATTGCGGGAGGGGGGAACGACACAAACATTCTGTCCATAACAGATGGGTTCAGCATTTAGAACTCCAGTGAAATGTATTTTTGTCTTCATAACATGTACCCACATCCTTGGTTCTACCATCTGAATATGCAAGGTGAAAGGATGCTGAAAATCCAATCTGCAATTTCAGACTTGGTATGGGGTGGGGAGGATTTTACACAACTTGGTATGGGGTGGGGAGGATTTTACACAACCTCAACCTCTGGCCAAGCCGTGCCCCCTGGGTCCTGTGGAGATGCCAGCTGGGCCTCCAACCCATGCCTTCCCCAGAAGGATTGTGACGCATCTCTTATCCTCTGCATTCCAGATTTCCCTTTCCCCTTTGCCTGGGTGACTGGCTACCTGGCCATCCTTGTGGGGGCGGGAATGACCTTCATCGTTCAGAGCAGCTCTGTGTTCACGTCTGCTATGACCCCTCTGATCGGTGAGTTTCTCCCTGGGTCTCCATCTGGCCAACATTACCATCTTCTGTCATCCTCTGGGACTAATGCTGTGGGCTTTGTATTTTCACCCCCCCCCCGCCAGGTATCGGTGTGATATCCATTGAGAGGGCGTATCCACTCACGCTGGGCGCCAACATCGGTACCACCACCACCGCCATTTTGGCCGCCTTAGCTAGCCCAGGCAGTACTTTGAAGAGCTCGCTCCAGGTCAGGAAATGCTGCATGGGGCAGGGGCTCTGTGGGTGGGATCCAACCCTATCCATGGTCTTGTAAGCAGATGGTGTTTAACCAAGAAACCAAGCCAGGCTTTTCTCTATTATGTCCAAAACTCTGATGTGGAGAAGCCGCGGAGAGACAGATTTGAGAACAAAGCCATCTACTCTTTAGAGTGGTAGTCAGACTCCCATCACCAGTGGTTGTTTAGACAAAGGTGGGGTGGCCATTTTACTAGAGGTGGAATGGGTATTCAGGAAGCATAGATACCACTTCCCGTCTCCTTGCCCTCCTCTTGGTGGACTCTGACTGGGCGCTGGGAGGTCACCTGTGTCTTGAGCCTGGCATTGAGAAGAATCAGGGGGACCTGCCTTGCCTGGATCAACTAGATGCCCTTGGGCAAGATGACCTTTGGTGTTTGAATCACTGTGCCACCATTTACACATGAAGTGCCCTTAGGTGACCTAACGTTTGAGCATCAATTCCCTCGTCTGAAAAACGGGAACCATAATCCCTAGCTCATTAGGATTATTATAAGGATCTGATGAGGCACTGTCTAAAGCCATGCTGTTGATAGAAATATAGAGTGAGTATAGAATATGTGAACCACCCACGGAATCTGAAATTTTTTAGTAGCCACAGTTTCGAAAGGTAAAAAAGGAACGGGGAGATTAATTTTAATAATGTGTTTGATTGAACCCATTATCATTTCAACATGTAATTGATCTAAAAATATGGTGATATTTTACATTCCTTTTTGGATGAAGTCTTTGAAATCCAGTGTGTATTTTATGCTTATGCCACATCTCAATGGATCGTGGCTAATGTATCCTACAGGGCTGGTCCGAAGCCCTTAGCATCATGCTTGGTACCTGGTGGGCACACCTAGCAAAGTGCAAAGTGCATGGCCTCTGGAGACAGGCTACCTGGGTTTGAATCTCATCTCCCACCTGTGTGACTCTAGGAAAATAGCTTGACCTCTTGGTGCTTCAGTTTCCTCCTACATGAAATGGAGATAATGTTGCCAACTCAGGGTATTTTTTGAGGATTGAAGTAATCCATAAAAGTGCTTGGAATTGTCACCTCCCCCATAGTAAGTGCTCTATAAACATCAGCTGCTGCTGCTATTATCTTTATTAACTGTAGCCATCTTTCCTTGTCTCTCCCCTCCCTGAAATAGGGCCACTGAGCCAAGAAAGCCAGCTATCTTGCACACCTTTCCTTCTGCCCCACCAGCTCTTAACTGCTCAGCTGGAAGCAGCAGTGTCAAGGCACTGGGTGGCAGCGGGCACATTCATGAAGTTCATTGTTAGATTTGGCCTAAAGGACTTCAGGCCCTGAAAACTGAGCTGTGATTCAGCCTGTCACCTCCCTTGCCCTCCCTCGCCCTCCCTCCCTTACCCCCCCAGACACATAGTAGGACCTCAGGTAATATGGGTCCCACTCTGGGCTGAGCTATGAAGACGAGGAAGACTCAGACCTCCGCTGCTAGACGACGCCCTCTTCTCCCCGACCCCACTGTGCAGCAGAACCGTTCACCTGTCCAACCTCTTGCGTTTCAGATTGCCCTGTGCCACTTTTTCTTCAACATCTCAGGCATCTTGCTGTGGTACCCAATCCCGTTCACCCGCCTGCCCATCCGCCTGGCCAAGTGGCTGGGCAGCATCTCAGCTAAGTACCGCTGGTTTGCCATCTTCTACCTGGTCACCTTCTTCTTCCTGATCCCTCTGGCAGTGTTTGGCCTCTCGCTGGTGGGCTGGCCAGTGCTGGTGGGTGTGGGAGCGCCCATCATCTTTGTGGTCTTTCTGGTGGTGGCGGTCGGGCTCCTGCAGTCCCGCTGCCCGCGCGTCCTGCCCCAAAAGCTCCATAACTGGAACTTCCTGCCGCTGTGGATGCACTCGCTGAAGCCCTGGGACAAGCTCATCACCATGTTCACCAGCTCCTGCCAGAGCCTCTGCTGCCGTGTCTGCTGTATGCTGTGTGGCTGCCCCAACTGCTGCCGCTGCAGCAAGTGCTGCCGCGACAGCACGTACTGCCGCGGCAGCAAGTACTGCTGCTGCAGGAAGTGCTGCCGCTGCAGCAAGTGCTGTGAAGACCTGCAGGAGGTGCAGGACGTCCCCATTAAGTCTCCCGAGGCTTTTGCTAACATGGCCATGGACAAAGAGGCCCAGGACAGGGTCCCCAAGTCCGAGGTGGATGCCTCGGGCACCAAAACCATTTCCAGCATCACAGCCTTGTAGGTAGGAGCTGCCTGGAGGCCGGAGGAGGACCCCACCTCCACCTCTTCCTCCACCTCGGGAGGATTTGTTCCCCGTTGAGAAATGACATCCGTCCCGACTCTCATTCCCTGGCCCAGCGTATCAGCCCGCACAGTAGTTTCATCTCAGCCCCATGCTCCCTGGGTCTTCCAGGCCTGGAAAGGCGCAGAACAACACTGAAAGAGAATTAGATAGTGAAACCTGGCCAGAGAGGTGGTCACACCCGCTGCCACACACAGCTGGGTTGGTCAGTAGGACTTTTTTTCAGACCATCCCCTTGCAAAGGAAAAGCCCCAAGGGAGGAATTGATGGCAGCTTCTTTGTCAAAGGCACATATACACGTACACTTTTCTTTATTATGATCCAGCTCAGACTTCTCTGTTTTACCAAAGACCAGCTTCAACCAAGAGCAGTAGCCCCATGTGTCCCAGAGCAGCCCGATTCAGGGGAAATGGTGTAATTGTCGGGGACTTGGGTGAAGACCATAGATGTGGACCTTTCCCCCTTCTCAGTGCTCCCCACGTCCCCTGTCAGGGTTTTCTCACCCGGGCAGGGAGGGTTAGTCCCAGTAGTTTACCTGCTGTGCCCTCAAGTTTCCAGGATGGGAGCCACATCTGAGCTACAGAGAGGGTCTCAGAGAGCTTTGGCTCACCCGGCGCTCCAGTCATAAGAAGAGAGTGGTCCTATCCCTGAGCTGGCAGATGGAGGATGAGAGCTGGGAAATGGGGAACGTTTGGGGGAGATGTTTCATCTGCCACAAAGGCCTCGGGTGCTTCTGAACCTGGCTAATTTAGAAACCAAATTGGCAGACTTTCTGGCTAAAGCTTAGTGCTGATAAAAATCATCCCTGCTGAGTCTTTCGGAATAAGATATGCAGGTTCTGAGTCCCCTCCACTGTGCCCCCTTGAATCATAGGAAGCACCTGAGCATGGAACAGCTCTGTGCCTCTCTCTGTCCTGTGCAAGATGACTGTCTGGGTCAGCTTTCGGTGATCAACTTCTGTCCATACATCCACCCACCTGTCCACCCATCTAAGCCAGGACCTCTTTCCCAGCATTCTCCCATACTCCCATAGATAGAAGAACTTTAATTTTCTGCCCTCTCTCCATGCCTGCAAAGCTCAAAACTGAGGGCAGAAACCAGGGCACGTCATCAAGTGGCAGCGGGGTCCTTGTGTGTCTGTGGGACCAAGAAGTGTGCTCCTTCTGGTCCCAGATGCCCTCTCTGTGCCTTCAAGAAGCCCCTGTGGTATGTACACCTCCTCTTTCCCTTGCTTCTCATCCTCAACAACCCCAGGTCTCCCCAGAGACTGAGTGAGCTTCAACCAAGTCTGGGAAAAGGGGTCAGTGCAGACGTGCTCCCAGATCCTAGCTTCTCCATCACTCTCATAGGTTGTAGTACCAAACTGAGCCTTCCCCTGACCTTCCCTGTGTAGATACGGATTCCCAAACAGAGCCATTGATACTCTATATTTATACTCATGCAATGTATAGCATTTTTCCTAAGTTATATAGTAAATAGTTCTGTGATTTGTGTCCTGAAGCGCTCTCATTTGGAAACAAGGCTGGCTTCTACTAAGAAAGACCAACTTTGTACATTTCCTAATCCTGCCTTTTAAACTGCTTCTGCAGCCACACCCGTGTCACACAATCTGTAAATATGTAAGTTAAACCTGGGCAGGGCTGTGGCCTTCTTTGTACTCTGATGATTTTTAAAAATTGGATCCTTTTACCTGCGTTGATTTTTTTTTTTTTTTTTTTTTTTACTGGTTGTGGGAAATGAAAAATAAAAAATGATAATCAAACCCAAAAGGAGCAGGTTGCTTTCAATTACAGGTAAATGAGAGCCTCCTGGATCTATTTCCTAAAAATTTGAGGTCTTTCGCATTTAATATCACTACTGACCAACAGCAGCAGCTATATAATTTGTGGAGCCCCTCGTTCAAAAAGTGGGAAAAGTGCCGTCATAAGTACTAAAAATATCAAGCTTTCCTTTCTTCCACGGTTTCTCTCTTGATTTGTCTTTTTAAAAAATTGCTATTTGATGCTATACTAAGTTGAAATTTAGAAATTATTAGCATGAATTTTTTTTCTTTAAGATCTTTATTGGAGTATAATTGCTTTACAATGTTGTGTTGGTTTCTGCTGTATAACAAAGTGAATCAGCTATACGTATACATATATCCCCATATCCCCTCCCTCTTGCATCTCCCTCCCTCCCTCCCTACTCCACCCCTCTAGGTGGCACAAAGCACCCAGCTGTCCTCCCTGTGCTATGCGGCTGCTTCCCACTAGCTATTTTATATTTGGTAGTGTAGATATGTCCATGCTCTCATGTCGTCCCAGCTTTCCCTTCCCCCTCCCTGTGTCCTCAAGTCCATTCTCTACATCTGCGTCTAGGTTGATCAGAACCATTTTTTCTTTTTTTTTAGATTCCATATATATGTATTAGCATACAGTATTTGTTTTTCTCTTTCTGACTTATTTCACTCTGTATGACAGACTCTAAGTCCATACGCCTCACTACAAATAACTCAATTTTGTTCATTTTCATAGCTGAGTAATATTCCATTGTATATATATGCCACATCTTCTTTATGCATTCATCTGTCGATGGACACTTAGGTTGCTTCCATGTCCTGGCTATGGTAAATAGAGCTGCAATGAACATTGTGGTACATGACTCTTTCTGAATTATGGTTTTCTCAGGGTATATGCCCAGTAGTGGTATTGCTGGGTCGTATGGTAGTTCTATTTTTAGTTTTTTAAGGAACCTCCATACTGTTCTCCAGAGTGGCTGTATCAATTTACATTCCCACCAACAGCGCAAGAGGGTTCCCTTTTCTCCACACCCCCTCCAACATTTATTGTTTGTAGATTTTTTGATGATGGCCATTCTGACTGGTGTGAAGTGATACCTCATTGTAGTTTTGTTTGTTCGTTTGTTTTGTTTTTGTTTTTTGCGGTACGTGGGCCTCTCACTGTTGTGGCCTCTCCCGTTGCGGAGCACAGGCTCAGCGGCCATGGCTCACGGGCCCAGCCGCTCCGCGGCATGTGGGATATTCCCGGACCGGGGCACAAACTCGTGTCCCCTGCATTGGCAGGCGGAGTCTCAATCACTGCGCCACCAGGGAAGCCCCTCATTGTAGTTTTGATTTGCATTTCTCTAATGATTAATGATGTTGAGCATTCTTTCATGTGTTTGTTGGCAATCTGTATATCTTCTTTGGAGAAATGTCTATTTAGATCGTCCACCCATTTTTGGATTGGGTTGTTTGTTTTTTTGGTATTGAGCCGCATGAGCTGCTTTTATATTTTGGAGATTAATCCTTTGTCAGTTGCTTCATACAAATATTTTCTTCCATTCTGAAGGTTGTGTTTTCATCATGTTTATGGTTTCCTTTGCTGTGCAAAAGCTTTAAGTTTCGTTAGGTCCCATTTGTTTATATTTATTTCCATTTCTCTAGGCGGTGGGTCAAAAAGGGTCTTACTGTGATTTATGTCATAGAGTGTTCTGCCTATGTTATCCTCTAAGAGTTTTATAGTGTCTGGCCTTACATTTAGGTCTTTAATCTGAGTTTATTTTTGTGTATGGTGTTAGGAAGTGTTCTAATTTCATTCTTTTACATGTAGCTGTCCAGTTTTCCCAGCACCACTTATTGAAGAGGCTGTCTTTTCTCCACTGTACATTCTTGCCTCCCTTATCAAAGATAAGGTGACCATATGTACATGGGTTTATTGCTGGGCTTTCTATCCTGTTCCATTTATCTATATTTCTATTTCTGTTTTTGTGCCAGTATCATACTGTCTTGATTACTGTAGCTTTGTAGTATGGTATGAAGTCAGGGAACCTGATTCCTCCAGCTCTGTTTTTCTTTCTCAAGATTGCTTTGGCTATTCGGGGTCTTTTGTGTTTCCATACAAATTGTGAAATTTTTTGTTCTAGTTCTGTGAAAAATGCCATTGGTAGTTTGATAAGGATTGCGTTGAGTCTGTAGATTGCTTTGGGTACTACAGTCATTTTCACAATGTTGATTCTTCCAATCCAAGAACATGGTATATCTCTCCATCTGTTTGTATCATCTTTCATTTCTTTCATCAGTGTGTTATAGTGTTCTGCATACAGGTCTTTTGTCTCCTTAGGTAGTTTATTCCTAGGTATTTTATTCTTTTTGTTGCAGTGGTAAATGGGAGTGTTTCCTTAATTTCTCTTTCAGATTTTTCATCATTAGTGTTTAGGAATGCAAGCGATTTCTGTGCATTAATTTTGTATCCTGCTACTTTACCAGATTCATTGATTAGCTCTAGTAGTTTTCTGGTAGCATCTTTAGGATTCTCTTTATATAGTATCATGTCATTTGCAAACAGTGACAGCTTTACTTCTTCTTTTCCAATTTGGATTCCTCTTATTTCTTTTTCATCTCTGATTGCTGTGGCTAAAACTTCTGAAACTATGTTGAATAATAGTGGTGAGAGTGGGGATCCTTGTCTTGTTCCTGATTTTAGAGGAAATGATTTCAGTTTTTCACCCTGGAGAATGATGTTGGCTGTGGGTTTGTCATATATGGTCTTTATTATGTTGAGGAAAGTTCCCTCTATGCCTACTTTCTGGAGAGTTATTTTAATAAATGAGTGTTGAATTTTGTAGACAGCTTTTTCTGCATCTATGGAGATTATCATATGGTTTTTATCCTGCATTTGTTAATATGGTGTATCACATTGATTGAATTGCGTATATTGAAGAATCCTTGCATTCCTTGGATAAACCCCACTTGATCATGGTGTATGATCTTTCTAATGTGCTATTGGATTCTGTTTGCTAGTATTTTGATGAGGATTTTTGCATCTATGTTCATCAGTGATATTGGTCTGTACTTTTCTTTTTTTGTGACATCTTTGTCTGGTTTTGGTATCAGGGTGAATGTGGCCTCATAGAATGAATTTGGGAGTGTTCCTCCCTCTGCTATATTTTGGAAGAGTTTGTGAAGTATAGGTGTTAGCTCTTCTCTAAATGTTTGATAGAATTTGCCTGTGAAGCCATCTGGTCCTGGGCTCTTGTTTGTTGGAAGATTTTTAATCACAGTTTCAATTTCAGTGCTTGTGATTGGTCTGTTTATATTTTCTGTTTCTTCCTGGTTCCGTCTCGGAAGGTTGTGCTTTTCTAAGAATTTGTCCATTTCTTCCAGATTGTCCATTTTATCGGCATATAGTTGCTTGTAGTAATCCCTCATGATTCTTTGTACTTCTGTAGTGTCAGTTGTTACTTCTCCTTTTTCATTTCTAATTCTGTTGATTTGAGTCTTCTCCCTTTTTTTCTTGATGAGTCTGGCTAATGGTTTATCAATTTTGTTTATCTTCTCAAAGAACCAGCTTTTAGTTTTATTGATCTCTGCTATTGTTTCCTTCATTTCTTTTTCATTTATTTCTGATCGTAGCATGAATTTTTCTGGTTCCTCTTTATATTGTGTGGTGCCAGATTTAAATACAAGCAAGAACTTTTTTTTTTTGCGGTACGTGGGCCTCTCACTGTTGTGGCCTCTCCCGTTGTGGAGCACAGGCTCCAGATGCGCAGGCTCAGTGGCCATGGCTCACGGGCCCAACCGCTCCGTGGCATGTGGGATTTTCCCGGACCGGGGCACGAACCCGTGTCCCCTGCATTGGCAGGCGGACTCTCAACCACTCCGCCACCAGGGAAGCCCCAAGCAAGAACTTTTTAATTCAAATGCAGTATTGCTGGAAGTACACAACTCATATGTTGTGGCTCATTCACATATTTTGCTCCCACCAGCAGGGACACTGCACAAAACTCACTCAATTTTTAAAATTTCTTTTCTTGTTTGTGCATATTCTACTGACATTCCTTACCTTACTGATGAGTAAGGAAGCAATGGAAGGGAGAAGAACTCCTGGATGTCCTTTCCTTCTGCATCAACATTTTCAGCCTTGAGTGGATTGCTAATGCAGGAAAGTAACATGAGTGAGGAAGGATGTGATAGGGCTTGTCAGTTATTTCTTTTGTTGTATTTGGACAAAATTCTGGTTTGAATGGAAAGCATGATCTCTTGGGGGCCCCTGCTTGATCAGTTGTAGATGTAACACACCTGTAGTTTGAGTCTTGCTGTACTCCCACTTGTTGTGGGTCTACTGGAGTTCTGTACTCATGAGGCATTGCAAATGCTCTATGCAAATGAGTGGGGTGGCAAAGAACTGTGGGCACACACCATGCCCGTTTGCCTCTGCTCACACGCATGTTCCATTGCCCTATTGGACTTAACTTGCAAAACTAACTTAAAAGATAAAATTGTCAAGAATTTCAGGACCCCAACAACAGAGCATTTCAGCCAGGAATGAGGCCCTGCTGTGTGACTGCATGCTCAAGAAGCTGGCCCTGCCCACCACCCCATGCCAATCAAAGTGTTAAGGAAAAGTTGACTTAAATTAAGGAATGTGAGCAAGAAGACTATAAATTGATAGGAACTCTCTAGGGCAGCTGAAGCATGTGCAGAGGGCTGGGTCAGCACCACAGAGTGATGCTGAATTGGAGGTTGGGATCATTTGAAGAGTTGTGTTCCATCTCTGGTTGTGTCATTTACTAGTAAACCTGCTAGACTTTCTCAATGTCAGTTTCTTCTTCTGGAATATGGGACAGAAACCCTTGGCTTCCTATGGTTATTAAAATGAGGCAATGTATATAAACTTTTAGCCCTGGGGTTGGTTTACTCCAAGTGCTTGGCATATAGTTATGCCTCAAAAGTGTACTGGACTAACACGCATGGCAGTTGTACAAGACACACTTCCCACACTTGTTTGCATTTTTCTTGAGTATTTCCAAAGTGTCATACCAAGTTAAGAAAGTTACTATCAAACCCAAGCCACAGAGGCCAGAACTGGCCTTGGATTCATTATTAGGATGAGCTAGACTAGTGTCATGTGATGAGTCTCCAAATGGACCTGGGTCAGTTGAGGGACAGGGCTATAAGCAGGTGGGGGAGGGGGGAGACAGGATGCAAAGAACACTTAGCCTTTAGGAAACTGTTGTATTGTCCTCTGACTGACTCACTTTCTAATCCCAATCAAGGACATGGTAGTGGGCATTGTTTTACAAGGATTTTTACATTATTTTTGTTAAAAATCCAATAGTTGGAGAGAATTTATAACTGTCGACATTGTCATTTGCCCCATCCCTCCACATATTCCTGTTTGGTTCCCCAGAGGCTACCCTTTCCAATTCTTATAGTGCTTTCTTCTGGAATATTGCTCCATAACCATCATATGATTATAAGGGCTTTTTCTTAATGCATCTATTCCTGTTTTTTGGTATATGAGATTTAGCTTTCACACCATCCCTTCACTGCTGCTCATTTTCCAAACCAATAATCAATATTTATAGTATTGTGATTATATGATTATGATAAATTATAGAACTAAATAGTGAACTAACATTATTTTCTTTCTTGAATTGAAAATAATTCAATAACACATCAGTGCTGTCTTATCTGTAAATATTTTTTCTTTATTGTTCCAAAGTTTCTGATTACATTTTGGTTTCTTTTCTTTTCTTTTTTAAAAACTCTTATCCTCTTGACTCAGTCTGGAATAGTGATTGTGTCTGCCTTTCAAACAGCTGTCACCTTGGGCTTTGCCACTCTCCTAGGATGGCTACCCTGTTTTCTCGAGTTCATATTTGATTTTTTTACCCTCTAGTTTGCTTGGATTACCCAAGACAGCATACAAAAGAAAGAAAAAGTTTGAGTCCGTACTTACATGAGAATTTATTTTGTCTTCGCAGCCCAAAAAGCCCATCCCAAATTGCTGACCTATAATGTGGGCAAATAAAATCATGATTTTTTTTACTTTTTTAAGATTTCCTTCATTTTTTTAAAAAAACTATTTATTTTATTATTTATTTAGGCTGCAACGGGCCTTAGTTGCGGCATGCAGACTTCCTAGATGCAGCATGTGGGATCTAGTTCCCCAACCAGGGATCGAACCTGGGCCCCCTGCACTGGGACCATGGAGTCTTACCCACTGGAGCACAAGGGAAGTCCCATGATTGTTTTTAAGGCACTAAGTTTCGGAGTTGTTTGTTACACAGCATTAGATAACTGATACAGAACCCAACTGTCCAAAGCGGAGACTTTTCCTTAAGTCCAGTGCTTTTCCTGAACTTCATTTTCAAGCACCCCTTCTTACTATGTCTGTTTTGGTTTAATCCCTTCAGAGAATGTCTCCTATGTCCGGCCTGGAGTGGTAGGGCAGACCTACAGTTCCACCAATGGTGCATTATTTAATCATTCGCTTCAGCTCAGTGTTATTGGTGTGTCATATTAGAATAAATCATCCTCCTCAGGTACAGGCTAACTTATTGGCTCTGAATAGAGGATAAATTATGCTGCCATGACATAAAATTATGCTTCCCCAGGAAACTCCCTGGTGGTGCAGTGGTTAGGACTCAGTGCTGGGGCCCAGGTTCGATCCCTGGTCAGGGAGCTAAGATCCTGCA
This sequence comes from Stenella coeruleoalba, assembly GCF_951394435.1. Taxonomy (NCBI): domain Eukaryota; kingdom Metazoa; phylum Chordata; class Mammalia; order Artiodactyla; family Delphinidae; genus Stenella; species Stenella coeruleoalba. Next base: position 51,768,994 of record NC_137149.1, read on the forward strand.
AGCCACTTGGCACAGCCAAAAAAATAAATAAAATAAAATTATGCTTCCTTATTTGGTCCAAATTCATTACATAGGATCCAAAGGGGTTCTGAGATCTGCCTGTTAGTGCTGAGGTTTTAGTTTTACATTCTTCACTGGAGTCTTAGGAGTCAGTAAATAATGTCCCTTTTGTCCCTTACAGAATTTGAAATCAATTGAAAAATAAGACAGAAGATAGAATTATGGAGATGAAAATATCCATTTTATTACTAAGGAAGCTGATTGTAAGGCGTGACTTTTAGCTCTGCAAAGGGGGAAAAATCTTGCTAACATTCCACTCTGGAATTAAACCAATTTATTAACCCAGCTACAGGCAGATATAAATGCCACAGGTGTCCCCCATGGGGCGTTATCAAACCCCCAAGGCCAGCTCCCTAGTCCTCACAGGTGCCCTGGTCCTCAAGTGAAGTATCTGTGGGACACATCATGAGTCAAGGCAGCAAGTCGCTCCCCAAACACCCAGGGCTGAGGTGAAAAGGAAAGCGTGTTTCTTCCCCCTGGAGTTTTAGTCCCCATTAACCAAGAGGGAAGCTTTGCTCAGGGAATGTGTACATTCCTTGCCTTGATCCTACCCCTGGCTCTCCTCATTCTGTCTGAAAACAGTAAAGGAATCTTATTCCTTCTTTGTTCTTATGACTCTCATTTTTGCTCCTCCAGATAACTTCCTTGAGGAAGGAAGGTATTAAGAATCTAGGTGTGGTAGAGGGAAAATATTATCAGGGGACTTTTTTTAGATAGAGCAGGAAGTTAGAGTAGAAGCAGGTCTAGTAGTTGGTGGCCCAGGTGGAAGCTGAGGAGTGTTGGCTGTGACCATTAACTCCTGCTCTCCACACCCCTCACATGCTTCTGTCTGAACGCTGGTCCAGACTGGCTTGCTTCCTCTCTCACTCAGGTCTGGTGAGGTGGCTTTGATGGAACCCTCAGAGAGTGAACGAGGAGTGTCCCGCAGTTGGGGACGCGTCTTATGTCAGAAAAAGTAGCTGGTGGCAGCAGAGAAAAAGGCTGCGTCTGAGAAATAACTGCAGTCCCCTCTGACAGACAGTTGAATGATGTCCAAGATGGCTCACTCACATAGCTGCTGGCTGCCAGTCTAGCTGGGACTGTCAACGAGTGCCATAGTTCTCTTTCATGTGACCTCTCCATGTGGCTTGGGCTTCGCAAAACATGATGACTGGTTCAAAAGGGGAATGTGCCAAGACTGGGGAAGAAGCAGCTCTGGATCTCTTACATAGGGCCTTGCTTCAGAAGTTATATAGCATCACTTCTGCCACATTCTATTGCTCAAAGCAATGCCAGTCCCAATTCAAGGGGAGAGGAATAGACTCCACCATTCCATAGGAAGAATTGCAAAGAATTTGCAGCCATCTTTAATCCACCATGTTAGTTTTGTGACTTAAGTGGTCCTAAGACTTTTTTATTTGTTTATTTATTCTAATTTTATTTTGTATTTTATTTCTAGTTATGCAAACATTTTCATTGTAGCATTTATCCAAATCTGGCAACCTTTATTCATTTGTTCATTCTTTGAATGTCTACAGCACTGAAAGTGGGCACTGCGCAGAAAGATTATTTTTTGTCTCATTGCATTCTCTAGTTTTTTACGCGTATTTAGACTTTTCATCTCCATGATAAACCCCTAGAGACCAAGGACAATATTCGAGGCACTGCTTTGAGTTCCTCCTGGGACTGAGAGGAATGCTAACTAGTGGATCGGTTACATGATGAAATTGCACTAATAGGGGATCTTTTGATTGGACGTTTCTAATCTCAATATTCAGAACACTTCAAGCAAATTTTTAGGTATAGTTTAGGCAGCAGTGAAGTTCACCTTTGTTTGAAAGTCCCTCCTTCTTAATACAGGTTAATCATTTCAACAACATCACAGGGAAGAACGTTCAGTACCTGAGGACAAAGCAAGTGAGCTCAAGAACTTCACAAGTTCTCATTTGTTTCACGGTTGACAGGTCACCACGGCTCACTTAAAAGGGGAGGAAATGACCCATAGTTTTTTCTAACAAAAATTTTTGGAACACTTTGAGGCCTTCCTCTTTTGAGTGCTTTTGATAAGAAATATCTTATTGAATTTTCCATTTATCTACAAAAGCAATATAGAGTCAGTGCCCCAAGCAAACAACACAGAGACATTAAAGGAAAAACCGAAGAAAATAACTCATTCCTGCCCCTTCCTAGATAACTGGTGCCAACACTTTGAAGTATACTTTTTTTTTGATGCTCAAACATATCAAAACATGTTTATTCACATATAGTTTTGCTTTTGTTTCCTTTTTTTATCATTTAATGGTTAATTTATTTTTTTCCTCTTTTTTAATTAATTAATTTTTTATATTACTATATATAATACAGTCCTTGTTGGTTATCTATTTTAAATATAGCAGTGTGTACATATCAATCCCAAACTCCCAATCTATCCTTCCCCCCAGGTAACCATAAGTTCATTCTCTAAGCTAAGACTTTTTTTTAAAAAGTTGAAGTACTGTTGATTTACAATGTTGTGTTAGTGTCTGGTGTACAGCAAAGTGATTTCAGTTATATATATTCTTTTTCATATTCTTTTCCATTATGGTTTATCACAAGATATTGAATATAGTTCCCTGTGCTATACTGTAGGACCTTGTTGCTTATCCATTCTATATATAATAGTTTGCATCCGCTAGTCCCAAACTCTCAGTCAATCCCTCCGTGGACCTCCCTCCCACTTGGCAAGCATAAGTCTGTACTCTATGTCTGTGAGTCTGTTTCTGTTTCATAGATAAAGTAGATAAGTTCATTTGTGCCGTATTTTAGATTCCACATATAAGTGATATCATATGGTATTTGTCTTTCTCTGTCTGACTTACTTCACTTAGTATGGTAATCTCTAGGTCCATCCATGTAGCTGCCAATGGCATTATTTCATTCTTTTATATGGCTGAGTAATATTCCATTGTATATATATACCACATGTTTCTCCATTCATCTCTCAATGGACATTTAGGTTGTTTTCATGTTAAGACTTTTTATTAAGGACTAGAAAAATTGTGGGGTTTTAGGAGGAAGCAAAGAAAGAACTTTCCATTGAACAAGTTTTAAAGATCAGTGGGAGGAAAAAAGTAAAGTTACATTCTGTATATTACTCATTATATTTATTTAATTTCTCAGTTATGATCATAAAATTAAACAGAAAATAATATAGCACTGAAATACATAAAGCAAAATACAGGAAACTTTTGATAGAAAAAATTCATAAAGGGGAAATATTTAATCCAAATTGTTTTTAAAAATTTATTTTATAATGAAAATTTTCAATCACTTAAAAAAGTAAACAGAAGGGGCTTCCCTGGTGGCACAGTGGTTGAGAGTCCGCCTGCCGAAGCAGGGGACACAGGTTTGTGCCCCGGTCCGGGAAGATCCCACATGCCTCGGAGCAGCTGGGCCCGTGAGCCATGGCCACTGAGCCTGCACATCCAGAGCCTGTGCTCCGCAACGGGAGAGGCCACAACAGTGAGAGGCCCGCATATCACACACACAAAAATAAGTAAACAGAAAATTATAATGAATTCCAACATGCCTTTCACTATGCTTAAACAATTATCAGCTCAGAGCCAGTATTTTTTCACCTATACCCCAACCCACTTCTTCCCTTCCCACATTGTTTCGAAACCAAGCTCGAAGATCATATAATTTCATTCATAAACATTTCAACATGCATTTCTAAAAGATAAGAATGCTTAAAAAATATACACAATGATGGATGTTAACTAGACATTGTGGTGATCATTTTGTCATATATACATATAATGAATCATTATGTTGTACATGAAACTAATAGAATGTTATATATCAATTGTATCTCAATAAAAAATTTTTAAAAATACATACCATTAGCACATCTAAAAAAATTAACAAAAATTTCTTAAAAGTAGTTGAACATTTTAATACACCTCTGTTTAATAGATCTAGCAGTCAAAAATAAATAAAATAAAGGATATAGTCCTGCACTGGCCAGTACAGCAAGTAGCAGCCACAAGTATTGGGAATTTGTGCTTACAGTAACTGGGAAACTAATTTTTTAAATTTTATTTAATTTTAATTAATTTACATATAATTTTAAAAATGATACTTGATTCAGTATTGCTGATTTTTAAAGAATGTTTAGATCAACTTGAATGTGTGAATCTACTTTTTCAACTGTAAATTTTATGGAATCTAAATACAGAGCAATTACTGATGACAGTTTAGCATCTGAATTGAGACATGCTGTAAATGTAAAACACACCTTGGATTTTAAAGACCTAGTATGAAAAAAAAATGTAAAATATCTCAATATATTTTATACTGACTACATGTTAAAATATTTTAGATGTAGTAAGCTAAATAAAATATGCTAATTAATATTAATTTATCCTATTTTTCTTAACTTTTTTATCATAGCTACTAGAAAATTTAAATCACATATGTTGCTCACAGTATATTCCTATTGGACAGTGCTGATATAAAAAGTCTGAATGGTATGATCAATAAGATCAATTTAATAGATAAATATTGGGCTTCCTTTTTCTGCAAACATTAGCTCTTCTATTACTCACAGATTATTTTGAAATTAATCATATATGTTCAACAAAAAAAATTTTAATAAATTCCCCAAAGCACAAATTATTCAGAGCACTCTCTAACCAATATTAGTAGCACAACTAGAATCAACAGAAAAACCCAACCTTACAAAAATATACGAATTCTCTCCTAAGTAATTCTTTTGTCAAATATGAAACCAAAATGCAACTGTAAGATATTTAGAAACCAGCAGGAATAGCATAGTATGCAGCAACCCTATAGGACCTGACAAAGCTGTAATTAGAAGCAAATTCAAAGTAGCAAATGCTTTCATTATTAAACAGGCAAGAATGACAGTAACAGAATGAAGCAGTAAATTCAAAAAGTTAGAAAGCAAAGTAGCTTGAAGGAAACCCAGAGAAAGGAAACACAAAGGTAAAACAGAAAGAAATTGAATTAGAAAAAAGAAAGGATAAGTAAATAGTCTTAGATTTTAAAAAACAACAATAAAATAGATAACATTCCATATAAGGCTTATTAAAAAGGTCTTATAATAAAAAGTGAAAACTCAAATACCCAATATTAGATGCATAAAATACCCCACATTTACCAACTATTTCCCATGTACCAGGCACTAGCTAAGCACTTTACCTTCTCCAGCTCACCTCCCAGCATCCTTATGAAAGACAGAATACTAATAGCTCTATTTTTCATTTTCTACATTTCAAGAGCCAGGATCAGAGAAGTCAAAGTAACTTATCTAACTAAGCTCATCATAGGAATAAGAAATAGAATGGACACTTAAAACCAGGACCTCTAAACCTTAGGTCCTGCCATTTTAAATCTCTACATGGTACTGAGTAGTGGATAAAATTTCAGATACAGACAATTTTATATTCTGGATGCAACTCAGTGTTAATACATTTGAAAATCCTTATGAAGGGTATGATTCCTGAGTAAAATGTAAATTACCAAACTTGACTCAAGAAATAGATAACCTAAACAAAGCAATAACCATGAAAGAAAAGTTGATTGCCTCCACAAAAAAATGCTGGGCTAAATAATTATAAAAGAACATTTTTTTAAAAAAGACATTTGAGGAATAAATAATTCCCGTGATAAAGAAATCGTTCTAGGACAAGGAACAGAGGAAACTATGGGTTGTGTCATAATTCAGTTTTAAAGCAATTCAGACAAAAAGTTAAAAAAAAATAGATAATGTTTTCTTATATAGAGACAAAAATTTTAAACAAAACTTCAGTAAATAAGCCAAGCAGTATATAAAATGCCAAATGATGTTATGTCAGAAATGTAAGGAAGGTTTAATATAAAACTTCTCATAAAATTCACATCAATATCTGTCCTCTCGACAGACAGTTTTGAAAAAATTTAATAAACTCTAATGTCCATTTCTGATTTATTTAAATATAAAGTTTGATTTAGAAAACATACTTTCTTTTCATGATATAGAACATCTGTCTCAACATCCAACATCTAACAGGTATAAATAAGAATTAATATCATGCTTAAAAGTTAAACACCAAAAGCATTCCCATCAAAATCAGAAACAAGACAAAGATTCAGGTTACCACCGCAATTAGTTACCATGATTCCAAAAGTTTTAGCCATTTCTGAATAAAGTGCAAAGAAATATCATTCACAATAGCAACAATGCCATTAGCTACCCAGAAATAAGCCTAGAAAGATATGTGGAAAAAGGGGGAAATCAAAATTATATGCAATGTAACCTTTATTAAAGAAAAAGTGCATAGATAACAGGCAACTTTTTTATTATACCTTCCTAAACTTTCCATTTAGCATAAACTGTATGGTCATAAAAAGATAAACCGCAGCAAGAAAATTAAAAAATCCCTAGAATTGGAGTTGAAAATATGATGAGTTTGCAATGTCAGGAGAGAGAGGCAAGTTGGGAAAGGGATAGAGTGGGAACCAAGGTGCATACCCTCCTGTCCCCAAGACTCTTTAGGAAATACTACTTCCTGGAATATGTCTCTGTTCATCCAGACCTGAGTGTGACATTCAGAGCTGCATGATTGGGGTTCAAATTCCTGTGAGTCAAGCTGAAACTTGCTGGCAATTAGATGGCTGTAAAAGACACCAGAGGGCAAGCAGGCTGTGTGATAAAATTTTTCCACCTGGTTAAAGTTCTCTAATCCCAGATAGTGTGCAGACTGGGCTTCTGGGGCCCTAGGGCTTCTAATGGCCCAACTATTCTCAATGAGTGCCTGGCCCCAGCCTAGGGCAGGAATGAGTCTTTGCTGGCCAACTTTACTTTTCACCTCCTCTTTCCAAGGGCCCACCTGGAGAGAGGGAGAAGTAAGGTGTATGTGTGTGTGTGTGTGTGTGTGTGTGTGTGTGTGTGTGTTTTGGGGGTGTGTGTGTTGATACACAGGTGTCACTATATTCTCCAGACATTTCCTTTAAAATTCACCCTCAGTCCAGGATAACAGGAATTCTGGTTCATTCCTGTTAAGTTCTATGGATCGCCAGCAGTGCTTACATCTTTGGTTGTGACTGGTCACCTTTCCTGCCAAATTGCACCTTCTGTCTCCTGCCCATAGCTCCAGGTCATGCTACTACTTCCTTACTTGCTGTCAACTTTACCCTTTCCTTCCCACTCGCAAAGCACCAAGACTGTTAAAGTCACAGGCTTTCCTAAAACCTTGAAAATGTCACAGTGCGCACAACGCAAAAAGGAAAACTTTCATCTCAACTCAGTCTGTGAGCCTCATTTGGTCACCTGTCTGGCTTGTTCCCTGGCCTAGCTCCCTGGTGCTCTTCAAGCTCTTTCCTCTCAGATCGCAGCCTCCTTTCAATGTCCCCTCCTCTGTCCAGGCCCAGGGACCTCCAAACTCCCTGCATCTCGGGTGTCCACAGAGGAAGCCCCAAATCAGTGAGCACCCAGGAAAGCCAAGGCAGGCACAGTGACCCTGGGCTCTGCAGGACGGTGGGGCTCTTCCTTCAAAAATGCAGATGTCCAGGCCAGGCCGTGGCGTGAGCCCTGGAGAGGTTCTCCTCCACCTAAAGCAGCCCCCCCATCGTGCCGTCTCCAGGATGACTTCTGTGGGCCACTTGTTCCTGGAGGGCTTGCAACTTCACAGAACCTGTTAAAATGCAGAACCCCAGGCCCCATCCCAGACACTGCAGCTCAGGAGATGGAGGGCCAGGAGTCTGCATTTCGAGAAAATATCCCAAGTGATTCTGATGCTGGTAATTCTCAAATCATACTTGGAGAGACTCTGCCCTCAGCAAAGGGCAAAAATTAAGATGCTTTTTCCTTTTTGGGTATGTGGCATGAGTGATCTTAGTTCCCAGACCAGGGATCAAACCCATGACCCCTGCAGTGGAAGCATGGATTCTTAACCACTGGGCTGCCAGGGAAGTCCCAAGATGCTTTTTCATACAGTTTGTCAAGCTTTCTCTTTTTCTCTCCCTGTCTCCCTCCCTCCCTTCTTCCTTCCTTCCTTCCTTCCTCCCTCCCTCCCTTCCTTCCTTCTTTTCCTTCCTTCCTCCCTTCCTTCCTTCCTTCCTTCCTCCTTCTCCTTTTTCCTACACTCACAGAAACGCTAACAGTCATTTCTGGGTTGTAAGAGACATTTATAAAGAAAATTATATGTATTATATATTTATTTATAGTTATATATATTCATTATATATGAATATATAAGAAAACAGAAATGCTTGTATTTATATTTTTTGGCCTTTTCCCAATTTTTTGAACTTATTTGGTCACTAGGAAAAATATATAATAAAGAAAAGAAAAACTTGAATGACTCTTAGGAAGTGTGTCAATTGGGAAACTGGATTTGACCCTGGAGTCTCTCCTTGCTCAAGAACAAGTCTTCATCTCCTAATATCTAAGTAACCAGGGGGTTGTTCCTGGGACTCCAAAGAAACCTCCCAAGTGACTGTGTGTACTGCCAGGGCAGGAAGTTCCTGTGGCTTGGGCCTGCTGACCTCTAAGCCTGGAAAGGAAAAATGTACTGGGGGTTAAATATCACCTGCCTCAGGTCTGCAGGGTACTACCCCTCTCCACCTCCCACCCTCCCGCCTCATGAGACTGTCCCCTGCAGCTCTGAGGCAACTTGGTGAGTTTGATCCCACTCTGCCCCTCTCTTAGCTTGAAGGCAAGACTCTGATCATCAGTACTCTCTCCTGTGAAGCCAGCAAAGGGAGCAATCACCTTTTCTTTGCGAGAGGGTTGGGAGAATTAAATGCAAATGCTTGTGAAAATGCTTTGCGCATGGTGCCCAGCAGTCACTCCTGCAGCCCTCGGTGCTTTCCACAGAACCTTAGTAACTTCTGCTGTGCATCAGGATGCCCTGGACGTGGGCCTTACACACAGTGAAGGCACATTCCTGCTTTCAAGGCACTTCAGCTGCCCAGGGAGAGAAACTGACACTTAGACAAAGCCAGCATGTGAGTTTTGCTAGGACAGGAGGAATCAAGCCAATCTCAGAGCAAATTCTAACCTTCCTTAAGACCTGTGACCCGAGGCAAGTTATTTGGCCTCCGTGGGCTGCTATCTCAGAAATTTGAAGACATCTGTTTCACAGGGTGGTTCTAAGGATTAAAATGCGATGGATCGCTGCAAGCCTCAGGAATTAGCATCTCTCCTTTAGAACACTTGCTCCATCTCCCTGCAACTTCTACATTGATTTCATTAACGTTGCCACCCACTTTTTCTTCCTAAGCATCAATATTTGTGAAATCATGGTTTTGATGTGTGAGTCCTATTTTTTCTTCTTATGAACATTAAAACAAATGCATAGCTGTAAAAATCCAAGTCCACCTAACAAATTTTCATGTGCCTGCTGGGGCATAAATACCACACTTAGGTAGGGAAATACAGATATTCTTGGATATTCTTAATTATGTTGCTTCTCGAGAGGCTTAAATACACGCAATTTTGTTGATTTGGAGAAGCATAGAGTAGGTGAGAGGACCCGATGCCTTAGGGCTGGGGCAGGGGGAGGCGGAAGGCTCCCCAGAGGGGTGACATCTGAACACTGCAAGGAAGCTGGAGCTACCTGTCATCAGACAGTTGAAAGGACTTGAGGAAGGGAGGAAGAGCTAAAGGAGGTGCTTTCTTAGAAAAGGGAGACAAAGGCTAGGAGCAGAACAGGACATTAGAACATTTTCGAGGAATTGCCTGCAGGGTAGCAGGTTGGGCTATAAGTGGAAGCGTGTGAGAGATGAGCTTGGAAGCGTAGATAAGCTGGCTCAGATAAAGATAAAGAAGGGCATGCGTGCTCTGAGGAATTTGGACTTGATCCTGGTGGATAGGGTGAAACCCTGAGGAGTCACATGTTTCCATTTACAGCCTAAGAAGATCTCAGAATTATTTAGAGTAGCTCAAGATGGAAGGTCCAAGAGGCTGCCTGTTAAATCTGTAGAAACACCTCTCACACCTCCCGTTTCTCATCCCTTCATTCGCTAACTGGGGCTTTCACATAAATCACATGGAACTATTTATTTCAGCAGAAATGAGCACTTTGTTTCTGAGGTCAGCTTCTACTGTCCCCAAAAGCTGTGGCTGTTAGAATTGTCATGCACCCACCTAGTCGTGAAAGCCACAAACCTGGGAGCTGTCTTCAGTTCCCTCCTCTGCTTCGCCTTCCACAGCCAGGCTCAGCAGCCTGACAATTTCCCCTTTGCGATACGGATCAAATCCTGTGCCCCCTCTGCCTTCCACTGCCCCTGAAGTTCATACCTTCTTCATCTCTCACTTCAGTGCTTTGTAATGGTCTCCAAACCATCTCACTGCTGGTTACATCTGGATTCCTCCATGTAGGTAGCGTCAAGATCCTAAGCAAATTCCTTAATCTTATAGGTCTCTGTTTCTTCATCTGTCACATGGGGATGATGTATTCATATACCGATCTGTCTCACAGGGTTGCTGTGAGGATTATGTAAGCTACCGAGTGTCAAGCGTTTCCTATACTGCATGGTACCTAGAAGTTCAATAAGGATTTGGCATTATTCTTATATCCCTCTCCCATTCTGTAATCTATGGCTACCTTAAAAACCCAAACTCTAGGGCCTCCCTGGTGGCACAGTGGTTGAGAGTCTGCCTGCCGATGCAGGGGACACGGGTTCGTGCCCCGTTCCGGGAAGATCCCACATGCCGCGGAGCGGCTGGGCCCGTGAGCCATGGCCGCTGAGCCTGTGCGTCCGGAGCCTGTGCTCCGCAGCGGGAGAGGCCACAGCAGGGAAAGGCCCGCGTACCGCAAAAAAAAAAAAAAAAAAAAAAACCCAAACTCTATACATGAATAAATTGGCCTTCTGGTGTTAGTCACCAGCCTCCTGGACAGGGTTCATGGAGTCCCTGAGACTCATAGCTGCTCTCTGTGTGAGATGACCAAGCCCTGCAGGGATCAACTGGGACGAGGCTGGGGTGAGGCGAGAGAAGCACGTGGGGTGCAAATTGAAGGAGGCGCTAACTCTCAGGGTCGTACAAGTGCTCCCTTAAATTCTGTGCCCTAGTTCCAAAGGGGGGTTTACAACTTGCTTTGTTTTCCTCTAGTTGAGTGATCCTCTACAGAGAACCACACTCTCCAGCCATGGGTACTACGCAAGCAAGCTCCAGTGCAGCCTTCCAGGTACTCTGAGACCCGAGGGGGTAGAAGGAAGAGGGAGAGCCCAGGGGAGGCTTAGGGCTACAGTGACATCGGTGAGGGCAGTGCCAGGAGGAGATGAGTGTCTGTGTCCCAGGCACCCGGACTGCCCAGGGATAGGGATTTGCCATCAACCCTGAGCAGCCACAGGCTGCCTAGCAGGCTGGTACGTTTCATTATTAAAGTGTGATCTGTAGGGCTCCCCTGGTGGCGCAGTGGTTGAGAGTCCGCCTGCCGATGCAGGGGACACGGGTTCGTGCCCCGGTCCGGGAAGATCCCACATGCCGCGGAGCGGCTGAGTCCGTGAGCCATGGCCGCTGAGCCTGCGCGTCCGGAGCCTGCGCGTCCGGAGCCTGTGCTCCGCAACGGGAGAGGCCACGACAGTGAGAGACCCGCGTACCGCAAAAAAAAAAAAAAAAAAAAAAAAAAAGTGTGATCTGTAGTTTCTCCCACCCCCAGCTCAGCGAGGGAGCAATGCCCCTGCCTCCCTCTTGGTTGGTCCTGGTCCTAAGCAACTAAAGCGGGTGCTGATTAGCTGAGGTCAGCTTTATATTGCCGATTATCCAGGCAACTCTGGATCCATTGGGGTGTTGGTGCGGAGGAGGAGGAGGGCGGGGCTGAGGGCAGGAACGAGACATCATCCTATGAAGAGGTGATCCGGGCAGACACATCTGTCTTGACTCCGCACACTCAGCACGAGCAGAAGCCGCCAGGTGTTGCGGTGGGCGTGGGGCAGGGGCGAGGTGGAAGTAGAGGACAGGGAGAGGTCTCAGATTTCCCATGCATTTGTCCTGCCCAATATTTTAGAACTCCTTTCAAATCAGCAAGTGAACGTAGCGAAGTGAGACAACATCACGCTGGTCCCAGTCTGGTGCTTGCAAATTAATGCATCGTGAAAGGAATCGAGGATGTTGCCAAGGCCAATTAGAAAGTCAGCGGTGCTGGGAATACCAGTCGGCAGGGTGTGCAGCCCACTGCCCCTCCCCCCGCCCCACACCCCAAGAGGGTTTTCCCTTTGCCCCGTGGTTCTTTCTTCCTCTTCCTCCTTCACCCGGGTCCCCCTCCAACCGGCTTGGCTCAGAAGGAAGCTTATACATTTGGGTAAATGCCAGACTGGGTTTGAATTCTGGATCTACCACTGACCATCGGTGAGGTATTGGTCAAGTTGTTTAATCTCTTTGAGCCTCAGTTTCCCCAGCTGCTGTATACCCACCCAGAAGATGGAAGGATGAATGTGGTAGTGTCTGCAAAGTACCTGACAGTAGTTTCCACTGATGCTAGTTAACACTCAGGTTAGTTCTCTCCCACCTTTTCTTCAAATGCAGAGTTGTTGATTTTTTATAATCTTAACAGGAAGAAATTTTTGTGTTAGGACTTTTGAGGAAGCTTTCTAGTGGGTTCCTTAAGCAAGAATTATTAATAATGATGATAGAAAACATGTATGGAGTATTTCCCATGCTCACGGTTCTGTCCTCAGTACTTTACAAGGACTAACTCATTTATTCCCCCACCAGCTCTGTGAAGCAGGAACTACTGTCATCCTTATTTTATAGACCAAGAGAAATACCCTCGTCCCCTAGAGAGTGGGCTCACCTATCTACTCATGCTGGATTGTTTGTTTGTTGAAGAATGGCTTTGGACCTCTCATGATTTTAAAAAATAATAGTTTATTGAGGCAAAATTCCTATAACACAAAATTAACCATTTTAAGATGAACAAATCAGTGGCATTTAGTACATTCAGAACGTTGTGCACCCACCACCTCTGTCTAGTTCCAAAACATTTCCATCACTCCAAAGTAAAACGCCTTATCCCTCCCCCAGTCCCTGGCTACCACCCATCTATGTTCTGCCTCTGTCGATTTATCTATTCTGGATTATTTCATATAAATGGATCATATAATATGGGACTTTGTTGTTTCTGACTTTTTTTCACAAAGCATAATGCTTTCATAGTTCATCCTCATTGTAGCATGTATCAGTACCTTTTTATGGCTGAATAATTCTCCATTTTATATGCCACATTTTATATACCACAATTTGCTTATCCACTCATTTCTTTTTTTTATATATATAAATTAATTAATTAATTAATTTATTTTTGGCTGTGTTGGGTCTTCGTTTCTGCGCGCGGGCTTTCTCCAGTTGCGGCGAGCGGGGGTCACTCGTCATCGCGGTGCACGGGCCTCTCACTGTCGTGGCCTCTCCCGTAGCAGAGCACAGGCTCCGGACTCGCAGGCTCAGTAGTTGTGGCTCACGGGCCCAGCCGCTCCGCGGCATGTGGGATCCTCCAGGACCGGGGCACGAACCCAAGTCCCCTGCATCGGCAGGCAGACTCCCAACCACTGCGCCACCAGGGAAGCCCCCTCCACTCATTTCTTGATGTACATTTGGACTGGTTCCACCTATTGATTATTGTTAAGTCCTGCTGCTACGAACATGCTTGTACATTTACTCATTTGAGTCCCTGCTTTCAATTTTTCAGGATATATACTAATGGGTGGAATTGTGGGATCATACGTTGATTCTATGTTTAAATTTTGAGGAATTATGAAACTGCTCTCTACAGCAGCTGAACTATTTTACATTCCCACCAACAATGTGTGAGGGTTCCAATTCTTCCCACATCCTCATCTACATGTGTTATTTTCCATTTTTTTTTAAATTCTAGTGGGTGTAAAGTGGTAGCTCATTGTGGCTTCAATTTGCATTTCCCTAACGACCAAGCACATCTTTTCATGTGCTTTGTGGGCTCTTTGTATATCTTCTTTGGAAAAATGTCTGTTCAAGTCCTTTGCCCATTTTTTATTTTTATTTATTTATTTATTTTTGCCCATTTTAAAAATTGAGCTGTTTGTCTTTTTGTTGAGTTGTAAGGGTTCTTTATATAATCTGGATACAAAATCTTATCAGATGTATGATTTGCAAATATTTTCTCCCATTCATAGCCTGTCTTTTCACTTTCCTGACGATGGCCTTGGATGCACAAAAGTTTTTAATTTTGATAAAATCCAATTTATCTGTTTTCGTTGTTGTTTTTGCTCTTGGCCTGGTATCACATCTAAAAATCTATTGCCAAATCTAAATTTATGAAGATTTACTCCAGTTTTCTACTCAGAGTTTTACAGTTTTAGCTGTTACATTTAGGTCATGTATCCATTTCGAGTTAGATTTTCCATATAATGTGAGGTAGGAGTTGAGCTTAATTCCTCTGCGTGTGGAAATTCAGTTGCTCCAGTACCAACTGTTGAAGAGACTATTCTTTCCCCATCGAATGGTTTTCCCCTTGTGATTTTAATCTCTGTGGAACAGGCATGAAGACAGTTAAAGAAGAGCAGGCATCTCAAGCCCTGGTCTGGGAACAAGGGGAGCTATCGGAACAGGTTGCTTAGCATATCAAACAAAGGATTGGGAAGAACATTTCTAGAACTATAGCCCTGCCTGTAAGTGGGGGGACTTCTCGCTGTTTATGATTTCATCAAATATGAGTTGACTGACTTTTCAAATTGATTTGATTTATCCAATGCAATGGAAAGAAAAAATGATGCAAACCATTGAGGTTACATCCAAATCCCCAATTCAGAACTCAGTGCAGCTGACATACCAACACGCCAGGCTAACCTTTGTACGGGGAGGCCATGTGATTTCCATCACTTGAGTAATTTACCTCCTCCGCTCACTTTTCTCATACTCCTGAATGTGAAGAACATTATCCTGGTAATGTTCAGGATAAAAGCTGGTAATTACAGTACAGTATTTTACAGCTTTCAAAATGTATTCATATTCTATTGCAGTGAATTATTAACTGAAATAAGATCTCACTGTAATCTGAGAGAGTCAGTGAACTTGAAATTGTAAATAAAACACTTAGGAAGGACTCCACATTTATAATACAGAAACCACAACAGACTTGCTGTTGAACTAAGAGAACGGGAAAAGAGGATTAACGTCTTCTAAGTTTTTACTATATGTTAGATACTCAGACAGATGCACAATCTTTGTTTTCTCATTTAATCCTTGCCACAGCCTGAGAAGCAGATATTCTGATTCTCATTTTACAGATGTAAAAACTGAGACACAAAGAAGTTAATTCTCTTGCCCCAGGCAGATCTCTGAGAAGCGTAAAAGCCAGGATTTTAGCTCAGATCACATGGTCTCAACGTCCACCCACTCTCTTTTAAAGACTGAAAAATCATTGGGAACAAAGTTTAGTTCAATTGTAATAAAAAAATAAAAAGCCAAAAAAGACCCAAGTAATCCAACTGAAGCTTCTCTTGTTCACTTAAGATGATCGAACTGGGATATCATGTTGGCCTCCCATACACTTGACCAGAAGTTTCTAGGAAGCCAGCACCTGTTTGAGAATCATTTGACTCCTTTATTTAAAATTGACAATTTCAAGAGACAGTTTCATCTTTCTCTTTCCCTCAAACAGTTCCCCAAGAGATCTTCTGAGCTGGTTCTAACCTGGACTTGTCAGTTCTTCCTGAGGGTTCTAGCAATTCCAGATTTTAGTTAGTTCTGGGTTCTGAACCTCTAGAGGTCACAGGGCAAGAGAAACATGGACAGGAGTGTCTGGTTACCTAGAGTTACAGAACCGCAGGCCAGCAGGGCAAGCCAGCTGCTGAGCCCTCAAATGTAGCTTTGCTCCTGGAGGCCACAGTTGCTGAGAACCCTCCTGGAAACCCAAGCACCTTAAGCTAAATGGTCAAGCCAGCCCCAACCTGAGGTGCCGAAAACAGCCAGCCACATACAAGTCTTAAACTGTAATTCTTCTGGATCCAACAACTCCACTTCTGTTGATTTATCCCAAGGGAATTAATATGAAAACTACAGATTTGGCGACAAGGTTTTTTTTTCCCCCCCTCAGCATTTATTATAATAAGTCAAATATAATATAAATATCTTGCATGTGGGGATTGAATAAACCAAACAAATATATCCATTTAATGCAATACAGTTCAGCTATTTAAAGTCTGGCAAAGAAAAACTGATTTTTTGACATAGAAAGTTGTTAAGTGAAATCAAGAGCTAAGTCAAAAAGATTACGAAGCAGTATTGTCTGTCGATCTATTATCTCTAGCTCCAAAACCTGAAAATGTAAACCCTACTAGCAACAGGAGAACTCAGCTATAGGAATTATGGACATTTTTGTGCTTTTCCATATTCTCCAGATTTTTCTGTAATTTGCTTGTTACTTTTGTAATTGGTAAAAAATATTATTTAGGCAAAAATTAAAACAGAGCCAGAATCTTGTAGCTCTGTTTGGAGAAGAACATAAAATTTCAGCACTTCAATAGAATTTGCTTTCCAGAGGATGAGCTTTGCAATTTTAAACACATATTTAGTCCATCTCACTGACCAACCTGGATAGCTGAGAGCAGATTATGTCATGGTTGTGATAGTCTGGGGATTCTCTTTCCCTTTTACCTAGGACCACTGACTCCTGTGGGATCAGGCCCCTGTGATTGGCATGTCCCTGAGTAGCTACAGAGCAGGTACTAACCAGCCTAAGAAGTGTGGGAAGGACCTAGTGCCTTGCACACTATTCCTATTCGTTACGTGTTTGTTAGTTGATTGACAGAGCTCCTTGACTCCCTTCAGAGGTCCCTCCAAGAGCCAGGAGGGAGTTCTAACTATAATCTCCACACTCTTTATTAACTTCTTCAAATAATGCATTGCAATAGGTGCAGGAAAAGCATTTGACAAAATTTGACATCCATTTATGATAAAAAAAAAAATCTCAACAAAGTTGGTATGGTGGGAACATACCTCAACATGATAAAGGCAATATATGACAGTCCCAGAGCTAGCATTCATACTGAATGGTGAAAAGCTAAAAGCTTTTCCTCTAAGGTCAGAAACAAGACAGAGATGCCCACTCTTGCCATTTTAATTCAACATAGTATTGGAAAGCCTAGCCACAGCAGTCAGACAAGAAAAAAGAAATAAAAGGCGTGCAAATTGGAAATGAAGAAGTAAAACTGTCACTATTTACAAGTGACATGATATTATATATAGAAAACCCTAATGACTTCATCAAAAAACTCTTAGAACTAATAAACATTCCGTAAAGTTTAAGAATACAAAATCAATATACAAAAATCTGTTTTGTTTCTATACACTAATAATAAACTATTAGAAAGAACAATTAAGAAAATACCATTTACAATTGCATCAAAAAGAATAAAATACCTAGGAGTACATTTAACTGAGGAGGTGAAAGATCTATACTCTGAAAACTATAAAACATTGGTAAAAGAAATTGAAGACAACACAAATAGGTGGAAAGATATTCCATACTCATGTTAAAATGTTTATACTACCTAAAGCAATCTACAGATTCAGTTCAGTCCCTATCACAATACCCATGCATTTCCACAGAAATAAA
This sequence comes from Stenella coeruleoalba, assembly GCF_951394435.1. Classification (NCBI taxonomy): domain Eukaryota; kingdom Metazoa; phylum Chordata; class Mammalia; order Artiodactyla; family Delphinidae; genus Stenella; species Stenella coeruleoalba. Next base: position 51,786,612 of record NC_137149.1, read on the forward strand.
GTCTCTTCAATAAATTGTGCTGGAAAAACTGGACAGCCATATGTAAAAGAATGAAACCAGACCACTTTCTTATACCATATACAAAAATAAACTCAAAATAGACTAAAGACTTAAATGTAAGACCTGAAACCAAGAAATGTTTAGTAGGAAACATAGGCAGTAAGCTCTTTGACATTGGTCTCAGCAATATGTTTTTGGATCTGTCTCCTCAGGCAAATACTTTTTCTTGTGAAAACTGTAACACATTGATAAAAGAAATTGAAGACGACACAAAAATAAATGGAAAGATATTCCATGCTCAGCGATTGGAAGAATTAATATTGTTAAAATGTCTATACTACCCAAAGCAATCTACAGAGTCAATGCAATTCCTATCAAAATTCCAATGGCATTTTTCACAGAAATAGAACAGATAGTCCTAAAATGCATATGGAACTGCAGTAGACCCTGAATAGCCAAAGCAATCTTGAGAACAAAGAATAAAGAACAAAGATGGAGACATCAAACTCCCTGATTTCAATTGATGAAGAGAAGAAATTGTGGTATATATTGATATATACAATGGAATGCTATTCATCCATAAAAAAGAATGAAATCTGGTCACTTACAACAACATGGATCGACCTTGAGGGCATTGTGCTGAAATAAGTGAAATAAGTCAGGCAGAGAAAGACAAATACCACGTGATCTCACTCCTATGTGGGACCTAAGAAACAAACAAAAACCAAGCTCATAGATAAAGAGAACAGATTGATGGTTTCCAGAATCAGGAAATAGGAGTTATGTGAAATGGGTTAAGTAGGTCAAAAAGTACATTACAATTGTAAAATAAATAAGTCAAAGGGATGTAATGTGCAGCGTGGTGACGATAGTAAGATTGTACTGTATTTTTGAAAGTTGCTGAGAGAGCATATCTTAAAAGTTCTTGTCACAAGAAAAAACATTTTGTTTAATTTAGTTTTAATTATGCATGGGGATGATTGTTAATTAGACTCATTACGGTGATCATTTTGCAATATACACCAATATCAAATCATGAAAAAAATTTAGAAGAGAATTAAGTATAACAGCAGTTAAAAAAAATAAAGATGAGGCATTTTCTTTTTGATGCTGTTTGTTTTCATACTTGGCGTTCTAGGGCTGGTGGTGTTGGTTTGGGGTTACTAAGCCTCATACTCCTGAAAAGTCATACAGGAGAGTGAGTCTACTAGCTCTGGAGTATGTGAGAACAGCAACCACACAACGCGGGATTTGGAGGTGGGCAGGCACACACTCACATCACACTCCGCATCCAGCCTGCAAAGTAATCTTGGGCAAATTACTCATCTATCCAAGTCTTGGTTTTCTGCATTTTAAAAACAGGAATAATAATCCTCACTTGGCAGGATTGCTGTGAGCCCTAAGTGAGATTGAAAATACGTGACCCAATCTGTGTCACAAATCATCTGTTCTGTAAGTGTCTCTTTCCCTCCTGGCCTTTATTAGAGTTTTCAGCATAAGTAAGTGTGTGGTATTTTAAGATTTTTAAAATTCATTCTCCAAAGCTAGACTGATGGGGTGTGAATCCCAGCTCTGCCGTCTACTAACTGGATGACGTTGGGCAAGTTAATTTCTCAGTGCCTCTGTTTCTTTATCTATAAAATGGGAATAGGGACTTCCCCGGCGGTCCAGTGGTTAAGACTTTGCCTTCCAATGCAGGGGCTGCAGGTTTGATCCCCGGTCAGGGAACTAAGATCCCACATGCCTCGCAGCCAAAAAACCAAAATACGAAACAGAAACAATATTGTAACAAATTCAATAGACTTTAAAAATAGTCCACGTCAAAAAAAAAAATCTTTAGGAAAAAAATGGGAATAAACCAACCTAATAAGGTTTTTCTGACAATCAAATGAGTTAAAATATGTAACATCCTTAGAACAGAGCTTGGCTATATAAATGGTAACTATAAGGTTGGCCAAAAAGTTCGTTCGGATTTCTCTGTAAGATAGTACAGAAAAACTGGAACGAACTTTTTGGCCAACCCAATATTATTACATTATCATTACTGTTATTATTATCATTTATGTTCTCACTCTTTATGCAAGAAAAAAAGGCACAGTTTACACACAATATCCACAAAACAATAATATGTCAAATAACAGATGTAACAAAAGATTTGTTAAACCTTTAGGATAAAACTTCATTGAGAGCCTTAAAAGAAGATGATGATGAATAAATGATGAATACCACGTTCATGGATTGGAAGACTCAATATCATAAATACCTCAAGTCTCCAATAATTAATCTGTACGCAAACCTGACTTTAAAATTCTTTTGGAAGAGCAAAGGGACAAAAAGGAGTTAAGGCAATTTTGAAGAAAAACAAAGAGGAGTGACTTGCCTTACCAGTTAAACACCAAGATTTACTACTGAGTATAGCAATAAAGCAGTTTGGTATTAAAGCAAGTAGACGTGACTCTCTTCCATTGTCTTAAAAAACAAAATGCACTGAGATATTTATCCTGTCAGTTCTTGGGGTGGTTAGGTGAGGTCTGGGGCAGCCTTTTCCAAATACTCCAATGTGCTGTATGAAGATGATCATTTTCTTTGTGTTCATAATGTGAAAAGCTTACAAAGCACTGGAATAGACCAGTGGACTAGAAAAGAGAACTCAAAGAGATTCTCATATACATGGAAATTTTATCATGTCCAAAAGTAGTGTCATTACTAATCTCTTAGGACTGAAAGGATTATTCAAGAAATGGTACAGCTAGTTTTATATATATATTTCATATATATGTATATATATGAAAAAATTTTTGTTTTTCTACCTCACACCATAAGCAATAACCAATTTCACATGAATTGAAGATTAAAATATAAAAAAGAAAAATAGTACAAAGTTTTAAAAGAAAATTTAGGAGAATATTTTGATACCATGAGATCAGAGAAGAACTTAGCAGAAGCAGAGAAAGCACAAACTATAAAATAAAGTACTAATAAATTTGACTATAGACATGACCAAAACAACCAGGAGTATAGTCAGATGACCAATGAACCATCTGGAAAAAAATTTACAACTTACATCACAAAGAGCTAACGTCACTAATAAATTAAAAACCCTCTTGCAAATTAATAAATTATAATTTCATATGAACAGACAGATCACAGAAAAGTATACGTAAGTGGTCTTTTAAAAACCTAAAAATATTTTATTTCTGTGCCAGGAGTTCAACTTCACTAATAGTAGCAGAAATGCAAATTAAATCCACATTGAGATACTACTTTTTACCTGTTAGGATGGTAAAAGTCCAGAAGTCTAATTTATGGTAACATCCATGGTGTAGGAAACACACCCTCTTACAACACTGTGGGGTATAAATTTTTACAACCCCTAAGGAGGGAATTTGGCACTATCTATTAATTACAGTCTCATATATCCTTTGATCATGCATTTCCATATCTAGGAATTTGTCCCTTAGACATTTGCACAGATGTGTGTAATGATAAAAGAACAAGGTTACTCAGGGCAACATTGTTTGGAAGAGCAAAAGATGGGAAACAACCCAATATTAATCGGTAAGTGGTTAAATGTAAATTACAGTACATTCATACTACTGAGTATATGGAGCTGTAGAATGAGAAAAATCTTTAGTGTAGTACTGATACGGAATAATCTCCAAGATATACAGTAAAGGAGAAAAACCCCTCAAGATGTGTAATTGTATATACAGTATGTTAATATTTGGGTTGGGGACTTCCCTGGTGGTCCAGTGGTTAAGACTCCAGGCTTCCACTGCAGGGGGCGTGGGTTCGAGCCCTGGTTGGAGAACCAAGATCCCCACTTGCCACATGGTGCAGCCAGAAAAACCCCAGAAGAACAATATTTGGGTTAAAAGGTAAAAGAGACAATTTATCTTTTGCTTTTTTATGTGCATAAAATAATTTTGTAAGGATATTGAAGGAAATTGGGTGACTAAGGAAGGAAGAGCCAGAGAAGAGAGACATCACTATATGTTCTTCTGTACCTCTTGGATTTTGAGCAATGTGCATGAAATGAAAGGTTTATTTACTCATTTGTTTGTTTGTTTATTTATTTACTTACTTATTTAGGCCGTACTGAACGACTTGCAAGATCTTAGTTCCCTGACCAGGGCTTGAACCCAGGCTATCGCAGTGAAAGCACTGAGTCCTAACCACTGGACCGCCAGGGAATTCCCATATTTATATTTAGCAATTAACTATTAATACATTGAAATTTAAAAATTTTATACAATTAAAGACATCATAAATATATGAAAGGATAAATCACATACTAGGAGGCTGTCTTTTCAACAGATGTTACTAACAAAAGATTAGTACCCAGAGTTCCAGTTCAATAAGAAAAAGACAAACAAGTCAATATTAAAATGGACAGAAGATAAGATGAAAACATTCACAGAAAAAGAAACATGACTGGTCAATTAACATCCTTAAAAGACATGTATTCTAACAATTAGAAAATTGTAAATTCAAATAAATTGCCATTTACTGCCATGAGGTTGGAAAATATTAAAAATTCCAACCACCCCAAATGTTGGTGAGGATACAGGATATGTAGAACTCTCAGGCCTGCTGGTGGGAGTGTAAATGGCTGTTAACACATTAGACGGCTACACAGCTCTAAAGTAGAAAATATGCATACCGTTTGACACAGTAATTGCACTTTTTCGTACGTATCGTAGAAAACTTCTAGCACTTGTTTATGAAGAGACACATGCAGAAAATAGTAATTGACATACTGTTGGTACCAAAAAAAAAACAACAGGACAATGGGTAACTAATGGTATAGTTACAAAATGAAATATTACATACCAATATTCCAGTTCTAATATTCCTATATATATGTATATATGTACATATTTAGATTACGTACATATATATCAACATGGATAAATCTCAAACACACGAGGTGGAATGAAAAGCCAATTTTAGAAAGATACTATTTAAATAAAATTTTAAAACATTCCAAATGATTCTATATAATGTTTGTCCTTATTTACATATACAGCAAGTCTTAAAAGTACACTGGAATTAGAAATTCTAAATTCAAATAGTGGTTCCCCCTGGGCATAGGGGGAGGGCATAGGGAGAGGGAGGGGTACCTGTGGGATGGTTTCCATGTCTGCCATATTTTGGTTTTTGTTTAAAGTCTCTCATTGAAAGAAAAAAAAGAAAAAGGTAACATTTTATAAAACTGGTTGGTTGTACCTGACTATTATTTTCTGTACATTTTAATGTCTGAAATAGTTCATTAAAATAAAAAAGAACCCAGAGATTTAGCATAGAGCACTAAAGAGCACAGATTTTTCTGGTTAGGGTTGATGTCCCATCTCTATCATTTGTAAGCACTGTGACCCTGGAAAGTCTCATAATCTCTTTAAATCTCATTTTCTCCAGCTGCAAAATGGGGATAATTATAACAGTTATAAGATGGGGTAAGATAAAGATTGAACAAGGTTATGAATGAATAATCCTGGTACACAGTAGGTGCTTAGTAATATTAACCAATATTACCATTGTCTCTATTTGACTAGGGGAAGGGCATTCTTGAGTCACTTTGACTCTTCATTTCTTAACTCTAGAAAGTGAGATTTTGTGCATTAGATCCCAAGAACTTATTCCTCTTCTAACTGCCAGTTTGTACCCTTTGACCCACATCCCCCCAATTCCCATACCTGCAGCCCCTGGTAACCACACCTCTACTCTGTTTCTATGAGTTTGGCATTTTTAGATTCCACATGTGAGATCATACAGTATTTGTTTTTCTCTGTCCGACTTATTTAGCATAATGCCCTCAAGTTTCATCCAATAAAAATGGTCAGGGAGTCCCTGGTGGCGCAGTGGTTGGGAGTCCGCCTGCCGATGCAGGGGACGCAGGTTCGTGCCGCGGTCCGGGAAGATCCCACATGCCGCGGAGCGGCTGGGCCCGTGAGCCATGGCCACTGGGCCTGCGCGTCCGAAGCCTGCGCTCTGCGGCAGAAGAGGCTGCAGCAGTGAGAGGCCCGCATACCGCAAAAAAAAAAAAAAAAGGTCAGATTTTCTTCTTTCTCATGGCTGAATAATATCCCATGATATATTTATACCATGTCTTCTTTAATTCATCCATTGATGGACACTTAGGTTGCTTCCATATCTTGGCTATTGTAAATAAAGTGACAACAAACATGAGAGTGCAGACATCTTTTCGAGATCTTGCTTTCATTTCCTTTGGATGAATACCCAGAAATGGGATTGCTGGATCACATGGTAGTTCTATTTAAAATTTTTAACAATACTGTATTATACACTTGAAAGTGACTTAAATGTTCGCACACAAAAAAGAAATAATTATGTGATGTGATGGAAGTGTTAGCTAACTCTGTGGTAGTAATCATATAGCAACATATAACTATCAAATCAACATGCTGTACACCTTAAACTTCACAATGTTATGTGTGTCAATTATAGCTCAGCTTAAAAGAAAAAAGGAAGTGAGATTTTGGTCTCCTGTCTCGATGAAACGTAACTGAAAATAAGGAGATAACCTTGGAACAATTTTTTTTTTAAGTCTGCCTTTAACAGAAGCTTAAGTTTTGACAAAAGCTGCTAATTAAGTCTACAAGGAAGATACAGTACTGATTAAATCAGCTGTACCTGCTAGTGGACGATCCTCCGAAATAAATGAAGAGCTATCAAATTCTTCCAGCACTGTGGGGCTGCAGTTAAACGCTCAGCGCTTTTGGGCTCGTTCTCATGTAATCTGCCAGGATACCCATAGTGGCACTTACTGCAGACTTCTTGGTAGGAAAATAGGGAAAAAATACCTGAGCAGTCCTTCTATGATTATTCACTGTGCTCCTTCTGAGTACCATCATTGTACAGGGGCTAGGAGTGACCCTGAAGTGCCCCTGCTTTAATAACTGAATCATCCCACTGGGGAAACAAAGCAAATACCAGAGCACAAATGCCTGAACAATGTGACAAAAGTATGTGATTAATTGCTTCATTGAGTGGTAAACACAACAAGCCTGGGGAATTCACACAAGGGGGCAGTGGATGAAGGCTGCAAGAAACAGCTCCAGCTTTGGTGTCAAGACAAATGGAAGTTGAAAGCAAGCCCCCTCCCACCTCCACAGGAGGCGTGCTCTTCCTTACCTTCATGGTTACCCATATGACTTGCATTAGCTAATGGGATGTTAGCGGAGGTGATGTGAATGAAGGCTTCAAAATGCTTGCCCAGTTGGGTTTTGAGCCTCTTGTCATGAGATTGTTGGGGAGGATAAACGTCTCCTCTACGCTCTTCACTTCAGTGTATGGGGGCCTGCAGATTAAAGCAATAAAAGACAAAAAGAGAAAAGGCACACACTTTTTTATTAATATTTTACACACTTGAGAATTTACAGAAAAAGAGAAACACAAAGAAGTGGTTAGACTCAGAAGCTCATATACCATTTTAACAAAGGAAAAGGGGGTTGAGGTTTGATGTTTTGTGGGAAGTAACTAAGAAATATATGGGGAAACTAACGGAACATAAGGGTTATTTTAGAAAGATTTTTTAATGCAGACTCATCTCAGTGCTGACTCTCCATCTCCAGTGAAAAGAGTTGCTCTCCTCTTCCTGGTATGAGAGAGGAGAGGACACCTTCACAAAGGGAAATTTATGCCCTAATTTTGGGCAGAAAACAGAAGGGCAGAGAACTCTTCCTGCATCTTCTGATTCGCAATAACACTTATGTCAAAGTGGTATATTTGGGAGTTGCATATCCTGATCTCATTCAACATGCCCAGTTACCTGCTTACCCCAGATGAATAAAAGACACACGGAGCATGGTTGGACCCACCCTACAGCCTGGAACCAAGCCCAGACTAGATCAGCTGAACCACAGCCAACCTACAGGTGCCTGAACGAGAAATAAATGCTTGTGGCTATGTGCCACTGAGATTTTACAGTTACTCGTTCCTGAGTATGATTGCAACAGTAGTTTATTCATCTGTAAAATGGGAAAAATGTGTATCTTATTTGCAGTGGTATCATGAGAATTAAGTGAAATACGAACCTAATATCTCACCCTGAGGATACAAATGAGGTCATGTTAATATTGATACCCGACCTGCTCATGAGGACATTCCCTTCCTGGAAGTGGGTCCATAAGTAGACCTTATGTTTCTCAATGTTGGGGTGTGCCCCTTCACTCACCAGCCCCTGGTCCCCACAATTCTACCAGGGTACCACTCTAAGCTCAGGTTCTTCATTATTTATTGGCTCGGGCTGGTCATTTGGTGGAACTGCCGTGGACACTCACCAACAGAGGGTTTGAACTTCATGATGCAGGATGGCTTGGTTCATTTACTTAACAAACGTCTATAGAGTACTGAGCGACATATTTCAGCAGCACACTAAGCCGGATTCATGACTTAGGGTAATGGTGCTGATGAGAAGAATGAGGATAGAAAATACTCTCTCCCTCATACCGGGATTAACATATATACACTATTGATACTATGCATAAAATAGATAACTCGGGCTTCCCTGGTGGCGCAGTTGTTGAGAGTCTGCCTGCCGATGCAGGGGACACGGGTTCGTGCCCTGGTCTGGGAAGATCCCACATGCCGCGGAGCGGCTGGGCCCGTGAGCCGTGGCCGCTGAGCCAACACATCCAGAGCCTGTGCTCCGCAATGGGAGTGGCCACAACAGTGAGAGGCCCGCATACCGCAAAAAAAAAAAAAAAAAAAGATAACTCATGATAACCTACGGTATAGCTCAGGGAAGTCTACTGAATACTCTGTGGTGACCTAAATGGGAAGGAAATCCAAAAAAGAGGGGATATATGTATTTGTATAGCTGATTCATCTTGCTGTACAGTAGAAACTAACACAACATTGTAAATCAAGTATATTCCAAAAAAAATTAATTAAAAAAAAAAAGAAAAGAAAGTACTCTCTCCCTCACTTAGTATAAGTCCATTATTGACTCCACAGCCTGCTAGGGCCCCAGAGAGTCAGAACTGAAACAGCTCTTTCAAATGGGAAATATTTCCAGAATGGCGGAGTTGAGATTATTTGTAAACCCAATCTAGTTCTCCCCAGTAGCCGTGAGGGCCTGTTGCCCAGTCTGGGTCCCTAGGGTCAATTTCCTCCCTGGCTTCTTTAAGGACTTTCTAAGCCATGGCCCTCAATTCTGTTAGGCATGTCTGAGCCCCAGGCATGAACCGCAAATCAAGACATGTTCCCAGAAGACATTCTAGGCTCCATGCAAATCTGAGTTTGCAAATGGTTTCTTGAGAGAGTGGGTATCCTTTGACTACTCCCAGTGGATAGATGGGATCCTACTTGGACCCCTGCTTATAGAAATAATGTCTGGAAAGTACTAGGTGAATGGTAGGTAGACAAGAAGTGTTGGTTCTCTTCTACTTCCTGGAAGAGAGGAAATGCGAGCTGGATTATGGAGCAGCTGGAATGAAAAAGAGAGGGGCCAGATCTCCAGGCCCACTGTGAGGAAAAAAGCCCAATCATTGTACATCAGACCCCGAAGATAGCTCAGTGATGACAGCTAGACCAGTAAAGTGGGCCCAATGGCCTGCTGTTTGCTCGGGCTACATAGCAAGTAGTTCAGGCCAGGTGTCCCTGCTCTGGGCGATTGCAGACCTGTGGACCCAGAAGACATCCTTTAGGAATGAAACTATTTTAAGGTCTCCCAGAATCCCCAAATTTCCTAAAGTCCTAACGAGTACTATTTTTCTTACATTTGTGACTCTTCTTCAAATGTTAACATTATTCATTTAAAACTATTACTGATCTCTGTTAGCTTTAAAAAAAATATTGAGACTATTTTTTTAGATCAGTTTCAGGTTCACAGCAAAATTGTAGGGAAGATACAGAGATTTCCCATAACTCCCAGCACCCCACACATGCACAGATTTTCCTATCATCAACATCCCGCACCAGAGCGGTACATTTGTTATAATTGACGAACCTACGTTGACACATCATAATCACCCAAAGTCCAGAGGTTACATTACAGTTTAATCCTAGTGTTGTACATTTGACGAGTTTGGGCAAATGTATAATGACATGTGTCCATCATTATGGTATCATACAGAGGATTTTCACTGCCCTAAAAGCCTCTGTGCTCCCCCTAGTCATCCCTCCCCACCCCTCTCTGATCTTTTTTACTGTCTTCACAGTTTTGCCTTCTCCAGAATGCCATATAGTTGGAATCATACAATACGTAGCCTTTTCAGATTGGCTTCTTTCACTTAGTAATATGCATTTAAGTTTCTTCCACATCTGTTTATGGCTTTCTAGCTTGTTTATTTTTAGCTCTGAATAATATTCCATTATCTGGATGGACCACAGTTTATACATTCACCTGCTGAGGGGCATCTTGGTTGTTTCCCAGTTTGGGCAGTTGTGAAAAAAGTTGCTATAAATATCTGTATGCAAGTTTTTGTATGGACCAAAGTTTTCAGTTCATTTGGGTGAATACCAAGGAGTGCCATTGCTGGATTATAGGTCAAGAGCATGTTCAATTTTGTAAGAAACCACCACACTGTCTTCCAAAGTGGTGAACCCTTTTGCATTCCCACCAGCAATGAATGAGAGTGCCTGCTTCTCCCGTAGAACCAATACCCTTTCCTGTTCTGTGACCTCTCAGCAAGGAGTTCTGCCTGGCTGAGTGGCTCGGCCACAGGAGGTGGCAAGAAGGGTGAGCCAGACCAGTTAGCACAGATTGACCCAGTACATTTTCTTCCTGGAGTGAAGAGAAACTAGAAAATAAGAGCTCTCCTTACAGTGTACCAGCTAGCCTTTGTTCCGAGTCCCCTGTTTCTTTAAGATGACCTACTAGGAGAACGACCCTTGGTGTTTCTAGTGCCTTAGACATACCCTCTAAAGAATCATCTCAATCTGTCTCAGTGACATGTCAAAAGTGTTTGCTACCCTGCAGCTTCTTGGCCTATTGAGGGACCAACTAACATTCTCTGGCTTTCTTTTTGAAAAGTCTCTAGAAGGCATGTCCAGGTCTGTTCAGAGCCTGCCTTTTCTGAGCTTACTCATTGCTGAATTCCCAGGTTGCGCTCACCAACAGGGGCACCACAGCCCAGCAGGAGCTCTCTGTTCCATGTGCCCACCCTCACTTCCAGGCCCTTGCTCACAAGGTTCTCCTCATTTGACATGTCCCCTTCTATCTGCTTGGCCCCAATTCTGCCCATCCCACAAGCGTCAACCCCACCTCTGAGACTACCTGGCATTTACTGGCTACCACTATTGCCCTTGAGCATCGAATGCCTTGAAACGTCCCTTGTCTTATCTTGGTAATGTTTTACAAATTTATTACACTCATGTGTGTTGGAAATATGTTTTTTTATTTTGTCTATAATCTAGCCGTCCTTCTGAGTGTGTGTCCTCTGGGTATTGGTGGGTGGCGGGGTAGAGGAGTAGAATCAGGAAACTGTTTATTCCAATGTAATAAACTAATGTTGTGTCATCAGGTAGTTTAGTTTCTTTAGGTAAAACGCCTGCTCTCTCAGAATCCCCCTCCCCCTACACATAGACACACTATTCCTCTGTAAGATGGTATCAATGTTGGAATTTGTGGTGTCAAAAAAATAACTCAGGAGACTGCAAATAAGGAGTTTATTTAGGGTCTTAAGAATTACATTTCAGGAGGCACAGATTTGGGTAACCTGAAACAGTGTTTTGAGGAAGAGAAAGAAGCACTTATAAAAACAAAAAGCCACAAAGTTTTTAAGAGTTGCCTGGTAAGAATTGTGACTGACTCTGACCCTGAATCAGAAAATATTTGTCCTTAAGGAATCACAAAATTGTTTTAAGGTAGAGGTATGAAACATATATAGACTGTCACGAGTTATTTTAGGGTAAAGATTCAATAAGCATCTTGAGTTTCTGGCAGTTTTTCTGGGTCACTTCATCAGGTCAAAAGGTCAGATTCCATCCAGGCTGATGTGCGTAAGTCACACTTCCTTAATGACCTCCCAGCTCCATTTTAGAGAGCTCCTTAGCAATACCGACTCCGTTTTGATTTTCCTTTCACAGTGGGATGCTTGTGGTGATGTGTACAATGTCTTCATACTGTCTAGTCATTGCGCCAGCCTCTGAAGCTAATACCTGCTTCAGGAAACTTGTGGTCGCTTCCCTCATCTTGGGCATTGCTTCCAGACATCCTCTCCAGCTTCCTCTTACTGATGGGCTCCACTTCTGGCTCTCACTGGTATTTAAAGATTCCCATAGCTGCAGTCCCTGCTAGAGTTCTGACAGCCAGCACCCTCAGCGACTTTCCACATCTTCCCTCTGGGGCACGTAAAACTTTCTGGACACTTTTTTTTTTTTAATGTTACCTTTTATTTGACAATGCTTCCTGTGTAATATAATATACCAAATATGCATCATTAAGTATCTCTCTTTGAGATGCTTCAGGACAATATCGCTTCATTTTCCCTTAATAAAATCCATTTCCTTTCTTCATAACTTTGTTTAGTAGAAACACAAATCTTAGTTTTCTTCTATACTGAAATGTTTCCCTTATTATTTCTAGTAGTTTAATTACATCCACATAATAATTTTTAACCCTTAGAAACCTTAATCTCTAGCAAAAGCCAAGAAGGAAGTAACGGTGAACTGTTTGTCATATTAGCATTTCCTGATTGGCAAGCTTATAAACATATTCCACAACCTCTACAAATGCACATTTTCTCATTGCATAATTTCTTTTCTCAATGTGGTATAAGGTGTTTGTCTGGACACCTTCTAACCACACAGAAAGCTGGCAAGACTCAGGGAAGCCAAACTCAGGCTCTTCCCCTTGGCTACAGCAAACAGAGGCACTGGTTGAGCCCCAGGTATGGTCAGGGGTCATGGCGCCTTCCAATGGAAGCAGGACAGATCTCTCTATGCCCCAGGAGTCCCCTGTGTTTAAGTTTGAGGGTCAGTCCTCCTGGGGACTTGAGAGGATATAAAAAAGGAGAACTATGGCATCTGTCTTCCTCCTCTAGACTCTGTTTTTCTCTTCTTTCTTTTCCCCACCACCCTTCAGGCTGGAAGGAGTGGATCTTTCTCTTACTTCCTTTATTATATTCTTTTAACCATAGTATCTAGTTGTCACAAATGGAAGGGATACTGTCTCTACACTACTGATAGAAAAATCTAGGAACTAGTCCTCCAAACCTATCCCTTGATATACTAAAGATTGTAGGAAACTGATCTCTAGCAGGCTTAGTTTGCTAGTCAATTATCCTGTTCATCTGAAATCAAATATCTGCTTTCTTCTACCCTCTGGTTGTAAGCTTCAGGGCTCTCTCTGAGGGAGAAGGCTGCAAAGGAACATGAGTTATAGAGGAAATTAAAATATACTGGTTCAATATTTGCAAATATTAACTCAAATTTCATCTTGTTTAACACTTGTGCTTTTATTTAACTTTTTATGTTTGTTGGTCTTGTCTCTACAAGTAAGTAAAATGCTTGTTTTATTCACCAGAGTTTCACACACTGTTATATACAGAGTAAAAGAAAATTAGAAATAAAATTTTACAGCTTCGTTGAGATATAGTTGACATATAATATACTGCACACACTTAAAGAATACAACTTGATGAGTTTTGAAATATATATACACAAGTGAAACCATCAACACAATCAAGATAAGGAATATATCTATCACTCTGAGAAGTTCAAAAAGCATCCTTCCGCCTACTTTCATTCCAATCCTTACATGCCCTAGGCAGTCAGTGATCAGCTTTCCGTCACTATAGATTAGTTGGCGTTGTCTACAATTTTATTTAAATGGATAATTTTTAAATAATTTGATATGTACTCTTTTTTTTTTTTTTGGTCTGGCTTCTTTCACTAAGCATAATTACTATGATATTCATCCATGTTTTTCGTGTACCAGTAGTTCATTCCTTTCTATTACTGGGTAGTAATCCATTTTATGGATATACCATAATTTATTTACCCATTCTTTTGCTCATGGACATTTGGGTTGTTTCCAGTTTAGGGCTATTACAAAGAAAGCTATTATGAATGTCTGTGTACAAGTGGACATGTATTTTCATTTTATCTTGGGTAAATACCTAGGAATGGAATGGCTGGGTTGTATGGGAAGTGGAGTTACCAGATTTAGTAAACAAAAATACACAACACCCAAATAAAATTGAATTTTAGATAAACAACAAGTGGGCTTCCCTAGTGATGCAGTGATTAAGAATCCACCTGCCAGTTCAGGGGACATGGGTTTGAGCCCTGCTCCAGGAAGATCCCACAAGCCGTGGAGCAACTAAGCCCATGTGTCACAACTACTGAGCTTGCGCACCACAACTACTGGAGCCCAAGTGCGTAGAGCCCATGCTCTGCAACAAGAGAAGCCACTGCAATGAGAAGTCCACACACTGCAAGGAAGAGTAGCCCGCACTCGCCTCAACTAGAGAAGCCTGTGCACAGCAATAAAGACCTAATACTGTCAAAAATAAAATAAATAAGTAAAAAAAAATTTTAAAGCCATATAAGTATATACTTAAAAAAAGATGAACAACAAGTAATTTTTTTAGTATACATATGTCCCATGTGATATTTAGGACATACCTATATTAAAATTTTTTCACCGTTTACATGAAATTCAATTTTAACTTGGTGTCTTTTATTTTATCTGGCAACACTAAATTAGGAAATGTACTACTACTTTTTAAGGAACTCCCAAACTTTGTTTCTGAAGTGATTGTATCATTTTACATTCCCATGAGCAGTAAATGAGAGTTTCATTTGCTTCATGTCCTTGTCAACACTTAGGATAATCAGTCTTTTGAATTTTAGCCATTCTAGTGAATATGCAGTCATATTACAATGTGGTTTTAATTTGCCTTTCTATAATGACTAATGATGTTGAGTATATTTTCAGTGTGCTTATTTGCCATCCCTATAGCCAGCTTGATGAGGAGGTTATTTTGTTCAGTTTGTTTCCCCTTTTTTTGTATTGCGTTTCTGGTCTTCTCTTATTGAGTTACAAGAGTTCATTACATATGCTATATTCAAGTCCTCTGTCATTACATTTTTTGCAGATATAGTCTCCCAGTTTGTGGCTTGCCTTTTCATTTTTGTAACAGTGTCTTTTGAAGAGCAAGAGTTTCTCATTTTGATCAAGTCCAATTTACTGATATTTTTATTTATAATTCAAGTTTTTTGTGTCCTACATAAAAAAATCTTTGCCAAATTCAAGGATATTGGTATTTTCTTCTACAAGTCTTATAATTTTAGTCTGTACATTTGGATCTAGGACCCATTTTGAGCTAATTTTTATATATGGTGTGAGGGAAGGATTAGGTTAATTTTTTATTTTTTTGCTTTTGGCTATCAAGTTGTTTTATGAAAAGATCTTTTTTTCTGTAAGGCAGATACACTTTTTGGCAAATTTGTTGAAAATCAATTGACCGTATATATGTGGGAATTTCTGGAATCTCTATTCTTTCCCATTTATTTGTCTATTTTTATGGCAATACCACACTCACTGTCTTAATAACTGTAGCTTTATAATAAGCCTTAAAATCAAGTAGTGTAATTCCTTCCGTTTTGTTCCTTTTTTTAAAACACTGCTTTAGCTATTCTAGGTCCTTTGCATTTCCATATAAATTTTAGAATCAGCTTGGCAATTTCTACCAAAACATCCTGCTGAGATTTTGATTGTTATTGCATTAAATCTGTAAGTCAATTTGAAGAGGATCAACATTTTGAAAATATTGTCTTTTGATCCATGAACATGGTATATATCTCCATTTTATTTAGGCTTTGCTTAATTTTTCTCGGTAATGCTCTTAGTTTTCAGAATACAGATCTCATACATTTTTTGTTAAATTCACCCCTGGGTATTTTATATTATCTGAGACTGTGTGTTGTTTTTCACTCCATCCATCCACCATATCCATTCTCCAACTGATGGACATTCAGGCTGCTCCATCTCCTTGCTCTCGCAAATAATGCTGTGAGAAATATCCTCCCTCATATTGGACCTGTGCAGTTTGTGAAGCCCATACCCAGGAGGGCTTGCTGAGTCATAGATACTTAATTTCACCATTACTGCCATATTACTCACCAGTTCGCCCTGCCAGTGGCTAGTCATGGGAGTAACTATTTCCCCATATCCTCAGGGTATTACGTGTCTTTCTCATTTTTGCAAAAATGATGGATATGAAGTTATAACTTTTGATTTTAATTCATATTTCTTTGACTTCAAGCCAGGTTGAGCAGCTCTTTATCTATTTGTAAGTCATTAAATTTTCTCCATTCATGAATTACCTGATCACAGGTTTCGAATATTTTTTCTACTGGGTTTTCTGTTTGTTGTCATGGTTGATTAGCATGCATTCCTAGTACATTTTGGATATTGATCCTTTGTGGTGTTGGATGTTGCAAATGCCTTCTTCCAGTCTGTCACCAATCCACCAAATTTGACTGTGGTAGATTTTTTTGAATAAAAATCCTTCATTCTTGAAGAGGGGAAATCTATATATTGTTTTAAAAAACCTTTTCTCATTCAAAATGTGTAAAATATTCTCCTACTATTTCCCCTACCAGCCTTGCAGTTCTACTTTTCACAGTTAAATCTTTAATTTCTTTGGGATTTTAAAAATAAAGGACATGAGGTACAGTTTCAGTCTTATTTTTCTGCATATGATTGGCCAATTTCCTAATTCTACTTATTTTTTTTAATTTACTTATTTATTTTTGGCTGCATTGGGTCTTTGTTGCTGCACACGGGCTTTCTCTAGTTGAGGAGAATGGGGGCTAGTCCCCATTGCAGTGCCTGGGCTTCTCATTGTGGTGGCTTCTCTGGTTGTGGAGCGTGGGCTCTAAGTGCACGGGCTTCAGTAGTTGTGGCACGCAGGCTCAGTAGTTGTGGCTCACGGGCTCTAGAGTGCAGGCTCAGTAGTTGTGGCACACGGGCTTAGTTGCTCCGTGACATGTGGAATCTGCCAAGACCAGGGCTCGAACCCGTGTCCCCTGCATTGGCAGGTGGATTTTTAACCATTGCGCCACCAGGGAAGTCCTCTACATACTTCAAATTAAAAAATTTTCTTGGTAAAATCAAGTGAATTCATTGTTAGGTTAATTACTAGACTTTTTATAACTGTATTATTATTGTAAATGAAATAATTTAATTTACAATATTTACTATTTTATTAAATATTTGTTTTAAACAAATATAATTCTTTAATATTTTATCTTTTAGTTACTTGTTGGTGTAGGAAAATACTATTTTTTTCCCTTTTTTTCTTGGCTGTGCCACGTGGCTTGCAGGATCCTAGTTCCCTGAACAGGGATCAATCCCGCGCCCTTGGCAGTGAAAGCACGGAGTCCTAACCGCTAAACCACCAGGGAATTCCCGAAAATACTATTTTTTAATTGACATTTTATCCTGCAACATTTTGGGGCACTTTATTGGGACTTCAAATGACTCACAACTTGGCATTTTCCTCTGTCAGAGAGTGGAAAGAAAGACTACCATTTCCCCAGTTCCCGGGGGCTTTGCAGTGACTAAGCAGTAGATGAATTTGGGGGTCTCTCTCAAACTTGCCAAAATAAAGTCATTATGAATGAAGAGAAGCAAGTCCAAAGCATGGATACTAAATTCAAATACCTACGTGGGCTAAGTTTAAACAGCAGGGAATAGTGGAGACTGGGGCAAAGCAGAAAGCACAAGTTCTGTCTAAAAGGAGCCGACCTACTCAGCTTCAGCTAATTCTTACCATGCAGCAATGAAAGCCCAGTTTTTTCACATCTGTAGATTTTTCTAGGAAAAGCCTCAAATCATTGATTTTAAGATAACAACTTAATCAAATTTTTAAAAATCTTGGCTGGACCAAAGAGATCACATCTGTGGGCTAGTTCTGTTTCACATCTACAGGGCTGCACCCTCTGGTCTAAGAATGTCCCAAGGGGAGGGGACAATAGGGAAGTAACTGAATATCATCTCTGGACCCCATCCTCCCATTCCTTTTTCCCTCCCCCACCCCTACCCCATTGTCTTCACTGTGCAGGGTTCTATTCCAGCTAGCTTGGACATCAGCCTTGTGGGAACTGAGTTTAGAACTTGAGGAGAGAAGATGGAAGTTGAGGCTGGGCCCACATCATACTGCCTGAGAACTCCCAAGAGAACAGGAGCCTAAGCTGGGACAGGACTCGATAGGTGACCTACCGGCTTCACCTGAAGTGGTTTGGCACTGGAACCACACAGCTCTTTCCAGCATCAGCTGGGGTGAGCTTGTTTGGGCAATTGTCTCAGATCAAAATGGCTCCCACAAGTCCACATTCTGGACCTGAACCAACCTTCCCTGGTGTTTTAGGTTGGTATTATGGGCTGAATTGTGTCCTCCCAAAATGCATATACTTAAGTCCTAACCCCCAGTACCACAGAAGGCAGAATGTGACTGTATTTGGAGGCAGGGCCTTTAAAGAGATCATTAAGGTAAAATGAGGTCGCTAGGATGGGCCCTGATCCAACAGGACTGGTGTCATAAGAGGAGGAGATTAGGACCCAGACACACACACAAGGAAAGACTGTATAAAGATACTGGAAGAAGACAGCCATCTACAAGCCAAGGGAGAGGCCTCAGAAGAAACCAGCCTGCTGACACCTTGATCTTGGACTTCCATTCTCCGTACTGCGGGGAAATGAATTCTGTTGTTTAAGCCACCCGGTCTGTGCTATTTTGATATGGCAGCTCTAGGAGACTAATATAGTTGTGTTCTTGTAGACAGATTCTGAGGGCAGGGCTGTGTGTGAAGGTTTACAGGAGCAATGTCAGGAAATCCCGTGTGAGAACAAGGAAGGCGGAACTGGGCAGAGGGAGAAATTGAGCTATAATGAATGTGCCACCAAGGTGGTGCTCTGGAGCTGGGACGGCCCTTCAAGGACGGTTCCAAATCGAGGAAAGGGGCCTTTGTTCTCCTACATCAGTCACTGTCAAGGTGAAGGAGGGGTGGGTATTTTGCCCCCCCAAAGAACATTGGGAAATGTCTGGAGACAGTTTTGGCTGTCACACCGGGGGACTGGGTGCGTGCATGGACACTGGGGGAGCGGGTGCGTGCACTACTGGCAGCTAGTGGGTAGAGACCAGTGATGTTGCTGCCATACAGCCTAATGCCCAAGACAGCGCCCACCCCCCACCCCCGTCACCCCGCAACAAAGAGCCACCTGGCCCTGAATGTCAATAGTGCTGAGATTGAAAAAGCCTCCTGACGTCAGCAAGTGCTGAGCTGCTCTGGCCAGGATTGAACCTCGGGCAGACCCCTGCTGCTGACGGCAGTTCCCAGTGAGGGGTGCAGCTGTGAACTTTCAGCAGCCTCTGCTCCCAGCAGCTGGGGAATGGGTGTGTTTGCCATGAAGAGGATCTAGGCAGACCAAAGGGCACTTGATCTGGCCCCTCAGACTTCTCTCTCTAATAACGGTAACACCCAACCACGTTCAGGGCACTGTCCTGTGAGTTTTACCTATGTTATCCTCTTAAGCCTCACGAAAAGCCCAAGAGGTGGATCTTATGGCCCCTGTTTTGTAAAACAGTAATCCAAGACGCAGAGAGGTTAATCACTCACCCAAGATTACTGAGCTAGCAAGCTACCGAACCAGAATTTGAATCCGGGGCTGTCCGACTCCAAAGTCTGGCTCTTTCGCAAGCAGGAAGGACAACCTTTCCTAAAACAAGAGCAGTACACATGGCATACAGAGGAGAAAGAGGATGGAGAGAAAGAGACTTAACCTAGAACTGATAGAAATCCAGCCTCACAACAGCCAGAACCCTGAAACAATGGCTGATACTGTGCAAACATTTCAGGGGCCAGACCCTGAGCTCGGGCTTCTGGGAGAGAGGCCTCCTGCCACCTCTCTATCCAGAAACGTTAATGGTTACCAGAATTAATCCCTCTGATGAGGGGACATTTTTTGCCTCCTTGAAGAAAATGCATGGACCTTAGGACTTTGTGTGATGACAACAGTAACGATGCAAAACGAAACAGTAATTATGAAAAAGGAAATAAAGACACTTCCCAGGAGACAATGCTATAAAAATAATTTTTATTTGCTACTGTAACTAAAGTAGTGCAAAGAGTAGTTTGGACCCACAGTATTGCAATTTATTTACTACCTTAGCAGCATACAGCGTAGACAGTCTGCTCTTCCCCTTCCTCCCTCTCTATCCGTCCCCCCACCCACCCACCCACACACACACACACACCCACACACACACACACACATACACACACACGCCCCTATGCAGACGCAGGCAGGCATAAAGGGTGGGGAATGAGACTATGAGCTAAAGGCTTGTTTCCTGCGTATTCCACTGCTGCCAGTCTATTCTAACGGGCAATTCATGGAAAAGACTAGACCTAAATACTAAGAATTTTCTAAATGTTATTTCATGGATTGCAATTGAAAGGTAAACGATATCCAACAGTGTCATTAAATGATTCGGAAGCACTACAGCCCTAGAAAAATTCAAGAAGAAAAATGTAAACCCAATTTACAAAGCCATCGCCTTCCCTGTATTTCCAGCCTTAACCCATTATTTCAAGGTGCCTTAGAATTGCTGGGTCTTGGATGTCACATGGAAATCTGTCCATGGGACTGTGAGGGGTAGGGCAGTGGCAAACACACACACCAAATATTATCTAACTGGTAGAGAAGTCACAATCTTCTGTTTTTTAATAATAGGGAATGAACAAGGGGCTAAGATTCTTAAAGTCCATCTCAGTGTATAAGGATTCGGATACGCCACAAGGCACACTCTGACTCCCCCATACACACAGTCATTAGAAATGGACATCCGCAGTGACCCGCTTAACCTCCCCGACATGTCCCTGTGATCAGGATGCTCCTTGTATTTGTTTGATAACCTTTGGTATAACCACTGTCTGCTCTGGGTATTTCTTTGATTTAAAAAAAAAAAGACACCAAGTGCAAAATTCACATCCAGTTGACAAGACATTTAAGGTGTATAATGCCCCAGCCCCAGCTATCCAATACCAGCTGTTGAAAGGATTCTCTCTCATCTGGAGAGACATGGAGTGCACAGTTCACCCACGTGGCTCCGGGTTGCTGGTGACAGTGGGCTGGTCCTGAGCAGAGGCGCCTGCAGCTGGAGTCACAGCTGGACTTGCAGCAGGGGCAGTAGGGTCTCGGGGAGCCCGGGCTGGTGTCGGATGGGAACCACTGGCTGCAGAGACACGTGAACAACAAGTGCTGAATATTCAAAACAGTACATGCAGGACACACAGCCACACCTAGACCCTTGCAAGCCAGGAGAGACGCTTCTAGACTAGTGGTCCTGGCACTAACTGGATGAGCAACTTTGGACCCATTATCTAGGTTCTTTGAACTTTGGTGTCCCCTCCTATAAAATGGTAGGTTGAAACAGATGTGCAAAAACTTCTGGGATTCTAAGTCCTGAATTTATTCTGTGACTTTACAGGGGTGTGTAAATATTAAGAAAGAGAGCGAGAAAAAGAAAGAAAGAAAGAAGAAAGAAAGAAAGGAAGGAAGGAAGGAAGGAAGAAAGGAAGAAAGAAAGAAAGAAAGAAAGAAAAGAAAGGCGGGGAGAGGAAGGGAGGGAGGGAGGGAGGGAGGGAGGAAGGAAGGAAAGAAGGAACTCCTTGGTCTATGTTTCCTATGGTCATATCTCTTTTTTTCACCTAGTACTGATGCAATGCAAGCTCTGGATTACACCGATCAATCAGAAAGAGTGTTGGTTTTATTCACATTCTGATTCCATTTGGATGATATGCCAAATTTGATTTAAATTGAATTCTTTAAGTAAATGTGTATACATTTTGGAAAGCATAATTACTAGGTTTAATTGTTTTTCAACCTACCTTCAGTAAGGAGGTTGAACCACAATAAAGGTTAGGGAAGCTTATAAAGTTTTATACTTTATGGCAATAGCTTTCAAGTGGGGGTAATTTCGACTCCCGGGGACAGTTGGCAATGTCGGTAGACATTTTTGGTTGTCACAGCTGGAGGATGGGGTGCTGCTGGCATTTAGTGGGTAGAAGCCAGGGGTGCTGCTAAGCGTCCTAAAATGCCTGGGCCAGCCCCCCTCCCGAACGAAGAATGACCCAGCTCCAAATATCACTAGTGCTGAGGCCCACACACCTGCTTTATGTACTAAGGCTGTGAAGTATCCTGTCCATAAGACTGTGGGCTCTGGGACCCGGCTGCTCTGCCCTTTATCAGTTATGTGACCTTGGACAAGTTACCTACTCTCCTTCTGCCTCTAACAAATGGAGAAAATAAGAATATCTGTACCTTATTTTGCTCTTATAAGGATTAGATGAGTTCACGTATATAGGGTTTTTAGAACAGTGTCTGGCTTGCCTAGGTACTCAACAGATGTTAGCTCTTACTACTAGTGACCTGGTTTACCATGGAAATGTGTTGATGTATCAATTTCTGGGGCCTCGCTTGCAGGACTGATGAAAAAGTTGGGGTGTTTGTTTCTGGGATGCTTTATAGTCCACTTTTAGATCCCAGTAGCCTATGAAAATAGCCAAAACTTTGAAGCCAGAAAGTCCAGAGTCACATGGTCCTTACAGTTACCAGCTGAGTGATATTGAGCAAGTTACTTAACCTCTCTGAGCTTCAGTTTCTCTATCTGTAAAGTGGCGGTACCAGCCTGCAGGGGTGTGTGACATACAGCTAGCACGGTGGCCATGGTTTGTGCGAACAATTGCCTTTAAGCAGTGCTCTTAAGCTCAGCAGTCCTTGAGTCTCATACCATTTTCAGTAGGTGGGACTATTCTTAAAGGTTCCCAAATGTCCATCCTGAAATGTATCGACCTATAGAAGATGCCATCACTTGTTGACCATCTGACTTCTAGATAAGCTCTTCAAGATTTCCACCTGCAAGAGGCTATACTAGGAAATTCCGGAGCGGGCTCCAAAGCCTCTGACCTTTTTGAATATGTAAAGGAATTCTCCAAGGAACCCCTTCCAATAGCTACAGAAAACCTTGTGAATCCAGAGACTGTTCTGAAAGAACAGGATAGTGGTGGCGGTGCAGAGGGGGCCCAGGTGTTGCATAATGATGTGACGCTTCTAGGTCAAAGCCATCACTCTGGCAGGTGATCTAACCGCGGCAGGGACCATGAGACCCAGTGATGCGGCACAAAGACCATTTGCTGGAGTCAGGAGACCCGTTCTGGGCAAGTCTCATTTATCTACCACTAATAGGTGACTTAGGGGTAGATACAGAATGGCAGACATTTCAGTCCTAAAACGCTTGAATCTCACAGGCTTTGGTTTCCTCATCTGTGAATTGAGGGGCTTGGATTAAATGGTGTCCAAGACTTCTTGGGTCCTAACAGTTATCTTTCTGATGATTCTCTGAGGAAGTTAATGAAGTACTAAGGCACGTATTTTTCCTTTTCAAGCTCAGGGAAATGTTTAAATCACCATGGTAACAAGATAAATCAGCAATCAGTTTTCTGATTAAAACAAAAAAAGTGCCACTGTGTAAATGTAGAAGGAATGCATAATTAGCATCTCCACCACTGAAATCTTCTTGTCAGAGCATAACAAAAATGCTCGATGTTTCGGCAGTGAGTTTGTTATTATCCACGTGAGAACTCTCCCATTTCCAGCAGCAGTTTGCAATCACTGGACAAACCCCCCAACAGCCCGTCATAATTTTAAAGTGGCCTCTTTGTCTCTGATCACCTGGAATCTGTCCTAATGTGATTACCGGATTAGAATCAAGGTAATGAGGAAAATCAGCGTGCTGCTTCAAAAATTACAGTCTATTCCTGAGTCAAAAGCGATTTTTGGATTATTTGCTGCTTGAGGGACCATTTTCTGTACATTAGTGAGAATGATAAAGAGCCGGCCCTGAGCTGGCAGACTGCAGCCCACGGGCCTCAGGTGGCTCGCTGCCTGCTTCTGTATGGCTTGCAATCTAAGCATGGTTTTTGCATTTTGAAATGGTTGAATAAAAATCAAGAGAAGAGTACTATTTTGTGACACGTGAGAAACACGTGAGATTCAAATCTTCATGTCCACGATAACGTTTTATTGGAGACCAGCCATATCATTTGTTTTCCTGTATTGTCAATGCCTGATTTTGCACTCTAATGAAAGTTGAGTAGTTGTGACAGAGATGGCCCTCAAAGCCCCAAATGTCTATTATCTGGCCCTTTACAGAAAAAAATTGGCCAACCTCTGTTGTGGACCACTGCAGGGGAAATATCTGCTTGCCAGTTGACCAGATGGGAGCATAAAAGAAAGACGAATAGGAGAGAATATATTGGGTGAATCCAGAGATAATAGACTATTTACAAAGATGAAGCGGTGGTGGGGGGGTAAGGAGGTGAGGGAGGGAAGCTCTGGAAATCATATACTATGAATAAGATCTAATCTACTTCATTTGGGCCTCTGGATCCATCAGGGACCAGTCCACGTGTAAGATCCATGTCATTTAAACATTTCTTGTGAGTAAAGATACTGGGAGGGCAGCAAGGGTAATGAGATAGGAGAAAAGTAACATCTCACCATTAAATCGCTCTGACTTTAAGGCTGCTGCTTTTTGCATGAGTACCACTTTGTGACATTTTACTGTAATTTTAGTACCTCATTAACTGGAAATGTAGAGGACAGGAAAAGAGTAGGAAAAGGTTTAATTGATCTTGTTCATATCATCTTACTCTTTTTAAAAGACCACTTGGCTAACCACTTAGGCAAAAAGGATGAGTTGGCTTAAATTATGAATGTTTTGAATAGGCTGACATTGGTTTAAAAGGTGAGCACGTCACGCCCAGAGCTGGTAGTTCTGCAGATCTCGCTCTATACTGTGTATTCTATTTAGACACAAAGTTGACAATAACACGAGGAAGGCAGGACTCTCTCTGAAGCGGTCTTTTCCATTTTCTCCCTCTATTCTTCCCTTTACCTTCCACCAGGCAGCCAGCCACGCTCCATGTCTTTTCAGTCTCAGGGGAGATAATGGTTCTAGACATACTTTACTTTGGGATTTTTTGTTTTTCCCAAAGCCTGGGTCCATTAAAGCAATTATGCTTGGCATCCTTGACAGGGAGGGGGAGAGGGAAAGTGCTTTAGAGATGAAATGAGGCAGGGAAAGGAGGTTTCTGGAGTGTGGGAAAGTGGCTAAGTCTGGCTGTGGGTGTACCCCAGCAGAGCCCTCACCTTGCCCTTCAGCAACCTGAGAAAGGAAGACCTGGCAGGAAAAAAAAGGCTAAGGTGCTCAGCTTTGGCAAAGACAATGGGACTTGTAGGTGACCCAGAAGCTGCGAAGCCGACGGACCTGGAAGGATGGCGTAGGCCCAGGGCAATGTGTATTCTGCTAACATACTGGTGACCATCTGAGTAGTTAGTGCTACCAAAAACCCAGGGACCTTTGCACGTCCCTGGGAGGCATCAGCTTCAAGAAAGACTGAGCTGCCTGGTAGTATGCAAGCTAGGAATCAAAATCAAGTTCCCTCAAAGGAAATAAAAGAGATTTTTTTGCATACGTAATATTTTTTGTGGACTTGTTTTGGTACGCTAGCTAGACTAGTCAGTATTTTTGTTCAGCTGTTTTTTAAAAAAGAGCTTTATGTTTTAGAAAGAGTCTAATAGCATAGAAAAGCATGCTAGTCTCTGGTAGTGGTGTCTGCCACTTACTGAGGTAAACCAAGCTCTTTAAGTGTAGGCGCTACCTGGTGTCAGCGTACTTTAATTGCAAGTAAAATGCCCTAGAGGGCATTACTCCTTAGGAGCTACTGGGCTAACATTTCTTGAGTTCTAAATACTTTACTCAGTGTTCCCTCACTGGGTTCTCTTAACTACAATACGACACAGGTGTACTACTAATTCTGCTGTTTTAGAGAACAGGAAACTAAGGCACAGAGAAGGTCCCTCCCTTGCCCAAGGTCACACAGCTAGTGACAGGCCAGCATCTTAGCGGTCTGTGCTGTTAGCTACTGTCCCACACCGCTAGCCTTCTGAACACAGGACAGTTTACTGTGGCAAGTGTGGTGACGTGTTGATTATATATCACAAAGCGTATAAACTTAGGAGGAAAATGAAGGTAGTTGGAGCTGAACGCAAAATGGATGGACAGCTCAATTTAAAGGTTTGGCCATAAATCATTAGTTTTTAGAAACAACTGACTGGAAAAAGTGCAAATCACAAAATGACAGAGATCCCTAACTTAGAGCACACTCCTCCTACCCAGCACCTTAAGGGAGGCTCTTAACTCTCAAATCCTGTCCCTCTCCGCTCTGGCAGTCTCCGCTCTAGGCTGCATTCCTGTGCCGGCTTAACCACGGCCAGGGTTACCACCAACATCTACTACATCCGTCACCTTCCCACGGGGTGGCTCATGGACCTCGGGCACCAGCTCCTCGGAGAGACGCCCGCGGTAGAAATTCTGCCCACTGAGAGACCCCTGCAGTGCTTCTCTGCTGCTTTTCTATGCTTCCATCCCCCTTGCCCCATTGTCCAGTCACTGATGGAGTACCCTCTTATTTCAAAGTCATTGACAAATTTGCACTTATATGGAGGACTTTAAAAATAGGAAAATAATTTACTACATATTTTAATTCAACACTAGTCCTAACAGGGCTGGTATGTACCACTGTAGGGGCACATTTTGGAAATATGTGGAGACTCCTTTTTTTTTTTTAACTTCTATGCCCTTACGACTCTAAGTGTGTGGAACAGCATCGTGAATGTAACCTGAAACCTTGTGAGAAATGCAGGCTCTCAGAGGCCACCCACAGACCGACTGACTTAGAATCTGCATTTAACCAGATCCCCGTGTGATTCCTGTGCACACTGAAATTAAGAAGTGCGGGGCTAGAATTTACATATTGAAATACATATTATTTTATTATAATTACTTTCTTTTTATTTCTCCTTTATATTGCTGTTTAGGGCATTATTTTTAAAACTAAGTGTGTAGGCAGATTACTTGTCATTCATTTCAAGGTACCAAAAAAATGTGTTAAAAAATACATCTTATGTAAGGGGACAGTGGGTCAGAGGCAGATGGTAGCCACTGTTTTAGAGTATCTTAAGTGTGAAAAAGTTCAGAAGTCTGCTGCCCTACATCCTTTCATGGACTCTATTTTGTGATTTTGGGCAGACCACGGCATTCCTTTAGCCCCATTTCTTCATCTGTAAGATGAAGGGCATAGAATTAAATTATTTTTAAGATCCTATCCAGACTTCTCCAACGCTCACCGAAGGGAAGAGGTATGTACAGGAAGAAGCAAGTGAAAGAGTTTGAAAAAAATGAAAAACAAATGAGTGAAAGAGCAAAGGATACACAGGAAGGGGAAAGTATATCAAAAGGCAGGAGGGACAGGGAGATGGGAATGTGGAAGGACTGATAATGAAGCTATGGAAAAAGGAAAAAATGACGACTTCTGATAAAAGCCATTCCACCAGCCCATGAATTTTCATGGCTACCAGCTGGCATAAAATGAGAAAGACAATTTTCAGCTCCTCTAACGGAATTGCATTTGTAATAATCATAACAATATTTCTACAGAGTAAAAAAGACAAAGATAATTTGAAATGGAAAACACTGACAAGATGCAAAATAAATGCGCTATACCTGGGAACAAATTTAGGGATGGGACAGAATTTGCATGAGGAAAACTTACCAGCTGGCGTGCTACAGGGCATCAAACCTGGAAGGGCTTTTTAAATTTTATTTATTTATTTTGCGGTACGCGGGCCTCTCACTGTTGTGGCCTCTCCCATTGCGGAGCACAGGCTCCGGATGCGCAGGCTCAGCGGCCATGGCTCACGGGCCCAGCCGCTCCGCGGCATGTAGGATCTTCCCGGACCAGGGCACGAACCCGTGTCCCCTGCATCGGCAGGCGGACTCTCAACCACTGCGCCACCAGGGAAGCCCTGGAAGGGCTTTTGGTGGTTCCTTGTTAACCTCCTCAGATAAATGGGGGAAAATGACTCCGTATTAGCCTCTCCGAACAGTGGCTTCTGTCTCACCATCAAATCTGTGCTGAAATGCACTTCTTTTGCTTTTCATTATCTGCTACACAAATAATGGCTGTGCCGATGCTCAAATGCCATGTCCAGCCCTAATGTATCCATTTGTAAATGTCCCTGTTGGTCTTTGTGAGTGATTCTGTCCTTCTGTAGCTTCCAAGATGGTTGGGAATTGGAATTCTCCCCTGAGAGATGTTTGCAAATTTCAGTACCTACTAAGTGTGAGATCATAAATGATGGGACCAAGGCCTTCCTCTGACTCAGCTTATGATCTCATAGGGAAGATAAACATGACAGTTAACATTATTGAGAGGGTTTTATATGCCAAATGAATACAACAGCTAACATTTTGGTGTCATGTGTATTTTTTTCACTGAACTCTCCTAACAACCCTGAGAAGTAGCTACTATTATAACTTCA
The DNA here is from genome assembly GCF_951394435.1 of Stenella coeruleoalba. Lineage (NCBI taxonomy): Eukaryota > Metazoa > Chordata > Mammalia > Artiodactyla > Delphinidae > Stenella > Stenella coeruleoalba. The sequence goes on from NC_137149.1 coordinate 51,815,038, forward strand.
TTTTATTGATGAGAAATTGGGGGATCAGGAAAGTGAAATAACTGGCCATAAGTCACACAGCTAATGAAGAGCTAAGCCTGGACTCTAAACCTAGCTAGAAAGGACTGGGGTGCCTATCTCCTTAACTACTGCCCTACACTAGCTCAGAAAAGAAATAGTGACTAGTAGAATCCACACTAGACTAACTGCTGGCTCTACTGTCCCCCTCGGCCCCTCCCGCTGAATCTCAGTGGCTGGGTATTTTTACTCATCACAAGTGCTTGTTTATTATCTTACACATTTGATTCCTCGACTGGGATAAACAGGAAGACTTCGTGCTAGAGGGGGCCTCAGAACTGGGTTTTAAGACACACAAGGTATCGTTTTGATAGCAGGTGTACTTTGAATTGGAGAAGACATTTTTGTTCAATTTCTTAAGCACCTTATTTTAAAAAATCCTTGCTTACTTTGAAAAATGTAACAATAATTGGAGCCTTCCATCAGCCAGAGATTACGAGACAGCCCTAGGGGTAACCACATGTGAACGATCCTCCTAACGAAAGGAAGCAGAATGGCTAAGGAGGGAGAGTGTCATTTTTCTAGTAAGGAAAAAGAATTCCTATATATTTTTTTTAAGATTTTTTAGAATTAGTTAATTAATTTATTTAGTTTTGGCTGCATTGGGTGTTCGTTGCTGCGTGCGGGCTTTCTGTAGTTATGAAGAGCAGGGGCTACTCTTTTTTGCGGTGTGTGGGCTTCTCATTGCGGTGGCTTCTCTTGCTACAGAGCACGGGCTCTAGGCGCATGGGCTTCAGCAGTTGCAGCATGCGGGCTCAGTAGTTGTGGTGCACAGGCTTAGTTGCTCCGCAGCACGTAGGATCTTCCCGGACCAGGGCTCGAACCCGTATCCCCTGCATTGGCAGGAGGATTCTTAACCACTACGTCACCAGGGAAGTCCCTCCTACATTTTTTATATTGCCCTGGCTTTTTATAAATCTTTACCTGAGACAGACTGGCAATACTGCACGGTCCAGGCGATCAATGCAGACAGCAGGAAGGTTCCCAGAAAGTAGATCTGCAAACATCCAAAGCACATGTCAGATGACTGACAAAGGGTGGGGACCATGAGGACAGGGCTGAGGGGAGACAGTTCCTACCAGGGCAGAGTGCAGGGTGGCACCCCAGATAAGCCGGAGGTTAAGGTAAAGCCAGGCCAGGGAGCAGGGGCTGAAGGACTCCTCGCTGCTGTGGCTCCAGCACCTGCAGACAAAAAGCACAGTGTTGCCAAACATTGGTAGCGTTACTTACGACCGACATTTGCAGATCCTCAAACCCACATCCTTCTGCTTTGGGTCAAATGAGCACATGTAAAATGAGAGAAAAAAGAAATAAAACCAGTTCTGAGGGGTGTGAGCCTGTGCTGAAATTCTAGGATCCTGGCAAACATCTCAGAAAAAGGCCAGTCTTGTCCTTCATAAAAAGACAGGTCCAGGAGGCCCTTGTAGCACAGGAGCTGCCAAGGAACACTTTTATGTGAGTGTCTGTGTCCAAAGTCCAGACACTGGGATGCCTCCCTATCTTGCAGAAAAGCATCATCTTATTGGACACTTTCTTTTTTCCACTCTCGTGGAAAAACTTAGTCAGCATTTTAACTTCAAATCAAGCACATTCTATATCTTAATCCTCAGATACTAGAAAAGGGAATTAAGTTTGGGTCCAGCTGAGTGTTCTCTAATCAGAACAAATCCTGAGCCCTTTATAACCACTGACATTAGAAAATAAGACCAAGGAGCTTCCCTGGTGGTGCAGTGGTTGAGAGTCCGCCTGCCGATGCAGGGGACACGGGTTCGTGCCCCGGTCCAGGAGGATCCCACGTGCCGCGGAGCGGCTGGGCCCGTGAGCCATGGCCGCTGAGCCTGCACGTCCGGAGCCTGTGCTCCGCAACGGGAGAGGCCACAACAGTGAGAGGCCCGCGTGTTGGGGAAAAATAATAAGAAGAAGAAGAAAATAAGACCAAGGCTAACTTTAACCAAGAAGCAAACACCACCCACTTGTGTTCCTCCAGCTGCTACGGTATTAAAGAGGCTCTGAACTCACCTTTCGTACAGTTCTTGGAGGATGGAGATGTTATTAGAATGGATAGTCGGGTCAATTTCCAAGAAATCCAAAATATGATGTGGGATTATAGCACCTTCCTCAATTAGCAGGGCCAGGTTAAAAAATCCCTGAAAAGAAGCCACAAACCAAACTCATTCACTCCTTATAATAAAGCCTAGACGGACACTTCATCAGAATGTAAACTTTTACAACCTCTAGATTTTTTTTTTTTTCAGTCCCTAGAGCCAGATGGTTTTGTCATCTTCACTGATGAATTGTTTCCCTAAATATATGCATCTGAGGAACTTATTTGCAGAAGAACCAGGAGGCTTTCAGAGGACGCTGTGTCCCATCTGCTCAGAAGCCAGCCACGGGGGGAATCTGTCCTTTCCTGTTCATTCTCTCAAAACAGAACTCGCTGGAAAACGTGCCCTTGTATCATCAACAAACCCAGAATATCGACTCAAAGGCAGTGTCCGTCACTTACAGACTATACCCTGGGTCATCATCGGTATGTCAGAATTCTAACAAATGTGGCTGTGTGTGTCCTCGGGGCTGACATTCTAAGAGGAGAGGACCTCTGATGCGCACAGTAACGTGCAAGTGTTTGTCCGATCTTTCCTAGGGCAGCAAGGAAAACCTCCTCACCTGATTCCTCTTGGTACAGACCCTCCACTCTGGTACGCTTCCCCACCTCCCTCTCATTATATATCTTGTTCTTGACCCACAGAGGTAGGACCTGCCTTACTGGGCTGTGCAGGTCCAGTAAAATAACACAGTTAAGAGCCTGATGGTTGAAGGGCTTCATAGAGGATGGACACTATTATAGGACCTGGAGGAGATGCACTGTCCATCATGAGCTGAGCACGTGGCCAGACCAAGAAATAAACAAAACATGATGTGTCACTTATTATTACGGCTTTACAAATTCCACTGAATTGTTGCCCTTCAAAGAATGCATAGTCACGCTTTAATGACTTATATCCTCCCTTTCCTTTCATTTAGTTGATTCCAAATAAAAATCACCATCCCCCAGGTTGTAAAACTGCAGGAGTCTCACAAGCAGGCTATGTGATGATCATGATAAAAATAACAGCAGCTGGCATTTTCTGAGTGATGCTATATATGAGGGTTTGTTCTGTTTTATATATATATTCACTTAATCCTCACAACAACGAATTGAGATAGATTCTGTTATCCTCTATACTATTATTACTAGGAAGCTGAGGCACAGAGAAGTTAAGGAATTTGCCCTAGGTCATACAGATGGAAAGGGGATTCAAATGTAAGCAGACGGGATTCAGAGCCTCAAATCTTAAGTTCCACCTTGCTGCTAAATAACCTCTAAATAGATACAAGTATTAGGTGTCTTAAAATTTCACACACACACAAGCAGAAAATAGACTGTTTCTCCACTTTTTGAAAGAAAGGCTCTCTTAAAACTCGAGGTATTAGAAGAAAAGAAGAAAATGACTTTATAAAATTTTAAAGTCTCTGAACAATGGAAAAATAACAAGATTAAAATAAATTGGAAAATGGACTAGGGGGATATTTGTATGCATTGTAATCGCTTAAGGTTCATTATCTACTGGGCAAATGTATAAAGAACTAATTATAATTTAAATTAAAAATATCAAAACTCCAATAGATAAGCAGACAAAGAGTAAGAATAGAGAATTCACGTAAGAAAATATAAAGGGTAAATTATCATAGATGAGTATATGTAAAAGTGTCCATCCCCAGTAGTAGTCAAATACATACAATTTGAAACAATAAGCAAGGAGCAACTTATAATCATTCAATTACCAAATTAAGTCAGGAAAACATCCAGTGCTGACAAGATTTCAGTGATCCTTTTATACTAAGCACTGCTTGGTGATACATTAACTGGGAAACAGTTTCAGAAAGTAAATCGGCAATATACTATTATTATGTAACCATGAAACCATTTAGACTGTTTGACTTAGCAACGCCATCCCTCAGATTATAAAGAGATTATTCAAACGGAGGTAAAAGATGGAAACATGAGAATGTTCATGGTAGCACTTGCTATAATTGCAACACAATAGGAAATGACCTTCACGTCTTCCTTAACGGACTATAAATCCCATGAAGGCAAAAATATTGTCTATCTTTTAATCTTGCGTCCCCACCACTAAGCGGTGTCTAAGACAGGGCAGGACTACATAAACATGTGTCAAATCCATCAATAAATTAGCAAACAAGATAATAAATGTCCATTAAAAGATAAAACAATAAATGACAGTCTATCCGCTCAGCAGGATATGGGGCAGCAGTTAAGAGTAATAATTACAGAGACCATGCAATAGAATGCACCCATTCCTACAATACGTGAGAAGAAGCAGATTTTTCAAGTGGCCCGTGTGCTCTAGTTACCATTAAAGAGACCCACTAGCCTGTGGCTGGGACTAGAAAGGGACATGAAGACTGAAGGAATTAAAAAAAAAGAAAGAAAATCCAAAGGAAGAAAGCCCCTGACATGGAACTGTGGGGGCATTCTTTGATTTGTTTTCTCTTTAAAAATTATTCTTGGGCTTCCCTGGTGGCACAGTGGTTAAGAATCCGCCTGCCAATGCAGGGGACATGGGTTCGAGCCCTGGTCCGGGAGGATCCCACATGCCGCAGAGCAACTAAGCCTGTGCGTCACAACTACTGAGCCTGTGCTCTAGAGCCCGCGAGCCACAGCTACTGAGCCCGCGTGCTGCAACTATTGAAGCCTGCGTGCCTAGAGCCCGTGCTCCGCAACAAGAGAAGCCACCACAATGAGAAGCCCACACACCACAACGAAGAGTAGCCCCCGCTCGCCTCAGTTAGAGAAAGCTCGTGCACAGCAACAAAGACCCAACACAGTCAAAAATAAATAAATAAAATAAATAAGTTTATTTAAAAAAAATTATTCTTTAACTTTTTTATAACATCATCTTGTGAAAAAATTAAAAATCAGAACTGAAAAAAAAAAATTAGGTCCAGGCCTAATTTTGAGTAACAACATAAATCATCTAGCGGAGTTTGGCTCACCAGCAAATCCTTTTAGTATCAACTCCTATTTCATTCCAGAAGAAATAATAAAAGGATAGATCATATCCACTAAGCATACTCAGTGCTGGGCTTGGTGCTTTACGTCCAACATCTCATTTAATCCTTGTAACCTATGAGGTGGATGTTATTATTATCCCCAGTTCACACATGAGAAAACAAAGAGTCAGTGATTGAGTGGCTTGCCATATACAAATAGCTGTGAAGGCACAAAGATGTGGGGTAAAAGCAAAAGTAGTACCTCCTTTAAAAAAAAGACTAAGATAGGGATGAGTTTCCAACTTTTGCTTTGTGATCAGATCACAAATCACACAGGAGATCTGTGGCATAAGAGGGTAACAGCTATTCCAGCTTCCATCACGAAACAGCCCTGAGATCCTCACAAGAGAAGTCCAATTAGCAAATGTAGAAGGAAGGAGAGAAATAGAAAACCATCATTGGCACACTACAGTTAGTTGTTGCAGGCAAGATTTACTGAAGGATACTGAAATCAGTGGGCAGAAGTTGGAGGAGAAATCAAATATTTGCATCATTGCAAATTATCTCCCCAAGATATCTACAAATTAGAAAGAGAAAAATATTAACTTTACATGGGAGAAACCTAGTAGAAACCACCTTCACCGAGTGATTGAGATCAGCCTCACCAATAAAAAGACATAGTGACACTATGTACACCACATATGATACGCTGAGAAGGACATATAACATCTGGGCTATCCTTGCCCCAAATGCATAATCTCAGTCTATTCACGAGAAAACAGAAGACAGGGCCAAACCGAGGGCCATTCTACAAAATATCTGACCAGTATTCTTCAAAGGTATCAACGTCATGAAAGACAAGCAAAGACAGAAACCGTCCCAGATTGAAGAGGACTCAAGAAATATGACAACTAAATGCAATGTGGGATCCTGGAACAGAAAAATAATGTTAGTGGAAAAACTAGTGAAATACAAATAAAGTCTGAAATGTAGTTGATGGTACTGAACCAACACTGATTTCTCAGTTTGATAATGATACTGTGGCTATGCAACTTTTCTATAACTCTACAAATATTCCAAAATAAGAAGTCTCCCCCACCCAAAAAAAAAAGGTCACTGAGAGCAAAGTCCTATCACTAAACTATTGGCTCAGCTATGCAAGCAAACTACTTCCCATTTTGACCACTTCCAATTGCTTGAGTCCCTTCCTACCTGGTGAGCTAGTTTGATGGAATCTGGTAGAAAGACTCCTGGGTTTGGAGCCAGGAGACCTGGGTTTAGGCTCTGACTGCTTCACCTACTACCTGCTTGTCTGGCCTTGAGCAACTTATCACCTTGTCACAATCTTGATGTTCTTTACTATAAAATAGGTCTAATTATCCCCACTCCCACGAGGTTGCTGTGAGAATGGCAGGGGAAACATAGTAAGTGCTCAATAAAGGTTCGCCATTCTGGCTAGTGCTCTCAGAGAGGTTTTGTGAGGGGCTCGTGAACACGGATGAGAAGTGACTTTGCAACCTCACAAAGAAGCGTCACCAGGGGCTCATTTCTGTTGCCGTTTACCTGTGAGTCTCCATCCAGCGCTGCTTGGGCATACATCTGCACGGACAACTCAAGGTCTTGTGATTGGTTTTGGTGACCATAGTAGTAAAGGTCTCCCATTTTCAAATACGCTGCAGGACAAAAAGGACAAGTAGTTTTATTTCAGACTGACCTTTTAAATGATTGGTCTATTTGCATGACTGCGAGTTTTTCCCACCCGAATCTGGATACAGGTACATCTTTAGGCTTCCTTGACGTGGGGAGGGAAAAAAAGATTATTGCACTGAGCACTCCCATTTCTAGACACATTTTCTTGCTTCACTGGGTAGCTCTCCTAAATGGGTCTGTTTGTGAGAATCACAGTCTGCAACATCACAGCCCCAACAGCCAAGGTTGTTTGGGGCACGGAGATTTTGCTGCCTGGGTTTGATGACTGATGTGTATTTCTTTACTCTGTTTAAGCCACATATGTTATCTTTCCTCTGAGGAAAAAGTTTTGTTTGAGTGTATGTATCACTCAACGTCCAATCAGAATAGAATCTTCTTCAGGTAGTTCAAAAAAGGGATTTTAACACTGGGAACTGGTTACCAGGGTGTTGGAAGAGTTGAAAGGGCAAATGCGGAACAGTAGGCAACCCAGAGATTAGCAATGCAGGAAGCCACTACCTTCCTAGGCCTGGGGGCCAGCTGAGACCACAGAGGATGGACGGCCAGGCAGGAGTTGGAACCATGGAAATGCAGCCATTGCCAGAGACACAGCCCAAAGCAGAGAGAAGGGGAGAAATACTTGGGCTTCTCACCTCCTCCCACCCTGCAATCTCCTGCCAGCGCCTCCCATTGGCTGAAAATAATCAGATGTCACTGGGCAAAGGAGTCTGGGAACTGTAGTTACTGAAGGTCAGCCCTCTATCACACAGGGCAGAGCCAGGAAGACAGGGAATCCATCTGAGGGCAAAAAGGCAAAAGGCTGGCGCAGAGAATCTCTCCCGAATAGCTTTTTCTTTTGAATTCTCGCTGATTCCTTAGAAATGATGGGTCCAAGCATTCGGTAGACAATGGATGAAGAGAAATGTATTGCTTGAGACTGAGAGCAGAGTTTAGGGAAGATCTTAATAGCCGAGATTTTTCACTCTGTTTCTTAATTGTTTAGAAATATTACACCACACAAAGCTGTTAGATGTTCCCTGTTCCTAAAGATTAAAAGCCTCCAATGCTTCAAGTTAGCACCCATTTCTCTATACATACCAAATGAAGGAGCATCGATTTGAAAAACAGAGAAATTATAGTATCTCCAAACACAATTAACATCCAAGTACCTCTTGGCCAGGTCCTAAGGGGATGAAGGGGGAGAAAAAGTTAACTCATTAATATTTCTGCCAAGTGATTAATTTTGCCTCCATAAAACCCAATTCATTATCCTTAACCTTAGAGCTTCTAGTCTGAGGAGAATACATTTACTTACTGGCCTCTCCTCACAGATGTGAGCTAAATTTGTCTGTGACACTTCAATTCCAGTTTCTGCTGCTAAAACATAATACAGCAAAGCTTCGTGCCTAAAAATAGATGATTAATAATAAATTTCATAGAGTGGCTCTTACTAATACTCACAGAGAGCTTTATATTCACACGTAAGAGGGCACAAAATAAGCAGTTTTTTTAAAACCACAAAATCATGAGGTTTTTTTTTTTTTTAAATAAATACTGTTGTTAAAAATACTGCATGCACTGATTTATTTTCTCTCTTAAAAGGCTGAACTCACAGATAAGGTTGGGGAGCTAGTTGATACAACAGCTACCTCTACTGGCCGAATGGTACGTCGCGTGCTGGCTGGGGAGCTGTCTATTAGCTTTGGGTCCTTGAAATCCTTCCATCTTCCATCCTCGCTTAGAGGAGATAAGTGGTATTAAGAAAAAGCTCTGCACTTTTGGGTCCTGTTTTGCGAAGGGCTTTATGGGGCTTACGACTCTGAACAAGCTTAATTAAAGCTGAGCTTCTGTGGTACATTAGAAGTTTGGCAAAGGAGAGGCAGTTTGCAAGGGGCTTGATACCAATGGCCAAAAACACATCTGAAAGAAGTAAATATTGGACACCACTGGTAATTGAATAATTGCGAGACAATGAGACCACTTTTCATTTGTTGAGACTGGCACCTGATTCATAATACAGATAACGGCAAGAGCTTGGGGAAAAATGGACCTATTCCTACAACCACTGTTAGTGGGAAGCCAAGTAATGGGATAGTTAGAGGTGAGGACTCTTACGAATGTACATACCACCTGGCCCAACAGTTCTGCCTCATGAGGGTTTATTCTAAGAAAGAATCAGAAACATGTGCAAAGATTCTGTGGCAACAGAGGTCATGGCAGAGCTGTTTCTATGAATTGGGGGGAAAAAAAGAAACAAATATCTGAAAATCAGTGACTAGTTCAATTAACCCATGGCTCAGCCACTTTCAGACGAGGCCCTTAAAAATGATGTTGAAGAGAAGTATTCAAAGACGTAGAAAAATGTCTATGCCAAAGTTTCCACTGTGTAAAAAAAAACAAAAAAAAAAACAGGATAAAAAACAGTGCAATTTCATTTTTGTAAAACAAAAATAAAACTGAATCCACACATGTACACACACACGCGAATACATATATGCAGGAAAAAAAGAAGCTACCAAAATGCTAACGGTACTTATCTCTAGGTGGTGAGAAGGCAAGTGATTTTTATTTTCTTTTTACTTCTCTGATTTCCTCCATTTTAACCATACATTGTTGTTTCTAAAGCTTATTTTCATTTTCTGTAGCTAATATTAAGCGCTATTTCTTAATGTTAGCTCCATTTAGGAGATGGTTTAAGAAAGCGGGGGGGAGGTTGGGTTGGGGGAATACGTAAGCGGAGCCAAACGTCATCTTTTCTACAAGGCTAAAGCATCTCCTGGCAGGCCATCCCGTGGGGACAGAGGGAGGTGACTGGGGGGTCAAATCAGGACAGGCAGACCTTCAATCAGACATACTGCAGGTCACGGCCATGTGGCTGCTGAGTGCGCCGTTTCCTGGCCTCCGAGATACCCAAGGCAGCCGACCAATTAGGCATGACTCATGCTAAAGAGACAAGGCTGGCTAAGCAGCTTCCCCTGCGAGGACAAGTCACATCAGAGAACCACAACTGCAACGGCAACAACACAAAAGACCCCCAGACATTTTCTGACATAGCTTGCAAGTATCGCGTTTGGTGACAAGAAACCTCGGAGCAGACCCCAAATGGGGGAACTAAATTTGAGGGAAGTTCGGCAGAAAGACTCCATCATTCTACAATTAGGTCCCGTTCCAAAGGTCTTATAATCTCAAACACTCAGGTTTGCCCCAGTGCCTCAGTTTCCCCCACTGGATGGATGAGGGAAGGAGGTGGTGTAGACTTGCCGGCCCAAGGTCAGATGTCAGGTCGGCTCTCTCTACTGCCATAACTGGATGAAATGGGGTTCATATAACTGCAATGTAATAAAATGAGGTTTTCTTAGATAGCAGTTGGGCAGACTGTTAGAATTTTGGAGTGGAGGACACAAGGTTGACACTTCCTGTAAGAACAGTCACTAGGATAAATTTTATAAAGACAATACCTTGCCTCTAAAGTTACTTGGAAGATGGGGGAGAGAAGGGAGGAACACATTTTATAGGAAGACTTCAATTGACCAGTTATTGTATAAGCCGGGAGGAAATCTCACAGAATTCTCAAGTATTTCCTTTGAGGAAGCACTGAAATCACCAAAGAGATGTCTAAAAATACTGATGTCAATAGAAACACTGAACAGAAATCCACCTCTGTCTTCCATCTTGCAGAAGCCATCAGCAGAGGCCATAGATTCCAAAACCACCACCATCTGTTTTCATATATTTAAGTGTGAACTCTAGGCAAGGGTCAGAACACTGAAGAACAGACTTTCTCACCTTAAGACTTCGGAGACATGACACTTCTGCAGAAACCCTATCTGCACTTAGCCTCCTAGCACTTTGCTCTTACTTGTGTCTCAACTGAGTCTGCCTGAAAATATTAATTACAGATATTTCTATCCTTATATTCATGGAATAAACATTTGCTCAGTATGGGCTCTGTGCAGGAAGACCAAAGCCACAAAACTGTACTGTGCTTCTGTGAATTTCCTCAAGGTTTAGGAAGCTACCAGAGGTCAGCTTTATTTCCGATGCACTGAAGTGAAATAGTCCCCAGTTAGTCATTCTGATGGGGGGTGGGGGGCTGGGCAGGGATGCAGAGAGGAGGGGATTTAGAGTAAATGATGTGTGTAGGGGCACACTTGCTACCCTCCCACTTCAGACTCGGCACATCCATTTATAGAACTTTTATAACGATACTTCTTAATAATCAATCCTTTGGCTGCTTTCTGTGAATTGTGAATTTGAGTAACTCTGAGCAGTTTCTCAAACAATTCTATTGTTTTCTCTGGGTTCTTTTCTGCCAATGTCTAAAGCAGCCCAAACTGGAAGGATAAAAAAAGAATCCTGGGGTCTCAGTGGAATTTAGGACCCTGCTCTAAGGCAAAAAGATGAATCTCTTTCAAGTGGAATCTTGCATGCCTGCTTGTCTTGCCTCAAGCTTACTAGGATCTGGCTAACCTCCTGGGTTAATTAAGTATTCGGGGTATATTTAAGACCAAGGACAGTAAAACACTTAGCTCACAGATGAAACACAAAGAGGGGTAAGACAGAGAGAAATGAAACACGACAGGCGACCTCTCCTTATCGGACTTCTCCTGGTGTCCGAGGATAGCCTCGGGCATGATAACGTTATCTTCGGTATTTTGCCTAAACAGCAAAATGCCCTTTTTTTTTCATTCACACTCCTCTTTCAAACTATCCCACATAAATCTTGGAACAACACAGAAAAACACAAGCTCATCAAACTGACACATGTAATTTGAAAATAACGTCCAGAATAAATTCACTCACAGAAAATGAAAAAAGGGGATGGACTTGGGACATTGATGGATGACTTAGTTCTATTATAACAAAATAGATGGGACCCAAAAAATTCCACGTTGTGGTGTGGGGAAGCCAACGCTCATATATTTCCAATTTAACCCCTGAGGCATCTGGAGGCCCCGAGAGAAGGAAGAGAGAAAAGCACTTTTTCTCAAATATATTTTGACAAAGATAGTCCCACTATAATGGATACTAAGTGTTTCTTCCTGTTGATAGAAAATGGTCTCAAGTCCAGATTAAGACATATCTTTAACAATACTTAGCATCAGCATCAAAATTGGCAAGGATATGAAAAAACAGATATTTATATGCGGTTGATAGGACCATACATTGGTCAAATATTTTGGAAAACAGTTGGCATTATCTTGTAAAGTTGAACATATGGTTAGCCTGTGACCCCACTCCTAAGTTCATATTTTAGAGAAACTTTTCCTATTTGTGGCAGGATATGCATAAAAAATGTTCACGGCCACACTGTCCTTAAAAAAAGATGGGAAACAACCCAAATGCAAGTTATTATGAGAATTGGTAAATAAATTGTGGTATATGACAGCAGTGAAAAGGAATGACCTACAGGTACATGTATCAAAAGATATGAATCTCAGAAACATCAGGTGAAGTAAACAATAACAAAGAAAAGCAGTGAAGAATTGTATGTAATAGGATTCTAATGATATGAAGCTCAGAAACAAGTCCAATCTATTGCTTAGATTGCTATAATCTATTGCTTAGATTTGCTATATCCATATATAGCAAAACTATAAAGAAAGCAAGGGGCGGAGCAACCATAAGATTCAGGACAATGGTTAGTTCTGGATATTGGCGCCACAGGTGGGTTTAATATGGGAGGAACATGCAGGGGGCTTCGACAGTTCATTTTCTTAAATAGGGTGGTAGGGCTATAGGTGTTCATTTTATTGTTCGTTTATGCTCTGGAACTTACATACATATCACCTACTATTTGGTATGTATCAATTACCGTGTGATAAAAGAAGGGAAAACAACTTACCTGGCTCAGGTCACAGCTCCAGCTCAAAAGCTCAGCTCCTTTAACCTGGATTCTGAACTAGCTCCCCCTTTCATGTTCTCCCTTCTCTTCACCATCATTCACAGAGGTTTGGTTAGGAATCTCGGAACCCAGCTCTGTCATGTCACTACCCTCTCCCAAAGCCATCAAGGGCTCCCCACTGCTCCAGAAGCTGAGTAAAAAGTATATGACCTGCTATTTAAAGTCCCATAATGCAGCACCTCTTTGGTCTTGTCATATCGCACTCCCTTTTACAAATTTTACCCTCAAGGTAAACTGGTGGCTTAAAAATTTCTAGACATACCCTGAATTTTCCTATTTCTTTGTTTTTGTTCCTGTGATTCCCTTCACTAGAAGTGTTGTTCTCTGCATGACTAAGTGGAAATTCCACCCATCCCCCAAGGCCATATCATCTGTTACCTCCGTTATAAAGGCTGACCTAAGTCCCCCAAACCAGGTAGCATCTTTCCTTCCTCCAAATCCCCGATGCTCTTTATATACTGCTCATGGCTCTGGAGTTACAGTTGTTCTGTCTATTTGCCTTAATTCATTCTCTCAGTAGTTTTTGAGTACTTTCCAGTTGCCATTAAGTGCTGGGCACTGGGATACACATCACAGGGCAATCCACAAGGAAACAGCCATCATGACCCATCCAAGGACAAAAGGGAGTAAGGAGTTAAGCAGGATTTCTGGGCAGAGGGAACAGCAAGTGCAAAGGCCCAGAGGTCAGAGAGAATATGAGGCATCTGAGAAACTGCAGGTAGTTTAGTACCAGGAAGAGATGAGGCAGCAGGCTTCCCCAGCCCTACTTGTGGCATCCCCTGCAGCTACGGCAAGGCACCCTGCCTTTAAATGTACCCACTAAAATCTGCTGAACTCAACCAAACTCACCAACAGTGTAGACCACGTATAATCCTTAGCTCCCCCTCCCTCCAAATCAATCATGTGATGTGGCTGAATGTTCTAAGAAAGACAGCAGGCCATGAAATCTTAATTCCGCTTGACTTTCACAGCAAATTTTTAAATGCACTCCCTGAAGTGCTTTGTGATTTTAAATTCAAAAGTCGGCAAGAAGGATAAGCTATTAGCAGATACTCTCTTTGTGGGAAAGTGTCAGACATCTTGGGGTGTGTGTGTGTGTGTGTGTGTGTGTGTGTGTGTGTGTGTTGGGGGGTGTTTACAGATATGCTCTCCCTTTGGGAAAACTCCACATATAAACATTTTGATATCTGAATGCTTAGTTTCCCCTAAGAAGTTGTGGGGAGTAAAGGGTGGGAAATTTGGAGGATGAGAAGTAGAAATGGGCAAAAGTCAAATTTGGGAAACGTTCAAATTTCATGAACTGAAGCTTACTTGGGAAACAAATAAAACAGCCCACAAACTGTAAGGTGTATCAATTGGAAAATGATCATTTCATTAAAAAATAGAACTACCATATGACCCAGCAATCCCACTACTGGGCATATACCCTGAGAAAACCAAAATTCAAAAAGAGTCATGTACCAAAATGTTCATTGCAGCTCTATTTACAATAGCACGGAGATGGAAACAACCTAAGTGCCCATCATCGGATGAATGGATAAAGAAGATGTGGCACATATATACAATGGAATATTACTCAGCCATAAAAAGAAACGAAATTGAGCTATTTGTAATGAGGTGGATAGACCTAGAGTCTGTCATACAGAGTGAAGTAAGTCAGAAAGAAAAAGACAAATACCGTATGCTAACACATATATATGGAATTTAAGAAGAAAAAAAAATGTCATGAAGAACCTAGGGGTAAGACAGGAATAAAGACACAGACCTACTGGAGAACGGACTTGAGGATATGGGGAGGGGGAAGGGTGAGCTGTGACAGGGCGAGAGAGAGTCATGGACATATACACACTAACAAACGTAAGGTAGATAGCTAGTGGGAAGCAGCCGCATAGCACAGGGAGATCAGCTCGGTGCTTTGTGACCGCCTGGAGGGGTGGGATAGGGAGGGTGGGAGGGAGGGAGACGCAAGCGGGAAGAGATATGGGAATATATGTATATATATAAGTGATTCATTTTGTTGTGAAGCTGAAACTAACATACCATTGTAAAGCAATTATACTCCAATAAAGATGTTAAAAAAAAAATTTCTTTCTGATTATGCAAAGTAAGGCCACAGATGATAAACTTTTAAAAGATGATAATAATAAACATTGTTATTCAGTGCTGTTTTCCCTGGGCTCATTTTCCCTGAATTTCCTAATTTGAGATTCTCATTCACTGAGGTGCTATCTGCTAGTTACGTGGGCACCCATGGACCAGAGAAGAAAATGGCACTCTCTTGGACTTATATTTTAATTTTTGATTGAGGTTCGGATCCGAGTAGGATCAGTGATAGGTGTGCTCTAATGTCTTTGAAGCAGTGGACCGATGGGATATGTGCTGATTTGCATATCCTTTTTAGTTATTATGGAAATACCCAGATCATTTAGGCAATAAACGAGCCAAGAAAATATGGCCCAAGGAAAAGTAAGACAGAATTCGAGGGCTTACAGAAGAAAACAGAAAGACGGACTCAGGTAGAGCTTGGAGAAGTGTGCGCTTATTTGTAAAATCAAGTAACTGCAAATAGGGGGCATTTACAAGTCCTCATGTGCAGGGTCTCATCCCATTCAGCACAGGATGAAATTTGCTAACTCCATCAGAAGAAGCTTAGAAAGAGTGAGTCTGTTTGGCTGTGACACTGGAGGTCTGGTGAGTGACTTCCAGAAATCCTAGGGAAGATGCGATAAAATATCTACCGGAAGATGTAGCCTGAGCCCTAAACACACTGCTTTCGCTCCTTCCCACAAACAAGGTGGAAATCCTGGACTTTCTGTGGCCTGCCAGTGAGAGGCAGAGGGTCAGCTAGGATCCCCTGTGCTGTCTCCAGACTCTGAAAGCAAGAAGAGCAAGCTTGAAGGGAAGAGAAGTCAACGTATCCATGTGTCTCTCAATTTGATGAATACGGATGCTCCCTCTAGAGGACTAATTTTTGTGTATAATTAAACATGGAAATGCTGTGTTTTCTAATCAACAGCCAATCAATCGGTGATACTCTGAATATCATTACCGGGAGGCTGTGATTTCCCTGCAAATTGCTTTTTCGGTTTCATTTTAAGACTCCATCTCATAAGACTACACTGACAGATTGAAAGGTAAGGACTGAGAAAGTTCAATCTAACTTACCACGAGCCCTCCAGGTAGGCGTTGAGGCCTTTGCGAATGACGTGGCCCAAGTAGCCATTTTTCTCGGCTACATGCTTTGTCCATCTGAAAAGGAAACAGAAGAGAACATATCCAAACTATGGCAAATTAAATAATTGCTTTTGACTTCGTATGATTTCAATAAATCCCACTTGGGGAATATTTTGCTTCTTAGAATTTTTATGGAGCAACAAGCCAGAACTGAATGTTAAGAAGATAAAGAAAGATACATTTTGAGAGCCTTGCATTCAGTGCCGTTTCTAATGAATGCTTAGGAGTTGTCATTTTGGGGAAAAAAAGATGTGAAAAGTACCTAATGAAAAATGTCTACTAACATGGAAAAAGATAATCTTTATTAAGAGTTCTAGCAAGTTGATTTCAGAAGGACAGCTCTTCCTAAACAAAGACTCCAAAGAGAGACATTGCCAAAAAGATTAAATCAATAGAGTACCTGATGGGTGTAGACATACCGAGAGGAGATTTAGACATGGAAGGAGAATGTGGAGATCGAGTACATAGAAATGATAAATACACAGAGAGAGCTAAGCAGATAAATAACAATAAAAAATAATTATTATTCCATAGAAAACAAAAAGTTATGCAAGAAAGAAAGAGTAGTCATAGTATACTACATGGCTCAGCTATGAATAGTGTTAAATTGTCATAATAATGTAAACACTGATACCAATCCAACCAAACCAGTGATATATTTATGGGGAAGATGGGAGAGGGCAGGAAGCATGAGCATGCAGGGTAGCAACAGGTGGCAGAGTGAAAAAACTATATCTCTTTATCTTTCCCAGTGAGACATCATTAGACAATGCCTATAAAGGGTATAACAAGAAATAGTGGTTTAAGCGTGTTATTTAGACATAGAGGCAAATAAAAAAGAAATAATTAAAAGATGAAAAGTGATTTATTCCAGGGAGCAGGAAATGGAGTGTGTGGAAGGGAGGCAGAGATTTCCTGTTTTTTCTTGTCAAATTATTACCTTTTTTAATTAAATTTTTGTTTTTAATTTTTGTCTTTTCAAACTACTTGGCTTTTTATGTGCATGTGTAACTGATAAAAATAAAGATGAATTTTTTAAAATGCAAGAAAGGGCTTCCCTGCTGGCGCAGTGGTTAAGAATCCGCCTGCCAATGGAGGGGACACAGGTTCGAGAGCTGGTCAAGGAAGATCCCACATGCCGCGGAGCAACTAAGCCCGTGTGCCACAACTGCTGAGCCCACGTGCCACAACTACTGAAGCTCACCCGCTCTAGGGCCTGCATGCCGCAACTACTGAGCCCACGTGCCACAACTACTAAAGCCCGCACACCTAGAGCCCGTGCTGTGCAACAAGAGAAGCCACCGCAATGAGAAGCCCGCGCACCGCAACGAAGAGTAGCCCCCGCTTGCCGCAAATAGAGAAAGCCCGTGCGCAGCAATGAAAACACAGTGCAGCCTAAAATAAAAAAAAAAATTCTTTTTAATGTGGAAAAAAAGAATAAAAGAAAACTCTATTTTCTCAGGCATGGTGAATATAGTATTGAATATATGGCTTTCCCTTCATACGCAATATCTGGCAGGTTCTTACACAACAGCCTTCTCGGGATCTCGAGGGAATGTCTCCAGGTTGCCTGTGATATAGTAGAGAGAACACCACAAGGTTCCTTCTATGTGTCCGCCTTGTGCAGCCTTATGGAAATATTCACCAGCTAACGTCTGTAAAGAGATGAGCAAACGTCAGTCTCATTAGTGAGAAGTCCTCCTGTGCTGGTTTCATCAGAACTAAGGTCCTGAGGCATTTAACGCCTGATATCATCACAGGTTTATAACTTCTAACATCTTTAAGAAAACCAAGTCAAGTTCCAGGAAGACAGCCAATCACAGAAGCTGGCCTCTCTACATGATAACCTTGACTGTAGCTATTCTGTTAAGTTTACCCAATAAATAAGATAACAAGACACTACGAATATCATTATCACCTTATCAGCTCCTCACATAACCCCTGCCAGCCAGACAGAAGACAGCATCAAAAGTCGCATCAGGTGAAACTTCAGGCATTTGCTTCCCTAACCTTGCTTAATACCTTTTTTCAAACTCAGACACAAAAACATCATTTCCAGTAGAAGGTGAGAATTAGAATATGACAATAAAAAGTCCATTCTGGCAGATGTGTGGGAGGACTAAAAGACATTTGCAATGCATAAAATATACAGCTTCCTAGGAGTCAGACAGAGGCGGAGGGAGAAAAGAAAACAAACACTTAGACGGGTATACATTCCACTGATTACTATTATTTTTCCCAGGCAGTTAACTGCCATTTTTAAGTATGGGCTTTGGAGTCAGACAGGCCTGGGTTCAAATCCCAGCTCTGCTCCTTACTAGCTGCGTGACCTTGGGCATGTTAGTTAATCTCTCCAACTAAGAGAATAACTCAATTTCTGCAACTGAAAAATGTGGCTTCTGACAGTAGCTAGCATGAAAGTATGGTGTGAGGATTAAATGAGATAACGTGTGTTCGAGGCTTGGCATGGCGCGTCACAAAAAATAATTTTTTTCTGATGCCCGACCCCCAACTCTGATGCTAGAGCTTGCCCATCCCATTAAATGCTACCTTTTCTTCCAATCTCAATAAATGCCAAACACTGAGGGGTCATCCTGACTCCTCTCCCTGCCTCACACCTCACGTCCAATCATCGTCAAGTCCTAATGCCTTGACCTTCAAAATATACCCAGAATCTAGTCACATCTCAGCGCCTCTTCTGATACTGCCCATCCTTTCTCACTTGGATTCAATGCATTAACCCCCTTGCTCTTGCTCTTGTCTCCTCCAAGCCCAGTCTCCACCAGGATCCAGGAGGAACCTGTTAAAACACAGCGTCTCCCCGCCCTGTTCAGAGCTGTCCCATCTTGCTCAGCGTAGCTGCCTCCTTGACATGATTTTCCACCTCCTCGCACCTTCCTTGCTCTCTGGTCCTGCCAGTTCAGCCTCCCTGCTATTCCTCAAGCACACCAAACCTGCTTTCTTCTCTGGGCTTTTGCCCTGGCTGTTCCCTCTTTCTGGGATGTTCTCCCAGACATTCACAACACTCCTTTAGGAGTTTGTACACTGTCACATTATCAGAGAGACCTTCTCTGATCTCCCTTATAAAATAGCATCCCCCAATCTCTAGCCTCTCGGTCCTCCTTATCCTGCTTTATTTCTCCCTGTAACACTCACTTATCCCACCTGCCCTCATACTATATATTTGTTTGTTTATTATCTTTCTGCTCCACTGCAATGTAAACTTCCCCAAAGCAGGGACTGTTTTGTCTGCTGCTGTATCCCCACTGCCTGGAAGAGTGCCTGGCATAGGATGGGCATTCAATTAATTTGTTGAATGTACTGGTACTCAGATTATTATTACCATCATCAATATTATTATTAATAACAAGGGGCTTCCATTTCACATGGGGACCAGGTCTTGACGCCACTTAAGTGTATGACTCTAAGTTATGAAACCTTTCAGAGCCTCGGTTGCTAACTCTGTTAAATGGATGTAATAACAGTAACTATCCCAGAGGGTAGTTAGGATGACATGGGATGGCACACAGAAAGTGTCTGTGAGTGTCTGACCTAGAGGAAGTGTTCGGCAAACATTTAAGATTGTTACTGTTATTTACATTATTATTAAATCTGGTCTCATACCAGGCAACCCTATTTGGACCCAGCTTTCTTTGCTTCCAGTAAGATCAGTCATCAATCTCCGCACCATCTCTCTCTCATGGTTACCTTGCATCATCTGCCTCTCCTCTCCCCAGCTTAGGCTTCCTCCTCCATGAAGCCTTCCTGACTGCTTTGGCCTTCACTATTTCCCCTTTCCAGAACTGTTTGGGTCACAGCAATTGGCACACACTTGGCGTTGGGCTAATGCCAGCCTTTGCTCTTCACCATCTTGTCTTCCTAACTGGGCACTTGAGTTCCTCAAGATCACGGTCTGCGTCTTGGGTGGTGTCTGCACCACCCATGGGGCCTTGTCTGGGCTGGGCATACAGTACACCTGCTTCATGACTAAGTGACTGACCAGCTGCACAGCTGGTCTCAAGTCTTACTCACTTGATTCCTTCCAGGAACTCCTGGGAAAATGCCATCCAAGTACAGGACTCCAAGATTGTATGATGCATCTGGGTTCCCCATTTCTTCTGCTTTTAACCAGTACTTAGCCGCTTTGGCATAATTTTTCTTGAATTTGTGGTAATACCATCCCAGGCCATTGACTGCCTGATGCAATCCCTGGATTTTAGAACAACAAGAAAGGAATTCCTTTTTTTTTAAAACAAAAACAAAAAAACCCCAAACCCAGAGAGAATCAACTGTTATGAAAGCATTCTGCCTGAGTCTGAGAAAAACCTTTCCTGCCTCTTTTCTGGGGGCAGATGGCATTAAAGAAAAGCTAAGTGTTGGAAAACATGAGGCTGCCTCAGCGTCTTCCCAGGAGGATTTCACCCGGCTGCTGCTGGGATTTCTGCCTTCCAGCTCAGCAGTGATGCTGGCCCCCAAATCATCTCGCAGCCCCTATGGGCTCTTACGCAATGCCCTCGTCTACAGAAGGCCTCTTACTGTCCTGCAGTATCAACAACGCCCTTGAAATTCATGACCACTCAACTGTGACAGGAGGCCGGAAACCCGCCCTGGCTGGGATGATTTCTAGGTGACCTGCCTGCCTATCTTTTGATTACTCTGCCCTGAACACCAACAAACCCTCTGTGGGAAGCAGCCGCAATGGCCTACTTGTAAAGCACAGGTGCTGTGGGACTGCTTGGCATCCCAGCTCCGACAGGTAGGGTCTGGTTGGGGCTGAGGCAGAGGGGAGGGGGGTGGTCTCAGAACTGTGTCTAAATTGGGACGGTACCACAGAAGGCCTGGTTCATGTGAGTCTAGTCTTAGGCCTCCTTGTTCTTGCTGATTCATGCTCTCAGGGGCCTGCCTCTGCTCTTCCCAGATGCTCCCACCTGCTCCAGCCTGGTTGTTGAAGGCTCAGGAGCCCTGCAGGGGTGTAAGTGTGCAAACCTGGGCATTCGGTGCTCCCATTCCTCCTTTCCTACCAGATCCACAAGACCATGGACAAGCAGGGGAGAAAAGGACTGGAGAAGCAAACAGTGAGTGCCCTTGCATCTGTGAGACAGGTTAAGTTAGGGTCCAAGTGTGGAACCAAATCTCTTCTGCCTGCCCTTTCAGAAGTGAAGGACAGGTATCCCTCAGTAATGGATGCCAAGATACCAGCCTGCAGCCTTTTCAGTCTGCAACGACTCCTGAAATGCTCTACCTCCTACTTTTCACGTTGGACTCCAGGTGCCAGGAAGACCAGGAGAAAGAAACTGACAAGGCCCATTAGAACAGATGCTCCATGAGGGCAGGGATCTTTGTTTTGTATTCCAAGCACCTATGTTAGTACTTGGCGTAGAGTAAGTGCTCAATAAATACTTGACAAACGAATGAAAGCCATCCTTTGAACGCTGATGACACACAAAACAGAATCCAAATCCTACACCCTGAGGATCAAGAGTAGGGTTCAGGGCTTCCCTGGTGGCGCAGGGGTTGGGAGTCCGCCTGCCGATGCAGGGGATGCGGGTTCATGCCCCGGTCCCGGAGGATCCCACATGCCGTGGAGCGGCTGGGCCCGTGAGCCATGGCCGCTGGGCCTGCGCGTCCGGAGCCTGTGCTCTGCAGCGCGAGAGGCCACAACAGTGAGAGGCCCGCGTACCGCAAAAAAAAAAAAAAAGAGTAGGGTTCAGATTCGTAGGCCCTCAAGACAGTCAACACTTGGGATGGTGTCAGTGCCAAGGATCAGTTATAGAGGCATTCTTCTTGAGCTTTGCACGGTACCAGATGCAAGGCAGCCTCCTGAGAATTTGCAGGATGAGTGCATTTCCATGAAGTAATAGACCACGTCATGTATAGTGGCAAGAACCAGCTTTGGGATAAGCTTATGGAATACATATCAAAATGGCTTGTGCAATGCTCACCTCCAGACACACAGGTTTATTCAAAGGTACCTGTCATCACTCAAAACATTCCCAGAATGTCCTTTAGACATTGTATTTGGACCCAGATCAGGAGTCCCACAAGAAATCTTGTTTTATTTCTTAATGCTCACACCTTATTCCGGACATTTCCAGCTGTATCCAAGTGACTTTTAGCTAATTCCAAAAATCAAACTCTGTGCTTCACCACAGTGCCTGACAAAAAGGAAGGGCTTAGTAACTCCCTGCAGAATGAATGGCTGAGAATCATGTAACACTTTTAAGAATGCGAGTACTCCAGGCCGTAAAACTGCATTTCCTCCAATATTCATCTCAGCTCTGCCAAAACTACATTCAGAATGCAGCACCTTAGACAACAATTCACCACTAGCATGCTAAAGAGATGCAAATTTCACACCTGCCAGGAAGCCCCATTACTTCCCCATTTTAGGATGCTCTGGGACCATGGCCTCAATGACCACCATTAAGCTGCTTTTCTATTTCTGCCCTATAGTCTGTGTCAGGGTCAGGAGCTGGCGTGCGCTTCAATGGTTCCCTTCTCCTGGGTCATGTGTCCTCTAGAAACCACACAGGGGGAGAAAAAGCCTCTTGGCATTCTTAACTCCATGCTCCAACTTCCTGTTCTACAGAAGAAAAGACACTCTAAGCTCCCTAAAGAAAGGGAATTGAGGAAGAAACATCGGCATGGTTACTTCAGGAGTCTTTGTTGATAGGGCAAATATTATCAGCCTCGGGGAGGGAGGCATACTCAGGAACCTGAAGGGCTATAAAGGGCCCTGTCAAGGTTGTAAAATTACAAGGTTGTAAAATTACAACGGTTTCTACCAATCCGTTTATTTGCAAATCTGTATGCAAGCACATGTGAGTGTGCACGTGTGGATGTGCATGCACTGGGGGTTTGCACGCAGGGATACGTATGCATGCATGCCTGTGTGCATGCGTGTGCGTGCGTGTGTGTGTGTGTGTCCCCCTCACAGGTGATATCATAACCTCCATTCTGTAGTGCAATATTTAAACTAGTTGGCTTGAAGATAACTTTGAAGAGTAAATAGTGACAAAAGGAAAATGATTCCTAAACTCGGCAATAAACTTGATAAACAGCCCCTTTGTTAAAGCACAGAGAAGCCAATGAGCATTGGACACAACAGGGTTAACCTTAGAGGATGCAGGCTTTAGGTTTTCCTAATTCAATGGCATTTATACCCATTCAATTTCAAAGAGCCCCCCTGCTGCTGCCTGTTATTAGGGCAGCCCTTGATTATAATTTTAGCCTTCAAACAAACTCAGTCTGAATTCTACGACTGGAAAGTGAGTTCAGCTTTCGAATTGTGCCGTCCTCATTGTGCAGGTTTCTGTATATGTTGTAGCTCAAAAATGACTAATCACTGCAATGTCAGTGACCCCTCCCTCCCCACTGCATTTCTACCTTCTTCAGAAGGCTGGCCATTCACTCTCCTCGACTTGTAAGAGCATGGGTGTGTGTGGCGGAAATGTTTCCCTCTGACAATAGGCACAAGTGTTACCTTGGAAGCTGCTTTCTTCATCAGCTCTAAGGCAAGCCGTCTGTTCTTTTTTACTCCTTGACCCTAAACAATGATAAACAGCAATGATCACGAAGAAAATAAACGCAGAGTTGCATGCAAAGCCATCACACCAATCTGTCAGCGTTCAATAGAAGATACTAAAGCCCAAGCCTTCTCAGTTAAAAATCTAATCTTGAAGATTTCTATATACAGAGCTGTTACATCATCATCATCATCATTATTCTGCATATATGTGTAGAAGAGAGGCAATAAACCTCACCCTCCCAGCTTAGCATCCATAAAAATTCCCCACTGGTGGTCCAGTGAATCACATTCCCGTCAATCCGCAGGTGCTGTTGGGAGAAGCCATGAATAAGGTTAAATGAGTCTGGTCATCCTGGTTGTGTTTCTCTGGGGATTGCCTAATATGCGAGCAGACAGAGCACTTTGTCTATGTCGGACAGTCAAGAGTTATTAGGCTGTCATTTGCAACCTTCCAGCGTCCTCGTGGGAGTCCCCAAGGTGAAGCACTGTGGCTTCAGAAACAGCTCGAGAGCCAGTGGTGAGGGAGACAGGACCCCTTAGAATCTGTTCCCTCAGACGCTGCCAAACTGACAAGCTTCCTCCAGCAAAATCAAGTTTTTCCAGCAGAGGTGGTTTGTGCATCACAGAGAGAGAGAGATGGGGCTTTGGAGTCCTTGTTACAAGAGCAGAACTCCGTGGGACCATGCTGGGGTGTGTCTGCAGGACCACGTGGGAAAATGGTGGGTCTGAGGGTGGAGCGGGGGCGAGGGGGGTGGTGTCCCTGAGGGCTCTCTCAACATAGCCCTGACCATGCACATGGCAGGTGAGAGGAGCCGGATGAAAACCCTGATGCTTCCAAGCTCACTTAGAGTCTGTTATTGACCTACACAGCCCATGGAGTCCTCCTGGTCTCAGACTCAGCGCTTGACAGGGTCACATGTGATATAATGTTAGAGGGCTTTGCAATGAATACAGCTATTAACTCTATTTAAATTCTTAGCTCTACAGTAAATGAAGAGAGCGCTAGCAAATGTTCCTGTGTTAATTAACATGGGCCAAGAACTCTCCTGCCATATCAAATCCTCCCAACCCCAGCCGGGGTGCTGCTATCATTCTCACCAGAGAAACTTGCCCAGAATCACACAGTGAGCAAGGAGTAGAGGCAGGATTTGAATCCAGGCTCCAGAGTCCAAGTTTATAACTGCCATGCTGTATTTTCTCCTATATATTTTAATTCCCATGCTGAGAAGGTATAATGATCCGTAACCTCCTTACAGGATACAGAAAACATGCTGCAGAATCTGTCTTTGTAGTTTTCCAGGACCCAAAATAAAACTGTGAACCCAAATAAAGGTTAAATTACATACAATGAGTTTCTACTCGATTTTAACGTACCTATTTCATAAAACCGATGAGCTGAAGCAAAGTGGAAGATGAAAATATTTTTCAGAAGTGCACCATTACTTCGTTTAATTAGAGAGGGAGAGGAAAGACAAAAGGACATGAAGGCTGTTTGTAGTAACTGGATGGAAGCAATGAGACAAGCTTTTTGGATCTCGGGGAAAGCAACAGAACGACCAGGATGACGAAATGTCAGAACCTGGTTGCACTCAAAGTTTTTCTCCAACTTCTTTGTTTTCAAGGAGTAAAACTGGGGCCCAGAGGGGTTGACTTACCCCAAACCTCACAGTTAGATCTGCAACCAGAACTCAGATACTCTGAGTTCTAGGCCAGGGATTTTCCAGTGTAATTATATAATGAGAAGTGGGGTGAGTTCTTGCACAAAGACTATATACTATGCACAAGTCTGAGTAGTACTGGAAGTTGTAAAGTGAGAGAAGTGTAAAGTCGTGATGCACAGCAAGTGCTCGATAACTTCATCCACTGAATGAATCCATGGAGGACAGATGCTGCAGTGAAAGCCCAAGCTCCATCCTCATGTGGATGTGAAATGGGATGTAACTGACCGTCTTGGACAAGCTATAGCTGTCATCGTGGCGCCATCTTTGAATACAATGAGCCGGATGTCCACACGAGACAACAAGCCGAGAGCACAGTGCCGTTCTTCATGTTTGGAAAGTTCATTTTTTTTGTATGGGTTTTTTTACATTGAAAGTACTTAAAGACACCTTTGGCCAGAGGTAAAAATCTGCCTTGAGATGTAGATAAAGGGCTTCCTTCCTCCCACTCAGAGATAACTTAGAATGCAGGAAAACCAAAAAAGCTTTAAGGTTTGGGAAATCAGACCCTGAAGAAACATCCCGTCACCTCCCGTATCATTTATTTATGTCTTTCGCTTTCCCTCTAGATTTCAAGCTCCTGATGGGCAGAAGTAATGTCTGAGTCGTGCCTTTTCTTGTCTGTACTTTGGGCAGTGGCCAGCCCCAATTATGGTGGACTGGTGCCTCTCCTCTGTGCCTGTCTCAGTCTTCTGTCTTGCCCACGAGTATCTGAGACCCCTGAGGTCAGGGATGAGGTTCATGCAACCATATGTCCCTCCATCTAGCACAGAGTCTGGTATTTTGTCAGCCCAGAGTGGGTGTTTATTATATAAATATACGAATGCATTGGCATATAGCTAAGAGTCAAACCATTTCTATGTTGCTTTAACGACTACAAAGAAAAAGTCTGGGCTCTAAACTTGGAAACCGTAACAACCAATAGGTTTTAAGACTTGCAGGGCCAGAAAGGTAGCAAGAGTCATGGTTGTGAATCGGCGAGCGGCCACAGCTGTGGTTCTGGAGATGAGCCCAGCCACGTGCATCCACGTCCTTGTTTGAAGACACTCGCTCTTTGTGGGCAGCTGCCTCCTTTGGGTCTGGACATAGGGACCAAGGGTTTCCTTACTAGAGTCAACAGCTCTTCCAAGATGGGTGAATTGATGTCTCTGCATTCAGGGGTGAAGAGCATCCCAGTCCCAGGTCTGAAACACACCAGTTGTTCAACCTTGGGCAAGTTACAAACCCTTTCTGAGCCTCTGTCACCACACATATAAACAGCTATCATAATACACCGTGATACCTACCTCGCAAAGTTGTCTCGAGGATTGAATGTGTTAATACATGTACATCAGGTAATAAGCACTGCATCAATCAATGTGAAATATTATTATTCCGTAAAGCATTTTACAGTTCTTGGAGCCCCTTCCTTAGGTTATTTCACTCCATCTGTGGTCATTACCAGTGTCTCGTGAGATCGGATAAGTCCAAGGAGGCAGCTAATCGTTGCAGAGGAGAGATTTGAACTCCATCCTCTATCTCCTGGGCTAATGCTCTTCCCTTCCGTCCCACTGCTCTCCTGTTGGCTTAAAACCAAGATCTTTGTATCGATCAACGGGACTGTTGGGATCCAGCCCAAACACGCACTTGGTCTTAGCTATAATTCAATGATAACTCTGCCTGATAGAGAACTTGCAGCACCTTTGGGGCTGCTGGCCGTGTACCAATCTGTAAAATATGGGTGCCTCCTCCAGAATGCCAGTTCTTGCAAAAGCAGAGAGAATCCAGGCGTCAAACCTAAGACAAATGATTAAAAACGAGACCAGGGAACTGCGTGTGACTTTGCCTTTTCAGCAAATACCCCTTTCCATCCAGACGGACAGAAGCATGTCCTAAGGTTCTTCAGTTACAGGCTCCCTGATTGCATGCCTACAGGAAACCACTTGGGAAGTCTATAGAAATTGTGCAATTGCAGCACAAATTGAGTGATTCTTACCTTAAATAACACGATGGCATAGTCGTATATTAACGCGGGGTCCTCAGTCTCCAGGGCGCCCTTGGCGTACCACTCAACAGCCGCTTCCGGGTTCTTGGCCACGCCTTGCTGGCCCCAGAACAGCATCTGGGCCAACCGTTGCTTCAAGACAATAGCAATTTAGAATAATGACTTTCCTGTGTTATGCTTAACAAACAAGACTTTAAAAGGGGGGGGGAAGGCAAACCTAGTTTAAAAGGTTTTTATATTGAGAAACAAGATTTAAGTAGACACATGTTATCTTCCTCCTGGGGACAAGAGCCCTGAAGATGAACTGGTGTAAATACAAGTCATTAACACAAGTTGGAAATTGTGTGTGTGTGTGTGGACAGGGTGTGTGTGTGTGGTGTATGTGAGTGGTGTGTGTGTGTGTATGTGGGTGGGGTGGTGTGTGTGTGTGAGTGGGGTGTGTGTATGTGTGTGGGGGGTGTGTGTGTGTATGTGGGTGGGGTGTGTGTGTGGGGGTGGCGGTGGGGGTGTGTGGGGTGTGTATGTATGTGTGTGTGGGGTGTGTGTGTTTATGTGGGTGGGATGTGTGTGTGTATTGTGTGTGTGTATATGTGTGTGGGGTGTACGTGTGTGTGTGCGTGTATATGTAGGTGGTGTGTGTGTGTGTGTGTGTGTATGTGTGTGGGGTGTGTGTGTGTGTATGTGGGTGGTGTGTGTGTGTGTGTGTGTTTGTCTGTGAAGGACTCTATTGGGCCCAGGCCAGAGCTGATGGATCAACCACACTGTTTCCTCTCGTGAAATGCCCTCTCCTTGGGAGGTACTGTGCGTCCTCTCGGCCCAGTGACCAGCATGGAGGCCTGTGCACATCCATATCAGGGCATCTCCCTACAGCACTATCCCAGCATCTGTCTACATGGCTGGCTCCACCATTAGACTCAATCGAGGCTGGGGGTCTTTGGGGGTAGGGATCTCGAGACGTTATTTGTCTGCCCTTGTGCCCCCAGCTCCCACCCAGCAGAACTCAACAGAAACTCATAGAAGCAACGCAACAAAGATTTGCTGAATGAAGGAGGGAAGAAGGGTCTTTGTTAGGAATGTTCACGCAAGCTCTGGAGCACCCATGAAATCTGGCAGCCGCATTTCCTGAACTATGCACTGGAATTCCTTCTTGGACTAGAAAGACTGCAGGCTGGGACAGAGCCCAAGACAGAGCCACAGGCAACACTGTTATCATTCTGGTCCCTTGGGGGCCTTGATTTTCTTTCCTTCTTTCTACTTCTCCTCTCATCTCCTTCTCTTCCATCCTCCACCCCCCAAAAGAAAACCTCACAACTTCCAGGAGCGCATCTTCTGAGATGCTAGGAAGACCTCTAAGGAGGGGTGGGAGACCCGTTACTACAGGGTCTCTGAAGTGTTTGTTTGTCAATGTGTTCTTTGGTTTTCTTTCTCTTTCCCATCTCTGGTCTTCTGCCTGCTTAGCAGACCCAGAGCAGAGGCTCTTCCTGACACTGTGCTCACTGGGAACACAAAGCAAAAGCTAAATCCATCCTTAGGGAAGGAGGTTTCCTTCCTCCAGTGCAATCAGCCTTAGCTGGCTCCCATAAGGACTTTCCTTCATAGTGAAATCAGGGCAAGAAGTAGATGGGGTGGAGGGGGGGGGGTCCTCCCAGCCCTCTGCCCTTTCTGGTACCTCTTACAGGTCTATCCAAAAGGCAAAACATGTTCAAGAGACAAGGTCGATCCTTTTGGTCTTACACACAACACAGATTTTCTATTATTCTCCTAGCTGATTTTGTGGCCTTCTTCTCGATGCCCACCTCATCTCTCCTGCACTCCAAGATGCTTCTTTTTCTTTCTATCTGATGCACTAAAATGTCTGATGGTAACTGATCATAAATATTGTGGCTCTCTCTCCTCTGGGTCTGGTTGGACTACATTTCCGGCTCACTCAGGTCAAGAGTGACCAGCTGACTTCCTTTGGCCGATGAAATGTGAGAAATGACGCGTGCCCCTTCTGAGCAGAAGCGATAAGACTCGGCCTGTGATGTGTCGCGGCGTCATCCTGAGTCAATGGCTTTGGAAGCATGTTTCGGTGAAGCCTCTGTTAGCTTGGGCTCCTAGGGGACTATAAGAGCAGAGCCCACGCCACCCCCATTGGACATGTAGTGAGAACAACAGAGAACAACAGTACACTGGTGTTGTGTTAAGCCACTAGGTTTGGGATACTTCATTATCGTGGTGTAACCTGGTCTGTCGTGGCTAAGAGACTTTCCAAAACTGTGGAACGCATTTTTACCTGAGCTGCCGCATTGCCTCGAGTAGCTTCATGCTTCAGCCACATGAAGATGTCTCCGTCTTCTTTGGTTTGTACCTTGAGAATTTCATCATCTTTTAGTCGAATTGTCTCAACGTATGCCTAAAAGGGAAGGAAGGAAGAAAAGAAGGAGGGAAGGAAGGGAGGGAGGGAGGAAAGGTGGGGAGAAGAAGGGAGAATGAAAATATCCAGATGGTATGGGCATGCAAAAGACATGACATTATTCCTAACGCAGCAACTGCTCAAGTAAAAACTGTATGACTAATTGAAATATGAGGTGTGTCCACAGAGCCCTGAGATCAAATTCTTTTTTAAATGAACGGATCACACTTCCTATATCTAGATGGGTATTTTTGTTCCTATCAAAGTGTTTTCCTTGGGAGGACAAAATTTATTCCACTTCCTCTTCCATCGCTCAAGCTAGTTCGGAAGTCCACCTCTGCGCTGCTGATTGCAGAGCCAGAGTACACGGCATCCCAAAAAGTAAATCAGTATTTTCTAAGTATAACCTTATTATTTTTTTATTCGAAAGCGTCATTATCCTGCATGACTCAACCCTTTTCATTTCGCAGGCTCAGCCTCCGATATCTTTCGGCTATTTCAAAATGAAATCTACACTGAAAAGAAGAGGGTATATTAACTCCGAGGATGTGAACAGGAACGTGCCAGAGGCTCTAAAGAGGAACCCAAGGGAAAGTCCACAAAACGCTTTGAATGTGCACACAGCCTCCCAGGTATCTGCCTCCTTTGAAGAAAATAAGACTCATTTTTATGTCTAAATTGTGGCTGTTTATCCAAAAACTGGCCTTGTTGTTTGACAGTCTCCCCTTCTATATGATGAACGCTATCTAACGGTACCAGGAGCGCCTGGGAAGGGCTTCAAGGCCACAAGCAGACGGTGAAAAAAATGGATCTGGATGAGTTGGGGAAGAAGACTTAGAGAACAAGGAACCAGGCCTGATTTCCCTTCTGACCCTTTCTGTTTGTCAGTGAAGAAAATGACTTAGATTCACAAGTACTAGCCTGTAGCCCATTCCTGAAAGGGTCACCCAGCCCATGTGGAGCCAAAGGTCCCTCTCAGGGGCAATAGCGGGCAGGCTTGGGGACAGAGCTAGGAACCCAGTGGTATCAATTCCTGCTGGATGTCTAACCTTGAGACGCCTCCCAGCAAACAGCAACAATTGGAATAAGGATGCCCACCACCTTTGACTGAAACCAAGTATGTGCGGGGTGTTTAACAAATGTTTTTCTCATTTAATCCTCACAGCAGGGCTGTGGCCCAAATATCGGTGTCTTCAAATTATTTGTAAAGAAACTGAAGCTCAGAAGGTGAGACCATGAACTCAAGGTCACACTGTAGAGCTAGCCCTGGAAGCCAGGTTGGTCTGACTCCAAAGACAGGCTCTGATGGGCTCCCCCATGATGTCACCCTCTAGCGGGAAGGCCCTGGAATCCTGGGCTGAAGCTCAGGCTGCTAGAACAATAGAATTCTCAGCTAGAAGTTTTTCGTTCACCTGGAGAGTTTGGGTGTTTTGATTTGGGGTTAATTTCCTTCTTTTCCTTATTTTGTTCCTTCCTCCTTAACTTTGTCATGGGACTTGAATGAAACACAGAACACATGAAGCCAGAGTTTCTATCCTGCAAGGATTTATACTCTTAGGTATTTCTGCTACTCTCTGGCCGTGGTAATATCATAATCACCAGCAAGAACTGTGTGCGGTGACCAATTGCTTGGCCCAGAATGACTCACTGAATCTTTGCAACCTTACAAGACAGTCACCATCAATATCCCCATTTCACAGATGTGGAAACTGAGGCCCAGAAAGGTTAAGTAACTTACCTACGTTCTTCAAACTTTGGAATCCAACCCAGGCTGGCTGGCTCTGGGGCCCATAGTCCTCACCTAGCTGAACCACCCTGTGAATGACTCATGCATCTGGGAGAAGCAGAGGGGGGCTGTTTCATTGTCTCCCCTTATACATAATGAATTCCATCTAACAGTGTCGTGAGAGGGGTCTTGGCAAAGGCCATGTCTGCAGGGGACCTGGGCAACCATGCATCACTCTGAAGAAGGAGCTCTTTTGTTTTTGTTTTTGTTTTTTCCCTGTACGCGGGCCTCTCACTACTGTGGCCTCTCCCGTTGTAGAGCACAGGCTCCGGATGCGCAGGCTCAGGGGCCATGGCTCACGGGCCCAGCCACTCCGCTGCACGTGGGATCTTCCCGGACCGGGGCGCAAACCCGTGTCCCCTGCATCGGCAGGCGGACTCTCAACCACTGCGCCACCAGGGAAGCCCATCTTTTGTCTTTTATATCACTGTCTCCTGATCTAGCCCCTTCCTGCTTCCCTGGGTGGCACCATTGAGCTTTGCAGTAGAGCAGGGCCATTAAGAGCACAACTTTTCACATCAGACCCAGTGGACATGAATTCTAACTCACCACTAACTACCTGTGGGCCTTGGGCCACTGACTTTATTTATTTGAGCCTTAGTTTCTATATCCATAAAAATGAAGCTTAGAGTGGTATCTGCTACATCAAAAGCACTTCACCTATTAGCCATTATTTTTTATAGTGTGAAGAGTTAGTAACATCCAGGTTCAAATCTAGGCTCCACTACTCATTTGCTGTGTGACTTTGGGCAAGTTCTTTGGCTTCCCTGAGTCTCAGTTGCCCCATCTGTATAATGGGAACAATACTTGTACTGACCTCATAGAGTTGCATGAGAGTTAAATGAGATTGTTTGTGAAGATCTTAGCAGAGCATCTGGCATATGGGAAGCCCTCAGGAATGGTAACTCGTCATTTTTTAGGTCTTTAGTTCATTCTATCATGTAAAGAGCTGATAGCAGTTTAGAATGTTAGCCCTCCTATTGGTATTTGCAGTTTTGTACAGCTCAAAGCCTTACATTGGGGGGATGAAGATCTATCTAAGAGAATTTGGTGCTTTTGAAGATGGAAGGGACAGATTTGAGGAGGGAGTGCTGGGGCTGGAAACATATGAGAGCGTCCACATTGTGTGCTGAGGTCCACTCAACACACATCATATGATTAATTTATACATGCTATAAACTATGTGAGGTGCAGACAGTCATGGCAGTGTTTACAGGTGAAAAAGCTGTGCAGAGACAGACAAGTGAGTGGGATTATCCAAGATTTTATACCCGGTGAATGCAGACCTGGGACCTGAACCAGGCAAACTGGCCCTGGAGCCACACCACAGCTGCCTGCCACACCTGGGCCGGTGGTTGTGTCTTCACAGCTCTGGGGTCCCCTGAGTGGCATCCAGCATGTCAGAGCCACACATCCCAGGCCTTCCATGAAAGCCAACCATCTACAAAGACATCTGATGAAGGAACAACCCCTAAAAGGGAGCGGTGTTGGGTTGTTCATCATCAAACATTTTGAGACCAGGGAATGATGCGTCTCATGGGAAAGTGACCAATCCCAGAAGAAGCTTTGGTGTGGAGAAGGGACAGTGGGGACCACGGTGGGGGGCAGAGCTGGGGAGAAGCTGACAGGGACTCAGAGTCCCAGACTGACCAGTTCTGGAATCTTCTGTGCCTTCCCGGGGAGCTGGATTGTTTCTGTTGCTGTGTTGTAAAATCAACGTCTCTAGAATGAGCAGTTCATAGCCTATACGGTAGGGTTAAAACCGGCTGACCAGGTTAGAGGAGGTCCAATGTCCAGAGACTCTACAGTCCTCAGATGCCCCTGGACCCAGTGTCAGAGAAGGTATCACACTGTCCTACAGACACTGACTCTTCATACGCTTTACTTCCTTTCTCTCCGCTCAGCCTATAGGCTGCAAGGGCAGTGTTCACATCATATCAGCTGTCTGCAATCAATCACAGGAAAGGCAGGATGGAGCGCAGAGCAGGGAGGGAGTAGGGAGGGCGAAGGATGTGGTGGAATTTGGACGTGGAGAGAAAAGGCTGTCAGCAACCCCCCATTTTCTGGAGCGCCTGCATTCTCTGAAGTCGTGAACTACAACACTCCAGCCAGTGTTCCTGGGCACTCAGGAGCAGGGCAGTTTCAGGGCCTACACTTAAACCACTCCTTCCTTCAGGGCCTGTAGACACCACCATGAGGAACCTGCCTCTTAGGGTGTTTAAAATCAGCTATAGGGCTTCCCTGGTGGCGCAGTGGTTGAGAGTCCACCTGCCGATGCAGGGGACGCGGGTTCGTGCCCCGGTCTGGGAGGATCCCACATGCCGCGGAGCGGCTGGTCCCGTGAGCCATGGCTGCTGAGCCTGCGCGTCCGGAGCCTGTGCTCAGCAATGGGAGAGACCACAGCAGTGAGAGGCCCGTGTACCGCAAAAAAAAAAAAAAAAAAAAAAATCAGCTATAATGTTTGGCTCCCAGTGCGGGAGTGTAAGTTTTCTTTGTTGAAATTTAACATTTTAGGGATTTTAAAGTAAGAATGGAGGAATATCAGGTGTAATGATGGAGGGACAGAGAAGCAAGTACCCAAGATTCCCCAAACGGGGTGCTCCTCATACAAAGGTGGTGCTGAATGCAAGAGGTGCAGAGTTGAAAGCACTGGTTGCATCAAAAAGCAACAGAGAATCAACGGGACGTGATCGCTTTGTCTTCATCACTGGATACACGGCCCTCTCGTGCTGTCCACCATCCCATCAGTAAACAGTGAGTGCCAACTACATGTCAAGCACAGGGCTGGGCACTGGGGTCACCGACGTGAACAGACAAGGTGCCTGTCTCGGGGAGCTCACAGTCTACTAGGAGAGCTGGCTCTGAGACCTGTTCACAGCACCCGTCCTAGAGCAATGGCGGGGATGTGCCCGGGTGCCATGGCGGCGTAGCAAAGGGAAGATCCAAGCAGGTGGTGGTGTCTGAGCCCAGCATCCTAGTAGGAGTGGGGGGTCAGGAGGCAGGAAAAGCGGGGTGGGAGTGGAGAAAGCAAACCAGGCAGAGGAGATTGAGCAGGGCCAGGAATTGTGGACAGCATGGTGTGACCAAAAGCTTGGCATTGCCAGGGTGGGCAGGCCAAACATGGAATCGCTGAGAGCTGAGGTTGGGGAAGCAGAGAGAAACCAGATCAAGGAACATCTCCCATGCCAAGTGATGAGCTGGACTTAGTGCTTCCGGGTCAGTACTTCTCAACGCTGACTACACGTTACGCCCGTCTGAGGAGCTATTTAAATATACACATGCACATAGACATACATATGCCTATTACATGCCTGGACCCTCCCTCTGTCACTTCAATAAGACTGTGGGTGGAGCCTGTGCAGAGGTATTTTCTGAGTGCCCACGTGATTCTGATGTGCAGTCAGGTTGAGAACCTCCACTGCTGACAGCCGTCTTTAGCCTCCGTGGGAAGAAAATGGGAAGGGACAAGTCTGGCCACAGAAAGGCCAGTTAAGAGGTGAATTCATTTGCCAGGACTGCCGTAACAAAACACCACAGACTGCAGGGTTTAAACCATAGAAATTAATTTTCTCACACTTCTGGAGGCTGGAAGTCCAAGATCAAGACGCTGGCAGGTTTAGTTTCTTCTGAGGCCCCTCTCCTTAGCTTGTGTCCTCACGTGGCTGTCCCCCTGTTTCATCTACGTCCCAATCTCCTCTTCTTGTAAGAACACCAGTCATACTGGAGTAGGGCCACTAATGACCGCATTTAACTTAATCCTCTCTTCAAAGGTCCTAGCTCCAAATGCAGTGTCCCATTCTCAGGTACTGGGGGTGAGGGCTTCAACATATGAATGTAGGGGTCAATTCATTCCATAACTCAGAGTAGAACAGGAGGCTGTCAGAGTCACTCAGGGGAGAAATGATGGAGAGCTGCATGTAACGCTGTTGGGGATTAGAGCTGGTAGGATGATAGGCAGATCAAAGGTGACTCCCCCGTTGCTGGCATGGACAACGGTGCCATTGGTTGAGGTGTCTGTGGGGAATAGAGAGGAGGAGGTGGTGTGTTCCCTTTGTGGTATGTTACGATTGCAGATGGGGGTTTTAAGAAAGACCTCAGCCTGAGAATAAGATGTGCATGTCATCCGTATGTGGAGGGCAGTTGAAACCAGGGATGTTGATGAGACCCCCTGCCCTCTAGAAGGTGTAGCCAGAGAAGGCTGAGGACCAAACCTTTCAGAAGAGCAAACTGAGATGCGAAGAGAATTAAAGGAATCCATTTGTGATTCAGCCACAAAAACAAACCAAAAATAAAAAAAAACCCTATCATCTTCTTTCTCTTGAACCTGAAGCAGAGTCCCCCTAAATCATAAAGAAGTGACATGAAGCAAGATTATGAATAAAGAAGATAAAGTTGATGGGAACCACGAGTTACATAAAAGAGAAAATGAAACAAGAATCAAGAAAGAAGTTACTGACGGATCCTTGGTTTTTTAATTAGGGGTCTGGCTTTCCACATCTCCTCATTTGTTATGTGCTGCTGGTGAATTAATAGATCTCTCAACAAAAGGACACTTCAATCAATGTATGACACCTGCTTAAATTCTCAAGAAACCATTAATTACACATTCTTAAGAAAATGAGCTATGACACAACTCTTCTAACTGTATAATTCCTATCTATGATTCTTGATCACACGACTTTCCAGCTGCAGGATGGATCTTCTCTATTCATCTTCTCTGGTTCTGACCAATTAAACATTTTCTTTCATAATCATAACACTTCATGGGCCAAATCTTCAAAAGAAAAGGCGCTTGTTAGCCACATACCATCTCCCCTTGCTAAGTTATGCTGAATTAGAATTCCTAAAAGTATAATATATACATACGGGGCTTTATGAACACATTCAGGCTTAGCAGAACAATGGCAATATTATTTTGTGGCTTGATTTTGTTTGAATGTGTTTTCAGAAGAATTCTTTAAAAAAAGCCTTTATCAATTAATAAATAAATTCCTGTCAAACTGAGGTCAGATTTTGCACACAGCCTATATATGCTGAGAGAATACAGATGACAATGCTAAGAGTGTGTAAGTTTATTCAGAAAAAATCATTATTTTCTAAAAGAATTAGAATGTCTACACAGACAGCCTTTGGGCATTTTATAGCTTGATTCGTGTTTAATGTTCACTGACAACATGTATCTTTGAGTCATTTATTTCATAACTGTACAGTGGCCACTGTAGATTTCTTTCCCAGAAACCATTCATTTCCAATGATCAAAGCACAAGTTTCCTCCACTGGGGGTTTCTGACTGCAGTACAGGAGCAGCACAGGGAAGAGTGAACGGTCTGCTTCCCAGTTAGCTGCTCTGCCTAAAATTCCACAATCCTGCTATCCATCCAGACTCACCAAGCATAAGGGAGAAAATTAAGGGTTTATGGCCTAAACCAGGGCCAAATCTGACCATGCAGTAACCTCCTGTCTATGGTGGCACAAACCCAGGCACCCCATTGGTTTATATATTGTCTTCGGCAGAGTTGAGTAGTTGCAATAGTGACTGTGAAAGCAGAGCCTAAGATATTTACTGTCTGGTCTTTTGCAGAAAAACATCGCCACCTCCTGGTACAGACTACTTGCACTTAACTCAACTAACTCAACTGCTGTGACCATCAAAACATCTTAAAGCCATTCTGAAGAAAGAGATACAGAAAAATACATGCCAAGAAGCCAACCACGTCATAGTCTACTCCTGCTGGATGCAAATTACATCATCTAAAGGCAGCTTTTTTTTTATTCTTACGCTGTCACCTTTATACACCCTTTTATTCATGGTCCCCCAAACAAACCATCAGTTGGTCCAATGTAACACAGTGTTTTCTGGGCAGATGTGAACCACTGATTTCTTTGCCTAATGAGTCAATAAGACGTGGGAACCTGCAAAATTAGGGGCTGGAGTTAGTGCCCTTCTTCCAGTCCTTAATCCAGGATGGGGCAGGATCTTCAAACATCGCCTGCTGTCCATCACCTGTAAGCACTGAGGCTCATGTGATGGGCAGACGCTTCTCAAGGTGTCCATCAGCGGGAACGCAGCTAGGGATGGAGCGTCTTCGTTATGGAGACCTCGCTTGCTGGTGACATATTGAGGAGCCCTTGGCTTACTGCCCTCGCTTAATTTGACTAACATCTCCAGACCCCACCACTTTCACGTGGTTTTGGAACAAAGACAAAATGCCTATGTTTCTGGTACACATTTTTTTCAAAATCAAAATCTGTCCAGGGCCGTTATCTACCCTCCCCATACCGGTCCTCTCACTCATGAAAAGATTTCACGCTTTTCACGCATAGATGTAGGATGGTCCTTGCATTCAACCTGAGAACACACTGAGGAAATATGAATTGGAGAATGCAAGAAAGCTTTCTCTCCATTGGATTATGCCTGTACTCTACAGGCCAGCGAATAAACCAACCACAGGTGCAGACGCTTAATAAAACTGTTCAGGAAGCTCTAGTAAGCAGGGCCATAACCGTTTCCACCCACTTCTGCCTCATACCTGATCTCCTTGTAGCGTGTGCTGGTCAAGGGGTGTCTTGGTGGCAATGTTGCTGTAGTAGGCGTAGGACAACTCCCAGTCCAGGGGGTAGTGATCAATACCCTGGTAGTGTTTGTACCCAAGGTTCATCGAAGACAGCCTCTCACTGCCCTGGCCTCCAACCAAACTATACAACATGCCCTGTTAAGAAGAAATGGACAGTGTTCACAAGATTATAGAAAAGGGTCATAAAATCCTCAACATAGAAAGGTCATCTGGCCTCACCTCTACATATGAGCCTAGTCATTCCAGAAACCAGTTAACATGCCTTTTTTTTTTTTTTTTTTTTGCAGTACACGGCCCTCTCGCTGTTGTGGTCTCTCCCGTTGCGGAGCACAGGCTCTGGACGCGCAGGCCCAGCGGCCATGGCTCATGGGCCCAGCCGCTCCGCAGCATGTGGGATCTTCCCGGACCAGGGCACGAACCTGTGTCCCCTGCATCGGCAGGTGGACTCTTAACCACTGTGCCACCAGGGAAGCCCCTAACATGCCTTTTTTAAAAACGTTAGAAAAGAAGACCCAAGAGCTTTCTAATGGCTATCTGTCCTTCTCAATGTCTAACAGCTGAAAATTCCTTTGTCCTTTTCTCAGTAAAGATTGGGAGTCCTCCCCTGACTTATCTCACAGCATCTCTTTGTGTATCTGACAACTGTTCTAAGGACCTTGGTCCACTTCAGCTATGTCACCTTCGGTCAGATGATCTGAATAGTGGGCCACGTCCCAACCTCACACTCCCAGAACGCTAGTGTTGGGAAGGGTCTTTAGAGATCGACTGGTCCAACCATCTCATTTCAGAGTTGAGGAAACAGAGGCTCAGCAAGTTGAAGTCATATGTCCTTGGTCAACCAGCTATTTTGTGCCAGAGACGGGGCTAGAATCTTCTACCCTCTTCCACCTCGGTGGGGACTGCCTCAGGGACTTGGGAAAGCATGCCCTCAACCATGAGCTTCTACAGCCAGAGACACACACAAAGAAGTCAAGTGAAAGGACCACAGCCACCTGGGAAGGTCTGAACAGTCTGAGTCTCTTCAGATCCAGGATGAACAATCCCATGAGCACAAACAAAACACTAAAAGTGACCAGGGACCATTTAGCAGCACTTCTAAAAATGCGATTCCAAATGTTAGGCAAGTTGCATGATAAATTTGGATTCAATACCACAAAACCGTCTAGTATGACATTTATTTTAATGACAGGAGGCTGGATGTGACAATACTTTGCTTAGAGGTCCAAATGATTTCACTTAGCTAAAACGTCGTACGGGATGCTGGACCCACAGCCAGGAGAGTTACAAGAATTGGGTAAGAGGCACCTGTTCTTGAATGACTGGGATTCTGGTAAGCCTTGCCCAAACTATTCCTTAGACAGTATACCAATCATATCCCCTGCTGTGTCTAGAAATGGATAAAGTTGCCCTTTTTCACTCACTGACGTCGGGAGATCCTGTAATTACCACAGCCTTAGGCTGTTTTTCTTGAGTGTAAAGTTTTTTGTTTGTTTGTTTGTTTGTTTTGCGGTACACGGGCTTCTCACGGTTGTGGCCTCTCCCATCGCGGAGCACAGGCTCCGGACGCGCAGGCTCAGCGGCCATGGCTCACGGGCCCAGCCGCTCCGCGGCATGTGGGATCTTCCTGGACCGGGGCACAAACCCGTGTCCCCTGCATCGGCAGGCGGACTCTCAACCACTGCGCCACCAGGGAAGCCCAGAGTGTAAAGTTTTTAAAGGACTCCAGGGAAAATGAACATGCCCAGTTCCACCCGGGGCATGAGAGCCTTACTCTGCAAATATAAGGCAGGTAACTGATGTTCCTGGAGACTGTGAAATACTCTACCTGCAGCTGATCCCGAGGTACATTTAATCCAGTTTCATAAAAGACTGCGAGGTAGTAGGATGCTTTATGGTATCCACAGCAGCTGGCATCCATCAGAAAGGGGACGACAGAGCTAATTTGGTGAAGACCATCAACAATGGAAAGTCTCTTTACAGCCTTCTCGAATATCCGCCCACCAATTTCTAATACGGATTCACTTTGGTTCCTCAGCACTGTAAATAACACAATTCACAGAACACACAATTAACTACCATGGGGTCGACAGAATAAGTGGGAACAGCCAACTAAATCACCTGAGTTATTAATATGGTTGGTCCTGCAGTGACTTGATATATACCAGCTTCTGGGGAGGTAAATCAAACCCGTTGCGGGTGTCATTCTGTAAACAGCTTTTCCTTTGGCACTAAATGACAGCCTAGTATCCTGGAGGAAAGGATGTGCCTTCTATAGCTGAGAGAGCGCCTCAAGAGAGTAATTTACCCAGCGTAACTCACCACCAAGTCAGGACCACCATAACTGCCAGAGAGATTTTTTTTTTTTCCCTCTAAGACTCTGAAGGAGGGTGTGTTTTATCTCAGAAATAGTTCCTAGGTGCTGCTGTAAAAAGTTGAGCACAAGAACCTTTCTTATCATCTTTTGCTTCTGGTTTTCCTGGTGGGTTTCTAAATACAATAAAAAGAATGAGTCAACTTTTATTGAGGGCCTATAAAATGCCAAATACTGGGTTGAGTGTCTTATGCAAATTATGTCATGTAATCCAAACATAGTTTAAGAGGTAAGTACTATTATTGGCGTCCTCATTTTTCACATGAGGAGACTGAAGCCTGGAGAAGTCGACTAACTTGTCTGAAGTTACCAAAGCTGGCAAACGGCTGAGCCAAGCTTAGAATCCAGCTTGGTAGGTCACAAAAGCAAGATCCCTACTCACTCTGCTCCACCTACCTCCTGATTAACCGGCAGCCAGTTGTCTTAATAGGTACCTTGCCACCATGGGTAGAGACCTCTTTTACGCAACTGCCTTAAGCTATGATACTTCCTTTTACCTAATTCTCCCATAAATTGTTAAACTCTTAAGTCCAAATGGGCAAGTTATATGGTCCTATAATCTGTTACAGTCTTTTAAAGTCCGTCTACATTATTCATCTCTCGTTTTATTAATTCAGCCAATGAACGTTTTCAATTCTATTCTGTGCATCTACTAGGTCTACGTTACAAACAGCTATATAGGATTGCATAGGTACAATTTGCATTTAAAAGATGTGGTCAATTTATTTAAAACTAAAATTTTCTCCCCCCTAAGAATTATGCTCAACATTTTTCTTTGATTTTCTTCATTCCATCCCAAATTAAAATGTTACTAACAACTTCCAGGAGGCAACAAGAGACTCACTCTATCAGCGCTCCATCAAGGAATGAACAGAGATGAGTTTCCAATGCGGGAAAACTCTCAGTGAGAGGATTTGAGATTGAATTTAAGGGCAGTTCCTCAGCAGAGGTTGATGCCTCTTCCGAGGCATCAACACAGAAGCCAGTGGGATCCACGGATGAAATTGTGAAACCCAGACAATTGGTTATGAGCTAATGCCTATCCCTTTGGGCACACGGGCAGGCTGGCTGCCCCTGGTAGGGGGGCACATGCCTTCACTTGCTGAGCTGTGGCAAAGGAGCCCACCTACCCCCTCGCCCAGAGCTAAGGCAGTCCCATCTCCTGGCTCCTGGAAGCCCACACCTCTGCCCTCTCCAGGCTTCTGAGAGGCAGCAGCTTGGATCTGCTGTTACTTACTCTCCATCCCAAGAGGTAGGTGCTAAAAACAACACCTTAACTAAACACATGGAGTTTGCTCCTCTGTTTTGTTTTTAAGCCCTAAAGATATACCTGCTTGTTGTAAAACAAACAAACAAACAAATAATATAGATTTGTATAAAACAAAAACAGAAGTCCTCTCTCTCCCAAACCTTCTTTAATAGTGAAGATAAACTGTTGAAAGCTTGGTGTATATACTTCCAGACTTTTCCTTGGCATAGACAATAATTCATTACACCTCTATCTGCCTATATACATATACATTTTCTTTCCAAAAAGTCGCTATAGGTTTGGACTCTCAACTTTTTTTCCCTTATGAGTGTAATTTTTTATCAAACTATATTTGATTTACAATATTGTGTTAGTTTCAGGTGTAGAGCAAAATGACTCATATATACATATTCTTTTTCAGATTCTTTTCCTTTATAGGTTATTACAAGATATTGAGTATAGTTCCCTATGCTAGACAGCAAATCGTTGTTGTTTGTCAACTTTCTTTTTTAAATTAACCACATACCACGAATACCTGTCCGCAGCAGTCAGAAGCTCATTCTTCCTAAAGTTTCAATAGCATTGCATTCTATAGCAGTGCCGTTCTTCCAACCGGTTCTCTATTTTTAGACTTGGGTTGCTTCCACTGCTTTTGCTATAACCAGCAACACAGCAATGAACATCCTCGAGCACTTCCCTCTGCTCATCTGTTGGGATGTATCTGAATAATCACCCTCTTTTCCACCAGGAGGCCGGGGATCTCCTTTTGGATTCTCCCTTTGCATAGCTGAGAGAAAAATTCCATCCTACCCAACCATGAGACAGGATAAGAACCTTCTCCGCTAGATTTGGTGTGTACTGCAGTACTCAGACGGAGTTGCAAAGTAAATCCTACTCCTACTTATTCATATATTTACTTTTAAATACATACTCATCTCCGATACCCCTCTGTGCACACTCTGAGCAAAGCAACATTAACAGTTTGTTAACGATTCATTCCAGCCTTACCTGCTCTGCCACATTCATCTTGCTGTGCAGTAGAAGCTAACACAACATTGTAAAGCAACTACACTACAATAAAAAATAATTTTAAAAAAAGAGCCATTTCACACAAAAAATAAAATAAAATAGGCATTAAAAAAATATCTAATATGATGAGCTTTGCCTGAGTACCCACAGACATGGGCTTTGGGGGCTCAGAGGAGAAAAGAGCCTCCAAGCCAAATGGAGGTCCAAATGAAACACTTGCCCTGCTGACCTCTGGCACAGAATCCCAGCAATCATTACTGTGATCGCCCAGGTAGGAGGGCGATCCTTTACAAAGTTCAAATCCTTAGCAAACACACAAAAACACTTTGCAGACTGAAACAGAGGCAGGTTGAAAAACCTTCATTATTTCTTTTACCTATTAAAATTCTTAACTCCCCCCAGACATTACCAATCAGTATTTTCTCTGCAAGAGAATCTAGACAATTTTCTGCACTAGTGAGTATAATAATAAAATAATAATGCTTCTAAAGGAAAACCACTCGTTTTGCACATTCTTTAAAGTCTGAATTCCAAATGTGGAACAACATCAAAGCTCTGATGTCACTGGTGGTATTGTAAAACTGGTGATTTAAAAATCCATTTAATGAAACTGTTAATTTCACCCAACTGGTTTAGCATATGCATTTTTTCTAGTAGATCTATAACTAAAAAACATGCCTTATTTATGGAGATTAATGGAGTAATGAAAACCAAACAAACAAAATAGAAGTAGGAGTCATTTTCCCATTTTTCTTTCTTCCTACACCAGAAGCTAAGGAAACAAAGGCACCACCACCATTAACTCTTAATCTCCCCGAGTAGCACAGCGTTGTTTATTTTGCTCTTTTTTCCTTTTTCCAGCAATACCACAAGGTCACCATTTGTGCGCTCATCATTGGTTTCTGTTTGTTTGTTTTGTTTTTTTTTAATTTTTGGCTGCATTGGGTTTTCGTTGCTGAGAGCGGGCTTTCTCTAGTTGTGGCGAGCGGTGGCTACTCTTCGCTGTGGTGTGCGAGCTTCTCATTGTGGTGGCTTCTTTTGTTGTGGAGCACGGGCTCTAGGCGCACAGGCTTCAGTAGTTGTGGCACGCAGGCTCAGTAGTTGTGGTGCACAGGCTTAGTTGCTCCACCGCATGTGGGATCTTCCCGGACCAGGGCTCGAACCCGTGTGCCCTGCATTGGCAGGCAGATTCTTAACCACTGCGCCACCAGGGAAGCCCACACTCATCATTAAAAGAGGCAAAAAGCAGAAAATGAGAAGGTAGTCACCTACTGAAGGAACCAGAGCTGCCTCTGATGGAGAATTTGGGAGAAGAAAGGCAGACTTATTCCTTATGAGGGGAATGAGACAACAGGAAAGTTATTTTTAGTTTCAAGCTTCCAAAAGGTGTAATGCATCCAGGGAAGAAGTTTGAAAAGGGAAAAAAATGTGAAAGGAGAAAATATCATTTACCCAGAAAAGGAAAGATCTTCACCAAGTTTACTGATTTAAAAAAACATAGCACATCCTTCATTTGCATTCTCATTTGATGAGCTCCACTGGGTTCCCGAGACTCAAAGAAGTGGCTTATTTCTCTCTCAAAAGTAAACTACTTGTACTTTTCTGTCCTGTGCACATTGTCTGGTTTTATATATGTAACTTCTCTCCCTC
Organism: Stenella coeruleoalba; assembly: GCF_951394435.1. Classification (NCBI taxonomy): domain Eukaryota; kingdom Metazoa; phylum Chordata; class Mammalia; order Artiodactyla; family Delphinidae; genus Stenella; species Stenella coeruleoalba. The sequence continues at coordinate 51,859,263 of NC_137149.1, forward strand.
CCTCCCCCTCGCCCCCTCCCTCCTTCCCTCTCCCTCTTTCTCTCTCTCCGTGGATTTTTTTTAAAAACTATAAAGATGCTTTCTTGAATTAAAAAAGATAAGATAAAGGTCCTTTAATGAACAACAGTGGGCATAGCTCTTAAAGGACACAGGATCCTGGCGTTACTAAATAACCCCACTGTGTTTCTACCATTTCCATGCTCTGCGTTTTAGTCTCCAAATAAACATGGCAATTGTTGGCAAAAATAAGAAGAGTTAGAAATGTGGTATAGACACACAATGGAATATTATTCAACCTTAAAGAGGAAGGAGATTCTGACAGATGCTATAACATGGATGAACCTTGAAGACCTTACACTAAGTGAGATAAGCCAGTCGTGCAAAGACAAATACTGTATGATTGCACTCATATCAGGTATCTAGAAGAGTCAAGTTCATAGACACAGAAAGTAGAATGGTGGTCACTAGGGACTGGGGGTGGGGGCAGGGTGGGGAGTTGTGGTTTAATGACTACAGAGTTTCAGTTTTGCAAGATAAGAAAGTTCTAGAATCTGTTGTGCAACAATGTGAACGTACTTAATACTACTGAAGGGTACACCTAAAAATGGTGATGATGGAGAATTTTAAATTATATGCATTTTACCACAAATTTTTTTTAAAATTACAGTCCTTAAAGAGGGAGGGTGTAAATATCTGGGGATTCTCTATTGCAGTAGAAAAATAGAGCTCAATCTTTTGGGAACAACTAGAAGGTGGTGACCACTCCTGAACTCACTGGGCAGAATGCAGAGGACACTCCTACTGGTTGTAAGCTTCCGACTCTGCACTCCCTGCACCGTTCTCATGGCTCCTTTGAAGTACGTCGTTGGCTCAGAGGGAGAGCAGATGATCCATCTAAAATCACACAGTGTCAGGGGAAAACGCTGCCGTCTGAAGCGTGCACGTGCAGCAGCCTGGCAGTAGAGTTGGCTGTACATGTGAGGAGAGGCTGCCAAGAAAGGGGTGAGTCTGTCGCAAAGAACCAGAAATTACAGGCCATTGTCTCATGCTGTCATATATATATTTTTTAATGCCAGGAAAAAAATAATTCCACCAATTAATTCCCTTTGTGGGAGCTATGGGAGCTGACGTTTTTCTTTGCATTTAACCTAAGTCACTCTCATTCAAAACATGGCCCCATCTTTGTCCTATCCTGGGCCACTTGGTCAACACTTGTCTAGTGAATGAATGAATGGAAGGTTGTGATACGAGTGACTTAAGTTACTCACACGGTTTCATTCCTTATCTCTGTTACTGCACCTACTCGGTTCCTACAGCAAGAATTCTAAGCAGCCAACATCTGATCCTTGAGTCTGTTCTTGTAGCTTATCTCAGATACAAGAAATGTAACATGATGAGGATATTCTAGTAAAGTCTACTGGTCAACAGGACCAAACAGCTCAGGCCAGCAGCAGAAAACATGATGCAAACATAGTTCCTATTGACTAGAGTTGTCCAAAGCACTCCAAAGCCAGCTAGACACTCACAGCAGGATAAACTTGGATCAAAAGTTATGTGAGGAACCAGGAATAGATATATAGTCACACCAGTCTGACTACTCTTCTTTTTATAGGAGACCAGAGTAAAGATATGTAAATAATGTAATTTTTTTTTGTCCCTCAATTTACAAAATCAAATTTTCTGCACTTCTCTCAGGATTGTTAGAAACTGGGCCCAATGTCTGACACCAATCTCTCTCCAGGGTTAACCACAGAGATTATCTAGTTAACTATGATGGCCCCAAGCAAGGGCAGTGTGCCAGGTAGAGATGAATTTTAATGGGTATAAGCCCTACCCCTGCAGGAGGCCCCCAGTCCCTATGGATGGGACAACGTGAACTAGAAAAATAGGGGGTGAAGGTAGAATGGGAGCCTGAGGTTGGTACTGGAGATTTGCCTACCCTCCCTCCCCACCTGCTTCTGGGCCCCAGGAAATGGCAGGGAGAGGCGGAATGCAGGTGGCTGCATGCCCAGGGAGATAGGGGCCCCTCCGGGTATGCTCCCTGGCGCTGATCTAAGCCGACTTGGCACCAGAAGGACCTGACCGGCTGCTTGGGCATCAGCAGTGGGCCCTAAAGTGGCAAATCCGGCTCTGTGCCCCCTCTCCCCCCAGGCATGGGCCCCGGAAGCCTGACCAAGGGCAGCTGGACGCGTGTCTGTGCTGCAGTGTGACGACTCCCCAGCACTGCGGCCCATCAAGTGTCAAGGTTTGGGGGCTCATGATCTGGGTTAATTAGCTCCCTTTCTAGGCCTCCACAGATAATAAAATCATTCTGCATTCTTTAAAAGAAACTTCTGAGCAGTAAAAATAACACACAAACATTCTTTATTGAGAGTATTTGCTTGAAAAAGAATGTTTTGTGAAAATGATTCACTCCTTTTCCTAATCAGTAAAACTATATTTGAATATATCTGAAATCTCATAAAGCCAGTTTTGGGGTGACGTGGTCTTCGCCCGTTTAGCCTACACTTTCCAACATGCGTCGCCCTCTTCTGTTCACCTGTCTCAGGGGGCAGTTCCACCACCTCCCAGAAGACCCACGAAAACCCAGCAATTGTCTCTTGCCTGGTAGTAATAGTGTAACACTTACACAGCAGTGATTCTCCACCGGGGGCAATTTGACCTCCCTGGCGACACTTGGGAATATCTGGAGACAATTTTTTTTTTTTTTTTTTTGCGGTACGTGGGCCTCTCACTGTTGTGGCCGCTCCCGTTGCGGAGCACAGGCTCCGGACGCGCAAGGCTCAGTGGCCATGGCTCACGGGCCCAGCCACTCTGCAGCATGTGGGATCTTCCTGGACCGGGGCACGAACCCATGTCCCCTGCATCGGCAGGCGGACTCTCAACCACTGCACCACCAGGGAAGCCCTGGAGACATTTTTAGTTGTCACCCTTGGGTGGAGGTTTATGGGAGGGGACAGAGTGCTGCTGGTATCTAGTTGGTAGAGAGCAGAAATGCAGCTAAACATCCTACAATACACAGGACAGATCCTTCACAACAACGAATTATCCAAAATGTCAGTAGTGCCAAGATTGAGAAATGCTGTTTACATAGAGTTTACTAAGTGCCCATACTCTTCTAAGTGTCAATTCCTTAACCCAACACTACAAGAGAGGGACTACTGTCATCCCCGTTTTGCAGATGAGGAAACTGAGGCTCAGTGAAATGAAGTGGCTTGCCCAAGATCACACAGCTAGTAAGTGCTAAGTTAATATCAGAATCAGGTCACTTGGCTGCAGAGGCTATGCTGACACCTGACTCCACATGGCCTCCCTCTCCCGGATCCAGGCAGTGATGAAGTCCCTCAGAGCCAACCCCTTATATCCTTTGGCTCCATCTACATCACTCTGTCCCATTCAGGCCTCCATCCTCTCCTCCCTGGGCCATGCAGTGGCCCCCCTGCTTCCAGCTCCACAGCACTCTAGTCTACCTCCCTCAGTCTCCCACTGCTGACAAGAGTGACCTCAAAAACCCAGATCTGATCACGCCTCTAGCCCCTGCTTGAAACCCTTCAACAGGTCCCTGTCACCTACAAGGTAAAGCTCAAACTTGTCAGGATGGAGTCTGAGCTCTAGTAAGGAGCCCTCTCATGTTGTTGGTGGGAATGTAAATTGGTGCAGCCACTATGAGAACAGTATGGAGGGTCCTTAAAAACTAAAAATAGAACTACCATATGGTCCTGCAACCCCACTCCTGGACATATATCTGGAGCAAACCATAATTCAAAAAGATACATGCACACCAATGTTCACTGCAGCACTACTTACAATAGCCAAGACATGGAAGCAACCTAAATGTCCATCGACAGATGAATGGATAAAGAAGATGTGGTATCTATACACGCTGGAATACTACTCAGCCATAAAAAGAGAACAAAATAATGCCGTTTGCAGCAACATGGATGGACCTAGAGATTATCATACTAAGTGAAGTAAGCCAGACAGAGAAAGACAAATATATGGTATCGCTTATATGTGGAATCTTAAAAAAAAGATACAAATGAACTTATTTACAAAACAGAAATAGACCCACAGACATAGAAAATAAACCTAGGGTTACCAAAGGGGAAAGGAAGGGGGTGGGATAAATTAGGAGTTTGGGATTAACATATACACACTACTGTAAGTAAAATAGATAACCAACAAGGACCTACTATATAGCACAGGGAACTGTATTCAATATCTTATAATGAACTATAACAGAAAAGAATCTGAAAAAATATATATATATATATATAACTGAATCACTGTGCTGTATACCTGAAACTAACACAACATTGTAGATCAATTTTACTTCAATAAACAAATAATTTAAAAAAAAGAATAATCACTCTCCAGGCCTTCTCCAGCTTCCCAAATTCCTTGCACGTCATTAAAAATGACATGCTGTTCACATCTCTCTGCCTCTACTCTGCCTGCAATACCTACTCCCACCTTGCTTATCTGGCAAACATCAATTGACCCTTCAAGAATCAATCCCAGTGTCACCTCCTCCAGGAAGCCTTCCTGGAGCCCCCTAGACTTCCAAGTAGAACTGACCACTCCCTTCTTTGTGCCTTTGCCAGTTACTCCCATAGCTTTTATTTTTAAAAATGCATTACCATTTTTCTTTGCTTTCAAGTCGGTCCCTCAAGGGCAGAGACCTTGTACTATTTTACTTACCTCTGAAGTCCAGTCAAGTAACTGAGCAGTCACTCAGCAAATATCAAATGAACCAAAGATGAAATATCTTGTATGGTTTGAATTCTTTCAAGATGGGGTGAGGGTGAATCACTATCTGCAAAGAGAGTCTATTCCACTGGACACTGCCATTTTTAGGAAGTTCTTATATGCAGCAGCAGTCAGTTTCTGCATTGCCTTGGTCCAAGTGTTTGGTCATATGCCCAGGAATACCGTGGGCTGATGCTGACCGTTGAGATAGTTCTCATTACCCTCCTTCTCATTCCCTTCCCCAGGCTGATCACCTCCAGCTTCTCTTCTCTTCCTAACAGACACTGTTTCAAGATTCCTTGTAGTCTTACAGTATGTACTTAATTACTATGCAAACCTAAATCACAATGGACTTAAGCTGGACACATTTGCAAAATATACACAGATTCCTGAGACGCTGCTTAAAATGTACTTCAAATCAAAGGTCTCAAGTTCAAGGGCCTGAGGGCCCGGGGAAGGTAAGATCCATGACTGAAGTTGGCAGGAGGTGCTCAACCAGAGGCAGGAAGGGTTGTGGATGGACAGAGCCTGCCTGTCCCAACCACACACCTCTGGGATTGCTGCCACTCAGGAACGGAGGCCCGGCGTCGCCAGATCTTTGGATCTTCTGAGAAACGCTAGAAATTTGCATTTTCATAGAAGTTTTTAGATCCCTGTAACTAATTTTTTTAAAATTGAAAACAGTGTGTATGCCAAAGTAGCCACATTTGGGGGCCAGCTCTGGCTGTCAGCTGCCTGTTTGTGGCCTCGGTTTTAAATAAAGAATTGCTCAAGTGATTCCTAAATTTAAGTTTTTGTATTTAGGGTTGAAAAGGTGCACAGATACATTGAGTGGTGGACACATTAAGGGCAGAATTTAAATTTGAAATTAAGCTAGAACACTAGGGTTAAAAATAACTTCAAGGCATAAATCACTAAAGAGGGTGAGGGAAAGCAGAAAAACAGGGACCCTCCTAACCAGCGTCCAAAGGCGAGCGAGGCACAGACTCAATTACCTGTCACCAAACCCATCTCCAGCAAGGTCTGGAACAAGCTTCGGTGCTTGGCTTTCAGCTCCTTCTCCCAGAGGAGGGCTCTGCATGTCGAGGGCCGCCCGTACCTGAGCTTCAGGTCCAGGTAGGAATTCCGGAGGTCGCCTACAGGAAAGGGAAGCACAGGATACCATTAGAGGGAAGCCTTGCCTCTCTAACTCCCTTCCTCTATGGGGAACTAGAAATAAGAGGTCAGACTTAGCATTACTGGGTGTTGGTTTGGGTGCATCAGGGATTTGAAATTGGCTACATGCCTCTGCCTCGAGGTCACAGATTCAAAGCCAAGTCCAAGGGAAATGTGCCAAAGTTGCTGATGGCTGTTGAATAATTCTACAGAATGAGCAGATGGCCTCGGACTGGTCCCCAGGAAGGCAATATCTAGGCCATTTTGTTGGCAGTGTGAGTCAACAAAGCACAGGGACCCCCCAGGGAGGAAAGGCAGTAGAAGATGTTAGGAGAATCTTCCCAATGCCACCAAACAGACCAGCATGTAAGACCGGCCTTCTGACTCTGGGTATCTCTCCTGAAATTACATCAGCTATCAAAATCAGTTTCTTTCCTGTTTGGGATATTACTATTCCTATATATCTTCCCCTCTTCTGACTGCATCATATTTTCTGGATGATTCAGCGGTGAGAGCAGCAGCTGGGAGACTAGTATAGCCTATTCTTAAATTAAATTGCAGAAGTGTTGCCTTTCTACACTTACCTATCACCATCTCTAATCACTTCCTATGACCATTTTATGTGAACCCTATCAGAATGGGGTATGTTCAACATGTATCCATTCCTCCATGGTCTGAAATGGGAAGCTCGGCTCTGGAGATGTTGAGATTATTTAGGCAGGACTGAAATACTCAATTTACTTTTGCTGATGGCAAAGGCCCCACAGGAATTTCTCTTCCAGAAAGAACATATGTGACTAACTCTAGTGCCACCATATCATGCAAGAAGATCTATAGCCAGAGAAATTTATAAGTGCTGGAACATTGGAAGACAAGACGGGATGAGTTTTATAACAGATACAAACTCCGTATGAAAGAAAGGATGTCTGCAAATACGGGCAGGCACGGAAGCAGTCTATTTGAAATTCATTCCTTCTGTTGAAAAGTTACCAATGTCTCCCAGAATGAGTCAATTTCAAAGATTTAAAAACTAAAACCCAGCCCCAAACAACAAAGCCATTGTTCAACATTTCTGAAGGCTTATATTCAGATATTAATGGTCCAAGACAAAAGTGCACCGATGGGGAAACATTTCTAATGATTAATTTATTTTCCAATTCATTTTTATTTTCTTAGACTGGCCTAAGATCCCATTATGGATGGGAATAATGCAATTTGAGGCTCAAAACACTCTCATTTATATTCTTAAACTAAATTACAGCTAGTTGAAGCCACGAGGCAGGTTTGGGTTCTTGCTGGCTGTTGGTCTTGGTGGGATCTAGGTGGAAGGCACAGTATCATTTGCATCCATCTGGGGAGGTCATACTTGCCCCCATTGGTCAAGTCACATATGTTCTATTTCAACCCCCTTATGAAAGAAGCCAAGCGTGTTGCTACAAATGCCTGGAGCTAAAAATCGCTCTCCTGAAGTCAATACTTACATGCTTCTTGTCTCCTGTCCCCCTGCTGTACTGTGGATGTGTACACAGATACTATTTCTTGAACCTCTGCACACCTTTCATAATATAACTTGATATGTTCAGCAAGTTGCTTCTCAAGTAGGGGATTGAATATCTACAAGAAGGCAAGAAAACAGAATGAACAACAATTGTCATCAAACACCCATGGGTACCCATGAGGCTACGTTCAGGTGGATTTCCTTCTCCCATTGATAGCACCAGGTGGCTTGTTTGTACACAGATCATCTGCTTTGGATTCTCAAAGGAAGGGTGTTACTAGTAATTCAAGGACACGCCAGCTCTGACTGCTTCCCTCTAGCTTCTTTTTGTGGCATCTTCTCTGCAGAGCTTCTTAAGTGTTAGGATTTCCCAGAGACCAGGCCTTCATCCTCTTCCCTTCCCCGCCGCTATGTGCTATCCCCAGAAAATGACATTCATCTCCCATGAGCTCCCAAAGGACCTCAAGTCTACCAGTACTGCACCTGCTGCCTGGAAGCCTCCTCTCCTTGTCTTCTGTTTAGAAGGTTCCTACTCAACCTCCAAGAGCCAGATCTAAGGTCATCCCTTCAGGGCAGCCTCCCTCACAGCCTACCCCACCCTCATACATGTACCGATGCAGAGGACCGCACCTCGGCACTGCCAAACACAGCACTCACATCTTTATTAAAGCATGTACCCCATTCTTTCATGACTTATCTGGTTAAGGCCCAGGCAAGGAGCTCCTCAAGGTCAGAGACCTTATCTCAACTCAGTGGTTTTCAAAATACGGGTTATGACCCATTGGAGGGTTGTGAAATTAGTTCAGTGGTTTGTAACCAGCAGTGATTTTGTTTTTTACAGAGCAGAACCCAAAATACCAGAGTACACTGAACATAGCAAGAATCTGTATTGTTAGTAAAATTCTTATTTCAGTTTTGTGTTATATATATATATATATATATATAATATATATATGTATATATTATGTGTGTATGTATGTATATGTGCATTATATATGCTTACGTATGTACTGCTCATGCTATTAAATAGAGTTCTTATTGTGGACCACCTTCAAAAAAAAGTTTGAAAGCCACCACCTTAATTCATCTTGGATGCCTCAGCATCTTGCACACAGCCTGGCACATAGTAGGTACTTAATAAGTATTGGCTGCACATAGTAGGTGCTTAATAAGTATTGGCTGCACGTATGAATAAAAGAATTTCATGTTTTTCCTCTTATACCGGTATCTCAACAGGGGCTCTAAGATGACCTACGGGTGATAAGGTGCCCCATTTTTCCGAATTGACTTTGCCTAGTGACTCCTGCTTTTCCCAGAACAAATCCCACAAGGTCACAGGAACGCAAGAACGTTCCTTTTTTAGGTATCCGGTGATCTCCTTACCAAGGCACAAAAAGCAACCAGGGTGAAGCTTCCCTCATGGGGCAGCCCCCCTCTAATAGCCGCCAGCCCTGCTGGAGCTGGCCTGAAGACTCCGACAATTCCATTCCATTTGTGGGTGGGTTTTGGACTTGAGAATTCAGTGCTGACTACAGAGCCCTCTATGGTCTCCACCACCGCAGCCCACCCACCCAGTGTGAGCCAAAGGCCCACGTTTCTGGAGAGACCAGTAAGCAGAACCGAGAGTCCTATTTGCTGGACTGTCTCCTCTTTGATACTTTAAATAATAGCATATAAAAGAAGCTTTACCAAATAGCTAAGACTCTCTCCTTTCATTAGCTTAATCACTGGATAGGCAACAGCCGGATAAAAATCGACTCTATAATTAAGCTACTAGTTATTAAAACAGAGGAAGTAAATGGTTTCCATTTTATGAGTACTAAATGAACCAAACGTTAACAAAAATCTATTATCACGTTTGCAGGGTGGAGGGGGAAGCCTCAATACTAATGATGTTTGGTGACAGAGCCGATGCGAGGCCCGGCTTAGATAAATCTTTTGTTTACACTGGACTGGTTCCACAGCCCTGAGCCACACGCCCATTACCCATAAGCATTCGAAAACTCCTTGGTCCCCTGGGCTCACCTGTGCAGGGTGCAGAGCATGGAGGCGATAGTACTTCAGGGGTCCAAAAAACCCTTCAATGCCGGCCACATACCTGCTCCCTCCAATAATGAAGTACCCAGCAGTGTCATTATAATGGAAATCCTCTCGGAAGCTAGAGAAGAACAAAGGGTTAAAAGAGTTCTGGGTTTGAACAGATTTTTTTTTTTTTAAAGACTCTTTCTCCTTGACTTAAAACTCCAAATTTCTGCAAACCCTTCACTCTAGTTCTAGAAGATGAGACCATGGTGGGGTCAGGCAGACTTGGGCTTGGATCCCAACCCTGCTATTTACCAGCTGTGTGACTTTGGACCAGTTGCTTAACCTCTCTGAGACTGAGTCTTCTCATTAGTAAAATGATAATTCCTTGCTTACTGGATTGATAAGAGGTTTAAGTAAAGACGTACAGCACCTAGCAGCACCTGGCCCACCATAAGTACCTTTTTTCCTTTTCATTTATTTTTTATTTGACTTTTTATTTTACATTGGAGTATAGTTGACTAACAATGTGGTGTTAGTTTCAGGTGTACAACAAAGTGATTCAGTTATACATATACATGTATCTATTCTTTTTCAAATTCTTCTCCCGGTTGTTACAGAATATTGAGCAGAGGTCCCTGTGTTATATAGTAGGTCCTTGTTGTTATCCATTTTAAAGATAAAAGTGTGTACACGTCAATCTCAAACTCCCTAGCTACCTCCCTACCCTTCCCCTCTGGTAATCCTAAATTCCACCATAAGTACTTAATATGCGCCACCTATTGATATTGGTGAAATTGTTTAGCATCATTGGAATTATTTGGAATTGCTGATTTTAATTGGAAGTATTTTGCTCTAAAAGGAAAAAAAGAAAACTTGTTGCATAGATAGAAGGTGGATGCGGAGGAAAATAAAAACATACCCTATTAGATAAGAACTGAGGTCAAATTCAGAGTTAGGAGAAGGAGGCCACAGCAAGGTCAAAGGGCTTGGCCAAAGATAAGCGGTCAGCACAGGTGATTTGTTGGAAGTCCACTTTGTCCTGAAAGACTTAAAGGATCAGGAAGGAAAATGGAGGGAAAAAATGGGTCAGCATGAATAAAATGCACAAGTTGTTCCTGGCAGCATTATTTACATCCACCAAAGACTGAAAAGTTTAGGTGTCTGTCAGTGAGGACTGGTACCCACATCCATCCAATGGGCCCTGGACATCTATACAGCTTAAAAAAGGACAAAGGGCTCTGTGTACTGACCTGGAATAATCTCTAAAATACATTGTTCAGTGAAAAAATAAAAATGAAAGAGCAGAACAATAAATATATTTTTATCCAAGAAAGAGGAGAATGGATTTTTTTTTTTTTGTATTTGCATTAAAAAAAACTCTGGAGGTATATATAAGAAACTAATAAAAGTCTTTCCACATGGCATGGGGGTTAGGGGATGGAGTGGATGGAGGCAGAGCTGGAAGCAAGACATCTAACTGTAGACCTTTTCACATTGTTTTGGTTTTTTATACGATGCATTTATTATCTATTCAGAAAGTAAAATAGGAATGCGTGGACAAGGTGCCATCAGAGCATATGTGAACAGCAAGGGCAGATCAAGATAGGCATCAAGTGAGAAGCCAGGCAAAGACAAAAAGAGCCAGGGAGGGCAGAGGGCAGCAGAAGGGAAGAACACAGCATGTCAGGCAGGCCACCAGGAGCCCAGCAGCCTCAAGAGCGATGGACCAGGGTGACACGGATGGGACAGAGCAGCCAGTGGTTGGGTCGGAGAAACCAGGCAACCGGGGGTCATCCCAGGAGAGAGGATGGGCTGTTAGGCAGAAACCCAACCCTGGGCAGGTGCTCCCGGCTGGAAGGAAGACAAAAAGGTGAAGAAATGGACACTCTGACAACAACAACCGATGGCGGCAAGAGGGAACACTTAGAAATCAGCTTTCTACAAAGGCAACTAACATGGAAAAGAAATGCTTTATTTCCTGCTATTTCTTTTTCTGGAATCTCAGGCTTGAAGGGCACTAAGGTGACGGTCTCTTCTCTCTTTTTTTTTTACGTGGGACCACAAAGTAATTATCTCTGAGAGCTGTGAATTGATTAAATTTTTCAAGACCTTCGAAAGATTTGAACATTCCAACTACCCTCATGAAGTATTACCCAGCACTCAGGGGACACAAAGCAATGCTTCTGCAGTAGAAGCTCTCATAATAGAACTCTGCTCAATCAACTCACCAGCTCACCTCACGGCTCATCCCTACAACACGCTGGATGCTTGCCAGCTGGAGGTTCCTCTCTGGAGGCTTCTTCTCATTTTTTTTTTTTTATTTGAAAAAAATGTTTTTTTAATTTTTGGCTGCACCGTCTGGCTTGTGGGATCTTAGTTCCTCGACCAGGGATCGAACCTGGGCCCCTTGCAGTGGCAGCACGGAGTCTTAACCACTGGACCGACAGGGAATTCCCTGTCTTCTCATTTTTAAATGGAGATAAAAATAGTACCTATCTACAGGGTTGTTGGGAAAATTTATTTAATATTTAAACAAAGCATTTAGAACAGTGCCTGGCACATAGCAGGCGCCATAGCTGTTAACTACAGTTATTATTATTAACTTAGTCCAACTTGGACTTTTGCTGCCATTTTTTTAAATTAAATTTATTTATTTATTTTTGGCTGCATTGGGTATTCGTTGCAGCATGCGGGCTTCTCATCGTGGTGGCTTCTCTTGTTGCTGAGCATGGGCTCTAGGCACGTGGGCTTCAGTAGTTGTGGCGCATGGGCTTAGTTGCTGTGTGGCATGTGGGATCTTCCTGGACCAGGGATCGAACCTGTGTCCCCTGTATTGGCAGGCGGATTCTTAACCACTGTGCCACCAGAGAAGTCCCTGCTGCCATTTTTTGAGTTGCATGCTTACGGAAGATGTGTTTGCTCCCAAACCTGTCAATTGCCAACTGTATGGTCATTGTAACCATACAATGTAATTCAATCTTATGTGATCCAATAAAATAGGGATGGAGAAGAGATGTTCATTCTTTAAAAATTAAGTTGAATATTTTCGGTAGACTCAGTAAAGAATGGTTACTAAAAAAATTATTGTGGAATTAGGACAGCTGGAAAAAGAAACTGAAGAAATCTAGATGGATTTGGGGCTCTGATAGTTTCACCGGTGTCTTTGTTTTCTTTTCATTTGGGAGAAATAGAAATTGGGTACCGTTTATGCAAGAAAGATCACAGGGAACTCCAATCAGTAGACCCATACTCAAAGGCAAGGCTCTAGCTAGATAGATTGGCAAATTAATGTACATTTCCATAGTTTAAATTAAAATAAAATATTTACACACTTTTTTTTATAGATCTTTGCTTTAACTGAATTCTCAACTAATCAATAAATTACTTGGTCCCTATGGTACTAGATTGCAATTGTTTATCATCATTATAATACAACTAACATCTCTCCAGCTCGGTCTCCCTCCACATCAGTGCCTCCACATTTTTCTCCTAAAATTCTCAGTGGCTGCACCAAGACTGCAAGGGATTCCTTGCACTGTGCATTGTTTGATGGTCATCAATTTTGCTGACGTACGAGCTGAGCTAGACAGTTCAAAAGCCCAAGCCGGTCCCTTCCGCAAGCCTCAGACAAGCTGGCAAACTATCTCTACTCTTATCTGGATGTGGGAGAGTGCCCCGGTTTATTACTGTGGAGGACCCAGCAGCGGGGAAGGATTGCCTGCCTCCGTCTTTAACTAGGCCTCACTCAGAATTAGGGAACAGTTTTGGCTCATGGGTTCTTTTTTTTTTGGCCACACCACATGGCAGGGACATGTGGGATCTTAGTTCCCTGACCAGGAACCAAACCCGGGCCCCCTGCAGTGGAAGCGCGGAGTCTTAACCCCTGGAGCGCCAGGAAAGTCCCTGCTCATGGGTTCTTCAGCAGGGGAATTTAAAGCCTCAAAACAGCTGTCCCTCCCACCCCTTAAAGTAATCTCATCTTACGTGTCACTTCCTCAGGGCCTGGTCTAAATGCTGGCTCCTTTGGGATCCTCTCAAGCCAACCTATTTATTTCCTTCCCTGCATTCATCACAATCTGTAATTTTAAATTTATTTGTGAATGTATTTGTTTAAGATCTTTCTTCCCCCCACTAGATTTTTTAGTTCCATGAAGGCAGGGATGTTCTTGTTTTTCATTGTTTTATTCCCAGAGTCCAGCACTGTGTCAGGCATGTGGTAAATGTGTTGGGTGAATGAATATATACTGGATGGATGGACAGATGGACAGATGAATGAATTCGACACTAGACAAGTCTGCAGTTGTTACTGCAGCCTTTCAGGCGGTGCAGCACTGAACTTCTGAGCGCTTAATTACTGATCTTCGTACACCACTTTTGCGGGATAACAGCTATCATTATGTTTATTTTACAAGAACAAATAAAAAGGAGGATTAAGAGGCTTTCCTTGGAACACCTATAACCATCTACAATATTTGATGTTTAGCTTACTACCTTGGCCCATTCTGAAATCTCTCTGGTGATTGAGATTCCTAATAGCTAACCACTGGAATCCCAGGTGGGCCCAACATTAATTCTTTAGTTGTTCTATCGATGGAGGGGGTCCCAGGAAGGGCAGCTGAGACGGTGGTAAGGGGAAGTCTTGCGCCTGGGGACTGCTCGTATTACCAGGTAAGGAATCATTTCAAAGCCTTCACCAGGTTGTTGAATTGATACGTGCCTGAAAATCAGTCCTGGATTCTGGAATCTTAAGGATCATACTGACTCCATCTTTACTTAAAATTTTGCAATTTTGTTCATCATGGATTCTTTACATTAATCTTGATTTTTAAAAATACTGTATTAAATGTTATTTATCATGACTATCGTTATGAGCTGAACTGTGTCCCCCCCCAAATTCATATGTGTAAGTCTGAACCCCCAGTACCTCAGAATGTGACCTTATTTGGATATAGGGTCATTGCTGATATAATTAGTTACGATGAGATCATACTGGAATAGGGTGGGCCCTTAATCCAATATGACTGGTATCCTTATAAAAAGGGGACATTTGGACAAAGACAGACACTCACACAGGGAAAATGCCACGTGAAGTTTGGCATTATGCTGCCACAAGCCAAGGAACTATTAGAAGCTGGAGAGAAGCTTAGAACAGATCTTTCCCTAGAGCCTCCAGAGGGAGCATAGCTCTGCTGACACCTTGCTCTCGGACCTCTAGCCTCTAGAACGGCAAGGCAATACATTTCTGTTGTTTAAGTCACTCAGTTTGCGGTACTGTGTTCCAGCAGCCTTGGCAAACTAATAGAATGACTAAGTTTTGTTGGTGTCTCCTTACATTTTATGCGGAAGGTGCCTCCCTTGCCTCACCCATTCCCAGCCCTGGATCTTACTGTGATTCGCTCCGCTCATGTCAGCATCTACACTTCTGGGATCTAAGAGGAAAGGAAGCCCTTACATAGAAAATGAAAAAAAAGCTTATGAAATTCAATTGGTTGTCCAAAGTGTCTGAGGTTGCATGTGGGTGTCAGGGGAGAAAGGGCAGGTATTATTTTAGACCTCACATCCTGAAATGCAAACCCTTAATTTCTGGGGCAGAACAGGGCACTCGAAGAGATTTCTAAAGGGGCCACACATCCGCTGTTTCTCCAAAGCAAACTCCCAGGCCTTTCCTATCCTCAAACTCCTCATAGAAGATCCCATGGCCGCTGGTTATATAACAAAACGCGTATCTGTTGAATTCTTCCTCACTGGTCTAAATCCACCTGGTGCGCTTAAGACTTCTAAGGCCTCAGCCTCTGTGCTTCAATATAGCTATCAAGTCACCCCCTGACTTTCTCTTTGCAGGCTAAGGAACAACACTGCTTTCGCCTTTCGCTATAACTCTAATCCTTTAATCCAGTCATGAAAATAAGAATTGTTCTATGTGCCCAGAGCCTAAAAGAAATTGTTTGACTTCAATGTAAACAGAAATGGTGGGGAAAAAAAAAAGTAGGGCGTATGTCCCCTACTCTGCTGTCATCACCCCTCTTTGCTTTCCTTTCTTTAATAATTGGTTTCCAAGAAAATCGGGACTGTGTGGAGACTGAGTGAACGGAGCCTGCTTGGAGAGACGGTGTTTGGCTAAGCGTAGTGAAATGACTAAAGGATGAAGGAATGAACCTCCCCCCCATCCCCCAGCCAAAGTGCCCAACAGTCCTGATACATTTTTTTTTATACTTTTTTGTTTGGGGCCGCACCGTGCAGCATGCGGGGTCTTAGTTCCCCGACCAGGAATTGATCCCGTGCCCCCCGCACTGGATGTGTGGAGTCCTAACCACTGGACTGCCAGGGAAGTCCCCTGATATATTTTTTTAAATTATACATAGGAAGCTGCTAATTTTTGTTTCTGTTCTTTACTTATTCTTAAGCATTTGAATTTGCACATAGACATAGACATTATATATATTGAGATATATATAAAATCTAGCTATGGTGAGATATCCCGAGTTCCTAAAGGAGAGCTCATGCCCCATGTTTCTGACACTATGTGACCCACTCTTAAACAGGGATGTAGAAGCAAATTAAAAATATAGGACAAATGAGGAAAAAGACCCAATTCTCAGTTTCTGTAACTCTTGTAGGGAATCGTTATATAAGATTGAAAAGTTATACCAATATCAATAGTTGCATACATTTCAAATTTACCTTATACACATAAATATGAAGGCTGTCTCCTTTTATGTTTTATACTAGGCCAAACTTACCAAACCCTCTCAATAAGCAACATTAATACTTTTGTTTTTCCAAATCCTTTGTAGAAGATAATTTTCAAAGAAAACAAATTATAAAGTGTCATGAAAGGAAGAATTTACAGTGAGATCTGGAGAGAGAACTAGTTTCTCTTGCTTGGAAAAAAAAAAAAAGGTTGTGGGGAACACATGGAGAGTTTTTGTACACTTAAAAAGGAAAAAAATAGTACAAAGATTAGCCACATTCCATGCTTGAAAAAACTGAATCAGACAGGGTGGGAATAACTTCAGGGTTGAGGGCTAACATAGGAAGGTTCCTTAACCCTCATCCAGCAAATTTTGAATCAAAAGAAAAATCACACTTACCTAATGGTCTGATTATGGTAGTCTTTCAAATCCTGTCCAGTGCTGGTGGTTACTACTATCTATGTTGGGAGAGATACACAAGGATCAGTTATGCCTCAAGACCCCACATCATAAATACAGTCCTGGATATGAGTTACTCGTAAAATAGGCTTCATAGTCTTTCACCTGATCAGTTTCTGCAAAAAATAAAAGGAGCAGTTTACTAGCCCTGTGTATATTTCGAGACTTAAGACACTTAATTTCTCCAAATGACTTTTTAAAAAATAAATTTATTTATTTATTTTGGGCTGAGTTGGGTCTTCATTGCTGAGTGGGCTTTATCTAGTTGCGGCGAACAGTGGTTTCTCTTGTTGTGGAGCATGGGCTCTAGGCGTGCGGGCTTCAGTAGTTGTGGCACGGGGGCTCAGTAGTTGTAGCACGTGGGCTCTAGAGTGCAGGCTCAGTAGTTGTGGAGCACGGGCTTAGTTGCTCCGTGGCATGTGGGATCTTCCTGGACCAGGGCTCGAACCCGTGTCCCTGGCATTGGCAGGAGGATTCTTAACCACTGCATCACAAGGGAAGTCCTGACTTTTTTTTAAAGAAGTATTTCGGTCATTTTATTTTTATTTATTTATTTAAAAGAATTTTTTTGGCCACACTGTACGGCATGCGGAATCTTAGTTCCCGACCAGGGATCGAACCCATGCCCCCTGCAGTGGAAGCTCCGAGTCTTAACCACTGGTCCACCAGGAAAGTCCCTCCAAATGACTTAATGTGATAAAAATATCTATAATGCAGTTTTCCCCAGTGGGCTGTAGACACTTCCACACTACCAGCCAAAGGTTCATTTGGCGTATTCGTGCTTGAAAGCTTGTTGCATAAAAAGACAAGGAAATGCGTAAGATACTACAAGGAGTTCTTGGAATTTGTCTCTGATTCCAGGAGAGCCTTAGGGGGAAAAACAAGACAGGAGATGAATGTTCTTCATGCACTGTGGCTTTCCAACCTCTCTCCCTCAGCACTGAGAACTGTCGCTGTCATTTCAATGGTGACAATGTTTTCGTCGCAAATGTTGTTAGCTGCCGTGTATTCTTCTCGTGTCTGGGACTACAACATAAGCCCCTGGGGTTAAGGGGCTCCCTTTATTCCCCCCAGTGCTAGCGCAGAGCAAGTGTTCAGAAAACACATTCTGACTTAATTAGATTGTCAAAGATGTGGCTCTAACACCATGTCTATGAAAGAAAAGGTAACCCATAAAATCCAACCCAATTCAGCCATATAGAGCATGTTGGTTCAGCGAAGAAAATGACTCAGACCAGTTGTTTCTGTAAACCAACCATTTACTTTAAGCCAATGTGTCCATTTAGTCAAAGCAATGAATATAGTAGTCTCACCACAGAGCTGGATTTTGTGTAGAAAAACAATAAGTACTATTCTGGAACCTATGTGATCAGAGAGACCAGATGGGATGGAAAGACGAAAGGGCAAATGGCAAAAGTTTACTAAAAAAAATCTACTTCTTTTTTCTTTCCACTGCATCTGGTCTTCCTAATTCTTCTCTCCTGTTTTACCCGATCATGTACTCTGCCATTAAATTCATCTCTTTAATTAAAGAACTACTTTGATTTACTCTTCTGCTCCGAAAGCTTCGATGACGCTGTGCTGCCTTGCAACTAGAAATTTAAATTCCATGATATTCAAGATTCTCCACATTCTCACCCTAAAGACATGTTTTTCTTCTATTAGAGTTCTATAGGCAGCGAATTTCTACTCCAAACTGGTTTATCTGCCAACCTCCAGTGATGTGCTAAAGTACCCCCTCCCTGCTTCTCCATTTAAACTCTGCCCATTCGTAGGAACCTTCTTTATGAAACCTCCCCTGAGCACCCCAGGGTGAAGTGCGGTCTCTCTTCCGTGAATCAATACGAACCATTTGGCAATTAAGCTCGCCTTATGACACCCCTCACCTGCTTAATACGACTTCCATAAATAGTCTGTAAGCTCCTTGAGCACAGTGCCTTGTATACAGCTGGTGCAAAATAAGATCTGTGATTTGCTCTCACGATTTGATACCTAAGTGACACGTGGTACTGAGCTGACCTTAAGAGAAAGCTATGCCACCATAACCCTCATGCAAATGAGAAGCTAAAACATGGACCACAGCGATGTCACCTAACAGCATCAAGGAAACAAACATACAAAAACTTCCAGCTAACATCTTACAGCCTCTCCTCAGGAAAGCTACAAGGACTGACTTGATTTCTTTTCTCTTCAGAAAAAGGAAATGTGATAGACCTGACCGCCAAGGGAAGTCTGCGTATTATCTAATACACAAGACAAGCAAAAAGTCTTTTCCAGTTTTGTTATCGGAAAGTTACACATCAATAAGAAAAGCTGATGAGAAAATAAAGTAACCAGAAGAAAGTAGCATCCTGACATCGTATATATGAAGAAATGGAATCATCTTCAATTATAGCAATGTCACTATGTCACTAATTAACAATGATCACAGAACATGTGTCATGCCAGAGAGTTTTCCTATCATACACAATGCATTTGTGGCTGCAGGAATCTTCCTCCAAGAGTTACCGCCAGAAGCCAAGCTCTCAAACATCCACATTGCTGGTGCCATAATCCATAAAATCTGCGTTATGAAAGCTTGAAGCTATTATGTGCAGTGTCTTATAGTACAAAGTAGTTAAAGGACCTCCATCTCACCGGAATCATCACTTAGGTTTGTTGGTTCTCATTTGTCGGTTTAATGCCAAGCATAAGCAATTGTTTTAACTGCCCAAAACAGTCAAACCATTTCTTGGCTGAACTAACCAATCCATTTCCTGTAAAAAAGTTGTAGATTTGCTAACACTATATAAATATGGCCAAGGCTGTCTTAACATTTATCTCCCCAAAGCCTATCTCGCTAGGAGAAAAGGTTTCAATTGCTCAGATAATCGTGGTTATGTAGCTGGCTATATTCTTTACTCATTCACAATAGAGTCGAAAGAAGCACTTTAAAAGTTAATTAAATGGGATAGAATTCTTATGATTTAAATTTCCAACGATAAAAATTTGATTTAGAAAGTGTTATGGTTGTAAAAGTTTATCAGATACCACAAATTTGTTTTTGCAGGTTTCCTAGCTCCCTGACTTTACAGCAATGCTTAAAGTTAAGTGATGATGTTGATATGAATCACGGTGGAGCGAGCTTTCAGTACCTGGCCACCATTAAAAGAGATATCCAGGCGAAACCACTCCTTCAAGGGTATGGTGAATTTCGTTTTTACAGCAAGGTCTTCTCCTTTGACAAGATGCATTTGAATATGCAAGTGGCCTAAAAGGAAAATGAAAGCTTGTGAAAACGACAGAAAATACTTAGGAGTGAACGAAGTGGCTATATCTTTTCGACGACTGTCCTAAAAAGCTATAAGACTAGATCACATTCCTTCTTCCTTTAAATAAAAGCAGAGCAAAGCAAAACAAACAAAACACATATGTGCATTCATCTGTATATGTTTGTTTTAATCTTCCAGAAAACAAGTTTAACTTGAATCCCATATTTGGAAACCATCATTCTCATTGAATTGCCACGTTGACAACATTCCTTATTCTAGACAGACGTATCTGCCAGTAGACAGAGCATAAGAAAGCTACACTATCGTTCTAAAGGTTCGGTTTCATACTTACCCTCTTCAGTAAGAAATACAGAAGGCGTGCCGTACATCTCGTTAGAATCAACAAAATACAGAATCCCACAGAGATTGGCCTTGCAATAATGGAGTAAATAAAGCCACAGTGAAACAGTAAACCTATAAGAGTGAGGAGAAAAAAAATTCTGCAGATTGATATCATCCAAGAGCAGGTAATTACAGTTAACAATGACGGAGTAAATTGCTTTCTTTCCAATGAAGGGATGAATTTGCCTTCGTGTTCATCATGGGAGATCAGCTTGCAAAGCTTGATTTTTGAGACAAAGGAGGTAGTTACAGTAACTGCAAAAGACAGGAGTTAAGCGTCGTGCAAAACTAGCAGACATTGTACCTTGCGCCAAAAACCCTTCCTGTGTCTTTCTGAGCTTCGCACAGGCCCACCATTTGAATCCTTGATTAAGGCTTATAAAGCCAGACACGGAATAAAAATCTGGATTTTAATAAGAGGTGACTTGATAAGAAGCTGTTCTAATTTCAATGATTTTAAAAAAAACATAATTAGGGCCTTTTGAGCAATTTTGTTTCTTTCAAAGATAAAAGCTCTAAGGCAGAAAAATGCCATAATTTGCAAATGGCATCACTATATGCTAAACAGGACACACAGATACAATTTTAATGCCCATATTAGGTTATTCAGTATCACAGTTCTGGCTGACCAATGTGGAACAACTACTCTCATTGTTCCATTTCTGGACTAGGGCTATTTTAGTTGAAAAAATATTGTCCATCTGTGATTTGTGGAGTGAGGATAAAATAACAGTGGTCAACTTAACTAGGACACATTTAGCCAAGCTATGTGATCCACCAATCATTCAGCAAATATTTGCTGTCAGAACATTTGCTAGATGCCACACATTGTGCTAGTGACCAGCAGTTCAAAGATAAGCTGGGAGTAATGCATTTTGCATGTGAAACATGAATCAAGGTCAAAACCTGTACAGAGAATGCTCTCCATTACCCCAGTAACCAATTCACAGTTCGGGTTAAAGTGGCAGCGGCCCCAGGTTCTTTGGGGACTCATCCCAACAAGACCTTTAGAATATTCTGGGCTTTATAAACGGGCCTTCAAATCGGTGGTAAGATATACAAACAGATGGTACCACACAGCTCCCTCCTGACCCACCCAGCTGAGCAAAAGCTCATGAAGATAAGTTATTACAAGGAAGCGTAGCAAGAACATACGCTTAGTAAAGTGACTCAAGATCTTTCTACAGCCAGCAGCATGGGAAGAATTAAATCACTCTGCTGAATCCATCCAGTCTGAGGTAAACCACGAACAATTTTCAGCATCTTCAATTCAGCAGAAGGAAAAAAATATATCTGGGTTTTGCTGAAATCAGTGGAGGAGATCAGAAGTTGTGAGATTTCAAGCAGCTCATCCAATCTTCCAAGACAGAAAAGGCAACGTGAAGGCTGCAATCTGCCAGGGCTGTGGCTGGCTGCACCTGACACCTTGCAAAGCCTCAGGCTCCAACACCTGACTCACCTACTTGGGTCATTCCCAGGGCCAACGTACAAGGTCAAGCGAGGATTGATTGCCAAGTGCAAGAATAATTTCAGAATGCTTTGAGGTTCTCAGGTCCACAAATTCTACCTAAGCTATGTAGATCTCATCATTTTTCCAAAGCATATTACAAAGGTAGATCTTCCTAACTGGCTCCGCTAGCCTGCTCTGGTCCTCAGATAAAAAGAGTACTACCGCCCCACCGGCCCCCATCACCGGCCTCTTCTTACACTGGGTAATCTATCCGCTGGCGTCGGGTGGCCTCTAGCTCTCGATTCCGAAATCTCGGGAACTTCTTCACAATGCCTGTGTTTTCTCCACTGGAGGCAAAGAGAAAGCCCAGGAGGGTGACCACATCTGTAAACAGCAAGATGGCTACCTTTTAATTATTTCCAGAAAAACACTGCTTCCAACATCACATTCTTCCTGGAACCCACTGCCTAGCTCCCATCAAACATTTAAATGAAGAGTCTGAAAATATTAGCAAACATTTATTGCACACTGAATATACGCCAGCCACCTGAGAAGCACTTTACAGAGCTATCTCAATTTGTGTTCATAGCAACCCTATAAAGGAGATTCTTTCTTAGTCCCATTCTACAGATGAAAAGCCCGAGGTATAGAGAGGTAAAATTACTTGCCTAAGGTAACAGAGCTAATAAGTAGTAGAGCGAAATTTCAAGTTTCCAGCTCAGGGTCTGTGTGCTTAACCATCTTACATCCTGCACTTCTAATGCTAAGAAAAGTGTTTTGAATTTATGTAATAATAACAACAGTTAACACTTCAGTAGCATTCACTATGGTCCACACTACTGTATAAAAATATATGCATATATATTTATATATAAATTCATTTAATCCTCATTATTATCCCCCGTCTATAGATGAGGAAATAGATGCACAGCTGCTAAAATACTAACATTTATTTAACACTTAGAATATGCCAGGCAACATGCTAAGCACATTTCAGGAATAATCTTGCTTAATTTCACAATTTATGAGATGGATTCTTTTATTGTCCCTCTTTAAACTGAGCCTTAGAGAAGGTTGAATAATAAGAGGTGGAGCTGGGATTCAAACTCGAGCAGTCTGGTTTCAGAATCTATGCACTTAAAATTGCACAGTTTTTTTTTTTTTCATCCGTGCAGACTTTCCACATAACCTCAACATGTTACCTTATGCAAATATTACTAACCATACACCTTAAAACTAGGGAGGCTTCCACTTTATTTTGCAAATGTGTGAGAATTCTGTGGTCTAGAGAAGAGGAGCATCCGTAACAAATCTGAAAGGGAAAACTGAGTTATTTCATCTATATTTAATACCTACAACGCTAATACGGAGTTTTTAATTTCCAATACCCCCCCCCTTCAAAGAAAAAAATTCACCAATACAACCTAGAAATAAAGATCACTTTTTTCTTTCTTAAAATGTTCCTTGGTTTAAATATCCATAATTAAATGGTGGAAATAATCTATTTTCCTGGGCTTCCTAGAGTTGACTTCTGCGCAAGTTACCGAATGCCAATATTGGAAGAAATTACAGGAGCCTCAGCCTGGGATATTGGGCACCCCAGCTCTCATTCCTCAATGGGGAAAAATGTTTTATTACATAAAGAGGTACCTCTGGTTCATTACAACTTGGAAATCATAAGAGCAATGTTTTCAAAGTCTCAGAGATGCATTTGGAAATCCAAAAGGGTGGAGTTATCAATTCCAACAAAAATACTTCAAAGCTTATTTCTTTGCAACTTGAGCTCAATTTGCGCACACCGGACTTGCTGGTTAGTTATGGGAGTGGAGAGAGGGGATTAGAAATGGAAATACTGCAAGGGTGTCTTCAGAATCCAAGGAAAAAATTCACCAAGAGGTTGATATCAGCCGACCTTGGTTGGCTTCCACCGTGTTGAGTGGAACGTAAGAGACCAGACGGTCATGTTAGCCCCCTGGGAAGCCTTCTGCTAGTGATTGCTGTTGAGTTATCTAGTGTATAGTAGAAACATTTATCAAAATGAACAGGATTTGATTCTGCCCAACCTGACTCCAGTAAAAGGAGGCTTCATAATGGAGGTTTCTAAAGTGAAGGGAGTTAAAAGTGAATGTTGATGAGCCATTCCTTTAACCAGTGATCAAAGAAAAGCTGGCTGAATAGGAGAACTTGCAGCAAAAGACTATGGAGGGAAAATCTAAGACGCAAAGATCTAAAATAATTTTTATAAACACATATCTTTTGTATTCAACTAAACCAAAGTGATGGTGGTTCTCTTGTAAAATCAGTAGCTTTACTAGTTCTTTGATTTGGAGTTCTATTACAATTTTCCCTCAGTATAATATTGTCTTTCCATTTCATTAGAAATAACTAATATGAATGAAATTTTGGTGCAGGGAAGGACTTTAGAATTCATCTAGCCCAGGATAACATTTTCTAGTAACTGATTGGCTGCTTGGAGTGCTATAACTGATTAGTGATGGCTGTCATAGGCACAAGAATGGGGAGTAACAGTACCAGTGCCATGCCCCATTAAAGAATTTACAGGTAGGAACACTTAAGTCCAGAACTTGGGCCCAAACAGGTTAAATGGCTCACTTACATAGAATGTAAGCTCCAAGAGAGCATGCACTTTACTTCATTCATTATTCCATCCTCAGAGCCAGAATAGTGGCCAACACTTGATAGAGACTCCATAAATATTTAGGGAGTGAATGAATGAATGGATGAATGATCAAATGAACATAGTTGTGACCAAGTCAGAATTTGAACCTGTCTTTCACCCAACACGTTCCATAATTTTATAATGTGCCCCATGCTGCCCAAGCCAAAAATTAAGTCTCTCTTTTTTCAGGTCCTTCCCCCAAATCCATTTCTTTGGCTAATCTTGAATGAGGAAGTTAGGTAGGGAAAAGGCATCATTATGACGTAAACACAAAATGCCAGGAAAACAGTTCAGGTTTGGAACCTACCCCCTTGGTCATTTTGCTTGTTTTATTTCCTCAGATTCTAGAGCAAAAAGAGACATTAGATATAACGTGGTGCAAACTCCTTCATTTGGCGACAAGAAAGGGGTTAGTGTCTTGTTGAAGGTTGTATGACTCAAACCTGGTCTGCCACTGCAAAACAATGAGCTTTTTATTAGACCACATCACGTCTCACAAGTCCTCACAGAGAGAGCTAGGACTGGTGTTCAGCTGGCATGCCCCTGAGCTGCTGTACTAGTTGTTAAAGTACTGAAACACGTCAGTGTATTGGTTAGATGACTGGTGTTGCCTTGAACCTCCAAAGGCCCCACCCACTACCCACCCACCCTGGCTTCTCCTTCAGAGTAGAACCTGGCTCAGCAAGGATCTCCAGCACCACCCTGTTTCAGCACCAGGGCCAGCGCCCGGGGGAGCTTGACTGGGGCCCCCAGCCCATACTGTTTGTTAAGTATTTTGAGTATCATCCTAAGTGGAGTGGCTGGGGGGCTTACACAGCCCATTCTCCAGTTCAGCATAGTGATCAGAGCCCCGACAGGACACCTGCTCTGGGGAAGGGCCCGTTTCTACATAACAAAGCCCTATTCAGGATGAGCTTCAAATACATCACAATGATGCAGCTGAGACCCTCAGTCCCTCAGTGGGGAAGTTAGAGATAGTCTTGAGGCAAGGAATAACTGTGGCTAAAAGTTTGTAAGGGGAACCTGGAGGAAAAGAAGCTAAGATATTCCCACCCAGAGAAGTAAAGTTAGAATGTCGATAACTCAATCTGCTTTCCAAATGCAGGATACTAAACAGGCAGCAGCGATCAGGAGTTTTATTTTCCTCAAAGCCAAAGCCTGAGAGCAAAAACTCTACCTTCTAGCAAGTATGATTTAGGTCAGAACTACCACCCCAAAGGATACTAGGCAGTGAAGTGAGTGCCTAAGGAAGTCTGTAACATACTCAATACTAGGAGTCTTAAGAGTAAATAAATTCCACTCCCAGTAATTTATCCTCCCAAAATATTTATTTGTGTGTACAAAGATACATGTACAAGGATGCTTGGAGAAACCTTGTTAATGGTAAAAGACTAGAAATGACCTGCACGACCATCAGCAGGGGACAGGGTAAATCAATTATGGAGTGTCAGGCAACGCCACGCTAAGGAGCTATTGAAAAGAATGGGGTCGTGTAGCAAGTACTGACATAGAAAAATCTCTGCCGTATTGTTAATGAGCGCAGGGCCGAGTCTATAGTATCCTCCAACGTGTGTATGAAGAGAAGGGGTTATCAATCTAATGCTTATATGGGCAGAGAACATTTCTGGAAGCAGACACAGAAACTAGTGTTACTGAGTTTGCTTCTAGAAATAGGACCAAAAGAATAGGGTGGGTGGGAATTTACTCTTCCCCCAAACCCTTTTATGCTCTCTGAACTTTCCACCAGGTACCTGTATTACTTTTTTGGCTACAAGGGAAGAGAACAACATCTCTGAGCATTTCCATGCAAGTGGGAGGAGCCAGCCTCATGCAGAGGTCTCCCCGCGCTGGGCGCTGTGGTGGTTCAATCCACTTCAAAGAGGCAAAGTCCAGTGGGTGAGGAAAACAGGGTGACCCATGTCAGTGAAAATTCGACTTATAAAAAAGTGTATTCCTTCTAATTTAGAACCTGGGTTAGGACTGTATTAGCATATTTCAGAGAGGTGGCTTAGCAAAGGTGAAAGAATAGAGAACTGGGACTCCATTAACAAATTCCCTGAGCCTCAGCGTTCCCCTCTGTAAGGAGAGAATGAGAATACTGTCCTTCCCTGGGGCTACTAAGGGTTAAATGAGACATTCAGCATCGGAAAAGTGGTTCAGAAATCATGAAGGGCAATGCAGATGCTAGGTACTCATTAGCACTATTACTGAAAAATCCAGTCTACAGTGATTAACTGGGGGAAAGAAAGAACTGTGTCTTTTTTTTCCAGAAGTATCAAATATGTAGTTCTTATAGTTACAGAAAGTATTATCATGTCATTAACTTGAATTGTCTCACTGAATAAGCTGATATTTTCACAGAGACACGTAAAGTCTGTCTCCAAAATGTGACTCAGTCTATGATTTTGTTGTAAAGGAATTTTGTTATAAGAAATTCCACTTCCAATCTATTGGACCTGAAAATGAGAATGAATTGTTAGTGAAAAGAGAGTGGAGAAGAAGGAAACTTCCAGGTTCCCCAGTTTCTGACTTAAGAGGGAAGGTCAGAAAAATGTTCATATAGGTAGAATTAGGACAGAATGCTTACTGCACCTGACCCCGGCATTTAAGAACCTCCAAAGTGCGGCCCCAACCTGCCTTCCCAGTCTTATTTCCTGAATTGCCTATCTCACACTTGAGACTCTACCTGAACAAATAATAGCTCCAGGGCTGCTACTCCACGCTTCACCTGTGGCAGACATTGGTAATCAATCCACATGACACCCTTTCTCACTAAGCACAGGCTCGGCCTCAGAATCCCTCTCAGCACTGTGCTCTAGGTAGCCACTCCCATCGCTCTGAGCTGGCGTGCAAGATGAAACTCATTTGCCATCCCTCACACCAAGGGATGTAGGCTCGTCCCCACTCCCCCATCAGTCTGCGTTGCCTCCTCTTTTTTTCCCTTCTGCCTGGATGCCTTTCTTTTATTCCTTTTCTGACAGTGAAAACTCTACTCATCCTTCAAGTTTCTGTTCAAACGGCACTTCCTCTGTGAAGAACCCTAGCAAAGGGCCTAACACGTAGACTGCTCGGTAACTTTTTTCAGTGAATAAGTGAGTTAAATAAGTGAATAGCTGCATGATGTCATCTGGCAGTATAGCTTAATGGTTAAGCATGGTGTTTGGGAACCAAACGACCTGGGTTCAAGTCCTAGCTCCATTATTAGCTGTGTGACCTTAGACAAATTACTCTACCTCTCTGAGTCAGTTTCCTCCTCTGTAAGTAACGACAGTAGAGCACTGGGCGGGTTAAATTAGATACTCGCACAAAGTACTTAGCGCAGTTCCTGGCACATAGCGAGTGCTCAGTAAGGGAAAGTAGCTGTTACGATTGGTAGCTGTGTTTACTTCCTGTAAAACCACCTTAAAGAGAGGGACCGTGTCTGCATCTTTGAGCCTCCAGACTTAGTAAAGAAATTGGTACGTGATAGGTGTTCAATCAATCTTTATTGAATTGAACATGATACACATCCTAAGGGGGTGATGGGCACCAACAGAGAACAAGGGGAGGCTGCAGGGTAGAAAGTTAATTTCTGATGTGGGAATCAATAGAAAAGAAAAGTGCTTTGGGGGAAGGAGGGAAAATTTGAGCTGGCTACTGAAATATGAGTATGATTTTGCCAGGAAGACATGAAAGACGGCACTGGGGGTGGGGGAGTGTTGGGGGGCAGCCAGGGAAGGCAGCTGCCTGTAAAAGAAGCTTCTTTAGCCGAGGTATAGGGGTGGGAGAGGACAGACTCAAACTAGAGGGCACGTGCAGGGTGCAGGTGAGCTCATGTGTGGTTGCAAAGGAGAATCACTGCAGCTTTTTTTTTTTTTTTTTTTTTTCACTGCAGCTTTAACCAGCTCAGCCCAAATGGGCTCCACCGGGGAAGCCTCAGAGTGTGCTGGCCCTAGGGGAGGCTCGGGGCTGCCGCCCAGCCCCACATGCTCCCTACGTAGCCGTGTGAGGGTGCTGTCACAGTGTGATGGTCACACATTAGCTAAGAGAGAAAGGGTCCTTGCCCCTTGGCTGACAGCATTCATCACTCAATCAACAGTCACCGCGAGCCTGCTGTGTGCAGGGCGTCGCACTGGAAGCAGACAAAGCGGGACTTATGGAGCCTGTGTTCTAGTATGGAGACACTCAACAGGCAAATAAGCCATTACATATATTTAATTACAAGGTCCAGCGGTGCCAAGGCTGTGAAGGAAATAAAAGGTGGATATCGATGGGACGGGAGTAGCAGGGGTGGGGCTGCCGCCTTAGATAAGGTGGTCAAGGAAGCTGTCCCGGATGAGATGACATTTGTGTAGAGGTAGGAATGAGATAAGAAAGCAAGCCATGTAGTGATCCGGGGGAGCAGCATCTTAGGCGGAGGGGACAGTAATGCAGATGTCCGAAAATGGGAGCGAACTTGGTACATCAAGGGAGAAGCAAGCAGGTCTGCGTGGCTGGGACAGGTGGGCAAGGGTGAGCGTGGCAGGAGATGAGGCCAGCAAGGGGACAGGGACAGATTCCACAGGCCACGCTAGGGGACATGGCTGACTTTTCCTGGTGTGATGGGAGGAGCCGCCTGCAGGGGGTGCGGTGAGCTGCTTGCACCGGCTGCCGTGTGAGGAACCAGGGCAAGTGGGGAGGCCATTTGCAGCCTACGGACGGAGTCCAGACAGGGACAATGGTGGCTTAGACTAGGATGACAGCAAACACTGGTGAGAAGCAACTGAATATGCAGTGACGGGCCGAAGATAGAGGCAGCAGGGCTAGCTGACCTGTCAAAATAGGACGTCAAGTCCAGGTGCGCCCCTAGAGCTACCGGCCTGTGTGGTTGATTTCTTTCTCTGGGTGAGTCAGGCACACGTGTGGCTGGTGAGGGGCAGCAGCTGATGGCCGGTGCCCTCCCCCAAGGGAATGGACAATAAGTGGCCTCAGGCAGGGTGGACCTAGCCGCCAATGGCCCACACGCCCAGGATGCAGCAGGAACAGGTGCATCAGAAGGGCACGTGGCCGAGCCTTGGCACACACGTGTCCTGAAAGGCTGCCGGCTTCTGATCTGGGGTAGGTTTACTCAGCGGGGCGGGACAGAAGCCGGCTGCACCTCCACCGACAATCAGCCCACCGGCCCGGCCTGGCACAGTCCCAGCCCAGGAGGTAAGCTGCAGAGTGTCTGGGCGCGCACAGCTCAGGCCCTGGGAGCCGAAGCTAAGGCTTTGATGGAGGGGCACTGCAACCACACTCACGGAACATCGGTGCGTGGGGACTGGGCTCTCTCTTTATAAAGAAAAAAAGAAAAGGCAAGCGAGTCGGGGGGTACTTAGTTCAGACGCAGACCTCCTGTATGACATCAGGCACCTGACACAAAAAACGTCTCCCTCCACCCCACACCAGGGCTGGCTGCAGACTGTGACAAGGCCAGGCCTGAAAGCTCCCCCGTGGTGCCCTGATGCCACCTTGTTGTTCCCACTAGACTCTTGTTCTTCAAGAGCCGAAAAAAGAAGCCCCTGCTGGGAACAAGCCAGAGGCCTGGCCCCCTTCCATCGCGCAGACAATAACAAGAACAAAGGTCGTGGACACTTTGACAGGGCTGCTGCAGACACTCTTTTGATTTGTCTTTTTAAGAGAGGGAGAGGAAGTGCTCGCCTTTTCTTAGCCATACAAACAGTTGGTTTTGAGGGTGGAGGAAGCTCCCCACACCTATTTCCAGTGACTTTGACTCTTAGAAAAGGTTTTCCTCTGTGTTATGAGACTGGTTCTCACCCCAAAAGTAATGGTCTGAAGGAGGCTGGGAGAAAAAAAATCCCTCTGTGCTGTTCCTGAGCCCTGTGAATAGGGGAAGGAACAACAAAAGAAAAGAAAAGCCGTTTCACAGTTTAAGGGTACGTTCAGGAGCCCTAAGTACTCAACCGGTTCGTAAATGACTTCATTTGAAAACTTCCAGCTTGCGATTCCGTCATTCTTCAATGAGAAATATGTGATTTGCCAAACATGAAATGGAATCATTAAGCCCTGACAAAATCAATCGGAGGCAAAGCAAAACTGTGGCTGCGTGTGCCCCATGCTTCCTTCTCCTTCACAAATTAGATACCCCTGCGGAAGGCATTCCAGATGGATACTAGCATAGGGTTCGGCCTGGAAGAGGGAGGCACACGGATCATCAAAACGCACGCAGCTCGACGATTTCAGAGGCTTAACTGCCCACCCCACCTTACCCCCAATGTGCAGACACACACACAGAAAAGGAATTTGTCTTCTTCTTCTAGATATTTCTGTATTTAAAGCACTGCACAAACATAAGCCAGACACAGAAGAGGGCTATTAAGATAAAATGTAGGATGAAATTGTCTAGAACTACGCACACACAAAAATGCACGTAAAAACCGGGGTAAGCTGAATAAGGTCTGCAGTCTAGTTAAGAGTATTAGATCAACGTCAGTTTCCTCGTTTTGACATTGTACTGTAGTTATGGAAGATGTCACAATTGGGGGAGCTGGGGGAAGGATACAGGGGACTCTCTCCCATTTTTACAACTTCTTACAAATCTCTAATTATTTCAAAATAAAGAGGTTTTGTTCTGTTTTGCTTTGTTTTTAATGCCAACTGTGTTGGCTCTACAGCAAGTGGGCTCTGGCCCTTTTGGTTTTCATTATATGCAGGGATGTTTGGGGGTAGCCCCAGGAAATACTCACTGCCAGTGTTGTCACTGTGTCCTGAAGTCACCTTGCTCCAAACCATTCCTCTTGGAGACTAAGAGGTGTCAGGCACGTCCCTGGGTCTGCTGTCACAGGCCTGTGGATCTCCTCCACCCACCAAGCCTGCCTGGGGGTCCAGCCTCTGCAACTCAAAGTCCCACCAGCTCTATCCCTGCTCTAGAGGTTCTCAAGCTTTAAGGTGCATCAGAGTCACGGGAATGTATTTAAAATGTGGATTCTAGGGCCCTTCGCCTCACAGATCCTGGCTTAGCAGGAAATAGATGAGGACCAGAAATCTGCATTTGCAACAAGAGCCCTGGTGATTGTGTTGCAGGCGGTCTTAGGCTCCCACTTTAGGAAACACTGCCCGACTCCAGGCGGGTGCCTGGGAGCATGGCTGCATAAGCTTCCCGTTGCAGGATATGGAGAGGAGCTGGCAGGCGCTCAGCTTCCATACAGCAAGGTGCCCGTGCAACAATGGAGAGAACTTCAGCCCCTTCTTCTAAATGCACGCAGCCAGAGAGCTCCAACCCCAGTGCTTCAGAGAGGCCTCCTCTACTGATCCTTCAGTGGCTGTGACCCTGTGACGTTTAGGATAAAATACAGAGTTTGCATTCTAGCATCACTATGGCTACTAATTTTTACTGAGTGCTGATTACTGTGCTGAGCACATTTCATTGAATTCTCACAATACTGCCCTGAGGGAATTGTTATTTATTACCCCCATTTTACAGATGAGAAAACTGAGACTCTGCAAGTTACACTGGCAGAAAGCGGCAGAGCCAGGAGTTGAACCCGGGTAGGCTTGGCTGAAAAGCCAACGCTGCACAAAAACTGACACATGTGGGATTTTTGAGGGAGATGGGGAGGAAGATTCTCCTCATCCTCATTTCAGTGGCACTAAAGCTCCTCTCCAACGTAAAGCAGATACAAGCCTCTCAAGGCACCCCTTCCATGGCTCTTTGTCCCTCTCTCAACTCCCTGTTCAATCCTATTCTCTGCTCTTCTGTCTCTTCTCAACACCTTTTCACTTTTCCTCTTTTGTCCCCAAAGTCCAAAATTACAGATTCCATTTGCTTTGTCCCCCACCACTAATACAAGAATTTTCCCCTGCCCTCCTCTTATGAGCCAAGCTGTCTGGAAAAAAAAATGAGAATTAGGTTCCTAGCAAGGCAAACGACCTACCATTCTCAAGAGGACACTGGGGAATCTTGTTTGCTCGAAGGTTCCAAATATAACCCATGTTCCACTCAAGGCACACCTGATGATCTTTGAAAGGGCGTTCAAAAGGTGGGATGGTCTTCAGCAGGGTGTAATTCTTCGCTACAGCATGTAGCAAGTTTTCCTCCCATTTAACATTCAAGTCTCCACCGCTATATCGGTGAGTAATCCAGGCGCGTAGTATCACCACAGATACCGAAATGGAGTGTCTGATGAAATAATCATCTCTATAAACCATGATGCTTGGAAATTTCACATGTACTATTTGTGTCCTGCTGGTGTGAAGATGTTTCTCATTCTTCCACCGTTTTTTGTACACGGGAATGCTACTTCTGAACTCAGATGAAACCACTGCTTCCAAATTGACAACGCAAGGCTGAGAGCATAAATACTCCACCGAGACTTCAGAAACGTTGCGAACATTTCCTTCAAAGACAGTGAAATAAATAAAGTCTTCGTACGCCACGCTCTGCTCAGCTCTGGGTATCACCGACGTCGTCAGGGAAGTCTGCCTACCCAAAGATGGTACAAAATTCTGAAAAGAAAAAAAAAGATACAGAAAGCTTAAAAATGATCATATTAACAGATACGTGAATCATTGTTTTCCTGGAAGAAAAAAATATCCATTTACATAATGCAATGAAAGTGGAAGATAAAAGATGTCGAAAGCACTACCGAATAATTGGAGAAAAACCAACACACACACAAATGAAGATTAGGCCACATTAAACTCTCTCTCCAGACTCAGTAGCATCTGCTCATCAAGATGGGACTTTCAAATCTACGTGGCAAACATTCCAGAGTTGGTTTCCAAATGATGGAGCTAGTTCACGACAAATCCAGGAGCAGTGAACGTGCCTTAAAGTGAAAAAGAGGCAATCCAGCTCCAGACATTTCCAAACTATTGTCCTGACTTCAAATGGTGGTCAAATGCACCCAAATCAAAGGAGGGGAGAAGAGTTCAAAGTGCACCGGAGAGAACACATATCAGGGATGCCAGCTGGGGTGCTTTTTCTCCATAAGTTCTGAGCTAGGACAAGCATGCATGATGAATGGGCCAGCAAGAGGTTTCTATTGCTCCAAATCACACACAGGCAGGCTTGGACCACAAACTGTGTTGTCTGATTCTTTCACCATGGATGGCGCCACAGGTGCCAAGAGAGATTTCAGCTGCAGGTTTATTTATGTAGTTCTTCATTTTTTAATTTTTATTTTATATTGAAGTATAGTTGATTTACAATGTTGTGTTAGTTATCTAGCTCTTTAGATGATGAAGCCCTCTCAGTGTGGACTTCCCTTCCAGAAGAAACCTGGAAAGTTTGGTCCTGAAATTAAGGCAATGTTTTGATCATGAGGCACGGATGGATGGATGCTAAGAGCTGTTCTAAATGTGACTTTGAGATTTAGACATCCATAACACAATAGCAAAAAGGTTACTTTGGACCAATTTACACCCATTAGAATGGCTACTATTTTTTTAAAAAAAGAAAACCACAAGTGTTAGAGAGGATGCAGAGAAATTTGGAACCCTTGTGTATCGCTGCTGGGAATGTAAAATGGTGCAGCCACTGTGGAAGGCAGTACTGCAGTTCCTAAAAAATTAAGCACAGAATTGTCATATGACCCAGCAATTCCACTTCTGGGTCTATATCTAAGTTGAAAGCAGGGCTTGGAAGAGATATGTTCATAGACTTACACCAGGTTCACAGCAGCATTATTCATTATAGTTAAAAGGTGGAAGGCTTCCCTGGTGGCGCAGTGGTCGAGAGTCCGCCTGCCAATGCAGGGGACACGGGTTCGTGCCCCGGTCCGGGAAGATCCCACATGCCGCGGAGCGGCTGGGCCCGTGAGCCATGGCCGCTGAGCCTGCGCGTCCGGAGCCTGTGCTCCGCAACGGGAGAGGCCACAACAGTGAGAGGCCCGCGTACCCCCCCCCCAAAAAAAAATGGCTAAAGTGGTAAATGTTATGCTATGAATTTTTTAACCACAAGTTTAAAGAAAAAGGTCACTGTGGTCTTCTCCAAAGAAGGAAGAAATAGGGACCTCTTTCTTCAATTCTGGCTTAGGGCTGTAGGAGGGGCAAAGGTGAGTAAAATGCGAAGTCTGGAATCAGAGAATCATGTTTACAAAGAGCAGACACTTGGCAGAACATGGCCTGCACTCCAGTCAAACTAAATGCAAACCCTAAGGGAACACAGCACCAAATGACAGTAATTCTGACGGGGGCTCTGGGAAAGGCTTTATGGAGGAAATGGCATTTCAATTGGGCTTCGATGGATGAAGAGAAGTTCTTTAGGTAGAGAGGCAAAGGGAGGACACTGCAAGTGGTGTGAACAGCTTAAGTAGAGACATGAAAGGAGGGACAGGCGGCTGTCCTGGGGGTC
This sequence comes from Stenella coeruleoalba, assembly GCF_951394435.1. Lineage (NCBI taxonomy): Eukaryota > Metazoa > Chordata > Mammalia > Artiodactyla > Delphinidae > Stenella > Stenella coeruleoalba. Next base: position 51,893,936 of record NC_137149.1, read on the forward strand.
TAGCAAGCAGCCAGGTTTGGCCAGAGGACAGAAGGTTTGTAAATAAAGACACAAAAGGACATGGGAATATGAGGGTCACAAGCCCTTGGTGATAAGCCAGCCCACCCCGGTTTTCAGACAAGGACATGGCAACCCCAAGGGGATGTTCTCCGACATCCCGCAGCTGCGGGCTTAGCAGAGGCCGGCCCGGAAGCCTGGCTCCTTTTCCTCATGCCCACTCCGACATTCTCCACCCCACAGCACACACCATGAAACCAAAGATTTGCCGTTCCATGGCTGCCTGGGAACTCCAGGCTGATTCTGCTTTCATATGAAGAGAGATACAGCCAGCATTTGTCCACAAGCGATGGTTTACTCATTTGGCCAGATGTGCCGAGACGTGGCCGCCTCCTTAAGATTCAAATCGAGCTATTAAGCCCATAGCAGCGTTTGGCCAAAGCCAGAGACTGCTGGTGCTGATGGGAGCTGGACCAGAGTGGTGCCCATGGGTGACCTGCGCGCCTCAGTCCAAAAGCCCCCAAGGCTTCCCTTTCTCAGCTCCCCGGAAGGAGACATTTGCTTATTTAGTGAGACAATAGGGAACAGAGTCCAGGATATGCTGTGGTATATTAAATATCACATTGTGTCCCTTCTCAAAGAATGACTTAAAACCTCTTCCTTGTTCTTTTCATGTATACCTTAATACCCCACCCAGGCCCCGTTCTCCCACTTCAATTTTTTTTAATCACATTTTTATTGCTGATGCTAGGAACTCCAGTGAAAACCTCTTTCAAACAGAGCTGTCTGGTTTCCTTAAATTTCATTGGAAAGTGCAGTTAATTCATTTACATCTTATTGCTAAAAATGCCCCAGCCCACTTTTCCACGTTAATAAGCACAGCATCATGCTAAATATAGTTTCACTTTTGCTTGGTGACCCACAGATTTCCAGACCCCAGGCTCATCATTGTGGAGATGGGTGGTGACAGACGAGAATGAAGAAGGTATGGGACACCTGACAGTGTAGTCTCTCTAGCACCTTCTCTTGAAATTCTGTTTTTAAGGAAATCTCCATATACTCATATGAAGATCATTTTGTTTTCACTGGCTTCAGAGTCTCAAGTAAAAGTAAATTCCAGGTTGACGGGTCCTAGATGTATGCTATCCGATATGGTGGCCACAGGTCATACTAAGCACTTAACCCGAGATGTGCTGTAAGTGTAAAAGATACAATGGATTTCAAAGACTGAACACAAAAAAGGATAAAAAAATCTCATTAATAATTTTTATACTGATTACATGTTGAAATGATAAGATTAAGATACAGTGAGTTCAATAAAATGCATTACTAAAATTAATTTTACCTGTTTCTGTTTACTTGTTTAGGGAGGCTACTAGAAAATGTGAAATTACATATGTGGCTCGAATTCGTGGCTCACATATTTCTATCCAATGGCGCTATTCTAGATCTGAGGTCAGAGACTTTTCCTGTAAAAAAGGGCCAGATGGTAATTATTTGGGGTTTTTCAGCTGCTGATGTCCATCTAGTGTGGTATCAAGAAAGCAGACATTGACAACACACAAGCCAGTGAGCATGGCTGTGGTCCAGTGCAACCTTGTTTACAGAAAAATGTAGCTGGCCGGATTGGCCCGGGGGCCATGGTTTGCAGATCACTGTTATAGACTATCGAGCTTTTATTCTAGATAGAGTTTTTGTATCATTAGATATTAGTTATTTTGTCATTTTTATGAAGATGTGTTCTCGTCATTATTCTGAATTATAGCCATTTGGAAAGATGACGAGATCATATAATAATCAGCTGAATTAGAAGACCACTTAAAGTGCTACAGTTTTAAAGAACACGGAGTGACAAAAGATATACTTTTTAAAGGAATGATCACATAGGAGAAATAAGATGAATAACCCAATCAGGCATCATTTCCTATACATGTGGTTGATGGGGCTTGATTTGCTATTTTGCCAAGGGTCCCTCATGGGTATGTTGACACCTTGCTAATGTTTCTTTCAATAAAGATCTAAGTAGGATGAGAAGTTGGAGCTAGGCTAGGAAAAGAGGTCGAATTTCATGGTCTGACGGGTCTTCCCTGGCGGTCCAGTGGTTAAGACTCTGTGCTTCCACTGCAGGGAGCACAGATTCCATCCCTGGTGGGGGAACTAAGATCCTGCAAGCCACTTGGCGCAGCCAAAAAACAACAACAACAACGAGAATTTCATGGACTGAAATAGATGTTTAAAAAATGAGAGAAACATTAGTGACAGCTGGGGAACAAGAGAAGAGCAACTTCAGGGATAGGGCGATGTTCTTAATATGATGGGGGTATGCCAGCCCCAAAGAGGACCTCAGAGTTACTGTATGTGATTTGAGGAGCATGGTCTAAATCCCTCAGGAAGGTTTTGCAATCTTCCTTCTCGTGGGCACCTATGTAACATAGGAAGCTGGCATCTCGTGGGTTGGAGCAGACCCAGCGGGCAGCTGCTACGCCATGAGTCGTGGCTACCTCTGTTATGTACAAAACCAACACCGATTAGAGACACATCACATTCTAAATATTGATTAAGCTGAAGCTGATTTCCTGGCTCAAGTTACGTGTGTGTTATGAGCTATTTCCTGTCAGGAAAATAAGGCAATTAACTTGAAGAGTTTCAGCTACGGGCATGACACGTGTCCAACCTTCATAGGTATTTTCACATGCCAGGTTGCATTAACATAAGCTAAAAATCACCCAAACGTTCCTTTGTTTAGAAATTATAAAGTCAGAGTCCATGTCTTGTTCATTGTTACGTCCCCGGCTTGTAAGATAGAGCTCGGCACGTCGTAGAGTTTGGCTAAGGGTTTTTTGCTGAAATAAGTACCAGGCGTGGGCATTTCTGCCAGGTGCCTCGGTGGCCCAACTCAGATCAACTGTCCCACAGCGCTGGGGGCACCTGCATATAAACCAAAGCACTCGATCCAATCTTGAGTCGCCACCAAACTTTCCTGACATTCACAAGTCCTTTGGGGCGGGTGGGGGGATGGGGGTTGGCACTCCTCTGTTTTTCATCCAGCCTCACTAATCTCCTTCCAAAGAACATTTCACTGGGCCCCTGGGGGTCAGAGTCGATCCGGGGGACTGTGAGGTCAGAGAAGGTGGCACTCGCGCCCACCTTGTCCCTTTAGGGTGGACTTCTCCCTTTCAGGCAACTGCCCTACATTCTAGAACTTTTCCATTTCCCCACACCAAAAAATATAAATTAAAACTTTTAAATTTCCTGCCCCTCCACCCCCTGTTGGACTCGTGCTCATCTGGCGAGTTCACCCATGTTAATGTGATAATGAAAAACACAGTGGTAATGTCACATATGTGCGTTTCCAGGCCAGCCTGGTGGAGATAATGCCTTAAAAACAAAGGCCAGATGTACTGCAGCTGTAAGCGAGCTAGTTGCGGTGTAAAGGGCACCTCTGTGCCCCTCCAATTATGCCATTTAGGCAACCACATAGATGTTTCACCTCGGAAGCTGCTGATCTGCTCCGCACACAATGGAGCTGGGCTCTGAAAGATGCCTGAGCCCTCAAACATCTGTTTATACCCGAATGAAGCCCTAATCAAAGTCAAATTTGACAACATCCCACACAGTCACAAAACATAGAGTCCTTCGTCTTTGTGTAATTGTGTATATTTTGTCATTTTTTTAAAAAAAAAGACAGAGATGGGTCATTTCATGTGTGTTCCTGATACAAGACCCCAAATTGGAACTCTAAATGCATTCCGTTCAGCCTGGGAATCAAGAAACAGATGAACTTAATGTATCTTCTGGATGGAAAAAATAATCTATCAAAACCACCTGAACTTTTTTTTAGGATGAGTCCATCTCATTCCTTTAAAAATCAGTAAGAGGAAACGCTCTTCAAATAACCTTCCCTTGTTCCAAAGACGTGAGAAAACTTGGCTCTTTTCTCTATATGATCCACTTATTATTTAAGGAAACAGAGACATTAGAAAATCTTAACTCATGTCACTTGTCTCTCTACGGGAGGTCCATTTACACTTACATGTGCGTGTGGTTATGTCTGATTGCAAACAATAATTGGCTATTTTTCTCATCCTTGTCCATTCTGCCCCACAGTCACCTAAGAAAACCTTGCCTTTTGAGCACCCTCTCTCTGAACCGGATCAAACTTTCCACAGGTCAAAAGGTAATTGTCTTGGCTTAAGACGCCTACGTTTCCGATTTCTGCCAACTAGAAATAAGCAAAAATTCTGTTTATGTCAACAAAGCATGCAATTAAGCAGAATGAGCGATGACATCAATATGGACTTCGAGGTCAAGATGAGCCTTGGGAAACATTTCCCAGCCAACCCGTGTGCCTTCCCAAACCTGAGAGCTGGCTAGAGAAACGCCATTGCAATAATGATCAACACTCCCTGCTGTGTTGGATCCTCTCTCCCTTTTAATACTGTTTGATATGCTATTTCTTGCTGACACAAATTATGAGAGGGTAACCAAGTTTGGTGCCGTTTAATTTCATTGAGTACCTACTATGTGCTAGGCACGGGGACAAACGCAGTAAGTCTTCTCATTCACTTCTAACCTCATCCTCTCACAATGAATTTCATAGAACTTCTCCCCTCTAACCTCACAACAGCTCTCTGAGGGACACAGCATTCCAGTTAACGGCTGAGGAAATGAAATGGATTCAGAGAGGGTGAGTAACTTGCGCAAGATCACCCAGCTACTAAAAAGCAGAACCAAAATTCAAACCCATAGCTGCTGACTCCAAAGCTGGCGATGGTGTGCCTGCTGCCTTCCAGAAACACCCAAAATGATGCCCTCAACTCATCCACTTCTACACCCGTCACCACCTTCTGGTTACAGGTGGGGGAATCTTGGGATTTTGCTCACTCCCGTCTTGAAAGTGTGGGGTGAGGGGCTAAAATCACAACAGATCACCATGCATTACGTCTGGGGAGGGTAGATGTTATCTCACAAACACACACGCTGCACTGAACCGACTCCCCAGCTTGGTTCAGCCCTTCTTCGGGTGAGGCTGGGAGGCAAACGACAAGCCACCAGAGCAGAAGCTCCTCAGCAGTTCCTCACATGCCGCACGCCCTCGTGCCCCCTCCGCTCCTTCCTCCAGGGAATGGGATGAGCCAATAGACAGGGTCACTGAATTCCCTTCAGGCTATTTATGGTCTACTCCAGGCTACCCAACTTCTCCGTGAATTGCCTGGCCTCTTTACGCCTTCTCTTCTACCTGCCCTCCAGCTGCTCCGTTCAGCCAATTGGTGGCTCCCACACTTTTGCCAACAGGCAGCTGGAAAGAAGAGAAGGCAAGAGGCAAACACCGCCAGTTGGGAGATTTTAGGGACTCTGGTTGGAATGAATGTGGAAGCTATTGGCTGATGTGAAGTTAGAGGATGGGTCTCCATAATCATTCTTGCACAAAGTGGATAATTGAAGGTCTCTATACCTCGTTTTGAAGTTCCTAGGTCCTGTGTTACACAAAGCAAGGAGTTAATAAACACTTCTGGAGGGATAACTGATGGTCTGTGGTCGCTTACAGAGAATTCTGTACAAGACTCTGTCACAGCCACTGCCTGCCAATGAGCCCCACATACATCTGTGCCGCTGACGCCCTCTCGTTTCTTTGTCTTCTGGTTGTCTCACAAGTGCAAATGTCCACTCGGAATATTTCAGCTCTACAGCTGACACCAATACCAGCCATTGTGAGATTTGTTTTCTCATTTTAGGAAAAAACTATACTTCGAGACCAGAGTTCCAAAGAGACAGAATTGCCTTCTCCAAGTGCCATTGTCACAAATGGGGCTGGGCAGTCTCAGGCTGTTCTAGCCAAGTCTGGTGGAAGGTAAGAGTTAATGATGGACGAGAATGGCTAGGGGGTCTCTGAGGCAAAGAAAGACCATCATGGACCGCACCAGTCAGCACCCGTAACCTCAGTGGAAGCGGTTTCCGTGACCTTTTGCTTTCAAGGCGCCATCCTCTCTGAGGAGGCTCTCTGCATCTTGACCTTTGGTGACCTCAGAATTTGGGGGGCAGCTGCCGGAACCAGGGATCATCTTTTCAGAAATCTGCTTGGCATCGTTCCGTGACTTATCTTTCAGGCCTCATCACAATTATTCATGCTTTGGCAGTATCCTAGCTACAGTCACAGTACTGTTCTTGGGCTGCTACTGAAGGTTATTCTGTCCCAGCCAATGGAGGAGGAATGTGCTCATCACCTCAGGACCCTGTTCTCCATCAGGGTGGCAGGGGCTTGAAGGCATCTGTCTAGAAGGCCTCTCTCAACCTCCAGCCCTTGCGAACCAGCAAATAGGTAGGGATGACACAAAACAGGAGTCAGTCCCCAAATCACAGACAATTTGTCTTTGTAATACATTCCAAGGCACACTTGGCTATACTCTTGGACACATGTTCATACAAACTCAAGTGCTAAACTCTGCCAGCTGCCTCTGGATTATACAAGGGCCCCATCCTTTGCCTCTCCATTGTGATGGCAAATATCTTCTGGCTTTACTTTTGTTTTTTTTTTCCCCCTCTTTAACATCCTGCTTCTACTCTGTGGCCTGGGCTTCCTGCTTTGTATATTTTAGGCTACTTTAGACATGACCTCACATCCTGGTCAATTTCACAGAAGCTGCTAATTTTGAGAACTTTGCTAATGGCCCATACATCTATGCATAAGGGGAACGGGTTACAAGCAGCAAAATCCAGAAGGCAATGAATGGCTAGAACTGGGGCTCTGGAAGGAGATAGACTTGGGTTTCAAACCTGGACTACCTGTGTGGCCTAGTACAACTAACTTAACCTCTCTGAGCCTCAGTTAACTCATCTGAATGGGGATCATACTAGCTCCTACCTCACAAGGTTATTGTTAAGATTAATATTGGATAATGCATATAAATAACCTAGCGCAATGCAAACTATTATTACTACTACTACTATTATTATTTAGGTTTCCAAATTATGGGATAGCTTTCTTCCTCTAGTGTCTACCTATTCCTGAGGTCCTGCTTAGCTATTCTGCTCAACTTCCACCCTCCATCTGTCCACCCCCCTGCCCTGACCAAGCACTTTCTCTAGGAAGTATTCCTTGATGTACAAGACACACACTCATGCATTTTTCTCAGTAGTTTATGTTTTTCATGTGTTCATGCAGCTGTTTTACATCTTCCCCAATTTGCAGCTGAATTTCTCCAAGGTCAAGAAGGCTTACCTTTCAGCAGTTTCTCTGGTAGCACATACCTCTCGAGCAAAATCCCTACCAATGGCTAGACCTTTAGAACAAAGGGTGAAGCCCACCTTCCAAGTCACACTTTTGCTTCCCTGGGTTTTGCAAAACTTTCTCATTCAGTTGAAAAATGGTTTTCTTGTTTATTCAAGTTTTTTTTTTTTTAACAGTGGCATATCTGAAGCCCAACTGAAGGAAACACACATACTCAGGAAGCACTGACATTTCCCTCTCCATGGTAGTTCTAAAATCCATCCCTTCCTTGTCTGCCAAGACATTCATCCATGCTCTAGTTATTTTCCACATTACAGTATTTTCTATAATCTCTCTTTTTGGAGCCCTACCTCACCACTTCACTAACTCACCACAGTCTGTCCATAGCATCATTTTTCTCCTCTCTGTGATCTGTTGTCTCAAATCCCCCTTGGTCCATACAGAAATGTTATAAATTTTTTTTAATTTTATTTAGTTTACTTTTGACTGCGTTGGGTCCTCATTGCTGCGCGCAGGCTCTCTCCAGTTGCAGTGAGCGGGAGCTACTTTTCGCTGCGGTGTGCGGGCTTCTCATTGCGGTGGCTTCTCTTGTTGCGGAGCATGGGCTCTAGGCGCGCGGGCTTCAGTAGTTGTGGCACGTGGGCTCTAGAGCGCAGGCTCAGCAGCTGTGGCTCACCGGCCCAGTTGCTCCGCGGCATGTGGGATCCTCCCGGACTAGGGCTCAAATCCGCGTTCCCTGCCTTGGCAGGCGGATTTTTAACCACTGCGCCACCAGGGAAACCCCATACAGCACTTTTATACTTGCTCCATCATCTGTCTTTGCTCCTGTGGACGACTTCGGCCTTTATTGCTCTTGTTTCTCTGATTTCTTGTAACAGTCAAGAAGCAGGCTCTGCTTGCCAGGTCTTGGTATTTCCACATGGAACTTTCCTGACCACTTGTACATTGTTTCAAACACTGCTCTACTACCTCATTTCTGCCTCTGTGGGTAACCAGTGCATTGTGGATGGGAATCATCTGTTTAAACTGCAACCCTGTCATCTGTTATGGCAGTTTTATTTATGAGCCTGTGTGCTGTAACCCTGTGGCATAAATGTTAAATAATAATATCTCCTGGGTGAAAAAAACATTCATGTTAACTGACAACTTCTTATAAAAATATGAACTAAAGCCAACCACAAAATATGGTACTGGCTTATTTTACAATATGAGGAAAAGCATGGATTGCTCAACAGGTAGATGAAGAGGCAGAATTACAATTTGCATTTTTACATCCTCTTGCTTCAAGAAATGAAACATTCAACAAGTAAAGGGTATCAAAAGAAACTTGGGCTGAGCGGCAACTTTCTTTGGAATCAAATTCTAAATCCTGCCAATGTCTCCTAAGCAGTTTTTTGCCTCCAAGAAGAAAGTCTCCGAATAATGGCAATGCCACATAAATGAAAAGAATTCTGGACAATGACACTACTCAATTTTTTTTCTTTTCTTTTCTTTTTCAGCATTCTGTGAATTTCCTATTACATCAGTTTCATGATTCAGCATTTTCCATTTCATTTATTTACAGTAATATATGGCGAGATAACCCAAGGTTTCTGCAGGATCCTGGAACATAAGGTAGGCTGGACAGAAATGGTGTCACCTCCTGTAAATTTACTGTTGTTTAGGAGAATTCAAAGCAGAAGAGAGCAAGCCGGCAAAGGAATTGGGGAATATTCCCCCACCTTGTTCCGAGGGTCTAAATTACTCTGGTATTTTAAATGAGTTGGTTTTGAAAAACAGATTACTGCCATTTAGTTGATGACTAAAACAAAAGCCAGGAAGTGTGCAAATTGTAAACGGACACGCATGAGCCAAACGTGTTCTCTGAAATGACAATGTTCAAGACGCAGCTAAAGTCCCCACTCTGGCGGTAAGCGTGTTACAAAGAACTAGATTTCTTGCTGGCAGCCGCAACTTGGCTGGAGTGACCATGGAGGAGTTGAAGAGCGCTGGAAATACGAGGTTCATCGCCGGGTGCGTCCTCACAAAACGGTCCGGGCCATGAGGACCGGGTGGAAACTAAGAGGAGGGGCGAGGCGGGTGGCATTCGCAGAGAGAAAGAGGCGAAGTTGGGCAAGGGAAGGAAAGGAACCTCGAGAAGATTGTGAGGGACGCCCAGGACCGGCAGGGAGGGAGCTGGAGAGCCGTGCGCAGCGGGGAGGGAGGAAACGCGGGGTGGCGAGGCTCCCAGGTGGAGTGGGGAACAGGACTGGGTGTCGAGGGGAACCTGACCCGGGTCTGGAACGGGTCTCGGAGGGAGACCCGGTCCACGCACCGCTCTCCGCGCCCCGGGTCCACGCACCGCTCTCCGCGCCCCGGGTACCCGTCCCAGGTGCCGGGAGCGCCAAGGGTGCGGCGGCGAGGAAGAGACAAAACTAGCCGTGCCGCACCCGCCCGCGAGGTAGAGGTCCCCGGCCGCCCCCACCCGCGTCCCCGGGGCCCCGCGCGGAGGGGAGGACCCGGGCAGGGTCCGGCGCTCACCAGGTAGCAGAGCAGAAGCAGCGCGCAGGCAGGGCGCCCGCCGAGGCCCGGGGGGACGCCGCCAGTCGGGGGGGCCATGGCTGCGGCCCGGGGGCCGGCCGCGAGCGGCAGGGGTTGTTGCTGCTGCTGCCGCCGTGGCCACTCGAGCCCCGCGCCGCGCCGCTGCATGGCGAGGCCGCCCGGATCCGGGCCGGAACAGGTCACCTGGTGCAGGGACCGGCCCCCGCCCGAGGCGCCACCTTCCCGCCCGCCCCCGGCCGGGCCGGCCGCTGCGCGCGGGGCCACCTGCCGCCGCCGCCGCCGGACCCGCCGCCGCCTCCACTGCCGCTCCCGCCGTCGCCGCCCCCGCAGCCCCAGCCGAGCGCCAGCTCCTCCCAGCCTCCCAGTCCCCGTCCCCTCCCTCCCCTCCGCTCCCGGCCCAGCCCGCCTCCCGGCCGCTCCCTCCGGCCCCCAGGCTTCCACCCCGGCCGGCAGCAGGCGCCCACGCAGGTGGGGACTGACCCGGGCCCCGCCCCCTGGCCGCCGCCCCCCCCGCTCCCGGCCAGACCCCCTTTCCCTTTCTTTCCTTTCCTTCTCCTTCCCCACCCCCCTTCCGCGCTCTTTCTCTCCGCGATCCCTCTCCCCGCCCTCCGCTTCCCTTTTTTCCTTCTCTACAATTCTCTCTCACCTCTCTTCCTAACCCCCTCTTTTTTCTTTTTTCACTTGCTTCCTTCACTCTCAATCCGTTTCCTCTCTCCACTCCCTCCTTTTCTCATTCTATTCCTCTCTTGCGCATCCTCTCTCTCCCACCCACTCCTTTGGCGGGTCCTGCAGCCTAGTTCCCGCCCGTGCAATGGGTTTTTGTTTGGTTGCTTTTTTGGCAAGGGCGCCATTCCCGTCGGGCACAGTGCGAGTGTGCCCCCGTGGAGTCGCGCCACGCAGTGGCCCAGCTTCCAGTCTTTAAGGGTGGATTTTGACCCCTACCAACCTCCACCTGTCCACCTGCAGGCGCGGGGCCTCCTCCCTGCGGGCACCGTTTTAGCCCGAGGTGCGCCGCACCCTGCCGGCTGGTTCGCGGCATGTTCTGGATGCTTCCCGAGGGTTTTGTGCCGGGCCGGCGCCACTGCCGCCGAGCTCTTTGTTTTAATTGTCCAGAGTATCGGCGCCCAAATCGCGTTTGTATTTGATTTGCATCCCTGTGCCCCGGCTTCCACTTTGGACCGAAAAGAAAATGAATTAATTAGGCCAATTCAGTTGTGCTCAAGCCCCAAGTGAAAGGGGTGAGGCTCTTGAAGTGTACAAACAGCTTTAAAAAAAAAAAAACAACTCAGGCACATCCTCGGCCTTGGGGACACAGGTTGGAACTGGCTGCTCGGCGACCCAAATTCTGCTGCCAGGCCGAGGGGCCCGGCTGGACAGAGGGATCCCCAGCTCGCGCCAGCCCTGGTGCTCTAGAAAGAGAGTGGCTGTGTCTAGCGACTCTGGTAATTGCTTGGGCCCGCGGCTGCTCTGAACCAGTTAACCCACCTTCGAAAGTTCTCAGAAGCTTCCCTTTGGCAATGGTGGATTTGTGCGGATTGGGACTAATAAAAGATTGGGAGTCTGAGAGGATACAACCCTTTCCCAGTGGAGGTGTCACCATAGCAGGTCAAGTCCCGACAGGCGTCAGGAGAGGCTGGTGGTGAAGATAGGATGCCCAGGGTGGGGTTAGAACAGCTTTGGAATCGCCCGTGCCTGGATATGCCCTCAGCCATCTCAGTACAGCCCTGGCCACACTCAGCACCTCAGCTGAGTCATCCCTTACTTTTTCTAGGTCACCTAAGGCCTGTGGCCCTGGGTCAGGCTCCTGGCTCCAAGTCACTTACTGCAAAGTCATGACTTATGTCAACTGTTCTCAAACTTCAGCGTGCATCCCCGTCACCAGGAGGGCGTGTTAAAACACACGTTGCTGGGCTGGAATTGCAGCTTCAGTTGGTCCTGGGTGGGGCTAGAGAAGCTGCCTTGCTAACAAGCTGGGAGGTGATGCTGCTGCCAACCCAGAGACCCCATTTCCAGAGCCACTGGCTGATAAGAAAGGGTCACTCTGCTCCTCTCTCATCCACAGGCCACCACATTAAAGAGTCTGAGGGTTTCTTTGACAATGCCTTGTCCCACTTCCACAGACCCGACGCTCTTAAAATTCTCCTGTGTGATATAGAAAACCATTCCATTTATTCTACTGAGTGTCCAAGGGGATAAAAGATCGGGTGGCTTTGTCCTAGATCGTGTCCATATTTTTTCTATCAGTATGGTAGACTATACTTTTTAACGTGTGTGAAAGGAAAACTGTTCCAGTTCAGGAGAACAGGACTTCACAGTGTTTCTGGGGTTTCCACCTGTCTTCCTGGGCCTTCCTCTGGATTTTCTCTCCTCCTTCACTGCACCCGGTTTGGGCTGGTCTTCAGAGAACTGAGTCCCTCAGGTTGTTGGTATTCAGGATTTATGGAATTGGAGTTTTCAAGCCTGTGAGCTTTAAGGGTTTGAATTTACCTAACTATAGTCAATGTGGAGGTACCACTAGGGGCCTGGGCTGTTTTTAACCTGGTATAGCCAACGTCTCACTTACTCATCTTCTACTGTGTTCCTACTGTGTGTCTGACACCACCCCAGGCCCTGGGAATCCTAAGGAGCATCGGTCATGCAGAAAACTCACCAAAACACAATTCCATCCTTTAAAAGTGACTTTCACCTTGCTCTGTGGCCCAGGGCAGGGACTGATGGGATTGACTAATTCTGTATTGCAGAGGGGTAGAGGAAGAGAAGGTCAGAATTTCTACTCACAGTGGAGTGTGAAATTTTTATCCAGAAGACAGAATCCGTTATTGCCCTTGCCTTCTCTCTAGATGTTTGTGTCGGTAATTTGAAGGGTGTGGTCTGATTTCAGAGGACCTTTTTAATTTCAAAACAGCCCCCTTTTCCATTGTCCTGTGGAAGGGCTTAAAATTCCACTATTACAATTCATTGGTTTGAATTAAGTTTTAATACTTCACTGAAATGTGAAGGCCCCTGGGGAGAGTGTCTTAATCTGGTATTGCTCATTACTGCTGAAGTATGTCAGTTCATCACGTGCCCTCTACAGAGACAGTGGAAGGTAAATGACGCCACACCTGAACACGGGAAAGGACAAAGGCAACGGAGTCTGGAAGGAGGATGGCAGCCTCGCTTATCCGAGCTCCGTGGATGAGCATCCAGGACCTGGAGGGAAAGGGGCTGGGGAGAGTCTGCTTGCCTGGCTGGGCGCTGAATAACATCCAGTAGTTCTCAGACTCTGCAATGGTTAGAGATCAGAAAAATTTCAGGGACCAATGCAGTTGGCCAACTATTAACTTGCCAAGTAAAAATATTGAAGCCAAACCAACCAACGAAAAACAACCCCCCAATACACGATCTTCTATCAGCATTATTTCATTAAAAAGACAGGGCATTTTTACCAGCAAAAAGTTGGGAAAGACCTAATATCATAATAAAAGACAGTCCTTTAAATTGAATATCATTTGCTTGTGAAAAACTCCTAACTTGTCTTGGTCTTATTTTGCTGTGGACGAGTAGCAACTTACCTTCAGACCAGTGCGGCCCTTTGCTGGGCACTTGGAGACCACATTTCTAAATATTAAGGATGTGTAGGGTCAAGAGATCTGCTCTTACAGAGAGAGCTGACCTAGGGGTTACAGAGGCGGCGGAGAGGCCCTGCAGGAGGCCCTGCACAAACCTAGGGCCCCCAGCTCCAGGGAGCTCCCCTCATGACCTCAATTACAAACTTCAATATCTTGTGATAATCTTTAATGGAAAATAATCTGAAAAATATATATATATATATAACTGAATCACTTTGCTGTATACCTGAAACGAACACAATACTGTAAATCAACTATACTTCAATTTTAAAAAGCCACTAAATAGAACTATATACATATGAAAAAGAAAAACTCAATTGGTCGTTTCTCTCTGTCCCACCAAGCATTGCCTGTAGCCATTTAATCCTGCTTTATTTATTTTGTAGCTGGTTTGCTGGCCAGTTCTCCTCCTCAGATAGACTATAAGCTCCTTGCAAATGGGTTGTGTCTTAATCAGCTCTGTGTAATGCCTTCATGCCTTGTATAGAAAGTTCCTTGACAAATTCACTAAATAAAATTGAACCCCTCATCTTCCTCTTTCAATTTTTCTTCCATCCTCCCTTTCCTGTCCCTTTTTATCTTCCTTCCTCCTTTTCCTTTCTTATTCATTACTCTTCCCCCGATCTTCTTCCAAAAGAACACAGTTTTTCCCCACAATCAGGGGTCTCTGGAACCCTGCAGCCTCTCCTCTCTTCCATCCCCAACTTCCTTCCTGCAATTTCTGATATTCAGAATATAGACTGAACTGCAACATTTGCCTTTTACATCAAAATAGAAGAGAAGAAAACAAAAATAGAAGGCAACATACTCCCATTCTGATTGGAAGACCATGGCTTTTTTTTCTGCCAAGGGTGACCTTCAAGATTCAGCTAAATCCTGCACACCGTTTTGGGTTTTTGTTTTGTTTTGTTGTTGCTGTTGTTGTTGTTGTTGCTGTTTTTTAAATTTATGGCCACACCGCGAGACACGTGGGATCTTAATTCCTCGACCAGGGGTTGAACCCGCGCCCCCTGCATTGGAAGGTGGAGTCTTAACCACTGGACTGCCGGGGAAGTCCACTGCACACTGTTCTTAATGTTCAGTACTTCTGTTTTTCTCATAACACCTATTCTTTACCTTCCCTACATCCCTTTTCTATCTCTGTTCTTCCTGTTGTTGTTTTTGTGTGTGTGTGTGTGGTATGTGGGCCTCTTACTGCTGTGGCCTCTCCCGTTGCGGAGCACAGGCTCCGGACGCGCAGGCTCAGCGGCCATGGCTCACGGGCCCAGCCGCTCCACGGCATGTGGGATCTTCCCGGACCGGGGCACGAACCCGTGTCCCCAGCATCGGCAGGCGGACTCTCAACCACTGCGCCACCAGGGAAGCCCATGTTCTTCCTGTTCTGCAATCTCCATATTGATCAATTACTTCCTACTTCTTCCTTCCTTAGAACATTCCACCAGATAGCATCCTCATGTCCTGGTCCCCAGACCTTGTCTTTCGAACCTCAGGTCTTTGACTCTGCAGACTCTCTTCCTATGGGCCCCAGAGCCCTCACTCTGAGAAGCTGTAGTGAAGAGGGGATGGTAGTTCGTGTGTCACCTCAGAATTTTTCTGTGGGAATTTGAAGGTGTATTTCTATGGGGATGGTGAAGGTCTTGGAATCGCTCGGTCTGTAGCTCTGAAATGAGCTCTATTTCTGGGCCTGTCAGATGAAATGCTGTTGCTCCTAGTTATTTTTGGCTCTTTGCCCTTCTGAATAGGTGCATATTCAGCTCAATATTCCCCCAACCCTGAGCTAGGAAAAACAGGCAGCTTCCCTTAGCCAAGCCTCCTCCCTCCTGGGTCGGGAACACTTGTCCCCTTAAGCAGCAGCCGTCGTCTACTCTCTGGACTGCGCCCAGGATGTCTGTGCAGTGTCCAGGTGGGCAGTAGGGAAATCCACTCTCTGGCCACTGATGAAGAGCTGTGTAAGCCCAACATCCCTGGGCAGGTGCAGCCAGGTGTCCAGAGCCTCCTCACTCATACACTCTGCATCCCGCCCTGTGTGGTATGGCTGCAAATCTTCTCCAGCATATCCCTGGGGGAACCTGGGATGGAGGGGACATTTCAGGCTCAGTGAGCACAGAAATATTTGTACACTGGGGGTCTGAGGAAGGAAGGCACCCTGGGATGCAGAAGGTCCATAGGTACAAGGATGTCTTCGGCTGAGTGTGTTGAGAAGAACGTGCGTGTTGAAAGCAGCGGAGTGGAGAGAAGCTGGATGTGCATGTGCAGATCTGCTTGGGATGGAGATGAAAGGAGAGAGCCACTGGGCACCAAAGGAGAGAATGTCAGTGTAAATAACTGCAGAGGGAGAGTGAGTGCACACTAGAGCTTGGGGAAAACAGCTTGTGTCGACAAGTCCTGACAATATTTTATAACTACATCTGGCAGCTGAAATCGTGATAGTCAGGCAATAACATTGACTTAGGGCTTTTAGTCTATCCGATAATATGCAATATCCAGCAAAGTAAAATGTCAGTATCAGCTGGGGCGCTTAGTATGGTCCATATAAAATCAAGAAAAGCATAAAGAAGAGAAAACTAGACCAGAGTCCTCTTAACAGCTACTTATCTCTACAGCTTTTCACTGAGAGATTTCTTTTTAAAGTTCTTATCAAGTATGACTTTGATGCATTAATTCATTTAATCCTCATGACAACCCTGAGAGGGAATAAGCACCAGTGTCATCAACAACCTCATTTTACAGATGAAGAAGCTGAGTCGTCTGGAAGATCCCAGCTCCACAGCTAGGAAGCAGCAGAGCCAGTTTGGATTCAGTTTTGCTCAAGGACTCATGCTCGCACCACTGCACTAAATTCCTGCTGGGAATGGGTGACGGAGAGGCAAGCAGGTGTTGTGCAGCGTGTTGGGGAGTCACACCTGAGTTTTAGGCTTAGGGCTCTGTCTGGGCTTCACCCAGTGCTTGAGGACATAGATTGACATCTCAGACACCACTGTCCAGCTGTGCTGTCCCACCACTTCCAGCTGTGTGATGTTGGGCAAATCACTAATCCTTTTTGAAACCATCTCCACATCTGTAAAAATAAGGATAAAGTCACTGGATCTGCCCATTTACATGGTGTCATGAAGGCCAGGTAATATAGCACAGGTGGGTGCATTGTCAATTATCAAGCCCTAGACCAGAGTAAAGCATCATATAGATATTATTCATGCTCGCCTACTTCAAAAAAAAAAAAAAAAGAAGGCTCGCAAAGAAAGATACATCCCTGATAAGACCATGAAAAATAATAAAAGGTTAATAAATAGCTGTGGTAACATGTCTCCAAAGATGACCCTACCCAGGGACCACATCTCCCGCTATAACCTTGCAGGGGAGGAATAAATCCCCCCAGTATGACCTCTGGAGGAAGCCAGTGGCCACGTGTGAACTACGACCACTGGCATGATGTGAGAAAGCCCAAGCTAGCCATCTGGAGGGAGACAGCCAGCCTGCAGCCATTCCGGCCCTCTCAGCCCAAGTGACACACCTGTGAATGAGCAAACCATCTTGCATGCTTACCCCAGTTGAGCTTTTAGATTACTCCAACTCCGGCCACCATCAGGCTGAAACTGCATAAGCATCTCCAAGCAAGAGCTGCCCAGCTGAGTCCTGTCAACTCACTGAACCAGGAAAGATAAAAATAGTTTTGAGTCACCAAGTTTGGGGGTTGTTTGTTCACAGCAATAGATAACTAAAGCAGTGCCCTAGGCTAATTCTAATGTTTTAACGGAACAGTAGAGTTGGCTTTGAGCTTCCTGGCATTCAAAGCAAAAAGGGAGCAGGGTGGATTATACGCACTTCTAATTGTCTTGAGGTACTATGATTTACTGGAATGGATAGTTCATCTGACCCATCTCCTTGCAGTCAAATCATAATGAAAATTAAACTATCTTCCTTACATGAGAATCTCTCCTACCTGTACCAAAATTACAGTTGTGCAAATTCTATGATCTGCCTTGCTAGAGCAGACAGAAGAATTGCAATTGTCATTAACGAAAAAATGTCCCTTGCATCTGGCCCCAATCTTTCCGGATGGAACTCAAGCCCATTTTCTCCCGGTTGATTCGCAGTGCATCTTCTGCCTCCTGCCTCATTCCCATCCCAAATGAAGTCACAGACGGGATCGGTGACTCCGGGGTCCTAAGCAGCCACAATTAATGATGAAAATAGAAATGCTGAAAATAGTTGAAACCGAAGAAGATTCTATGATTTATTCAAACCTTCAGGAAAAATTACTATTCAGCCCAGAATTGAAATTTAGATTTGTGGTTCCTAATCAGCTAGAATGCAGTGCTTCCCTGGTGCTAACCCTCCAAAAAGGGAAGGAAAAAAATAAAATAAAATATATACATGTGCTTGCACCTTGTGTCCTTTAGAACCTGTGCTCTGAATAGTGCGGTGTTTAATGCCTTACTGGTGCTTATTAAAGCTTTTCTTCATTGAGTGACCTTCCAAGTCTATGATAATAAAAGACCTGAGATGAGTGTGAATCAGTGATTTCCATTCTCTCCAGTGTGGACTTGACAAATGGGACCAGCAGGCAATCAATGCCCGGAACATTCTGGGAAGTCTGGGTTAGCAGGTGGGGTATTTGAAGTGACCTCACTCACTTGGGACCTGAACTAGGCCCAGGCAGCCCTGCAAGGTAGTGAATCTTGTCTTTTGGGCCCTTGACCTCGTTTTCTATACTCTTCCCCTTCATTTGTCTTCACAGTTGGATTTCAGCGTCCTTATGTTGAAACTCTTTGTGGATAGCCTAATGGTTGGGAGAAGGGGCCAGACTCAAATCACAGCTGAGGTCCTTATCCTACATTTGCATATGCACTTTCTAATCATTAAGACATTTCATACATGTGTTTCAGTTCATTGCGTCAACAATCCTGTGGAGTAAGTGGTTATGGGTTGAACTGTGTCCTCTGAAAACATAGGCTGGAATCCTAATCCCTGGTACTTGCCGATATGAGTTTATTTGAAAAGAAGGTCTTTGCAGATATAATCAAGTTAGGGTGAGATCATAGGATGGGCCCTAATCCAACATGACAGCTGTCTTTACAAGAAGATGGAAATTTGGACATAGCCATGCACAGAGGGATGACAACGTGAAGACACAGAGGGAAGATGGCCATGTGAAGACAGAGGCAGAGATTGGAGTTTTTCTGCCATGAGCAAAGGAAGGGCTGGGACTACCAGAAACTGGAAGAGGCAAGGAAAGACCCTTGTCTAGAGGCTTCAGAGGGAGCAGGGCTTTGCCAGTCCCCCGATTTTGGACTTCTACCTTCCGGAACAGTAAGACAATAAATGTCTGTTGTTTCAAGCCACCCAGTTTGTGACATGTTCCGGCAGCCCTAGAAAACTAACATACAGGTGTTATCATTTTTCTTATTTTTTTAATCCAATGTCATGGGGTCCCTACTGTGAACCAGGCTCTGTGCTGAGCTCTGGAACCCAGACACAAAGCTATAGGTTAATACAGAGCAAATCAGAGCCCTCGAGACGTCTGATGAATCCCCACGCGCATTCCCGTGTGTCTCAGGCTCTCTCAGCCACCCCCCACCCACAGGGTGTGTGCCTGTTCCCACAGCTGGCTGAGAGGTAGACAGTGTTGGCACTGGAAGTGACTTGGGAGATCTCCTGATCCATCTTCCTGGTTTTCCAGGTGTGCCCGCTAAGGTTCAGAGGGGTCTTGCCACCGGCAGAAAGGCAGCCTTGGACTCCACCACATCTTTGCATTCCCCGACTCTGATTAATTCATGTTGTGAGTAACTTCAACAAACAACTAATGTTTGTCGAATGAACACTAAATTATTAATGACTGGTAAAGAGAATGCGTTATACTTCCCAGAGGTATTTGAATGTGGAACAATGCCTTCACCCAGAGAAGGGAATTTCTGAGCGTGAGATGTGGGATGGGGGCGGTGTAGGCCAAGTAGGGCGGGGAGATTTGAGGGCAAGGGCAGAGTCCAAGGACAGAGTCTTTTGCGATCCTTTATCTTATATCCCTAAAGCAACTTCTGTGTCTGCTCAGGATAAGGCTGGCTGCCTTGGAGAGTTCTGGAAGTGGGCTGAGGAACAGCTGGGTCTCCTCCGTACTTTGAGAGGCCGTGCAGTGCTGTGACCAGTGCCCTCCTGGATGCAGAAGGAAGCACCGGCCTCATTACACGCATGTACCATGACTGCTGTTTTAAACTCCAATACTGCTGAACAATTCAGAAATAGATCCATTATAGGTCTGTTTTAGCCCCAGGGCTTTAACACAGGTCACTAGAAAATCCAAGATTGCACAGTAATTCATACTGTCGAGAGGGATAGAAAAAAACTCTCTTCAGCACTTCCTCTCCCACCACCCCGCAGCATAACAAAGAGCACCTCTTCATTTCTGTAGTGCTTTGGAATAAATAGCTCTTACATTGAACTTGAAATCTAAATTTTTCTTCATCTATTAATTGATAAGAGAGCTCATTTTACCTCTCGTGCTCTGAAGTAAGATTACACTGTAAATAAACTGGGTCAGGTTTAGCAGGATGGATGTGAACTGTTCCCTAATTCCTTTTAATCTCTGGTAAAAGAATAACTAGGATTTGGACATCAACATTCAATAAGCAATTATGTCGCCCCTTCAGACCCCATCTAAATTAGTCCATTGTTCCCTCAAAGAGAATCCAGCGAACCGCCAAACTGTGCTCTTAAATTGCAATCTCCTCGTTTTGTTCTAGTCCCTGAGAGGAGCAGAGGCTGTAGGAGGGATTTGATTTGATTTATATTAATTTTTAGAGTATCAGGGATCTCTTGTTTTACTTGAAACGGGTCAGGGAAAGGGGGTCAGTAAACAAGGTTTTCTCGAGTACTGATCGCCGCGCCGTGCACAGCACTTCAGGAGGCTGGTTTCTCATTTTCACAGTGCCTTAGAATCATTACCTAATTATTAATCTCACCCTAGAGTTCTGAGGAGCTTATGACTCCCGCTGAAGTTAACGAAGGCTTTTACCTATAGATCAGGCGCTAAATCATTGTGATTGACTTGAGTGCCCGCAAAATCTGGTAGGCACCGATAGAACTGGCAGAAGGGAAAAAGAATTAAACAGAAGGAAATTAAGAAGAGGAGAAAGAGAAGGTGCCGGGAAGGAGGAGGGTCAAGAAACCAAACCCAGACTGGAAATTCAAAATACCTCATTAGAAAAATGGGGCAGTTAAGGAAGAACTCACCGAGTAATCTGCTTAAACTTTAATTATTCATTTATATATATTTATGTGGCACACTTTCTCTAGGGAACCCAATGTGCTTTGCAAACACATTAAATAATTAACTCTCTCAAATCTGAGTGAAGTGGAGAGACAGCAAAATTACTCCAGGAAAGGCCAAGCGGGTTGGTGAGTGATGGCCAGATGTCTCGCTTTGAAAAGGCAAATCCACGTGGTACTCAGCAGAGGCCACAGGACACAAGACTTCTTCTGGGGGCTGTTACTCTGGTGGTCTGTCCTAGCACCTTCCAGATTAAGCAGCTTTTGTTTATGTAGATAAATGATGCTAGAAGGACAGACAGACAGGTAGACACATAAATAGACATAAATTACTATAGAAATCCAGTATATTTTGGGAGAGGTTGTTACTAGAAGAAAGTCAAATGGAGAACATTAAAAAAAATACTGCTTTCAAAACGAAAATAAAAGGAAGTATTTCAAATCAAGAACATCGAATATGGCATTAAATAAAATGAAACTGCAAAGGCCAAACACCAAATGATGAGCCATAACATTTACTAGGTTGTGTTTAAACATATTTTGAGTTCCTAAAATTGCATCCTCACTGTACTGTTGACAGGACACACACTAAAAAATATACCTCTAGGGCTTCCCTGGTGGCGCAGTGGTTTAGAGTCCGCCTGCCGTTGCAGGGGACACGGGTTCGTGCCCTGGGCCGGGAAGATCCCACATGCCGCGGAGCGGCTGGGACTGTGAGCCATGGCCGCTGAGCCTGCGTGTCCGGAGAAGTAAAAATGTATTCTCCAAATCAGTGGAGGGCAAAAACAAACAAAAAACTTAGGAAATTAAAAAAAACAAAACTGAGAAGTGAAAGTGGCAGCTGGGTGGATGCAATGAGCATGACTGCAGAGTGAATAGGGCAGACACATGCCTTCGTGGGCTAACACCTCTTGGTCAATTACAGGAACAGATTCTGTTCACGGCATCTTAAAACTGGTAAATTGGAATCCACACACATAGGAGGACAGGCATGGTCTTTGGAGAGATCATGGTGATTAAAATCACAACATGTAATCATTCACGTAACTACCGCTGGGCAACACAGTGCCTAACAGCTAATGTTGAGATTTGGCCGGCTAACCTACCGGAAGTTTCAGTGTGGAGGAGATAGATAGTGATGAACAAGACAGGTTTTCATACCTTCTTTTTTTTTTTTTTTTTAATTTATTTGTTTATTTTTGGCTGCATTGGGTCTTCGTTGCTGCATGTGGGCTTTCTCTAGTTGCGGCGAGCGGGGGCTACTCTTTGTTGCGGTGCGCAGGTTTCTCATTGTGGTGGCTTCTCTTGTTGCAGAGCACGGGCTCTAGGTGCGCGGGCTCAGTAGTTGTGGCTCACGGGCTCTAGAGCGCAGACTCAGTAGTTGTGGCGCATGGGCTTAGATTCTCCGCTGCATGTGGGATCTTCCTGGACCAGGGCTCGAACCTGTGTCCCCTGCATTGGCAGGCGGATTCTTAACCCCTGTGCCACCAGGGAAGTCCCTTCATACCTTCTTAAAATGAAAGATGACCTTACCCCAAGCCCACTAGCAGGAATTTAAAATAAAAAAGAGTAGCGTGGTGAGTTGGAAGGGAAGAAACGTTTTAAAAAACAAAGACAACCATCCTCTTGATCCCCAACTCCACCTGGAATCCTGACTGCTTTCAATTTTTATTTTATTTTACCTTTTTTAAAACGGGGATTTATTTTCCTTGGTGTGTGGGATAGAATTTGTTCTCCCCCAATTCCCACTCAAGGACCTTTGAGCAAGTCCCTTCACCCTTCTGAACAGGCTTTATTCATTGAAAATGATGCCAGGCACTCTCAGGATTGTTCTGAGGGGTAAATGAAATGGTGGCTGAGAAGTGCTTTGCAAACTACACAAATATGGGGTTATTTGTATCATTTTGGACAGAGATGAAGTCTACTGTTCAGGGCACACACTTCTGAGCGTCAGGAATAAAAACCTCCCAGGTCTCTCCCTCCCACCCTCTTCCTTAGACCAACATCCCATGCTGCTGCCCCTGGCATGTTCCAACATCATGGTCCGGTTTCAAAGATGTTGGTCTCACTTTTTTCGTTTTTAAGAATTTTATTTTATTATTTATTTACGGCTGCGTTGGGTCTTCGTTGCTGCGCACGGGCTTTCTCTAGTTCCGGTGAGCAGGGGCTACTCATTGTTGCGGTGCGCGGCCTTCTCACTGCGGTGGCTTCTCTTGTTGCGGAGCACCAGCTCTAGGCACACGGGCTTCAGTAGTTGTGGCACACGGGCTCAATAGTTGTGGCTCGCGGGCTTTAGAGTGCAGGCTCAGTAGCTGTGGAGCACGGGCTTAGTTGCTCCGCGGCATGTGGGATCTTCCCCGACCAGGGCTCGAACCCATGTGCCCTGCATTGGCAGGCGGATTCATAACCACTGTGCCACCAGAGAAGTCCCAATGTTGGTCTCATTTTTATGACTTGCTTTCCCCCTGGACTCACCCTAGTTTATGTGGTGAATTTCAACCTCAGGGAGCAGTCTTCAGCCTTTACATAAATGGACCAACATCTTCCTGCCTAACCCTCCTCCTTCCAGCAGCACAGACCACAGAACCAAACCAAACAAGCCCTGTCTCCGTATTCTTTCAGGGGCTGTAGATAAATTCTTCTTCCCCAAGATAAACGCGAAGCCTGCCTGGGGTGACTTTTGTCTAGGGCTTTCTGATATTCAGACCAACTAAGTTTTACTAACTCTAGTCACATTTTCCGTAGATATACCTTATAACTTCTAATCTAAAGCACCAAAGCCTTTTCAAATCATGTAAGCCATTAAGGTATAATTAAGATGTATTATTAAGGCATTATTAATATTTTAGGTAATATTTTATTATCATTTACACTAGGAATCTATTCAAGGATATTTGCTATATACATAATACAGTTTGAATCTATTTTGTATATTACATATAGAAAACAAACCACTATATATTAGAGACAAATTTAAACTTCTTTCGTATATATGTTTATATAATCTATGTATTTTATAAATACATGAAATAAGTTTATATTTGTCTATATCTAATCTCAACTCACCAGATTTAAATTTCGGGTGGTTGACAGGTACTTCCATGACATTTCTAAATCCTGCATCTCCAGTTATATAAAAGAAACATCTGCCTACATAACCGATTTAAAAAAATTGGCAAAACAAGGGGAAAGCCCGGGCAGCATCAAGGTGGGAAGTAACATTCCTTAAATGATAATGCCAGATCCCCCAACTGTGATCTCATTACAGCTCACAATACTGGGATGAGGAATTCAGTCACTGCTTTTATTTTTATTCTCGGAAAAAGGACAGTGGAGATCCAAGGAGATTTAGCCAATTTTCAAGGTCACTCACGTACAGCGCGGTAAAGAGGCTGAAAACCAAACATCTTCAGTCTTCCTGGTTGCAGCAGTCCCAGCTGGACCGTGATGTCTGTTCCAGCAAAGGACGGGGAGCGCTGCACCCCTGTCAGGGCACTTCACTCTCTTGGGAAATTTTACAAAGCTTTTCCAGTTCCTCCAGACTATGCGTAAACATCCAAATGATGGTATCACAGCTTTTAATATTCTCCCATCTCCCACCAAAACTGAGATGGGGAGAAATATTTAAAGTTTCAAGAGCACAGAAAGTGAACAACTGGTTCTTCTTTGTTGTTGTTGTTCCTCTACAAAGGAAGAAATGGCACAGGTGTTTTTGTACTCCCGACTTAAAATTAAAAAGTGGACTTGCAGAATCAAAAGCTCGACTTCCCTCAATGAATGGAAAGGCGTTTGCCCCTTAACTGGGAGTTTCAAGTACAGTCATTTTCATATACGTGCTATGTGTCTAAATTGTTTGAGAAGTAAAACTGATTTCACGTTGAAAATCTTCTGGCCACAGTCTACAGAAAAGTGTAAACATTGTTATATGAAAAAATCTTCAGATTATTGGCAATGAATATTCTTATCTCACAAAAGCCTCTATACCAGTGTATTAATTATGGGTCCTCTAGTAGAGTGGTTCAAAAGTGGGGACGGTGGGTGGACTTTACCTCCCAGGGGACATATGGCAGTGTCTGGAGACAACTTAGCTTATCACAACCCGGGACAGGGGGATGTTTTGCTGTTGGCATCTAGTGGGTGGAGGCCAGGGGTGCTAGCAAACATGTGACAGTGCACAGGACAGCCCCACAGCAAAGTGTGATCCAGCCCCAAATGTCAACGGCGCCGTGGTTGAGAAACTCTACTTTTTGACAATCACATTCAACATTCAGGAAGTAGGTGCCCCTCCCCTTTCCTCCCCCGCCCAGAATTCTGCCTGAATTCTTATTGTTATTATTGTGTCTTAGCGTGCTCTGCTTTAGAATACTTTTCCAGATCTTTTGCTTCTCCAAATGTCGAATACTGGAGTCTGAAAATGCCATTTATGGTGTAAATTATGATTAGCATTATAAATGGGGTCAAGAACGTTTATATTTTGAATTTGTCTGCATTTAATCTCAGTTGTAAATGGAAGCTTCAGCACACAAAGGCCACACATTACCTTTCAGGGGAGAGGTTCTATTCAAGTTGAAACTGGGCTTCCCTGTCAGACTGTTACAGCTCAACAGGTTCCGATCTTCCAGCAGTAAGCACAGGCTTCCTGCCCAAATGGCTCCTTGTGCGTAGAGGGAGCAGATCCGGACCACTGGAGCATGGCCCTCCACCACGACTGAGCATCCTCCCTATTATCCGCTCAGACCTGGGAGACCAGCCTGCCCGACAGCTAACAGCTGTCAGGGGACACCTGCAATTGAGTCAGGTTGATGCCCAGGGACTGTGTAAGGCAAGAACAAGAAGTTCAAAAACCCTCTTCCTCGCACGCCTCTGAGTCCCACAACTCACACTGTGAAATCGAATCTCTTCCTGTCCTCCGCCTATTCTTCTCCATGTGTCAACTTTGCTCTTAAGATAAGGACAAAGGGGACTTCCCTGGTGGCGCAGTGGTTAAGAATCCGCCTGCCAATGCAGGGGACATGGGTTCGAGCCCTGGTCCGGGAAGATCCCACATGCTGCAGAGCAACAAAGCCCGTGAGCCACAACTACTGAGCCTGCGCTCTAGAGCCCACGAGCCACAACTACTGAAGTCTGCGTGCCACAACTACTGAAGCCCGCGCGCCTAGAGCCGCTGCTCTGCAACAAGAGAAACCACCGCCATGAAAAGTCTGTGCACCGCAACAAAGAGTAGCCCCTGCTTGCCGCAACTAGAGAAAGCCCACACGCAGCAACGAAGACCCAACGCAGACAAAAATTAATTAATTAATTTTTTAGAAAAGATAAGGACAAAACTCCTTTAGAGCCCACAAGGGCCTACCCACACCCTTTGCTCTCTCCACTCCTGCCACACTGGCCTTCATTCTAATCCTCATATAAGGCGTACTGTCCCACCACAGGGCCTTTGCACAAGGTGTTCTCATTTCCTCAAGCTCCCCTCCGCTCCCCCCCTTTACTTAGTTAATTTACTTGCTCCTTTAACCGACATCAGCTCAGCCTATCACTCTGTAAGAACTCTTCCCAGACCTCCGTAAGTCAAATCCCTCTAACACACATTTCCACCGTACCTTGCTCTTCCTTCAGATTTCTCACTGTTGCAGTTTTACAACTCTTTGTGTAATTATTGGAATAATGTCTGGCTAGGACATATCACTGTACTCTGAGCACCAAGCACAACACTTGGCATATCATAGATGCTGGGGAAGTATTTGTTGCCTGACTATTTAATTAAACAAATGGACAAATGAATGAAACAACAAATGAATGAATGAATGAGACTATCCTAAAATGTACAATCAGCAGCAAAGCCACAGGTGTGAAACTGTGTGTGTACTTAGGTCCAGGTAACCATCTGGATTGTCAGTATTTGGTATTTAGGTTATTGCAAGAAGCAGAAGAGAAAACTTGCCTACAAAACAACTGAGAAAAAATTGTATACCTCACTTAGAGCGTCATTGAGTTAGAGAACAACTCCCACACTGTGCTTTAAAATGAAGCCAACATCCAGATTCTCATTGCAAAGTTGGCTCCCCTAGAATTCTCCTCTTCTCTTCCCTGATCCTGCTGCTTCCTAAAAGTGAAATATCCACAGCTGCACCATTACTTTACTTTTTTCTTTTTTCTTTTTTGCTTTGTTAACCTTCCTTCTTCAGCTGTATGTTGTTCAATACCCAAGAGGCCAACAGTACCATGTGAGATATTTAAATACAACTTTGAGAAATGAGTCTGTCTTAGATATAAAAGCCTACAGTCACCATGATGAATATGACTGCAATGTTTAAAATCCCTAAATAAAGAGATGCAGAACTTTCTGCATATTCATTGCTGAAATGAATATTATATATGATTCCTGATTTTGTAAGCATTCAAACAAGGCAGGAGAAGGGAATGTGGATTTACTTATTTTTATCAATGAAAAGAGACGGCACTTGACCAAAGAAAGAATTGTTTCCTCTGGGATAAAGAGTGAGGTGTACGTGGAAGGCAGTTCTGTGTATTAGTCTCTGAGCAAAGCTTTATTTTTAAATTATTGTGTCATTTTATGCACAGTCCCCAAATGCCTTGTCAGTGACAGCCACTCATTAAATCACTTAAACTATCATATAAAAATAAAGATGGAATTTAAGCTACATTGAGCCAGGCAGTCCATTAGCAGATCCTGACTGCTCCCCATGGGGTCCCAAGAATTCTTGCAGGTAACAGAGGTATATATTAAGGAAGTATATGGTCCGTTTCCTTGAAAGGACTTAGAGGCGAATCGAAGTGACAAACGGATGAACATGTGATCGAAATAAGATTATTCAGATAAGTACTGTCTTGGAAAAATAAACTAAAGGTCAGCAGTGGATCCTCTTCACTGACAGAGGAGGGAAGCTGGTCCCTGAATATGAAACAGTTTGGTGAAAGGCTAGAAGGTCATGACTCCGGGTAAAGAATCTCCAGGAGGTCAGCTTGGTTGAGCTCCTCCACTTTGGGACAGGTGAAGCCACAGAATTAACTTGGTACATCTTCCGGAAGGGTCATTTTCCCTTTTTGGCAAAAAAGGTATACCATTTTTCAACATGGAAACAAACATGGCTATATCATGAGGAATAATTTTTTTTAAAAAACCTATGAAAATGTGGAGTCACAAGAACTCTCACAGACTGAAGGTGGGCGTACAGATGGGTTCAGTCGCTCTGGAAAACTGTTTGGGAGTATTGACTAAGTTGAAATATGCAAAACTCACCAACCAGAAGTCCATTTCCAGATATATACAATCCCAAATTCGTGCTCAGGTGCACCAACAGATATTTACAAGAATGTTCACGGAAGTATTAGTCATAATAACCAACGTATCAACGATGACATATATAGATACATTGTGGAATAGTCACATAACGCACACATGGCAATGAAAGTGCGTGAACTAGAACCACACAGAGCATCGTAGATGAATCTCACGTTGAGTGAAAAAGCCACATACAAAGGAATAAAGAGCGTTCCATTCCATTTACATAAAATTCCCAAATAGGCAAAACCAACAACAGTAGTTGGTTTCCTTTGGGGTGAAGATAGTGAGGCACAAAGGGGTAGGGGGGCTTCTGGGGGCATTTGTTTACCTGGTGGTCATACACCTTGTGATACCTCATTAAGCTGTCTATTTATGTTTTGTGTACTTTCTGGAATGCATGTTATACATATTTAATTTAATCATACTCCAATGATTAAAACTTTTTTCTTAAAGCATGTGACCCTTTGAAAATAAAAACACTAGCTTTCAGAGAAATATATTGCTTGTGGGTGGGACTACCTCCCACCCCCAGGGCCTCCAATTTGCTGAAGTATGTGTTCATCCTTTGTGATTAAGTTCAAGAGATATTGGCAAGGGAGAGGGGTTATCGTAGAAGACCTGGGAGCTGGAAGGTAGGTGGGAGTTGGCCAGATTCTGTTTCCTAGCCTTAGGGGGAAGTCCATCAGGGACACTGTCACCTGGGGACTGCCAAATGTAAGCCCTAGACCAGGGTTACCTGAAAAGAGTGGAAACAGATTAATCCACAATGCAAGAAGAATTGGGTTTAAGTATAGAAGTCAGAGGGTAGAGCCAGATAAATGGCACCAAATGACAGATATAACAAATGAGACAGTAAAGAGGAAACAACTGGAGAGAAGTTGCTGAGGAGTTTAGGTGAGATCAGAAAATAGAAAGGTGGGTTAACAGCTGGGACCTGGGGGACTAGGGCTGGCTCTCCCATGCTGCCATGTTCCAGCATTAAGACTCTGAGGACTCAGAGAATCTGAATTTGAATCTAGGCTTCTAGGTGGTGTTAAGGTAGGAAGATGGAACATATTTTGTCTAGAAGCTTGTTAGACTGATTTCTAACTTCTAAATATTTGGATATATGGTAAGCTGGTCTTCATTTGTACTCTCACCCCAGGGCCCTGGAATGCTAGGGGTGGACCCTTAGGAGCTTCACATTTCTCCCTTAGGAAAGCACATTTTGGTCACTGCTCTAGCTTATCAAGAATTGTTTGGAACAGTGATGCCAACATATCAATGCCAGTTATTAGCTGTTCCCCATCCCCCAGCTGTGGGCAAGCTTCACATTGATAACACGGCTTCTGATTTATTCGTGCCAGTAAAAATGCTGAGCAGGACAGGAGTTGGGTCCGAAGTCTTGCGTGTACCTGTTAGAGATCTCCATGACTGACGTCAGCCTTTTCATCTGTGTGTTTTGGGGGCCATTGTTTGACCATCAACATAACCACCTAATCAGTTCTGCCCTATCTATAAGGACACGGTGGGAGGTTTTTGACCTCTGATTCAATCAATATACTTAGCAGGCTGCTGATCTCATACTCGGGGACTCCTGATGAGAAGACATGGAGTGGTTTGACCAGACTTGCCTGCTTCCTGGTGCTCAGTGTTTGGCTGCCTCTTTTGTATGTGACTCTCCACTCTGTTTCCTGCTACTGACTTGAAGAGCACAGTCAAACTTGGCCACTTGATAAAGGCAGAGGTAAGCAGTACACAAGGTAATGAGGCAAACCTTCATGGTGATCTCTGAAGTTCCTGGTCTGATGGGAAATTTGGCAAAGTCTTTGGAGAACCAAAGGCAGGGGTCAGCACACTTTTTCTGTAAAGCACCAAATCATGAATATTTTAGACCTTGCAAATCATACAGTCTCTGTTGCAACTACTCAACTCTGCTTTGAAATCAACCATAGTGGGAAAACAGCCATAGAGAGCACTGAATGAAATGACGAGGCTGTGTTCTAATAAAACTTTATTTACAAAAGCAGGTGGCGGGCCAGATATGGCCGCTGGGCCACAGTTTGTAGACCCCTGTTCTAGGGTATAAACACCCTCCTGGAAATAAAAAAGGACTTTAGGAAGTGGATTAATTTTCTGAATCAGTGAAAAAAACAACACTGTGTATCACCTTAAGGCAGATCTCATTGAGAGGCTCTGCAGATCAAAGGCCATCAGAAGAAACCATCTAAAACACCAATCTGGGGCTTCCCTAGTGGCGCAGTGGTTGAGAGTTCACCTGCCGATGCAGGGGACACGGGTTCGTGCCCCGGTCCGTGAAGATCCCACATGCCCTGGAGCGGCTGGGCCCGTGAGCCATGGCCGCTGAGCCTGCGCGTCCGGAGGCTGTGCTCCGCGACGGGAGAGGCCGCAGCGGTGAGAGGCACGCGTACCGCAAAACAAAACAAAACAAAACAAAAAAACACCAATCTGTTTGTGCCTTTCTCAGCCTGAAAATCTTCAGGGCTCATATTCACACAGAGCCTGGCCCAGCCGCCCTGCCTTCTTTTCCAGCTTCATCCTTCATCATTTTCACATACACCACGCCGTCCAGCCATGGAGACCTCTTTCCTGATCCCTCATTAGCTGGGCAGAGTCACATCCCCCAACCTTTGCCCATGCTGTCACTCTGTGGAGAAGACTTCCCGTGCCATTTGCAAACTCTTATTCATCCTTCAAGACACAGTTCAAATGTCTCTGTCTTGACATTTCCCCAGCCCCACTAGGTTGGGTTAATTTCCACCTCTTCTATGTTCCCGGCACACTCTATACATAATCTATTCTTCAGTGCAACTTCAGAGTGATCCCTTCTAATTGATTTCTAATGGCTTAACCTTGTCTTGTATAGTATTTTTAAAATCTGTTCGCTTCTTCCCCACTAAGTTGTGAACACTTTCAGACACGGTGTTGCCTTGTGAAACTTCCTTCACCTGGAGTTAGGAGTGGATCTGCCATGCAAAGGAAGGTGAGTTCGTGTTTGCACAACTGTTTAACTCAGTGCGGAATCCAGTCTGGGCCACCAGCTGTTTGTGAAATGATTCACAGTTTAGATTGTCTGTATTTTTATACTTTCAGTGGCTTAATAAGCAACTCTTTTTGACAAGGCACTTGGGAACTGTTCATAAATGACAGAATGACATGAAAATCAAGTCAGGTTCGGAGGTAAATATATGAATCTCTCCTCCACCTACATTATACGCTCCCTTCAAATCAGGAAAGATGATTATTTGAGTTTATACAGCTGTTGTGTGTTTCTGCACATGCATTTTTCTCTTTGCAAGAAATCTCATTCTCGTATTAGATATGGGACCATGTTGCATTTTTTTCTTCTTTTAATGGATTTCCTAGATCTTGTTGATTTGCTCTCCAGTTCCATTTAGAACACTAAAATGATCATTTATTCAGGGGAATCCTAGCAGCTCAAAGTGTGGCTGCAATTTCTCAAAGTGCCTCCTGGATGATCCCTCATAGGGTTAAATCCAGGGGAGAAGAGAGACCATAAAATGCCAGGTGTCCCCAGGCCTACTGTTACATTATTTGTCCAAGGGAAAGACAAATCGGTATTTGAGATGGACACGCATTAAGTACTTAGTTGAACTCTGCCACGTCATCAGGTTTTCTGCAGCACCCACTTTCCAGATGCTGCTTTTTCTGCAAATTAATGAATAGGGCACACAGGACTGGGGGTGGAGGTAGGGCAGTTGTACAGGTGTGTTCTGCCCCCAGGCTCATCCAAGAGGGCAAGTGGGTGGCTATTCACGCTGCCCTGACATTAGTCCCAGCTTTGGGCTGCCCAGGGTTGGGGGGCCAGGGGCAGGGGGTCATCTTTTCATAACTTACACACAGGCACCTTATGGACCAGGACTGGCCCCAAGGAAACCCAAGGCAAAAATTCCAAAGACTGAGCATACCCCAAACTTCAATAAACCCTCACTTCCCATAAAACTTCAGACAGCCTCACATTTTTCCCCTTATCTGCCCCAAGAATTCTTAGGGAAACAGTAGGTCTATGAGAATCCCCGCAGCTGACAAGGTTGACTTGGTCCTGCCCCCGGTTAGGCGGTGGCATCCTCACCTCTCTCCCTTCATCCCAGTCTCTCCCTCACCGGCCGCTCTGGCTGCAGTGAAGAATCCACCCTGCCCGGAGCCCCACGGCAGCCTGAAGCCCGCGCAGCCCAGCTCTGCAAGGTTACAGACGCCACAAAACGAGAGAGAGGAAAAGGAAAAGTGGTGGAAATCAGCTTCTTTTCGGCTTGCCTGATTTCCTCTGGGCTCTGAGTTTGGCAAAGCATAAATAGATGATCAAAGATTTTTACTTTCCCAAGTTGGAATTATGTAATCAGAGGCTGCTACTCCTTTTGTTTTCCTGAAACTTCACTGGAAGGAAATTCCCCTTGCGTTCTCGATCACACTGAGCATTTCTCCTCTGCTTTTACTTGGACATCTTCAAGTCAACAGCCTCTGAAGCTAATCAGATAATTCTGGGTAAATTAATGCACACACTGGAGTTTTAAAAATATATCCTTTATGATCCTTTGGAGTGTGTGTGTGTGTGTGTGTGTGTGTGTGAGAGAGAGAGAGAGAGAGAGAGAGAGAGAGAGAGAGAGAGAGAAGAGATATCATATACCGACATGGATAACCCATTTCAAAAATAGCCTTGATTCCTTTTCCCAGATTCACTGAACCCAGGAACTTGGCCACACTCCCCTCCAGCCCAGAGCTTCAAAGATGCATAAGTGCTCTGTCCCCGCTCCCATTCTGAGAACCTTTTAACTCCTTTTGACAGAAGAAATAATTTCTTCCCTTAATGCATGGATTCTGACTCTTTGAGGCTTCATCCTCCATTGCTAGTGACTCCCAACTCTACCTTTGGCTCCTGAGACCCACTCTTCTCCTGGACATCCCCACATATTTATCCCCAGGCATCTCCAGCTCCACCTGTGTGTCCCACCATCAGCCCACCAGACATGCACTTCCTCTGGCATTTCCTGCAGCGCTGGGAGTATGCCCAGTCATCCAAGCAGGAAATGCCATGCCTCTGGCCAGGAATTCTTTTCTGGTAAACAAGCCTTATTCCTACTGTGTCCCAGCCCTGAGCCCAGGTCCACACGCATCAGGATAGCCAGGGGAGTCTCCTCCTTCCTGCTTGTCTCCGCATCCAGGCAGTTTTAGCCTCTCCATTCCTTCTCCCCTGGCTCTGGCTCAGGTCCTTTGCTTCTTCCCCAGGCCTCCTTAAATTAGAGTGATGCCCCGTGGGCATTTGGAAAGACAGGGGTTGGCAGGCTTTTCCCATAAAGGGCTCAGGTAGTATTTCCGGTTTTGTTGGTGAAGATGCAAAATTAAGGCTACCATATAGGTACTTATATAACTAGAGAGAGAATAAATTTCCACAACATATTCTACTGGCAAAATTCAAAATATAATAATAATTGAGGACTTTTTAAAAATAATATAGATCTGCTATTTTAATAATACGGAGAACAATGGAATTCTATTGGGGGGGAAAGATAGCATTTTGCTTAATTAGGTTCAGAGTTAGGGTTCCCTATCATCAAAATCTTTTGCAAATATTCATCTGTGAAAACTCATGCTTAGCTCGTGGGCTAAACAAAAAACAGGTGGTGGACAAGATTTGGCCCATAGTTCTTCTAAATACTTCAGGGAAAGAATAAGAGATAGTGCAAAGTACTTAACACACTACAAGTATTCAAAGGATGTCGGTTACTGTAATTATTTCTTATCTTCCTATTCACATTCACCCTTGGCTTTAGTCATGTAAATACTTGGGGTTCCTTGAGCTGTTTCATCCCTCTGAGCCTTTGCTCATAAGCCTTCACCTCCTTAGGAATCCTTTCCTGTTCCTCTCCCTTCTTCCATGTCTTTCCATCCCTCTCCCCCGTCAAGGTCCTGCTCAGAGGCACCCTTTACAGATCCCCCTCCTTGCCGTTGTAGCATTTAATGGTGTACTTCCTCCCCTTTAAACTGTGAATAGAAACCATGCGTTACTCAAGAGATCCCCAGCTCTGGGCCCAGTCATATTATGTGTTCAACAAATATTGGCTGAATAAATAAATGAACCTCCTCCATGCAAATGCGAGACTCAGCAGAAACCTTCCTTGACTGCCCCAGTTCCCAGGGAGCTCTTCCTTCTCTGCATACCTAAAGCCCTCATGGATTTTCTTATAGGGACCCTTGGCTCTGGATACAAATTCCACCTCCATCACTTCCTCGCTTTGTAGCTTTGTACAAGTCACTTAACTTCTCTGAGCCTCCACTTCCTTGTTGGTAAAACGGGGATGACAGTGGTACTCATCTCACATGCTGTTTGCAGATTAGATGAGATAGATAGAGCATATAAAGCTCAGCACACTGAATACTCTACAAATGTCTGTTGCTTTGTTCACATTTATTGAGTAATGTTCATGGTTTAAGTCCTTTTGTTAATATGTTTATTCCTCACAATGACCCTACAAGGTAGGTACTATTGTTATCCCCATCTTACAGATGAGAAAACTGAGGCTTTAGAGGTTGTATAACTTGCCTAAGGTCACACAGCCCATGTGGCAGAGCCAGGATTCAAAACCAAGTTGTCTGCCTCCCAAGCTGTGCTGCTAACCCTGGCTGGTAGAGATGTACCCCTTCTGCAAGACTGTAGGCTCTTCGAGGGTCAGGATCGTGTTCCAGAATTCTTTGTATCTTTCCTAGCTACCAGCACAGCACCCTGCATGAAGTGAAGCTCCGTAGACACTTGCTCATTCATTTACCCATCCCTCCTCCACCCTGATCCAGAGGAGTGTTCTAGAGACATTTCCTCTTATCCAGGCTTGACCACCAATGAGGACCTTTGTGTCTCAGAGATGGCGATAGGAAGGGAAACAGAAAATAATAAACTAAGGAAGGAGTGCAGATGGGGTCTGGGGAGAATTTTGCCTGCTCAGAAGGTGACGGTGGGCTCTCAGCTTATCTCGCAGAACTCATATTCCCCTTGGGAGCACCAACCCCACCATCAGTAAGTGGCTCTAAGGACACTGACCAACGCAGGCTGACTCCACTGATTGTCTGTAACGTGACTGTTCCTCTTAATCAAAGTGATGTCCTCCTTTGATTTCAGGAAGTGAAGGAGAGCAAAATTAATGATGGTTCCAGTGGGCTTCTGATGGCCACAGCCGGCGAGGGGTCATAGGGCTTCAGAGCCTACTGCATTTCAATGACGCGCACAGGGATTTCATCACTAACAAGGGTGCTATAAGTCTTAATTACCCAGAACTGAAGCCTCACCTTGCTGCCTGTCCCCCTGGGAGCTCCCTGTGACGTCAACGGGAGCTTTGCCTTCAGTTCAGCCTGGTGAAAACTTGCCTGTAAATGTTTGCAAATTACCTTGAGCACCTCGGATAGAAACAGGAGAGAATTATTTGTTTTTAGAATGTTGGCATAGCCCCGTCACTGCCTTGCCTGACACGTACCACAATGCTACTCAAATCCCACTCCCCTTACCTCTGATTAATTCTGGACTGTGGGTCTCTTTTCTTCCTGGTTGATGGTACACTTCTTTGGTCTTGCTCTTAGACAAACCACTGGTAATCTCTCACTGTTCTCACCCCTCGCTTAGCAGCTCCTTCTAGAAAGCCTAATGCATTTTCCATTAGTGGAACCAATTTGCCCTTTCCTTTCCAGCAACAACAAGCCGAAATCTACCCCCTTGGAAGAAGTCAAGACCCTCTCTCGGGCTCTTCCTTCCCTCTGGGAGTAGATGCTCTTGGTACCCGACCCATGTCCCCCCTGACCGGGAGCTGCTAATAGCTCACAGCTGCTCCCTTCTCCTGAGACTTGCCCTGGGAGAAAAGCACCAGGCATTTTCCGCTGGAAATGCCTGGGAGGTTTTGTGTCCCCTCTGGGGACAGCCCACGGCCAGGATGGCCTGATAACGGGGCACAAGGCCCTCACGTCCCAGAGCTCCCCATGGGATCAGGCTGGGGCTAGACCACGTCTCCGCCTGCCCTATTCGTGCTTCCCGCGCATCTTGTCGGGTTTCACCTGAAAGCAATCCCCCAAAGAAACTGCTGGCCCAGAAAGCCAGTCTCAGGCTCAGCTCTTTGGCATCCCAACCTAGGACGCCTCTCTATGCCACCCTCCCCACTGCAAGCAGAATAGTATTCAGAACCTCAGCTTGATCTTGTCACTTCTTTTCTTAAAACTGTCCATGCCTCCCATTGGCCAAACTCCGTCGCATGGGTCTAAATCCCACAAACCTGGTGCTGTTTATCTCTCCTGCCTCACTTCTCATCATACCTTCTGCCTCACCGGAGAGGTCACTTCCTCCAGATGGGCCCACCCAGACCCGCCTCTATTGGGCCTGAGACATCTCTGTGTGTGTCTACACAGCCTTCTGGGCTGACGCCTCCCAAAAATCCCCTCATATTGGAACTGCCTGCCTGCTGTCTTTCTCCTCCTCTAGAACGCAAACCCCTCCAGTATTCCCAAAGCCCACCATGCATCTGGCCCACATGAGACTTTCAATAACTGTTTGTTGATTGACTAAATGAACCAATGCATGATTGAACTAGATAGTTCATAAAAGTTTACTAGTGAGAGCCAAACTCCCATTTCAAGTTGATATGTCAACATTGCCTACTTGTGGTTTATCTAAAGTTTTCCTAGATAGAAGAATTCACTGGAAATGTATTAAAAGGATGCAATGTCTTCAATACACACACACATATGCAGTCTGGTTAGGGTATCTAATATAATCAAGGGATGACTAGGCCCAGATATTTCAGAAGGTTTCCATTTCTTTTGGACCCTGAGCTTGACAATCAAAGATTTCCCAGTCCCACCAGTCTCTAACTCTCAGTGGTCCTCTGCTGAATTTTAAATCCCCTTGCCTTCCTGTCTGCTCCCAACAACAACAAAAACAAACAAATAAGAAAAAAAAGCCAAAAAAGTGCACAATTCCAAGCGCCAGAATAGCTCTGCTCATCTGACGAAGAAACCCTTGAACATCAATGAACCATGATTTTAAACTGCCATTTCACGGCCGACTTTTCAGAAAAGCATCACCCTGCGAAGAAGTTGCTCTTGAATGCAAACCTTGTGACTGCTGGGATCGTCCAAGGTTCTGACTTGCCTCATTCTCTCTTTGGCACTGGGTGTATTAGTCAGTAGAGGTGCATTAATTCTCAGCATGACCTCAGACGAAACACAAGCAGCATTAACAAATTACCAGTGATGGAGAGGCAAATGGAGAAAGTAAGAATATTCAAACAGCCCTATTGCTCTGTGCTGCTACCTCGTCTTGTCCAAAATTCACAGAAATATTAATCCTCCTGGAATGCTTAGCAATGCATATACACTAACATTCCTGAGGAAGCTAATAATTACCTCCTGTTAGCAAGATCAACTTACTGCAGTCTTTCACTGCAGGGACAGAAAAATATTGTGACTTGCTATGCTAAGTGAAAACACGGCGACAGGATAAATTAGGACATTTAAGCTAACAGTAATAAAGACACACAGCTCTGGTTCCCCTCTACATAGAACTGATAAAATTAACAGAAAATAGACACCATGGTAATGGAAGAATGCATTGTGAATGGTTGGTTGAAACACAAAGGGACAAACTTTTTCCATTACTTACGTTGTTATAGCTAATATTTATTAGGTACTCACTGTGCATGGCACGACTCTTATCAGGGACAAGGATAATAATAAATTACTACCTGTCAGCCATGTGCACCGTAACTTCATTATGTGACTAGGCAGCAGTCTTATTAAGTCTTTGGAATCTATTAAAAGTCTCATTTTGAAACAATGAACCACGAGGAACAAATTTATGAATTGTGGATCCCTGGTATTAACCCGAAGACTCAGCCTTGGAGAAAGAAAAAAAAATTCTTAAGAAAAAAAATTAATTTCTGCAAAGGAAAATCTAAGAACATACGTTAGCTGACCCAACCAGATGCCTCTGGCTGTGCTGTAACAGAGTTGAGGCAAATATCTAATTTCACAGGAAAAAAATTTATAGACTAGACTTTGAATCAGGCAGAGTCCAGAAACCTTCCGTGCCACATTCTCAATCAAATGGCATAATAAACAGCCGTGCCCTCGCATGTCCGAGATGGCCCTCTGATCCCTGGCTCTGATCGGTATCATGCTGTTACCTCCAGAAAGAACTTGCCCTTTACATTCACTAGCTTAATTTGCTCAGTGAACATTGTAGATTGTTTGCAAAATTGGTTGCAATAAATCCTCACATCAGTGCATGCACATCCCTTTGCAATGTCACTTTGAACCATCTCCTGTTGAATGGTGGGGTCTATTCCTCCTTGCCCTGAACGTAGGAAGGCTTTGTAACTTGCTTTGACCAAAGGAATACAATGGAAATGATGTTTTGTTGACTCCTGAGCCTAGGCCTTAAAGGGCTTTGCAGCTTCTGCTCTCACCTTCTTAGAACCCAGGACCACCATGTAAGGAAGACCCAGCTAGCCATCTTGAAGATGAGAACTTCGATTGTATAGCCAACAGCCAATACCAATTGTCAGATGTGTGAATGAGGTCATCTTGGACCATCTATTCCCAGTGCTATGGAGTTGTGTCCCTCCAAATTCACATGTTGAAGCCATAATCCCCAATGCGATGGTATTTGAAGGTGTGACCTTTGGAAGGTATTTAGGTCATGAGGGTGGAGCCCTCATGAATGGGATTAATAACCGTATAAGAAGAGGCATGAGAGGGATGGTCTCTGTCTCTATCATGAGAGGACACAGGGAGATGACATCCCCTGCAAACCAGTTAGAGAGTCCTCACCAGGAACTGAATCATCTGGTACCTTAATATTGGACTTCCTAGACTTCAGAATGGTGAGGAACAGATTTCTGTTGTTTAAGCCACAAAGTCTATGACATTTTTGTTACAGCAGCCTGAACGCAGTCATGCTGCCGGGTGACGGAAGCTGCCTCAGGGACTCCAGAAGACCTCCTCATTGAGCCCAGCACAAACTGCTGACCCTCAGAGTCCTGAACAAATAAAAGAGGCACAATTTTAAGCCTCTCAATGGTTTGTTATACAGCAATAGGTCACCAGACCATGAACCATGTAACAGACTTTAAAATTCCATGCATTATTTTAAAAGAGTGATTCTGCTCTAACTCCTTGTACAGAACAGCAGCTTCTAGAACTGTATCAACTTGTGAAGCGAAGGAATTTCTTCTCGTTTCTTCCCCATCATCTCTTACAGCAATTCACACTGAGACTGAACTGTTCAACCTTCCTTTGTCAAGGGAATAATAAAAATTAAAGGCTCAGAAATGCTTGTTCAGTGGGTGACCGATAGTTTGTTTACGGTGAAGTGGGTTGAAAGGCAGCCTCAGGTGTTCAGCTCGGTCTAGGTGAGGCATTGCCAGCCCTGCCAAGATCCTGAGGCCAAAGGAGGAAGGGGTCTGGGGACGAGGACCCTTGGACGGTGCATTAGTCAGGACTCTTTGAAGAAAGAGACCATGTATAAATATGTTTCTATCTATGTCTATATCTATATGGACTGGGTGTGCAAGAGAGAGAGAGAGAGAATTTGTTTTAAGAAATTCACTCACGTGATTGTGGAGGCTCAGCTAGTCCAAAATCTGCAGGGTAGGCTGGAAGGCTGGAGATCCAGGGAAAGATTTCAGCTGGAGTCCAGAGGTGGTCTGCTGGCAGAATATCCTCTTCTTCCAGGGAGATCAGTCTGTTTCTATTAAGGCTTCAGCTGATCAGATGGATGGTAATCTGCTTTACTCAAAATCTCCTGATTTAAGTGTTCATCTCATCTGGAAAAATAACTTCACAGAAACATCTAGAATAATGTTGGATCAGATATCTGGGTACCGTGGCCTAACCAAGTTGACACACACAATTAACCATCACAGATGGTGTTATGAGTTGAATTGAATCGCCCAAAAAAAAAGATATGCTGAAGTCCTAACCTCCAGTATCACAGGATGTGACCTTATTTGGAAACAGGGGCTTTACAGAGGTAATTCAGTTAAAATGGGTCTTTGGGGTGGGCCCTGATCCAATAGCACTGATGTCCTTGTAAAAATGGGAAATTTGGACACATGGCCAGATATGCACAGAGGAAAGACCACATGAGGACACCCAGGGAGGAGACATCATGTGACTGAAGTGGTGCATTTACACTGCAAAGGAGGCCAGGGAGTGTTGGCAAACGGCAGGAGCTCGAAGAGGCAGGAAAGGGTTCTCCGCTGGAGTCATCACCATGGCTCTGCCAGCACCTCAGTGCTGGACTCTAGCCTCCAGAACTGTGAGACAGTAAATTTCTCCTTTAAGCCATCTAGCTTTGGGTACCACATTACAGCAGTCCTAGGAGATTAATACTGATGGATAACTGGCAACCTTGTTTCCGCATCCAAGAGACCATGGGCACCTGCCCATCTGGGGAGGCAGGGAGCTAAGCAGGACCTTAAAGTGGTCTTCTCTCCTTGAGCTCCTGTCCTTACACCATGGGCCTTTGACAAGCCCTGGGAGAGAGAGAGAGACCTAAAGGAGCCTGGAAAGCTACTATTTCCCCCCAAAGAGGCAAGGACATTCCCTAGATTTCTGGATCACCAAATGGGGTGGGAGGATGCGGGTTCTCGGTCATGAATTGGTGGGAGACATAAGTGCCCAGCCATCCGTGGAAGGGATCTAGCAATGACCAGCGACCAGCGTGGCTCTTACAGCAAGAGGCTGCTGGTCCTCCGTCGTTATGACTGCCAACCTGTGGTGGAGAGCAATCCAGTAGAAGTCACGCTGAGTCCCCAAAATGGGCAACGGCAGGGACTCTGGAGCCAGACAAGCCTGGGTAAGTCCCAGCTCTGTCAGTCACTAGTTAATAATAGTAATAATGGCTGTCATTTTCTTGAATGCTAAGCACTTCAGGTACATATCTCATTGACTCATTCTAACAGTTTATTTAACAGATGAGAGGTTGAAGCTCAGAGAGGTTAACAAACTTTCCCAAAGTTGCACAGCCAGCTAGCATTCTAATACAGGCAGTCTGACTGCCAAGCCCCAAATCCCAAATTCTTAACCACCATACCCGAAATAAGCATACTGGGGATACCATGGCCCAAATTAAATCTCTGTACTTAATCAGGCCTACCAGCAGGCCAGAAGCACCCACTCTGTTAGATGTTCTTAAAGATACCAGAAAAAAAGCAAGATGGGGCCTTGGCCTTGAGGTATTGATGATCTAGTGACAGAACACCCATTTGGGAGTAATTATGACTGCCATCGCCCCCTTCTTCTGGAGTATGGAAAGTTTAAGTTCACCCACAGGGAAAGCTTTAGTTACTAGAAGCATCACTATTTTTAATGAGTTGGCATTTTGCCCTCCAAACATATCAGCAGTTGAATGCTTTTTATTAGAAGAGTTCTGTGGGCACTGCGAGACATTTGGCAACTCGAGGAAGTTGGCCATTGCTTAAAATGCTAGGCAGAAGGTCCAAATTGTTGCTCATCACTACCCTAGGCAAATCGTTGATTAATTCAGACTTCATTTCCCCTCATCTTGCATCTTCTTCCACATCTGTGCTGCTTACCTGCCTTGCAGGAATGGGCGGGGGTGAGGGCTGGTCAGATAAAAGCGCTGCCACGTTTGCCAACCAAAGGCTGTGTGCCTTCACCAAGTTATTAAGACAGTACATCAAGACATGGCTTCAACATTCATCACGAAGGAGGAATCACGAGACCGTATCCTGGAAACGGAACAGTCTTGGAATATAAAGGAAGGGCAACACCCTGGTATTAGCTGTCCGCTGCCTCCAGGCACTTGCCCATCCAGAGCAAACAGTGGGGTCCCAGGCAGCCACTGGGGAGAGAGTGTGTTCAGAGGACAGGGGAGGGAAGAGCTGCCACACAGGTTGGGTCCTGGAGATGGGCACTCCACGACCTGGTGGCTTCACACACCTGTGGCAGAGAGGGCAGGGAGCTGTGGCTAAGAGGAGCCCACCTGCAAGGTGTGATGGAAGGACAAGGTGGGACTCCCTGGCTGCAGAGACCTGTCCCTGGTGGTGGTGGGATCTGGGGGGGGCCACAGGCAGAGCAATCTTAGGTGAGATTCAAATAAATGTAGGTTGCTGGGGACAGGACCCTGGGTGACTGTATGTGTTTCCTGGGGCCGCTGTAACAAAGTACCAAAAACTTAAAAACTGAGTGGCTCGAAATGATGGAAAATTCTTGTCTCACAGTTCTGGAGGCTAGAAGTCCTAAATCGAGGTGTTGGCAAGGTTGGTTCCCTCTGAGAGCTCATAGGGACAATCTGTTCCACGCCTCTCTCGCAACTTCCGGTGACAGCAGGCAACCTTTATTGTTCCTCCGCTTGGAGATGCATCACTCCAAGATGGAGGCCTTGAAGAAGGCCTCCATCTTCACAGGGTCTTCTCCCTGTGTGGCTCTGAGTCTAAATTTCCCTCTCTCAAGGACACCAGCCATACCGGATGAGGGCCTGCCCTACTAGTGAGCTCATTTTAACTTGATTACATCTGCACAGATCCTATTCCCAAAGAAGGTCACATTCACAGACACTGGGGGTTAGGGCTTCAAGATCATCTTTTGTGGGGAGACAGTTCAAACCAATGAAGACCCTAATGAAGGGCCCCCAACGGACTGTAAGCAGCTGGAGGATGTGCACTATTTTATTTATTTCATATCCCCAGTGCCTAGGACCACCCAGCAAATACCTAATATCTGATTAGTGCTAAATGAATGAATTAGCGATAATCTTAGACGGATCTGTGTGATATGGCGTATCTGGCCCCGATTCTGAGTGTAAAATCCTGGCTCCATTACCTTCTACCTGAATGGTCTTTGGCAAGTCTCTTAGCTCCCCGGAGCCTCGATTTTCTCCTTTCTAGAATGAGTATAGCATGCAGGATGGTGGTGAGAAGCCAAAAGAGAGAGTATATAAAAGAGCTGGCACGTAGTAAGTGTTCAGTAAATGGGAGACACTATTTTTAAAGGAAATTCCAAACTTAACCCTACAGCCTACCCTCTAGTTCACATTTCTTTCCACTACATTCATTCCATTGTATCAATTCTTCAAGATTTTCAAAAAGCCTACTATACAGGCTAATCTAACTGTATTTTTCAGGATGCTTTCAGTGGGAACTGGCAGAAACTCATTCAAACTCCATTCAAAAAGCAGCACGGAAGGTATTTATTAGCTCACATAATGCCCTACTGTTTGGCTTCAGGCAAGGCTTGATCCAGAGAGCAAACAATGCAATCAGGGATCTCCTGTTTCTCCAAGAGGCCCTCGTTCTGTGGCTAGCGGAACCTCAGACTGAAATCCTCCCAGCCTAACAACCCCAGGGGAAAGACATGGCCTTTCCTGATTGCAGCATCAGAAAAGATCCAGAAAAGATCCCAATTTGCTTGATTTAGATCATGTGCCTGTCGGAACCAGTCTAATGACTGGTTAGTTAGCCAAGAGCATAGGATATGTGAACTGGGCAGTTCCAGACTCCTTTGAAATGGAGTCCCTACAGAAACAATGGTTCTGTTACAGAAAGAGATGCTGAAAAGATTTAAATATGAAATGCTCCTGATCCTTAAAATTGCCCATAGAACAGAAAATTTTAAATGAGGCTAAAAACCATCAGGCTTCTGGAAAAGTATCCGGTGTAGTTTTTGAAAAAAATAAAAACAGAAACCATAGCTTAGATATAATAACTTGCTGCTTCAATATAAAACTACTGCCTTTGTGGTTCTCATAGCACATCAGTTACTGCTGGGGTAAGGAGGGCTGCTGGGAGTGACATAGGGTGAGAGGGCCTATCAACGTATCAGCTGTTAACATTAGGATGTCCCTGCTAGGGAGACTGGACCACAGCCAGGTGAGGCAACTCCTTATGGATACACCGACGTCTTCCCAGGCTGAGGACGTGGGGTGGGGTGAGAATAAGAGGAGGTTCTGTGGCAGGAGTGCCGGTGTGCTTGGGAAAGCCCTGCCTGAATCCACTTAGGTTTACCTCACAGTGTTTTTTTAACTTGTTAGTTTTATACTAGACTTTGCTTTATGCAAAATACCCCATAACTCAGGTT
The DNA here is from genome assembly GCF_951394435.1 of Stenella coeruleoalba. Classification (NCBI taxonomy): domain Eukaryota; kingdom Metazoa; phylum Chordata; class Mammalia; order Artiodactyla; family Delphinidae; genus Stenella; species Stenella coeruleoalba. Next base: position 51,937,971 of record NC_137149.1, read on the forward strand.
TAATTTCCCTGGGGGAGACAGATTTTGAAATAACAATCAAATCGTTTTTTTTCTCCTCTTTTTGCTGCTCTAAGCAAACTGGGAAATATTTCCCCCTGAGGGACAATAGTCTGGTCACTCATGCAATAATCATTTAAATGCTATTTTCTTTTTTCTTTTTCTTTTTTTTTTTTTTAATTTTTCAGCAGTGTTTGCATACAGCCCTCCCCATTTTATATTTCTACATTTTAAAAAACTGAGTAAGAGAGACAGCATGTCCATGTTTAGGGTTTCATGAGAAAGTCAACTTAACTTAATGGCCAGGGGTAGATGCAGATGACTCATTGATGAAATTAGCTAGGATTTGTACAGTGCTTTTGACTATTTATCCTGCATTCTTATTTCATCCTCACACAATCACATTATCCCCATTTTATAGATGAGGAAACTGAGGTCCAGAGACGTGAATTAGCTTGTTAAGGTGCCATACACAGACTTGAACCCAAATAATATCAGCTGACCTTTACTATTCTAAACAATTGCATGCAGTGTCTCATTTAACCCTCTTTAAAAAATCGTGTGGTACGTTATAGTTATCATCCTCATTTGACAGATGAAGAAATTGAAGCTTAGGAGTTTAAATAAAATTGGTAAGTTGCAAACCCAGATCTATCTCACTGCAAAGCTCATCCAGATACAGAACAGGCCAGAGTGGGGAGTGGTCAGATTTACCCCATGCTCCACTGAGAAGCCTTCACCTGCAGAGCCGGGTCTGTGGATGAACTATTTCCAGACATTGCTCATTCAGAAGTGCTGAGGCAGCCTAGATGGAGGTCCAAACACTGAGACGAAGGTGCCCAAATGACAAAGCGTCAGAGTGAGCTGCTTCCTGCTGGTCTCACTGGCCGAAAACTTGGGGACCCCCACGTCCACAAAGATGCTGTAGACAGAAAGAAATGTCTGATCAGCAGAGAGGTCCCGGCAAGTCCAACCACCCACTGCAGCCAACAATCGTGTGCGTGTCCATCCTCCCACATGGGGTGTGGACCACGTGGATACGGGGTGGAAGCAGCTAGAACACGCCAATTCCTTCACCAGCAGCTAAGGGCAGCCCTGGCATCTCTCATCAGCCCTAAGCACCCACCTCCAGACACCTCTAAATGAAAAGCTCCCACTTACAAGGTAATCAAAATCCTGACCATGAATGAGAAAGAAAAAAAAATATTCCATTAATTAAAATCTCAAAAGATGCCAATGGTAACAGTCTGCAGACGCTTTCTTGCTGTACTAATCCTTTCAGGAAACCGGACACCACCAAGCAGTATAGAGTCACAGTATAATCAAAATCCTGACCATGAATGAGAAAGAAAAAAAAATACTCCATTAATTAAAATCTCAAAAGGTGCCAATGGTAACAGTCTGCAGACGCTTTCTTGATGTACTAATCCTTTCAGGAGACCAGACACCACCAAGCAGTATAAGAGTCACAGGTGCTATGATTAGGCCTGAGAGCATGTAGCTGTGATAAGTGGAATAGGGAGGATTTTTAATCTTCCTGAAATCCCAAGCTTTGAAGGTAATTAAATAATTAATGAGAAGCAAAGCTTTCCCTGCCTTCCCAAGAGAGGTTAAATTTCCAACTATCTTCCCTGTACAAGAGTTTTTCTAAAATGCCTGGAGAACAAAGAAAACAGATATCTTCAGTCATTCGACAAATATTTATTGAGCATCTACTATGTGCCAAGTATTCTGGAAGGTGCTAGAGATGCAGTGGGGAAGTAGACAACATTTCTGCACTCATGATGCTTACATTCTAGAGTAAGGGGCGATGGTGAATGTGTAAACAGGTAGGTTGAGGGTGCTGTAGAAAACAGAGCAAGGAGATGAATGGAGGGTGAATGGAGGGAGATGAGATTGGAAGAGGTAGGCAGGGGCAAATGATCTAGAACATTCTAAGGACATGGTAAGATGTTTGGATACTATTCTAAGTGATTGGGAAGACTTGTGGGTATTTTCGCAAGAGGTCATACAATCTGATTTCACTTTGTCAAAGTTAGCTCTGGCTTATAGGTGAAGAATGGTTATGCGGGTGACTGGCAGGGATAAAGGGGACAAAAATATTCAATGGGACCAACAGTCCATGTTAGATCATATTGCCTCTGATAGAGCCCAATTTTCTATTGACTTTCCTACACAACTAGTTGGTATTTTCAGGACGAATTTCCTCTGTTGTTTGGCAGAGTTCCATCATTTCAGACTTTCTAGGGTCTTAAGGTATTATTTTTATAAGCTGACCTACCCTTTTATCCTTCTCGGGGCTCCGGGGTGGACCTGGAACAAGGAGAATTGACTGTAAAGGATTAAGAATGTCGGCTGACCGGGCCAACCAGTGAAATTCTTTTTTCATTTCCAAGGTACATAGAGGCTGCATGACTGTGTCCTTGAAGTAGTACGGACACACCTGCATTGTGATGTCCAAGAACTTTTCAATGCAATGTTCTTCCGGCATGGTGAGCCTGTGGGCAGGGGACCATCAGCCCCTATGAATGTGGGATTGACAGGAGAGAGAGGCTAAAAAAATCTGTCTCTGTTCTCTGCACTGACTGTTCACATTCTCATTGAGGAACTGCTATTGTCTGAATGTTTGTGTCCCCTAACATTCATTTTTTGAAATCCTAACCCTCAAAGGTGATGGTATTAGGAGGTGGGGGCTTTGGGAGGTGTTTAAGTCATGAGAGTGGAGCCTTCATGAATGGGATTAGTGCCTTAAAAAAAAGAGGGTTCAGAGAGATCCCTCCCCGCTTCCACCACATGAGGACACAGCAAGAAGGACCCAACTTATACAGAATTAGGGCCCATACCAACCATGCTGGCACCATGATCTTGGCCTTTCAGTCTCCAGACCTGTGAGAAATAAATGCTTGTTGTTTATAAACTACCCAGTCTATGGTATTTTGTTACAGTAGCCTGAATGCACCAAGACAGGAACTAAGGCTGTTTTCTGGACTTTTGGCCCATCGATGCCCTTATGTTCATAAAGAACAGAGGTGTAAGAGGTGGTTTAATGTAAGAAATATTGAAATTTTATTTGTCATCTCCCTGGATATGAAGTTTCCACTTATTTTTTGTTTCAGTGTCTCTTCTTCCACAGAGAGGGGCCTTCTACACATAGATTGATGTCCCCAGGATAAAAGTGGAGTCTTCTAAAACTAGGATCTGGGCTTCCCTGGTGGCGCCTGCCTGCCGATGCAGGGGACACGGGTTCGTGCCCTGGTCCGGGAAGATCCCACATGCCGCGGAGCGGCTGGGCCCGTGAGCCGTGGCCACTGAGCCTGCGCGTCCGGAGCCTGTTGCTCCGCAACGGGAGAGGCCACAACAGTGAGAGGCCCGTGTACCCCCCCCAAAAAAAACCCACAGAAAACTAGGATCTCATGGAGCACGGAGGTTGTCTTGTTCCTGATGGGAAGTAAATCTAGATTCACTTCTAGCTAGAAGGAAGCAGGCCAGAAATTCAGAATTGTAGGTCCCTGGGCTGGGTGGATGTGCTAGAATGGGAACCACAAACCTCCATCACTTATCTTGGCAGATAGAAAATTGGGATTTGGTAGGAAAGTTTTGCATCAGGTGCTCAGACCAAATAAATACTCCCACTTCTTGCTGAGATCCCAAACGCTCTGCACTCCGTCTACCAGGCTGCAAAGGACTCTCAGCACTGGACTCCTGGACCGTGTATGGACTGGAGCCACCTGGAGCACTTGATGACAATTCCATGCCACCATTCACTTTCTGTATTGCTTCCTTTCTTCATTCCTTTTGTTCTTCTGCCCAGCGACACTTCTGTAATGCCAACACAGATGATTGACTCGAGCACGTTTCCTTGGTGCCAAAACTGTAAGGTGACAATAGAACAGAGAATGAGAACACAGATTCTTCAGTGGGTTCAAATCGTGGCTCTGCCGCTTACCAACTAGGTGGCTTTGAGCAAGGCTGAATTTCTCTGTGCCTCAGTTTCCCCATCTGTAAAATGGAGGTAACGTCTACCATATCTGAGTAGAGATTAGATGAGATTATATCTTTATTTAGATGAGATCAAGTACGTAGCAGGCACTTAACATCTGTTGTTGCTATTGTGGTTATTACATTGAAAGAATTGGGTTAAATAAGATGTAATCTCTCAGCAGCGACTTAAAATCTAGTATGTGAGGTAAAAGACACTTAAATAATTTAAATATAGGCAAAAGGAGATGAACATTCTCATCAGTATGTGGGAAAATCACCATGCGAGCTATGGTGGATTAAAAATAACTGCAGAGCTAGGGGCTAGCCCCCATCCCATGCCCCACCCCCCAACCCCTTAAAACTGGTCCAGCCATGACCTTTGACCAATAAAGTGTAGCTGAAATGACTCCAGATGCCTTCCAAGTCTAAACCATCAGAAGTCTTGTGGCCCCCTCCGGATTTCCTTGGGATGCTCTCTCTTGCAACGGAGTCTCCATCTGAGAAATGTCACCTATGGGTGCTCCCATCGGCCCCGGCTAAGCATCAGCTGTCGGCCATGGGCGTGAGTCACCTTAGATGGTCCAGTCTAGCTAGGCTCCCAGGCGACTTCAGCTGTACCAGCGCCCAGCCACACCTGTGATGCGCAAGAACACCTAGTAGAGTCACAGCATTTCAAGAGATAGTAAATTGTTCTTTTAATTCTTAAGCACTAAGTTTTGGGTCATTAGTTATGCAGCCAAAAATAATACCCATGGGAGTTTAGGAGAGAAGAGTCCATTTCCAGTCAAGTGGTCTAGAAGGTTTCCTAGAAGACGTGGGATTGGAGAACGTCCTAGGAGAGAAGGACTGCGACAAGAGGCTCTGGAGAGAAAGTCATCCAGAGACAGGGAAGAGTTAAAGCAAAGCTTGGAGGCAGGCAAAGGCGGGCTGTATTTAGCACCTGGCAAACAGATCCGCCACTGGAGTGAGGCCCTGGGACAGACGGGTGAGACGGAGAAAGAGAAATCCAGAGCGTCGTTCAGGGTCATATCATGGGGATGCGCTCACTTTGTCACTCTTCTCCAGGAAGGAAAACTTGTCCCTGCTCTTCTGAGTAAAGGGGCTTTGTGGGAAACAACGGGGCCCCATGGGTCAGGGAGACAGGCGTCTGCGGGAAGAATGCAAACTGCAGAGCAGGTGGACTTCCCCCAGAGACCCTGGCACTGGAAGGTTGCTCCGGATCCCCCAGTGGCTCTCCACCGCCCCACCCCCGACCCCAATCGCACGCACAGTGACATCCCGAGCGCTGCACAGCCTCCAAGGTCCCGGGCACGGTGCTCTTGCCCCAGCCGCATCCATGTCCCCTCCGCTCCCTCAGCTCCAGCCACACCACCTCCTTGCTGCTCTTGGAAGAGCAAGCACATCGTGGGCTCAGCACTTTTGCACTGGTAGGTCCCTCCGCATGGACGGCTCATCCCCCAGATATTCACATGGGCCCCTCCTTCTGTTCATTCAGGGGTCTGCTGCCTTCTCGGAGACAGCTTCCTTGACACCTAAATAAAAACAGTTGTCCCCCACCTGGCCCCCAGTCCTCTTGCTGGCTCTGCTTTTCTTTCCAGCACTTACTACTCTATTTATTTGTTTATTTATTTATCTATCTTTCTAGGTAGGTAGTTATGCTCATCCCTTTAGTTTCTTTTAATCTGGAGTAGCCCCTTCCCACAGTGTTTTGTTACGAAATAGATTTTTTCCCTCCTCAGAATCCATTCCTTCCTCCTGTGGCTCCATGATGCCAGAGCTTACTAAAACCTCTTCTACTTTTGGGGGGTGGGGGAAGAGGACTTTGTTTTTGCATAGACTTTATTTGGTAGAGCAGTTTTAGGTTCCCAGCAAAACTGAGCCGAGAGTACAGGGAGTTCCCATATACCCTCTGCCCCCATATACACATACCCTCCCCCACTATCAACACCCTCCCCCAGAGTGGAACATGTGTTACAAACCATAAACGTACATTGACACATTGTTATCATCCAAAGTCCATAAGTCCAGAGTTATGATTCACTCTTGGTGTTGCATACTCTGTGGGATGGGACAAATGTATAATGACAGGAGTCCATTATTATGGTATTATACAAAGTATTTTCCCTGCCCTTAAAATCCTCTGGGTTCTGCCTGTTCATCCCTCTCTGTGCCCTAGCCCCTGGCAAACACTGATCTTTTCACTGTCTCCATAGTTTTGCCTTTTCCAGAAAGTCATGTAGTGGGAATCATATAGCATGTAGACCTCAGATTGGCCTCTTTCACTTAGGCTCCTCCATGTCTTTTCATGTCCTGATAGCTCCTTCGTTTTGGTGCTGAATAACCTTCCATTGTCTGGATGTTCCACAGTTTATTTATCCATTCACCTACCGAAGGGCATATCGGTTGCTTCCAAGTTTTAGCAATTTTGAACAAAGCTGCTACAAACATCCATGTGCAGGTTTTTAAGAGGAGACTCCTTTGGGATTTCATGGGAAGAGTATGTTTAGTTTTGTAAGAAATTGTCAAACTGTCCCCATTTATTTATTTTATTTATTTTTTTGTGGGGGGGCTGTTCACGGGCCTCTCACGGTTGTGGCCTCTCCCGTTGCAGAGCACAGGCTCCGGACGCACAGGCTCAGCGGCCATGGCTCACAGGCCCAGCCGCTCCGCGGCATGTGGGATCTTCCCAGACCAGGGCATGGACCTGTGTCCCCTGCATCGGCAGGCGGACTCTCAACCACTGCGCCACCAGGGAAGCCCCCATTTATTTTTTTAAATCTATTTATTACTTACCTCCCCAGCTAGAATACAAGCACCATGAAGGCAAGGACTTTGTCTAAAGCTTAGAATAGTGTCTGGCATATAACAGGTGCTCCATAAAACTGGTAGAAATCAATGAATGAATAAATGAATCCCAGGCAGTCCGCGGGCTTAAGGTACCTCGTTACTTCTCAGCAGCAGGGATTTGTGAATCTTGGTTTTCACTCTCCTCCACTGTGCTCCACTTCTTGTTATTCCCAGGCAATTCCTTCCCCATCTACTCAGCTTTTCTCTCACAGCTTCTGCTAACTCATCACCATGGCTTACTCACAGATCCTCTCGTGTTGCTACCGCCTCCCCCTGTGCATCTGTCCAACCTCTGCTCTCTCTGCCGACCTTCCAACTCTCTCTGACCTTCCAGCTGAAATTCCAGAGGCAGAGAGTCTGACTGGGTCAGCCCATTCCCCATTTAGGCAGAGATTTGGGGCCTCTGACTATGTTCTGGGTCTTACATACCTGCTGATTCAATCAGCCATGGCCATGGGCACAGAGCATGGCAACCAGGACATAGAGCACTACTTTCATGCAGCAGAAGCCCATGGATGCAGCAGTGGCCTTTAATGGCCTGTTGACCAGAGCCTGGGGTCCAGGATGAATAATTCATCCTTTAGAGAGATACTGAAGGCTTCTGAGAAGAGCAGTGATTGGCCAGATCTATGGTTTCAGAAAATAACTTCGGCGACAGTTAGTGACTGAAGAAGATGACGCATGCAGGTTGGGCCGCCATGGCCAAGTGAGCAGGTGAAGCCTCAAACCAAGCCAGTGACCTTGAAAATGAGAAGGAGGGAGCAGAAACATGTGGGTCTTGGACCTGAAGATGGCCGTCAGGCCCATGAGGCTGGAGTTTAGCAGAAAGGCTGCGTCTGGACACCTGGAAATCATAAAGATACCACTTAAAACTGTAGGCTGGATGGTGTGGCAAGAGATAAGCCAACATGGACATGTGGGGAGATCTCTTAGCTGTAAAAAACAGATCAAAGAAGAAAAACTTGACAAGTAATCTAAATTGGAAATATTTATACAGATGGGTAGGGACTCAGAGAGTCACAGAGCCCAAGAAAAATAGGGAAGCATTTCCCCAGCTTACTCTCATATTCTCAAAAGCACAGGTCCAGAGGGTCCTGTATTAGATCTCGCCCCACTCCAAACCCCAAGTTTCTAGTCTGTTTTCCCGCAGAAGGTAATGATACTTCTTGGGAATCTACAATAGTCTAAAAATACAGCAGCTGGGCTGCAGTGCCACAATTAGTGGAGCTGCTGTCCCAGGAAACCCTCATCACATTTTGCTTAGATCAGAGAGCGGATTAACTTTGAGGTCTGTCTGAACTCTGCAAGACACCGCTGGTGGTCTGCTTCCCGCAAGCATTCAATCTTCACATCCAAGGCAAGAGGGAGGAAGTGCCGGATAGGAGCCCAAAGCAACTTTTCTCTCAGTGACTGAGATGAAAATGTGCACCCTAGGACTCCTGACATATTTGGTTTGCGTCCTGTCTCCCTACGTCCCTTGAGCTCTCTCTCCCTTTGCATGAATACCTTCCCCAGACCCGAACCTCCTTTGGCATTCACAAACATTAGCACAGCTATGGTGCCCCAAGCCCTTCATCTATGTCATGTGTTGGAAATAAATGTGGGAATTTCTTTATCTATTAGGGCTCCTAATGGCATGCAACTGAAACTGACTCTGACTCACTGAAATCCAAAGGGAGTTTACTAGAAGCCTACGGGGTGACCTGCAGAAAGAATACAACGAACAATCGAGAATCAGACGGCAAGGCGGGAAAACAAGGGAAGCTCCAGGACCCCAGGCAAGTGGGAGATATGCATTAATCTAACCAGAACGTTAGCAGTGGAAGAGATCCACTGCAGCAGTGCTGTCTGTCCTGTGTCACCATCCTCATGATTCTTATTTCTGGGAGAAAGAGAACAATGGGACCCAGTTGGAATTGAACCCATACTCAGACGACATGAACACACTAACTTTGCAAGGCAGTTTAGACTGATGGTGAGAGCAGGTCTCTGGTGCCTCATGGATGTGAATCCAGGCTCTGCCACTTCCTAGCCATGTGACCTTGAGGTAGTCCTTTTTGCAATGATCCAGCTTCCCTCTCTGTAAACGGGGATGCCTATCCTTGGGGATTGGTGAGTACTAACTGGGTAAACCTGGCACAAAGGAAGTGTTCTACAGCTTTGATATTAATACTGCTAGGAACGCACAGGGTCCCTGGATTTACAGTCCAAGCAGGAATGACAAGATGAGCGGTCATTCTCTGAAAGGAAGCAGGAGCTATTATTAGGGGAGGCTGAGTGTCCACAAAGCAATTACTATCCACAGCCAATATCTTATCCCTCCGCCAGACTGTAGCCACCATGAGGACAGCAGACTCTCTTCTTAATTCACCGCTGCGTCCACCAGCACCTGAGGAGCGCCTGGCTCAGTGAACCTTTGTCAAATACGCAAATGTTGGTTGCTTCTTTCTTGTGCTCCTGATCAACCAGCACGGTGCTTTGCCTGCACACAATAAGTATTTGCTGATTGAATCTATAGGTCAGTGGGATTCTTAGAAAGGGGAAGAACATTGGGATCAAAGAGATGAACTTGTTTTAATAGGACTCAGTGGCAGGCAAGTGATGGTATAATGATGCTAATAAGCTATAGATGGACTATATTGTTTGTGTAGATTAGTGTATTTGTATAGATTATAGGCTGGCTGCTGGCCAGTCTAAAACCTCTAGATCAGCATGAGGGGACAGAGAAACCACCAGTTACTTCCCTCATCACCGTGGAGAGGGGATGGCTCATCTGTCCCACATTGGTCCTGTCCCTGCCTTGGAAGCACGGCTCGTACCTCATGAGGACACCCTGGCACACTCCACACTGGCTTTCAGAGGCTCTGAGGATAGGGCTCAGCCAGCCATCTGCCAAGCTTGCTCGCAAAGACAGTAGGATGTCATGGAGGAGCATATTCTATTAGGAATCATGAGCGCTCAGTCCTGGTCCTGGCTCAGCCAATGGTGTGAGGTCTCTTGCTCTCAGTGACCTGATCTAAATCACAGAGTAATCCTTGACTTGGAGCTCATGGAGATGTTGAGCAAATGAAATCCCACCTGTGGTGATTTCATCTGGAACTCCTGCTGTTTTAAAAGAGTCATGCACCACAAAGTTCATTGCAGCACTATTTACAATAGCCAGGACATGGAACCAACCTAAATGTCCATCGACAGATGAATGGATAAAGAAGATGTGGCACATATATACAATGGAATATTACTCAGCCATAAAAAGAAACAAAACTGAGTTATTTGTAGTGAAGTGGATGGACCTAGAGTCTGTCATACAGAGTGAAGTAAGTCAGAAAGTGAAAAACAAATACCATATGCTAATGCATATATATGGAATCTAAAAAAAAAAAATGGTACTGATGAACTTGGTTGCAGGGCAGGAATAAAGAGGTAGACATAGAGAATGGACATGCTGACATGGGGTGGGAGGGCGAAGCTGGGGCGAAGTGAGAGTAGCATTGCCATATATACACTACTGAATGTAAAATAGTTCGCTGGTGGGGAGCAGAAGCATAGCACAGGGAGATCGGCTCGGTGCTTTGCGATGACCTAGAGGGGTGGGATAGGGAGGGTGGGAGGGAGGCTCAAGAGGGAGGGGATATGGGGACATGTGTATGCATATGGCTGATTCGCTTTGTTGTGCAACAGAAACTAACACGGTATTGTGAAGCAGTTATACTCCAATAAAGATCTATTAAAAAAAAAAAGGAACCCAACTCAAATTGGCTTCAGTGAAGAGGAGACTTTACTGGTTCATGTTACTGAGAAATCCAGTTTGGGGCACAGTTGGCTTCAGGGGCTCAAACGTAGTGTCAGCATCTGATTTCTCTCCATCTCTCAGCTCTCCTTCTGCTATAATGTCCTCATTCTCAGTCTCTAAACCATGGTCCCCAGCAGTTCCAGAGTCTCATCCCTTCCAGTTCAAATCCAGCCTCCCAGCAGCTGGGATAGACTATGTTTGGCTCAACATGGGTAATGTGGCCAGGCTGGACAAGCTGGATGCAGCCACACTGGACAATCAGGCCTGGGTCCAGGGCCTATCATCCCCATGAGTGAGGGAGCTTGGTCAGGCCTGGTTATATGCTTAACCTTCAGAGCTGGGAAAGAGTAAGGATTGAAGTTGGGGGAGAAGCCCCAGTTTACCTCACAAATCGGGAGAGGAGTGGTTTGCCAAAAGATATTTGGGGTACTATTAACAGAAAGAGAAGTGGATGCAGGGTGGCTAAAACAACAAATGTGCCCTACACCTGGGATTTTTATATCACGTGATATAAAGCATGCGTTGCAGCTTCCCTCTTTGCTATGAAGTCTTTTGTCTTCCCCCCAACAAGCTCCTGCAAGCGCCTGAGGAGCAGCTGTCTCACTCTACAGTCATCTGTCTTCCTCCTCTGAACTTGGTAGCCCACAGGACCGTATCACTCACCAGCAACAGGTGGCATCTGGTCATTAGTTCTCTTTTTATGTACATGTCCTGTCTCTTCATCCATATAGCAGGATCCTGGAGAACAAGGGTCACGTCTTATTCATCTTTGTGGCCCCCAAAGCACTTTGCCTGATGTTTGGGGGCATAGCAGACAGTCCCTAAATCTGCCGACAGATCAAACACCTGGTTTATATGCTTCTGGAACTACGGAAGTAAATGGCTTGACTCAACTACAAAACTACAAAGAAAGAGGAAACCTGTGTCCTCTACGCCATTTCTGAAAGATTGTAGACCTTTTCTGGACTAACTAATGATGCTGGGGTCAGGATGTGCTGGGGTCTTTTTTCCTCTGCAGCCCCCAGCCACTGGTATCATTCTTTTTAATAAAGGACTGAATGAAGGCCCAAGGAATCTTAGTCTCAGCTGCCCAGTACCCTTGGGTGGGTCGTATGCCGGCACAGCCCACCTGGAAGCACGGAGGATGGCAATCTCAGGAAGAGGAAGCAGATGTCTGTCCTCAGTGGCTCCCACCTCAGGCCACAAGGCAGAGCCCCAAGGTCCCATCAGTGGGACTGGCTGCTGGCTCCCCGCCCTGTGCTGATCTCTACTCCCCATCCTCATTCGTAACCCTGACATCCAGCAAAGGGAAGAACGAGAGAGGAGGGCATGGAAAATCAGAGTGAGGTGTAGCTCGGATGTTGAAACCGTCCTCCCAGGTGGTTCATAAGCCCCTGTGGCTCCGATTTCTGAATCCCCTGCGGGCCATCCTGGGCCAGGCGATTTGCACCTTTGTCTCTAATCCCCTCAAACCGCCCTTTAGGCCAAGTGACTTGTCCAAATCCGCGCAGCCAAGCCAGGATTCCCTCACCTGTAAAAAATGCAAGGATTAAATCAACGAGCCATAGAGAGCATCCACCTCCTGGTATAGTCACAAAAATCAAATCAATGGGGGAAGAACGAAAAAACGTGGTTTGTAAAGGAGGGAGTGGTAAACGAGGTCAGAAGATAGGTGGGTGGAGCGGCTGAAAGAAAAACCAGGCTGGGGGGTCGGGGGCAGAACAGGGAATCAACTAAAGCTCCAGTCTCTAGCCGCGTATCGCGCTCGCCCAGCGCTACGAGCTGCCAGGGAGAGCCCGGGAGGCGGTGCGCCGGGTCCCTGACCCCGCCCCTCCCTAGCTCCACCCAATCCTAGACCCCGCCCTTGGCCCCACCCCTGCCCCAACTCCACCCCGCCCCCGGCCACGGCCCCGGCCCGCCTCCTAGCCCCGCCCCCCAAGACCCGGAAGCGAAAGCAACTCCTCCTTTTCCGAGCGGGGTCACGATACCGCCGGCGGGATCCGGGATTCCGAGAGTGAGGGCTGCTCGGCGGGTCAGGGCGGTCACCGGCTGGAGCCATGACCGCGAACCTGCGCACCGCGCTCATTTTCGGCGGCTTCATCTCCCTGATCGGCGCCGCCTTCTACCCCATCTACTTCCGGCCCCTAATGCGGCTGGACGAATACCGTGAGTGACCTCTGGCCCCATGCGGTGGCCTGGGCCCAGTAACTGAGAGTGACCTCTGATCCCACGCGGTGGCCTGGCCTCAGTAACTCCCCTCCCTTCCCCACGTGGGGCCATGGTCAGAGCTTTGTTCGCCGGTCAGGGAGACCCGGGTTCGAATCTCGCTGTGTGCAGCTTTGTGACAGTGGACAAGTGACTCAATCTCTCAGAATCTCAGCAACCCCTTTAGTAGTTATCTGTTTGTATAATAAAATCATCTAGCCTTTGGTGAGACTCAAAGGTGGTAATGAAAGCAATCTGCACATAGTAGGTCGACACTAAAAAGTAGTTCATATTCACCGGAGTCTTTTAATGTATCTCATTAGGCACACATTGGACCATTTAATTTACACAACCTCACTTTGAGGTAGGTATTATTATCTGTTTTACAGATGGGGAAACTGAGGCTCAGCAAGGTTGTTCAACATGCCCCAGAACACACAGCTAGTAAGTGGCAAGACAAGTATTCCTACTCCCACCTCTGTTTCCAGACCTTCCAGACACTGAAGCTGGGAATGATGATGTTGAGGGGAGGGAGATGGACCCTAATTATCCTGAGCTTGAAGGTGTTTTTATTGCACTTCATTTCCACTCCCAAAGATGTCTTTCAGTGGAAATGTTTCAAACCTAAACTGTTAACCTGGGTTTTTGAGTTTTTCCTCTCCTTTCTCCTCAAATATTTTTTCAGATTCTGCTGTCTTCATTTTAAGCTTGTTGCTCACATGACAATGGTCAATATCCTGCGAGTAATTTTCTTCCTTAATCATTCAAGTCGTATCATTCTAAAAGCCAAGCTCTCCTTCCTTGAGACCTATACCTCAGCAAGGATTAGCACTTTGATATGTCTGAAACCATCTGTCAGAGAGAAAATATTAGGCATTAGAGGCTCATTTTGTTCTCCAGGAAACCTGAACCGTCTTGAAGATGGAAGAGGGCCAACTGTGCCCCTTGACAATATTAGCGAAGGCTGAAAGCTTGGCGATTTGAAGGCGAAAGCTCCATGTAAATGCTCTGCCCATTACAGATGCTACAGCATTTGGTTTCTGAGTTAGAGCGTTTTAAGTACACAGATTTCCTTGTGGCTTCTTTTCATCAGCCAAGATTGAAATGGCCTCTGCATTCTGCCTCCCAGCCTGTCTCCATGCACCATGCGTGAAGGTGAACATGGGGCTGTGTGAAGCCCTGTATAATCTATCTGCATTATCCGTCCTTACTGCATCCTTGCCCCACGCTGTTTGATGACAGCCTCTAGAGTTGAACTTGGGACAAGGGGGTCTGCTTGGGATCCCACTAGAGAAGTTTCAGTCACGAAGACTAGAGCGGTGGTTTTCAACTGGGAATGGTTTTTGTCCCCCTAGGGACAGTTGGTTCTATCTGGAGACATTTTTGCTTGTCACAAAATGGACGGCATAGGGTGGGCTAGTGTGTGCTACTGACATCTAGTGCATAGAGGCCAGGGGTGCTGCTAAACTTTGTGCCATGCACAGGACAGCCACCCCTGACAAAGAATTATCCGGCCCAAAATGCGAATGGTGCCAAGGCTGAGAAACCTTCTTCTGGGTCAGATGCTCAGGGTGTGGGTTTGCGCTGTCTCCCAACAACAGTCTCATAGGGATAGTCCGGAGTCTATGGTTGTCTGAGTCGCCTTGAGACAGACGGATTAGGCCTTTAAAGTGAACATTTAGTGCGTGTGGCTACAATATCTGCATTTTTAACTGTAAGGCAGTCAACACCTGCCCACTTTTCTGGTTCAGTCTTAATTAATTTGAACACTCTTATCTGAGAGTCATAATTGATTCCTTAAACAGGTAATGATACTAAATAGCTAATATTTATTGAAAGCTTATTATATGTCTGACACTCTTCTAAGTACTTCTTATATATCAATCCATTTGGTGCTCATAACAACCCTTCATTGTAGCTGCTGTGTGATCATCATCCCCATTTTATATGTGGACAGACTGAGGTATGGAACAGTTAACTTGTACAAGGACCCACAACCGATGAGTCCTGGATCTGGGATTTGCACCAGTGCCCTTAATCGTGACACCAGGGCACCATACTGCCTCTCTAAGAGGGTGAGAGAAGTAAGTCAGATGAGGGTGTAAATCCCTTACTAGAGGAGGACCTTAAGGTGTGTTACTCAACCTCTCGGAGCCTGGCCTGTTTCCTCATCTGTAACAGTGGAATTTGCAGGACTGAATTTACATGTTTTGGGGTGAATTAAATGAGATAACAGGTGTAGAAACACATAGTATATTTTTACACTAGGCTTCCCATAAAAACATTTTAAAAATTAGGAATCACAAGGGCAGGGAAGTGAGACAAGGAGATTTAAGCAGGTGGACCGACCCAGGTGAGACATTCGTGACCGGGTCATGGGAACCCTCTGTGAGGACGGAGCTTCAGTTCATTTCAGCACATTCAGCTAGCATTTAGTTAGCTTCCTTTTCATTTTTTTAAACCTGGATTTTAGCAATTACTGTGTGTCTGGCACTGTGTTAGGTGCCAGATGTATGTGACCGGACAAGACGGTCAGAGCTCTTCTCTCATGTCACTGCCTCACACGTACCTAGTCCCCCACCCGCTCCCTGCACTCTGAGCTGGTCTCCCTGCTTCACTGGTCCCCAGGACCACCCATTCTTTACCCAGCAGCCACTGTGGTCTTTCTGGTTAGTGTGTTGCTGCTGATCTACCTTCTTTGCATTTGTAGTCAAAGATTTCAGACTATATGATTTTGATTTTTTGATAGGTCAAGATTTGCTTTGTGACTTGGTACAAGTCAGTTTTTGCAAATGTTCACTGTTTGCTGGGAATGATGTATATTCTCTTGTTTGGGAGTACAGAGTTCTGTATATGATGGTTCCAGATCATTCTTAATTCTGACTTAGATATCTTGAGGCCATATTATTCTGTGCACACAATCTAGAATATTCTGGGGGGGCTCGATTAGTATTATATGAGTCCTCTTTACCCCTAATATTTCTCCCGAACTCTGTTTTATCTGATATTATCATAGTTACCAGCTTTCTTTTGGTTAGTGTTTTCCTGGTGTGTGTGTATATCTATATGTATATATAGAGAGATATAGATGTAGATATCCTCTTATATTTAGCCTTTATTTGTCCTTAAGTCTTATAACCAGCCTAAACTGGGATTTTTTTTAATAAATTTATTTATTTTATTTATTTAATTTTGGCTGTGTTGGGTCTTTGTTGCTGGGCGCAGGCTTTCTCTAGTTGCGGCAAGCGGGGGCTACTCTCCATTGTGGTGCACAGGCTTCTCATTGCGGTGGCTTCTCTTGTTGTGGAGCATGGGCTCTAGGCACACGGCCTTCAGTAGTTGTGGCACGTGGGCTCAGTAGTTGTGGCTCGCGGGCTCTAGAGCTCAGGCTCAGTAGTTGTGACGCATGGGCTTAGTTGCTCCGCGGCATGTGGGATCTTCCCGGACCAGGGCTCGAACCCGTGTCCCCTGCATTGGCAGGTGGATTCTTAACCACTGCGCCACCAAGGAAGCCCTAAACTGGGATTTTTAAAAAATCCAATCTGATAATCTTTTTAAACTGTTGGATTGAGATCATTTTCACTTATGTTTACTGATATATTTACTTTATTTTTCCTATCTTATGTTTTCTATTTATTCTTCTGTTTCTCTACTTCCCTTTTTTCTCCTTTTCTGCCTTCAAGGCTTCTTTATTTAATTCTCTTACCCTCTACTAGTTTGAAAGTTTTACATTCTCTTTTTCTTTTGTGGTGACAGTTTAAAGTTAGTCAATATCTTTACCTCCTATGAAATATACAAAGACCTTAGAATGCCTTAGCTCCGGTCCCAGACGCCCCACCCGCCCTGCCTTGTGTTTATTACTCCCCAGATGACTTAGTACCATCCGTGTTTTATACAGTCACTGATTGTTTCTCTTTACCCTCATTCTTTACTCACTGATCCTTCTTTCATCTCACACCTTTCTAGTTTCAGTTTTCTTCATTCTGAAATACATCTTTGTGTTTCTTTGGTGAGAATTTGTAACTGGGAACATCCATTCTTGTGTGTCAGAGAATGTATAGAACTCCAGGTCTTCCATTGTGGCTGTCGGAAAGTCTATTGTGCTGTTTGCTCTTTGAATTCGATCCTCTCACTCGCTTAGTCAAAATACTTCAGTAACCCTCTGCTGTCCTCAGAGTCCAGCCGGTGGAAAAGCATTGAAGAATTTGAATCTGGAGTGCAAGGTGATCAGATTCACTCTTTCCAGGAGTCTCTGACTGTGTGTGACGGAGGGGCTGGGAGGGTCAAGGTTGGAGGTAAGACGGCCAGATACGGGAAGGCTGTGCTTCCTGTGACCTCAGGGAGAGGTGACTGTAGCCTTAACCAGAGTGGTGGTGGTTATGGGACTGGGGAGAAGGACTGAATTCCGGAGCCAGATTTAAGAAATAAATCCTCTACAGGGATTTGTGACTGATTAGCTCAGGGCTGAGGGAGGCAGAGGAAAGATTGACACCCAGCGTTCTGGGTCCAGCAGCTGAGGAGATATGGTGCTAGACATTATGAAATACAGGAAGTCTGTTTGGGGGACGAGAGGACATGCTAGTTCGGTTTGGGGTGTATTGAGTTTCAGGTACCTGGATATGCTTCTGGAGATTTCCTGTAGGCGATGGGAGCTGAACCACAGGATCTGAGCTGGAGCTGGAGCTGGCGCGTCACTGGCATTGGATGGGAAGCAGAGTCATTGCAGTAGGTGGGGCTCCCAGGCAGCATTCAGAGATTGAAAAAGACAAGCTGTCCAGGGCAGAATGCAGGTGAACACTAGCATTTGACGGTCTGAAGAGCAAGTGGTCAGAGGAGGAAGGGTCCTCAAAGGAGTGGCCAGAGCGCGAGGATTAAAACCAGAAGAGGCTGCAGTCTCAAGCCCCAAGAAGATAGCTCTTCATGAAAAGGGGGTGGTCAGCAGGGCTAGGCTGCTTGAAGACGGTAAGAAAGAAAAAAAGTGAAAATATCCATTGGATTTAGCAAAAAGAAGGTAAAGCTCATTGGTTGTTTTGTTAGAAGTGCTTTCAATGGTTTGATGGCAGAAAGCAGATAGCAGTGGATTGAAGAGTAAATAGTATATTGGGTTGACTGTTTAAAGATGTTGGTCTGTATGGAGAGGAGAATGACGAATTATTTTGCAGCTGGTCGAGGGGGCTGTTGTGTTTTCGTTTTGGCTGGGAGCAGCGGGAGAGCCAAGAGAGCCTCTGGACAAAGAAGACTGCTGGAGAGAGAAGACAGTCCATAGAGTGGGAAGTGGCATGGGATCTTGAGATCAGATGGAGGAGGGAGACTTGGACCAAAGGCAGGACACCTCTTCCAGCAACTGAGGAGAAAGGCAGGTGTGGATACCTCTAGATGTAGCTGTGATGTTGGGAGGTTGTGGATGCTTCCTGTTTGTTGTGGCTTCTGTTCTCTTTGTGACGCAGGAGGTCAGGTGACTATGCGTGAGAGGCACACGCCCCAGCCAGACTCTCCGTCCTTGAGACACTCTCTTCCCTGGGCTTCGTGACTGCCCCTCCGCCAGTACTCCTGGCTTTGCCCTTTTGCTCCTGCCTTTCATCCACTCCTTAGCCTCTCTTGTTGGCTGTTTCTCTTCTGAGCGTCCTTCATACATTTATGGTCCCCAGAATTCTGGGCAGACCGAGGAGAAGCCCACAGTCCTTGGAAAGGCCGGGCAGACACCCAGTCCTTGAGAAGGGGAGCCAGAGGCTAGCAAGGAGCCCAGGCCATGTAGGGCCCAAGTGTCGAGACACTGCTGACCCTTCATCTGGACCAGCCTGACTGATGCTGGCCGGCCTGGGTATGGGGACAGGTAGGCTCTAGGGCCCCTGCTGGAATAAGCCTCAAGGCAGTAGAAAAGAGGCACAAGGCTGCTTAGGTAAAATAAAGCCAAGGAGATCTTCTACGATTTAAAAGCAGACAGGCCATTGTCACAGACTGCTGTGTTGAATTTCATTTTGACATTCAGTGTGATCTCTAGCTCTTTCACTAACTCAGCCAGACTTCACCGAGTATTAGGGGGAATACAAGGTCAGTTCCACACGTGATACCTGAGTAGTGAAATGAGCACCGGGGAGATGGCAGTTGGCATTGGCAGTTGTCATTCCCACACCAGAAGCGTGGGGATGGTTCTGCTGTGCTTCTGGAGGGAATCCAGACGTTGCTGATTAGCTTTCAGCCTATTGGCACAGCATGATGCGTGGGAAGAGCCCACATTCAGGGAAGCATACTTGAAGCTATACGTACAGCGCACATTCAGGCGCTATAACTTGAAGGCTGGTCTGCCTTTTGTCTCTGCATCCTGGAACCAGACAGTGATCCTGAATGTGGCTTTAAAAAATAACAGCATTTCAGGGCGACCTGTGAAATGAGACAGAATAAGATCATTTTCTGTGATCCTGTTCATGCTTAACTTTAGTTAGATGTGCAGAAGCACAAAGGGTTTTGCCAGAAATCTTGTGTTCATTCAGTCCCCTCATTTAGGTGACTTGTCCAAGGTCACCTAGCACATTTATTCCTGGATAGACACTAGACCCTAACTCCCCAGCCTTGTCTGCTGCTTAATGATGCCCTGTTTCACCTGCTTTTAGGACAGGGAAGAGTGTCTGCCAGTAAAGCCAAAGGTTACGTGGGAGAGCTGTGATACCTCACTTCTCCTCCCGTTCCCCTTCCGCCCCCAACCTCAAGCGTGTGGTACAGAGTCAGAGCAGGCCTGCGAGAAATCACTTGACTCAGAAATGCCTCTTACCTTGGAAGGGCATTTTCCCGATTATATGGCAAGTGCTCAGAATATGCTTTTTATTCTTTTCACCTTAGAGTCAAATGAAATGCGCAGACTAAAGTCTTATTTTCTGACAGGCCTTACGAAGCTGCCTGGTTTCTACCACACACCCTGGTGAGAAACTAAAGTGTTCATGGTATTGGAAGGAGTCCACGCTTCCGATGGCCCTTTGGTCCCCCCAGCCGCTGGCTCACACTCACCCCCAATACACACGTCTAGTTCTGGATCACCCCGAAGTCAGACTGCAGCAAAGTGGGAGCATTAGAAAAGTATTATTTTATTTTATTTTTGCTATTTTTAAAAGAGACTTTCAATTAATCATCATGGAATAGTCACAGTGCTCTTGGACTTGCTTATACTTGTTTTGCAGTTGTGTATTTTTGTTGTTAAAAAAAAAAAAATCCAAGCCGACAGAGAAGATCTAAGAATAGTACAATGAATCCTTTTATGTCCTTCACCTAGATTTACCAGTTGTTAACATTTTGCCACATTTGCTTTCTCTCGCTATGTATATGTTACACGTCTATACATACATACATATGGACACGCATATGTTCATATATAATTACATTCCATATATAATCGTTACTACTATTTTGCTGAACCATTTGAGAGTGAGTTGAAGACCTTGTGAGCTTTGATGCCTAAACACTTCAGCATGTATTTTCTGAGCACAAGGACATTCTCTTACATAATCACAATTATCCAATCCAGGAAATTTAATATTGACACAATGTTATTATGTAATATACAGTCCATATTCAAATGTTGACATTTGTCCAATTACCTCAGGTGGTGAGTTGCTTTTATTTTAACTGTTCATTGGCAGGAGGAGATGGAGGGGTGTTCCCGAGGTGATGGTTTCACTGTGTAGGCCCCCCACTCCGAGGTCAGATTCTGCACCTGCTTTTAGGTTTTTATCTGCTGGTCCTCCCCAAGAGCACCCTCAACTAGTCAGTAACAAGACCACTGAGGGGGCTGGCAGTTAGAGCACGCTGTATCAATTTGCTGTGAATGTTAAATAAAGTAGCAAGTCACACAGATTTCACAGTATGGACATTTAATATAAGGATAGGTTTCCTGTTCAAAGACTTAAACATTACGAGGTAGCTTCTTTTGCTACCATACAAAAATGAGCCCGTCTGCATGTATTACTAAGTTTTAAATAATCTGCCTTGGCCCTTTGAGTAGAGCTAAGGATCCTCAATTAAAACTGCAAATCACTTTGTCACCGTTTACCCTTCCCCCTCCCCATAGCCCCAAGTCCACTCTCTAGTAAGTCTGTGTCTTTATTCCTGTTTCACCCCTAGGTTTTTCATGACATTTTTTTTTCTTAAATTCCATATATATGTGTCAGCATACGGTATTTGTCTCTCTCCTTCTGACTTACTTCACTCTGTATGACAGACAAGAGGCATGGCCATATATACACTACCAAACGTGGGGTAGATGGCTGGTGGGAAGCAGCCGCATAGCACAGGGAGATCAGCTCGGTGCTTTGTGACCGCCTGGAGGGGTGGGATAGGGAGGGTGGGAGGGAGGGAGATGCAAGCGGGAAGAGATATGGGAATATATGTATATGTATAACTGATTCATTTTGTTGTGAAGCTGAAACTAACATACCATTGTGAAGCAATTATACTCCAATAAAGATATTAAAACAAAAAACAAAAAAAACCTGCAAATCAGCTCACTGCCTTAGCACCAGGGGGCAGAGTCGGGCTTGCTGAGACACTGGAGAGGGAACTTCTAACGGGCATCGCAAAGCTCCAGGCCCCATGCTGCATATTTGTGTTTCTATCATTTCACTCCTGCTAGAAGCATGCTCACTACTAAAAGGTCAGTAATTAGCTTATCCTGATTTGCCCACATAGTTAAACCCCTGACTTCTGTGTTGCCCTTTTTTCCAGAGGTTGAGAGACATTTGCTGTTTCTCTAATGATAGCAAAACAGAAACCTACTGTCAACCTCATCAAGATGTGCTCGCTAAGTCCCAAGGGACCAGTTTGTTTTCCCTTTAGCGTATCTCGCATTCACAAATAAAGTGTCTTTGTGTCATATCATGAATTTATATAAGACTGCTTTGGCCTTAGAGTATTTATAAAACATTAATGGATTAAAGAACCAGGGGATGTAGATAGGACGCTAATACCGGTTATCACTTGGTAGGAACTCCTTCTGCAAATGGGTTTAAATTGCCCATCCAAGCCAAAAAAGAGGGGGTTGCATAAGGACAAGGATTATAAAGAGATTATGGTCTATTTAAAATAAATCCTCAGCCTCTCTCCAACCTCATTAGCAATTAGCAAGGAAGTGTGAAGACAGGGATTCTTTTCTCTTCACTTGTTTCTCCATTTCATTGTAAGAGGTGAGAACACAAATTAGGCATTCCTTTGCCACCAGAAGTCAACTTCCTCTGATGCTTGGCAGCCTGCCAGCTTCTTTGGCTTTGCAGGACCTGCCTCTTGGAGAATGTGTTCCGTTCACCAGGTTGTCTGATTCTCTCAAACCTGGACATCTAGAATGCTTTCTGGCAATCAAGCATGTATTAAAAATTCATCTCTTCCTTCTTCCATGATACTGGAGAACGGACCTTTTAGCTGTGAAAAATGATATCTGTTTTTGTTCCTGGCACGATCGATGACAGTGTAGTCTTTTGCTAGTTGGCATTTTCTAAGAGCATGTTTGAGACAGATCCGTACTTGGAGACTTACATGGTGACAGCATGGTAGGGCTCACTCCTACAGGAATTTAACTTCTTAGGAAATGAGATTGCCTTTTGTGTTATTTTAGGAAGTCTGACGCCTCAGAGGTCCCATTGTCACCCACTCTTTTGGCATCTCTTGGTCCACAGGGTCTTGGTTGTTGTTTACCTGCTACTTTTCAGAGAGGCCCAGTGGAGCCACCAGACCCTTCTGTATAAGCAGCTTCCTCATGCTGTGTCTCCTCTGTCTTGCTTAGAATTGGATGTCAAGATTCAGATAATCCCTGCTGCCCGGTGTTTTATTTGCCAAAGCAAAACTTAGCATTGATAAAACTCTCAGACAGGTCACTTAGGATTGACTTTCCGTCACATCACCGGAGAAGCAAGTTCAGTGAATATTTGATTTGGAAAAGCCCTGTTTCCTATACCTTTATGCTTGTGTATCTTTATGAGAATAAAGAAAACTGCCTAGTATTAAATAAGAGCTAAACGTGGATTTAAAGAAACACCGTCAGCCTGATTAAAAGAAAGGTTTGATTACAACACTTAATTACTATAATATAGTAGTAAACATCCTTTGGCTGCAAGTCTTTCTGCTGAAAAGCCACCATTTGTTTTTCAAGATACTTAAAATAATAAGTCTTTGTTTTCACAGGCCTTAGGTTTATTCGACACCACTTAGAAAGATGTGTGAGGGCTTGAAGCCCACAGACATAAAATGCCCAGTTTCTCTTGGCCTTCGCCTGTGGGACATCTCCAAAGAGACTGGCTAAGCTGCTGACGCTAAAACGTGCTTACTAATTGGCGTAGCACCTGCAGTCAATTAGGGAAGCTTCAATTATCCAAACCAAAGCCACCCACCCAAAGATTAATTTTCTGCTCTATTTCCTAGGAAAAACATAGCATATTTAGCTCTGGGTCTAGGCCCTCAGTGGAGTACATTTTAGACACCTAAACTGCATCATTTTCTCCTGAATTGTACTTGTTCCTGCAGTTCAGCAGCCTTGCTCTCCTCATATCACACCCACCAGTTCTTTCAAAATTGTTCTTTTGCTGTTGTTTTTGTTGCCTTTCCAAACTGCTGAGATCACTGGGAAAAGATGTTCATTAGAAGCTTTTCTTCTGAAGTACGGCTTTCTTTCTTTCACTGAAAATATCCAGTCTTTTTGCTTGATAGGATCTAACTTCTGTAACGTAAAAGCTTTGGGCAATGGCAGCTCTGAATTTAATAGCACTCAGATATATTGTTTCCTGATTGTCCCGTGTCATTGTTCCACGTAGATAAAAAGATTTCCACTGCCCTGCCCCACAGCCCCCTCTCTAATGAGTAATTTTTCTGTTGTGTTTCTCAGAGAAGGAACAAACCATAAATCGAGCTGGTATTGTCCAAGAAGACGTGCAGCCACCAGGTAAACGTAAAAATCACAACAAAGTCTCACGTGTACTAGTGTGTTGTCGTTGGGAGTGGTGCTTTGCAGCAGGAGAAATCTTTGCTTCGAGGCTGGATTGTAACTGTGCCGTTATTTCCCAGCAGTTGCCGTTTTAGAGGTTGCCACCCCAAGACTTCCTCTTAATATGTTACTCCAGAAGAGGTTTTGCAAGTTTGCACGTTTCTCTTCTGCATTTGATAAGTGGGCATAAGTGTGTAGCAAGTGTGCAATTAACTACCAAGCATAAGTAGATGTTTTGCAGACATATTTACCAAGCACCTATTTAAACACCACCGTCATGGGAAAATACTGTTTACTTATGAGCTATTTTAATCGATGCGGGATTCTGCTTTATACAGAAGCTCACAAGTTCCCTGTATGGCTGAATGGTTAGTTACTTTGAGACGATCCAAGTTGGCTGAGAATGAGAGGTTTCTAGCTTATTAGCCAAAACTCTTGTAATCTGTGGCAGCGGTCTTTTTTTTATTCATTTATTTTTTAACTAGGCCAGATACATATCTCCCTGATGTGGGGCAATTTCTGAGCCATTTAAAAGTCTCTTGTCAGCTGCCACGGCTTCCCAGCCGTCCTGTTCCGGGGTTCCGGCAACTTGCCCGCACTAACTCCAACTACATGGAAATTGCACAACTTCATTCTGATGTCATCTTAGTTGTTTGGGGTTGAGGGAAGTGGTAGGAAATTTAAAAACGAATCCTGTTTTTATTCGTGTTTCTTTCTATAGGGTTAAAAGTGTGGTCGGATCCATTTGGCAGGAAATGAAAAGGCTATCACCACCTCTGATTATGAAAGTAGACAGAGTCTTCATGCTTTCATTTCTGTAGCAAGTACAAAATCACCTGGCTAAAGAACGATGGCTGGAGAAGAAAACTCTAGAAGGCTGTAAAGAAGAGTAGTGTGCACCAGGATTAATTCCCTTCTTAAGTATCAAAAGAACCCTGAAACAAATCACACCATTACGAAGGTTTTCATGATTTGGTTTCCTTTCTAAAAATGAAGCTTTCTCACCCAGCTGCATTTGGAGGCGATCTACTTATTATTCAGTCTCTACCTCTTACCCACCTGAGCTGTGACATGAATACAAGCAACCCGTAGACTTGGGAAGATCCTAGTCTGTTCTGCCGTCTTCCAAATAAGAAGTTTCAGTGAAAACCCACCATATTGAGCAGCCTCCTAGGGCTCTTTGAAAATGTTAAAGTTGATAAAACTCTTTGAGGACAAGGTACATTGTACTCTTTAAGAATAAAGAGTACAACTCAACTATCTCATTGGGAGGGTTGCTGCATTTTGAAAAATAAATAACTATGAAGCAAATCAAGCTAAATGGGTATGCATGCCTAGTAGAAATCATGTTGAATTAACTGAGTGAAAATATGTGTATTAAAATGATTTCTTTTTACTTCACAATGGTGTAAGATTTTTTGTAAATCCTTCTTTGTAAGCGCATTAAATGATACCCAGAAGTATTATTTGACTACATTATATTTGACTAGGTATTTGACTGTTTGGTGTTTGTATACAAGTAAAATTGTATACAAGTAAAAATCTTAAAGGTAAATAGCAAATGTATTGAGACAGATATTTATTGAATGCGATTCTCTACCAGATACCTCACCAGGTGCTGCAAAGATGAACATGAGAATACGAATTTCTTTCTCTAGTGCTCTCTCTGGCCCCTTACTAGATCATGTGCTTTTGAAAGACACATCTTTTTTGTTTTTACATTTCCCAGAGTGCCTTGCACATTACTGTACGCTGTCTTTTAGATGAGCTACCTGATGACATAATTTTATTATTGTGAACTGGGAGATGGCTTAACAGACAACTGGCATAATTATGTTAATTACTGTCAAAAAAAAAAGATTGATAGTTCCAAAACCAAAGTCATCATTTTTGGTAGGCATTCCCTAACATTTAATTGACTTACAGTTAAGAGCCTGATAAAAGAACTGACTCATTTGGGGGACATTTGACCACTCTTTTCCTTGGAGGGGGCACCAAAAGGTTGTGTGACTTAAGAGTCAAGCCCCTTGTGGGTGCTTAATCGAGATTCCTCTGTGACTGAGGCCAGTGCCTATACATCTGCTTTGGAAGATATCCAGGCTGAAATGACTGTGTCTGCGTGTCATAGACAAGAACTTTGGGGCCTCGATGGCCTGTTTGTCGGCTGAAACAGACTCAGTTTAGTCTCCTGAGTGAGACCTATGTCCTGGCCTTGACCCTACCTTTGGTCCACCTCTTTGCAGAGATAAAGAGGCTTTCTGTGCTGCTCAGCTGCCTTGATGCTTATAAAAGGATTGCTCTTGATGTTCTCAGAGCTGTAGTGTCAGTCTGTGCTGCCCACGCTTGACAAAAGCCAGGTTGTAAGAGATGCTACTTGGGAAGACTGACTGAGGGCCTGGTGGTTCATCCACACTCCTCTCAGGTGTGCCTCCAGGATGATGAGGAAAGCACTCGAAAGAGGGGATCTTAGTCAAATACAGTTAGGAAACATAGAGTTCAAGTTAATTAGGTTTATTTGCTTCTAATTTGACAATTTCCAAGAGAGACGTAACATTTCCCAAGTGTATTTGATCACAGAACATTTTTTTACCAATTATCTTCTGGGCCTAGTGACCAACAACATCCTTTTGGGAACATTCTCCAAATAGTCTCGGGACCCTTTAACACTCAGAAATTTTTGAGAACTCCAAAGTGTTTCTTCTTAGGTGGGTTATATCTATAGATGCTTACTATATTAGAAATTAAAACAAATTTTTCATTTACGAATATCAATAATAAACCCATAGGTTACTATGACATATTTTTGTGTGAAAAATTTATTTACCAAGATGAAAACATAATTTGCAAATTTCTTTAATGTCTGGCTTAATAGAAGATGCTAGATTCTCATATCTACTTCTGCATTTGATCTGTTGCTGTATCACACGTCATGTGGCCTCTGGAAAACTACACCCTCATAAGAAGAGAGTAAAAAAAGGCAAAAAGCCTTTGATAGTACAGTATTATAAAAATACTTTTGATCATGCAACCCCCCTAAAAAGATTCCAGAGACCCCTCCAGGTACCTCCAGGTACCACAGTTTGAGTCTCATCTGTTTGCATTAGTTCCCTCAGAGTTGCCTGTTGAGGGAAATTACAAGAGGAGGGGAGAAACTGACAAAATTTCCCGTCCTTATTGCCAAAATGAAGTTGGATCCTTTATTTTCAATGTCCTCTTTAGGAAGACTCTGGTTGACTTAATTTTAATCTCAGCACCAGAAATAGCCACACTGCTGAAGAGTTGGTACATTTATCCCGTGAACATTGATTTGCGTAACTTGTTTCCTTCTTTGTATTGGCTGATAGGAAGCTCAACCACATTTGTGGTCCAGATTTTTAAAAAGTACCTTGTGGAATGAATTTGGGCCATTACATTACCTTCATTCTTTTTTTCCCCTGACCTTATTTTCCTTTCTGCTTTCTCACTTCAGTTTCCTATCTTATATTGTATGTTAGACCCATCATTTAAAAATGAGCCAGCGCACAGACGGTATTTATTCAATTGAAAAACCACTTATAATCTAGTAAGGGAAATGATGTAAATTCACAGATAAGATTAAAATGATGTGGAATATTAGAAGGACCTTTAAGGAGGTTCGGAGTGTCTATTGACACTGGGCACATGCAAACCCTGTGTCCCTGCAGTTCTACTAGTTATTTATGCAGCAGAAATGCATCCATAAATCCACCAAAAGACATGGACTAGAATGTTCCCAGCAGCTCTGGAAACTCCCCAAATGCCCATCAACAGTACAATGACTAAATAAACTGTGATATATTCACACGATAGAATACAATATGGTGATGAAAAGGGACAACAATGCAATGAATCTCACAAACAATACAGAATGAACAAAAGCAAGTTGCAAGAGTACTTTTAGATTCCATTTAGAGAAAGAATAAAAATGGTAAATTAAGCCATAGAGTTGGAAGTCAGGATAGTGACTATTAGGAAGAGGCGTTGCTGTAGCGACTGGCAAGGGATACAGGGGGTCTTCAAGGTGCTGATATGCTACTTTTTGATCCGGGAGCAGGGTACACAGGTATATTGAGTTTTTGAGTGCTTCCCTGAGCTGCACAAGTTCACGTACTTTTCAAAGTGTATGTTGTACTTCAGTAAAATTTTTAAAAAGAGATGCAAAGATTGTGGAATCAGGAAACTTTCCAGAGAAGCACGTTGTCTGGTGGGAGGAACGTGGGTTTCAGGAGGGATGATAAAACGTACCCCTCAGCGTTGTTGGGGAAATTAGGAATACTGTATGTGAGATGCCTAGCAAATACCTGGACCTGGGAGAGGTCAGATTAATGGTAGCTATTATCATTGATGGAGTAGCTGACATTTAAACAGAGCTATGAAAAAATGCCTGGGACTCAGACACGCGGTGAGAGACACAGGTGCAGAGGCAGCAAAGCTAAGCATTTGAGGGATGGCTTGGCTGGGATGTGGTGGTGTGTGGGGAGACCACTGACCCAGGGGCTTTGCCCATCCTGTGCACCACCGGCCCGGGCTTGACATACAGCAGGCACTCGTCAGTATTTGGATGGATCAAATGAGTAATTGAAAAAAAAGACTGAGGGAACAAATGAAGGGAATGGTGTTTAAGACCACGTGGTGGTCACCCTTAAATGTCTAGCTGACAAGCTTTACTTAATTTACAGACATGGAGTACTGGAAGCAGGCAGTGGTCTGAAAACTTTCCAACAAAGCCAGAGTTCCATCCCCGGAGCAGTGCAAGACCGTTAACCTGTCTGCGTGAGGAAGGTACAGAAACAAAGAATAAGTAGTAAGAAACATCAATAGCAGTTTGACAGAGTAGTTTTTATCTTTTGAATCTGGTGTTTAAAAATGGGGCTTTCCTTAACAAGGATTTACTGTATAGCACAGGGAATTATATTCAATATCTTGTCATAACCTATAATGGAAAACAATCAAAAAAAAGAACATAGATACATCCATGTATATCTGTATAACCGAATCACTTTCCTGCATACCTGAAACTAACACAATATTGTAAATCAACTATACTTCAATTTTTTTAAAAATTGGGCTTTCGGGGCTTCCCTGGTGGCGCAGTGGTTGAGGGTCCACCTGCCGATGCAGGGGACACGGGTTCGTGCCCCGGTCCGGGAGGATCCCTCGTGCCGCGGAGTGGCTGGGCCTGTGAGCCATGGCCGCTGAGCCTGCGCGTCCGGAGCCTGTGCTCTGCAATGGGAGAGGCCACAACAGTGAGAGGCCCGCGTACCAAAAAAAAAAAAAAATTGGGCTTTCCTTTTGTACTTTTTTGCTTTTTAAAAGTTTCTAATAAAATTAATTTTATTGTATTTTATAGGTCTTCAGTAGATTGGTGGTTAGAAGCAAACAACTGGGCTTCACCCCAGGTAGTTTGAAAAGCACTGACCTGGAGGACGGATCTGAGAGGGTGTTCTTGGGTCCGGCCCCAAGGTTCAGAAGCCTGTGTGCTCAGCTGGTGAAAGAACCCCCTGCCTGCTGGTGGCTCTGGGTTCTGAGGCATCAGCAGATGAAACACCCTGGTTTCTTAGCCCAGGGCTGGCCTCCACGGACAAGTGATTTCACTCTCCCAGACTTCACTAGCACCTGCTGAGTGTGGGAGGCCTCTGGCAGTTTATTCTAGCCTGTTGGTAACAAAATACACAGTTCACTGGCAACCCCTGTGCCTGGGAAGGTAGCAGGAACACTGGGGGGCCTGCTGCTCCACTAAATGTGGCCTGAAGAGGGACATTAAGTCCGCCACCATCTTCCCTGGAGCAGGTCAGCCAGGCAGTGGCAGTAGGTCACCCTCCCCAGGATCCCCCAGCTGACTGGAAGCAGCAGGGTGCCTTTCACTCCTCATTTCTGCTAAGTGGTGTTTCCCAAACTCCGATCATCTGAACACAATGGGGAGGAACGAGGAGTCACTGCTTCTTATAAGAGTCAAGCAACGGTGCGCCGCAGTCTCTGCCTGGGGTTCTGTGTGTCACCTTATGTGATTAAAATAAATGCCCAAAAAGATGGGATGATTTGTCCAGACCTTTTTGGTTGCGAGTGACAGAAAACCAAGCTCCAAATAGTGCAAAAAGAGAATTCAGTCATGTAATTGAAAACTCCAGGGTCACAATTGTTTTCTATTGTCACGATCATTTCTTAAACTGTAAACGTCATTAAGTCACAATCATTTGTGAATGTAAAATGCAGTTATATCCAGCGCCCTCAAGAAAGAGTCATGCTGGATATCTTCAGTAGTTACAGGTTTTCTCTCCTGGTTGACATTAGCTGCTCTCTCTGCCCAACATCTTACTCCCTCTCTCATGGGGACATTTACTCCCAACTCTAAGTTTTGTTCATCTTCCTCCCACTCTGTCTCCCTGTTTTGGGTGGAGCTGACTTCACCCCATGCACCAGGAACAGGCGTCTGGTCCAAGTTTGGCCAATCAGAACACTGGGCAAACTCCTGGCCTCAGAGATTGGATCTGAGATGAGCATGGGGCCCAAACCAAGCTAGTCAGCTTAATCAAGCTAGTAGAGTTAATCTTGCCTGTTGGCTGTGTGGTCAAACTAGAGGAGGTTCTCTCTTTCACCACATTTGGAGCTATTGGCAGCCACCTTGCCACCATGAGGGCTGATCTGAGACTAACACCATTGTAGAAGGAAACAACAGGAGATGGAAACCAGGTCTTAATGATGTTGTTCACACCTCCTGAGTCCACTTGTGTCTGAAGCAAGGATATCTCTGGATTAATAAATAATGTTAGTAAATTGCCTTTCTGCACCAGTTTAGATTGGGTTTTGTCACCTGCAACCAGGAGAATCTTGACAACGCATCTCAACTTCATATTTTAATCATTTTTTCTAAAATGTATTCCACATGTCATTTCCACCTTAAATAAAGCATGTTGAACGTAAGTCAGCCTCCCTTTATGACTTGGACTTATTATTATTATACAGTTGTCCCTAAGGGGCTGTTGGGGTGGGTCAGACATTTACCTGCTGTGCTAGTGAGATTTCTGGCTTTTCTGTTTTTCTTATCTCTGCCCTGCCTCACAGCTGTAAGGAGCAGACTGTGGCTTCATCTTGAATTTGCTGCTTGTCGTCTGTAGTGAGATTGGAAAGCATTAGCCAAAATTCAGGAATCTGGCATCAAATGAAAGGAAATGCCTTTAATGTGGATTTAGAGGCTCTGGTAAGGATAATGGCAGGGCCTTGTGACATTTTGGCTGCCCTGAGGTGTTTTTTTCTTTCTTTCTTTCTTTCTTTCTTTCTTCCTTTCTTCCTTCCTTCCTTCCTTCCTTCCTTTCTTCTCTCTCTCTCTCTCTTTTTAATGGTATTTGCTTTCTGTTTCTGCATTGTTCTGAATGGATAAGTTTTCTTGATGTTTCTGTTGGTTGAGAATTTTCCCATAACAAAATTATCACACTAAAGGATTGTGCCATGTGAGCAAATGAGCTAGGGTTGAAATGTCTTATATCTTAGCAAAGTTACTTAGTTTCTTCCAAGAGGGAACAGTAATACACAGCAATATTCTGAACCTCAGGCTGACTTTTAACTTGTTTTTCTTCTTGTCTAAAATAGCCTCCTTATTTTCAACCTCTAATAGCATACGCTGACTTGCAAGGGGAGGAAAAAAAAAAAAAGCAAGCATGTTTGTATCAGAAGGAGCAGGTTTACTTAAAGCAGATGTGGAATCAGTTTGGGCAAATGTGAGTTGCCAGCCTCTGAACTTTGCTGCTAAGTACATGCACCCTGGAGTACATCAGAGTCACTTAAGCCTCATACGTGTGGTGCTGGAATACAGGGTAAATGTGTAGGGGGCACGCAGCTCGCTGCCCTTGCAAAGTTGAATGAAAACCCCAAGGGGCACACTCCCTCTGAGGAGTTCAAATGAAGACAATTGTGTTTGGAAAAAAATATAACAAAGTGTCTGGTTTTGAAATTACCAGGAAAATGGCAGCTCTGGTGATTTATCTTGTGGAATAAGCAAAATCTGCTTTCTAAAGTAGCTATTTTTATTTGTGCTGCCACTTGGTGTGGACTCACATTACAGGCATAAAATACCGAAGCACAAAACCATTATTTGGTTTCTGTAACGCAGAGAGCAGGACTTAATTTTTGCCAGTCCCTGCCTTTTGAACATCCGGTCTGCGGCTTTGGAGAACAAGTTAGGCAGCAGACGGAGACTCCAGAAGGGTGACTCCTGTTCTTCTCTAACTGAACACGTGACGACTCAGCCCGTTGAGGCTCCCCATTAACGTTTGCGGCAGCTCTTGCGAAACACAGTAGTTTTCAGTGATGATGAGAGTGATTGCAGTGAGCGAGTGTCAGAGAACACAGGACAGCCAGTCCCCAGGGCCCTGGCCTCCTGGATGTGTTTCCAGTAAAGGGATGGGAAGACAAAGACGGTAATTGCTTCTCTAGTCTCTAGATGCCTAACACAATTACACGGACTAGTAGGTATGATGGGCTCAATTGCATCCCCTCAAAATTCATAGGTTGAAGTCCTAACCCCCAGCACCTTAGGAAGTGACTGTGTATGGAGATGGGGTCTTTAGAGAGGTGATTAAAATAAAATGAGGTCAGGGCTTCCCTGGTGGTGTAGTGGTTGAGGGTCCGCCTGCCGATGCAGGGGACACGGGTTCGTGCCCCGGTCCAGGAAGATCCCACATGCCGCGGAGCGGCTGGGCCCATGAGCCATGGCCGCTGAGCCTGCGCATCCGGAGCCTGTGCTCCGCAGTGGGAGAGGCCACAACAGTTAGAGGCCCATGTACTGCCAAAAAAAAAAGGTAAATAAAATAAAATGAGGTCATATGTGTGGGCCCTGACACAATATGACTGGCATCCTAATAAGAAGAGGAGATTAAGACATAGACCCACACAGAGGCAGGACCATGTGAGGACGCAGGGAGAAGACAGCCATCTACAAGCCAAGGAGAGAGGCCTCAGAAGAAACAAATCCTGCAATAATCTTGATCTTGGACTTCCAGCCTCCAGAACTTCAAGGAAATAAATTTCTGCTGTTTGAGCCAGCCAGTCTATGGTACTTTGTTATGGCTGCCCCAGGAAACTAATACAGTAGTTGGCCAGTAAACACTGTTGGATGTTGTTTTATCATCTCTTGTGAATAGTTCTCTAGAATAAAATCTCTTTGTCCTACAGAATCATGGCCTTAGTTTGAGGCTGAATTTCCTCCAAGGTTTACACTGCCTTCCTTCCCATATTGCTCACCCACGAGACCCTCCATAGCCCCCCTAATCTATTCATGACCCTCAAAATACCATTAGTGCCTTCCTGCCCCCTCCACCCCTCTGCTCACCTTAAGTCCTTGTGGAACACCCTCCTCCCTTCTCTTCACCCATCTAAACACCGCAGTTGTTTCCAGACCTATTTTAAATTTGTCCCCACCCCCAAGGCTTCCCTGACATTACCAGTCTGGGGAGACTACTTTCTCCTTTGTCTTGTTTGTTCACACCATTCATTCGGCATAAAGTGGCATGGCTACCTTGGGCTGTGATTTTATTACCAGCAGATGGCAACTCCCTCCCACCTTCAGCTCAGGATAAAATCCTTGGCATCGTCCTTGCCTTCTCTCTTTCTCTCACAGTCAGTTGGACAAGAAACCAATGGACTCACCCATCCAAAACCTCCCGACTCTGAGCTGTCTCATCCCCTCCACTGTTACATCACCAATGTCTAAGCCACCATCTGCTCTTGCCTGGATTATGGCAACTGCCTCCTAACAGCACCCTCAGCTTCTATCCTTGTCCCCTGTGGTAGGCAGAATTCTACGCTGGGCCTGCATACTCCCCTCCCCTCCCCTGAGCACGGGTGGGACTTGTAGATGTGATGGATGTCAGGCTGTGATTAGGTTACTGATCAGTTGACTTTGAGGGATATCTTGGTTGGTCTTTACCTAGACAGGTGAGCCCTTCGGGGGCTGGGTCCTTCCTGAAGGAAGAGATTTGAAGTGTAAGAGAGATTCCCCTCTGGCCTTGAAGAAGCAAACAGCTATGTTGTTAACTGTCTGCAGAAGGGACCACAGGCAAGGATTGAGAACGGCCTCTAAGAGCTACCCCCAGCCAACAGCTGGCAAGAAAATGGGATTTCAGTCCTGCAACCACAAGGATGTAAATTCTGCCAACAACCAGTGAGCCTGGGAGAGGACACTGAGCTCAGGATCCTGAGATCATAGCCCCAGCTGACACCTTGACTTCAGCCTGGCGAGACCCTTAGCAGAGGACCCAGCTGACCCAAAACTGGACTACTGCTGACCCAGGAAACAGAGACAATAAATCTGTGTTGTTTTAAGCTGCTAAGTGTGTGGTCATTACTTATGCAGAATGGATACCTGATACACCCCACTTCAGTCTATTCTCCCCACCCTGGTCAGAGTGAGGGATCCTCTTGGGACACAAGGCAAAGCATGTCCCTCTTTCTCTCAGGAGCCTCCAATGTCTCCTGTTGCCCTTGAAATAAAAGCCACAGGACACCCTCCATGATCTGGCCTCTCCCCACCGCCGACCTTATGTCTTCTTATTTTCTCTCATCTTCTCTCTGCTCCAGGCACAACAGCCTCCTCACTACTCGGGGAGCACACCAGGCCTGCTCATGCTTCCACCTTAATGGGTCTGTTCTCTCCACCTCAAATTCTCTCCCTCCAGATTTCCCAATGGCTCCTCCCATGACCTCCTTCAAACCTTGTCTCAGAGAGAGTCTCCTCATCCCCGCAGTTAAAACCGCAACCTCTCCTCACAGAACCCAGCACTCCCAATCCCTTCCACCCTCCACTGGCACTGTATACTTTGCATGTTTACATGTGAATATTATTCTGTAACACTCTGCATATAATTCACTTATTTATCACGTACAGTATGTGTTTGCTTCTTCTCCTGTTGGAATATACACTCCACACAAGCAGGGATCCACGTCACTTTTGCTCACTGATATATCCATGCGCCTCAAACAGCATCTAACTTCAATCAATACTTTTCAATCAATACTTATTGAAAGAATGGGTGGATATTGTTGTGACTTTTAACAGTGGGATGCTTTCTGTTTAGCCTCCTGGGAAAGCTGTTGATGGCCCACTGTTGATGGTCCTCCACCCACCCTAGTGGTCACCTACGGATAGTTCCCAGCAAGCAGATGCATCCTGAGTCATGGGGCAAGTCAGAATTGTCAGGGAGCTGACCCCAAGGAGCAGCCCCCAGTAGAAGGGGATGGCAGTTGGTGGAGAAACACCCCAGCCTTCTTACCCCGCCATGGGACTGATCCCCAGATGTGCATAGCAGCCGTCCACTCACTGACACCACTTAACTGGCATCCTTCTTTTCCCTGTCCCATTTCTCTCTTCTCACATCACCTTCCAAATAAATGGCATGTCTTTAAACCCTTATTTCAGCATCTGCCTTTAGCCTAAAGGAACCTAAACCAGTTTCCTGGTTTGACGTATGAAGGTTGCAAGCCATCTCCTTCAAAACAAGCTTTGAGCTTGACCAGTAGATGAAAACTCAAATATTAACCCCTGAGGAAGATCACAGGATTCACCCCTGTAATAATTTTAGAACCAGAGGACTAAAGAAAGTTTTAACCCAGTGGATCCCAAGACTTCTTGGGATGGGTTAGAGATGGAGTTCCATCAAGGTAGGAGGGAAGGTCTACAAACTGCACTCAACATTCTGATAGCCTGAGAGAAGTCATCCATTTACCAATGACCAAACCATGCGGGTAAACGTTTACATTCACTATTGGGGTCTGGAGGCCTCTCTCCTTCTTATGACATACAGTATTATGCCGATCAAAAGTGATTACAATAATGGATCTGTGATTAATTTCTACAAAGAGGGGAAACACCTTGTTACTTCATCAAGGGCATTGGTGTTTGAAGGGCTCTTTCTAAGCAGAGGCTTTTGGTGTGAGCACAGTTGGAAACCACTAAATTAACCCAACCCCCATGTTCTACACAGGAGGCATCTGAGGCCAGGGGAGACCAAGGGGCTTAGCCAAGGTCACTCAGCTCAAGATGAAGGGCAAGGGCTACAAGGGGGCTCTAGACTCCTATTTTCACACTCCTCGCTTCACACAGGAAGAGAATGGCGTACTGTGGAGAATCTGGGATTGTTGTTTCATCTGGAGAATCTTTTGACAGAGCCAAAATTTTCCTTAAAAAGCACAGTAAACGAATTTTACCCACTGGGAGATAAATTAGCCACAATGACAAAATGCTGAATATTTACGACAGCAAATGAGCTTCTCTGTGGGAAACAGCTGCATGGCATCCGAAGAATAGTACTAAAAACACATTCACTCATTCCAGAAGCAGTGTGGTGCAATTACAAGCCTGGCACGTACCTGGCCCATAGTAGACAATTAGTGCTCAACTCTTTGACCTTGGACAAGTGACATGACCCCCTGCAGACCTCTTTCTCCTAACGTGGAAAATGGGGAGGGGGAGTTCATGATATAGTGGGAAGACCTGGTTTCCAGTCTTAACTTTGTCATGAGATCCTGGGTGAATCACGCCATCCCTCTGAGCCTCGATCTCCACATCTGCAAATAGAGAATCGATTATAAGCTCTCGAACATGTCTTTTAGCTCAAAAATTCTGACTCTGATGGCCTCAATGTCCTCACACATCCCCTTCCAACTCTCACAATCTCTGATTTTATTGGATTTAGAATTGATTTGTTTCTGAGATTGATTTTTTTTTAGCCTGAGTAAAAATGAAATGACCCCTCCCCTTCAGTTGGGCTAATCCCAAGCAAGCAGCCCAGAGATGAGCAAAGAAGTGTCAAGTAGACAAATGGAAGTGAGGGCAATCACAGCAGGGGTGTTCTGAAACCTGTCTCCTTTCAGCCAAAGGTGATCATTGGGCAATTACTCTCACCAGTGTGCTAGCTGGTAGGAAGGGAAGACCAGAGGCCTTGCTCTGATAAAGCCCAGGCAAGGTTATGAGCAAGAGGGTTGTTAAAATATGGATTTCCTCAAAGCCTTGTTTTTAGATTCCTTCTTGAAGACAGCAGACTGCTTCAGGGGTGTCTTGTTCCTGATCGTGATCTTCCCAGAACTCTTAGCAGGAATTCATGTCTCTACTCCAACACGACCTCTCTCATGGTGGGGTGGTGGGTGCTCCAGGGGCAGAAACATAGGTTATTTTTGTTTGTTTGTTTCAATTTTTTTAAAAAAATATTTATTTATTTATTGGGCTGCATCATGTCTTAGTTGCAGCACGTGGGATCTTCCTTGTGGCATGTGGGATATTTTGTTGCGGTGCGTGGGCTTCTCTCTAGGTGTGGCGTGGGCTCCAGAGCGTGCAGGCTCAGTAGTTGTGGCACGCTGGCTTAGTTGCCCCGTGGCAGGTCGGATCTTAGTCCCCCGACCAGGGATTGAACCCGCCTCCCCTGCATTGGAAGGTGGATTCTTAACCACTGGACCACCAGAGAAGTCCCAGAAACATAGGTTTTTGAAAGAAAACACTGCATAAAATAAATTTTGCATTAGGATTTAATTCCTGATCTGTTTGCAATATTTGTGTGTGTGTGTGTGTGTGCATGCATGAGTGTGCATGAGGGTGTGGTAGTTAAGTAATGTGACTGATTTCTGTTTTAAAGAGAACTTTTAGAAGTTATATGCCCAAAAAATCAGGCACCTTGAACAGCCATGTACTTATCTCAATGATGCCACCCCTGGGGAAACAATTTTGACAATTCCCTTTTCATTGTTGCTCTCTGAGTTGAAGTCACAGTCTCTGGAATTTCCTCAATGGTAGAGAAACAAAGTATTTTAGGAGTGACTTTGAGTTTAAATAGCCTTATATAATTCAGAGCAAGACTTGTGGGTAAGGTGGATTCTCCAGCTCTTTAAAAACAGGCAGAATTCTGCCTGATGAATGTGGAAGGCATGAGAGACTTAGAAAATCATCATTTTGTAACTCCTAGGGAAATCATTGATTCAGACAATGGTCATCAATGCATGAACTCGTTAGATGAAAGATTGGTGGGAAAGTTGACCACAGAGGGATCAGCCTGTCACTTCCTGAACCAATGATTAATCTTAGCATCACTGAAAGGAGGACATTGTGTGTTTCCCAATGTGATGTGATATGTAGCATGTGGTATCACCAGAAGGGGTTCCTGCCACAAAAGCCAGTTGTGCCCCTAGAGTTCGTTTCCATTTACAGGACTTATGGAGGATTAGAACAAGTAAGATGACTTAAATGACACTACAAGAAGGCAAAGAAACAAATCCAGAATGAGGGTCATTTTTTAGGGCAACTGACCCAATTTCTACAAGTTAGTGATGGGACCTAAAGATGGTGGCAGGAGTATTTAAGGTTAAAAGAGAATGGGGGGAAAAAAAAAAAAAAGAGAATGGGGGGAAAAAAGATTAAAAGAGTGAAGAGACATAAGAACCAAATGTATGAATCATTTTGAACAAACCAACTATAAAGGGGACAGTTTTACAACAATTGGGGAAATTTGCTTATGGACTGCGTATAAGGCCATATCAGAGAATTACTGTTAATTTTGTTCCACGCAGTCATAACTCTGTGAAACGGTGTTGACATGTTTTAGAGCTGCACAGGGAAGAACATAGGGTGAAATGACACAATGCCAGCTTTGCTTTGGACAACATCAACCGAGAACAAAAGACAAAGAGAACTTTTAAATGGATAAAGTAAATGCCACATAATTTTAATAATGATTGCATCTGAGTGATGGGTGTATGGGGCTCCACTGTACTAGTTTCCTTATTTTTGTTGAAAATTTAAAAAAGTAAACACTGGGAGGAGGAAGTGAGTGTGACTTTCAAAACTTGTCTTTCTAAGTGTGGAGATCAGACCACAGGCTGTCTGTGGTCCCTTCCATGTCAATTAATTAAACATATTTCTTTACAAGGGAAAGAGGAGAAGAAAAGGAGGAGGGAGGGGCAAGGAGAAGAAGGAGGCATATCTGTATATACAGGATATAATGATCGCCAGGATATATTTTTAGTGATAAAGCAAGAGATAGATTAATGGGCTTAGAATGCTACCATTTGGGTTAAAAAAAGGGG
The DNA here is from genome assembly GCF_951394435.1 of Stenella coeruleoalba. Classification (NCBI taxonomy): domain Eukaryota; kingdom Metazoa; phylum Chordata; class Mammalia; order Artiodactyla; family Delphinidae; genus Stenella; species Stenella coeruleoalba. Next base: position 51,976,832 of record NC_137149.1, read on the forward strand.
GGGACCTTGGTGGCGGGGCGTAAATCTACCTTCCTCTGGAAGGACGCAAAGAAAATCAATGGTTGTTGCTTCCAAGAAGAGAAACTGGTGGCTGGGCCAGGGGAGAAGGAAAATTTATTTGTACATCATGTACCTTCTGTACTTTTTGGATTTTGTACAGCATGCATGTATTACCTATTCAAAACTACAATTGAAAAGAAGAACAACCAAAAAAGAGCATTGCATTTATCCTTCTATTTTAAGCAGGGCATTTCTAGTCTAGAGCGGGTCTTAACCTTTGAGGGATTTTAGGTTTGGGGAGATATCCGCTTCATTTATGCCTCTCTTCTTCAAGAAACTCCTGCCCCAGAATGTGCTGAAGGAATGGCTTGGGCTACACCGTTTACAAGGCAGCTACAGCTCACTGACCACAGCTGAACAGGAACCACCCACCCCCAACCCCGGCCTTGCGATCGCACACGCGCCCTTGCTCTTGCTCTCGCTCTGTCTCATCAGTTTTATTTCTTCTTCTCCTTCTTCTACTTCTTCTCCTCCTCCTCCTCCTCCTCCTCCTCCCTCTCCTCCTCCTTCTTCTTCTTCTTCTTCTCCTCTTTCCCCTTCTCCTTCTCCTCCTTCTCTTTCCTCTTTTAATTAAAAAAAAATTTAATTACTTTTGGTAAAATGTACGTAACATAAAATTTACTATCTTAACTTTTTTTTTTTTTTTTTTTGTGGTACGCGGGGCCTCTCCCGTTGCGGAGCACAGGCTCCGGACGTGCAGGCTCAGCGGCCATGGCTCATGGGCCCAGCCGCTCCGCGGCATGTGAGACCTTCCCGGACTTGGGCACGAACCCATGTACCCTGCATCCACAAGCGGACTCTCAACCACTGCACCACCAGGGAAGCCCTTAACCATTTTTAAGTGTAGAATTCAGTAGTTAGCACCTCCACATTATTGTGCAACCAGACTCTTCATTTTGCAAAACTGGAACTGTGGGTTTTGAGGGGAGAGCTTAGCCCAACCACTTCTACCAGGTCTAACCTGAGGCTGGAATATTCCACTAGCTATTTTAGGGAAGTACATTCTTGTACACTAAGAGTTGCATAGATAGCATATAAATTTATATAAAATAAAAATTACATGTGTGATTGGTTCAAGATAGCAGAGTAGAAGGACGTGCTCTCACTCTGTCTTGCGAGAGCACCGGAATCACAGCTAACTGCTGCACAGTCATCGACAGGAAGACACTGGAACTCACCCAAAAAGATACCCCACATCCAAAAACAAAGGAGAAGCCACAATGAGACGGTAGGAGGGGCGCAATCACAATAAAATCCAATCCCATAACTGCTGGGTGGGTGACTCACAAACTGGAGAACACTTATACCACAGAAGTCCACCCACTAGAATGAAGGTTCTGAGCCCCACATCAGGCTTCCCAACATGGGGGTCCTGCAACAGGAGAAGGAATTCCTAGAGAATCAGACTTTGAAGGCAAGCAGGATTTGATTGCAGGACTTTGACAGGACTGGGGGAAACAGGGACTCTACTCTTGGAGGGCACACACAAAGTACTGTGTGCATCGGGACCAGGGGAATGAGCATTTACCCCATAGGAGACTGAACCAGACCTACCTGCTACAAGTGGAGGGTCTCCTGCAGAGACAGGGGATGGCTATGTCTCACTGTGAGGACAAGGACACTGGCAACAGAAGTTCTGGGAAGTATTCCTTGTCATGAGCCCTCCCAGAGTCTACCATTAGCCCCACCAAAGAGTCCGGGGTAGGCTCCAGTGTTGGGTCACCTCAGGCCAAACAACCAACAGGGAGGTAACCCCACCCCACCCATCAACAGACAAGAGGATTAAAGTTTTACTGATCTCTACCAACCAGAGCAACAGCCAGCTATACCCACCACCAGTCCCTCCCATCAGAAAACTTCCACAAGCCTCTTACATAGCCTCATCCACAAGAGGGCAGACAGCAGAAGCAAGAAGAACTACAGTCCTGCAGCTTGTGGAACAAAAACCACATTCACAGAAAGATAGACAAGATGAAAAGGCAGAGGGCTATGTACCAGATGAAGGAAGAAGATAACACACACACAAAAAAAAAACAACTAAATGATGTGGAGATCGGCAAGCTTCCAGAAAAAGAATTCAGAATAATGATAGTGAAGATGATCCAGGACCTCAGAAAAAGAATGGAGGCAAACATCAAGAAGATGCAAGAAATGTTTAACAAAGACCTAGGAGAATTAAAGAACAAACAAACAGAGAAAAACAACACAATAACTGAAATGAAAAATACACTAGAAGGAATCAATAGCAGAATAACTGAGGCAAAAGAACTGATAAGTGACCCGGAAGACAGAATGGTGGAATTCACTGCTGTGGAACAGAATAAAGAAAAAAGGATGAAAGGAAATGAAGACAGCCTAAGAGACCTGTGGGACAACATTAAACACAACAACATTCACATTATAGGGGTCTCAGAAGGAGAAGAGAGTGAGAAAGAGCTGAGAAAACATTCGAAAAGATTATAGTTGAAAATTTCCCTAATGTGGGAAAGGAAATAGCCACCCAAGTCCAGGAAGTGCAGAGAGACCCATACAGGATACACCCAAGGAGAAACACGCCAAACACATAGTAATCAAACTGGCAAAAATTAAAGACAAAGAAAAATTATTGAAAGCAGCAATGAGAAAACGACAAATAACATACAAGGGAACTCCCATAAGGTTAACAGCTCATTTCTCAGAAGAAACTCTACAAGCCAGAAGGGAGTAGCATGACATATTTAAAGTGATGAAAAGGAAGAACCTACAACCAAGATTACGCTACCCAGCAAGGATCTCATTCAGAGTCGATGGAGAAATCAAAAGCTTTACAGACAAGCAAAGGCTAAGAGAATTCAGCACCACCAAACCAGCCTCTACAACAAATGCTAAAGGAACTTCTCTAACTGGGAAACACAAAAGAAGGAAAGGACCTACAAAAACAAACCCAAGGGGGCTTCCCTGGTGGCACAGTGGTTGGGAGTCCGCCTGCTGATGCAGGGGACACGGGTTCATGTCCCGGTCCGGGAAGATCCCACATGCCGCGAAGCAGCTTGGCCCGTGAGCCGTGGCTGCAGAGCCTGTGCATCTGGAGCCTGAGCTCTGAAACGGGAGAGGCCACAACAGTGAGAGGCCCGCGTACTGCAAAAAACAAACAAACAAACAAACCCAAAACAATTAAGAAAATGATAATATGAACATACATATTGATAATTACCTTAAATGTGAATGGATTAAATGCTGCAACCAAAAGACACAGGATCGCTGAATGGATACAAAAGACCCATCTATATGCTGTCTACAAGAGACCCACTTCAGACCTAGGGACACATACAGACTGAAAGTGAGGGGATGGAAAAAGATATTCCTTGCAAATGGAAATCAAAAGAAAGCTGGAGTAGCAATAGTCATATCAGATAAAATAGACTTTAAAATAAAGAATGTTACAAGAGAAAAGGAAGGACACTACATAATGATCAAGTCTTTACTCCAAGAGGAAGATATAACAATTATAAATATATATGCACCCAACATAAGAGCACCTCAATACATAAGGCCACTGCTAACAGGTATAAAAGAGGAAATCGACAGTAACACAATTATAGTGGGAGACTTTAAAACCTCAGTTACACCAATGAACAGATCATCCAAACAGAAAATTAATAAGGAAACACAAGCTTTAAATGACAGAATAGACCACATAGATTTAATTGATATTTATAGGACATTCCATCCAAAAAGAAGCAGATTAAACTTTCTTCTCAACTGTACACGGAACATTCTCCAGGATAGATCATATCTTGGGTCACAAATGAAGCCTCAGTATATTTAAGAAAATTGAAATCATATCAAGCACCTTTTCTGACCACAATGCTATGAGATTAGAAATCAATTACAGGAAAAAACGTAAAAAACACAGACACATGGAGGTTAAACAATATGTTACTAAATAACTAAGAGATCACTGAAGAAATGAAAGAGGAAATAAAAAAAATACCTAGAGACAAATGACAATGAAAACACGATGATCAAAAACCTATCGGATGCAGCAAAAGCAATTCTAAGAGGGAAGTTTATAACAATACCATCCTACCTCAAGAAGCAAGAAAAATCTCAAATAAACAATCTAACCTTACACCTAGTGGAACTAGAGAAAGAAGAACAAACAAAACCCAAAATTAGCAGAAGGAAAGAAATCATAAAGATCAGAGCAGAAATAAATGAAATAGAAACAAAGAAAACAATAGCAAAGCTCAAGAAAACTAAGAGCTGGTTCTATGAGAACATAAAGAAAATTGATAAACCATTGGCCAGACTCATCAAGAAAAAGAGGGAGAGGACTTAATGAAATTGGAAATGAAAAAGGACGAGTTACAACAGACACCATAGAAATACAAAGCATCCTAAGAGACTACTACAAGCAACTCTATGCCAATAAAATGGACAGCCTGGAAGAAATGGACAAATTCTTAGAAAGACATATAACTTTCCAAGACTGAACCAGGAAGAAATAGAAAATATGAACAGACCAATCGCAAGTAATGAAATTGAAACTGTGATTTAAAATCTTCCAACAAACAGAAGTCCAGGATCAGACGGCTTCACAGGTGAATTCTATCAAACATTTAGAGAAGAGCTAACACCCATCCTTCTCAAACTCTTCCAAAAAATTGTAGAGGAAGGAACATTCCCAAATTCATTCTATGAGGCCACCATCACCCTGATACCAAAATCAGACAAAGATACTACAGAAAAAGAAAATTACAGACCAATATTACTCATGAATATAAATGCAAAAATCCTCAACAAAATACTAGCACACAGAATCCAACAACACATTAAAAGGATCATACACCATGATCAAGTGGGATTTATCCCAGGGATTCACGGATTCTTCAATATATGCAAATCAACCAATGTGATACACCGTATTAACAAATTGAAGAATAAAAACGATGTGATCATCAATAGATGCAGAAAAAGCTTTTGACAAAATTCAACACCAATTTATGATAAACACTCTCCAGTAAATGAGCACAGATGGAACCTACCTCAACATAATAAAGGCCATATATGACAAATCCACAGCAAACATCATTCTCAATGGTGAAAAACTGAAAGCATTTCCTCTAAAATCAAGAACAAGACAAGGATGTCCACTCTCACCACTATTATTCAAAAATAGTTTTGGAAGTCCTAGCCACGGCAATCAGAGAAGAAAAAGAAATAAAAGGAATACAAATTGGAAAAGAAGAAGTAAAACTGTCACTGTTTGCAGATGACATGATACTATACATAGAGAATCCTAAAGATGCCACCAGAAAACTACTAGAGCTAATCAATGAATTTGGTAAAGTTGCAGGATACAAAATTAATGCACAGTAATCTCTGGCATTCCTATACACTAATGATGAAAAATCTGAAAGAGAAATTAAGGAAACACTTCCATTTACAATTGCAACAAAAAGAATAAAATACCTAGGAATAAAAGTATCTAGGGAGACAAAAGAGGTGTATGCAGAAAACTATGAAAGAAATTCATAGTAAGAAATTCATTCACTGATGAAAGTGTATATATTGACATATATACACTAATATGTATAAAATGTGTCGCTAATAAGAACCTGCTGTATAAAAAACTAAATAAAACAAAATTCAAAAAAAATCCTGGAACTGTGTACATTTCATTTTTTTAATTCTTGAATTTTATTTATTTTTTTATACAGCAGGTTATTAATCATCAATTTTATACACATCAGTGTATACATGTCATTCCCAATCACCCAATTCATCCCACCACCAGCCCCACCGCCCCCCGCTCCTTTCCCCCCTTGGTGTCCATACATTTGTTCTCTACATCTGTGTCTTAATTTCTGCCCTGCAAACCGGTTCATCTGTACCATATTTCTAGGTTCCACATATATACGTTAATGTACGATATTTGTTTTTCTCTTTCTGACTTACTTCACTCTGTATGACAGTTTCTAGATCCATCCACACCTCAGCAAATGAGCCAATTTCATTCCTTTTTATGGCTGAGTAATATTCCATTGTATATATGTACCACATCTTCTTTATCCATTCGTCGGTTGATGGGTATTTAGGTTGCTTCCATGACCAGGCTATTGTAAATAGTGCTGCAATGAAAATTGGGGTGCATGTGTCTTTTTGAATTGTGGTTTTCTCAGGGTATATGCCCAGTAGTCGGATTGCTGGATCGTATGGTAATTCTATGTTTAGTTTTTTAAGGAGCCTCCATACTGTTCTCCATAGTGTCTGTATCAATTTACATTCCCACCAACAGTGCAAGAGGGTTCCCTTTTCTCCACACCCTCTCCAGCATTTGTTGTTTGTAGATTTTTTGATGATGCCCATTCTAACTGGTGTGAGGTGATACCTCATTGTAGTTTTGATTTGCGTTTCACTAATAATTAGTGACGTTGAGCAGCTTTTCATGTGCTTCTTGGCCATCTGTATGTCTTCTTTGCAGAAATGTCTACTTGTGCATTTACCTGATGTCAGTTTCTTTTTCTTGACTCGATCCCTTGTCTTCAATCCTACTCTGTTGCTATAGTCCTTAACAAGTCTGTCAGTTTCTTGAGGGTTTTTGTTTTCCAAATGTACCAAGACATTTATTATTTGTGTCTGTACAGATTTTGGAGGCCAAAGACTTTTCTGACAGATGTGTTGTAAAGTTTCCATTTAGAGAGTCAGTTTCTGACATGAAGCAGTGGAATAGTTGATTCAGAAGAGCGAAGGTGGGAAAGCTGATTCAATTTAGCTCTAGAATGTCTGCTCCTCAGAGATATCTTTGCAATAGGTTTGCGTACTTTTAGTGAATACTTTTTGAGATTTTAGGTATTGTTTTTTATAGTATTGGCAGATTTGTGTATTTTCCAAGAGGCTCCAAGTGCCTGAAGGGTGGGTGGTTGTCTTTAAAACTTTCCACCTCCTAAGAATGTTTTATGAAGGAAGGTGTCCTGTGAACATCTGAGGTAAATCACTCCAGGAGGAGAGCACAGTGAGTGCAAAGACCCTAAGGCAGGAAATTGCCTGGAGTCTCCTGACCACAGCAAGGAGGCCAGTGGGGCTGGAGCACTGCTGAGAGAGAGGGTAGTGGTGTGAGATGGGGACAGAGGCAGTAACCGTGGTGGTAAAAGGTGTGATCCTTTACTAAGGTCACCATAACAAAGTACCACAAACTGGGTGGCTTCAAACTGCAAAGATTTGCTGTCTTATAGTTCTGGAGGTTAGATGACCAACATCAAGGGGTTGGCAAGGTCATGTCCTTCTGGAGGCTGTGAGGGAGAATCCATCCCAGGCTTCTCACCTAGCTTCTGGTTGTTGTGGGCAATCCTCAGCATTCCCTGGCTTGTAGATACGCTGCTCCAGTGTCTGCCTCTGTCTCTACATGGCATCCTCCCTATGCGTGTCTGTGTCCAAATTTCCCTCTTCTCATAAAGACACTAGTCGTATTGGGTTTTACTAGTATGTATATGTATGTAGTATGGGTCATACTACAGTATGACCTCATCTTAAGTAATTATATCTGTAGCCGCCCCATGTCCAAATAAGGGCACATTCTGAGGTACTGGGGGGTGGGGCTTCAACAAATCTTTTTGGGGGACACAGTTCAGCTCATAACAAAGGGCAATACTTTGCTGAACTGGAGAGCTGAAACAAAATGCATTATTTAACCATAAGATAGCAGAGGCCTCACACTAGATAGAGGCCCAGAGACCATACAACTGCAGCCTCCGTGGAGCCTAGAAGTTTAAGGGTCTGGGAGCCAGAGTAATCAATGAAACCAGGGGATGGAGGCCACAGGGGATGGAGGAGGTACACTGGGGCCACATGATCCCACCTATACGGGTGGGATCCACTGTTCCAACATGTACTAGAGCCTATTCTTTAACCTGTGGATTGAAGTGTGGGATAGGGGGGTAGGTGTTAGGAGCAAGGACTATTTAGGTTCAAATTCAAGTGCTGTGTGATCTCAGGCAAGTTACTTACCTTCTCTGTTTCTTGGTTGCTTTATCCGAAAATTGAGGAGAATAATATAAGCCATCTCAAAGGGTTATCATGAGGATTATATCTGTCTATCCAGAAGAAGAGCTTAGAATGGTGCCTGACCCCTCGTCACTGCCCCCCACATGTTCGTGGACGTTGTTCCTGGGGTAGGGCTGGGAAAGATGATCCTTTCCAAGTGGAAAGATGGTTAATTCAAATGGAAGTCGAAAAGAGGTTAATGAAGACAAAGATGCTATATTTTCAGAGGCTTAGGTGGCGTTAAGGCAGCCAAGAAAGGATGATGAAGCATCCAGGGACCAGCAACAGCAGGACGTCAGGAAGAGCAAGGGGAGTTAGTGGAATCCGACGAGCATCGTCATAGGGACTGAGGCTGCCTTACAGGCTCTGTAGCTGCGGGGAGAAGCAGCGCTGCCAAACCAAGGCTGGCAGGGAGGAAGTGGGAGGAACAGTGCCTTCTGCCTTCCCCCTCCTCCAGCTTCCCGATCCCCCGCTGGTAACTTCCCATTCCTGCTGGTGATTTCCCAGCACTCATCTTCCCCTGGCTGAACCCACCTGGAAGTCAAAGGACAGTGGAATCCAGCAGATTCCAGGGCCTAGAAGGACAGAGGATGGATCTAGAGAGGTAAATGCAGAATCCACAGCCCCCTGCCCCCCAAAGACTGTTTCTTACTGGGGAATCCAGGGCAACGTATTGAAAGCGGTGTATATTCCCGAGTCATACCGACTGGGAGAGAAGATGTAGCAGCCGGTGCTCACCCCAAACTCCATGTGTGTCCTATGGTCAGCTCAGGGCCACGCCACTGCTTTGGGCCAATGGTCTGGGAGCAGGGGTGACATGGGTCATGTACTGGCCCAAGCGGTTAGGAGCCAGTGTCCCTCCTCCATCCCTCTCTTGCTGTCACACAGTGAAACCGTGGAGGCCACAGTTTCAAGACAGCGCAGCTTCAAGATGGAAGAGGAAAGCCCAGTTTATATCAGATTTAGCCTAAGTGAGAAGAAACCCCAGGAGTGGGGTAAGCCTCTGAGATTTGGGGATGGAGCATAACCTATCACATCCTCACCGACACGGAAGGAGAGGACCCAGGCCAGGAGGTGCCCTAGGCAGTGGAGAAGAAGTCCCTGCTGAGACTTGGAAATATGCTGGAAAATAGTTAAAAAGAAAAAAATCACCCCACCCACCTCCATCCCAGAAGGTGGCTGGAAGTTGACTGGTACCTAGGGTCCTAACTGTGTCCTCTTAGCGAGCGGGTCTCAAGAAGGAGAGCTTGGGGGCAGGGAGTGGGGAGATGAGGCTGAAGGTGCAGTGCGTGCTGGGGTGTGGACCAGGGTCTGAGGATCCTGGGTGTGGAGGATTGAGGCAGGAGGTGGGAGGGGCCCTTCCCCTGCGTCCTCAGCCTGGCCGAGGCTCTAATTAGAAATGAAGTGTTTCAACAATAAAGCATTTTTTTCTTTTAAGGAGCTGAGGTGCTGAGGTAAATATTATACCCTTTGCAGATCGGTTTGTACCAGGACCATCAAAGGGTAAGGAGAGTCGCCTTCTGAAAGTTAAATGTAAGGCTTTATGGGCTTCCCTGGTGGCTCAGTGGTTGAGAGTCCGCCTGCCGATGCAGGGGACATGGGTTCGTGCCCCCGTCCGGGAATATCCCACATTGCCGTGGAGCGGCTGGGCCCGTGAGCCATGGCCACTGAGCCTGCGCGTCCGGAGCCTGTGCTCCGCAATGGGAGAGGCCACAACAGTGAGAGGCCCGCACACCGCAAAAAAAAAAAAAAAAAAAAAAGTAAGGCTTTACCTGTCTTGCTGTTGTTTTTCTTTCTTTTAATATTTATTTATTATTTATTTGGTTACATTGGGTCTTAGATGTGGCACACGGGATCTTCATTGTGGCACACGGGCTTCTCTCTAGTTGTGGCATGAGGGCTCCAGAGCACGGGGGCTTAGTTGCCTCATAGCATGTGGGATCTTAGTTCCCTGACCAGGGATTGAAGCCGCATTCCCTGCATTGGAAGGCGGATTCTTAACCACTGGGCCACAAGGGAAGTCCCTTGCTGCTGTTTTAAATTAATGCCTAGAACATCAGAGGCTTCACAAAGGAAACAGAAGCCCTGATGCATGAGTTGGGCCCAAAGGGAGCAGGTCCCGGGGCAAGTCCAGGGAGCGAGCGCCCAGCCGGGCCCAGTGATAGGAGAGCTCGGCCTGCGTCAGGTCAGAGCCCAGAGTCCAGGGGGTACCCGGTGGTCAGTGGTGGGGCTCCTGGCCCTGGAAGCTCAACACAAGAGAGATTCAAACCCAGAGACAGAAGCCTGTCAGCAGGACCTGCCACCTCAGTGAGCCTTGGCCTGGGTCTCGGAGCCCCGGACCTGGGTGGCGACCTCACAGGACCCAGACATGGGCAGCGGGAGATGCCAACTTAGAGGAATGGAGGCGAGGCTGGGTGAAGGCACCAGGAGAGGAAAATTTTCAACCGAGTGTGGGAGCTGGACCATATCCTCCCCAGGAAGACTCGAGGCTAAGCTGGCAGAGCCCCCAGTCTACTAACCGAGACGTCGTGTGCACGGCCACTGCCCCCGCACAGCCAGAGAGCCAGGGATCCCCAGCGCTGCACACGCAGAAAAGGTGGGGAGCATGAAAAGATGTGGTGCCGAGGCCACACCCCAAACCACTTGAATCAGAATGGCAGCGAGGGTGTGTATAGCGCTCCCCGGTGAGTCTCGCGTGCGGCCAGGCCCGCGCGCTGCCACGTGACACCAGCGGTTCTCAGAGTGTGGCCCCCAGGCCAGCAGTAGTACCTGGGAACTTGGTGGGAATGCAGATTCGCAGGCCCTGCCCTGCCCTATTGCACCAGAAACTCTGGGGGTGGGACCCGATGAATTGTTTCAACACGTCCTCCAGGTGATTCTCACGCACACCGAAGTGCGAGAACCACTGCATTTTGGTGGCAGAAACGACCACCAGTCTGTCTGCTTCTCTTCTGCGCAGAATGGCCCTCCCTCTGGAGCGATAATCATAGTAGCAGGAGCCGGGTTCTGACTGCAGAGAGCTCCGATGGTCCCAGCCACTCTCTGAGGCAGGGACTTTTATTTCCCTCTAACAATCTGGAAACACCTCCACAAGTGATGATGCAAGGAGAGGAGGGCACGGACGGTTGCGCATTGGTAGGTTCTATCTTCTCCTCAAGCCCTTGTGGGAGCAGCATCACTTGGGGAGGCTCTGGGCGGGTTGCTAAGAAAGGCTAAACTGTTCCGCTTCTTCCCGATGGGAAGAGGCCCAGCCGTTCCATTTCATCTCAGCCACAATCTCCCTCCCAGCCCTGTAGCTTCCCTGAATTATTTGGAGCAGCCGTTCTGAGAGCCACAGACTGCACGCCCTTGTGGGGTTCAGGGTCCTCTCTGCCCGTTGGATGGTCTTAGCACCATGATATGAGAAATACAGAAGGAAGCACCTAGGAGCGCAGGGTGGCCTGGGAAGCTGCCTGCCACTGTCTCCACACACCAAATGCACAGTGAGGCAGGGCAAGGGGGGGCTAAGTAGGAGGTAGTATGAATCCATTCCCTCCAAAAACTTCTATCGGCATTGTATTGTCAGGGCTCTTCCAAGAAACAGAACCAAGAGGAGATTTTACATGTATAAAATAAGTTGTTCTGAGAGAATGAGACACAGGAACAGAGGAGAGTGAAGAAGAGAAATAAACAGCGTTCCAATAACATTGGAATTCCTGGTTCCAGGAACGCCTAAGCCCTCTCCTCCTCTGATTTTATTATATGAGCCAATCAATTCCAGCATTTTGCTTGATATGAGTATATTAGATTTCTGTTGCCTACATCAAGAGAGGCTTGGGGCTTCCCTGGTGGCGCAGTGGTTGAGAGTCCGCCTGCCGATGCAGGGGACGCAGGTTCGTGCCCCGGTCCGGGAAGATCCCACATGCCGCAGAGCGGCTGGGCCCATGAGCCATGGCCGCTGAGCCTGCGCGTCTGGAGCCTGTGCTCCGCAACGGGAGAGGCCACAACAGAGAGAGGCCCGCGTAACGCAAAAAAAAAAAAAAAAAAAAAAAGAGAGGCTTGAGCTATATAAGGAGGGAGGGGCACAGCGCAGGGCTGGGGTGAGTGAGCGAGGCACCCTGGCCCACAGTGCAACGAGGCCTCGCTCCGGCTCCTGAAATTGCGCAGCTGGCATCTTATGTGAGCCCCTTCTTAAATTTGGTGCCCCTGGCACTTCTTTTTCCTCACTCTTCTTGGTCCTGGGTAGAAATCCCAGTATTTGGCCACAAATGGAAGTCTTGACTTTGGGGTCCTCAAAAATATAATTGTCCACTGACTCCTTTGTTTGTTCATTTATTAAACAAAGAGTGATTGGGTGCCTACTGGGTGCCCAATGTTGTGGTTGGCACTGGAAGGGGCAGCAGATGAAGTTTGGTCCCTATGGGGCTGACAGTCTGGCCAGGAAGACAAATGTTGAGAAAATAGTAACTTGAGCGACGACGAGTCTTAGGGAAGCACAGGTATGGGTGTCGGCACTGTAGCTGGAGGACCTGGAGTGGACACGCTAACTGAAGACTGAAGGATGAATACAGTTTAGATTGCAGGGGGTGGGTGAGAGCGAGAACCTGTGTATATTGGAGAAGGGAACATCATCCCAGGTAGAGAGGCAGCACATGCTCAAGTACTTTCCATATCCATTCAATAAACACTTGTTCCAAGTCTATTAGGAACCAGGCATGGGTTAGCCTTCAGGGATTATGGAGATAAAATCATTATCCTACCCTCAAGGAATTGACCCTAACAGCGAAGGAACCAGACACGTTAGGGGCCCTTGACCATGCAGAGCAACACATTCGCTGGGGTACAGGATAGGATGTTCAATTCAACCAGAGTGGGTAAAAGAAGGCTTCCAGGAGGGGTAATGCCTGCCTGAGCTGGATTTTGAAAGATGAGTAAATATTAGCCAGTCAAAAAAGTATTCAGGGCACGCCAAGAAGAGAGACCAGCCAGGGAAAGGCAGAAAGGCGAGGGATCGCAGGATGATGCTTTAAATGATGATTAGGTGCCCAGGCTAGCCCATGCAATTTAATATGGACCTGAAATACTATACTTTTATGAAGAATAACAGTAGCAATAATACTATAGTAGAGTTGCATCCACGGCATCTTTCAGTGAGTCCCACGCAGCAGTTTTTCTTCCAGCGTGAGAACAGACAGCTATTTCTTTAGCAGAACACAAGATGAAACATTTGGCTTGCATCTGAGGATCTGTGCTGCATGAAAAAAAATACACATCTTTAAACTAGAATGGAATTCAGTGCACGGAGATGTTTGCACCATTAGCCTGAGAAGCTAGAAGGAACTGAGATGTACCAAGGGATCTCCAGATTTATGTCTCACAGGTATCACACCCTCTCTGAGGCATGGCTAATGGAGAAGAATGGCAGGCAATCGTCTACACATTTAAATTGTTATTGTCTCTTTCTTTCTCTCTGATCACACAGATATGAAAATTTACATATGATGCAATTTTACTATTTGCAAGGAACATGGCCTCTTAGGAGAACACATGCTGGAACCGGAATGCCTGGTCTGAATCCCAGCTCCACTTTCTGTGTATCCTTGACCAAGTTACTTCTCTTTGCCTCAGTCTCCTCATCCATAAAATAGGAATAATGATACCCTTAGGAGAAATAAATGAGCTGACATACATAAAGTGCTTAGGTGAGTGATTGCACACAGGAAGTACTCTTTTAAATAGGAGTCCTTGTCATTGTTCTTAGCGGTCTGTTATTTTAAATAATGTTAAAGCAGCAGTGTTACCACCTTTCAGACTGTTTCTGTGGGAAAGGCAGGAGGGAGCTTGTTTCCTGCCCACAGGAGCCATTGTTGAAGGGCTGATGGGGTAGGGAAGATAGACCAAGCTTGGGTTGGGGTTCGAGAGTTGGGGGGCAGATTTGAGGGGTATGGAACGCCAGACTGAGAACTTGCCCCCATGCCACGCCCTGGATCAGTACAGATCAAGTATGTGTCATTCCTTGGTGTGGGCAGCAAAGGGTGGGTGAGGCCAGCTGGCCAGGGTACTCCCAGCATCTTTTCATTTGGCCCATATCCGGGACAGCTTAGCCCGGAACAAAACACTTTGTCAGGCCTGGCCAGAGGTAACCCCATGGGAGGTGGGTTCATCTTTGATGTGTATCCCCCCCCCATCCCTGCACCAATATCCAGCTTGTCTGGTCTTTAGCCCCACAAGTCTAGGGTCTTAGTCCCATGAACTCAGCCGTGGCTGCCTCAAACCTGTTCCTTCCTCTCCCAAACCATCAAGTCCCCAGGCAAAGTCCTCCCTCCCCACTTAGACCCCTTCAGCCTGCAGCGTTTTTACTCAAAGTGTGGTCAGCAGCCTTGGTACCTCCTGAAAGCCTGTTAGAAATGCAGAATCCTATGGAACAGAATTTGAATTTTAATAAGACCCCCCAGGTAACTTATTTGCATGTTGCAGTTTGAGAGACACTGACCTACATGACTGATTCCTCTTCTGGCTGCTCTCCCATGGTCCTTGCCAACCATCTGAAACTGCCTTCACCATCTGTGCCAGGAGAATGGCCCTCCTATTATTGTGCTTTTGGGGCATGGGATTGGAGTTCATCTCACACTTTCAGTCTCTGCATCATCTGTCCTCTTTCTGCTCTACCATTCTTGAGAGCACACCCTCTTCCTTGAATTTCCCATGACAGCACATATAAACTCTACTGAAGGCCTGGGCTATTACACTGCAGAACAGAAAAAAAAAAATTATACTTGAAATTATATATATATTAAATTATATATATATATAATTATTATATATTATATTAATATATAATATATTAAATTATATATATAATAATTATATATAAATATATATACATTTTTTGACTGCGCCACACGGCTTGCAAGATCTTAGTTCCCCAACCAGGGATTGAACCTGGACCGCTGCAAAAGCACCGAGTCCTAACCACTGGACTGCCAGGGAATTCCCTAAATTATATTTTTAATCAAAGTGTCACATCAGAGTTCAAAAAGTCAATGAAGACTAAAAATTACAAAAACAAAACTAAAAAACAGTAAAGCCCTGTTCACCTCCATCCCCACTTCCCTCTGGAAAGTCAAACATTCTTCTAGGTTTTTCTTCAGCTGGAAACCTCCATATACCACCGTTTCTTAATTCAATCATTTTAAACTTTTTCTCTTGGCTTCCTATTTTGATACATGAGGATTTAGCTCTTTAAAAATCCATTCCTTTGTCCATTTTCCAAATATAGTTTTGTCTCAATTTTTGGTCAAACCAATTATTTGGTGTTTTCAATACTCAAGTTATCCCTGCAATCAAGAACATGCCTTTCTGTTTGGGCAAATTTTCTCATATTATTTCTTTAATAATTTCATCCTCTGTACTGAATTCTCTGTTTCCTCCATCTCTGGAGTGTGTATTCACTTATCTTATTATTTTTGTATTAATCTTACCCACTGCAGAGACATCCAGTGTCCCAAATTACATATTCACTTTTGTGTAAATTTTAATTTTTCTGTAGTTAATAATTGCATCATTTGATCACTTTTCTTTGAACCTGTGATTAACTTTACTGCATCCTATCACAGCTGTGTACAAAATGTCTTTCCACACAATCTTCCACTTGGTTATAGCAGTCAGATAATTTATTGTAGTCATTTTCCACCAGTCTTAGTTGGTTTGGACTGCTATAACAAATTACCATAGACTGGATGTCTTAAACAACAAATATTTATTTATCACAGCTCTGGAGGCTGGGAAGTACACGATCAGGGTGCCAGCAGATCTGGGTCTGGTGAGATCCTGCTTCCTGGTTTGCAGATGGCTGTCTTCTCATTGTATCCTCACATGGCAGAAAACAGAGATAATGAAAGCAAGCGCTCATGTCTGCTTGTAAGGGCACTAATCCCATTCATGGGGGCTTCACCCTCATGACTTAATTATCTTCCAAAAGCTCCACCTCTAAATGCCATCACATTGGGGGTTAGGATTCCAATGGATTAATTTTGGTAGGACAAACATTCGGTCCATAACACCACACCTCTCCCCTCGGATATCCTCTATTTTCCAACTGCCCAAATATAAATCTGGGATCTTTCTTCACCATCCTCCCAGGGATTCCTTTTAACTCTCTCTTGTGAATCTCATTTCCTGACTTTCCTCTTTTTTGTTTACTTCCTAATTTTGACTAAGAAATATCTTCCAGTAGTTTCCTGATAACTTTTTTGAGATTTTGGATGTCTGAAAATGTCTTTATGTATGTATGTTCACACTTGATAGTTTGGCTGGGTATAGAATTCTAGGTTGCAAATTCTTTTTTAACTCACAATTCTGAAGACGTATCCATCCTACTGTGTTTAAGTTCCTAGTGTTGCTGTCAGAGGCCTTTGTTAGTCCTTATCTTTAATGTATGACTTTTCCCCCCTTCCATCTCTCAGGAAGCTTTCAGTGTCTTGGGATGTTTTGCCATTTCACAAAGATGTATTTCTTTTTATTCATTTTGTTGGGCATTCCATGGGTCTCTTTAATCAGGAAGCTTATTAGTTTAGGGAATGTACTTCAGTTTGGGGACATTTTCTTGTATAATTGCTTTAGTGATTGTCACTGTACTGTATTCACTATTTCCTCTTTATCTGGAATTTTTATTCTTTGGAAGATGATCCTTCTGGGTTAGTTTCCTAATTTTTAAATTTTTTTCTTCTATTTATCATGTTGCCTTTTCTCTACTTTCTGATAAACATATTTGACTTTCTCTTACAATTTTAAAAATTAATTTTAGATTTTGGCTCTCATAGTTTTAATTTCCTAGAACTCCTTTCTTTTTCCTCTGAATGTTCTGATGATCTTTGACTACCTGTACTTACTTAAAACTGAGAATCTCAAAGCTGATTGGAAGCTCAAAGATGATTAGAATTTCTGAAATGAGGCAAGGGCACTTGTCTATTTGTGGGTTCAACTCATGGGTAATTTAAGGGGCTAGTTGATTATTTCCTGGAGAATCCCTAATGTCAGTAACTGTAGACCTGTTCTGAAACTGAGCCAGAAAAGGGGCTGAGGATATCACCATTCAACAGATTCTCACTTTTTCCCTGTGTTTAGTTCAGCATCTCATCCCCACCCTCTATGCCTGGTGTCCTTGAATCCAGGGCTTCACTGATTAATTTTTTCTAGAATTTATATCTCATGTCTACACTGCAGATGGGGCTGGGGGTGGTTTCCTGGGTCTCTCTGATTAATTTTTTCTAGAATTTATATCTCATATATATGCTGGAGGGGGGACTGGATTTGTTTGCCTGACAGGTAAGGCAGAATTGGGGACCTGGAAGTTCTAACTGCTCCTTTTTCTGGCTTTCAAAGGTGTCTCCTATTTTAACCCACAGTCACACCTTCCCTTCCTGCATCCAACGACTCCCACCTCAGAGTGGGCAAATGGATGGGATCCTTTTCAGTGTCCCCGTCTCAGACACTCAGGTTTACCCTCCCTGGTTCTGCCAAGTGGTTGGCCATTCCTCCTCTATTACCTTCATCTGTTTTTCATTTTCACATATTATAGTTTAAGGTTACAAAGGTGCATCACAAATGTATCTGTTTTCACCTTCCTTGTTGTTTGAGGTTGATTTCGGTACAAAAAGAGATCGAAACTGTCACTTATTCTGCCACCCTAAAATTTAGCAAACACATTAAGCATGCTTTTCTCAAAGCCCCTTTGCCGTCTCTGCCAGTGGGAATTCCACATTTGCCACGTCTTCCTCTCATACGCTGCTGCCTGCTGGCCTTTTCTCCCCCTGCATTCCTTATCTCCCCCCACACCACCTCTCCACTTTTCCTATTTTCCTTTCCTACTGCGGAGAAGTTCAGGCTTCTCTTTATTCATCCCTCTTTCCGATTTTGTCCAAGAATCTTTCTTCACTCAAATGGTGCATTAGTTCCTAGAGCTGCTGTAACAAATTCCACAAACTGGGTGACTTAAAGCAACAGATATTTATTCTCTCACAGTTCTGGAGACTCAAAGTCCAAAATCCAGGTGTCAGTAGGGCTGTACTCTCTCTGAAGGATGAGGAAGACTCTCTCCTTGCCTATTCCCAGCTTCCAGTGGTGGCTGGCAATCCTTGGCCATCAGCTGCATCATTCCAATCTCTGCTTCCAACATCACATGGCTCTGTTCCCTCTGTGTGCATCTGTGTATTTCCGAATCTCCCTCTCCTGATAAGGACACCAGTCATGTTGGATTTAGGACCTGCCCTAACCCAGTATGACTTCGTCTTTTCTTGATTAGTGGACAGGAACTTTCGGGAGACACTATTCGACCCAGTACAAATGGTTTTTAAGGGTTTTTTTTGCTGAGCAAAGACTAGTTCTCTCCCTAAAAGGAGCTCCTCTTTTCGCTCTAAAAATAATATATTTTTCTCCTCACTACTATAATTCTTTAATTTCTTAGGGCTACCAATTTTGTTTCCCCAATTATTCTGAAGTGACATTTTGCCTGGGATTGTATATGATGACCCTGTACGTTCCCACAGTCCCTAGCTCAGTGCCATGCCCATAGTAGGTGCTAATTGTTAAAAACAAGACAACAGGCCCAGAATAGAGTTGCTTATGCTAAGCCCCACATCACTAAACTGAGCTCTCCCAGAAATGGAGTCTTAAACCAGTCAATCAGGAATCATCTGACCAGCACTGATTAGGTCATCTGTCTGATAGACCCCTGCCATTACCTAAAGGAAAGTAACTTTGCAATAACCAAATCCCTTGTTTGCCTAGTGTAACTTTATTGTTCCTACTCTCTTCTGCCTATAACAGTCTTTCATTTTGTACAGCTCCTCAGAGCTCCTTTCTATCTGTGAGATAGGATGTTCCCCAATTCAAATTGATTTTTGCTCAAATAAACTGTAAGCATTTTTAATATGCTTCAGTTTATCTTTTAACATTAATAAATATTAGGAAATAAACTTGGCTCTCATGTTTGCCCAGTGCCCTGGTTTATCTGGCTCTTCAGTGGGAAAGTGATGTGATGATCATTACCCTCCCAGAGCTTCTAAATTTTAATAGTTCCCATGGACAACCTTCTGTGGGTCCCCAGTGTTTGCTGAATAAAATCAAAACTCAGCCTGACATGTAAGCACTTCACAATCAGTCTGGGGGCGTTTCTAGTCTTTTCTCCCATTTATCCTTTGCTGTCTCCATTCTCCAAACCAACCGGACTCTTCCCTAGCTCAGTGCTTTTGCTTGGCCACACTCCCTGCCTGAATTGGTCTCCCTTACCTATCTCCCAGTGAACTTCTACTCACCCCTCAAAACCCAGTCCAAAAGCCCCTTTCTCTGTGAAGTCTCTTTTAATTCCCATAAGCAGAATTCATCTCTTCTGCCTGGCTGATCCCCACCATTGTGAGCACAGCTCCATTTTAACACTTGCCACATTGTGAGGGAATTTGGAGTGTCTGTGCCCACCCTGAGCTACACTGTGAGGTCCTGTCATGTCTACTAAGCACAGTGTCTGGCAAACAGTAGACATCATTATGTTTGTCCAATGAGGTCATGATGGTGGCATTGACAGCAAACAGGCCTAGAAGCCTTTTAGGGCTTCTCAACCCATACCTGAGGAACTTCTACATAATTTCTCATAATTTCTCAGCGTGGTCATTGGGAATTAGAGGAGGGAATGGGGTTTATGTAAGTAATCCAAACTCTATTACTTAAAAATCAATCCAAGGCAACTTAATCTTTTATGGCTTCTAAACCTTAGGCAATATAGGACAGTCCTTTCCTTAGAGGAAGCTGGGGAGGGTGTGGAATCCTGGAGAAGGGAAGTGACTCCTTCTATTTTCCCCTTCAGTGTCTTAGGCTCACTCCAGGCAGCTCAGATCTCAGGGGCTTATTGTAATGCAGCTCAAGAACCAGGCAGTTATAAAAAATGCAGCGCTCAAGGGGCTGACTCTTCCCTCATCATCTCTCTTACACAGGCTGCAGCGTTCATCTGTCTGTCTGTCGCTCCTCTCTTGGTGAAGTAGACGTGCCCAGGGCCCTGCCCAGAGCCCTCAGACCTTGCAGTGTGCCTCTGACCATTCCAAATGCCAGTATGTGCGTCTCTGTGCCTACGGAATGTTATTCTGGGGCCATGGAAGGCAGCTTCTTCCACAAGCAGAAGGTCAGAATGCTAGAAAATCCACCTCTCTGGGTACAGCCCTCAACCAGTGACTCCCAGGAGCTGCTGTATAGATGCCCCAACCTCCTTCCCTCTTGGCTGGGGATAAATCTGAGGTGTGCGTATTCCAATTTCCCCCCGGATGAAGCTCCCGTCGCCCACATCCGTGCACCATTTACTGACTACCTTTCCTCACCCTTATCCCTTCCCGACTCCTCTTCTGGAATTTCCTGGGACTACTGCCCAAATACTTTGAGCGCAAATTTGTGCTCAAATTTTTGTCTCAGAGTCTGCTTCTGAGGGAACCCAAACTAAGAAACATGGCAACTCTGTTCTCTGGAACTTTTGCTCTGTTCTCCTGTTACCACTTGACTTATCCTTTCTTCTAATCTCTGGAACCTTTTTAAAAAACTTCACAGCTCTGCTCTTCCATGTCTTTTGCTTATACGTTTTAATAATTATTTCTACTTTCTCATAACTTGCACCATCTGCACCTCATGGCCCTCGCTTTACCATGTGCTATGTCTCCTTACGTCTCCTTTCATTTACTATTCCCACGGCTAACTGCCTCGCTCTTCTAATTTCTCCGTTTATGATTTCTTTCCTTCTGCCAACGTTAGGTTTTGTTTGTTCTTCTTTTGATGGCCCAGCTCATCTGTGTTGCATAGGGCACTAGCTGACCCATGGATTGGCTGCTCGCGGCTCAGCTGATCACAGCTGGTCCAATCAGCAGTGCCGGAGGAGGGAGATGGCAGAGCAATCTTTTATATGGACAGTTCATGCTTCCTCAATTCTATTATACTCTTTTCTTACCTTTTCTTTCTTTCTTTCTTTCTCTCTTTTTTTTTTTTTTTTGGCTGTGCAACACCATCATGTGGGATCTTAGCTCCCCAACCAAGGATCGATCCCGTACCCCCTGCAGTGGAAGCACAGAGTCCTAACCACTGGACCACCAGGGAATTCCCTCTCAATTTTATTTAAAATGTAACTTCAACTTCTCCTTCCCAATCAGAGTGTCCCACTAGGTCACTCCAGTGCTGAAATTCTGAAGCCACCGTGGGTTTGTATAAATTAAGACATGGCCTAGGAACTGGCCCTCAGCCAGGCTGTGGGCAGGACCTTTTCTGGGAAAAGGCTGTGTATGTGAGGCCAACGTGTTTGACCGGGTGAGTAGCCCCAGCTCTCTGTGAAAGAAAATTTTGTTTTAATGGTTACAAAAGAGCTTGGAAAATACAGAAAAGCACAAAGAAAATAAAAGCTACAGGAAATCCCAGCACTGAGATAATCACGCCTTGCATTTTAGGGCCTTTCCTTCTGTGTGTGTCTCTACATCTAGAAGGAAATATTTCTTCCCATAATAAGAAGACTGTCCTACATATGCTGCTTTTTATAACCTGCTTTTTTCACCTTATCACTGAACATTTTTCCGTGCCATTAAATATGCTCGTACGGCCTCATTTTAGGTCAGCCAGCCTTCAGACACGGGGCTTCCTGCCCTGACGAGATGAATTCTCAGCCCTGCCTTCCCCAGGACACTCAGCTGTGAAAGGCACTGATTTACACAGGTAACTCTAATGAGCTCATCTTTCTTCCTGCTACAAAATTTCAGCTACACCTATGTGGATAGCTGCCCTATGGGGCCTGGTGTGTCTACTGTGGCGGAAGCTTCCCCAAGGGCCCCAGACTCACCAGGGAAATCACCAGTCAGCCCTCTACAGCTTCCTCATTCCCCACATGCTCTCTGCAAAGCCAGCTCAGGGCTCTGTAAACTCAAATCATCAAAAACTCAAGAGCTGGAAGCTCCCTTAGGAGACTGCTCCAGTCTCCTAAATTAGAAACAAGGAACCAGGCTGAGAGAGGGGAAGTGACATGCCCACACTCGGCCAGGGAGCAGGGGGCAAGGTGAGGACTCAAGCTGTGTCCCTGTGGCCAAGCCCAGTCTCTTCTTGCTGTGACCCCAGTGCCTGTCGGGAGTTGGGGTTCTCCTCATGGGCCCATCCGCCCTGCAGGACGAGGTCTCATGGCATTCCCAAACCCGGGATGGAGTTTGCAAACCTAAATCCCCAGCCCAAGGATCAACCCTGGGGGATGTGGCTGCCCCGCCCCGCCTCCTTCTGGATCAACCCTGGGGGATGTGGCTGGCCCCCCCCCCTTCTGGATCAAGCCCTGGTTTCACATCCCTGGGTGTGGTGTGGTTGGAACAGCTGCTTTTCTGGATGTCTGCGGTGGCCATGCCTTGGGGCTGAGTAAACATTCCAGCAGCAACAGGCCTTCCCGTCTCTAGGGCCTATGCTGGGGAAGTGTCTGGGCTCTGGAGAAGCAACAGAGAAGGAGCCAGCAGCTTTGCAGACTGTCACTAAGCCACAAAGACCTGCTCCAGGCCTCCAAGCTCTCTGAGTCAAGGAGCAGATTGCAGTGGTTGGAGCAGGCCCCAGGAGTCCAGGACAGCCCTGCCCTTCTAGCTGCATTGTCATTTGGAGATGCCCTCAGGGCCGACCCCAGCCCGTGTAGGGCGTCTCTGGTTACCAGGGGAATCTGGGGGGAGGCTTTGCCCCTGTGTGATGAGAGAGTTTGCCTCAGGGAGCGGTTCTTCCAGCTGAAAGCCAGCTCAGTATGAAATGGGAGAGGGATTACCCCAGCGCCCCATCTGCCATCCTGAGGAGTCCTGGGCCTGATTACAGAGCCCTGGGGCCTAACATTTAAGCAGCATGAATGGAATTCCGAGGCCTTATTCTCCCCCTTTACTGAACCAGGGACCCAGCCTCGGGGACCCCGCAGGGCCCAGGCCTAAGGCAGAGGCAGGGCACCCGCTCTCATCCTAGCAGCCAGGCGTTTCCTTCCCTCCCATAGCTCTGCCTTAGACACCAGGCTGCTTTACCCCATTGTCTAGCTGGTGTCTTTCTTCCAGGGGGAAACATTTGGTGAATGCGAGCCTTCTCCAAGTGTAGACCCCTTTAGCTCTTTTTCTGCATCTTAAAGCACACGTCGCCCCGTTTCATCTTCACTCCACTTGCTTCCCCTGCAGATTTTCTTATGTGGCAAACAAGACCAAAAAACTCCTGCTGGCTGCTGTGTTTGCCGAAAACCAACCCAGTTTTCTTACCGTCTTAGAAACCAGATAAGTAAGACAGTGACTGACCCTGGGGAAATGACGGGTGGACAGACTCTCCTGTTTAATAACGATAATAGATCATTAATGATTTCCTTGATCGGGAGCAAAGCCCAATGTCTACCAATCCTTCACTCGCTGTCAGGAACTCTTTGCTAACTCTTACACCCCACCTCCAGGCTAGGAAACCAGAATTCTTACTCAATCTCTTTGGATTTAGAAAGTTCACCGTGATTTCCACTCTGCCAAAGACAGTATCCACTTTCACCACCGCAAGCCCACAAATGTAGAGTGTTTCCACCTACCATCGCTGCGGGGAAAGGAGAGAGATGCCTCTGGAGGGGCCAGTGATTCTGAGCTTGGCTGCCAAGCAGAAGCAGGGAGAGTTGGAGGGGAGGGTGGAGACCAAGGGACAGGGAGAGGAGGAGTGAATGAAGAGACAAGAGAGGAGGTGCGCTGGATACCCAAGCCTCAGACTCACCAATCCTGCTGCATGCAGTGGCCAACAGCGCCACAGGGAGAACCAAGCTCGACTGAGGGCAGCCCTGCCTGGCCCGGCTTATGCGAGAAGCCAAGAAGCCAGCGGGGCCAGTTTTCCAGGCAGGACCAGCTACGTAATTTGTGGGGCTTGGTGCAAAATAAAATTGTGGGACCCCTTGTTCAAAAATTAAGAACTTCAAGAAGGTGACTGCAGAGCCGAAAACCAAGTGTGAGGTCCCGCGCGAGTGAGTCCAGGGCTGAGACTGGGGTTTTAATGGATCACTGGGCCGATGGAGATGTCGTTGATTAAGATTAAAAACAAACTGGGGGAGGGACATGATAGGTTAAGCTAAGGGACGGAAGTTACATCCGCAACAGCTCGTTATTGTGTACCTGCTGTATCTCAGGCCCTCTTCTAACTAAGCGCCTTCTGTATGTTATCCAATTTAATCTTAGGACAACTGTAGGGTAGAGGCGCTATCATCATCATCCTCATCATCATCAACATCAACATCATCATCAACATCATCATTAGCAGCTGCAGCAGCAGCATCTTCCAGATGAGGAAGCCGAGGTACTGAAATGAATATAAAACCATTATGTAACCAAAATGGAAATGGTTCCTTGACCACTGTGACCATGAGTTAACTTACGGGTTGAGTAATTTGCTCAAGGGCATAAAGATCTTAAGTGGGAGAGGTGGGATTAGAATGTGGCCCAGGGCCCATGCCCCTAACCATTTGACCACACTGCCTGTCTGTAAACACGGAGCACAGCTCAGCCAAGTGGACCTTCCTTACGAGGAACTCTCCCACTGTAACAAGAAGCTTCCGACAGAGGTGTTCAGAGAGGCGTGGGCTGGAGACATTTGAAGGCAGGAGGGCCCTTTATCAAGGGGACTCTGACCTCCCCTCACCGGGGAGTTGGATTAAATAACAGCAATTCTAATAACAAGAGTCAGCACTCTCTCAGTAGACGTGATGAGTCAGGCACTGCGCCAAGTGCTCTACAAACATCTTTAAAGCCTGGATGTTGGTACCTGGTCCCCGTGTTATAGAAGGAAAGAAGCCCAAGGGTCACAGAGCTTGGAGCTGTCACTCCCCAGTGTCAAGGAGGTGGACTCGAACCCAAAGCTGCCTGCCTCCAAAGGCCTTGCTTCTAACAGCTGTATAATACAGCCTGACTTTTAAGGTCCCTCCCACCCCCAAGACGTTGTATTTCTAAATCTCCACTGGGAAATTATTCTGCATCCGCCCATGAGATTTCATTTTAGCCTGTGTTGATATTTTTACTGAGAGCTTTGAGACTGCTGGGGGCCCAGGAATCTGTTCCCTGTCTTGAATCAGTCCTCTGGAATGTTGGCCCAAACCCTGGCCAGATCGTTCTGATTCTTTCTCCTTTGCATTTTACAATCTGGGTTTCCGGTAAGCTCCGGTGAAGGCCCGTGTTTCCGATTTCACCCTTATTTAAACTGACAGCTTCGTGAGTTCTGTCATACTGTCCAGAAAAGCTAGAGAACGTTTTCTCTGAGCCAGGAAGTGTGTGGCAGCCCCTGTTCTCAGCCTCTGTACTCAGAGCTAAAGGCCCAGATTGAAGCGCTCTGGTTTAGGATTAAACTAGAGCTTTCCCCAGTTTTCTCTCTCCATTTCCGAAGCAGCCCTCAAGGATTCCGTCATCTGGTCCCAGAACTGCAGACACCAGCAAATCTCTAAGGATCTGATCCGAAAAAACGGGTCCCAGGACACAGATCTCTGGTTTCCGTCTAGATACTCAGCTCTTCCAAAGACCCGTTGTGTCACCTGTATTAGTTTCCCGTGGCCGGTGTAGCAAAGTCCTACCAGCTTGGTGGCTTAAAATAACAGAAATGGATCCTGTTGCAGTTAAGTCCAAAATCAAGGTGTCAGCAAGGCTGTGCTCTCTCTGAAGGCTCTGGGGGAGTATCTGCTCCACGCCTTCCTCTTAGGTTCTGGTGGCCAGCAATCCTTGTTGTCCCTTGACTTGTAGACATATCACTTCAATCTCTGCCTTGTGATCACATGGGTTCATGCTGTTTGTCTCTGTCCGTATGCCTCTTCTTCTATGGACATTAGTCATCTTGGATTAGATCCACCCCTCATCTTAACTTTATTACATGTGCAAAGACCTTATTTCCAAATCAGGTCACATTTACAGGTACCAGAAGTTAGCACTTCAGCATATGTTTTGGGAGGGACACAATTCAACCCTCAACACCACCCAAAACTCAGTCAGTGAGTATATTGCTGGGGACCCTTAGACAGCATTTCCTGTGTGCTGACTCACTCCCTGTGTAAGCCTCACCAGGACTTACACAGTGAAGCAGGTTCTATTATCATCTCCACCTTACAGATGAGGAAACAGGGGGCCAGAGAGGTTAAGCAGCTTGTCCAAAGTCACACGCAGCTACCAAGAGCAGCCCTGAGACCACAGCAGGGGACAGAGCTCGGCATTTCACCAGGACTCTGAACAGCACCGTTCTCAGTTTACGATGGGCTGGGAAAGCAAGGCTAAGCCCCATCGTGTTAAGAGCTTTGGACCCGTTGAGACCGAGGCTTCTCTACCAAGGGAAGCCCTGGCTCCGTGTTGGATGCCCTGGCTTCACACTCCTTTCCTTTGTGTCAGATCATTTCTCTGAAACCCAGTTTCTCCATCCGTAAGACAAGATCACAGATGCTGCCTGACCCATCTCAGAGAATGGCTAGGAGGATCAATACCAAGACTTGCGCTGGCTTCTTGGAAGCCCCATAGATGTGCATTATGATCACCCAGGCCCTTGCTTCCTGCAGGTCTTTGCTTCCTTCAGGTCTTTGCTCAAACGCCACTACTCTCTTGGAGCTTCCCCAACCACCGTATCTAAACTAGCGCCATCCACCGTACCATCCCCATTTATCTCTTCACCTAAATTTCTGACTGTCTGACATACTTATTTGTTTATGGTCTGTCTTACCTGTTTTAGAATGTAAACTCCGAGGGGGCAAGAGCTTTGTCTATTTTGTTCCCCATTGCAGCCCCAGTGCCTACAACAGTGCCTGGCACATAGCAGGACTCCATGATATTTGTTGATTGAAAAAATGAATAGCTTAACGTAAAGTGGCAGCTCCTTCTCAATTACGTGATTGGAGTAGAAGAAGGACAGTTTTTCCACTAGAACCTAAGCTCCATGAGAGCAGGAAACCATGGCCGTATGATTCATTGCTAGAGTCTCAGTGCCTGGAACAAAAAACAAGGTACTCGATCAATATCTGTGAGATGAATGGATGAGGAAAAAGGCTGCCGGACAGACACAAACCATGCTGTTCTGGCCTCTGGGGAGTGAGAAGCTAGGGAAGGCTGCGGCTGGGACAGAGCTGGACCTTCAAGGATTCTGGAAGGTGGGGGAAAGGAAGAAGCGCCTTCTAGCTCAGAGGGGCAGAAAGGACAGTGGGACGGTGAAGGGACAGTGTTCGAGCAGGTGGGTGGCAATGGGCAAGGCTCGTCTGCAAAATCAGGAGACCGGATGAGAACAAGGCTGGCCTGGAAGGTAGAGAGGCAGAGTGATTGCGTCTGATCATGAATCACCCAAATGCCGGGCGAAGTGAAATGTATATTTTCTCCCAGCGCTATGCATCAGGGACATCACAAGAAACGATCGGAAGTGTGGCATGATGAGGGCTATGTCGCTAGGCTTCTCCCCCCTACCCCCTCCAGTCTCACCGATGATCTCAGCCTCAGCAAAGGCCAGGGCGAGTTTAGAAGTAACTGCTTCTCAGGCAATTAAACTACCTCCAATTTTATACGTCTGAATATGTCAGAGGATCTTGTTACCTCCATCTTTGGGCCCAGAGGCCATATTCTCATCAAACCTAACTGGCTTGTAAGAAGAGCCGACATCTGGGTGATAAAGCAGACTGGTTGTCTCCCTGCTCCCGTCTGATTACTGTTTGCTGAGCAACCTCAGACGGCCCCTCAGGGGGTCCTGGGGTTCCAGGGAGGGGGGACGCTCCCCCGCCCCAGCACTGGGATGCCAGGAATTCCCTTAATGCAGGTCGCAGGTCCATGCTTTCCATCTCACTTTAGAAGAACAAGACCTAAAATTTAGACCGCCCACGAGAAGCAACAGGCTGGTTTAGATGAATGCCAAAGTGCACATGACTAAGCGCCGACCTTTGGTCCCTCGAGGGCAGATTTTAAAAAGCAATGAGAGGAGAGGTGGGGTTGTGAGAAAGGGTGGACTTCGTGCAAGCCCAGTTCTTCCACTTACTACCCGAGGGACTTAGAACAAGTTCTTTCTCCTCTCATCTGTAAAAACGCCAGCTCTCTGCTGCAGCCAGACGGAGCTGCCTGCGGCTCCCAGCGCATGCCAGGCAGTCCCCAGCCCTAACTCTGGGCATTTCTTCGGCCTGGAAATCCTCTTCCCTTTTCCACCTGACTCCTCATCTTTCTGACTCCCTGGACGTCTTCCCAGGGTTGGATGGCCAACGAACACTGTGTTCATATAGTAAAGTCAAGCCCACTGTCCTTCCTGCCCACCACACACACGCCAAACAGGAAGAACCTAGAGGTCAGCGGTCATTTCCTGTCCTCCTCCAGGTGCCCGTGAAAGACTCAGCAAATATCTCCTCAATAATTGAGAATTACCTCTAAAAGAAATTTCTGAAACGGGGAAATAAAGCAAGAAAGTGACTGCATACCCTTTCGATGGCATGCTGAAGCAGCCAGGTTCACCAGGGGTTATTTAATTGTCTAGGAGATCATACCTGTGTTTGACTCTATTGTTTATTATCTAATAGAGCCCCGGCACTTAATATTACATGTTCACTTGCTGATTTTGCCCTATAAAGACGGAGATGATTTCTTCCTGGTAGAAAAGATAACCTGTGACTTTATTGTCATGTAGAACATTAACCAGTTTCACACCTAGCCTGTGGATCTTTTTTTTTTTTTTTTGCGTTACATGGGCCTCTCACTGTTGCGGCCTCTCCCGTGGCGGAGCACAGGCTCCGGACGCGCAGGCTCAGCGCCCATGGCTCACGGGCCCAGCCGCTCCGCGGCATGTAGGATCTTCCCGGACCGGGGCACGAACCCGTGTCCCCTGCATCGGCAGGCGGACTCTCAACCACTGTGCCACCAGCGAAGCCCTAGCCTGTGGATCTTATTCTAACATTCTTTTTTTTTTTTTCTTCCCCTTGCCTATCAGTACTTCAAATAGTCTATCAATCAGCTTTGCCATCCTACTGGTTCCCTGACTATTTAACAAGTCTTCAATAAGACTTTGACTTGTATTCATTTTATATTTTATAAGGGCCATTTTTTTTAAACAGTCGTGTTTTTAACTTTTGAAAAATTATATGTTGACATCTTGCAGGAATTTTGAGAGGCCTACATAATACCATTCCCCAACTGCTGTGTGTTCTTAAGGGCTAAGCATTGTGCTAAATGCTTTAGTCCATCCTCTCACTGAATCCTTGTCACGACCTTGTAAAGCAGATCTTTATTTTATTGATGTGGGGTCTAAGGCTCAGAGAGGCTTAGCGGCTTAGCAAAGCCAGGGACACACGTCCTGTGCCGGGAACTTTACCCAACTTCCTGTTTAATCCTCCAGACAACCCTCTCCATTTTGTTTATTAGAAAAGGGAGAATTAGTTACTTGTCCAAGGTATCACTGTTTGTACACGGCTAAGGCAGGATTAGAAGCCCCGCACTTACTTACCACTCAGTGACTTAGCTTATGGGAAAGTCAATCATGCCCCACACATTACAGAAAATATTAATTTCTCTTCCATTGGACAGTTTAGTGGTGAGGAGGTGTGGTTGAGATTGGTAGGTAACCCCATGAAATTGCATCCATTTTCTTTCTTCCATAAAAATAGATCCCACAATTTTTAAGTGGGCCCTGATCATCCCTAATAAAGATTACATTTCCCGGTCTGCTTTGCAGCTGCATGTGGCCATATGGTTAAATTTTGGCCAATGGGAAGTAAGCAGAATTGTCATGTGTCTCTTTTAGGAACTTCCCTTAAAAGATAGTTGAGCACTTTTTTCTCTATGCCTTCCTCCACCCACCTACCAGGAACACGGGTGTGATGTCTGGAGCTCTAGCTGCCATCCTGTACTATGGGGATGATCCTGGCCCTGGGGAAGTTGGAGGAATGAGCTGGAAGGAGCTTGAGTCCCTGGAGGCTTGGCCAAGTACTACACCAGCCCTAGACTTCTGACTTCCCAGATTTTGTGTGAGGGAGAAATAAACAGCTATCTTATGTCAGCCAATTTTTTTTTTTTCGGATCTCTATTGCTTGCAACCAAAAGTAATCCTGATACAGCACAAAGAAAGTGGAGAGGGAGCCTCAGAGGCAATGTTGGCCTTCTTCACAGAAGTGTCCAGGGATGGCCTTGATTCTTAGAACCAACCAGAAGGGCCCTGGAGAGCCCGGCAGTTGGAGCTGTCAGGGAGATAGATATTGAACAAGTGCTGCCAGCCACCACTCGCCCTGACTTGCCCCTGGGGCTTCTGCCAGTTCTGCCTGCCCATCCATTTTACGGCATCGTTTGCAGTTGCCTGCAAAGGCATGACGGCTCCACACAGGCACCCATGGTCCCTCCTCCTCTAGGTGGAGAGAAACAGCACATCACCAGACTGTAATGACGAAATCTCTGAAACCCTGGGTTCTCCTCTCAGTGACTGTGAAGAGGAAACACCTTCTGTTCTGCTCCTCTGGGCTTTGCCCCCTCAGCCGTGCAAGGATAAAACACGTCTGTCTCTTCAACAGAGACTGACAAGGCAGAGCACAGAGCCTCTGAACCTGCTAGAAATTTAAAATTCAGCTTTGCTTCCTCCTGGGCTTCTGGAGGAGAAGACTGGATTCCTCTGCAGATGCCGAGCGGGCTGGGGAGACCTGGGAGTGGCACCGTCTAGCAGGGGCTATGAGACCACTTGCACGAGGGCACCGACAGAGGTGGTGTGTCCTGCCAGGATGGTGTCGGCCTCAGCTGCCGGGGGCCCACTCCTGGGGCCCCTCCCAGGCCCAGCTGTCCTGGGTAATGTTCTGGCTTGGCCACATACTCGGCACTTGGACACTATGTTCACAGGGCTTAGGTCCTCGCCTGTAAAATGGAAATTATGACGGTTCTGGTCTCCAAGGGCAGCTCTGAAGACTGAATGAAATGTTCCAGGTAAGGCTTTTAGATGCCTGGCACATAGCAAGTGCTCAGTAATTGCTGCTTTTTATCCTTGTTGGAGAATAATAACGATACAAGATAACACTTAGAGCGCTTCCTATGTGTAGGTGCTGTACCGAGTACCCTTCATATATAAACTCTTTTATCCTCACAACTCTACGAGGACACTGTAATTTGGCCCCCCCCCCCTGCATTTTATTGACAAGGAAACTGAGGCCCATTTGGGGCACAATCCCAGCCTGCTCCACCCCTGTCTATGCCCTTAAAAAAGGAGGAACGAGGGGGTCCTGCCTCCTTACTGACTGCTGGCCTCTTGTTTCCCCAGCTTCCCGGCTCCTTCCCACCACAGGCTTTTTAAAAAAGTTTTTATTGAAATATAGTTGCTTTACAATGTTGTGTTAGTTTCAGGTGTACAGCAACGTGAGTCAGTTATACATACATACATATATATATATATATATATATATATATATGTATATATTCTTTTAAGATTCTTTTCCATTGAGGTTATTACAAGATATTGAGTAGAGTTCCCTGTGCTATCCAGTAGGTCTTTGTTGGTTATCTATTTTATATATAGTAGCGTATATATTTTAATCCCAAACTCCTAATTTATCTCCCCCTATCTCACGCCACTTTCCCCTTTGGTAACCATAAGTTTGTTCTCTATGTCTGTGAGTCTCTTTCTGTTTTGTAAGTAAGTTCATTTGTGTCTTGTTTTTAGATTCCACCTCAGGCTTTTAAAATGCTGTTGCTGGCACCTGCCTGCTCTCCCCAGGTCCACCTCAGCTTGTCCTGGGTCTCCTTTCAGCCCGGCGCTGGAGCCCTATTTCTCTATCATGCTGCTGTTTTGGCTCTGGTCCCTGTGGTGAGGATTTATTTCTTCCACGGTTCCTTTCTCTCTCTCTTTCTGCAGATCAGACTGTGAGGCCGCCTTCCTTACGAAGGCAGGAGAACACCTGCTTCGCCTCTGGCTGTGTCGCACCCACGCCTGGCGATGCCTGGCAACGTGGCCTGCAGTCGGTACCGAAAGTACCACGGGGTCTGAGGACAACTAAGAGACGGGGTCCCCTGCAGATGTGACACCTCTCTCTGAGCGCTGTGTGCACCAGGCCCTTTCCTAGGAGGAGCACGTGTGCAGCTCTTGCTGCCTGCCCGGCCCTCTTCAAAGCACCCGATGTGCATCAATTATCTCATTTAATCCTCACAACCCCTTCTGGGATATCTGAATCTGCAGGGGCTGCCGTGACAAAGTATCACGGACTGGTACTATAAACAAACGTATTTTCTTACAATTCAGGAGGCTGGAAGTCCAAGATCAAGATGTCGTCAGGGTGGGTTTCCGCTGCAGTCTCTCTCCTTAGCTTATAGATGGTCACCTTCTCCTTGTGTCCTGACATGGCCTTCCCTCTGTGTGTCTGTGTCCTCATCTCGTCTTCTTATAAGGACGGCAGTCACGTTGGACAAGGGCTTACCCCAATGACCTCATTTTACCTTAATTACCTCTTTAAAGACCCCGTCTCCAAATACAGTCACATTCTGATGTATGGGGGGTTAGGACTTAATGAACTGTTAGGACTTAAATGGATTTGGGGGAACACCCATGACAGGGTAAGAGCTATTATCATCCCATGTTTTAGTTGAGGAAACTGAGACACAGAGAGACTGGGTAACTCACCCAGGTCCACAGCCAACAGAGGGCAGAATCTGAGCCATAACAGCCTGACTCTGCCACCTCACATGGAGCCACGGCCCAGACATCGCCACGGCCCTCAGAGGTAGGTCTCAAGCCATCAGCCTTCTTCTAAAGCCAAGGACATGGAAGCAACCTAAGTGCCCATCAACAGAGGATTGGATAAAGAAGATGTGGTACATATATACAATGGAATATTACTCAGCCATAGGAAGGAACGAAACTGTGCCATTTGCAGAGACGTGGATGGACCTAGAGACTGTCATACAGAGTGAAGTAAGTCAGAGAAAGATAACTATTGTATTTTAACGCATATATGTGGAATCTAGAAAACTGGTACAGATGAACTTATTTGCAAAGAAGAAATGGAGACACAGACATAGAGAACAAACATATGGACACCAAGCGGGGAAAGGGGGGCACGTGGGATGAATTTGGAGATTAGGATTGACATATATACACTACTATGTTTAAAGTAGATAACTAATGAGAACCTACTGTATAGCACAGGGAACTCTACTCAGTGCTCTGCAGTGACCTAAAGGGCAAGGAAATCCAAAAAAGAGGGGATATATGTATACGTACGGATGATTCACTTTGCTGTACAGCAGAAACTGACACAGCAGTGTAAAGTAACTATACTCCAATAAAAATTTAAAAAGTAAACAACCAAAATCACACATATGATATGTGACTAAATATGGATATAAACTTAAATTAAAAAAAAGCTGGGCTTCCCTGGTGGTGCAGTGGTTGAGAGTCCGCCTGCCGATGCAGGGGACACGGGTTCGTGCCCCGGTCCGGGAAGATCCCACATGCTGCGGAGTGGCTGGGCCCGTGAGCCATGGCCGCTGGGCCTGCGTGTCCAGAGCCTGTGCTCCGCAACGGGAGAGGCCGCAACAGTGAGAGGCCCGCGTACCGCAAAAAAAAAAAAAAAAAGCCAAGGAAATCAGGACTCAGAGGAGAAACCTCGTGCCCCAGGCCACTTAGCTGACAGGTGGCACAGTGAGAACTCCAATCCGGTGTGCTGGCTCCGAGTCCAACTTCTTTAAACTACCCCACCCCTACCTCCTTAAGTCTGCTCCCTCCATAGGAAAAGGGCATAGCAATTGGTCCCAAGAGAAGAGTTTGGGAATAGAAAGCCACTTTGACTCTGGTGTTACAGGGAGATTAATGAACATGTGTTTTCCTCTAGCGCCTCTGACACACGGTTTCCAGGAAGGGCACCTGTGGTCGAGAACTGCCCCCAGCCAAGCTGGGAAGAGGGCAGCAGAGTTCACCACCCTCTCCTTGCCTCCTGCAGCCCCTCTCCTTGCAACAGCAATAGCTGTCCCAATAGTACTAGCACTTTCTAGGCGATCACTGTGTGCGAGGCACCATCCTAAGTTTTTTTATTCATTGATATATTTGTTTCTCTCAACAACTCTACAGGGCAGGGAGTGGCATTATTATTATCTCTATTTCTACCTGAAGAAGTGAAGGCACAGCCATTGGCCCAAAGTCCCCAAAGGAGTAATTGGTGGAGGTTAGATGTAAACCCAAGTAGCTGGTGGCCAGCCCAGCTCTGGACCACTCCTGGCCACTGTGGGGTGGATGGCGGACAGGGAGCTAATGAGTTAACTCTCCCAGCTACTCTTTCTTTTTTTTTCTTAATTTTTTTTTTTTAATCTGAGGAGGTTAATTGTTCACCGTCAGTTGGCCTGCTCTTTTTTTTAATTAATTAATTTATATATATATATTAATTTTGGCTGCATCGGGGCTTAGCTGCGGCATGCGGGATCTTTTGTTGCGGTAGGCAGGATCTTCTTAATTGTGGTGTGCTGGCTTCTCTCTAGTTATGGTATGCAGGTTTTTCTCTCTCTAGTGGAGGCTCGTGGGCTCAGTAGTTGTGGTGCAGGGGCCTAGTTGCCCTGAGGCATGTAGGATCTTACTTCCCAGACCAGGGATCGAACCCACATCCCCTGCATTGGAAGGCGGATTCTTTACTACTGGACCACCAGGGAAGTCCCACTCCCCCAGCTACTCTTTCACTGGTTCATCTGCTCACCCATCTACCTACTCTGCTTGCTCTCACTGAGACCCAGCACTGGGTTCCTCCCACTAGGACCTTCAGGCTTGGAGGGCAGGAGGCCCCTTAAAGAGACGGCATTGACCCTGTATAACAGGAGTGTGTCCATGATGCAAAGAGGGGAATTCACAGTCAGAGAAAGGCAAGGAAGGCTGGTGAGGGGCAGTGATGGGCATACTGGGTCTTAAAGGGTGGGTAGGAGTTTGCCGGGCAGAGGCAGGGATGTTGCCACAAGAGCTCTAGGGCTGGTGTGTGTGGAGATGGGGGTGGGGTGGGGGAGGAGGAGGGCCCCATGCTAAGGAGGGGGTCTCGACCTAGAGGTCACGGCATTTTAAGGCCCCCGTGGGACTTGAAGCAACATGGTCCTCAAGCTTGGAAGTCACTTCCTATCCTACTTGGACTAAAATCCCAAGTCCCTACCGTGGCCTAGACAGCGTTGCGTGATGTGGCCTCCTGGCCAGGCTCCACTTCTAGCCTCATCACCACCCCTCTGTGCCTCCCTATCTGCCTCCAACTCTACCTGCCTTCCTGCTCTTCCTAGAACAGGCCAAGCAAACGGCCTAGACATGGGACTTGCCTCTCTCTCTGCCCCGATCACTGGTCCCCTCCAGCACAGTTCTGTTTAATTGGCTAATTACTTCCAGCCAAGCTTCACACAGCTCTCAATAAATACTTGTTAAATGGATGAATGAGCTCTACTTTATTATTGTCCGATTCACTGAAAGTAAGTATACAGACAGCTCTCAGCCATCCAGTTCTGCCGGATAATTGACCAGGACACACCATCCCTCTTCAGGCTGCCCCCATTGCCCGTTAGCTCTGGGCTGTTCCTGCGTTGCCAGCACAACCTCCAGAGTGGGTCTGGGCTGCCAGCAAAGCCAAGCCGTGCAGCAGTTGAGCTGCTCCTCAGCTGAGGCTGCGTCTAACAGCCCCGCTGCCACCAACTCATCTCAGCGGCAGTAAAGAAGCCATGAAATTGCCTGAACTGAGAAGCTGATGGCAAAGTAAAAGGGGCCTGTCAAATTCCAACCTAAACCGAAAGACAAAAGGCAATTCCTTCCAGCACCTTCGGCATGAGCCTGATGCTGGAAAAGAGGATAGGGAAGTCTCCTCACTTCTGTCCTACCTGCACCTTCCGTTGCCTGGGGGAGGGGGAGGGGGAGGAGAGCCTCGGGAGCTGCTGAGTGACCATGGCCTTGGGTCAAAATGAAAACACTGGCCAGGTCGTTAGGGAAAGATGTTCCTGACAAATTTTGGATGGTTGTAATAGCAATAAAGTCTTTGATCAAAAATGCCCTCCCCAATCCTATTTCTTTCCCTGGAAGCACAGTGTCAAAATAAGTTGTTTTGATATTTATGAATTCATTCCAGTCCACACTGGGAGCTTGTTTTCTTCCTCGCCTATTTCAGAACAACAATAACAGAAAAGAACAACTATGGGTTCCTAAATCTGGCACCCTAACTCAGGACTCAAGTTTATTTCTTGTGTTATTATTATTCTTTCCTGTTGAATGGCAACATTAGCTGATTATAAATAAATCAAGGCCCTTTTCCAGCAATTGCAGCTGAAAATTCATTTTTCAAGATTGGGTCTGATTGCAGAGTGTCTTAACAAAAAGAGGGTAGAACAGCTAAACCATTTACGCCTAGAATCCTGGTGAAGAAATTAGGGTTTAATGAACCCTGAAACAGCTACCGTCTTCTCCCCTCTAAGGAGAAAAGAACACGTGGCTCTAAATTTTAAATGTGAACCAACACTGATTTTGAAATTGTTACTTGGAGGTAGCAGTGGTGGGGAGCTCTGGAAAGCCGATGTCCTCACATCTCAGGGGAGGGATTTTTCTCTTAGGAACAGCTCAGGTAGCCCCTGAGAGATGCTGAGGATAAAGTCTAGATGCCACGTTTCCTGTGATTCTGTGCATGTGGATGGTGGGTTTTAAATGCCCAGAATGTCCTATTTGCCAGCAGCTCCTTGGGGCTTAGGTAATTGGCAGCCTTCACGGGTTCTACCGGCAATGGGCTCAGGGGGTTTACTCCTTGAAGATTTCAAAGCACAGTGATTTCCCAATATTTGCAAATTGGCAAGTTGTGAAGTCTTTGAAAAGGCAGATGGGGTTTGGAAAGCCCAGAGCCCCGGTGGCTTGAAATCCCAGCTCAGAGGTGCGTGCTGAGCCGGTTCTCCATTTGGGCACTAGATGGCGCCAGCAGCCTTCCCGGGCTGGGCTGCCTCCCCCAGCGCGGCCAGGTCAGAAAGAGCAGGCTCCCGGTTCTCAGCAGGAGGTCCACGAAGAAGTGACCGTGAATACAAGCCCGGAACCGCTTGACCTGGCTTCGGGACCAGGATGTGTAAGGTGATCGGTGATGTGTCTAGTCCTGCGTGGTAGCACGTGGGCTGGTCAAATGGTTAAGAACCACTGCTTTGCGAGGTCATGCGTTGTTTTCCAGTTGTTTCTTTAGACACAGGACGGTTGGTTCCCTCATTGAAACTCTGATCTTGCCTTTCTCTCTTCAGCAGCACAGTCTATCTCCTCCGGCCACCAGAGATCTTCCCTAAAAGATGTTACTCCTCTGTTTTGGGAGAAACTGCTTGTTGTCCCGTAATATTTGTTTTTCCTTCTTCCCCACTTGATTAGAAGGCTCTGAGCAGCCAGAGGTCACACAGCACATGGAAGTCGCCACCCACAGGATGGGGAGAGGCGCAGAGAGGCTCAAATGAGGGAGTTTGCCCACCTCCCACTTTCGTGCATCTTACGCATGGTGTGAATGCTGTGTCTGAGGTCAGACATAATTCTCCCAAACTTGGGAGGTGTCTCCATGTACAAAGGGACATGAATAATTAGTTGTTCGAGACCTCATGTTTGGATAGTAGTTATGTCATGTTAATGTTCTTGGTCAGTATCAGGACTTGATGTTTCTCTGTTTACATTTTTTCATCCTCCTTCTCCATTCCAAGGGCACCTACCATGTATTTTTCATAGAAATCCTTGAATTCACATTATCCGTGGAAAAAAAAACATATTCTTGGACATGTATACACATATATATGCATTTGTGTAGGAATGTACTTACACAAACGCACACCTCTAATCCAACACCACCATTGTGAATTTCAATCCAAAACCCAAGGAGAATAGACAAAGAGCTCAAGGTTTCACATCGGCTTGGGGGCAGAACTTGGATTCCATCCCAGACATCTTGACTCACAGCCCAGTCCTTTTACCAGAGCATGCATGTATTTTTAATTCACATAAATGATTTATTAGTTAGGATCTAGCAAGAAAATCAGAAACCACTCTAGGACTTTCAAACAAAGGGAATTTAATATAGGGGATTGGTTAGACAAGTGATGGAGAAGATAGATGCGATGATGAGATTACCCACCACAGGAAACCACCACCACCCCTAGGGCTGGGACAATGGGAAGAATGATGCCACCAGAGTCCAGAGCTAGGGCTTGTGGCTGGGGCTCCAAGGTGGGGACTGACTGGTGGGATGTGAACAACTGGGGAAGGAACTATCCAGAAGAAACCAGAGCCACAGAAGAGGTACAGAGGCTGTGGGAGACACCACAGGAAACACAGAAGGAGAAACACCCTGACTCTCCTGTCCTCCGACCCCCACAATCT
Organism: Stenella coeruleoalba; assembly: GCF_951394435.1. Taxonomy (NCBI): domain Eukaryota; kingdom Metazoa; phylum Chordata; class Mammalia; order Artiodactyla; family Delphinidae; genus Stenella; species Stenella coeruleoalba. The sequence continues at coordinate 52,015,214 of NC_137149.1, forward strand.
TCTACCAGAGCTTCCGATTGCCTCAACCAACCCGGAAGCTGGAAGCAAGGGAACCTGGGAATTGTAGTTCCCTGTGGTACAGAGACCGGCAGGAGAAGGATGGAGATGGACTGAGAATACACTGGCAGTTCATGGGCAGAATTGGGGGGGGGGGGGATCAGTAAAAGACCTTGCCATTGTGTGTGTGTAATTAGGACAGTTTAAGGTGAAGCATGTAGGCTACCTAGCTCAAATCTTAGCTCCTCCATTTACTAGCTATATAACATGGGCAAGTTACTGAACTTCTCTGTGTCTCTGTTTCTTCCTCTGTACACTGGGGATGATAATGATGTATATATACCTCAGGGGATTTGTGAGAACTAAATGAGTTCATCTATGTCAAGTACTTAGATGGTACCCGGCACAAGCATTCAGTCTTATCTACCATGTATTTTTTTGTTTTTTAAAGATCTGTAAATGTTACATGTATGTGCATCTAGTTTGTGGCTTCTAACCAATGCACACATCCAAATGGTGTATGTCCACCACATTTTATCCAAGGAAGCACAAGACAACTCCAATCCTCTGTCTACTTGCGTTGGGATGACTGGACTCGTAGGTATGCGTTGAATTCAAGAACAAAATTAGATGGCTGCGTGTAAGTGCTGTGAGAGTGTACTGAAACCCAGGGTGGCACCTTTAGGGTCAGCCTAAAAGTGGGGATACTTTGAAGCATTTGTCAATGAGATTTGGACTAAAGGCACTTGGAAAAATTCACTTGACTGAATTTTTTTTTTTTTTTTGCGGTACGCGGGCCTCTCACTGTTGTGGCTTCTCCCGTTGTGGAGCACAGGCTCCGGACGCGCAGGCTCAGCGGCCATGGCTCACAGGCCCAACCGCTCCGCGGCATGTGGGATCTTCCCGGACCGGGGCACAAACCCGTGTCCCCTGCATCGGCAGGCAGACTCTCAACCACTGCGCCACCAGGGAAACCCCACTTGACTGAATTTTAACTTTCCATAAGGGAAAGGAAGTTGGCTCTGTTCTTCTGTTACAGTGTAAGCTCCATGCGGGTGGAGTCCATGCCTTACTTCACTAGTTGAACCCCTCCTCTGACCCCCGCAGCTGCCCTGAGAGTTAGGCATTGTCATCAGCTGAGGAAACTGAGGTTCAGAGGAATTAAGGAATTTTCAGTGGCTGAGCTAGGACTGAACCTAACCCTGGGCTTGGTCATTCCTCCAAACGTCCCTTCTTAAGGCAGTAGCAGGGAACCCGGCCCATGGAGTTGGAAGTCACTTTTTACTTATGGCAGGGAGCTTGGGTTGATACTATGTGCCTGAAACGGGTGAGAAGGGCCAGAATCTGCTGTCAAAGAGCCACAGGCCGAACCTGAGATGGAGTCAGAGCCGAGAGCATATGAGAAGTGACCCCAGGTCTGAAACCATCCGAGGGGACACTGGGAATCTTTGCCTAAGGGCAGGGCTGGTGTGTAGGCTCAAAGGACCAAGGTCGTGGTGGGAGGACAGATAATTGGCAGCTTTATATAATTTCACTGAGTGATTCCTGGGATGTCCCATTGCGTCACTGTTAAATGATTGCATTTGTAATAGAAATCTCTGAGACTTCTCCAACTGGGAGATTTGCACTAATCATGGCTCAGTCACGGCAGAGTGTGGCTCATTTGGACAGTTGCTTGCACTTCCAAGGATGGATGTGGCCCATTTATCTATGCCCTGTTGTCCCAGCAGGTCTGGGGTCAATGTTAATAACAGAACCATTTCCCTAAAGCACCTTTTCTATCACGTTCCTCCTGGATTAAAACGCTGCAGTGACAGCCATTACCTCCAGGGAAAAGGCCAAATGCCACATGTGGAATGGTATCAATGTCCTCCACAGCCCCTCCAAGTTCATGTGTTGAAATCCTAAGGCCCGATGTGATGGCGTTAGGAGGTGTGTCCTTTGGAAAGTGCTTAGGTCACGAGGGTGGAACCCTCATAAATGGGACCCCACAGAGCTCCCTCACTTCTTCCACGTGAGATTATAACAAGAAATTATCAGCCTGCAACCACGAAGGCCTTCACCAAACCCTGACAGTGCTGGCACCCTGATCTTGGACTTCCAGCCTCCAAACTGAGAAATAGATTTCTGTTGATTGTAAGCCACTCAGTCTCTGGTAGTTTTGTTATAGTAACCTAGACTGACTAAGACAGGCTGCAAATAAAAAACAATTGGACAATACATGTTAGTTTCCTGTGGCTGCCGTACAAACTCGGTGGATGAAAACAACAGAAATGTATTCTCTCATAGTTCTGGAGGCCACAAGTCTGACATCATCAAGGTGTCAACACAGTTGGTGTCTTCCGGAGGCTCTTAGGGAGAATCCTTCTCATGCCCTTCTCCTAGCTTCTGGGAGCTGCTGGCAATCGTTGGTGTTCTTTGGCCTGTGGACGGATCACTCCAATCTCCACCTCTGTCTTCATGTCACCTTCTCCTCTGTGTCTTCTCTCCTTCTTTTATTGGGACACTTGTCCCTATTGGATTTAGGGCCCACCTTAATCCAGGATGATCTTAACTCGAGACCCTTAACTTAATTACATCTTAATTACGTTTTCCAAATAATGTTACATTCATAGGTTCCTGGGCAGGGACATATCTTTGGAGGGACACCATTCAACTCACTGCACCGTGTTTTAAATAAAAAGGACTTCACTCTTTTCACCCAACAAGAAGTCTGGAGGCCTGCAGCTGCCAGCCATGGTTTATGTGGTCACCTCTCTGTGGTTCCCTCACCACGCAAGACAGCCCCCTCGGCTCCTGTGTCATGTCTGCACGGGGTGGTGGCACCAGTCACATCTATCCCTGCTGTCACAAGCTTTCTCAGAACCCCCCTCAGCAGACATCTCCTCTGGAAGAAAGGCTGAGCATATGAGACGTGAGCTTTTCCTGCCTCTGAGGTGGAGGCAGGCGAGGCAGCAGAGGATGAACTGTGAGTGTTGGGTTAACCGGCCAACAGTGTCTGTCACGGGTAGGGGCACGTGGTGACCAGCCCACAGTCCCTGCCCTCAGGAGCTAAGCAGTACTGCCTTATTCAACCCTCATGGCAACCTTGTCTTAAAGTTTGTTTGGCTGTAAGAAATGGACCCTGTGATGCACTGCCCAGAGCCCCCTTCCGTGAAGGACCTGCTGCCCCAGCTGCGGGCCACTGTCGGCAGACCGACTTCAACTGTCAGACCCCTTAGGGACTGACTCAGCGGCAGTGGCTTTGCCCAAGGTCATGCCCTTCCCAGAGAGCCCCCCAGCCAGTGATGATCCGTAGAGACCTCGCCATTTGGACCCAACGGGAACAATTTTGAAGGGTCCTTCTAACTCCAGAGCTTCCCACAGTTTTATGGCCAAGTTGTGGCCCCCTGCCATTCATATGTTGAAGGCCTAACGCCCAGGACCTCAGAATGTCTAGATAGCGCCTTTAAAGAGGACTTTATGGTGAGCCCTTAACCAGTATAACAGGTGTCCTTATAAAAAGAGGAGATTAGGACATATATACACACACAGAAAGAAGACGATCATCTACAAGTGAGAGAGAGGCCTCAGAAGGAACCAACTCTGATGACACTTCTGGCCTCCAGAATTGTGAAGAAATAATTTCTGTTATATAAGCCACCCAGTGTGTTCTGTTACGGCAGCCCAGCAAACTAGTCCACATGGGTCAGCTGAGGCCGTGGGCCTGCGCCCCAGCTTGGCCTCCTCCTTGGCCCATGCCTGCTTCCTTTTCTTCCTGTCCATGGTGTCCATCCCCAGGGCCGTCCTTGGGGAGCATGGCGCCCACTCACCTCCATCTCAGCGTCAGCTTCCGAGGGCCCACCCTGGGCCTGCACTCACTCTAGCTGATGTTACGGGGAGATTGTAGCAGGGCACAGGGGAGAGAGCACAGACACTCCAGGGCAGGGAGGGCACGGGCCTCCTGCAGGACAGAGTGGAAGCTGAGAGGGAACAGCCTCTCTCTACCTGCCTGACCATGTGTCTGTGTCTCTCTCCACCTTCGCTTACCTTAGCTCCTCTCTGAGCCATGACTTCATGCTGCAGGTTCTCCCTGAAGACCTACCCTCTCCATGGGCTCCTCTCTGCAGGAGGCTTCAGTAGGACCAGCCCCACCCCAGCCTGAGTCTCATCGGGTCACCCCTGACATTACCTCTCTCTCGGTTCCCTTGTTCAATTTCTCAGAGAACCTGAGTGCCCCCCGCTGCTGCCCATGCGGTTGGGGTGGAGCACCCAGGCCTCTAGGTGGCGCAGTGGGGAAGCAAGGAAATGGGGTGGGGTAGGTGAGGCCACAGTCTCCCTGACAGCTCTTTGGAATTTTACTGAAGAAGGAACCGAGCCCTCAGATGCCCTGCTCTCCCTCCTTTACCATCGAGACACTTGTCCTGTGCTGCCTTGTGTTGCCCCAATTTGATGAGAATGAGAAGAGCCTTGGAAGCCTGTGGCTGTGATTAGACTTCTGTGCACTCTTCCTTTCTCCCCTATACCCAAACCAGGGCCCTCAGCCAGGCCCAGCTCAGAGCTGGGGCTTAATAAACATTTGTGGATTCGAGGATGCAGGCCAGGATTTCGATCAGTTAAATTCATTTTCTTTCATGATCATAGCCCGTCATTTGCACTGTGACAGCCACCTCCAAGAGGCAGCTGGAGGCTATGCTTCTGGAGAGTATGAAATTACCTAACAGCTCTTTTTTTTTTGAAGTTGTGGTAAAATATACATAAGACATTTACTATTTTAACCACTTTTTTTTTTTTTTTTTTTGCGGTACGCGGGCCTCTCTCTGTTGTGGCCTCTCCCGTTGCGGAGCACAGGCTCCGGACGTGCAGGCTCAGCGGCCATGGCTCACGGGCGCAGCCGCTCCGCGGCACGTGGGATCTTCCCGGACCGGGGCACGAACCCGCGTCCCCTGCATCGGCAGGCGGACTCTCAACCACTGCGCCACGAGGGAAGCCCTTTAACCACTTTTAAATGTACAGTTCAGTGGCATTAAGTACATTCACATTGTGCACCCATCACCAGCTCCAGAACTTTTTTATCTCCTCCAACTGAAACTCTGTACGCTAACTCCCCATTCCTACCTCCCCCCAGCCCCGTCAACTACCATCTACTCTCTGTCTCCATGACTTTGACTACTCCTGGTACCTCATGTAAGACTAATCGTTCTATATTTGTCCTTTGTGACGGGCTTATTTCACCTAGCATAATGTCTTCAAGGTTCATTCATGTAGCCTGAGTCAAAATTTCCTTCCTTTTTAGGGCTGAAGCATATTCCATTGTATGTATATACGATGCTTTGTTTATCTAGTCATCTATCAATAGACACTTGGGTTGCTTCCATCAACAGCCATTTTTAAGAAAAAATATTAATTTAGCAGTCACTATATGCTAGGCATTGTACCCAGTTTCTAACATGCATTATTCAATTAATCTTCCCAATAACTTTAAGAGTTGAGTATCATTATCTTCTTTTAAGGTGAAAACACTGAGGCTTGGAAAAATTTCAAAATTTGCCACCAGTTGCCCACAGGTAAATTTCAGGGTCAGATTCCCTCCCAGGGCTGTGTGATTCCAGAGCCTACAAGCTTCCCACCCCATGTAAAGTGGCATCTCAGTAATGCAATCAGCAAGATGCTGAATGGGAAAACTATAGGACAAATGACTCCGTTCTTTCAACATATAAAATGAAAGATAAAAAAAAGGAAGACAGCCTAGAGTTGAAAAGAGATTTAACAGACAAATCAACCAAATTAAATGATTGGGCTTCTTTGGATTCTGATTTGAGAAAAAAAAAAAAAAACTGTTGAGAAAAGTGAACAAGGGCTTCCCTGGTGGTGCAGTGGTTAAGAATCTGCCTGCCAATGCAAGGGACACGGGTTCGAGCCCTGCTCTGGGAAGATCCCACATGCCGCGGAGCAGCTAAGCACCTGTGCCACAACTACTGAGCCTGCGCTCTAGAGCCCTCAAGCCACAACTACTGAGCCCACGTGCCACAACTACTGAAGCCTGCAGCCTAGAGCCTGTGCTCTGCAACAAGAGAAGCCACTGCAATGAGAAGCCCGTGCACTGCAACTAAGTGTAGCCCCCGCTCGCCACAACTAGAGAAAGCCCACGCACAGCAACAAAAACCCAACACAGCCAAAAGCAAACAAATAAATAAATTTATATATTTTAAAAAAGTGAACAATTGGGGAAGTTTGAACAATGTCTGGATAATCTTTGGTGATATTAAAGTGTTATTATTATTTTGGTGTACTAATGGTATTGTGGTTGTGTTTCAGAGATGGAGTGAGAGTCTTAGAGATACAAACTGAAATAATTAGAGATGAAATTTATGATGTTGGTATCTAGAATTTGCTTCAAAAAATTCTAGAAGGAGGGATGGGCAAGAGATAGAGGGGAGATACACATGAAATAAGATTGATTTTGTGTTGATAATTGTTGGAACTTAGAGATTAAACAAGACTTAAGAGACATATCAACCTGGTGCAATGTATAGACCTTGCTCGGATCCTAAATCAAGAGTGGAAAATGATCCAGGTGACAGTAAGAGAAATTTGAATTCCAAATTTTGATTGACATTAAGGAAATATTGTTAGTATTTTTAGGTGTGATGAAGCTATAGTGGTTATGTTTAAGAAAAAAAATAATTCCTATTTTTTTAAATTTATTTTTATTTTATTTTGGGCTCTGTTGGGTCTTCATTGCTGCGTGCAGGCTTTCTCTAGTTGCAGTGACTAGGGGCTACTCTTTGTTGCAGTACACAGGCTTCTCATTGTGGTGGCTTCTCTTGTTGTGGAGCACAGACTCTAGGCACACAGGCTTCAGTAGTTGTGGCACACAGGCTCCGTAGTTGTGGCTTGCGGGCTCTAAAGCACAGACTCAGTAGTTGTGGCTCCTGGGCTTAGCTGCTCCGTGGCATGTGGGATCTTCCAGGAGCAGGGCTTGAACCCATGTCCTCTGCATTGGCAGGCGGATCCTTAACCACTGTGCCACCAGGGAAACCCAATAATTCCTATTTTTTAGAGATACATCCTGAAACATTTATGAATGAAATGATGTGATATCTGGGATTTGCTTCAAAAATATTCTGGGAATATTTCCCAATGGGGAAAATAAGTGGGAGATATAGATCAAAAAAGATCAGCCATGTGTTGATAATTATTGAAGCTGGGTGATGGGTACTTGGGGATTCATTTTACTATTGTGTCTACTTTTGAATATGCCTGAAATTTCTGCAATGAAGAACTCAACCGCAAACATTTGTGAAAAAAAATGGTATCTCATTTCTACAGGTAGGGAAACTGAGTCTTTGAGAGGTTAAGTAACAGGCCCAAGTTTCAGGCATTCAACGTTTCAGCAGACGGTTGGGGGCAGGAGTGAAAGATGGTCATCAGTTTCAACTCAGGAGACAAGGGGTTGACCCCTGGACCACCTGCTCTTCCTGCCAGTCCAGGGCCCACTTTTTTCTTCTGTTAATAATGCCTTGATTTTTCTTGGGAGACCAAATTCCCCTATTCTTAGCCATGTGAGGGAGGCTGATCCAAGTCTGTCTCCAACTCCAGGGCTGGGTACATAACCCAGGTCTGAACAATCAGATTGTTCTACTCTTTGCTCGTGGTGGTTGCCTCAGAGAAGGGGATCTGAGTTGGTCCAATGAGATTCCATCCTTGGAGTTTTCTAGAGGTAGAAGGAGAAGCTCCTTTTCCTCTGGACTTGCTAAAGAATAGTAGTAGCAATGAGAAGACTAGATATTGAAAGCTTACAGTGTGCTAAGCCCTTTACACATATTTACTAATACGTTAATTATTATTATCTATTATTAATGAGTCCCCCTTTTACAGATGAGAACACTGAGGCACAGAGAGATGAAGAGACGTGGTGAGGATCTCAAGCTTCTGGAGGCCACTAGATGAAGACAATCTGCCTGAGGTAAAGTCAACATTGAAGGGAAAAAAATTAACTACCAGGAGACCAAGTCCCACTGATGTCACTTGAGTCCCTGGATTTGAGCCCCTGGAGTCAGTTTTACCTTGGACTTTTTTCTTTCTTGAGCCAGTACTTTTTCTTTATGAGTACAAGCCAATTTAAGTTGAATAGCAGCATTTTGCAGCTCAAAGAGACTTGACCCATAAAGTGATGGAGGACATTGAATACCAGGGGCAGAGAAAGGGAGAGAATGAAGAAGAACAGATATAAATTGCCTATCATAAGGAAGGCATTGAGCTGGAAGCTTTGCATACACTATCTCACTTAAACTTTACAAGAACCTGTTAGATGAGTAGTGTCCATTTTATAAATTAGGAAAATGAGGTTATGAAGTGTTAAGTCCATTGGTTCATTAAACAAATATTTCATTCTGGGCCAGGTACTCTGATAGGTACTGAACATTCAAAGATAACAGCAGTAATAATGACTATAGCTCACATTTACTGAGTGCTTACTGTGTGTCAGATGCTGTTCTAAGCAACTGACATGATCATCTCATGTAATCCACTGGACAAACTTGTGAAGTAAGTTTTATCATCATCCCCATTTTATGGATGAGGAAACTGAGGCACAGAGAAGTTAAGTCATGTGCTCAAGGGCATGTAGCTGACAGATGGAGGTGAGGTGACTTCAGAAGCCAGGACGCAACATGACATCACACTGCCAACCTTCCTTGCAAGAAGTTCAAGGTAACTTGCCCACACGTCACGCAACTGGAGGTAGTCCACACGGGTCTGCTTGCCCGAAAGCTCAAGGTCTTTCCTTGGCATCCTAGTGCCATTGCACATTAGAATGGAGTTGGAGCTGGGCTTTGCAGGAAGTCAGGAGACATGAGATGGTTTGGGGGGAAAATGATGTTCTCATTAAAATTGTTCCATCTTTCAAAGAAGGTCTGAATTTACACTGACCACAAGGCAAAAACATATCCCTATATATACCCTCCAGGGGCCACACCTTAGTGTGGTTTACACTTGTGCCATGACGCACAGAAGTGAGTTTCAATTCTGTTTTTAGGGAGAGAACTTCCTGTTTGTCCCAGCCCTGACCCCTTGCAGCAGGACACACTGCTGGCCAGCCTACAGGACTTAGCATTCGCCCGTCTTTTCTTTCAAACTGCCCTTGGCCCTTACCCACCTACTCTGGTAATAGCTCTCCTCTTTCCTTTGCCAGCTGACCTTCCTCCATCCCACATGGGTCTGTTGGGTCTACTGTTCACAGGACCCACTTACCCAGAGGGTAGCTAACCCTGGGCTGTCGTGATGGGTTCTGGAGCACGAATGCCACCCTAAGAAGATCAGTCAGACTCCTGGGATTTTTACGTCTGGAACTAGGAGAGAGGAGCTTACTTTTCACTGAGATTGGATGATGTAAACCTGAACCTGTCTCTGATCATACTCACCCTCTCCCCTCGACACCCCCGAAAGCCACGTGAAGGCAGCTCATCTTCTGCGATACGTGTGAGCCCAATATCCCGAGAAAAGCAGGGCTGAGAAATGGACGCAAAGACACACAGAGAGGGAATGTTACTGAGTCTCTGCATCCAGTCATTCCTGAGATCAACTCCATTCCAGGAACTCCCAGTTTATGGAGTCAATAAATATTCCTTCTGCTGAAATTGGCTTGACTTGAGCTTCTACTGCTTGCAACCCAAAGCGTTCTGGCCAAGACTTGCTTCATTACCCAGAGGCTTCCTTAGTCATGGCTTGTTCTTCTGGCTTTTCTCACTTTTAACTTTCACAAATGGCAGTAAGTCAGAATGTGTGTGAAGATCTAACAACAAGGAGACTGACAGCAGAATTATTTATTATGGTAAAAATTTTGGAAGAAAACTTAGATGGCCCATTATAAGGGACCGTTCACCTGTACAGCCCCCTCAGGTTCCTGGGTCTCATAAGCTTGTGGGTAAAAAGTGACGTCTAGTGATGTAAATGCCCTGAATATGATACCCACACAGTGGTCCAGCTCCACCCAGAGTTCCCCATGGTTATATCTGGGGGTCCCCATGGTGCTATCTCACATAAGTTCAAGCACAATCTCGCTTGTATTTTTCAGCTCTGGTTTCCTCCTTGAGACATTTCACCACTGCCCGGGCCTCTCTGGGAAAACACTGCTCCTCTGTGTGAAGCCATCCTTTGGGGTGGCCGCCCCCGAACTCCAGGCATCCGAGCTGGGCTAGGTCCATGGGAGTGGGAGAAGCAGGGAAGGGAATCACCCTGGTGTTCAACAAGCCTCACCATTTCCTTTTTTCTGCTAATGGGTCCCATGAGCCAGGCCTGGCCAGTCGAAGCTCCCTCTCCCCCTGGCAACAGTGGGCAGTGAAGTGACATGGGACCCAAACAGGATGCATCAGAACCCTTGGTATTGATCCCTGGGACCGGGGCAGAAAGATATTCATTCTCTCTCTATATATATAGATAGATAGACAAATAGGTAAACAGATAGATAGATAGATAGATAGATAGAGATAGGCATATATATATATACATATATATATATAAAATCAGTTTATTATAAAAGGATAGAACTCTGGAAGAGTCAGGTGGAAGAGATGAATAGGGTAAGGTGTGCGTGGAGCAGGCAGACTTTCCACACCCTCTTCCAGAGCTTTCCTCTCCCCAAATCTCCATGAGTTCACCAACTCAGAAGCTCCGTACTCTCTTTTTTCATTGTGGTTTCTGAGCAGGAGCTCATGGGGCTGTACCTACAATAAGAAAATCCAGGAACTATCGGATGGCCTGTGTGTTACCTTGTAGATGGAGGTGCAGAGAAAGCTGGTTTACAGGGACCGGGGTGGAGCAGATGTACAGAAAGGAGCAGAGAGAAGAGACAGTCTTGGCAGCCTCCCATCTAGTTCCTGCTTCTAGGTCTTTCCTGAGGTTCTGCTGCATCCCTGACCTTGGACTTCAGTTGCTGGAATTACCCAGCAACTCCCAATTTTTGCTGATGCTCGCTTTAATTGGTCTTCGCTTTTTGGTAACCCAAAGGGTCCTAACGTATGAACTGTTTTCCTTTCTTCTTCAGATACCTGTGCATAAGACTCCTCCCTTCTCCCTTAGTTGCATAAAAACAACTGATCTAAGTAAACCAGCACATGCAAACCCGCTTGGGTCACCAGCCCCAAGCCTGGCGTCACACCTGGCCAAATGAAATCCCTTGAAACACAACCTAGAACCCATAATTCCTCCTACATTAAATCTAAATATAATAAATAACAGTCACTAATGCTAACTTGCTCAAGGTTGTCAAATATGGAAGAACTGGGAGAGCCAGTATTGAAACCCATGTCTATCTCTATAGAAAGGCATTTAACCCTTTTCTGTATTTGCATATCGATCTCTTTTAGCTCAAACAAGTCATCTGTGAAATGCTTATGGTTTTGCAGGTAAAGAGCTGAACAGGGGCAGCCCCTGGGTTCAACCCAGGCAGCCAGCACCTCTGGTTGACCAGCCCTCACTGCCATCTGCTAGGCCAGGCCGGGGGGGCCAGGTGCCCCGCCGTGGCCCCCTTCGAGGTTGCAGCAGAGCACAGAGGCTCAGACACCCACCAGCTGAGCTTCAAGGTCTCGCCAGACACAAGGATAAGTGAAGACAACCCTGAAGTTGGTGTGAGACCCGGGAGATAAGCCTGCCCTGAGTGTCGCTGGTGAAGGGGGATGGCCACACCTAGAGAAAAGGGACTCTCTCAGCTGGCTGCTCCCTAGCTGAGGGCTGCCTCAGGGCCAAAACAGCCAGGAGTCAGGGGGTAAGTGCCCTCAAGTTACCCACAGAGGCTGGAATCTCCCCACCCACAAACCCCTCCCAGGGGAAGTTGTCTCTGGGTAAATTTCTGGGTCATTTATGACCCTCTGGATTCAAACCTAGGGATTGGAACTCAGATTCCAGATTCCACAAGCCTGGGATTCCTGAGGCCTGAATATTGCCAGTGAGGCCTCTCTGGCCTTTGCCAGATGCTTCCAGCTCAAGAACTCGGGGTTCCTGTGAGTCCTTGGATGTATAACCTTGGGGGCAGTACTGGCTCTTCACCCCTCAGCTTGTGTGTTATTAAAAGCAACCTATTGACAACCTTCCCAGGTTGCATATGAGGGAAACAGCTGGGAAATAAATATTGTGTATACGACAAGGATAACTGCAGCGATCATCCCTCTGTAGGAATCCTCTCTCTAACTCTCCTTCTGTAGGAATAGGCAGGCATTCGAGAAAACTCTACCAAGAAGGCAGTGCCCCACCTCCGCTCTCCTGTCCACACTCTCACCGCATGCTCACAGATGTGTCGCTCCCTCCACTTAGAGACCAACCATGATTTAGCGGGCTGCTCTCTCCTCATGCCAGGCCCCCCTCCCTGTCACAGATGGTGGTCGGTGACATCAGCAGGGCTTCCCTGACTCCAGGGAGCTTCCTGGGCACCAGCGCCCCTGGTTTCCCACCATTCTTTACCCGCCACCTCCCCTCAGGTCCCAGATGTGATGTCACTCTCTACTTCCCAGAGTGAATAGCCCTCACAGGGAACACCCCTACTCTGCCCCCGCCCCTCGCTTCCCCTCCATCCCAGAGTTCCATTTAAGGAGGTCCTCTTCCTGTCTAGGGCACTAACGCTCTGACTCCTCGGGAAAGCCAGCTACTGTTTATGATTCTGCCCCTTCTCCCTCCTATACCTTCCATATCAGTCAGGGAAACAGAACCACCAATAGGATGTGTGTCTATATCTATACTTATATCTGTATCTGTAGGTATATCTATATCTGTAATGAAGTTTGTACTAAGGAATTGGCTCACATGATCGTGAGGGCTGCAAATCTGAACTCTGCAGGGTGGGCAGCTTGGATGGAGGCCCAGGGAAGACTTGATGTTGCAGCTTAAGTCTGAAGGCATCTCTTCGTTGGGGGACCTCAGTCTTTTTTGCTGAAGGCCTTCAGCTGATTGGATGAGGCCCACACATGTTATGAAGAGTAATCTTTGCTCAAAGTCCACCATCTCAAATACCAATCTCCTGGGAAAAGTATCTTCACAGCACCATCTGGACTGGTGTTTGACCAAATGTCTGTGTACCATGGCCTGGCCAAGTTGACACACAAAAAATGAACCATCATACCATTAGTCATAACCATGGTCAACAGTTGTGTGTTTACTCGGTGTACCGTACTAAGCTCACCACATGCAATATCTTATTTAATCCTCTCAATAATGCCAAGAGGTAGATCCTGTTGTTATTCTCATTTTACAGAATGAGGACATTAAGTTCACAGTGAGTGGCAGACCTCTGATTCAAACCCAAGTCTGACTAACTCTCTAAACTACACCACCTCCCAACGGCACTCCTGATTCCCTATTTTTATTCTATGATTGAAATCTCTCTGATTAAAATAAACAAAAATGTCCCATTATTTCTTTCCTCTCCTTCCCAGGGAAACGCCTTTGAAGAGGTTGCCCGCTCTTGGTGTCTCCAGTTCTTAACCCTTCCTCACCCCATGGCCTCCCCCGCAGACTCCAGAACGAGGGAACAGTGTGACCAAGGTCATGGATGATGTCCATGTTATGAAAGCCAGTGGAGGTGGCCTTCCAACTATGTATTTCTCATTACATAGTAGCGATTGTTCATTGTTAAAAAAAAATCCTAGGAAAGCACTTCTGGTCAAGATGGTGTTGGTGTAAATAACCATTTGTGGCACCCATTCTGCTATAAACACACGGCAGTTACAGTATAAATAATACTTTGAAAAACTGAAGATATAAAAAGGCATAACTGAGCTCACAGAGAAGAGAATCATCTCTGAAGACCAGAAAGAGAATAAAAACACACAGCAGTGAGTGAGGCTAAGCCCTGGGCCTGCTGGCTCTGGGGCAGGGCAGGCAGAGATGAGCAGCCTCTGTCTCCTGTATGTAACTAAGCTAGACGGGCTCCCAGGAAACAGGGACTAAACATGTTCCAGGTGAGGCAGGGGCCAGGGTCGAACTTAAGGCTGAAAGTAGGACTGATGGTTTCTCTCCTTAGGATGAGAGACTGATAAGGCTTCTCCTAACCGGTGCTCCAGGCTATAGCTTATGTGAAGCCGAATGTCTAGGTGGGCGGTGACCAGGACGACACAGGAACCAGAACCTGAACTCAGCAATCTGCTCACCGAGTGAGCCACACGCAGTGTCCATTAGCAAGAGCTACAATCATCAATCTAAGGTTCAGTTAGAGGGAGGGCTGATCGAGGAAGCTGTGAAACTAGACAAGGAAAGGAGAAGAGTGGAGAGAAAAAGAAGAAAAGAGAGAAGAGAGAAAGGGCTCGAGCTTAAAACGACTCGGCAAACCAAAAATCCAAAAGACACAAAGAAATCTATCTTTTCAGATAATAACCAACAAATCAATATTGATAAATTGTTCACTTCAGGTGAGACCAAGATAATAAAACAGTCTGCAAAAGAATTTGAAATAAATGTGTTTAAGGCTTTTAAATAAGAAAGTGAATGAATAATATGAAATGCATAAGATTTAAAATTGTGAAACAAAAATACCCAGAAAGGAACTTCTTTAAAAATTGTATTTATTGATTTATTTGGCTGTGTCAGGTCTTAGTTGCGGCACACAGGATCTTTGTTGCGGCACGCGGGATCCTTTGTTGCGGTGTGCAGGCTTCTCTCTAGTTGCAGCGTGTGCTCTAGAGTGTGTGGACTCAGTAGTTGTGGCACACAGGCTTTGTTGCCCCACGGCAAGTGGGATCTTAGTTCCCCAACCAAAATATGAACCCACGTCCCCTGCATTGGAAGGATTCTTAACCACTGGACCACCAGGGAAGTCCCACTCCCCCAGCTACTCCCAGTTTCTTCTGGATCCTTCCATAGATATTCAAAAACATATACAAGCATATACATATAGGCTTAGGAAGGTGCATGACAATGTGTGTAGTATGCTACCCTTGGCATAAAAAAGTTATAAGGAATATATACAAGTTTCAATTAATAATATATGCTGAAGATTTTCCTTCTTTTTTTTTTTTGTTTTAAATGGCTGCTTCGTATTAATTGTGAAACTTTAGAAGCATTCCATTAAAATCAGAAACAAGAATGCCCACTTCCAACCAACTAACTATTCAATATTTATTGGAGCTCCTTGACAAAACAATGAGCAGTATAATTGGAAGGAAAAAAAAATAATTGGAAGGGAAAAGACAAAACTCTTTTTATTTGCAGGTAGAACAATCATCTGTGTAGAAACCCCAAGAAAATCCACTGTCAAATTATGAGAATGTATAAGTGAGTTTAACAAGGTGGTTTCATGCAATCATTTTAAAAACGATTGTTTTTATAAAGACCAATAACTAATTCAAAATTTTAGTTGGAAAACAAAATCTCATTCATAATGCCGTGGGTCAGATCACCATGAAAAACAAAGAGAAAAGAATATGGTGCTGGCAGGCTCTAATTGGGAAAATGCCAATAAAGGATTTTTTATCGGGTTTCTTCATGTGCCCGTGCCTTGGCCAGTGATGCTGGCCGTGGGGCGACTGGGGGAAGGTGGGGTCTGTGATTGACAGTCTATGGTATATTACACATGGCTGAGGCAAGGAAGAAGCAATTCTCTCAAAATGGATGGGAAGCTTCAGTACCCAAAGCATTTTTTATCTGCCACACGTCTGTCTCCCCAGCAAACAGTGAGCTCCTTAAGGGCAAAGGAAATGTTTTATTGTTCCTACAGTTCCTGAGCTTAGTGCTGTGCCTTACATGTCACAGAGCCTCAGTAAATGACCAAAGAATGAGTGAGTGAGTGAGTGGAAGCCAGGACCAGCCAGCCTGGAGCATCCTCTCCTCTCCCCAAGGCCACTTGGAATCCCACAGTTTGAGACAGAAGTCCTTCCCCAACCAGGCCCCAAATGAGTGAATGGGAAAGGAGAGAAGTAGCAATTGACTACTTTCCTCATAGACGGGACCCCTTTGGAGGACAAATGTGACCATCACCTAAAGCACCGTGCAGGGGGGGTCACTGCTCAGAACTCTGCTCCCATTGAGCTTGGCTGCCTCCGGCAAAGCTACTGGCTTCTGGGAGTGTAGGGCCCTGTGCTCTTGGGAAATAAGGACAATCTTTCATCCTGCCCAGCAATTTTGGGGGAGAGAGGGAGAACTGATTCTCTTTCATTTTGTGGCCTGGGGAAATAAATGATCCAGCTTTTTAGTGCCCCTCAGTCCTATGCTTTTTTTTTTTTTTTTTATTGGAGTATAGTTCATTAACAATGTTGTGTTAGTTTCAAGTGTACAGCAAAGTGATTCAGTTATACATATACATGTATCTGTTCTTTTTCAAATTCTTTTCCTATTTAGGTTATTACAGAGTATTGAACAGAGTTCCCTGTGCTATATAGTATGTCAGCTATCACTAGGTAGGCACACATGAAAAAGAAAGAAAGAAAGAAAGAAAGGAAGGAAGGAAGGAAGGAAGGAAGGAAGAAAGAAAGAAAAGGAGATAAAAATTAACATTTGAATATGCCAAATTGGAGGAATCTTTTTTACTTTTTTTTGCGGTACGCGGGCCTCTCACTGCTGTGGCCTCTCCCGTTGCGGAGCACAGGCTCCGGACGCGCAGGCTCAGCGGCCATGGCTCACAGGCCCAGCCGCGGATCCTCCCGGACCGGGGCACAAACCCATGTCCCCTGCATCAGCAGGCAGACTCTCAACCACTGAGCCACCAGGGAAGCCCTCAAGTATTTTTATGAAAACAAAGTACAGGATATTTGAAATGTATGTGGGTTTGGAAATCCCAGGGCATGAGGTTCTCCTGCACGTGGTGATGTCACCCCACTTTGGAGGTTATACAGTATGCTGGCTGAGAGAACGGGCTTGGCGGTGACAAAGGTTTGAATCTGCCTCAGCCACTCATAATGAGACTTTGGACAATATATCTAACCTCTCTGAGTCTGTTTCCTCATCTGTTGATTGAAAAGAACAATGAGAGCCACTTCCCAGGATTTCTGTGAGAATGAAACAAGGTCTTATGCAAAAAGCACTCAACTCCATGCCTGGCACAGAGTAAATATTTGTTACGTATTTGTAGCAAGTACAAGTACTGAAGCTGGGACACCTGCCGGGCTGGAGGCGGTTGCAGGAAACACTTTGTTGGTGGGGCACATTCTCCACTCCTTTTTTTGTTTGTTTTCATGGGGGAACTCTTAGTCCTAATACCAGTGCTTTACCCCCTACTAGAGGGGGTACAGGGAGCCGCAACAGCATGAAGTGACTGAAAGGAAGACTGAGAAGTTGTACTCTATTTATTTTGCAACAGTAACATCCATTCGCAATAGTAATATTATGCTCCCAGCTTTGTATCCTTGCTGAGTTAGAGAACCTTTTCCTTCCTCAATCCATATTTATGCAGCATCACAACTGGAAAGAATTGCTCGTCTTTGGGCACTGTGTGTCCCCTTGGCCTACCTTTGATCACAGGAGATTAGGAGGCAGCTGTGGCTAGAGGACAGAAAGCCTGATCTACTCTGCTCCTGATGCCAGAGGAAAAACTATGACCAAGATCTGGCCGGGGCCAGGCTAGTCAGGCTACCAGGTGGTATCATTTAAGACAGAAAAACTCAGGCTGTGAAAATGTACTGACTGTGTCTTATACGAGGCAGGGGGAGAAGACTGCAGCCCAGTGTGTAGGATGGGGTTTGTCTTCCAAGCAATAGGTTAATTGGTCAATGGATCCATGAGTCAATGAATCAATGGGCTTTTTCCTACAAGCAATAGTTTACCAATCATTTGGGGCCAGGAAAAGGACACGGTCTTAGTCTAGAGAGCAGGAAACTTTCCTCTTCTCTTAGGGGCCAAAGGGCAGTTAGGCCTATACAGTGATGGGAGAAGACACCTGGGAAGTGACATTCTGAGGGAAGTTCATGGCGCCATTTTGGGAACAGGAGTGCCATGGTCCCATGTCACCTGGAGTTCTGCCAAGGAGGTAGGGATGCCGAGCTCAGGCAGTAGTCATAAAGCCCTCTCTGATTTATGACCCTGTTGCCCTAAAGCTCAACAAAACCTTACAAGAAGAATTGGTGGTGGGAAAAATTTAGCAGAGAATTATCCCCTCTTATTCTAGGGGTCTTAGCAGCAGCCACCAACAGAGAAGCTGGTGGGGGGAACCAAAGAGGCCTTCCTGGAGGAGGTGGTACTGGGCTGGCTTGTCAATCAGCTTATGTCACTGAGCCAAATGCTTGTAATTGGCTTTGGAGGTCACCATTGACCCCACAGTCCATCTCATGATCCTCAGAATTGACCTCCCAGTGCCTCACCAGGATCATTTCAGGGTCCAGAAATTCTGACTCCCAACCCCCTCACATCTGCTGTTGACTGGATCTCCCTACCCTCCTCACGCAGGGCCATTTCCCTGGCCTTGGCTTCCCCTTTAGCAAAACTGCACTCTCCCTCCACAAGCCCTGACACACGCTCAGAAAAGACAGGGTTCTTGTGGGTCCAGCCTGCCAGGGGTAAGGTTTGCCAGAGCTATAGTGGAGCCAAGCGGGTGACCCGTGAGTGAGCAATGGGGCTGCGCTGGACCCAGGTCCAGGCTGGAAGGTGAGGCAGCCTCCCAGCGATTTCCTCTAACCTCAGAAGCGAGTCAGTAGCTGGCAGTTCACATGAGGTCCCCCTGGCATCTCCGGTCAGGAAGGCAGCTTGCTGGGGATTCTGAAGCAAAGAGCAGGGGGGAAAGTGATTAGCAGGCAGGACCATCGGCGTGCGCCCAGGGACCTCGGTCTGCCTTAGCGAGGGAAGGCTCTGCCCTCGGCCGGCTCTCAGCTGAGCATCCTGGGGCTCATGTACGGGTGGACACGGGCCTTCCAGGGCCTTTTGACCACCTGAGCCCTGGCAGAGCGAGGCTCTGGCACCCCAACTTTGTTTTTAACTTCATAAATCCTTGAAGCTGACAACAGGGGGAGGAAATGGTGGCTGAAGGCAGATCCACACTTGCAGTTCTGCTGGCTGTGCCAACATTTATAGTTTGCAAACATTTGGTAAAAGGATCCAAGGATGGCATAGGGGAGGGGTGGCTTGGCTCAGTTTGCATGGGGCGCTCTGGAGTTTGACCATGTACTGGCTGGGAATATATTCATCCCGCTGGGGGCTTGAGGGCACAAGAACAGTACTTCTTAAACTTTAATGTGCCTAGGAATTACCAGGGCTCTTGTTAAAATGCGATTGTGTTTCAGTGTCTGGGTGGATCCCAAGTTTCTGCATTTCCAGGAAGCCCCCAGCATCAGCGGGACCTCACATTGAGAAGGAAAGGGCAGAAGGCTCTGCAGCTATTGCTATGGGGTCAGGACTTGGAATTTCCAGGAACAGGGTTCCCAATAGTACTCTCATTATAAAGGGCAGCTGACTCTCTGCCTGGGCCACTTAGCCCCCACCAGCAGACCCCCTCCCCAAGCGCGGGTACCCAACCCCTTGAGAGATATAGAAGATAAATGTTTGGAGGGGGTCTTCGGGGTCATTATTCCCCTTTACCCACTCTGATTTGTCCTCTAAGTGTTAGATTCTCCTCTGCAGCTTCCAGGGCTGACCAATCGCTCTGGAATGCCCAGTTCATTGACGGCAGCACTGATGAATAGAGATCTCCTCCCCACTCCTTCAGACTCAGCAGTGTCGCCTTTTCTGGGACCGAACTGAAAAGAGTAATTGCCTCTTCTAGGCCACTACTCTGACCTAGATCATATAAGCATGATACGTGTCACAGTGTGACTGCAATGCTACATCTGTCACTGTCACTTCTGCGATCCTTGAGGGTGGGAATAATAATGCAGTGCCTGGTGCATATCATATATTTGTTGAATCAGTTTTGCATTATTCCCAATCTCTCTTTCTCAGGCGGCCCCAACCTCACTTCCTCGGAGACATTTCTAGGTTAAATAGCACCCATTTTCTCCAACCTCCACCATCCCTGTTCAGGGGAGTTGAAGACATTGACAGTCAACCTTGGCTCTGTTTTAGAATTAATGGAGGTATTTTAAAAATACTGACTCTGGAGCTTCCCTGGTGGCACAGTGATTAAGAATCCACCTGCCAATGCAGGGGACACGGGTTCGAGCCCTGGTCCGGGAAGATCCCACATGCCGCGGAGCAACTAAGCCCGTGCGCCACAACTACTGAGCCTGCGCTCTAGAGCCCGCATGCTGCAACTACTGAAGCCCGCGCACCTAGAGCCCGTGCTCCGCAACAAGAGAAGCCACTGTAATGAGAAGCCCGTGCACGGCAACGAAGAGTAGCCCCCGCTCGCAGCAAACAGAGAGAGCCTGCGCCAATGCAGGCAAAAATAAATAAATTAATTAATTTTTTAAAAATACTGACTCTAATCCTCAGAGAGTCTGACTTATTTGATCTGGGGTGTGGCCTGGGCTTCAGAATTTTTAAAAACTCCTCTATGATTCCCACATGTGGACAAGTTTGGAAACCACTGGAGGCAGGAATGGTAGGTTAACACCCAGCACTTCAGCCTCAGGTGAACCCTGTCATCAGGCCCCTTCTAATCATGGGTCCCCCAGTGCCGGAGAGCAGGCTCTTTCTTACCTTGGGCTTGAAACTAAGCTCCTTCTGATGAAGGGAGGCCTTAGGACTACATAGATCAGGAACTAGTGGCTGGCATAAGACCGACCTGGGTTCAAATCCCAGCTCCACCATTTAACTAGAGGTTTGACTTGAGGCCATTTTCTCAGTCTCTCTGAGCCTTGGTTTCCTAACCAATAAAATGGGATAATGGTCTATTAGTTTCTACTGGGCAATAAACCATCCCCAAAACTTAGTTGCTGAAAGCACAACGTTTAAGCTTTCTCAAAACTCTGTGGGATGGCTGGTCTCTCTTCTGGTCTGGACTGGCTCTGCCAGGGCTGGATGGCCTAGGATGGCCACCCCAGATGTCGGGCAGTTGGCTTAATGTCAGCTGGGGTGATAGAGGTGACTTGGCTGGTGCGTGCATCCCCCGTCATCCAGCAGGCTAGCCCAGGCTGGTTCACATGATGGCAGTCATGGGGTTCTGGAAGCTGCAAGGGAAGGAGCCACAATGTACTTTTCATGCCTCTGTTTGCTGATGTTCCGTTGGTCAAGGCTAGACAAGGCCAGTCCAGAGTCAGTGTGGGAGAAATACCAACACAGCTCACCTTGCTATACCTATGTACATAAAATAAAATAAAATGAAATGAAATATAAAATAAAATAAAAGCCCCATTGGTGCTCCGGCCCCAGCAACTAGGACCTTCCTGGTCTTTCCCTTAGTACTCATGTGCTCATAATGATAATAAAAGTCACAATATATTTTGAGCCCCAGGAGTTAAGTCACTGACAAAAATTTCTTTGATGCGCAGGCCATGATTTTGTGGCAAATGTCTCCTTGCAGGTTAGGTCATTAATTCATCTCAGTGAAAATTTTTAAATGAGTGCAAATGCCTCCCACCTCTCTTCCCAGGAGCTTTATCATCCACTGGGAGAGGCATGCAGGTAAATGGAACCCAGAAATCCACTTGAACTTAGATTTATGTCTGTCTGCATTTGTTTTCTCTGCTTTTGCCTGTGTCAACCTGCACACAGAAGTCCTTCCGCTTCAAAGTTCCACATCTGACAAATGTGTTTATGAGCAATGGCGATTATACTGGAAGCTTCACTGAGGAAACCAAAAAAGGGGCACCTGGTACCCATCACAGCCATCAGCTTAAACAGCCCATCTAAATGTTTCTGTTCTTCAAAGCTCCTCCTCTTTTGCTCACTTCCAGGAGAGTTTTATCCTCTTACCTCCCTAACACTTCCCTGGAGCAGCCTGCAGCCTCACTAGCTCCCTTCCCCTCTTCCCAGATTTTCTTGCTGAACTGCCATTCCTCTTTGTCATGCAAAGCAACACAGCTCTCTCTCAGCTCTCCCACATCAAAATATTTCTTCTTCTTCTATTTGCAAAATTAGACCCACCCACCTTAGAAGTCAGGATAGGAACCATCCTGTGCTACTCAACCATGCACTTCCAGATCTTATCCCTTACCTCATCCCAAAGGACTTACTGAATTATTTATTCTGGTGTTTTCCCCAAGGAGACTTTTATGAGTAAAAATTTTCTGCATCTTCTTACAACCGTTTCTAATATCAAGCATTTTGAATTTTGTGCAAGAGCAACAGGAAAGAGTGATACTTGCTAATGAAGGAAGGCTTCCTGGAGGAGGTGACATTTGAACCAAGCTCTAATGAAACTCCTTCGAGAAAGATAGTTAGTAATTTTAAAACTAATTATTTTAAAATGTGTTCATCCTTCTGATCACTTAGTCTAATTCCTCAGGCCCCTGTTACACCCCTTCATGCAATCCCCGACCCCATCCTGATATTCACTCTTAATTAGAGACTGGACTAAAGCAGTTAACATGAGTTCCTTTTTTAGATAGTTAGCAGGAGGGGACAAGAGGCCCAAGTTCTCCCTATTCATGTCATACGAAACATGGAAAAGAATCTTGGCCCTATAGTTTCAATTGCTCCCCTCAAATTGTCTATGTGTCATGGTTACTTTGGTTTCTGTTTGGCAGGGGTGTATTGTTGTTTTCACATGCTTTGGATCTAGACTAATCTTGGCACTTAGATGTCCCCCTGGCCTCACAGAATAAGATGCCTGGAATTGGCCATCAGAACAAGCCAAGGACTGCAAAGAAATTCCTCAGTAATTACTACATTATTTGATTCTTTGTGTCAAAAATGAGTTAGGTGAAAGAATTCATTCATCTCGTACTACACTGAGAGACAGAGGCAATTTTCCTCATAGGACTCAGGGTTAAAGTAGATTGTCTCCTAGACGCCCCTGCCACATTTAGCTGAAACTGAAATTCAGGGGGAAAAGATCTTTCTTTTGAGAATATCATCTCCTGAAACAAAAACATGAGTTTAACAGTCCACTTGGAAGATGCAAAACTTTAATTGCACAAGGCATTTTGAAAGGTGTGTGTGCACGTGTGTGTTTTTAGGTCTCTTTCAGTTGCAAGATGAAACAACCCAACTGGAAATGGGGGTTTCAGCTGTTCACATAACAGAGAAGTCCCTGGTAGATTAGTCTTCAGTCATGGCTAGATCCAGATGATGTTGTGTGAGTTTTTTTCCCTCTCGATCACTCAGCTCTACTCTTCTTGTCAGACAGGCTCTTCCCACACGGTGTCCTTATGACCACCAGCAGCTTCAGACTGAATTCTGCCAGCTTCAGATCCCTGGAGAAATAGATGTGCTTCGTTCCCAGTAGTCTTTGCAAAAGTCTCAGGCTTCTGTCTCAATAGCCTAAAGGGATATGTCCATCCCTACACCAATTTTGGTGACTCTGATTGGCCAGGCCTTGATCACACACTCCCGAAGCAAGGTGAGTGAGGCAAACCCCAACCAAACTACAGGGACTAAGCTTTGGGGGAGGACTGATTCTCCAAAGAAAAAGTAGATGATATTCCCAGAAAGGACAATGATTGGGCAAAACCAAGAGATGTCCATCATAATAAAATGCCTACTTAATGGTGAAATGACTAGAATGGGAGAGAAAAGGAAGGCAGCTGGTAGGGTGCAGGCGGAGAACAATGGATAGGTCCGTACTAAGCAAATTTAGGTCGGCAGGCCTGATTTTCAAACCAGTTGCATTGACTATTAGTAAAAATGATAATGTCTCAACACCTAGACATTTCTTTCTAAATTGCATCTGAGCGTCCAGTAATGGCTGACGTTTATGAGTGTCACTGTCACCCGGGGTTGCTGGTCGATGACGGGCAGCCTGGTGGGCAGGCAGCTGTCCATCAAGACTGAAGGAAAGAGATTCAAAAGCCAAGGCGGAGAGAAGCCGGGAACTTGGCCTGTGCAGTGCACCATGAGGGAGGGAGGGGAGGGGAGAAACCTCGGCAATTTGTTTTTAATATTTTGCTTGTCTGGATACCGGGAAAGCTGCATATATTGGCTTCTGACTAATGAAAACAGAGGGGGAGCCAGGCTGGAAACCTGGCCGTGTTTCCGTGCACAATTAGGTTTGTTTGTTTAGGTCTCTTTTTATTTGTTTTCAGATGACTCAGATAGGAATACTGCAGGCCTTTCAAAGCAAAGTGTTCTTATATGTATTTTGGGTCTAGGGCTTCGCCAAGTGCAGAAAGCCTTGGCTCCCTGAGGTTATTTTCCTATCCAAGGGTTTTTCAAACTTTCAAGTGGAGCTGGAAGAAGGCCGTTGCAAACCAGGTTATTTTTCTTAGCAGACCCCAGCCTGGGGTTTCAGGGGGGACAGGGATCACAAACATATAAACACGAAGCTCCCAAACAGCCTACAGGGCACCCATTGTGTGGCTCTCCGGCGCGGCCTCTGCTGACAGCTTTACCATCTGCGCGCTTAGTCCTCTCTGGAAACATCTTTGTGTGTCTGCCGCCTTCTCTCCTGACAACGGAGTCCAGCGATGGACTCTCCCTTGGAATCTCTATCTGCCTATAAACCGTTCAGCTTTCAAGCCTTCCCACTTTCACTGCCGCGGGTTGGGGTCTGACACCTCCGGTGAAATGCAGAGATATTTACCATCTGGGAAGCTGCCGAGCACCTGGCTGAGTTCCTCTGCCTGAGGGGAGCGACTCCGCGGAGACGGATTGCTCCTGGTCAGTTGAACCCATAACCAAGGCATTGGGAAGAGCCTTTGAAGGCGCTGGGCAGTAGCCTTTCCCCTCCCCTTTGAGCAAAATGCAAACCAGACGACGGCGAGGACCACTCCAGGGTCCCTTCTTGGAGGCTTCTTCCCAGTAGCCCTGCCTCTGTGGGATAAGTCAGAGGACAGAGACAGCCCAAGGAGTCCTGGTTGTTTTCAAATACTAAGAGTTTATGTAGGTGGCAGAAGCAGGTTTCCTAAACTCCTTGGAAGCTAGAACCCAGCCTAAGAATCTGAGAGTCAGTCTCCCCTGCTCGGCTTGTCCATGTTAAATGGAGGAGACCGGCCGGCGTGCTGGCCAGAGAAGCACTTTATACTGAGTCACTGCAGCAAAAGTTCTGTTAACCACGATCTGGTTTTTCAAAGCTCCTCTCCCTCTGAATGAGTCTGTAAACTCTTCTGCTTTTAAGACTCTCCTGCTTCAGTGTTTGAAGTTTGAAACCTCCCGACGCTTTTAGGAGAAGGATTTGTTCTATCGAAATTCACACATCTCAGGAATTTCTTTCCAAACCACTGTCTTCTAGAGCTATATCCCGGGGCCAAACGAAATTCTGTCCCATCTCCTGCACCTGCTACCGCTCCACTGCTGGGCCATGACAGGCGGCGCTGGGGCAGTGGCCCTGTGTCCTAGAAGATGGGGGTGCAAGTAGTTTAGCAGAGAGGTGAGCCCAGGAAGCATGTGAGGGAGAGAGGAGGTGGCTCTGGGCAGCTGGAGCTCAGTCCCGCCGGGCACCCTGGGACAGACTGCGTGCAATATGACTCCGATCGGCCCACCGACGGGCAAGGAAGCTGCCCCTGGTGTTGGGGTCTGCTCCTGGTGTGCTAGCTCCCTGGAGCAGAGTGCAAGCCACTCTTGCAGCCAGAAGATGTCCTCAGGAGGAGAGAGCCCCAGGCCAGCGTGGAAGTCTCCAGAGACCACTTCCGGGGTAGGGTGAGGGGCTATGGAAGGGGCACCAGCCGTGTCTACAGCATCTGCTGTACCCTAAGGTGACATAAGGAAGGGCACAGTCATCAGAAAGAGACGGGACTATTCTCCCTGGACTGTGTTTACTAAGGCAGGAAAGTGGGTGAATATGAATATCTGTTAACACTAGGCGAAACAACAAGGGCTGAAAAGCAAAAGGCTTTGGTTCCACTCTCAGTTTGCTGTTTATCCATTTACTTAGCAGCTGGCCCACCTGCGTCAGGCTGTGTGCTTGGTGCTGGGGTTCAGTGGGGAGCAAGCCAAGTTCTGGCTCTGCCTTGGAAGACCGCAGTCTAGTGGCGGGTGCAGACAAGCAAGGAGTTAATGCAAGTGAGTGTGGCAGCAGGCCGGAGGGGCCCCTCATCTAGGCTGGTAGGGTCAGGGGTCCCTTCCTTGAGAAGGGAGGGGAAGAGTATTCCAGCAAGAAGGAGCAGAATGTGAGAATGCCTGGAGGCACCAGTGCACATGTACAGAGTCGGGGCTGTTCTCTAGTAGGTGGTGAGTGGGAGTGAGGCACGATAAAGATGGCCGCCAACAAAGACCAGATCGTACAAGACCTTGGCGGCCACTTCACAGCGTTTATGCTGTGTACCAGCACAATGGGGAATGGCCTGGTATTATTGCTATTGTCATTATTTAACTAACATTTATCAATACTTATCTGTTTCATTGACTCTTAAATCCCACCTCTTCCTTCTGGGTTCAATTCCTTTCTTCCTGAAGACTGTCTTTTGGTAGCTCTTCACTGATGGCTGTGAGTGGTGAACTCGCTCAGTCAAGGGTGGATCCAGTTTTCTTGGAGCCTGGAGCTTATGCAATGTGGGGGCCTTCTTTAAGAGCAACAATGCCAACTATAAATACAAGACTAAGAATGAAAGTAAATACTGATGTGGGGGAGGGTTAATTTGGGAGATTGGGACGGACACATACACACCACTATATATAGAATAGATGACTAATAAGAACCTACTGAGGGGTTTCCCTGGTGGCGCAGTGGTTAAGAATCCTCCTGCCAATGAAGGGGACATGGGTTCGAGCCGTTGTCTGGGAAGATCCCACATGCCGCGGAGCAACTAAGCCCATGCACCACAACTACTGAGGCCGCGGGCCACAAGTACTGAGCCCGCGGGCCACAACTACTGAAGCCCACGCACCTAGAGCCCATGCTCCGCAACAAGAGAAGCCACCGCAATGAGAAGCCCGTGCGCCGCAACGAAGTGTAGCCCCCGCTCGCCACAACTAGAGAAAGTCCGAGTGCAGCAACGAAGACCCAATGCAGCCAAAAATAAAAATTAATTAATAAAAACAAAAAAAGAAAGAAAAGAACCTACTGAATAGCACAGGGAACTCTATTCAGTACTCTGTAATGACCTATATGGGAATAGAGTCTAAAAAAGAGTGGAAATATGTGTATGTATAACTGACTCACTTTGCTGTACAGCAGAAACTAACACAACATTGTAAATCAACTATACTCCAATAAAAAATTTTTTTCAAAAAAGCACACTTAAAAAAAAAGAAAGTAAATATTGACAAGAAAAGAAATCTCAACAGAGTTTAGAAAGCTGACAAATAAGACAAACAGCATAAAACCAGAAAAATAACTTTTTTATTAATTACCTATAATATTTTCTAACTTCTCCTCAGGATGGTGGCATTGGAAAGACCATAGGCCTTTTGGGGTTTGAGTAGGAGGAAGATGAGTTTGCCTACATTTATTCTGGGTTGCATGGGATATGTTAGGTGGTTTGCAGTCATTTCCGTGTATAATTTAGTTATTACGGGGCGTACAGATTTTGGAATGTCTTCCAGAAATACTCCTACCATCCAAATGCTGCCTTGCCTGACACACAGTGTCAGAGGTTGCATGGAGATGCAAAAAATCCTACAATGCCCGGCACCAAAAATATGTGGATGGCTGAGAAACAAGGTTTAAGATGTACAGAGCCATATATAATTTTCTAGTCTGTGGAAAATTCTCCTAACATCAGAAATGTAGAGGGTTCATTCTTATTCGATATCTAATCAAAATGGACGTTTTCTTCCATTAAGAATATATTTGATAATAGTGTATACAATTATAAATATACTACATATTTACACCCGTATGTGAAAGAAATTTTGTAGAGTTTTTCCCAAAGTTGACAACAACCCTAAATATTTACGTGACACTACCAAAAAAAGAGTTGTAAAGCTGAAAGCAAAAAATTTAAATGATCAATCATGGGAAACAAATTTGGTTAATCATGTTAGAGGGGAAAATGTATTGTCTTTCTGGTCTATCTCTAGAAAATGATATTACAAAAGCACACATGAAGAGGTGATTAAAGACTATGTAGCTAAAAATGGAATAAATCTACATGCAATATGGTATCCTGGATTGGATCCTGGAAAAGAGAAAGGACATAAATAGAAAAACTGGTGAAACAGGTGAGTAAATGGGTGGATACAATCACATGATCATTGATGATCCACAGATTCAAGGATGCCGGGATGCCAATGAAGCAGGTATGTGAATATTTGGATTTCCAAGGGCCAAAGCTAAAGCCAGAGCTGAAGAGCAGATATTAGTCAAATTGGAGGCCAAAGTCGCACTTTGTTGCATCTCTTGATAAAAGCCAGCCCCTCACCAAGGGGGTCCATTCAAGGTCAAAGGATCACTCCCAGGACAGCCACGCCACGGCATCAACGCATGTGCCAACCACATGCACTAACCACTCATGTGCTAGTTGCCCTCGTTTTCAGTGTCCCTTTTTGGTTTGGACAGGAGGACATTTATCTTTCTTTCTTACAGACTCAGTTATGTATTTAAATTTCTAGGTGTTTTTACATAGGTATATGGATTTCCAACTTAGTTTAGCTCATCAGTTTGCTGGGCTGATTTTCAGCAGGAGAGCGGCCCGGTGAAACTGGATGATTTATCAGTAGAATGTAATTCTGGCTACAGTATGGAGAATGGATTTCAGGTTTCAGGTGTGGGGTAAAACAAAGACAGAAAGAGCTGATTTGATTCCATTGCAGAGATGATAAACGGCAATTTGAATAAGAGGAATCAGAGCAGAGAAGGAGAGAAGTGGATGTGCCGAGACATTTAGAGGTAAAGGAACAGACGTGGCGGTAAAGTAGCTTTGAAGGCGGTGGGGGAAGGATGGGGGGTCTAAGATGCGCCCGGTGTGTGGGGAGAGGGGAGCAGCTGGGTGGATGGTGCTGCTGTTTCTTGAAATAGAAACAGAATAGGAGGAGGAGGAGAAGCCCTGTGAGGGAGACGAGGAGTTCAACGGTGAACGTGCCAGGTTTTAGATGCCTGTGTAGCATCCAAGTGGACATCACCAATTCGCAGAATGGAATACAGGTCGGAAGCTCAGGAGAGAGATCTGATCGACCTGGACGTGTGGATTTGGGACTTGCAGTGGACGTTAACTGCATATAAAGTGTTTAGAAGGTAGCCTGGTACACAGTAAGCACTGTGTGAGGCTGACCTGTCACTAACGGTCACTGGAGTAGAGGAGACAGGTGTCGATGAAACCAATACAAACGTACAACTGTGCTGAGCTGATGCAGAGAAATACATGATGTCAGGAAGCCTGTAACGGGGGAGTCTGACATCATCAGGAGAGTCGGGGAGGTCTTCCCTGAGGAAGTGGCACTTGACCAGAGACCTGAAGGATGAATAGAAGACATTAGGTAACAAGGGGAAGAATGAACGTTCCAGGCAGAGGGAACAGCATGTGCCAAGGATTGCAGGCACATGTAAGAAGTTAACTCTCATTATGGCTGAGGAACACCAGGGAAGCCTGTGCCTCAGGAAGGGCCTGTCACCTCTCTGGGAAAATAGACCAAGCAATTTACAAGGTCCTCCTTTTACTTAGTCTCACATTCTGGAGTTTGGCGATTCTCTTCTTCTTTTTTTAATTTTTTTTTTATTTTCAAGATAATACTGGTGGTGACATGTTCAGAGAAACTCCTCTAATAATCAACTGTAGAAATGATCCCTGAAAATATAGTCTTTGTGATGCTTTTAACTTCTCATTTTTGTAAACAGAATTCTGTAGAAAAATTGCAAGAAGAGAATAATGAACTCCTATAAATCTCCACTAGGATTCACCAATTATTAAAATCTTGCCATATTTGCTTTCTCTATCATCCACCTACCTATTAATCAATACATTGTATATACATATAGAATATCTATACCTAATTATAATACATGTTATTGCCAAGCCATGTAAGAGTAAGTTATAGACAACACAACCTTCATCCTTAAACACTTTAGCACTCATTTCCTAAGAATGACAGCATTCTCTTTCATGACCATAGTACAATGATCAAATTCAGGACTGGGTCTGCAATCCAGAGTCCTGTGCTCTCCTTAGGTGTCAAGGGCCTTCAACAGCAAACCTATACTGAGCACCTGTTGTGTGCAAGGTGCCATCCTCTGTACTGAGTGTTCAGACTGGTATGAGAAGCAAATCAATAGGCAGGTATCTACACTGAAACTTAGAAAGAGCAATGGCAGATACAAACAGGAGTGCCAGGGGAATGTAGAGAAAGGAAATCTGGGCAGGGACATCTAGCTGTCTATCCCATATCCAGCTTCCTCTTCTTCCTCACTAACTCGGCCTTTGTACTACTAGGGTTTCCAATGTACCCAACTCAAAAACTACATTCTCCAATTCCTCTTTTGAGAGAACAAATATGTATAAGCAGAAGTCATTGGTTAGAGCTTCTGAGAAAACTTATTAAAACAGCCTAGCCTCCTGGGAGGCACACACTTTGGCTCTTGACCCTTCTTCCTTCCTGCTGCTAGGAGTATCATTGTGATAACTAGAGCTGCAGCAGCCATCTTGCAGCCATGAGGAGGTATTAAATAGG
The DNA here is from genome assembly GCF_951394435.1 of Stenella coeruleoalba. Taxonomy (NCBI): domain Eukaryota; kingdom Metazoa; phylum Chordata; class Mammalia; order Artiodactyla; family Delphinidae; genus Stenella; species Stenella coeruleoalba. Next base: position 52,045,679 of record NC_137149.1, read on the forward strand.
GAAGTGAATGTTAGGAATGATGGAGCAGAAAGACACAAGGATCCTGGGTCATTGGTGATAAAGTGGAACCACCATACCAACCCTGAATTGCCTACTCCAAACTCTTTAAGAGGGAGGAATTAACTATCTCATTTAAGCCATTAATGGGGGTGTCTGTTACATATTATAGCTGCATGTAGTCCTAACTAATAAATCACCTGATACACTCTTGGAGATCCAGGGACAATATGCTGCAGATTATGAAGAATAAGTAGGAAAGAATTGGGTAAAAACATAGGAGGAGGCCCCAGAGTACAGATTTTAGCTTAAGAGTAGCAGAGGCCACTGAAAAGATTTGAGGAGAGTCTCGGTATTGAATTTCAGTTTTAGGAAGCAATTTAGGTTTTGATAGCTACACTTAAAGGAGGGGAAAGAATGAAGTCAGGAAAACTAGTAAGAGAGTTGATGTGACAATCTCTGCAACGAATGAAATGATCCTGAAATAATGCAATACAACAGTGCTAAAAAAAAAAGCAAGTGCTCACTCTCAGCAAGACTTGGGGTCCCATCTGGGCTTTGTTACTTATTAGCTATATGACCCTGAGCAGATGACTTCTCAATGCCTCAGTCCCTTCCTATCTCCATGAGATTGTTAAGAGAATTCAATGAGGCCATGCATGCACAATGCTTAGAGAAGTACCTGGCACCCACTAAATTGTTGCTGAGTCTGTGGCAGTGAAAGACAGAGTCTAGGCAATAATGTAGAATAAGATGGAATCAACAGAATGCTGACACCAGTTGGATGGTAGGAGGGGTGAGTAAGAGAGAGAAAGGAATTAAAAAGACTTCTGTGGAAGAACCAATCTGGGGATACAGACAATGATTCCAGTTTCGGATCTGCAGAGTTGGTGCTCTCTCTGGCTGTCCACATGGAGATGACCAGTGCTCACCCGCGTGGGTAGGCGTGGAGCCAGGCAAGGATCTGAGCTGGAGCCGGGATGGGGGATGAGATCACAGCCCACAGGTGAGTGGGTAGAATGAAAAGAGAAGAAGGCCAAGAGGGAGGAGCCCTGTGGCTGGTGCCGGTGGACAAAAAGGAGTCATCAAGGAAACTGAAGAGGACTGGGTTCAAGGTCATAGGAGATGCAGAGGGAGCGTCCCAGAAAATTCAAGGGAGAGAAAATTTGCAGAAAGAAGCGTCAGTAGTCCTAAGTGTGGCAGAGTTATCAAACAAGGTCTGAGAATTGGGCTTGGGGTTGAGCAGCAGAGAAGTCACTGGGGCCCCAGGGTTGTTAACTGAGGGTCAGCGGGGCCATCAGAACTCAGGGCGATGATGGGGCTGGAAGGCAGAGTGTGGTCGGTGGAGCTGTAAAGGAGAGTTAACAATCAGGGAGAGGGTTTGCGTGAAGGTGAAGAAAGAGTTATGCTGCAGTAGGAACTAATAAAGAGAAGAAAAATGCAAGGAAAGTAAGATGCTGGAAGGAGCCTTAGGAAGATGTGAAGTGCGGGCTTGATGGCCGTGAGAGGACCCAAAGCTGGGCCAGGGGGTCTTTGCCCCATGCCCAGAGGGTGGAAAATGGCCCACTGCGGGGCTGGGAAGCCAGAATGCCCTGCAGGGATGGGCTGGGAGATTGTGAGGAGAATCTCCAGTCTGAGCTTCTGTGGACAGAGGAGGGCAGAGAGAGAGGGGTGCAGGGAGACAGAGAAGAAAGTGGACACTAGTCACCTGAACTTCCCCTGTGGGAGGACCGGTGCCACCAGCCCCTTGACAAGCATCCTCCCTGGGACCCTGTTCCGCCCCGGGAGCACCTGAGATTCAGGGGCTCGAGGACGGCCTGGGGCCCGGATGCCTGTGTGAGCCCACGGTGGCACCTTCATCGCCGAGCTCCACCGTGCGAGGGACAAGACAGTGGAGCTGCCAGAGGAGACACGGGGATGCGGCCCGAGACGGAGGATGGACTGAAGTGATTTCCAAGGCAGATGCGTTAGAGGGGCCGGGCTTGAGCAGCGGAGTCGCACACCGGGGAGGGAATCGCCGCGGGAAGCAGCCCACAGGCCCCGCCCCAGCCCTGAGGTTCCTGGCGGCGAAGCAGCTCCCGCGGCGCCCAGGGCCTGCGAGCGCACCCGGGAGGGGGCAGCAGCGCCCCGCGAAAGCCGAGCTCCCAGGCCGGCGGGCTGTGGAGGAAAGCCGCTGCTTCCCGCAGGTGGACGGGGGCAACCGTGGACCGGGCCAGGCCGGGGCAGCGCCCCTCGGCACCCCCAGACGGCCCCCGCCGGCCGGCCCGCTGCCTCTGCTGCGCCCGCACGGGCCTGAGCATTCCTCCTGGGCCTCTGCCCCTTGAGGGCAACCTCCCGAAGCTGTGCCCCTGACTGTGTGCAGAGCGCTCAGTAATCAGGGTCACTAGTGTCCACCTTCTTCTGCATCTCTCCCCCAGCTCTCTCTGCCCCGCTCTGTCCACGGAAGCTCAGACTGGAGATTCTCCCCACAATCTCCCAGCCCATCCCTGCAGGGCACTCCGGCTTCCCAGCCCCGCGGTGGGCCATTTTCCACCTTCCGGGAGTGGGGCAAAGACCCTGGCCCAGCTTTGGGTCCTCTCACGGACATCAAGTCTTCACTTCTCATCTTCCTAAGGCTCCTTCCTGCATCTTACTTCCCTTCCGTTTTCTTCTCCTTATTAGCGCCCACTACTGCGTAGCTCCCTCCTCCCCTCCCGCGGGGCCAGCCCCAGCCCTGGTTCCCACCTTATGAAGCAGAGACCCCACCTCTTGCTTGGGCCACTGTCCACCAGGCCCTGCTGTACTGTGTGATGTGAGCCAGGTGGCCTGCAGCTCTGCCAGGAAGGCCCGTGCAGAGCCCACCTTGTAAGAGGGGCCTGGGCTGGTCTTCACAGGCTTGCTGGCTACTCGCCAGGCCCGGTGATGTCCTGAGGCTCAGAGTAGCCAGTTGCACAAATATAACTCACACCACATATCAGATGTGAAAGGTAAACAGAGTAGCATTATTTTGCTTAGAACTAATCTGGTCTTTTTCCTCTGAGCCACACCCACTAGTTAGTGGGATGGGGAGGAAAAACTAAATGTCAATCCAGTTAAACTTTGAGCTGATATTTCAAACCCTTCGGATAATGTTTGGCCTTCAGGAAAAACACTCTGTGTCTTTGATAGCCGCGGCTCCCTCTGTCTCCCCACACTAGAGGCCCCAGAGTATGGGGCGAGGGGGCCTTTCTCCCCTCATGGCACCAGGGGCAGTGAGTTCTTCATTCTCATGAAGGCCCCTGGATGTGTGCTGCCCATTGGTCTTCAGGGAGCCTTTTTTTTTTTTTTTTCCGGTTGGGTCATATTTGACCTCCTGGCCCCCAGTACTCAAGGTGTTACCCATTCTTCCAGCCCAGGTAGTGCTCCCAGCGACGATTTGGTGTCTCGGTCTCAGTTGGGCTGCAGGCCCAGCTCTCTCCACCCTGTTAGCTGAGAGGTCACCTTGTCTCCAAACAGAAGGCCCCCTCGGTGGGCCCATTGGCTCCCAGCTCTGCATCTGCCCCCCCATGAGACTGAGGGTGGTCCAGGGAAGCTGAACTTCAGGCCTCACTCATGCTGACTATGCAGAGCTCCTTTTCTGTGACTGTTCCCTGGGTTCTAATGGGGCGGCATATGCAGTGGCTTCCTCCCAAGGTCCCAAGGGTGACACTAACTTCTCTAACACCCTCACTCTGTAGGCCCAGAGGTGGGGACAGGCAGGGCGTTTCTGCTGATGGCCTGGGTCTTCTCAGTCTGTTTACTTCCTCCTCTTTTTTTAAGATTCTCAGGTAGAGAGAAAGGGTGGGCTCTTCTAATACTTCTGTCCCCTCCTTTCTGACTCCCACGAGGCCTAAATGACTGGCGTTGGCATCTTACTGTGTATATGGGAGAACTCCAAGCTTCAGGCTTTCTTTCTTTCTTTTTTTTCCTTTCAGCTATACATATACATATCTTCATTCTTTTTTAGATCATTTTCTCCTATAGGTTATCACAGAATACTGAATAGAATCCCCTGCGCTATACAGTAGGTCCTTGGTGGTTATCTATCTTATATGTAGTAGGCTTTCTCCTGATGTACTAAGAGAGGAAGAAGAATCTGGAAAATCCCTTCTTGAGATAATGGTCTGGTTCTTAAGCCTGGAACTTTCTGCATAATCCTATTCTGAATGACCAAAGACCCAGTACCTGGGTCTCTCTCTGGAATTCCTTCTGTAATCAGTAAGAATCTGCACACAGATTTCCCTCCCCACCCCTACGTCCTCTCCCCCCCTCCCCCTCCCCCCTCCTTACTGCACACACAGTCCTCCCTCCTCCTATAAGCAAATGGATATCTAGGGTGAAACCGGGAGAGTGGGAAACAGAAGAGAAACGCCATGTTACTGCCTTAAAATGGTATCCCTCTTCCCCTCTCTTGTAGCCTAAAGAACTCTGCTCTCATTGGGTCTCAATTACTTAGCTTTTCTCTTGCTCTTACTGTCCTGTTAAACCCCCAGGGTCTCTGTCCCTTCTGCTCACTTCCCCGAAGGGGCTTGTCGGCAGCAGCTCTCCTCCCAGATACCAGTTGGAGGTGCTTTAGTTTCCTATCTGCCCTCATCACCCAGAAGCATGCCCCAGTTCCCCCTGCAGCCTCACCTACCGTCCTGCACCTGTAGGCAAAGCCCAGAGCTCGGCAGACTTACCATTTGCATGTTACCATTCCTCAGGTGCACAGGATGCACTTTCCCATCTCCGTGCCATTGCACGTGCTGGGCCCCCTGCCCTAGCCGTCCATCATCTAGCCCTTTGCCAAGGCTCATCTCAATATCATTTCCTGTGTGAAGTCTTTCCTGACTCTGCTAAGTCAGTGCGAGAGTTCTGCCTCCTCTGAGGGCCTGAACCGCTTCGAACCCCTCGTGTCCTGCCCTGTATTTATAGCTAAGTTTCTATTTCTCTCCCAACTACACTGAAATCTCTCCGAAGGCAGGAACTGTCTGTCACTCCGTCATGTATCTTCCACGGGGCTCTGGGTTAAATTAAATGGAACATGATTATTGACAGGAATAGCCCTAGACCAAATTTTAAAGTAGGTCCAAAGCGTATCAACTCACACAAATAATTTAATTTCTTTAATCTCGGTTTCCTCGTGTGTTAAATAATTGAGTTGGTTTCCATGGTGTCTTAAATCATTTTCATCTCCGACAAGCTGTAATTCTGCCCATGCTCTCCTGTGACCACTGTGTGCGTGTAAGGGTGCTCATGGTGGGGGGGCGGGCAGGGATTACTGCCTGGGGAGGCCAGTGGAGCACCGTAAGAGCACAGGTTTTAGATTAGGACAAACCTGGGTCTAAATCCAGGCTCAGGCGCTCGGCTGCTGGGTGACCTCGGGTGGGCCGGCTTCTCTGAGTTCAATGGAAAATGCGAAGGACCACTCATCCCCTCAGTGCTGAGTGCCGCGTTGGGCTGGCAGCTGGGAATATGGAGTAAATACAACACATCCCCTCTCTGCAGGAGGCATGAGTCCATTAGAAGGAGCAAATCCTGAAAACCAGTAAACGTAATCAAGTGTAGAAGTTCTCTACAGGAAAATGTCCAGGACACAGCAGGGGCACAAAGGAGGGAGAGATAGATAAGCAGATTCCAGGGATGATCAGGCTGGGAGTGGGGGCAAGGAAAGCTCCCCTGAAGACGTGAGACAGAAGGGAACGCTCCTGGACCTTTTGGGTGGAGAGAGAGAAGCAAGGGGGGCCAGATCCCTTACTGTCATCGTGAGCCTTCTCTGACCCAGATTAGTGAGGCCTAGGAAGCTTGGATCCCGAGTGCATTTCCCGGGTCACAGCTGACATTTAGACCACTAGGCTGGGCCCGGATCCTACTGGTCTCACTCCAAGCCCCAGTCCCTTTCTCTGTGGTCGATGAGTCATTCCCAGTACCTGAGGTGACCTCTGAGCCGCTGCTTCTCCTCAGTGACCTTTGCCCAGCTAATCTCTTTCAGGGAAGAGCAGTGCCTGAGAAAAGGCAACTAGTTCCATAAGAAGTGACCCCTCCTTAAACTGCGCCCTTTACTGGGTCCAGGGCAGATGCTTTCTGCACGGAATACACAGGAGTTTCTACCAGGGGACAGTCTGCTCAACAGCACTAGCCTGACGAAGCTGTTCAAACGCCGTGCATTTTGACACTTGGCAGAATTAGCAAAGCACCTCTGCCCTCGGAGGGTGGGAAAGTTTCCAGAATTAGTCTGCCTGCAGAAAGGGAGGTCGAGCAAACAGGCATATTGTTTTCTCATAGCTGTCTCTCTTGGTAATGTTGGGTTCGGCCAGCCGTGCATTTTTGGAGTGTTACACAGGCTTACGTTTAGCCTTCATCAGAGAACAATTAGGGTGAGTGTGGGGAGAAGCCAAAGGGTCAGGGACAACAGATGGGCCTCCACTTAAGCAGTTTAGAAGTTCGGTTGCCCCAAGGGAAGAAGACCCATTTTGCCTGGAGGAGCTAGGAGTTGGGTAGAAAGAGGCAGAATGGAAAGAAGGCAGAGGGCCTCTCCTTTCTGAAATACCCCTTTGGGACAAGTCTCTGGATCTCAGGCGGTTGATTTAGTTTTCCATAAAGAAGCATCGGCAGCCCTGGCAGATCAAGAAGCCAGAGGCCTGGTGCCATACTAAAATAGCAGCATCGCTGCGTTTTCCAGCTGACGGATTACTCCTTGGTGAGCCAGATACATTTGGAACATCATTTGGAAGCAAAACCACATTTTTTTTCCAAAAAGAAAAAATTTAGAGGAAACTTTGCATGCAGTGAAGTCAGAGCTTAACTCTTAAGGGGAAGCAGTACAGCGACAGCCATTGGACCTTTGCTGACGGAACCCATGCTTCTGGGTGCAGGATGAGTTTCCCTTTGGTGAAAGGTCAGCTGAGGTGCCTGTGAGGGGCAGAGGGCACTGTCTTCCGGAAGGAGTGGTGGACAGAATGAAAGTGCTAGTAAGTTGGTAGAAAAGTACAAAAGGCAGAAAGAATATTGTGTGACTTAGCCTTTGCTGAGTAACATTCCATCCCCAAACTCAGTGGTTGGAAACAACCACCATGTTATTTATGCATGGTTCTGGAGGTCAGCAGTTTGGTTAGGCTCAGCAGTATGGTTCTTCTAGTCATCTCACCTGGGGTCATCTGGCTGCTACCATCTGGCAGCTCATAATGGGGTTGGGTAGTCTAAGATGGCCTTCCTCACTTATCTAGGCATGGATGCGGCCTCTTAGCTGGGCTGCATGTCTCCAGAAACCAACCGTGGCTTCTCCACACGGTGGCTAGGTTCCAAAAGCAGCAGGAGAGAGGGAAAGACTCAACTCACAATCACTTTCCAGTCTCCGCTTGTGTTACATTTGCTGTCCCATTAGCAAAAGCAAGTCGCATGGCCAAGCTCTGAGTCCATGTGGGAGGAGACGACACCAGGGTGTGGATACAGGGAGGGACCCCTGGCTCCACTGGGAGCCATTACTGTAACTGTCTACCCTCAAGAAGGAAGTAAATCCGAAATGGAATCGAACACCCTAACCTCAGTGGGATGCAAACCGTGCGAGTCAGAGTCCAGATGAGCTCAAGCTGAGGGAAGAAAGACCAGAGAATGATCTTGTTGGGTTTTTGGAGCAAGCCTGCTATTTCCTGGGGATGTTGGAGTAGGAAGACGCTTGTCTTAGTAAGAATCGAATAACTCAAGTAAGGGTCATTTTTAGCATCTCATAAAATTTTATAACATCCTCTTCCTCCATATTTACATATATATCCAAGTAGATACAACTTGAGATTCCTTAGCCTTCCCCAGCCTATGGGAAAGATGGCGGTGTAGCTATAGACTCTAAGCAGGAAAACAGACACGACGCTTTTAGTTTCCACAGCGAATGGAATTGGTTATACTCATGATGAAGGAGGAGAGAGCCAAACAAGGGTCCATGAGACACCCTGGGGATGAGCAACAGCAGGGGGGCTTAGAATCTCATAAATATAACTCAGCTGGTGTCTTCCGGCAGCCCCTCCTCAAACTCACATCTCTGGGACCAGGTCAGGCAACAATGTCCAAGGCTGACTCTCCCGTCCCCACTTAGGAACACCTGACAAAACTGTCCCCTTATTCTCCTTCTACCCAAACATCTTCCCACAAACCCACTCCTGGAAGTTCACCCACTTCTTTACCAGACACAGCCAGTCTTACATGGATGAATTCAGATAGGTTCAGGCCGGGACTACACCCGCGCACACACACCTGCACACACACGCACGGCGCTGCTCACCCTGTACTACCCCAGCCTCTGCAAGGGTGCTCGAGGAATAATAGAAGTATCTTTGGGCTTCCCTGGTGGCACAGTGGTTGAGAGTCCGCCTGCCGATGCAGGGGACACGGGTTCGTGCCCCGGTCCTGGAAGATCCCACATGCCGCGAAGCGGCTGGGCCCGTGAGCCATGGCCGCTGGGCCTGCACGTCCAGCATTAATGTGTCATATACCCTATACTTCATTTCTTTACTCATGTGACAACCCTGCAAGGAGGCCCTGTTTTCATTTCCAAGTAAGAAAATTGCTGGACGCAGAGCTTTTGTCTCTGGCCCCAGCTTGCACAGCAAATAAGCAATAAGGTCAGGATGGTGAGTCAGGTCCATCTAACACCAAAGCCCATGCCCTTCTCCTACCATGTTGCCTCTCAACATATATAAATGACATTTTATTCCTGTCTTGGCACCATGTTTTATTTTCCCTAAGAGACTGGGACAAGTGGTTATTTATTTCCAAGGTTCCTAGTACCTTTGAGGACCAAAGAGTGCCACTTCATGTTGAGCGGCGCTAAAAATCATCGCAACCAGTGTGCTATTTTATGCTCCTGTATGGTCTTCCAAGGACGGCTGTTGTTGTAAGATGAGCGTGCTGGAGGATTGACCCTGGAGGTGATATAGCCCAGGATCTGGAGGCCACTTAGCATTGTGGTTGAGAACACAAACTTTGGCACTGGCCACAGCCTTGGGAAAGGAATTTTCCATGGGCATGCAAAGCTGCATCGTAGCTGGGAGTTTGGGTGATGTCAACATGAGACTCAGCCCAGGCAGGCCAACCCTGTAGAATCTTAGCAGCAATATGGATCTGAAGACTGGGGGCGGGGGGCAGGCAGGGGTGGACACAAATGTTCAAACTATAGCACATACTATCACAACGCAGAGTAGAAACCAAAGTCTTCACCATAACCCTCAGCCCTCCACACGTGGCTCTGCACCTGGACCTTGTCTCCTGCTTTCCTCCCAGCTTACTCTATGCTTACATTGGCCTTGCTGTCGACTAGCCCTCAAATGCTATGCTTCTACCCCAGGACCTTTGAACTTGCTAATTTCTCTGCTTGGAATGTTCTTTCCAGAGATATCTGCCCTTTCAACTCTTTCTGGTGTTTGTTCAAATACGAGGCCTTCCCTGACTACCCCAGTGAAAAGTGCAGCCTAGTCCCCCGCACTGCCTGTTTCTCTTGCTTGCCTTATGTTTCTCTGTAAAATCTACTCTACCATTTACCTAATTACTTTTGTACTGGGGGCCTCACCCCATGAGACCCCTGAGGACAGAGATTTTTTTAATCCTTTTCTGTCCACTGCTATCCACCCAGTGCCAAGAACAGTGTCCGACACATAATATTTGTCGAATGAATTCATCTGGGATCTAGCATCTGAGAAACAGTCTCGCCCACGCGCCATGAGAAAGCAGAGCATGATGGTGAAGAGCACAGGCCACCTCTTTGCTTCCATTGTTTGTGCATCACACAGTAATCCAGCTGTTCCCAGCTGTCACAGGACGCAACAGTGAGCTACTTGAGGGTGAAGGCTGTGTTTTATCATTCTCACACTGTTTTCTCCAGCTTTACCAAGGTATGATTGACAAATAAAATTGTAATAGATTTAAAGTGTACCATGTGATGACTTTAAACATATACCACTTCTTACCTCACAGCACAGCGCCTGGAGCCTAGGAGTTGCTCATTAAATATTTGTTGAATTTATTAAAAAGCAAAAAAAAAAAAAAAAAAAAAGAGCTGAACATAGGATCTGGAAGCACCCATGACCAGCTTTATCTGTTTCCCACTTTTGCCTTGGGACAGCTGTATACGAAATTTGTTCATTTATTTACTTAACTCAGTCAACAAATGCAGCTTTGCAAAATCATGGGATTGCTATTATTATAAACAGTGTTCTTGAGAAATGCAAAGGCTGATTCCACTCGTGCTTTCCCTAGAAGTGTTTTTCTTCCAAACAGAAACCTCAGTGCCCCCATCCAATCAGCACAGATCTCAAAGGCACTATGTCTGGCCAAGCACAGGGCATTTTTTGCTCTCCAGTCCCTGCTCCAGAATTTTGGAGAGCATTTCCCTGCCGAAAGCCCTTCCCACCCCTTAAGTGCATTGACGGCCGCTCACCACCATAGCAGATGTGTGGTCACAGGCAATTAAGTGGGTACAGGCTGTTAGCGGACAGACAGCATAAAGTATGCACGAGTGAGCCAACAAGCAAACAGTGGAAACCAGAGTGGTGAGATGGCTGTGTCCGCCCAGCCACTTGGAGAAGAGGGAACTTGCTTGCTTTCTTCACTTCCCAGCACTTCCTCATTGCAGCGCTAACCGTCCCACTGGCCATAATCCTTGTTTGATACGTGAGATTCCAAGAGATGGAGAGATTTGCCCATCCTGCCCGTGGGTCAGGGCACCGGCCCTCACAGTCACTCCTGCCGTCTTTTCAGTTGTCCGCTCCTGAGTGTGGCTACGTTCTGGGAAGTTCGGTAACGGTAGATATTTTAGGTGAAACCTCCCATTTGGATTGAGAGCAGTTGACTACCGTATTTCAAGTCTCTGTCTGGAAGAAAAAAATGCTTTCAGAGGAAAATGAAACTTCTATCTCCATACCAGCTCATTCCTCATCCCAGAGAGGCCTATTCCAACCGTGGTTTGGGTCTGTGTTCGGTTCTTTCCAGTTCCTTCTGCATGGTCCTATTTTGTACAGACAGTATGTGGTAGTAGTTACGATGATCTAAGTAAAAAGGATGGAAACTTACATACAACAACACATGTGATCTCAAATGCATTATTCTAGGTCAGAGGTCCTCAACCAGGGGTGATTTTGACCCCCAGGGGACATCTGGCAATATCTGAAGACATTTTTGTTTGTGACAGTCTAGGAGGGAGATGCTGTTGGCATCTAGTGGGTGGAGGCCAGGGACGCTACTAAACATCCTACAGTGCCCAGGACAGCCCCACAGCAAAGTGTGATCTGGCCCCAGTGTCAACAGTGTTGAGGTGGAGAAAGCCTGTGCAAAGTGACAGAAGCAGACTCCAAGGGCTCCCTACTGTATAATTCCATTTATACGACATTTTGGAAAAGGCAAAACTGTAGGGAAAAAGAATACATCAGAGGCTGCCAGGAGCTGGGGTTGAGGAAAGGGGATTGACGTCTAAGGGGCACAAGGGAATCTGGGGGAGGACGGAAATGCTTTCTATCTTTTTTTTTTTAACAGTTCAGGTCTTTTAATTTTCTTTACCCCCATCATGCCATGAATTCATAGGGAATGGGCTCCAGCAGTTCAGGCTCCTTTCCACTGGTTCTCACGACGTGTGCTTCTCTGGATGGAGCAGGCTGGCGCTTCAGCTGAACCCAGGTACCTTTCTCTTTGGCTTCCTTCTTTTCCTGATCATTTTCCTTCACCCGTTTCAGGAAGCTATCTCAGCTGTCAGAGTGCTTAATATGCTCGATACGCACATTAATACTCTTGGCAAGAATCTTGCCCTTACCCTGTTTGTTTACAATGATGCCAACAGCATGCTGGGTAACACTGTAGACTCTTCCAGTTTTGCCACGGTAACATTTGTGGGGCATTCCTTTTTGAATAGTGCCCATTCCCTTGATATCTACAACATCACCTTTTTTGCAGATTCACATGTATGTGGCCAAAGGAACAACTCCATGTTTTCTAAAAGGCCTAGAGAACATGTAGTGGGTGCCCCTCCTCTTTCCATTTGTGTTGGTCATTTTGGTGAATTACGGGAAGATGGCAGTTCCGGCCGAAAGGCTGCTTTCTATCTTGATTGTGGTGGTGGTTATACACATGTATGTGTATAACCTGTGTGTCAAAACACACAGGACTGTACACTAAAAAGGGTAAATTTGACCTCTGTAAATTACACCTGAAACAAACAAACAAAAAACTCAGCTCTATTTGAACCAAAGCCATTCTGGAGAAGAAAGTACGGGGGGAAACTGGCTACCAAAAAAATGAGAAACAGAGGTCTAAGGGGTAGAAACACAGAGGGACAGGTTTTTTGTTTGTCATTTATAACTAAATTATTGACTTCTCAGCAAATGACACCTGATCGAAAGTTACTTTGTAGTTATTGACCAAAAATTCTATAAAACCGCTTTATTGTGGTATAATTATCATGCAATGAGCTTTACAAATTTAAAGTGTATAATTTGGTAAGTTTTGACTTGTGTGTATATATATATATATATATATATATATATATATATATATATATATATATACCAGTTAAACGATTATTGCAATCACAATGAAAATATCCATCATCCCCCATATCTCCTATTGTCCCTTTATAATCGTTCCCTCCCTGAAAAATTATAACAGTACTTGTCTCATAGGGTTATTGGGAAAATTTAAATGAGATCTGAGCATAGAGAGGGCCTGTTGTATACCTTGCTTGCTTTCTTTAGTAAGAGGAAGCTATTGTACAGTGGAAAAAACCTAATGGCAGAATAACTGTATTCCATGCCCGGATTTACTGCCTATTCTTGGTATTGGGCCAGAACAGAGGTGAAGGTTGCATAAATGAATAATCAATGCAAATGTGCTCAATAAATGCTTCTTGAAGGAATGAACAGATGAATTAATGAATGAATGCACCAGATCTGTGTGCTTAAAACTCTAGCTTTAGAGACAAGAACAGCACAGTGAAAGAAACGGAGACCAAAGACATTACATAATCACATGGCACTAAATACAAGTGCATTTTAAACTTATACAGGTCTTAAATCAAATGTGTATTCTTCCCCACAAAACACACTCTTCTCCCTGAAATCCTTAAGTTAGTGGTTGTTCCCACTGTCCACTCGGTCCCCCAAGCCAGAAGGCTCGGATGCATCCTCAGCTTCCCATGATCCCTCAACTTCACACTTAATTCTATAGACATATGTCCCTGTCAATGCAGCTTCATCTCTTGACGCTCCCACCTCCTCATCTCCGTGGCAAGTTCCAGCTCTCATCAAATCTGATACAGAGGCTACTGTAGGAGCCTCTTCCTTAGCTTTCACCTCCTCAGAGCCTTTTCAGCTTCTGAAAGCTAAAACTTTCCTAAAATACCTTGGTTCTTGCCTGCTTCAAACCTCTGTTAACTTTCCATTACACCTGATGTAAAGTCCCACCTCCTTAGGTACAAAACTTCATTAACTGGACTAAATTTAGCTGGTCAGTCTCTAACCCACATCTAAAGTTTTGGTCATACCTATGCGTTCACCATTCTCCAGAAACATCTCAGTTATCTCTCTCCCCACATCCTCTTTCTTGTTAATTTTTTAAAATTGTGATAAAATAGACATATCATGAAATTTACCATTTTAGCCATTTTTAGGTGTACAGTTTAGTAACATCACGTACATTCATATTGTTGTGCAAACATCACCACCATCCATCTCCAGAACTTTTCCATCATCACAAACTGAAACTCTGAACCTCTTAAACAACAAATCCCCATTCTCCCTTCCTGCAGCCCCTGGCAACCACCATTCTACATTCTGACTCTATGAATTTGACTACTCTAGGTACTTTATATAAATGGAATCCTACAGTATTTGTCTTTTTGTGTCTGGCTTTTTTCACTTAGCATAATGTCTTCAAGTTTCATCCATGTTGTAACATGTGTCAGAATTTCGTTCCTTCTTAAGGCTGAAAATATTCCATTGTCTGTATATGCCACATTCTGTTTATTCATTCATTATCAGTGGACATTGGGTTGTGTCCATCTTTTAGCAATTTTGAGTAATGCTGCTCTGAGCATTGGTGTACAGTATCTGTTCAAGTCCCTGCTTCCAGTTCTTGTTCTCCCCATGTCTTTTAATGTTACATGTTCCTTTGGTCTAGAGAGCCAGCCCAGAGGCATCTTCTGCACCTCTTTCTGGAGAACTCATATTCATCCATCAACACCCATTTCAAAAGTTCCTTTCCTGGTTTAATCAAGAAGAGTTGGCCATGCACTCCTCGACACTCCCTCAGCCACAGAGACTATGCTCTCTTATAGTTCTTCCTTCGTTGAGTCACAATATTTTTGTGTCATTGTCTTCCTTGCCTTACTAAACTATACTTTAGTAAAAAGGGAGCTTACGTTGCTCAACTTTCTCCTCCATATATCATGCTCAGCCCACTGTCAGAGCTACATAAATATTTAAGAACAAATATTTTAAGGACTGCCTCTGGGTTCTTCAGGCCCAACTTCTGTGGATACTCAAGAAATATTAGTCACTGTTGACTTTTAGTGTCCCTTTGCTCCAGGAAAAGATCCAACATAAAGATCTGACCTTAGAAGGACTTTCTGGCTGCCACAGGGTCCTCACGTCCTTGGGGTCTCTGAGGAGGTGACACACCATGCCTAAACACTCTGAAATGCAACCTCCTTTGACCCTATAACTCATCTACCTACATGGCCCTGATGGGAAGGCTCAAATCAGCTGAACTTTCCTTTACACCTTCAATCTTGCAACTCATACCTTTTCACTTGTGCTCAAGGCTGAGGACCTGGGAAGAGTTGAAGGGAGCTCTCAACTTCAGAATTAAAAAGCATTTTCTCAGCTCTTTGAAGAACCACTCTTCTCCCATAAGCAAAGAATATAGTAGTCGTAGGAGAGCCATGGGAAACCTAAACGACAGCTCTTAGCTCTCCAGCCACCCTCCACTTCCCCTTTTCCTGGCTCTACCCCCCCCCTCCCCGTCAGCTCTACCTTTCCTTCCCAAATATCCTAGTGTGCACTCTTGACCTATTCCTTGCCTATGATCTTGACTCTCAGAAAGGAGACAGCATCGCACCTGTGTTGAGTGATGACGTGTCCAACACATCACAGTGCATGGCATTCACTTCTTCATCCGTTCGTTCATTTCCTTAGCCTTTTGTCTCCATGGTGGAGGAATCTACACATCTGCTCACCTGTGAGAAGGGGGAGCGTAAGGACACACTGCCTCCCTAACCAGGGAAGCACAGGCAAGCATGTGTGTATCCACCTTTGAAGAAAGTTCATTCATTCCAAATAAAGTTCAAGGGCTATAGACCAGCCCAATTCTGGTCCAGAGTGTGTTGAGGAGTTTTGAGTGGGCTCCTTGGATAACTTAACTCCTCTCCATGTCATATTAACATTTAAAATATTGGGACAACCCCACAGTCACCCTCCAGCCCTCAAAGAGTACCTAAGAAGTTCTCCCTTGGGTCCTATCTCAACTCCTTTTGAGCCCCTTTGCTTTTAGCTTCCTCTTCCCGCCCTTCCCACTCACTCCACTATGTGCCCCTCCTTAGGTGTCAGCCACTATCCACTTCACCAGCCCAATGTCTTCTCAGGGGATAGAGGGGACTTGAGGTCTTGCAGGTGGAGGAGGAGGAATAAAATTTTAAGATGGAAGTCTGTTCTGACATTGGGATGCCTTAAAGAACGTGCCAGGTGTGTCTCGTAGTATACAAGTAAATTGGCTAGCAGAGTCTCAGCACCTATGTGTGGCATACAGGGTCTCCTTGAGTTGCATTACAGCAATGTTCAATTCCCTTGGATGCAACAACTCCAGAAAGTAGGTGGGAAGAGGGGGAAGAGGTGAAGAAAAACCCATACCCTCCACAGTGAAGATGAAGTAGAGTGAGACAGGTCACCTAGGAGACCACTGCAGTAACTATGAGACTCTGAATTAAGGCAGTGGCTCTTGGCTTCAAGCCTAGATAATTGGGTGGTTGGATAAGAAAAACTAGTGTAGGTCTTAAGAAAAGATAATGACCAGTTTGGGCTATGCTGAGTTTGAGATGGCATCATCAACTCTTACCTGTTCCCTACCTACCTGTGCATACCCATCTGCTTTTGTTCCTGTTTTCTGCATTGTAGTCGGAGTGACTGTCTTGAGGGCAAACTGAAGAGATCTGATCAGGGACTTCTCTGTCCTCTTAGCTATAGTCCAAAGTCCTCAATGTGACCTTCCGTACCTCGCATGCATTGCCCCTGCCCACTCTCCAGTCTATTTCTTTACAGTCTATCTTCCCTCATAGATGGTGAGCTCCATGAGGGCAGGGAGTACATGTGCCTTGTTCTTAACTTCATCCGCAACGCCTGTCACAAAGTTGGTTCTAGAAAGACAGCTTAGGAGAGAGAAAGAGAGTGGAAGAATGAATACCATCCAACTGGAGATTCTAGCAGATAGTTTGAGCCATAACTTTGGGACCATTAGTATAAAGAGAGTAGATGGAGAAATGTAAGTAAACGAATTTACACATAATGAGAATAATGGTGGCTGGGAACAAAACCTTGGGGAAACATTGACATTTCAGGTGGCCACATGAATGAGGAAGGATAAGTAACTTGAAAGGAGGCTGGCTGAGAAGGAGCTGCCAGTGACATAGGCAGGGAACCAGCAGAGAGCTCAAGGCAACAGGAAGGAATGTCAGATGCTATCAAGAGAAATAGCGCTAGAAGGACAGAAAAGAGGCCATGTTTCCAGGCAATACAGGGGATAGAAGAACAAGTTAAATGACATGAAGTGGAGATGGCCAGGCCGCTGCAGACCATGTGACTCTCAATAAGATGCTCGAGATGGTTTCTTTTTTTTTTTTTTTTGCGGTATGCGGGCCTCTCACTGTTGTGGCCTCTCCCATTGCGGAGCACAGGCTCCGGACGCGCAGGCTCAGCAGCCATGGCCCACGGGCCCAGCCGCTCCGCGGCATGTGGGATCTTCCCGGACCGGGGCACGAACCCGTGTCCCCTGCATCGGCAGGCGGACTCTCAACCACTGTGCCACCAGGGAAGCCCTCGAGATGGTTTCTTTAAAAAAATCAATATCATTATTTTTAATTGTGAAGGAAGTTCTAGATTAAAAGAGGCTAAAGAGACTCAACAAAAACCATGCATTTGATTGGATCGTGGTTCAGGAAAACTTTATTAAAAACTCTAAAGTTAGCTGTGTGAATATCTGGAATTAGAGTCTTCCAAAGGAGAGGAAACAGTCAATGCAAAGGCCCCAGAGCAGAGCCCTGCCTGGCCTTTTTAAATTTTTTACAGTTGTACATTTTATTGAGTACTTGTTATGTACTAGCTACTTTCATGCCTTTTTTTTTTTTTTGGCTGCATTGGGTCTTAGTAGCGGCACGCAGGGTCTTCGTTGAGGCCTGAGGGATCTTTCGTTGTGGTGCAGGGGCTTCTCTCTAATTGTGGTGCGTGGGCTCCAGGGCACATGGGCTCTGTAGTTTGCGGCACACAGGCTCCCTCGCTGAGGCACGCAAGCTCAGTAGTTGTGGCGCGCGGGCTTAGTTGCCCCATGGCCTGTGGGATCTTAGTTCCCCGACCAGGGATCGAACCCACATCCCCTGCATTGGAAGGCAGATTCTTTACCACTGGACCCCCGGGGAAGTCCCCTGCTTGGCCTTTTCGAGGAACAGCAAGGAGCCAGTGTTGCTAGAGGAAGGTGAAAAAGTCGTAAGAGTGGTAGAATGTGTAGGCTCGTTGTAAAGATTTTGGACTTGAATCGATTTTCCGCATATTAAGTTTAAACTATCTATTTGATACCCAAGTGGAGATGTTGAGTAGGCAGCTGGGTACACAAGTCTGAAATTCAGGAGAGAAGCTGGGAAAAGGAGATTAAAATGCAGGAGTCATCAGCATATTAGATAATTTCAAAACCAGGAGACTGAATGAGGTCACCAAGGGAATGAACATAAAGAGAAGGTCCAAGGAGTGCACACCGGGTGCCCCGATGTAAGAGGGCAGGAAAAAGGACGGACCCGCCAAGGCGGCTCTGAAGCACTTGCCAGGGTGGAGGAAAACCCAGAGAAAGTAGTGGGGTGAAGCCAAGCGAGCACAGCGTCTTCTCCAGCAGGAGGTGCTGGACCCCTACTACTGGTGGGTCAAAGACGAGGCCTGAGACCTGGGTTTATCACATACAGACAGAGGGACCACTGACCTTGACCAGCTTTGGCAGAGTGACGGAGGCAAACAGCAGACCTGCCGGGGCTCAGGAGAGACTGGGAAGGGAGTGACTGGACACAGCGAGTACGGACAGCTGAACAGGGGATGGGGTCGCAGCCAGAGGGGAAGGGGGTCAAGAGACATTTTTGGCTTTTGGGGTTTTTTTCTGTTTTTGCTTTAAGATTGGCGACAAAGCTGTATGCTGTTGGGACTGAGGGAGTGAATGAGCAAGTAAGTGAGTGAGCTGGTGCAGATGCATGGCCAAGCGAGGGTTCCTGCCATAGGGGAGAGGTCTGAGCAGGCTTAGAAACTGAGTCCCAGGTGATGAGTGACGCCCCCGGGAGAGGAGAACACAGAGAGGCTGGGCTGCTGTTCCCCAGCAGCCTCTCTGCCTCTACTGGTCGTGTCCTCCCCTCCCGCTGACACCAGAATCTGGCTTTTCTAACAGCCGCTTTGCCTGGAGCCCAATTAAGGCAAAGATACAAATTCGCTGGCCATGGCCCCATGAAGTCTGGCCTCAGGGCTGCAGCCCATTTGGAAAACGTTTTAATTTCATTTGTGTGTTTTTTCAATTTGATTATTAAGTGCTGCTTGCACATGGACGGGGGGGGGGGGGAAGGCCTGTTTTTATTCCCTGATTCCCCTTCCCCCCTGGCCTGCGTGCTTCCCTCGTGAGTAATGGGGAGGCTGCTTTTCTGGAACGCAAGGGAAAACTTCCAGCAAATTGCAAAAGCATGTTCCTTTCTTGAAAAATCCTTTCACACTTGTTTTTTACTCCGTTTGTGAAGTTCATGAAAAGCCTCCATAAATGTACTTTAAAAGGCCTTAACTTTCTTTGTTCTCCTTGTGGAACTTTCCCTCTCTCTCTTATGGGGGTATGTAATTTAAAGGGATAATAAACAAGACATAAAGCCAGAGGGGTGAGTGGTGTGACGAAGGGAATGAAACAAACTTTAGAAATGTCAGGGGTTTGCAGGGAGGGGGAAATTCCATCTGCATATTCAGGAGGTAACAGCCTAGCACTTCCCCGCGACTCCTTAGAGTTGTTTCTAAAGTTATTAACATTTAACACAGGACCAACCAGGGCAGCAGGGTAGACGGAAAGAGCAAAGGAATAAAGGCCCAGGAAGAACGACAAATCCTTTTAGACACATTTCAGCGTGCTGAAATATAAGGGGAGCAGGAGGTGTAAAAATTTAAAAAACAGTGTTGTCAAGAATTTGCAAAGAAGGTTCTCGCCTGAACACTAGAGCCGTGTGGCGTCCAGACAGAGAAATACCGACGGTCCTTGAAGGGGATCGAGGCCATATAAGGAGTTCCCTCTGCAGAGAGAGACAGCATTCTGGTTTGGGTCCCTGTCAGCCTGGGAAGCTTTCTGAATATGGGCAGGAGGAGGAAGGGGCAGAGAGGTGGGGCTTCGCTAGCCTCGGCGCCGCCCTGGTGGCCACCCATGGGGCCGGGCGAAGTGCTGTGGGCGGTCTGGTGGGCAGGACTCAGGGACTGGGGCCTGTGCCTTAGCCAGTTACCGTGCAGCTCCCTGTTGTTGGTCTGTCCCCAGTATCTGAGTTCATCTAGGGCGCCATGTCTGATGTATCTGCCATTAGCCTCTTGGCTCTGAAGTTGGCAAAGCGAAGATGGAGGCCCTCCCCTCCCCACTCCCATTTCTCTCTCTGTAGCACCTGCTTTCCTCCTGGATGCCCTTCACCTCGTTTCCCTCTCTCACCCACCAGCTGGACTCCTGAGAAGAGATCAAGAATAAGCAGGGAGCTGCATCGTGACAAAGGCCTGAGATAGAAAAGTTCCAGCTCTGGGACAGCGACCCAGCCTCAGTTAGTGGTGTCTGCCTGGGGTTCTGGGAGGTGCCAGTGGGGCTGGTGCCCATGGCCATGTAAGTGACAGGCAGCAAGAGCCTGAAATCTCCCCGAGCCTCGGGAGAACCAACAGTGGCCCTCCCCGCCATCCCTTCCCTCGGTGGCTGGGTGGGACCCACAGGCCCCGTGGCCCCTGCTCCTGGGGAAGCTGTTCTGCAGACCCTCCTGGCCGCTACCCGCCTCTTCTCCCCAGCTGGCCAGTTGCCTCCTGTCTGTTCTGCCTTGTGCTCGCCCCCTCTCTTTCTCTTCCTCTTTCTGCTCCTGTGAACTTCGAATTCCCCCTCTCCTTCCCACTCCCTTTGGCAGAGAACCAGGGAGTAGTGGGGACTGGACGTCAGTGGCCTCAAGCTTAGAACTGGTTGCCTGCTAAGCCATGGTTTCCCCAAAGGCCCCTCACCACTCTGCACTGGGGGCATTTTCCCCCTGAAACACCCTCATGGGCACTCAGGGGAGGGAGGAACAATGACTGTGTCTTTCTTTGTGCCGGGCCCCATGTGTAACCCCTGCTGTCTCCAAGACCTGCTTTTGTATCCCTATTTCCCATTTTGCAAATGGGAAACTAAGGCTCAGAGAGATCTCCAGAGCTTCTGAGGCCATCGTTGTACCTAACTAAGGAAACGCTTGCTAAATGTATCTAATTCCACCTTCTTCTTAGGAAAGGTCTGGTCCACAGGGTTGCATCGGGGCTATTGACCTTCAGTTCTCTGATGCATTCGCCTTCTGCATCCTTTCATGGAGACACCCAGCTTCCTCCTGCTTCCACTGTCCCTTCCTCCACCCCAATTTAGCATAAGCTTCACGCACGCTGTGGCTCTTTTCATGGTCCAGGCTCCACCAGAACCCAGAACCTACTGAGAGCGAACAAGATTGTGTTTTGACACAGCTCCCGGCTTCCCACGTTTTTCGCCTCCGCCGTTTGGACGTGCACAAAGCGTTTGTATGTGCCTGCAACAGAGTCGGTTCAGCTTGACAAACCCAAGACCGTCAGCCCCTTTGCAGCGAATCTGCTCCCTTAATTAACCTGGGGGATGGGGAAACTAATAAAGAAGTTTTATTAAATGCAGAGAAAATCAGCCCTTTCCAACACCCCCATGGAGATGTCTGAGCCAGATCCCTGTGATGATTCATCTGCACTAACTGGTCCTTTACTGGGAGATGAGTAAGAGCAGAGTTTGTTCAAGCAGCCAGGAGAAGCCGCCCCCGCTTGGCCCCTAGAAGGCTCTCTTTAGGGCACGCTGGTCTGTACACACGCTGATAACTGTTTCATATCTGCACTGATGGGCTGAACCGAGCGGTTGCCACACAGCCAGCACGCGCGCACAGCGTGGCCAGGAGGGGGTGTTTATGGGGCTTGTCGCTAATGACTCCCATTTATGGAGCATGTGTGCAGCAGCTGAGCGGGACAGCTAAGACAGGACATCAGTAAGGCCTGGGTGTTGCAGGCCGGCTGCATGCACAGGCTTCCCTAAGCAGCCGCGGGGATGGTTCTAGCACGAGCTTCTGGGGGAATCCAGGGCTCCTCGGAATTCAGGCTTTTCAGTGTGAACGATGCCCTGACGAAGATGGTGTTGCTAGGGAAGCTGCTGGCCAGACTGACTGGACAAGGCCAGTAGTAAAAATTACTGCAGTTATAAGAATAAAAGCTAACATTTATTGTTCACTTGCCTCATGCCAGAGATAGTGGAAAGCACACGTGTATCTTTTTTCTTTCATGTAATCCTCAAACAAACCTATGAGGTTGATACTACTTTTTTGTTTGTTTGCTTAATTTTCATGTACAGAGGAAGGAACGGGCCTAGAGAGATGAAGCACCTTGCCCAGAGCTGCAGAGTTGGGATCTTAACCCTGGTGTTCTAACTCCAGAGCCTGGTTACATAAGCGCAGAAAAGTGAATTCTGGAAGTTGAATCATCATTTTGAATCACAGTTACGGCAGGATGGCGTAGCAGTTAAATACACGCATTTTGTTATTCGAAAGACCTAGATCTGAGCTTCAGCTTTTTCCAGTTACAAGTTACATAAACTATTTAAGCCTCGGTTTCCCCTATAAAAGTGGGAACAGTTGTAACACCTACGAGTAGGATATGGAAAGCCGCAGTGCCCCCGCACAGAATAAGCCTCCAGTGAATATGTAACAACACACACACCCCCATGCTCACTAAGGTCGGTGGCACCATGAATCTGAGTGTGGACCCAGAGAGGCTAGAGCATGGCTTCTGTGACGTGCCAGCTGTGAGCCCTTAGGGGATTCACAGCCGCCTGAGCCTTCATTTCCTGCAGTGGAATGGGACAGTGATAGGACTGCTAACAACAGACCTGATTCAATCAGGGTGTCGGGACCACACAGAGTGGGTATGAGGAACCTATTCTGCATCTTCCAAGGCACTGGAAATGCTACTTGTTGTCTTTGGAAACCCTGGTTGGATTTCTCCCTTTTGAGCACAGTGGCCCGCATATCGCACATGGTTACAAGCAGTGAACGAAACAGAAACCCGACCTTCGAAGTTCTTATGTGCTCCAGGGGGAAGATGGGACCAACAAAAATAAAGCATTCATTAAAAACAAAATGACATGTCCATATACACACATACTTGTAGATAATGACTTGCAGCCGTGCGGAGACCCAGGCAGGGGCTGCGGGATTTTGCTGGAGTGCTTGGGAAGACATCTGGGCAGCTTTCTGGAAGGAGAGGGATTTGGGGAAGAGGAGGGAGGTCCCCCCTTGAGTGGGAGCTCAGGTTCATTTCCTTCTCATCTCGTGTTTCCTGCACCCAGCACGCAGTAGGTGCTCAATGCATGCTTGCTAAATGAGAACAGGAAGTGGAGAGAGTGGGTTTCAAGCAGGGGAAGTGAGCAAACAGTGCAGTGGTGAGTCAGAGGGAGGGCAGGCGCTCCACTAACTGCTGAAGGCATGAGTTTATTTTTCTTTAGTGTTTTCTGCCAGGGCTTGGTCCATGATAAGCCTGGAATCAGAGAGAGGGGGAGACAGAGAGAGAGAAAGGCGGCATCCTTCCATGTATGTGGTGTTGGTATAGCCCACAGTCACGTGCACTTGACGCTCACGCCACTCCTGACATTAGATCCCAGCATGAAGCAGCTGAAAAATGCCCCTGGGAGCACAGACACTTTTGGTTGCCTGACCCAGAGTTGTTCCCTCTTCTTCTCTGCTTATAACACCTCAATTTTGTTCAAGATCCATTCCTCGGTGGCAGTTACTCTGGTGATTTGTACTGTGTCCGCTGGGCTAGCCTGAAATTGGCTTCCCCCGAGTCCCCCTTCCAGGTGGGCCAGGAGAGAGATCTTTGCCTGAGACCTGGAGGCAGATGTCAAGCCCAAATGGTTGGCGGGTTGTCATTGTCAAAGAGTGGTGGCCAAGCCTGCAGCTGCTTCACCTTTGCCTCATTCCCTCTTTGGCTTCTCCAGTGCCTTGGCCAGATGTCAGCGACAAAGGGCACCAGCTTCTCCTGCAGGGCATCCAGGTGGGGGCCATGAGAACCCATGAAATGGGTTCCAGTCCATCCTTGCAGGGGCCAGCTTGTCCTTGCCCTCTCCCACAATACATCCGTCTTCCCTCCCCCACTTCCTGCCCTGTGGACTTTGAAGCTGCACGTCAGATGCAGACTACAGCCCATAGAGATGGGTTGGAGCTCTCACAACTGCAGAAGTTCCAATCCCTGCAACAAATTCAATCCCATGTTTACATGGAACCCCTGAAAGGTGGTTCTAGTGCTTCTAGATCGAACCCTGACTGATATAGATACCGTATCCCCAGCTCCAGAGTGAACTCTAGCTGGTCTGAGCCAATCATAGTGTCCCTAGTCCCCTTGCTGGTAATAAGTTTAGGTGTGGGCAGGTGACCCAGTTCTAGCCTGTGACAGGAACTCCAGTCGGAGGCTTCTGGCAAAGGCTCCCTTGATCTGAAAAAGAGACACACAAAAAAGACGGTGCTCTTCTCCTGCTGGACGTTAACTGGATATCATGGTTGGAATTGAGGCAGCTGTTGTAACCATGTTGGGGCGTTATCCAAAGAACCAAGCTGAGGATCAAGATAGAAAAGAGAAAAAGAACCTGTGTCCTTAACGATATAGTTGAGCTGATGAATTAACCTTCCTCGAAGCTGCCTACACCTGGAGTTCCGGATATGTGAGATGATATATTTTCTTATGGTTAAGTCACTTGAGGCAGGGTTTCTGTTTCTTGCAGGCAAAAACACCCTAGCCCAATTCCCACCCCCAAAAGAAGCCCCAGATTTTCTTCTTGCAATGGATCCCAAAGTTTCCATCTACCAGGAGCTTTTCCAAAAGGGAGGTGGGCAGCTTGGAGTGAACCTGGTATCTGACCTCCCCATGCTGGGTCTTCTCATCAGAGAAAATGAACAGGAACACATCATCAATCCATAGAGGATTTAAAAGTAAACCATAGAATTCAGGATTACCAAAATGATTTCCAGATTATAGTCCAAGGAAGAATAGGTTAAGGTTAGAATTATGGGAATCACGATAATCAGGTCTACCAGTAGGATGCAAGTAACAGAAAGCCCAATTCGAATTGGCTGTACCATCATGCCTACTTTTTACCTTTCTTCTCTCATCCCTCAGCTCACCCTTTTGCTTTGTGACGCTGGAATGGTACCCCGCAATCCACCTGGTGAGGTTCTGCCAATAGGACGCGCTAGAGGAATACTGGGAGGTGAGAGGAAAGAATGACTTCATTTCTGTCTTTCAGTTCCTGGTAGTGTCTCTCCAGCAAGAGTAGACAGTGGGCTCCACTTCCCAGCTCCTTTTGACACTCCCAGAGCTCCCTCGCCACGTCCCTGTAGAGGGACCAGAGCCTACCATCAGCCATGGCCTGGGGAGGGGCTTCCTCATCCACTGGGCCATGTGCTCTGGGGCATCAAAGCAACCTTTCGTACCTCCTTGGGGATGTGAGCACCTATCCAATCTTTCCCTCTCCTCAGTGGTCTGAGAACTTCAAGGAACTGAGCGTGAGCAATGCAGCTTCCCCCCAGGAGCCAGCACCAGTTTCATGAGACCCCCTTCCAAGGTCCTAAGCTCTGGTAACCACCCTCCCACCCTTTTTTCCGCTGACCTCAGGCGTTATTAATCTCTGGGTTACCTCAGCATCCTCTCTTTAATGTCCCACTTGGGTAACAAATTTTTTTATTAAGTCCCTGTGTTTTGAAATATCTGGTGTGGTTTCTCTTTTCCTGACTAGACCCCAACTGATAGAGTAAATTTATTGGATCATGTAACCCCAAAGTCCAGATTGAGAACAGTCACCAGGCACAATTGGCTCCAGAGGATCTGAATCTTATTAGGGCTCCTTTCTGTTTTCTAACATTTTCTCAGCGCTGATCTCTTCTGTGTGTGGAATGTTTTGAGGATGGCTACCTTCCAGGCAGCAGAAATGGCCGTAGCACCTTCATTCCTCACAGAGATAAGCCATACTGCCTGTGAGAAAAAGAGAATGCCTTTGTCCCCAGTTTCTAAATTAGAGCCCTGAACTTCACTTTGCTTGCACTGGCTTTGGCCATTTGCCCAACACTGAACCAATCACTGTGGCCAAGGCCTGGGTCC
Organism: Stenella coeruleoalba; assembly: GCF_951394435.1. Taxonomy (NCBI): domain Eukaryota; kingdom Metazoa; phylum Chordata; class Mammalia; order Artiodactyla; family Delphinidae; genus Stenella; species Stenella coeruleoalba. The sequence continues at coordinate 52,071,310 of NC_137149.1, forward strand.
ACTGATTAGCTAGATCACATGTTCTCTTCCTAAAGCCAGGTAGTGTCAACTTCTGTGGAGATCCAGGGCCCACCAATGGAAATCCGGGCTCCTGGGAAGTGATGGACTGATGCTGCTGACATCATCTGATGCCTGTCCCCGGCACCTCATCTCTGATTGTCCAGGACAGCCCCAATTTCATATTTCTCCTGCTGCTTTTGTAAATAAGATACCTTTAAAATATTAAACCAAATATATAATGATGACTTTTTAGATGTGATACCAAAGGGATGCTCCATGAAAGAAGTAATTGATAAGCTGAAATCCATTAAATTTAAAAACTACTCTATGAAAGACACTGAATGAGACAACAAGTCACAGTCTGCAAGGAAATACTTGCAAGGGCACGTGTGAAAAATACTACTATGCAAAATTTATAAAGAGCTCTTAAAACTCAACAATAAGAAAACAGGGGCTTCCCTGGTGGCGCAGTGGTTAAGAATCCGCCTGCTAATGCAAGGGACACGGATTCGAGCCCTGGTCCGGGAAGATCCCACATGCTGTGGAGCAACTGAACCCGTGCGCCAAAACTACTAAACCTGTGCTCTAGAGCCCGCGAACCACAACTACTGAGCCCACGTCTACAACTGCTGAAGCCCACACGCCTAGAGCCTGTGCTCTGCAACAAGAGAAGCCACTGCAATGAGAAGCCTGCGCACCGCAATGAAGAGTAGCCCCCGCTCACCTCAACTAGAGAAAGCCCAGGCACAGTGACGAAGACCCAACGCAGCCAATAAATAAATTAATTAATAAAAAAAAACACTTTAAAAAAAATCAATAAGAAAACAAACAACCCAATCCAAAAAATGGATTAAAGACCTTAACAGACACTTCACCAAAGAAGATACGCGGATGGAAAACAAGCATACGAAAAGATGCTCCACATCATATCATGTCACTATCAGAGAAACGCAAATTAAAACAACAGTGAATACCCCTACATACCAATGAGAACGGTCAAAATCCAGAACATTGACACCAAATGCTGGGAAGGATGTGGAGCCACAGGAACGCCCATTCTTTGCAGATGGGAATGCAAAACGGTGCAGCCACTTTGCAAGATAACTTGGCAGTTTCTTACAGAACGAAACATACTCTTACCATAAAATCCAGCAGCTGTGCTCATTGGTATTCACCCAAAGGAGTTGAAAACTTACGTGCACACAAAAACCTGCACACGAGTGTTTAGTGCAGCTTTATTCATAATCGCCAAAACTTAGAAGACACCAAGATGCCCTTCAGTGGGTGAATGAATAAACTGTGGTACATCCAGGCAATGCAATATTATTGAGCACTAAAAAGAAATAAGCTATCAAGCCATGAAAAGTCATGGAGGAACCTTCAATGCATATTACTAAGTGAAGAAGCCAACCTAAAAAGACTACATGCTGTATGATTCCAACTCTAGGACATTCTGGAAAAGACAAAACTATGGAGACAGTAAAAAGATGAGTGATTGCCAGGGATAGGAGGGGAGGGATGAAAAGGTAGAGCACAGAGGATTTTCGGGACACTGAAAATACTCCCATGATACTATAATGGTGGGTACATGTCTTCAAATATTTGTCCAAACCCGCAGACTGTACAACACCAAGAGTTAGCCCCAAGGTAAACCATGGACTTTGGACTTTGGGTGACAATTCGCCAGTGTAGGTTCATCAGCTATAACAAGTGTACCATTCTGGTGGGGCATGTTGATAATGGGGAAGCCATGCAGGTGTGGAGCAGGGGGGAAACAGAAAATCTCTACCTTCCTCTCAAATTTGCTGTGAACCTAAAACTGCTCTGAAACATTAGTCTTTAAAATAAATAAAATAGAATATGTACATCCAAACATAACTGATTTCTATTCCTTTTTCAAATATCTTCACAAATAAGAAATAACCCTTTGGTTAGCCTGTGTCTCAATTTAGGTTTCAAAAGTGAAGTTCCGAAGGGCCATGAGGCAAACACAGACCAAGGGGTTCTGAGCCCCAGATAAGTTGTCTCCACGCCTTTGTGGTCAGAGAAGTGATAAGAAAGATGTTGATCAACCAGAGTTTCCAGGAAATACTTTTCTATTTTTAACTTACACGAGTTCACGTTCATTGGAAACATAACCTGAAAGGGCTCATTTCTATCTCGTCTACAACAAGCTTACCCCAGGCACTCAGCAGTTTTAAAGATAGCAAATGAACCACCATCCTCCAGGGTCAGCTTAAAACATTCCCTAACATTGCTTAGACCCTCTGGTCCTCCTTAGGGACCAAGTTGTTCTGTGAAATAAGACTTTATTGTGTTCTTTTCCTTGTTTTCCTTCTCTCTCTCTTTTATTTCTGATAAAAGAATTAAGGCCCAGGGAGATCAACTGGTTTACCCAAGATCACACAGCAAGGTCATGACTCTAACTTTAAACATAAAGTCATTGGCTCCTGATGTCCCAACACAAGGCCATCTTGTTTCCAGATGACCTTCATTCTCTCTGCAGACCCACAGGAGCTTGGGTATCCTTTCAAGGACAGCATTTAATCATCACAAAATGCCCTACCAGGGAGTAACATTAACAAACACTTATACAGCGCTTAACATGTGCAGTTTTCTGAGCCTTTTACAGTTGTTACTTCATTTAATCCTCACACGGCCCTGTGAGGTGGATGCTATCAGTGTCACCATCCAAAGTGTGATGGATGAGGACACCGAGGCGCAGAGAGGCTCAGTAACTGGCCCACAGTTTCTCCACCAGCAAGAGTGATTTCTGGGATGGGAACCCCGGCAGCGGGCTGTGCTCCTGCAAAGCTACATCGTCTCTGAGACATAAAGGGGAGAAAACCACAGTTGTCAGAGGAAAAACAAAGTAAGCTAAGGGAAGGATGGAGGCATACGGGGGAGAGGGGGAGGGGGAAGGGGAAAGGGGGAGGGGGGGAAGGGGGAAGGGGAGAGGGGAGGGGGGGAAGGGAGGGGAGAGGGGGAGAGGGGGAGGGGAGAGGGGGAGGGAGAGGGGGAGCAGAGAGGGGGAGGGGGAGGGGGAGGGGGAGGGGGAGTGTAGCATCTACGCCGAGCAAGGTGAATCCTTCTGGGGTCACAGCCGCAGTGAATCTACTGCAGGTGCTGCTGTCGTGTCCAGGTAGCAATAAGAGCCCCAGAGCCACAGCATCTACCCCAGGTACACATTCACTGTGGGCCACCAGTAGGTCCAACTCATCTGTGATGACTGAAGTAAAGCACAATCTTTTCTCTTCCCCTGATCCAATCTCGCTCTCAGGGAAGATGCCGGAACACAGAATGCTTCCTTCTACATTCTGTGTAACACCATCGATTGAGTTCCTCCTGTGTGCCTCACTGTGGCGAGTAGCAGACCTTCTAAAATGCATGAAACATGGTCCCTGGCCTGCGGGAACCCGTGTCCTGGAGACAACCCCCCACCAGTTATAACGCAGGTGATACGAGCTGTGATAGAGCAGTGGCTTCCAAACTCCTGGATCTTGCGTTTCTATCATTTAACATTTTCCGGCACATGAGCCAGGCACACTGCACACCCACCTGGCCATCACTCCTCTTCTTGGATGGACCCCCTGACCTGGTGAAAGGGCCTCCACCTCACCAGGCTGTGTGTTCCCCGAGGAGGCTGGGTCCTGAACACAGCTTCCAGCGTCCTGCCGCTGTCGACCGCCGCGGGCACTCCCCGTGACTTCCAGCTGCCCCAGGACAAAGCCCTGCTCAGCATGGGTGCCGGGAAGGCCGGCCCTTTGGGCCCCAGAAACCAGATGAGTGTGCCCATTCATGGCTTCTTTCTTCTCACTTTACCGCGGCTGGGAGGGAGAGCGTGGGGTCACAAGCCTGGTCACCCACACGCATGTATTCCACTCGGCTCAGCTGGGCCCGAGCCCTGCTCTCAGGGACGTGTTCCTGGACTCCATGCACAAGCACAGGCCAGTCCCTGAGCCCCAAAACCTTCCACCTGCTGGACCTGCATCCTCATCCTGCAGGGTCCCGGCCCAAATATTAGATTCCCCCAAAGCCTCCGCAGCAGCCGCCTTCAACAGAGCGCCCTTCAAGAGATGATCAGCTGGGACTTCCCTGGTGGCGCAGTGGTTAAGAATCTGCCTGCCAATGCAGGGGACGTGGGTTCGAGCCCTGGTCCGGGAACATCCCACTTGCCGCGGAGCAACTAAGCCCGTGCGCCACAACTACTGAGCCTGCGCTCTAGAGCCCGTGAGCCACAACTACTGAGCCCACGTGCCACAACTACTGAAGCCTGTGTGCCTAGAGCCCACGCTCGGCAACAAGAGAAGCCACCGCAATGAGAAGCCCACACACTGCAACAAAGAGTAGACCCTGAGAAAGCCCGTGCACAGCAATGAAGACCCAATGCAGCCATTAATTGATTAATTAATTAATTAAAAGAGATGATCAGCTTTTGTAAGAACATTATCAACAATTTTCAATGACAATTTAATTCTTGGTAAGGTAAAAACAAATCAAAGTAGCACATTTGTGGGACAGCCTTGATGAATATTTACAGTTATATTCCAAACATGAAATTTGTTTTTTTAAATCACAACAAGATTTCAAATGTCGTTCAGAAAGAACAATTGTTTAAATTCTCATGCTCATTACCCAATACCAGGCTTCTCTTTGCTGTGAATCCTGGGATGTTCAGAGCTCTTTGTGCTTGGCTCCAGAGCTTTCTTCAGCCTGAGCTGGAAGAGGAAGTTTGCCCTCTTGGTCTCAGCTTTTGTGAGAGTTCCTGAGGGCAGCGGAGCAGAGGGCTGGAGAGAGCCAGCGCCGGCTCAGGCTCCTGCTTCTTCACTCACTAGGGATGCGACTCTGACTAGGGCTGGAAAGACCTTGAGACAAAGATGTGAGGGCACATAATTCATCTGCTTTGGGATGGCACAAAGCACCAGGAGGGGAGGAGAGATGTGAGAAAGGGAAAGGAAGGAAGCCACGCCGGGATGCCTTAAGAAGCAGATTACCTCAGAGACCACCTGGATTAATCCCAGCTGGGTCCCTGGGGAGACTGTGTAGCACTGTCCTCAGAGATGTCCTACCCAAGGGGTGTGGAGCCACCAGCTCCCGTCAGACACAGGTCCCATCAGGCTGCGACCAGGGCCACAACTCCTCAACCTTCCTGGCAAGGCTGCGCTAGTGCCTGTGGCCAACGAAAGCCCTCAGGAAGGGCCCTCTCCAGCGTTTCTAATAAGAAGCCATGAGGAAGGCAGTGCCCAGAGCCTAAGGGAGGAGCTAGGACAGTGCCTGTGACAGGCCATTAAAGGAGACAGTAAGAGCAGTCATAAAAACGTGAATGCTGACTTCATTGTGTGCTGGAAAACTCAATGAACTAAGATGTGTGAATGGAAAAGCACCACACAAATGTTCCATTGGATGCTTTCGACAGCGAGGATGATGACGAAAACAGTGACTCAGGGCTCGTTCACTTGCTCCGTCTCCCTCATAGGAACCAGTCTCTGACCAGAGACTGGGTTCCTGTATAGAGTTTAAGTCTTTCCTTGGTAACTTTCCAAGGTATCTGGAAGTGACATTTCCTCAGTGTGGTGGGTGTTCTCTTGGAGTGAAAAATGAAACCCACCCCAAATCTCACAACTTTCAACAAATAGACAGGGATGTCTTTTATTTTACTGCTAACGTTTTTAAATTCAATCTTTGAACAGGTCCTATATTTGCAAGGGGCAAAATTTTGAAAGATAGATCAAGAGGTATACCGTGAAACCATCCCTAGCTCCCATTCACTTTGTTTCCTCCCTCCCATAGACCACCATATAGTTTCCTGTGTGTGTTTCCTTGCACTCATTTGTCCCTTTTCAGGTAAAGTCACACTAAATGACTGAAAGTGGAAGAAGAATGGTTCTCTAAAGAATTTTTGCTAGAATTTCAGGGGGAGGAAAAAGTCCTTTCCTCTGTAGTTGCTTAGTGTCAGAATGTAAACCTAGAGATGAGGAAGCCTCTTCGCTGGAAGAGCAACTGAGGGTGAAACCAACCCAGAGGAAAACAGAACACAGAGAGCAATTCCAATTGAAACTTTTTGAGCACCTGGATCCAGCTGTGCCTGAAGCAGTTTACACCTGGACTTTTACAGTGCAAGAGGCATTAAATTATTATTATTATCTTTTTTGTGGGCTATACATAGTGATTGAGAACCAGGTTGCCTAGATTTGAATCTTGGATCTGCCACTTACTAGCTATATAACCTTGGGCAAGACACTTAACTTCTCTGGGCCTCAACATCCTCATCTATAAAATGGGATAATAACAGCGTCTATCTCATAGGGTTGATATGAAGATTAAATGAGTTAACGTATGAGAAGAATTTAGAACATTACCGGGTGTATTAGTTGCAATTTTAAAAAATTATTTGTATCAGTCAGTATGTTTCAGTAACAAACAGCCCCAAAGTCTTAGTGGCTTAAAACAACAATTTTTCTTTTTTGCACATACTAATGTCCACTGTGGATCAGCAAGCACTGTGCTGATTGTACTTAGTCAGGAATCCGAGCTAAAAGAGCAGCTGCCACATCTAATGTTGCTAGTCACCATGTCAGAGGGAAACAACTTAAAAAAGGATACCCTGGCTTTTGCACAGGATGGGTATATAATGTTCCACTAACGTTTCATTGGCCAAACCAAGTCAAGGGGCCGCACCTAGCTTCAAAGGAGAGGGAAAGGCAGTCCTGCCATGTTCCCAGAAGGGACAGCCCTATTGACCACCACATGACTATTGTTATGTCATAACTGGTTGAGTACTGGACACCTGCAACTGAAAGATTCACAAGTAAATAAGAAATCATAAGTTTCCCTGGTTTTATACTCAGCAGGGGCCAGGGGCCACAACGAAGCCATGCTCTTATTAACCCCCTTCTCCCTAATTCACTCCAACCATTTTGAAGTCTATTGGTCCTGGCCATCCATCTTCCAGGTGTCAGGATCATGTCACTGATATTTTCAGCAGTCACTTGCTGGTTAAATCCCAGAAAAGTGGAAAGAAGTTGTATGATTGGCCCAGAGTCACAGGTCAACCAAAGAAAGTACTGAGGGAAAAAAGAGGGAAAGGTCTCCCTGGGAGAGGTGGTGTCTTTGGTCAGGTTCACTGGAAGCACAGTTGAGATGAGGTTTCAGGTGCACGTGATTAACCGAGGGAGCCTCTCAGGAGAGAAGGGGAGTGAGGAAAGCTGGACAGGGCAGGGACAGGAACTAAATAAGGATGTGGAGTCAGCCTGATCCCATGGGCAGCTGTGGAGTGTGAGTTCCCCCATAGAGAGGGTCCTGCCTTGAGGCAAGGGACTGGTCTTTTTTAGCCAATTGCAATCAGTCCGTGGCAGCAGGCTATCCCAGAAGGGGAGAGTCAACCTTCTGGGCTGGGCAGCTCCTGCTGGGTTTGTCAAGGGTGATTCCTAGAGAAGGAGGCAGCTGTGAGCTGCCAGGATGCAACACTCATGGCAGCTGGGCGATGGGTGCAGCAGCCCACTTGAGGCGATTTGGATGGGGCCCCAACAGCACCTACTACAGGCCGTCAGGAAAGCACTAATAGGAACCACCTGCCCCTTTCCTCCTACTAGTAAAACTGCGCTTCGGAAGCCTGGGGAATATTGACATTAGTGGGGTAAGAAGTGGCATTCAGTGGTTCCCCATTTATCTCCTAGATTAAATGTAAATTTTACCATCAACCCTTATTTCCAGGCTTATGTCCCAAGACTCTGACAAACCTAGCCTATATGAAAAGTCGCCTGGAAACTGCTGTTTTACGAATAACCTCCACGTCTTTGCTCCGACTCTTTTCCTCTTCCGCCCAGGGTGCCCTCTCCACCCCCAGACCTGTGACATTCTACCCACAATTCGAGGCCCTCTCGAATACTGACTACTTCATAAAGCCTTTCTTAATCACTCGACAGGATATGAGCTTTTCCTTCTTTGAAACCTCAAAGCCCTTACTTTCCGCAGTGGGTTTCATTCTACGAATTGGAGTCATTTGAGAAGTGTTATTCCCCAAATCTTTTATGAACTCTTTAGGAAGAGTTCAGTCTTTTTCTCTTTGCAACATCTGGCAAACACCCTGAATAATAAAGGCACTTAATTAATATGCATGTAATTGAATATCTACTTCAATGAGATTAAATGCCCATGCATGATCAAAGCCTTTGTCTTCTGTGCATCACCCAGAGCTGACATTTGCTGAGCACTTGCTATGTGCTGTGCATAAAGTATTTTCTTTGCACTAATTATCTTCACCCCACAGATAAGAAACTGAAGCTCAGAGAGGTCAAGCAACTAACCCAAAGCTACACCAGTGGCAGGTGGTAGATTGGATGGGGTCCTAGGTTTGTCTGAATTCAGAGCCCACACTCCTTTTTTTTACTTGGGGTATACTTGTTTTACAATGTTGTGTTACTTTCTACTGTACAGCGAAGTAGAGTTCCCTGTGCTATACAGCAGGTTCTCATTAGTTATCTATTTTATACATATTACTGTATATATGTCAATCCCAATCTCCCAATTCAGCCCAGCCCCCTTTGCCCCCCCTTGGTGTCCATATGTTTGTTCTCTACATCTGTGTCTCTATTTCTGCCTTGCAAACAGGTTCATCTGTACCATTTTTCTAGATTCCACATATATGTGTTAATACACGATATTTGTTTTTCTCTGACTTACTTCACTCTGTATGACAGTCTCTAGGTCCATCCACATCTCTACAAATGACCCAATTTTTTTTATGGCTGAGTAATATTCCATGGTATATATGTACCACATCTTCTTTATCCATTCATCTGTCGATGGGCATTTAGGTTGCTTCCATGACCTGGCTATTGTAAATAGTGCTGCAGTGAACAACGGGGTGCATGTGTCTTCTTGAATTACGGTTTACGCTGGGTATACGCCCAGTAGCAGAGCTCACACTCTTAACCTCTGTGAGGCAGCTGCCATAGGGACAAACAGACTTGCTATCAGAAGACATGACTTCACGTGCAGGCTCTGTCACTCACCTTGGGCACAACACTGAACAAACCTGGAAAAGACTAGGAAGCTGCTCACCCAACCCATCCCCTTTTCTTCCTGGGCAAAGAGCTAGACCGGTGCTTCTCTGGTTTCAAGGTGCACGCAACTCACCTGGGGCTCACTGAGAAGGGGGAGATCAGCAGAAAACACACACACACACCCCCACGTAACACAATGTGAGAACCTCTATGATAGAAACATGCCCTCACTGCAAAGAAGAAGGTGAGAACCCAGCAGGCGTGGAGACGAAAGTAAGGAAAAATACCCCAGAAAAGCTTACCCCAGAGTTGAGTCTTAAGGATGAGAGGGCTGGCCAGCTAAAGAAAAGAAAGGGAAGAAAGAGCATTTCAGGTGGTGGGTTCAGCACATGCAAAGTTAAGGAGGTGAGAGGGTCCCAGGGGCATTTGGGGAACTGCCGGTGGCTGAACAGACCCAGAGAGTAGAGTGAGGGGCCACTGGCAAGAGCTTGGGCTGACGGTGAAGAGGAGGACAGATCCAAGAGGCATTGTCATTACGTACCAAGGATAAGGGAAACCACTGAGGACCTCAAGGTGAGGGACAGGGTCAACCTACCTCCAGAAGTTTCCCTCCTGCTGCTCTCAGGGAGACTGTATCAGAGGGGGTAGACTCAGGGGCTGTCAGGTCATTTTAGATGAGGAGGCTTCCGGGTCCCAACAAGCCTCACTGCCGGGGACCCCAGAGCAGACGGTTGTCCCTAGGATTCAGATTGTGTATCCAGGGCATTTCCAGAGCACAGAGACACACAGATGTACCAAGCCAATGCCCGTGGGGAAGATCCCCAGGATGTGGAGTAGAAGAGAGGGAGTACAAATCAAAGGGAAGTGTGCCGAGACAGTCTCACCCCAACATTGCTCCCTTGGGATCAGTCTTAGTATCTCTTTATTACACCACCAGTTCTCAAATCTCAAATCATACAGGGCACTTGACCTTCACCAGCCAGACCCATGTGCTTGATAGACCCAGGGTTCTACACACTTCCTGGAGCCACCGGACCTGCAACTGAAAGTGACATTCACAGAAGGAGAGCCATGAAGTCACTCTAATTTACGAAGGAGGTAAATCTCACAGAATCCTTGATGCCTTTCCCGTGGCTGGGAGTAGATTACAAGCTTGGATGTCAAGCAATCTCAGGTTCCTGTTCTGACTCCCTCACTTACAGGATGTGTGGCCTTGGGTAATGTACTTAAACTCTTTGAGCCTTAGCTTTCTCATCTGCAGAATGGGTGTAATAATAAAATCCTACCACGGAGGGTTTGTCAACAGGACTGGATATATGTATGCAATCTATATGCTTAGCTATGTGCCTGATACGTGGTGAATACTCGGTAGACAATAACTAGCTTACTATTAATATTTTCTTATTCTTTTAACAATATGCCAGATTGGTATACACCAATGTGTAATGACTCTGTGCTGCAAATTAATGTATTAGAGAAAGAAAACCCACTTTGTACATATGACGCCTAATTGACTTAACTTCATTCTTGAAAGTCATCACACTTTTTCTTTCAAAACACACTGTAATTCAAAATTTGAACTAATTCACCACCCTTCCCCTCTGCTCCCAATCAGCAAGACTTTTAAGAACTGGTTTGTTTGACATATATACACTAATATGTATAAAAGAGATAACTAATAAGAACCTGCTGTATAAAAAAATAAATTAAATTAAATTCAAAAAATAAAAACAAAACAAATGGGTTGTGGGGACTTCCCTGGTGGCACAGTGGTTAATAATCCACCTGCCAATGCAAGGGACACGGGTTCGAGCCCTGGTCCAGGAAGATCCCAAATGCTGCAGAGCAACTAGGCCCATAAGCCACAACTACTGAGCCTGCATGTCACAACTACTGAAGCCCACGCACCTAGACCCGTGCTCCACAACAAGAGAAGCCACCACAATGAGAAGCACGGGCACCACAGTGAAGAGGAGCCCCCGCCTGCCGCAACTAAAGAAAAGCCTGCGCGCAGCAATGAAGACCCAATGCGGCCAAAAATAAATAAATAAAAAATAAATTTATTAAAAAAAATTTTTAAGTTAAAAAATAAAACAACTGGGTTGTTCATAGATTCTCCACTGAAACTCAGTTTTAATTTCCTATTATAGACCTATCATTCTCAAGATCTGCTGAGTGAAACCCACGTCGATGATGAGGCAGAAGGAGCTAGAAATGACTTCTTGAGCATTGCCAAAGGGAATGTTCAGTCCCGAAACAATCTCTCAGCAGCCCACACACCTGGGCTCCATGTGGCCTGTAGTCTCTGCCTTTCCAATAATTTGTTTCTCTACACTACCAGTGTAGTGTAGAGAAATACCCTGATTAGGATCTCTTCTAAAGTTCTCCTCATCTGAAAAATGGGAATGCTGCCCACTCATCCCTCAAAGGATTTAATTAGTTCGGTTGTTGGCAGGTCCACCAAAGATGAAAAGAGCAACAGATTCCACTGCCTGATGAGAGCCAGTGTCACCTCCAACCAGGACTGAGGCAATAGGCTTCTAACTCATCCCGCTGAGCCCACTCTGATCCTCCAGCTTTTTCTCTCTACAACAGAGAGCTTGCCACGACAACACAGTCTGGCCCATCACTCCCCAGGTCAAGAATTCTCAATACTGAGTCTTGTGGCTCTAAGGCCAGAATCCTCACCAATCCACAAGGCCAATGTGTCTGGCTCCTTCCTGCTGATCATGGCTCTGCACAGGACTCTTTCCGCCCTCTGGGCTCAGTCACACCAGCCCGCTGGCGGTCCTTCCAATGTGTGGCTCCCCCGACAACCTTTGCATGTGTTGGCATCTCCGTTGGGGTCTTCCTGTCCCCCTGTCCCACTGCTACTCACCTTCAGCTCTCACTGCTAATGTCACTTCCTCAAGGAGGTCATCTCTGATCCCCAAATAGCTCAGGGCTATTTATATAATATAATCTCAGGGCTCCTTGTTTTAATCCTCTGTCGGCCTTATCACTGCCTCCCCAGTGGAATATCAGCATCATGGGGGCAGGGACTCTGTTTTGCTTCCCTCCTTTTCCCCAGCACCTATTGACTGCAGTCCCTGAGTGACATCTAATAGAGAACCAATAAGCACTTCTTTAAAATACCATTCTTATATTAATATCTCAGATGAAGAGCTCTGTGTTTACCAAGAGAAACAGGGTAGAAGAGTTCGTTATTTCATTGATTTGATTGTTGTAGACTGAATTATTCTAACAAATGCAGATCTCCTTATTCCTTTAAAATATTATTCTGTTAAGAGTGACTACCCTTAATCCTGATGTCCCCTTCATGTCTCTCATTCTTCCTTAGGAGCAGCTGTTCATTGTTTCTCCACCCATGAAGTCTCAGGTCTTTCTGGTGGTACTTATGTCACAAGGAGGAATCTGGGTCGAAATCAAATGGAATGGAGGCAATTGAGGGAAAGGATTTTATCTCTCACCTAATTACCATCATACACCTCTCCTGGGTCTAGGAGTAGGGGTGGGTGGGGGGAAGAGGAGGAGATGCCCTAAGTCGTGCTACTCAAAATATTACCAGCCCATGTCATATACAGAAATGTTAAGTACAAAACGTTACCAGCTTATATTAAGTCTAGAAACTTTTAGGGTAATTTGATGTTGCCATGACATTCAAGAACATGATCAATGGGCCTGTCTCAGTGAACAGGTCAGTAGGGACCACTTTGGGTGCTGTTGAACTTGGATGGTGGGTCACACACAGTAGGACAACAGATTCTCCCTCAATATTTTGGAAATTTTCAAAAACTGGCCCTTCACGACAGATAGTTTGAAAAACATGTTACAAAAGATGATGTAGCCCTAGTCATGTTGTAAGGAAAAGTCAAGGCTTCAAGAAATACCTAAAAACTAAGACACATCTAAAGGCGGGAATGGAAAAGCAAGAGAATGGTCACTATAGGTTGCAGTGAATCATGGAAAAAGTCCTTGGAGATGAATCTTGAGTTGGGTCTTGAAAGAAATTATTGGCACATATTGAGGGACAAGGGACAGGAGTGCATTTCAGGAAAGAAGCACACTAGCTAAGACATGGAGGCTATGCAGGATATGAGAAGGACATGTAAGCTAAGGCATGGGGGCTATGCAGGACATGAGAAGCACACAAAAATTAAAGCGTAGGGCAGGGGTCCCCAACCCCCTAGCTGGGGACCGGTACTGATCCGCAGCCTGTTAGGAACTGGGCTGCACAGTAAGAGGTGAACAGCAAGCGAGTGACGCCCCAGCTGCTGCTCCCCATCGCTCCCCATCGCTCGCATTACTGCCTGAACCAGCCCCACCCCCGCCACCACCCCATCCCCAGTTAGTGGGAAAATTGTCTTCCATGAAACCGGTCCCTGGTGCCAAAAAGGTTGGGGACCGCTGACTAGAGGCTATGCAGGACATGAGAAGGACATGTAAACGAAGGCATGGAGGTTACGCAGGACATGAGAAAAATATGTAAGCTATGACATGGAGGCAACACAGGACGTGTCCTCATGCATTAAACTGAAATAGTTAAGTCAAGAGACTGGGTTCTGCCATTTGGCAATCATCACAATGATCATCGATTTCTGTGAAAACATCAGGATGGTAAGAATAGTGGGCAAGTTTGAGAAACAGCAGAATATTTATATAGTCTCACAGTGACTGCCCTCCAGATTCTTGTTAATGACAAAGCAAACATTTCAACCCTACAGTGGAGAAATCTAACAGGCACCACCTCAACTAAAGAAGCAAGTTTAACATTATAAGTTATGAGAAAAATCGACCTCATGTGCCTCCTGATATGATGCACTGGGAAGAACACAGCATCACATTTGTGTTATTTCCGCCAAAAATGTATAACTGAATCTGCTCAGGAGGAAACAGCAGACAAAACCCCGTTGAAATCACTCTATAAAATAGCTGTACCGTATTCTTCAAAATATCAATATCATGAAAGACAAAGACTAAGGAACTGTTGCAAATTCAAGGAGGCTGAAGAGATGTGACCACTGAATGCAATGTATGATCTGGAATTTTCTTTTGCTTTAAAGGATATTATTGAGACAACTGGTAATATCTGGATAAGGTCTGTCCATTAGGTAATGATATTGTATGAATGTTAACTTCCTGAATTTGATGGTCATACTATGGTTAATAAAGAAAAAGTTCTTATTTTTAGGAAATACACACTGATATATGTAAAGGGGCGTTGCATTTCAAACAGTTCAAAAAATATATAGTAGGTATGAGGATACAGAGATAAATACAGATAGAAGCAGAAGATAAAGCAAAATGGTAAAATGTTAACATTTAGGAAATACTGGCGAAAGGTATATGGACATTCTTTGTACTGTTCTTGTAACTTTTCTGTGAGTCTGAAATTATACGAAACAAAACAAAACAAAACGTTAAAAGGAGAGAAGAGAGCCATTAGGCTTTAGCCTCCACTTGGTCCTGATTGAGTTGTCTCCTCACTCCTCTGGATTCCTTCCTGCCTCGTTCAGCCCTTCCAGTTGGAGGCTTCATGGCTTGGCCTTGGTGGTTCCAGATCCTCCCAGCTAGTTTCTGGATTTACGCCTTCTCTCCTTCTCCTGTCTAATGTTTCTTGCAGACTGCACCCTGAGAGCTGATCTCTTTGGCTGAACGTCCCTTGAGATCTGGGGCAGCATTGCAAGGTTCTGCCCGGGTCCTGTATTTGCTCACTTTGCCAATCCCTGCTTATGCCCCAGACAGATCAAGATAATTAACATCTATCGAAGGCCTACGATGTGCCTGGCACTGTACTTCATCATCCTAATAACCTGAAAGGTAACTTCTCCACTGAGTGTAGTTCGGTCTCACCATCATCTCCACCTAAATTTCAGTGGCTCCAAAGCCCTGCTTTTCTGACCATAGGAAGTGCAATATTTAAAGGGTTTCCCTACCCATATAATTCCGGAAAGACTCAGGGCCATTTAGGTGTCCCATGGATCCCACCTGGTTGTCTACCAGAGCTAGAATTTGTGGCCTCAGGTCCTCACTGTTCCATGGAGGAGCCACTCCAAGCCGGCAGTCCCATCTCTGTCTCTGCTGCCTGGGTACCATCAGCGCTGCAAATACCTGTACCTCAATGCCAGAGACCCTGCACCCCTGAAATAAATAGGAGAAGGTTCCTTTTGTATTACATTCAGTTGTAGTGGGAGTCAGGGGTTCCCACAATCAGCTACTCAAGCTCTAGTGCTGTGGCATGTATGATAAAGATGTTTAATCTCTGGTGGGGCTGAATTCTAATAACGGCCGCAGTACAGTACTGAGGCCACATCTCTTTACCAATTCCCAGGCCTGGCTTCTGGGCCCTTCTCGCTGCGTGAGATCAGTTCTCTCAGTGTGAGCTCTTTCCTAGCTCTTGTTGACCCTTCCTACAAACTGAATTTTGTAAATATCTGAGATACAGATCAGGCATATAAATGGATATGTGAAGGGTATTGCCTATGGCCACTGGTTGAAACACGTGGGGGCCAGATCCTGCCCCATCCAGACACCCTATTTACGTCTGCAGCTCAGAGAAGTTCTTCGGGGTCTAGCACAGGTTCCCACAAGTAGGTGTCAAGATTTGCAGCCCGATCTGCAGGACTCGTTCTAGTCCGTCACCTTGTCTTCTCTGCAAAGTGGCGCTTAGCCAACAATCTGGTAAATGGAGGTCCTCCTACTGGAGGGATCGTTAGCTAAATGGAGCTTCACTGGATCAGCCTAGGGTTCCAGAAATATTATGGGCAACTGTTCAACATGCTGCTGGTGCAGATCCCATGCTTGGCTTATCCAGGCCACTTATATTTCTTTCTTCCTAGTATCTCTTTCCTCACAAGCACTTAATTTACCCCAAAGAAGGTAACATGGCCCATTTTTATGTAGTTCTGGAAAATGCTTGAGGGAGGTGGCCCATTTTTATGTAGTTCTGGAAAATGCTTGAGGGAGGTGGGAGGAAAGGTCGAAACTACTGGCAATGTGGTTTTACAGAAAGAGCGTGGGTCTCAGAATCAGACAGGCCTGGGTTCAAATCTGTGTTTGTTACTTATTATTTGAGTAAAGTTGAGAAGTTCAAGGCCCTCGTCTGCAAAACAGAGATAATGCCGTCTAACTCACAGGGTTAAATGAGAAAATTTATTTTGAATTGTCAGTCCCAAAGAGGGGCTCAATGAACCGTAGTTTCCCTCTCCTTGACCTTTTTTGGATTATCTGAGAATTTTAGCTATCTCTGTTTTTCTGTTCATTCCTCTTATGGGCAACCCTAAAGTCAGTTCAGAAGTAGGTCTTGTTTCCATGGAGATGTGTGTAAGGTAAACAAATTTGAAAAGGGGAAGCACAGACACCCATCCCCTACGCCTACTCACAACCAATGCACCAGCCTCAGCAGAAATGTTTCCAAAGAAGTGTTTCACAAAACTTTCGGGGAAGGCACCAAGTCCTGTTTCAAAGTTTACATGCTTTTTCGTTGTGTGGTTCTTGGACAATAATTTGAAACACATAATAATGAACTTTACACAGCAATAGATCAAAAGTGGAATTACTGAGCTCATCATTGTCTAATATAATTAAGCTGACATGCTTTTCACTGTAAATGGATGTGTTTTTTCTCTCTTTTTTATGTGCACATTTATTTATTAAATATGACAAGATTTCTGGACCCCACGTGGCTTCAGTTCTAATCCAAACACCTTACTTTCTTCTGAAACTCGATTTTCCTTTCTTTTTTTCCTTTCTGGTAACGTTATTTTGTAACTTTCAAAGGCGAATTGCTTCCCTGAGTGTGCATGGAAATATAAGCACATAAATCACACACTAAATTTACTTAACATGGAGGACTAATTCCACTGTCACTTCCCACTGAACGATGCCTTCTTAGGGAAAAACGCTGCAAATCCTTTAGAAGACCAAAGTGCATCCAATCAAATGATTTCTAAAAATTCCACAAAATAATTTCTCTGTCTGAAACAATAAGCTTAAATAGCTTAGGAAACATAGCAGCTACTAGATAATAGATATTTCTTAATTAGATCTAACTTTAGGTCTCTCTTCAATCATGGCAGAAATCAGACTGGCTTTATAGGGATGTAAACATTCATTTGAAAACCTAATAACAGAGTGGTTTCCTCTACTCTCCCTTTAACCCAAGGGCCAGCTTCTGATGAGTGAAAATCAACTCATGTCTTACCCAAAACATCTGTCCTCAAGATGTGACACCTTAAAATGATATGGCAGAAACATGTCACCAAAGGCAACAACTCATAAAATTATGGCTAACAGTGGTAGACGGTCTTGTTGCCATCAACCACATAAAAGAAAGAGAAAAGGCATCTAATAAAGCCTTTAGTAGTTGCTAGCACTTGTCTTGAATTTTCCAAAGGCTCTAACAGAAGACTTGATGTGGCCCATGGTGTAAAACCACAGGCAGAAGATTCCGCACTCTGGAGAATAAACACAGTGGTAGGGAGAGAGATTAGCAGAACCATTTTCCCCAAACCAGAACATCTAGATGTCCTAGTGGATGAGTTAAACCACTAGCTTCCAGGTGGGCTCTGAGTCTTAAGATAGTGGGCTATAAGGCACTACAGTCACTACGGAGGGGAGAGCCAGCCAGGCCACTGATTATTAGCTTCACTACTTCCAGCCTTCAACATGAGATCCAGAGCAGAGAATGAAGAGGGAACTTAGGGAGTCCTTCCCTTTGTCATATAAACAAATCTGTTGAATGAGATGTGAGAAGAGTTGAGCAGGCACAAAGCCATAGAATCGCTGAACACTGGAGCTGGAAAACTTGTAGAAGAGGAAACTGCAGCTGACAGTGTTGAAATGACTTGCCCAAGGTCACAGAGAAACCACCACCAGCCCTTACCACTTGTGACTTGAATGGAAATAGTCTTTTTCTGACATGAAAAAAAAGAAAGAAAGAGTGAGCACGCTATGTGTCAGCAAAAGTTATGCCGCATGCAGCTAGATCATTGCCCAACAAAGGAAATGTGGATTCACAGAACTAGCTTCCTACTTCGAACACTATTTTTCCTGTAATTGGGCGAGGCTGGGGGCGAACTCTGGTCAAACACCACAAAGATAAAGAGAAGCTCCATGGTCTTAGATGCATAAACGGTAGGCCCAGTTAAGACTTCTCAACCATTTATCAATCCAGTTTTGCTTGAGTCGTGCACAATGTGGGCTAGGCATTCTTGAAAATATAGAAAAAAATCATACAACAATGGTCTTTTCCCTCAAGAAAAAATTGAACAACTGTAGGAGACCATCAGAGACCAAGTGCAATGATTCTCAACAGGGGTTCAGACATGGGAGAAATCACAGGGCATTGGGCAAACAGTCAAGGATGGCTTGATTGACCTGACTTCCATAGTACCTTCAAGGCTGGGTTGGGGAGGGGAGGGGGAGACAAGTTGGGAGTATCTAAGTGGGAACAAAGTTTCTGAAGTAGGAATTAATATGGTTCCAGAAAGTCTGGTGAAGAGACCCAGCTAAGTGGCCTAGAAGTTGGGTTTAAGGACACAATGGAAAATAACACTGAATCCAGAGGGAGAAGCATGATAAACAACTCAACAAATCATCTGACTGGAGCAACACAAAACAAAGCACCAGAGTCTAGACCCATTTCCTTGGAGACCCTTGTCTCACCCGTGTGTTAAGAAAAATCAAATTTGCAATTTTTAGATTTACATATGCCAGAATCATCAAAAGGTTATATTCTTCATATTGTGATCAACATCTTGACCTCCGCACAGAATGCAAAGTTGGTGTGAGCCATACGAGGGATTGTTGCCTCTTCACACCACCACTCTCCAAGAGGAAATAGACCAGATAGTTTTAGAAGCCATTTCTAGACCCACAAGGTACTGACTCAACAAAATAAGGTTTCGCCAACACTATTAAATATCCAAGAAGCTATCCAAATGGCTTTCTGTGACTTTGAACATTCCTTCTCTTTGACCTTAAAGGCTTTCTTAAACTTATCAACTCCTCCATCTGAAGGCCTTCCCGTAGCCTTTCTATGATTACCTCCAATCTCTGGGGTAGGGAGGTAAACTGAGATGCAGAGGAATTATGGAGTCATCTAAATAGAAGACTATTTCAATGTTAAAACATGGCACACCCAAACGCCTGCCGTACACAAAGGCTATTTATAATACGTCTGATTTTCAACTTGGATTTACAATAAAATTTGAAACAGAAAGAGCAAAATTCCAGATTGAAGAAAAATTACAGCTGGAAAAATAATTTTAGAATAAAAAGACCAAGAGAGCCTTCCAAGTAGTTACTCAATTTAAGGAAGGTGGAGGTTTGCGTCCAAGAGGAAACTGCTTTGGGGACATAGAGGAATGGAAATTCCTGCCTTAGCCTATTTTTGTAGCCCTGTCTTCAGCCCATACACACATCTGAATTAGAGAAGGCATTCCTCTCCACTGCTTCCAATAAGGCACACGCCAGCAGAGGCCTCTGGTCACACTATGCAAGAGCGCATTCAAAAGCTTCCAGCGGTGAGAGTCTGTGGGAGGGGAGTTATTAATTTGCCCCTGGCTGTTGGCCCCAAGCAAATATGTGCCCTTCCTGCCTGCCTGTTTATGCCTCCAATGTACACAAAGCACGTGGTTCCAGGTCACTCAGGAGTTAAATGTTTGGACGGGGTATGTGATACAAACGATGGACAGAAATTCTCTCCCTCTTCCCTTCTTCCCTTATCTTAAGTGGGAAGAAGCTTTGGGTTCATGGTTAATAGCCGCTCAGCATAGTCATTTGCTGTCTGGTGGTTGCAGAGTTTAACTACAGGATGGCAAACACATGGGATCAATGCTGCCACTCCTTATTCACCTACCTGTGGCAGACATCACTGATCCAGCAGAGCACCCTTTTGTTTTCAGCAAAGACTCAACTTCAGAATCCTTCTCAACCCAACAGCCTGGGATGCCATCACCAATTAGAGTTGGCAGGTGGTTCGAAACTGATTTGCTAGCCCCAGAGTAGAGAGAAAGAAAGAGAAATGGAGAGAAGGAAGAAGGAGGAGAGGAACATTTACTAAGCACCAACTATGTATCAAGTAGGGGCACATTGGAGGGCAGGGAAATCTGCCCCCTGAGGAGGGGTATTTTATCACTGGCATTGTAGAGTGATAATAAAAACCAGACTTTCATTGGCTTTATATTGTGCTTAAGTTCTCCACAATCACCCCTATTGTCTGCACCCTAGTGCTCCCACTGTTTCCCCTTGCCCTCCTCTCTGCACTGCTGGGAACAAGAACTGCCAGTGGCCTTTGCACACAGCTCGCCTCTGAGAACAACCTGGTGAGGCTGCAAGGAATTGGAGTCAGAAGAGCCATCCTTTCATCCCTGCTCCATGCATAGCTGTGGGCAAACTGCATTTCAGTTTCCTCATTTGTAAAGTGCAGACAACAACGTTGTCCCTTTCTTAGAGCATTGTAACGAGGGTTAGTGCTTATGCAATTGTGAAAGAACACAGAGCCAGCATATAGGAGGAGGTTTTAAATATCAGGATTTTTCCTGAAGTTATCACCTGAACTGAACTGCCCTTACCTGAGTTTTAGGTCATTACAGTAATAATTAGAACAATTTGTAACATACCAAATAAAGCTGTCAGATTTAGAAAAAAAAATACAGGATGTCCAGTTAAATTTGAATTTCAGATAAAAAATGAATATTTTCAGTTAAGTATTTCCCAAATATTGCATAGGACATGCTAACACTAAAAAAATTATTCCCTTTTTAAAATCTGAAATTCAAATTTAACTTGCCGTCCTACATTTTATCTGTCAACGCTAACATCAAATCTGGAGGTGTGGAATGAGTAGAGGAATAACTCTTCCGAGATAAAAAATGTCATACTGGCAGGCGTGTTTCTCAAAATGGATGATTTTCAAACTTTCTTCAGCTACATTCCACAGTAAGAAATACATTTTGCGTCACAATTCAATGCACACGTACGTATGTCAATTAACTGAAATAAACATTTCGTGAAACTTGTTCTGTGTACAGTGCAGGTTGGCATTTTCTATCTTCTTCATTCTACCAGAGATTCCATTTCGTTTTTAAAAAAAGTCCTGGGACTTCCCTGGTGGCAAAGTGGTTAAGAATCCACCTGCCAATGCAGGGCACATGGGTTCGAGCCCTGGTCCGGGAAGATCCCACATGCCGCAGAGCAACTAAGCCTGTGTGCCACAATTACTGAGCCTACACTCTAGAGCCTGCGAGCCACAACTACTGAAGCCCGCGCGCCTAGAGCCCATGCTCTGCAACAAGAGAAGCCACCGCAATGAGAAGCCCGCACACCTCAACGAAGAGTAGCCCCGCTCGCTGCAACTAGAGAAAGCCCGCAAGCAGCAACAAAGAACCGACACAGCCAAAAACAAATAAGTAAATAAATAAAGTTATTTTAAAAGTCCTGATCCAACCTCACTTAATTGATTTCCTTACCCTCTAATATGAAGGTCAGCGAACTACAGCCTAAGGGCCAGATCCACCCAGCCACCTGTTTTGTATATGACCAGTGAGCAAAGAATGGTTTTTACATTTTTAAATGGCTGGAAAAGATCAAAGAAGAATGATATTTCATGACATGCAAAAATTATATAAAATTAAAATTTCAGCATCCATAAATAAAGTTTTATTGGAACCCAGCCACACTCATTCATTTATAAATTGCCTATGATCGCTTTCACACTATTATAGCAAAGTCAAGAGCTGCATGTTGAGTATGACCCACAAAGCCTAAAATACTTACTATTTGTCCCTTTACAAAAAGGTTTGCCAGCTCCTGTGCTAACGTCCTAATGGTTTGCAACCTGTAGTTTGAAATGCTCTGCTGTAAACAGTTTTGCCTTGAAAGCATCTATTTCATGTGTGTGAATCTCAGGTCAACCTTATTCTTCTTGGTTTCTCATAAGATAAACCCAGATGAACAGACTCTGGCCAGGAAATTTATTTTTGGCTGTCCTTAGAGTATGGGTTGGAAGGAGTTGAGAGGACATTGTTTACCGTTATGTCCAGTCACTTGAGGTATCAACTGCTCCCAGAGAAAGGAAGGATTATGAAGAGCACGGAAAACAGAACAAGTTGGTTTTTTTTTTGTTTTGTTTTGTTTTTTTTTGCGGTACGCGGGCCTCTCATCGTTGTGGCCTCTCCCGTTGCAGAGCACAGGCTCTGGACTCGCATGCTCAGCGGCCATGGCTCACAGGCCCAGCCGCTTCACGGCATGTGGGATCTTCCCGGACCGGGGCACGAACTCGTGTCCCCTGAATCGGCAGGCGGACTCTCAACCACTGCGCCACCAGGGAAGCCCCGCCTCTTGACTCTTATTACAGAGTTTAGAGCTTCCAGTGCAAAGGTTTGTAATTTGCAGAGCTAAATGTGATGGAATCTAAAGGCTAACCCCCTAGAAAGCATGACATAAAGTTTAAACTACACCCAAGAGAATGGAAAGAGAGGAGAGGATAGTTGCTCTGGCTAGAGAGAGAGGCGAAGGGAGCCTAGAGGCTGACGAATCCCTGAGGGGCCCTTTCCCTTGACTCCTCTCCCACCTTGTGGTTTTGGGGGCCGTGAATAATAAATCCCTGAGATAGATTTAGGGGGCACCAAGACCCGAGAGGGTTTGTACCTTGCTCTCTGGGAGAAGCCTGCCGTTAGGGGAGATAAGCTCAATAAAGTTTTATTGACACAGAGTCATGCTCACTCATTCACAAAGTGTCTGTGGCTGCTTTTGTGTGACAACGGCAGAGTTGAGTGAGGACTTGCCTAAAATGTTTACCACCTGGTCTTTACAGGACATAGTTTGCCAACCCATGTTCTATATGCTACAAAATAATAGGGAAGACAGAGCAACAGGGCCACACAGGCAGAGGGGCCCTGAGAAAGCCCTCTGATTGTCCCACAACCAGAAATATGTAGGAGCATCTAAAAGTTTCCCTTGCTCCCCACACCCTCCCCCAAATGGGCACAAAATGGCTAACAGGATCAGCAGGCCTGAGCAGGACTTGGAGTTGGGATGAGGGGGATACATTTGACATGGAAGACTTTCTAACAACCGAACCCAGGATGCCAAGGATGGCCGTTGGGTGCCAGTATGAACAGATGCCAATGGCCAAAGACCAGGCCTGCAACAGACTAAAGATGCCCATGGACTGACAACCCCCATCCCTTCCTCACCCACCCCAGCACCAAGTTTCTACACCTGAACAATCCTAAGCTTCCAGGATCTTAGCTGCAACCCCAAGAAGAGAGAAAGGGAATGAAATGTTGAATTAAGCCACTGAAACCAGAAAAAAAATGAGTAAACACCAAAGTGAGAGATTTTACTCTGGAATTCCCTAGACATTAAGTTTCTGCCACTAGCAGAACCGGGCTTAAACTAGAGATTAGTTTACAGAAAAATGAAGAAAGTCACCCTCTGTATACACAATAGGAAGAACAGGAAACTGTGCTGCTGCAGGGAACTGGAACTTCATTCACAGCAATTCAGGAGACCGCAGCAGTTCGAGTCCGATGGCTCATGACTCAGTGACTCCATACTGAATTCTTTTTCCTTCTACTTCCTCCTAGAATAAAAACAATTTAAAACGGCCCAATTCTCCCAGTGATTTCCTGCATTCTACCTTCAACTTTAGAGAACACTCCTGTGCAAGCTTACATTTTCACCAGTAGGTGGCGCTAACATAGAGAGTGCTGGCCTTCATTTTCTGGTGATGAATTAGCCAGACACTAATTAACGTTCCCTTCACTGACTCTTTCCTCTACCACACATTCGCTCCGGTCTGACTGAACCTTGTTATTAAGTAGGCCCTGAGTGGTTTCACACCAGGCTAACTCTCCCTCTCCGGAGTGCTATTATGGGAAGAATCCCAGAGTTAGGAAACACCAGACATGAATTTTGGCTGTCCCGCTAATTAGATGAATTGGCCAAGTCACTTCATCTTTCTAAATCTTAGGATCTTCATCTTTAAAATACATGAGTTGGACTTGAGTTGAATCCTTGTTTTCCAGGTCTGAAAATCAATTCGACAACCACAGTGAGACAGAAGTGTTTTTCACCCATCAAATTAATAGATTTTAAGAAAAACTCAAGATTTCAAGAAAAAGGCACTTTGACACAGTGCTGTGGGGAATGTAAATTGGTACAGACTTTCTGGAGGGCAATTCAGGAGCATGTAAAAGTCCTAAAACTGTACATACGCTTTGTCCACCAGTTCCACATCCAGGAATTAATCTTAAATAATTGCTGACAGGTGCAAAGATATACCTAAAAGGATGTTCAATAAAGCAGGGCATTTTTGCTTCTCCTGGGGCTTAGTGTATCTTTGTTAACTAGTTTTTTTAGTTGTTTTTTTGTTTTTGTTTTTGTTTTTCTTTGGGTCCATGCGGCATGCGGGATCTTAGTTCCCCAACCAGGGATGGAACCCCTGCCCTCTGCATTGGAAGTGTGGAGTCTTAACCACTGGACCACCAGGGAATTCCCTTGTTAACTAGTTTCTGAAACTTTATATCATCCTTAGCACTATATTACAATACACGTATAAGACAAAAAAAAAGCAAACCATTGCTTAATCATATAAAGAGAGGGAGAAGTAGAGCCTAGGGTTTCTTGAATATTTTTTCATGTGCCCGTTACCATGCTAAAAAGTTTTCTTAAGTTCTTTCTTTAAGTCTTCTTAATAACCCTGTGCAAAAGGTATTATTAATCCTATTTTACAGATAGAGAGTCTGAGGCTCAGGCAAGTTAATCTTCTTCCAAGCCACACAGTGCTGGTACATGGAAAAAGAAATGTCCCTTCCACTTCATAAAGACCAAGTTCCCTGTGGGCTGGAGGAAAAGGAAGGGGAATTCAGTACATATGTGGACTTTAATTCTGTCTGAGAATTTGATCTAGGCTCTGAAGAGCCTTTAAGGAAGGATTGTAATTTCGAAGCTTCTGCCAGTTCTTTGTGCTGCTAAAAATGGAAACCCAAATTGGTCTGTGAGGGCCAAGGCTTTCTTGTAGGGAAAAAGCCCTTAATTGGGCTTTTATCTGTACAAAAGGAAATTCCATTCTGGACCGGGAAAGCCTAGACAAGGAGACTTAAGTTCTGTGTATACCAAAGGAGAAGAGTGGACAGTTGTTCTGATATGAATGGATTTGGGGCTTCCTCTTGTGGGATGGAGGGAAGAGGATATCGGGGCTCACCACTGGGGATGAAAGACACAGTCAAAGTGAGCCCCTGTGTGGAGGTGAGGCAGGAACAGGGCTGTACTCAGCAATATGTTGGGACCCTAAAGGTCAGGAAAAGCCAGTAGGGACTGTACAGCATAGGATATGGCCCAGGATCTTGGGTGTAGTGATGGCCAGCTCTGAGCTTAAATGTCCCTTCTGTGCACTGAAATTCCTTGAAACTTTAAGTCAAGCCAGAAAGCAATGCCTTGGGGATAAAGGAAGGCACTGCATATATTTTGGGGTCAGGGACACCATTCAGATGGAGAATAAGTAACCACTAAGACCGTGTCTACAGTCCTTGGAAGAGCCCTGGATTTCCTGGAGTCTTACGGTTTGGAAGCTGGAGTTATTTTGTTTGCATTTTTTTTTTAAAGGATGACCCTGGAGGTTGTAATAACCTCAGGGACACATGAGTTCTATGTAGTTATTATGTTTCAGGGAATGAGACTTAGGCTGGTCTACAGGACAGCTGAAACCATGTAGCGGGATGCCTTTTAACAGCGTTCACCTGTTGTGAGGCCTCAGCCTGAGTACAAGCACTTGGCTGCCGGCTGCAGGCTAGGTGATTACAGCATTAGATCATGCTCATAATGGGAAAAAGGCTTCTCCCCTCTGGCTGACTAATCAGCTTGCCATTTTTATTGCACGATCAATATATAGAGACAGGATTCTGAACTCTGTCAGTGTCTCGGGTGTACACTGGCGTGACAGAAAGAAGAGCTATATTGGCAACGAGAACAGGTGGAGGGATTTGCAAACTTGCTAAGAAGGTCAAGACAGCTTGGTCTCTGGAGGTACAGGAAAAGGCTGCTGGCCCCCATTGAAACAAGAATAGCTACCAGAAGAGAGTTCCCATATGCCACGTCCTCCATAGGAGCTGTTCATTTGCCTTTTTCGTCTTATTTTAACGTCGAAAGTACTTCATGCTCCTTATCAATCTGTATTATTTTCCTAGGGCTGCCATACAAATTATTCCAAACTTGGTAGCTCAGAACAGCAGAATATTATTCCTCACCGTCCTGGAGGTCAAACGACCAAAATCAAGGTGTCAGCAGGGCTGTGCTCCCTCTGGAGACTCTCGGGAAGAATTCTTCCTTACCTCTTCCAGCTCCTGTGACTCCAAGGAGATCCTTGGGGTACCCTGGCTTGTAGCTGCCTCACTCCAATCACTGTCTCCATCTTCACATGGCCTTCTGCTCTTCTTCCTCTGTGTGTCTCATATAAGGACACCTGTCATTGGATTTAGGGCCCACCTGCCCAATCCAAGATGATCACATCTTGAGATCCTTTACTTCATTACATCTGCGATTACCCTTTTACAGAGAAGGTCACATTCAAAGGTACCAGGGATTAGGGTGCAGACGTATCTTTTGGGGGGCCACCATTCAATCCACTACAATTATTAATAAAATAATTCAAAATGGATATAAAGAAGGGATACTGCTTAGGAAAATCTTGCCAATGTATTTTCCACTTTCGATGGTCTCCTTTCTCTTCCTGCAGCCCTTCCTCATTTTTTGCCTCAGGAAAACGAGGGCAAATAACATAAAGCAGAATGAAAGGACGATAAAGGGGTAACAGGATAAAAGCAGGACAGAAGGACAGAAAGGCAAGAGAGAGAGCTCTCCCACTCCCAGGAGAGGTAAGAAGGAATGAAAGGAGGAAGAAGGTCAGAGGACAGATGAGGGGCTCTGTCTGGATCCCCACCTTAAGGTAGAAACCTAGGTGGAGAGGAAGTGAGAGGAGTTAGAAAACCCAGACCTACTGGGAACTCCAAGTGCGAGGGGCCTGTTGCTCATCCCTCAGGCTACAGCTCAAGATGACTGGAAATCCCGTGAAGAAGCTCCGTGTTTTTCATGGTGCCCAAGCGAAAGGTGCTGCCCAGGTGATGGTTTAAAGAAGGCTGACAGAAGTGGATACATGCACAGATGGAGGAAACACCCAGTTCCCACAGCCTGCTGCATTGCAGTTTCGGTGTGACTTCATGGAGGGGATGTGGCTATACAGACAGACCAGAAGAGGCCTGGAGATATCGGCAGCAGGAGGCCTCTGAGTGCAGGAATCTCAATAATGAGGGAAGACAGAGGCCTGTGGACTTCTGCAGTGGGAAGTCCCCAAATCAAGAAACGACATGATTGAGCTACATCCCAACAAGCATTTGTGCCAGATGCCCAGGGATGGGATAGGACCAGGAAAGATCACCTCCATTCCGTCCCACCTGGAGGAAAGAACGAGGGCAGAGGAAGCTCCTGAGAGGGGAGAAAAAGAGCAATAATGAGCTTACACTCTGGACTGATGGAGTTTTAAGAAAAGGCTTCTTTTAAGTAAAAGAAGCTGTTACATTTGACTGTCAGGATATGGGACTGTAGACTGGGAAGCAGAGTGGCATGAAGAAGCAATGGGATAATTAAGATAATGAACAAAACTAGCTTTGCGTGTATATGCGTGTGGAGGTTGGAGGAGTGGTATATGCGCCCCACTACGGATGTTCTCTTTTTAAAAGTTCATCACCTTCCCTTGAGGGGACAACCTTTATTGGTTGGCTGTGTGTCTTTTCACTGCTTTCTCCATGCTCACAGAAACGTACATACACACACAAGCACGGATATATGTTTATTTTTTTTAATGGGAGTAGATTATGCCCAGCTACTTTTCTTCTTACTACATTATGGACTGTACATTATAGGGAATGTGTAGGTATAGGTGTGTACACACACACACTCACACACACACACACACACACACACACACAGCCTCCTTTAATTCCAATCTATAGGGTGCGATATCCACAAATCATCCCCACAATTTACTGTTTCTCACCACCACCACCCTGCCCAGTTTTTTAACCATCCTAGTGTTTCAATAGACGTCTACACTTGTCTTCTCATCTAATCCTCACAAGATTCCTCTGAGGTGAAAGTCTTTCTGAGACTCATGGCCCAGTGACAGGTCTGGTTATGACCCAATGCCAAGGTCCATGTGCTTTTCTCTGCACCACATCGAAGCTCCCAGAAACATCATTCCCCATGACTGTCCACGTGTCTGGAAATCCCACCTTCTGGGATGTATTAGTTTCCTAGGGCTGCCATAACAAACTTCCACAAACTGGGTAGCTTAAGACAGCAGAAATTCATTCTCTCACCATTCTGGAGGTCAGAAGGATAAAATCAAGATGTCAGCAGGACCACGCTCCTTCTGAAGGCTCTAGGGGAGAATCCTTCCTGCTAGCTTATGCTGGTTGCCAGCAATTTTTGACCAGTTTTGGCTTGTAGACTCATCACTCCAATCTCGGCCTCTGACATCACGTGGTGTTCTCCCTGTGTACCTGTGTCCAAATTTTCCTCTTCTTAGATGTACACCAGTCATGGGATTAGGGCTCACAATAATCCAGTATAAGCGAACCTGATTACATCTGCAAAGACCCTTCTTCAAATAAGGTTGCATATGCTGGTTCTGGGTGGACATGAATTTGGGGGATGGGGCTACTATTCAACCCAGTACAGTGGGATGGTCTTTTGAGTCAAAGTGCAATTTCTTAAAAATGCATGTTCAAGTTCTAAAGTGCAAATGGCTGTGTGTACAGAGCCCTGCTAATATGTCCAGTGTCATGTGAATGTGGATGACAGGGTAGGTGCAGTGCCAGGGCTGGAATGTTGACAAAAACCTCAGGGTCAGTCCAGATTCTTCCTTCCTCCCCGCTCAGCTCATACTAGTCACCAATCGCTGTGTTTGGGTCTCCTCTCCTCAGCATCACGAGATCACTTCCTCTTCTCCAAAGATCAGGCCACCAAATTCCTCACCCAAGGAGCAGTAGCAATATTCTCTGAGAGGAATTTCTTCACCTCTGATCTGTTCTCTAAACTTCAGCCCAAGTGATCTTTCTAAGTTAAAATTAAGTCCATGCAAAGCCTATTCATGCCCTGCAGGGCATAGTCCAAGGCTGCTGGCCAGCACACCAGGTCCTCTGTGACCAGCTCCTTGCTTCCCAGCCCAGCTTCAGCTCTCATCACCTGCCCCCAACCCTTTATCCTGTCGTCCTTGCCATTCTCAGACCCAGAATGCCCTGCAACACCTCCTTACCTTACGTACTCTGCTCCTTCCGTCTGCAAACGACTTCCTTCCCTTCTTAACGTGGTATAGTGGGTTGAATAACGAACCCCAGAAAGATATGTCCATGTCCTAACTTCCAGGACCTAAGAATGTGAACTTTTTTGGAAATAGGGTCTTCCAGCTATAATTAACTTCAGGATCTCAAGATGAGATCATCCTGGATTACCTGGATGGGCCTGAATCCAATGGCAGTTGTCCTTAGAAGAGAAAGGCAGAGGAAGACTTGACACAAAGACACAGAGGAGAAGGCCATTTGAAGACAGAGGCAGAGGGCTTCCCTGGTGGCGCAGTGGTTGAGAATCTGCCTGCTAATGCAGGGGACACAGGTTTGAGCCCTGGTCTGGGAGGATCCCACATGCTGCGGAGCAACTGGGCCCGTGAGCCATGGCCGCTGAGCCTGCGCATCTGGAGCCTGTGCTCCGCAACAAGAGAGGCCGCGATAGTGAGAGGCCCGCACACCGCGATGAAGAGTGGCCCCCGCCTGCCGCAGCTAGAGAAAGCCCTCGCACAGAAATGAAGACCCAACACAGCCATAAATAAATAAATAAATAAATAAATAAATAAATAAAAGCCAAGCGTTAAAAAAAAAGAGGCAGAGACTAGAGTGATGTAGCCACAAGCCAAGGAATGTGTGCAGCCACCGGGGCTGGAAGAGGCAGGGAAGGATTCTCTCCTAGGGCCTCTAGAGGGAGGGTGGCCCTGGCAACACCTTAATTTTGGGCACCTGGCCTCCAGAACTGTGAGAGAACAAATTTCTCCTTATTTCAAGCCACCCAGTTTGTGGCAATTTGTTACAGCAGCCCTAGGAAACTGATACACACGGCTTCCCCTCAAGGGTTCCTGGAAGGCTGCACAGGTTGCTGACATCACAAGGGAACCTAGCTGAGAGGGTGAGTAGGTATCAAACCCAGCTCACGTTTGGCCCGCCAAGCCGTGTGCCCTGCGAGAGACGCCTCTTGGCAGAAGAGGCGCTTTTCTCTTGTTCACCCAAAGGTGCTCGTGGAGCCAGCAGCAGCCCGAATTCCTGGGTGTTCTTCAGGGTTCTGCTCCCAGGTTGTTCACAACCTCCAGAAAGCCTTCCCTGGCCCACACGCCCTCCCTCAGACCAGCTTGGACCCTTCACCTGATCCAGCAGCACCTGATCATACGTTCATCCTGCCGTTAAGACAACCGTTCACATTTTTGTGCCCTCCTCTACATCTTGGAAGTGAAGCTGTTCTAATTCTTCTCTTTCCCCTAAACCTAGGACATAATAAGTGCTCAAAAGAGATGTACGGCATAAGTGGGCGGGAGTATTCAGTGGGGCTTTAGTGAGCTTGAGGCAGCAAAAAGGCACACTCAGCAGGGGCAGGGGTGGGATGCTGTCCCCAAAGGGTGCTGACTAAAGGCAGTTCCATGCACACCACAACTTTGCCTAAAGTAGCCAGCAAACAGAACCGAAAAATAGACTTAAAAAGAGCATCACCAGGACATTAACGTTTTACAGATGCCATATCTGATCTTGTGTCTTTATCTTTTCCCTAATTGAGGCATCAGTGCCTAAGGATGTTTCCATTTGGGCCAAAAACATGCTCCACACGTCCAATGGGACCCAGTACTGCATTCCATGCAGACACACACATGAGCTCATGCAAGTCCCAGGGTGCTCATCTGGTCCAGATTTGAAGGAAACTATTTAGCTGATGGAGAAAAACACATGATGTATCAACTTAATACCAAACAGATTTTATGACATACTGAAACTGCTTATGATAATCTACTAATATATCAGAAGGGCTAATGAACTAAAAAAGAACCAGCTAATCATAGTATCTTTGAGGCCTGTACAATGTTTGTGTGGGCTGCAGGGATGACAGAAAGACAAAATGATGCAGGAAAATTTAGGGGAAGTTATCCAAAAGGCCCCCCGAGAAGCAATCTTGTCCCTCGTAGCAAGAGGTGTATTTTGCCAATTTATGAGCAAAGGCGATTTTTTTTTTCTGGCTCACAGTCAGGGTGAACTTTTCCAGAGATGAAGAAGAAGGACCATGGTTTGGCTGTTCTCATCCCTGCTAAGCATGTCAGCCGTGGATGCTGCTGCGGGAGGGATCAGTTCTTGGTCCTCTCACTCAGGGATACCTCAACCCACTGGTGGTTTCCTCATCAGTGTGAGTAGCTTCCTCAACAACCACTTAATCACAACAGGAAAATGGGGGAAATGGGGATTAAAGTGATAAATTAGCTAAGAATTTTTGGCTGCTAGCAAAAACCAGCTGTGGTTGGCATAAGAGAAAGGATAATTGCAGGGGAGAATATTGGAGAGATGACTCCAATGACATGGAGAGTCAACACACCTTGGGAAAGGCCAAGACAATGACAATTCTGTGTCCTCAGCAGTAGGAGCCGCCATTCATGGACAACTTCAAGTTCTGAGTGATCAGTTCTGGGAGGAGAGAGGCTGGTTGGTCAAGCTTGGATTGGACTGGGATGGATTACTCAGTGAAGGGCAAGGGCAGGTGGTCCTCAGGAAGGGTGATCTCTGCAAGCCAGTGACCAGTAGAATTGGTGTCTACCATAAATGCCTACATGTAAGAACATGGTGAGAAGGTTTAAAGCATATGGAAATTTAATTTGAAGTTTTTGTTTGCTTGCATTCTTTAGTGCAGAATGTTCAGATGAGTGTTTGGGGGGAATGTGGTACTGTCCCTGGGATGGAGGATGGCATTTGGGAATCTGTGGAATTCCGTTGGGCTGTCTCAATATCTGGGGAAGGGAAGGGAGGAGAAGGGAGGGCCCTTAGAAGGCGAGGACTCAGCAAGCTCAACCCACTGAGAAGCACTGCATTAAAGTAATCGCAGGCTGTTCCTGGCTGAATCTGTATGAAACTCAGTCCTTCCACATAATAAGAAGGGATGTTACTATTTGCATTTGCTTTTGTTTTGAGATAGGTTGTTGTTGTCCGGGAGTGTTTTTATTTTATCATATATACTTTTTTACATAACCAAATCATTTTGTTAGCATTGTATAAATAGACATGTTTTTGGGCTTCCCTGGTGGTGCAGTGGTTGAGAGTCCGCCTGCCGATGCAGGGGACACGGGTTCGTGCCCCGGTCCGGGAAGATCCCACATGCCGCGGAGCGGCTGGGCCCGTGAGCCATGGCCGCTGAGCCTGCGCGTCCAGAGCCTGTGCTCCGCGATGGG
The DNA here is from genome assembly GCF_951394435.1 of Stenella coeruleoalba. NCBI lineage: Eukaryota > Metazoa > Chordata > Mammalia > Artiodactyla > Delphinidae > Stenella > Stenella coeruleoalba. The sequence goes on from NC_137149.1 coordinate 52,103,845, forward strand.
AGAGGCCACAGCAGTGAGAGGCCCGCATACCGCAAAAAAAAAAAAAAAAAAAAAAAAAAAAAGACATGCTTTCTAAAGGGCCAAGAAAAGAGTGGAGGACATTTTTCAGAGTAAAACCAGGCTTTCAGATGCCATAGTTCCTGAGTTCTCTCAGGAACTCCAAGAGAACAGGAGGTCTTCTCTATTTGGCATCCTACAGAAGATATTATGTAGGGATTCTCAGCTACCAGCCAAGCCCAAAGGCTACACTGCATCAGTACTTCATGCACATAGACAGTAAGGAGGAATTTGAGACAAAAGACCAAGGCAGAGCCTTTTCCTCTCTATTACTGGAGAAAAGTAGTAACCCTTTGTAACAAAGGGATCACGTGAGCCTTTTAAAAATAATCATCAAGTCAGAAGTCAAGACTGCCTCGGCAGGAAACTCCAGGGAAACGCAAGGAATTAAAAAGGAGAAGGAGAAGGAGAGAAAGGCAACGGGAGCAGCCACATTGGCGGGGATTAAGGTGCAAACGTGATTAACCTCCTTTTATTTTCATACAGGAAACCAGAGGGATGGCTAAGAAACAAGCTCATTATTTCTGGTTCTTGGCTGGTTCTAGCTCTTAGGGGACACTCCCTTCCTCAATCAGAGAGCTGTTTTTATGACAAGGGACTCACAGCTTTCTCACTGCTACATTTTCTTTGAATCCTGGTGAGCAATTAGGCATTCAAATTTGACTATTTACCTCTGGGACTCCTCTGGATATATGAAAGAATTCCCCCATCTGTTTTGCTCAGGATGTGGGCAGAGGAAGAAGTAGTAACAACGGATAGATATTGCCTCTACTTGGCTGGAGCTGGGAAAGCACCATTGCAGTCAGCCAAGGAAACACTCACCAGTGCTGATACAGCAAAGAGAAGTGTATCCTTGGATCTTTGACCGTCTCCAGGTCAGAGGGAGTGCGAGTGGGAAATCCCACCTTTCAAAGGTTAAAGATAACCTGTGACTTAGAGAACTGTAGAAATTGGCAAAAGAATGGAAGGCTGTGACATAAAGTAAAAAAAGAAAGAAGAAAGAATTCGAGTCAACAAATATTTATGAAGCATTAGGTGCTGTACGCGATGCCTCATCATCATCGTAACAAGCTTGGATTGGACTGGGATGGACTTGGATTGGACTCAGTGAAGGGCAAGGGCAGGGGGTCCTCAGGAAGGGTGATCTCTGCAAGCCAGTGACCAGTAGAATTGGTGGCCAGTAGAATAGTTCATGTTTGCTATCTTTCTTTCAGGTGCTAGGCACTGTTTTAAGTATATTATATGTATTAACTCACTACATCTTCATAACGAATCTGTAGTGTTTATACCTGTTTTTACCATCCCCACTTAAAGGATGCAGAAACAAGATAGCAAAAGGCTAAGTGCCTCCCCAGAATTATCCAGGTAGTAAGTGGTAGAGCTGGGATATAAACTCAGACAATAAGTCCTCAGAGTCTGGGCTTTAAATCACGATATTATAGTGTCTCTTAAGACACAATTCTTTTTTTTCTCAAGAAGGTTACAGATTGCCAACAAACACATGAAAGAATGCTCAACATCATTAATCATTAGAGGAATGCAAATCAAAACTACTATGAGATATCACCTCACACCGGTCAGAATGGCCATCATCAAAAAATCTAGAAACTATAAATGCTGGAGAGGGTGTGGAGAAAAGGGAACCCTCTTGCACTGTTGGTGGGAATGTAAGTTGATACAGCCACTATGGAGAACAGTATGGAGGGTCCTTAAAAAACTAAAAATAGAACTACAATATGACCCAGCAATCCCACTACTGGGCATATACCCTGAGAAAACCATAATTCAAAAAGAGTCATGTACCACAATGTTCATTGCAGCTCTATTTACAATAGCCAGGACATGGAAGCAACCTAAGTGTCCATCGACAGATGAATGGATAAAGAAGATGTGGCACATATATACAATGGAATATTACTCAGCCATAAAAAGAAATGAAATTGAGTTATTTGTAGTGAGGTGGATGGACCTAGAGTCTGTCATACAGAGCGAAGTAAGTCAGAAAGAGAAAAATGAAAAACAGATACCATATGCTAACACATCTATATGTAATCTAAGAAAAAAAAAAAGGTCATGAAGAACCGAGGGGTAAGACGGGAATAAAGACACAGACCTACTAGAGAATGAACTTGAGGACACTGGGAGGGGGAAGGGTAAGCTGGGACGAAGTGAGAGAGTGGCATGGACATATATACACTACCAAATGTAAAATAGATGGCTAGTGGGAAGCAGCCGCATAGCACAGGGAGAGCAGCTTGGTGTTTTGTGACCACCTAGAGGGGTGGGATAGGGAGGGTGGGAGGGAGGGAGACACAAGAGGGAGGAGATATGGGGATATATGTATATGTATAGCTGATTCACTTTGTTATAAAGCAGAGACTAACACACCATTGTAAAGCAATTATACTCCAATAAAGATGTTAAAAAAAAAAAAAGAAGGTTACAGGGAGATGGACTCACAAACAGATAATATCAATATTGTTTGCACAGAAGATAATAGATATGTGCAGGGTGTTTGGGAAACCCTTAGTCCAGTCCAGGGGTCAAGGACTGCCTGGAGGAGGGTGGTTTCTAACCAGAACCTTGAGGAGTGGGTAGGAAAAAGTTAGGTAGCCTAAAAAGCAGAGGAAGGGCTTCCCTGGTGGCGCAGTGGTTGAGAGTCCACGTGCCGATGCAGGGGACACGGGTTCGTGCCCCGGTCCGGGAAGATCCCACATGCCGCGGAGCAGCTGGGCCCGTGAGCCATGGCCTCTGAGCCTGCACGTCCGGAGCCTGTGCTCTGCAACGGGAGAGGCCACAACAGTGAGAGGCCCGCGTACCACACACACACACACACACAAAAAAAAAAAAATATATATATATATATAGCCTCCCAGTAAAGATCAGATCAAAGGTGTGGTTGTAGGACCCTTTTCTGACATTTCAAAAAGATTGAAGTTTATGCCTCATAAACTTCTCAACTAGATAACAGGGCTTCCTGGTGGGGAGCTTCCTTAGACCCTCTCAGCCAGACAATAGAACATCTGAGAACCTTAAAGCTTTTGCCTCACTAGCACACTGACTTCGAGAGTCCTACCACACAGAGATTTGTGGGATTGTTTTTGTCCTTGACATGGATTATAATTTGACACACAGGGGGCCCACAACTTTTTTAAAAGGAATTGTATCAGCTTAAACTCAGGGAGCTATTAATCAGAGGGAGAAATATTTCTTTGAAGAAGGCAAATGCACAAAGTTTAAATTACAGATCTAGAATGTACCTTAAGGGATGGGTAGTGGAAAATGAAAGGAGGTCCCTGGGTCCTAAACTTCCTATGAACAGGAAGCAGGCTAAGAAAGATATCCAGAGGCAAACATAGGGTATTCTTATAAGAAATGAAGACAATTCAGAAGATGAAGCCAAGATTGCAAAGGGAGGAGCCAGAGCCATGGAAACCACTCACGAGGAGCAGAAATGAACTGTTAATCAGGGAATATTCTCTCCCACTGGGGTCAGAGAAAAAGGCCACACGTGTCCTATTGTATTTCAGAATTGCTAAGGATAGGAGTGACTATGTGCCTCCTTTTCTCTCCAGTTTTTGAGTGGGAACATTTATTGCTTTATTCTGTCTCTTTTTCACAATTGTATGTTAGCTTGTAAGATAGCTTGCTTTTGTTTCATAGATCTCCACACCCAAGAAACCACAGCTGAAAAGCAAAATTCAAGGAGTAGATCAGAGGTGCTTTGTCTTCATTTATGCCCGGTTTAAACGACGATATGTTAGACTTTGAGGCAATGCCACAATGGGATGAGAATGTTGAGGAACAGGTGAGTGCACTTTGCACACAGGAGTATTGTGAATTGTTGTGGCCAGAGAGTTAACCATGGCAAATAATCTCTAAATATGTCCACCATCAATTCCTTTCCTCCTTGAATGTACATGCCACTTGTCAAAGGTAAACTGGACAGTAGTTAGAGCAGTGAAAGCATTTTGTTCAGGACTATTGCCTTAGAGGGTATGGGACTCAGTGTAGAACCAGGCTCAATTCTGAATATAGCATGGGCAAGTGAGAAGTTATAGCCGAGGAGCAGGGTGGGGTTGGTGGATTAAAAAATTGTGAAAAGGAAACATCAGGAGTGAGGGAGGATTCTGGTTAAACTGACCTAGCAGGAGTCTTGCTGAAGAGAAGCCAGGGTGACCAGACATCACCTGGGAGATGGTGGAAGATGAGGAACCAGATGAGGCATTGAGGGTGGTCAGATGTAGAGGATGGGGAATTCTGGCTAAACAGACCTAGCAACATTATTGCTAAACTTGAACGATGTAGGTGTACGCAGAAGTCTGCAAGTCAGGTCTAGTCGAAAAAGAGTTCAGGGAAGCCTGAGTAGAGTTTGGCCAACGAGACAATCTTTGTCATACTCTCCCATCAAGAGATGGGGCTTCTTTCCCCTGGGCTGGCCTTGTGGCTGCTCTGGGTAATAAACGATGCAGCAGAATAGACATCTGGGACTTTTGAATCTCTGTTAGAAGAGAGCAGGCAGCTTCCAGCTCCTTCCCTTTGGAACACAGCCACCATCTGTAAGGAAGCTCAACATCCATGAGGCAAGGACTATACAGAAGAACACTCAGGCCCTCAATGGTCAGTCCTAGTCGGTGGCCAGCACTCACTGTCGGCCATGTGAGTGAAACCATTTGGAGACTATCCGTTCCCTCAGCACCCTAGCCGATACTACAAAAAGCAGAGGAATCACTCAGTTAACCCACAGTATCATGGAGATAATAATTTGTTGCTGTTTTAAACCACAAAGCTTCAGGTGGTTTGTTGTAGCAACACGTAACCAAAACAGATAAAGATTAAGACATTGAAGCTGGAGGAGCTATCTCCAAGAGAGCATGTGAAATGATAAAACAAGAACGACTCTGGGGAGAACAAAGAAGTTTAGGTGGCCCCAAAAGGAGACTAAGAGGAAATGTTCAAAGAGACAGGAGGAGAGAAAGAAGAAGTGACATCACAGAAAACAAGGCAGAACTGCAAGATGTAGGAGAAGGTCAACAGTGTCAAATGTCACAGAAGGTTTTAGAAAGAAAAGGTGTGGAAATCTGCCATCAGCTTTGGTGGCGTGAAGTCATTAGTGACCTTTGCCAAAGCAGCCTTAGCAAAGTGGTGGAAACAGAAGCTAAATGACAGGGGTTAAAGAGATTCCTAGCTAGGAAATTTTACTTAGTCACAGGCAGTAAAAACGAAAGCAAGCAACAGGTACAGATATCTCTTGTAACCAAGTGTCTGGAAAGGAAGTAAGAGTAACTGGACATTTGGTAAATGGGGTCATAAGGTCAACAGAAGTGTCACATTAACACATTTATGCTTTCCGATCAAGCTCTAGGTTGCCACAGCTTTTTGCAAATGGCCATCTTCAGACTGATGTGCAGCTCCTACTATTATGTCTGTCCACATGGTTCTGTTTGAAAGCTGGGCTGAATCAAGCTTTAATGACAGGGGCATTGTGCGGTGTCAGGAGCACAGTGTTGGGAGTTCTGACACTTAGTCTGCACTAGCTTGGTGCGAGAAGTCAGCCTCCAAACTTCAGCTCCTCCTGCATTTGATACGTGCATTTGATAGAGGACCCTGAAGAGCCTTCCAGTGTTAACATTCTATAAAAGTGGTTTTATTCTCAAAAATTTCTACATGTAAATATTATGCTTTGTTCTAGCTGTTTCCCGGAAACCCAGCAAGCTTATATGGGCTAAATCACCTAACTTAGCAAGCAAAATACTGCAGCTCAATGCCTTCACCTAAAGTGCATACAATACTCTCATTTCTAGCCCATATCCTATGAGTTGGAGCCTGGATATAAGGTCCTCAACAAAGGGTTTGGTCCCTCCTGAACCCCCAGAAGCCAGAGTCATCCAGAGTAGAGTGGCCCTTGGTCACCCCTAGGGCAGAGAGATCTACGGCCATGCCCAGGGATAAACCAGGCCACCAAGGAAAACGGAAAGGGGCAGGGAGGGTTACCAAATACAGCTTATTTCCTAAAAGGATAAGTATGCCTCAATTTACATGGGCTGGGGAGACAGATCTCTATCACTCAAGGTGTTGCGGAGATAAGGAACACACCCCAACCCCTTCAATATCCCTCCCTCCTGAGGGTCAGTGCTGTCAAGCATCTTTTTTCATAGTTAATATCCTTTGGGGTATATTATTTCTGCATTCAGCTTCTTTCTTTTCTATTTTGAAGTTATACTGTCATCTTTACTTCATGGGGTGCCTTTGCTCCCAGGTGCAATTAAAGATGTAGCCAGCTACAGTGGCAATCACATTACAATATATAAATGTGTCAAATCAACATGTTGTATACCTTAAATTTACACGTTATATGTCAAATCTATTTCAATTTTTTTTTTTTAAAGATGAAGCCAGAGAGGGTAAACAGTTTTTGTATAGTCAGGAAATGTATTTAATTGGTATTACCATGCTTTCTTCTTGTGGAAGAAAAAAAACTAGAAAGAGAAATCTTATTACATCTCTCACAACTGCCACCCCAAATCCTAATATGTTAATATCAATATTATTAGTGTGATAGGAAGAAAACGATATTTGTGGCAGTAAAAATAACTTCTTATTCTCCACTCTGTTCTAAACAAGAGAAGACCCTCTAGCATCCATGTTAAGTGGAATGATGAGTGTGAGTGTGCAAGCTGAGGGAAGGCTTTCGAGAGCAAATTTGTATAGTTTAAGGAAAAGGAAGAAGGAAGGGACAGAGTGGAGGAGGGAGAAAAAGAGAACTCTGGAGAGGACAGACATGCTGGTGTCCATAAATCTTCAGGGTCTATTCGAGGGCGACAGGAGAACAACAGAGCAGCTATTAGGCGAAAAGAAATATTTCAGGAAGAACAGAGATGCTTAATGGGGATTTTTATTGTTGTACTTTGTGCTGCGTGATACGACATTCTCCACCATTTATGTCTCTCCTGTGCCTTCACCAGCTTTTCCCTTGCTGTGGTGGTTAAGAACACAGACCCTGGAGCCAGACACTGCATTTCAACTCCTGGGCCCACACACACCACTGGCTGTGTGGCTCTGGGTGATTTAATCTAACGTCTTCACACTCTGGTTTCCTTATCTGTAAAACAAAGATGATAATAGTGAGACTTCCCTGGTGGAGCAGTGGTTGAGAATCCGCCTGCCAATGCTGGGGACACGGGCTCGAACCCTGGTCCAGGAAGATCCCACATGCTGCAGAGCAACTAAGCCCGTGTGCCACAACTACTGAGCCTGCATGCCACAACTACTGAACCCCGCCCGCTTAGAGCCTGTGCTTGCAAAAAGAGAAGCCACCGCAAGGAGAAGCCCGTGCACCGCAACCAAGAGTAGCCCCCGCTCACTGCAACTAGAGAAAGCCTGTAAGCAGCATTGAAGACCCAATGCAGCCACAAATAAATAAATGTATTGTTTTTAAAAAAAGATAATAATAACACCTACCTCATAAAGTTTTTGTGAGAATTAAAGGTATTAATATATGTAAAGGGTTTATAATTGGCCTGGCACATACTTTATTTTTACCTACTAAAACTTTCTGAAATTTAATTTTCTTTTGCTTTTGGGAGGATGTGACAAAGAGCTAAATTCTATTTTACGGAAATAAGATGAGAAAAAGACTGCTCCTAGGAACCAATCACATCTGATGTTTTCATAATTGTTATTACTATTGTTATTGTAATTATTTTGGCTCTCTCTCCTAATGTGCATCCATGCCCACACATTTTGTTTATAACCTTTGCATGTATAGCCATTCATTATTCCTTCATTCAAGTGATCATTATTGCTTCATTCATTCAACATTTATTGAGCACCTACTACTTTCTATATGTCAAGTGCTGTTCCAGGTGCTGGAATATAATACAATCAAGATCCCTGCTTCCACGGTGTTTAAATTCTCAAGTAGAAAGTAGACTATTATCATGACAACAAATTAAAGTGAGATAATTTCTAATACTGATATCTGCTGTGAGGATTGTGGAATTGACTTGAGGATTTGAAATTTACTTGGGGAGAGTCACTCCTTCAGAGAGGGTGGTCAAGGAAGACCTTTCTGAGGACATGACATTTGAGCTGAGAAGTGAATAATACAGAAGAGACAGCCACAAAAATGTGCTGGGCTGAATGTATCCAAACAAAGAAGGAAAAAGTCCAGGAATGTCAAGATAGAAATGAGCCTGGTATGTTTAAGCAACTGAAAGAAAACCCGGGGTCTGGAGCCCATTGAGTGAGCACAAGAGTGGAAGAACATGAGGTCAGAGAAGTGGAGAGGGGCTGTATTTGCCAGGCGCCCAGGTTTCTTGGAAAAGAAGGGTATGTTTTAATCTAAGTGCAATGGGAAACCACTCCTCAAGAGTTTTAGGCAGAGGAGTTAAAGAACCTAATTTACTATGTGCAAGTAGATATTGATTGAACATCTATTTGCAGGGCACAGTGCAGTAGCCTTGGTGGAGGGTATTAAGATGAATTGGAGAAAGCCAGACTATCCTGGCTGTTACATGGAGAATGGATTGTGGAAGGGCAAGAGAGGAAGCAGGAAGTCCACTCAGGAGAATTCTAGAAGAGAAAAGCAGGTGGCTTAGACTAGGGTGGTAACAGTGGAGCTGAAGGGAAGAGCACAGATTTTGACTATATTTTGGAGCTAGGGCCAAAAGATTGACTTCTAATGGATTTTGGTAGGGTGAGTAGAGCAATATATGAATTAATAAGAATACAGAATTTACAGAATTAGTTCAGAAAAGTCACAAAGTGAATACACAAATAATACCACAGCAACAACAACAAAACTGGGGGATGGAAGAGAATCTGATCTCCAGAGTTACCACATTAATATTATTTTAAATGTCCAATTTCAACAAAAAATTACAAGACATGCAAGAAAGTATGGCTTACACACAGGAAAAAAAAAACGGTAAAAATTGTCTCTGCAGAGCCCTGGTGTTGGACTTAACAAGACCAAGACTTTAAATTGACTATTTTAAATATGTTCAAATAAACAAAGGAAATTTTGTCTAAAGGACTAAATAAATGTGTAATAACAATGTCTCCCCAAATGGAGAATACCAGTAAAGTGATAGAAATTATAAAAATATACTCTGAGCTCTTCACATTTATAAAAAGTTTAAACAAATATATCAAATATTATCAAGGCTTTGAGAATCACAACCAAATAGGTTTAGTGATGTACTGTTTTACAATTACTATGAGTTGGGATTGTCCATTGAAGCTGTTTCTCTCTCTTTCTATCTGTATTTGTTATCTGTTATTAGGTAACAAATCATCCCATACCTCAGTAGCTAAAAACAACAAATATTTATTATCTCACAGTTTGTGTGGGTCATGATTCCAGGTCAGGCTTAACTGGGAACTTCTAACTCATGGTCTTTCACGGAATTGCAACCAAAGTGTCAGCTGAGGCTGAGGTCATCTGAAGGCTCGACTGGAGAAAGAGCCACTTCCAAACCATTCATGTGATGGTTGACAGGCCACAGGTCCTTGCTGGCTGTTGACTAGAGATATTAGCTCCTCGCCCCCTAAGACTCTCCATAGGGCTACTTGCTACATGGAAACTTACTTCCCCGAGACTGAGGGATCTAAAAGAGAGAGTGAGAGACTATTTATCCAAGAGGAAGCCACAGTCTTTTTATAATCTAATCTTTTCATAATGACATCCAATCATTTTTACCATATTCTATTTGTTAGAAATGAGTTAGTAAGTCCACCCCACACTCAAGGGAAGGGGATTACACGAGGGTACAAATATCAGGAGGTCCCCTACCACTCAGTCCTGGACTCTCCTTGGTAACAAAAAAAAGCAGGAAAAGTCATAACAGTAAGTCACCACAATTGCTACACAACTTAATAAAGTCACAAGAGGAATAGTTGCTGGTGTCCTCCATACAGGAAGATCACCAATGGAAAAATTAAAGCAATATGAATTCGTCCACATTTGTCAAATTTATACCGCCTGTGACCAAGTCAACAAGAAATGTGTAAGGTCTTCATTACTCAAGAAGTTTCCAAGTCCACAGCCTCAAGTACAATTATGTGTATTTGCACCATAAGATCTTTATAATCTCACCCTTTGTTCAGGGCACAAATCTTCCTAAACTTTTCAGCAAACTTTTCGTAAAATGGCATTATTTGTCCACCCCTAATTACAGCCCCCTTCATTTGCATGTGACTTTTCTCCTGACAATATTAATCCCATGAGGAGGCAGTACCAGGAATGCTCCATCCAGCTGAACTCCAACTGTGTTCTTGGCTCATCACACTCTTGCACAAGTAAGAATGTAAACATTCCACAGCCTCCTCCTTCTCTAGTCTGCTCTCCCACAATGTCTTGCTGTGTGATGCAAGCTCCCCTGACTTCATGAGCTTAACATATTCTATACCTGTAATCTAAACTTTGTGCACTTTCTTTCTTTAATAAAACATTTCTCTTCTGACTAATAGTTCCCCAAACTGTGCCTGTTGACATCTTCTTCCCTGGAATGGGTACTTCAGAATCATAAATTTCCAACTTAAGTTAAAAGGTAAATATCACAAAGTTCAAATAAAGTCACAAAAGAGCAACGAAGTAATTTCAGGTTAAGCTAGATGATAACCAGAGAATTTTGTTTTTCATTTATGTCCTGACTTCCCACAATATCACTCACCTACTTCACAGTACTACTTCATTGAAAAAGTTGGGCTCTTCCAGAACCTGGATAATTAGAATTAAATTGTAAACTTCTAAACATTTTTTATCTGTGATCTCATTATTTATTTTATACAAAGCATCAATAGTGTATATATGGGCTTCCCTGGTGGCACGGTGGTTGGGAGTCCGCCTGCCGATGCAGGGGACACGGGTTCATGCCCCGGTCCGGGAAGATCCCACATGCCGCAGAGTGGCTGGGCCCGTGAGCCATGGCCGCTGACCCTGTATTTCCGGAGCCTGTGCTCTGCAGCGGGAGAGGCCACAACGGTGAGAGGCCCACGTACAGCAAAAAAAAAAAAAAAAAAATAGTGTATATATGTCAATCCCGAAAAATGGCATAGATGATCTTATTTGCAAAACAGAAATAGAGACATAGACGTAGAGAACAAATGTATGGACGTCATTTAACAACTATTGACTGAACACCTCCCGAGTAGAAGGCAAAAGGCTATAAGCTCTGCAGGAGAGAAAGGTGAGTTAGAAAGAGATAACGCCCTTAAGAAGCTTAGGATGTAGATTCAAATCAATAACCATGATTCAAGGTAGAAATGACAAAAACACCTTCAACCAGGTCCCAGAGCAAACATGACCTACTCCAAGAGGCCTTCCTGAGTGCTGCCTGTAATGTGGCCCTCATTCACTCCTCAGAGCGGTACCTAGTTTTAGTCTCTTACAGCACTTTCGTTATCTGACATTATCATGGTTATTAGCTTAATTTACTAGATTTGGGTCAGTCTCTTCCTTGAACACGGGAGCACCATGAAAACAGAGGCTTCCTCTGTCCTATTCATCACTGGAAAACGATGCTTCATAAATCCCTGTAGAAGAGCAAATGAGAGGTTCAAAAGTAGAAGCTCAAAGAATGGAGAAGTCCTCAAGTCTATTCTCTACGTCTGCGTCTTTATTCCTGTCCTGCACCTGGTTCTTCAGAACCATTTTTTTTTTTTTTTTTTTTTTTTAGATTCCGTATATATGTGTTAGCATTGAGGACACGGAGAGGTGGAAGGGTAAGCTGAGACGAAGTAAGACAGTAGCATGGACATATATTCACTACCAAATGTAAAATCAATAGCTAGAGGGAAGCAGCCACATAGCACAGGGAGATCAGCTCTGTACTTTGTGACCACCTAGAGGGGTGGGATAGGGAGGGTGGGAGGGAGACGCAAGAGGGAGGAGATATGGGGGTACATGTACACGTATAGCTGATTTACTTTGTTATAGAGCAGAAACTAACACAACATTGTAAAGGAATTATACTCCAATAAAGATGTTAAAAGAAAAAAAAAATGCAGAAGTGAGGGATTATTTCTGTGTGTAAAAGTACTTGCTAAAACACTACCAATTTTCCCAATAGGAAAATCCTGGTCTGTGAGTTTTATGTCTCAAGGGCATGTGCCCTCCCAGGACTGAGCTTGGGGAGGAGACATAATTGAGTAAGTCTGGAGGAGAAAGAGGAGTCTATCTTCGAATCAGCCCCTGAAAGTAATGATCCCTGATTCTCACCTTTGGTATGGAATGACTGACTTATGGCATCTTCCTTGAGAACGAAGAAAGAAAATAAATTCTGTCAGATGAAGCAGCCCTTTCACACTACTCTTGGTGGGTTATTTAACACAACCGGATTTCACACGTCAATGCCTTATATGAACAAACATAAAAACTTGTATCAGAGAGCCTTTAGGGGCTTCCCTGGCGGCGCAGTGGTTGAGAATCCGCCTGCCAATGCAGGGGACATGGGTTCGAGCCCTGGTCCAGCAAGATCCCACATGCCGTGGTGCAACTAAGCCCGTGTGCCACAACTACTGAGCCTACACTCTAGAGCCAATGAGCCACAACTACTGAGCCCGCGTGTCACAACTACTGAAGCCTGTGTGCCGAGAGCCCGTGCTCCACAACAAGAGAAGCCACTGCAGGGCTTCCCTGGTGGCGCAGTGGTTGAGAGTCCGCCTGCCGATGCAGGGAACGCGGGTTCGTGCCCCGGTCTGGGAAGATCCCACATGCCGCGGGGCAGCTGGGCCCGTGGGCCATGGCCTCTGAGCCTGGGCGTCCGGAGCCTGTGCTCCGCAACGGGAGAGGCCACAATGGTGAGAGGCCCATGTACCGCAAAAGGAAAAAAAAAAAAAAAGAGAGAAGCCACTGCAATGAGAAGCCCGCGCACAGCAACGAAGAGTAGCCCCCGCTCGCCACAACTAGAGAAAGCCGGCATGCAGCAACAAAGACCCAACGCAGCCAAAAATAAATTAATTAATTAATTTTTTTAAAAAAGAGAGAGGCTTTAACCTTTAGAATATACTTTAAAACCAATATATGAAGTACCAATAGGATAACTACCATTCAAAACAGGAAAAAAAAAAAAAAGAAAAAGAAATCCTGCAAACGCTCTAATTTTTTAATATGATTAGACAAAGTTTAAACAACCCAGGAAATATCCATGTTTTGTCTGAAAAGACTATACTTAAATGTCTAATAAAAAGAAAATGACCTATAATTCCCACCATTTCTTCTCTTACAGTCCTTGCAAGATCAATAATAAAATACAAGTTTTTACAACCTCATTATAGTTAAACTGCATTTGCTAACAATTGCCTCCTTCTTCATTAAAATAACATTTCAAAAAAAGAAAAAACATTTCATTCAATAACTACTGCAAGTGTCAAGTCAATTTACCCAGGGCTCCTCGATTTCCATACTGCTATGTGCTCACCACACGGGACTCAGCTATTCACGTTTGTAACCTCAACAGGACTTCTCTCCACAGAATGACAGTGAAAGGATGCTCTTCCTTTCACTCTCCTCTAGGGGAGGCGGGGGAAATAAAGAAATTGTCCTCTTTTGTGTTTCAGCATGGGACATGATTTTGCGGTAGTCTAAAAATAAATCCGTTCTTGATGTTTGACATAAACCAGGGACTCAACGAATAGTCTTCAGTTGTTGAAATTCCTCTGGAGTAGGGGTGAGTGATGACATTAACAGCCTCTCCAGAAAGAGAATTCACATTTATAAAATCCCTCCTCTATGCTAAGTACTCTGCATACACTGTCTTGTTTAATCTAGTGCGGAAAACATCTAACAACTATGTGTTATTTACCACCATGTGTCTTAGACTGCTTCACTTTGGGGGAGTGAAGAAGTGAGAACCTACCCTCAAAGGTCACATGTTCAGTTTTCATAACAACCTTTTGGGGTGGGTGACTACTATTCCCATTTTATATACAGTGTAGTTTCCAACTTGGACTTAAGATATGTCCATCTTGCTGTGCCCAGTAGATTAAGCCATCAGATGTCTATCTGCATGAAGGAGTGAAGAACTTTGAGAGAGAACTCACACCAAGGGAAGGTGAACCCAACGATCTTGACCTACTTACAAATACCCTAATGAAAGGGCCAAGAGAATGTGATATTTGCCACTGATATCCTTGAACCAACTCAGAAAGATTCGTGTCTGGGCCCTAAGAAGATAAAAGGGTATAAATACAAAACACACAAAAAAACATAGTCATTTCTCTAAAAACTGTGTATGCCCATGGGCCATAAGCAGCAGGTTTTAGTGCCACCCCTCCCCCTCCTTGGCCCAGACTAGAGGGTCCTCTGCTCAACACCTATTTTCCTCCTTTATTCTTTCCTAACATAATCTGCAATTTGTCCAGTAATCCACTCTTTCTCCTTGAAGAGGAAGCTTACCCTGGGGAAACTAGCCCCACCCCCAGTCTGAAGGTGGCTTTGACTGGTGTAAATGTGATCCCTCCCTCCTTGCCATTGATTGGCTCAAAAGTGAGCAGGGACTCAATTCAGCTTTGCTAGGGTCTTGTGGGAAAATTCTCTCACATTCCTTTAGGGGAATGTCCAGAAGCAACCTCCTCTCTCTAGACATTGTTGTGGTGGGCATGTTCTGGAACTGTTTCAGTTGTTTTGTTACCAGATTCAAATGAAGCTAAAACACTGAGTGGAACAAAGCCAACAGAATCATAAGAAAACAAAGTTGAAGCCCCTGGAGTTCATCAACCTGAAGGTGTTTGGGCAGAAACTTTCCTCCTGTATTTATTCTCCCCATCTTCCATGTTTTAGAGCCCGTGTTAAAGCTGGACACATGGCCATCCAGAATAAAGACATCATTTCCCTGCAGTTTTGGTGTCTCCATGTGACTAAGCTCTGTCTGATGGAATATAAGCAAAAATGTCATGTAACAGCTTCTAGGAACCTTCCTTACAAGACAGCTGGTTCATGGACATCTTCATCCTTTTCTCCTCCCCGCTGCTGGAACATGAATACAATGAGTGGAGCTCTAGCCACCATCTTGGACTATGACAACAGTGCTGACCCTTTTAGGAAATGACAGAGTAGTGAGCTGGAAGGAGCTTGGAAGAAGATGAAAGCCTTCCTATCTCTGACTTTGTCTCTGTGTAGGACAAACAAAGCTTGTTTAAGCCACTGTTAGTTTGGTTTTCTGTTCCTCACAGCCTAAACTGATCTTCACTGGTACATATGCCTTCTAACCTTTGGACTTCTACTTTATTGTCTAACAGACAATGAATTCCACTTGTTTGATCCAGATTGGGTTGAGTTTTCTATTAACCTGCAACCTAAAACATCCTAAGTAATACGTGAAGTAAGGCAGCCTCAACCCCACTTGTCTATGAACCACCTTATAGCTTTGACAACTCATAGAGTGTACTGTTGGCTACACCAGGACAAATCTGGCATTAGAGAGGTGGTGCCCACCAGGAGACATTACTGCTCAACAGTAGCCAGAAGATATGGCAATGCCCATCAGAAGGGGAAAAACTAAAGAGAAAGATACACTTCACATGGCAGTCAACATGACAGCTAAGTGGATTTGACTGGGAGTTAATGCAAGACACCCTGAGACTCTCAGAAATATTTGAGTATTCTATTAACTAGATAGAATAAGAATTAGTTCAATATGCTTTATCACCTTTAAATGGAGCCCTTTTTAGCCAACAGGTTGATGAGAACAGAAAAAGTTGAACTCCATACAGATGAGAACATAAGCTCAGAAAAGTTTAAGAACTTGCCCAAGTTCAAGTAACTAGCCCCACAATTTGAATCAACACCAAATTCTTATGAAGGGCTATTTTAATGTCATGTTTTTCCCCTAATATTAGTTATTGCTTTTCTCTAAACACATGCATCCTTGTTGTTTGCCAAGGATTGTCTAACATTGGCTTAGAAACTAAACCATATTTACAGTAACACCCACTGACCCAAGACAACTGAAGATAACCTAACAGGAATGTTGGTACTTGGAAGTTCCCTTCTAAGTGTAAGCTCTCTGATTCCATGACCCAATCACTGTAAATGTTAAATTATATTTTTGAGACTCAATCTATATAATTTTTAATAATGCACATATTCCTTCATAAACTTAAATAAGAAAAAATAAGATTTAGTTTGGAATTGGAATAATCCAAATAATTCTCACTTTTGGATTGTTCAGCTGTTAAAAAATCTTCTTTCCAGTTTCAACCAGTTGGCCTCAGCTTTGGAACACCTGTAAATTAGTAAACCTGGCAGAGAGAAAAGACATTTTTCCAAGGATTGGCCAGAAAATGTGTGATTTTTTTCCCTGCAGGCTGTTGGCTTAGCAATTGCAAAGGGTGAATCTCAAGAGATTCAGAAGCTTAATTTGAATAAACAAGTAAAAGATTGGATGCTTATCAAAACTCTGGCAAAACTAGGCCAGAAAGGGACCTGATTTTCTAGTGAGGTTTCCAGTATTTCCTGTTTCCAGTAGGACCGGACTATCTTAAGAAGAGTCTACTAATGACTGGAACCAGCTGGACATAACTGGAGAACACTCAAAGATTGAAAAAACAAGAGAAAAGATAGTGTGTGCTGTTTCAAGATGCAAAAGAGATGGAGATAATTAAAACATGGTGCTGAAAATCAGTATCAACTGCTTCACTTGTTGCTTCTTTTATTTCCCTTGGAAAAAAAATCGGAAGCATTTTGTCCTTTCTGCTTTTGGTACTGTTCCAGGAAAGAGATCTACCTGGTGGACCTCATGCCATCTGTAGTGCGGACTGCAAACAAACGTATGTAATGACTTAGTGCCGTGGAGGGAAGGGGGCTATTTATCTGCCCTTAGCCATGACTAAATTACTGTGCGTCAACAAGCTGGAAGAGGCTACAATGCAATCTATGATAAATAATAGTCTGATAATGAGTCATCCTTCCCTGAGCCAAATAGGACTATCCTCCGTAATTCCAAAGAGGTGGGCAATAAATCTGTTTGGAGAAAGATTCTGAAGAGCCACTGAAAAGTGAGGTTAACCCTCTGCGGTAAACACAGTTCTTCAAAGCACAGCATCCTTTCCAACTTCCTTCTGGTGTGCCAGCTGGTACAGAAGAGGTCATAAAGCTAAACAGTGTTTCCCAGGCTTCTTTGCAGCTTCTTTGTTAGAGTTCTAAATGTCATTTGGATTCCACTCATTGGAATCACTAGTGTAAGATTTGAGGTAGATAGTGGGATGGAGGCTACACTTCTGCTTCTGCTACTTCTGCAGGCAAACACCATCATAGCAGAATTAGTGCAGTCCCAGTAAACTGGTGTTAGCTTCGTGTGAGTCTAGTGGCAGGTTGTAAGCCATCCATTTTGCAAGCATGGATTCTAAAGCTGGCAAGTAGCAGAAGCTCACTGATTATGGCATATCCTTGATGGTGTTGGTATCCTGACTGTGTGCCCTAACTGCACTGGATTCCTGACCGTGGTCATGGTGGGTGGTTCTGGAACCAGCAGCTAGAACAGCAGCTTCCAAATTTGGTGAGTAGGTTCCTGATTATGGAAGATTTAGTAGCTAACTTGGTGTCCCTTCTCTGTAGTATGACTTTGAAAGTCGTTCCTATAAACTCAATCTTCCCATAATCCTATATACCATCGAATACTCCTTAATAAACCCCTTTCTGTTTTAAAATGACTAGAGTGTATTTAAAACCACTGTACCCTAACCAGTGCACCTTGTCCAGAAGGTGCATGTACAGAAATCCCGACTTCTTCCCAGTTTTTGCACATGGACCTGGGATAAACTGAATAAGAAGTGAGGGTGGAGTAGAAAACAGAAGGGGTGTTTCCAGGAGCTGACTGAGCTAGGGAGATTCTTACCCAGGAGACCACTTCTCAATTGATGAGTTGTGAAGGAGAAAGAAACTCAGAAGCCAGGAAATGGAGCCAAGGCCAGAAAGTCTGTGTTACATGGGAATGGCTGAGATGAAGACAGAGACCAGGGGTGAACTGAAAGGTCTGTAGCAAAGTTAACAGTGGGGAGCAAGGGGAGAGATGCAACTCGGGGTGACCTCAAGTTCTTCCTGTTGTTGGAATCAATTTGTCCTTAAGAATTAGGTAGAAATGGGCTCAAACGCCAATCCTACACATCCTAGTAAATCAGGCATTCCTCCCAGCACACCAAAGTGCCTAGGAAAGGAGAAGTGACTCCTGTTGCTTCTAACCCTCTCAGGTCCTCACTTCCATTGTTTTCTCTATCTCTGCTTCCACCCCCCAGAAGAGCTGCTCCATTCCCCAAGGTCACCACTTTAAACCCTTCATCTCCCAAAGTGCCACCAGTAGCAGACTTCACTCGAGGGTTGGGGTATTACATCACAGCTTGTTACAGAAAACCACAAAGCTGAATGGGAGTCCCTTTCTTAAAAGTCCTTTGGCCAATTTGGCCCTCAAAAATTCTCTTTGGTTCTTTCTTTTATTGGAGTTCCTGTCTCATCTCATTGTCTTGTGGTCAAGACCCTCCTCTTCCCTGCAGCAAATTCTTATTTATTTCTTCTGCTGAGCTGTTTAAATTTTTGTCCCCTTCTTCATCCAGCCTGGTCTGCCTAGATGGTCCTTTCTCCAGGCAAAACAGCCCATTAAGACAGTGTGTCTCCTAAGAAGTCCTCCACCACTAACTCTTAAACCAGGGTAGAGAATGGATTTGAAGACATAGTAGAGAGGGTTTATATGAATCAAAGTCCCAAAGGAGAGATGAGAGATAGCATCCAGGCTCAGGTGGAAGGGGTGATTCACCTTGCACCCCTCCCTCTGAGATGGAGGAAAACAGGAGCAACGGAGGGGGCAGAAGAAGGAAGACTATTCCTACTCTTACTCCTGTAAGGCTGGGAAGCCACTGGACAGGTCCTTTTTCCTTTTGACTCAGCGCTGGTGCATCCCATGGTGGTAGAACACGGTGGTAAATAGTGCCCTGCAGCGCTAGCCTGCCTGGATATAAATATTTGCCCCAGTACTCACCCGCTATGTGGCTTTCAGGCAAGTTTGCCTGACGCTCTGCATTTGTGCAATGAGGATAACAACAGCACCTATCTTGCAGAGTTGAGAGGATTAACTGAGAAAAGGTATGAAGTGCATAGAACAGTGACTGAAATATCTTCAGTGCTCAATAAAAGCCAGCTGTTATTATGCTAAAAGAAGTACCCTCTTACAGGAACCAGAGTGTCATGGACACATCTAAGACCCAGCACATTCAGTTGGGCAGTGCAGCAAGATTAACTAATAGAACTCCCACTCGACTATGGAAAGCTTGTGATCCTGCACGAACTGCTTAACCTGTCGAAGGCTCAGTTTTCTCCTCCATAAAGTAGCGGGGTGACTATAGTTACCTCATGGGGCTCTCTAAGGATAAAGGACAATGACGTTTATAAAGAGGGTAGCACAATTGCACTATTAAGTCCTTTCTTGTCCAGCAAGTTGTCTCCACTGCCAAGCTGATCTCTCATGCTTGATCTTCCCCAACCAACCTCTGAAGATTAAAAACACCAGCAACAATAAGCCGTAAATGTCTCTCTTGCCTTCCTCTTTTTTCCTACATTTCCTCCTGTATTCTCAGTAGACTTTACGAACCAAAGAAAGTGGAATAAAATAAAATTGAAGCAACAATAAATATACCGTCATAATAACGATGCTCATCACCGCATGAAGCAGACTTGCCAGAGGGCAGACAGAACCCATCTTATTCTTTCTCTCATTACCCGTTCAACGTGCTCGTTAGCCCTCTTCTTTCCCTACTCTGGGGCGAAATCTCCGATGTGGTCCCATAGCTTTCTCCATTATTCTTAGATACTAAAAAGTCCTTAGGTCATTTTCAACCATTAGAGAGACCAATCCAATGCAAGAGTCAAATAATCAAAACTATATGCTTTCACAAAGTGAATGGCCCTTGAGGACATGATGCCAAGTGAAATAAGTCAGACAGAAAAAGACAAGTATTGTATGATCTCACTTATACGTGGAAGCTAAAAAAGCTAAACTCAGAGTTATAGAGTGGTGGTTACCAGGGGTTGGAGGGGTAGAGGACATGGGGAGATGCTGGTCAAAGGGTGCAAACTTCCAATTACGAGATTTACAAGTTTGGGGATCTAATGTACAGCATGATATTATATCTAATAACACTGTATCATATATTTGAAAGTTGCTAAGAGAGTAGATCTTAAAATGTTCTCACCGCAAAACAGAAATTGGTAACTACGTGATGGAATGGAAGTGGTAGCTAATACTATGGTGATAATAGCTTTGCAATTGATAAATGTATCAAATCAACACCTTGTACACCTTAAACGTATGCAATACGTATGCCATGTGTCAATTATATCTTAACAAACCTGGGGGTAGGGGGAAACTACAAGTTTTCACTTGGTTATAACTTTGCCCATCCCCCCTCACAGGCTTGCAGCAGGCAAGGGATTGCTCTCAATTTCTCGATACGGCTTACTCCACGTCTTCCCAACTCACTAGTTGCTGATTATGAACCTTTGCGGTCCAGTACAGGGCGACAGCAGGAAGAGGTGGTGGAAGAAAAGACTTACGTGAGTGGAACAGTTGAAAAAGGACACTGGTGCCCTGTGGCCCGGCAGACGGCCACAGCTAACTGATGATCTCCTGGAACTGTTGCTATCTCTTCGGAAAACTTCTCGCTAGGCACCTCCAAATCCAGCTCTTTCATTATAGGCAATGCCTGACCTCCAGTTGGCTACTTAGAACTCTCCCCACAATGTTGATTTCCAGGAGCCAACCCTACCATCAAGGTAAGTGGACAACTGTCATTTACACACCCACTCACATTTTTATTTTTACGCTTCCCCACAGCACGAATCCCAGCTTCCCAGGGAAGAAGCCACAGCACAACAATGCCCAGTTCCCTTGGTGCTAGGGCATGGACACGTGACAAAGATTCTGCTGATCAGAGGCACCACGTAAGGCTTTCATGCTGGAGTTAGTCATGGGAGGGAGCAGGCAGGTGGGCATGGCTTCCCTGGCACTGACGTGGGTGACGACAGGGGCAGCTCGGTCCTGGAGTCAGCGGAAGCCCAGCAGCAGCTCTCTTCCTGGGGTGAGGTTCTGAGACTTCTTCCCAGGAGGCCAGACTTAAAGCTTGTCCCAAATAGCCTGCCCATTGCTAATGTTCCCTCCTAAATCCCTCCCTACTTACACTGACTGGAGGGGGTTCTGTCATCTGTAACTAAGAACTCCCACAAGATAAGAGCCTCTAAAGGTCATTGGTCGGGCTTCCCTGGTGGCCCAGTGGTTAAGAATCCACCTGCCAATTCAGGGGACATGAGTTCGAGCCCTGGTCCTGGAAGATCCCACATGCCGCGGAGCAACTAAGCCCGTGCGCCACAACTACTGAGCCTGTGCTCTAGAGCCCGCGAGCCACAACTACTGAGCCCACGTGCCACAAGTACTGAAGCCCATGAGCCTAGAGCCCGTGCTCCACAACAAGAGAAGCCACCACAATGAGAGGCCCAAACACCACAATGAAGAGTAGCCCCCGCTCAACGCAACTAGAGAAAGCCTGTGTGCAGCAGCAAAGACCCAACACAGCCATTAATTAATTAATTAATTAAAGGTCATTGGTCCAGCTCTCTGTGGAGATGACCCCAGACCAACTTCCTTCCAACTCCCTTCCAGGGGCCACATCCCAAGGATTCACGATCACTAACGGTGCAGCTTGCTCAGGTCCCACCGCCCGTCCTCCACCTTGCTGCCAGAGAGAAGGCCCACCCTGCGGCCCTCAGACTCTTCTTGTGGGAGTCAGACACCAGTCCCTGTCCCCTTAAGCTCCAGGAGACTCTTACTGTCTCTGCAAGCAGCTTTCCAAAACCTCCTCCCTTGGCTTAAGGTGAAGGGAAGGCACTCCTCTCCTCACATAGAGTTGGGCACTGAAATGCCCAGAATCCCACGATGCACCCCATGGGATTCTTTTTCTCCACTGGTCTCCTCACGTCTTTCTTCTCTTCTTCTATAACCCAGGCAAGGCTCTTGGGCTCCAGCTGACAGAACGAGCTTGTCATTTCTTAGCACGCTGCGCATAGGGGTCTAGCCCCTTGCTACAGATGAGGCAGTACTGGGCAACTCTTATACTGTTCTCAGCTTTTGAGGCTTCTGAAAAACCCTAAGATAGAGAGAGTCCCTTTTGAACACCCTGTTAAAAAGAAGCAGGCACCATGAATTGAAGTTTTCAAAATAAAACCATCCCCAAATTAACGTTTAGTTCCAAGAGTCCAAACTTTCATCAGGTTCTCATTCAATAATATTAACCAAGCCAACACTTCCTGTTTGTGCTATCAGCACTGAAAACACACAGCCACTCATGTTGACAGCCTCTCACAGACTGACTCACGTGGAAGCATCAACAGGCCGCGCTGAGCTGACAGGTTGTCAGACCGATAAATAGACAAGGATGATGTCAGGAAACTGTTGCAATTGCTGCCTCTGGCTGGTGCTCGTTATATGGAATGTCAGGTATGCTGTGAAAGGCTAGGAAAGGAAAACCTTTCCTGTTCTTAATCTGCGTGTAAGTCAAGTCTCTCAGGGAGCATTGGCCTGGGGAGACTAGGTTTACACACTATTTCTGTCATTTTTTTTCCAGCCTGCTATTGCAGGACCCTTAGCCTTCTCCATCTTCAAGGTCCTCCCAACCGTTTCCGGGGTCCCTTGGAGGCATCAGGTGTGTACTCATTGGACCATCCTCTCAGCTACCCTGGGCACACACCAACGTTTTCCTCTACAGCCCTTGATTCCTAGAAAGAACTAGAGCAGAAGATTCTCATGCCCATAAAGTGCATTGAACAAACTGCAAAGGTATGATCAATCCACACAGGGTTCCATAAAGCCACTGTATGCCTGACTTTCTGCTATTGCCAATGCCACCCTTTCCCCGTGGCCACTGCCACTGAAGTCACAGGCTGCCAAACCTGCCCAAAACAACCCAAAATGGTACCAGGGCACTTCACCTTCTCCACCACTAGGGAGACACTTCTGCCCCTCCTGGGGTGGCACTCTGCAGTGTAGGTCCCAGTGCTGATGTGACCTGGGCTTCCAAGTCTCATACAGGTTCTAGATAAACTGCTCCTGAATAGACTTGCCGTGTCCTGTGGCTGAACCAGAGGGAAATCTGAGAGGCAGGCTGCTAGATTCTGACTCCTAGACACCTGCTGTGGACCACATGTGGGGCCTGTGTTCTCTTCTCTGACGATGAGTTCTGTCCCAGGACATGCCAGGAGAATGCACTACAAAGATACATTTGGATAAACCCAGGCCTGGGTACACCCTATGCTGAAAAGACTTCTGTTTCTCACTAAGAACGGTCTCCCAAGTATTGAACACCACAACCATTTTTCAGAGGAAAAGGCATGTATTCTCAGAGGAAAAATCAAATAGTCAAAATTAACTAGTGAATTTGCAACACCCACTTAGTGTCATTTGAGGCAGAAAAGTTGATTTCTTAAAGTGGAAGACTGTTGATGTTGCTCTACAGAATGAAGTGGGCTTCCAAAATGGAGAGAGCCAGCAGTGAAATTCAGCCCTTGGCACTCCTGCCCCATCCTCTCAAACGTCCTCAGTGATCACAAAACAGAGGATGCAGATCCCCAGAGCCCCACCATCCTGCTCTGGTTTTTCTGGCCCCAGATATCTTACTTTACCTCCCCTTGGGTCCCCCCAAATTCTGACCATCTTCCCAATATGATCTGAACTCTCACTATACCTAAAAAGACCAGGCCTTGCTACACTCTATATTGTATAATATACATATACATAATATGAAATATTATAACCCGTGTTGGCCAAGTTGGAAAAGATAACTTAATTCAACATTGCACATACACACTGACCACTTGCCAGATGACAAGTATTAAATAATGGAGATGAATCAGACTGACTTCAGAGTTTACCATCTATTCCAAAAGGGCATAGATTTTGGGAAAAAAAGCTGGGCTCCTCTAATTAATTAATATTGTAACCCTTAGACAAAAGAATTAACTTTCCTGTATACACTTATTTATCCTTAAAAATGGAGATAAGAAGAGTATCTAATGCTTGGTATTGCTATGAAGAAGTAACAAGTCAATATACATTTAACACCCAGAAAAGCACCCCGCATTATTAGCATTTATAACAATATTAGGGAAAATAGGCATAGACATAACTGCCTACGATATAATAGAATAAATTATTTAGTAGTGTAGTAAAAGTACAAACAACTATACACAATTCTATATTGTTATTTGAGGCAAAGCTGTGTCCACAGCTAAGATTTAAATGTACATTCATATGTAAATATATATGCACAGATATATTTACTGATACCCTACAATGTGCCAGACATTGTGCTGGACTGGGAAGACAGAGTGATAAGCAGGGCTCATAAGGACTCAGCCGCCCTTAAAACACTGACTGTTGGGCTTCCCTGGTGGCGCAGTGGTTGAGAGTCCGCCTGCCGATGCAGGGGACACGTGTTCGTGCCCCGGTCCGGGAAGATCCCACGTGCCGCGGAGCAGCTGAGCCCGTGAGCCGTAGCCGCTGAGCCTGCGCGTCCGGAGCCTGTGCTCCGCAACAGGAGAGGCCACAACAGTGAGAGGCCCGCGTACCGCAAAAAAACAAACAAACCAAAAAAACACTGACTGCTCAGTGGTGAGAAAGTTCTGGAGAATTAGAGACACGGGTCTATGAGATGTTTATTTGTGTGAAGAACTGAGGAAATGCTTATGAAAAAAGTTTATCCTTCAACATCAATCATGGCGGGGCATAGGTTACTGGTCAATCCATGGTTTGGTTACTCCCCAGCCAGCTGTGGCCAAGTGGGTGGGATCAATGGTGCAAAACAAGGCTGCCACCTTCTCCCTAGGGCTGTAGCCAAGGCTCTCCTCTAGAAGAGTGGCTGGAGCGGGCCCACGTGTACATTGTTTAACATCAGCAGGCAGGTGTGGAAGATCGGTCAGGGGTGTAGAGCAATGTGGCCAAGGTACAGGGCACAGAGTGGTCATTGACGCCAGTCCAAATACAGGAGAAAAGATGGGGTCCTTCGGTTCGATTGGTCTACCTTTGTAACAGTGAGTTTCTGACCTCTTTATGCTTAGGTTGACTCATATATTTTTATCTTAAGGAAGGGTCAAAATAAGCTCATAACCTTATTCATCTTCCACAATTTCCTTTTGAACTCCCAACTCCCAAGACAAAGGTACTCCTTTATCTGACTTTTGTCCACAGCACTCCCCATCACCCACTCTTGAAAACTTGACACTCCCTTTGACACCACTCTTTTTCTTGCCCCTTTCATTAAGTCAATTGCCAATGACTTTGGGAGGCAGTCCGGAGTAGTCCAAACAGCAAGACTTTTGGAGTCTTCCAGACTTGAGTACAGATCCTAGCTCTATCAGGCACCAACATGAGCTCTTTAACAAGTTACGGCATTGACCTGAGTCTCCGCTTCATGATCTGTAAAATCAGACTAATAACACCTACCTTATACCATGGTTACATTAAATAAAATATTGTAAGGAAAGCTCCTCACATGGGCTGCGAATAGTGAATTCTCAGTAACCGTAAGTTCATATTTGCTACCTCTGACAGGTATTTCACACCTATTGTCTCATCTTGTTTTCTCTGACACACTCTAGCATGACAATAACTTTCTTGTTTTCCATTGTGTCCCTCCCCAACCCATTATATATATACCCAGTCAGAAGACTCTTCCTAAAAACAACTCCAATCCCTTCATTGCCCAGATTGGAAATCTTTAATGACTCCTCCAATGTCAACCCAATAAAGTTTAGACTCTCTAGCTTGGCATTTAAATTTTTCAGATTTAGCTCCCTTTGCTCCCTCCCAAGAAAGCCTCTGACCTACTCAGACTGGATGAGTCACCAATTCCCCCCTAATTTTCCATGCCTGTCCTTTCTTAACACTGTTCTCCCTGCCTAGAATGCACTGTCCTTTTTATTCCTTTCTATCAAAATTCTAACCATCCTTCAGTGCTCCATTTTACTTTGCCTCACCCATGAAGCCTTTCTGAATCACCAGATTTTTTTTGGTTTTTTTGGGTTTCTTTTCGGTGCGCGGGCCTCTCACTGCTGTGGCCTCTCCAGTTGCAGAGCACAGGCTCCGGACACGCAGGCTCAGTGGCCATGGCTCACGGGCCCAGCCGCTCCACGGCAATGTGGGATCTTCCCAGACCGGGGCACGAACCCGTGTCCCCTGCATCGGCAGGCGGACTCTCAACCACTGCGCCACCAGGGAAGCCCTGAATCACCAGTTTTTAATCAATTTTCTGTCTGAACTTCCACAGAACATTTAAGCACCTTGCATCATATAGGTCATCTTCTATTTTACAGTGGTACTATCAGTGTACCAGCCTCAACTGTTTGTGGTACAAAGCAGAGATTAAATAAATATATTCAAGTATTAGACATGGTATGAACCCTTAAAATGCCTGAAAGTTACACAGACCCCTCTTTCTTCATAACTTTTATATAAAACACCATGTTTTGGATACTAAGACACAACTACCCTGGCTACAAACAATTGAATAGGGCTTTGTGCCGGAGCCAAAGGAATCTGTTTTATAGGCAGGTTCTCCTTCTAGGAAAGTTTGAATTTGAGCCACGTAGAAAGAAAATAGTTGGAAGAACCAGGCTTTGAGAGAACCCAAGAAGCCACGAGTGATTCCAATAAGCAGGCATCATGGAGCAGAAGCCGAGAGCGAACAAGAAGCGTGAAGTTGAGCAGAAAGTAAAGGAAGCAAGAAGTCAGCAGGAGGAGTAGATGCAGACTCAGCCCAGCAGAAGTAACAAAAGGAAAACTGAGTCACAGGAGAGATGAACCACTAGATTGCCACTGGGACCTGGAATGATTCGATGTCCTAAGCAACCTTCCAGACCTCCACTGGGTGGGCTCTTCAGCTGATGCTGACTGTCTGTGCTTTCTTACTAGCTCAACACCCATACAGCAAACCCCCATCACCTTGGGCAACTGAGTAAATATTTGTTCTTAAGAGTTTAGAAGAACCTCCCATAGGACACCAGACGTGAAATAGTTCTCGGTGCCTCTGTTTCCTTTTCAGAGACAGACTTAGTTCTCTCTGTCTTGCCACGTAACACATTAGTGACACGCATAAATGCTTCTGGCTTTTCAGACTCTTTGGACAGTAAATGTCTTAAGTTTCTTAGATCTGATTGCTTTCATCCTGACCTTGGCATCTTATTGCTTGATACCATCTTGTTTGAAAATTCTGGCTCAGCCCTTTCTCTCCTAATGGCCATATGTGAGCTTCTTAACCCAATAGGTTACTCAAGACCATTATCTTAACTTTATAGATGAGGTAGCTGGGGCATAGATGATTGAAGTCTGGCAAGGGTACTGTGGTTTAGAAGCAAGAATATAATTTATAATTCCTGAGATGCCTTAGCTATTATTCTCCCCTAGTCCCTGTGTGATTAGACTGAAATGAATGAACATGAATTTTTAAAAAAAAAATGAAAAGAGAAGAAAAAAAAATCTAACATCTTCAAAAGTGGATCGTGACTGAAGCAGCAATTTAACCAAATGATTGACTTCCTCCTGAGAGCCTTTCAAAACCTCCAGAAAAATGATAGATTTCAACACTTACCTGCAGCATCAAGCTCTGTGGGCACAAGCAAAGATTTAATCTGATAATGCATGGATCTGAAGTCAGTTGGCTGCCCTGCTTTTTTCACCTCTGAATTTTACTTCATCAACAAATTTTCTCTTGCCAAATGCTTCTCTGTGTACTGTCAATAACGTAAGAGCCAAACTGGCAGAGACTGATTTGTGCCCAAATAACTGAAAGCCCAGAATGGAACCAACTGTCAGGAAAGAGAATCCTCAAAACAAGCATAAGAGGTCAATCCTATCATCCTGATTTTAGAGAAGAGTAAACTGAGTCTCAAAGACACTAAATAAGTTGTCACGACCACCCAAAAAATAGAAGATCAGAGCTTCAACTCCACATTATCTAACTCCTTATACCAAGGGTCCCCAAACCCCAGGCCTCGGACCAGTGCCGGTCCTCGGCCTGTTAGGAGAAGCGGGCCACACAGCGGGAGGTGAGTGGCAGGCAAGAGCGAAGCTTTATCTGCCGCTCCCCATGGCTCGCATGACCACTTTTAACCATCCCCACCCTGCCCCCGTCCGTGGAACAACTGCCTTCCACGAAACCGGTCCCTGGTGCCAAAAAGGTTGGGGACCGCTGCCTTGTACCCCCCTTTGTCTACCACTGCAAGATTCGGCCTTCTACGTCCTGCTATTTGGAGAAATTTGGGTGTTGCCTACATTTCAGTTTTCAACCAGACATTTAAACTCTGAATATATAGGCTTGGCTAAAATTAATTAAAATAAAATAAAAGGGCTTCCCTGGTGGCGCAGTGGTTGAGAGTCCGCCTGCCGATGCAGGGGACACGGGTTCGTGCCCCGGTCCGGGAGGATCCCGCGTGCCGCGGAGCAGCTGGGCCCGTGAACCATGGCCGCTGAGCCTGCGCGTCCGGATCCTGTGCTCCGCAATGGGAGAGGCCACAACAGTGGGAGGCCCGCGTATCGCAAAAAAAAAAAAAAAAAAAAAATAGTGAAAAAAATAAAATAAAAGAATTACTCAGAGTTCACACAGGCATTGTGATGTGCTGAGCTTGGTCTAGTAATTTTTTAAATAATCAATTAGCCTCCAAATCAGACAACAGAGCTGCACATTACCCTTCAAATAAATGTAACATCACATACCCAGAAGCAATCAAAACTGCAGACTGAGATACTTAAGTTGCCTGGAATGAGCAGCAATTGTTTTTTTTTGTTATCTCCCAGGCTCCCTTTTTTCTCTTCTCGGTAATAAAACCAGTCTTTCTTGACAGAAATCCATTCTGTTGTTGACCTTAAGCCTTCTCATCTGGCTAATCAAATCACTCCCTTCCTCTAGACACAATGACTTCAGGCATAAACTTTGACTCAAACAAAGCCAGTCAGAACTGTCTCTGAAATTTGTTATGTGGATATATTTATGGACTATTAGCCAGAAGGATGCAAGCTCCAGCCTTCCAGCAGCCATATTTTCAGAGCACAAATGGCCCATTTAAACAGATTATTATAGATAAGCAGGGCCAAGAGATGGAGAGAAAGAGAGAGCCAATAAATTACCCTCATTAAGTCAAATTTTGGCTACAAGCAATCAAAATGATCCTTCCAGATACAATACCAGATCCAGGATTCTTGTAAGAGCTGGCAAGTTGCTCAACTGTTTCTGACAGGGAAGAGAGTGACAATAAAAATGTGGGTTTTGCAGGTTCATATAGGGTGACGTCTAGAGTAACTTCATTCATTTCATGCAGAGCTTTTTTTTTTTTTGAGAAGGATTTAGTAATCAAATGAGAGAAACATAAGAAGACAGTAAAATATCCTGAGGTAGCCATCATTAATATTTTGGTACACATTTGAATTAATAGGATATAGCAGGGGCCGTCAAACTTTTGCTGTAAAGGTCCAGACAGCGAATATTTTAAGCCTTGTGAGCCGTATGGTCCCTATTGCACCCTGCCATTGTAGCCATAGACAACACCAAAATGAATGGGGATGGCTTTGTCCCAATAAAACTTTATTTATAAAAACAGGTGATGGGCCAGATTTGACCTGCAAGCCATAGTTTCCTGACCCCTGAGATATAGGATCAGCTGCTGTAGCAAAGTTCCAAAATGATAGTCATAAAAATAAACTAGAAATTCATTCTTCTCTCAGGAACAGTTTGGACATAAACAGTTCAGGGGCACAATGGCAACTGCAATGTGTCAGAGACCCAGACTCTTTCCGTCTTGTTGCTCTGCCACTGCTAGGATGTTGCCCTCATATACATTGTCTGAGATGACCTACTATCATGTCCACGATCCAGCCAGTAGGGAAGCGAGAAGGGAAGAAAGGAAAAGGGAAAAGGAAAAGCACATTCTTTCCCTTTAAGGGTGCCAGGCAGAAATTGCATATATAACTCCCACCATATCCCATTGGCCAGAACTTAGTCATCTAACTGCAAAGGAGGCTGGGAAATGTAGGCTATATTCTGGGCTGCATGTAGGTAGCTAAACACTAGGGTTTGTTTGTTTGTTTTTCCTATAGAAAAGAAAAAGAACAGATATTAGGAGAAAAATAGCTACCTCTGCCACAGTTTTCCTCCTTTCTCTTCAACGCACATATGCATGTTAGGACAGTCTTCTCACCCCCCCGCCCCCATCCCACAGCCTGGGAAGAAACCCAGGAAAAAGGAGTGACTGGAACAGGTGGTTTCATTGTCAAATTGGTAAAATAGGTTTGTGATATAACTCAGAGTCGGAAGGTGGATAAATGCCCTTTAAGGATAGTAAATTAAAGTTATATTACCAGGAGTGACATGACTATCTTGTCTAAACTTGAGGTTTTTCAGCAAGAGACTAGTTTTAGTGGTGAAAGATATATATGTTTTCGATGTTGATGCTTGGAACAAAGTCAAGTGTCATTAGGATGGGAAACACTCCCAACCCTTCTTCTTTAGACTCTAAGTTCAAGTTTTTCCACCAGCACCAGAAATGATAACCTAGACTATGCCTTTGACTTGCAAGCAGGTTTTAGAAGCTGGACAACTACAAGACACAAAAGAGGATATGGGACTTGGTGAATAATACTGAGAGAAGCACAGAATGTCCCAGAAAATGGGGTTGGGTAAGCAAGCCAGGACTTAGTTTGAGAGGGAAGGCTTAAGTAAAGAGAGAATAAAGGAAGATAGAAAAGGGAGCATTAGGACAAGACAGAGCATCTGTAGGGTGGCACAATCTGGAGCCCCATGTGAGGAATCCTGAGATCTGGGCAGTCAGTACCCCTCACCCACTTTGGTGGGAAGGGGATGGAGCCAGCCTGGGGATGCAGTGGTTGATTTTTCTACACCCACGGCTCAGGAAAGTTTTAATATATCCCTGCAATCTCTGAATAAAATGCTATTTAAACTTTCCCTGGAAGACAGGTTTTCATGCAATTGTTTTGAAGAGGGCAGCCAAAGTTGTAAATGGAACAGAGAGAAAAATAATCCCTCCTCCTTCGTTATCAGCAAACACCCTCTTGGTGGATTAAAGGGTGATTGAAGATTCCACCCATGACAGCAACACAACTAGAGGAGCAAAATGACAGAACTCCATGTGCCCCCGCCCAGTGCAAGGACAGAGACATACCTGTTTGCTATGGTATGTCTCAAACAGTACGTGTGTATATGGATAGATCACTGCCTGTAAGCTCCAATCCCGCTTCTAGGTTTTAAAGCCTGTAAAGAATCAGTGTTTTGTGTATCCACCTTTACATTCCAGAAGAAGCAAGCACCAGCCTTTCCATATGTGTTGGCTCTTTGAACGAAAGAGATCATCTAATGTGCAATTTCTTTAAAAACGTCTATTAAACACCTATGGAGAGCCAGTCACGGGACATCTGAGATACAAAGATGGAAATTCAAAGTCCCTGTCATAAACACTTTTAGCCTACGGAGGAGATGGACGCTGAAATGGACATCTGTTGTTTTTTGGCTTCCAGCCCCCAACCCCAACTTCCTCTTAGCATATCACTTGCTCTTTTGGGAAATCCCCGGTACTGTGTGTTTGGGATGGGCCGTACTCTCACACCACAAAAGCCAAAGTTGCTAGATGCTCTTTTCCTTCTCCCCTTTCCATTCTTCGTGCAGCCATGGGGTGGGCACATGAATTGGCCCAGCCAATCAGATGCTCTCCCAGGACGTGGCATCTCGATAGTGTTGTAAGAACCTTGGTTATGGCAGGAGGTCATAGTCAACGTGATGACTTGTCCACTTCTCTATGATTGGAAGCAGGATCATAAGGTAGAAACACGCCCTTCTAGACTTACCCCTTTGACAGGGTCTGTGGGCAGGGCTGGAGGAAATCCTGTTGGTGGGCATCCCAATGGCATGACCATATACCAGCAGACAATTGTAATGTGCTATAGTGGATGGAGCATGTAAATATATAAGATAAAGTATTTAAGTATCTAGTGGGTGGAAGATATATATAAGTATAGTTCATGTACCGCCCAAACACCTAGGTCTGCCTAGTGGAGCCCAGAAAGGTTCCCCACAGTTGAATTAGGACTTGAAGGATGAGCTAGGAGCAGGGTTTTGCCCAGCAGGTAGGTAGAGGAAGACATTCCAAGCAGAGAGAACCATAGGTACACAGGCACAGAAGTGTGAGAGAAATTTGAGTGGCCCCGAGGGGTTGCCTTTCATCAACCCCTGTACTCACTGCCTTTTAACCAGGTGCCTGGGAGGCATTTTGGGCAGTTGCTCCCAGGGAAACATGCCACTCATTGAATCACCTGGGGCACTCCCTGTTCCCACCTTTCTTGAGCTGGTGCCAGTGAGTTCCTAGGCCAAGTCATGCCCCACCCTGATCCTGTTTGACTTGTGTGCTCTGCCAGGACCCCCGCAAGGGGTGGCCTGGCCTGGGGCCCCTGCTGCCCTTTAGACAAGGGCAGCAACCAGGTCGATGCAAATACTGGTCCACGCGAATCTGCATACCGTGAGACTCCCACTGATGGCAGCTGGGCCTTGGGAAGGGGGCCAACAGGTGGGTTTAGGTGCCAGTTTGGCTCTGGAAGGCATCTGCTGCTCTTATTTCAGCACTAAGAATGGAAGGATTCCCAGGAGAGGTGTAAAGGTTCCCCCTATGGTTTTCAGAAGCGCTAAGGTTTGCTGATTTCTAAAGCATCACACAAGTACAACAGTGAGGAAGACGTTTACAACAATGAAAAAGGTATCACCATCAGCAAGTTGGCAAGATAATAATAATAGCTAACATTTATTGAGCACTTAAGTGCCAAACAAAAGTTTATAAGAATTAATCCATAGCGTCCCCATAAAAACCCTATAAGCTATATGCCACCAATGTTCCTATTTCTCATGAGGAAATAGAGGCACAGAAGGGATTAAGTAGCTCTGCCTGAAATTACCCATCTTGTAAGTGGAGTAGAGCCCAAGTACACCCTCCATCTCAAGCACACTATTAGCCAGTGTTTGAGGGATTTAACTGGCATCTTATGGAGTGACGTCTGAAAATGCTCTACAATTTATTAACACAAAGTTCTTTCGTGTGCACTGTCTCAATTCATCTTCATATTAGTCCAATGAGGGAGTCATCCCATTTTACAGATGAAGAAAGGGAGGCTCAGAGAAAATAAAGTGAATGCAAAACCAATGAGTGGCTGCATTAGGACCTCAGATAAGTGTCTTCCTTCCCAGTTTACCCTGTTGTGAGTCATCTCAAAGGGGCCTAGGAATATTTGTATCCAAATATACATAATGAATGTATGTACCCTAAATGTACTCAGAATAACTACACATGGGTTTTGTGCTTGTATTTTACATAGTGGGCATTTGCTAAAGAATAAGCATTAGGTAACATGGGAGTAAAGATTACGTGCAAAGAGACCTGAGTTGGGGATCAGGACTCCTGGGCTCTGGTCTGCTCCATCATGAATGCTGGTGACCTCGATTAACTTACCTTCTAGGGCCTCATTTTTCTCTTCTGAAAAACCAGCTGGTTGGGTTTTATGAACTCATGTTTCCTTCCAACTATTTCAGCTATGCTGATGGCATTGTAAGACTGAGTTACCTAGAAATACTCACGTCAGCATAGTCTCGAAATGGAGCTGATGAGGAAACCAGCATCTGTGTAGTGGCAACCTACCCATTCACTCCCAGGGGTTCCCTACCTGGCCACAAGATGGTCCAATGGACATGGAGTGTTTCTACTTTGGGGCACCACATGAAATTTTTTTTTTCTTTAACAGCGGAGGCAGAAGAACTCTTTTAAAAGAAGCAAAGCAAATCTACAGGTTTAAAAGAATCCAAGTAAATCTACACTTCCGCCTTCTTGAACAGGTAAGTTAGCCCCACGTATCTCACCTCATTAGATGAGAACAGGTGCTGTGCGCTTGCTGCCTATCCTTCTTCCTAGGGAGTGGTTAAATCTTCTAGCTATGAGTAACTGGAGGCAAAGTCTCCCTGTTGGTCTGTTTCGTGTCATCCTCCTATTTGGACGACATTCTTGTCCACCTAGATTTGTCATCTTCTGTTGGTAGGGTCGTCTCTAGATATTCTAGAAGGGTGCTGGCTGAGGCTCTTCCTCGAGTTTTCCCTCTGCCTTGATTCAATCCTGATTTTTCAAGCTTAAGGGCCTGCTGCTGTTCCTTTTCTTTTTTTCACCGTTTTTATCTCTGTACTTTCACATTCATGTCTCTCATTACATTTCCTGTAGTAGACTAGTATTTCTTAAACATGTATGATGAGCTACTCAATGTATCAGAAGAAAAAAATTCTTGTGGCTTTCCCCACCACCACCACTCTGCTAAAATTGACTTAACTTGTGTTTCTTTTTATATCACCTGAACATGTGCAAATCTAAAAATGGGTTTTTAAAAATCCTTAGGTTTACAGCCTTCATATGATATATAAGACCAAAACAACCTTACAAATGAAGTACAAATAACACTGCAAAATCTTAACTAACTGTATTAATTTACTGTGGCAGACAATGCTGTCTTAAACTGCTGAAATGAAATGTCTGCACAGGATGTGACTGTGGTATGGGCTGTCAGAGTTTGGCATGCCTGCGCCATTATGGGCCACTCAATCCTGCCATCTTTTTCTGCCATCCAAACTACTGGCAAGTCTTCATTTGTTCAACACATCAACTGGCCTTTGCTTATCATAAATGCATCATTTCCATATTTTTAAATAAAGCTGTATATATATGTATAACATATCTTCTCACATAGTTACCTTGCTGTGTGTGTGATGAGAGTATCTGAAATCTACTGTCAGCAAATTTCCGGTATTCAATACAGTATTTTTAGCGACAGTCATCACGCTGTACCTTAGACCTCTAGGCCTATGCATCCTACTTAACTCTAACCTTGTATCTTTAACTGACATGTCCTTATTTCCCACACAGCCCCCACCCTTGGTAACCACCATTCTCCTCTCTGCTTCTATACATCCGACTTTTGTAAATTCCACATATAAGCGAGATCATGCCATTTTTTCTTCCTGTGTATGGCCTACTTGGCTTAGCATAATGTCTTCCAGGTTCATCCATGTTGTTGCAAATGGCAGGATCTCCTTTTTCAAGGCTGAATAATGTTCCACTGTGCATATATACACCATAATTTCTTTATTCATTCATCCATCAATGGATACTTAGGTTGTTTCCATATCTCGGCTATTGTGAATAATGATGCAATGAGTACAGTAGCACAGACATCTCTTTGAGGAGTACTGATTTTACTTCCTTTCAGTATATACTCAGAACAGGAATTGCTGGATCATATTACAGTTCCACCAGCCCTCATGGTGATCATTTTGAAACGTATAGAAATATTGAACCACTATGCTGTGTAACATGAACTAACATAGTGTTGTAGGTCAATTATACTTCAAAAACAAACAAACGGGGCTTCCCTGGTGGCGCAGTGGTTAAGAATCCGCCTGCCAATGCAGGGGACACAGGTTCGAGCCCTGGTCCGGGAAGATCCCACATGCCGCAGAGCAACTAAGCCTGTGCGCCACAACTACTGAGCCCACGCGACTAAAGCCCGTGCTCCGCAAAAAGAGAAGCCACCGCAATGAGAAGCCCGCACACCGCAACACCCGCGCACGGCAACAGAGTAGCCCCTGCTCACAGCAACTAGAGAAAGCCCACGCACAGCAACGAAGACCCAACACAGCCAAAAATAATAAATAAATAAAAATAAAACAAACAAACTCCTAGATAGAGAGATCAGATTTGTGGTTACTATAGGCAGGGGGTTCAGGGAGGGTACAAAGGCAGTCAAAAGATACAAACTTCCAGGCAGAAATAAATAAGTACTAGGAAGATAATGTACAACATGATAAATATAATGAACACCACTGTATGTTATATATGAAAGAGAGTAAATCCTCTCATGGGTGAGCTCTCATCACAAGGAAAAAAATTTTTTCTGTTTCTTTAATTTTGCACCTATATGAGATGATGGACATTCACTAAACTTACTGTGGTAATCCTTTCATGATGTATGTAAGTCAGACCATCGTGCTGTACAACTTAAACTTACACAGTGCTATATGTCAATTATATATCAATAAAACTGGAAGAAAATTAAATAAGTAAATAAAGTTAGATTGATTAAAAACTGACTTTTTTTAAATGATAGAAAAGAAAAAACATCAAAGTGTATCACATGGTGTCAGAATAAGTATTGTATACAGGAAATTGTTTCAAACGCACACACACACACACACACACACACACACAGACACACACACAGGGGTGACCAATCCAAAGAGATACTGCATCACCTCTGGAGCAGGGCCCTGCCGGCCCACTGTTGTTGCCTAATCATGGCTCCTGACAATATCAGGTCCTGATCCCTGGAATCTGTAAATGTTACTTTATAAGGAAAAGGGGTTTTCGCAGAAGTGATTGAGTTAAGGACCTTGAGATGGATAGATTATCCTGGATTATCTGTGTGGGCCACAATTGCACAATCCTAAGAGTTCTTAAGAAAGAAAGGCAGAGGGAGATTTGACACAGATAGAAGCACAGCCCTGCTAGCACCTTGGTTTTGATCCAGCGAAACTGATTTCAGACTTCTGGCATCAGGAACTGCAGGAGAATACATATCTGCTATTTTAACCCAGTTTGTGGTTATTTGTTACAGCAGTAACAGGAAGCTACTACACGTGCCCTCTCCCCTCACCTCTGCTGGTTCCTGCATCCTGGGGTGGTTCGGGGCGATCCCAGAGGAGGCACCAAGACTATCAGGGAGGTGGGGATGGTGACACTCAGGAGACCCAGAGCTGTTTACTAACTAGCTTACAGTATTTTCATATTTTCACAAGTGGTGCAGCTGTCCTGGTCTGGATGGGCTGCTTGTCAGCCCTACTTATGTGTGCGTGAATATCAGTGTATGGGAAACTGGGTCACCAGTAAAATGGATTCCTTCTGTGGGTGGATGTCAAAAAAAAAAAGATTGAGGGCCACTAATCCAGACGACCCAGAATATGCTTAGACTGAGTAACTTATTTTTTCAGGTAGCCATCAATGTGAAAATACAAAATTTATTTAATTATGTATTTATTTAAAATCACTGAGATTTTTTTAAATATTTATTTATTTATTTGGTTGCACTGGGTCTTAGTTGTGGCAGGAGAGCTCCTTAGTTGCGGCTCACCGGCTCCTGAGCTAAGGCACGTGGGCTCCCTAGTTGCAGCTCACGGGCTCCTTAGTTGTGGCATGCAAACTCTTAGTTGTAGCAGCGTGTGGGATCTAGTTCCCTGACCAGGGATCGAACCCAGGGCCCCCGCATTGAGAGCGTGGAGTGCTATCCACTGCGCCACCAGGGAAGTCCCCAAAATACAAAATTTAAATATCCTCATAGAGAATCTATGGACTCCCAAGACTCATCTGCAGGCTCTGAAAGACCCTCAGACCCCAGTTTGAGAAACTCAGTAAAATCAACTTCCCTGTAGCATCAGGCAAGTATTTATCTTTCTACATCTCTTGAACCTTCAGCCTAATTTGTGTGGGCTCATCCACCCACAGGCTGTACCCACCTGCTCTCAGACCTACCCACCTGCAGGCCTCAGGCCTCAGTGGACCTGCCCTTGGCTGTGCAGGCTGGGAACCACTCTGACCTTCTGACCTCACCTGTCCTCCACCTGGCTCAGCCTCAGGACCTCAGAGTCTTTTGGTTCCTGTGAGCCCTGGGCTCTTTGCTGTCTGTAGTCTCAGAGCACTGACTTATCTTAGCCCCACGGTCTTAGAAGCAAAGATTTTGAATAAAATGCTGCTTTAAAAGCAAAACAAAATAAAAACACTACCTCTAAGGTATAACAAGCTTCTTTTTCTGGGGCTTGTTTTCTGCTTCTCCTTGACTCTCAAACCACTATCCCTCATGCCTGGCTCTGACACAAGATTGGGGTCCTTACTAATCTTGGTAAGAGGTGGGGTCCTTACCTAACAAGCAAAAACTCTGCTTGCACCCCAAACACCCCTATCTCAACTGAAGAACCTGTTTCTGCACTCCTGAGTCCTCTCTGTCCTGCCCCATAGTAGGGGATTTTACTATTAGTAGGAGCAGTAGTAGTAGTAGAATTGGTAGTTCTGCTTTCCTTTGTAGCAGAAAAGTTTTTTGTTTTTGTTTTTTTTGGAAGATGTTGGGGGTAGGAGTTTACTAATTTATTTATTTATTTTTGCTGTGTTGGGTCTTCGTTTCTGTGCGAGGGCTTTCTCTAGTTGTGGCAAGCGGGGGCCACTCTTCGTCGTGGTGCACGGGCCTCTCACTATCGCGGCCTCTCTTGCTGCGGAGCACAGGCTCCAGACACGCAGGCTCAGTAGTTGTGGCTCACGGGCCTAGCTGCTCCGTGGCATGTGGGATCCTCCCAGACCAGGGCTCGAACCCATGTCCCCTGCATTAGCAGGCAGATTCTCAACCACTGCGCCACCAGGGAAGCCCCGCAAAAAAGTTTTGAGCAACCGGTACATGGAGTTCCCATCTCTGTGGCACCCGACCCTCCCGCTCCCACCTCTTTCCCACCCCAGGTCACCTCAGACTCCAGTTCCATCTTAGGGACACCAGAGGTCCTGCCCTGAGGTGAAACCTCCCTCTGCATGACCCAGGTGCCCTTCTCTCTTGCCAAACCATTTCCTTATTCACGCACCAACCGACCCTATGAGTCTTGAATGTTACTAGAGCTTGTATTGACCTTGACATACTATTTTCACGTACATTTGGCCATCCGACCCTCACCACAAGCTTGAATATTGGTTGTGTTTGCATCACTTCATTTTACAAATGAAAAAACTGGGACTTCAAGTTCAAGAGACCCATCACTCTATGCTATTCATCTAGTAAGTGGCAGACCTGGCCCATCTTTTGGCTCTTGCTCCTGTCTACTGCCCACTGCACCTCTTTGCCTTATCCTCTGTGTATAGTAAAGCTAAAATCAGGGAAAGGGAAGAGAGGAATTCTTCACCATCTCCCTCCAACAGGGGCTGCCAGCCTGGAATTACACAGAATCTTCCCTACCTTGAAGTTGAATGAGTTTAAACATTGATCTTACCCTTATAAGTAGCAGCACAGATGAAAACCTACCTGCTATAGTTTGAGATGCCTGGGGAAGGCCCTCCCCTCACCGTGAAACCTGACAAGGTGGCTGAAATCGGAACTCCACTATTAGAGTCCACTCTTTTTGAATCTCAAAGTCATGGGGTAGCAGAACTTTGGGGTCAGACACATTAGGATTCCAAACCCATTTCCACTCCTTAGTTGTGTGGTCTTGGGCAAGTCTATCCTTTCTGCAGTTCTCATCTGCATAGTGGACAGGACCCACTACATAATTTGTGAAGCCCAATGCAAATGAAAATTCAGGGCCTCCTCAGATGGCGACAGCAAGAGCATTAAACCAAAGGTGGGGCCCTTCTAAGCATGGGAGTTTCCATCCATGAAGCCAGCCCTGAGAGTGGAGGATTGTTTTTTGGGAAGAGCGTTAGGAGAATTTAGTTCTTAATGAAATGTTCCATTCCTTTCCGATCAGTCTATGGTTGTCCAGCTATGGATGGAGCCCATCTGGCGGGCTCTCTGCAAATGCAGTTTCCCAGTGCTTTCCTAGCCTATTCTGATTCCGGGGTAGGGCCCAGACATGTGTGTTTTAACAAGAATCTCCAGAGATTCTAACGAAAATGTCAATCTCTCTCTGAAGAACTTAGACAGTTAGTGCTTTAACTAGCAGTTAACTCCCTGAAAATGTTGGTTTTATAAACCCCAGTATATAGCTGACCCAGTGACCCTGGTGCCCTATGTGTGCCCTGGAGGAAAGAGCCACTGGTCTGTGAACTGAAAGAGCCAGCCACCAGGAGATTTAACATTTGGGATCCCTGGTGTGCTATGGCGTGAAGCATCGTCAGCTGAACAAAACTCCCTGTGAGGAACAGCAACCCAGACAGTGGCTGGCCTTGGGACAGCCTTTGCCTGCCTCATTCCTCGCTGCCTTTCCACCTGAGATCCTCAAGCACTCCTCCGGCGTCCTGAATTCTGCCCCCAGGAGCCACGTGGGTGCTGCAGAAGTACCTGCTCTCCCCTCAGTACCCTCATTGTGCCCCACAGGTAGACCCCAGTTTACATCTAAGGCCCTCTCAATTCCCAAAGGAAAATGGGGCTTCTTCCCTAACATGGGATATGAAAGCACCTTGGAGTTTAGACATCCTGATAGCCTCCTTGAGGTGAGCAATTTGTATCCCTCACTTCATTTAAGCCTTACCACAACCCTCTGAGGGAGGTCTGTAACCCCATTTTACAGATGAGGAAGCTGAGGACAATTTGTGACCTTCCTTCATAGGAAGTGGTGGACATGGGATTTAAACACAACAACCCTGCAAGACAGATAACACATATATTAGCAATTCTTATTTTAGAGCTAAGGAAACCAAGGCCCAAATGGGTTAGGCAGTTCTCCAAACATAAATGCTACAAGCAGTAGAGCTGAGAATTGAACCCAGATGACCTGACCTCAGGTCCCATGCTCTTCCCAGCTCACTTTCTCTGTGCTTTTCCAAATTTTCTTCCTTCCATCCTTGTCTTAGTCTGTTTGGACTGTTAGAATACCATAGACTGGGTGGCTTGTAAACAACAGAAAGTTATTTCTCATAGTTCTGGAGGCTGGGAAGTCCAAGATCAAGGTGCCAACAGATATAGTGTCTAGTGAAGGCCTGCTTTCTGGTTCATAGAGCCTTTCCCTGTGTCCTCACATGGCAGAAAGGGCAAGGGCAATCTCTAGGGTCTCTTTTAAAAGGGCACTAATCCTATTTGTGAGGGCTGCACCCTCATGCCCTAATCACTTCTCAAAGGCCTCACCTCCAAACCATCACACTGGTGATTAAGTTTCAAAGTATGAATTTTGGGAGGGGGACACATTGAGTTTATAGCAGTCCTCTTCGTCAGAAACCTAAGAGGCCCTGCTGCTTACTTAAGAAAGAGGCACTGAATTCAGCTGGAAGGAGGGAGCCTCAGCCTAGTGAGGGTCATGGCATCCTGACCTTGGCAGCCCACACACAAAGGATGCATCAGCCTCTGTTGGAGAAGCACCTCTGGCAAGAAATGGGACCTAAGGAGGTTGATCCCAGGTGTGGTGGGTGTCTGGCTTCCTGGGCCATACCTGTCAGCTCTATTTGGGGAGCAAGGTCAGAGGTGGATCCAGCTTCACAATCTAGGAAGCTGAAAGGATCCCTTCTTTCCCGAGATGCCATAACCAGCCTCCTGTTCTTCCAACCACACTCACTGCCACACAGGCTGTCCCACAAGTCCTTCCTTGTTGACTCCCATACCCCCAGCCTCCACACCTGCTGCCATGGATAGGAAATTGGAGGGCAGTCCCCCTCGAGTGACCCAGAAGCAAAGAGCTGCAGGGGAAGTAATGGACCCAGATGGTGGCAGACGTTGCAGGAAAACAGCCTGCTGTTGGAGCC
Source organism: Stenella coeruleoalba (assembly GCF_951394435.1). Lineage (NCBI taxonomy): Eukaryota > Metazoa > Chordata > Mammalia > Artiodactyla > Delphinidae > Stenella > Stenella coeruleoalba. Next base: position 52,145,441 of record NC_137149.1, read on the forward strand.
CCAGGGCATGCTTCCACCCTAGATTGCCACTGGCAGCATTCTGCGGTACTCAGGCCTGTCAAAAATTTAGATGATGTAGATGGGAAAAAAAAATCCGTCATAATGGGCACTTAGAAACATCATAATCATCGCCCTCATCGTCATTATTGGTAACTTTACTTTTACCACATTTTTTTTGTGCCAGGCATTACTCTTTGCATAGTAATCTATTCACTGAGCATTTAGCATGTCTAATTTCTTTACTTGTCTTGTCCCAGTGACCCTAAGGGGCTCACTCATTTTATGGATGAGAAAGTTCAAGCTTGGAAATCTAAAGTCATTTGCTCAGGGTCACACAGTAAGTGGTGGACCTCAAACTCAAATCCAAGTACTCCTGGCCCTGAAGCTGGTATTCATGATCTCTGTATTATGTAAATATCTTCCAGAGATACTTCTAGAACTAGACAAAACAGATGAAACATGACTTAAGCATACTGAAACTCTTAAAAGTAGTATAGCTTCCAAAAGAGGTAGCAGCGATTCAGTATAGGGGTCACCAAAAGAGGGATGTAGAGGTAATAAGGGAAACAACAAGGTGGATGCAACTGTCAAAAGGGTGGCCCTAGAATCAGTAACCTTGGCAACTACCCCTCATACCTCGAAGGCCAAATCCATCCAATTATTCCCCAATCTACACAAAGGTAGAATTAGACAAAACCCGAAAATGTGTCTTCAATGGGGATTTGGGAGGTCATGGGTGGCTACTTAATGAACATGGAGGACAGTTCTTTCCCCAAACTGTAGCTTGTCCAACCATCAAGCAGGTCCATCAAGGGACTAACTATGGGAGGGAAGCCCTATATAATTGGCTGGTTGAAAACACGGTGACCCTGGGAATGAAAAACATAAGTGGTTGGGTAGTTGAGACCTGCCCCGTATGCACAACAGATAACCCCAACACCAGACCCCCCAGAGGTCCCCAGATAAGGCCCATTCAGACCAGGGGACATATCCTGGAGAAAATTTGGCAGACTGATTTCACCGTCATGACAAGAGTACCAAGCAATTTTAGGTATCTCTTGGTGCTAGTAGACACATTTTCTGGGTAGATAGAAGCATTCTCCACTAGAACTAGAAGGGCAGCTGAAGTGGTTAAGGCACTACTAAAAGAAATAATCCCCAGGTTTGGGCTCCCAGGATCCTTACAAAATGATAACGGTCCAGCATTTGCCTCTCAAGTGACAGAGGGAATAACGAGTGCCCTGGGCATAAAACAGACCTTGCACTCAGCCTGGAGACCCCAAGGGGGAAAGTAGAGAGATCCAATCAGACTTTGAAACAGCCTTAGCTAAACTATATCAGTCAACTCCAGTTGCCCCGCTCCGCCTGCAGTTAGCCCCAAGGGATAAGTTCAAGTTAAGTGCATTTGAACGCTTGTATGGTAGACCCATTCCCCAAGCCCCAGAGGAGGGACACTTTAACCTCCTTGAAATGGAACAACTCAAGTGTGTCCCCCAGGTAGGAGAAACCATGGAAGCTCTCAGGAAACATGGTAACCACATGCTGCCCCCACCCAGCGACTGGCTCTCCACCCACTGCCAGCCAAGAAACCGGTGCGCCTAAAAACCTGGAGAACCGGCAACTCACAAGATCAGCTCCCTCCTAAGCGGAACACACTCTGCCTGGTGATCCTAACCACTCGTTCTGCCCTGAAGTTGCAGGGCATCACTCCGTGGGCACATCACACTCCAGTGAAAGACCCCCAGCCCAAACCTCTGGAGAGAAAACCTGGGGCAACAGACCCCCCTGACTACTCTTGTGAACCTCTCCCTAGATTAGCAGGGAGGGCTCTGTCCAATACATTGTGCTGTTTTTATGTCATTGCAAGTGGCCCCACTGCAGAAGTGCAGACAGGCTACTGGAAAAAGCAACTTGACTAACAGGAGGCCTTCAGCCTCATTGGGCCGAACAAATGCGGAGCAGGGTAACACAGGCCTCCCCAGGATCTTGGTTTCTCCTTTCCTGGGCCCTTTCACCACCATTGTTCTCTTGTTGATATGTGGGCCACATATCTTAAATTGTCTGACGTCCTTTGCCTCCAAAAGGTTAGAATCTATAAAACATCAAATGCTGGTCACTTAGAGCTACAAACAGTTAGGGCTGAGGCCTGGGGACAGCAAACAGATCTCAAGGCAGCAGTGAAGAAGTTCTGCTACGCTCCCTGGGGTTATGACAGTGATACCCAAACTCAGCAGGCAGTCAGCATCCCTCAAAAATGAGAAGCAAACACCAGTCAGAATGGCCATCATCAAAAAATCTACAAACAATAAATGCTGGAGAGGGTGTGGAGAAAAGGGAACCCTCTTGCACTGTTGGTGGGAATGTAAGTTGATACAGCCACTATGGAGAACAGTATGGAGGTTCCTTACAAAACTAAAAATAGAACTACTATACGACCCAGCAATCCCACTACTGGGCCTATACCCTGAGAAAATCATAATTCAAAAAGAGTCATGTACCACAATGTTCATTGCAGCTCTATTTACAATAGCCAGGACATGGAAGCAACCTAAGTGTCCATCGACAGATGAATGGATAAAGAAGATGTGGCACATATATACAATGGAATATTACTCAGCCATAAAAAGAAACGAAATTGAGTTATTTGTAGTGAGGTGGATGGACCTAGAGTCTGTCATACAGAGTGAAATAAGTCAGAAAGAGAAAAACAAATACCGTATGCTAACACATATATATGGAATCTAAAAAAAAAAAAAAAAAAAGGTCATGAAGAACCTAGGGTCAGGACAGGAATAAAGACGCAGACCTACTAGAGAATGGACTTGAGAACACGGTGAGGGGGAAGGGTAAGCTGGGACAAAGTAAGAGAGTGGCATGGACATATATACACTACCAAATGTAAAACAGATAGCTAGTGGGAAGCAGCCGCATAGCACAGGGAGATCAGGTGCTTTGTGACCACCTAGAGGGGTGGGATAGGGAGGGTGGGAGGGAGAGAGGTAGAAGAGGGAGGGGATATATGTATATGTATAGCTGATTCACTTTGTTATACAGCAGCAACTAACACACCATTGTAAAGCAATTATACTCCAATAAAGATGTTAGAAAAAAAAAATGAGAAGCAAGAAGAAAGACAGAGGAGGGATTTGTCATCAGCAAAACCCCCTGGGGTCCCCAGGGAAAAATAAGACGGAATCCAGGTGATAAGGTCTAACCTCTTCCTTTGTGCTTAGTCTAGTTTCGCTTGCCTGTAGGGGGCCGTGTGCAGAGGCGTCCCATTGGGTTAGATTTCCCAGTGCCAAATTGCCGCGCTGACACACTGCAGCTCAGCCGGCCATGTGCAGAAGCGCTGCACATGCATCTCAACCCAAGATGGCAGCAGCAGTAGGCTGCATGCAGAGAGGCTGTGCCCGCACTTAACTCTGGCCCCTCCCCCCCAGCCCAGACCCCTATAAAGCAGCCCCGTCCACCGCCTGTCAGGGAAAGCGTGTGCTATAGGGTGTGAGCTCGCACCTTTCCATTCTCTGATCCAAGAATGAAAGCTTTCCTTTGCTTCCGAACCAGACTCCACTTCATTCTACTGGTGCAAGCAATACCGGGCAGGAGGACCCTTACTGGGGCCCAACTCAAAAGGGTAATAACAGGAACTAAAGAAGACATGATATCTTCCTTCAGAGAGTGTGAGGTCTGACACTTCATAGCTATTGGCTCGCATGAAGCAAGAGCCTGGAACGGCCAGGGGACCACCAGGTGAAATCTAAGGATAGACTCCATGCTGTGGGATGCAGAAGGAGAGAAATGGAGCCCTGGTTCCCTCCATTGCTGGAGCAAACCTTACCTGATATCATCCCAACCACCAGACTTTTTATTCTTCTAACTAAATGAATGTCTTCCACTAGTTAAGCCAGTTGGAGTTGGATTTTCTGTTAATTACAACAGAGTACTCTGCTATATTAGTCCTCTTGCTGTTCTCGTTCCTTGTCCATTGCTGGAGGCCTCTTTCTCACAGGGGAAAAAAGAGGAGAGAAGAAAAGAAGAAAGGATTTGAAAGCCAAGTCTGGGAATTTGACTTCTTGGTAGTTGCTCTGGAAAGAGGTCCGACAGGGGACACTCAGAGCTGTTGGCCAGAATATGTTCCAAAATTATTTGGAAATGTCAGTGTCCATCCTCTCCCTTCTCCCACAGATAATCAAGAGTTGGCTAAGAGTGATAATCCCCACCAAGTACAGCCAAGGAAATATCACCGCTCTGGAATCCTGAGTCTTTCCAGAGGTACAAACCATCATGTTCAGAGGGAGTTCCAGGGCTGGGGGCAGAGGCCACCTCGTGTTAGTGACCCATCTGGGACACCTCAAGCCATTTCATAGACGCTGGGAGGGCTGCCTGTAAGCAGTCCCGCTGGCTCCTCCTCTGCACTTCTATCCTGACCCGGAGGACAAGATGCGATGAGGCCTGAGGGCCAATCTCACGACCAGTGAGTCAGTACAAGAACTCAAGGTCACAACACAGCCCCTCCTGGGAGCAGGATTTGAGACAAGGCATGAGGCTTAGTGGTTCCTTGACGTGCCAGGCGAGAAGCTGGAGACGCTAGGACCACCTGAGATTGCTCTGCACCCAAGGTGGGGGAGAGAGGTGGGCCTGGGGGACAACAGAGTAACAGTCCACAAGCCAGGACAGCCAACGGGCTGGGCCAGCTCAGGGGCAAATCAGGCGACTGCCAGCACCTAAAGTTCCAAGAGAAGGGAACACATCACAGCAGCAGGGTTTTAGGGAGACGGTCCCTCCCCAAGGGGTGAGTCCATGAGGGGCAGAGTCCCAACCCCCAGTCTCTAGCTCCAACACATACTAGCTGTGTTCCCTCAAAGAATCTCTTAAGAGGTTCAGGTTCCTCACCTGGAAAACAGGAATAACAATAATTCCTCCCTTATAAGATTGTTATGATGAATAAATGCATGTTAAATGCTTAGGACAATGCCTGGCACACAGTTGAACTCGACACAAGGCAGCTCCTTGGCTACTGGGGCGACCGGGAGCTAAGATCCAATGGGGAAGCGGCAGGAGACCAACGCTCACCCGTCTCTAATCGCTCAACACTTCGCATCTACAGTGGGCCAGGCTCCCAGCTGCAGATGCAGAGGCGGACGAGAGCCAGAGCTCACCCTCCAGCTCCGAGAGCCTCAGGGAAGCCGAGTCCCCACAAGGGCTGGACCAAGGCCTTCCCTCCAGCCCTAAGTGAGGCCCCTCTGAAATGGGGATTGGCAGGCCTCACTGGGGAGCTCTCAGTGGGCTGCCTCTGGGCTCTAGGAAGGGTAGAGCCTGGAGAAACAGGCAGGAACAGACAGAGGTAAATGGGGCCTGGAGAGCAGGGTCACTGCACAGAGTTGGCCAAGTGGGTGCCTGTCCATGGCCCCCTGTTTCCTGTTCTCCTTGGTGTCGTGGGTTGATCAGCAAGTCCGAGGGAAAACCAAAGGGATGCGAGTCTTTGTCTCTACTTGTGTGGTTCAGAATTTCCTTAACCAATGCCCTTGAATTTTCACCCATGTTTCTGTATTTTATTGTTAAAAGTTAAAGAAAATAATTCTTTTTTAAAAAGACTCTATTCCACAAGAATATCCCTGTGTCCCGTGAATGCACTTGGAGCCTCCGCTCCCTCAGTGGAGGTCAGGAGAGGTGGTGGGGCAGAATGCAGAGGGCACGCCCAGAGCAAGGTGGCTGCATTTGGAACCCAGCACCACTACACCCCCAATATGAGAGCTGTGTGATCCTGGACATGTTCGCTAACCTCTCTGTGCCTTGGTTTCCATCTTTTTAAAAAATGGTGACAATGGTAACTTAAACTGGCTAGTATGTATAAAAGCACTCAAAACACTACTTGGTGCTTGGTAAAAGCTTGGTAGAGTATTTGCTAATACTGCTCCTGTGGCCCTAATCCATATTTCCCCCAAGCCCTGCAGCTCTCCCCAAGCCTCTGAGCTCCCAGCTGAGACCCAGGGCCCTTTTTTTTTTTTTGTAAATATTTTACTTTTTTATTTATTTGGTTGCACTGGGTCTTAGCTGCGGCAGGTGGGCTCCTTAGTTGTGGCATGCAAACTCCCAGCTGCGGCACGCATGTGGGATCTAGTTCCCTGACCAGGGATAGAACCCGGGCCCCCTGCATTGGGAATGTTGGAGACTTAACCACTGTGCCACCAGGGAAACCTCCAAGGGCCTTTTTAATTGCCCAGTTACAGCCCAGAGTGTGGCACCAACCACACATTTACAGGTTTAATGTAGCCACTGGGATTCCCTTGGTTACAAGTAGCAGTAAACCTGCCCCAAACTCAGATTTGGAGCACCAAATCTCACCAAAAATGAGATGTTATGAGTGCATATAACTGAAGAGTGCCTGGCTCGGTTCAGATGCTCAAAGAGTGAGGTCAGGCTCTAGTGTCGCTCTGTCAACGTTCTCTGCTTGATGTGTTAACTCCATTCTCAGACTGATCTCTACTCATTCTCACAAAATGGCTGCCAATAGCTTCAGGAGCTGCCTCCTCCCTGGCTCGAAATTAGTGAGAAAAGAATGGAACTACTTCCCTACAGGCTCAAACAAAAGCCCTCAATCCAATCTCCTTGCTACGTAATAGTCACCAGTGCTGGGATTAGCAAGGTCTGGGTCAAGGGCCACCCCCCAGAGGCAGAAATAGAGCCATGTAGAGAAATGGATGTCCAAACAGAAGTTGTCCACGACTCCTCTCCACAAAAAAAAAAAAAAAAAGGTTTGCAACATTTGAGGAAGGCAGAAGAGGATGATCCTATAAGAAGGAAATTTTCTGCTTTCTCTTTCCTTAACATCTCTAAGCAGTTCATCGCCTTTTTCCATTCCAAAAATGAGAGTCAGGGCAAGTTGTAGCTTGACAGCGAAGAAACCATGCTTAGGAATACGACTGGACCAAATTCTGGCTTTGTGGCTGACCGCCTCTGTGACCCAGGACAACTGACTGTTCCGCCTTGGGCCTCAGTCTGCTTGTCTATAAAACAAGAGCAATAATCCTACCTACGTCACAGGGGTGTTGTTAAGAATTAAAGAATAATGCCTGTCTGGCCCACAGTAAATAATGAATTTGTACTTGTAGTTGTTATTAGTGCGTGGGTGTTCCTACCCAGCTCTGCTCTGTCTCACTCAGCGCTGGGCTCTGGGCCGACAGCCTTCAAGAGAGAGAAGGGGGCAGGGAGGGCCCTCCTTGAGTGACCGGCTCCCCTCCGAGGGCAAGAAGTATAGGACCCAGGAAGGCCAGGCTGGAGCACAGGCCCGAGGGTGGGAACCGGCCAGCACCAAGGAATTCCTAGGAAGTACTCGCTACCCCTGAGTTCAGAAGAAAAACACAGCATCTCTTTTTGCCTTCCTAGCCCTCTCTGCTGAGGGAAGCAGTGAAAACCTCGATCCAAACAAGACCCAAAGCTATGCCAACATTTGCATACAGAGTGTTTATATAGATTAGGACCTCTCTGTTGACTCTCAGCTTAAACTTCCCAGGCTTTGTAGTTCAGGAAAGTTTAATGTTCTGTTTCATGAAGTTCCTTGTCATCCTAAGTGGCTCTGTCAGCTCTTCGAAGGGAAACTTCCCCCTTCAGGGTACATTTCCCCTGCCCTGAGCGGGAGAGCCCCGTTGCTAAGGGCATCTGTTCTGTTTGCTTATGAGAAGTACAGATGTGAATAGTCTCCAAGTTGCATCTTTTGTTCTGCTCATCTGGCAGCCGTGGCAGCCGGCTGATGTAACAGCTGCAGAACACTGGGGGTCCCCGAAGGGGGAAAGAGAGAAAAGAAAAAAGGCAAACGTAGCCCAGGAGAATATGCCAGCGCTCAGAGGCTTCCAAGAACTGGATCTATTCTTAGGAATCTCACTCCGCATCACTCCAACCTTCATGGAGGCAGATGGGAAGCAATTTAGTTCAACCCATGTCTGTTGAGCCCTCACGGGGCAGCTGTGAAGGGAAGATGGTGGCTCAAAAGGACCATGTAGATGCAGTTTCTGCCCACCGTGGGAGGACACTCCTGGCTGGGGAAGAGCTGGCTTTACTGCGAAAGGGGCTAAATTACAAGGTGTTAATTAGTGTCACATCCCTACCAGAGGAGAGGACCAGTGGATTTATGAGCAGGTGCTCAAATATTATCTGAGCTAAGCTAATTGTCAAAACGACAGATACTTCTTGAGTAGCCAGTGGGTTTCCCACACTGTGAACGCACAAGATGAAGACTAGATGGTCGAGAAATATTTGTCTAGTTGATGACTACCTCAAACTTACACCCAAATTAACTTCACATAGCACAATAATTCCATGAAATAGGTAGGAGAAAGCACAGGTGAATACTAATCCAAATCCAGTCACATCTGATCACCTCCCCTTGCTGCCTCATTGGTCCAAGCCACCATGGTCTCTCACCTGGGTTATGGCATTTGCTTCCTAACTGGTCCCCCTTCTTCCACCTTTGCTAGCCCACCCCTTTTTGAGTTTATTCTCAACACAGCAGCCAAGGTAATCCTGTGAAGACTAAGTTGTATCATGTCGCTCTTGTGCTCAAAAGCCTCCAGTTTTGGACTTCCCTGGTGGCGCAGTGGTTAAGAAGCCGCCGGCCAATGCAGGGGACACGGGTTCAAGCCCTGGCCCAGGAAGATCCCACATGCCATGGAGCAGCTAAGCCCGTGCGCCACAACTACTGAGCCCGTGCACCACAACTACTGAGCCCGTGCGCCACAACTACTGAAGCCCGCGCACCTAGATCCCGTGCTCTGCAACAAGAGAAGCCACCGCAATGAGAAGCCCGCGCACCGCAAGGAAGAGTAGCCCCCGCTCACTGCAACTAGAGAAAGCCCGCACACAGCAACAAAGACCTAACGCGGCCAAAAATAAATAAACAAATTAATTAATTAAATAATTGGAAACAGGAGGCATGGTTCCCAGAGGTTACCTAGGGAATGGTTTAAAAAAAAAAAAAGCCTCCAGTTTTTTCCCATCTCACAAAGGGCTAAAGCCAAAGTTCTTCCAATGAATGGCTTTCAGGGCCCTAGGTGGTGTGTGCCCCCATGTGAGTGGAGGCATGTGAAAGTGGCTGCCAGAGCCTCCATATCTGACATCACGTGCAGCAGAGACGAGTTTTTCCTTGCAGAGCCTCTAGAATTTGCAGAATCGTGAAGGATAAACAATCATAACTTTTGTGAGCCGCTAAGTTTAAAATGCTTTGTTACGCAGCAATAGTCATTAAGATTTCATATTCTTTTTAAAGTTCACTGCTAAAAAGATTCAAAAACCACTATTATAGAAAAATATTTAATGAAAAGATAAACGCTTCATTACGCATTAAATTTCAAAAGGTTACAAAATAGTATGTGTAAAACTAAAAAACATTTTCAGTATACAAAGTATAAAGTTCTCACGTAGCTTGAATTTTTAATAAATTCACTTCTATAATCGGTATAAACAACTTGCAAAATGCAACTCAAGATTTTAACAAAACTGCCAGTGATTTGTTTGCTCTAATTTCTTTATAGAGGGAAAGTGAGCAAGAGGGAAAGAAAACAAATTTTCATTTATTTCTAAACCACTTACTATCTAAATTAGACATTGTCCTCAAAATCCCAGGAAGGGAAAGACAAAAAGAAATAGAATAAGTTAATTCTTAGGATGAGCCACCAAGAACCCAGTTCCTGATGACTTGGGAAATTTGGACAAGTTTTAGGTGTTTTTATTTTTATTTTTTTAATTAATTAATTTATTTTATTTTTGGCTGCGCTGGGTCTTCGTTGCTGAGCGCGGGCTTTCTCTAGTTGCGGTGAGCGGGGGCTACTCTTTGTTGCGGTGCACGGCTTCTCGTTACGGTGGCTTCTCCTGTTGTGGAGCACGGGCTCTAGGCACACGGGCTTCAGTAGTTGTGGCTCGCGGGTTCTAGAGCGCAGGCTCAGTAATTGTGGCGCACGGGCTTAGTTGCTCCATGGCATGTGGGATCTTCCCGGACCAGGGCTCGAACCTGTGTCTCCTGCATTGGCAGGCAGGTTCTTAACCACTGTACCACCAAGGAAGCCCTCCCCGGGTGTTTTTAAATATGTTTTGTTTCACGTAGTTGTTGGCGGCAGCGGTAGTGGTGGTGCCTTCAACCCAGCGCCAAGCTAGATGCAGTTCCATTGTACTGCTGGAGAGACTAGCCTGGCTACGGGGCAGGTGAAATTGATACCCTGTGTTCCTTCTCTGTGTCTTCCCTAGTGTCTTAACTCTTCCCTAGTGTCTCTAGTCCAGTGTGTGTCACTGCTCCTTGCAAATAGAATAAGCCTAAGTCAATACAACCACACTGAGTTTTCAGGCCGCTAAAATTTCATTCTTTTTATGAAGCCTCCCTCACCCTGACATTGATTTTTTTTTTTTTGAAACAAAGTGCAGTCGTTTACATTTTTCAGAGTTTTATTTCATCTTCTTGTTTTCAACAGTGCTTCCAGCCTGTCAAGTCCAATTGAACCTTAGTTGGATCAACACTTATACAAGCTGCTCCTCTCTGGGACTTCCCTGGTGGCGCAGTGGTTAAGAATCCGCCTGCCAATGCAGGGACACGGGTTTGAGCCCTGGCTCAGGAAGATCCTACATGCCACAGAGCAACTAAGCCCGTGTGCCACACCTACTGAGCCTGTGCTCCAGAGCCCGAGGGCCACAACTACTAAAGCCGCGCGCCTAGAACCCATGCTCCACAAGAGAAGCCACTGCAATGAGAAGCCCGCGCACCACAACGAAGAGTAGCCCCCCCTCGCCGCAACTAGGGAAAGCCCGTGTGCAGCAACAAAGACCCAACGCTGCCAAAAATAAATACATAAATTTATAAAACAAAAACAAACAAGCTGCTCCTCTCTGCCTCAGGTCCTTTGGAAATTTTACAAATGTGTCTTTGGTGCCTTCATTGAGAAAAATGAACTTTTAAACTCTGTTGGAGTGGGTGGAGTCTTCCTGCAGAATTTCATAGTCATTTAGTGTTTAAAAATCTCACAAACACCACCAGAAGATTAAAATAGTGTCAGACACCATGTTTGTCTCTAAACTGTGTTGTTTTTGAGGTCGTGCCGCTGTGCACAGAAATGTGTCCAGCAAGGTCCTGCGTATGATCCAGATGAAAAGCGCGGCAGCCTCGCGAGTTAACGACTGCTCTGATTTATCGTTTACACAGGAAGTTTTTTCTCCCCGTGCAGTGTAAGTCAAACTTAGTGTTTGTCACCAATAAATGGTAATACTAAAAAAAAAAAAAAAACTAGTGTCAGACGAAAAGGTGGGAAGTATCCGAGCAGGAATTAAGTGACTTAAAGATGAAGCGTCCACAGCCACACCCAAAGTAAACATGAAACCCCCCTGAGAATCCCTTCATTTCAGTGACCGTTCCACAAATGTACTAACCCTTTTTGAGGTCCAATGCAAATATCTGTTCTGTGTTTATTATTCTAATATGTCAACGTCCTCTTCCTATTTGCCGATGTAAGTTCTTTTGAGGCAGGGACAATTGTTGTTATTTGGTTAAACAGAACACAGGATTAGGGGCTTCTCAAATGCTGGATGGGGAAAAAATGGGATGAGTCACAGTAACATGCAGGATGTTTCTATAAAAATGCCTTTTAAACATTTAATAAACATAACAAATCAATGGAGAAGGAAAGGATTATTCAATAAACAATGGCAGGATATTCATTAGACATCTTGAAGAGGAGGAAAAACTCTATTTCAGCCTTAAATTCATGCCCTGAATCAAAATAAATTCTAGAAAGATTAAAGAGACATATGATGCAAAAGCAGATCACTAAACAGACATGTAAGGCTGAGGGTCCAGAAATAAATGCTTCTATTTATTGTTACATTTATGGTCGATTGATTTTCAACAAAGGTACCAACACAATTCACTGGTGAAAGGACAGCCTTTGTAACAATTAGTGCTGGGACAACTGGATAATCAGAGGCAAAAAGACCCTTACCGCCATGTTATACACAAACTTTAACTCAAATTGGATTGTAGACTTACATATAAGAGCTAAAACAATAACACATTTAGAAGATAGCATAGGAGAAAAATCTTCAAGACCTTGTGTTAGGCAAAGATTTCATCCATATGACACCGCAAGTACGACCCATAAAAGAACACATTGATAAATTGAACTTCATCAAACTTAACTTTTGTGCTTCACAAGACACCAGTAAGAAAATGCAAAGACAAGCAGCAGTCTGGGAGAAAATCTCTGCAAACAGGACTCCTGTTCTCACAGAGTTTATCTCCTTTAGAGGGCACACAGAAACAAATGAACAAATAACAAAACATCAAATCATGATTAGTGCTCTGCAGAAGACAAAACGCCTGTGATATGTTGGATATTGGCCATGTTAGATTGTCTACTTAGGAAATAGTTCTCTGCTGGGAAGTCATTTATACTGAGCAATCTGAGCTCTGAGTAACAAGCAAAAAGTCAATCATGAGAAGAGCCAAAGGGAGTACCACCAGGCAGAAGCAGCAGCCTGTGCAAAGGCCCTACGGTGGATACAAGATTGTCATGTTTGAGTCAATGAATGATGGTAGGCGAGGCTCTGTCAATGTGGGCAAGGAGGAGAGTGATACCAGATGGGGTGGGAGTCTTAGGAGGATGCCTGGTCCCAGAGGGCTTTGTGAACTAAGGTGCGAAGTGTGTGTGTGGGCGGGGGTGTGTCCTCAAATGTGATTGTATCAGATCAGAGTATGATCTCTACTCAACAGAGAATGGATTCCAAAAGTGTGTATCACTCAGAGTTCTTAGTTCCAAATAACAAAGCTGACTCTGGCTGGTTTAGCAAAAAGAAACTTATTTTAATTTTTTTTTAAGGATTTTATTTTAAAAGAATATTGGGCAACTCATAGATTTTTTTTGGAGGACCTGAAAAACAAGACTCAGGATCGAGCAACCAGGGACAATTCCTAAAGCCACAAGGGAGAAGCCCCCACTGCTGACGCCCCATTGGTGATACTTCTGTGTGTGGAATTTCACTTTGGCATCCTTGCTGCCCCCAAAGCTCTCGCCTTTACTGTTTCAAAAACAAAAACCAAAAAAAAGTTCTGCACAGACTTTCCTTTCTCAAGCTGCTCACTGCTGAATCAAAGTCCCTTAAGCATGCTGATTGTTAGAGCCTGGTCACCAGATTACATCCTGGTGGGAAGCTAGGAATTTGAGATTTCTAGGTTTTAAATTCAGGGATTAAAACTTGCAAGGTGGGGATTTTCCCAAATATAAGAAGGATGCTTTTAAAATTACTAGGAGGGGGCTTCCCTAGTGGCACAGTGGTTAAGAATCCACCTGCCAATGCAGAGGACACAGGTTCGAACCCTGGCCCAGGAAGATCCCACATGCCACGGAGCAGCTAAGCCTGTGCTCCACAACTACTGAGCCTGAGCGCTAGAGCCCACGAGCCACAGCTACTGAGCCCGTGTGCCACAACTACTTAAGCCCACGAGCCGAGAACCCGTGCTCTGCAACAAGAGAAGGCACAGCAATGAGAAGCCTGCACACTGCAATGAAGAGTAGCCCCCGCTCGCCGCAACTAGAGAAAGCCCGCATGCAGCAACGAAGACCCAATACAGCCAAAGATATAAATAAATAAATTTATTTTTTAAAAACTTACTAGGAAGTCAGAAAACAATAAAATCCATTAAATGGAATGAGAATAAAAATATGAATCCAAATGAGGGGGCTGGTACAGTATTTCCAGTGAGGGATAATGGGAGATGTGATAGGCTGATACCATATTATAGGACAGTGGTTCTCAAAGTAGGGCCCATGACCCACCACATCAGCACCTTCTGAAAACTCTGTTAGAAATGCAAATTTTAGGCCCCACCCCAAATTTACTAAATCCGAAACTCCAAGGGTGAGTGAGGCTCAGCAATTTGGTTTTAACAAACCTCCCAGATGATGATGATGCCTGCTAAAGTTTGAGAACCAAATACTCCCATTGCATTGGAGTGAGAGCTTCAATGTATGAACTGGGGAGGGGGACATGATTCAGTCCACAGTAGACATGTAATATTAAGAAGATACTTTTCTTTGCTCATGTGAGTGTGGGGTACGTGAATCTGTGACATTGCTACATTAGTACTTTCAAACACTTTCAACCCCCATGCCTTCCACCCCTCCCCTCATCAGAGTCTCATCAGACAGACAAACAGCATCCTCACCTGTCCCCAGACCTCCGATGTTGCCACCCTGCCTCCAATGCGTTTTCCACGCACCAGACTGATTTCATGAAAAGGCAATTCCCCCCATGCCACTCCTTTGCCCCAAACCCCATAGCTCGGAACTGTTTCCAAAATGTTCCTGGTTCTAAGAATCATCAGGGTGCTTGTTAAATCAAGCCCCTCCTTACAGTTCTGGAGTGAGTCTGGGACATCCAAAATTTTATCGTGTCAATCAAGTGATGCGTATCACACAGTTTGAGAAACCCTGCCCCTCATGATAAATTTCAAGATCCTTAGCAAAGCACAAATATGGCTCGGTAAACTGGCCCTGTCTTTTCTCTCCAGCTTCCTGCCACTCCCTCTCCCCCTGCGCCCCATTCCCCACCACCCCCCCAGCACTCCAACTCCAGCCGTGGGGAATTATTTATGGCTCCAGAGTACCCCATTCCCTCTTGTGCCCCCCTGACTTGGCATATGCCTCTCTGTATGAAAGGATGCCCTCTCTTTTCCTGGGCCACCTGACCAACTCCGCATCTTTCACCTCCCAGCTCAAACCTCCTTCTTCCCTGAAGGCCTCCCACCTCCTCACCCCTTGTCGACACTCTTTACGCTTCTGCTGCACACTGTGTGTTTCCACTGCAATAACCATTTTAGTTTTATATTTGCTTATTTGCATGTTCGCCTCCCCACCAGATCCCCTTATTTATGGCAGTGAGGCTTGGAAAATGTGGAGGTTTCTATCTAAGACATGGTTGGCTTTCTGAACATCTTCCCCTGACCGCGATCTTGGGACAAACCATCTTCCAGAAGATGGGATGGAGCCTTAACCCCTGGTCTGCTTCCATAGGGAAGTCGAGGAGGCCTGCTTCCAGAGGCCAGACTGCTCTGGGGGAGAGTGGTGAGAAGGCCCTTCCCCAATCTCACCAGCCAAAGAAAGTCACTTCTCTTTCTAGGGGGGAGGAAAGAAGAGCGAAGAGAGGCAGATGGGCTTCCCCCTCATACTTCTCTCCTGGGAGTGGAGGGAAAGTGGAAGCATGGGGAGTGGGGGACACACTCCCCTCACTGACCCCCATGAGGAAGTGCTTCAAGAAGGGCTGATATTTGTAGAGTCGGGTTTAAGAAGGAAGTGAGAAGCAGTTTTTCCAAAGTCAGAAGGGAAACGGAAAAGCTCATATCGCGTGAATCTGTGGAAGGCTGAGAAGGATCTTGTATGAGACTCAGAATCCAAAGTTCAAATACTCCCCAACTTCAGCAAGGCTGTGAGAAGGTGGGGAAGTGTTTAATCTCTCTAGACCCCCCTTCAGCCATCCATCAAACATCTGTCATGACCCTGGCAGGGTGAGAAGATGGCAGAAGGGCTGGGTGGACTCAATATTACCTATTGTCTTGGGTAACAGTAATAACCAGTGTCCCACTCAAGAAATGGGTGACTGGGGAATCCACACCTCTGCCATCTGGTGGCTGGTCCTCCCTCACTGACTCCCTTCCCCACTTTCCTGCCACGTCTACCCACCTCACCAACTTCCTCCAGCATCAACGCTGCCCCAGGACCCCAAGAGACTGAACTTATGTTTCCTGGCCCCTCAAATGCTATTGCAGTTAACACTTAAGAATTCTCCCACACTAACCGTACACTCTACGCCCTTCAACCATGCTTCTGATGCTATCACCGCCTCTGATTCTGAGGTTCTAGGAATTCGCATGTCTCAGAAATGAGCCCCCCCTTTTTAAAATTTTTATTGGAGTAGAGTTGATTTACAATGTTGTGTTAGTTTCAGGTGTACAGCAGAGCGAATCAGTTATACATACACATAGAGCCACTCTTTTTTAGATTCTTTTCCCATATAGGTCATTACAGAGTATTGAGTATTGGGTACAGTTCCCTATGCTATACAGTAGGTCCTTATCATTTATCTATTTTATATATAGTAGTGTATATATGAGCCCCCTTTTTATCAGATGCAGCTCTGAATTCAGCAGAGAAAAGTCTCCCACAGCACAAGCAAGCCTGCAACCCCAGAGCTCTTCCTAAAAGTTAGATGTTGACAAATTCTCTAGCCATATTTTCTACAACCGCACTTACTGTCATGTGTTACTCAACCTGGACAAGGTCTGCCCAATCATCAGATGCCTCCTACAGCTGAGGACCACAGGTTCTGGAGGGACTCACATGGCCAAGATCCCACTGCAAGAGAGAGGCTAAGGAGGCGGCATCCTAGGAAGTTTCTTCCCGCCTGCTGAGACTAGGGTAGGTAAAGCATGCCTCTGGCCCCCAGCTGGTGCAGATGTGTCAAACCCCTTGAAGGCTGGCTCGGTCTCAGACTCTGCATATTTGCTTATAAACACTTGTAGAGCACCTTCTACGTACCAGGTACAGTATGAAACACTTTACAGACATTACCTTATTTACTCTTCATAACAGCCTGAGGTGTGCAAGCTGAGGGAATCTACTTAACCTCTCTGTGTCTCCATTTCTCCATTTGAAAAGGGGGATTCCAAAAATAGGGTTTGGTGTGACAGCCTCCTGAGTTAACACACTTCAAGCACTTAGAAAAGTACCTGGCACAGAGCAAGTGCTACTTGATTAAGTATCTGTGGTGTAAATAATGGGACAAGGACAGTGATAGATGCAGGAACACGGAGGAGGAAGACGGAGCCCTACCCCAGTCTTAGCAGGTGAGAGAAAATTTCCTAGGAAGCCACCTACTTGGCAAAGAGCTAAGCCGCCTTCATGCTAGGGGACTAGAGGGGACATTTGGTCTAGTCCCCTCCAACGGTCAAATACAAAACGCAGCTTCGGGTGAGAGTAAATACTCCTTCCAAGACATAAAGATGATTTTGCTAGTCCTTATTTACAGGCATACTAACATTGGACAACTCATGTTCCATCTGACCAACCCTGAGAACAATGCCAAAGGTTTCCTGTAATGAAAGGGACTAAAAATACTTTTTGATGATGGAGAGAGTGGAAGTTGAGCAACACCAACTGGGTGAAATACGGAAATGATACCAAATGGCCCAAGCAGCCAAGCAAGCAGCCCACCTGGCCTTTGATCTCTCAGTCTTGCCCCAAGACTTGGTATATCTTGCTTTGTTCCAGGAAGCCATGCTGTGTCTCTGTGTTTGCAAGCTCCACCTAATTTTCTAGAGAAAAAGTTAGTCAACCGGGACTAATGCTGAATTAGAGAATCAGATGATTGTCAGCAACTGAACACCTAAATAATATAACTTTCTCTTCTTTGCAACCCTTTGAAAGAGCTTTAAGAACTGGGAGTTTGTTCGGTGCTTTTGGAACTCAACAACCATCTTCATGTTTATTACCAAATTATTGTTATAATCAGATATATTTCATACACGGCCGTATTTTTTGTTAAATTTAACTTTTTTGTTAAATTTAATGATTTTGTTAAATCATGGTGGAATGGTTTTTATAGTCCGTAAAACTCGTCATATATATTATTTCCTTTTCTTCTCATCCCCTCTCATCTCAATGAGAGGTACTCAGTATCCCCACCACAACCACCCCTTTTTACAGATGAAGAAACTGAGGCACAAAGAAGTGAGGAGCTTGTCTGAGATCACACTGCCAGCAGATGACAGCCTTCTGATGGTACACCAGCCCTTCCTTCCACTCCTCCCTGCCGATCCCCTGGAATTCCATTTTACTCTCTGTTTGGGGCGTCTTCATTGTTATAAATCTTCTCTGTTTATTATGGCCGATCTCCAAAACAGGCCTCAGCCCGGCCAAGAGGAACCTTCTCTTTCTCTTTGCAAGTAAATTTTTCCTCTTCTGTCTGGAAAAGGTGGCTCGGCGGCCAATTCAGTGAGCAATTCAGTGATTTAGGAACAAATATGTGGTACAGCTGAGTCTCTCCAGATGTTGAGCTAAATAAGGCACAACTGGACTTTTTGGGTCTGACACCTCTTTAAGCCAAACAGGGGGGAAAGGGAGCCCCAAGTGCACTTGGGAGAGTAGTGATAATATTCTTATTCAAGATTGCTTACTATGTGCAGACACTCTACAGAGAGCTGGGACTCAGGATGACTAGCTGGTAAATTACATGATTATATGATAAACAATTACAATTTTCTTCCTTTCAGTTTCCCCTCTTGCAGGAGGATTTTCCACCCTTGCACTGCTGAACTCAGGAGTGGCTGTATGACTTGTATCAGCCAACAAAAAAGTACACAGAGGCGACACACATCTCCTAACTCGTGTTGGGCTTCTCCCTTCCACGTGCCACATAGACAGGCGATGTTCCAGATGGGGGCTGCCCTGGGTCCCAGAGACGGGTGGAGAAGCCGAGCTTCAGCCCATCCATAACAGCCACGTAGTGTGACCAAGCCCTGTTTCTCTGCTGTGTGGTAAACCACTGATGTCTCCAGACTGTTGTTACAGCAGCAGGATCTAGTCTCTCCCAACTGGTAAATTTGCATGAGATCCCACAGCTAGTAAATGATTGAGCCCAAATGGTCCTCCAGCATTGAATGAATGCTTACTAAGTTATGCTAAGTGCTTGCCATATATTATCTTAATTAATCCTTGCAATGACCCCATAACCTCTCTATAGAGTTCTTATCCCAATATTCTAATCAAGGACATTTTGGCTCACACAGCTTGTAAGGACTATATCTGGGACTTGAACCCAGACTGCTCTGAATTCATGTTCCAGTTTCATAATTACTAATTCATGCTTTATCTTTGTTCACTTCTTCACGACACAGAGCTTGAGAAATTGAAAAGAGTAGAATGAATGTGTTGACCACCGTCAGACCGTCAGATTGGTACTCACGCACTTATTAAGTCAAGAGAGTAATGTGAACTGCCCCAACTTACGAACAATTACCGAAGGAACACCTTGTGAGTGAACAAAGGAGGTGGAAGTAGTCAGCGCTTCCTTGACACTCCTCCATTCCTGCTAACTCCTTCCTCAGTTCAGAAATCCTGCTCAGATACTGACCCAGAGTTCATACCTTCTCTCTTGTCAGTGCACAAAACATTTAAGAGCTACCTTCCACTCTGACCATAGACCAACCGTGCATGGGGAACAGAAACAACAAAGACTTGGGAAGGAAACAGATCAGAGTTCAAGTTCTGACTTTGCTGCTTACCGGATTAGGGACCTTAGGCAAGTTGTTTAGGTAAGTCTGCACCTGTAAAATGGAATAAATGCGATAATTATGCCTACCTCACTGGACTATTGGGAGGAGAAAACGGGGTCATTTGACAAATACCTTGGGCGGGACCTGGCATATCACAGGTACTTGATGGATGTTAGTTCCCTTAGGAATTTACCCAAAAAGCATTGTGTGGACCCTCTGTTTTCCTGTCTGCCCTTTGCCCTTTACCCCTAACCACACCCACAACACACCCCTTCCAGCTGAAGCCAAAGAAGCTTCTGGTTCCCAGATGGGTATGTTTCCTGATTTGATTTGGACCTGAACACACGTCTTTGCCCTGAGAATGTGGTTTGGAAATGGAGCCTGGATGTCTTGAAAAGCAGGCTGAGCTTAAAGAACATTGAGTTAAACCACAGACAGGTTTGGAAACTAATTATTTTGTGGAATATCATTTACAGGGGAAAATGCAAACCATGTTCCAAATACCTCCCAGCAAACATATGGATCTGAATCCGTTGGAAATGAGAGATAAATACACATGCGTGTATGTATTTGTACCAATCATTTCCTCAAATGTATTTATTCCAATCATTAAACAAAAATTATACATTTTGACCATTTTCAACTAACTCCTATAGTTACCAAACAGTGACCAATAAAATACTATTTCCATTTTTTGCTCAGCCCTTCAGCCCTCAAGGTGAAATGCGGAGCAAGCGACCCAAAAGTCAACCTGAGGCCCATGTGCCCTCTGAGTCATTGAGCTCCTCACCTTTTTTTAAAGAGGGTCAGAGTAAGGAACGCTTTTTAAGCATATAACTCCTTCCATAGTGAAGGTTGAACGTCAGGGCTGGAAAGCCCAGAGGTTTCTTCAATGAAGGTGTGGAGAAAAGAAGTTCCATTTGACCTTTGGTACACTGACATTTTCTCTCCATTCACAAAATTGACCAAATTGAAAAGACAGCATGGTGGGTGTTTCTTCACCATGTCATCCATGTAATTCAGAGTCTCTCCTGGACACAGACAAATATTACTGAGAGGCCAAGAAGGACAGAGACAGGGCCCAAGGACTCAGATAGACCTGAGTTCAAATCCTGTTTCTGATATGAACAACTTCTGTAATGGAAGCAGGAGGTAAGCCTGTGGGCTGCAGTTCCTCAGCCGTAAAATGGGAATAAGAATTCCTACTTCACAGACCATTGCGAGACTTAAAAATGTTGTACAAAAGCATCTGTGCACAATAAGTATTCAAGGAATGACTACTGTTGTCTTTAATAGAATCTAAGGTCAAGTTGGCAATCTGGTGTTAGGAATATCAGGTGAAAAAGAACTGCTTTTCAAAAACGCATGAGAATGAATTGCAAACATCAGACTAAGGATTTATCCAGTCTCTTTTACTATTCTCACATTTCAGATTTACTCAGAAAATTATGGAGTTGGGATTTCTGATCAAAACGAAATCTTCCTATAGATTAAATTTATTACTTTAAGAAGCCTGTTATACTTTTTAAGTAAAAAAAAGAAAAGATTTTTACTTAATTATTATATTAATTTTTAAATTAATTATATTTTAATTAATTAATTTTAAATTAATTATTAATTTGATTAATTTTAATTAAAATTAATTATTTTTAAATTAATTACTTTTTAAGTAAAAAATGAAAAGATTTTTAAATTAATTATTTTAAAATAAATTATTTAAATTATTTTTTAAATTAATTATAATTTTAAATTAATTATTTTTTAAATTAATTAATGCTTTAGGGAATATGTAGAGGTCAATATAAAGTGGAGTGGAGTGCAAAAAGTGGCCATAAATGTCTAATCCCTGTATGCATTCTTCACTGTAATACGATTTTGCTCCTCCTCCCATCATGAGATAAGAATTTATTTCTTGACTCCTTTGCCTCTAGGCTTAGCTGTGTGATTCACTTTGACCAATAGGTCAATAGCAAATGTGATGTAGACAGAGGCACACTGGGGTCTGCCCTCTCTTGCTTCCCTGAGAACACCAGGTGAAGCAGCTCAGAGTAGCATACTAGACGATGAGAAGTCACATGGAATAACAGTAGGCTTTCCCTGCTGGTAACAAACACTAACTTCCAGACATGTGAGTGAAACCAGTTTGGACCATCCAGCCTCAGGTAAGCTACCAGATACCTGCAGCCATGAGACTGACTGCAAGTGAAACCAACAGATGAACCACCCAGCTAAGCCCAGTCCAAATTGCTGACCCATGGAATCAAGGGCAAGTAAAATAGTTGTTGTTTTAAACAGTTTTGAGACAGTTTGTTATGCACAAAAGATAACGCATGCACAAAGTCTTTCACAGGCAGTTCTGTGGGTGGCTGCAAGGTTCACAGTAAATCCTCAATCTCTAGGCACTATCCCCTAAGTCACATTGCCTTGGTCATAGTTTCTTGACCAAGAGTAAATCCTGGGCTTCCGGGAAGATGGCGGAAGAGTAAGAGGCGGAGATTGCCTTCCTCCCCACAGATACACCAGAAATACATCTACACGTGGAACAACTACTACAGAACACCTACTGAACACTGGCAGAAGACCTCAGACCTCCAAAAAGGCAAGAAATCCCCCGCGTACCTGGGTAGGGCAAAAGAAAAAAGAATAAACAGAGACAGAATGATAGGGACGGGACCTGCAGCAGTGGGAGGGAGCTGTGAAGGAGGAAAAGTTTCCACACACTAGAAGCCCCTTCGCGGGCGAGGACTGCGGGTGGCGGAGGGGGAAAGCTTCAGAGCCGCGGCGGAGAGCACAGCAACAGGGGTGCAGAGGGCAAAGCGGAAAGATTCCCGCACGGAGGATCAGGGCCGACCGGCACTTACCAGACGTAGAGGCTTGTCTGCTCACCCGCCGGGGCGGGCGGGGCTGGGAGCTGAGGCTCGGGCTTCGGTCGGAGCGCCGGGAGAGGACTGGGGATGGCGGCGTGAACACAGCCTGCAGGGGGTTAGTGCGCCACGGCTAGCCGGGAGGCAGTCCGGGGAAAAGTCTGGCCCTGCCGAAGAGGCAAGAGACTTTTTCTTCCCTCTTTGTTTCCTGGTGCGCGAGGAGAGAGGATTAAGAGCGCTGCTTAAAGGAGCTCCAGAGGCGGGCGTGAGCCGCGGCTAAAAGCGCGGACCCCAGAGACAGGCATGAGACGCTAAGGCTGCTGCTGCCGCCACCAAGAAGCCTGTGTGCGCTCGAGCACAGGTCACTCTCCACAACCCCCTTCCGGGGAGCCTGTGCAGCCCGCCACTGCCAGGGTCCAGGAATCCAGGGATAACTCCCCCGGAAGAACGCACGGCGCGCGTCGGGCTGCTGCAACGTCACGCCGGCCTCTGCCACCGCAGGCCCGCCCCGCACTCCGTGCCCTTCCCTCCCCCCGGCCTAGTGAGCCAGAGCCCCCGAATCAGTGGCTCCTTTAACCCCGTCCTGTCTGAGCGAAGAACAGACGCCCTCCGGCGACCTACACGCAGAGGTGGGGCCAAATCCAAAGCTGAGCTCCGGGAGCTGTGAGACCAAAGAAGAGAAAGGGAAATCTCTCCCAGCAGCCTCAGAAGCAGTGGATTAAAGCTCCACAATCAACTTGATGTACGCTGCATCTGTGGAATACATGAATAGACAACGAATCATCCCAAATTAAGGAGGTGGACTTTGAGAGCAAGATCTATGATTTTTTCCCCTTTTCCTCTTTTTGTGAGTGTGTATGTGTATGCTTCTGTGTGAGATTTTGTCTGTATAGCTTTGCTTCCACCCTTTGTCCAAGGGTTCTATCCGTCTGTTTTTTTTTCTTTGTTTTTTTGTTTGTTTTTTTAATTTTTTTCTCTTAATTATTTTTTTATTTTAATAACTTTATTATATTTTATCTTATTTTATTTTACTTTACCTTCTTTCTTTCTTTTTTTCCTTCCTTCCCTCCTTCCTTCTTTCCTTCCTTCCTCCCTCCCTCCTTTCTTTCTTTCTTCCTTTCTTTCTTTTCTTTCTACTTCTACTAATTCTTTCCTTCCACTTTTTCTCCCTTTTATTCTGAGCTGTGTGGATGAAAGGCTCTTGGTGCTGCAGCCAGGAGTCAGTGCTGTGCCTCTGAGGTGGGAGAGACAACTTCAGGAAACTGGTCCACAAGAGACCTCCCAGCTCCACATGATATCAAACAGCGAAAATCTCCCAGAGATCTCCATCTCAACACCAGCACCCAGCTTCACTCAATGACCAGCAAGCTACAGTGCTGGACATCCTATGCCAAACAACTAGCAGGACAGGAACACAACCCCAGCCATTAGCAGAGAGGCTGCCTAAAATCATAATAAGTCCACAGACACCCCAAAACACACCACCAGATGTGGACCTGCCCACCAGAAAGACAAGATCCAGCCTCATCCACCAGAACACAGGCACTAGTCCCCTCCACCAGGAAGCCTACACAACCCACTGAACCAACCTTAGCCACTGGGGACAGACACCAAAAACAACAGGAACTACAAACCTACAGCCTGCAAAAAGGAGACCCCAAACACAGTAAGATAAGCAAAATGAGAAGACAGAAAAACACACAGCAGATGAAGGAGCAAGATAAAAACCCACCAGACCTAACAAATGAAGATGAAATAGGCAGTCTACCTGAAAAAGAATTCAGAATAATGCTAGTAAAGATGATCCAAAATCTTGGAAACAGAATAGACAAAATGCAAGAAACATTTAACAAGGACCTAGAAGAACTAAAGATGAAACAAACAATGATGAACAACACAATAAAAGAAATTAAAAATACTCTAGAAGGGATCAATAGCAGAATAACTGAGACAAAAGAACGGATAAGTGACCTGGATGGTAAAATAGTGGAAATAAATACTGCAGAGCAGAATAAAGAAAAAAGAATGAAAAGAACTGAGAACAGTCTCAGAGACCTCTGGGACAACATTAAATGCACCAACATTCAAATTATAGGGGTTCCAGAAGAAGAAGAGAAAAAGAAAGGACTGAGAAAATATTTGAAGAGATTATAGTTGAAAACTTCCCTAATATGGGAAAGGAAATAGTTAATCAAGTCCACAAAGCACAGAGAGTCCCATACAGGATAAATCCAAGGAGAAATACGCCAAGACACATATTAATCAAACTGTCAAAAATTAAATACAAAGAAAACATATCAAAAGCAGCAAGGGAAAAACAACAAATAACACACAAGGGAATTCCCATAAGGTTAACAGCTGATCTTTCAGCAGAAACTCTGCAAGCCAGAAGGGACTGGCAGGCCATATTTAAAGTGATGAACCAAGATTACTCTACCCAGCAAGGATCTCATTCAGATTTGATGGAGAAATTAAAACCTTTACAGACAAGCAAAAGCTAAGAGAGTTCAGCACCACCAAACCAGCTTTACAATAACTGCTAAAGGAACTTCTCTAGGCAAGAAACACAAGAGAAGGAAAAGACCTACAGTAACGAACCCAAAACAATTAAGAAAATGGGAATAGGAACATACATATCGATAATTACCTTAAATGTAAATGGACTAAATGCTCCCACCGAAAGACACAGATTGGCTAAATGGATTCAAAAACAAGACCCATATATTTGCTGTCTACAAGAGACCCACTTCAGACCTAGAGACACATACAGACTGAAAGTAAGGGGATGGAAAAAGATATTTCATGCAAATAGAAACCAAAAGAAAGCTGGAGTAGCAATTCTCATATCAGACAAAATAGACTTTAAAATAAAGACTATGACAAGAGACCAAGAAGGACACTACATAATGATCAAGGAATCGATCCAAGAAGAAGATATAACAATTGTAAATATTTATGCACCCAACATAGGAGCACCTCAATACATAAGGCAAATACTAACAGCCATAAAAGGGGAAATCAACAGTAACACATTCATAGTAGGGGACTTTAACACCCCACTTTCACCAATGGACAGATCATCCAAAATGAAACTAAATAAGGAAACACAAGCTTTAAATGATACATTAAACAAGATGGACTTAATTGATATTTATAGGACATTCCATCCAAAAACAACAGAATACACATTTTTCTCAAGTGCTTATGGAACACTCTCCAAGATAGATCATATCTTGGGTCACAAACAAGCCTTGGTAAATTTTAAAAAATTGAAATTGTATCAAGTATCTTTTCCGACCACAAAATTATGAGACTAGATATCAATTACAGGAAAAAATCTGTAAAAAATACAAACACATGGAGGCTAAACAATACACTACTTAATAACGAAGAGATCACTGAAGAAATCAAAGAGGAAAACAAAAAATACATAGAAACAAGTGACAATGAAAACACAATGACCCAAAACCTATGGGATGCAGCAAAAGCAGTTCTAAGAGGGAAGTTTATAGCAATACAATCCTACCTTAAGAAAAAGCATATGAGCATCTCAATAGATTCAGAGAAAGCTTTTGACAAAATTCAACACCCATTTATGACAAAAACCCTGCAGAAAGTAGGCATAGAGGGAACTTTCCTCAACATAATAAAGGTCATATATGACAAACCCACAGCCAACATTGTCCTCAATGGTGAAAAACTGAAAGCATTTCCACTAAGATCAGGAACAAGACAAGGTTATCCACTCTCACCACTCTTATTCACAATAGTTTTGGAAGTTTTAGCCACAGCAATCAGAGAAGAAAAGGAAATAAAAGGAATCCAAATCGGAAAAAAAGAAGTAAAGCTGTCACTGTTTGCAGATGACATGATACTATATATAGGGAATCCTAAAGATGCTACCAGAAAACTACTAGAGCTAATCAATGAATTTGGTAAAGTAGCAAGATACAAAATTAATGCACAGAAATCTCTGGCATTCCTATACACTAACGATGAAAAATTTGAAAGTGAAATCAAGAAAATACTCCCATTTACCATTGCAACAAAAAGAATAAAATATCTAGGAATAAACCTACCTAAGGAGACAAAAGACCTGTATGCAGAAAATTATAAGACACTGATGAAAGAAATTAAAGATGATACAAATAGATGGAGAGATATACCATGTTCTTGGATTGGAAGAATCAACATTGTGAAAATGACTCTACTACCCAAAGCAATGTACAGATCCAATGCAATCCCTATCAAACTACCACTGGCATTTTTCACAGAACTAGAGCAAAAACTTTCACAATTTGTATGGAAACACAAAAGACCCCGAATAGCCAAAGTAATCTTGAGAACGAAAAACGGAGCTGGAGGAATCAGGCTCCCTGACTTCAGACTATACTACAAAGCTACAGTAATCAAGACAGTATGGTACTGGCACAAAAAAACAGAAAGATAGATCAATGGAACAGGATAGAAAGCCCAGAGATAAACCCATGCACATATGGTCACCTTATCTTTAATAAAGGAGGCAGGAATGTATAGTGGAGAAAGGACAGCCTCTTTAATAAATGGTTCTGGGAAAACTGGACAGGTACATATAAAAGTATGAGATTAGATCACTCCCTAACACCATACACAAAAATAAGCTCAAAATGGATTAAAGACCTAAATGTAAGGCCAGAAACTATCAAACTCTTAGAGGAAAACATAGGCAGAACACTCTATGACGTAAATCACAGCAAGATCCTTTTTGACCCACCTCCAAGAGAAATGGAAATAAAAATAAACAAATGGAACCTAATGAAACTTCAAAGCTTTTTCCTTTGCAAAGCAAAGGAAACCATAAACAAGACAAAAAGACAAGCCTCAGAATAGGAGAAAATATTTGCAAATGAAGCAACTGACAAAGGATTAATCTCCAAAATTTATAAGCAGATCATGCAGCTCAATAACAAAAAAACAAACATCCCAATCCAAAAATGGGCAGAAGACCTATATAGACATTTCTCCAAAGAAGATATACAGACTGCCAACAAACACATGAAAGAATGCTTAACATCATTAATCATTAGAGAAATGCAAATCAAAACTACAATGAGATATCATCTCACACCAGTCAGAATGGCCATCCTCAAAAAATCTAGAAACAATAAATGCTGGAGAGGGTGTGGAGAAAAGGGAACCCTCTTGCACTGTTGGTGGGAATGTAAATTGATACAGCCACTGTGGAGAACAGTATGGAGGTTCCTTACAAAACTACAAATAGAACTACCATATGACCCAGCAATCCCACTACTGGGCATATACCCTGAGAAAACCATAATTCAAAAAGAGTCATGTACCAAAATGTTCGTTGCAGCTCTATTTACAATAGCCTGGAGATGGAAACAACCTAAGTGTCCATCATCGGATGAATGGATAAAGAAGAGGTGGCACATATATATAATGGAATATTACTCAGCCATAAAAAGAAACGAAATTGAGTTATTTGTAGTGAGGTGGATGGACCTAGAGTCTGTCCTACAGAGTAAGTAAGTCAGAAGAGAAAGACAAATACCATATGCTAACACATATATATGGAATTTAAGAAAAAAAAAATCATGAAGAACCTAGGGGTAAGACAGGACTAAAGACACAGACCTACTAGAGAATGGACTTGAGGATATGGAGAGGGGGAAAGGTAAGCTGTGACAAAGCGAGAGAGAGGCATGGACATATATACACTACCAAATGTAAGGTAGATAAGATAGTAGGAAGCAGCCGCATAGCACAGGGAGATCAGCTCGGTGCTTTGTGACCGCCTGGAGGGGTGGGATAGGGAGGGTGGGAGGGAGGGAGACGCAAGAGGGAAGAGATATGGGAACATATGTATATGTATAACTGATTCACTTTGTTATAAAACAGAAACTAACACACCATTGTAAAGCAATTATACTCCCATAAAGATGTAAACAAACAAACAAACAATAGCATTGCAGGAGGCCAAACCATGAAGCTCAGAAAAGTCTACATTAGAATCATATTTGCAGTGTGATAGAAGGCCATAGCAACCACAAAAATAACTAAATACCCCCTTTTTTTGGATAACCAATACAATAGCCCCACTTTTAGACTACTGTTTTGTAGATAAAATTTATTTAAAAATCCAATCACTAAACTGCCATGATTTCTTCACAGCATCTAATAGGTAACCATCTCTCCTTTATTTAATCCCTCCTTAAAACCCTCTACCACAATCTTAAATCTTAGAAGAGGCCTCCAGCTTTCTTGGGGTATCCTCTGGGGTGTACTTTCTTTGCTATATCAAACTCAATAAACCTAATTTTATTTAAAAAAAAAAAGAGTAAATCCTGTTTGAGATTGGACATATCACACTCCCTCTCACATCACAGCAGTGCTTTAGATGGCTAGCCCCCCAGCTGTCACTGCTGAGGGTCTGGGGTTGCCTTGGTTCTGCTCTTTTCAAGGCCTGGTTGTTCTAGTTCCTTAGATTTGATGAGCTTCCCTTGTATCCTTCAGATAAATTCCATTTCTGCTCAACATAGCTAGCTTTGGTTTCTGTTGCCTGTACACCCTCCCCCAAATTCTTTTTTTTTTTTTTAATAAATTTATTTATTTTTGGCTGCATTGGGTCTTCGTTGCTGGGCACAGGCTTTCTCTAGTTGCAGTGAGCGGGAGCTACTATTCGTTGCGGTGCGTGAGCTTCTCATCTTGGTGGCTTCTCTTGTTGCAGAGCACGGGCTCTCGGCTCGTGGGCTTCAGTAGTTGTGGCACACGGGCTCAGTAGCTGTGGCTCACGGGCTCTAGAGCACAGGCACAGTAGTTGTGGTGAATGGGCTTAGTTGCTCCACGGCAAGGTGAGATCTTCCCGGACCAGGGCTCGAACCCATGTCCCCTGCATTGGCAGGTGGCTTCTTAACCAGTGCGCCACCAGGGAAGTCCCCTCCCCCAAATTTTTTAAAAAATTTTTATTGAAATATAGTTGATTTACAATGTCATATTAGTTTCAGGTATACAGCATAGTGATTCAATATTTTTACAGATTATAATCCATTAAAAGTTATTACAAGATAATGGGCATAATTCCCTGTGCTATACAGTATATCCTTGTTGCTTGTCTATTTTATACATAGTAGTTTGTATCTCTTAATCCCACAACCCCAAAATTCTTAAAATAAAAGTCCCCTTTGAAGAGTTTGACCCTCCATATTCCTGAGGAAAAGGTAGTCGGTGAGGATGCTTGAATGTTCCTTGTACACAGAACACCATGCTGGCCTCTGCAGAGGAGGAAAGAGTGAGGGGAAGGCACCAAGCTCACCCTCATGAAGTTTCCAATGTAAGAGTCCTCCTGGCTCAATTTGCTGCCTCCATTTTCCCTTGATTTGTAGACTGGTAACTAAAGAGAATTCTGCCAAGTCAATACACTTTGAATTACTCCTAATTAACTTGAATTCTAAGACCATGTGTCATCCTTGGCTTTACCGGGAAAACCCACAAGCAGATATGATTCTTCACTACTTGCCTAAGGTCATTCATATCCTTGAAAGATAAGGACCTAAAAGTCACTTCTCTTTCTGAGTATCCTACAGCCCAAAAGGGATCTAATGCTTTTCCTTCCCTGTGACTTTTAAGACTTACTTATTCATTCTCTTTCTCTCTCTCTCTCTCTCTCTTTAACCCCTTTTAGAATTCAGGTAATATAAGAAAAAACATTCATCTTACTGATCGTGTCTTTCACTTTCACTTTTACTTTTACTTGGGAGGGGAGGGTTTACAGGAGACCTGAGAGTGAACTTCTTTTTTAGAAGGATTATGAGACCCTGAAAGATATTTCATGGTAAAGCAGAGGGGAATAGGAAGAGGGATAGAGACACTTGCATGCCAGCTGCTTTTAAATTCAGGATTCAAACAACCCTGTGAAGTAGACATAGGTATTCTCATTTTACAAATGAGGACACAGAGGCCTGGAGAGGTGAAGGAGGATGCCCAAGGTCACAGAGCCTTAATTCCAGTCCAGGCTTGTTGTCATTCACTCTCCTGCTTTTTCTACTACATGCCTGCTTTTCCAAGAAGAAACCAATGGAAGCTGAGTTGAGGAGTTGGGGGTGGGTGGTGTCATGCCCTTTATTTACAGTCATTAGAAATGATAACTCCACGGTCTTCCATGGCTACCAAGATGAGCCTATTTCAATACTTCTCCCAAAGCAAATTTACTTTAAAGTTGTCTCTGTGAAATCAATAAATGTTCCACAAAAAAAGAGGCATTCCCTCAGTAAATAAGATTCGAACTAATTTCTTTACTACTGCACATCTCTGAATCTTTAGTATATTTCAAATGAATCTCCAAGGGGAAGATATAGTGTGATATTAGCTGTGGTCCACCTTAGGCTGCCATAACAAAGAGACTCTAACATACAAGGGCCAAAGTAGAAGTTAATTTCTCTTTGATTTATCAATACAGAGTGGCCCAAGTCTCTTCCAGTCTCAACACATGGCTTCCAAGATGGCACCAGTGGTTACCATTTCTCAGGCAGGGGAAATCGAAAGAGAGAGTTTAGGGCAAGAGGTTTTCCCTTTAAGGAGATAACATGGAATTACACCATCGTTTGCGCTTACATCCCACTGGCCTGAACTCAGCCATATGGACACAGATATAAAGGAAGCTAAGAGATGCAGTCTCTGGTTAGGTACTCAAGCATCAGGCCAAAACTCAGAGCGTTCTATCACCAAAATGCAAAAAGAGAATAAACACCAAAGGAAAATTAACAGTTTCTCATTGTCCCCAAATTCATTTACTCACAAAACTCTTCTTTTATGCAATGTTCCTCAGGACTGGTACTTCATTAAATACTTTGTCTGTCAGGATAGGATAGTTAATGGTGCAGGAAAAACCAACCTCAAACCTCAGGAGTTTCAAAGAACATCAGTTTAGTTCTCATTCGACCAAGTGTCCGTAGTGGGTTTAGGGATAAGAAGAGAGGGTCTGTTCTTCTCTGTGAGAAGGTTGCTGGAGGAGCTGTCATCTAGAACAGTCCTGATTGCCAGGGCAGAAGGGCAAAGAGTGTGGATGAATCATACACCACCACATCTAAACCTGAGGAAATCGATGTAGCGCCTGATGGTTTCTTGTAGCGTTCCTCACATGCTTCTCTCTCAAGCCAGGCCTTTACTCCTAGAATTGAGCAGGCTTAGACAGATCCACCTGGTTCCCCCGCAGTGTTCCTGAGTCTATTGAGGAGAAAGGGGTCCCCTTCTGTCTCCTTTGCCCCGATCTTCCAGCATGCTGTGCCAGTTGGAGCACCAAATACAAGCTCTGGATGATTGTGGTAACTGGCAAAAATGTCTCCATATCCTACTCTTCCTATATCTACACTCACAGTCTCAAGAGGCAGAGACTGTTTCTCCAGCCCTTGAATTTGGTCTGGGCTGTGACTTGCTTTGACTAATGGGATGAGGCAGAAGTGACACCATGCCAGTTCTGGGCCTCAGGAGCACTTGGACACTTCCGCTCCCTTTCTTTCGGAAGGCTGCCTTCACTATGGGATCAGTATATGATCATTGTGTGATCAAGTCCCTGGAGGAGTCATCTGCTGGAGGATGACAGTCACATGGAGTAGAAACGAGCCATCCCAGCTGAGGTCACTCCAGATAGGCCCATTCCAGCCACCCCAGCAGCTGTCTGCAGATACATGGCTGAGCCCAGCTGAGCCAAGTTCAGATTGATGACCCACAGCTAGATAAATGGTTATTGTTTTACATCACTAAGTTTGGGGTAGCGTGGGGCATATGAAAGCTAACTGACATAGTGATTTAAGCAGAAAAGGAATTGATCAAAAGGTTGTATCCCCTGAAAAAACAGGGCACTGCGAGGCTTAAAGGCTGTGCCCAGAATGACACAGTAGAACTGGGCTGGCACAGAACCACTGTACCTGCTGCTGTGGACACCAGCACTGAGACCATACCGTGACCCAGGACCCGGGACCCTGGTAGCGGCCACTGGGACCACTGTCCTCAGGAAAGTGGATGGAGCTCTTTTTTTGTTTGCTTTGTTTTTTTTTTTGCGGTACGCGGGCCTCTCACTGTTGTGGCCTCTCCCGTTGCGGAGCACAGTCTCTGGACGCACAGGCTCAGCGGCCATGGCTCACGGGCCCAGCCGCTCCGCGGCATGTGGGATCCTCCCGGACCGGGGCACGAACCCGCGTCCCCCGCATCGTCAGGTGGACTCTCAACCACTGCGCCACCAGGGAAGCCCTGGATGGAGCTCTTATTGCTGCCACCCGTCCCCAGAATTAGCTCACATACAGGCAAGATATTCTATAAAATATATAACACACAAAGGAAAGGGCAGTGAACCAACAAAGCAAGAAACCTGGAGCTAGAGTCCAGGAAGCCCCCAGTGCTGCTGGACATTAACCCTTTAGTAGCTGAAAGGGAGAGGTTTAGCACAGAAATCCTGGGGCAGGAGCCAGGGCCCTTGGGCAACATCTCTTTACCAACCATTACAAAGCATTCGAAGTTTTAACAACTAGTAATGCCATCCCAGTGCATACCACATTCCCCTGCTAACTCAGTCTCTGGCAAGGAGACTAGAATTGCATGCTTGGATTAGATTAATCAAGATCCACCCCCATCTTGGAGAAGTGGGGTTACGGTCCCCTTTTCTGGGCCACTCAGTAGGTGAACAAAAGAATAAAATCAGGACTCTGCCAACAAGGAAGGAGGTGAGAAGGGAAGATGAATTGGCAAAAACAATTATTAGTGTCTGTGACACACCACGATCCACTCCTCATTGATAAGGTGGAGTGACAGATACAGGACAGGGCAGCTCAAGGCCCAAGAGTTGGATCATTCGTGTACCCTGGAACATAGCAAGGGTCACAGAGGCCCAGGGTAACCACTGTCCCAGCCTACCTGTATCAGGGGTTTCCCAAGATGTGGGACTTTCCGTGCTAAAGCCGACAAAGCCTGGGACAGGTTGGTCACCCTGTGGCAAGGGCCACTGGTCCAAGATCTGCATGAAGTTACTTAAGCAGAGTTAGAAAGGACCAGAGAGGTCGAGTGCCTTGACCGAGATCACACTGCTAATTCATTCATTCTTTTTCTTCAGTTAGTCACACATTCAATGTCAATTACGTTTTACAATTCTGTGATTGTTTTTCTTACAATTCTATGGTTAAGGCTCTGTCTAGGATTGGGGAATCCAATTCACCCAACGATTTCAATTCAACAGAAAGAACCGAGGCCAGGAATACCAAGGCAGCTCCGAAACATGAAAGAACATCAAATTAACCTAAGGCAGCTGTAGCATCACTTCTCTCCTTTTTCCCTTTGGTAATTTGTTTTGCAGGTTGCATTTATATATAAAAACCAGGCTTCAGATTTCAGGATAAGCCCAGGAAAAACAAGAACTAGGAAAGATGATTTCTTGTTTCCCTTTACAGCGATCCTCTATAATCAAAGCACTTCCGAACCCTCCACCCCATAAAAAAAAAAAAAAAAAATACTTGTGTCTGCATTTTTCCCCTCAGACAGAATGTTGACTTTCTTCTGTTTGTTTTGACACTTTCACTTCCTTTGCTGCAAGGTGAAGCGGGCACCAGATTCAGGGTGCACAAGGCTCTCTCTGCAGTGTTTGATTTCACTCAAGCCTCCAAGAAGAACCTGTATTAAGAGTTTCTCTTTAACATGATTGGTCTGCTCCATCCAGCGTTGTTGAGGTGAGTGAATCCTCTAATGAATTCTTGATGTCACATTGGCCATAAAAATATGTAATATGGTTTAGTTCGTGATTTATGAATCAGTAAATTGCTTTTTGCCACTGCCACTTCAAGACGTGGTAAACTAACCATTTCTTCTGCCAGTTCAGTCTCCACCCAGGCAATGTTCTGGTCACATTGCCTCCTCTCTGATGCGGCCTTAAATTACTCAGCAGAGACTGAGGCAGGCTTCAAAGGGTGAGGTTTCTATGCTTTTCCTGCCTTCAAGCCAACAGCACTGCTTCGTAGGCCCTGTCCCATCTCCTCGTGATTTTCTAACTCCGTACTTTCTTTCACTTACCTAGCAGAGAAACACAAGTTTTCTGAAATCAAAGACATCTCTATTCCCTCTTGGTAGTTTAAATTTTAGATGTTTCCTTTTTAATAAGGTCCTTCAGAAATGCATCTGTCGGAAGGTGATACTAATCGAGTTCCTGGTTTATTTGAAAGCTGCAGCTTTCTCTCAGTACAAGGTTGGGTTCTGCTGACGATACAGAAGGGCCTGCAATGTACTTGCTATCCTCAAAATTGTAATCTAATTAAGAGACAAGAGTAGCATTCATCCATACATACATTCAGGACACAACAATTGAGTGCCTACTGTATACTGGGTATTTGGGAAAACATTCAAGGGGTTTTCAAGCTCTGAGCTCTCCCCCCAGGGCAGGGGTTGGGGATGGAGTTATGACAAAAGGGTCACAAATCCACAGATACCACAAGCATTGCCTGCACATTTTCATTCTCTTCTTATCCATGCCTTTATTTGACAAATATCTACTGAGTGCTTGTATACATGCCTGGTGGAATAATGACTCAGATATGTCTGTGTATTTTCTAAAAGCATTTGGATGCAGTTGTAATGGATTAAATATAAACCCATTTAAAGGGTTTTCTGAATTTGTAATATCCTTTTGTCATTGAGTATTTTCTCAGTCAATGGTTGCCAGAAGTTCATTATTATCGTGGAACTGCACAGAAAGAGTTAACATTTAAAAAATGTTTCCTTATACCAGAAAAGGTGGGGACTTCTGAAAGGGAAGGCTAACACAGGGTACATAGTAATACCAGGTGCGGGGTTTGTAGGAGATCAGCCAAGAGTCTACAGGCAAAAAACCAGGGAGATGTGGGGAGAAACAGAGAAGACATCAATCCTCTGTTTAAGCAACCCTGAACCATGTCAGTGTGTGGCCTGACAAGGACAGTACTCTAAATAATGCATATAGTCCTTTTAAAATGATTTAATTATTTTATATAATTAGTATATATTATACATAACTAATAAATAAACTCAGAACATCCAAATCTTTGCCTCACTGAACAATCCTGATTATTTAGCTCCATTTCTACAGTTTAAGTTTTTCAAAAGCAAAATATACTATAATTCTCTATGCCCATGGTTCTTTATACTTTTCCAAGTGCTTTCCCTACATATTGTTTGATGGGACATCATCAAGTCTGTGAAATGTGGACAGGACAGAAATCATTATTCTCATTCCTTTGTTTTTCCTTCCAGTTTTATTGAGATATAACTGACATGTAGCACTGTGTGAGTTTACACTGTACAGCATGATGATTTGACTCACATACGTCGTGAAATGATTATCACAATAAGTTTAGTGAACATCCGTCTTCTCATTCAGATGCCACGTTAAAGAAATAGAAAAAAAATGTTTCTCCTTGTGATGAGATCTCTGAGGGTCTACTCTCTTAACAACTTTCATACCTAACGTACAGCAGTGTTGACCGTATTTATCATGTTGTACGTTACATCCCTAGGACTCATTTATCTTCTCACTGGAAGTTTGCAGCTTTTGACTACCTTCATCCAGTTCCCCCTCCCCACCCCACTTCCCACCTTTAGTAACCACAAACCTAATCTCTTTTTCTATGAGTTTGCTTGTTTGTTTGTTTTTGAAGTTTAACTGACCTACAGCACTATGTTAGTTCCTATTCGTACAACATAGTGATTCGATACTTCTATACATTTCAAAATGATCACCATAATTAGTCTAGTTACCATCTGTCACCATACAAGGATGCAACATGATTATTGACCATATTCCCCGCACTGTACACATTATCCCCATTTCACAGATGAAGTTAGAGTGTTTAAGAATAGGCAAAGAGTTATGTAGATACAAAATGGGCAAGGGTTAGCTAGGTAAAATGTCAGGAAAATAGATTACGAATAAACTTAAAATGATCTTGGGACAGGGACCTCCCTGGTGGCTGCAAGGTTGAGAATCCTTCTGCCAATGCAGGGGACACGGGTTCGAGCCCTGGTCCGCGAAGATCCCACATGCCGCAGAGCAACTAAGACCGTGTGCCGCTACTACTGAGCCTGCACTCTAGAGCCCTCTAGCCACAACTACTAAGCTCGTGTGCCACAACTACTGAAGCCCGCACTCCTAGAGCCTGAGCTCTGCAACAAGAGAAGGCACAGCAATGAGAAGCCTGCACACTGCAATGAAGAGTAGCCCCCCCCGCCGCAACTAGAGAAAGCCCTTGTGCAGCAACGAAAACCCAATGCAGCCAAAAATAAATAAATAAATTTATAAAAGACAAAAAAATGATCTTGGGACATGTAATTCAGAATATGGGAAGGAGGGGGCAAACTAAAATCTCATTCTTCTACTGGTCATCATCCGAGTTCTAACTAAGAATGCCACACTCACTTTAAATGCCAATCTCTTAAAATTAAAGTAGAGACACTTTCAGAGGATGCAGGAAAAAAAAGGAACAAAAAATATTTTTGAAAAAATGGGAAAAAAGTCTAGAAAAGAAAGCCCAAGAAGCAGAGTGATGTACGACAGGAAAAATCAAGGGCAACCGAGTGAGATTCCAGCTGGCTGAATGGGATTCAATCAGTGTGTCATTTCTGTTAACTGTACTTTCAGGGAACCATAATTCATGTGGCCTTAAAAAAAATCCTGAAGATTAAACTATATTGGGTCTCATTTTAGGCAATGCGTATTTAAGTGAAAGGCAGCACTGTCAAAAGAATGGGTTTAGGTTTGAATTTTGCTCTCAGCGCACATTAGCCAGCAGGCGGTTACTTAATACTTAATCTCTGTGAACTTCAATTTTTGTCATCTCTCAATGAGTGTGATAATACTTCAATTGCATAGCTGTTTCAAGGATTCGAGATACTGTATGCAAAGCACCTAGTAGTGTACCCAGGACACAGCAGAAACTCAAGCAGGGGGAGCTGGTATGTCGGCTGGTGGTGCTGCCTTAAATTAATGAGTTCTCATGGCCTGAGTACTAGACTCTGAGTAAAGACCTGGGTTTGGGTCCTGACTCTTTCACTTAGTAATTGTAAGATGAAATATTGTTCAAGGAATTTAGGTTTATTCATCCTGAATCTCTTCACTTATAAATATTTAAATTCTTTTTTTTCTTTTTAATATTTATTTGGCTGTGCCGAGTTTTAGTTGCGGCACGCAGGATCTAGTTTCCTGACCAGGGATCGAACCCAGGCCCTCTGCACTGGGAGCACACAGCCTTAACCACTGGACCACTGGGGAAATCCCTCTTATAAAAATGAGTATAATTTCTCTTCTTATTTTTAGTTTGAGGTTCAAATGAAATGATACATGTGAAATAGTTTTTAAATATAAATGTCATATAAAAATAGAATTTCATTGCTATCAAGTCTTCGAAAACTCATCATCTAGGTTAAAACAGACATGTCACTGTATGTATAACAAAGGTATCACCATAAAATAGGAATACAGGTAGAATTCTACCTATGTTTTTAGAAGTCCGGATAACAACGACAACCAAAAAAAAAAAAAAAAGAGAACGCTCAAATCGCAAGAAATTTTTATTAGCATAAAGGGAAATTTCTCAGTTTTAAGGATAAGGAAACATTTGAACAGGCGTACATGGGTCACCATGGACTGTCCATCCCTAGGGTGGCATCACAAAGGATGAACAGCCATCTGTCCTGAGTAATTTATCAGAGAATCAGAGTCCTAAAGCTCCAGAGAGACCAGAGATAATTCAGCCCACCCTCCTTATTTGACTGAAGAGGAAACTGAGACCCAGCGAAGTGAAGTTACTCAATCAACAGGACATCACTGAGGGGGCCCGAGGGGATGAGCCTGCCACCTGCCTCTGCCCTTAGCTTCTGCTCAGTGTTTTCCAGGACTACACTGTGGCTTCTGTTCAGATGCCTACCCCACTGGCTTTAAAATCTCCGCATCTGGTAAATGGGAAGCACCGGGAAGCAAATTTCAAGCTGTCTCCTAAACTAGAGGAGAAAATCGTCCTAGGATGTCCCCGTGTAGGGCAATGAGGGGCTGAAAATTAACATCTTGAAGTTCCTCCCATCCGTATGCATTCATGACATCATCCAGGAAACATTTAAACAACATAGATGGAACGAAATATCTTGCCAGGTGGTAGCTTGTGATATATACAGACAGCCCCTGACTCACAAAGAAAGACTACAGAGATCCCATACATACAAACAGCTGCTGCCACCCGCCTGGTCCCCTCCACCTTGCAGCTGCCACGGGCTGTGTGAAAAAATTAAAAAAGAAAGAAAGGGAATAGAAAAAAACTTGGACCACTTGCAGATTCGGCACATTCAGAGGCAGAGGAAGGGAAGAAGCTGTGGAAACAGGAACCACGTAAGGGAATGGACTCTCAGGATAAATTTTCAGCCATGGGTGATCTAGCAGCAGTCCCTGCTCCCTTTGCCCTGAAAAAATCTCCTCCCGGGAATGACTGTCCTCTCCCATCCATGCTGTCAGAAATTTTATCAATGTAGCATTTTGCCTCAAAGCCTTTTTGGAAGAAGGAAGGCAGGTAATAAATAATAATTAATTTACCATTAAATTCTCTTTCAAGAATCACTTGCCTTTATAACAGTTAATAATAAAAGTATCTACCTCATGGGATTGCTGCAAAGATAAAGTCAATCAAGTCCTTAGCACTGTGACATAACACTAAGTGTTTTTAAACTATTAGCTCTCAGGAATTCCCTGGTGGTCCAGTGATTAGGACTCCACACTTACACTGCGGAGGGCGCTGGTTCAATCCCTGGTTAGGGAACTAAGATTCCCTCAAGCCGCCTGGTACGGCCAAAAAAACCAAAAGAACAACAACAACAAAAAAAAAACACGGACTTCCCTGGTGGCACAACAGTTAAGAATCCACCTGCCAATGCAGGGGACACGGGTTCAAGCCCTGGTCCGGGAAGATCCCACGTGCCGAGGAGCAACTAATCCCGTGTGCCACAACTACTGAGCCTGTGCTCTAGAGCCCGTGCTCCGCAACAAGAGAAGCCACAGCAGTGAGAAGCCTGCACACGGCAACGAAGAGTAGCCCCCACTCGCCGCAACTAGAGAAGGCCCGCGCTCAGCAACGAAGACCCAACGCGCCAAAAATAAATAAATAAACAAATTCTTAAAAAATGTTTAAAAACAAAAAACAGGGTATTAGCTCTCTTTATAACTACAGTTATTCCCATTTTGCAGATGAGACAACGGAGGCTTAGAGAAGTTAAATTACTTTCCCTAGGCCACATAACTTAGAAGTAGAATCAGTATTCAAACCTAGATCTGTCTCCAAATCCTACAATTTTAACGACTGTGCTATAAACTGTCACGTGCTTAGCACTGGGGGTGGGGGTGGGGTGGCGGTGGAGGGATATTAGAGGATATCATTCACAGATCAGCAAGAATTGAGTTAATTCTTGCTAATCTGTGAATTTCCTCCTGGACATCAACTGTGCTCTCCTGCATTCAGGAAACAGGAATTTTGATCGGCAAGGGTGTCAAGTAGGTTATTTGGGGAAAGAACAGAGAAGACTTGGGCAAGGGACCACAGCTTGACATTGAGTAGGAAGCCTGGAGACAGTGATGACCATAGATGGGAGATATAGAAAAAAAGAGCAGTTTGTGGGGAGTCAAAGATGAACTATGACCCATGTGAAATTTCATCTAGGTCTGACCCAGGAAAGAGAGGGAAAGATTTCTATCTCCGCATGCACCTCTCGCTCCACCCACGGCTATGCATAACTTATTAGTACTCTTGGTAGACTAGGAGAAAGGTTAAATAAACTCATGTGGGCTGGTTGGAAACACAAGGCTTCCACTCCCATTTGTAATGCATTTCTTTAGGGAAATGTGTGCTGAGTTCCAAACAAATGACTCGTAATTTAATACAATACGTGTACACTTCGGGTCTTCGCGGGCTGGGCGCTGTGCTGGGTGCTGGGAATACCAAAGGAAATATAAGGCAAGGCCCTTGGCTTTGAGTAGGCTGGAGCCCTGGAGGGGAGAGATGTGTAAGCAACCAAGGGACAACGTGCTGAGTGTAATAGGAGAGGTGTGTACAAAGCGCCTTGGAGCACAGAGCAAGGCGACAGCGAAATTGCTTTTAAATCAACTTTTAGAATCCAACCCCCCTGCAAGTTGGGAACTGCATGCAATGCATTAGAAGTTATGGGAAGGACGCTCTTACCATTTCATTCTGAACGCGCTCTTTCTTCAACAGAACTGTTGCCTGCTGTTCTCCTGGCAAGTGGTGGTATCAATACCTGTTGTTTTATTCGTTTTGTTTTTCCTAAGAGGTTAGAAAGGGAGGGAGGGGGGTTGCGTGGACTCTGACCTCAGCCTGCTCTGTTTTAAATCTGACTTTCACTTACCAGCGATATGACCTTGACTTTACCTCTCTCAGTCTTAGTTTCCTTATCTGTAAAATGGGGCCAATAAAAACACCCTCTTTATAGAGTTCCTGGGAGGACTAATGAGCTAATACGTGCAAAGTGCATGTTCCAGAATGGAGTAAACGTCTCACTAAATCTGCCTATTGTTAACTGGGTGATAGATAGGAATTTCTGGCTTCAAATAACTTCATGAAGTTATTCAAGAACTGTGTTTCTGAAAGAGTTTTAAATGATACACAGATGAGCATTTTAAATTTTTAATAGCATATGTTTATCTTCATATGTTAAGGGGGAAATATATATAGCACATCAAATCCTACATTTAAATATATTCTTTCTTAGGATGAATTAAAAATTTTAGAAAGTATATTAAGTTAAAGAAAACGATTTAGTAAGTAATAGTCAATTGTTACATCACCTCTTCCAAAATAAAAATAACAAGCTGACTGTGATCCTTAGGTAGAGACTAGAGATAGAGGTCTCCCTTCAAATTTTTCTTTTCCTTTTCCTTTTTTTTTTTTCCTTTTGCACTGGGCATGGCTTGAATTAATTTTATTTTTCTTAACTTTAAATAATATATGTTAAAGTGTTGTCTAAGTTTTTTAAAGGAGGGATGGGGAAAATGTGGCAGAGGTTAGGACCTCTCTTCGTGTGTTTTTTTCACCATAATGAAATTGAAAACTTTCTTCTGGGACTCTGGGTAAAGGCAGCCTTTTCTAGTGCCCAAACTAAAGAGAAAGCACATCTGAATAGTAGAAAGAATGCCTTCTGCATGCCCACACTTTCTTGGCCCCGATTTCAATCCTGGTGGAAAAATTCCCTGAAGCCGACGACAGCTGAGCTCCTCACCCGGAATTCGGATGATCAGAAAAGGAAAATGACACCCTGAGGTTGTGGGGGCACTGGAGCAGCCTGCGATGCACACAAAGGCCAGAGTGTGACCTGCCACCTGTCCATCTCCACCCCATGAGCCGGGGGAGCTGAAGTCAGAGGGGATTCGAGTTTGGGGGTGGAGCCACAGAAAGGAGCAGAAGGACGGGCCACTGTCAGCTCTACCCCGGGTTTCCCCCGAGTCCCAGTAAGGCCCCTGGGGCACGCAGTCCCCTTTACCCCTTCTTTGTAAAAATCACCTCCAGGAAAGTCCCTCTGTCTAACACAACAGCTGGCCTTTGAAGCCTATGAATGGTCATGCCTAGCTGGGGTTTCCCTGGGGTCAGCATCCCCATCTGGGCGCCTCATGGCCCCAAGGTGTCACCTCCTCTGACAGGCTTGCAGAGAGCAAGCAGAGTGTGTTAAAGGCACACAGGACCAAGGGACACTATTTGCTAGAGGTTTAGCTCATGCCAGCCTTCATGTCTTCTGCCTTCTCTTACTCTTCCCGTGGAGATGTCTCCCCTCTAACTGAGCATCCTCACCGTTCTTCCACCAACCTGGTCACAGAGTCTTTATTTCCCCTGCCATGAAGATGGGAAGCAACGAATCATGCAGCCCTCCCTGGGAGAGGAAGGTACAGAGGAAAGAGTACTCATTGAGCCATGGTCAGGGGCTTTCAGATAAATCCCTCTATTTTGGCCACAAGAATAGGGTTGTCAGGTACAATGCAGGACACCCAGTTAATTGGAAGGTCAGATAATAAACAAATAATTTTTTAGCAATTAGTATGTCCTGTGCAATATTTAGGACATACTAATAATACTAAGAAAATATTTGTTGTTTGTCTGACCTTCCAATTTAACTGGGTGTCTATATTTTCATTTGCTAAATTTAGCAACTCTACTCAAAAACAACCCCATGAGGCTGGCATTATTATTCTTATTTTAAACGTGGGGAAAATAAACTTTCGAGAGACTAAGCAACTTGCCCAAAGCCACAGTGATTGCAAGGTGACAAGAGTAGAGATGAGATTTCAACCCAGACCCATCAATTTCAGGACCCTTGCCGGTTCCATACCACGGATCCAGGCCTTAACCGAAAGGGATAGATGGGATGCTAATGGAGGAAACTGTGGCTTCTCTAAGGAGTCCAGGGGATTCTTGGATTCTGGCTCAAAATGTAGACAATTACTCAATAAACAGTGGGTGGATATAATAAACTGAATTATTGCCATGCTTGGTAGCTAAAAGACTTGGCTCCTTTCCTAAAAATCCTCCTAAGACTTGTTCCTGAGTCCCAGCTCAAGTCCTTCCACATTACCCTTCAGCGCCTGGAGGGAGCACTTCACCCCATGTGCACAGGCAGTGGTAGATGAGGTCATGGGACACAGCTCCAAGAGAAGCTTTGAGTCGCGTTACATCCATTTCACACATGGAGGAAACTCACAGGCCTGAAGGAATTGCCTGGCCCAAGGAATAAACCAGTCCCCTCTTGGCCGGACAACCTTGAAAGCTCAGCGTGTGCAGTCCAGTAGCCTTGCTTGAACCAAGCTGCCTCACCCGAACTTGAAAATATCTGTCTGCATGTCCCTCAGGGTTGTTTTAAGGAAGCAGAGGCTGTGGGGATAAGAAGAGGGAAGGGGGGGTCCTGCTAGAACTCTTTCTCACCCAAAGATGAGGTTGATCAGCCGATTCCAAGTTCCTTCAGCCTCATTTCTTTCTTAAATTAGTAAAGCTCTATGAATCTGCAGACAGGAATCCAGACAGAATGCATGTAGCTCATAGGTGCCCACAAACCTCCGGGTCACCAGGGAAATTGCTGTGGCTCTGCGCACAGGGGCACGTCTCACCCTCCTCAACTTAAACCCCAGCCTTTTCTTCCAGATCCTCACTGGAGGAG
This sequence comes from Stenella coeruleoalba, assembly GCF_951394435.1. Lineage (NCBI taxonomy): Eukaryota > Metazoa > Chordata > Mammalia > Artiodactyla > Delphinidae > Stenella > Stenella coeruleoalba. The sequence continues at coordinate 52,188,806 of NC_137149.1, forward strand.
CCTTAGGAGGACAGAGGGTAGTAAGGGCCAAAAAAAAAAAAAATGGTATTGAAAGAAAACTTGGACCCAAATCTGCAGCCACCAGGGAAGTTGACTACCTTATAATCATTTTATTTTCTGACAATCAAAGCAATAAATGCTCATCATGGAAACATTTGAAGATGCTGAAAAGGATAAATAAACAATAAAAACTACCCATAATTCCATCATGCAGAGCTATAACCTGTCCTAAATTTCCTAAGGATCTCTGTCCATACAATAAATGTAATTGGTCTCATACTTCATATATGACTTTATTTCCACTTTTTTTAACCTGACAAATCATAGACACTTCTCTCAACATTGTTAAAGACTTTCCAAAGAATCTTTGTAACTTTTGATGAATCCTTAATGGGCGCATTGAAAATGGCCATAGGTAATTTAATTATTCTCGTCTTGCTAAACATTTAGAGCGTTTCTAGTGTTGTCCCTAATAGAAATAGCATAGCAGTCAACAACTTCACATACTTTTTTTTTTAATTTTTATTGGAGTATAGTTAATTTACAATGTTGTGTTAGTTTCTGGTGTACAGCAAAGCGATTCAGTTATATAGATGTATGTATACATATTCTTTTTCAGATTCTTTTCCATTATAGGTTATTACACGATATTGAGTATAGTTCCCTGTTCTGGACAGTAGATCCCTGTTGGTTTCACATACATTTTTATCAGACTCTTTGCACCTGTTCCCTCTCGTCTAGAATCTACTGTAAAATGGCATCCGATCTGACCCAAAGATATGTGTCTTATCATGTTCTCTGCTTTACCACGCTCTACAAAGAGCACAATGTCTTCCAGAGGCCCCACCAGCTGAACTCGTTGGAGAACCACTGTGGTCAATTACAGAATAAGAATGACCTGGTCCCTTGTCAAATGAAAGGGGTTCCTACACAGCAGGGAGGCTCAGCTCTCCCCAACCCCGCCTCCCTTAAACTCAGACCATGGTTTACAAGAGAGAGACAGAAAGGGAGCAAGAGACAGACAGAGGAAGAGACAGAGAGAGAGGGAAAGAATCCCAAGGACAATTTTCAGACAAACTACCACACGATGTAATTCCACCAGGAACATGACGATAAAAGTCCTCAGAACTGTGCCACTTGGTGTTTTTACAGAACCGTTGCTTGCTGATTCAGTTAATGATAATGTTAGGTTCCAAATTTCCTCTAAAAGGGAGTCTTAAGTGTTCTCAACTTGGACAGGGCTGGCTTAAAAATAAACAAATAAGTTATATAAGTCCAAATGTTGGAGGATCAGGTTTTGGAAGTCAAGACTCTGGTGTAGGATTAAAGGGGCCCGCCTCACATCTTGCGGTTGGGCCTCACGTGCAGCCTGCAGGGTGGAGCAGCAAGGAAGCATTCCAGCTGTCCCCGAAATCCAGCTTCTAATTTGAGCACCAACACCCACAGGAACTCATGCACAATGTACCCTATGGCTCCTAAGAGACATTCACGGTGCTTAAAAGACAGTGAAGAGAAACAAAAAAGCAAGCACAACCACTGGTAGATGATGACAAACTTCGTTTCCTTTACTCTCTTCCAATGTTAGATGTTTTGAAAGGCTTCTTTGTGCGATTCAGGAGCTGTCATCTCCCGCTTGAGAGTTGGCTGCTTCTGGGTGGGAAGTGAAGTGGTTACGATGGTTTGCCTTTTGAAAGTTTTTAAGGCTCCTCCTGGAAGAAAGATGTCAGATTCCCCCAAAGTTACCAATGTGGATGGAGCCCCGCTTTGAGTCCAGCTGTGGGAGCCACTGCAAGGGACAGAAGAAGCCCAATGCTCTGATGGGGTCCAGATCCTCCTTGCGCTCCTTGAGTGAGTGATGTGAATATGTGAGATGTCGCAACTGAGTCCATTCATTCACATATTTATGTCACATAATTATTAAGAGATAAGTAAGTGGGAGGCACTGAGAGTCCAAGGGTTAAAAGATAAAGGAGAATAGGGCCTACCCTCAACTTTCCTATTCTAGTTGAGGAGAGTAAATGTGTCCACACATAGCCAGAAAATGCTACATACCCACTACCAGTAACGATGGAGACCAGGGATCGACCGTGGGCCAGGAACACAATGTGAAAGCACTGCTCAGTTCTAGCCAGTGACTGGCCTCCTGGAACCCAGTCCCAGTGCGGCTGGAACTTCAGATTTTCCAGAGCAGGAGAATGTGACTTTTCTGGAAAATACCCTGATTTTTTTGAAGTTGGCTAAATTTTTTAAACTATGCAAACTAAACTAAACGTACCTATAAGCTAGATCAGGACAGATCAGGTGGACCTCTGATGCAGACTGCATTTGCTAATATGGACATAAACCTACCTTTATGGAAAAAAGCACTTTATACAAGTAATATATTTAATATGATCACAGTTTTTGTTTTAAAACCATGCATTCACACATAGAAAAAAGACGGAAGGTGATATATTAAATGTTGAGAGTAGATATTCTGGATGGCAAGATTATAAGTGATTTTTCCCTTTGTTTTTCTGTTTTTAGTGAAATTTTTGCAATGAGCGTGCATGACTTCAATAATCAGAATTTTCAACAAAATTTTTAAAGTTTTTAAAAGGCCCAAGCGCTTTTAGATTAGTACAGATAAAATATTATGGAAAGGGCCACTGGTGGCGCAGTGGTTGAGAGTCCACCTGCTGATGCAGGGGACACGGGTTCGTGTCCCTGGTCTGGGAAGATCCCACATACCGCGAAAAGGCTGGGCCTGTGAGCCATGGCCGCTGGGCCTGCGCATCCGGAGCCTGTGCTCCGCAACGGGAGAGGCCACAACAGTGAGAGGCCCGCGTATCGCAAAAAAAAAAAAAAAAATATATATATATATATATATATATATATATATATATATATATATATAAAATGAAAGCTTTAAAAACTAAGAAAAAGAATTAAATAAGAATAAGAATTAATGAAAATATTAAGAATAATAAAACCTGTGTAATAAGGCAATAAATTATGTACATTGGACATTTACAATGCTGCAGGAGGAGGGATACTCACAATGGGCTTTACAGGCATTATCTTATTCTTCACAACTTCTATGTAATGGTACTATTGGTGTTCCCATGCACAGGGGAAAGGATGAGGCTTAGAGAGGTTAAGTAACTTGCCCAAGGTCACAAAGCATCAGTAGCAGAGGGAGAATTCAAAACCCAGGTCATCTGCCTCCAGAGGCTGTGTTCACCTAACCTGAAGTAAGAGATCCCTAGAAGCAAAGTGAATGAGGAAGGCCAGGAAGATAGTGGTATTTGGTCTGGGCCTTGAAGACCCAGAAATAGTTCAACCCCTAGGTATAGAAAGGAAACAAAATCACCAAAAAAGGAGAGATGATACCAGGGTGTAAAAGCTTTTAGTCCTAATCAAGTGAGTTTAGTAGGCTAGAGACAGTCAGGACAGTCCTACGTATTATACTAAACGCTGGGCTAAGGAATTAGACCTTATTTATAGTCAGTGGGATCCACTGACATTTCTAGTACAGGAATAAGACAGGTGTCATGCTAGGGCTGCCATTAACAAAATTGCACAGACTGGTGGTTTATGCAACAGAAATTAAATTTCTCACAGTTCTGGAGGCTGAAGTCCAAGATCAAGGTGTCAGCAGGTTTGGTTTCTCCTGAGGCCTCTCGGCTTGGTTTGCAGGTGGCCACCTTCTCACTGTGTCCTCATATGATCTTTCCTCTGGTGTCTCACCTTCCTCTTCTTACAAGGACATCAGTCAGATTGGATTAGAGCCCACCCTAACAGCCTCGTTTAAACTTATTTCCTCTGTAAAGGCCCTGTCTCCAAACAAAGTTACATTCTGAGGCACCGGAGGTTGGAACTTCAACTCATGAATTTGGCGGGGCGTGGGGGGGCGGTGGTGGTGCGGGGGGGTACCCAACTCAGCCCATAACAAATGGTGTTGCAGAAAAAAGCACTGAACTTGGAGAGTCAGAAGCCCTGAGGCTGAATGCTGCCAACATCACTTATTAGGTGTGGGACCTTAGACAACACATTAAAGCACTTTGCCCCTCCTTCGTAAAAAAAAGTAGCTGATGTAGCTTATCTACACTACAGGGTTTTGGTAAGGTTCAAATGAAATAGTTAATGTATTTTTCATGTTTTCCACTGCCCATTTTAAACATTTAGGGCCCCTACTGCAACAAAAATGCGTTTACATTTGAATTTTAATCTGTAATTCTGAATTAATGAACATTTGTTGAATATCTATAATGTGGAACATGCTGGAATGGATGTGTTTCCCAGATCTCACTTAATTCTCAAAACTCCACTGGTCTGGAAACAGACCACCTCCTAATACAATCACCCTGAGGGTTAGGATGTAACATATGAATCGGGTGGGGTGGGGCGCAGGGGGGCTACATATTCAGACCATAGCAATGGTGTCATCTATTTCCCCCCCATTTTCTTCAGAACAAAAACAGCCCAACATAAGCAGTAACCATCTCTGCTCTGGAACCCTAAAAACTTACCAGTGGAAAATGTGTTATTAATTGTTGCTGATTCCTCTCCTGATTTTCCTGCAGCTCTAACTCCATGTGGCCAATGCGATATCAGCATAAGGACATATCCAAAGAAGCACAGTCAAAATAGCCATAGGAAATTTTTTAAGTATATGTTTAACCTCTGATTTGCATCTCTCAAAACGAAATTAAAGAGGATCCAATTCCTAACCCCCACGGCAACTCTGATAATTCCTAAATTCTCCCAAACCCAATGCTGCTCCTTCCAGGCTTTTCTTTGTACCCTTAGACCACAAAGATGATCTTCTCTTCTGACACTTCTCCTCAGTCTCCCAATTTTTTTATTATTTAATTCCTTTTCACAGGACAGTGGACAGGGAAGAATGAGGGCACAGGGTCATATTAATAATCGTCTATCCCATCACACACAGATGTCTCTACAGCACTGCATATAGAGCCTGACCCTGGCATAGCTCTTTTTAAAGCAAAGCTAATTTTTCACTTCACTTCTATCTCTTGATGTTCCCAACAACTCAGACAACTAGAAGGCAATTTAATCTTTGCAGGGAAAAAATAAATGAGGTTTTGGGAAATTTTTCTAACAGATTTAAGGCTGATAGGTGGCGGTAGGCACTGGCTGATCCTGGCATCTTTCTTACCAGGACTCATAGCCCATGATGCTTTATCCCCATAACAAGCTGGAGTGGGGATTGGCTTCCAGCTCTGCAGTGCCCTATATAATATTAAGGATATTAAAATGTCCCAGAGTTGCCCCAAAGTAATTTTCGCTTGCTGGGTATCTATTGGTAATAGATACCAATCTATCTCCAAATGCAGGACTTTTTTTTAAAGATAGTTATATCGTCTGGGGGAGAGGAGGGATTGGTTTTTTTTCAGGAGAGGGTTGTATTTTTTAAGTGGTTTTCTTTTTGCAAAGTGGCAAACTTCCTAAGGTGTTTTTCATCCTCAAAGTTCTGGCAATCTTTTTTGACCCCTCTGCCTATGTCAAGTGGCAAACCCAACGGAAGTCATTTGGAAGGCAGGGGCAGATGGCCGAAAAGTGATTTCTCCCCTCAACTGCTCTGCCAGGGTAATTCATTTTCCTCACTGATGTAAAGGAAACTGTAAGAGGGCTTTGCCCACTCCAAACCTCTGAAACTGGAGTTATGAGGTCGTATGAAGGAGGCCAGGAAAAATAGTTTTGGGGGATGGTTTGATACTTTCTGAGGCCTTTTACTAGTGACCTGCAATACTAATTACCCAGCCTTTCTGTCTGAATAAGACATTTATATGATGATTCACAGTGTGGAAGCCAGCGTCAGTGAACAGGCCATTGAAATTCAACTCTGTTGCATCTCAAAACTGGATCCTTTGGCTCCTCACAGGCAAATCGAGCGTACCTGTAATCCAGACAAGTGTTGGGTATAGAAAAAAGAGCATGAAGTACCAGGCATGTTGGGGAGAAAGGAGTCTGATGGTAGTCCATCCTGGGTACAGAGAAAAGAATCATTTCTTTCTGCTCCCTTAAAAAAAATCAATGTATAAGAAGTCCTGGGTTCCCTGGTGGCGCAGTGGTTGAGAGTCTGCCTGCCGAAGCAGGGGACACGGGTTCGTGCCCCGGTCTGGGAAGATCCCACATGCCGCGGAGCGGCTGGGCCCGTGAGCCATGGCCACTGAGCCTGCGTGTCCGGAGCCTGTGCTCCGCAACGGGAGAGGCCACAGCAGTGAGAGGCCCGCAAAAAAAGTCCTGGCTCCACCATTCACTGGCTGTGTGACCTTTAGCAAGTTATTTAATCTTTCTGTGCCTCAGTTTCCTCATCAATAATATGGGGATAATCACAATACCTACATAATAGGGTTTTTACAAGGCTGAAATGAGTTAAGCAATTAGAATAGTGCCTGGTACATAGTGCGTACTATATGTGTTTCATAAATACACTTGGAGAAAATTGTATTTAACCAAATCAAGTGAAGTAATCTGAAGGGCGATGCTGGCTGACTGTGCCCTGCAGATCTGACCCTCTCTTTCCTGCTGAATGAGGCTGAGTGGGACACACTGAGGTCAGGGCTGAACAGCCCTTCAAAAGCAAACCAAGAAGTGGGCCACTGGGACACACGGGTCCAAGCATGCCCACTTGCTTTCACAGACCTGCTAACGTCCACTCAGAAACTGTCAGCAGACTTCAAATTTTTTCACTCTAATACTCCCAAAAAATGAATTTTGAAAACTACACCTCTGCACACATTCTTAACTTACTTAATTTTTTTTTTTCTTTTTTTTTTTTGGTACACGGGCCTCTCGCTGTTGTGGCCTCTCCCGTTGCGGGGCACAGGCTCCGAACGTGCAGGCTCAGCGGCCATGGCTCACAGGCCTAGCCTCTCCGCAGCATGTGGGATCTTTCCAGACAGGGGCACGAACCCGTGTCCCCTGCTTCGGCAGGCGGACTCTCAACCACTGCGCCACCAGGGAAGCCCCCTAATTTTAATTTATCATTTCAGTTTAAGATTAAATGATTGCCCAAAATCCCTATAGTATATTATAAAATGGATGTCTGAAAAGAAAATAGTTGTATCGCTATGTTAAACGAATCCCTTGGAGTTATCACCCCAGCAATACCCTAGCAATTTGCTGTGCTATCACCCATTTAAAAAGGCACAAACAAGCTTTTCTTTCACACTCAGAAATTCTACATTGTTCTTTTACCCCCTTGAACTGCTATTTCTATTTCTCTTCCTTCTCAGAATTTTATCTTAATGTATTTTTTATGTTATGTTCTGCATCTACAACACATATATGAATATTTTTTCCTCTAGCCACCAAGCTCTAAAAAAATTTTTTTTTAATCCTTCCAGATTTAAGCGTTACGAGTTATTAGTAGTATACAATTGATCAAAACATCAATAGATTTTAACTTTTGGTATATAATTATAATATTAAAAGTAATTTTGAATGCATCGCAGTGAGATGGGTGGAGATATGTTCCCCCACTAGCTCATATATTCAGGAATGATGATTACTTACAATTAGAGAGAGACAGAGTTTAGAATCATTTCTATTCCTGTTTTTCTGTTTCATAGATGTGACCACTGAGAACTTTTATTCACATAAAAAAGGAGATGGGAAGGGAAGGAAGTCTTCCCAAAGCACTGACATTCAACTCTCTGAACTCCCTCTGAATTGCACGCCCAAAACACAGTATAATAATTCTTAAGCATCTATCACTTTGATTAGGTCCTCCTTCAATTTCGTTGAAAGTAAATAATCGGAAACCATCTGACTTGAGAAAGGATTCATTATTCAGTCATTAAGGTCTCATTCTGTGTTGTATACCAAAAAGGGCAAGACTTTGAAATTATTATTATTTTACCTGTTATCCTTTCCCTCAGAGGTACTTTGTTCAATTTGTCTCAGTAAGAGTTGAGAAAAGCAAAATATTTCTTTCCATACATCTTTTAGAATAGAACCACTTTAATGCTTTTATCTTGTTGTGTGCCCGAGATAAAATTTGGTCAAAATCTCGGCTCATTCAACTGATGAAAAATGTTCCGTCATCAAGCCTAAGTGTCAAACCAATCAGCCAGATTCGATGTATTTCTTGTCTTTAAAAGTGTGACTTTATTTTTCAACCAAACTGTCTTAATTTTCATTTTAGAGAATATTATAAAAACTACTGAGAAATAAATTATGGAATGCATCATATAAAATAGCTTCCTAAAAAGCAGCCCAGTTTACATGGATGTAGATTAGATATGCTTAATTTTACAACAAGTGTAAAACAGGATAATAATGCTGTTTCTCATTACTTTATCTGCAATAAAATGACATACTATTTTGCTAAAATTATGTTATTTATGGAGTCAGAAATATGATAGAGGGTATAATACCCTTTCCTGAAGCAGTGTGAATGTGTACACCTGACTCTGATGTGTGGTTTGGGGAAGACTTAAATAATAATTATGTTTAAAAATCAGAAGTAATTTCATTAATTTAATTAGCCCTCATTCTCAAACTTTTCTGTTTAATGAAGTTATTTAATAGGAAAACTATACGTATCTGTATACTACTAAAACTAATCAGGTCAGCCTGTATCACAATCCTAAGTATTCCTATGAGGTAGGAAATTCATATACGATTTTATAAAATCAGTTCTATCTACCTCATGGAATAGCACACACAATATCTGAAAAACACAACCTAAAATTTCTATCTGCAGGTTTTATGCAATATATCATAGAAATCTTAGTAGTTCCAGAAAATATTCCAGTTACATCTATTAAGAGTTAGCATCATTAACTGGTCTGGACTGCTCAACTGTTGTCAGGCACTTTCTTTTCCAGCTAATGACAAGTCCTAAGGATGAGAAATCAGACTTTCCTTAAACACACGAATTCTCCCAACACACACACACACACACACACACACACACACACACACACAGATGTTGACAATAATAATTAAATTCAACCACAGTAAAAAAAAAAGGACTATAGAATACCCATCCATCAGATAGTAATGGCCACTATTTTAATGAGCACTAACTATGTGCCAGTCACTATTCAAAGTTATGGACATATACTAGCACTTAATTGGTCCTTACAACAACTTTGTGAGTTGGGTCTGATTAACACTCCCATTACCAGATGAGGAAATGGACACTCAGAGCCCACAGGACTGGCAGTTGGGGGAGGCAGTGTGCAGACTCAGGATGCCTGTTCCTAGAGCTCAGGTTATCCATCACACACACTGCCTCTCTGGCACATGAGTCCATTTCTCATTACTTCCATTCCATAACTAACCACAGTGGTAGGCAGAATAACAGCTCCCCAAAGATGTCCATGTCCTAGGCTCCAGAAGCCATGAATAGATGGCAGAAGGGACTCTGCAGATGTGATTAAGCTAAGGATCCTGAGATGACAAGAATACCCCAGATTATCCAGGTGGGCAAAACATCATCACAAGGGGCCTTATAAGTGAACAGGAGAGGCGGAAGAGAGTCAGAGCAGATGTGACGGTGGAATCAGAGGTCAGAGGGATGTGACTGCTGGCTTTGAAAATGGAGGAAAGGGCCACGCGCCAAGGAATGCAGGCACCCCCTAGAAACTGGAAAAGGCAAGAACGCATTCTCCCCTAGAGCGCTCAGAGAGGAGCACAGCCCTGCCAACATTTTGATTTTACCTACATGAGACCCAGCAGACTTCTGAACTCTTGAAAGGTAAAATTAAAACTTTGTGTTGTTCTAAGCCTCTAAATTTGTGGTAAGTTACTACAGTAGCAATAGGAGACTGATACAATCACCAATGCACTATTAAAAGGCACTCATAAGAGGAGGGTGTGAACATTCAAAACCATATTATACAAGCTGATAGCAGCAGCATGTCTGCTGCCCAGATAAAACCAGGAAATACATTTGAGCAGCTAAGAAGCAACAAACAAATTCTTGCTTCCGTATTGAAAATGAAGGTGCCCCTTATCTCAGTTTTGGAATAAGTGAAGATTATCCACGGAGACACTTTCTCATTTTTACTTTTACAAAATTGACTCTGGTAGTTCTTTGAAATTTTCCCCCTTTTCTTTGTTTCAGTGTCAATTTTTCGCTTGAAGTTTTTTTTTAAACTTTCCCTTCCTGAGCGTTTTTCCACTGGGTTTGAGCCCTAACTCTGCTATTTAAATCGCTCCAGAACACTGGCATCATTATAATTGCTAGTACAATCAATCGTGTAACTATTACCCTGTGTTCAAAGTAAGCACCTTTTCAGCTCTTACATAATTGTTATTTCTGCCGTCAGATGGTCCTCCTGGAGCTCGGCTCCACACAGCAGCCAGAGGGAGCTTTTTACTCCAGAAATCTGACAGTGTCATTCCTGTCCTCAAATTCTTTCCCTGATCCCCATAACGCTCAGGATGGAGAGCAGACTGCTAAGTCTGATACCCAGAGCCCCTTGTGATACATCCACCCCTCCCCGCCCCATTGCCCTACGGCCTCACCTGGCATCTCTCTCCTACACTCTCCTGTGCTCCAGCCCTACCAATCTGTTCAGCGCTCTGAAACCCAGCAGGTTCTCTCAAGCCTCTGTACCCTGCACCTTCTGCTTCCTTTACCTAGGTCAATAGTCGCTCCCTTTTCATCGGACTAATTCTGTCCTCTCCTTCTCCAGCTCAATGATACCTCCAACTGTCCCCGCATCACCTGCAAAGACGCAGGTAGCAGCACTTGATAGACACACAGGTGTGGGTCCAGAACATCTTTCCTGCTTATTTTTGAGCTGTGGTTTCCTATGTCATCTATCTCGAATTTCCTGGCTGCGTACTGACCTCCTAACCTGCTTTCTGGTTTTCTGAGCTTGGCCTTCCCCGCTGGACAGCTGACACTATGATACTCACTCCCATGAACCAGCTACCATTTGCAGCCCCAGGTAAGAGGTGCTCCCAGAGGTTTCAGCCTCAGCTTATAACCATCCCCCACTATACACACACACGCACGCACACACACACACACACACACACACACTCACACACACACGTTTACTCCAGATGACGAAACACTAAGGGAGACTGATATAATGACAATAGGTGATACTACTGAGCACATCCAGCATACCTGGCATTATGCTAAGCACTTTGTTTCTTTAATTAAAAAAAGGAAAATCACCTGTAAAGCAGGTACTATTTTGTCCCCATTGACAGATGAGGAAACTAATTCCATTAACATGAAACGACTTATCCAAAGCCAGACAGCCTCTTGGTGATGGAGCTGCTAGGGCACATGACTTCAAAGAGCTCAGTCGATCAGTCGACCCCAGGACATTTTTTCTGATCCTTCTGGACTCCCAGCCACCACCACCACACTTCAGAATACTTCTCTGAGTAACCAAAGTTATCTTTGCACTTAGTCCACTGGATTCTAACTGTGTGGACCTATGTGTCTCCCTAAGAGACGGGAGCTCCTCAGAGTCCGGCGCATGTCTTTCAAACTTGAGAACACAAAGGAAGCACAACAAAAGGCCTAGCGTTGCACTTCCTCCAAACCACATTTATGCATGCACCTACCAGGGAGCAAGGTACACTAAATTCCAGTCTCCTACTGACCCGCTCAATCCCGGTTCCTGTACACTTATCAGCTCTCTTTCTTTTTTTTTTTTTTTAAGATCTTTATTGGAGTATAATTGCTTTACAATGGTGTGTTAGTTTCTGCTTTATGACAAAGTGAATCAGCTATACATATACATATATCCCCATATCCCCTCCCTCTTGTGTCTCCCTCCCTCCCACCCTATCCCACCCCTCTAGGTGGTCACAAAACACCAAGCTGATCTCCCTGTGCTATGCGGCTGCTTCCCACTAGCTATCTATTTTACATTTGGTAGTGTATATATGTCCATGCCACTCTCTCACTTCGTCCCAGCTTACCCTTCCCCCTCCCCGTGTCCTCAAGTCCATTCTCTACATCTGCGTCTTTATTCCTGTCCTGCCCCTAGGTTCTTCAGCACCATTTTTTTTTTCAGATTCCATATATATGTGTTAGCATAGGGTATTTGTTTTTCTCTTTCTGACTTCACTCTGTATGACAGGCTCTAGGTCCATTCACCTCACTACAAATAACTCAATTTCGTTTCTTTTCATGGTTGAGTAATATTCCATTGTGTATATACACCACATCTTCTTTATCCATTCATCTGTCAATGGACACTTAGGTTAGTCCTGCCCCAGCCTGGTCTGGGTGTGCTCCACCAGCCAGCACAGTTAAGGAAGGATCACCCCATGCCTGGAAATGCAACTCATTAGGTGAGTTGAATGCAATCAGAGGGCTGAGGAGCCAGCTCAGGATGTCATTTGGCTCAAGAGATGATTGTCAGTCGTCCTAGCACACACTCCACCGCCAATAGCTGTTTCATTTGATCTCCGCGTTGATGCTCAAGCCACAGATTTCCTGGGCCTGCAGCCTCCGAGGAAATGGAAGCCAAACGGCAGATGATTCATATTTCCTCTGACGGAGCAAGAGAGAAACTACCTGGTGCAGAAATTGCTACCAACCTTTCAAAGCCCTGGCCTGAGCTGCTCCCTCCACTTCCTCGGCTGATGGGTCCAGAGGCTGCCTGGCTTTAACTGGCTTATCTCCAAAGAGAGAGAGAGAGAGAAAGACGAGAGGAGAAGAGAGAGGAGTTAACATTTATTAAGTGCCCATCATGAGCCAGGTCTGGCCCCATCAGCCACCTTACATATAGAGTCTCACGTAATTGCGCTCATACTGTGAGGCAGACATTAGATACTCCCTGCTATACTGTACATTTACTTATTCATTGTCTGTTTCCCTCACTAAATTATAAGCTCCAGGAAGGCAAAGACTTTATTTGGTTCATGGCTATATGTCCAGTTTCAAGAACTAGGACATAATAACATAAAATAATTATAGGTAACACTTATACCAGATACTGTTCTAAGTGCTTTCACACAACTGAAGCAAATAGTAATAATAATAGTAATAAGTACCACTTATCTTGTGCCAGACACTTCTATTTTCCTACAATAACTCAATTATTTCTCATAACAACCCTGTGATGGAAAAACTACCCTCTCCACTTTCCAGATGATGAAACTGACACAGAGGGGAAAAAAAAATTGTCTTGCCTGTTTCCCTACAGCTAAAGAGCTATGGAACCGGAAATAATAATAAATAAATAAATAAATAAAATTTTAAAATTAAAAACAAAAAGAGCTATGGAACCAGGATTCAAATCTAGGCCACCAGCCTTTGATTTCAACCATGATGCTATTCTGCCTCTCTCCTGATGGATATTCAATAAATATTTGTTGAATGAATGATCATACCCATTTTACAGATGCATAAACTCAGCCTCTTACTAAAGTTCCACAGCTTGTAGGACCAGTTAGGTTTCAAACCAAGAACTGTCTGATCACAAACTACTACAACCATAGCCTGTAAAATTCTTTTTTAAAAAAATTATGGTAAAATATACATAACATAAAATTGCATTGTGTTGTAAGCATTTTTAAGTTATGGTTCTGTGGCATTAAGTATATTCACATTGTAGTGTGACCATCATCACCGTCCATCTCCAGAACTTTTGCATCTTCCCCAACTGAAACTCTGTACCCATTAAACACGAACTCCCCTTTCCTATAAAATTCTTCACAAGGGAAGAATTCGGCCAGGGTTAGATGCTGGACTGGGAAATCAGCTGTGTGGAATGATTAGAGAGGAACAGAAAAGAATTCCTATCCTTGAAATTTGCTTTCCTGTTAACAATTATAAATTTGAACATTCTACCACTAAGGAGTCATTCGTTCTTGCAGTTTTTAAAGATTTTGAGGCCTTTGAGAGCACAAAGAGGGGGTTAGACCATCGAGCTACTGTCAACAGAAGTATGTGAAGGGATCCAGGGAAGGCTCAAAGGGAAGATTGGAAGACTGGCACCAAGAAACTATCTTCCCCGCTAGCTTCTCTGGGCCTGGGAGCTGCCTTCTTTCATTCACTCATCAAGTATGGAGGAGTGCCCGCCAGGTTCCAAGCACTGCTGAAGTCCCGGGGATACGCCGGTGAGCATTACCATGGGGGCCACTGAAGAGTAAGCAGTGTCACCCTCCATGCTCTGGAAGAAGAGGTGCTCGAACTCTGGGAACACACAGGAGGCGTTCAAGGCTTTCTAGGAGAAGCAACATCCAAGCAGAGACCTCAAGTCTGAGTAAGGCTTAGCTGGATGAAGGAGGCTGGGGAAAAGTGGAGAGAGGGCAGGGAGAGTATTCCAGGGAAAAGGGAACAGTCTGTGTAAGACCAGAATGCCAGATACCTACGTGAGGAAGCGCCCAGTGATGAAGGAGGTGGGGTGAGGTATGACGTGGGAAGAGCATAGAGAGAAAGAAGGCTCAGGTGGTGGGCAGGGCCTTGTAATTCCAATGAAGGAATATGGACTTTGTCCTGACAGCAACTTGGAGCTGCAGAAGGATTTTAAGCTGGAAGGTGGCATAATCCGGTTTGCATATCAGAAAATGTGGAAGATGGAAAGGAAGGAGGGACAGAACTGAGAACAGGGAGACCCAGGTAGGAGGTGATTGTGTAAATCAGGCCAGAGATGAGTGTTCTCTGAACCAGGAGAGTGACCATGGCAGAGATCCAGATGGTGGACGGGTTCAAGAGTAACTGTGAGGGCTTCCCTGGTGGCGCAGTGGTTGAGAGTCCGCCTGCCGATGCAGGGGACACGGGTTCATGCCCTGGTCCGGGAAGATCCCACATGCCGCGGAGCGGCTGGGCCCGTGAACCATGGCCACTGAGCCTGCGCGTCCGGAGCCTGTGCCCCGCAACGGGAGAGGCCACAACAGTGAGAGGCCCACGTACCGCAAAAAAAAAAAAAGAGTAACTGTGGGAGCAGAATTATCAGGACTCAGCGATTGCAGGGAGATGGGGGGCGGAGAGAGGTGTCACAAATGATGCCTGGGTTTCTAGGGTGGATAGCTGAATGGGTGGTGGTTACATGCAGCCATTCACTGAGATAAAGGGGCTGGTTTGCGGGGGAAGTTAATCAGTTCCATTTTGGACAAGTTCAACTGAGAGTCTTGTGAAACACTCAAGGGAAGATGTCAAGGAGTACCGGGGAAAGGAACCAAGAGGTCCTGCTGGTGTGATTCGCCCCTCCTGTGTACACCAGGGTCAGACAGGGTGAGGAAGAATGCTAAAAGAACAGGTCAGCTGCTAACTAACAGGTACCCACTAACACACACACACACACACACACACACACACACACGCGCGCGCGCGCGCGCGCACGCACTCGTGCACACACTCCCTATATATATACATGTATATATAATGTACACACAGTCAGAATGGAACACCAGACAGTGTTGCTGTGAGA
Source organism: Stenella coeruleoalba (assembly GCF_951394435.1). Classification (NCBI taxonomy): domain Eukaryota; kingdom Metazoa; phylum Chordata; class Mammalia; order Artiodactyla; family Delphinidae; genus Stenella; species Stenella coeruleoalba. Next base: position 52,204,177 of record NC_137149.1, read on the forward strand.
CAATTCATCTAGGTCAATTTGAAGGTCTAGAGTGAATCTTCAGGGGATTAGGAGGCAGGACGCAGAAAATCCCAGGAATGAGCTGTACAGTTCCAATCTGCTGCTGTTTATACATTTCTTTTGTTTTTTTATTGCGGTACGCGGGCCTCTCACTGCTGTGGCCTCTCCCGTTGCGGAGCACAGGCTCCGGATGCGCAGGCTCAGCGGCCATGGCTCACGGGCCCAGCCGCTCCGCAGCATGTGGGATCTTCCCGAACCGGGGCGCGAACCCGTGTCCCCTGCATCGGCAGGTGGACTCTCAACCACTGCGCCACCAGGGAAGCCCTATACATTTCTTGATCACACATACTTTATTTCTGCATCAGCAACTCTGGCACAGATTCGAACCATTCAAAAACCCAGCAAGTGGTTTCTCTTTGGGGTGATGAAAATGTTCTGGAATCAGATAGTGGTGATGATCACACAACCTTGGGAACATACTAAAAACCACTGAAATGTGCACTTTCAGAGGTGTATTTTATGGTGTATGGATGATATCTCAACAAAAAGAATTCTTCATATTAAAAAAAAAACAAACACACAAATCCTGGCCAGTATCATTCAGTCACAGCGACTGTGCTCTTTTCTTTTGTGTCTCTGGTTAGAGCAGTGCCCTGTGATTTACTCTTTCAGTGACTGAGGGCGGTGCCAGCCACCCTCCAGTAGCCTTTCCACCTCAAGTCCTGATGGTTCTCATTTCCCCTCCTCCGCCTCAAGGACAGAGCCTGGAGACCTGGCAGTAGGTGCATTTGCTATTGAGGAATTTAAAACATTGTAAGGAAAGTAGGGTGTTGAATGAAGTTAGTAAAGCCCTTAGAAATATATTTTTACATTCAAAGCTATGAAACAAGATTTCAAATGAAGAAGATATTATTGACATTTTACTCAACTTATCTCCGTAGCTATTTTTAGGTGCTGTACTTAATGCTTTACAGACCTACTTGAATCATCATAGCAACTCCTTGAAATAGGTAGTATGGGGACTTCCCTGGCGGTCCAGTGGTTAGGACTCCGCGCTTCCACTGCAGGGGACACAGGTTCAATCCCTGGTTGGGGAACTAAGATCCTGCATGCTGCGCGGCATGGCCAAAAAAGTAAAATAAAATAAAATAATTTTTTTTTGCGGTACGCGGGCCTCTCACTGCTGTGGCCTCTCCCGCTGCGGAGCACAGGCTCCGGACGCGCAGGCTCAGCGGCCATGGCTCACCGGCCCAGCCACTCTGCGGCATGTGGGATCTTCCCAGACCGGGGCACGAACCCATTTCCACTGCATCGGCAGGCAGACTCTCAACCTCTGCGCCACCAGGGAAGCCCTAAAATAAATTTTTTTTAATAAAGTTAAATTAAAAGAAAAAGGTAGTATATCATACCATGAGGAAACTGAGGCATAGACAAATGACTAGCTTCACCAAGCTCCACAGCTAACGGCAGAGCCCAGAGTTGAACGCAGGCAAAGGATTCCAGTGCCCATTGTACTGTTTCCTCTCATATGATAGGCGCCCAGAAATCACTTCATTCTGCTCATCTTCGGGTCTCAGCTTAGACCTTGTTTCATCTCAGAAGTCTCCTTAACCCCTTGATTAAGTGCCCCTCCTCTATGGCTCTCTAGTGCCTGTATTTCTCCACTTGCATTCTTGATCACCCTAGGCCATAACTGCCTATTTCAGCTGTACCAATTGTAAGTGGTGTGAGGGCAGGAATCACATCCACCTTGTTCTCTGATCTATCCTCAGGGCATATGGATGGTTTTCCAAAGTGAAAATGAATGAGTGAATGAATTCCATTTACCATCTTTTACTCTTAAGAGACTTTTCAGGATCTCCCTACTCTGTAATTTCCAAAAACTTTGGAAATTCATTTTTATCTGTTATGGATAATGAACATAATATAAAGCTCCTCTCCCCCCAGTGGGTTCTCTTTCCAAATGTTCGATGCTTTTTATATTTTGTAACTCAGACTTGTTGACTATTTTTTGCCTCTGGGGTCTGTCCTCCTGGTTTTAATTGTGATCCCAAACTTGTGATGTAATTGGGATGTTGGAGGTGGAAAAAGAATGGTGTAACTTTTACTTAGCTGGGTGACACAGCTGAGTAGGTATTTCTTAATTCCCTCTCTGGTATTCAAGGTTCAAGAGCTTGAGCTCTGTTATGAGAGCTTTGTGCCAAAAAACATGTCAGGGACCTCCCATTACAGGTGCCTCCATCCCCCTCCCCAAGAGGGCATCAGTGTGACTCCAAGGACCACACGGGCTTTGCCCTCGTTTTCCATGTATTACACCCACAGCTTCATTGCAAAAACCTCCACCCTTCCCTGCCTTTACCTCTGCCTCGCATTTCTACCCCCAACAGGCATGACTCACAATTCACGGTCTCTGGGAACAAAACCGACGTTGAAGTAAACCTCAAAGCAACAGGTGTAGATGGTTCTGTGACACCCTGGAGTACAAAAAAATGCCACATTTCTTTAATGTTCTCAATCAAATTAAACCTTTATCATGCCCTGCATGCAAAAGGATCAAGACTTGCCAAATCCCAGAAATTTTCCATGATTTATCCTTGCCCCCTACACCACACAAGAAACTCGGGGCTTACTCAGAACAGAAATAGAGGGAAGGTCCCTGGTCCTCCATCCATCTTTTCAATGATACCCAGGAGCTGCTAGTACAACATGTCATGGTAATTTTTTCAGTCTTCATCTTACAGCACTTGACATGGTTTATTTCTGCCTCTTCCCAAACAACTTTCTCTTTCCCCTTCTCTGGCAGTGACTTTGTTGGTTCCTCCTCCTCTCCTCTAACTCTAAAATTGGGGTACCATCTTTAGACTCCTTCTGTCTCTTCACTCCTTGCCTAAGTGAGTTCCTCTAGCCCCGTAGTTCTAAATATCATCATTCTGCACTGATGATTTCCAAAGTGACCTTCAACTCCAACTGGTCCCATCAACTCTAGACCCCTGTAGCTGACTGCCCACTTGACATCTCCACTTAGTTGCCAATGACCAAATTTAACATGACCAAAACCTGATCACCCCCTCCCTGCCAGTTCAGCTCCATCCTCATTCTTCCCTACCTCCGTAAAGACAACTTCATCGTACTGTTTGCTCAGGCTAAAAACCTTGCAGTCGTTCTTGACTCCCTCACGTCTATCTAGATAGATAGATAGATAGACGACAGATAGATAGACTGGTTCCATTCCATCAGCAAATGTGATTGTCATATAGTTTCTCACCTCCTCCACTTTTACCATCCTAGTCTAAGTCACCAGCATATTTTTGCCTGGATTATTGCCATAAAGTGTCTACCTGCTTCACACCCATCCTTATCCCCTAAATCTGTTCTTCACAGAGCAGCCAAAGTAATCTTTTAAAACAGCGGTCCCCAACCTTTTTGGCGCCAGGGACCGGTTTCTTGGAAGACAATTTTTCCACAGACTGGGGGCGGGGGGTGGATGGTTTCGGGATGATTCAAGCTCATTACGTTTATTGTGCACTTTACTTCTATTATTATTACATTGTAATATATAATGAAATAATTATACAACTCACCATAATGCAGAATCAGTGGGAGCCCTGAGCTTGTTTTCACTTGTCACTCACTGATAGGGTTTTGATATGAGTCTACAAGCAATTGATTTATTGTGGTCTCTGTGCAGTCAAACCTCTCTGCTAGTGATAATCTGTATTTGCAGCCGCTCCCCAGTGCTAGCATCACTGCCTCAGCTCCACCTCAGATCATCAGGCATTAGATTCTCATAAGGAATGCACAATCTAGATCCCTCCCATGTGCGGTTCACAGTAGAATTCGCGCTCCTATAAGAATCTAATGCCACCACTGATCTGACAGGAGGCGGAGTTTGGGGGGTAATGCAAGCCATGGGGAGCAATGGGGAGCGGCAGACGAAGCTTTGCTCTCCCGCCCGCCACTCACCTCCTGCTCTGCTGCCCGGTTCCTAACAGGCCACATACCGGTACCAGTCCATGGCCCAGGGGTTGGGGACCCCTGCTTTAAAGTTAAAAGTCAGATTATATCACTTCTATCCTCAAAACTTTCCAATAGTTTCTCATCACTATCAGAGGAAAATCCAAAGACTTTACAATGATCTGCAAGTTCTTGCATGATGTGGTTCTCTCTGCTGGGAATACCTTTTCCCAAATACTCACCCAGCTCATTCCCTCACCTCCTTTATATCTGTATTCAAATGCAACCTTCTAAATGGAGCCTTCCCTGACCAGCCTGTATATGCATCCCCTACCCCTGTCTCTCTTTGTCCCCTTACCAGCTTTATTCTTCTTCATAGCCCTTAACATGATTTGTCATAGATGTATTTAGCTCTGAATTGTCTTCCTCCATCCTCTAAAATGTAAGCTCATTGAGAGAAGGGACTTTTGTCTGTTTTCGTCACCCCTCTGTGCTCCACTCTTGCACAGGATCTGGCTCAGACTAAAGGCTCAGTGTGTTGAGTTGAGTAAATGATTGGCCACTGCTGCGGCCACCTGTGGAACCCTTGTGAAGGGGATGGCTGCCAGCAGCTTCTCCCTCTCTGATCTTTGCCAAGGTTCCCACACTCATTGCCCTTCGTGCTCAGCCCTCAGAGCATTCCAGACAGCCATCTTCAGGTAACCTTGTGCCTTAGGGGTTCAGCATTGGCACGGGGCATAGTTCTCTGCCCCCCACACACCTCCTTCCTGTCTTGCAGACTATAACTTCACCACTACCTTTCAAATACACACACAAACTGCTTACTTTCCTCCTGGAGAAAAGGAGAACCCTGAGAGGCAGTACATATCACATAATACTTAATAGACTTTGGAGACCAACTTCTTTTATCCAAATCCTGGTCACTTAACAGTTGTGTGGCTTGGGGCAAGTTTCTAACCTCTCTGTGATTTACTTTCCTTATCTGCAAAATCGAGATAATAATGAGTCTCTCCCTTGTAAGTTTGTCGTACGGATTAAATTAGTTAACTCATGTTAAGTGCTTGGAGTCATGATACGTGTTCACTACTATTTTTGTAAAATGTTGGTCCCTTTCATAAGAGAGGTGAGCTATGGAGGAAGAGATGGGTTTTTTCTTCCTTAGGGATTTTTTTGGCAGAAGAAGGGGGTAGAGGGAGGGAAGGGCAGAGAGCCCCTGTTATGCAGGTGGAGTAAAATTTCACATCAAAGGAATTCATGATTGGAGAGAGGTGGGCTGTACAAATCTTAGAGCTTCCGTCAGTTGCAGATGAGATAACGGTAGGATTGCTGTGGGGAATAAATTCATTCCTTCATCAAATATTCACTAATGCTTGCCATATGCCAGGACAGTAAACACGAAATAATACAAAGTTCACATGACCAAGCACAATTTCAAGCTAGAAGTCCATGCTTAATGAATGTTATCTATTACTCTTGATGTAAAGTCGTTTTAGCCTGGGAAGGGTAGGGGGGGGACTAAAATCAATAGTATTCACTGAATTATTTCCTAAATACACGCCCATTCTAACCTGTCAAGATTTCTGCACACAATCCTACTTCTTCCAGCGACCTGCCCTACCAGAAGTCGGCTCGGTCCAGGCCTAAGGACGCTGGAGAAGGTGGCCCGGGCAGGCAAAGGGCTGCCTGATCCCTGTGGCCGAGGTGACTTTGAGAGCGCGCAACCATCACTGGGGCTCCGCCGCACAACCCCCTGGGGACTCCTGCTTCCCGTCGCCGCCGGCGCACCGCCCTGGCGGCCGCTGTGGCCTCCTGGAGGGCGCACAAAGCATCCGGGGCTCCATCGAGATATGCAGGGCGCGGGACCAGACAGGCAAGGAGCCCTGCGGGGAGCGCTCCCGGGCTGCGGCGAACGGTTTCCACCCCGGTTTGTTTGCGGACCGGCGAGTCCGGCGAGGCCACACGAGGGGGGCTCGGAGAGGGGCTGCGGGAGACCTGCGCCCAGATCAGGCCCGCGGCTGTGTGTCCGAGGGGTCCTGTGGGAAGACGCTTCACCCGACGGGGAAGACGCTTTGATGTATTTTTCCTCTAAGGCACAGCCCGGGGTTCTCTCTCCATCACAGGCATCGCTGACCGCGCGCCTGAGGAGTAGGTTGGAGTGAGGGAGGTGACATGCACCAGGGATGACCACTGAGGTTGACCTGTCGGTGATTGCTTCACGGCCCCTCTTCTCTTCCCCGCTGTAGCTGAATAGGTCAATTCAGGTCAACCAGAGGATTTCTTGCGCGATACAGTCAGGAGCCAGAGGTTCTTCTGGTCCTGAGGCCGCCTCTCCAGCTGCGGGACCTCAGCCATGTTGTCGAACCTCACTGGGCCTCCATCCATCTCCTGAAAATGACAGAACTGGGCAGGTGATCTCTAAGGATCCTTTCTAATCCTAAGAGTCAGTGATTTTTTTTTTTTTTTAATTTGGAAGAAATAGAAGACACAGTTCTTGCACTCAGGGAATACTGAATCTAGCTGAGCAAATTGTTCTCATGACAGTGAAAGAAGTGATGATCTTTGAAGACAGGACATAAGGAAGGGTTCCCTGAGTGCTCTGTTCAGTAAGGCTGTGAGAGTTCTGGAAATGATTCACAGGCTGGCCGGGTCCTTGGGGCACGTAGGTGCGGCTCCGCCATCGCCATCGCCAGTCACCCAATGTATTTATGAGTGAGGGCAACTGGTGGAGACCCTCATAGATGTGGCTTTGCAAAGAGGTAGCACAGTGGGGCAAAATGACCTGGTGTCAGTCCAAGTTGGAAGCGCCATGGCTCCTCAAGGAGACAGCCCCAGAGGAAATCCCAGCACTGTTGCTAGCCGTGAGATGCCCAGCCTCAACCTTCTCATCTGGAAAATAGTGCTACTCTCATAAAATGGTTGTTACCACTCAATAAAATAAAGTGTGCAAAGTGCTTAGCACAATGCGTGGTAGACAGTAAGCGCTCAGTAAACGTTCACAGTAGCCTTGTTTTATGATTGTTAGTCTATGGCCAGCACAACCTCCCTGAGTTGGGCTGAAAATAATCCCACCCCCCCCCCCCCGCACTCATTTCAGCCGAGACACGGGTCAGAAAACTGTGAGAATCTGGCAAGTGCAGAGTTGGCCACCTTTCCAAGGGACATGCCAAGGTCCCGGCCTTGGTGCCAGGGGCCACGTGGCTGAAAGGAGATGTCTCTGGTAGCAGAGTTACATGGGGGGTGGGGCTTAGGAGGACCAAGGGTGCCCATTGGCCACTAGGAGCACAGGGCGGGCTCAGCCAGCAGGTCCTCAAGAGGGGGCACGCAGCTGCTCTTGGCTCAGTCTTTCCCAGGCAGTGGCAGGCTTGCACTCATCTTTCACCAGGAGCAGGGACACGGTGGCAGCTCCAGCCTTGTGCCATTTTTCATTGCCAGCTTTTAGTGTAAAGGACACTGCCCCACGCTCTTCACAGCGCAGGAGAATCAGGGCAGACCACGCAGGGCAAAAGAGGCTGGCAGACTCAGGAGTGATATGCAGGATTCCTTTTTAACTTTTCTTATTGCTGCCCCTTTCACAGTCAGGCATCGCTCTACTTATTATACTTAAAGTGAAAATCCAGACCAAAGTTACAGAGAATAAGGATAAATAACCCAAACCAATCTGCTGAGTTGAGTAAAATCAATATACGTGTCATTTCTTTATAAATATGTGCATAAGTAAACATGTGGCATAAAGTCTTATGCCCCAAATAAATTGATAATACAATAGTCTAAAATAAAACACTAAAACCTTTACTACTTCCCTCCTTAAACATCCCAGCCACCACCACTCTCCCCCCCAACCCAAAATGGAAAGATTTAAGACATTCTAAAGTAGACAGCTCCATCGTGTCTGCAATACGATTATTTTCTTTCAAAGCAATGGTTTTCACTTACCAACACTGATTTATTTTTGTTTAGTTTGGGGTTTTTCCCTTCTCAGTGTGATGAGTCTAAGTGAAAAATTCAGCAGTGAGAGAGAATGCGGCCATCCTCCGGGAATTCAAAGCTGCCCTAGGTTATCCTCTTTCTCCAAAAGTTGAGATTTCTTCCTCTGTCCCTCCCAGAAGCTCACCGTGGTGGCTGCTTTCTGAGAGTTTATGTGTGACTTCCTTCACTACTGAGGCCAGGCTCTAGGTTAACTTCTGGAAGTATCTTTGGAAACTAATGCTCAGGCAAACTCCAAGAAAAAGAGGCACATGGTGAGGAACTGACATAATTTTTTAACACCACAACCAGCATATTTCTGGAGGCAGCTGCGGCCAAAAGGGGTTGCCAAGACCAATATTGATCTAGTCCTTCATCCAATCAACAAATGCCATTGTTTATATGATATAATTTTTCTTGGTTAAAGTTCAAAGTTAAACTCCAAGGATTTTCAAATCTATAAAAATGAGAGGCTTTCATACCCTCAAAAAAAAAAAAAAAATTCCTGGCCAGTTTTCCTCCTTCATGGGTTTTCACAGTCACTCAAAGAAAGATAGCCAAGAAAACATTTTTGGGTCTTTTTTTCTCTGAACTCTGGTAGCTTTTTAAAGGACGATAGTGCTAAATATCTACATAAAATCCCTTAAACCTTTGTGCCTCTTCTGAAAATCATGGCATGTCAGCTGCACAGGTGACTAAGGTTTGCTTTCCTGCTCCAGGGCTACCCACCTGCAGAATTCCATAAATCAATTCAGCTTTTTCCAGTTTAGATTCAAGCAGCCCTCTCCCTTCCCACCCATCTTTTTTAATGTGGAAATGACAGAGTCTTTTCTAAGCCCCTTGGAGAAGGCAAAGGGTTCTGTGGCTCACGTCTGATTCTGAAATGGAAAACCTTAGCGAGTAAATGGTAAGCAGATGGTGCTTTAGAAACCAGTTCCTCATGGTTATTCTAGATCCAGACGAGTGTCCATTTCTGGGAGCTGGTGTCAGCGACAAGCAGGTCAGCTTTAGGATGTGGAACTAGGGTGGGGTAATAGATCGATCTGTGAGATCTCAAGTTGGGCATCTTCTTCATCTGAAAAAAGAGTTTTAACAGAGGCTGTACCTTCCCCTCCATGCCTGCCTTCCCCCAAAGGATGCAGCAGAGGCTTGTACACACATACAGCTGAGAATTAGCTGACTGATGGACCGAGTGATCCTTTGTGGATGTCTACAGGATACTGATTCCTTTCCATGGAGACGCCGCTCAGTTCCCTTTTCTGGTTTGGAGAAATGTGGGCTGAGAACAGTGAACCTCCATTCCTGCCACAAACGTGTATTGAGTGCCTATCACGTACCAGACGCTGGTCCATACTGTTGGGGTCCAGCCAGGAATAAAACAGACAAGCAAGCCCTGCCCTCAGGGAGCTGATGCTCTAATGGGAGGGGAACATGTAGATTATGAACAATGAACTAATCGTTTAGGGCAGACGCTTTGAGTACATTTACATGATACTTTGACAAAACACAGGAAGAGGAAACAATTGAAAGCCAGCAAGCCATGACTCTGTGCTCTGGGACACAGCGATGGGATTCTGGAAACCATGACAGCACACCAAACACACCAAGCCATCACGAGGCCGAGAACCCAGGGGCTAATTTTGAGCACAGATATCTCCCACCAGCCCCAACAGTTCATATTTGTCCAGAACGTTCCAGTCTGCCAAGAGCTTTCACATATACTACTTACTATAGTCTTCACAATACCCCTGCAGGGTGGACAGAAATGATCACTCCCGTCCTATAGATGAGGAAACCCCAGTTTCAAGACCAAGAGTGACTTGCACAAGGCACGAAACCCACATAGCAGGGCTGGGCTTCAAGCTCAGAAGAATAATATCAATAATAATAAATATAATGCTTACTACATGCTCAGCACTGTTCTAAGTTCTTTATATGAGTTAACCCATTTGAATTCTTAAAACACCTCAATGAGATAAATGTGTGTATTTTCCCCATCTTACAGATGAGATCATTGAGGCACAGAGAGGTTGAATCATTTGCCTAAGGTCACACAGCTAAAAAGTGACAGAGGGTGGATTCAAACTCTGGTCATTCAAACTTAAGCAGCCTCCTCAAATGGTAGCTGCAACTCTGGGCCCAAGGGCAGTACACTCTCTCAAGTGCAGAAAAGAAGGTCGGCCCATTGACCAACTGACCCAGGAAAACATGAATAGCCCCACGCCAGAGATGTCACCATCTATTACAAAGCACAATAGTCTCTGTGTTAATAATATATTTCAAGAATGATTGTTATATTAAGTAAGAGGGAGAGAAACTCAAAGGATTTTTTTAATTGTCTGAAGATCCCTTTGCTGCAAGCCAAACATCCCATTAGGATGAAGCTGGTTTATCTGTTACTGCTTTGAATTAACAGAGGACCATGATTTGCATGGTTTTTTTTGCTTATTTTAACCACCCTGTGATCTTCCTCTTCTCTGAATTCTTGCAGCACCCAATTTTTACAAGACAATATTACATGTAATTATACTTTGTACTCTTACATAATTATTCCATGTATGCCCATCCTGTCTCCCCAAACAATTTATAAGATACTCAGAGACTGAGATCTATAGTGGATGCTTTCATTGTCCCTTCAGGATTAACCTAGGTACTCAATGTTTGCTGACTGCTTGAATGACTATCTTTAAGATGAATTCTAAGTTGCCTCTTCAGAAGTGTTTGTGCTTGTTCCAAATGGTTGGCTAGAGGTATTTGTTTTTCTTTGTTTTCTTGCAGTTAAAATGGTAACTATTCAAGTATAGAGACAGTGTGCTGGTAAATGTTTAGCAGCCAGCTCTCCAAGAAAAAAAAGGCCCTGGTCTCTAACATTTCCCGTGATATAAATACTCTCACCGTGGCCTATTTCACTTTACCAGCATGATGTCAACTAGCTTGCAAAATTCCTGAATATTTAACAAGGGATTCTATTAAGCTGGTACAAGTGGCTCTCCCCGAAAATATGATCTTTGCTGGATATGTGACTTTGGTTTTCCATCTCAACAAAGGCTTTTCGTTCGAATATATGCTAATTTGAAATACCAGCCTTAGCAATGTAGCAATCACTCACCTAGTCATTCCAGAGTCAGGTTGTGGAAAACGTTCTGTATTGATGGACCTAAAAAATGAAAATCTTATCTTAAGCCAACCAAACAACCAAGCTCCATTCTGTCTCCAGCCTTCTTCCCTCCCTCTGTTCCTTCTTCCATCACTTCACCTCCCTAACTTCTCATGCCATTTTCGTTTTGAGTGTAGGTTTTGCTGTTGATTTAACGATGACGTTGGTGGGATAGGAAAACACTTTTGAGGCCAGTGATCTTGCCAACCTAAACCCATGTGATAACCGCTGTAGAACTTAAAACAACTGTTGGATTGGTTTTCCTTCTAGCCAATTTTCCAGAAACTCTTTCTTCTAATTCAGCTTTTTATTTGGGGTTCCTAATGTGTTCTTAATGAGATATGTACTGGCCACAGTCATTTCAGAGGCAAAGAGATAACCCTCAAGACAGTTGGGAGAGTTTTACAACGTTTTACAGTTGGGAATGTTGTCTTCGCTGAATTTATAAAGGTTCTAACTGCCAGTTTTCTCCCCTCCTCCACTAGCCCACCCCTTCCTCTTTATTAAACGTCTTGTTATGAGAATTTCTACTTGGCATGTGAGTGAAGGGAGGGAGAGTTAGGCATATCCACGTGGAGAAAGTGGCTCCGCGACAGCTTGCCTGATGGGCCTGTCCCGGTGCAGAGAGCAGCAGAATGTGATTACGTTGCTTCACAATCATTCTCGTTGCATCAAAAAACATTGTTAATATCTTTTTTTTAAACAGATGCTATATGACATTAACAGGTTTTTAAAGGAAAGTAAGAAAAATCCCTTTTATTTCAATTATCAGTAAGACTTCTGTTAAACTTATTGTGTCAACCCCATTTTTATTGGTGACACTGGTTCTCAAACCCTGAAGCAAACTTGCATTCTCTTTCTTTTTTCTACATATGCCTGGTTCTTTTGTCAGTGTGCCAAAGGAAAGCCTAGTCATGGGTGCTTTCAACCCAAGAAACTGCATGAAACATTTATCCACACGGTTTTGGATTATATGCTTTTTTTTTCTCTCCAAGTTGACCATAAACTCCCTGTAAACAGTGGCAAAGTATTTCACTTTCTACCTAGAGCACCTGTGCATTGCAGAGCACAGGTGTGTGCAATCCCATAATTTTCAGAGCTAAAAGGTCTTTGGTGAGATCCTCTAACCTAAGCATTGTGACTTCAGTCCACAGAAGCAGTCTTACTTAAGGTGTCCATGAACTCTCCGAAGTTATATAAAAAGTATTGTACGCAGAAGCTGTCTGCAGATACACAGATATATGCATGTGCCTGTTGGCATTTTACTGGGGAGGAATGTTCATCAGATTCTCAAAAAGGTTAATGTCCTTAAACCTCCAAGGAATTAGGACGTATGACGGAGAGAGAAAGTGAGTCCCAGAAAGAAGAGATATTTATACAATGCATAATCACTCCACCTATACATTCATGAGGAAATTTTTTGTGAGATATATTTCACATACCGTAGATTCACCCCTTTAAAGTGTACAGTGCAGTGGTTTTTAGTATAAACAGAGTTGTGTGACTGTTCCCACTATATACTAAGGATTACTTATTGAGAACCTTTGTGCTAAGCACTGTTCTTAGTACAATGGATACAGCAGTGGGAACAAGATGAAGGACATCTCTGCCCTCAAGAAACTTCTATTGGAGCAGACAATAAATAAGTAATCAAACAAGTGAACAATTCTGTTATGGGTTGAGTTGTGTCCCCCACCCACCCCCCCAAAATAATTCATATGTTGAAGTCCTAACCCTCAGCATTTCAGAATGGGACTTTATTTGAAAATAGGGTTCCTGCAGATGTAATTAGTTAAAATGAGGTCATACTGGAATAGGGTGGGCCCCCTATCCCCTTTATAAAAAACGGGAAATTTGGAAACAGATACATCCACAGACAGAACACCATGTGAAGCTGAATGCAGAGATCAGGGTGATGGCAGCAGAAGCCAAGGAACACCAACGATTGCCAGCAGACTACCAGAAGCTGGGGGAGGGGCAAGGAACAGATTCTCTTCCACTGTCCTCGGAAGGAACCAACCCTGCCAACATCTTGATCTCATCTAGGCACCCGGTATGTGGTACTCTGTTACATCAGCCCTAGCAAACGAATTCCATCGTTTAGCTTGTAGCCTGCCTGTGGAGGCAATTATAAGGGAGCCATGGGATGGTTGCAGAAGGGGGCTACTTTTTACTTTGTACAGTGGGTCGTACTGGAAGCCCTCATTGAGAAGAAGCCTGGCGTGGGAAAATGAGGAGCTACTTTTATGAAAATCATAAAAGAGCGTTCCCAACAGAGGATAGAGAAAATGCAAATGTCCTGAGGTAGGAAAGAGATTAGACTGTTGGAAGAACAGAAGGTTGACAGGTGAGGCTGTGGCATGGTGGTCCGAGGTGAGAGCTATACCAGATGAGAATGGAAAGGTAGGTGGGGGCTAGACCCACAGTGGCTCAGGAGGCCATGGTAGTAAGTTTGGAGTTTTTCTAAATGCAATGAAAAGCAATTGAAAGATTTCAATCAGGGGATTGTGGAGATCAGATTTATCAGTCACCTTTGGAAGGTGACTCTGGCTACTGGGTAGAGACTACATGGTAAGAAGGCAAGCGAGCCTGCTGTGAATCCGTGGGGAGGCCGTTGTGGAAGTCCAGGAGTGAGAGGATGGTGCCTTGAACTAGAGGGGAGGTTTGGAGGAGGTGAGAGGCAGAGTACCAGGAGATGTGTTCTGAACACGGAGTTAACAGCTCTGGCTGGTGGAGGTGAGGGCAAGAGGGAAAATAAGGTGTCGCTCAAGTCTGGGGCGTGCACAGCTAAGTGGAGGGTGCTACCATTTACCAAGACAAGAGGCCTGAAAAGGTACAGATTTCAGGGGAAAAATCAAGAGTCTACTCAACTCATGTAAAGTTTGAAGAGACTCATAGCTACTCAGATATACTTGCTAATTAATTGAAATATGTTTCAAATAAACAACTACCTATTAAAAGTGAATGAAACTCATTTTGCCAAGAGAACATTTCTGAGATTTCGCAGAACCTCCTGAGGTAACAGGAGGCCCATTGGAGTGCTGCGTAAATAAGACTGCAAACCACACGCTCCAGGGCCCCGCATCTAAGAGCAGAGTGACCCCTTGTACGGGAGGTGTATCCAGAAATTGCTACCTGTTAGCACCTCTCAGCACATCTCCCCACCCCGACTCTCCCCAGACCCTCTCATCTCTCTGCCAGTCTCCTGGACTTAGTTCATTCAAGAAATTGATTGGGGCCCTCAGTGCTGGGCAGTGTGTTGAGTGTGAGTGGTACAGCCGGGTATGTGTTTCCTCGGACTGTCACAACAAATTACCACCAACTGGGTGGCTTAAAACAACAGAAATTCATTCTCTGATACTGGAGGCCAGGAGTCTGAAACCAACCAGCAAGGCTGCATCCCCTCCTAAGGCCCCAGGGGAGAATCCTTCCTTGCTGCTTCCAGCTTCTGGGGGCTCCAAGTGCTTCTTGCCTTGTGGCTGCATCACTCAGTCCCTGCCTCCATCTACACATGGCCTTCACTTCGTGGGTCTCCAATCTCCCTCTGCCTTTCTTTGATAAGATCACTTATGATTGGATTTAAGTCCTACTCACATGATCCAAGACAATCTCATCTCCAGACCCGTAATTACATCTGCAAGGACACTTTTTCCAAACAAGGTTACAGTCACAGGCACTAGATGGACATATCTTGGGAGGGGGGTGTGGTGGGGAGGGCATATCATTCAACCAACTATAAGCAATGAATGAGAGACTTGCTCCAGCCTCCCACAGGATATTAACTGAGACCTGAATGTGAACATGAGCTAGCTGAGTGAAGGAGAGAGAGAAAGCATCCAGGCAGGGGACCTGGCAGGTTTGAAGACCTTGAAGAGAGAGCGTGGAGCATCTTGAGGACATGAACCAAGTTAGAAATGGTGCGGGATGAGGTCAGAGAAGTTAGGCAGGGCCAGATCATTAAGGGCCTGCTAAGCTCTGGGAAAATGTTTGGACTTGGAGGCAAAGGGGAACGGCTGAGATTTTAAGCAAGGGAGGGTCACAGCCAGGTGTGCATTTGAGGAAAATAAGTCTTGTGGCTCGTGGAGAATGGATGTGGGCTAGGAGAGAGGCAGAAGAAT
Organism: Stenella coeruleoalba; assembly: GCF_951394435.1. Taxonomy (NCBI): domain Eukaryota; kingdom Metazoa; phylum Chordata; class Mammalia; order Artiodactyla; family Delphinidae; genus Stenella; species Stenella coeruleoalba. The sequence goes on from NC_137149.1 coordinate 52,219,369, forward strand.
TTTAGGGTAGAAAGGGTAGGTCAGAACCACTAGATTTTACTGGACCCTGTCTCTCCCCACCAGAGCTTTGATAAGTCACATTGAGGAAGGCAATATGTAAAGACCGTGCCTTACTGTGGCCTGGCAAAACTGTTTAAAAAGGGAATCAACCTTTATAAATTAATTTTAAAGGCTTGAGGAAGACATTCTTAGGAGGACAAATGAAAGCTTATGATGGTACTGAACTCACCATTTTCACCCTGAAAATATCCCTTCTTTTTCCATTCAGCTGTGCACTCTTGTGTCCTCGAAGAGCAATACTGGTGTCATTGGGAGTTTTATAGCCTCTGCCTAGAACATGTGGATGTGTGGTTTGCTACAAGTATTTTCATGCTGGTATTTTTATGGCCCGAGATATTTTAGCCAGCATCCCAGTGTCAAGAGGACCCAAGCAGACCCCAGAAGCCCAATTATTGTCTCCAGGAATCTGAGTGCCCTGTAACTCGAAAGGCTGTGAGAAGCAGCAGCCCCGGGATTCAGGGCTGTGCACCCTCCCTCCACTCAGAACCGTGCAGTGGGCCTCCTGACTTGAAAGGAGAACATCCTTCCGCTCTTGGCAGCATCGCTGGCAATCAACGTAAAACCAGAAGTAGATGGAGAATTTGCCCAGTTGGAAAAAAACCAACAAAAATGCGAACCGGTATCTGGTATTTTCACCCAATTCCTTCCACTCTGACACAAAACTTCTAAATTCCCCCTAAGACCCAGCCTACTCTGTAGCTGGGGCTGTTTTCAAGGTCGACTTGGGTTTGCACGGTCCTTGTCTCGTGACTGGCCCTGTCTGTCTCTACGGTCCTCCATGGGGACAAAGCCCAAGTCTTTGTGGCTCCTACAGGTCTCACAAGTGCTGGGCACATAGACGTGCTCAGGAGATCCTCACGGAGGGGTAGACCTGTGCTCTTGGAAAGGGGGAAGAATAAAACCGAAGAGAACAGGGCATTTCCACCTTATTAAAGCACAGTAAGATCATCTTGGTGGAAGCAGTGTTGATTTACCACCAGGTCTGCACAGGCAATGAGAAGACTCAGGTCCACTCAGGGTCTTTCTAGTTGTATGACCTTGAGCAAGCCCAGAGCCCTGTGTGGGACACAGTTTCACCTTGGCTCCAGTGAGGAGTTGGGTTAGGAGACCCCAGGCAATGGTAATCCCGCCCCACAGCCTCCCCCAAGCTGTGGCCTGTGGCCACAGGCATCCACGGCCTCTCTGCTGCTGAGAGGGAAGGGAGTGCAGACAGCTTTTCAGTGATGTAACCGAGGCAACCAAGCAGATGGCTCTAATGACAGACGTGAAAGTCCATCCCAGAACTGTGGCTGCCTGAGAAAATTCCCCTTGAAGCACCCAGACGGACCTGAGGGCAGAAATGTTTGGTTCTGCTCCCACCCAGTCCTCTCTCCCCACAGAAGGATGTTCCTTTCGAAAAGCACTGAAGTATAAGCACTCCTACCAGCGCGAGCTCATGGGTTCAAACAGGGCCACCACTCTGGGACCCAACAGCTTACTGGTTCACAGATGACCCTCTGACCACGCTGCTGCTGTCTGTGCCAGAAATGCAAACCCCTGAGAGCGGGCCCTCGCCTTTGGTTTCTGCCACGGGCCCTCCCCTTCTCCACCAGGGTCTCCAGCCCCATCTCTGCACACAGCAGGCACTCAATACCACTTGTTGATTAACCCTAAAAATAAGCCCTGTCAGGATGCTAAGAGCCTGAAAGAGTATGACTGGTGTGGGGCGATGTGGGGAGGGCAGGAAGCTGCATGGAGCTGCGTGGAGTCAGAGCTCTAACGAGAAACAGGCCTTAGCACCGAGGAGAACTGGATTAGCCTGCCTCTCCCCTCCAGCCTCTCTCCAGAGCCAGCCACCAGAGAGCTTCAGACCCGGCACTGAAGCCAAGGCCGGGCCGAGGCCCCTTTCGGGGCCAACCCTCAAGCCCTAGATGCCAAGGATTTTTTAAAAATGGAAATGATACCATTAATGAAGTAAAATTAAAAGAAAACCAAGTCAAGGACAAATAAGAATAGGATTATCTAATGAAGAAATTCAGGTTTGGGGGTCAGGCTGAGAGAGGGCTGGTTTTTAAGAAGACCCTCCGGGACTTCCCTGGAGGTCCAGTGGTTAAGACTTCGCCTTCCAGTGCAGGGGGTGTGGGTTCGATCCCTGGTTGGGGAACTAAGATCCCACACGCCTCGTGGCCAAAAATCCAAAATGTAAAACAAATTCAGTAAAGACTTCAAATATGGTCCACATCAAAAAAAAAAAAAAAAAAAAGAAGACCCTCCAGATACCCTGATATGTCACCAGATGAGAGTCTGCCCATTCAGCCTGCAAGATTATTGAGGAAAGCAAGATTACCCGGAGCAGATGATGTATGTGTTTTCTTGACCACAGGCAGGGTGATTGTGACCAGAATCAGAGCAGAGCACTTGGAAAATATGGATCAGGACAAAAACACTTTGTGAGTCAAGGAATCTATGTTGGTACTGCCTGTGGTTGCTGGGGAGAGAGATGGGCAAGCCCGTGGGTGCTGGGGTAGACACACCAAAGCTCATGTGCTGCTTCTGTAGCTGACTGGCGGCTCCTGGCCTTCGTTTTTAACTTTCCGAGACTTTGGCTATAAAAGGGCTGTGGTGAGCTTCCAAAATCCCCAGGAATAAAAAGTGAGCATGTACTTTCGCAGAGCAGGTGCTACTCCACACGTTTACACATCTGAATCCCTTTAACGCTCTGGAAAAACCCCATAAGGGAGGTAGGTGCTGTTATCATCCATATTCCACAGACAAGGATGCAGAAGGCTAAGTAACTTGATGAAGGGCACACTGGCTGGTATCTGGCAGAGCCAGGGTTTAAATCCAGGCACTCTGCTTCAGAGTTTGTGCCCTCAGCCACTACTTTACACTCTTCACGTGCTCCATAAATGATACATGCAGGCCTAGAAAATATGCAGATGAGTTGCAATAATATCTAATTGAATAACCAGAGGGTAGGCGTTTATATTCCACCTGCAAAGGTGTGCATTTTAAACTTGGAAAGATTCCACCTCATTGCCCCTCAAAAGGCTGTACCAATAGTCACTCTCAGTAACAGTGTTTGAGACCTAGGTTTCAAAGGCACTGAAATACATCTTCATATTGCTATAGGAACTTTTTAAAAAAATCAACCAATGTTTAGTAAGCTCTTACAATATTTAGTGAGTGTCCAGCCACTGTTGCAGACACTTAGGATAGATCAGTGAGCAAAAGAGACAAAAATTTCTGCCCTGACAGAGCTTATATGCTGGTGGGTTTCCATCCATATCTGACACAGACCTTGAACTCTGGTCCCAGTATTTTCTACCTCTCACTGGGTCCCACACGTAAAGAATTCAGAACCAAAGGGTTCAGATTGAACAACCATTCCCTGAGCTCCAAAGGACCAGTCATCTGTTATGTCCTAGAGCCCCTGAGTGCCTCAGAGAGGAGGATTGCTGGTATAAACAGCCCCATCTTAGAGATGACAAACTAGAGGATCAAAAGGAGTTAAGGTGCTTATTCCAGATGCCCCACCTCCCATCCATGCTAAGCTCCAGAGCCAGGAGCTGAAGTCTCCTGGCCCCAGGTCCAGGGTTGATTTCACTGCACTACAGTAGTTACATCACTCTGAGGAAATTCATCTGGGGCCCAAACACATATTTTGGCCCTTAATCCTATAGCATCTACTGATTGTATCATTCATTTGGAACTTAGAATATTTTTGCATGGATCCTTACTTTTTAATTTGCATATATACACATTAACCCGTAACAAGGACCAATATTACTAATGTATTGCTTTTCTTTTTGTTCAAGGTTGATGTTAAATATATTTGTTTATTTTGTTTTTTATCAAAGTATAGTTGATTTACAATATTATATTAGTTACAGGTGTACAACATAGTGATTCAACATTTTTATAGATTATACTCCATTTAAAGTTATTGCAAAATAATGGATATAATTCCTTGTGCTGTACTTTATACCCTTGTTGCTTATTTATTTTAGACATAGTAGCTTGTATCTCTTAATCCCCTACCCCTATCTTGCCCCTGCCTGCTTCCCTCTCCCCACTGGTAACCATCAGTTTGTTCTATACATCTGTTTTGTTATATACTTTCATTTGTTTTGTGTTTTATAATCCACATATAAGTGATAACAGAGAATATTTGTCTTTCTGTGTCTGACTTATTTCACTAAGCATAATACCGTCTAGGGCCATTCATGTTATTGCAAATGGCAGGACTTCATTCTTTTTAATGGCTGAGTAATATTCCATTGTATATATATATATATATATATATATATATATATATATATATATATATATATACTACATCTTCTTTATACATTCACCTGTTGATGGATACTTAGGTTTATACATTCATCTGTTGATAGATACTTAGGTTGCTTCCATATCTTGGCTATTGTAAATAATGCTGCTATGAACATTGGGGTCCATGTATCTTTTTGAATTAGTCTTTTCATTTGCTTTGGATATATACTCATGAGTGGAACTGCTGGATCATATGGTAGTTCTATTTTTTAGTTTTTTGAGGAACCTCCATACTGTTTTCCACAGTGGCTGCACCAATTTACATTCCCACCATTAATTTTCAAAATCTTTCCCCTTCCTTTTAGATAGATTCTAAGGAGCAAGGATTCTAGTTTTCTGGGTCAGTTTCTAGGCTATGATTTATCAAGGGGAATCTTGTTAATGGACCAACAGAGAAAATAAAGAGGCCAGAAATGTTTAGCTGATCTTCAGAATAAAGACAAGAGGGAGTATGAGAGGAAAGGGATAGCAAAGCCCTTGGATTAGATATCTAGAGAGAATTTTGAGATTTGAAAAGTGAGAATAGAGGAGAGAGAAACAGTGCCAAGAAGAGTACCTGGCACCTAGTAGGTTCTCAATAAATGTTTCTTGATTGAATAGATGAACAAACAAGTGAATGAGTGAATGAATGAGGAGCTGCCATGTCTATGGAGGCAACTGAAAGTGGCAGAGACAAGGAGGTGAGTTTTCTAAAGGCTTTACTGTGCATGAAACGTACTATTCCAGCAACTAAGCCCTTGTGCCACAACTACTGAGCCTGCGCTCTAGAGCCCATGAGCCACAACTACTGAGCCCGCGTGCCACAAGTACTGAAGCCTGTGCACCTAGAGCTCGTGCTCCGCAACAAAAGAAGCCACCTCAGTGAGAAGCCTGTGCACCACAACAAAGAGTGGCCCCCGCTCGCCGCAGCTAGAGAAAGCCTGCATGCAGCAACAAAGACCCAACGCAGCCAAAAATTAATTAATTAATTAGAAAAAAAAATCAGTTGGCAAACTCGGTACCTAGGATCCAATCAAGGTCTTTAACCACGCAATCACAAGGCAGTTTAGTAAAGTAATTCAATTACCATTTCTGAACAAAATCTAAATGGCATAATGAATACCAGTGGCACATGTAATCAAGGACTCTATATGAAATCAGAATGTGAGATAAAAACTCTATTTTCAAGTGGTAGAAGGAACTCCAACTGAGAAAATAAAGGAAGTACTACTACTAAAATGAATACAACCAACAATAAAAACAAAAATTCTTCTTATATGGAAAAAAAATACAATCCTTGGAAGTTTCCTCGAGCAACTGAGTAAGAATTATAATACTTTCATTAATTGTTGATGGTGAATATGCTTCTTTGAAGGGCACTCCATGAGATGGGGACCACAGCACTTGCTTGCTCTTATATGAGTTACACGTTGAGAGACAACCATGTGATATGTTCCATGAAAGGCTGAGCACACAAAGATGAATAAGACACATTCTCTGACACTGAGGAGGTCACAGACAAGTAAACAGATAGCAATGTACATCCCACTTTGCCATGGACTATAACAGAGATATGAGTAGATGTATGGATGCTTGGAGAATGGAATTACTAACTTTGCCTAGGAATCTGGGGAAAATCTTCACAAAGGAGGTTATGGCTGCGAGTGGTCTTGAAATATAAGTAGTAGGAGCTTTCCAGGTAATAAAGGAGAGGAAAGGCAAGATAAAGGAAAGGCAAGATAAAGGAAAGATAAGGAGCAGAGACAGAGTCTTAATATGGCAAGACAGAGGCAGAGAAGAGTGAAGACTCAGGGAGGCTGAAGTGAGGGCAAAAGAGGAGCCAGAACTAAAGGATGGTAAAGGGCCTTGGACCAGGTGGTAAAGGGTTTTGTGCTCCCAGCTTTGCCCCTCGGAAGCAAAGCCATCAGAAGAGACAGGAGCAGAATTTTTCTTAGGGATATAGCAAGAGTGGCATCAGAGGACAGATTGGGGCCAGGAGAGACTCAGCGCTGAGAAACTCTCTTTAATCCCCCACTTTAGCCCAGTACTGGGGGCAATTGCCCAAGTTGAAATCCATGCTCTACAACTTACTAATTCTCTGACCTTTGGACAGTTACTTGATTTCTCTGTGCTTTAGTTTCCTAAATGGGAATAATATTACTCACCTCACAGAGTTGTTATAAGAATTTAATGAGTCTAGGAGAATCTCTGCCGTTCTCAATAGATATTAGCCATTAATATTTTTTGTATTAATATTGGTTAATTATCTTGACTTGCTCTCCATTATTTTCTGACTCAGAGAGTATGTCTCGGACACCAAGTACCACCATCCTGTCCCTTCCCCCTGATGTTTCATCCACAGCAGTGAGGATAGAACATTCTTGACAACAGAATCCAAGTGACATATGTTTCTCCTGAAGCCCAGTGCTGGCATGTAGCAGTTGCTTAATACATGCTTGCTAAATTTATGCCAAGCAGGGCAGTCCAATTTCCCAGAGGCAGTCCAGGAGGGCTGGAGTTAGAAGTCTAGCTACATCTCCAATGGAACTCCAACAGTCAAATGAGTTCCTGCCCCACCTGATTTACCTCTGCTTACCCAGCCCCAAAGAGAGCCCTAGAAACTAGAGCCAAGACCAAGAATCCAATAAAGCAAGAAGTAAAAAAACAGGGACACATAGAGTTAAGTCTAAACAATTGATGACAATGGAGTAGTGAGGCTTCGTACGTTAAGGAAAGATTTATCCAATATAAGAGGTATAATATAAAAAAAATTTAATACCCGTCTGGAACCAAAATTTCAACAAAACCTGTGTTGGAGGTAGCTGATATGAAGAAAAACAGAAGTAAGATTTTGCATTGCTTTGTGGTAGGAAATCCCAGTAGATACTGATTCTTTATTTTGGCAGAAAAATATAGGTTTACATGTTTGTTAAAAAAAGAAAAATTAAAGGCAATGAAAAGACATGGAGAAAACGTAATTGCATACGGCTAAGTGAAAGAGGCCAGTATGAAAAGGCTATAACTTCCTGGTACATGACATGGAAAAGCCAAAACTATAGTGACAGTAAAAAGATCAGCGTTTGCCAGGGATTTAGAGGGGAGCACAGGGGATTTTTATAACGATGAAACTATTCTGTATGATGGTGGAATATGGATACTTGTCCTTATACCTTGGTCAAAACCCATAGAACATACAGCAGCAAGGGGGAAGCCAAATGCAAACTATGGACTTTAGTGAATAATAAGGCATTGATGTAGGTTTATCAATTATAACAAATGTACAACACCAACGCAAAATGTTAATAACAGGAGAAACTGGGGATTGGGGAGAGGATATATGGGAACTCTGTAGTTTCTGATCAACTTTTCTGTAAACCTAAAACAGCTGTAAAAAATGAGCCTATTCATTTTTTTTTTTAATCAAGGGCAAACAGTAGCAAAATAGAAGTAGGATATATGCAACTGCCACACCACGAAAGGAGGGGAAAAAAATAAAAATTGCGGTCAATCCAATGAAAATAGGGGATGGGGGAACAATTAAAGGAGCTGACCACCAAAATTCTACAATTCTGAAATGGGGAAACTGAGGCTCTGATTAACTTCGTCTACCCGAGTGGGGTTAGACAGGACCCAATCTGACACTTCTAGGACCCCATGGGCATAGAATTCCTGAAATTGCCTTGAAAAGACTGCCAACATGCTCTGTCTGCAGTTAATTCCATTTTTCTGGAATGTCAGAGGCACAGAGTGGCCTGGTTAATTTCATATTCTGTTTAAGTGAAGGTTGCCGTGGATACCATACATAGCCATCCAATTTTCTCAGAATTAGAATGCGTGCAATAAAACTGGTTTAAGGAGAAAACTAGGCCAAACAAAATTTAAATTTATTCAATGATGAGTCCTTAGTGATAAGGAAGGCACTCCAGAATCCAGCAGGGCTTCACGGTGTCATTCTAAATGTCACTTCTGTTTTCAGAACTGCAGAGACATAGGGGCTGGGAGAGGTGGGTGAATCCTCACTGACCATGAGGAAGAGCCCTGGAGGTAGCTCTTTTCCATAACTCCCAGATATTCCCCTGTGTCTCTGTCTCAGGAAAGCAGAGTAGAGAATGTTTATGCAGCAACATTAGAAGAATAAAATAATCTCTCATTTGAGTCAGCTGATGGCTGGAGCCTGCACGACTGGCAGCCATGTAATTAGATTTGAATCCTTTCCTGTAACCTTTGCCATTGTAAAGACCTGGGTAATTTCTCAACTGAGCTCAGGACCTCAGTCCTACAAGCAGGGTGGTCAGCTGACTCTGGAGTGAGCAGGACCTGCTGTTTAGACCTCAGTTCTGCCTATATATGGCGACTTGGCTAGTTACCCAACAACTACGTAAAATGCAGATGGATGTTAACGATGGCCACCTCGTAGGGTAGCTGTGAAAAGTCAATAAGAAAATCCAAATAATGAGCTTGGCACAGTAAGCAATAATAAATATTAGCAATGATCATCATTAATATTCATCTAGTGCATGGAAAGGGCCCACGATGAGACTCTATATTGGGATCTAAGTGAATTAATACCATCCCTCCCACCCCCCGAGTGGAGTGGAGTTTTGCACCATCTTGTATTCATTTATTCTTTTTCACTTGGAGTTGCTGCCGTTTCAGAACATCCGAGGCAGCAGGCCCAGGGTGCATGACCATATGTCCACCTCATTCCAAGAACGCTCTCCCAGAATCTGCCGCTTGTGATGTGGAAATCCAGAAACACACAGCAGCCTTCGCTTTAGTCACGGATCGTCTGGGTGCTGTTGATAGATGTCAGATGTCAGCACATTTGCTCCACGTCTTTCTGCCGGCCTATCCCTTTTCCTGCTGCTTCTACGTTCTCATTCCCAAAGCTTCTTAACATCTCTGCTTTCTGCGTTTCCTGAACTGCTACTTGTCTCCAGGCCTCCCCAGCAGGTCTCACCCCTGTGTCGATCCCACCGTGACGAGCAGGCCACTGGGACCACTCAGGGCTTCCCCAATTCTGCAGCCAGCATCACCCCTCTTCCTCCCCTTAGCCCTCGGCCTCTCATCTGGAAGGAGGGACCTGGACATTGTCTCGCAGGTACCCTTGTGAAAGCGAATCTGCCACAGAGGTTTAGCCACGGGTTTATTTGTTCGAGCTTATTTGCTTTTTGCTTTTCAGAGGCAATCTGGTTGTAATTTCAGCAGCAGACTCTTGGTTTGGCTACTTTATCCATCCCTCCTCATTTTGCCATTTTCCTCAGTTGCTGCTTTGCAGACCGTCTCTGTTTGGGTTATTCCTTCTAAAACATACACTCATACACACAATTACACGCATGCGCACACTCGAGCTCACAGCCACATGTAGGCATACTGTCCAGGGGAAGAATTCTAGCGAGGCGCCTGTCTAGATTTCATTGCCACAGGATTTGTCATTAATAGTGATGTTTTGTTCTGATAGCCATGATTTATATCGCTTTCATTTCCCCTTCCAATTCGTATTTTTTCCACGTTTCGCATTTTGCAGGGTTCTTTAATTCGAGCCTCTGTTTTCTGACTTGCACCTGCAAGTCTCTGCAATCCCCCTCTTTTGAAAAGCAGGGGAAGAAAAACAACACCCAAGAACACATGTGACTAATCAACAAAATTCTAGGTAAAACTCAAATTTTTCAATGAAATTGGACAAAATGGAAGGAACTGTCCCATCGGGAAGAATCTCGAGCTGGCTAGGAGTGGAGGTAGTGAGTAATAGGTCTTTCCCTCTTGCTGGGTCTCTATGAATAGTTCGACCAGCTGTATGTGGAACAGCCGCTTCCCTTTCATTCATATAGTACTTGGCCCTGCAGGGCTGGGTACAGAAACTCTCTGTTACCTTGATATTTTCAATACCACATCTGAATGGTGCCTTGTTTTGGCCCTGACTTTTTTTTCCCACCTCCATTAAGTCAGCTCCACAGGCAGAATCAGCACTTAATAAAACAGCTATTGGCAGATGGTTCAAGTCACGGGAGGCTTTAGGGCTCTTCTTGGCTTTGTTTTTCTAAAAAGTACCCATGACTATAGCCAAGCAAATCAGCATATACCCATGGGCTTCCTTGGGAGAAATTAAAACAAGTTAGGCTGCGGGGTGGAGAATCAGGCAGGGAGCCTAAAAGAAATTTAATAAACTCTGTGCCTTTCTTCTCCTTTTTCGGGGGGTATGTTTTCCAGAATAGGGTGGAAAGTTCTATGGGTGTGGTGAAACAAATCACCTCTTCAGCTGAGTTGGGCTGTAGTTAAAAAACCAAAGGTTGTGACTTCCCTGGTGGACCCATGGTTAAGACGCCGCGCTTCCAATGCAGGGGGCCTGGGTTTGATCCCTGGCTGGGGAACTAAGATCCCACATGCCGTGTGGTGCATTTAAAAATTTAAAAAACAAAACCAAAGATAGCTGAGGGAAATGAGAGGAACCCCTCAGGAGTGGATCAGTGTGCTTGGACCTCTAGGGCTGAACCCTGGCACAATTAAGGAATGAGTGACGAGTTCCAGAGCTGGCCTCCATTTCTGTGTCTTCTTCCTTCTGTTGGGCACTCAAGAGCACCCACTGGCCCGGACTGCTCTAAACTTGGCTCCTTGAAGAAATTGCACCCCATCTCCAGTGTCTCTTCCTATCTGGGAGTATTTGCCATCTTAACTTTCCCATCTCACTCCACTGCATCAAAAAGTTCCCCTCACTGGGAGCAGGATAAAGTAATCATGATGGGCACAAGCTTAGGTGTAGCTAGATCTGGGTTCAGATCCCACCTCTGCCACTTACTAGCTGTATGTCCTTGTTCAGAGGGGCCTCACCACTCTAAGCTTCCATTTCCTTCAACTATAAAATGTGGATTAATAATAGTGCCAATAATGTATGGACATTATTATAAGATAATAATAGTAGTATAAGACCAGTAGGATAATAGTAGGAAAAGAACAGTAGGATAAAATGAGATCACATGTAAACGACTGAGCCAAGATTAGAACGCAGGGCAGTCTGAGTGAAGGGACCACGTGCTTGATGACTGTGCTATACCACTACTTGTAAAATGGATTTTAAAAAGTCAGCGTGTGGCTTCCCTGGTGGCGCAGTGGTTGAGAGTCCGCCTGCTGATGCAGGGGACGCGGGTTTGTGCCCCGGTCCGGGAGGGTCCTGCATGCCGCGGAGCGGCTGGTCCCGTGAGCCATGGCCGCTGGGCCTGCGCGTCCGGAGCCTGTGCTCCGCAGCTGGAGAGGCCACAACAGTGAGAGGCCCGCGTGCCGCAAAAAAAAAAAGAAAAAAGTCAGTGTGGTTCACGTTCGTTGCAGCGCTATTCACAGTAGCCAAAAGGTGGAAACAACCAGGTTGACTGGCTTTTTGCCTCATTCTTACGTTACTAGGTACCATAATTTAGGCAAACTTACATTTTTATTATAACTCATACAAATGTACCAATAATAATAACAATAATAATATTTAACACTTATGCAGTATATAGCAAGTAAGTGGCACTCAGCATTTGAATATGAAAGATTCATTCAGATAAGTCCTTGTTCTAACCTCTAGACCTACTCCCCACAAATAATTGGTCTGTTATAAAGGTTCTTTTGTTTCTCTAGATGCTCTTTGTTTCTGATGCAACTGATGTTTTAGTTTCATGTCCTTGCAAATAAGTTCAGTTCATTTCTCTTCTATTTTTTTTCCCCAGTCATTAGCTTTCCACTTTTGTCCTAACATCAGAATGGCCCACAAAATATATTCATAATAAAATAAAAATGACAAGCATAGCTTTTGCATTCTGCCACCTTGTAATGAAGCCTGATGAAATATCTCCACTGATATATTTTGACACCTTGAGGAAAGCCTCCACTTGACTGTCATTTTTATCACCTCACTGAGATCGTGGCAAGAATAAATCCCTCCCCCAGGCTCTCCGACAACATCCAACAAAGAAACATGTAAGTGGGCTTTATACACATCAGCACAAGTGATGGATTCTGAACATAAAAATGTGTAGGTGGCAAGACTGGCCATTTCAGTGATGTGACCTGTTTACAAATTAATTGATTGAAGGAATGAGATCGATATTTTAACTCCATTTTATACCCCCCAAAAACCACAAAACCATAGGAATAAGGCTGGAGCCTCACTGAACTGACAGGTTGATTATTTTAAATAAAATGAAACAATTTAGTCAAGCAATTAGCTTGAACTGCTATTTTCATTTAACAGAGCCTTTTTTTTTTCTTTTTTTTTGCTGAGATGAGCAGTCAGTTCAGCCCAATTGTAAATCTATGACATTACATGTGGTCCAAAACGAAAAGTTGTGCATGATCCACTTATTTTTAAAGTGTCTGCTTTTATCAGTTCCGATTTTCTTCTCACCTGAATGAGTTTGGGAGTCTCAGGAAAGCAATCACTTTGAATCTGCTTAGGTAAGAAATATTGTATCTTCTCCCTATGACAACAATAATAGCCACTTATTGAGCACTATGTGCTTTACATCCATCATTAGAGAGAGATTTCGGAGTGGCAGTTGAGTACGTGGTCTCTGCAGCCAGTTTCACCATTGCGTGGCTGCAAGCAAATGGCTTGGGTCTTTCTGCACTTGGTTTTCGCGTCCGTAAATCATGATATCTATGTCATAGGATTGTTATTAGGATTAAATACATTCATACACGTAAAGTGTTTGAAAGCATGCCTGGAAACTTGTATAAGTTGGCTATTGTTTTCATGTTCCTAAGCACCATCTAAGTTTTGTATTCTTATCCCTATATTACAGTTAAAGAAAGTGAAGTTCAGAATGGTAAGTAATTTGCCCAAGGTCTCACATACAGAGCGAGCAGCTGTCTTTCCCTCTCCAGATGTCCAAGTAGTATCATTTGCACTGTAGAAAGAACTAAGGCAGTCCCTTTTTTTCTATATCTGACATCCTGAAATGATTAAGATTCGGGACAGTTGGTGCTTGATTGGATGTTTATTACCCCAGATGGTGAGTAAAGCATTACTGAATACATCTGAGGACTGACTGAAAGAATATGTGCTAGAAATTGAAATACTGGGAAAGTTCATTGCAGCACTATTTACAATGGCCAGGTCACGGAAGCAACCTAAATGCCCACCAACAGACGAACAGATAAAGAAGATGTGATAGATACATACAATGGAATATTACTCAGCCATAAAAAGGAACAAAATTGGGTCATTTGTAGAGACGTGGATGGATCTAGAGACTGTCATAAGGAGTGAAGTTAAGTTAGAAAGAGAAAAACAAATATTGTATATTAATGCATATGTGGATAGAAAAATGGTACAGATGAACTGGTTTGCAGGGCAGAAATAGAGACACAGATGTAGAGAACAAACATATGGACACCAAGGGGGGAAAGTAGCAGGGGGCTGGGGTGGTGTGATGAATTGGGAGATTGGGATTGACATGTATACACTAATATGTATAAAATGGATAACTAATAAGAACCTGCTGTATAAAAAAAATAAAATAAAATTCAAAAAAAAGAAATACTGAGGAAAAAACCCTGAATGATTACATCCATATTATCCTAATATTCTTCCTTAGAGGCATTTACATGACCACGGGTGTCAAAGTAGCAAGCTCGTCTTGACACATTTGACTTTCTTATTACCTACCACCATCTGATCTGTCTCTTACAATGAGTTCGTCTTCCCCATTTGGGTTTTTAACCAATTTATCCTTTAGAGAATTATACCCCCTGACTCCCCAGTCCCTTCAGCTTCGTTAAGATGTTTCCTTGTCTCCATTTCCTATGTGTAATGTTAGCTCATTACTCAGCTGCTGACTCTGTCTTCTGACTTTGATTTTCTGTTAAATTTTCCCCAACACCGTTATTGTTCGCGTCATTGGGATCTTCAACATTGTTATAATTCTTTGCATTTTCAATTTGTCTTTTCAAAACAAAATCAAGAGCGAATAAAATAAGCACAGGTTATGTACCTTTGCGGAAAGCACTGAATCAAAAACGTCAGGGTCTCATTGATATGAAAACTGAGAATCTTGTTCAAAAAGAAATTGGAAAGAGTTTCTGCGAAGTGGCTCTTTTTGTAAAAATCAAAGAGGAACACGTAAGTTACCAGCCATGTATGGTTCTGTCCTTATGAATTCAAGGTACCTTAATATTTAGGTGGCATAGAATATTATTAAGAATAACAGGATGTCTCTAGCTTAGGCAGGAAATCATTTTCAAAAAATGTCAGAGCTCATTTTACAAAAAGATTATAATTACAAAATAGTAATGGTGGATTCCAGTTTGGGGTTTGGAGGTGAATAAAGACAGCTTAGAGATTACAGAGGCTTCCTGTTTTGAATTTAGGAGAAGCCAAGACTTTCGCAAATCTTTTTAGATGTAATGTTTATGGAAGGCAAAGGATACCAACCCAGAATGTTGGACAGTGCAGTTAAATGTTGGTTTGGACATTGTAAGTAATTTAGACTATTGGACAGAGTACTGAACTACTGTAGTTTTCCCTTCATTTCTTGCCTAAAAAGGGCAATAGTGAGAAAATGACTTTAACCAAAATATTCAACAAGCATTTATTAAAAGCCTGCGGTACAAATAACATTCTGCAGAAGGCACTTACATTAGACCCAAGGAAGCAGATGAAACACACGCTCCTGAGGATTTACTAGGGGACAGAAGAATAATAAAATTGCAAGCATGAAGGAACCCAAGAGTAATTCCCTAGTAACATATAAATTAGCGGTATGCTCTTCCCCTAGATAGCCACATGGCTTACTTCCTTACCTCCTTCAAGTCTTGCCCAAATGTCACCTTTTCCGCAAGAACTTCCCTAACCAATCTCTATACAAATTGCACTACCCACCCCACAAGCGCTGTTTCTATTCCTTTTCCCTTTTATTTTTCTCAGTCACCTTTTAGCTTATTACATAATTTATCGTCTATCCTACAATGTCCCGACCTCTAAGTGTCACCTTCATAACGGTATGAGGGGCTGCATTTTGTTCATTGCCAAATCCCTAGCAGGTAATAGAATACCTGGCACAGAGTAAGTGTTCCAAAAACTTGCCTAATAAAGTGTTTAATAGTGTACACCAGACTACATATTGGTGTTAAATTTTTCAAAATAAGTGACCTTTGGCAGTGTTAATGAGGAGAGGTTTCTTGGAAGAAGTAATATGTGCCCCTCAACCCCAAACAAATGGATTTAATTAAACATAGTAATTACAACACAGGTTTTTGGGTTCTAGACCAAAATCTGTGACCTAAACCAAGGCACTTAATTTTGGTTTTTGTGGATAAATATCTTCTACCTGGGGCCAAGGACTTCGAAACAAAACAAAGCAAACAAAAAAACTTTGAAGACAGAATCACTGCACATTCTTTTCCTAGCCTCTCCTGGCTGAAACTGAAGCAGCAGATATTCAAGGGATGCTTTGTACAACAATCGTCTTTATTGATTTGACTTGCCTAGGGCAGGCCTTAAGTCAATTTGTGAAGAAAAGTTCCCTCCCGCTTACAGTGGCTTCTCTGGCCTCTTCTGATGCCCTCTAGGTGTTCCAAAAGCCTTCTGGGGCACCCATCCAAGCTTGCCTGCTCCCGAAGTAAACCATACTCAAGAATTACGTCTTCCTGTCCTCTGCTCTCCAAGCGAAAAGTCTGCCCCCTCAGTCTCCTGCCAGTTAGGACTGGATCCTGATGAGCTAATTCCCTCTAGGGTGGGAATGACAGATTGCTGGCTGGGCTAACTTTTTTTCCTCACCACCAAAGTGAGGCCTGATGCTAAAGGAGGAATTGGAAGGGAAGGAAACTTAAAATATCCAGTGCCTAGACTCTGCCTGAGCTTTCAGTATATTAAATTATTTCATCCGCAACCAGGTAAATGATATTACTCTCTGAGGACCTAAAGTTCATGAGAGGTAAAGAATGGACAGAATCCAAAATTTTCTGTGTTATCACATCACTGCACTGAATAAACGAGCCTAGTAATAGAATTTTGGATTCTGTAGCAGACTTCTGGGGCAATATTTTGAGGTGTGAGGGGAAGAGTCCTTTGCTCCATCCCACCTCAGCTACATAAACTCTGGCTGTGACCTTGAGTAAGTCCTGTGACCTTGAGTAAGTAACTTCACCTCTCTTATCCTTTCCATTCCCTCAACTGAAAAATGGGGGACAGTAAAAGTACCTGTTATTAGTTATTTTCTGCTTATGACAAACCACTCCAAAATGTAGTTGCCTAAAACAACAATAGTCATCCCTATGGGTCAGAAATTTGGGAGTGGCGCAGGGTCTCTCATGAGGTGGCAGTCAGATGTCAACTGGGGGTTGCAGTCATCTGAAACTCTGACTGAGGATGGAAAATTCATTTCCCAAAAGGCTTACTCACATTGCTGGCGAGTTGGTTCCTCTCCATATGGGCCTCTCCACAGTGTGGCTTGAGTGTCTTCACAAAATGGCAGCTGGATTCACCCAGAGCAAGCAATCCAAGAGACCAAGATGGAAGTTGCAGTGACGTTATACCTCTATGACTTGGAAGTCACATACCACAGCCTCTGCCATGTTCTATTGGTCACCCAAGGCAGCCCCTAATTCAGTGTGGGAGGGGACCATACAGGGCCATCTTGGAGGCTTCTACACTAGTATCCACCCCATAGGTTATGAGGAGGATTAATATCAGTTCAATGAACGAATAAAACAAGTGGCACCTGGGTGCCAGGCTTCTGAGGACCAGGGGTAGCTGGTTAGCCCTGGCAGGCTCAGCAGGCTGGGAAGCACCTGAAGTACCTTGTCATTACCACCTAAACAGCAACAGCAACAACTAATGAATCTCTAGCTACATCCTTATTTTGCAGGTGTTATCACTTCAGTAGTGTAGTGCAGTGTTTTCCAAACTTGTATTCAGGGAAGCATTACTGCAAAAGAACGTTAATAGGTAGACCTCAAAAAAAACTTCATTTGAAAAGGCTGCCTATGAAATCCTTTTTTGGAGACTTAGAGTGTGCATTTTGTGCAGTGTTCAAAACCCTAGGAAGTTCTACGGTTAAACAATTTAAACATTAAAAGGAAAACAAAAACCAAAAACCTTGTTAGTTAGATTTGACCCAGCATTTTGCAAACTCATTAGAGCAAAACACGTATTTTCTTTTTTTCCCCACTGCAGGTGTAAGCTTCCTATTTGGAAGCATTGCCTACTTCCTAGAGGCATGATCATGGATGAGCCACTAAAATTTTTTGGCCTTCAGTTGCCCCATCAGTATAATGTGGATAATACACACTTCATAGGGCTATTGAGAAAATTAAATAATAAAGGTACCTCGCCTGATATTTGGGTCCCAGTAAGGGCTTGACGCTTTGGGTTCCAAACCGAGCTCCACCATGAAGGCACTATTTGACCCTGACCAAGTTCTTTTACTTCTCTATCAGCTCTCCGGTGTATAAAACAAGGTGAATAATCGCACCTAACTCATAGTTTTACAGGGGGAGAAAATAAAAGGGAGCATGTGACCTGCTGAACGCTTGCCGGGCACACTGTGAGAGCTCGCTAGCCGTCTAGGTATCATCATGACTGTGTGGCCGGAGGTCACAGAGCTGGCAAGGGACAAAAATCAGTTAATGAACCCTAGCCCACCTGCCTCAGATTGCATGTGCTTTGCCCTCTGTTGGCGCATACAATCAACAGAAATGAGACACAGTCATTTTCAGGGTGGCTCTGAGAGAGGATTGTGTGGGCAGTTAGAAACAAGTGGGTGGCGATGATTCCAGAGAGCTTCCAGAAGCGGTGGGGCTGCAGGAAGATATTTAAAGGAGGCAGGTGGCTGGGCAGATGGGGATGGCAGGGTTTACACACTCAGGACAGCCGGGACAACAGCTCAGAGGAGTGAGTGGCAGCGGCTGCCAGACGCCAGCTTTTTCGGAACAAAGCAGCAGGTGAGGGCCACAGAGAGTCCACACTCCAGGCACCCAAGGAGGGCCGAGGCCAAATAAAACCCTTGGCAGGGAGACGGCAGCCCCATTTGCCTTTTTCAATCAATCAGCCAACAATTGAGGGACCATCCCTGAATCAAAGCCCCGTCTCCCTCCCTGCCCCCATGCAGGCCCCCAAGCATTGGCCGCACAGATCATAGTTGAACTTCTGAGAGCTCCTCCACCCTCCCGAAGCCACTATCAGCTGTACAGAAATTTATTTTTATTATTGAGCTCCTATTTCTGCTTTTGCCATCACGGCAGATCAGTTTGGGTTTTGTCTCCCAGCCAAGGGCTTTTCATATTTTCCAGATACTCAAAAGTCTGTATGTGCTGCCTGGAGCAGGTTTAAGGAACAATCTGAGATTTCTTTCTGAATAAGCAGTTATTTGTACTTTGTTTTGCTTTTCTTGGTTACTGAAGAGAAACAGTGACATAAAGAAAGCACTGGTAACACTTCCCTTTGAGCAGCACAAATGTCAATGGTAGTGACTTTCAAATAAATAGTTACATTGTCAGGCGCACAAGAGTCTCATTGAGGAAATCTGTGCAGTGACTGCTAACAGGGTTAACACTTTAGGCACAATGTAATCAAGGAAAAAACTGTAAACTTTGCACAGAGTGACCTCAGAAGGTACTGAAAGGAAATGCCAACCCAACATCCCAGGGTACGTTTCTAGACCAGGCACAGTGCATTGGAGAGACAGAGATAGAGATAGAGATAGAGATAGAGAGAGAGAGAGAGAGAGAGAGAGAGAGAGAGAGGGAGGGAGGGAGGGAGGGAGGGAGGGAGGGAGAAGAGCCTGATAGAATGAAAGTTTGTTTAGGGGGAAATGGGGAATGTTCCTTCATTACTTCAGTTATTACGGTAAATCCAGCTACACTCTGTTTCATTAGCCATTTTAATCCTTTTAATCATGGTTCCACTCAAAGCCAAGAGATTTTTTTAACGGGATGTAAAATGCATTTTACCACTTTGCAATATTTTTCTTGTAAAGGATGTTATTATACAGAAAATAGAATCCTTTTATCAGAAATTTAAGTAACTAAATACTTAGGACTCCCAGCATCCCCTTCCCAGAGCCTTTGGCAGAGGACAATGTGGGCAAAATTTGTCTGTCCTGCCTCCCTGTTTAGGGTTGCCAAATATAGCAAATAAAAATACAGGATGCCGAGTTAAATATGAATTTCAGATAAACTACGAACAATTTTTTAGTATAAGTATGTTCCGAACATTGCTCAGGACCTACTATAAAATTATTTGTTGTTTGTCTGACATTCAGATTTAACTGGGGATCCTGTATTTCATTTGACCACACCATTCCCTTTGACTGTAGATGTATGCGTTTACTTCTGGACTCTCAATTCTGTTCTCTTGATCTCTGTATCTATCTTCACACCCATACTACACAGTCCAGGGATTACTATAGCTTTGTAATAAGTTTTGAAATGGTCAAGTCTGAGTCTTCCAAATTTGTTGTTCTTGTTAAAGATTGTTTTGGCTATCTGGGCCCTTTCTATTTCTTCATGAATTTTAGGACCGGCTTGTCAATTTCTACAGAAAAGTCAGTTGTCATATTCATAGAGATTGCCTCGAATCTGTGGATCAGCTCAAGGGGTACTGCCATCTTAATCGTATTAAATGTTCCAATTCATGAACATAGGCTTTTTATTAATTTAGGTCTTCATTTATTTCATGATTTGTAGTTTCCAGTGTACAAGTCTTATAGTTATTTGTTAAACTTATTCCTAAGTATTTTATTCTTTTCAATGCTATTATAAATAGAATTTTCTTAATTTCAGTTTCAGATTTTCATTTCTAGTATATATAAATAAAATTGATTTTGGTATACTGATTGCTATAATATTTAAGAGTGTTTAAGTTTGAAAACCCACTGTTCTAGTGAGATATAATTTGCATTCTGATTGTGTGCTACCAGGACAGTAACTTTTCTGGGAATTTCATTAGCTTGGCTCCTTGGAAAAATGCTGCTGGCATTGGCTAAGGGACCATAAACGTGCAACCTGTCAGACTGTGGGCTCAGGTACATGGAAGTAGAAGAGGCAAGAACCCTACAGGCAGGTATTCTGTCCTTCAGTATTGTAACTGCCAGGCTCTCTCACTGGACTTCAAGCTCTCTGAGAGCAGTAATAGGGTCTTCTGCACAATTTTCTCTCTAAAGCCCAGCCTGGTCCCT
Organism: Stenella coeruleoalba; assembly: GCF_951394435.1. Classification (NCBI taxonomy): domain Eukaryota; kingdom Metazoa; phylum Chordata; class Mammalia; order Artiodactyla; family Delphinidae; genus Stenella; species Stenella coeruleoalba. Next base: position 52,239,876 of record NC_137149.1, read on the forward strand.
GCTTTAAGTGTTTTGCCTGACTCACTGACTAAGTGGAGGGGGAAAAAATGGAACTAGCCAGGGGACAGAGCTTAATGGGATCTTATCTTGCTGAGTGGCCTCACAGCCTATTGTCAGATGTGGCTCATTTATAATCACCCTGTTCATAAAAAGAAAGGTCTGTAGAGCTGTAAAAGTATTATCTATAGGACATACTGTAATATTTTTACTGCAGTCACTTTATAGTATCTTTTTAAAATATGTGGTATAGCAAACTGTCCTTTATTGTTCTTGTTCAAGATTCTCTTGACAATTTTTGAATTTTTATTTTTTAATATCCTTTTCATTACTGGGTCCTTAGTGGACCCAGTATTCAATCAATAACATTTTTATATTAACTTGGAAAGGATTTTATTTTCATGATTTTTTTTCTAATCCAAGATTTTGGTATGTCTCTCCATTTATTTAAGACATGCTTTATTTCCTTCAATTAAATTTTAATACTTTATATAGGTTCTAGACTTCCCTTGTTAAATTTATTTATGACACTATTTTTAAAGAATTTATTTTGTAATTTCTGTATATAATTCATTATTACTAATATACAGAAAAGTTATTTGTTTTAATAATATTTATCCTAGCAGCCACTATTGAAAGCAGTATGGAGGTTCCTTAAAAAACTAAACTAGAGCTACTGTATGACCCAGCAATCCCACTCCTGGGTATGTATATGGAAAAAAACAACAGCTCTAATTCGAAAAGATACATGTACTCTAATGTTCATAGCAGCACTATTTACAATAGCCAAGACATGGAAACCACCCAAGTGCCCATTAACAGATGATTGGCTTGAGAAGATGTGATATATATATATATATCCAATGGAATATTACTTGGTCTTAGAATAAAAAGAAATATTGCCATTTGCAGCAACATGGATGGACCTAGAGAATATTATGCTTAGTGAAGTAAGTCAGACAGAGAAAGATAAAAACTACATGATAGCACTTAAATGTGGAATCTAAAAAATAATATAAATGAATCTATATACAAAACAGAAACAGACTCACAGACATAGAAAATAAACTTATGGTTACCAAAGTGGGGGGGACAAATTTGGAGTATGAGCTTAACAGATATAAGTTACTATACATAAAACAGATAAGCAGCAAGGATTTACTGTATAGCACAGTGAGTTATATTCAATATCTTGTAATAACCTATAATAGAATATAATCTGAAAAAAAAACTAAATCACTATGTGGTACACCTGAAACTAACACAATATTGTAAATCAACTATATTGTAATTTTTAAAAATTTATCTTATATGCAGTCATTATACCAATTATCTTATTGGTTTTAATATTTTTAAATGGGTCATTTGGGATTTCTAGGCATAAAAATATATTACATGCAAACAGAAATACCTTTGCCTTTTCTTTTTCAATATCTAAAATTCTCATTTGCTTTTCCTGTCTTATTACATAGTAGATCCTCCCAAATAATACTAAGTAATAGTGATGACATTTGTTAACCTATTACTGAAGCCAAGAGTATTTGCTTTTGAAACTTTCACAGCCAATATGAGCTTTAATACCAAACAGGAAAGTAAACTATATCATTTTTGGGATATAGCAACAACTATATATATAAAGTAGATATGAATATAATATAATAATATATTAAAATATATAAGGACATATAATAGTGAATAATTCCCTGAATGCAGAGTAAGCTTGAGTCTCCATGGGATACAAATAGAGACTTGGAGGAATTTTTCATCCCTTAAATTCTTAAAAGAATTGAGCGGAGAGAGGAGCCAGGAAGAATCTGATATATCCAAGATGGCAGGGTAAGAGTTCAAAGATTAGGAACAGCTGGGGAGAACAAGAGACCAGAGATCAGAAAGCAGGATTTTCTTGGGCAAAAGCCAAAAACACCAGCTGGGAGGTGACCACTAAGTCAAAACAGTTTAATACAGAAGCCAAAGAGGGAATATGAAGCTCTGATTGGAAAGAATCTTGAAGATTAATAGAAAGTCTTGACAAGCAGCTTCTAGAACAGAGTTTTTCAAGCTTTCTAAATGTAACTTGTCATCTTCCTATTGGTGTAGTAGAGTTCTTTGCCTAGCACAATGCCTTGAATACAGTTGGTCGTCAAAAAAATTTTGTTGTTGTTGCATTAGTAGACAAGGAGAGAGAAAAACAATTGCACTTCAGAAGCCAAAGAAAAAGCGTCAATACCTAATACCAAGAGAGATGACATTTTTTTGAGGATGACTTTTGAAAGGTCTTCATTTTTTTTTTTTTTTTTTTGCCGTACGCGGGCCTCTCACAGTTGTGGCCTCTCCCGTTGCGGAGCACAGGCTCCAGACGCGCAGGCTCAGCGGCCATGGCTTACGGGCCCAGCTGCTCCGCGGCATGTGGGATCTTCCCAGACCGGGGCACGAACCTGTGTCCCCTGCATCGGCAGGCGGACTCTCAAACACTGCGCCACCAGGGAAGCCCTGAAAGGTCTTTTTTTAAGTAAGCATTTTATTAAACTATAGTATGCATAAAGAAAAGTGTACAAATTATATAGCTCAATAAATTATTACATCCAACTAACCACCAATTAAAACAAGAAATAGAGCATCACCAGTTCCTCAGAAGTTCCCTTAAGCTCCCTCCTAGCCACTACCCACTCCAAGGGTAATCACAAAAAGCATAGATTTATTTTAGCTGTTTTTAAACTTTGTATAAATAAAATCATACAGTATGTACTTGTGTGTGTGTGTGTGTGTGTGTGTGTGTGTACGTGTGTGTGAACATAAGTACTATGTACTTTTTTGTATCTGGCTTCTTTTGTTCAACATTGTATTTTTGAGATTCCTCCATGTTACTGTGATATGTAGCAATAATTTCTTTATTCTCACTGCTGTATAATAATTTATTATATGAATATATCACAGCTTATTTATCCAATTTGTTGTTGATAGGCATTTAGGATGTTTCCAGATTGGAAGTATTAAGAATAGTGCTGGGCTTCCCTGGTGGCGCAGTGGTTGAGAGTCCGCCTGCCGATGCAGGGGACGCGTATTCGTGTCCCGGTCTGGGCACAAACCCGTGTCTCCTGCATCGGCAGGCGGACTCTCAACCACTGCGCCACCAGGGAAGCCCAGGAATGAAGGTTTTTAAGTAGTTTGAATAGAGAAAAGTGGTGGAAGAACAGGATCATCACAATAGTGAGAAGCCAAATAAAAAGAATCTAATGAGGGAATTCCCTGGTGGTCCAGTGGTTAGGACTCGGCACTTTCACCGCCGGGGCCAGGGTTCCATCTCTGGTCGGGGAACTACGATCTCTCTCACAATGAGGGGGAAAAGGCTGCAAGGATGTAGATCACAAAATTTCTACAGATTTAAACAGTATTGTTTTAATATAATTCTTAAATTTGCCTTGGGTTCTATCATGGCATATGTAAAAACTACAAGTGCAAGGAGCTTACAACTAGTTTTCTGTTCGTACATTTTAAAGTCATATTCTTTGAAAACTAATTTAAATCAATAATAAATTTATATTCTCTATCAAAGAGTTGCATACATTGCTCAAGTCTGAAAAACACTAACCTAGCAGTTAACTTGATGCAGAATGTGTAGTCCAGGGCCGTCATGATGGGAAAATAGCACAAACAACCAAACAGGCCTTTGGCTGGAGAACATCAGCTTTTGAACCTGAATGTGGATTTAAGAATCAGTGTTTCTGTAATCCAAAGTCAGACTGAATGATTCATAAAATTGGGCATATCAGAAAGACTAGGCTGGTTTTGCTTCCTCTACCACATTTGAACTTGACTTGTCCCTTCTCTAAACTAGAGATTGATAATAATATGAAACTCGAATGTTTGCTATAAGGATTATATTTAACACATTTAAGGCATCTGAGGAATATTACTGGTGTTCAATGACAGCTACTGATATTACAGGGACATTTGACCTGTAGGTTTTGGGCATGTTCCATGAGCTGTATGTCATGCTTAAGTTCTTTCCACACTTGGGAAAATATTCTAAACTGAGTAACCCAATATTATACATATAGCCAAAGCAATATTTGCCAATGCTATTATAGGATACAAAACTACAAACAAAACAAAGTAAAAACTCTTAAAGTCTAATTAATTGAATTTTTATCAACTTCTCCTAGTTAGTTGAATTTTTTAAAGCAGGTATTTTAAACCTCAACACTGAAAATATTTCCGAAGTCTGCCAATCCACTTTTTTTTTTTAAGTCTTTTATTGAATTTGTTACAATATTGCTTCTGTTTTATGTTTTGGTTTTCTGGCTACGAGGCATGTGGGATCTTAGCTCTGCGACCAGGGATCGAACCCGCACCCCCTGCGTTGGAAGGCGAAGTCTTAACCACTGGACAGCCAGGGAAGTCCCTGCCAATCCACTTTTATACAGTAAAATTTTGTGGATTTGCCTCAGCATTGCTGGTCAGGCTAAAATCATTGACATGTGAATGTCTATGTGGGTATAAATGTATAAGGCATACATGAAATTGAGCTAAATCTACATTGACTTCAAATCATAAACTGGAAGTTTATTTCTCTATTTATGAAAATCTTGACACCTGTTTGCTTTCTTGTGATGGATTATTTTTATTCTATAATTGGAATATAATGGGGGGAAGATTCTTGTCCCTCTGAGTTTAGATATAGTAATCATATTTGAAATAGTTACGTGGTCTGAAACAATATTGGTGCAAAATGATGGTAATCTTGTTGAAAGGTTTTGGAATTTTGCTTTACTTATAAATTCCATTTTGCCCCTTATCAGTAAAAAGAACATTGAGTAACAAGGTTGGGGGATACGCCTAATTGTGTCTCCTCTGAGCATCAGAATCTGTCCACTTCTCTCCACTTCTACTGCAACCATCTTGGTGCACATCATACTGCACCCAGACAAGAGCAATAGCATCCTGGCTGGTTTCCTTGCTTCCACTCCAGCCCCTTCCAATCCACTCTCCATACAATATATCAGATTGGCCTTCCTTAACTACAGATCAAATCCTGTCACTACCTGCCTAAGACTCTCCCGATCTGTCCCAGGCTTCCTTCTTTCACCTCTACTCATACCACTATTCTCCTTGCTCACTGTGCTGCAGCTTCATGGGCTTTCTTTCTTCAAATCCTCCAAATGCATTCCCACTTTAGGGGCCTAACACTCCCTGACTTTGGCACTACCTCATTTGAACCTCAGTTGTCCCTTCTCTACACTAGAGACTGAGAAGAATCCAGAACTTGCATGTTTGCTATAAAGATTATATTTAACATATTTAAAGTATTGGGGGGGGTTGAGAGAGAGAGACAGGAAGAAGAAGGAGGAGGAGAAGGAAGAGGAAGGAGGAGGAAGTGGGGGGAGAGGGAGAAGAGAGAAGAAAGGGAAGTTCTCTGCCTAGGCCTTTGCCTAGAATGCTATGTTCCACAATCTTTGCACAGTTCCTTCCTTCTCTAACTCCTCAGAGAAGTCTTCGCTCCCCATGCATGCCATCACCCTGTGTCCAACGTCCTCTTTTATTTTCTTTAAAGCACTCAACACTCTGATTTCATCTTTACCATTTATTGGGTAACTAGCTTATGCTATAGCATTTCTTCCCATAGAATGTAAGCTGCAGGAGTGCCTTGTCACTCAATGCCTAATATGACGTCTATACATAGAAGTCTTTCAATAACGTTGCTTGAATAAATGAATGAATGAATGAATGAATACCCAGCTTCAGAAATTACCAAGTTCTAGTCCTGGCTTCTGAATAACGGAGTAACCTCTGGCAAGTACTGAACCTCTTTGAACATCAGTTTCCCCTATGAATAATTAGTAAGCTGGACTAGATGATCATTAAGGGTACTTCTTGTTTTATATTTCCATGGTTCATATTCAAATATTATTTCCCCCTTCCCTTCCTTTCCTTCTCTTTCTCTTTCCTCTTTCCTCTCTCCCTCCTTCCACCCCTCCCTTCCTCTGTCAGCAGCACTCCTTGGATTCATGGATGGTTGTAAACCGGTTGGAGATATTTTATGCATAAGCACAGACATCTCAAGGATGTATGGTCTCCAGACAGTGAATTGTCATCACAATTGTTGTAGTGTTCATTTTCTCTTGCCTAGCCAATCCCATCAAAACCACACCTCCACTGCCAACCCACAGCCCCATCCTGGCTTTGGAAATAAAAATGGAATTGAAGGATCCCCAGCTTCTGAAAAAAACAAAAACAAAATGCTGCACAAATTTTAACTAGTATGGTGTTTCTGGAGAAATCAGGGTGCAACTGACAGGATTGATTACAACTTTATAAATTTTTTAATGTAGTAAACTTCATGAAGATAATAGGAGACCGATATCAAATTTTAGATATTGCCAGAGACAATTCCTAAATTACTTTTTCTAGACCATACCTAATTACAGTGACTTCTTTGTACATGCTTAATTTTTAGCCACTTAATTACAATAAGCTAGAAATATACATTAAAAAACAATGTAGTGATGATTAGATAGCAATGATATACACTAGAACTTAACACCATTCCTTCTTTCAGATCCTGTGAAAAATGATCTCAGGAAATGAAAAAGCGAATTTCTTCCATGTCTAGAACCAAAGTCAATATCAGCTGCAAAGACAGATGTTCATATGCTTGTAAATGCATACCTACAAACCAAGTTTTTAAAATTTAAAACCACATGAAGGCTTAGAATCACAGCATTTATGAACCAGAAGAACATTGCGACCTTCATTTAACACATGAGGAGATTGAAACTCAGAGAGTTCAAATGACTAGGCCAAGGTCATAGACCCCATTAGGGCTGGAGCTGGAACAAAATCTCTGTTCTCCTGGTTCCACGCTTTTCTCATCACACCAAGCTGTAGTGACTTGCAGAGTTCAATCGTATGTGCCAACCCCTCACAGAACATGGTGGATTGGAATATAAAATTATCAGTCCATTAACTGCGAAACCAGTTGAGGAATTATAGTATTCATTGATATACTGTTGTTATAGTACTTGCTAATATTCGTTTGAGTTTATGTGTCAGGTTCTCTACTATGTGCTACTTGTATTATCCTTTTCTTTTTTTCTAAGTGGTTTTTTTTTTTTTTTTTGGCTGCGTTGGGTCTTTGTTGCTGCACGCACGCTTTCTCTCTAGTTGCGGTGAGCGGGGGCTACTCTTCGTTGTGATGAGCAGGCTTCTCATTGCGGTGGATTCTCTTGCTGTGGAGCACAGGCTCTAGGTGCACAGGCTCAGTAGCTGCTATGCACGGGCTTAGCTGCTCTGTGGCATGTGGGATCTTCCCGGGCCAGGACTCAAACCCGTGTCCTCTGCATTAGCAGGCGGATTCTTAACCAGTGCGCCACCAGGAAAGTCCCTGTATTATCTGATTTAATCCCCAACTAGCCCTATGGGTGGGGATTCGGGGGGGAATAGTCACTTTTCTAAGACTTTTACATCTAATAAATCATTTAATCCTCTAAATTATCTTATAAAGTAGTAGTATTACTCCTATTTTATAGGTGAAGAAACTGAGTCTTAAAGTGGTTGAGTCATGCTCAAGTTCAAACATACCCTTAAACCAATACATATGCAACCTCTCTATGCTATACCACCTACTCATTAGTTTCTACTTTCCCATCACCAAACATTAGAAGAAATAACAAGTATTGGGTTGGCCAAAAAGTTCATTTGGGTTTTTCCATAAGATGTTACAGAAAAACCTGAACGAACTTTTTGGCCAACCCAACAGCTTAACTTGAGCTGCTTCTCCCTGCATTCACCTAGCTTCTCAATATTAGCTGGTGGTAGAGACATTTAAAGATATAGGAGCTTAAAAATAGAGAAGACCATTTGCAACCTGAATAAGTTGGACAATCCAGGATTTTATTATAGTATCAGCAATGCTTAAACTTCAACAGGTATAGCTATGGCCCATGAAAGTATGTTTTCTGCACATGGTGACCTGGTATAAAAACATAATTTGTAAATTACTAAGTGAGCTCCTTGTAAGAAGGAGCAGAGACATGCTCTTGTTATGTCAGTTAGTGGGGAAATTTGTGGTAAGAACACATAGAAAGGTGAGAAAGCACAGGAAACAGTCTCAGTGGCTGCAGTCAGGCCTCAGGAAACATCATTCAGTTTTCTTCAGGTTGCAGTAGTAGCTCTAGTCATTCAACAGCAGTTCTAGTTGTCCACCATATTCATGACTTACTTCACTTCTCTGCTGGTCTCCTGTCTCTCAACCTACTCAGTACTGACTGACTTTTCTGTATTCACCTCTCCTACCTCTCTCTCCTGTCTTTCTCTGCTCTGATCTCTCTTCTTTCTTTCTTTATTTTAAATTATTACTTCTTTATTTATCACCCATTTTTTTTCCTGTAGGGCTCACAATCAAACTCCATGAGAAAGAGAGAATCTGAGCAGGTGCATGCCTAGATCTACTAGTGCATCTAGGAGATGGTACTCCTACTGGGTAGAGTGCTCACATCAAGCCATCTCAAAGTCTATAGATGGCTGCCTTCCCACTCACCAACCCTCCTCCCCAAAGAAACATCTTTGTGTCCATTAGCTGCAGCCAAAGTAGCAGGATCATATAGAACAAAGCATGACCCATACGTTTAGAAGGGAACTTTGAGCATGGCAAACAATTTGTATGGCTTGTCTGATACAAATACAAATCCTCTTTCATGTACTGATGGTGCTAATCAGTTTGAAAGCTTTTGCTGAAAAGAAATTATTAAACTTAAGGGTAGAAACCAAAAAATAAAGTGTCATTGCTAACAATTCTCTCATTGTAGACTTCAGCTATAGCTCCATTATTAGCTGTGGCATACTCAGAATTGGACACCATAAACTCTCTTAATGCTCTTGATCCTCAACTCTCTTACCTGCTGAATCTATAGTGAACAATTTTAGTTGACTCAGGATACAAAAAAGCAGCTGTTACCTGTTTTCTTCTTTTGTAACCCAGAGGCTCTGATAAATCTGACATTTTTGAATGGCCAAATAATGGAGGTTTCTGAAGTTGTTTTGTTGATGTTGATGACCTACAAGGGGATGGAAATAATAGTACCTTGCAGTTGCAGACCATTTTGTATTTTTGAAGTGCTCCTCATTGAAATGCTACTCTCTTACTCCTTTGTACTTCCCTGGGGCCTTGACTTTGCCAAATGATAAAATGAAAATCATTCACAGTCCCATTCAAGGATCCTCTCCTTTTCCATGAGCCCATCCTTGTTTCCTAAATCCACCCAATCCCTCATTTCTCTGACCTCACCAGTACTCGTTGGCTATGCTGTTCAGGCATGACATATGTCGCTATAATTACTTTTAGAAAACCATAAATTTTTACTTTTTTACAGTAAATTCCTTGAAGGCAGAGAAAATGAGCCACCTAAAACAGTATCTTGCATATGCAAGGTATGAAAAACAGCAGAAACTAACACAACATTGTAAATGACTATACTCCAATAAAAATTAATTTTAAAAAAGGTATCAAACAATAAATGAGGGGAATACATGGGAAAGGCATGATTATGCCCACTTTATAGATGAGGAAGAAAAAACACACCATTTGGGAACTGAGGAAAATATTGCACTGACTCATGGTGGCCCTAAACCAAGGTGCAGAAGCAAAGAAAGAGACAATTTAAAAGTAGAAGTAGAGGAGACTGGCAAAGACTAAAATGAGGAAGAAGAGAAAGAATGAGAAGAGACAGGAAAGGAAGAGATGCATCACTAGAGGGCTGAGATGAATGGACAAGAAGCAAAGAGGAGATTTTTTTTTTTTTTAAGTGAAGTGGGAGATAAAGGCAGAAAAGCATTTTTATAATCTCCTTAGGAAAATGCTTTATGTCAACCAGAAGAGCTAATTTGGGCTTTGGGAAGTAGGAAAAAAATGAGGAAGGCTCTATCCCTTGGTCAAAGGTAAGAGAACTGAGAAAAGTACATAGAGGATAAAGGGGAAGAAGAGAGGGAAGTGGTTGGTCCTTTTTTTGGTTATTAAAATTATTCCACACAAAATCAGTTTTTGACAACTTTGTAAAATCAAAGGGAAAAAAGAAAACTGCAATGAAAGGAACTTAGGTCTAGATTATACTTTACTTGTTACAATGGAATATTTTACTATACTTTTAAAGTGACTTCCACCTTCTGCTTTAATCTGACGATGATGTAACCCAAACAGCACCCTGAGATATTGAATGATTTATCAGGACCACAAATGTGACCAAGTATGTGATGCTTTGAGTCAGAAATTCTGTGCAGTTTGGATAAGTGTAGGTAACACTTCTAAAACATATGTTTAAATTCTTTGTCATCAAATAAGAACTTTTCAACCACTTTAAACCAAAACTTTCAAATGACTGTCTAATGTAGCATGTCTTATGACCATCCTAAGTTTGACACCAGAATCCTGCCCATTATGAAAAGTATCAGAGAAAACTTAGTTCTAATTTTGTTTAAATTAGAAACTAAAGATAGATGTGTAATATCTTCTCTGTTGGCTTTTAGGATAGCTTTCTCATCAGTTTTCCTCTTTCCACTCTGACCGCTGCTCTTGAGTTTTCATTGAAGCCTTCTCTTCTATTATAGATTCCTCCCTTATGTTGGCATTCCTTGAGAGTCCATCTTTGACTCTCTGCTTTTCTAACATTACACCATCTCCTTGGAATGTCTGCTCTATTTCCATTGTTTCAATTATTATTCAGAAACAGATGACACCCCAACATACTCTAACTGCTACCTAATCCCCCTCTACAAAGCTTCAGAACCATAATTCAAATAGTCTGGACGCCTCTAGTGTGGTCCTCAGGCACTGCAAACTTCACATGTCCAAAAATGATCTTATTTTCCCCCTCAAACATGTTCTTCCTGTGTGCTCTTATGCCAGCACAGTCATCTGTCAAGTTTCCCAAAGCAAAATAATGGATGTTATCTTTAATTTCTCCTTCAGCTACACATCCAGTTATCTGGTCCCCTGGAGTCTACCTGTTGACTATTTCTTGAACAGTCAGCTCCATCGATCTCAGTTAACTCCTACTCATCCTCAGAACTCTACAATGAAATCTTCCTGACTTTCCTTTGCTGGATTGTCAGGTCTTCCAATTTTACTCTTTCATTTTACTCTGTGCCTCTCTCTTACAATAGATATTAGTTTATGGTAGACTAAGCTGATATACCAAATAGACCCAAATAAGTAATTGCTCAATCATCAGGAACTATTTTCCTACTCACGTAACACTCCTGGCCTAGTATTCAGGTTGTCAGTGTAACTTTCCTCCACACATTTAGTGGGCTGGCTCCTCTCTGTTTACTTCTCTACCACACTCCTTCACTTCTGCTTAGATGTCATTGTCTAGACTTCAGTCACATGACCATACCCCACTGCAAGAGAGGCTGGGAAATGTAGTTAGCTGTCTACCTGGGCAAAGAAGCAAACAACAGATCTGGGGGGAAAGCAGTCTCTGCCACAATATCACCTATCACAGTTGCCATTTTATATTTATTTGTACAATTACATCATTAATGTCCAATTCTTCCACCAGATTTTTAACCTATGTTAGGGCAGATGCATTTTTGTTCACAACCCAGTCTCAATAAGCCTCTAAAATTATGTGTTGAATTAATCAGTAAATTCTTGTTAATCTAGATCTAGCACAGGGGTCCCCAACCCCTGGCTGCTGACTGGTACCGGCCTGCAGCCTGTTAGGAACCGGGCCGCACAGCAGGAGGTGAGCTGTGGGCAAGGGAAGCTTCATCTGCCATTCCCCATTGCTCCCCATCGCTCCCCATCGCACCCCATCCCTCCCCATCGCTCCCCATCCCTCCCCATCGCCCCCCATCCCTCCCATCCCTCCCCATCCCTCCCCATCGCTCCCCATCACTCGCATGACAGCCTGAACCATCCCCTCTGCCACCCTGTCCATGGAAAAATTGTCTTCCATGAATCTGGTCCCGGGTGCCAAAAAGGTTGGGACCGCTGCTCTAGCATATTAGCCTGGAGCACTACAGCAGCCTCTTAACTGAACTCCCTGTCTTCCTTCCTAGCCCCTCCATAGCAGAGCCCCTCCATAGCAGAGCCCCTCCATAGGTATCTTCCTAAACTATACACTTGATCCTGCCATTTCCTCTACTTTAAAACTCTTCAATCGTTCTTCATTGCCCTCGGGACTCTTTATTTTGCCATGTAAATTCCCTTCCTGTTCATCTTCTCAGCCTTCCTTCTCACCATTGCTCTCTTTCTACATTCCTTCCCATCACAGATGCACACACCCTCACTCACACTCTCACACACATACTCACTCCCTTTCCAATCTAGCCACACTCAAACATTGACACTTCCCCCCAAAGCACCGTGCCCCTCCCCGGGCTAACTGCTCATTGCCCTCAAGTCTCAGTTTAGTCTGTCACTTTGTTGAGGATATCCCTTAGCTCTCAAGATGGTGTTGGTGCCCTTACCCTGTGCTCCCATGGCCCTCTACTACTGTAGGGGTTATTTTATGATTTGCCTGAAATTATCAAGTGCTTCTCCCCCAGCAGACTGCCCTGCCACATCTTATTCCCTGTGGTGCTCCCAGCACTTAACACATTGCTTAGCACATAGTCTACATCCTGGAAATAGAGGACGGATGGACGGATGGATAGATGGATGACATTTAGGAGGAGCCATTGAGCCACTGAGTTCAGCTTTAAACAAGATCAGGTAGGGACTTCCCTGGTGGTCCGGTAGTTAAGACTCTGCCCTTCCACTGCAGGGGGCGCAGGTTTGATCCCTGGCCGGGGAAACTAGGATCATGCATGGCCAAAAAAAACAAAAACAAAAAACCTTCAGTGGTGGAAACTCCACAATTCCTAGGTAAAATTGAATTAAAGGTAGAAACATTAATAATCAAAAATGTTTTGCAAATATCTTTCCATAATCTGAACCTCTTAATCATCGTCTTATTGCAAAAGTTCCAAAGAGGTGTTTTTCTTCTCTTTCATACATTAACTTTTAAAACCCAAATGGTCTTAAACTTGCACTTTCTGATGACGCAAATGGTTAATAAGTTGTCTTTTCTCTTGATTTCAAGATAGAGTAGGACATGGGGTTACACAGAAGCCTAACATTTACTCTATCTGTCTTTCCTGGGACTCATGGAGCATGATGGATCTCTAAATGGGTAAATATAAGAGGACCTGAGGGACTTGCCTGGTGGCACAGTGGTTAAGAATCCACCTGACAATGCAGGGGACATGGGTTCTATCCCTGGTCTGGAAGATACCACATGCTGCGGAGCAGCTAAGCCCGTGTGCCACAACTACTGAGCCTGTGCTCTAGAGCCTGAGAGCCACAACTACTGAGCCCATGTGCCACAATTACTGAAGCTGCGTGCCTAGAGCCCGTGCTCCACAAGAGAAGCCACCGCAATGAGAAGCCCACGCACTGCAACGAAGAGTAGCCCCCACTCACAACTAGAGAAAGCCCGCGCAGCAACGAAGACCCAACGCAGCCAAAAATAAATAAATAAAATAAATTTTTATTTAAAAAATTAGACAAGTTATCTGTAGCTAAGTAATTTTAAAAAAAAAAGGACCCGATTTTCCCCAAGCATATTTGCTTGTGTGTGCTCCAGAGTCTTGGAGACTGGAGGGGTGGGGCTTGGAGATAGGACAAAGCTTGTCCTGGGTCCAGCCTCCCAGTGTATACGCAACTCAGCAGCCAGAATAACGAACTCCCAATTTAGGAATTTGCCATGGACGCTGCCCAAAGATCATTCCTGGGTTCCTCTGGACTAACTTAAAAAAAAAAAAAAGAAACAACTCGTATTCATATGTAAATATCAGCAGTCTATCATCACCTGAGAAAGAACAACAGATTTCATTTATTTTAAATAAATAGATTTATTTATTTATTTATGGGTAAGTTGGGTCTCTGTTGCTGTGCCCGGGCTTTCTCTAGTTGCAGAGAGCGGGGGCTACTCTTCATTGCGGTGCGCGGGCTCTAGGCACGCCGGCTTCAGTAGTTGTGGCTCGCGGGCTCTAGAGTGCAGACTCAGTCGTTGTGGTGCACGGGCTTAGTTGCCCCACGGCATGTGGGATCTTCCCAGACGAGGGCTACGAACCCCGTGTTCCCTGCATTGGCAGGTGGACTCCCAAACACTGCGCCACCAGAGAAGCCCAAGGACAATAGATTTCAAAATGCTGGTTATTGCTAGAGGCGAAGGAATGAATTTAATGAGGCATTCACAGGACAGGAAACTTTACAATTTCATTTTAAGAGCAACAGCTACTTGTAGGAGGTGGAAAAAAAGATCTTCCTACTTAATTTATCTGCCCAATTACATCTGACATTCCTGTGAAAATAAAAAATGCATGAAAAAAAATAAGAGTAAACTTCTAAACCAGTGCTTCTATTCCAAGAATTTTACTGATCTAAATTTCCTAAAACTTAGTTGAGTAAGTCTGAAAGCTGTTTTGATTTTTATACAGAGGGAAGAAGGAAAAGTACAGCACATGCTCTGACTTAGTGTCAACTTCCCTCTGTTTTATTTTCAGCCCAGTCAGAAAACCATGCTCTTTGCTTGCCTCACTCCTTTGTTTTTCCAAAAAAGTATTCTCTTTTGTGTAAGGTTCTGGTCCAAAATAATCAGCATTGGAAGTTGCGCTGTTTTTGCTTCATGTCTGTGGCCTGAGTCATTCTCTCCAAAACCAGGATGCCCTCAGGGAAGATACAGAGGAAATGATGTAATTCTCTCTAGTCTCTTTCACGCTTTGGGCTTTTTCTTTGGGCCTGAGCCTTAATGAATCTGTTTTCTAATTAGCTAGCAAGAAGTACAGTGAAAAAAAAAAATATGCGTCTTCTGTCTCTCCCTTCTCCTCACTAGAGGCACACACACTATTTGCTCCTTCAGGGAGCTCAGGTGATTTTTACAGAATTAGTGCATAAATCTTCTCAGTGTCATTGTCAAGCAGCTGAAAGCAAAGGTATTTTGTTCTGCCTACTTTACTAGCTGGAAACCAAAAAACAGAAAGTGTCATAGCCAAGGTCAAGCATTGCCCCAGGGAGAGGGAGGGGCAGTGGAGCGGGTTGGTGGGAGGGGCGGGGGTAAATATAATCTCCCAATTCCTCTGCTCCATCCCCCAAGCAAAGCCCTTTCTATGCAAATGAAGAAAGCAACAACCTAAATTTAGAAAACCTGTTTAGAACAGACTTCATATATTAATTCGATAAACGTGTGCTCAATTCCTGGGCACTTCGGATACCATATCATTTTCTAATTATAACTTTGAATTAATTTTGCTCTTTTTCTGATACTTGGCTTCTTGGGTTATTCGCCTGGTAAAAATTAGCAATTGGAAAATGCATGTACTTTAATTTGATGGGGGGAGGAACTGGGAAGCTTGGACCCGGACCCCGACTTCAGCTACTGGAAAACCATAGCACTTGGGGCCGTTCAAAGCATTTTCTCAACTACCCTTCCCTCTGAGCCCCAGGACTTGCTGTTATTTTAACACGTGGCTCTCTCCCTGTGGAAATGATCTGTTCAATCTGTCTGTCTCCTCAACCAGACTTCAGCTTGTTAATTCATTCTGATAACCCCAGCACCTTAAACTTTAGAGGAAACTCATGAAATAGCTTCTGGAACTAAACTAAGGAAAAGAAGAACTAGGTGAGGGGTGAGGAGAATTCAAGGGAGGGAAGTGAAGGGGGAGAGAAGGGAGGGGAATGCCTGAGGGAAAGAAGAGCAGAGAGTTCAAGCTGGAATCCCAAATTTCTTTGAGGCAGCAAATATCTATTTTTAAGAAGGATCTAGTGGTGCAGTGGTTGAGAGTCCGCCTGCCGATGCAGGGGACGCGGGTTCGAGCCCTGGTCTGGGAGGATCCCACAGGCCGCGGAGCAACTAGGCCCGTGAGCCACAACTACTGAGCCTGCGTGTCTGGAGCCTGTGCTTCGCAACAAGAGAGGCCGTGACAGTGAGAGGGCCGTGCACCGCGATGAAGAGTGGGCCCCGCTTGCCACAACTAGAGAAAGCCGTCGCACAGAAATGAAGACCCAACACAGCAAAAATAAATAAATAAATAAACCAGCTCCTTGTATGGTGCAGCCCTGCCTCAAAAAAAAAAAAAAAAGGATCTAGGCCCTCAGAAGGAAGCAACACACTTACTAAAGAGTTAAGAGAAAAATTGCGTGGAAACAGACTCTGGCTCATAAAGTCAACGGGTGTTCCTCAACCAGTGAAATTGCTGGTCTGATAGTTTAAAAGACCTATTCCTGGCTCCACCCTGGACTAGAACATAGAATTCTTGGGGGTGGGACCTTGGAGATTTTTTAACAAGTACCCAGGGTACTAGAGTTTGAAAAGCATTGATGTGGTCTTTCCGGAAAGCATTTCATTCCCCTCCAGCCCACCGAGGTCCAATTAGTGTGGAGTGTTTTTCATTGAAGACCTAGCCTTATATGGGAAAGCCAGCTTTGTCAATGTGGAGAGACCAGGAGACTCCAAAATATAAACTATGATGTCCTTTGTCCTTTCATTCATTCTGCCCAGTCTTTCTCTCTCTCTCTCTCTCTCTCTCTCTCTCTCTCACACACACACACACACACACACACACACACAGACATGCGTGCATGCAATGTGCACACACGCTTCCAATAGATTCCAGATCTCTTCAGGGCCAGTGCCTGGGGTCACTTACCTCATCCCTTTAAAGGCCTTCTGTCCAGGACAGCCCTAACTAAAAGTCTGAAAATTAGGTAGGGGAAAAAAGAGCTGTTTAGGGCAAAACCTCTTTGGACAAAGTTCCTTGTATTGCAGACCTTTGGCTTCTGCGTCTAGATAAAACCAAAAGATATTTGCAAGGAAAGAGAAAATGCAAAAAAGGCCAATTCTGTTTTCTGAAACTCACTACAGATTTGGTGACAGATGAACTTGCATTTCGCCTTCATTTTTTCCAAAGTGATTCATTCTTCTTGGTTCCTGAACACCTGCTTAAAAACATGGCTTTCTTCTCTCTGTCCTTAGGGAGTGCCAACCAGGTCTGAAACCATGAGGTAGGTCTAATACCAGGGGAGGGGTAGTGGGGTGGAGGAAAGTCCGACTTGATCTACATAGTGTATTCATTGTTTAAAATCATACATTGTGCAGAAAGCATTGGTGACATTTGTGGTGTGAAAGAGGAAACTTGGAGCAAGCTCTCAGAGCCAGAGTTTCCATGCCCAAGGTGAATGTTGACATTACCGAGGCTGGAATCCCTGTTAATGCCTTAGGTTTTCCTTCCACGAGGACGGCATTAAGTTTGGGGTTTTCTTTCCTCCCAAGTTTTTCAGAGCAACCCACAATAAAAAAGGAAGGTTCGCCCAGCAGAATTTACTTGCAATGACCACTGACCTGTGTTTCCCAAGTTTACTCATTTGTCCAACTTCCCTTCTTCTCCGTCGCCTCTGTCTCTTTATTTTCAGCTCCTTGTCAGTTAATTCACATTTCCTGATTTGGCAAACAGTGCTCCCCCCACCTCCTTTTTCTTGGGTAAAACTTCCTGAGTTGACCTTAAAGAGAACTGTTAACCTCACCCGAGAGCTTTAGCAGGAAAATGGCATTTAGGTTTAATCACCTAAAGCCTCGCAGTAGTTACCACTTTATAAAATTCAAGTGACTTTTTTCCAAGCTCCCTGTTTTCCAAAGCTGGCTGGCTGGTGACCTCCAGGAGGGTGGGATGCCACACCCGTCCCCTGGCCTTGGCAGGCAGCAAGGGTGAAAGCTTTTCCAGAGCTCGCCGGCTGAAAGGCTGGCAGCAGAGAGGGCTGTAGACCTCCAGGGCCGTTCTGGAATCCAAGGCAAGGAGGGCACACATGACAAGACCAGGGAAGAACCACTCCATTGACTCTTTTTACTCAAAGATGCACCTCCTCCTTCAGAAAAGCCTGAAAGACCTGGGTCAGGGAGCTGGTCACGCAATTGCCTCTATCCCCTGGTCAGCTTCCAGGGAGAAGTGGGGAAGTGGGCTGTCGTTGTCATCCACGGTGACCACAGCCTTCCCCGGGGCCCTTTGCAGCCACTCTTGCATGTCTGAGTCTCAGAGCTCAGGACTCCAGATGTTCTTCTCTCTTCTTAAAAGTTTGAATGGTCAAGACTCAGTCATCTCCATCGGCACCTTCCTGGGGATATTTGCCTCTCCTGGTGGTATCTGTGTCATCTCTGGTTTGGGGGAAAAGAGTTTAATTTTGATCCACTCCCCTGCGGCTACGGGTCTTTGCTCAGATGTGGGCTTTCCAGACCACAGGTGTAGCCCCCTACCCCGAGGGAGCCTTTGCTGCCCTCTTCTCTGTTTATTTTCCTACATCACACTTGTCACCTCCTAACATGCTTTGTCCATGCATTCCATTTTACTTCTTTTTTTAAAAAAATTATTTATTTATAAATTTATTTATTTTATTTATTTATTTTTGGCTGCGTTGGGTCTTCGTTGCTGGGTGCGGGCTTTCTCTAGTTGCGGTGAGCAGGGGCTACTCTCCGTTGCGGTGTGCGGGCTTCTCATTGCGGTGGCTTCTCTTGCTGCGGAGCCCGGGCTCTAGGCGCGCAGGCTTCAGTAGTTGTGGCTCGCAGGCTCTAGAGTGTAGGCTCAGTAATTGTGGCACACAGGCTTAGTTGCTCCGCGGCATGTGGGATCTTCCCGGACCAGGGCTCGAACCCGTATCCCCTGCATTGGCAGGTGATTCTTAACCACTGCGCCACCAGGGAAGCCCCATTTTACTTCTTTATTTTTTTCTTCTGCCACCTGCTCCACCCCCCACCCCACCCCACCCGCTCCACCCTCAGCCTCTGGGATGGAAACTCTGGGGCGCAGGAATTTGGGCTACTTTGTTCACTGCTCCACCCCCAGAACCTAGAATAGCGCCCGGTACATAGTAGGTGCTTAATAAGTATTTGTTGAAGAGTGAATGAATTTGAGGAATTTCTGAAACCAGATAGAAGATACGGGAAGGTATACTTTTGGATCAGGGAGAATCTAAAATACCAAGGCAGGAGGGCCAGCATGAGAAGGCATGGAGGAAGATAGCATTTAAGTGAAGGAGCGTTGCCTGCTTCGTCCTTGATGTTTACAATAACTACTAGTGGTGAGGTGTCATTGTTGATAAGACACAAATGAAGAACTGGCGGCACAGAAAGTTTCCATGCTTACCCAAGGTGACAGCAAGAGAAAATGGCAGGAGTGTCTGACTCTATAGGGTGCCTTTTCCCATGTGGTGCCATTGGTTCCCTGACTCCAGTTCAGGACAAAGGCTGGTAATTTGGCATCCTAAGCAGATTCAGTTAAAATGCACTACGATAAGATTTCAAATCCCACCTCGGTAACTTTAGGCAAGGCTCTGAATCTCTGTGTGTACCTGTTTCCCTATAAAAAAAAAAAGGTGGGACCTGGCATTTTATAATTCTGTTTACACCTCCCAAAAGCCCGGTGGGATAGGAAAAAGAAATTAAAAGCCAGGAAGACTACGTGAGTCACTGTGTGGTTAAGTAACATGTCAAGTCAGTGGTCTGAAGACAAACCACCGGGGCAGGAGGTGTCTTGACAAGTCACAATTGTCGCCTCTTCTCCAAACCACATAGTTTTAATGGCTCAAGAGAGATTAAGAATGACATGCTAACTCTGAAGCTGTAGTGAATTTAAAGTCCTACTTGCAAAGCTCTTTCCATAAGGTGACTAAAGCAAAGCTTTGGAAATTGTAGCACGCTAGATGAGCTCTTGGGGCTGAGGGATCTTGCTTGGGCGAGGAAGGCTGGCTGTGAGCTTGGATGCTACATGTTCTGGTGAATCCACAGAAGTCAATTAACATGCAATCTATGGAAAAGCCAAAGTGACCTCGGGCTCCAGGCTTGTACTTGCTTTGTTGTTAACACATTGGAACGCGACTCTGTTGATTACTTTTCCATTTTCCTGGGTTTGCTGGTTAAATGCTGTATGTGAAACCCTTTGAATCATTTAAATGGGAGAGAAAAACACAAACAAGTCTTTACTTCACCAAGATACCAGACCTAGCGTAGTGGCTTTAATTGTTTGATGTTTAACTGAGTACCTACTGTGTTAAAGAAAAAACTTTAAACAGGCGAACTTCAAGTGTTAGATTTAGTGTCCCTATATCTTTGAGAAGACTGTTTAGCAGAGAAATCTTTGTGTCCTTTGAGGCAAGGGCAGGGTCAAATGATATCTTCCTTCTTCAACCTGTGAAGTCAGTGTTGAAATTATTTTGTTTTCTTTTGGCTAGATGGTATTCCATATATTGGCTGGAACAGAATCATTGGGCCACATGATTTTCTCTAAGTAAAAAAGACAAACTTGTGAAAATTGGGCTCTGATCCCCCTCTGTAACACTAGCACTCATGAAAAATCCAATGTTTACGGAATTCCTTAGTTAATGATTTAGGAATCTCCACTCTACCCCCTGCACCACCAGATAGGAGCCTCTCTCCTCTCTTGGGTCTGGAACTAGGTTACAAGCCCAAGGGCCATGGAGGATTGGATTCTCCAGTGCATGGCCCTTGTGGGTTACCTTTGTAAGTCTTGTAGATGAGTGCCAGTCTGGCCGAGCTTTAGGTGTCCAAGAAAGCAGGGGCAGAACTACAGAAAATCTGATCTGTGAGAGACATGATGTGATGGGCACATAGCCTTACAGGGGTGGAGGGCACCAGTTCATCTCTTTTGCAGGATTTAAAACTATGTAGGGTGCTAGTGATGGAGGAAAAGATGGCAAATGTTAGCAGAAGGGAGAGACTTGGCTTGTACGTGCGGGTTCACATTTTTCCCGCAGAGAAATGTTCTCTTGACCCTCTCTAGCCACAAAGGCCCAGAGGAAGCATTTGGCTGGCAGGATTAGGGTTTTTAAATGTATTACTTTTCCCCATAGGCTTCTGTCATGCTATTAAAAATTGGACTCAGGGTCCATGTCATCTTTACAAGTTATTTGTACGTGATATCTTCATGTTCTTTTTCCTAGTTGCTGCTTATTTCCTATATATGTGCTTATTTCCTATACATATTTCCTATACATATATATATCTTGTTTTCCAAGCTAGCTTCTTTGCTGAATATTTCTTGAGCACCTACTATGTACTAAGCAGTGTTTATAGCATTGTGATCAAGAATGCCAAGATTTTGACATTCTGATTAGGACCTCTTCAATGATTTTGCCCCTTTATCCTCTCTTTGCTGCCTTTGCTTTCTAGTTACTTTATCCTATGTGCTTCATATTCATCTCCAATTTTTGTCTAAAGATAAGGCACTAAAATATAATTTTCAAAAAGATGAAACCATGACTCCCATACAATACAAAATGAATACGTGCTAAAGACTTTAACTCATTAATTCATTCATGAGGGAACCAGAAAGATGTTAAAACCGGTTCAAAGGACAATCTGAAGAACAAATACATGTAGGTGATCTGGAATGCCAAGAGGAATTTACAGATAGATGCAAAATCTCCTGGCACACAGTAGGTACTCAATAAATGTTAACTCTTTGTGGTGAACGTCTGTCCTACCTGGTAGTTCTTAATAAACTTCACTAAATTAAACCTGATTGAATAGAAGGGCAGGTGGGGTAGAGGAGGATGGTGGTCTGAGCCTAGCCATGAACAGAGGGGCCACTTACAGAAGACAAGTCTTGCATAGCAGGCTGTTCTGCAAGATATTTGAAATGTTTATACCAATTCCTGGAGTTGCTTAGACTTGCTTTTAATTTAGGATGATTCTAAGACCAGCTGTGATGAATTTCAGTAAAACCTCCCAAGAAGATAGCAGGTTTTTGCATGCCACAATTGAACTTCTCATTTTCAAGTAGAGAGAGATGAAAGGCTTCTGAGGAATGGAGTTGTAATTGTCTTTCAAGGATAGAATGATAAAGAGATTGTTGCTCCTCGGGATGGAAGGGTAGAAGAGAAAAATCAGCACAGTTGGGTAGCCAGGAGAGCACCATTCTTGCCCTGGTTTAACCTTCGATTGTGGCAAACCAGACCAGTCTGTCCAGACCCATACATCCTCTGCGCCTCAAACTGAGTGGACCATACTTTTTAAACTGTTCTGTGAAGAAAATGCTTTAGTAGCTTTGCAAACATTTGATTCAAATTTGTTTTCACTGTTTAAAAATTGGTTATTAAAAGCAAATGGTATGATTAATGCCAGACAAGGCATTTTCCCGAGGCCCAGCTCACTGCTTCAGCCACCCTCTAGTCAGGAGAGTGCGGTCAGAGTCGCCCCGCATTCCGGGTAGAGTCCCCCTGGAAGGTTCTGCTCTGGGCCAGCTGTCATACACGGGTGGCGCAGGGAGGGGAGGGGGATGAAAAACCCATGCGAGGAGTTCCTGGTCTTATGGTCTTAATATTTCCAATGCTCGGCAAACAGCTCTTTCCCATTAATGATGTGAATTAGATGACTGATAATTCACCCATCTTCCTAATGTGAATCTTCCTACAAGAGGGCAACAGAATAAACTAATTTAAAAAGTGAACTGGAAAACCTTTACAAAAAACAAAAGCAAATGGTTTTAAATAATGAAAAAGTTCTGGAAATGGATAGTAGTAATGGTTGCACAACTTGTGAATATTCTTAAAGCCACTGAATTATACACTTAATGATTAAAGTGGTAAATTTTATGTGATATATATTTTATCACAATTAAATTTTAAAACAAATGTACACTCAGATTAGTTATATACTAAATTTTCATAAAATATGGACTTCCCATATGCTCTCCAGTTTTTAGGTAGACTTTGAATAAAGCCTTTCCTTCCATCTTTATTTGAAGAATATCCTGAGGTCAAAGGTAACTGTTTATTAAAACTGTTGCCGTTTGTAACTATATCTATATCCAAATTAGAATTTTTTTGATATTTATTGAGTAGCTAAGACTAAACACAGAAACACATTGGATGATGAGGCTGTAACGATTTTCCATTAGGTCCTATTTCTAACTGTTTGTGTTAAACAAAAACAGCTTCTTGGAATGACATTATAGTGAGGAGTTTTAATTTTAGCATATAAAAAAGCAATTTATGCTAAAAATGCCATTTTAATCTATTGTATTTTAAAATACTGTTGAGAGTTCCATTGCTTAAAAAAAAATTTTTGGAACCACTCTACTGCATCATCTTTAAAATTGTCTCTGACTTGTTTATTGTTACAATTGTAAAACATTTAGTATTTGAAAAAGACATACTCTATGAGTTGCTTTTAGCAGGCAATGAAAACATAAGTTAAGATGTATATTTACCTTCAGAACAGGCAAATCCCAAAGATGGAAATATCCAGTAAGTCTATTCCCATCTTCAACTGGCTACATGTAAATAATAGACACTAGACTTCTAATTTCTTAATGTCTGAACAGAAGAGTTACGCTAATTTAACAGTTCTTAGTCTTGGTCTTATAAAGTTATTTCTTAAAATCCTTTTGTTTTAATTTAATCCTCCTTTTCTGAGTTACAGAGCTCTTTCAAAGAAAGTGCTTCATCCTTTCCAAATTATTTAGATTGGGGAGGACCATCCCCACCGCAATTTTCATGCAAACGTCACGTATATACGTGTTTATCTAGGGAGAAGGTCAAAGTTTTATCAAATTCTCAAAGGATTTATGAGACGTAAATAATTGCCTTCATCCTTAATCCTCCTTTTCTTTTTGCTAATGTAAATCTTGCCTATGAATCATGTAAAAAAGAATTCTGCTATGGACAGTAGGTCCATATCCTCATGGTCACCAAGATAGATAACTCCTTGAAAAACAACATGTCCATGTCCCATGCGTTTCTTTCTTTTGGGAAAAACTGCCAACACCATGTTAAAATCCCATGCTACTATGAGATTGCGCTTGAATTTTAATTTCCAATTTCGAATTAAGTATGAAAACATGAACTGAAATCACCTGACAAAAATAAATAAATAAATGGGTGCAAGAGAGTTGAGTGATAGATTTCATATGCAAATAAGCATCTAAGAAATTTAAATGAGAACATATCAAATGAGCTTGATCTATTTCTTAATAGTTTGATATAATAAAAGGAAATATTTAGTTGAGACCACGGAAATGCCACCCCTTTGGGGTTTTTTTTGTTTTGTTTTGGGTTTTTTTTGCGGTACGCGGGCCTCTCACTGTTGTGGCCTCTCCCGTCGTGGAGCACAGGCTCCGGACGCCCAGGCTCAGCGGCCATGGCTCAAGGGCCCAGCCGCTCCGCGGCATGTGGGATCTTCCCGGACTGGGGCACGAACCCGCGTCCCCTGCATCGGCAGGCGGACTCTCAACCACAGCACCACCAGGGAAGCCCCCACCCCTTTGTTTTTTAAACGTAGACTCTGAGTTTTAAAATAAACATCTCTTATAGGATTTTCTAAAGCAAAAGGGGTCATAAGCTATTTTCTCTTCTTTCCTACTGAATGCATGTAAATAAGCTTTTAAATACAGTGGGGTTTTTTTTTGGTGCACCGCCACTGCCCAGCAGGGTCCTGGGACACTGTATAAGACGCAGGAGGCACTTTTTTATTTTTTTGTAGAGGCAGTCTCTGTCCTCCAGGAGCTTACAGTCTAGCCAGGGAGGCACAACTAATGCACACTTATACAATCATTACAGTTAGAGATTACCACAGTATTGACCACAATGGCATGAGACCTGGGGGATGGAAGATCAGTGAGGGGCTGGGGGCTCGGAGAAGAAGTTTTGGTAAAGATTGGATTCGTTTCCTTGTTCAATAGGTCCAAATTGAGTGACACATTTCTTTGGGTGAGAGTGGGGGGAAAGAGGGATTGAGGGAGCAAAGGCAGCAAGGCTGGAATGCACATGCCGTAGGCAAGGGGCAGTGAGGGGGCCCCGCTCAAATACAGTGATTTTTGTGGTTTGCTAAGATGTCCAGAAGATTCAAGTTAGAGGCAAATGATATTGAGCAGGTCACCTAACCCCAAGTCTTCATTTTCTCATAATATCCAAATTAATCAATATATCCAAATTACAAGATTAAATATGGTAATAATTATTAAAAGCACCTCTCAAACTGGGAAGTTCTTTTTTTTACAGCCACTATGTAAAACAGTATGGAGGTTCCTCAGAAAACCAAGAATACAGTTGTCATATGATCCAGCAATCCCACTCCTGGACATATATCTGCACAAAACTATGATTCAAAAAGATACATGCACCCCTATGTGCATAGCAGCACTATTCACAATAGCCAAGATGTGGAAACAACATAAATGTCCATGAACAGATGAATGGATAAAGAAGATGTGGTACACACACACACACACACACACACACAAACACACCATGGAATACTATGCAGCAATAAAAAAGAATGAAATAATGCCATTTGCAGCAGCATGGATGGACCTAGAGATTATCATACTAAATGAAGTAACTCAGAAAGAGAAAACAAATACCATATGATATCACTGATTTGTGGAATCTAAAATATAACACAAATGAAACTATCTACAATACAGAAACAGACAGAACAGACTTGTGGTTGGCAAGGGGGAGGGGAGTGGGGGAGGGATGGATTAGGAGTTTGGCATTAGCAGATGCAAACTCATATATAGAATGGATAAACAACAAGTTCCTACTGTATAGCACAGAAAACTATATTCAATATCCTGTGATAAACCATAATGTAAAAGAATATAAAAAAGAACTTATGCATACGTATAACTTACTTATTTTGCTGTACAGCAGAAACTAATGCAACATTGTAAGTCAACTATACTTCAATTTTTTAAAAAAGTTAAAGAAGAGTTTATTCTAAGAAACCTTAAGATTTTTTTTCATCCTAGCATATTATTTTCAAAGACTGACTTTATTTTTCTTTTTTAAAAACATCTTTATGGGAGTATAATTGCTTTACAATGGTGTGTTAGTTTCTGCTTTATAACAAAGTGAATCAGCTATACATATACATATATCCCCATATCTACTCCCTCTTTTTTTTTTTTTTTTTTTTTTTTGCGGTACGCAGGCCTCTCACCG
This sequence comes from Stenella coeruleoalba, assembly GCF_951394435.1. Lineage (NCBI taxonomy): Eukaryota > Metazoa > Chordata > Mammalia > Artiodactyla > Delphinidae > Stenella > Stenella coeruleoalba. The sequence continues at coordinate 52,265,860 of NC_137149.1, forward strand.
TTGCGGCCTCTCACGTTGCGGAGCACAGGCTCCAGACGTGCAGGCTCAGCGGCCATGGCTCACGAGCCCAGCCACTCCGCGGCACGTGGGATCTTCCCGGACCGGGGCACGAACCGGTCAACAGCCGGACTCTCAACCACTGCGCCACCAGGGAAGCCCCTCTCCTCCCTCTTGCATCTCCCTCCCACCCTCCCTATTCAACCCCTCTAGGTGGTCACAAAGCACTGAGCTGATCTCCCTGTGCTCTGCAGCTTCTTCCCACTAGCTGTCTATTTTACATTTGGTAGTGTATATAAGTCCATGCCACTCTCTCACTTCGTCCCAGCTTACCCTTCCCCTTCCCCCTGTCCTCAAGTCCATTCTCTATGTCTGTGTCTTTATTCCTGTCCTACCCCTAGGTTCTTCATAACCTTTTTTTTTTTTTTTTAGATTCCATACATATGTGTCAGCATACGGTATTTGTTTTTCTCTTTCTGACTTACTTCACTCTGTGTGACACACTCTAGGTCCATCTACCTCACTAAAAATAACTCAATTTCATTTTTTTATGGCTGAGTAACATTCCATTATATATATATGCCACTTCTTCTTTATCTATTCATCTGTCGATGGACACTTAGGTTGCTTCCATGTCCTGGCTATTGTAAATAGAGCTGCAATGAACATTGTGGTACATGACTCTTTGTGAATTATGGTATGCCAGTAGTGGGATTACTGGGTCATATGGTAGTTCTATTTTAAGTTTTTTAAGGAACCTCCATACTGTTCTCCATAGTGGCTGTATCAATTTACATTCACACCAACAGTGCAAGCTGGTTCCCTTTTCTTCACACCCTCTCTAGCATTTATTGTTTGTAGCTTTTTTTTTTTTTTTTGCAGTACGCGGGCTTCTCACTGTCGTGGCCTCTCCCGTTGCGGAGCACAGGCTCCAGACGCACAGGCCCAGTGGCCATGGCTCACGGGCCCAGCCGCTCTGCGGCATGTGAGATCCTCCCGGACCGGGGCACGAAACCCGTGTCCCCTGCATCGGCAGGCGAACTCTCAACCACTGCGCCACCAGGGAAGCCCTGTAGCTTTTTTATGATGGCTATTCTGACTGGTGTGAGATGATACCTCATTGTAGTTTTGATTTGCATTTCTCTAATGATTAGTGATGTTGAGCATCCTTTCATGTGTTTGTTGGCAATCTGTATATCTTCTTTGCAGAAATGTCTATTTAGGTCTTCTGCCCATTTTTGGTTTGGGTTGTTTGTGTTTTTGATATTGAGCTGCATGAGCTGCTTATAAATTTTGGAGATTAATCCTTTGTCAGTTGCTTCATTTGCAAATATTTTCTCCCATTCTGAGGGTTGTCTTTTCATCTTGTTTATAGTTTCCTTTGCTGTGCAAAAGGTTTTAAGTTTCATTAGGTCCCGTTTATTTTTGTGTTTAGTTCCATTTCTCTAGGAGGTAGGTCAAAAAGGACCTTGCTGTGATTTATGTCATAGAGAGTTCTGCCTATGTTTTCCTCTAAGAGTTTGATAGTGTCTGGCCTTACATTTAGGTCTTTAATCCATTTTGAGTTTATTTTTGTGTATGGTGTTAGGGAGTGTTCTAATTTCATTCTTTTACATGTAGCTGTCCAGTTTTCCCAGCACCACTTATTGAAGAGGCTGTCTTTTCTCCATTGTATATTCTTGACTCTTTTATCAAAAATAAGGTGACCACATGTGTGTGGGTTTATCTCTGGGCTTTCTATTGTGTTCCATTGATCTATATTTCTGTTTTTGTGCCAGTACCATACTGTCTTGATTACTGTAGCTTTGTAGTATAGTCTGAAGTCCAGGAGCCTGATTCCTCCAGCTCTTTTCTTTCTCAAGATTGCTTTGGCTCTTTGGAGTCTTTTGTGTTTCCATACAAATTGTGAAATTTTTTGTTCTAGTTCTGTGAAAAATGCCATTGGTAGTTTGATAGGAATTGCATTAAATCTGTAGATTGCTTTGGGTAGTAGAGTCATTTTCACGATGTTGATCAAAGACTGACTTTAGACATCACTGTGGGAATGTGATTGTAGAATATGTACCATGGGCTCCTGGCTAAATATATTTTTCTGTCTCACATGTGATCTCTCTGTCCTCCAATATCCCATAATTCACTGTTCTGATTGTGCTTAGAACATCCCATTCTACCAAATTGTGAGGACCTTAGGGGCTGGAATTTGGGCTCAATCTTCTTTGATTCTGTACAGTATTTTACAAACAGCAAGTGTTCACACAGACATTTATTTGGTTTGCAATTTCCTTATCTGAGGGGGCACCCTTTCTTTTGTAAAATTATGGTGTAAACTAAAAACTACTAGTTGGCATGTTTTTGGGTGAAAAACTGCAAAGGAAAAGTAGCATGGTATATCAGGGGAAAAGAGTATCAATTTTGAACTATCCCATTGTTCTTAGATCTCTGCTCAAAAATGAAGGAGCTTTTTAGATCATTAAGAACAGAAAAGAGGGACTTCCCTGTTGGTGCAGTGGTTAAGAATCTGCCTGCCAATCCCGGGGACATGGGTTCGATCCCTGGTCTGGGAAGATCCCACATGCCGCGCAGCAACTAAGTCCATGTGCCACGACTACTGAGCCTGCGCTGTAGAGCCCGTGTGCCACAACTACTGAAGCCCGTGCGCCTAGAGCCCATGCTCAGCAACAAGAAAGGCCACCGCAATGAGAAGTGCACACCACAACGAACAGTAGCCCCATCTCTCCGCAACTAGGGAAAGCCCGCATGCAGCAGCAAAGACCCAATGCAGCCAAAAGTAAATAAAATAAAATAAACTTTAAAAATGCTGTGAATTCAGAACACAGGGATAAAAAAAATTTATATATACAAAAAAAAGAACAGAAAAGAAAAGGACTTCCCTAGTGGCACAGTGGTTAAGAATCTGCCTGCCAATGCAGGGAACACAGGTTTGATCCCTGGGAAGGGATCTGGTCTGGGAAGATCCCACATGCCGTGGAGCAACTAAGCCTGTGCACCACAACTACTGAGCCTGCGCTCTAGAGCCTGCGAGCCACAACTACTGAGCCCACATGCTGCAACTACTGAAGCCTGCGCTCCTCGAAGCCTGTGCTCTGCAACAAGAGAAGCCACCTCAATGTGAAGCCTGCGCACCACAACGAAGGGTAGTCCCCGCTCGCTGCAACTAGAGAAAGCCTGCACGCAGCAATGAAGACCCAATGTAGCCATAAATAAATAAATAGATTTAAATTAAAAAAAGAAAAGATGACATAAAATAGAAGAAGAAAAGAGAAGGGTCTAGCCCCAATTTTTCCATTCATTTAAATGTCCTTGAACATCTCATTTTACCTCTCTGCTTCAATTTTCCCTCTGCAAAATGAGAGAACTGCACCACATGGCTCTGAGGTGATTTCCAATACAATGATCTAAGGTGCTGGGGCACTAAGAATTTCCTTGAATAAAAACATCTCGGGGCTTCCCTGGTGGCGCAGTGGTTGAGAGTCCGCCTGCCGATGCAGGGGACATGGGTTCGTACCCCGGTCTGGGACGATCCCACATGCCGCGGAGCGGCTGGGCCTGTGAGCCATGGCCGCTGGGCCTGCGCCTCCAGAGCCTGTGCTCCGCAACGGGAGAGGCCACAACAGTGAGAGGCCCGCGAACCGCAAAAAAACAAACAAGCAAAAAAAAACATCTGGGAAGAGCAAGGTCCCCTATTGGTCCTCATCAGTGTTCTCCAAGAGGATGGGTACATAACTGTGGACATTTTATTAGTTATCTGTTGTTGTATAACAAACTACCCACAAATTTAGGGACTTTAAGCAAGAATACATATTTATTCTCTTACTGACTTTCTGAGGGCCAGGAACCCAGGAGTGGCTTAGCTGTGTGGTCCTGACTTAGAATCCCTCAGGAGTTTGTAGTTAAGCCGTTTGGGGGTACAGTTTTCTGAAAACTTGACTGGGGCCAGAGGGTGTGTTTCCATGATGGAGCACTCAGCTGGCTGTTGGCAAATTTGCTCATCACATGGAACTCCCTGTCGGGGTACTTGAGTGTTGGCTTCACTCGTAATGAGTGATCTAAGCATGAGAGCAAGGAGAAGGCATTATGCTTTTAATGACCTGGTCTCACAAGTCACACTGTCACATCTGCCGCATTCTATCGGCTACAAACAAGTTAGTAAATACAGCCCATGCTCTGTATTTAGGGGAGAGAAATGAGGCTCGACCTCTTAAAAGGAAGAGTAGCAACAAATTTGGGAATTTGTTTATGAATTCGTGAACTTCTTTTAAAACCCACACTAACATCATGTGCTGGTTAAAGTAGAGTGGGTCACGCAAGACAGTATGGAAATTTCAACCACGAACGTTTCTACAGTGACTCACTGTTTGTAAAGCATCTCCCCATGTCTTCTCATTTGTTTGTCACAGTGACCTAGTGGATTGACAACATTAATATCCCCATTTAAAAATGAGGAAATGGAGGCTAGGTGACTTTTGTAAGGTTATTCAGCAAGTGAGTTACATAGCCGGGAATTAAAACCAGGTTTTCTGACACAAAACACAAAGATCTCTTCACTCCCTTTCAAATGGGAAAATTGGCAAAAAGGCCTTTGCACAGACAAGTCATTGGCAAGTTTGACTATTCCTTACTGCCTACTAATTTTGTTTACCCATCTTATTAATTTTGATATCTATTGTCAACTTACATACTTCTAAAATTACTTGAGGTGGTTTACAAATAAAATATTTAGGAGGAGTAAATACCTCTAGGCACCAGAGTTGGTCAGACTACAACACTTGGCAATAAATTTGGTTCATATATTTCTGAGAGCGAAGGTGAAAGGAGAAACATGATAGGCTACAGGGGTTTCACTTTCTGACAGGCGCAAGCACACAAGTTATCATTGCCTGAAACTAAATTCAAGAAGGAATTTATTACATGGATCTGGGTAGAGACAATGCCACTTGACACTGTGGTCAATGTCTCCAGCTGTGCTTGTGCGGAAGATATTCTCATTTCAACCCTGTATATATTCACAGAGAACATACCTCACCTTTAATTTGGTGAATATATTTGAGCAAGAGGCTAATGAAAATGTGGCCCAGGCTCATTGCCCTCTAATTACTTTATTAAACTAAGAAATGTAATGTGGAGAATATACATAAATAGATAGTTAATCTGTCTGCTGGACTGTCTTAAGTATCCGGAATTCTAAGTGAGAGTGCTTGAATGACTTGCCTAATCTTATTTCTTTGTCTTGACATCCTCTACCAGGCACCTATAGTACAAATGTTCTATATTGTCAATTAACTTAAGGGCTTCAGCTACCTGCTATAAGGGAGCAAGGAATGCTAACATGATGTTATAGAAAAATGTCAAATAAGTAAGTTGGACCACATGAACTCCAAAGTCACTTCTGGGGCCAAATTGCTATGATTCTGTGACTTTAAGGGTGAGATACCATTACGCATTCCTGTCCCCATAGAGAGCCAGCCCACTTTGGCCTGGGTGTGAGAAGCAGTGCTGCCAAAAGCCTTGGCCAATTTTTTTCCCCCAAAAGGAATTTCAAGTATATCCAAGCTCCTGTGTTAGTGACTGATTGAAACCAAAGCTTTATACCGCATGACATAGGATCCTGGAATAGATAACTTCAGCCTGAAAAAAAAGTTAAGGCAGGTGCAAGCAGCTGTCCAGTCCTGCTATAAAAGAACTCAAGTTTAGCTTCAGTAATGTGCCTTCTTCCAAGTACTCTGGTTCTGTCAGGAACTCTCCAGTGAGCTGAAATATACACCCTAAATATTAACCCCAAAGTAAATGACTTAGTGTACTTTTATTTAGATATTATAATACTTATAAATGTTTCTATTATTAATGGGAATCCTCCTTCCAGAATAGAATTGTGAATGAAATACATAAAAATTAATAGCCTTTATTTCTGTTCTAAACCAGTTGGTCTTCCTTCAAGGAAGTAGATAGATAATAAAATAAATAATCCTTCATTAAAAAAATAAAAAGCATTCTCCCTGAACACTGTTTATGTGCCCTGAGCAAATAGATATTCACTTATAAGGTTTTGCTTTCTCTTTATTAACTATATTTCTATAATACTTGTTTGAGAAGTGTTGTAAAGAGAAAAAAATTAATGTACATGGGAAGAGTAGAGAGAAATGAGTGTTACTCTTTGTGCAATGATCCAGAGTCCAGAAAAGGAGGCGATCAGAGCAGAGAAGCTACCTGTCAGAATGACTAGTATATTTAGATGCTCGTCTGGTCCATTGGTTAACATGTGCATTAGCCTTAACAATGCATCAGATGCATTGCCTTTTCAATTCAATAGGCCGTTGTTCAGCATAATCTTTTTTTTCTTGTTAATCAAATAGAATTGTAAGTATTAATATTCATGGCATGTAGAAAACTTCAAAAGTTGGAAAACTACTGGAAGATATTATTACAAAGTTGTCATTTAGAGTAAAAGAATAGGCTTAACAACTGTACAAACTTCAGAGCAAGGGGGAAAATTAAGATGTTAAAATGTAGTGGGAGCTGGGACTTCCCTGGCGGTCCAGCGGTTAAGACTCTGCACTTCCACTGCAGAAGGTGAGGGTTCAATCCCTGGTCAAGGAACTAAGATCCTGTATGCTGCACGGTGTGGCCAAAATATAAAAAAAAAAAAAAAAAAAAAATTGTGGTAGGGGAAATCTATTGGGGAATTGTATGAACTGAATAAATATTTACCAGGAAGAAAAGCTAGTGAAAGTCCTTCTAAGTAGAGAAAAAGAATGGCAGGGCAAGTCTGTATTCCTGCATTGAGGAAGGAAAGACATTTGAAAATAGCTGGAGCACAAGACTCAGGGAAGGGAGTGAGAGTGAGGGGAAAGGCTGGAGAGGGGGCAGAAGCCACACCCTATAGAGCCTCAGAGGCCAGTTAGGGGTCTGTTGCTCAGCCTAGACCCCTCCTCAGGCCCAAGTCAACTCTCAGCAGCCTCCTTTCTTCCTTGACTGCAGGTCCCCAGGGCTCTGCTAGCTTTCCTCCCTTTGATGGCCATCACCACCCACCCTTTCTCCTGACTCTGGAAGGTGGTGCCCTCAGTTCCCAGTTTGTTTCCTGTAAGACAGCACACAGCTTTGTTGTTCAAGAATTTTCAATGCTAATGATGATGACAAAATACTTGAGGAATAACAAAAATGGTAGACTTGTATATGGAAGGTTTTAAATTTGAAAGTAACATGATCCATGATTTACATTTTTAAGAGATCACTTCAGATATCCTGCACAGAATGGATTGTAGGGGATAGAGTAGAAGTAGAGAGAAGGTGGGAAGGTAGTGCAGGTACCTAGAGAGAGGTGATGGTACCCTGGGCTAGGATGTAATGGGGAGACGGTAAAAATTATTAGACGTGGAGCATAGTTTGAGGATAGAACCAACAGGACTTGCCAATGGATTGGGTAGGGTTGATGATGAAAAGAGAGGAATCAAAGATGAATCATTGAGTACCTAGTTGAGTGTTGCCCTGTTTGGACCAAGTAGCTTTGGGTTTGGGGATGAAGTGCTGTAAATAATTGAAAATATTTAAAACATTTTTAAATATTAGGAAAATGACAAGATGGAATGCAGGACTAGAACATTGAGGAGATGGGAGTGAGAGGAAAATGCTGATAGCGGTAGGAGAGGTAAAAGAAGTGTAGTGATTCCAAAGGCCCACTTTACCCTACTACACCCAATTCTCAGAATCATTCCTGTGAAAAAGGCAAGTTTGCTGGAGGTCCCTTCCATCCTTGTTGGCCATGCTGCACCAAAGGATCAATCACAGGGCTGATTTGGGGCTCAAAGGAATGGCAATGGTGCTGAATCCTCACCACCTTGGTCCCTGCTTGCCCAGTAATTATTAATTCAAGGATCTCTGAAGGGAAAGGAGCCTCCTAAGGAATTCCCTGCCTCCACAATCGGAGCCCTTCTGCCAGGTTCACATTCAGATTGTGATGCTGTCGAGTTACCCCAGGGGTAAAATTAGAGGAACTGTGTAATTGTATAACCATAGTAAATCACTTCACTCCTGATGATCTTGTGGAGACAGCACTGGGTGGTGGCTTGAAGGGAGATCTCAGTTCCCTGTCCAGGAACTGGACCTGGGTAGCCTGGATGAGAACCAGAAATCCTAGCCGCCAGACCAGCAAGGGCTAGAGACTCAAAACAAAGTTCCCCTGGCTCTTGCCCTGTTTGAAAGCAAGAATATTTCAAGGAGGCAAAAACAGGTACAAAGTTTATTATTAGACATAGCACAACATGTAGGAGAGCATACAGAGAAACAGTTTGTTTAGTTAAGACAGAAGCAAGGCAGAGAGAACACCCAGAGAGAAAGGGTGTGGGCATCCTCCCTAATGAGGGGGAGCGCGGTAAAGAAGCAGTTAAAGTTCCGGATCTTTGTTTACCTTTGGCCAATTAGCTCACTTTTTTCCACACCTGACCTGTCCTAGGTCCCTCCCCGACATGCGTGCGCATCTTTTAGCCAAGATGGATTCCAGCGTAGAGGCCAATGGGAAGGTTGACAACACCCATTATGGGGTGGCACCCTCTCCTTTTTGACCCCTAAAGAGCCCTTCTGAGCATGTGTAGTCGGGGAGGTCTCCTTGACCTGAAGAATGAGGAATATGTGGTCTCTTTATCTTTTATCTGGACAGGACTCAGCTGCTCTCTGCCCCTGCCATTACTGTTACCTTAAAGTGTCCACCGGAGGCAAAGTCCAACTTTTTACCCTGTTCCTGTTGTTATTTCTATCTGGAAGTGTAAACAGGAGGCTGGCTGTAAATGTCTAACCTGGAGCCCATCTATTTCTTGCCTCAAGAAATATAAACATGGGCTTCCCTGGTGGCGCAGTGGCTGAGAGTCCGCCTGCCGATGCAGGGGATGCGGGTTCCTGCCCCGGTCCGGGAGGATCCCACATGCCGCGGAGCGGCTGTGCCCGTGAGCCATGGCCGCTGAGCCTGCGCGTCCGGAGCAGCCTGTGCTCCGCAACGGGAGAGGCCACAACGGTGAGAGGCCCCCGTACCGCAAAAAAAAAAAAGAAAAGAAAAAGAAATATAAACAGGAGGCTGGTTGTAAATGTCTAGCCTGGAGTTCATCTATCTCCTGCCTCACTGTGATGCTTATTTGATATCAGTAATTGTGAAAACAGATTCTTCCCATTTAGAGCTGCTATGATAGCTCCTGAATTAATGAGCCCAAACGAGTCCGAGTCCATCAGGGTGCAGTGGAGTGAGTGTTCCCTCTGCCTCCACTGAAGAGCCTTCCTTTGAATCTGTCTTAAGTGGAATTTAGAGGAACTCATTTGACTCCCTGAAATGGCAGTTTCTGTCATCACCACTAGTAGTATCACTTCCTGATGTCACCGCTTCTGTAGAATAGAAAAGTTGCAAACATTTAGCACGGTGATCTCCCACTATTATTACAGGGACACAAGACTATTAGTCACATCCCTACTTACCCCACTTCTAACAATGCCTACGTAGTTGGGAGTAGAACTGGACCTAAAATTCTGCTGTTGAATGTAGGTGCTAAGTTTAAAGTGGTGGATGGTGTCCCTGTGTTAGAGCAATATCCATCAGGCTCAATATCAGTCTATCAGCTTAGGGAAGAAGGGCAATACTTACGGCATTTATTTACTCATTTATTCTTCACTCTATTTCATAAATGTTCTAAGGAAGCTGCTAAATGTGAACGGTTAATTTTTTTCTTTTTTTTAATAAGTTTATTTATTTATTTTTGGCTGCGTTGGGTCTTTGTTGCTGCACTCGGGCTTTCTCTAGTTACGGCGAGCGGGGGCTACTCTTCATTGTGGTATGTGGGCTTCTCATTGTGGTGGCTTCTCTTGTTGCAGAGCACGGGCTCTAGGCGCGTGGGCTTCAGTAGTTGTAGCACACAGGCTCAATAGTTGTGGCTTGCGGGCTTAGTTGCTCTGCGGCATGTGGGATCTTCCCGGACCAGGGCTCGAACTCGTGTCCCCTGCATTGGCAGGCAGATTCTTAACCACTGCACCACTGCACCACCAGAGAAGCCCTGAATGGTTAATATCTTATTCTTTACCTTGATGAATGACAAAAGATTTTACTTTAGCCTGTGACTTAATGTTTCTATCCTATTTTCTCTTAAGTAGAATCTTTTCCTTTGTACCTAATATAAGCTTTATACTTGCAGTTGGCTACCTACCTCACCCTCTGTGAAGATTAAGGTCAACAATGAAAGCGCTTAATACAGAGGCCATAATTCATTCTGCATTCTGTTAACAAGCAACATCCATCTAAAATAGCAACAGAGCTTTCAAGGTCCTGCTGTTATTCAGGCAGGGACTCCAAGTGATCACTTCATTGGATCACTTTCTTGGCATAGGTCGGAGCTCAAATGTAAGATGTGTTCTGTGGGCAACTGTCTGCTTATTTTCTTTTCTAGACAAGTGGTTAACCCATGTTGCATATCCTGTGTTTATAGAATTCCAGAAAGGTTATGTCATAGAAATCACTGGCATATGTGTGTGTGTGTGTGTGTGTGTGTGTGTGTGTGTGTGTATGTGTGCATATGTGTGTGTGAAAGAGAGAGAGAGGGAGAGAGAGAGATTGATTTATAGAGAGAATGTAAGCTTAAACATCTTGAGGAGAAATCCGTCAGTGTATAGTGACTGAGAATGTTTAAAGAGGATGCTGGCCTTAACTTACAAGTGTTCCTTATTGTGGGCACTGTTTTCTGTTTTCTAAGCAGAGGAGTAAAAGGATATATTCAAGAGGCAACAGGCAAAAGAACCAGAGCACAAAACAACTAAAGTCAGACACACCGGTTTATGAAGTCTATCATTTGTAAAGTTAAAAAACTTCCTGAAGTCGTAATCAGATGCAAAAAGCCTTAATTTACATTAAAAAAACCAATTCATTTTGTCAAAAAATCTGTGAGGGTTCTTTAATGAGCATCAGCTTCTAAAATAAGCAAAGAATATGAGGGGAAGAAACAGAATTTATTAGAAGGAAAAAGTCCCAGAGGAGCTTTTATATTTTTAACATTGCCTTAAATTGAAAAAATAAAAAATGCTATTATACTGTTTATCCTGATGAATTTAACTACTTTTCTAGGGGAGGGGTGCTATTTTAAATTCAAGGTTTTGTTTCTGATTTGAAAATCACAATTAGCACAATTAGCACAATCACTAAAGAAAATCACAATTAGCACAATCACTAAAGAAAATGTTTCTCCTGATGTACATAAAACAGCTTAATGTTTTAATTTACCTAAACCACCAACTGAATGGTATAGGCCACTTTGAAAACATTCCCTAATCCTTGGAAATACCGTGGTTTCTTATATTCTTTCAAACACTAATCCTTGGAAAAAACATACCTTCTCTCATTTTCTATTCAATGTTTGCTATTGTTGTAATCTAAGTAAGGCCTCTTTGAAAAAATACAAAAATTAAGTTTAACCCACAATTGAGTCTTACATCCTGTGGTCTTGGAATTTTTAACTTTCATTCAAAACACATATTATAAACAAAGTCTCCCAAATGACCATCTAGAGAGGAATGTGGCAAAAATCCAGAAACTATTGTAATATTTAGAACTAGGATAAGCACAAATAATCAGTGTATTTTTTCAAGAGGGGATTATGGGTTGCAGTTTTACAAACCCTACAGGGGATTTACACGAGATGGACCAAGTTGTGTGCCTCCAAAAGGAACCGAACATTTTAGAGTGAATGAAGAGGAAGAAGAGGCATTAAAAGGATCTTCTTAATAACTAATATTTGTTCAATATAACCATAATTTGAGGAAACAGTCTGGCTTATAAATTCCTATAAAACTCAAGTTCAAAGCAGTATGTTTGACGGGCCTGTTCTTATTAGTTAGGTGATTATTAATAGTGGAGACTGTTTCAGGGTCGGAGGGCTTTGCAGGGAGAACACTGGACAACACCAAAAATGATGTCACCAATCAGGAAAATCCACATTTTAGAGGCAGGAAGACCAGTGAAGTTATTGAAATACAAAGTGAAAACAGAAAGCACTTTTAAGAAGCAAATCTGTCAAGTGTATTTAAGTAGAATTAAGTCTAACCATTTTAGAGGCATTTAAAATCTAGACTTCTAAGGGAAAAGGTAAGACAGAGAAAGCTGTATTATTATCTCAAAATCTGCAACCTGTCCTTTAGAAACATCACATTTCCCTCCAGCTCCAAAAAATGAAAGAAAAGAACTCCAACATAGGAATGAGGCTATGAAATAAATACTTTATACCTCAAAAGAGACACTATTTAGGGACAGGGCAGGGGAGGGAGAGTCCACTAAGAAGCTGGAAACCAGTCACATTTCAAAATGATTCTTATCTTCTTAGCAAAGTTTAATATAACATCTTAAGTGCGTCTAATTTTGCACCTCAGTTAACTGTTAAGGGTCTACTAATTTATCAACTCTTCTATAACTGTTTAGAAGAATCCTTACCTAGAGGATTCACCCTAAGTTTCATGCTGTTTTCAGCATCATTATTAACACATAGTGTAGATCTGCAGATACTGACGGTATCTAATTTTTTTTGCTCATAGATAATTGAATGTGAGGAGATTTTACCACCTCCATAATATTTCAGTTTCAGTTTTAATAACACCATTCTGAGAAATTTTGGTGAACTAATATAGCATTTTAGGCTGTTTTGCTTTTAATCATCACGAAAAGGCATCATTTCACTGGATGGAACAAAGGAAAAAGGTTTTCTTCATATAAACCTTGCTAATTTTATAATACACACACAGGACTTGTATTATCCTGGCAAACAACAAGCTGCTTCTCAGAAAAGATAGTTAAGACTGCTTTTAAAATAGTGTAGTAATCACTCTCCTTACAAATGGATAATTATTTCTGAATATTAGCTCTGATAATATGTGACTTAACAGAAAAAATGAAATGGGAAGTAACATATTGTGATTTTTTTTTTTTAACGATGCTGAAACACTTATGCCAAATCTCAACATACCCCAACTCCCTTCACAGTAATTTTTTTAAATGAAAACCTTTTAAATGAAGTAGCAAGGTTTTGGAGGGAATGGCAAATTATAGGTTACCTGGTATAAGTGAAAGGGTTCTTGACGTGGAGGCAGAAAGACGGCATCAAATCTGGTCTGTCCACTTCTGACCTGGGTGTCCTTGGTCAAATCACTTGAACTTTGGGAGCTTCACTTCCTGCACCTATAAAATAAACATAAAAACACCTAACTCCCAGCACTGGGTGGGAGGGTGGGATAGGGGTATGGGGAGGTGGATTATAAACGTGAATAGCTGGTAAGAGGCTTCGTCCATTTATAATCGGCGCTCAGAATTTGAATGCTAATCACTTTCCTTTTCCTATGTAAACTTTACCAAAGAAAGATAGAAATATCCAAGTCTATACTTTTAAAAGACCTCGGTATCTACATCCTGCTAGAGTCTAAAGAGTGAACTTAAAATTGTAAAGGTTGTTGTATTTTTTGAAAATCTTTTTAAAAGAATAACACAATTAAAGTACTTCTGAGCAGTTTAAGCACAATGAAAGGAATTTACCATTAAGAGGGCAGTTGATCTAAATAAAATGAGCTTCCTTCCCCTCTTAGCATTTTTCACTCCTGTTTAATATTTTGTCTAGCTTTCATCATTATTTAAAATGGTCTTACTTATTTGTTTACCGCTTTATTATCTGTCTCTATCTTTGAACACAAGTCCCCTGAGGGCAGTGATCTTGTCTTACTGGCTCAGACCTGTCTCCCCTGCGCTTACAAGAGTTCCCGGCTCAGAGTGGGTGTTCAGTAAATATTTCTTTTTCAATCAACAGATGACAGAGGGATAGATTCAATAAGGTGAAAGTAGGATACGATAAATTGAGCCATCGTATTTGATGGAGTAGAGGCTATAATGAGGCAATTGAGTTAGTTACTTGATTGCAAATTTAGAAGGTTATACTGAGACACCCTCAGTTAATCTGGCCTGTATTTCCATTCAGGGGGCTTCAAGTTGAACTTCTTAAGAAAGTTACAGATGAGTATCCCAAAACACCCAAACAGGGAGCGGACTCTGTTGATCTGACGCCTACGTTGTTATGACAGGCATTTTGCATGTATGTTGTACGTATATTATTCACTACAAACATATGAGGTGATTATTAATATTTACCTCCTTTTGTAAAGGATCCTAGAAGTTAAGGAACATACCCAGTTGGTATGAACTAAAATTCCTCCTCTGTGCATTACATGGCCTCCATTAAGTTCCTTTAGTAACTGCTATGAGTCCAAATTAAAAATACGGACATCATTATATTGTTTAGATCCTTTTTTTTTCAGATTCTATTTTGTGCTGAGGCTTGATAAGGTGACTCCTGTAAAAGAAAGTTGATTATGGAATATCCCTGGAAGGATTCTCAAGAAACTGGTGATAGGATTTTCTTTGGAGAGGGCAGCTGGGTCCCTGGGAGACCCCAGCCAAAGGGAGTCTTACATTTCTCTGCATTTAGTGTTGCCAACTAAGATACAGGACGCCCACTTAAATTTGAATTTCAGATAAATAACAAATAATTTTTAGATAAGTATGTCCCAAATACTACATGGGACAAACTTATGCTAAAATTTTGTTGCTGTTGTTTATCTGATATTCAGCTGTAATTGGGTGTCCTGTACTTTTATTTGCTAGATCTGGCAACCCTATGTGCATTCCTTTCTGTGAATTTAAAATTTTGTTTCATGTGTACATAAGACCCGTTCTAAAAATAAATAATAAAATAATTTTATTTAATAAGGCAGTTTTTGCTGTTTGTCACATATTTAAAGGCAATTTTAGCTAAGGATTGGAAGTGGACATCGTTATCGATTGAAATTAAATATGAGACTTAAGGATAATTTTTAAAAATAAGTATAAAAAGACTAAGTTTGCAAAGATGATTTTGATGGCATGCATTTTGCCAGAATAGTGCAGCTAAGGGGGAAAAAAGTCAGAAAACACACTTCCTGATGAAATTGTAAACATTGGAGATGTAAAGGAAACACCTTCTCAATCATGAATCCTGGGATAAGACTAAGTCAGGAGAGGAAGAAATAGTTATCTGAATTCCAATTACCTTCAGCTCCACAAAGGTGGAATCTTAAATTGATTGAGCTTTAGAGCGGGAAGGAAACTTTGGGGTTTCCTTTTCAATTTCTTCATCACTTCCTCCACATTTGAAAATAAGGAATTTCCATTTCCATCTCCTCTACATCCCACCCCCACCCTCCAACTCCCCATCACCAGCTCTCAGGAATAGCCTAGAGGTGGTGTCCCAATTCTTAGGTCTTCAAGGTAATATTAGCATACCTATTATGTAATTACCCTACAAGTCCCTGGACTTTGGGTTCTTAATTCATCAAAGGTAAGGAGGGAGAAGGTGACCCAGTAGGTCCAGCATAGGGCAAAAGACAGGAAATGTTCATATTCTGCTATATCTGTAACTGTGAGCTAAGGAAATTTAGTTGATTTCTCTGGGCCATAGCTTCCTTAGCTATTAAAAGGGGGAGGAGTCCTATTCAGGGGTGTAAGAGCATCAAATGAGATCCTGGACATGAAGTCCCTTGGATTAAGTTGGTACTCAACAATTGCAGCTATTGGGGCTTCCCTGGTGGCGCAGTGGTTGAGAGTCCGCCTGCCGATGCAGGGGACACGGGTTCACGCCCCGGTCCAGGAAGATCCCACATACCACGGAGCGGCTAGGCCCGTGAGCCATGGCCGCTGAGCCTGTGCGTCCGGAGCCTGTGCTGCGCAACAGGAGAGGCCACAACAGTGAGAGGCCCGCGTACCGCAAAAAAAAAAAAAAAAAAAAAAAAATTGCAGCTATTAATCTTATCTTAAAACAAGGTCAGTTCACTTCCGAAATGTTAAGAAATATCATCCTTGCCAGAAATATAATCTCAAACTTACTATGATGCTAGAGGGTAAATCAGTTGACATAGTGATGACGATTCTCTAATTTTCTATGGAGCTTATTATTTATTTGTCCACACATGAACATTTATATCAGCATATGGCTAAGGTAAAGGTTAAGATCATATTGACTTTTAAAGCAACTAAATGAATAAAGTTAAATTTTAATTTTTTTCTGCTTTTTTTGTTAACAGCTTTATTGGGATAGACTTCACATACCATATAATTCACCCTTTAAAGTGTACATCCAATGGTTTTTAGTATATTCACGAAGTTGTGCAACAATCACCACAATCAAGTTTGGAACATTTTCATCATTCCAAAAGAAGTCCTGTATGCTTTAGTGGTCACTCACAACATACCCCTCCCAATACTCCCTAGCCCTAGGCAACCATTAATTTACTTCCTATCTTTATAATTTTGTCTATTTTAGATATTTCATATACACAGAGGGCCTTCTGTGACTTGTTTCTTTCATATAGCATGTTTTCAAGGTTTATTCATGTTATAGTATATATCAGTACTTCATTTCTTTTTGTGGCCTAATAATATTCCATTTTATAGATATACTACATGTAATTTATCCATTCATCAGTTGATGGGCATTTGGTTTGTTTCTACTTTTCAGCTGTTACAAATAATGCTTCCATGACCATTCATGTACAAGTTTTTGTTTGGACATATGTTTTCAGTTCTCTTTGGTATATACCTAGGAGAATTGCCAGGTCATATGGTAACTCTATTTTAACCTTTTGAGGAACTGTCAGACTGTCTTTCAAAATGGCTTCATCATGTTACATCCCACCAACAGTGTACAAGTGTTTTAATTTTTCTACATCCTTGACAACGTCTCGTTATCTGTCTTCTTGATTGTTGCCATCATAGTGGGTATGAAATGGTATCTCATTGTGGTTTTGATTTGCATTTTCCTGTTGCTTAATGATGTTGAATATTTTTCCAAGTGTTTATTGGCCATGTGCATGTCTTATTTGGAGAAATGTCTATTTAGCGCCTTTACTCATTTGTAAATTGGATTATTTCCCTTTTTTTCTTTAGTTTTTTAAAAATTGAAGTATAGTTGATTTACAATGTGCCATCTCTGCTGTGCAGCAAAGTGACTCAGTTTTATACATACATAAAATCTTTTTTTAAATATTCTTTTCCATTATGGTTTATTCTACTATTCAGTTTTAAGAATTCTTTATATATTTTAGATATTAGATCCTTATCAGATATATGATTTGCAAATATTTTCTCCCATTCTGTGGGGTGTCTTTTTCACTTTCTTCAGAGTGTGCTTTGAAGCACAAAAGTTTAATTTTAATGAAGCCCAATTTATTTATTTTTTCTTTTGTTGCTTGGGCTTTTGGTGTCATATCTAACAAACCATTGCTAATCCAAGTTCATGAAGATCTATGCTTTCCTCTAAGCGTTTTATGGTTTTAGTTTTTACATTTAGGTCTATGATCCATTTTAAGGTAATTTTAATATATGTTGTGAAGTTTGGGGCCCAAGTTTATTATTTTCCATGTGGCTATCCAGTTGTCCCAGCACCAGTTATGAAGACTACTTTTTCCCCATTGATTTGTTTTTGCACTCTTGATGGAAATCAATTGACCATAAATGTGACAGTTATGTCTGGACTCTCAATTCTACACCATTGAACTATATGTCTACCTCATGCATGCACCACACAGTCTTGGTTACTGAAGGCTTGTAGTGAGTTTTGAAAAGGGGAAGTGTAGCTGCTCCAGCTTTTTTTTTTTTTTTGCAAGATTGTTTTGGCTATTCTGGGTTCCTTAAAACTTCATATGAATTTTAGGAACAACTTGTCCATTTCTGCCAAGTGGACAGTTGAAATTTTGATAGTGATTGTGTTGATTCTGTAGGTCAATTTGAGGAGCGTTGCCATCTTATTAGTATTTTTCAATCCATGAACATGAATATCTTTCCATTTATTTATTTAGATCTTTAAAAATTTCTTTAAAAAAATTCATTTCAACAACGTTTCATAGTTTTCAGAGTGTAAGAACTGCATTCCTTTTGTTAAATTTATTCCGAAGTATTTTATTCTTTTTGATGCTAATGGAATTGTCTCAATTTTATTTTTGGATTGTCCCTTGCAAATATATAGAAATACAATTGAGTTTTGAATATTGGCCTTGTATCCTGCAAACTTGCTGAACTTGTGTATTAGTTCTAATACATTTTTAGTGGAGTGCTCAGAATTTTGTATATATAAAGTCCTATCATCTGAAAATAGAGACACTTTTTCTTCTTCTTTTCTAATCTGAATGCCTTTATTTAATTTTCTTGCCAAATTACTTGGGTAGCACCTCCAGTGCAATGTTGAATAGAAATGGTCCAAATGGAAATCTTTGTCTTCTTCCTGATGTTAGTGGGAAAGCATCAGTCTTTTATTTTTTAAAATGACACTGAATCTTGATTTTTCACAGATGCTTTTATCAGGTTGAGGAAGTTCCCTTCCTAGTTTGTTCAGCATTTGCTGGAATTTTGTTGAGAATTTTTGTGTTTATATTTATTGGTTTGTAGGTTTCTTTTCTTGTAATGTCTTTGGTGAATTATTTTTTAAAATAATAAACATGGGAAAAAATCCACAAGGGTATTAGGTCTTCTCCCTGCTTTGGCTACCCATCCTTAGTCACTGTTACTAGTTCATACGATTGATTTATGTATATAAAATATTACCTGCTATTTAAAAATAAATCTTTTGCATTCTTAAGCATTTATATTTTTGTAAGTAATTTTTAAAATTATAATCTGGTACTTTGAGTATATGACACAAGATATTCTCTATCAGGTTGTAATAATAAAATAATTTAATATAGCAAAAAAGTCCAAACAAACCCCACAAGCATAAATTCCACTTCCAGAACTATAACTTGTACAAATCATGCTCTCTGAGCCTCAGCTACAACAGGAATAAAATTACCTATCTGCAGCTTTGTCCTGAGGACTGACTGAGATGATATTTGTGAGAAGCCTTGGGATGGTGTAGACTCACTCATATTTATTGTCATTTCACAAATTGCGTATCACAGTATCCCTTTAAATAGAAAGGGGTTCGGTTGCATGTTAGATTGGCATACAACTTTAAAAAAATCCTCTGTTTCATAAAACTGAGTACTTCTGTATGTAATCTGTTTTTCAGAAGTTATCTTTCAGTTCTTAAGTCCTTTTGTTTGGCTTAGATTCTGTGATTTGTTGCCTATTTTGGAAACTTGGAAAGTACCATGCAAATACAGATATAGCTTTGCTGGTTAAAAATAAAATACTTAGTGTTTGCTGGTGAAGGAAACTATGATGCTATGTAGGTAAAACTGCATGATGAAAGTCAGATTCACATTTCATAAGAACATTTCGGGAGAGCTTTAGACTTGAAAAGTAGGAGACAGTTGTTTCTCCCAAACAATAGTTTATAACTCTCACTGAAGTCAGAAGTAATTCTGAGGGTAGAATTTAAGCCAAGTGTTTTGAAAGCTGGGAGAAAGAAAAAAAAAAAAAAAAAGAAGCATGCATAAATTTCCAAATCTTCCCAAAGAACTTAAGTGGGAGGAGATTTGCAGTTAAGATCTTGAGAAATGTTTTTTCCACTAGTGGGATATTAGTAACACCTTAATACAATTTATTTTACCTTCCACAGAATGCTAATCATGATAGAATTCTGTTAAATAACCATTTAAGAGAAAAAAAGTTCATGTAAAACAATACCAGTTATAATATGTAACACGGAGTCTTCAAAAGTTCCTTTAAATAGAGTTTCTCTAATGCATTTTACAAATTAAGTACATCATTATGAGACTGAGATGAAACTTTTGTTTTTCCTATTACATTAAACTAAATCTGTACTCAATATTTATTGATAGCTTACTTAGAAATTATCTTATATATTTTTTCCTGCAGTAATTTCACAAGATTTCATTTTTAAACTCCCCTTGTTGACATGACAATTAAAATTTTTTTAATTAATTAAAATAAAAAATATTGACATACTGACATCATGGCTGTTTTAAAAGTGACAATGTACAATTTTGATTATGATGTTCAAGGGGATTCTCCATTGTCTTTGATAGCTGTCCTTGACAGAGTTTGGTTTTTCACAAGATAGGAATTGTTTGATATCTTTCACTATTTGTCAGTGGTTGAATAGACTGGTTCCAAAGTTGATCTTCTTAGTTCTTAGTCTATTTTGGACAAGGATGCTAGCCACAAAGGTCATAACTGCAAGTTGATGCTTATCATTACACTATCTCTGACACAAAACAACACAGATGCAAAGGGTAAAACCTTTCTGGTAGGCTTTCTCTGAAAAACTGATAAAGGTCATTTGTGCCCCAGGTTAATAGTAACATGGGGCAGAGGAGAAAATTTAGGGATCTTTGTCTGTTCTATTCATTTGCTATAAAACCATACTCAAATTTTTACAAATAAATGTGCCAACCAAAAATAAATACAATAAACTTATTTAAAGATAATTCTTGCCATTTAATTATCTGTGTCGTTATCTGATTTGATCTGTGCAACAAATCTCTAAGGCAGGGAGTCCTAGTCCATCTAATAGAAAAGAAAACAGCATTGGCATGGGTGGTACAATTTCCTAAAGCAGCAGCGTTTACTGAGTACTTACTATGTACCCAGTTATTTCGTGTAATATCTCAAATAATTTTCAAAATGACCGTAAGCCATAGGTTTTACATTCCCCATTTGCACATGAGGAAATATTAGCTTGCCCAAAGTTAGCCAGCTGGCTAGTGGTGGATGTAGGACTCAATGGGAGAGCTGGTCCAATGCTTCTTCCTTTATACCCCAGCTGTTTTGTTAATTATGAGTGTTCAATTTTGACCCTACACAGAACCAAAAACCACAATATATGATACATGACAAAGGGGAACGTTTAGAAAATCAAAACTCAAATGTATTCTTTTATAAACAGATAACTGGAATTTTACAACTCATACGCTGTTTTCATTGATTGCATAGATAGTGTTAACTGGCTTTATCTTGTTTATGGCATAGAAAGAACAAGATGTATCAATCACACATGGAAACATTTTCTTTCAATTACATGAGCAACAACTTTTGATAGATTATTCACCTTGTACACATTCTCACCAAAGGTACATTTGATTCCATTCGCATTCTACATCATTAGAGTAAATGGCGCATTCTTTTTCTTGTTTCACCTTTTTTAAAAAAATATATTTTATTGTTACGTTGCGTATGTTTTAAAATTTTTATTTTATTTTACTTATTTGGTTGTGCTGGGTCTTAGTTGCGGCAGGCGGGCTCCTTAGCTGCGGCTCCAGGGCTCCTTAGTTGCAGCTCACCAGCTGCTTGTTGCTGCATGTGGGCTCCTTAGTTGTGGCATGCGAACTCGTAGTTGTGGCATGTATGTGGGATCTAGTTCCCTGACCACTGATCAAACCCGGGCCCCCTGCATTGGGAGCTCAGAGTCTTAGCCACCGCACCACCAGGGAAGTCCCCTGTTTCACCTTCTTGAACTGCTGCACATGTTAAGCTTTGTTTTACTTGGACCTAAAAAAAAAAAAGAAAGAAAAAAAAAAGAAAAGAAATCAAATTCCCAGGGCCAAAGAATCCTGTTTAAAATCAAACGCAATTGGAAAGCAAAGGGTGAATATTTATTTTTGTTTCTCAAGTTCTCCTAAAGCCCACTCTGTGACTTACTTTCAATGTTCTCTTTCTTTCTTTTAATCCTAGAATTAGAGCTTGTTTTCCTTATAGAATCACATAGTCTTTATGGAATCCTTCTTGACACTTTTTCAATCTTCTATACATTTTATTAATTTTAATTAACACACAGTAGAAAATGATAGGGATACTTTTATTAAAAAAGGAAGGTATTAGGATGAATGAAAACCATGAGTTAAGAGACTTCTGTGGAGTAAAAGGCTCCTAATTTCTAACGTGAGCTATCAGTAAGGTTTTCTTAGGCACACAACCACCTCACAATCTGATCACATCAAGCCCTGCTCTTGTCGGCCATCTACAGCAGGTTTCCTAACCTTTTTGGCCACGTGAATCTCTTAGAAATTAAATAATAATAATGATATTGCCATTTCTGAATGGGTATGATAAAGAAATGAATCAACATCAATCTGGATAAAATCATCACTATGTTTGGCTATTTTAACATTGATTGTTGAAGCATTAAAGACATTTTGACATGCTTTGCAAGAATTTTCACGGGATGAAGGCAACTTATGGATTTATTAAATAAAAATAATAATGATAAAAATGAACACTACTATAGCAATTATGTTACAGGTATCATTCTATGTGCTTTAGACAGAATAAACACGTTGAATCCTCATGACAACCCTATGAATTAGCTGCTATTTTCTCCATTGTATACGTGAGGAAACAGGCACTGACAGGTTAAATAACTGGTCTAAGGTCTTACAGCTGGAACCATGCAATGTGATGCTGGAACCCGTGTTCTCCATCATGGGGCTGCCTAGTATTCAATAAAATTTTCAATATTTTAGTGTGTCTCATTAATATGAGTTGGCGTAACTTAACTTTAGAATGAAAGCAATGTTGAAACATGCCGCTGTGTTTAAACCACCACAGCGAAATGTGATCCCATCACAAATGTGCTGATCTCACTGCCACTATCTGCTCCACATGTCTATTGGATATACACGTAGGGGCCTCCAAACTTATTCCTCTTAGTAGCTAAATATTTCCTTTATTGTTTTAACAAAGAAACTACACACCATTGGCCCCTTTAATGTGAAACTCCTGAAGAAAGAGTACACCAAACTCCTACAACAAAGATTCAAAGCTTGGTTCATGGACAATTTGCATCAGAATCCCTGACCAGCCTGCTAGAAAAGCCTATTCCTGGGATTCAGCCCAGATTTACTCATTTTAAGTCTTAGGGATTGGGCCCACCAACTTTTGAGGACCACCCTTCTACCAGGTCCTTCTTGTGACCCTGCCTATGCTGCCTACCCCCGCTTCTACATGCACCACCTGGAGTTCCCCTGAATACAAGATGCTGTTTCACACCTCAGAGCCTGAACATGCTGTTTCCTGTGCTTCTTATGCTTCCTCCTCTCATTGTCTTCTGAACTCCCACTCCACTAAGATTTAGTTCAAAAGTCATCTCTGCAAGGTTTCCCTGGGCCCATCAGGCAAGAGTTAGGTGCTTTTTCCACTGTACCCCAATGCCATTAAACTCATGCCTCTACCCTAGAATTATCCTGCAGCTGGTCTGTGTACTCTGCTGGCCGGGGGCAGGGGGGGCGGTCCCCTGAGGTCTCTGCACTACCTATCCTGTGTAAACTACCAAAGATCATGCCTGACATAGAGTAATAGGGACTCTGAACTTGCTGCTTGAATGGACTGAGTTCAGCGTTACCAAATGATTGGGGTGAAGTCCTGACAGTTCTGCAGTTCTTAATTCTATTGAGACGGTACATCAAGTACATGACTTCTATTAGAAAATAATTTTTTAGCAGGTGGGAAAAAGGGAACACTTTGGTCATTGTTTTCTTCTTGCACATTTATTCCTTTTCTTTTTTTCCCCCCTTTTAATTAAAATGTTTTAAATTTTGAACAGGCAGTACATGTGCTTGGTACAAAATTCAAAGGATCCAAGATAAGCCACCTCTTCACCTACATCCTCCAACAATTGAGTCCCTTACAGTGAACCAGTCACTGTTACAGTTTCTCCTGTGTACTTCCAGAACCCTTTTAGATACATATAGGCAAATAAGTATACATTTATCTATCACTATTTTGCACCTTTTTTTAAAAAAAAATATTTATTTATTTGGTTGCACCGGGTCTTAGTTGCAGCAGGCAGGGTCCTTAGTTGCAGCACGTGGGCTCCTTAGTTGTGGCTTGTGAACTCTTAGTTGTGGCATGCGAACTCTTAGTTGCAGCATGCATATGGGGTCTAGTTCCCTGACCAGGGATCGAACCCAGGCCCCCTGCATTGGGAGTGTGGAGTCTTATCCACTGCACCACCAGGGAAGTCCCTTGCACCTTGTTTTTTTAAACTTTGTGATCCTTCCACATAAGCACATAAAAAGCAGCCTCTGCTTATTAACAGATGCATACTATTCAATTCTATGAATATATCAGGGTGGTTTTCTTTTTTTAATTTAATTAAATTAATTAATTTATTTTTGGCTGCATTGGGTCTTCATTGCTGTGCAAGGGCTTTTCTGTAGTTGTGGTGAGCGGGGGCAACTCTTCGTTGTGGTGCACGTGCTTCTCACTGTGGTGGGTTCTCTTGTTGCAGAGCACAGGCTGTAGGTGCGTGGGCTTCAGCAGTTGTAACATGTGGGCTCAGTAGTTGTGGCTCACGGGCTCTAGAGCGCAGGCTCGGTAGTTGTGGTGCACAGGCTTAGTTGCTCCGCGGCATGTGGGATCTTCCTGGACCAGGGCTCAAACCCGTGTCCCCTGCATTGGCAGAAGGATTCTTAACCACTGTGCCACCAGGGAAGCCTGGTGGTTTTCTTTTAATAAGACATCTCTTCATCGACATTTAGGTTGTTATCAGTATTCTCTACTATCAATAATGCTACAATATATGTACAGGTTGTTTCACACACTATGAGTTTATTTGTAGGATAGATGTCTAGAAACGGAATTGTAGGATTAACAGGTAGTGGTAAGTTTTATCACAATGGTTTTCATAAAGATTATACACGTTTTCACTCCATTAGCAACACATGAGAATACCTGTTTCTTTATATTCTGCCAATAGTGTTTTGTTTCCTGAGGTTCTAGGATGGAGAGTAAAGGAAACTCTTCAAGTTAAGTATAGGTTCATCTACTGGTCTAACTCAGGAGTAAGAATATTTTTTGCAAAAAGTCAACACAGGTGTTTGCTTTGTAGGCTCATTTCTCCTCTCCAGGCAAGCTGGCATTGGGATATTCATTACTGGTCTAACCTCGGTATTGTTCTGAACCCTAGAAGGCTTAGTGAGTCTTCAGAATCATTTCTACTCTGTTCTAGAAGTGGAAGACATCCCATTCATTCTACAAATACTTACTGAGCGTATATCCTGCACCAGGCATTGTTCTGGTGGCTGAGGCGTGAACAATGAACAAAATAGAAGTCCCTGCCCTCATTAAGATTGCATTATAATGGGGGGAGGCAGAGAGTAAACACAATACACAGATATGATATATGGTATGTTAGTTTACGATAAGTGCCGTGGGAAAAATGAAGGAGGGAGCAGGGGGTATGAGGAGTTACTTTCGTGAAGGGTGGTCAGGGAAGGCCTTGCTGAGAAGGTGACATTTAAGCAAAGACCTGAAAGCAGTGAAGGAAGGATCTTTAAGGCATCTGGGGGAAAGAGCAAAGGTAGGAGTTGAGGGGGTGCCTGGTATGTCCTAGGAATAGCAAGGAAGGCTGCTGCTTAGGGCTCAGTGAGCAAGGGGAAGAGGTGAGATCAAGGAGTTCAGGAGGTCTGGGCGGCAGGCCTCATAGGAAAACCACTGGAGCGTTCTAGAGGGTTACTCTGAATGCTCTACTGAGAACAGACTGAGGGAAGGCAATAATGGATGAAGGCAGAATGAGTTAGGAGACTTCCTGAAAACCAGGTGAGAAATGAGATGGGTTAGGCTGGGCTGGTTGCCATGGAGGTGTGGATGTGTTTGGACTGTGGGTCAATTTTGATGGTGGACCCAGCAAGATTTTGTTAGATTGGATGTTGGATGTGAGACAGAAAGGAGGTGAGAATGATTCCAAGGTTCTTGGCTTAAATAAGTGGAAGAATGGAATTATTTACTGGGATGGGGAAAGAACGCAGGTAGAGCAGGTATTAGGGTGAAGGTGAGTTGTGATTTGACTTGTGGTTACCATGGCTCTCTGTGGCTGGGGCTCTCAGATGGTCATGGTTCCAGATGCAATTAATGGCCTAGACAAGGCCATGACTGAAATACCTTCTTGGCATGAAGGCTCAAAGGAATGTGTGCCCATGGGCATCATTCTCCTCCTGGTGCTAGCCTATTCCAAATCAGCCTTGCAGTGAGATACTGCATTAAATGTTCTTGCATCTTCTTTTTGTGAAATACTTAATCAAAGGGATATGCAAATGCACGCGCACACACACACAACTAACCTTGGAAACAACTAAAAAACTTGATTTCTTGTCCACTACATAACTAGCAGAACATGAACCCTTATTAAAGGACTCACTGTTCTCCGAAAATAAAAAACTCAATTCAACTCTACATTTGTGGGTCTACGATGTCATCAAGACACCAGTTCCTAGACAATGCCAGGCTAGGCTGGTTACAGAAACCACACCAAGGCAATCTGAAATGTGCCTGGTTGAAGAATGCAAACCGGAATTCACTGGACAGATAAATAAACCAAGAAGAAATGCACTTAAAACAGCTGTCACTAAAGCATCTGATGAAACAATACCTAAAATTTGGAATGAATATTTCAACGAACACATAAAAAGGTGAAGGAAAGCAAAACCAGTATTTTAAGTTAAATTAGGGGAAAGGAAAAAAAAAACAAAAAAAACCCGCAGAAACTGATATATACGGATTACTTCAAAAGGCTAAAAAGAGATTAAGGGGGAGAAATTAAAAAAATGTGTCCGAGTGGGAGGCGGAATCTATTCAAGTCTACAACGCAAGAGCGCACAGAGCACAATTTTTTCCCTACCCAACTCTTGAGACCAGCGGGTACCTCAGAAAGAAAACAACCATTCGCTAGAAGAGAGTAGCTAAGCGGATCCAAACTTGTCTTAAAGCAAGTAAAGTGGTGGCCAGACTGGGTGACTCAGAGGCATGACTCAAACCCGACACTGGGGGCCGTCAGCTCCCGGAGGCCGGGGGCGCGGCGTCAAAAACATTTTAGGAAAGTACCAGGCGCGTGGAGGGCGACAGGAAACCTCCCCGGGGACCGGCCTGGGGCTCCTCCTGCCCTAGAGTCTGACCTCTTACCATCCACACCAGGAGGAGTTTCTAATCTCCAGGCTTCCCCTTCTTCTTTCAGAAGCTGCCTCTCCACCACCCCCATTTTCCTTCCACAAAGCGTCACGCAGCGTGTGTGTGCGAGACGTCGGGCCCCTCCCAGCAGCCCTCCGCCCCCCGCCCCGCGCTCCCAGCCACGCGCACCCCTCCAGCCCGCCCCCGCGCCTCCTCCAAGAGCCGCTCCCTTCCCACTCCGCCCGCGCCCGCCGCCCGGGCACGCGCGGCACGAACAGCGCCGGGAGCTGCTGTAGACAAACACCTGTCCCTCCTGGGCTCCGCGAGATTTGGAGCGAAAGCATAGGCAACAGTGGGAGGGTTCTCGCGAGGTTTAAGAAATTTCCCACGGCCCGTGTTGTGTCTGAATCGAGTAGTGGAAGGCGGTGGGAAGGAGGTGTAGCGTGAGACTGGGCTGCCCGCATTGGGCACATGCGCAGTGCCGCTCGCTCGTGCCGCGCCAATCCTGCAGCGCCTTCAGCAGGTTTCGGGCTCTGGATTCCAGTTCTCCGGGTTTTGGGACTCCCTGCGGGAGGCAGTGCTGGATCTGGGAATCTCTAGGAATTGAAAGGGCAAGGGTGGGGGGAAGAAAGTGGTGCTGCAGGTAGGGAGGAAGAGGTAGGGCTCGGGTCCTGCACCTTTCTAGTAAGTGCCCAGACGGGCCAAGTTTGCTCGGGGGCTTCCAGGTTTAGATTGTCTGAGATGCACTTCGGGCAACGAGCAGCGTCCTCGACTGTGCCAGGCCCACGGGAGGACCTTGTCAGTCTGTCCCCGTATACATCTGGGTTCACACAAGTCTGGGGGCTGCGATGAGGTCCTAGGGAGATTTACACGACAGGCAGCTCTCTGCCCAAGCAAAACCTTTGGCTTGAGTGCGGGGTGGGGGAGTGGTGGCTTTCAATTACAACGCAGTTTTCACTTATGGAGAAAGCTTCGCGGTGCTCTGGCGTGTGTATGCGAAGTGGACACAGTAGGGGTGTCTTTGCCAGAGGCCTTGGCCTGACCTCATTTCACACCCAAGGAGAAGAAAGCTAAGGCTCTAATAGAGCTCAACTGCAAAAGTTGTTCATTTACAGAGTTCTGGAGGGTCGGACCACGATGTAATATTGTCTGTCTCTCTGTTAGCAAGGGGGTCGAATGAACTAAGATAGTTCTTGGTATGTCACTCGTCCGAACTCCAGGCATCTTTGTAGCTCCAGCACCTAACGCTGACATTACCGTAATGGAGGCGTCCAATGAACGTTTGAATGAATGAAAAGGGCTGGGAACTAGAGTGAGCGGGAAGCCACTTGGAAAACACCCATCTGAGGAGGTGTTTCATCTAGGCCTGTGAAACGCGGCAGATTTTCCCAGGACCCCTCCGCTCTTCCCCTCGGCTCCGCCTCCTGACCCCTCCATTCTCCGTCCCCGTTGTAATCCCCTCCGGTTTTCCTCAGTCTCCACGTACGTCCCTCAGGGCGCGTCCCAAAACCCGGATAACCGGAGCGCTCCCCATGTACCAGATGGAGGGCTCGCCCGCGGAGGAGCCGCCTGCGCATGCTCCATCTCTTGGGTAGGTTTCCAGGGAAGGCAGTGAGCTGCATCCCTTACTCCGCTGGCGGCGCGAGGCGTCTGGCTCTTCGCGGCTGCTGCGAGGGAAAAGGGAGCGCGGGGGCTGGGTGGAATCGAGGAGTGAGGAAAAAGGGAAGGGGCGGGGGAGAGGGACCAGGGAAGGCGTCAGGGGGAATCTCGCGAGGGTTGGAGTTTTGGCGAGAGTTTGTGGAAGATGGCGCCTGTTGTGACAGGGTAAGTCTGGGGGAATCGGAGCGCTGGGAACCGGGAAAGTTGCGGGCGTCTCGCAGCCCGCGGCTGGTGGCGGGTTCGAGGGCCGCGGCACGCTTGGCGTCCGGGGGCCGCGGGGGCGGTGTAGCGTGCGCCGAGCGCGGCGGCGGCGTGTGGCCGTGCGCTGCCCGCTCTGCGCTGCTGTGGCTCGGGCTCCGGCGCGTGAGGGCGGGTGGCGACGGCGGCGAGGCCGGTGGGTGCGGGCGTGAGTGCGGCCCGGAGCGCGGGGCCCGCGGGCTCCGTGCCCGCAGCGCGCCTTCCGCGCTGCCGCTCGCTGGCCCTGCCTCCCGGCCCCGCGCAGCTTTGTTCCTTGAGGCCGTCGTCGCCTTCTCGCCGGGCGGGTGCCCCCGGCCCCGGGCGCTTTGTCTCTCCCCGCTGCCCCCCGCGACTCTCTACCCCCGGCCCTTTGTTTCGCCGCCTTGGGCGCTTTGTCCGACCCGTCGCGCCCCGCATCCCTTCTTCATCTCCTCCCCTCAGCTGTCCTTCCTCCCGTGCCCCTTTGTTGTGCCCCTCTCTATTCGGTAGCTCAGTGACCTGCCACAGCCCAGGTACCACATTTCTGTTTTTCTTCTAATTTTTCTCCCATTATTTCTCTCTTGCGTTTCCCTCTCACCTTTCTGCTTGGCCCTTGATCACCCCCGGAGGCTTTGTCTTCCCCGTTCAGTGGTTTATTCGTTTGGTACCCCCTTCACCTCCCATCATCGGTTGGTTTATCCACTATCCACGGTGTTTGTCGGCTGAACTGTCCCAGCCCCGGGGACTCCATCTGGTGCTCCTAAGTACAGACAGACCCTAGGGTTTGTTGTTGTTTTTGTGCGTCTGAAAGATGCGTGGGGATACTTGGTTTCCTCCTCAGCGCTCCTCCTCTCCGCACCCTTTTCTCTCGGGATTGCGTGCACACCTCCCCACCACCCCTTTCTCTCGGGATTACAGTGTCTCCAGTTTTCTTCGCGGTCTCTTTGGGCCCCTGGTTGTTTTGCTTGGCAACAGTAGCCCTGGAAAAAGGTCTCTTGGTTATTCGCCCCCCCCCCAACCCCAGTACCCGCCCTCCCGCCCCTTGGTTTCTGATGGCCTAGGCCAAGGGCAGCTGTCGTAGCTTTGCATCTGGGTTACCTGAGGGTGTTGTAGAGACGAAAGGTGTTTTTTTTCTGTTGGCGTGCGAGAATAGTTTAAATTGTTACGTTGGATATTCATTTGGTACGTGCATAGCAGTTGAGTATTTGGTGTTAAAAAACTTGTGAATGTTGGTTTGGGGTGGAGAATTTCAGCATTTTCAAGAGTTCAGTTATTTTACCAGTAACTGCTGCTTTGCAAGGAAAAAGGGAGGGCATCCTGCTTGGAAATTTAATATAAATATTTTACTTTTTCTTAATTTTTAGATAGTTTACAGTTACGTGCTTTTGCTCTGTAGATTTATGACAGCTCTTCTGCCCCATCTTCGAAGTTGAAACGAGGAAAAAGCACTTAAGAGTGCAGTTTGGGTTGATGACTACTGCTTCTGGAATCTTTGTGGAATGCATTAATCAAATGCAATTAAAAGACATTTAAGTAATAGTCTTTAAGTAAGGTAAAGGCACTTCTAGTGTTAAAGGAGCTTTAATTTGTTCAGAGTGCTTATTGTTATGGAAATGTTAAAAGCTTCGAGTTTGGTGTGGGAGTTGGGGGACGGTGGTATGGTGCGTTTAAATGGCATGGATATTCTGGTGCTGGAATGAGAGGTATTAGATTTACCAGTATTACTAGGCTGAGTAGACTGTTCAGGAGGTACACCCCCGCCCCAACTAGCTGATCACTACTTTTAGAAGATACGTTATCCATAAAATCACTTGGAGTGTCATTTCATTTGTAAACCACATGAAGTGCTACTAGTAGAGGATATACAAATGTGAGGAATGTTGGTGGAGAAGAAAGCATTTTTTTATAAGGCTGTGATTAGAATTAGTATGAATTAGTTTGAATTTTACTTAATGGAAAATCATCTTTCATGATTGATATGTGAGGCTTCTGTGAAAATTTGCAGTCTGGGTTCCATGAGTGGATTCCACCTATAATCATTTGTCTGCCTTACTTGTTCCTAGGGCATAATCATTCTTTTTGAAGGTGAAATCTTGAGCACACACTGTTGTTTCTGACTGTAAGCAAATACCTTGTAATAATGGAAGGTATTTTGCTCTGATGTGTGCAGATAAGAATGATCACACAAACCTCATAAAAGCAACTTTTAAAAATCAAGTTGTGTTTTTTTGTTTATAAATCGTGTGAGACCTTTACTTCATGACCAAATAAAACTACCTTTATTAAATCATATTAAATAGCAGCATATTTAGAAACATACAGCATTAGTTGTAATTGGGAAACTTTCATTTTGAGTATTGACTATTAAAGCTTTAAATGTATTGTCCATGCGTGTTGCAGATGGATCTGCAGAGGGTATACTTTCAGGAAAAAATATAAGAGGCTTACTTGGGGTATTTTGACTCCTGTTCTAATATATGCTTCTTAAATAGGTTTGTTTAAAACTTACCTATTCTATACCCACAGATTTCTATCAGTGTCTTAAGTGGCTAAGATAAAAAACGTTTTGGGGGTGGGAGGGAAGCTACTCTTGCCAGATGTAATTCATTAAATAATCTTTGGCTCTCTGGATGGATAAAGTATTAGGGAAAAAAATGGTGTGTTTGAAAGTTCTTACAAATCTTTAGTATTCGGTCATTTAAAAAAATATATTTAAAAAACCCAGGACTTGGCTTTAAAACATTATTCACATTTTGTTTCCTCCTAATACTAAATTTCATGTTATTTCAACTAGGGGCAGTATTTTCTCATGGATTGGCTAAAAGTTGTTATTTTTGGCATCTGGCTTTGTGATTATTTCCAAGTTACTCTACTTCCCCTGGGCCAATTTCCTAACTATGTAGTAAAATGGGAATTGTAGTAACTTGCCACATCTGCACAGGATTGCTGTGCCTTAGGATTTGCACAGAGCATCCTTGGATGAAAGGTGTGGTTAAAAAATCTAGGAATTGTTACTGAATTAAGCCAATGTGAAGTAGGTTATATTTTATAGGAAATCAAGTAGGAGGTTATGAACTAAGTTCTTGGCAAATCACAGTGGTGATAGTGGGATGAAAAATCTCCAAATATGTATTATAGTTAGGGTAATAAAATTGATACTGTTTTTAAGAGGGAGAGGGATAAGTAAAACACATTACAGGGTGGGGTGTGTGTGTGTGTGTGTGTGTTTGTGTTGTGTAAGAGAGTGAAGATCTGTCAAACTCAAATATAATAACACATTTTAAAATTGTGGGATGCCTTTCCTCTGTTGATTTGTTTTCTGCATGTGGTACTCTTTTGTTTTAAATGGTAGCACAAAATGTTTTCACTAGACTCTAGGCCAAGTCTGTTAATAGTAGTGATTAATTTTCAATATACCTTATATTTTTTAATGCTTTGTCATTTACTCTCAATATTTTCTAACAACCAGTACCATAATTTCAGACTTGACCTTTGGCCTAGAAAAGTGTTTCGCATTTGGGAGATACTCTGTAGATATTTATTGAAAAAACAAAACCAGTTGCTTCTCTATTCCTGGTAGATTATGTCATGTCCCAATAGTTCCCCAAGCCAGGTTTTCTCTCTCACACTAACTCTTTATGTTTAATCACTAAGAACTGATAATTTTCCGTCCTGAAAAACTCTTGAATCTGTCTCCTTCATCCTCACTGCCACAATTCATGCTCTCATCGTTTCTCACCTGGATTGCTACAGACATTGGCAGCTTCCTCTTTCTGCTTCTAGACTCACCCCCTTTGTCCAACTTCCACATAGTCGTTCTAAAGAGCAAATCCGATCACTTCACTCCTTATTTTAAAAACCTTTCAATGGCTCCCCCTAGCAGCCTTCATTAAGAGAGGCAGTGGAGTGGAGAGTTTATGAGCTCACTTTTAGGATTTAATCTGAACTGGGTTCCAGTTCTGTCTCTGCCACTTAAAACCTCTATAAGATTGACAAACGATCTAACCTCTCCTTGCCTCCTCCATCAGTTGCAAGGTAATTATTCTTAGCTCAGTGGTTCTCTGTGAGGATTAAATGCAAGAGAGCATTTGAGGATGCCTGGCATATAGCAAGTGCTCAAAAAATGTTAGCTAGCACGGCATATAGGGTCCTGTATAACTATTTCATTTACCTTTTCTCCAGCTGAACTGTTTTGCCTTTCTCTCCCTTCATATTCAGTTCTCCAGCCATATTCAAGAACTTGGAGTTCCTTGTATGGGCTCCACGGTTTAATGTATCCCTGTGCTTGAAAAGTGCTGGTGTTAGGTAGGTTATTATTCAAGATTTTGGTCTGAGGATATTCTACCCTGATCCACCAGGCTGGGTTCAGTACCCCTCCTGTGTGTTCTTAAAGGACTGGGTATAATTCACTTGGAAGTGTCATACTGAATTGTAATTGTCTGTCATACCCAAAGGCTGTTGGTCACTTGATGACAGATAACGTTAAAAAAAATTATATATTCTTAGAAGAGTGTCTAGAACATGATGGGGACTCAGTAAAAAGTTTTTTGAACAAAGGACTCAGAGAACTTTGAAACCATGATGCAACATGGTTCGTGTAAGCAGAATTTGATGTGTACAGGGAATATATTGATTCTATAGGGTATTTAATTGCTGAAGTACCCAAAGGAATTGATATTTTCAGTCAAAGACAGTCTTATAGCCCCTGACAACATTGTAGTAAAATTCTTAGGCAAAAGTTCCTTTGGATTTTTAGAAAGTAGTGTATTTGTACAAACTGACAAGCTTAAATATTTTGTTTTTTTGTATGGTTGACTATTCAGTGTTTTTCAAAAGGTTTCATTATTTTTAAGGGTTTTAAGTACTTCTTAGATGCATAGGGACATGCATTAAACCTTAAGACACTGTAGGCTGCTTTTTTGGGGGGATCCACACGATTGAACCAAATAAGTTTATAATCTTCAGGAAGGCTCAGGTTTTGTGGACAGATTACTTATAGATAATTTCTTTAAGCTTCAGTTTCTACCTCTATAAAATAAGTAATGATAATTTTGTTGTGTTTATCTGCTGGATACATTGTGACTATCAAGTAAGGTAAAATGTGTGTCAAAACAATGGATGTGTAAGTGATTTGTAAATAGTAAAGCACTGTATACAAATACTTCAATTTTAATAATCAGTTTCTTTTGGTAACCTTTCACAGGCAGGATTCAAGATGAACTTTCTTATATTGCAACCTGTGGTTTGTGGCTCATGTCTTAGGAAGGCAGCAGTGTATTTAGTGCAGAGGACTGCAGCCCTTTGAATATATGCCTTGGCATTTTGAGCAGACATATTTGATACATTACTGCTTGACCACACATGTTGTCATTGAGTCGCCCCCAACTTTTTGGGGTCTGCTTCTTCCTGCTCTCTTCTCTGCTTGGACAGCTATAATGATGTAGGAATGTTGAATGCCCAGCTGCTACCATCTCTCAGGACACCTTGCCCATAGTTCTGGATGCCCGTTAGGCCTGGTACAACATCAAGATGTCACTTATGTCTCATCAGGCCTGATTCTGCTTCAGGGAGTGAAATGATATCCTAATGGTGTGAAAAGGGTAATGCATTTCCTGAACACAACTTACTACTGGGGAAAAAGCAAGCATTGGAGGCACTCTGGCTTGGTTTGTATAATTGGTAGTAATTACTTATCTGTATAAATATTTGTGTAGGTTTGTTGTGTTGAGACAATGAAGAGTGATAAGCATGACAGCTTTTCAGTCACATTGGTAAGTTCATGGCAGTTTTGGGAATATTTAAATTTACAAAAACGAAAAGAAAGAAACCACTGCATCTTGGGTATCCTAAGTTGCCTTGCAATGAAAATGCCTTGCAATGAAAAAGCCTTGCAATGAAAATGCTGTGCTGATTGGATGTAAGATGGAATACACTAGAAAATCAAGTTGACCCTTTTTAATTCCCCTCCCATGCTTTCTTTTCTATATTCAGTATTTTAATTAATTAATGAATTGTGGCTGTGCCAGGTCTTAGTTGCGGCAGGCTGGATCTGTAGTTGCGGCGTGCGGACTCTTATTTGTGGCATGCATGCGGGATCTAGTTCCCTGACCAGGGATCGAACCCTGGCCCCCTGCATTGGGAGCGTGGAATCCTATCCACTGGACCACCAGGGAAGTCCCATCTATATTCCATATTTTTAATTTGGCCTTAGAACTAACATTTTTTGTGCACTTGTTAATTAGATGATAGAGTTGTAAATGAATAAGAATAGTTTCTCATAAACAGTTTATATAACTAGGAAAAATGTTCATCACTTTATGAAACCCTGTTATTTTTTACTAGTGTTGTAAAGATTGTGTTATATAACTGCAGTATCAGTTGCCTTATAAAATAGAGAATCAGTGTTATATATTTTTTCTTTAAACAACTTCTTTTGGAACAGTGGTATTCCGTTTTTGGAAAACTGCAGATCCACTAAGATCTTGCTTTTTTATCCAGAATACTTTTTTTTTTGGCCGTGCCACACGGCTTCAAGGATCTTAGTTCCTCGGCCAGGGATCAAACCCGGGCCCCAGCAGTGAAAGCGCCGAGTCCTAGCAACTGGACTGCCAGGGAATTCCTTTTTTTTTTTTTTAATTGGAACTTATTTTTTAGAGCAGTTTTAGTTTCACAGCAAAATTGAGGGGACGGTACAGATATTTCCTGTGTACTCCTTGCCCCCCCACAAATAGCCTCCTGT
This sequence comes from Stenella coeruleoalba, assembly GCF_951394435.1. Lineage (NCBI taxonomy): Eukaryota > Metazoa > Chordata > Mammalia > Artiodactyla > Delphinidae > Stenella > Stenella coeruleoalba. The sequence continues at coordinate 52,301,355 of NC_137149.1, forward strand.
ATTACCAACATCCCCCAACAGAGTGGTACATTTGTTATAACTGATGAACTTACACTGACACATTATTATCTCCCCAAGTCCATAGTTTACGTTAGGGTTCACTCTTGGTGTGCATTCTGTGGGTTTGGACAAATGTATAACGTATCTACAAATGTATGTGCCGTTGTAGTATCAAACAGTAGCTTCATTGCCCTAGAAAATCCTCTGTGCTCTGCCTGTCCATTGCTCTCTCCTGTCTTATCCCATCCTGCAACCACTGAATTTTTTATTGTCACCATTGTTTCCAGCATACTTTTTCAAATCATTTAACTTTCGGTTTGAGTATGAGGAACTTTTTCATGGAAAAAATTATGTAGTTCTGTACAGAGCTCCTGATCCATACACCAAGTGGAAGAGGTAGAAATATTGAGATCCCCAGACATGAAGGAATGGTTAAGGGAAATGAAGAGTATAACCATGCTTTAGTGGTTCTTTATAATTGTTTTAATAATATATTTATTAAAGTTATTGAGCACTTAATAGGTATAAGACCGCTGTATAAAACCTTTTAAAGATGGCTAAAAAATGGTCCAGTGAAGCTCATGATTTAGTGGAAAGTACACAGATAATAAGGGAGATTATATGTGTTTAACAGATGTATAATGTTGATGGGAACATGGGTGCAAATGATTATCTTTTAATTCGAGAGGAGAGGTCATAGGGAGTGGTAGAAAATAAAGCTAGAAAAGTGGTTGGGGCCTCTTAGAGGACCTTGAGTGCTAAGCCAAGGATTTGAATATCAAACAGGCATGGGGGGGGCACTGACCGAGTTTTGAAGAGGTGAGGCTGGGTGTAGATACAGTTGACACTTGAATAACACAGGTGTGTGGGGGGGTGGGTTGGGGCGAATAGCTTGTAGTAGGACCTTCAGGTACCTGAGGTTCCTCTGTACCCATGGTTCTCCATCCTCAGATTCAATGAGCCTGAGTCACGTGGTACTTAGTATTCATTACTGAAAAAAATATTCATGTAAGTGGACCAGTGCTGCTCGAGGGTCAATTGTAGTGTAAAATAGATTGGAGTTGATGGAGAACATAAGAGAAATATATATGAGCAAAGTCTGATTTTGGAAAGCCTAGGAATGGAAGGAACAAAGCAACACTTTTGGGGGCAGGGTGGTAATAGGGAGCTTTGGAATCGATGCAGTAGATAAAATCTGTGGCTGTGAGCATGTCACTTAATCTAAGTCTTGCCCTTGTCTAAAAAGTGGGAGAAAATAATACTTCATGGTATCAATATGAGGATTAAATGAGATACAGGATATAAAATGCCTAATAACTCAGTTCTGGGAGTAGTAGGTGCTCAAAAAATAGGTTCTCCTCTTCCCCCTTTCTGGAATAGAATTTAAAGGATATTAGATGGGGGTGGGGAGAAGCATGGAAGAGAAGGTGGGACCGGGTGGGGGGACACTGAACGATTGAAACCTGAGTGATGAAGTATTTACAGGTGGGAAAGTCTGAGTGAGATGAACAGGTGTTAGAGAACCTACCTAACAGTGTTTGTTTCTTTTAAATAAATACTGAATATTTTTGCATGCTTCTGATATAACATTTAACGTTTTTCTGCAGTTGTGTAAATATACTTGTATTATCTTTTTTTTTCTTCTGTCTATATCCATTTATCTAATCTATCAGCGAGCTTTGTAAAGACTGGGCCAATATTTTACTTTTGTTGCATGATTGTGGAGCAACTGCTATTGGCCAGTTTGTACTTGCTGGATGAACATGGCTTGAATGGATTTAATAAAATACAATACTTGCCACTAGGTGGCACTTAGTCTAAGTGATAAAGCTGAAATTCAGCATAGATTGGCTTTTGTATGTAGAGCCCACTGATAAACTGACCCCCTGGATTATTGTTTAGCTTTCTGCCAGTTCTGGACTATACTTTTTGAAGTGGGATATGAAACATACAGCAAATAGAAACCTCAGAGTATTGAAAAACAGAAAAGTGTAATGGCATTAGAATATGTCCTGTAAAAAGGAGCTGAAGTGAAGCTTAGTTAAAATTCACATCACAGTGACTAAATTACCCATCTCTGAGTGTATTTAAAGTGAAGCCTGGTGCCTAGATTTTAGGCCTTGTTTTTTCTTAAGACTTTGTGGATTGCTTTAAAGGAGAAGATTGGGAATTTGTTTGTTCCTGGATTTAATGAAAGATGATGATGAAGTGTGGTCTGTAGGGATACTGGACACGGTTCTGTATTCTCTTATTTATATTCTGGTGTACTGTGCTCTCCCTGTTGTGGAGTAACAAACATACCATAGAAAGAAACTACATCCTGTGTGACAAATGTTACAGGTTGTTAAATCCGTTAGATTCAGGAAACTTCAGACCTGGAAAAGACCTTGTTAATCATATGTTCTAAAGTAACCACTCATTTAAACGTAGGCAGAGACAGAGTAAATAATTTACAATTAGTTAATGGCTGAGACACATTCAGTGCCTGAGCTGAGACTTGTTCTGGTTTTTTTTTTTTTTTTTTGCCGTACGCGGCCCTCTCACTGTTGTGGCCTCTCCCGTTGCGGAGCACAGCCTCCGGACGCGCAGGCTCAGCGGCCATGGCTCTCGGGCCCAGCTGCTCCGCTTCATGTGGGATCTTCCCGGACCAGGGCACGAACCCGTGTCCCCTGCATCGGCAGGCGGACTCTCATCCACTGCGCCACCAGGGAGGCCCCTGGTTTGTTTTTTAAGGGGAGAGATTTATGCTGGGCTTTCACTCTTTTGTATTTATACCGCTAAGCTGCCTTTTAATGTTACATGCACTTTGTTGTTTAAAATACTTTCTTCCCCCTATTTTTGTGGGCTTAGATCAAGAATACAAATTTCTCAGCCCCAAACCCGGGAGTACTGCTGCCAGTGTTGCTTAATAAGAGGTCAGCTCTGAGCCTGCCTGTTCTTTCTTCCTTTGCTGTTTTCCTGTTCTTGATGCTGCTTGCCTTCTTTATCTTGTACTGTACTTGTGACTGACCAGGGTGGCCACACACTTGTTCTCACTGCACACCTCCTCACCCAGTCTGCTTTAGTTGCCCCTGTGCAAGAACTGCCTGGGTTCACTTACCCCTGGTTCACTCCAGTCTCTGCTTCTTGCCTCCTTAGCTTCTTAGTTTTGCCACCTGCACTAAATTGCAGCTGGCTATTTCCAAGAAAATGGACAGGAGGGGAGATTGAGAAAAAAGAAGACTTATATAGGGAAGGAGGCCACAACTTGAAATCATATACTGAAAGATGGGCTTGTTTATGAACCTTATGATTTTCATAGAGTGATTTTTTAGTGTATTTATGTCAAAACAATATGATACTCTTGACTATGGAATTCATTAAATCTGTTGTGTCTGTCATCTGTGCTTATCCAAATGTCAAGGAAGTGAATTGAATCCATTTCAGCATTCCAAAGATAGTAGTGGTAGTTTTGGTTTGGTACTCTACTTACAGCTTACAGTAATGAGTGTCATTATTTGATTAAATGGATTGTACTGAATTAGTGGGGGTTGTTGCTTCACTGTTGTAATGTTAAAAAAACAAACCTGGAGAGCCATAGCTTTCAAAGATGATTTCATAATTATTGGTAACAAGTATTTTTCATTCTGGCCTTCCCCTATGCTATCGTGTCATAGGTACATTTTAATACAGAATTTAGTGGCATGTTATTCATTTAATCCTAGTTTCTTAGCTGTAAGTCCTGGAAGTTGTCAGTTGGTACATTAAATATCGTTTAAATTACATTACAATTTAAGTTCACATGGTAGCTTAGGTGTGCAATTGATTTATTTTTTCATTGTATTTTACCTTGTTTCTAAAATTATTTCAGGGAAGTGACTATCGAGTGGAAGTTTTCCTTAAGGGCTAGTTAGTGTCATCTGTAAACACTCATCTTGATTATTTTTCTTGTTGGAAAAATGTTTGTTATAAGAAACTCAAAAGTTATTTAAATATGTCATGTAAAGTGAGCCACTGTAGTCTTCCACCAGGGAATTAACTACTGTTATCAATTTGGGAGCATATTCTTCAACTTTTTTTGTTTTAAATGGAAATGCTAACACACTATTTTATTGATATATTAAAAGATGTCAGTAGTTTAGCAAACAGAATATTTAAGGGGATTAGGGAATTGACATTTTGTTGAATATCTACTGAGTCCTCAACTACATTGTGAAGGGAGATAGTATCTCCATTTTATAGGTGTCCGAGGGTCAGGGATTTAGTGATTTAACCCAAGTTCACACAGCTTCCCTTCTGCCTTTGTCATTGCACTACCATGTACTCAGAGAGCTTATGTTTATCTCTCCACCTAAATGTTAATCATTTGAAAGCTTCCAAGCTCTCTACTAGGTGGCAAGACAGTCCCAGACATAGGTAAGCCTAACACAAGGCTTTAAGGAAAAGGAGATTATTATATTCTTCTCTATTACATTACTTAAAAAATAAATATATATTCTTGACTAGTGTTTGAACTCAGAAGGTTCTCTGAAGTAGCATCGTTTATCTTTAAGTAAAATTTTGTATCATTTAAAAAATAATCTTGTCAGGTACTCCTGGGTTGATGTTAAATCAGTTAATCCTCTTTCTCCTATTTGTGTTTTTAGTTTTTATCTATGTCTTATTCCTTTTCTTCCTAAAGACCAATTTTCAGGTCATTTAATTATTTTGTATACACATTGTTTGGCTTTGGACAAGTTACCTAATTGTGTTGTAACTTAAGTTTCTCCATTTGTAAAGTGGGGAGCATATGTCAGAATTCTTGTGAGGATCAAATGTATGTATGCAAGGGGCTGCCAGACTAGGCTGTTCTGTAACAATTGCTTACTGTTGATTTCCTTTCTTATTTCTCATTCAAGCCAGGGCCAGATCTTTTCTTTACCACTTATCTTTTTTGTTAAATGTTAAAATCTGGTTTTTCATCCCAGGCCATCAATAAATAACCCTTCAACTGGATCCCAAAACCTTGTTTAATTTTTCTGCCTCCTTTGTTTTTATTGACCATGGTGTCTTTATTCATGACTAATAAGACACTATCTTTATCTCTTGGACATTCCATCTTTTCTACCTATTCCTCCTCTAGTCTTAAATATTGTGGTCTGCAATCTTTGTCTTTCTCTTTTTGTCTTATCTATTCTTTGACTTGATATGTGTATCATCACCTCAGATGTTTAGATACATATTTCTAAAACTACTACTGGTTGTTTTGTAGGCCCACCAAACTTGTTTTATCCAAAGCAACATGTTTTTTTCACCGAATAGACCTGTTATACCATCTTATAAAATAGGCTTGATATCTGTTATTAATGCCATTGTTTATCCAGCAGGTAAAAATGAACTTCCGTATTTTCCTCATTTCCTCCTGCTCTTGTATTTTCTTATTTTGTTGATGACCAAATCATTCCCTTTCTGCTTCCAGATTACTTGTCTCATATTCTGGGCTCTCCTCTCCTTGTTCACTGCCATTGCTTTATTCTCCAGGTCAGCTTCATCTCCTGGTTGGACCACTGTCATAGCCTTGTCAGTTCCTTCTTCAGTCTATGGCAGTTGGTGGTTTGCTAGTGTACAGTTGTTAGTATTTAGAGGTTTGGGGTTACTTGGCAACCTAATTTTGTTGTAAATGGTGTCCATAGATTTTGATTTTGTTGTCTAGGTGCTCTTTTATGTGGAGAGATTGAAAACCTGCCGCTGCCACCACCATCCTAAAATCCTGTCTTGAGTTTTTTAAAAAGTAATTTAGACAAATACATGTTACTTGTAAACTGAAATTAGTATAGAGTGAATAAGACAGTTCCTCTTCACACTTAAATCCCAACCCCCAGAGATAATGCACTGCTTACAGTGGGGTGAGTATACTTCCAAACTTTAGGGCAAACTCTCTACTTGTGCCCTAGATCCCTTCCCTTCTCAGCTACTCTAGGACATTGGTTAGCCCTCTAGCCTTTCCTCTGGTCTCAATTTTTACCTTTCTAGTGAAGCATTCTTTTCTTTTTTTTAATGAATTTATTGATTTTTTATTTTTAGCTGCGTTGGGTCTTCACTGCTGTGCACAGACTTTCTCTAGTTGCGGCGAGCGGGGGCTACTCTTCGTTGTGGTGCGCGGGCTTCTCATTGCGGTGGCTTCTCTTGTTGCAGAGCATGGGCTCTAGGTGCACGGGCTTCAGTAGTTGTGGCTCGCGGGCTCTGGAGCGCAGGCTCAGTAGTTGTGGCGCACGGGCTTAGTTGCTCGGAGGCATGTGGGATCTTCCTGGACCAGCGCTCGAACCCGTGTCCCCTGCATTGGCAGGCGGATTCTTAACCACTGCTGCCACCAGGGAAGCCCTAGTGAAACATTCTTGACAATACAAACATGCTGTTATTTCTTCTCTGGATTCAGCCCTCGCCTCTAGTTCCTATTTCTCTATTCCTCTTTGCAACAAACTTCATATGAAGAGTTCTTTCTATCTCCAGTTACTCTTACTCCATTTCCCCTAAACCTTTTCCAACCAGGCTTTTTGTCTGGACCACTTCAGCAAAACTGCTTTTCTCATGGTTACCAGTTGCCTTCACACAGTTGAATGTAGTAGTTTTTTTTTTTTTTTCAAATGTTATTTGACTTGACTTGATCAGTGGCATTTGATGTCTTGTTCAAACATTTTTTTGCCTTCTAGAATACCACACTTCTAGTTTCCCACCTCACTGGCACCTTTTTCTTGGTCTCCTTTCTAGTGCTTTCTGATTTTACTACATTTATCCTACTTTTTATCCCACATTATGTGCTGCTTCCCTGTTTTATTTTTCTCACTGGCATGTGTCAGCTTGTTATTTGCCTTTTATTTATTTCTCTTCCCTGCTAGAATATAGTGCTTGGCATGTAGTGGCTACTCAGTATGTATTTGTTGAATGAATGAACGGAGTGTTCTAACAGCATCACTTTTTGAATGGTCTGTTGTTTTCTCCTTGATTTGAAGTCCTACTTTTAGGATTTTTAGTCCTACTTTTAGTCCTACTTTTACTACTATGTGTTATACTTATAAAATTGTATAAGCCCCCTGGTATAAATACTGATTCATCTAATGTGTTCAATACCTGAATATGGTGTTCAGTAGTCTTGAGGTCTGTTGTTGCATTTAGCCCTTGCCATCCTCTAGTGAGGAAGATAGTGTTCCTCTGTTTTACAGAAACTTAAGCAAGCTTACCTGTTGGTTGGTGGGAGAGTTGAAATTCAAACTCATGTCTCTGGATTCCAGTTCCATTGCCATGAACGTCTTCTAGTGATTGTGCAGTCTAATATGTGATAATGCTTCCCCACATGTAGTTACTGCTTAGTCATCCATCAACACATGATTGGCTGTGCCCACTAACCAGAGGAGCCCCTTCCCTCAGTCCAGGCAGAGAATAGATCTGAGGCAGGAGGGTAAAGTTGAATAGGGAATTGGTTTATGCAGGATTTTTGTTTTTAATAGACTTTTTTTAATAGATATTTTTTTAGAACAGTTTTATGTGGGATTTTTGCCTCTGAATTTTAGAATATGATTTTGGAAGGAAGGTTGTGGAAAGAACACAGGCTGGTGGTCATGAAATAGATTCTCTTCACCGCTAACTAATTTGGTAATATCCCTGCTTTGCTTATTTTCTGTGTAAATGATATTTTTGATCTAGGCTTTAAGTTAGAAATGATACTATATGTGCCAGAGAGCTTAGAGAGTAATTCTCACACCATGTAAATGAAAGGTATCACCATTAAAAATGACTCAAGTCTCATGTTTTTGGTACTCTAGATACATTCATTCTTTTTATTATACTGAAGTACTTTTAATTTTGTTTTATGTAAATCTTTTATTTTAAGGTTTCTGCTGTCAAATTTTGTTGTTTTTCTAACTAAGACAGCGGCTGTGGATGTGGCTTAAAAACTGATGAACTTCTACAATGATGAGCCTTTATGGAGCAATGAAAGGCTGCTTACAAATTGTAGCCACAGTTGCAATGAATTCTGTGTTTGTTCCCTAAGGGTGAATGTGTTTTGAGGGGAGTGAGTTAGGATAGTACAAATTGAGAGAGTGTTTCTATTCTGGGAATCTTTGGAGCAGTCATTTCTGCTACTGCTCTTTATTTCTTATGACTTTGAAGGAATTTGGAATGTTTTGCTTGACTTTTTGATGATCTTTAAGTGTATTACTTGGATATGTGTAAAGGTAAATTGTCATTTTAGTTGTTTTATGGACATGGTTTCTGTCATCAAATATTTTTGCCCTCAGCAATTACTGTGTGTAATAGCACTTATGGATGATGCTTTACCTGTGTCTGCTGTTTAAATGTTGGATTGTTTGGAACTAAATATTTTCCATTTGGTATGATTAGCTCATACATATAGTTTTAGGCACAGTGCGTATACCTGTTTTCATTTCAAAAGTATATGGTTTTAATACGTTGTTGAGCAGATCCAAATAGTTAACTATAAATTATTAAAAGTAGTTTTACTCTGAGATACTAAAGCTCACACCTGGAGCTGAGTTACAAGAAATAAGGTGAGCCTTGGTATTTTCTATCAAAATATCTAGAAGATAAATTTCTCCAATGAAAAGAATTCTAGGAAATATTTATTTCAAAAAAAAAAAAAAAAGGGGAAGAGTGGTAGGAGCGATAGTTGAAACAAATGAGGCTCCCTGACCAAAGAAAACAAAAACCAAAAAAACCCATAACTGTATATGTGAGATTATAGTGAGTATTTAGGAAGTTATTAGAGTGTATATTTGCAAACCTATAAACTATTTATGTATTTATTTATTTTTATAAATTTGTTTATTTTTGGATGCATTGGGTCTTTCTTGCTGCTTGCAGGCTTTCTCTAGTTGCAGCGAGCAGGGGCTCCTCTTCATTATGGTGCACGGGCTTCTCATTGCAGTGGCTTCTCTTGTTGCAGAGCAGGGACGCCGGCTCTAGGCATGCGGGCTCAGTAGTTGTGGCACGTGGGCTCAGTAGTTGTAGCACGTGGGCTCTAGCGCGCAGGCTCAGTAGTTGTGGCATACGGGCTTAGTTGCTTCGTGGCATGTGGGATCCTTCTGGACCAGGGTTCGAACCCATGTCCTCTGCATTGGCAGGCGGGTTCTTAACCACTGTGCCACCATGGAAGCCCAAATTGCTTAGTATTGAAGATATTCAAAAAGTACAGGTTGAATATGCTGTTAAAATGAACTTTTTTGTTGTTAAATTGCCTCATTTTTCCTCGTAGTTAAGAGAGTTTAAACCTTGACAGTAACTTCTTTTATTGTGTGGAACAGGATTTTATGCACATTAAAAATAACAGTTTTTGTGAATTGTAGTTATTATCCACAATTACTTTTAGATATAAAAGCATTCCCAGCGCCTGAGGTGCACGTGGCTCTGGTGAGAGCAGAGCATGTCTTTTCGAGGCAGAGGTTGCGGCTGCAGAGGAGGATTTGGACGAGGGGCGGCCGCGGAGGTTTTAACAAAGGCCAGGACCAAGGACCTCCAGAGCAAGTAGTTTTATTAGGAGAGTTCATGCATCTCTGTGAAGATGACATAGTTTGTAAATGTTCCATAGATGAGAATAAGGTGCCTTATTTCAGTGCTCGAGTTTATTTAGAAAACAAAGAACAAATTGGAAAAGTGGATGAAATATTTGGACAGCTTAGAGATTTTGTTTTTCAGTTAAATTGTCAGAGGACATGAAGGCATCTTCCTTTAAAAAACTACAGAAGTTTTATATAGATCCATGTAAGCCGCTGCCGTTGCAGAGGTTTCTACCTCAGCCTCAGGTGAGAAGGGATCTCCAGGAGGCGGTGGCCGGGGAGGTCGGAGGAGGAAGAGGACATGAAGTGTAACAGTTGACAGAAACTTCGCCAGTTGACTTCTGCATTAACCTCATGATCTACTTCTGTGGATCAGAAACTTGTTTCTTGATCAAATCTTAAAGAACTGGTCATTTTATGACAGTGGAGCTAAAACGTCAATGTCAACAAAAAACAAGTGAGGCAGAACAGGCAATTTTCCTCCAAAAGAGTATGAACAAGTATTCTAATATTCTGTACAAAGCTTGAAACTTGTGGGTGTTTAATAAAGGGGCAGCTTTCATTTGAAGCGTATTCGAATTTTTAAAATAAAGTGTTTTATTCCTTTAAGTTAAAAAAAAAATGCATTCCCAGTGAGTTACTTCTGATTCATAATCAGATTTTAGCAGAGCAGATGTGGGCTACCAAAGGAAAAATTAGCCAAAAATATTAGGGGGTTAGAGAGCACTTTGTGTAACATTTAACTTTAGTTTCTTGGCTAGTTTATATGAATAATTAAAGTTTCGAGGCAGTTAAATTTTCTTTTCTTCTCTTGGGATCTTACAGTTGTCACTAGTAGCTATAATCACTAGGGAAATGGAAGTATTATTTCCATAAACAGATGGCTTTTCCAGCACTGGTCCCTAACAGTGCTACTGAGGTTCCTGTTTATGTTGGATGATTTCCTAATCACACCAACTTGGTATACTTTTGAAAGACGATACCTGACAATAGAATATGATGTAGTTATTAAAATGACTTAGTGAACTTGAGAATTTACAAAAGTTGAGAGTATATATAATTCCCACGTTCCTGGGGGAAGATAGTCTGTTCCTGTGAGAGGAATCACCTAGTAATGGATACTGATGCCTCAGCTATCCTCTCAGGGATTCCTTAGCTACCTCTTCCACTTTTTGACTTTCATTAGCTCTGACATCAGTGCTTTTTTCATTTCTGCTTGGTCAGATGACTAGCCCATCCAGTGGTTTGAGGCATTGGTAGGTTTTTGTTAGGATTAAGGATAGGTTTCTGTTGTGTACAAGGAAGATTTTCAGAGAATACAGTGATACAATTACTTAAAATGACAAAATCACGTATTTTTTCTACTCTAATGTGAGCTTTTATTTGCTATTAATAGGATTATCTTCTCCCTTTTAATGTGTCTGTTTTCCTTTTCCTGTTGGACATTTTGTTTTGTTTTGTTTTGTTTTTGGCTCTGCCACGCTGCATGGCTTGCGGGATCTTAGTTCCCTGACCAGCGATTGAACCTGTGCAGTGAAAGTGCAGGGTCCTAACCACTGGACCACCAGGGAATTCCCCTGTTGGACATTTTAAAACAAAGACATATTGGGGATTCACATGTATACTTACGCTCCTAAAATTTCAAGAACACGAGTCAACTATTAGGATTCTAAAAACTTTGCATTTGTAAGCTATATTTACTCTGTAGCAAGAATTATCTGTATTTTTGAGGTCATTTTTAAATATATGAAAGGAATCTAGTGACAAAATTTGTGAAGACAGGTTGCCTTTTGAAAAGACAGGGTAGTGCTTTATTTCTTTAGTATAACTGGTTGGGGTAAGTTGTAAGAGTGAATAGAGTCTTGGCATATATATCTCGATTTTGGAGCTATTAAAAATTTGTCAAGGGACTTACCTGGTAGTCCAGTGGGTAAGACTCTGAGTTCCCAGTGAAGGGTGCCCGGGTTCGATCCCTGGTCGGAGAACTAGATCCTGCATGCATGCCACAGCTAAGAAGTCTGCATGCTGCCACTAAGACCTGGCACAGCCAAAATAAATTAACACTAAATAAATAAATATTTAAAAAAATTGTAAAGAAGGAAAAAAAACCTCTGGTGCTTTACACATTTTGTTGGGGTGGGGGATGGTGGTGCCATTTGTTAAAATTAGATGGCACTGTGACAAATGGCATAGTAGAAGAGTAGAGTTAGTGTTGGTGGGGAGTTCTTGGTTTTGAACATGTTTTGTTTGAGGCCATTGTGAGAAAGTTAGATGAAGATATCCAGTGGCCAGTTACATATATAAATTGTGTGTGGTTCCTGGAGCTCAGGAGAGAGAGGTCAAGGTTGTACACACATACTTGAAGACTGTTAGATGTTAATTAAAACCTTGGGAGTGGGCACAATCTCAGGGAGAGGTCGAGTTAAGCAGAGACAAACCACTGGTGAGCATCAATACTTCAGGAGTGGGTAGAGGTGTAAAAACTAGTAAAGGAAAACTAGTAATAGAAGAGGTGGGACAAAAACCTAGACAGTGTAGTATCACAAAAATGAAGAGAGTCCTTCTAGGAGGAGGGAAACTTGTCAGTTGTGTCACATGCTACAAAGAGGGCAAATGGGATAAACACAAATGCTCACTAGTTTAGCACTTTAGGACTTCAAGTTGGTAAGACTTTAGGACTTCAAATTGGTTAAGAACTGGTGGGAGCTAAAATGTGGTTTGACATAGGTTGAGGAAGTGGAGACAGGTCTTTCAAGAGCAGTGGTTCAGAACTTGGTGGGAATGGAACCTAGGTGTTGTGATGGAGGAATAGGCTTGACATGTTTAGATGCTTATTGGAAGGAACACAAAGAGGGAAGGGGATGAAATTTATATGGGAACTCCTGTTGGTGCCTTTTCTGTATAACATTGTGCAGTTTCTCATGTATTAATGGAAAGTCAACATTAAAGGGGGTTTTGTTGGGGACAGGGGCACACATTCAGTAATGTGACAATGAAGACATTCATGAACTTGATTTTCTTAACTTTTCAGAGTCTTTCCACATTGACTATCTCATTTAAAAAAAAATTTTTTTTTTTGGTCACACTATGTGGCATGTAGAACTTCCCTGACCAGGAATTGAACCCGTACCCCCTGCAGTGGAAGCGTGGAGTCTTAACCACTGGACCATCAGGGAAGTCCTGACTATCTCATTTTAATGAGGGAAAATATTCTGTATTTTTCTCCTCAAGGGTTGATGTTTATTCGTTGATTTTTTCATATATTTTTGCTTGGTGTCCCTAGTGACTGAGGTGGTGGATTTAATTAATTCATACGAAGCCAAAGAAGATTGCCTGTCTTTGGGGTCTTGATCCATATACTACAAGAGCTATGTGGCCTGTGCAGCACTTTGTTTTGCTTTGTACTGTACTATAGTCTCTAGACTTTTGGTTGTTTACCTATATCAGTAGAAAGTTAACGTGTACCCCAGTATATGTGATTGTGTATTAAAAAATTATAATGAAGTGTTGTACTTTACTAATATACACATTGAAGTATCTATAGAAATTTCAAATGTTAAAAAATTTTGTGATAAAAATGAGGTAAACAAAATTTTGAAGATACTTTTAATAGAATGGTAGAACCCCTTTTTATCTTCACAAGTATTTTTTGAGAGTAGTGTATTTAAGTTTACTTTGTTATTTTTTAATTGTGGTATATATAATATGCATCATTTTTTAAAAATCTTGGTTAATACTTTGAGAGTCATTCAAAGGGCTAGTTTTAAGTTAGTTCTATACAAATCAGGTGATTTTCATAGTTGAAAAGCCATTGTTTAAAATGCCATGCTTACCTTAAGTGTTTTTAATTTTACAGAAGTAACTGCTAGATCACATACTACAGGAAGCTGCATGTCTTCACAGGAAAAGTAATCAATTTGGGGACCTTTTTGTGTAAGAAAAATGAGTAACTCGTCAAGTTTCAAAACCTTTTAAGTGCTTTGCCACAAGATGAAGAGCAAACCTCTATGTGGTACAAAAGGTTTTCAAGGTTACTCCCTGTTTCATGAAGATATAGTGTAACTAACCATATCCATGACATCTGGTAGTACTTTGTGTCATTCTGTTGTCATTTTCTTTGCTTCCTAATTGAAAGATTAAATGAATGAGTTTCTTGTGTGACGGGATCTCAGTAAGCTTTTTATAGAAATCTTGTTTTATTTTGCTTAAAGCAGCCACTCTCATAGCAGATAATACTCTTACTGATTTTCCATAAAAAGCTTTAATTAAAATAGGTCAAAGAAGCTCCCTCCTGAAGACATTGTGTCTTTTTGTTCAGTTTTCTATCCCTTGTACCTATAAGAGTTCCTGTCATGTAAAAGGCACTCAGTAAATATTTAACTGTAGAATGATTTTGCAGTTGAGAATATGTTTTCCTATAGATATTTTCTTAGAAAACTTTGCATTTCATTAAGAAGCCAGCAAAGACTAAATAAACTGAGGCATATCAGAAAAAACATAACTACCTACTGTATGACAAATTTCCCGCACTATGTAGTTTTTTCTAATACCAATTCCCCCCCCATAATCTTCAACAGTGTTTTCTGTGCATATTTATATAGTAATTTACTGACAGAAAAATACATTTTGGTTTATGTTCATGTTATTCCCCAAGTCATACTTCAGCCTTTTCTACCATGACAGGAAGAATAAGTCTTTCCCATGATATGTGGCTTCCTTTTTTTTTTTTGACCGCTGCACGCGGGATTTTAGTTCCTCAACCAGGGATCGAACCTGTGCCCTCTGAAGTGGAAGTGTGAAGTCTTAATCACTGGATTGCCAGGGAAGTCCCTGTGGCTTTTTATCTTACACTGTTTTATAAGAAGTCACAAAAGAAGCATGTAAACTCAATGACATTTTCCAAAGTACTGAATTGAAAATCATGACTTTAAACCTTGCCAGAGAGAAAAAACTCACAACCTATAGAGACCTGTTATGTTTTAAGTACTTAAAATTTTAAGTATTTTACTAATTGTGATTGCTTTGCACTGTCATTTGCTAATATTTTGGGGCAAAATTTATATATACAGTGAAGTTACTGTTGATAATAGATGTAAATCTATATTTTAAGAAGTTATCTTGGTTATTATTATCTTCTTTTTGACTGTCTTGTTATATCTGATTAATCATTATTTTTACTTGGTAAAGAGGGAATACTAGGAGGAAGAGGTACCCTTCTGCCATTTATTTATTTAGTGTGCTTAAATTATTAGTACTATCTCCAATACCTCTTTTGTTGCAGAAATTATCTTAAGTCCTTCACCTGTTTTTTTGAGGGCTCAGGTCATTAAACTAGGAAATTTGTGATGTGCTGAAACAGATCAGTCAGTGAGGGCACCATTATCAACCTTTCACATTGTGGAACACCTTTTATTCCCTCAGGTTGGGATCATCTGACATAGACTGAGCCCTAGTGATGTATTCAAAGGATTTTGAGTGCCAACTATGTCCCAGGCACTAGGATATACCAGTGGACAAAACAGACCAAAATATATATATAAAAATATATATAATCTGCCAGTGTATAGAGGTTGCATTTTAGTGAGAGAGACAAAAACCAAATAAGTTAAATATTTATTGAGATTAGGGCTTCAGAAGAGAAAGAGTGTTGGAAATAGGATAGGGAGTATCAGAAAGAGGTTGCAACAAGATAAAGTGGGTCTCTGAGGTGGTGACACTTGAGCAAAGGACCTTAAGGATAAGTTGAGAATGTGAGGCATGTTTTATGTGGGGACAGAACATTCCAGCAAGCAGGAACAGCAAATGTAAAGACCCTGAGGCAAAGCGTGCCTAGATTAGATATGGTATGTGAAGTAAAGACAAGAATCAAAGCTAACCTCATGTTCTGGTTTGAGCAATGGTAATTACAGGGTTGCTATCATTTGATATGGGAAACAGGTTTTGGGTGTGAGATTGGGAGATGAGGATGTATGTACTGGAATAATTTGCTGGCATGGCTTCTGGATTTTGCATGGTGATGGATCAAAAACTGTCCCTCAGGCAAGAAATGTGATTTTGAATAACTTTCACTCTAAATTGATGACACTTAGGGAAGATAAACTAATTTATTTGCTCAAGCCAAAGGTAATTAATAAAGGAAGGGAACTTTCCTGGAGTAAATGAGTGTTTACACACTAATTTTGGAATTCTTAAATGATTACTTGAAATTTTCTTGCTTTATTCTATTAAAATGCAAAACGTCTCTCCCAACCCTGTTTTTTTAAAATTAATTGATTTAATTTATTTTTGGCTGCATTGGGTCTTTGTTGCTGCATGTGGGCTTTTCTTTAGTTGCGGCGAGCAGGGGCTACTCTTCATTGTGGTGTATGGGCTTATTGCTGTGGCTTCTTTCTCTTGTTGTGGAGCATGGGCTCCAGGCGCGTGGGCTTCAGTAGTTGTGGCACATGGGCTCAGTAGTTGTGGCTCACGGGCTGTAGAGTGCAGGCTCAGTAGTTGTGGCGCATGGGCTTAGTTTCTCTGTGGCATGTGGGATCTTCCCAGACCAGGGCTCGAACCCCTGTCTCCTGCATTGGCAGGCAGGTTCTTAACCACTGCGCCACTAGGGAAGCCCCCAACCCTGTTGATTTAAACAATACATGTGGTAATATTGTATAGATTGGTATGTAATCTCTGACATATGAGGATCATAATTCCGAGACTGTTTAGATAGAAACAGGGAAATAGGGAGGTATAATATTAAGACTAATGGGAAGAAGAAACAAATTTTTTACCACTGTGATGTTGTGATTTATAAATCTGGTCATCAGATGACCAGAATATATTTCTCATACGTATTTGGTGTTGTCCACGGTTCCTGGCTCACAGCTCCTAAAACCCATGGAATTTCCTGAGTGATAAAGGTGTCTTTTGTTATGTTAATGTGGCAACATGTGGCCCTTTCCCCATACCGAGCCCTTTGCATCTCTTCCAGTTGGCTATTCCTGAGTTATATCCTTTTATAAGAAACCGGTAATGTAGTAAGTGTGAGCCACTCTAGCAAATTAATCGAACCCAAGGAGGGGGTCATGGGAACCTCTGATCTATATAGCTGGCTGGTCAGAAACACACGTAATAAGTTGGGCTTGAGACTGGCTTCTGAAACCCGAGTTGGAGGTCATTGGAACCTCGGAGATCTATCTCCCGGTAGATAGTGTCAGAATTGAGTTGAATTGTAGGACACCTTTCTGCTGTCCAGGGAACTGCTTGTTGGTATGAGAAGTCCCCTTTCCATGTTGGAATTAGTACCAGAACCTGAACCTACATTTAACCACATACTTCAGTCTCAAGGCATCACTTGAATGATTTTTTTTTCTGAGAATGCTTTATGTTATAAACAATTAATTCTGGGCAACTGTGTATCAAAATATCTGCATTATATGGCCTGTTTTCTATACAAACTATGT
Source organism: Stenella coeruleoalba (assembly GCF_951394435.1). Classification (NCBI taxonomy): domain Eukaryota; kingdom Metazoa; phylum Chordata; class Mammalia; order Artiodactyla; family Delphinidae; genus Stenella; species Stenella coeruleoalba. Next base: position 52,318,327 of record NC_137149.1, read on the forward strand.
TTATCTTTCTATATGAGCTTTCTGTTTTGATGCTGTATTTATAAATTTGGAAATACATGCATGCTGGGTAGGCTCCATTGCCTTAGTTTATATAATAGATTATTCAGTAGAATCACTCCCCATAGGATCATCTTCTCTAGTTGATATGTTAAGAAATGAAGTACATTAAGGGCTGCTTTGGGTGTGTGTGTGTGTGTGTGTGTGTGTGTGTGTGTGTGTGTGCGTGCGCGCGCGCACGCTTCATGTCTACTTTAGGATCACAATTGGTTGACGTTGATCTTTGTTTAAAGATCAAGAACAGGGACTTCCCTGGTGGTGCAGTGGTTAAGACTCTGTGCTCCCAATGTAGGGGGCCCGGGTTCGATCCCTGTTCAGGGAACTAGATCCCACCTGCATGCCGTAACTCAGAGTTTGAGTGCTGCAACTAAGAGTTTGAATGCCACAACTAAGGAGCCCTCGAGCTGCAACTAAGGAGCCCACCTGCTGCAACTAAGACCCAGCACAACCAAATAAATAAGTAAATAAATATTAAAAAAAAGATCAACAGCAAATCATCAAAATATCATTAATCACTACTACTGCATTTTTGTCCTAATGGTAGCAGTTTTAACACACTTTTATTATTTTCTCTGTAGCATTGACATTTACGTCACACTTTTACTTTTTTTTTTTTTGCGGTACGCGGGCCTCTCACTGCTGTGGCCTCTCCCATTGTGGAGCACAGGCTCTGGATGCGCAGGCTCAGTGGCCATGGCTCACGGGCCTAGCCGCTCCATGGCATGTGGGATCTTCCTGGACCGGGGCATGAACCCGTGTCCCCTGCATCAGCAGGCGGACTCTCAACCATTGCGCCACCAGGGAAGCCACGTCACACTTTTAAAAGCCAGAACCAAAGCCAAACAAAAAGCTAACCGTGGCATTTTGATAAATCCATGTACTAAAGATTCATAGGGATTGTTTTGTCTAATGCACACAGGGGTTTCTGCCATAATGCCATATACAGTTGGTCCTTTGTATCTGTAGATTCTGCATCTGAGAAGTCAACCAACTGTGGTTTGAAAATATTTGGGGAGAAAAAAAATCCAGAAAGTTCCAAAAAGCAAAATTTGAATTTGCAACTTGCTGGCAACTATTTACATAGCATTTATGGAACATTTACATTGTATTAAGTATTATAAGTAATCTAGAGATGAATTAAAGTATATGGGGGGGGACTTCCCTGGTGGTCCAGTGGTAAAGAATCTGCCTTCCAATGCAGGGGATGCGGGTTCGATCCCTGGTCAGGGAACTAAGATCCCACATGCCGCGGGTCAACTAAACCCACGTGCCACAACTACTGAGCCCATGTGCCTCAACTAGAGAGCCTGCATGCCACGAACTACAGAGCTCACGCGCGCCACAACTAAAGAGAGAAAACCTGCACGCCACAACTAGAGAGAAGCCTGTGCACTGCAATGAAAGATCCCAGATGCCACAACTAAGACCCAACGCAGCCGAAAAAGAAAAAAAAAAGAATAACAATAATAAAACTATATATATGGGAGGATGTGCATAGGTTATATGCAAATACTATGTGATTTTATATAAGGGACTTGGGCATCTGCAGATTTTGGTATCCAGGGGGGTCCTGGAACTAATCACCTGCAAATACTGAGGGGTGAATATGTAGCTTGACAAAACTTGAGATTTGCAAAATTGTGCAGTGAAAGTAATAAGACTCGTGGGGAAAAAAAGGTTTGGGACAGACTATTGAAATTCCATGAAACTGATCTTGGATACTAACTAAAAACAATAGCAATCCTAAAAAAACAAAGGACTAGCATTTGTACCTTGTGTTACCATCAATCTTTGGAATCTTGAACCTTGAATTCAGCCTCTTCTAGTTGTAGGTCCTGGAAGGACATTGCTTCTAAGAGACTATTTTCATTAAAATTAAAAATCTAATCCTATGTGTAGCTTTCTTCATTAATCCATTTTTTAAAAAAATATTTATTTGTTTATTTGGTTGTTCTGGGTCTTAGTTGCGGCTCGCCGGCTTCTTAGTTGCGGTATGCGGGCTCCTTAGTTGTGGCATGCGAATTCTTAGTTGCGGCCTGCATCTTGGATCTAGTTCTCTGACCAGGGATCGAATCCGGGTCCCCTGCATTGGGCTCATGGAGTCTTAACCACTGCACCACCAGGGAAGTCCCAATCCATTGTGTTAATACAGGGTGAATTTTTTGCAGCTTCTTCATCTGCACAGGCAGCTTTGTCAAATAGCTTAACCCAGTTAGCTGAAAGAGTAGCAATTCCTGAAGCCGCTAAACCAGCTACTACTCGTAAGAAAGAAAAGTACTTTTGTAGATTTTCAGGGCTTTTTCCTTAAAATATTCATCTGTTACTAAGCTTTCATCTTTATTTGTGGAAAAGCTTTCCCCTTTGCCTCAAAACATTAACATGCTAGGAAAAATAGTGTATGAAGCAACATAACTTCCTTTTACACTAGCATCACTCACCTATTTCTAGTTGCCTAAGAAGTAATTCACAGCAAAGAACATACATTATAGCAGAACAGACTTTACACTTGTTTTAATTTGATTTGTTAAATGCATAGGGTGAGTGGCAGGTGAGTTCAGCTGACGCTTGAACAACTTGGCAGTTAGGGACATCAGACCCCTGTGCAGTGGAAAATCCTCATGTAGCTTTACAGTCGGCCCTCTGTACCCACAGTTCCGCTTCCTTGGATTCACCCAACCATGGATTGCATGGTATTATAGTGTGTATTTATTGGAGAAAAAAAAAATCCGTGTGTAAGTGGACCTGCATAGTTTAAATTCATCGTGTGTAAGTGGACCTGCCTAGTTCAAATCCACGTTGTTCAAGGATCAACTGTATTAATTTTGGAATCGGGAAGACCAGGCTTTGAATTCTGGCTCTATCACTTAAATGTTACTTTCTGCAAGTTACTTGACTTCTTTAAGCCTCAATTTGTGTATCTGTAAAATGGAATTAATTATACCTGTCCATAGAGTTTGGTAGTAAATAAAGGAGATAATTCCTGACAATTTTTTTTACACACTGAATTTACTAATAGTAAGTGTTAGCTCTTAATTTGCAGTTGTCATTTATAATTCATAGTACTCTTCAGAGCATAGCATAACATATACCACTGTCAAGAAATATTTTCAGCAAGTTTAACACTTTTCAAATAATTTTTAGATGCTTATCAATTTTATTTAATGTAAAATATGAGAAGGCAGGATTTTGTTTTTACTGTCAAATGTAGGTCACAAGGAAAACAGACACAAAATGTGGTAAATGAGATTTGTATTTTCATTTTTTGGCAAAATTTTATATAGGAAACTGGTAAAATAATCAGAAAGTGAAGAGGCTGTAATTGTATTTAGGCTCGTGTGATGTAAGGGGATACAAACAGGTTTTTTCCTTTAGGTTTCAAAGGAGATGAACTTTTTTCTGTTTGAACGCTGTTAAAAGTTCTATACTGCTTTTGCCTATGACATGTAGTGGTTTTTAAGGTTTATATTCTCTCTTCCAACTCAAAGCTTTCATTTAACCAAATAAGTTGAACAGGAACTCCATTTAAAACTTCTCATTGATCCTTCTTATTTGATTTGATATTTTCTATTGACATTTTTATTCTTAGTACTATGCACTGAACAATTTTCAACAAATTCTATTGAGGAGTCATTTCTTGAAAACCTGTTACAGGCAAGATCTTTGAACACCTTAAGTTTTATAAAAGATGAGTTAAGACAGTTTGGTCTTTGGCTGTTTGTACCTTAGTGCAGAATCCAGCTATGCTCAGAACTTTTACTGTAATATAAAGATGAACATAATGACTCCTGTAATAGAGACATTTCACAAATACAGAAGAAGAAGGAGTGATTAATTTGGACTGGGGATTTCAGCAAAGCCTTCATGAAGGATTTCTTATTCCTCTTCTTATTTTTAAACTTAAAAAAAATTTTTTTTTGACTGCGCTGTGTGGCTTGTGGGATCTTAGTTCCCTGACCAGGGATTGAACCCGGGCCCTCAGCAGTGAAAGCACCGAGTCCTAACCACTGGACCACCAGGGAATTCCCCTTAAACTTTTAAATTATGCTAGAGGAAGGTGAGTTCTGGAAATCGGGAGACGAGATTTTGTTCAGGAATACCTGGGTATATGGAATCTTAAAAAAAAAAAAAGTGGTTCTGAAGAACCTAGGGGCAGGACAGGAATAAAGACGCAGATATAGAGAATGGACTTGAGGACACAGGGAGGGGGAAGGGTAAGCTGGAACAAAGTGAGAGAGTGGCATGGACATATATACTACCAAATGTAAAATCGATAGCTAGTGGGAAGCAGCCGCATAGCACAGGGAGATCAGCTTGGTGCTTTGTGACCACCTAGAGGGGTGGGATAGGGACAGTGGGAGAGAGACTCAAGAGTGAGGAGATATGGGGATATATGTATATGTATAGCTGATTTACTTTGTTATACAGCAGAAACTAACACGCCATTGTAAAGCAATTATACTCCAATAAATATGTTAAAAAAAAAAAAAGAATACCTGGGTACTCTCTGTCCTCTGTCCCTCCCAGTCAGGGTGTGGTTCTCATAGGAGACAGATGGATTAATTAAAAAACCATGAGTGCTCAGTTTGTAAACATTCCTTCAAATGGATGAAAACAAAGTCAGTCGAAGAGTAAGCCTGAGTAGTGGCGGAGTGAGAATGTGGCTGTTTTCTCCCTGGACCTGAGGCGTGTGTCACTGGCAGCTGTGAATGTCATTAGGGAGCCTGAGCCAAGATAAATCTGTGCCAAGATAGGCTGCTTGTGCTTCTGTTCTGTGTAGCCAGTGCCATTCAGTTAAGTTCTGTATCATTGGATAAATGGAGTAGGAGCCAGATCAGGCCAAATAGATCAGGAGTGAGAGAGATTGTCTGTATAAGCTCTTCCTTTTATATATATGTATATGTGTATATATATATGTGTGTGTGTATATATATATATATATATACACACACACATATATATATACACATATATATTATATATACATACATATATATATGTGTGTATATATATATATAAAACATTTCTTCCTTGAAATGTTATACAATTAATACAGGAATATATTCTTGTATCATTATTATGATAGTTTAGAAGCCTCCAGTTCTACTTCTTTCCCCAGAGGTAACCAGTTTTAAAATTTTGAGATACATTCTTCCAGACAATTTTCCATATACTTTGGGCTTTCTAGAGGGCAGATGGGCTCATATTATTGTATTTGTATGTTATATATTATGTTTACTTTAAAAAGTTAATCATTCTTGAGTTCTTAGCATGCATTTAGAATTATTTTTCTTGGGAATTCCCCGGTGATCCAGTGGTTAGAACTTGGTGCTTTCCCTGCCATGGGCCTGGGTTCCATCCCTGGTCGGGGAACTAAGATGCTGCAAGTTGCGTGGCGCGGTACCCCCCGCCCCGCCCCCCCCCAAATTTTCTTTAAAAAAAATCTGTGTAGCGCTTCCCTGGTGGTGCAGTGGTTAAGAGTCCACCTGCCGATGCAGGGGACGCGGGTTCGTGCCCGGTCCAGGAGGATCCCACATGCCGCTGAGCAACTGGACCCGTGAGCCATGGCCGCTGAGCCTGCGCGTCCGGAGCCTGTGCTCCGCGACGGGAGAGGCCACAGCAGTGAGAGGCCTGCGTACCGCAAAAAACAAAAAAAACTGTGTAGTATTCCATATCCATAATATAGATGTAACAGAATTTATTAGCCAGTTTGCATTTGGCATACAACTACCTGTGTTTCTCTTTTAGGAACAACGCTGTGTCGTAGCCACATATCTGTGAGTATTTTTGTAAGACATACACTTAGAAGTGGAATTGCTGGTGGCAGGGATATGTACATTTGTAGTTTTGATAGATACTGCCAGCTCCAGAACCTTATATTAACTCACACCCATATGTATAGCAGTGTGTGAGTTGATGAGTGGATTTCAATAGGAATTGAGAAGAAGGGACTTCTGTACAGATGGAGAAGTGTGAGAAAAAGCATGGAGGCAGGACAGCCTAGTAAATACGGTGAGACAAAAGGGAGTAAAGAATCTGATGTGTAGAGTATAGGAAGCAAGAGGGGCTTGTGGACAAGTCTAGAAAGGTAGGTTGGATCAAGTAGCAAAGTATTTTTACTGTGTAGCTCAGAACTTTAAACTTGAATGGACAATGGGAGCCTTTGGAAAGGTTTTAACACATGAGCTTTATTTCAAAAGCAGTAACTGTGAAGGCTAGGTTTTTGAGATGGGAAATTGGCTATGAGACTGTTATAGTAATCAAATGCTGTAATGAAGACCGTGACATTAGAAATTAAAGAATCAGATTCAAGCAGTGGTACAGAGTTAAAACCAGTTTGTAAGCTTAGGATGACAACAGAGAAACTGAATGTTGTGGCTATCTGAGTGGGTAGGCGGCACCATTTACAAAAACAAAACTAGAATGAGAAATAGGTTTGGGGTAAAATAAGGGAAACTTTATTAAAATATAAGGAAGAAGATAATTCACTATCTGCTGTTGATGTATTTCCATGATGTGTGTTCAGTTATTTTATTGTAGCAAAATATATGTAATGTAAGATTTATTATTTTAACCATTTTTAACTGTACTGTTCAGTGGTATTAAGTGCATTCATGTTGTTGTACAACTATCACCACCATCCATCTCCAGAACTTTTTCCATCTTCCTAACCTGAAACTCTGAAGTCATTAAGCAATAACTCTGTTCCCCCTTACCCTGAGCCCTTGGTAACCACCATTCTCCTTTCTATCTCTATGAATTTGACTGTTCTAGTTACCTAGTCATACAGCATTGTCCTTTTGTGACTGACTTATTTCACTTAGCATAATGTCTTCAAGGTTCATCCATGTTGTAGCATGTCAGAATTCCTACCTTTTTAAGGTAGAATAGTATTCCATTGTATGCACGTACCACATTTAAGAAATCTGTCCATCTCCTGGTGGACATTTGGGTTGCATTTGTTTGAGTTTTTTGTTTGTTTGTTTTTGTTTCTTTGGTGGGGGGAATCTTGGGTTTTTTGTTATTGAAGATTGCATATAATAAAATTGAGTTTGATAAAACTGTGCAAACCACTACAGTCTTGTAGAGACCCACTGTTCGAAAATAGTGTTTGCTGCCACAAGGATGATTACAGAAGATCATATAAATACTTTGTACAACTCAAATATATTATGACTTTTGGAAAAATGACCTAAAATGCTTATCCTGCTAGTGGTAGACACCACAATGGAGGTATAGTATAAAGTTAACCGGACTTAGAAGACTTGCGGTTTTTAATATAATCATTGGATTATTGTGAGGATTAAGTAAAATGTACAAAATTATGTACACTTTGAAGTGCCCAAAACAGAGATGGTGTTGTACATGTTCTAGTCTGACTGAAGAACTGCTTGAAGACCTTCAACTATTAGATAGGTGAAATAAAACAGCCCCTGCATCTGATGAAAAAAGTTGTGATAAGGTTATCCTAAAATAGGGATGAATTGTCAAGTGTTACCTGTTAATTTTGAAAGTGTCTCTAAAATCTTGATACTTTGTGGCAGTAATTTTCTAATTGAAGTTAAAATAAGAACAGCGAGGTGAGAATAAGTATATCAGAGAGGTTCCTTTATCTTTTTATTCATTACTCCCTAGAAAACACATATTCACTTTCCAAGTTCTCTACAGTTCATTTCTATTTAGCAGAGTTGTAATTCTAAGCCCACAGCCTGAAATTGTGACTTCTGTTAATACATTTCAACACAGTTCCATCTCAGGAACATGTGTTGGAACTCTTTAATACATCATTTTCCTTCATGTTCCTTTCCTATCATTTGGCATTGGAAAATGAAAAGCCTGAAGAGAACACAAAATCTAGATGAAGCATGGTGATGGAAAATTAAAGCAACAGATCAAAAGAAGTCCTTAGAGACTTTTAAACTAGTTCTTTCTAGTATGGCTAAAGTTATAGGACAGTTCTTTAACTTTATTAATTTCTTTCAGCCTCATTGTAATAGGTAAGCTAATAGAAGGTAGTTGGTAATTTAAATGAGATGCTTAGCATGTGGAAAGCACTTCGTATGTGCTGTCTGTTAAATTTATTGTTTCTAGTCTATGGGATTGAGACTGAGAAGCATTTTGGTGACTAGAGAGCATCAGATAATAGGTTCCTGTTCTTATCTGAGATTGCCTTTATTATTTTACCTGTACAGTGTTTGAATATGGACTGTCTCCCGTAAATTAGTCTCTGTAATTAGAGATTTTAAAAAATATTTTTACCACATTATCATTTATTTAACACTGACAGATATAGATGGCAGAGGATGCATAATTAAAATGCTAAGATTATTAGAACACTTGTTTAGTAAATAATACATTTACCTCATTTTTTAAAAATTCCAACTACAAGCAAGAACTAAATAGACTAACTTGACTTGTCATACCTCCCTACTCTTTGCAGAAAGTTCTGATAAACTGTAATAAATTCTGTTAGAATATCTGAGCATATCCAATTTATTATATCCAAACTGAGCTACTGAAACCCCCTCTTTTTTTCCTAATGTATTTTTTCTTCCAGTTTTATTGAGATATAATTGACATACAGCATTGTATGTTTATGGTGTATAGCATAATGATAGCTTACATACATCACAATAAGTTTGGTGAACAACCACAATCTCATATAGATACAAAATTAAAAAATGAACCCTCCCCACCCCAGATCTTCTCCTTAAGTTTTCCCCATCTCATTAAGTAACTTTATCCTTTGGGTTGCTTAGGCTAGAAACCTTGGAGTCACCATTGCTCTCTTCCTCTTTTTTCTTCAACTCCACGATCCAGAGTGTCATCAGATGTTGTTAGTTTTGTCTTTAAAATATGCCCGGGCTTCCCTGGTGGCACTGTGGTTGAGAGTCCGCCTGCTGATGCAGGGGACACGGGTTCGTACCCCGGTCCAGGAAGATCCCACATGCCGCGGAGTAGCTGGGCCCGTGAGCCATGGCCGCTGAGCCTGCGCAGCCTGTGCTCCGCAACGGGAGAGGCCACAACAGTGAGAGGCCCGCGTACCGCAAAAAAAAAAAAAAAAATGCCCATAGTTTCATCACCTGTGACACTTCCCGCTGCTTCCACCCTGTGTGAGACTTTTTCATCTTTAACCTACATAGTCACCATAGCCTCTTAACTGGTCTCTACTGCTTTTTCCCTTTATACCTTTTCTCTTTCCCTGCTCAGCAGCCAATTCATGCTGATCTTCCTCTGCTTAGATCTTGATCTTCCTTGACTCAAAATTTGGAGTAAAAAGCTCAAGACCTTCGTGATCTGTGGTGTCCCTTGAACATGTACATGCACACCGCCACCCGTACTCACACAAACTCACATAACCTCTCGTCTCCTGATACGCCTCTCCTGTAGTCTCTGTTCCTCGCTGAAACACTCCTGCTTTAGGGCTCTTGGACCTACTTTTTGTTACCTTTGCATGAAATCTTCCTCCTTTCATCACCTCCTTCAGATCTTTGCTTGAATATTACCTCACTGAGGGCTTATTTAAAATTGCACCTCACCTCCTGTCTTTCTTATCCTTTCCTTCTGTTTCTCTCCGTAGCATTTGCCACTATCTGACATTCTAGTTACACCGTAAACTGTGCTGCCAAGCGTTTTGGTCTTATCTGTACAGTGAGGTATCCTTAGTACTTAAAAAAGGGCTGACACATTGTAGATGTTCAAATATTTGTTGAACTAATGAATTTGTCAAGAGAAAGAATGCTTGAAGGCATGAATTAAGAGCTACAGATTGGATCATCATCCACATAATTGAAATAAACATAAGTGTGAAAAATTTAAAACTTAAACATAAGTATTTATTGAACATTAAATTAAAAAATTTTTAGGAAAATGTTTTATTTTGGCTTTAGAATTGTGACATTAGCAGTGACTGATTATCAGATTGTGCCTTCAGAGTCAGTAAATGTTTATGCCTGCTCTGGTGGGCAGTGTTCTAGGTACTTTCACATTTAAGCAGTATTTAAGCATTAATATTGTAGTTTATTATTCTCTTATTATCTACAGAGAAGTTGTGACTGGTCAGAAGTTACATATCCAGTGCGTTTCTAACCTATGACGCCTGACTCCCAAGCCCAGAACTCGATCAGCACATTCTTTATACTCATGACCACACTATTTTTCAAGCCACCAAAATTTACGTTTTATTTTAAACAAAAAGAGACCTAAGCAATGAAACCAAAGGAGAAAGAAAATGGTATGGAGAAACTGAATTCACTCATAACCATTTTTATAAATATTTACATAAAAAAGAAAGTAGAGGTAAATTTGATTCAGACTCTTTAGCATTTCTTCCTTAGTTTCCTCTCAAATCCTAGGAAGGAAAGAAGCTTCTGTTGATTTGCTTGTTTTGAATAAATGTATAGTAGTTTTTATGAGCTGATTTACTGTATTACTACTTTTCCTTCCTTAACATCCTTTACTCAGCACTTTTGAACAGTGTAGTTCTTCCATCGCCCTTACCACGTTCCCCACCCTCCTAGCTTTGGTCAACTTGCTAACACTAATCTGTTTGAAAAAAGATAGTTGTGTGTGTATATGTGTGTGTGTATGCATGTGTGTATTTATATTCAAATTATACCTGTCCATACTGTGCCATCTAGAATTCTAGCAAAAAATTCAGGCATATGCCAATTGACACCCTGGATGTTTGCCACTTTAAGAGCAGCAGCAGCATCAGGCACTTTGATAGTTTTTATAACGCTGTTACTGAAAATTTTAGGATATACATTTTGAGAAAAGAGCTTCCCCAGTTGGGAGTTCCTCAGAAATAAAATTAGCTGAATATTCCATCTTCCAGAATTGTTAGATGTCAAGCGTCTTTTAGTCAGTGGGTCTCATTGATCTTCAGTTAGCCTCTTAGGTGCTTGACTTTCCCTTGCCCCCAGTGTTTAGCTGGAAAAGGAGTTACAGCTTTACTATTACGATGGAATCAGAATAGTTTATGATTCTCAGAAAGATTCTTGGAAAGTTACTCAAACCAGATTTGAAACCTTTATTAGCACTGGCAAAAACAAGTTTAGAATTGAAATACCTGGAATATGTGATTTTCATACTTTAGATAATAGCAATGGTTAATTTTCTGTCATTATTTAACAAGACTGTTTCCAAGTACTTCGTTGACAAAATTCATTTAAAATTAAAGTGTCTGTAGAACACATTCCCTAAATTATGGTATCTAATTAAAAATACGTTGCTTCATCAATTCAGTATTTAGTATTTTTCTTCTTAAAAATATCTTTATATAATAAGCCTGTGAGAATTTATGGAAAAACACTAACTTAGCTCAGCATGTAGAATGTCATCTATTGCAGGCACCAAAAACATTAAAAAATTTTGTTTCTCATTCCTAGTCTCACCTATTTCATTTTTTCCCTTCTTTATTCTTTTTTGTTGTTGGTGTTTTTTTTTTTTTTTGCGGTACGCGGGCCTCTCACTGTTGTGGCCTCTCCCGTTGCGGAGCACAGGCTCCAGACACGCAGGCTTAGCGGTCATGGCTCACGGGCCCAGCCGCTCCACGGCATGAACCCGTGTCCCCTGCATCGGCAGGCGAACTCTCAACCACTGTGCCACCAGGGAAGCCCCCCTCCTTTATTCTTATATTCTCCTTTTAAACAATATCATGTGACGTTAAATTCTATTTTACCCACTGCTCCTGCAGTTTGTGCATGTGGGAGGGTGGGGCGAAGGTCCAGAGACCTGAAACACCATGGTGTCCTCTGAGAGATGTACAAATTTCCAGTGTGGCCAGAACATATGTTTTATTTGTATGGCTAGGAGGAGACCAGAAGCTGGATCAGGAAGGATCCAGCAGTTGTCCAATTAAACCAAACCCAGCAGCCTTTTTTCTTTCATACCTCTTAATGTTGCGTTCTCCCTTTGTCAAAACTTCACGAGTAAGTCTACCTAGGTATATTTTAAAAGGGGGCAAAAAAAAAAAAAAAGGGGGGGGGCAAATTTTTGTATCACCTTTTGATGATCTTTTAAAGTTTTCTATTGAGATTTCTGGTGGTTTAAGAGTAAATAAGGGCTTCCCTGATGGCACAGTGGTTAGGAATCCGCCTGCCAGTGCAGGGGACACAGATTCGAGCCCTGGTCCGGGAAGATCCCACATGCCGCAGAGGAACTAAGCCTGTGTGCCACAACTACTGAGCCCGCGTGTCTAGAGCCCGTGCTTGGCAACAAGAGAAGCCACCACAATGAGAAGCCCGCACACCACAACGAAGAGTAGCCCCCGCTCACCACAACTAGAGAAAGGCCGTGCGCAGCAACAGAGACCCAATGCAGCCAAAAATAAATAAATTAAATAAATTTTAAAAAAAATAATAAAATTTGGAAGACTATAAAACAAAACTAAAAATATATAACAGATTAAAGCCTTTTCTGGAGTTTTTTAAAATTTTTTTTATTATTTAAAAAATTTTTATTTTATACGGGAGTATAGTTGATTTACAATGTTGTGTTAGTTTCAGGTGTACAGCAAAGTGGGTCAGTTATACATATACATGTATCTATTCTTTTTCAGATTCTTTTCCCATTTAGTTTATTACAGAATATTGAGTGGAGTTCCCTGTGCTATATAGCAGGTCCTTGTTGTTTATCTGCTGTATACATAGTAGTGTGTATATGTTAATCCCAAACTTCTGATTTATCCCTCCCCTCCACCTTTCCCCAGTCTGGAGTATTTTCTGACCTTAGATTCTTTTTTTTTTTTCCCCATTTTATTTTTACTTATTTATTTATTTTAATTTTTATTTTATATTGGAATATAGCCAATTAATAATGTTGTGATAGTTTCAGGTGCACAGCAAAGTGACTCAGTCATACATATACATGTATCCATTTCCTCCCAGACTCCCCTCCCATCCAGGCTGCCACATAACATTGAGCAGAGTTCCTTGTGCTATACAGTAGGTCTTTATTGGTTATCTATTGTATATATAATAGTGTGTATATGTTAATCCTGAACTCCTGATTTATCCCTCCCCTGCACCTTTCCCCAACCTGGAGTATTTTCTGACCTTAGGTTTTTGATGTAATAGTTAATTTTTCTTGCTCCTTGTTAAGAAAAATTAAAGTGGCAGGATAAAAATAAAGGAGAAATTATTTGTGAGTCCATCATTTAGAAAGTGATTCACTAATTGTGAAATCCATTTATTGGGTTACAACCAGCATTTTAAGTAAATTCATGATATAAAATAGAATAGATTTTATCTACCAGAATGTGTGTGTGGCTGTTACGTTAAAACCTACTTTTGGTTGCGGTTAGCAAAGTTTGAAAAACCCTGTTTAATGTTTGCATATGCCTACTAACATTTCTGTGTATGTTTTAAAAATAATGTCTATTCATTTACTTGGGTATTTGAGAATCTACTGTTTCTCCTCCATACCTCCCCAACCCCCATTCATTGAGTCATCACTATGTGCCAGATACTGTTCTAAGGGATTTACATATATTAGATCCCTTGTCTCCTATTACATGAAATTTTTATCCCAATTTCTCAAAAGGAGAAACTAAGTTACCTAGTGATTAATTAACTTGCTCAGAGTTATATATTGGTAAGTTATGGATCTGGGATTCAAACCCAAGCCTATTCAGAGTCCATTCTTCTAACCACCAAGCTTTATTGCCGGCTGTGTGAAGTCACTGTGATAAATGCTGGCGATACATTTGAAATGGTTCTTGATCTTATGGAACTTAACATATTTATATTTATAAATATATTTATAATTTTCTATACTTCATATATATATATATATACACACACACACAACATGTAATGTGAGAAAACACCATTTATCTATCTATCTATCTTATCTATCTGGCTGTGCCAGGTTTTAGTCTCGGCACGTGGGATCTTCATTTCCACGTGTGAGATCTTTTAGTTGCGGCATGCAGGATCTAGTTCCCTGATCGGGGGTCGAACCCGGGCCCCTTGCATTGGGAGCGTGGAGTCTTAACCACTGGACCACCAGGGAAGTCCCAACACTATATATAGTTAACTAACCATGTTTATAATTAGAATATTACCATGTTATAAATGTCAACATTACTAACTTATTGCCATCATATGGATGTGCCATGATTTAATTATTCCTGTGTTGTTGGAAATTACCAGTCCTTTCTTGGTAATATTGCAGTGAGCCTTGGAATGCATTCATTATTGTCATTTCAGCTTTCTATGTGAGACTGTTTATAAAAGCATAGAAGTTTGAAGTTACTGGCATTTGTTTCTAATTACATTCCTGAAGCTTATGTTTTAGCAGCAGTGCTGATCTTATACCTTAATAATCATTGTGTATTATAAATTCAGTAGTCAGAAACAAAACAAACAAAATTCAGTAGTCAAAAAATGGTGTCCATGTTAAATCATCTTCTTTCAAAGTCTCTGTTGTCCTTGATATTGTTGCAGCATGTATAAGCCATTTCTAAATAATTTCTTCAAATCACTCGAATATTTGTGTGCCTAACATATTTTAGAGCACATGAGACAAGCACTCCATCACGAACGTTCTGTATTTAGCTGTCAGTTGTGTGTCCCAAATGGGGTTTATAACATTTTCACATGCTTAAGTCCTGAGTGCCAATTGTGTTCCAGGCTTTGGTGGTTAGATAATAGTTTTACAGAGATGAAAGACAAAAGCTACCCAATTTGGACACAACATAGTGAAGGAGGCCGTAACAACTGTCATGAAAATGTATTTCTGTCTCTTCCAAAAGAAGTGAAATGTTTTGTAGACAATTGCATAGAGTTTTTTTTTTTGCATAGAGTTTTAATACACATTAATTTTGAAATTAAAGTTATGTAGTTGGGGGACTTCCCTGGTGGTACGGTGGTTAAGACTCCGCCTGCCAATGCAGGGGACACGGGTTCCAGACCTGGTCCGGGGAGATCCCACATGCTGCGGAGCAACTAAGCCCTTGCACCACAACTGATGAGCCTGTGCTCTAAAGTCCGCGAGCCACAACTACTGAGCCCAGGCACCACAACTACTACTGAAGCCCGCGTGCCTAGAGCCCATGCTCCACAATAAGAGAAGCCACCTCAATGAGAAGTCTGCAGACCGCAACGAAGAGTAGCCCCTGCTCGCCGCAACTAGAGAAAGCCTGTGCACAGCAATGAAGACTCAACACAGCCAAACATAAGTAAATAAAAAATAAATATATTTATTAAAAAAAAGGTATGTAGTTGGGCATCAGAATTTCTCGTTTTTTTTTTCGGCCGCATTGGGTCTTTGTTGCTGCGTGTGGGCTTTCTCTAGTTGCAACGAACAGGGGCTACCCTTCGTTTTGGCACTCGGGCTTCTCATTGTGGTGGCTTCTCTTGTGGCGGAGCACGGGCTCTAGGCACGGGGCTTCAGTAGTTGCAGCACGCGGGCTTCAGTAGTTGCAGTGTGTGGGCTTCAGTAGTTGTGGGTTGTGGGCTCTGGCGCTCAGGCTCAGTAGTTGTGGTGCACGGGTTTAGTTGCTCCACAGCATGTGGGATCTTCCCAGACCAGGGATCAAACCCACGTCCCCTGCATTGTGAGGCGGATTCTTAACCACTGCGCCACCAGGGAAGTCCCTGATGAAGATTTGTTAAATGACTATTTAATTTCTTCCTGTAACAGTTTTGAACCCTTAAATATGGTAATTCTGCAAAATTCTGTTTCAGCAATTTAAAAAATGGTTTCTTTGAGTCATCTAACTTGTTACCAAAAACACTGGTATAGTAGTTCTGTTGATCGCTTCTGCAGGCAGTTTTGGAATGCAACGTGAGTGCTGGATTCTGTTCAAATTTGAAGTTACTTAGGAGTTTCCTGTCCTTAATATGGGGAATTTTTCCAGTGCTTTTTGTTACTCTTAGTTTAACATGGTTTGAAGCATTGTAGAGAGCTGACCATCTGCTTGCTCTCTCTCTCTTTTTTTTTTTTAATTACTGATAATCTGACTGAATGGCCTCACCTCCCTCACCTAATAAATGATTTGCTTTCCATGAGGCTAAGGACTGGTAACAGCAGTCCATGGGAAACATGGTAGTGCACCCTCTTAAGGAAAATAACTTCTATGCTTATTTTTGTTTTGTCAACTAAAATTTATATTGATAACTACCATGATTTACAAGTCAGTTTTAAAAGATCTTCAAGTGCATAACTTCATGAAAAAACTGGATCTCATTTGTAAGAATCAAATGAACTTTCTGATTTGAGTTATTAAATATGATTCTAAGCCTTCTTAGTGGCTTTAGTGAATGTGCATATAGTCTCTTGTTAAACCATAGCTAAAAAATCTGTTTATATACACTGACTACATTTTGAGTCAGCAGCATTTATAAAATTAGATTATTGTTAGATCAGCCAGGTTGAAAAATAAAACAAGTTTGGATTTGATTTCTTCTGATTGCTTCTGGGAGATAGATTGGCAAAGCAACGTGAGTGTGAGTTTTAGGGTTGGACATATGAGACAATATCTGACCAACCTCTTTCAGTCTCAGATGCATTATGTTGAACAGATTAATGCTTAAATGTCTATGAGCCTGAATCTCCTCACCTGTAAAAGGAGGCAACTAGTCAGTCTTATGAGTGGTAAATCAGGATGAAATAAAATACCATTAAGTCCCTAGCATGATTCTTGGCATATTGTCAACAAATGTTAGCCCCAATACCACCTCCTTCCTCCAGCAGTATTTTACAACAATGTTGCATAGAACAAGTGTTGAAATTCCAGCTAGAGGGTCTAGATTGAAGGCCTAGTTCTTTTCTCATATTGCGTGTTTTCTTTGGTCAGTCACTTGACCACAGAGTGTCAGTTTTCTCCTCTGTAAAATGGCGTTATGAAAAATTAAATGAGATAATGAGTAAGTGTTACAGACCTAGGCTTTTATTCTTTCCTTTATTATCTAATGTATTTATATCCTGCCTTGTTTCCCAGTGATTAACATCATTCTTTATGTGCAAGGGAGGAACTGTACTTCAGGAACATTAACCTGATAGTCCAGAGTTTATTTGGAGGAACAGAGTATAGGAAACATGGAGGAACAGAGTGTAGGAAACAATGTGTGTTTCCTCCCAGGAGCTTGTAACACATATAGAGCCTTTGAAAGGTTTTAAGCTGGAGGGGGAAGGGTCGGGGAGTTGCACTAAAGCGGTAAAATGATCAGTTTTAAAGATGGTTGTGGCTACAGTGATTTCATTGGACCAGGGCCCTTGTTTCTGTTCTTCATTAGTATTTTCCCAATTATGCCACTATTACCAGCTTTCTGAAGAGTGACCTACATTTTGTAGTCTGTATTCCCTACAACCTGCAATAAATCTAAATCTCAGGAATATGTAATTTTCCTGACAGTGGACCTGAAATGTTTTCATCAGTTGAATCTACCCTTTCAAACAGGAAATAATTTCTCTTTGTCTTTAGCACGTACTTTTTAGCTCTGGCTGGGAAACTTTGATGTCTGCCATTCCTTGTCTATTAACCTTTGCACGAGCTGCCCCATAAACCCAGAGTATAACAAACCTCTCCCAGCTACTTTCTTTCCTTGGAAGCCCCTTTTATTGCTTGCTTTTATTAAAAGTTTCCTATCAGTCATCCTAAAGTAATGTTAACTGCTTTATGACATAAATGTATGTGTATTACTGATAATTTATCAGTTTTACTTCCTTTGTGTAGGTTGAGTATTCGTTCTTTCTTGTAACTATAGAGTGCCAAACTTGAAGCAGAAGTAGAATGAATTCTTAGATTTAAAATGTGATACATAGACTTCTTACTGTATCATTTAAGTAATGAAGTGTTTTTAATGTTTTTATGTAAGAAAGGTGGAGTGGGATGAGGAGGAAGGAGGAATCAGGTAACCTGTCAAGGCAATCACAGAGAAACACTAAAACCTGATAGTTAGCCATGGATCTGTTCATTTATCTGCATGCTCTTCATAGAAGTAAGCTTTAGAAACTGTAACTTTTTACAGTTTAATGACTTCCATGGAATTAAAATGATTCAGTAATATTAACACCAGAAGGGGCATTGTTTGAAGGAATCCCTGTTGTGTCTATTAATGAGTTCCCTTTTATGCAGGTGTGTGGGTGATTTCCAGCTCTCATTCAACACAGAATAGTTGGTCAGAGGTGAACCTGGCACCTACCAAGTATTCAGACCTGTCTTTTAGGTTATTTTCATTCCTTGAGAAGAAAACTGAAGAATCAGTTGGGGTAAAGAGATTTGTGGGCTTTGGATAGATCTCTATAAAGCAAGGGCTGTCACTCTGACCACTAAGCATGTACTCCTCCTCATTCACATCAGGGTCATATTAAAAATGTTACGTGGTAGTAGCAGTAGCTGCTTTGTTTTTCTTAGCCGTGGCAGCAATTAACACAGTGCACTCACTAGTGGCTTAACATACCAACACTTAAGTTCTTATTTTTTGTTTTTGTTTTTAAGTCATTGAAATTATGAAACTGTCATTCCAATGGAAGCATTATAGTTCTTCGGAACCATTATGATCTCAAAAGGAAAGGAGAATGATACAGATAAACTGGCTGAGGTGTTTTGACGTGCATCGAAGTGTTCCAGCCTGTGGCTTACCTTAACATGTTCTTGAAGTACCATGGCGTGGATTAAAAGGTATGCTTTAGAAATCTTCCAGCGGCCCCAAGGTCATGTGTAGAGTGAACACTCATGGTTCTGTATTTAATTATTGCATATTTTAAGATATTTTAATATTTAGATTGCAGATGTGGTTATGGAGTTATGGCAAAAGTATTTTTTGTTGTAAAAAAACCATGTATCACAAGCTTGTTGAGTGATTCCCCACCCCCCTTTGAGATATGGTTATAGGAGACACTAGGGTAGATATTTTTGCTAGATTTTAATAGTAATGGGCTATAGTTTCTTTCACGAAATAGTTTAGTGATTATTCATATGTTAGTCTGTATTTATCTTTCTGGTTTACATCATAGACTAGTTTCTCTGTAGTGCTGTCATTTCATGGTAGCCTGAACAGGAAATAATTGGATACAGTTCTTCAGTTGGAGTATTAATTTGACCAAACGAAATAATTTTTACTTGGACCATTTATAGTTTGTGCTTGTTTTTGTCTTTTACAAAGAATTTTTACTGAGAGGAAAATGAGTAATTCTTTACTAATACTGTGATTGTTGTCTCTTCACCACCATATGTATACAGTTAATCTTTCATGTGTTTGTGGTATGTAGTCCCACTGTTACTTGTGGTTGCTAGTAGTGGTAATTCTAGGCTTCATATTACCCACTTAACCATCAAAAATCTTTAAAGTTTTTGTGTTCATAACATTTTATTTGAGTGATGTAGTCAAAACCATTTCTTAATTATTGGAAACCTTGGAAACCTAATTTTGTACTGTTTGCTTGCTACTGGATGTTTTCTTGGGGTAGTGGAAGTGAATCAGCCCAGGGAGAATGCTGAGTTCATAAAGTTACATCGGGTTCAAAATTCTTTATCTTTTAGGTAATGAAGGAAAACATGTTGGGAAGATAGATGTTTAAATCATGGATATATAAGTGTAATAGAAATACTTTGGTGCAGCCTGTAATTTTTATCAGTCTACCTTATGTTAAGATCCTCTTGACATGTCAGCAGTTAAATTATTAATGGAATTTAGTTATTAAACCTAAGACAAAACTGCTTGATATTAAATTCTGGTCTATAATGACAGTGAATCAAGTTTCAAGGTGAAGTCAGCTGCCTGTTAACCAAGTTCAACCAGGTATTTTATGTCCAATACAACAGTGTCTACTCTCCAAAAAGATGGTTTCTTTGGTTGGAGACGGTATTTGATACATTGTTTACAAAATATATTTCTCCATAATATTTGCTACTTCAACTTAAAAAAAAAAATCTCTTTTTAGGGTAGTACTTGGGCATCTGTTTGTTTTGTTTTAATGCCACAGAGGATTCTTGATGCACAGCCAGATTTGGGAACTCCTTTCTCTTTGGAAGAGTTTATAGCTTGGTGGTTAAGAGCTTAGATTCTGCGGCCAGCTGATCTGTGTTTCAAATCTGGCACTACTTTTTTCGTTTTGACAGGTTGAAAGAATGATCTGGAAAAAAAATAAACTTGTGTATTAAAAATATAATACCGTAATTATATATTGCATTATATGTGTGTGTTTATATGTATATATACACACACATATATATAAATAAATTCCATACACATTTAGTGTAGGATTGAGCATGCAAGAAGCCAGTGTTAGATTAACAGTGATGATTATTTTTATTTATTTATTTTTTAATTTATTTTATTTTATTTATTTTTGGCTGCGTTAGGTCTTTGTTGCTGCCTGCGGGCTTTCTCTAGTTGCGGCGAGTGACTCTTCGTTGTGGTGCACGAGCTTCTCATTGCAGTGGCTTCTCTTGTTGCAGAGCACGGGCTCTAGGCGCGTGGGCTTCAGTAGTTGTGGCTTGTGGGCTCTAGAGCACAGGCTCAGTAGTTGTGGCACACGGGCTTAGTTGCTCCGCAGCATGTGGGATCTTCCTGGACCAGGGCTCGAACCCATGTCCCTCACATTGGCAGGTGGATTCCCAACCACTGCGCCACCAGGGAAGCCTGATGATGATTATTAAATGCCAGATCAGGAACCTCTTTTCTGCGGGGTGAGATGCTATTACATTATTTATTTTCTTGAATCTTATACTTTCTTCTATGATCTTCCTAGAGTTAAATAAACAATCACTCTTTGACTAATGTTTTCAATTCTTTGAGCTTTTTTCTCATCAGTGAAAGAAGGTGGCCACTGGAGACTGGTAATTTATCTCTGGTCCTCTTATCCTGCTAGGTCGATTTGTGTGTCCTTTAAAGCTGTGTTTTTCAAATTGCAGGTTTCAGCCCATTCACTAGTGGGTCAAGAACTCGATTTAGTTGGTTAAGAACTCGATTTAGTGGGGGTTATGATCAGCATTAAGACATGTATTGTAATAGAAAATAAAATCAGTGCAGTGAATGTAGAAAAGAGCATTTTTTAAAAAAACTTGTTTCATTTTTTTAAAAAAGCTGAAATAAACAAGATATATGCACATTTATGTGTATGTTGCTTGGATCGTTTTGGTTCCACTCAGTGTATGCCTCCCATAGTCACAGATGTCCCTGAGATGTGGTATTAGGTTTATATTGTTTTTCCTTGCTGAGAAAAAGCGACCAGGATAGGTTCCAGTCTGTGGCTTCTAATGGTATGCCATATTCTCTATATCATCTTCAAGGATCTTCCTACCATGCTTTGCGTTACAGGAGAATATCTAAGGAGCAGGGAGAAAAGGGGAACATAATAGCAGCAGCTGATGAGTGGCATTAACTAAGGATATTTTATCAAGTAGAGTAATCTAGTAAACTGCCCCTTGGCATGCATTCTGTTAATGTGTTAATCAACTCATAGATCAGTGGTTTTCAAACTGCCAGTGGTAGCCCATTCTGGAGTCAATTCAATAAGTTGCTATCCTCCCCTACTCCCCCCCACCCTGCAAATTATATGAAGCAGAAAAAAACAGGATAGGAAATGCCATGAATGGATCATATGGTATAGTTCTGTAAAACTCTTGTTTTGAGGGTATGTATGTGTACTGTATTGCAGACCTAAGTTCTGTTAATGATCATCTGGGAAACTGTATGGCACTCAGTCTTATAAATCCATATTGCCAAACTGACCTCAGCCAGAGACGACTTCAGATATCTAAAACAGGATTGTTAGCTCAGTAGTTTTCTCTCTGACAGTAGGAAACAGTTAGCTATGAAACCTTGTTTTTTGTTGTGTTATTTGGGGTGTGTGTATGTGTGTGTGTTTTCTTGCTTGCTTGCCCTCGTAAATATTTAAAGGCTCATAGGTAAGAAATGTATAATATTTCCTAGTTGTGAAGGAATTTACTTTCTTTGCATTGATGAAAATGACCCATGCAATTAAAAAGTACCAAAAAACTGATGATACATACTAAAATCCACCCACTTCATTTTCCCATTCCTTGTATCTTAGGACTTTTTCATATACCAGGTACTTTTTTACTTCAGAAGGTAAATATAAAAGTTTAATGTTGCCAAAAAAATTAACCTTAAATTAGATACGTCACAAATATATTTAAGGTAGTCAAATGTTAGAACTTCTGTTTTTGTGAGGATTTTGATAATATTTAAAATTTTATTTTTCTTGGATTAGTGCCTCTGCCTATTCCAGTATCCTCATAACAGCAGATATTTGCTTTACAGATATATTGAAGATGATCACAGAGTTTCTGGTGAATATTTTTTAAAAAGTAAAGCTTCAGAGTAGTACAGTATCAGCATATTCATGTTTTAAGATTGTGTTTGAAATACAGTTCCCTCCTTCCTAGAAAACAATACGAGAATGAAGATTTCTGGTAAATTGTTTCACAACAATGGAATTTGTACATTAGTTTTCTACACTCGGGAGTTGAACAATGGATAAAAATCTTTGCCAAAATAAGAGGCCAAAAGATAATAAGTACAATTCATGTTTCTCTGCAAGTTCTTGGAAATTGAGTCAAAAACATATATGTTCCTGCTCTGAATTGGGTATGATGTATTAAACCTAGAAATTATCTTTTGGAATTACAGAAGATAGGTAAAGAAATCCCACCTCCCTTCCGCCCCGTGGGTTAACTGCCTTCACGTTGGTGGCTTGTCTTTGCGTCAGTGCGTAAAGACATACTGTTGCTAGTGATGCGGGCAGGGAACAAGAACCTGTGGATTCAGAGAATGGGAGAGTTGAATCCCTTTTTTCTATTACTGTTTCCCCAAGTGTCCCCCCACCCCCACCCCAACCTGGTCTTCTTCCAGACTGTCCAACCTTTTCTCCTCTTATCAGTAGCATTGCTTAGCTTTTCATCATTATTTCAGTCATATTTACTTCCAACGTCATCACTTTCTGCCTCATGCTGCTTATCCTGTTGAGTGCAAGGTTTCATGTTGTCACTTCGTGGCATTTGTTTGTGCACAACTGTGTTCCTTTTACTTTGGTTATCATAACGCACAAGAGCAGCTTGTCATCTTTTTCTTTCAAAGATTTTTCCTCCTAAAGCGTAGTTTTTTTTTTATTTTAAAAAATATTTATTGATTTATTTGGCTGTGCCGGGTCTTAGTTGTGGTAGGCAGGATCTTAGTTGTTGCAAGTGGGATCTTTTGTTAGTTGCAGCATGCGGGATCTTTAGTTGCGGCACATGGGATCTAGTTCCCTGACCAGGGATTGAACCTGGGCCCCCTGCACTGGGAGCACGGAGTCTTAGCCACTGGACCACCAGGGAAGTCCCTGAAGTGTAGTTTAGGAAGAAACTAAACTACCTTCTAGTTTAATTGGCCAAGAACTGAGAGAACTGACCGGAGGCAGCACCCCAACTGCAGGTCTAGGATTAGAAGAAAGAGCATGTTATAAATTACTGGGTCAGCTGTTAGATATCGCTCCAGTATACTTTTGGTTACTGAAAACAAGTCAAAAACACTCTCTAAGAATGAAGGTTAGATTCTTTGAGAGTATTTAAAAAGATGTTTTCGGGCTTCCTTCGTGGCGCATGGTTGAGAGTCCGCCTGACGATGCAGGGGACACGGGTTCGTGCCCTGGTCCAGGAAGATCCCACATGCTGCGGAGAGGCTGGGTCCGTGAGCCATGGCCGCTGAGCCTGCGCGTCCGGAGCCTGTGCTCTGCAACGGGAGAGGCCACAACAGTGAGAGCCCCGCGTACCACAGAAAAACAATAAAAAAATTGCCTGCATGAAATTGCTGAAGACTTACACCTGGTGTATGTAAGTTTTCCTAGCAATTAGTTTTAGACTCAACAAAATTACATGAAAGAACATAAACTTCTAAGGACCTCTTTTCGGCTGTATTGTTTGTAGCCCCATTTAGATCTTGATACCACTTCCTAATAGAATCTGCCAACAACATGGATTATCACTTTTTTGAAGTGTCAGCATACCACATTAAACTACATTGCTGTTGTAGTGCGAGTAACAGTAATTACCTATAGCATGGTGTCTTTGCAGGGCATTCTTTATGGGAAAAGTAGACAGTTTCATTAGGGTGAGGAAATTAATCATCGTTTTAGCTCTTTGGACTTGGTAAAATAGTTAATTCCTTTTTCTCTTATAAAATTTGTGAAGTTAGTATGAACTCGTTTGGTGGACCATTTATAATTTTTTCCTCCACTGTAGAAAATAACTTAGACATTTCAGATCAGTTTGTTCATAATCATTTGTTAATTCAAAATAGTTGGTCTAAATAATATTATAGTTTAAGAGCTACGATTTCATGACTGTTTTGTTATCCTTTTAGCAAGATGACTTGCTATTATTATGGTTCATTCGCTTAGTGAGCACACACTGTGTACAGAATTCCATTTGAAAACTTAATATTTTATGCAGTTGAGTCAATTTTAATTATGAACAATACATGCTTATAGTGTTGGGCATATTTCTCACTAATGCCATTAAAACAAATTTGTCCAGCATAAAAGTTACAGCCTAAAAAAATCCCCTGTGCATCTTCAGTTTATTATGGAAACAGGTTGGCATTTTCTTCGTTACTGGGATACTTATAATTCTTTAAAGGCTCTAGATTTGACTAATTCCTAGAGCTGTTAACACAGTCAGATTTTCCTGGTTTATTTAAATGTGGCATCGTTCCGTTTTCCCTAGTTGGATTACTACAGCGTTTCATCCTTGAGAATCAGCAGTTCTGGTTTGCTGAGAAATAGTTTACAAGTTAAGAAGTGATTTTTCTGAAACGTTTAAATATATTTTCATATGATAGGTGGTTTGTTTAATGGATAAAAGCAAATAGAAGTTAAAATTGGGGAAAAAACAATTATTTTGCGAAGGCAAAGTAAAGTGGTTTAAAGACTAGGCTATGGCTTCCTTATATATTTATATGTAATCTTCAATCCTAGTATGGTCAGTGTGTAATCAGAAACAGAGGAAAGTCCTACCTTGTGACTTTAAGCTTCAGTTTTCCCTTCTAAGTTTGAAATAATGCCTATCAGAATTGTTAGTGAGAGTTAAATGAGAGCATATATAAGTGGATATATTCTGTTTGTTTTTATGTGCTTGTCTGTTTTACTGCATGAGGCCAGTTTAGGATGCTATGGATATAAAAGTTGTAATAAGAGCTTCATCTAACCTTATGGAATCAGGGAGTGGAGATATAGAAGATAATTTGGGAATGCAGCTGATAGCATTTGTCAGTGAATTGCTTGTGATGGAAGGCAAGAATGAGGGGAAGAGGTCAATAATACTAGTACTGTAGAGAAGAGAGACCACAGTGTCTTTAGGGAACATGCATGTGTAGAAGTTGGTTAGAAAGGAATGTTAAGAATTAGCTGCTGCAATGGAGCAACTCATCTTTTTTTTTTTTTTTTTTTTTTTTTTTCCCGGTACGCGGGCCTCTCACTGTTGTGTGGCCCCTCCCGTTGCGGAACACAGGCTCCGGACGCGCAGGCTCAGCCGCCATGGCTCACGGGCCCAGCCGCTCCGCGGCATGTGGGATCTTCCTGGACCGGGGCACGAACCCGTGTCCCCTGCATCGGCAGGCGGACTCTCAACCACTGCGCCACCAGGGAAGCCCGAGCAGCTCACCTTTAAAGAAAAACTGTGCCCTCATATTTTCTAGTTAGACAGCTGATGTTAGGGGCAGTTGACTAGCCAGTTAACTAGTAAATTTGTAACACAACAGCTGTACATAATTTGAACTCATAGCACAGCAAAATACCAAGTAAATATATAGCATGAATGGCCCAAACTGAGACAGTTAAGTCTACACCTGCTAAGAGTATAGACTTGTTTTCCTCATTGCTGCTATCAAATCCCAAGGCTTTTGCCTCCTGTTCTAGTGTTTTACTACTATAATTTACTCATGGTCTATACTTTTAATCACTTTATGGTGATTCTCAATTCAGAATCTTTCTTTTGCCTGTGCCGAGCCAAGGATCCTCAGATGGTTGTTGAAGTATTAGGCTGCCTATTGTACCACCCAAGGCAAAGCAGTTTGCTGCCAGATTTGGTACCATCAACCTCCGTGCCCGTGTTGTGTATTCCCCTTGCAGAGCACCATGGCCCCTCCTTCTGAGGCTTGCCTGAGCAGATGCTAGCTGCTGGGCCTGCCTTTTTGGTCCTAGCAGTGTATGAAAGCACGACAGGTTAATGGCTCAGATAAGGTTTGGCAGAAAAGCCATTCTTTAAGCTTTGAATTGTGGTTAAGACCACTTCTTCAGAGTGGTTTTTGGCTTTACCACAAAAATTAGGTTTGATCGTTATAACATGACGTGATAACAGAAAGTTAAGTTACGGTTCAAAAGAAATGTATTGTTTTGGGTATAAACACTCAAGCAGAAAGGCATTTCCTTATTCATGCAGTGGTGTTATAAAAAACGTTCTGGAAATCTTTTCTTCCCTATTCTGAATATACGAATTTTGACCACCTTATTATTTTTGTTTATTGAATAGTCTCCCTTCACTGTCCTATTTTGCATGTTTTAAAATGATAATTGCCATCTTTTATTTTTTTCCCTTAGGGACAGGCTTCTTTGAAAAGGTTTAACTCCTTGTAAACCTGAATCGTAGTCTTTCCTGTATGAATTAGACCTTATTTTGGTTACACATCCATAAATGTTCTGGTCTGTGTTATTTAAAAGGGAAATAGGGGCTTCCCTGGTGGCGCAGTGGCTGAGAGTCCGCCTGCCGATGCAGGGGACACGGGTTCGTGCCCCAGTCCGGAAGGATCCGACATGCCGCGGAGCGTCTGGGCCCGTGAGCCATGGCCGCTGAGCCTGCGCGTCCGGAGCCTGTGCTGCGCAACGGGAGGGGCCACAACGGTGAGAGGCCTGCGTACAGCAAAAAAAATTATAATAAAAGGCAGATGCACTGCAGAATTCAAATATTTTAGAATACCAAACTGTATCCTAGAGGTTTGGCTATTTAAGAAATTGGCCAAAAAATGGTTTGATAGAGATTGGGCTGGTACTGTCTTTATAATTTTTAGAAAATTGAATTTTCTACGTATTCTTGGTCCTTTTCAACTCAGAAAAAAAAATGTACTTTGTGAAATTATGATTGATAGGGTAGACACTATCACATGAACAATATAACATATTGTCTTTGTGCAGGGAATACGAAAGAGTAATCATCAAAAATTTGACCTACAGATATGCGTGAACATGTGTGTCTGTTTATGCAATAGCTAAGGTATGCTCCCACAGCAGATGTCTTTAGACGGCCTCAATTATATGCATTTATAGCTTTAGAAAATATTTTTTCACTTTCTAGTAATCAAAGAAAAAATTATCCTTTACAATTATAAAATTTAGTCAGTAGCGGAAGTATTGGGAGTGTAATGAAAGGTTTCCTTTCAGGTTTTTTGTTGACCCCTCACTGAAGCAAAACGGGTCTATACTATAGCATAGAAACGTTTAGGGTCAGTTAGTACATTTAATAATCTTTTCATAATTTTTATATTCATACCTCTGCATATGTTAGTATCCAGAATTGAAGTGTAATTAAATTCTATCTTACTGCAGACTACATGGAAAATCATGGACATTATACTCTAGTTACATTTTTTTTTGAATTTTATTTTATTTTTTTATACAGTAGGTTCTTATTAGTCATCCATTTTATATACATCAGTGTATACATGCCAATCCCAATCTCCCAGTTCATCACACCACCACCCCCAACCCCCTGCTTTCCCCCCTTGGTGTCCATACGTTTGTTCTCTACATCTGTGTCTCTGTTTCTGCCCTGCAAACTGGTTCATCTGTACCATTTTTCTAGGTTCCACATATATGCGTTAATATATGGTATTTGTTTTCTTCTTCCTGACTTACTTCACTCTGTATGACAGTCTCTAGATGCATCCAGTCTCTACAAATGACGCAATTTCGTTCCTTTTTATGGCTGAGTTATATTCTATTGTATATATGTACCACATCTTGTTCATCCATTCATCTGTCGATGGGCATTTATGTTGCTTCCATGACCTGGGTATTGTAAATAGTGCTGCAATGAACATTGGGGTGCATGTGTCTTTTTGAATTATGGTTTTCTCTGGGTATATGCCTAGTAGTGGGATTGCTGGGTGATATGGTAATTCTGTTTTTAGTTTTTTAAGGAACCTCCATACTGCTCTCCATAGTGGCTGTATCAATTTACATTCTCACCAACACTGCAAGAGGGTTCCCTTTTCTCCACACCCTCTCCAGCATTTGTTGTTTGTAGATTTTCTGATGATGCCTATTCTAACTGTTGTGAGGTGATACCTCATTGTACTTTTGATTTGCATTTCTCTAATAATTAGTGATGTCGAGCAGCTTTTCATGTGCTTCTTGGCTATCTGTATGTCTTCTTTGGAGAAATGTCTATTTAGGTCTTCTGCCCATTTTTTGATTGGGTTGTTTGTTTTTTTAATATTGAGCTGCATGAGCTGTTCGTATATTTTGGAGATTAACCCTTTGTCTGTTGATTCGTTTGCCAATATTTTCTCCCATTCTGAGGGTTATCTTTTCGTCTTGTTTGTAGTTTCCTTTGCTTTGCAAAAGCTTTTAAGTTTCCTTAGGTCCCATTTGTTTATTTTTATTTCCATTACTCTAGGAGGTGGATCAAAAAAGATCTTGCTGTTATTTAAGTCAAAGAGTGTTCTTTCTATGTTTTTCTCTAAGACTTTTATAGTGTCTGGTCTTGCATTTAGGTCTCTAATCCATTTTGAGTTTGTTTTTGTGTATGGTGTTAGGGAGTGTTCTAATTTCATTCTTTTACATGTAGCTCTCCAGTTTTCCCAGCACCACTTATTGAAGAGACTGTCTTTTCTCCATTATATATCCTTGCCTCCTTTGTCATAGATTAGTTGACCATAGGTGCATAGATTTATCTCTGGGCTTTCTATCCTGATCCATTGATCTATATTTGTTTTTGTGCCAGTACCATATTGTCTTGATTACAGTAGCTTTGTAGTATAGTCTGATGTCAGGGAGTCTGATTCCTCCAGCTCCCTTTTTTTCCCTCAAGACTGCTTTGGCTATTTGGGGTCTTTTGTGTCTCCATACAAATTTTAAGAATTTTTTGTTCTAGTTCTGTAAAAAATGCCATTGGTGATTTGATAGGGATTGCATTGAATCTGTAGATTGCTTTGAGTAGTATAGTCATTTTCACAATATTGATTCTTCCAATCCAAGAACATGGTATATTTCTCCATCTGTTGGTATCATCTTTAATTTCTTTCAACAGTGTCTTATAGTTTTCTGCCTACAGGTCTTTTGCCTCCTTAGGTAGATTTATTCCTAGGTATTTTATTCTTTTTGTTGCAATGGTAAATGGGAGTGTTTCCTTCATTTCTCTTTCAGATTTTTCATCATTAGTGTATAGGAATGCAAGAGATTTCTGTGCATTAATTTTGTATCCTGCAGCTTTACCAAATTCATTGATTAGCTCTAGTAGTTTTCTGGTAGCATCTTTAGGATTCTCTGTATAGTATCATGTCATCTGCAATCAGTGACAGTTTTACTTCTCCTTTTCCAATTTGTATTCCTTTTATTTCTTTTTCTTCTCTGATTGCCGTGGCTAGGACTTCCAAAACTGTGTTGAATAATAGTGGCGAGGGTGGACGTCCTTGTCTTGTTCCTGATCTTAGAGGAAATGCTTTCAGTTTTTCACCATTGAGAATGATGTTTGCTGTGGATTTGTCGTATATGACCTTTATTATGTTGAGTTGGGAGTTTTCCTCCCTCTGCAGTTTTTTGGAAGAGTTTGAGAAGGATGGGTGTTAGCCCTTCTCTAAATGTTTGATAGAATTCACCTGTGAAGCCATCTGGTCCTGGACTTCTGTTTGTTGGGAAGATTTTTTTTTTTTTTTCCCGGTATGCGGGCTTCTCACTGTTGTGGCCTCTCCTGTTGCGGAGCACAGGCTCCGGACGCGCAGGCTCAGCGGCCATGGCTCACGGGCCCAGCCGCTCCGCGGCATGTGGGATTCTTCCGGACTGGGGCACGAACCTGTGTCCCCTGCATCGGCAGGTGGACTCTCAACCACTGCGCCACCAGGGAAGCCCTGTTGGAAGATTTCTAATCACAGTTTCAATTTCATTACTTGTGATTGGTCTGTTCATATTTTCTCTTTCTTCCTCGTTCAGTCTTGGAAGGTTGTACCTTTCTAAGAATTTGTTGATTTCTTCCAGGTTGTCCATTTCATTGGCATATAATTGTTTGTAGTAATCTCTTAAAATCCTTTGTATTTCTGCAGTATCAGTTGTGATTTCTTCTTTCATTTCTAATTTTATTGATTTGAGTCCTCTCCCTCTTTTTCTTGATGAGTCTGGCTAATGGTTTATCAATTTTGTTTATCTTCTCAAAGAACCAGCTTTTGGTTTTATTGATCTTTGCTATTGTTTTCTTTGTTTCTGTTTCATTTATTTCTGCTCTGATCTTTATGATTTCTTTCCTTCTGCTAACTTTGGGTTTTGATTGTTCTTCTTTCTCTAATTCCTTTAAGTGTAACGTTATATTGTTTATTTGAGATTTTTCTTGTTTCTTGAGGTAGGCTTGTATAGCTATAAGCTTCCCTCTTAGACCTGCTTTTGCTGCATCCCATAGGTTTTGGATCGTCGTGTTTTCATTGTCATTTGTCTCTAGGTATTTTTTGATTTCCTCTTGGATTTCTTCAGTTATTTAGTAACGTATTGTTTAGCCTCCTTGTGTTTGTGTTTTTTACGGTTTTTTCCCCTGTAATTGATTTCTAATCTCATAGCGTTGTGGTCAAAAAAGACGCTTGATATGATTTCAGTTTTCTTAAATTTACTGAGGCTTGATTTGTGACCCAAGACGTGATCTATCCTGGAGAATGCTCCGTGCGCACTTGAGAAGAAAGTGTAATCTGTGGTTTTTGGATAGAATGTTCTATAAATATCAATTAAATCTATCTGGTCTGTTGTTGCATTTAAAGCTTGTGTTTCCTTATTAATTTTCTGTTTGGATGATCTGTCCATTGGTATAAGTGAGGTGTTATGGTCCCCCACTATTGTGTTACTGTCCATTTCCTCTTTTAGAGCTGTTAGCAGTTGCCTTATGTGTTGAGGTGCTCCTATGTTGGGTGCATATATATTTATAATTGTTATATCTTCTTCTTGGATTGATCCCTCGATCATTGTGTAGTGTCCTTCCTTGTCTCTTGTAACATTCTTTATTTTAAAGTCTATTTTATCTGATATGAGTATTGCTACTCCAGCTTTCTTTTGATTTCTTTTTGCATGGAATATATTTTTCCATCCCCTCACTTTCAGTCTGTATGTGTCCCTAGGTCTGAAGTGGGTCTCTTGTAGACAGCATATATATGGGTCTTGTTTTTGTATCCATTCAGCAAGCCTTTGTCTTTTGGTTGGAGCATTTAATCCATTCACGTTTAAGGTAATTATCTATATGTATGTTCCTATTACCATTTTCTTAATTGTTTTGGGTTTGTTTTTGTAGGTCCTTTTCTTCTCTTGTGTTTCCCACTTAGAGAAGTTCCTTTAGCATTTGTTGTAGAGCTGGTTTGTTGGTGCTGAATTCTCTTAGCTTTTGCTTGTCTGTAAAGCTTTTGATTTCTCCATCGGCTCTGAATGAGATCCTTGCCGGGTAGAGTAATCTTGGTTGTTGGTTCTTCCTTTTCATCACTTTAAATATGTCATGCCACTCCCTTCTGGTTTGTAGAGTTTCTGCTGAGAAATCAGCTGTTAACCTTATGGAAGTTCCCTTGTATGTTATTTGTCGTTTTTCCCTTGCTGCTTTCAATAATTTTTCTTTTGTCTTTAATTTTTGCCAATTTGATTACTGTGTGTCTCGGCATGTTTCTTCTTGGGTTTATCCTGTATGGGAGTCTGCACTTCCTGGACTTGGGTGGCTGTTTCCTTTCCCATGTTAGGGAAGTTTTCGACTATAATCTCTTCAAATATTTTCTCGGGTCCTTTCTCTCTCTCTTCCCTTCTTGTACCCCTATAATGTGAATGTTGTTGTGTTTAATGTCCCAGAGGTCTCTTAGGCTGTCTTTATTTCTTTTAATTCTTTTTTCTTTATTCTGTTCTGCAGCAGTTAATTCCACCATCTGTCTTCCAGGTCACTTATCCGTTCTTCTGCCTCAGTTATTCTGCTATTGATTCCTTCTAGTGTATTTTTCATTTCAGTTATTGTATTGTTCATCTCTGTTTGTTTGTTCTTTAATTCTTCTAGACCTTTGTTAAACATTTCTTGCATCTTCTCGATCTTTGCCTCCATTCTTTTTCTGAGGTCCTGGATCATCTTCACTATCATTATTCTGAATTCTTTTTCTGGAAGGTTTCCTATCTCCACTTCATTTAGTTGTTTTTCTGGGGTTTTATCTTCTTCCTTCATCTGGTACATAGCCCTCTGGCTTTTCATCTTGTCTATCTTTCTGTGAATGTGGTTTTTGTTCCACAGGCTGCAGGATTGTAGTTCTTGCTTCTGCTATCTGCTCTGTGGTGGATGAGGCTATCTCTCTAGTTACATTTTAAACCAAATTTATCATTGTGTCAATTTGGGCAAGGTGGTTTCTAAGCTGATCTTGTAATGCGGATAATAGCACCTACCTTAATAAGATTGACGTGTGTGTGTGAAGTGAGATATGCATGCACAGTGCATAGCCTGATCCTGCTGTTGTAGTGTATTCTGTCTGCATAGGGATCATGTTTCTTATTTGCTGTTGTACGTTCCAAGTGTCTACCACAGTGCCTAACATACAGTAGGCACTTTAATATGTTAAATGTTAATGAAAGAACAAAGGAGTGAGACTGTAGGAAAACAATTAATTATGCCACTCTCTCTATCCTTTTCTTCATCTTGGTTTTAGTTGAGGGAGGCATAGGAAGCCAGTTTAAAAATTAACAAATAGGAAGATTCTAATCCTAGTACATATTCAACCTTTTTCTGTGACACTGCATAATTAGTGATTTTTTTTTTTTTTAAGTGCCTACTCTGGAATAGGTTTGCCCCAACAGAGGACCATAGTTGATCCTGATTTTTTGCCTACTAATTAGGAGAGGAGATTGTAAATTCTGATCTGCAGTTTGGATGGAGAGAAGAAGACCAATTTTGTCAGGACTTATACCCTTATACTAACCTTTCTTGATATGAAATACATACATTCGGGAATGGTATAGCCGAGGACTAGAAATCACTGGCTTCTAAATTTTGATGTTAAAATACAATTTGAAGACAATAGGAATAAAGTCTAGGAAAGAACTTTTTTTCAAAACCATCCATTCATTCAAGAAACTTAGATATTTATATATCTAGAAATATATTTATCAATTAAAGTAATATACCTACAGAAAAGCAAAGCACACAAATCATAAATGTACAATAAAGTAAATTTTCACAAAGTGAATATACATGGGTGGCCATCGCACAGATGAAGTTACAGAATATTACTAGCTCTTCAGGGACCCTTCTTATAGCTCCTCCTAGTGTCTGTACCTCCCTCTCAAAGGTAACCTGTATTCTTGTGAGTACAGTAGATTAGTTTTGCTTTTTTTGTTTTGAATTTCATATAAATAGAACCATACAATTCTTGTACCTTTTTGAATCTGACTTGTTTTGCTAGTAATCAACATTATTGCATATGTAATGATAATTTGTTCACTTTCATTACTGAATAGCACTCTATTGTATGATTATTCTATAATTTATTTGATCCTTTGACAGTGGTCATTTGAGTTTCTGATTGTGGTTATTATGTCTGATGATGCTGTGGACATTGTTGTAGATGTCTTTTGGTACCCATGTATACACATTTGGGGGGGTATAGCGTTCTTACTACTTTTGAACATGTGCAGTGATAATCTCAAGTCAACAAGCATGTATTTTAAACTGTTGTCAATGGTTTATCAGTATCACTATATTCTCAGGTGTACTTTCATTAAGGAAAAGTCTTGGGCCTTCATGTACCACCTCATTGCATGATGTTGCTTCTGAGGCTATTCCATTCCACAGGCTGAATCAATTAATTTAGAGAGAGGTCCACTGGACCTAACTTTTACAGGGAAATATTTTTTTCTACTCATACTTTCCGTGTGATGGGAGCTAAGTAGTACAATGCCTGGTTTCTCTCTACCAAGTTTAATCCTTTGATTCCTCAACAGTTACTCGGAAATTTTTATTTCTAGGGTGTTAGGAATCAATATAGAGCCCAGCTTTAAAATTGCAAAGTCTTTTGACTTAGTAGCTTTCTTTTTTAACTGAAAATCACCTATTTTCCCATAGTTTGTTTATTCCATGGAGTCAAGAACTTACTTTGAGAGGTCTCCTGAAATGTAACTTATTCATCTTCCTTATATGCTTCCCCACTAAAAATCTCTTTGGTCCTTTCTGCTATAGTCAAGCTTCCCTACCAGAAACCATTGATGGTCATTTCTTGGGGATCTGATCTCTCAGTGCCAAACACCTGTCCTGAACAGTGGTTAGCATATAGGTAACTGGATCCCTTCCTAGATAAATGAACTACACACTAAATGTTGCATACCTTTTCAAGAATAGGACCCAAGGAGAACAGGTGAAGAAATCCTATTATGGATAGTTATTATCTATGGCTTTCTAAATTTCATTTTAGATAAGGGCATAAGGGGGGAAAAAGCCCCATTTACTTTTATTGGCTTTTTTTTCCTTCCTTTTTTTTTAAAAGTCTCACTAGGATTGGAAAGAGCATTTCAAAAGATGAGAGAAAATTAATAACTTCTGATTAATATCAGATTTCTTTCTTCCTGCAAAGAATTTTCAAATGACTTCAGAGAACTGACACCCTTAACATATTTGGCAGAAGTTTTGTGGAGAAAAAAGATCTTCACTGCTTATAATTTGAGGTGGGGGTGAGAAGTAATGGGGGGGTGCGATGACAAAAACTATGTGATTTCATCTCATGTACAAGCTGCTTTCCATGATCACTTGGCATTTTCCATGGGAGATGTTCAGCCCCAAACAGTCTTCGATGGATTGTTTGCATGCTTTCTGGGCTGCGCTACCTTGGGAGGTGTAGATTCTAGGACAGATTTCTCTCTTTCCTTTTGTATCTTTGCCTTGATGGTAGTAGAAACCATTTTTATATATGTACATATACTCCTCATGGTTTTCTTTTGTTTGTTGTGGCACCCACTTGTTTGTTTTTTTCTAAGTTACTGGACAGCTGCCGCCACCTAACCAGGCAGTAACATAGGATACCCCTCAAAGCTGAGCTATTATCCCTCACTAAGCCATAGTTTAAGCAAAACTAAATGTACTACTTGAGCGGTAGAATATATATAAAACATAAAATTTACCATTTTAAACATTTTTAAGTGTGCAGTTCAGTTGCATTAAGTACGTTCATATTATTGCACAACCACCATCACCATCCATCTCCAAAACTTTTTTATCGTCCCAAACTGTACCCATTAGACAATAACTCTCCATGCTCCCTTACCCTCACCCCTGGCATCAGTCCGTGGCAACCACCATTCTACTGAATTTGAATACTCTAGGTCCCTCATATAAGTGGAATCATAGGATATTTGTCCTTTTGTGTGTGTCTTATTTTATTTAGCACAATGTATTCAAGGTTCATCCATATTGTACGTAGCGTATGTCAGAATTTTTTTTAAGGTGGAATAATATTTAATTGTATGTGTATACCACATCTGTCCATCCATCGGTGGGCATTTGGGTTATTTCCACCTTTTGCCTATTGTGAATAATGCTGCTCTGAACATTGGTGTACAAGTATCTATTTGAAATTCTGCTTTTACTTCTTTTGGGTATATACCCAGAAGTGGAATTGGTAGATCATGTAGTAATTGTACATTTAATTTTGGAGATATTGCCATACTGTTTTCCACAGTGGCTGCACCATTTTATATTTCCACCAGCAACATGCAAGGGTTCAGATTTTCCCACATCCTCACCAACACTTGTTATTTTTTGTTTTTTTTGATAATAGGCATCCTGATGGGTGTGAAGTGGTATCATTACGGTTTTGATTTGCATTTCCCTAATGATTAGTAACGTTGAGCTTCTTTTATGTGCTTATAGGCTATTTGTATATCTTCTTGGAGATACATATCTTCTTATCTCTTCAAGTCCTTTGCCTATTTGTAAATCAGATATTGTTGAGTTATAGTTCTTTATGTATTCTGGATATTAATCTCTTTGTGAGATGTATGATTATATATATTTTAAAGCAATATAAATATGTATTTGTTTTGAAGGGCCTATTTCAGTTTTACCATGTTTCTTAGGGTAAATATTCAGTAATCCACTCTTGAAGCAGTAGTGGTGTTTTGTCTAGTGCTTACTCAGGGCCTAGAACTCTTTTTGGTGCTGTACACTTACGAACTTTTAAAATTCTTGCAAGAATCCTACATGGACATACTTTCATCTGTGTTTTCAGTTGAGAAAAATGAGACACAGAGAGTTTAAGTAACTTCCACTAGTTTGCTTTAAAGGTGGAATGTGAGCTTAAGCAATCTAGCTCCTGAGTCCATGCCCTTACCGCAATATGTGGCTGCCTGTCCCATGACTTGCATTGGTGAGAAACTGTGTGTGTGCTCTCATCAGATGACGCTTCTCACCTCTTAAACACTGTCTTAAAAGGCAGTGCATAAGATCAAGTGAGGTGTCTGAAGAAGTTCTTAGCAAAAATTAAACAGACGGTTAAGATTGGAGCCTCTTTAAAATTCTTTATGTTGTGTTATGTTTTCCTTTTTTGGAAGTATGTTTTCCATAAAGGTGTGTTCTTTATTTGGGTCTGGAATACTTTTTTCTAAAATGTTTCCCCTAGTGAAATTTGCTTACTGAGACCATTTTGGGGGTAAATTTTTTTTTTAACATCTTTATTGGCGTATAATAGCTTTACAATGGTGTGTTAGTTTCTGCTTTATAACAAAGTGAATCCGTTATACATATACATATGTCCCCATGGGGGTAAATTTTTAACTTACATGTTTTTCTCTGTTTCTATTTTAAGCCATCTGTATTCTAGACTTGGTGTATGAGTGGCTTTAACTGATGTCTAGATACTGAAATTTTATTTTGCTGTTTACCTAAGCCAAACTTAATTAGTAATGAATAAAACATCTGTCAAATTGTATAATACATTCTAGAGCAAAATGGAATTTTTGCTGCTGCCCACCATTATCACTAATACTGGGCGTAGCAGGGTGTATGTATTTGTGTGTTGTTTTATATATGCACTTGGGGAAAGGGGATGAAAATGTAGATCTCATTTCCTCATTCAAAATTAATGTTACTCGGAATTCCCTGGTGGTCCAGTGGTAAGGACTCCTTCCTTCCACTGCAGGGTGCACAGGTTCGATCCTTGGTCGGGGAACTAAGATCCCGCATGCCGCACGGCATGGCCGGGGGTGGGTGGGGTGGGGGGAAGAAAAAGATCAATGCTACTAATTGGATAGCTTCCCCCCCCTTTTCTTTCTCTCTTTTTTCTCTCCTTGTGTGTGTGTGGCGGGGGGGGGGGGGGCGGGCACGACTGGGAGGTGCTATGTGTAACCAGCAATCTATTCCTAATTGTACACATGGATTTAAAAAATTTTTTGTTAATAGAAATGATGCTTTTTTAAAATAAATTGGCTGCTTTGGGTCTTCATTGCTGCACACAGGCTTTCTCTAGTTGCGGTGAGTCAGGGCTACTCTTTGTTGCGGTGCAGGGGCTTCTCCTTGCGGTGGCTTCTCTTGTTGAGGAGCACGGGCTCTAGGAACGCGGACTTCAGTCGTTGCGGCATGCGGGCTCAGTAGTTGTGGCT
Source organism: Stenella coeruleoalba (assembly GCF_951394435.1). Classification (NCBI taxonomy): domain Eukaryota; kingdom Metazoa; phylum Chordata; class Mammalia; order Artiodactyla; family Delphinidae; genus Stenella; species Stenella coeruleoalba. The sequence continues at coordinate 52,356,181 of NC_137149.1, forward strand.
TGCGGGCTCTAGAGTGCAGGCTCAGTAGTTGTGGTGCATGGGCTTATTTGCTCCGCAGCATGTGGGATCTTCCCAGACCAGGGCTCGAACCCCGTGTCCTCTGCATTGGCAGGTGGATTCTTAACCACTGCGCCACCAGGGCAGCCCCAAATGATGTTTTATTGAATATCTTCGTATACAAATTTTTGCATAGTCACAGTTTATGTGTACCTATATAATAAATTTCCAGAATAGAAATGGCTAAGAATTCAAGGAAACGCACATCTTGAATTATAATAGACACTGCCAAATGTCTTCCCAAAAGATTTTACAAATTTAAACTCCCATCAGTGCATGAGAATTCCTGTTTCTCTACTTGTACGTCAACAACGGGTATTATCAAACTTTAAATCTACAGCAACGATTCTTTTTTTTTAATATAAATTTACTTATTTATTTATTTTTGGCTGCGTTGGGTCTTTGTTGCTGCACGTGGGCTTTTTCTAGTTACAGCGAGCAGGGGCTACTCTTCCTTGCAGTGCGCGGGCTTCTCATTGTGGTGGTTTCTCTTGTTGCGGAGCACAGGCTCTAGGCGCGTGGGCTTCAGTAGTTGTGGCTGGCACGTGGGCTCAGTAGTTGTGGTGCACGGCCTTAGTTGCTCCGCGGCATGTGGGATCTTCCCAGACCAGGGATTGAACCCGTATCCCCTGCATGGGCAGGTGGACTCTTAACCACTGCACCACCAGGGAAGTCCTAACAATTCTTAAATGATTGTCGTAAGAACATAAGAGCTATGCCAGGAAGCTGGCCATAGAGTGTCTTATGTGTCAACTTCATTGAATGTTTTTTGATAGGTTTGTCACCACCAGGTTCTGTGGCAATTAGGGTCAGGCCAGCAACTTGATCAGGAGATTAGTGCTTCTCTGATTGTGGCCTTTTTTGTTTTGATATAATTTCAGTTTACAGAAGAATTGCAAGAATATTACAGAGAAGTTCAGCCAGATACGTCAGTCATTAACATTTTACCACATTTGCATCATCCTTTTGTGTATCTACACATGCACGCACACACACACACACGCATGCACATATATACTTATTTTCCCTGAACCCTTTGAAGGTAATTAGGCATCATGCCGTTTTCTCCCTAAACACTACAGTGTTTCTAAAAAATAAGGACATTCTCTTATTGAACCCCTGTACAGCTGTCAAAACCAGAAATTAAAATTGATATCCTATTTTCTAATCTACCGTTTTATGCAGATTTTGTTACTTGTCTAAATAATGTCCTTTTATAGCAGAGTAAATTCTGGATAGTCTGTTGTATTCAGTGATCATGTATCTTTAGTCCCTTCTAATCTGGGCCAGTTTCTCAGTTTTTTGCTTGTTTTTCACAACCTTGATGCTCTGAAAAGTACAGTCTACTTACTTTGTTGACTATTCCACAATTTAGGTATATTATGTTTCCTCACGTTTAGATTCAAGTTCTGTGTTTTTTTTTGTCAGTGATATCACAGAAGTGATATTGTGCTCTTATGCATCACGTTAGGAGGCATTTGATGTCAATTTGTCCTATTCAGTCTCTTGACATGAAATTGGAGTACTTTGCTCAGTGTCTCATTGCTCCCTCTTGTTGAGCCATAGGTTTTAAGACATATACTTTTCATATAAGATCTTTATATGTGATGTTAATGGATGCCAGTGTTCTCATAACTCAGTTGTGCTAACTGGGTGGTGAGGCTTATGGCTGTTGCAGATTTAATTGGGGGAAATCCCTCCTCAGGTATGGCTTTTAGAAAAGACATCTTTACCCTAACCTGGTAATAATAATATTGGAGATACCTAAAAAGCCAGATGCTGAGAATAGCTGGAAATGATGGTCCCAGTCACTCATTCTTTGTATCTTTCCACTCTTCCTGATTCTTTACACAAACTGCTGACAGACTGTTAAGTTTGTTGTTGTTGTGGTTTTAATTGAAAAAGAAAAGGTAGGATAAAGGGACTTTAAAAATTAAGGAAGCAGTGCTTTTCAAATGTTCTCTACCCAGTATACTAGTAAGAAGGGGAGCATGTTCTCCACCTGATGGGGTCAACTGCAAGTGTGGCATGTCTTTGAAGTCTACCCCATAGGATACTTGTTCTAATAGAAACATGCTTAATAAATGTGATGGTTTCGGAGACTACATCATGCCTTGATTGTCTTTGTTACAGTATCCAGTCTCCTGCCTTGATTGTCTTTGTTACAGTATCCAAGACCACTAGTTACACCCTGACAGGTTTTGAGCATTATTGCCATTAAATATGGTTCTTAAAGTAAGAGTAGTTTCAAAGCTAGAAGTTGAAATGCGACAAAGGGTGACATGTCTTGCTCAAAGTTATGTGACTTAATACGTAGGCTGTTTTCTGCCATACGTATAGAATGAATAAGCTTTTAGAAGTAAAAATAAGTTACATATTTACTTTAAATATATTTTTTAGATTAGTCTAATATTAATCTTTTAAATCATATTCAATAAGTACAATATTTAAGTTGTTTCTTACATTTTTGTTTTATAAACTATATAGATAATATCTTTGAACATATGCCATTGTCCATTTGTCTTAGTAGCATGTAAGTTCCATAAGGACATGGATTTTGTGTTTCTTTTGTTCACTGATGTATACCAAGTACCTATATTTTGTACATACTAGGTGAATGAATGAATCTAGAGACAAAGACGGTATGTTATGTGTAGTCCTTTCTAACTAGCATCTTCTATTTTTGCGAGTAAATTACTAAACAGCTTCCTAGTACCACTTGCTTTGCTTTTCGTATTATATTTTAGCATAGATTATAGTGATAGTGTATATCACCTATTTGTTTCTTTCTCCTGGTGGAATGATCAGGTATGGATTCTTGAGTATATGAATCAGGTTTCCTAATTTTCCCATCAAATGTTGTTTAATTTCAGTATCTTGAATCATGTTTCAAGAATTCTAGTACTTTTTTGAACTGTATACTGTTTACAGCAGATTTGGTGCAGAGTTTGGCTTAATTATGAGTTTGAATTGTTCATGCTTTCTTTTCTACATTTTTCCTGCAAATACCACACCAGTGTGTTTTGAGTTAATTTATTGTAATATTGTTTCTGCATGAAGCAAAAAATTTGTGAAATACAAAAAAATAGAGGAAATTACTTTTAGTTCTACACCCAAGGGCAGAATAGTTTCCCACACTACTTGAGCTTGCTTTTCCATCTAGCTCTATGTTTTTAAACTCGGAAGTTCTAATATCGTTACTAGACAGTAGTCTAGCAGTGTAATTACTAAGTTGTTCTATATTCAAAAAGGTTTTTTCTTATCCTTCCACACCCGCCTTTTGCTTTTTGACTTGGTTTTTCTCGTGTAAAGCATCTGTTAGCTAGAAAAGGTGTTTTTCCCACATTACTTGAGCTTGCTTTTCCATCCAGCTCTATGTTTTTAAACTTGGAAGTTCTAATATTGTTACTAGACAGTATTCTAGCAGTGTAATTACTAAGTTGTTCTATATTCAAAAAAGTTGTTTCTTATCCTTCCACACCTGCCTTTTGTTTTTTTTTTTTTTTTGCGGTACGCAGGCCTCTCACTGTTGTGGCCTCTCCCGTTGCGGAGCACAGGCTCCGGACGCGCAGGCTCAGTAGCCTTGGCTCACAGGCCCAGCCGCTCCGTGGCATGTGGGATCTTCCCGGACCGGGGCACGAACCCATGTCCCCTGCATCGGCAGGTGGACTCTCAACCACTGCGCCACCAGGGAAGCCCCCGCCTTTTGATTTTTGACTTGGTTTTTCTCACGTGAATCATCTGTTAGCTAGAAAAGGTGTTAATATGGTGAAGTTTTGATATTATCATGTTTGTCCTCAATACATTTGTAGTCATATACTTCCTTAACAGATTGGTTAATATAGAAGGAAATGTATCTGTTGTGGGGAAAACAATATTACATCTCCACCATGAGCAAAAAAGAAGTGAAAGAAGTGTGTAAAGTGTATGCAGGTTTTTTACTTATTTGAAAATTCAAATGGATTGGAGGATATGTGGGAATCTTAATACTATTTATAGGTAGGAAGTGCTATGTTTAGTGATTGATGGCAAAATTAAAAAAATCCTCACACTGCCAGGTATATGAAAATAGATTTAGCTATAATAATATTCTCCCTAGCTCTTTCTATTTTGAATAAAAGATCATTGTTATCTTAGAAAGGGAAAGCTAGTGAAATTAAAGTCAAATGAGTTTGCTAGCCTAAAATTATACTTACAACATAGATACTTTGGGCAGTGTAAGTTTTCTTGAGCCATAGTATTATATGAGCATTACTAATGATGGCACATAGATTTTTTTTTTTCTTCCCAATTTATGTTTGGCTGCATTGCGTCTTTGTTGCTGTGCACGACCTTTCTCTAGTTGTGGTGAGTGGGGACTACTCTTCGTTGTGGTGTGTGGGCTTCTCGTTGCAGTGGCTTCTCTTGTTGCGGAGCACAGGCTCTAGGCACGTGGACTTCAGTAGTTGTGGCACGTGGGCTCAGTAGTTGTGGCTCGCGGGCTCTAGAGCACAGGCTCAGTAGTTGTGGCACACGGGCTTAGTTGCTCCGCGGCATATGGGATCTTCCCGGACCAGGGCTGGAACCCATGTCCCCTGCGTTGGCAGGCGGATTCTTAACCACTGCACCACCAGGGAAATCCAGCACATAGGTTTTTGTGTTTTGTTCACCAATCCCAATATGAGGGAGAAGCATACATAATAGAAGAAAAGGGTAATCACCTTTATATAAGCTAACCTTTGCTTGTTACTTAAAAAAAGTCCAGAATTACAACTTGTTTCTTTTAAATATATAACAGGGTTGATGATCACATTTAATCAAAACTATGCTTTATATAGTGTGCAAAAAATTTGAGAAACCTACTCATGCAAATGAGATATTGACAACCTATAATATCAAAAAGAGAAATTGGATAACAGTGATTCTTTGTTACAATGAGGAATTAAGTCAGTACTTCATAAAATCAGAGGTGTTCCTAGGGTACTTAAGGTTTTAGATTTTTTTGTTTTTGCATTGTTAAATATAGTGGGCACCTATTATGAAAGTGTTTTATGGAAGAGTGGCCTAAACTTGTTTGATCCAATTTATTTCTGGTTTTCAGTTGTCAACACGTCAATAGATATCTTGTTTTAAAAATAGATTACAAGGGATTTCCCTGGTGGCTCCGTGGTTAAGAATCCACCTGCCAATGCAGGGCACACGGGTTCGAGCCCTGGCCCCAGAAAATCCCATGTACCATGGAGCAACTAAGCCGGTGCACCACAACTACTGAGCCTGTGCTTTAGAGCCCACGAGTCACAACTACTGAAGCCCGTGCACCTAGAGCCCGAGCTCCGCAACAAGAGAAGCCACTGCAATGAGAGACCTGCACACCACAATGAAGGGTAGCCCCTGCTCGCCGCAACTACAGAAAGCCCGCACGCAGCAACGAAGATCCAAAGCAGCCAAAGATAAATAAATAAATAAAATTTCAAAAAATAGATTACAAGTAAAGATAAAAAATTTGTACCGGCCTGTCTCACCATTCCCTACTGCAAAAGGGCGGGATAGAACTTAATCTTTAAATCATAATCAGTCTCTGAGTAATTGTTAGCTGACTTGTCATTTCTGCTGAAAACTGGTTATTTTGATTGCATAATGTAAATATACATTATGAATTTTCTTAAGTCACTCATGTTTAAAGATGGGCCTTCTTTCTGTAGTAGATAATTCCTGAAGTTTTGTATATTCTATCAATACATCAGATTAGTAGAGGAAAATGGATCTTGATAAGTATAGGGTGCATATAGTATCTTGGTATAATGACAGTTTTAAATATGTAGACCTATGAATTTTATTGAATAATTAGAATTTAGTTCAATTGTGAGCTTCAGAATTGTGCATTGTGAACCTACTAAACACTTTTATGAATTTTCTCGGAAACCTCATTTTCTGATCCTTCTCCCATTCTAATAGATACAGTAACCATTAGGTTTTCTTTTTTTAATTTTTTATTGGCGTATAGTTGATTTACAGTGTTGTGTTAGTTTCAGGTGTACAGCAGAGTGAATCGGTTATACATATACATATATCTGCTCTTTTTTGGTTTTGTTTTTAAAATTCTTTTCCCATGTAGGCCATTACAGAGTATTGAGTAGAGTTCCTTGTGCTATACAGCAGGTTCTTATTAATTATCTATTTTTTATATATATAGTAGTGTGTATATGTCAATCCCAATCTCCCAGTTTATCCCTCCCCCCCATCCCCTGGTAACCATAAGTTTGTTTTCTACATCTGTGACTCTACTTCTGTTTTGTAAATAAGTTCATTTGTACCCTTTTATTTTAGATTCCATATATAAGCAATATCATATGATATTTGCAGTAACCATTAGCTTTTTTTGTTTGTTTGTTTTTTGCGGTATGCGGGCCTCTCACTGTTGTGGCCTCTCCCGTTGCGGAGCACAGGCTCCGGACGCGCAGGCTCAGTGGCCATGGCTCATGGGCCCAGCCACTCCGCGGCACGTGGGATCTTCCTGGACCGGGGCACGAACCCGTGTCCCCTTCATCGGCAGGCGGACTCTCAACCACTGTGCCACCAGGGAAGCCCCAACCATTAGTTTTTAATGGGATAGATATGAATGTGATGGCATATGCATTGAAGAGAGGATTGAGACTGCACACAATTGGAGATGCTTTATTATATACTGAAGAACCAGTTGAATCTTATTAACATTTATAAGCTTTCTAGCCTTAGGATAGCACCTAGACAGAACACTGCATCATTTTGAAATGCTGTTTAGGCTTAGCAGGCAAATTGCTGAGTTCTCTTGCTCATGTTTTTTATTGGGGCAGGAGTGATATTGCACAAGCATGCTATATGATTGTTGACTTCATCTAATGGGTAGCTCCAAAAAAGAATGTAGACACATATTTTAATCAGCATTCAGTTGTTAATCTAATTTTGTAAGCATTTCACAGCACCAAGAAACAATTTGCATTTGTATTTTGAGTGCAGTGGATCTCTTACTAGCCATGTAATAAACTTATGTTCAATTCTGTGTTAGATCCCAAAGGATGCTTAATGGTTGGAGTTATTAGCTAGTTTGAAGGGTTAGTGGCATCGTGATTCTCACTGAAAAGTTTTATTTCATTTGTTAACTGTGTCTCTCTCTAAAATTTTCACCATTTTAAGCCCTTAGTTAGATTCTGGCCACACCTCAATTTGCTGCTTCTATAAAGTATAACTGCTCTTAAATACATATGTGAAGAAGTAATTTAAAGATTGTCTTAAACTTCCTGGTTTTTGTAAAAATATTCTAGTGAGGCAGTTTTATTTTAATCATATGCTGCAGTGGTACATTTAGTCAATCTCAAAGGTTCAAAAGAAAATCTTTCCTGTGGAAAAAGATTCAGGAGTAGAGCCTTTAACTTCATAATTGGAGTTCACATCATAGATTAGCCAATAGTTCAGTGTTTTAAAACTACGGTCTTCAGCAGCCTTGCTTATATTACTACTAAATCATTGTATTTAAAATTGAACATCCTATAGGATAAAATCAATGAGAATTACTTGTTATTAATTCTTCTGACAGAAACTTGGATTATTTGCTCATTTTTAGTGCTATTTCAATTAAAGTCACTTTTCAATATTTTAGAGTTAACTAAAATACCAAAATATTCAAAGTCACAGATGCCCATTGTTTATAAATGGAGTTCATAAACAATGTCATATAGCATTAAATTACTCAACAAGAGGAAGTACATGGGATTCTAAGACTTCAGTCATCAAAGTTAATAATTATGTAAAATATGACAAATATAGTAGAGAAATCTTAAGTCAAATTAGGTTTCACAAACCTATAACTGTGATTATGAACAGCTCACTTAAACTATAACTGCAATCCTGCTTTAAAAAGAAAACAAAATTCTATTGATCATTTTTCTTCGAGTGCTGTGTGCCTCCGCCATGTCTTTCAGAAGATCTTATTTCAGAGGAAATAGGAGATCATCACATAGGGATTTGTTTCTTCCTCTTATACTTATCTTTATTAATATCACACTTAATATCTTTAGTTATTTTGGCATAACCATTTATAACTAAAAAACAGTAATAATTACTAACATTTATTCGTCATTTACTGTATTCCAGGCATTGTTCTATGTATCTTCTATATGTTAATTACCACATTTAATCCCTTCAGCAACTCCTTGAGGTCAGTACAACCACTGTGTCCTTTTTACAGATGAGGAAGGAAACTGAGGTGTAGAGAGTCAAATAATTTCAGGGCTGCACAGGAAGTAAATATTGGGTTGGCCAAAAGGTTCGTTCAGTTTTGTCCGTAAGATGGCTTTTGTAGCGCTTAGTTGTCTAAAACTTCATTTGAGACAGTTTTGTTAGATTGTATGTGACAGCTGTCATATCAGCATGCATTTAAAAAAAGACTTATCAAAATTGGTGAATTTTGGGGCTTCCCTGGTGGCGCAGTGGTTGAGAGTCCGCCTGCCGATGCAGGGGACACGGGTTCGTGCCCCGATCCGGGAAGATCCCACATGCCACGGAGCGACTGGGCCCGTGAGCCATGGCCACTGAGCCTGCGCGTCCGGAGCCTGTGCTCCGCAACGGGAGAGGCCACGACAGTGAGAAGCTCACGTACCGCAAAAAAAAAAAAAAAAAAAAAAAAAAAAAAAAAAAAATTGATCACTTTTTGTTTAGCCATTTTAATATTGAAGATGGAAGAAAAAACAACATTTTCAGCATATTATGCTTTATTATTTCAAGAAAGGCAAAAATGCAACTGAAATGCAAAAAAAGATTTGGGCAGTGTATGGAGAAGGTGCTGTGATTGATCGAACACATCAAAAGTGGTTTGCATGGTTTTGTGCTGGAGATTTCTCGCTCGACGATGCTCCACAGTTAGGTAGACCAGTTGAAGTTGATAGCAATCAAATCGAGACATTAACTGAGTACAATCAATGTTCTACCACGTGGGAAACAGCAGACATACTCAATATATCTGAATCAAGCCCTGAAAATAGTTTGTACCAGCTTGGTTATGTTAATCGCTTTCATGTTTGGGTTCCACATAGCACGATAAAAACCTTCTTGACTGTATTTCCGCATGCGATTCTCTACTGAAATGTAATGAAAACGTTCCACTTTTAAAACAAATTATGACAAGCGATGAAAAGTGGATACTGTACAACAATGTGGAACGGAAGAGATCGTGGGGCAAGCGAAATGAACCACCACCAACCACACCAAAGGCCAGTCTTTATCCAAAGAAGGGGATGTCGTGTAATGGTGGGGTTGGAAGAGAGTCCTCTGTTATGAGCTCTTTCCGGAAAACCAAACGATTAATTCCAACAAGTACTGCTCCCAATTAGACCAGCTGATAGCAACACTCAACAAAAAGCATCCAGAATTAGTCAACAGAAAATGCATAATCTTCCACCAGGATAACGCAAGGCTGCACGTTTCTCTGATGACCAGGCAAAAACTGTTACAGCTTGGCTGGGAAGTTCTGATTCATTCGAGTATTCACAAGACATTGCACCTTTGGTTTTCCATTTATTTTGGTCTTTACAAAATTCTCTTAACCGAAAAAATTTCAATTCCTTGGAAGACTGTAAAAGGACCTGGAACAGTTCTTTGCTCAAAAAGATAAAAAGTTTTGGGAAAATGGAATTATGAAGTTGCCTGAAAAATGGCAGAAGGTAGTAGAACAAAACAGTGAATATGTTCAATAAAGTTCTTGGTGAAAATGAAAAATGTGTCTTTTATTTTTACTTAAGAAACAAAGGTACTTTTTGGCCAACCCAATACCAAATCATAGATTTGAATTCAGCTAATCTCACTCTGAGTCTTTCTCTTAACCTGCATGGTGTATGTATTTCTAATTCCAACCTAAATTGTGCTTATCCTTGCTCATGCTTTTCTCTTTGCCCTCTCCCAAACAACTGAAATGCTTCTATGCTAGTACATGTAGCATATTTATTTTTGAAGGGCCATATGCTATAAACTAATTAAGTAGTCAACATCTAGGTTTAAATCTTAACTCTGTCTGTCACTTAATTTACTCTGTGATATTGGGCAACTTGCTTTCTACATCTTTAAAATGGGCCAATATGTATCTTCCAGAATTATTTTATAATGATTAAAAAGGGAAAAAATGTATAACATAGTGCCTGGCACATGGTAAACACTTGTGAGCTCTACACCACCTCTTGGGCTGTGAGGATTTTTTTGAGTGCTCCAGATTATGTGAGACTGGGGCAGGGGGGTCTTTGGTTAGATGTCTTTTAGCAAGGTGTCTCTGGAAGGTACCTGTCATCCTCATCTAATCAGCATGGTACATGCTTAGAGTGGATGTGTCAGGCCTAGTTAGAGTTTGTTGTTTTGTTTAGGAATGGTTTTAAAGAATGTATTTTGTTATAACTGGGTATAGGTGTTTACTAGAGGATTTCTTTTTACACTGGACTTTAGTAGGGTTGAAGTATAAGTCATAAAGGAGATTTCATGGTGCCTAAAAAGCTTACTGTGGAGCATGTCATACAGCCTATTTAATTTTTTTTTCTTATTTTTTCTCTAGAAAATTTGGTGAGCGGCCTCCACCTAAACGACTTACTAGGTAAGCATTATGTTAGTCTTTCACCCAAACATTTCATAAAAGTGTTAGATCCTGTCATTTTGGAAGCTATATTAGGTGTTCTTTGCAAGAAGTTATTCACATAATGGTATCTAGATCATGAGCGTATTTTCACCCTCCCTTCCCCACATCTCCCCTTTTTCTCCCTTCAAAAACAGGGTAAGAAGATACAGTTCAAAGGGAAAAATGAAACCTTTCAAGAATTAATATTGAGTATTATATAGTTAATATAACAAGGGCTACAATGTAAAGATAGTTTCCTATATCTAGCTTCATTAGCCAGTCACAATTTGTTGATCACAACTGGAACTTGAAAGATACTTAAATGCTTTTAGAAGAGAATTTTAAAACAAAGATATTATCCATTTTTAATGAGACTATAAATATTATATTCTAATTATGTAATTTTTTACAGTATGCATTTTAATTACACATGTTAAATTTAAAAGTGTTAGTCTTGAAAATGATTTTAAAAATTTCTAACCATCAGTGATTGTAAAATAAAAATAAGACATTCAGTTCCACAGTTACAGTCCTAGAGTTAATGCTACCCTGTGTCGTTAGTATCTTTCAAGAAAATCGTATGTGTGTATAAACATATACCTGTCTTTTTTCTTTTTAAAGTCTGGCATCATACTCTACCATTGTTCTGTTAACTGTAGATCTTCTACCTTGTTCTCCTTAGTGTATCCATAGATTTTCCTTGTCTTCCCACTGCTCCTTATTTAATTCACACCGATAGCCATTTGGGTTATTTCCACATTATTACTATTATTAAAAAAGCTGTTTCACTCAAAGAATGACAGGGGCATGCCAGAAGTACACACAAAGGGAGCCAGTTTGAAGAGGCTTCTTTTAGCCAAATCATGGACACTTTGGTCATAAAATAAATAATGATAGTAATAGATTAAAACCCATAAAATAGAAGGACAGTTTAGAAGTCTACACTGAGTTAAATAAATAATTCGATAAATGGGGGAGAGGAGATAGCTTTTCTTTACAGAAGAATTCCACCTAATAAGTGTAGAAGGAATCATGGACCTAGGAAAGCACATTTTGGCAACCGTTACAGTGATAATCGTTTCAGACCAACATCATCAGTGAATTCTTAAACTACTGGTTTAAAGTCTGATGAGAAACAAAGTGTTTTTATAGTGTCTAAGCATATCTTCACAAAGTATGGTTAATTATAAAGTGAAAAGCAGTAACATGACAGTGAAGAAACCTGGCAGATGCCACCTTAATTAAGCGTTCTAAATTAACATCACTAATAATGGACAACTAAGTATCATATGCATCCTGAGGACATACTATCACTTTTGTAGTGGTTCTTGCCAAAAATGCATAAGCTAAATCTAAGCATAAGGAAACATCAGACAGACACAGATGGAAGGACATTTCTATAAAATAAACAGCATCTACTCTTCAAAATTTTCAAAATCACGAAAAACTAAGACTGAGGAGTACCAGAGTAAAGGAGACCAAAAAGACATGACAACTAAGTTAAACATGACAAATTCAACTGAACCTGGAGCAGGAACAAATTTTTCTTGTGCTCTAAAGCTGGAGTTGGCAAACGTTTTCTGTAATAGGCCAGATAATAAAAGTGTTAGGCTTTTTGGGGCACACTGAGTTTGTTTTGACTTTTCAGCTCTGTTCTTGCATCCCCAAATCAGCTGTAGACAATATGTAAATGAATGGTGTGTCTGTGTTCCAGCTCAAATTAATTAAAAAAACAAACAAACTGAAGGCTATTCTGATTTGGCCTGAGGACAGCTGTTTCTCAATACTGCTCCATACTCCCACCCCCAATAAAGGACATTAGAGGGACAGTTGGAGACATCTGAATAAAATCTATTACCAGTGATAATTGCATTGTGATTGTATAAGAGACTGTCTTTTTAGGAAATAAACACAAGTATCTTGGGAAAAAGGGACTTTATGTCTATAATGTGCTCTTAAATGGTTTTAAAAACATAATATATAGGGCTTCCCTGGTGGCACAGTGGTTGAGAGTCTGCCTGCCGATGCAGGGGACACGGGTTCGTGCCCCGGTCCGGGAAGATCCCACATGCCGCGGAGCGGCTGGGCCCGTGAGCCATGGCCGCTGAGCCTGGGCGTCCGGAGCCTGTGCTCTGCAACGGGAGAGGCCACAACAGGGAGAGGCCACAACAGTGAGAGGCCCTCGTACCGCAAAAAAACCCCACAAAAACCCATAATATACAAATATGGTAAAATATTAACATTCGAGAGTCTGGGGGAAATGGGGACTAGGAATTGTTTGTGCTTTCATAACTTTTCTGTTACGAAATGCCTGAAATTCAAAATTAAAAAAAAAATTTAAGGTGTATTTCAGATCAAGTGGGCTGGGAAAATATAACTTATCTCACAGGTCCATGTTAATATATTTTCAATTATTTTTATATATCTTGAAATTCTAACTGGAATTGCTTAATTCACATATATAGGCATTTTGAAATTTAAAATTTAATAGATAAATATTTTAATTTCATTACCAGCAGCAATAGGTTCATGTGACTCCTAACGATAAAATATTTATTCATTCATTCATTCATTTAGGCTGTGTCGGGTCTTTTTTTTTTTTTTTTTTTTTTGTGGTACGCGGGCCTCTCACTGTCGTGGCCTCTCCCGTTGCGGAGCACAGACTCCGGACGCGCAGGCTCAGCGGCCATGGCTCACGGACCCAGCCGCTCCGTGGCATGTGGGATCTTCCTGGACCGGGGCACGACCCCGTGTCCCCTGCATCGGAAGGCGGACTCTCAACCACTGCGCCACCAGGGAAGCCCTGTGTCGGGTCTTAGTTGTGGCACGCAGGATCTTCGTTGAGGCATGCGGGATCTTTTGTTGTGGCACACGGGCTTCTCTCTAGTTGTGGCGTGCAGGTCTTCTCTTTTCTAGTTGTGGCACACAGGCTCCAGGGCGCATGGGCTCTGTAGTTGTGGTGCACGTGTTCTAGAGCATGTGGGCTCTGTAGTTTGTGGCACGCAGGCTCTCTGGTTGAGGCGCGTGAGCTCAGTAGTTGTGGCACGTGGGCTTAGTTGCCCCACGGCATGTGGATTGAACCCATGTCCCCTGCATTGGAAGGTAGATTCTTTTTTTTTTTTTTGCTTTACAATGGTGTGTTAATTTCTGCTTTATAACAGAGTGAATCAGTTATACATACACATATGTTCCCATATCTCTTCCCTCTTGCGTCTCCCTCCCTCCCACCCTCCCTATCCCACCCCTCTAGGTGATCACAAAGCACCGAGCTGATCTCCCTGTGCTATGCTGATCTCCATGTGCTATGCGGCTGCTTCCCACTAGCTATCTGTTTTATGTTTGGTAGTGTATATATGTCCATGCCACTCTCTCACTTTGTCCCAGCTTACCCTTCCCCCTCCCCATATCCTCAAGTCCATTCTGTAGTAGGTCTGTGTCTTTATTCCCGTCTTGCCCCTAGGTTCTTCATGAACTTTGTTTTTTTTTTTCTTAGATTCCATATATATGTGTTAGCATACGGTATTTGTTTTTCTCTTTCTGACTTACTTCACTCTGTATGACAGACTCTATGGAAGGTGGATTCTTTACCATTGGATCACCAGGGAAGTCCCTGATAAAATATATTTTGATGAATAGTTACCTGCATATGTAAAATTTCCTTTCCTTTCCTTAAATATAAACAATAATATAGTTAGGTCCCATCTACTTTATCATGATTTTCCATTTACCCTTTAAGCAGTTTTCCCTGTTTGGAAAATCTTAGTAGCTTTTAGGACTTCTGCTTCTAGCCAAGATGGAGTAACAGGGACTAGAATTACTCTTCGGCCTAAAACAACTAAAAACCTGGACAAAATATATGAAACGGTGATTTTCAAGATATTGAATGGCAGGCAAGAAAGGACAGTGATCCTTGAGAGACAGGAGACAAATGAGGTGAGCCCTACAATTGCCTCAGCTTAGTGCCTGGAGAAAGTTTCCAGTACATGATGTAGGGAAGGGGAATCCAGGTGGAGCCTAGTAAGCACCATGAGTTGTGGAGGTAGAGCTGGGACTATAAGGAGGCTAAGGTGGCCAGAACTCTTAGGGCAGAGAACTGGAGAGGAAAGAGCTATGCAGAGTTGCAGAGATCTACAGAGGGTCCTCTCTAGTCTTAAGCTGAGTATTGATTACCACCTGTGTGAGGAGACTACGGAAGGTTGGGAGGAAAAACAACCTAAACAATTAGAGGAAAGAATTCCTAGAGCTCCCTCAATACTATGAATTGTGCCTGTTCCCAATAGCCAAAGTGGAAAAAAATCTCATAATTCACAGCGCATCAACAAGAGTACTCAGAAGGGTTTTGTTTCAGTAGTGGTACAAAATTAGGCCTAGACTAAATGCTGCTCTGGTTTCACCTAACAAAACTTAAAAGCAAGGTTGAAAGGATAAAACTTTTTCTAAGTAACTGTGTCCTAAAACAAAGCTCAAGAATATTTAAAGGAATAAAAAATATGCAGCACTCAAAAAGGTGATGAAATTCATTGTGTCTTAACATCTAATCAAAATAACCAATTGTAAAAAGAAGTAGGGAAAATATAATTCATAATAAGAAAAATCAGTCAAAACCATCCCAGAAATGATACAGATGATAAAATTAGACAAAGACATTAAAACAGTTATTACATTTGTCTTCTTTATGTTTAAGAAGCTAAGATCACCTAGAGACTGTCATGTAGAGTGAAGTAAGTCAGAGAGAGAAAAACAAATACAGTATGCTAACACATATATATGGAATCGAAAAAAAAAAAGTGGTTCTGAAGAACCTAGGGGCAGGACAGGAATAAAGACACAGACATAGAGAATGGACTTGAGGACATGGGGAGGGGGAAGGGTAAGCTGGGACGAAGTGAGAGAGTGACATTGACATATATACACTACCAAATGTAAAATAAATAGTGGGAAGCAGATGCATAGCACAGGGAGATCAGCTCAGTGCTTTGTGTCCACCTAGAGGGGTGGGGTAGGGAGGGTGGGAGGGAGACGCAAGAGGGAGGGGATATGGGGATATATGTATATGTATAGCTGATTCACTTTGTTATAAAGCAGAAACTAACACACCATTGTGAAACAATTATATTCCAATAAAGATGTTTAAAAAAAAAAGAAGCTAAGACCAGGAGTGTATAAAATTTTTGTTAAAGGGTAAAATGGTAGGTATTTTTGTGACCCAAACAGCCTCTGTTGTAACTACTTAACTCTGTTGTAGCACAAAAGCAGCCTCAGACAATGTGTAAACCAATGGACATTTCTGTATACTGGAGTATAACTTTATTTCTAAAATAGGCGGTGGATTGTGTTCGACATGCAGGCTGTAATTGTAGATCCCTGAGCTAGAGGAGACGTTGAACAACTTAAATAGAGGACCTGGAAGATAAAAAAGGGAAGATCAAAAGCAAATTCTAGAGATGAAAACTAAAGTATTTAAATGAAAAAATACACTTGGTGGGATTAATCACAGATATACACTGTTGAAGAAGAGATTAGCAAACTTGAAGGCATACCAATAGAAACTATCCAAAATGAAGCACACAGAGAAAATATCTGGAAAAAAAAAGATCATTAATGGGCTGTGGTTTATTTTCAAATACACCAATATACATGTAATTGGAGTCATTTAAGGGGAAGGTATGACTAAAAGAATATATGAAGACATAATGGCTGAAAATTTTCTAAATTTGGTGAAAACTATAAAACCACAGTTCCAAGAAACTCAGTGAGTCCCAAGTGCAAAAACTATCATTTTTTTTAAACCACATCATCATCAAATTGCTTGAAGTCAGTGATAAAGAGAAAATGTTAAACGCAACAGAGAAAAAAAGATAAATTATATACAGAGGAAAAAAAGATATAGATAAGGATGACAGAGGTTTCTCATCTGAAACCTTGTTAGGGAGAAGACAGTGGAACAAGAGCTTGAAAGTACTCAAGGGGGAAAAATATGGCAACCTAGAATTCTATACCTAGCAAAGGCAAAATAAAGACATTTTTAGACATAAGAAACTGAAAAGGAATTAATCATAAACAGGCCTGAGCTACAAAAAATGTTAAAGAAATCCTTCATACAGAAGGATAATCATATCAAATAGAAATCTGTTTCTGTATAAATTACTAGCATCAAGAATGAGAAAGGTAATATCACTATAGATTCTACAGATATTTAAAGGATAACAAGCAAATATTAGAAATAACTTTCTGCCGATAAATTCAACAACTTTTGAAGAGATACACAAATTCCTTGAAACAGGCAAGCTACCAAAGCTTACTCAGGAAGAAACAGATAGATAACCTGAATAACCCTATATCTAAAGAAATTGAACTTGTAATTCTAAACCTTCCACATAGAAAGTTCCAGGCTTAGATGATTTTGCTATTGAATTCTACCAGACATTTAAGAAATACATCATGCCAGTTCTATACATACTCTTCCAGAAAACTGGAAAGCAGGACATTTCCCAGTTCATTCGGTTAGGACAGTGATGCCCTGTTACTAAAAGCAGACAAAGACATTAAAATAAAATAAAATTGTGGACTTATATTCCTTATGAGCACAGATATAAAATGTTTTCACAGTTTTTCAAAATGAATCCAACAGTATTTTTTTTTGATCTGTTTATTTCTTTTTTAAATTTTATTTTTATTTTTGGCTGCATTGGGTCTTCATTGCTGTGCACAGGATTTCCCTAATTTCGGCGAGCGGGGGCTACTCTTCGTTGTGGTGCATGGACTTCTCATTGCGGTGGCTTCTCTTGTTGTGGAGCAGGGTCTCTAGGCGTGTGGGCTTCAGTAGTTGTGGCTCACGGTCTCTAGAGCACAGGTTCAGTAGTTGTGGCGCATGGGCTTAATTGCTCCATGGCATGTGGGATCTTCCTGGACCAGGGCTCGAACCCGTGTCCCCTGCATTGGCAGGTGGATTCTTAACCACTGCACCACCAGGGAAGTCCCCCAACAATATATTAAAAGGATGATACATCGTGATCTAATGAGATTTATCTCAGAAATGGAAATCAATCAATGTCATTTTAATACATTAACAAAAAAGGAAAATCATTTGGTCATCTCAGGGATTTAGAAAAAGCTTTTGACATTTCATTCTTCATCATAATTTTCATCAATCTAGGAATAGAAGAGAATTTCCTCATTATTATAAAGGTTACCTATAAACAAACTACATTTAACACCATACTTGTGAAAGACTGAATGTTTTCCCTCAAGATCAGGAACAATGCAGGGGTGTCCACTTTTAACCACTTCCATTTAACATTGTACTTGAGGTTCTAATTAGTACGGGTAAGGCCAGAAAAAGAAAGGCATCTAAATTGGAAAGAAGTAAAACTGACTTTATTTGTAGACATCAGTATTATCTCTATGGAATCTTCCAAAAAAAAAAAAGTTATTAGAACTAATAGGTGAGTTTAACAAGGTGGTAGGCTACACAGTCAACGTATAAAGCATATAAAAATGAATTGCGTTTTTTATACTAGTAATGAACAGTGGGAAATTGAAATTTAAAAAACAGTAGCATCAAAAAATATGTGATTCTTAGGGGAAAATATCTGACACATGATGTGCAAAAACTATGTACTGAAAACTACAAAACATTGCTGAAAAGTCCTAAATAAATGTTCTTTGAGCAGAAGACTCAATAGTGTCAGTTCTTCCCAAATTCATCTATGGATTCAACATAATCCCAATCAAAATCCCAATGGGCTTTTTTATAGCAGTTGACAAGCTGATTTTGAAATTTATGATGCAAATGCAAATGTCTTAGACTAGCCAGAACAACCTTGAAAAAGGGCAGTAAGAACTTAACACTACCTGATTTCAAAGCTTGTTAGATAGCTACAGTAATCAAGGATGGTATTGGTTTAAAGATAGCAAGTAGATCATTGCGACAGAATAGTGGCCAGAAATTGTTCTTGAGATAAGTTTTTCAGTCAAGGTACAAAGGCAGTTTAGTCAGCTACAGGGTTTTTAACAAAGGATTCTGGAACAGTTGGATAACCATATGCACCCACCACTTACATAACATAAAATAACTATGATTCATACCTGGAACCATATACAAAAATTAGATCAAAATAGACCTAAATGTAAAATGTCAAATTATACAGCTTTTAGACGAAAACAGGCAAGACACACAAATTTTCTAGAGGCACCCTGTGGAGGGACTTCAGTCACATCAATGTAGAACTCAGTCTCCTTGGAAAGAAAAAGAAGACACTCTGGCTTCACAAATGGTGGGGAAATAGAAGGGAACTGGCGACTGTTTGCACTGTCTGTAGTTGTATACAAAACATGATCAAGGGTGTTACACTGGACTTATGTTATGAGGTCTGTATATGCTCAGTTCCCCATCAATGTTGATATTCAGGAGAATGGTTCTCTTGTTGAAATCCAAAATTTTGGGGGTGAAAAATACATCCTCAGGGTTTGGATGAGGCCAGGCGTTGCTTGTTCAGTATCAGGTCCAGAAAGATGAGTTGATTCTTGAAGGAAACGACATTGAACTTGTGTCAAATTTAGCTGCTTTGATTCAGCAAGCCCCAACAGTTAAAAACAAGGATATCAGAAAATTTTTGGATGGTATCTATGTTTCTGAAAAAAGAAACAGTTCAGCAGGCTGATGAATAATATTTGAGTGGTCTGGCTACAGAAACAGCAAGATGCCAGATGATTCTTCGGACTCATTTGTGGTATTTTAAAGATGCAATAAAAGCTCTTTTGATTTGGGGGAAAAAAGTCACAAATTTTTTTGTTTTCTGTTGCATGTAAAAGTTATGTTTACGCTATAATGTAATAGCATTATGTCTAATGCAATAGCATTATGTCTGGGGGAAAAAAGTACTTACCTTAATTAAAAAATAATGCTGTTGGGAAAATGGTGCTGAAAGACTTGCTTGATGCAGGGTTGCCACAGACCTCCAATTTGTTAAAAAAAAAAGAGACAATATCTGTGAAGTGCAATAAAATGGTACTTAAGAAGTTAAAACTCCCCTACCATATGGCCTAGCCATTTCATTCTTACATATTCAGTTACGAAGAATGGAAACGTATTAATACAAAGACCTGAATACAAATGTTTGTGGAAGTGTTAGTTATAATAGCCATATAGGTATAACTCAAATACCCACCAACACGTGAATGGACCAACAAATCGTGGTATATTCTCCAATGGCTTTCTATTTAGCAATGAAAAGGAATGAACTATTGATACATGCAACAACATAGAGGAATCTTAGGATAATTATGTCCAGTTTTCTAAAGAAGTCAGGAGAAAGTACAATTTTATATAAAATTGTAGAAAATGCAAACTAATCTATAATAACAGTAGATCAGTGGTTTCTTGGGGTTGGGGAGAGACAGAAACTGGGAATGATGACTGTCTTTCTGGATTGTGCTGATGGTGTATACATATGCCAAAACCTAGCAAATTGTACACTTGAAAATAAATGCATTTTTCTGTATTTCAATTAAACCTCAGTAAAGCTGTAAAAAATGTTAGTAGCATTTTACCCTTTAAAAATACCTTAAAAGAAATTAGTGTGTCTTCTAGGGGAGAATTTAGGTAAGCTTTATTTCTGTTTAAATCTCTTAAAGAGGGCAAACTTAGATTTTTTACTCTTTATTATCAAAGCTAGTATAAAGCAATTTAGTAAAACAGTTTGAATAAAACAGAAAATTGGAATGTAAAATCAATTCCCAATTCTGTGATAAAAATTTAACCTTAATTTCAAAAGTCAGGACATTTTCCCTTCTGACAGTATGGCAAGTTTAGGTCCCATCGACTCTTTTTCACCATATTTTCTCATTTCTCCTTTAAAGAGTTTTCCGTTTTAGGAAAATTTTAGGGTCTTGTATTTGATCAAAAATAATTTAGGGCTTCCCTGGTGGCGCAGTGGTTAAGAATCCGCCTGCCAGGGCAGGGGACACGGGTTCGAGCCCTGGTCCGAGAAGATCCCACATGTTGCGAAACAGCTAAGCCCGTGCGCCACAACTGCTGAGCCTGTGCCCCAGAGCCTGCGAGCCACAACTCCTGAAGCCTGGGCGCCTAGAGCCCGTGCTCTGCGACGGGAGAGGCCACCACGATGAGAGGTCCGCACACCACAGTGGAGAGTGGCCCCCACTGTCCACAACTAGACAAAGCCCGTGCACAGCAACAAAGACCCAACACAGCCATAAATGAATGAATGAATGAATAAATAAGGAATTTTATATCGCTTTTCGTTGGGGTGTATGGAGGTTGGACACTTCAATTCAGAGAGGGTTTCTTTCCCTTAAAAAAAATCTCTTAAACCTACCCTATTCTATCCTAACCCCCATCTTCCAACTTAAACAACAGTGAAAAAGTGTGTTGTTATTTAGAGGATGATCTTTTAGATAGTGTTCTAAAAGCACAGTTTTTCTGACACAGTTAAAATTTTTTAAAATAAATTTATTTATGTTTGGCTGTTTGGGGTCTTTGTTGCTGTGTGTGGGCTTTCTGTAGTTGCGGCGAGCGGGGGTTACTCTTTGTTGCGGTGCGTGGGCTTCTCATTGCGGTGGCTTCTCTTTGTTGTGGAGCATGGGCTCTAGGTGCATGGGCTTCAGGAGTTGTGGCTCGCAGGCTCAGTAGCTGTGGCACACGGGCTTAATTGCCCTGCAGCATGTGGGATCTTCCTGGACCAGGGATCAAACCTGTGTCCCATGCATTGGCAGGCGGATTCTTCACCACTGCACCACCAGGGAAATTCCAGTTTTGCAACTTTTCTTTTAAAATCATTTTATTTTTTATTGCTTATGAAGGGGTCAGCAAATGTTTTCTGTAAAGAGCCAAGTAGTACATATTTTAGGCTTTGAGGTCTGCATACTATCTCTGTTGCATAGACTTCTGTTCTTTTTTACAACCCTTTAAAAATGTAAAAGGCATTCTTAGCTCCTAGAGAGTACAAAAACAGGCTGCTAGTGTGGTTTGCTGACCTGTGGCCTGTAGTAGTATTCAGTATACTGAATACTACTCAAAGTATACACTGCAGCTCTCTAAAATGTTTGCAGGTACAGAGGTGTGTGTATGGAATTACTTTGGGCACACTTGATACAACAAAACTAGGTTTCTTTACCAGAAGACAGTTCACATTGGAACCTTTATTATTTGGATTTTACAAGTGACAAAATTCCAATTTGAGTAATACAGGGACTGATCCTATCTGTAAGGATGGCTGTCTGGACTTTCCAAGTTTGTGGGCCACTTCATTCCTTGAGTAGTTGGGACTTTAGCTCCCAGCTCAAATGCTTTCCCCCCAGCCCCCAACGTGTGCACGCACATGTACATCTGGTTTAAATCACTTATGTGCCCCTTGGCCTAATCATGGCGGCGTACATGAATGTGGTGAGGAAGTAAGGGTTCTATTTTCAGAAGAATAGGGGTTAACACTGTTAAGGATGTTCTTTTTTGTGAATTTTGTTTGCGATATTAAAAAAAAAAAAAAGACGTTTATAAAGGAAGAAAGAGCCAGAAGTTTGACGAAGATGGTGATAGTTTAAACATGTCAAACTAGAATGGCATTTGCCATGCTTTCATGTGAGTAAAAATACTGGTAAAATTTTCTGATTTTCTAAACGTTTAAGCTAATGTGTTTTAAGTGAGTAAACTCTTTCAAAAATAGTTGCTCCATGGTGTTCTTCAAATAATTGTTAATTGGCTTTCATTCAGAATGAATATTTTATAAGGAATTATTAAATGAAATAACAAAGAATACATAAGCTTCAAAACTTGTTAGATAGTAACTGTTACAACAAATTATGAGTTTTAGCTTTGTTGTTACTGTTTTTTAACAATTCAGTAATACAAAGTAGTAATTCTACTGGTAACGTTTTTACAGCACCTATATTATGTTTTCAAATGACAAAATTTCCCTCATTCTTTCTTAAAAAGACTGAGTGATTTTCTCAACTTATTGTTGGAACATTTTTGGTTTTCTTTAATCCACTGGTTTTCAACCCAGGTGACCTCCCCCTTTACCCCTCTGACGTTTGGCAATATCTGGAGACATTTTTGGTTGTCACAACTGTAGGAAAGGTGCTATTGGTTTCTAATGGGTAGAAGTTAGAGATGTTGCTAAACGCCTTCCAATGCACAGCACAGCTCCTTCACGACAAAGAATTGTTTAGCCCAGGATGTCAACACTGCTGAAATTGAAACCCTATTCAATTAACCAAACCCTAGACTAAATGAAGAGCACATGGGCTATCATTCCATGGTCTTTACTTTTTAATTGTGTTTCTTTTGAGTATATTGCCTATATCTTTTTTAACGGCTCCTTAAGGTGCACAACAAAACTGTCAACCTTTAACTGCCAGATAACATAATTTTAATGTTTGATATTCTATTAACAAAGGAAAATTTTTTCTTGTTGAAAGAAGCTATTTGGCAAATTACTACTACAGGACAACTATTATTAATGGTTACTTAAGGTTCTAATTGCTTTTTTCAAGAATTTGTATTATAAATATGAAGGGAAAAGACAAGGAAAACTAGAGCTGTCATCTTGCATTCATCATAAGTACCTTGAGATCTGTAATCTTTTGTCGTAATCATTATTGTGAACAGTTCAGCTAGCACGATAACCAGTGCCTGGGATGTAATAGGTTCTCAATAAATCTTTAATGGGAAGATGTATAAAAGTGCAGCTTACCTATTATGCTTGCAAAAACTTGTGCCTTGCAAGTCAGGTGAGACACCTGATGATTTACCTCCAGGTCATTTTCAAGTTTGCCCTTAAACTTCAGTGTAAGTCTTCCGACCTCCATCTTCCCCTCCCTCCTGCCATTGTTCTCAGAAAATAATAGGTAGAGTTTACTGACACTGGATATTTGTCAGTTTGTGGGGGTACTTAATTTAAAATATTTTTCACAATATGAGCTATTACTGTCTTTTAAAAAAAAAACAAAAACAGGTGAGAAAACTCAGGCTTAGTAATTGACAGGCGTCAAGAGTCAGACCTCTCCCTGTTTGTTTCATACCAAAGCTGTGCTCATAATACCAGTGCAAAAGTATCTGATAGTATTAATTTTGTCCTCCAAAGCCAGACTGCCTAAATTTGAATCCTGGGACTTCAGTATCATCTTGGGAAAGTTACTTAACCCCTCCTCCATTTCTAAAATGTACCTAATAGTGTGTCTTAAAGGCTTTGCATACTCTTTGGGAAGACAAGGAAAAAAGACATGAAATATGACCAACATATCAAGTAATTGCTAAATGATAAAAATAGAGACTGTAAATGCAAATAGAATTCAGCGTGGGGAAATATATTTAAAATGGTTTCTTAAAATTTTTTTTTTCAAGTATATAGCAACTTTTCACTTTTTATGCCAGTGACTGGGCTTCTGTGCCAGTTTTGTCAAGATATTGACCTTCTCCTGGCTTAGCTTTTGTTTTCTTATCTACCTTGAATGCTATGGTCAGTCACGTGACTTATTAACACCTCAAATCCCTTATTAATCGTTATCCTCTCCACGCTGCACCTCTTGTCCAGTACCCAGCAGGTTTGAGAATGTGCTGTCTCTATTCCCTTGGAATGTTAGTGGGACTTGACACTATCATTTATGGATTTCAACATTAGCCAGTCCTTCAATACCGATTTTCAATCATTGTACATAGTCAGCTTCTTTCTCCATTCCCTAGAGGGTATTTCCAGATAGTACCTATGGCTCTTTTCTTACTTGTTAGGCATGACAGTGGCCTCTCATTTTACAAATAACTTGTGAGGCTTTAGCTGGTGGCTGTTAGACTTCTTGCTAAAATTAAAGTGACCTTCACCTCTCCAGCATCTTACCTTTTGATTGTTCCCCTCTTTTGAGGTTGTCTCCTTCCATAGCATCTAATAGACAGTTTCAGTTCTACCCCTACCAGTTCTTCATTTCCTTTTATACATTTTCTTCTTGACTCTCCTATCACTGTGTTTTCTTTCTGGGAGACTTCATTGACTACCATGGCTTTATTTATGAACTGTGTATACCAATGAACCCTACTTTTCCAGCCCAGATCCCTCTCTGGAACTACAGATGGTTGTTTCCAACAACCTATTAAATACTTCCAGCTTGGAGTTCTGGGGCACTTCAGAGTTGACATTTGTCCAGTAGAACCTATTAACACTTGCTTCTCCTGAAACAAAAGACTTAAAACCTGTCTTCTCCTGTACTGTCTTCTATTACCTCTTTCTTGGTGTGTCAGCCTTTTTTCAAGTTTGTCTTTTCTCTATGCTTTCTAAAACCCCTTCTCTATTTCACCACTAGAATTAACTATAAAGGAAAATTAACTGTATGTTTAAAAGAAACCTCAAGATCTTGCATTGCCTTTTGTGTAGATTGAAAATCCACTTTCCACAGCATGGTGTTTTTCTATAATGGAGTGGAGATAAAATTAAATGATGATCTTTTCCTAACTCTCAAAGAGATGGATTTTTTTATTTTAAGTTTTTTCTAGGTGTCTTAAAATTTTTATTACCTGCTACCACTTTTATCACCATCTTATCATAGGGTGATATTTGAATTAGCTTAAATTTTTATACTTAGTATTTAAGTTTACAAATGTCAGATTTTCAAGGGATTTGATAGGCTTTTCACAATTTGGCTGTACCCAACTTCTCAATTTTATTCACTGCCATGGCTCACTTAAGAATTTTAGAGAATTTGTTTCAGTTTCCTGACTACCATTTATTAATTGCAAGACATTCACCATGGTATTAACAATACTTACCTTTTGGATTTTGAGGATTAAGTGAAATAATGCATTTATTCAGGGCCTGGCACATAGTAAACACTCCAGAAATCTTAGCTACTATTGTTTTTTGTGGCTGGTTTACTCCTCAGCCTGAATCTCTTGCTGTACCCAAATTTGCAGGGTCATTCCTGCTCGTCCTTCTCTCCCTGGCCCTGGAATGCCTTACTCTTTCTTCCTCCCACTTACTGTGACTATTCCTTTTCCTTCAGAAGTTAGCTCTTCTAAGAAAATTTTCCCAGGAGTGGTCCTTTATCACCCCTCCCCTCCTTTACATAGGCACTCCCTATTGGAGCTCTTTGGTCATACCTCTATTTGGAACATGAATCTCATTACAATTTGTTTTCCAAACATTTTTTGCTGTCTTTACTGGACTTTGAGCTTTGTTACAGTGGTAAGGAATAATGTGCAATCTGTTGGATTCCAGTGTTACCATTCCTGCCTTGAGCCAAAAGGTTTTCAGTCACTAAACATAAACGCTGTCATCTTATTTAATCCCCACAACCACTCTATGTTATGTCAGCATTATTGTTATTATCAGATACAGAAACTCAAGCTAGATGAGGTTAAGAGATTTGCCCCAGACCACTTAGTTTCAAAGTGCCAGAAGTCTAGAATTCCCCACGTTTAATAACTTAACTACTATTCTGTAGCTATCCCCTATACATTTGTCTTTTACTTATAAATAAAAATAGCATTCACTTTATTAAAAGTTTCTTGATGATTGCCTTTGAAGCACTTTTGCTTTATTTTGTAATGTGTTAAACATCTCAAGAACTGGGATTCTACTGATTCAGAAATGTAAAGTTTGATCTGTGTAGACCTTGTGTTCTTCATACTCTATTATATTGCTTAGCAAAATAATTGGGTGAATAAATATTTTTAAGACATTGAATTTTTTATACACTTGCATAGTAAATAGACAGTTGGAGTATTTTGTGCTTGAAATAATTAACATTGTATTTTTTCCAAAATTTAATTGTTTTTCACTAATTTGCATTAGCTTTTATTAACTTTATGTGTTTAGTAACATCCTTGAGAGTAATTATGTATCTGTATATAAATGGTAGCCCTTTCTTAGTCCTTTTGTAGGGTTGTTACTTTAAGAACATGTAATAATAAATTTGTATGACCTAAGGATTTCTTATGGCTTTGTATTCAGTAAAAAATACTCATTCTAATAGCTGGAGGAGAGGGGCTAGTGGTGGTAGTGAATCAGATTATTAAATACAAAATATTGCATGCATTAATTTTATAAAGGGTTTAAAGCCTAATTAGCAGTGTACATAGTGATTCTGGTTATTCTCTAAGTTGTAATTGTGGTTTAATTGCGTTATATCATAAATTCCAAGAGCGAGGGACAGCTTCTTTCAAAGAACAAAGAATAGAGTTGAAGATGAGCAGTATATATTTCCCCATTGTATAATATTCTTTAAATTTAGTTCATAGGTTTGTTTTGCTTTATTGCTTTCATTTTTGGAGTTGCTTGTTTGAAACATATTCTTAAGTATTCTCATTATAGAGCATAGTAATACTCGAAATCTTACCCCTGTAATGGTGATATTTATATTTTATTTTAGGGAAGCTATGCGAAATTATTTAAAAGAGCGAGGGGATCAAACAGTACTTATTCTTCATGCAAAAGTTGCACAGAAGTCATATGGAAATGAAAAAAGGTAAGATTATTGTTTTTCTGGTAGATAGTTAATTAATGGCTAATAATGGCTATCATGAATTTGCATGTGATGTATTAATATACAAGTAAGAGGATGGTTTCTATTGGGTTAATTTGCAAGTACAAAATGAAAAATGGGGGATTTGTCTCTATTGAAGAGGGAGAAACAAAGTAAATTGTGGCTTATTTAGTAAAGATCCTCTGGTTAAATCCGTGATTTCACAAAATGAAATAATCCATAGTTTTTATTTGGGGCTGCATGGTGTTCTCTAAGTATTTCTGTGATACATTAGCTCATTCAAAAAGTAGCTTTCCTTTCGGTGGAAAATGTAGTTTTATAAAGAAATGTGACCCCAAAAGTACCATTTTAAAAAGAAAAAGGCTTAAACAAACCCCCAAGTTGAATTATGCAGTGATTGTGAAGAAAAGTACTCCCAGCCCTCTCCACCCTGACCCTGTGCCTATTCAGGTTAAAAAACCCAGCAAAGCTGAGCTGGTACTCATACCACATAAATGTGGCACTACAGAAATGACCTATAAATCAGATTAGCCAAAATTAAATTATAATAGGGATTTTAATATTTAGTGTTCGTCTTAGTATTTTTAAAATTTCAGCATTTTTGGTATATAATTGTGGATTTTTGTTATTTGTTTTTTCACTTGGTTCCTGGAATTTTCTTGTTAATAGTTTCTCAAGCCTTTGTCTTTCAGACAGCATTTTTGTGTTAAACATTTTGTAGACAAAGGCTGCTTATGGGGGAAGATGAAAGATTTTTTTGGATTGGCTAGAAAGGCACCAAAACTGAATTGGGAGAAGGAATGAAAACTCAGGTTTGGGTGTTGGATTGAAAGGAATGAGTGGAATCTTAGAATTTGTGAGATAAAGGAGATCTTAGCATATGCATAAGAGAAGGGAAAGGTAGTATATTAATTTACAGGCTGGAAGAATTTTAAATAGTCTCTTTCTCAAAGTCCTCTAAATCTGAGCTGAAAAAATGGTGAAACTGTTTAGTTGATAATGTTATCCTCAAAGAGGATGAACAGCTGAAAACAGCATTTAGGACTCATACTGCCAAGTGTTCTTTTTTAGTTATTCAAGTTTACTAAATTTCTGATTACTTTACTAATGGAACTTAAATCATCTGATTTAGAGTTAAATATGTGAAGAAGTTGGTACCTGCAGTTTGGGACAAAGAAACCAAATCGAGATAGTGACCCCTTTTTGCATGAAGTTGGTACGGGAAATTCAGGTGGTCTGTCTGCTCCCCCCCCCCCCCCGCCAATAATGATATCACGTGTATATAGGAGATTGTCTCCTTCCCCCCAACCAAGCAAAACAGTGTAAGTCAATACCCTCATTACTTGAGATGGGTCTAAATGGTCAGCCTTGTATTTCATAGTGAATCTGAAGGAGGAACAGCTTCCCTTTAACCAGTCACGAGCTAGACATTGTTCTGGAAATGCCTTACAGATGTCTTTAAATTTTAATCCTCAGAATAATCTTGTAAAGTAGGCATGCTTTAATCCCCATTCTGTGAGTGAGGAGACTAAAGATCAGAGACTTTAAATATGCCCAGATTCACTTTAGTTAGGAGTTGATAAAAACCAGGATTAGAACTCCTGGGTCTGTAATTCCAAATTTCATATTTTTTTCATTTCCCTAATTTTCATAGCCTTGCATTTTATGTTTGAGTGTTAATTATCTACAGCAAGGCTTGCAGATGGAAAAGGTACCTGAAGAACCTAAAGACGTCTAAAAAACACAAACTTTGTAAACTTCACTTTGTCTGGGATTCTCTTTGTACCATTAGCAGAGTGAGATTGGGCTGGATCTAATGAAGATAGGAAAACATATGTTCATTGTATAAGCTGCCAACCTGGGCAGTGTTGCTCAGTTTAATACAATTGGATTCATTTATTAACTCATTTATTCTTTATTTCTCACAACCTGTAAGGTTCCAGGTACTGTGCAAAAGCATCTTGGATGGGAATTTTAAAAGTCACTAAGTCATTTAAATACTTCGGTGGATAACTGAGGCCCAGTGCAGATAACAGAAGGGGAAGAGCTACTCAAAAGATTAGTCCAGATAAGGTTCCTGTTTGTTAGTCACTGTTAAAAATACAAAGCTATAGTGGTTTATCAAGTTAAAATAGGTGATTTAATGGTTAACTGTTATTATGGTTGCCCTTATTTTCAATTTCTTTCTATTATTTGGGGTATAGCCTGGTGGGTCTAAAACCCCAGTCAGAGGAAAGCTCAAAGAATCTAAGCTTCTGACTCCAAAGAATGAAAAAAAAAAAAAAAAAAAAAGATGAAAAAGCCAGAGTAACTACTTTCTATGTTTATTGTATTATTAAAATTTCCAGAAGAGACATACACTAGTTTCACAGTAAAGGTAAAAACCTATTAAAATTACCTGATTTTAAAAAGGCATTAGTCGTCAGGGGCTGCTAACACAGGTCAGCCTCCTGGATTACTGGCAGGGCTTCTTACTGGAAGAGTTCTTTTCCCTTACTCCTTAGTGGAGTGCAGCGGAAAGAGGAAGATCTGCTTTCTTTCTTGCATTAGGCATGAGGTAACCTGGGGACATGACCACAGTCATCTTGGCTTACAAAATAACTCCAGTGAATGATGCTAGAAATATTGGGGTAGGAAGTTTTATCCTAAAATCTTAAATCATTCTCAGGATTCACGTTTGTGCCTAATGATGAGTATTTATTTGCATAACATATTTGGTATCCCACTTAGTATGTTAGTGGCTAGTTTTACTTTTTAATCGAAGAAGGTCTTTTCAAATTGAAAAATAAACTTAAAGAAAAAATTATTTTGTCTAGAGGCAAATTTCTATTAAAGATATGGAAATGCCAGTAGACATATTAACATTTCTTCAACTTTGTGTTAGGGGAAGTATGAATAATCATCAAAGGGTAATGATTCTGCCAAAATAAAAAAATGTAAATGATGTGTTTGGATTTTGTCTAATCTTATATATTGGGCTAAATAAAAAGGTTTCTTTGAATCTGTAAGGTATTTTCCAGACCTCATCTCAGGATATGAGGAAAAACTTGTTGAATCACTCTCTGAAAATAAAGGCTGACTGTTGAACTAGGAAATGAATGAAATCATAAATGTGTGCATATCGCCACCAAGTGGCAAATAAAAGCATTGTTTGTCATAGTTGCTTAGATTAGAAAATAAAGGCACATTGTTTCATAAAGTGTCCTTTTATAGCAGCTGTTAAACTCCAAAAGCTAGCCACTTGGTCAGACTTTTCACTGAATGTTTGGTACATATTGACCAGCTGTCCAAATTCAAAGAATCATCGATTCACATACACCTTATAAAGGTGTATGTTAATTTTTCTTTTGTTAATTAGGTGGCATTTTTTCCTTACCCTCCTCCCTTTAATTTTCTTTCATTTGTCTGTAAATTTTTTTGTATTGATGTTATCTTCTATTTGATTATTATATTACTACTGAAGTTTCTGGAAATGAAGATTTGATTCATTAGCTGATTTTTAGGGAGTGACAATATTGGGATGTTTAAAATATGATTTCATCATCACATGGTAGAAATAATCTTAATGTTTATATTGGGTTTGCAATTTTCTTGCATCACAGCTTTCTTGAATAGTTGTAGAGTTGATATAAAAATAAGGCTAGTTCAGAGGCAGTTGAAGAATCTTCATTTTTCTTACATTTATTACAAGATTGGAAAGCACTTTCAATATAGAACCTAAGTCAGTGTTTTGAGTGGTAATGAATTTCTTGTCAACCTGTCTGATTTTTATGCCCTGTTGGTTTCATGCCATTTTATCACAGTACTCTTGAGAAAACCAGCACTACATTTGGTACACTATAGTAAAACAAAGCTTTTCGAATTTTATAGCTGATATACCAACTTACTAAGGAGGCTTAACATCTGTCAATAAAATACTAATAGTAGACAAGCTTCCAAAATTGATGCCTTCTCAACTTCCTGATAGTGTGCCAGCTAGATATTTGAATCTGTGCCATGGTAAGTATTGGGTGGTTCCCAGCATTAGAGGCCAGAAAGATCCGTGGTGCAGACTTGAACTGAGCCAACTCCTGAACTAGCCCAGCTAATCCAGGCATCCCTCCAAACTTGGAGTGACCTGGAACTGAGCCCACTGCCTCGGCTGTGACCTCTATGTCCATGGTGACAGAGAGTATACAGGAACAAAGGCTGCTCTGATTCCTTTCTGTTGGTTTAGATACATATGAGAAGACCCCAGAAGATTTTCATCCTAACTCAGCCTGACCCCTTCGACCTGCTAGGTCTACTTCCCCATTACTCCGGCTTCATCTCCTGTTGTTCTCGTCTCTGTTCCAGCCACGCTGGTCTGTTGTTTCTCCGCCGTCCATTATAGTCCTTTCTACTTTGGAGCCATTGCACTTGCTATTTATTCCTTCTTCTGAAATGCTCTTACCCTAGAAACCCATGGCTTTAGGTCATGACTTAAAGTCATCTTCTTAAATAGGCTTTCTCTGGCCACCCAGGTCTTCTACATTTTTAAGTACCCCTTCCCTGCTTTATTATTTTCCCTCAGTACTTACCATCAGCTAACAGAGTATATATGTTATTTTAGTCATCTAGCTTTTTAAAATTGTCTTTCTTATTAGACTCTGAGTTCCATTAGGACAAGAATTTTTGTTTGTTTTAACTACTAATATATTCCCAGTATCTAGTATAGACTAGGGGTGTAATAAATTTTTGTGAATTAATGAAAATTAAATAAACCCAGCTCACTTCCTATAAATTGTATGTAGATTGCCTCTAAAGTAGTCTTTGGTAGAGTTGAGCGAAAAGTAGGTGCCATGTATTTTGATACAATTCAGTCAGTATTGTAGTAGGTGCTGAGGGGGAAGCAAACAAGTAGACACTACTCTACTACCTTTACTTAATTTATTTTTTAATTAATTTTTATTGGAGTATAGTTGCTTTACAGTGTTGTTAGTTTCTACTGTACAGGAAAATGAATCAGTTATATGTATACATATATCTACTCTTTCTTAGATTTCCTTCCCATTTAGGTAACCACAGGTCACTGAGTAGAGTTCCCTGTGCTACACAGTAGATTCTCATTAGTATACATAGTAGTATATATATGTTGACCCCAGCCTCCCAATTTACTACCTTTAGGGTGGCCTGAAAGCTAAATCCAGCGTGATGGTATCTGTGTGTATGTATGTACACACACATGCCTGTGTACAGTTCTTTAGTTTTTTATTTTTTTAAGTCTGTACATTGTTGGCCTAAAAAGTGTTAAAAGGCATAAATTATTTGCAAAATTTTAAAATTAGGAATTTCATGTAAAACTTGATTTCAGGCAACTATTGGGAAGTTGGAGGATGTGGCCAGCACTAGGCCTCCACGCCCATAGTTCAGCCCTGTGAGTGGGTGGGTGAGTGTATACTCACATGCTTGCTGATCCCAATTGTTTCCTTGTCATCAGAGCCACACAGCATTGGCTGATGCTCTTTGCAGTTAAGCTCTTTTTTTTTTTTCTTTCAGTGGGCTTAAAAGATTAAGAAAGAAATTTCTATGCTTATAGCTGTACAAAAAGTTGGAATTACCATGAGGGCTGTGTGTTTCAAGAAAGAAGGGAGGGAACCTACTTCTTTGGGTAATTGAGGGATATTTCTACTTATTTATTGTACAGCTGGCCCACCCATTTATATTGCTTACCTGGCTGCTATTTGAATTTACTTGGCTACTATTTGAGTAGGTATTTGAGTTTTCAGGCCCCTTGACGAGACATGACATAAATGTTTTTTTAACTTTATTTTATTTATTTATTTATTAAATTTTTAGCTGCATTGGTTCTTCGTTGCTGCGCACAGGCGGCTTTCCCTAGTTGCGGTGAGCGGGGGCTACTCTTCATTGCGGTGCGAGGGCTTCTCATTGCAGATGGCTTCTCTTTGTTGTGGAGCACGGGCTTCGCACAGGCTTAATTGCTCCGCGGCATGTGGGATCTTCCTGGACCAGGAATCAAACCCGTGTCCCCTGCATTGGCAGGTGGATTCTTAACCACTGCGCCACTAGGGAAGTCCCGACATAAATGTTTTAAAGTATGTGTAAGTCAGTGTGTGATTGAGCAAAGGAATTACACCCTACACAAGGACTGGATTGATGGTCTGAACTATGTAAAATGTGGGGCCTGCCTGAGCTGGGATTTGAAGTAGATATTTTGTAATTACTAAGAGAAGATTATAAGGAAATTATTCTAGGTGGGAAGAATTTGTGAGGATGGGTTTTTGGCAACTAGCGAAACAAATCTCTTGGTGTCTGTGAGTTGAAAGGATACAGTATATTTTTCTTTCAGTCATCCACATACAGCAGGTGTTCAGGATGTAAGATATATAGTAATCCAATGATTCATTTTGCTTTCAATTCTTTTACTTAGTTGTATTAGTATTTCGAAATTTTCTACTTTGGGCATTGCTCTAATTCTGTTTTCCAGGTTAATTACCAAATGAAGTTAAGAGTAATATCCATACCAAGAATGTCATTAATTAATGATACATCATTTTGAGTAGACGTTAATCAGTAACTGCAGATTCTGTGATGGTATACCATGTTTTGTATATGTTAGAGTACTTTGGATTTGTTGAACTGCAGTAGTTCAAAACTCTGAGCTATGTGAAAAGAGACGTTCCCTGCTCTAAAAAATATCTAGGCTAAGTGAATGCATAACATCAATATAGATGAACCTTACCTGAACAAATGGAAGTGTAAGTCTTGATTTCTGTGCTGTGGATATGATTATTTGCATTACAAAAGACTTCACCAAAATGTTTCATTAGGAGCTAACTTTGTGCAGTTCAGCATGATTTTGTATTCATGTGTTTAAGAAAAGGAAATGCTTTCTTGAATGTAATTGCATTGTGTTTTTTCCCCCTCATTGTTTCAGGTTCTTTTGCCCTCCTCCTTGTGTATATCTTATGGGCAGTGGATGGAAGAAAAAAAAAGAACAAATGGAACGCGATGGTTGTTCTGAACAAGAGTCTCAACCGTGTGCATTTATTGGAATAGGAAATAGTGACCAAGAAATGCAGCAGCTGAACTTGGAAGGAAAGGTAAAGAGAACCATGGTACCAGAATGCAATTTTCTTACTTGTTTTTGTAGTGGTGATTTTTTTTTTCCTTTTATGGCTATTGGTAGCACTCTTTTGAATATATAAATCAGAACCAGAAATAAACTTCTCAAGTAGCTGTGGTTTAGTCGTGATTGATGGAGCTTGAGCTGTTGACATCTAAAGGTGGCACACAATAAGCTTCCTCAGCTTGCTAGCAGTTTTAGCAGGCTGTGAATCAGATTTCTGTTGGGTGCCAGTATAGGAGGCTAATTGCTCATCCATCTGACAGGGGCATGATAGTCAAACAACAATGAAAATACATAGTTCAATAATGTTTTATTCTACTCATTTAATCTTAGTCTTACACTAGAAACAAAGTATTATGGGTTATAAACATCATAAATGTTTTACTTAGCTTCAGTGTAGAACAGAAATATGCTGTGTAGACAGGAACAGCCATGATTACCTTTACTCAAACTTTTAGGTATTTTCTTTGATTACTTTACTAGGGAATAAAATTTATGAGTTAGTTTTACTAATTGTATTTTATCGATTTAGAAAGCAGTTATTTCAGTCTGTACCTTTAGTTTTCAAAAGTAGTTCTTCAGTGACTTAGCATTAGTTATTACTTTGTTTTCTCTTGATATTAAAATTTGAAAAATGGTTATTTCTGATTTCAGTGACTACATGAATGTCTTTTAAAGTACTGCATAAATAGGTGTTTTCTCATTCAGTAAGTCTTTGTTGAATGTCTTAGTGTTTGCTGTATTGTAGCCGACACTAAGAATGGGAGTTTGGAGGGCAAGGTTGAGGGTGGTGAGCTAGTGGATTTGTACTCTCATTCAATTTTAGTCATTTTACAGATAATGAGCACTGAGAATAAGGAGCCTTCAACCTCCTTCAAATCTGAGTATGTTTATGTCATTTGTATCTTTATATTTTTATCATTAAGGCTTGTCAACTATGTATTTTAAATTAGGTTTGGGATAAAACTTACTACAGTAAAGGTTGTTTCATCTTAAAATAGAGCAGTGTAAAATATTTCTGAATTATGACCCTTGAGCCAAGGTAAAAGATATATTTAAGTAGTGGGTTGAACAAATAGGCCTTAGTCATGTCTCATCTATTTTTCTGTTATATAGAAAGTCTTAGTGATATGTCTCTAAGCTGTACATCTAGACATTTGGAACTGTGAATGGTAATTAGATCAGATAGGTAGTAAGATGCCAGGGATTCTAGCTACCATTGTATATAATTGTGTCAATTGAACTTCATTGCTTGCTTTAACACTTCCAGCTTCCAGCAATTTTAAGGGAGGTAATAACAAACAAACAGCACCGCCACTTGCTTTTCTCAGCATAATTTTCTCAGTACATCTTTCTTCAACTTCTGCCATTATATCCTTTCCCCAAGCCCTAGAAATTTGCAGAAGAGAATACCTGAGAGCTTGAGCATTAAATAGTGCTTAAAACACCTACTGACAGGGTAGTACAGTGTCTGTATGCCAAAATTATGTGTTAATATTTAGTTATAATGAAAAATGCTATTAGAGAAGTCTATAGAGAATAAGACTGGTTGAGAGTCAGCAGAAGTCATTCCAGGCAGAAAGAACAGCATAATCATATGCTTGGATCATCAAGGTACAGGAACAAGGTAAGTTTGGGTCCAGGCAGGCAAAGATGGACCAAGCAGTGGATAGATGCTGAGCTTCAGAAAGAGGCACTTTGGTCCTATCTCACTTAACCTCCATTCATTTAAGGTAATGTTATTTTCTTTCAACAGCCTGTTCATTGAATGGTACAATTAGTCATTATTGAAAAAGGAGGGATTTTATTTTGCATTTTTGGGTATTTGTCCGTATTTTAATCTTCATTACAACAAAGTTCTAGTATATGCAGCCCTTATGGTCATGACATTTAACTATATGTTGGTAATATTTTGGATCTGATGTTTTTAATTTGTTAACTATTCATTTCCTCAGTTTTTGTCTTACATAGTTGGGACT
Source organism: Stenella coeruleoalba (assembly GCF_951394435.1). Classification (NCBI taxonomy): domain Eukaryota; kingdom Metazoa; phylum Chordata; class Mammalia; order Artiodactyla; family Delphinidae; genus Stenella; species Stenella coeruleoalba. The sequence continues at coordinate 52,392,422 of NC_137149.1, forward strand.
AGGTAAGCTATGCAACATGAATTACTTCCCTAATTAGCACACTTGTATTTTTATTTTAAAGAATTACATCCCCTACACCTATGTTGCTAGTATTGTTTTGTTTATATAATTCAAATTCTACAATTCAGATATTTCTATAAACTTTTGTAGCATTATATTTGGTATTTTTTATTTCAGGGCAGATTTTTTTTCTTTCCTGAAGATCTTGTCTTCAGAAAGATGTTTTTTAAGTTAAACTCTTCATTGTTTATAGACAGATTTATTATATGCCATTTTCTGTTTTAGAATTTTATTAGCTAATTTAGCCTTTTGGTATGATGAAGCAAATGTAACTTCAGTTTTTATTTACTTAGCGTCTTAAAGCTGTAATACTCTTTCTGAATCAGTGACTTGTCCTTTTTTTTTTTCTTGTGAAATTTGAGTAGTTTGTGGTCAGTAGCTTTGTAGCTTTTAAAAAATAATAAATTGTATCTGAGATAGCTTTATTAGAATTTTTTTGTGGATTCAAACTACTCACTTTTGTAATTAGGGGTATATTTCCTTTCCTTCCAAGGAGATATATGTATGTTTGCTTTTTCCAAACAAAATAAAGCCCTTTGAGTGTCTGTGTTATGACCCAATTTTCTCTGCTCTTTTTTCCTTTCCTGTTTGCCAGTCTACCTTACCATTTATGCTAGATTTCAGTATTTTCTCTTTTCTGATATAGATCATATCCCCTAATGTTAACACTCAAATTAAGTGATCTCATCATTTTTAAGTTTTGCCATTAGAATTTAATTGCTTTCATTTAGGTACACATTTTATTTTTGTTACATGGGAGTACTCTCTTTAGTGTATCAATACCTATCTTCCTAGACTTTGTCTTACGTTGTAGAATAATTCCATAGTGCAGGCTTTATTTGACTTTCAGAGCTTTTTAAAGTACGGCAGGGCCATGGTTCAGCATCCCTGAACACTTAGAGATCCTGGAGTGAAAGGAGCTGAGTGAGTGCAAAGGCTGTTGTTTTAATTTTTCTTATTACTATTATGAGCTTTATCTTAACTTTGCCTTGTGCAGAACAAAGCCTCTCAAAGCTTTTCTCTCCCTTTTGAATTTATAAAAACTTAATTGAGTAAAATATTCAAGACGGCACCTAAATTTTCTTATATAACTTTGCTGTTGAGAAATGCAATAAAGTATGGCATGATTTTTGTTCTGGTACTAAAATTGGCTGTGAGTAATATTTTAAAGATTAAACACCTAGAGCCCATTAGTTATTTTCTAAATGAGTGGCATTTGCACTACTTTCTAAAAGGAACACACAGCAGAGGTAGTCAAGAAACTTGTTTAGCCTAATTTTAAAGTAGAGCAATGATTTTAAAATATATATATATATATATATATTTCAGAATTTTAAATACTTAAGCTGTACTTGAGCATTATTTACCCAATCTGGAAAAATAGATCAATAATTTAGCCTCTTCCCTCATTCACAGGGATCAAGGGAATAGGAAAGATTTTAGAATTGTCATATGTAATTGAAATAGTAGCATTTCAAAGTATCTTTGTTGTTTTGCAAGTGCTATAATTCTTTAATACTATCCTTTCAGTTACCAGAATTTAATTTCTGATAAACTGACATAGTACTTTGCTGCGTTTGTTTTCTCTAGTACCTTTAAATTCAGTTCTTTTGGTGATGCAATAGGAATTATCCCATTGGGCAAAGTGTTAGCTATTTCAAAAAATATTGTTTTCCTCAGACTCATGGGTGGTTACTCTAGTGTTCGGCTATATAAGAAAAAACGTTGTATGCACTATTTTGAGAAGGATCAGTGCTAAAATCTTTTACATAATTTAATTGAGTTCTGATAGCCTTCTTTATATCTTATTTGCAGAAAGACAGTCATGGAATTTTTTAACTGTAAAATTTTATTTTAAAAAATTACTGCTATAACATTGGTAATTCTGTGAAATAGATGTAGAGCTGTATAAAACAAGAAAAGACTATTTTTTAAAAGCCTTTTTGAGAGGGGAAAACAACACAGTGTTAGTATTTCGTAGACTTGATAAGGAAGACTTTGTACTTTGTTTTCAGAGATCAGTACTTTTCACAGTTGGTTTTATCAGCGCTTCTGTGGAGTTACTGCCTTTAAGTCTGATCAAACTTAGACGTGGCCATACTGAGTTGTAGGTACATAGCTGACAGGGTTTTGGTGCTATTAAAACTTGCCTTTTCTTTCACAGAACTATTGCACGGCCAAAACATTGTATATATCTGATTCAGACAAGAGAAAGCACTTCATGCTCTCTGTAAAGATGTTCTATGGCAATAGTGATGACATTGGTGTGTTCCTCAGCAAGCGGATAAAAGTCATCTCCAAACCTTCCAAAAAGAAGCAGTCATTGAAAAATGCTGACTGTATGTATACTTGTTTTCTTTTTTGTCCTCAACTCCCAACATGAACTAATAAGACAAATTCAGCTATTTTTTAAATTAAAAATTGCTTTTCAGTAGCCAGTTCCTTTTTTTCAAATATTTTTGTGGTCTTCACTTTATCTGAAAAAGTCATATTCAGTTATTACTGCTGCTTTATTGTCTTTTTCTTTAATTAAAAATGGGCAATACCTGGGGTAGGGAAGTGGTTTTTAAACAGAATTGGTTCATCACTGCCACCCAGAGTCATTTGGAGAAATGGGAGTTTCCTTTTGCTGTCACAGTGACTGGAGGGAGTAATGTTAGCATTAGGGTGTCTAAATGTCCTGCAGTGCCCAAGAAGGTTCCCATTCCATAAAGAATTGATTCACTTAGAATATCAAAAGCACCCCTTTGAGAAACACTGTTATATCAAATGGGCTTTGGAAGGCTGTCCTGAGAACCTGAACAAAAATTTTGATGTAGTTGCACTGGCAGAGACTGCTGCCTCATCAGCACATTTTTAGACTATAGCAGATAAATGCTGTTTGAATTTTACACTTCAACCTCTGTACCCAGTTTTCTTTATTTTAACTTTTTATTATGAAAACTTTCAAACTTACATAAAAGGGAGAAAGTAGTATAAGGTGACCACCTGGCCTCAACAGGTTTTACCAATTCTGTTTTATCATCTCTATCACCACCACCCCTTCCTTCCTCCTCCAACTGCTGGAATTTTTTAATGTACATCTCAGACATCCTATCCTTTCAACCATTTCTGCAGTAGTGACTCTCTAACAGATCATTTTCTTTTAAACATCATTATACCCAACAACAGTTGATGGTAGTTCGTTAATGCCATCTAATGGCTAGTCAGTGTGCAGATTTATCACATTGTCTCAGAAATATCTTTTTACAGTTGTGTTGTTGTTTTTAACAGTTGGGTTGTTCAAACTTGGATCCAAACAAGGTTCATACATTTTAATCTGTAATGGTTTCTTCTCTTTCCACCAGCCTGTTTTTCCTTCTGTGTTATTTATTTGTTGAAACTGGGTCATTTTTCCTGTGGAATTTCCATATTCTGGATCTGGCTGATTACGTGTTCCTCTGTCTCTCATATTTTCTACAAACTGTTGGTTAAACTTTTATTTTAGAATTAGCTGCTCCTATGTATGTTCATTTCTATCAGATCAGAAGTCATGTAATATCTGGTTATCCCACTTCTTGTTATGTTAAGATTGGTTATAGTAATTTGAGCTGTTGTTAGTCTAATCCACTAGTTAAAAAGTTCCTCAGCGACCTTTAACCTAATGATTTCAGTAGCCCTTCATGATGGCTGCTTAAATCTAGTATTTCATTAAGGGCTGCAAAATGATGATTTTTCTAATTCTTTTATTCTTAACTTTTGCATTTGTTAGCTGTTTGCTTTAAGTATAGTCTATGGAGAAAAGCCAGGATAGGTTCTTATTTACTAATTTGCAGAATAACAATAGTATTCTTTGAAGGTGACCAGTGAGGTTTTAGGATTTTGGTTTATTTGCTTGTTTTTATTTTGTTTTGTTTTATTATGAACTTAATGGGATTTTATGTAGTGGATGGTTTTTAGTCTGCTTGGTCATTATTATCATCATCATTTACTTTATATTATGGAAATTTTCTAACATACTAAAGTAGACAGTTGCATTAATGACATGAAACCTCTTGTGTTCATCCTCTAACTTGGAGCAGTGATCTTAACTTCAAGCCAGTCTTGATTTATCTTCATCTGTAACCCTACCCCCCACACACACTTTCCTCTGCCCTCATTTTAGTTTGATGCAAATCCAAGACACTATATCATCTGTAAATATTTCTGTGTATCTCTGAAAGATAGGGTCTCTTGTTTTCTAATATAATTACAATACCATGATCACATAAAAATAAACATAAAACAACTATAAAAAGAAATAGTTTCTTAGTATCATTAAATACCTAGCTAGTGCTCAAATTTAAAATTATCTAAAATGTGGGGTTTTTTTTTTAGCCCTTTGGTTGAATCAAAATTCAAATAAGATCCACCAGATATTATTCTATATATTGTGTTGACATGTCCTTGAGTTTTTTTTAATCTGTGGATTTTCTCTACATCTCTCTGTTTCTCTCTCTCTTCTTGTAGTTTATTTATTCAAGAGACTGAATCAGTTGACCATGAGAGATTTCCACATACTGGAATTTGCTAATTATATTTCCTTGGTGTAGTTTAATGTATTTTCTGTAAATTGTAGTGTCGGAGAGAAACAGAGCTGGACACTAAAGATGGTTAGAAACAGATTTTATTCACTACCGTTGCAGTAGGGAAAAGAGATTTCAGTAAAGAACTGAGCTCAACTCCAAATACAACAAGGAGAAGTGGGGATTTATAGCCAAGGAACAGAGTTGAGGGGATCAGTGGATGGAAAGTTACTAAGAGGAGAGAGACATGAAGGGAAGGGGGATTCTTGACAAACTAGCTTACCAGAATTTTTATGAAGACAGGCCTAGATGATCAGATATAAAGGTGGAGGGGAGGAACTTGAACAGATATCAAGGATGGGAGGATGGTTTAGCAGGATTCTTGGCAATAACCGGGCTAGGCAGGCCAATGCCAGGGCCCAAGGAAAAGTCCCGGTGGAAAAAGGGCTCAGAGGAGCCTGTCTAAAGTTTGGTCAAGGAGAGAGTCTTTGTCAGTAAATTTAGAAACTTGATCAGATTTAAGGTGGTTGTTCTTTGGTTCTTTTTTGTTGTTTGTTACTAGAGGGCAAGCCTACTTCACAGCGATGTAGTGTTCTTGCATCAGGAGGTATAATGTCATGTATTTAGGCTGTTTCCAATTCAAATTACAGGATTACCTCTTTAATTTTATATTTCTATTGACTCTAAGTTACTTGATGGCAGAGAACATATTTCATTTTCAGAGTATTTTCTTGCTTACATAGATGTGGTTGCTTTTTCAAGAAATTTCATGCAATGCTATACTGTAAGGTATTTAGAAGGAAGCAAAATCTCTAAAATCACAGTATCCAGAGGCAGTTGCCATCAACTTTGGTAAACATCCTTCCACACCCCTCTCTATGAATGTATTCCATAGAAATAGATGTGAGCACATGGAGACACATGCTGTCACATAAAAATGTATATGTTTACCCAATGGAAACACAGTATAAAGAGTGTGCTTTCCATTCAGTGATATATCAGGGAGATATTTTCTTACCAATGCATTTAAATACACATCATTCAAATAGGTGAATGATATTATAATTTATTTAATCAGTTTCCTACTGTTGGACACTTATTATTTTAAAAGTAACTTCCTTTTTAAAAACAGCACCGCATGAAACATACTGTGTAACTCTCATTTAAAAAAGATTTTTATGGGGCTTCCCTGGTGGCACAGTGGTTGAGAGTCCGCCTGCCGATGCAGGGGACACGGGTTCGTGCCCCGGTCCGGGAATATCCCACACGCCGCGGAGCGGCTAGGCCCGTGAGCCATGGCCGCTGAGCCTGCGCATCCGGAGCCTGTACTCCGCAACGGGAGAGGCCGCAACAGTGAGAGGCCCGAGTACCGCAAAAAAAAAAAAAAAAAGATTTTTATGGACATATTGTATATCTTTAGCTTGACATTATTGATAAAGAGTTACCTTGATTTTTGGGGGTATCATCTGTATTTTCTTAGAGGGTTAAAAGAATTGTTAGCAGAATCCATTAATTATTAAATGATAGTAATGCATAGTCCTCATTCACCGGGTACTGGTCCCTTCTTGCTCTCCACTGTTGCCCCGCCCCCAAACCCCACTCACATAAATAGGAGCTGTGTTTTCTTTGCAGTATGCATTGCCTCAGGAACAAAGGTGGCTCTGTTTAATCGACTTCGATCCCAGACAGTTAGTACCAGATACTTGCATGTAGAAGGAGGTAATTTCCATGCCAGTTCTCAGCAGTGGGGAGCATTTTACATTCATCTCTGTGAGTATAAAAATATGCATTTGATTTTTTTCGTGTGAAATTGTTAAATTCATTTTACTAATAAGACATACAGATATATTAAGTTTTGTCATTTTTATAAGCAGATTAATAAGTTCTAAAAGATGATAATTTGATCTGTTTCCATTGCACTGCAGTGGATGACGATGAATCAGAAGGAGAAGAATTCACAGTCCGCGATGGATACATCCATTATGGACAAACAGTCAAACTTGTGTGTTCAGTTACTGGCATGGCACTCCCAAGATTGGTATGGCCTTAATGACTTCATGACTGTTTCTAATAAATGTTGGTGGCCTTTTCCCTTTTTGGTTGTATATCTGGATATGTTCAATAGAGGGCACTATAAAGTTACATTAGGATTTATTTTCTTAACTAATGTAGATACATTATTCAATCTTTGTGGTACCTGCTTCATCCCAACACAGGACCAAGTTTTCAAAAGCATAGAATTTCAAATTTCTTTAAAAATACAAGCATAATTTTTATTATTTTATTCTCCCAAAGGAAGATGGATTTAAAAATTAAATAAAATTGGTGTTTCTTACTCTGGTAGAGAGGCATAGTGTTTGGGGCTTTTTAAAACTGTAAAAAACTGCTTTTCTTAGCAGAATGAAGCAAAAGCCCCTCATATACCCTTTGTCATCTTCCCCCTCCTTTTCTGAAGCAGAACACAATTTAGTTATATTAAAGATGGAGGGGGTTTATGAGTAGGTTTGATTCAAGGTCAGGTTGGGGGAGGGGATTAAGTGAATGGAAGAACTTTTAGTATTACTTGCCTGAATATGCTTTGTATCTCTTTGATGAAGTATTTCATTGGCTGATATTTTCTGGGACTATTTCAGCAGGAGCTGGGTTGATCTATAACTATCTAAGTAAATGCATCATATTATTGAATTGTTTTATATTTTTCTGTGTCATGGTTGTACAAGGTGATTTTATTTCCCATTTCAACTTCATAAGCCAAAATATGTGAAACATAGTAATATAAATTTACAAAACCTTGAACCTGAGGCAAATTATAAAAAGGGGAAAGGTAGGGAAAGAAGGGTACATAAATTAGAAAGAAAGACACACCAAAAAACAAGCTGAATCAACATTTACTCAGGTTCTTCTCTTTTCATTCATTATGTGTCACTGTATTCCAAGGATAATGTTTATTTGCTTTGGTATTAAATGCTTGTACTATAGAATCACTATTCAGAGGCCTTTGCCTCTGATCAGCAACAGCTTATATATGGGCCACTTAGAAGACAGACTCAAATCTTAAAATAGTGTTTTCACTTAGTTTCATGTAAAGTACCGGTCTGCCTTGCTTGAAGGTCATCTTTCTTTTGTTGTTTTTTAATAAATTTATTTATTTTATTTATTTATTTTTGGCTGTGTTGGGTCTTCGCTGCTGCACGTGGGCTTTCTCTAGTTGTGGTGAGCGGGAGCTACTCTTTGTTGCAGTGAGCGGGCTTCTCATTGCAGTGGCTTCTCTCGTCGTGGATTATGGGCTCTAGGCACACGGGCTTCAGTAGTTGCAGCACACGGGCTCAGTAGTTGTGGCTCACGGGCTGTAGAGCACAGGCTCAGTAGTTGTGGCGCATGGGTTTAGTTGCTTTGCGGCATGTGGGATCTTTCTGGACCGTGTCCCCTGCATTGGCAGGCGGATTCTCAACCACTGCGCCACCAGGGAAGCCCCTTGAACATCATCTTTAATTGAATATTTTCAACATGTAAAAGTATGGGGCTCTGATTATAAAAATGCTGCAATAAAAAACCTGATCCAGAGAATGCCTTAGGAAAAGTTGCAGTACCATCGTTAACAATGTACCGGTAAATACCTCTTTCTAGAGGTTGTGTGACTGAGGAATTAGATTCCTCAGAGACATAGCTAGGCTTTATATGGTCTGCACTACTTCAGGCCCTCCTATACCTCCACTTACGTGCAGTTTTCAACAAAGGCACGTTTTTCAGAGGAGGCTTTCATGTGCTTTCAAGAAGGATGACACTGTCTTAATATCTGAACATTGCATGCTGTGCTTCCTAGAATATTAGCCTTATTGGAGATCTTTGCTTGGAAAACACTCTCCCTCCAAGACCAAGTTTCAATGGGATGAATGTTCTAATGAGAAATCCTGGTTTTTAGGATGCTTTAAAAACAGGCATAGTCTATGTAGGTCTAGCCAACTAACAAGAAACACTGGTTAGTATTTATCCCACTTCCTCAAGGCTGTCAGATGCCCCAGAGGTTTGGGACATCTAAAATCTGTTAGGTAAACTAATCAGCGACATGAATTCAGCCTGGGCATTTACCAGGTATAGTCTAGGAATATGAATAAGATATGTTTTCTGTCCTTAAGAGCTGTATCCTGTTTACCTCAGAAATATGGAAAATACTGTACCAGTAACCTACAAAGCCAGCGTAGAAGAGAGAGAGCTGGTTGGAGTAACATCTGGTGTTTTATGAATGTAGAATTCATCACACATAGCTTGTTAGAACATTCATACTATCTGGTTTCTCAGATTTCTTTCCTGTTCTTAATAATTAGAAATGATCACAGCAAGTTTGATACCAAATAGTAGGGGACATATTTGGTTTCTTTATTGGTGAGACTAGGTCATTCAGCAGTGTCTATGTCCAGAGAACTATTATGGGAAATAAAATTGAACCAAACATGGCCCATGTTCTCAATATGCTTATTATTACTAGGTAGTGGAGAAACAGTGGATTACAGAAATGACAGTGTCATAGGCAAATGTTGACTCTTACGTGGTGAAGTCATAGTTGAGTGTGGTAGACTTACAGTAAGCTTTAAACTTACATCATTCAAAATTCACTTATTTCCCTAAAATCCAAACATCATTAAATTTAAATAAACCTTTAAGACTAGCATTGAATGGAAACATTTTGCTTGAGTTTAATTAGTCTCACAGAATATCTTAGAAACTGTAATTGCTAAAAGTGTAGTGTCTCCCTTTAAACTCAAAAATTAATGGTGATGTGAGTAGAATGACAAATATTCTGACTAATAAACTGCAGAGCTAAAAATATGTAAATATGAAGAATGTTGACTTTAAAAGATTGGGATTTTTAATAGCTGTGGCTTAAGTAAAGAAAAATCATCTTGGAATATGTCTGGTGTGAATCAAGTGATAAAAACCCAATAATATTGCATAATATTAATAGCACTGTTCTGAGCACTTTTACATATATTGATTCATTTAGTCCTCACAATATCTTGTGAGTAGCTACTGTTAAGGGTGTTCATTGTGGAGCAAAGTATTACAGTCCTACATGCATACGTGCATTCTACAAATAGCCCTGAACCCATGGGCCAGGAACTGTCTAGATGCTGGAGATACATTGGTGAACAAGGTAGACTTTCTTTCCTTTTGGAGCTTACATTTTTTTTTAATTAATTAATTTTATTTTATTATTTATGTTTGGCCACATTGGGTCTTTGTTGCTACGTGTGGGCTTTCTCTAGTTGCGGCGAGCAGGCTTCTCATTGCAGTGGCTTCTCTTGTGGCAGAGCACAGGCTCTAGGCACGTGAGGCACGTGGGCTTCAGTAGTTGTGGCATGCGGACTCAGTAGTTGTGGCTTGTGGGCTCTAGAGCACAGGCTCAGTAGTTGCACGGGCTTAGTTGCTCCGCGGCATGCGGGATCTTCCCGGACCAGGGTTTGAACCTGTGTCCCCTGCATTGGCAGGCAGATTCTTAACCACTGCACCACCCGGGAAGCCCGGAGCTTACATTTTGGAAGGGATGTCAACGAAAACCAGCTAAAGAAATACCCATATAATGTGTTAAAAGGTTAATGTAAGTGATAAGACATTAAAACAGGATAAAGGGATAGGAAAAGGGAGTGCTTAGAGTGGTCAGAGAAGTCTTTTTGAAGTGGGGCTATTTGAACAGAGACCAGAATGAAGTTGGAAAAGCAGAAACTGGGTGAGGAGCATTTCAGGCTGACAGAATGAGGGCAAAAAGAACTTAAGACAGGAATGTGTGAGGACTAGCAAGGAAGCCATTGTAGCTAGAGCCAAGTCGGGGTGCGGGGGGGAAGTGCCAGGACATGATTCTGCAAGGTTAGCCATGGGCAACATCTTGTCAAGTCCCTCTCTCTATCTACACTATGGACTTTCTGTTATCTGTGTAAGATAGGAGGCCACTGGAGGGTTTTGTGTGTGTGTGTGTTTTTTTTTTTTTGGCTGCATTGGGTCTTCATTGCTGTGTGCGGGCTTTTCTCTAGTTGTAGCGAGTGGGGGCTACTCTTCATTGTGGTGCACGGGCTTCTCGTTGCGGTGGCTTCTCTTGTTGTGGAGCACGGGCTCTAGGTGCGTGGGCCTCAGTAGTTGCGGCACGCAGGCTCAGTAGTTGAGGTACACAGGCCCTAGAGCGTGTGGGCTTCAGTAGTTGCAGTGCACGGGCTCAGTAGTTGTGGCTTGTGGGCTGTAGAGCCCAGGCTCAGTAGTTGTGGCACACAGGCTTAGTTGCTTGTGGCATGTGGCATCTTCCTGGGCCAGGGATCAAACCCGTGTCCTCTGCGTTGGCAGGCGGCTTCTTAACCACTGCGCCACCAGGGACATCCCCACTGGAGAGTTTTAAACAGGGAATGATGGCTGGTTTATGTTTGGAAGAATAATTCTGGCTGCTTTGTGGATAAGAGAGCATAGGGACATAGCTGTGGAAACAAAGAGAAAGGTGGTTGGGCTTTTGTCAAAATTCGGGCAAGAAGTTGATGATGGTACCTTAGACTAGGATGGTACTGGAAAGGTGATGAGAGGTGACCGATTTGTTTGAAGGTAGACCTAACAATTTGTTGACAGCTTGGGTATAAGAGAAAGCAAGGAGTCAAGGATGACTCCACGGTTTTAGGATTGAGTGAACGTGGTGTCATTTATTGAGCTATGAGTTGAGCGAGGATCACATTTAGGGAGAAATAAAAAATTCTGTTTTTGATTAAGATTGAGATGCCTATTAATAGACATTTTCAGTGTAACTGTTGAATAGGTAGTTAAATATACACGTCGAGTGCCTGAGAAAGGCTATGGCCGGAAATACAAATTTAGGAGTTGCCAACTTCTAAATAGTATAGAAAGTGTAGAGTATGGATAGAGAAGAGATTTGGGGACTCGGCTGTGGAGACTAAAGGCCGGTTAGAGCAGGTGTATCCCCGAAGGAAGAATGTGTGGGTCGGATGCCTCTGAGAAAGCTAATAAGATGAGGACAGAGAAGTGCTTATGGGATTCAACGGTCTTGAAGTCCTTAGTGGCCTCACCAAGAGCAATTTTGAGACAAAAGGCTGGAGAGATTTCAGGAGTTGGGGTGGTGAGGAAGAGGAGTTTTGATGTAAAGGAGAGCAGAGAAACAGGGTGGTGAGAGGGAAGGACAGGGATGTGTAGTCAAGGAAGGGGTTTCTTCTGATTTTAGATGAGAAATAGTTCTAACATGTTTGTATGCTGTTGGGAGTGATTTTCATAGTCCTCAAACACTTAGTGATTACCTTCCATGTGATAAGTAACGTCTAAGGTTTGATAGGATTATCTTTCAGATATCCATATGTGTTTTGTGGAATATTTGGATTATAAGGTCATGGTGTGTAATGGAAAGAGTTCAGGCTGGACAAGCAGCCTGCCTTGGAATCATATTCTGGTCCCTGAGCTACTAACCAAGTGATTTTGAGGAACTTAACCTGACCTCTGAGCCTGTTTCCTAATCTGCAAAATGATAACCTCTTTTAGGTTAAAATTAAAACAACGTATAAGTATGATACTGGACTTAGGTACTGACTAGCACACCCTTAGTGGCCTTTAGAGATAATTTCCCCTTTGATGTTGGAATATTTGTCGTTGTATATTATTGGAAAGGTCAGGATTAACATCAGCTGGAAGTTTGCTAGAATGCAGAATATCAGGCCCCATATGTGATCTGTGGGATCAGAACAGATGTGTGTTTAACAGGAACCCCAGATGATTTGTATGGACATTAAAGTTTGAAAACCACTGATCTAGAAAACAGGTGCCAGTCTGCCCTGTTTTTTTAGGAGTTCAAGGAAAAAGGTAACATCTCTACATTCTTAACATGCTTGCAATCTAAAAGTATTCTTATACCTAGCTTTATTGTTTGTAAATTCTTTTGTGTATGTAGGTATGTGACAAATACCTGTGATGTATTATTATATAGCAGATTCTTTCTGTGTACTCTTGACAGTGTACGAAATGAAAACTCCGTATGTGATGATCTTTTCTTTTTTAATTGTTGAAATACAGATAATTAGGAAAGTTGATAAGCAGACCGCATTACTGGATGCAGATGATCCTGTGTCACAGCTCCATAAATGTGCATTTTACCTTAAGGATACAGAAAGAATGTACTTGTGCCTTTCTCAAGAAAGAATAATTCAGTTTCAGGTATGTTTTTAAATTACTGGTAAAATCTAAAATGTGCAAACCATTAGGTTAGCAGCATTTAGAAACATGAAACTCTCGCTTAATGTTAATTGTATCCGAATACATGAAGCTGTGTGTTCAGATATTTATCTCAAGTTCAAGGGTCCTTAGCCCACATGTTCCTCGGATATAGCAGTCATCTTACATCAAGGAAGAACTCAAAACTATGAAAATGTTCTAAGAGAAGCAGTTAACGTCTAGTTCTGAGGAACAAAGAGCCCCTCAGATTATCCAAAACTAGATGTTGGGTGTTCAGTAAATCACCTGAAATTATGTGCAGACAACATTGTATATGATACATGCCTGTTTTGGAGGAGCGTTCATAATTCTCATCAGATTTATATTGGGGTCTTCTAAGATAGTAATGATGACACATTTCAAAAGCTAATTTTTAACTATATTTACTCAGAAGGCTTTCATGAGGACATTATGACATGAACAGATGACTTAATAGAATAGTTATACTTTCACATGAAACTCATTTCTGAACATCTGGAGACTTTCCAGAGAGATGCACACACAGCCAGTCTCCTCAACCCAGCACTGATGGTCTGGCCTAGGTGTTTCGAGATAGGGGTAGGGGATTGTCAGTCAATATCTCGGTTCCTTCCAGCTGAAAGTACATAAGTTTCTAGCTGTTCTCTGAGCAGGAGGGGGCTCCCATTCTTTCTCTCTCAGGGATCCCTAAAGAGTTTTAAACAGCTATTTACATCACAGATACTGATCTTTTATTAAAGAAATTATACAGGTACTGGTATACTCTTACTTAAATGGTATTCTGAAGGTATTATTAGTTTTTAGTATGTCACTGAAATATTTTGTATTAAAATAAAACCTGCCATATGTGAGGTTTCCATGCTAACATTCTGTTTGTTTAGGGATTGGCGAAGCATCGTGCTTGGGAAGTTTATAAATTTGTACTAAATTCTCTTCATGTTAATGCCAGTCTATGAGTGTTACTTTGTTAAAGTGTCTTATACTGCAGTGTATATAAAACTCAATTTCTAACCAATTTTTTCATAAGGCCACTCCATGCCCAAAAGAACCAAATAAAGAGATGATAAATGATGGCGCTTCCTGGACAATCATTAGTACGGATAAGGCAGAGTATACATTTTACGAGGGGATGGGCCCTGTCCTTGCCCCAGTCACACCGGTGCCTGTTGTAGAAAGTCTTCAGGTGAGACCACTTACAAGTTGACTTTTAGCTCTTTGCAGCTGATCTCAGCTATGACATGGCATAATTTTATTTCACAATAAATTTGATTTTTCTCCAAATCTTGTGATTTGGAGTTTTTTTTTTGGAGGTTTTGTTACACATCATTTGTTGATTTTTTAAAAAAAGAAAATGAGAGGAACATAATTTTATGCAAGAAAATTTAAATGTAAATCAGTTTGTATATTAGCTTGCGATATTTTTAGTTCACTTTGTCTTTATAATCATGTCATTTAAAAGAAGCATTTTATTTATCCATTTTTTTGCACATGATAGTCGAATGAGAAACTGTACTTTAATGAAAAATGAAAAGTTTTCTCAACATTGTTCTGATTTTCTGTGAATTGCAGTTGAATGGCGGTGGGGACGTAGCAATGCTTGAACTTACAGGACAGAATTTCACTCCAAATTTACGAGTGTGGTTTGGGGATGTAGAAGCTGAAACTATGTACAGGTACTTAATATAATTTTTTACATCATCTAGAGTTTTGGATGGGGGTGTGGGTACATGAGACTCTTTCCTGATATTGGTTGTCCTGTATTTAAGCAACCTTGTTTTAAGTTTCAGTTCTAAAATTTTCTGTGCTTTTAAGTGATTTCTATTTCCTCCTCAGATGTGGAGAGAGTATGCTCTGTGTTGTCCCAGACATTTCTGCATTCCGAGAAGGTTGGAGATGGGTCCGGCAGCCAGTCCAGGTTCCAGTAACTTTGGTCCGTAATGATGGAATCATTTATTCCACCAGCCTTACCTTTACCTACACCCCAGAACCGGGGCCACGGCCACATTGCAGCGCGGCAGGAGCAATCCTTCGAGCCAACTCTAGCCAAGTGCCCCCTAATGAGTCAAACACAAACAGCGAGGGGAGTTACACAAATGTCAGCACAAATTCAACCAATGTCACGTCATCTACAGCAACAGTTGTGTCCTAACTACCGTCTTTTTGCTAGGACTTACACTGACTTGAGTGCGGCAAAATGTTGACAAAAAAAGAAAGAAAAAAATGAACAATCTTTTGTGGTTTCTTGGGAAAACTTTTCGTACCCGGTGATACTATTCAAAAACCCCATTACCTGCAAGTGCTGATTTGAAGTGCAGAAGCCACAGTAAAACAAACAAAAAAACATCAAAATGTGCAAACTTTTGGAAATTGATTTTTTTCAGCTGTTATTTTTGTTTGGTTGGTTTTTGTTTGGTTTTGTTTAAATGGGCAAGAAATAGAGATGTGGCTGGAGTAAAAGGTAATCAAACTAGAAGACGAAAATCTAACATAGTTTTTATGGACCAAGGAACTTGTATAAGCTTTAGTAAAAGGTACATTTTCACCATACCTTTTTTATATCGCAGTATATATAGTACACCTTTGTTACCAAATAGGTTGTTCTCCTCCCCACCCCCTTTGAGCTTTTGCTCTTAAGTACATTCAGGTTCCAAGCCTGACCATGCTTGTTTAATCTAATTACCATACTCCTCCAGGTCTTTTTGGTCTAAGGCTGGAACTGTTCTTTTTATTTTATTATTTTCTTTAAAAGCTGAAGTCTTATGACTTTTCATGAGTGGAAGGTGTTTTGATTTCAGCAAGTCAAATCTTGTAAAGGCCTGCATATTTCTTTTAAGATTATTTGAAGTCTGTGCAAAAGCTTTAAAAAAAATGCCTCTGCCTTGCCTGCAATACATGCAACGTACGTTGACTTAGTCTCTATTCTCAGACACCGTTGATAGTTATTTCTGTGTTCCTTTTTTTAAAAAAATGTATTTATAGTTGTAATCCAAGAGGTCCTAACATTTACCTGGAATTAAATGTGGCCATTTAGCCATTAATGAGTTAATGGCGTGGAACATGTTGGTTTTTACAGTGTTCCCTTCCCTTTTCCTGTGCAGAAATGTATCTATGCGGTCCAGGATTTGTTCAGGTTTTCCCTCCTCCTAATCTTGTACATAACTTGTATTATGTGTAAGTTAAACATTTTATTTTGAAGCTAGAATATTCCCAGTGATTTCATTCAGCAGGGTGTTTTTCTGCCTTGTTGGCATATGACAAAAAAATATCATCAGAAGTATTTGCTACCAGTTGGTAGATGGTGCCCTTATTGTATAATGAGGAAAATCTCAGCAAAAGCATGTTTTTACTTACTTTCTTTTGTGGGGGGTAGCCTAGGCCAAAATATCATTGTAACCTTGAAACAAGATGCTTTTACTAGATGACCAACTAAAATAGCTGGAAGACAGTACTTTAGGAACAGATAGCTGTAAGATTATAAAAATGCAAATGTACTTTATCTTTCCATTTCTCTCCCTGCCTTTTTTTGTTTTCTCTTCCCCAGTACTGAGCATCTTCACAAATGTCTCCTACTCGGAAAGCATTTCTTCTCCATTCAGTTAAGATTTGGCTGCATTCAGGGTTGTGTGCTGGCTGTGTGTGCTGGGCTCACCGGTTTCACGTTGGTTTTGTTCCTGCACTTTGGGCACGCCTATGTTCGGTGTCTTAGAAATTGCAGCAGCCTCATTGGGCTACGTTTTCTACAGGAACTATGTGTGTGATGTTACAGGACATGGTCTAGTAATACAGTCATCTTTCTTTGAGTAAAAACTACCTCTAGATTGTGGTAAGCTTTTACTGTCCCATAAAACAGGAGCCACAAGTACCTTAAGAATGCAAAACTAACTTCCTGCAGTTTCCATACAGAAATTGTCTTTCTGGTGTCCTGGGCTATTTTGAAAAGTTTCCGTCAGTAGACTTTTTAAAACATCATTGTTAGTAGCTTCCCCCCACTCCCCTCCACCCCCAGCTTTGATATCTTCATTACTCATTCTTCTGCTCAGACTCTGCCATTGTAAATACAATTCCTAACATCTTTACATCACTTTTTCCTCAGTTTTCAAGGGGGAAGTCATTTGTAAAACATGTTAGTGGTTAAATAAAAGTTATTGTGGTCTTCTCTTTACTGCAAGCCTTTTTAATTACTCACAGGCTGCATTATACTATATATAGCCTTTCTCTCTTTAAGTCTGCTCCCGTCACTAGCTTCTCTTGTAAGCTAATCCTGCCTCACACTTTAAATCTGTTTCAGTGACCAAGGGCAGAATTCATTGTGGCCTTATCTTTCTTTGTTTTAACTGTTTACTGGCTTTTTCTTGCAAACTTGCTTGTTTATGAGTAGTATTTATTCTTCTCTCTGTTGAGTCTGGAAGTAGTCTTTACACAGTGCTTTTTGTTCA
Source organism: Stenella coeruleoalba (assembly GCF_951394435.1). NCBI lineage: Eukaryota > Metazoa > Chordata > Mammalia > Artiodactyla > Delphinidae > Stenella > Stenella coeruleoalba. The sequence continues at coordinate 52,409,685 of NC_137149.1, forward strand.
GAGCGCCGAAATGTTTTCAGTGCTGCCTTACTTTGAATGGGCCACAAGTTTCCTCCACTTCCCAGGTTTGGTATTTAGTTACCAAATTATATTAAATTAACTGATAACAGATGAGATGCTTTTGAAGAACAAACTATTCCTACCCAGCATTGCAACTCAAAATAATTTTTTCAAGTTTATGGCTTTATTAAAATTAACTTTTGCTTTTTTACTGTTTAGCTATATCTAATTTTGGCTCTTTGTTTATTTTAATAAGATAATTGAAATATTAGACTGTAAACCCTTTTCCTCTTTATTTTTGAAAAGTCCAAGAATATGCTTATACAGGCATTCTCCCCCCCACTATTTTATGACATTCTACATACCACAAACTAAAGACTGAAATGATTTGTCTGTTGTGGCTTATTGTTTACTAGTAGTTCTTTTATCAGCTGATTAAAATTTTTTTGTGAATTATTTTCAGTGTTTAATTTTCAGGAGCCTTGTCCTCTGGTTATGGTAGAACACGACCCCTCCTCCAATGGTGGCATTGTTAGAGATGCTGGTCATTATCCCTTATAAAGACTCTCAGAATGGTAACCACTTCAGTTAAAGTATAGTACATCCAAGCTTTTTTTTTTTTAATTCTGTATTAGAAGTGTAGGCTATGCTCTTATGATTCTATGCAGTTTCTGAAAATATGCATAGAAGCTGAGTCTGTTATCCAATATGTTTTTATTCTGTTGAATTTGATCACGTAGATTGGGATGGCAAGCTAAAGGCTTTAAATATAAAATGCCCTTTTTATTTTAAATGATTTCAGAGTTGAACACTAGTATAAAATTTACCCTGCTGCTGACTTTTCTTAAACTGTGGCAACTAAAGGCATCCTCATATATATATTAATTAGTGAAATATTTGTCACTCGTACTGCACAGACTTATTTGCAGTTGTAACTGGTTAGTTTTTTGTTTTTGGGGGGTTTTTTGTTTTTGTTTTTTTTTAATGAAACGAGTACCATCTGTGCCCTCAATTTCCAACACAGGTTTTAAGAACTAAACTAACTAGTCATGTTTAATCAGATAATCCATGCAGGGGGTGGGGGGGTGTTCCTTTTTGAAACAAAATGTTATTCAATTATTAACCAAGTTACTTATTTTTGATTTCAAAAGCAGCTGTGTTTCTGATGAGTACTGAACAAATGTGTGTAATTTTCTGTGCCAGACTTTCGACTTTGTTTTCAAGCACTGTAATGTGGGATGATGGTTAGAAACAATAATATATTAGGGTTTCTATTTAACCCTTTCAGGACTGAACTGTATTTCCTTTTATTAATTTTTCCATGTGTTGTGATAAATGTTTGCCAGCATTCAGTACTGTGTTGGTCCAGATGTAGGTTTATATGCTCATTTTTAGCTTATTTCTTGTACCTTGCAGCATGCTCTATGCATTCAGTCCTTAAGGGGTTTATTTTACAAACTGTGCACCTGTAAGGTTTATTAGCAATAAGATAGAAAATTGAGCAAGTTTATACCATAATTTTGTAGAAAAAAGAATCTGCTCAGTTCCATATTTCATCCATGAGAAACCTGCAATATGGGCAGTTTCAAGAAATAAATAAAAAGGAAATGTAAACCATTGTAAAAGTCTTCTGTTGGATGTGCCTGATGCATGTATTATCGTCTTTGATTTCAGAATACTTCATAGAGATAAAATTAAATTCCATATTACAGTTGGTACATTTACAGTCTTACCTTGCTATCTAATCTACATCACATCAAAGTGATGGCTGTGCTGATTTTTTTTTTTTAATGTTTTAAACTACACAGTGCTTTAAAAAGAGAAAGTTTTTTTTGCGGGGGGTGGTTCTTTCTTCTTCACGGGGAAATGGGCTTCGCCACTCAAGGGTTGTCTCCCAATTCAGGAACTTTTCGAGCTAATCTCAACAAGATTGGAGAGCATTATTTAACAGTAGCTTGCTTTTCCAGTGTAAGGTTGTCATTTGGTTTGGTGTATGAAAGAACATAGAATGTTTTTTCCTTTTTGGTGGGAGCTCCTCGTTGGAGAGAAAGCGTACTTTGTTTAATAGGGAAACAAAGTAAAGGGGGGAAGTTGTTACGTATTTTTTCAGTCATAACAAGTTCATTTATCTGATCTCCCCCAGAAGAAAAAAATATAAGCAAAGTTATCAGGATTTTTGCTAAATACATCTAAAAATAGTGATCGTTAAATAATTTAGAAACAATATAGTTGGAATTTGAGTTGTGAGGCTTTAATGGCTAGGATTGGTAATAGCTTCTTTTTTAAAAAAAAACCAATTTATTTATTTATTTTACAGTAGGTCTTTGTTAGTTATCTATTTTAAATATAGCTGTGTGTGCATGTCAGTTCCAAACTCCCAGTCTACGTATAGATTGGGTAATAGCTTCTTGGTTTAGAATTTAGATGGGAATAATATGTTTTCTACCCCTTGTTATAAATAGTATATGATCACTTTCTAAGCAACCTAATGAAAGGTCCAATTAAGTATATATATGTGTATATTTTTTGTCCTTGAACCCATAGATGGTTGCCAGTTAAAAACATGCAGAGGGCAAGCTGCATCAGGTGCTAGTGGTGAGGGATCACAGAAGCAAGTCCTCTCCTTAAACAAACAAAAATCTAGAAAGATACAGTACCAAAAACCCCTGAAAAACCCTAGTTTAGCGCTAGACAGCAATGAGGACGACAAATTAAGTTGATGTATGTAAAGTACAAATGCGGTGCTTCGTCCTGACCTACAGGTTAGACCCTAAAGCTTACGGCTGGGGGATAGAACTGGTGCCACAGCTCCCATAGGACCTGCAAGACTGGACAGTTATCCACAGTTCTTTGTGTTAAGGATACGGTTTTTTGTGTGCCTGGCACGCAGGTGTTCAATAAATAGTGTAAGGTGTCCTGCACACATATGTAAGAACTCATGACTCATCTTGGTTTAAAGAAAAGTTAGGTAAGTATTATCTAATACAGAAAAGGAACAAGGTTTTAACTCTATAACAAAAAACATTCATGATGAACACAGCTAGGTGGTTTTATAATGGAATTTATAGAATGTTTTGCTTTGCGGAAGTAGCACTTTATTTTTTAAATTTTTATTCTTATTGTTTTTTTACATTGGGCCACTTGTTTTACTGGATCTTTGCTGGTGGACCACTTTCTTACACCCGGGGGACTTAGGCCTTTGAGGGACAAGACTGGGCTACAAATGCAGCCTCGTGTCAGTGCCCTTCAGGTGTTTTTACCCATATGCCCGAGCCAAAACCCCCCTCAAGTCTCGACTGCCCAGGGGAGAGCAAAATCCTTTTACTGACACAGTGAAATCTAAAGGTATCTAGAACCAAGCATGCGGTAAGGGCAAGCCTGAGAAGGCCGAAGAGGGATGGTCCTCCCCTTCCTGTGGGATGAAAACAGGCCAGGCGGGTCCAGCACGATGGATGGGGTTGGGGGCTCGGCTAGGTGGTTCTGGTCAGGGGCTGGCGCCACACCAGCCGCAGCATCCTGCACCCTCCAGCCCGGCTTTGGGGGTCCCAGTCCCAAGGCTCCAGATCATGTGGAACAGCCACTGCCTCAACTCAACCAGCCCCACGTGAGGACGTGCGTCAGGCTCGTGGCCGTGAGGCCCGTCTCCAGCTGGATGAGGGTCTGGTTGTGCGCCTCGACGCGGGCCAGGTGCGAGTCCAGGTGGCCAAAGAGGGGCTCCTCCTGGTCCTCTTCTATGTAAAATTCTAAAGGAAAGGTAAAGTTTTCAGGCACCATCCACCACGGCTTGATCTCCGTGTCCTACCGCTCCCAGCCAATTCTGAACAGGGCCAAGTCCAGGAACTTATCCCAACAGGACCTAGAGCAATCTTGGAAGTAGCACTTGAAAATGTGGAATTCTATGACAAGTTTTTTAAAAGGGAAGTATGAGGCTTAGGTGTGCATGATTGATTGTAGTCCCTGCTTTTCACCTCCTTGTATTCTACTACCCTGCGCATTGAGTACAGTCAACATGCAGGTCCGCCATTTCTGGCACCTCTGCCTGGTCGATCATTTCCACTGGTGCTGAAATCCCAGACTCTCAATCCAGAACGCCGCCCCCGCCCCATCTTCTTCATATAAAGGAGGAAAGAGTGTGACGAGGACATTCCCAGCAGCCTCTTGGGCCGTTTTTGGCAGCTGTTCTTTTATCGTGAAACGAAGTTTTCTCCCCACAAGGCTGCTCTTTGTCCTTGCTCACAACACAACACAAAATCGGTGATCGTGGTTTTCCCCTGCTTAAACCTTCACAACTGAGCTTTTTTTTTGTTTTTTTTTTTTTTGCGGTACGCGGGCCTCTCACTGTTGCTGCCTCTCCCGTTGCGGAGCACAGGCTCCGGATGCGCAGGCTCAGCGGCCACGTCTCATGGGCCCAGCCGCTCCGCGGCATGTGGGATCTTCCTGGACCGGGGCACGAACCCGTGTCCCCTGCATCGGCAGGCGGACTCTCAACCACTGCGGCACCAGGGAAGCCCTAGGATTTTTGTCAATCCTTGGTTTCTAAAATTGTACACTGACATATATGTTGCTGTACACTTTTTTTTTTCAAACACATGCTAGACATTCACTGGGTGCTTTCAAAATAGATATTTATGATGCCGCGGAGCAACTAAGCCCGTGCACCACAACTGAGCCTGCGCTCTAGAGCCCACGAGCCACAACTACTGAGCCCGTGTGCCACAACTACTGAAGTCTGTGTGCCTAGATCCCATGATCCACAACAAGAGAAGCCACCGCAATGAGAAGCCCACGCACCGCAAGGAAGAGTAGACCCTGCTCGCCGCAACTAGAGAAAGCCTGCGCGCAGCAACAAAGACCCAACCCAGACAAAAATAAATAAATAAATAATAGATATTTATGAACTTTGCTGGAGTTTTCTTGTGTTATGTCTTTGAAAGATTGTTCTCCTCCATTATCTCTGTTCTCTCTTTCTGGAATTCCTACCAGTCAGATGACCCTCCCAAACCGCCACCCTGATTGCTTCTTTAATTTTCTTATCTTTATCCTGTTTTCCATTTCTTTGTCTTTTTATTTCATTTTTCAGAGAGATTTCCTCTAGTTTTCCTTTCAGCCCTTCTTTGGATTTTTTCATTTTGGCTCTCATTTTTTGTTTAAGTTTTCAAAAACTCTTTCTTGTTCTTTTTTTCATAACATTCTGTTCTTGGTGTATTTTATGGATACAGTATTTTCAAATGAAGTATTTATTGTAAGATCCATTTTAAGAGAGGTTTTTTTTTTTTTTAAATATTTATTTATTTGGCTGCACCGGGTCTTAGTTGCAGCACACGGGATCTTCTTTGTGGCACGCGGGGTCTTTCTAGTTGCAGCATGCGAACTCTTTGTTGCAGCATGTGGGCTCTAGTTCCCTGATCAGGGATCGAACCTGGGCCCCTGCATTGGGAGCATGGAGTCTTAGCCACTGGACCAGCAGGGAAGTCCCTAAGAGAGTTTCTGACTCAAGAGATCTGGGTTGGAGCCCAAGAAATTGCATTTCTAACAAGCTTCTAGATGATGCTGACCCAGGGATCTCACATGGGTCAAGAAGTGTTGACCCATATTGGCTTTTCCTTTACAATTTTTCCTCAACTGTGATTTGCTACAAAACAAAAACAGAAACTACTCCCCATCCCCCATCCCCACACCAAATAGCCTGGAATGCAGCTAAGAAGTTCAAAGGGCAAGATACAAACATTCCTTTCTTCCAAAAGCCAGTTTTGAAGAACTTGAACCTGTACTTGAATGACCATGAACATGGCCTCAGATTTTCACTAACACATTGTCTGACCACAGGAAGTTCACGTAAACTCTCTGGCCTCTATCTCCTCATCTGTAAAGTGAGGGGACTGTAAAAGATGGTCTTAAAGGTGCTTCTAGCTGGAAGATTCTATGATCTGACTCTACCATCAAAAGCTTGAATGCTATTACTAGAAAATAGAAGTTGGTGCTACTTGCTGAACATATATGTGCCAGGAATATGCTAAATAGTTTACCTGCTTGATGCCATTCTTAAAGCTCTCAAGAACACTGGGGAGCAGGACTTACTATTCCCATTTCATAGACAAGGACACTGAGGCTCAGAGAGGCTGAGTAACTTGTTCAAAGGCACATTGTGAATTACGTCAGATTGGAGAAGGCAGCATGGACAGGGAAAGACCATGAGCATTAGAGACACAGAGACGTGGGCTTAAGTTCAGGTTTCCTCTTTCACTACTAGCTAGCTTTGAGGTCTTAGACACCTCACTCTATTTCTCTAAAACTCAGTTTCCTCATCTGTAAAATGAAGGGAAGGAAGGATATCTGCTTCCCTGAGGTTGTTGATAAACATAAAAATGCAATTAAATATGTAAAGTGGTTGGCATAAAGTAGGCATTCATGTAATGCTGAGTTTGATTTGGGTCACGTGGAAACCAAGCTACACATTTAGGTGGGAGCCAGTGGCTTGGAAGAGAAGAGGCAGACCTGCCTTATGTTTGAAGCCACCTGGATTTTCACCTCACTGAGATTTCACCTGTGGGAAGCCTGAGGGCGGTTTCACCTGTGTCTGAGCAGTCATCTGAATTCTCTAGTAAGAAGGGTGAATGCTCCCTGTTTTCAGCCTCCCAGGAACCATGTTTGTCACTGTGAATAGGGCTGCACAAAATTCAGGAGGCCCTCGGAGTAGCAGAGAAAAGAAAAGTTGAACTGGGAGGAAATTAGGCAGATTTCTCCATCTCTGCCGTAGAAGCGGACTCTCTGTTAGGATTTTGAATTCCGGCAAAAAAACAAAACAACCCAGGCATTTCAACCCATAGAAGGCTAGAAAGAGTGTTTTTTGTTTGTTTTAATGGAGGGAATGAATCCTGGGGGGAACTATACTCTGCGCCGCAGTGACAGGCTCAGTTAGTGTTGCAGTACAGCCGAAGGTCAAGGACACAGAATTCAACCAGGAGGTGGAGACTGAATCCGGGCTTCGCAGCCCCCCAGCAAGAACCTTCTCCCCCTGCAGGCTAGGAGGCAGACGTTCCTGGGGAGCAGGTGAGGTCACCAGCAAGCCTTTTTTCTAAACAACTCCATTGGCGCTTTCATCTCAGGGAGTTTGAAGGTGTCCTAGTCAGCGTGAGATAAGCAGGTGGGTGAGGGTCACACAGGTGTGCAGGATCTCACAGGGGCGGAACGCCTTAGAATAGAAGGGCCCAGCATCCGGGTGTTCCCACACAGGGCAAGGACAAGCAGAAACAAACAATGAAAAAATAAATAAATGAAAAGGGTTCAAAAGCAAATGTAGATGTTAAACAGAAGACTCCTTTGAACCCACAGGAGGACATGTGTAACCAAACACAAGCCAGGCTCAGCTGGGGAGCCCGAGGGGATTAGCAAGATCGACTGTTCATTTATTTTTGAAGATAACGCAGTTACAGGTTGATGATAAAATTGCACCCCAGGGGGGCCCCATCAGCCCGTCTGGGTCAGTGCGCCCTGGTCCCCGGGGGGTGTGGGGTGGCAGAGGGACTCACAGCCGCAGCACCCGGTATCTGGCTTCCCGAGCCTGCCCTGGACTCACGTGCCGGGGACACTGACAGGAAGAGAAACTGCCACGTCTGAAGCTGGAGCCTGGCACTCGAGGAAGCTGTCCAGGGAAATGAGATTCAGTCCCTGACCCTGCTGGAGCTCTTCCTTTCCAAGAGCCCATTTATATAAATGTTCTTGACACTCCAAGTGCAGGGGCCTGAGACCAGGGGGCAGGGGACACGCAGGCCTCAGGGCACAGCCGCTTAGATGTGGACCGAAAGGGACAGGCCACTGCCTTGTTTTCAAGTGCCTCTTGTGTCACCAAGTAGGGGAATGACACCCTCATCCCACACGCAGGAGGAAGGAGAGCGTGGGTCAGTGCAAAGACCGGCGGGTGTCCAGAGCAGGGGTATTTATACTGTCCTCAAACTGGAAACAACCCAGATGCTCATCGGCTAGCGAGAGAAGAGACAAACTGTGATCTATCCATACGTAATAGGGTGCATGGCAGCCCCCAGAGGTCGTATCTGTGTGCTGATCCTTGAACCGGTGAAGGTGACCTTTTTCTGAAAAAGGGTCTTTGCAGATGTAATTAAGGATCTTGAGATGAGATCACCCTGGATTATCAAGTGGGCCCCAAATCCGAGGACAAGAGGGAAAGAGGAGAAGGCCATGTGAGGACGGAGGCAGAAACTGCAGTGATGCAGCTACCAGCCATGGGACCCCTGGCGCCTCCAGAACCTGGAGAAGATAAGGAAATGAACCTCCCAGAGAGCCTCTGGAGGGCGCGCAAGCCTGGCCTCCAGAATTGCGGGAGAATAAATTTCTGTAAATAAATTTACAAAAAATAAACAAGTTCATGGTAATACATCATACAGTGAACTGCTACTTAGCAGCAAAAAGCAACAAACCATTGATACGTGCAAAATTAGATTGATCTCACGTGCACGTGCTGAGTGAAAGAAGCCAGGCATAGAAGGCTCCATGCTCTGTGATTCCATCAGAAGACCTCAAAAAGGCAAGACCCGGGGGACGGACATCACACCAGTGGTTGCCAGGGAACGGGGGGAAGGGAATCCAGGGAAATGTTGGGGGTGAGGAAAATATTCCCTATTTTGACTGTGGTCACAGTTACACAACTATAGATATTCGTCAAACCCATAGAATTATGCACATAAAAAGACTGAATTTTACTGGATGTAAATGGTACCCCAGTAAATCTAATTTTTTTCAGGTGAAGAAATGCCAAAAGAGGGTTCTCAAAATTATGGCATGTTGTATAAATCAACACTATTGACACACCCAGAATAAAAACAATGACAGCCTCTGCCCTAGGCGGAGGTCACGTTCAAAGTTCTAAGTTTGTGGACTGTGTGAAGGTGTTGACCTAATTTATCATCCAGAGTAACAAACATTTTGATTATATTTGGAAACAGTTTGTAGTTTTGATTTTCTCCCTTGGGTAGGATTTTGGGGTATGCCTGATGATTGCCAAGAAACTGTGACCATTTGCAAATTCAATGTATTAATTATACACGTAGCTAGATAATCTGAAAAGCAAAATGATTAAAATATTTTCAATTTAAAAAAACCCTACAAAACCATGTTTGATGTGGGCTGTGGGTATTTTATATGAATGTGGGGCCTGGCCTCCAGGGACAAGTGTCTAGGGCCCATGGAGTCTTACGATTGTCCTGGATGGGAGGGGTGAGTAGGAAACACATTTCTGAATCCGCTTTGGTCCCAGAGCTGGCTTGTTGACTTGTGTCCTAAACGTTTCTTGACTCTGTCCATGCTACCTCTTTCCACGGCCATCAGTCTTGTCCAAACCTCCACCATCTCTTCTGTGGATTCCTCCAGTAGCCTCTTAATGGTTCTCCCCTTATCCATTCTGGTTTCCCCCACAATAGCCAGTGGGACTTCCTAACATAGAAACTGAATCACAGCTCTTTCTCGTAAACCCATACCCAGGACTAGATTTTCAGTGTCCTCTAGTGAAAGACAAAATTCCCAACAAATCCTACAAAGTCGTGCAAGGTCAGGCCCCTCCTCCCTCTCCGGCCGCATCTCTCCTTCCTCCCCCGATCTCTGCAACACCCGCACTGCCTCTGTCAGTCCTTCTTCACCACCTCAGCCCTGACTCTTCCTTCTTGCCTGACTGCCTTTCGCCTCAACCCACTTCACCTTGAACTCCCCCTTGCTCGGCTGAGCTCAGCTCAAATATCACTTCTTCTGGGAGCTGTTTGCTGTCACTCCCTCCTCCACTGCCAGCCCTACCTCTGCCAGCTTCCTCGTCACATGCTCTCTTAGCTCCTGGTCCTTTCAGTGATGTGTGTGATTATTTGGTCAATGCTGGATCCCCCAAGAGTCTCAGCTTCATAGGAGAATGAGCAGGTGTCTTTTGGGAGGAGGGTATCAGGGAGGAATCTTGGTCTTCCTCTTTTTAATGCCCCAGCAACTGAAAGAGCGATTAGAACTTGGTTAGTGTTCAAATAAGTATCAGTAAAAGGATGGATAAGGGAGTGAGTGGGTGAGTGAATGCTGTATGTTTTACTCCCATCCCTTGGTGGTCCACTTCAGACCCTAGCACAGGGCCTATTCAGAGAAGAAGCACCAACCTGCAGAGCTGAGAATTCTAAGCTGGACCCCACAGACACCCTGGCCAGGGGAGGGGCTGGCTCCAGACCGCGGGCTTTCTCTGTCCCCACCATCCCCAGGATCCAGGCTCTTTACCTGGGCTCTGTCGGGAAGATGCCTGCTTATATCTACGAGTTTGCAGCACATGGAACCCCTCAGCCCCTGTCCACTGGCAAATAGCTTAGATATGGTCTCTGAAGGAAGCTTTCCCAGAAGAGCAGAGATGAGAATTGGTATCAAGACCACCCAGAAAAGTCATTTCTGGAAGTGCTGCCCAGGGTAAAAATGTAAGGTGGATGAAAGAATAGGAATCCTCCCTAAGGTGGGGTGGAGAGGATATTTCTTCCAATCACGATTGCTTCTTCATTTTCTCCTAAAAATAAAAATTGTTAGCACCCACTATGGACCTCCAGCTTAGGAGGATATAGAAGCAGTATAAAGTATTTTCCCAGAAATCAAGTCACTTGCATCTGAGGATGTCAAATGCACATGGGTGAGACCAGGGCACCATTTATTCATTTGACAAATAGAGTTTATTATGGGTCAGGCCTCTGCTTGGCACTGGGTATCAGCTGAAATGCTGCCCACTAATTTGTCCCCGTTCTGGGCTTTCTCAGCAGTTTTTTACATAGACTGTGGTTGAGTGCATGGACATTGTAGCTGGATACCTGGGTCTGATTCCTGGTTCTGCCATTTTATAGCTGTGTGAACTTGGGCAAGTTAATTAATTTCTCTGAGCTGCTTCTTCTGTGACGTAAGGACTATTGATACCACCTACCCATCCCATTGTTACCAGAATTGCATTAACACTTGTAAAGTGCTTAGAATGGAACCCAGTAGAAGTTAGCCCTCTATAAATGTTGGTCATTATAATTGCTATTATTTCCATCTCCCTGTCTCTGATGGTACAGATCATTTGTATTTCCACCCAATATAAGGGGCTCATAGGGGATCCTCCTCTCCCTCTCTGCTCATCCTTGAGGTCAGTGTGGGGCTGTCATTCAGGAATCTGGGGTGAAGCACATGACCCAGATGGAGGCCAATCAAGACACTGCATTTCGCTGCCCATGACGATTGGCTCAGGGCTGGTAATATGATGTAAGCTGGCCCAATCAGAGTGATTCCCAGGACCCTGTCTTTCTCTTGGGAGGTTGGGTGGGGACTGAAGCTGCTGCAACCAACTTACCTGAGAATGAAACAAATATGGTGAAAGGCTGAGCTCAGACCTGGCAAACTCAGAGTTCTGGGTTCACCATAGGAGCCCCGTGTCCACTGGGTGGAAAGCCCAATCTAGTTCCCATTTTTTTCATTATCAGGTTAAGAAATTTTCTTTCTTTTGGAAACCAGAAGTTTTCTGCCCCTTGCAGCAGAAGGTCCCAATAGACATATCACACGTCCATATTACACCTATTTATTGAGTGCCTTCTACCTGCCAGGACCTGTGCTAGGTGCTGGGGGCCTGGGGGTTGGTGTGTGACATAGACGACACTGCTCTTCTCAGGAAACTTGGGTTCTAGGATGAGACAGTAAGACCCAGGCACCACCCTCCCCCTAAGGGCTACGATCTCTCAGAGCATTTGGGAAGGAAAGCCTTTGTCTTACATCCTCAGCCAGCTTAGCTGCAGACCACAGGGCTCTCTCTGTTCTCCCTCTGGACCCTCAGCCTTGACCTTCTCACCTGCCCAGGGGAGGCAGGGGTGTGGGTACTCCGCTCTCCCATGACAATGTCCCGTGCAGCTGCACAAACCCTCGGACTTCACAGAGGGACCGGGTCGTTAGGGCGTGTGGGTCTAAGCAGAGAGAAATTTAAAATGACACGCTTAGTGTAACTGTCCCCGTAGTCGTACAAGAGAAGACACACACACACACAAACACACTTCACTGGGGACCCCATAGGCACACCCTGTTCCTTTTCCTTTCCTGTCAACTGATACACCCTCTTCTCAAAGATTCTCTTCTATAAGTCTCCCCAGGAGGAAAGGAAAGCACCCTTTATTCCCGAAGACTGGTTTGGTCCTGGGTTCTATCTTCCACCCCTACTCACCACCCACACCCCTCAGCTCTTCCAGGTAATACCCGGCACTTGTTTCTTCTCATATCAATTCAAATTCTTTAAGAGCTTGGGTTCTACAGCCAGATACCTGGTGTCCTTGCCTAGCTCCGCCATTTGTCGGCTGGATGACCTTGGGCAAGGTACTTAACCTCTCTGAGCCTCGGTTTCATCTGTAAAATGGGGATAATAATAGCACTTATTTCTTAGGGTCTTTGGAAAGATTATTTGAAGTTATGTATGTGACGTGCATTTGGTTTTTTTTTTTTTTTTTAGTTCCTTGAACATACCAAGAGATTCCCACCTCTGGGCTTTTGAACCTACTGTTCCTTCTGTCTAGATCACTCTTCCCAGAGCTCCCCATGGCTGTCTCACTCACTTCATTCAGGTGTCTGCTTTTTGAGAAAAAGATGGCCATCCTAATAAGTCTCTCTCCTCCAGCTCCCCAGCTCATTCACGCTTCATCTCATTCCCTGTTTTATTTTCTGTGTAGCGTTTACTGCTCCTGAGTTTCTGCACTTGTCTATTGCCTTTTTCTCCTGCTAGAAGACAAGAGCCAAGAGAAGGGAAGCACTGTTTGCCTTGTTCAATGCTGTGTCCCCAGAGCCTAGAACAGTGTCTGTAAAGGCTCCATAAATATTTATTGGATGAGTTTGAGTCCATCTTCTCAGCTCCATAAATATTTATTGGATGAGAACCGCACTCTGTGGCGGTTTCCTGGCAAATCACTGGGCAAGGGAGACGTTGGTGAGCCCTGCCAGTGAGAAGCTGTGCAAGAGGCAGGTCTTAGCTCACACACACACACACACACACACACACACCACTCTTCTGTTCTCTAGGACAAACAATTCTCAGAGATGCTAAATCTGTTTTCAAGGAAGGGGAATGTTTCCTGGACTACAGTGTAGTCTCCCTGCCTGCCCCTGGCCAGAGGCTTCTCTCTGTGGTCCTGTGGGGCACTGGTGGCTTGGAACAGTCTAAAGAATCACCAGCAAGGGGCTTCTCTGGTGGCGCAGTGCTAATGCATAGGACACGGGTTCGAGCCCTGGTCTGGGAAGATCCTACATGCTGCAGAGCAACTAAGCCCGTGCACCACAACTATTGAGCCTGCGTTCTAGAGCCCGTGTGCCACAACTACTGAAGCCCATATGCCATAACTACTGAAGCCCGCATGCCACAACTACTGAAGCCCGTGAGCCACAACTACTGAAACCTGCGTGCCACAACTACTGAAACCCGTGAGTCTAGAGCCCATGCTATGCAACAAGAGAAGCCACCACAATGAGAAGCCCGCGCACCACAATGAAGAGTAGTCCCCACTCGGCGCAACTAGAGAAAGCCCATGCACAGCAACAAAGACCCAACACAGGCATAAATAAATAAATTTATTTAAAAAAAAAAAAAGAAAATCACCAGGCAGACTTTGGATCCCATTCCAGAACCATCAGCTTCTCAATGGCCAGTCTTGAGCCACATTGAGTCTCAGAAAAATCTTTGAAATTAGAGGTGTATGTGTGTGTGTCTGTGTGCTTTCTTTCTGGGGGAGTTTTATTTATGGACCCGACTTACCTTTCATATGTACCACGAGCAATGTGAGATCTATTGTTTTCCAATGCTTGCAGTTCAGATATTTAAAAAGTATATCAAACACACACACGCACACACACACACACACACACACACTTTCTTTTTTTTTTTTCCACACACACTTTCTTGGTGGGGAGCTGGGAAGATGGACTTCCTAGCATCTTCTACTGAGTGGGCAGCTCTACCCGCCGAAGTTTTCTGAATGTGTACATTCTGGGCCTGAGTAACTTCAGGAGACATTCTTTGACTTTCAGACTCAATATGCTTTTTCCCAAACTCACAGACTATGAAGGAGGAGCCATAAAATCCGGAAAAACAATATATCCATCCTTTGAGGATATAACAATTTATTGATTGGAAATTTCATTGCGCTCTAATTTATAATCTAAGATTTTAAAACACGTAATCCAAAACAGTTTATTCTCCTGAAATGGGATATTACTTCCAGATCCTTATGATAGATCATGTTTCCGTAACTTTCTGCAAATGTTTTAAGTTACAAGTTAAAATTTAAATGTACGCAGGTAAATATAATGTCAAGTGTTGGCCAGTAGATGGCAGCAAGTTTGAACTTGGCTTGGGAAAGATTTTCACTAGTTCGCTGGAACAGGATATGAAAGTCAGCCTGAGCACAGTAAAGATTTAAAAGCTAACAGCTCTGGATAAAAATGAGAGCCCAATGTGCCCTCCAGCCCTCATCTTGATGAGCAACTTTGTAAAGTCCATTTACATCTCTATGCTTTTTGGCATTTATTAAGAAGTATACATCGAAACCCCACTTTGTGCCAGGCAGAGCCGTCATGGCAGACAGGATCACCGCCATTCTGAAGTTATGTTTTAGCGCCATCATTTGGGTTATCATCCCAACAGAGGTGGTCTCTAAACAATGTTTAAAGCAGTGTGCTGAGGGGCAAAACAAGGAGTTACAAGGTGGAGTGGAAGGCATTCTTATTCCAACTCCCTGAAAACCCCAAATGAGTCCAGTCACCAAGACTGAACAACAGGTTCCACACCTCACTGAAGTGAGTTCTGCAGCAGCTAAGAAGAAAATTTAGTTTCTGGAAGGTCTGATCATATCCTAAAAATGAAGAAACCAATTTTTGTGACACCCTAAGATCAGAGTTGATTAATGAGCAATTAGCATAGACAGGCCTGGAGGATGTTTGACAGGCGAGTAAGAACGGGTCCTCTCTTTCACCTCTGTCTTTAGGGTTTGTTGACGTGGTTGATGATTCACAGACAAGGCCGCCTCCCACAGTTACACAGAATCCTGTTCCATTCTATTTCCTAAGGTACAGCAGGTGGGCCAGGAGGATTGCAAAGGAGAGAAGGCACCTCTCACAGGGGACTGTGACACTGGTCAGCGAGCCAGGCTCCGGCTCTTCTTTTGCGCGATGCTACTGGACCCTCCCGAGCCCAACTGATTGGTCCGGTGTGGACATCCAGTGGGGTGGCTGTCAATCTACTGGGGGCCCAGCTAGGAGTGGCAGGTATCTGAGTCATGGCAGCCGGGAAACGGGTTAGCAGCAATGTTTGGAAGCCCAGGCAGCAAGCGCCAGGGTAGTGGGCTGGGGTCCATGTGTTTGGAGCAGTATGAAGGATCTAGACCCTTGGACTTGAGCAGGCTTCATCTATCTCAACTTCCTCTTTGATGATAGGAATCACCTAGGATGGAGAGGGGTGCTTATGAAGTACACAGATAAGCAGTTCTCTCCTCTAGAAAGTCTAATTCAGTAGGTCTGGGGTACGGCCTGAGCTTATTTATTTCTAGCAAGTTCCCATGGAATTCTGATGGGCTAGTCCTTGGACCACACTTCAAGTAACAAGGGCTTAGAGTCCCTTTCAACTCTAGATTCTACAGTGGGTTCATGGCACTAGGACAACTCTGATTTTGTATGTAGTGGGGAAAGAAATTTGGACACCAGCATTCCTGTAGGACCTATCCGATGGCGACCTTGCTCTTGACTCCGTACAAAAGCTATTTCATTTAACCCTCTCAGTACCCAACCTGGTGATTGTCTCATTATCCTCATCGTACAGAAAAGGAAAATGAGAATCAGAGAAGTTAAGTAACTTGCCCAAGGTTGAACAGTTAACAGGTGAAGGATTTAGAATTCAAACCAATGTCAGATTGGTCCAGTGCTCATTAATTAATTAGTCAACATGTTCATTGATCCAAAAAAGAATTATTCAATATATCTATGGATTAAGTACTGTATGAGGTATTAGGACATAAGGTTAGAAAAACAGATGATGCACAAGGCCTCATGAAGCTTTAGCAGGAAAAGTGGCTTTTGAATGAGAAATAACACCACAGAGTGGAAACAGATCCCAAAGCTTTTTACTGCGTCCAGAGCTGCCACTCTGGTTCCAGAGGACGGCGCTGGTCTCCTTGCCCGCCCGAGGAGGACGCTTTTCCCCAGATCTTGACATGGCTGGTCCCTTCCTATCACCCAGACTTCGGCTCCACCGTCTCCTGCTCCGTGAGGCAGTATGTCGCATAGCAGGTGAGAGTGCGGACTGCGGCACAGCACCTGGGCCTGCATCCAGCTCCTCCACGTATTGGCTGTGTGATATAGAGCGAGTTACCTCACCTCTCTGTGCATCAGTTTCTTCATCTGTTAAAGGGCAGGAATAGTACCTACCGCATACAGTGGCTGTGAACATTAAATGAGTTAATATACACAAAGAACTTAAAATAGCGCCTGTCGAAGGGTAAGCAGCATGGAAACTTCCACTTCTGGTATTCCCTGAGCACCCTACCTTTTATTCGCACATATCCTATCACCCTGTTCTTTCTTCCTACTCCTTGTGACCAAAGCACTCTGTGTTTACTCGTGTGTGGTCTGTGTCTCCACCTCCAGAGTCTAAACAGGGGACCTGGGCATTGTCTACACTCCACGTGCCTCCAGGCCCTGGGGCCAGGCCTGGCACCCAGCAGGTTCTCCATCACTCTTTTCTTTTTTTTAAGGTATATATTTATTTACTTTATTTATTTATTTTTGGCTGTGTTGGGTCTTCGTTGCTGCGTGCAGGCTTTCTCTAGTTGTGGCGAGCGGGGGCTACTCTTCGTTGCGGTGCGCGGGCTTCTCATTGCGGTGGCTTCTCTTGTCGTGGAGCACGGGCTCTAGGTGCCCGGACTTCAGGAGTTGTGGCACATGGGCTCAGTAGTTGTGGCTCGCGGGCTCTAGAGCACAGACACAGTAGCTGTGGCGCATGGACTTAGTTGCTCCGCGGCATGTGCAATCTTTCTGGACCAGGGCTCAAACCCGTGTTCCCTGCATTGGCAGGTGGATTCTTAACCACTGTGCCACCAGGGAAGCCCTATAACTCTTTATTAAAGGAGTGGACGAGTGAACATGAAGTCTGGGCTCCATGGAAAACAGAGCTGTGTTCTCTAGCCCAGCCCAAGCAATCAGGAACAGCTGCCTTCCACGGAAATTAACTTAGACTCAACTACGTACTATATCCCAACATGAAAGCCGTAGCCTCTGCCATTAAGAACAGATGATGGAAAGAAATAGATGGGCTTTGTTGGCCTCCACTGACTTCTCTGGTGAGTTGTTTGAGCCTTCCTGGAAAATCGTTAGAGGTTTTAAGCCCAGAAGCCAGAACATGAAGAACGTCTCTTTGTTGAAGATTAGAGGCAGCAGTCTGTCTTAGCTATTGCTGGTCTGTGTCGTACTTTTGACATTACATTTAAACATGGATTTTTATATTTAATAAATTAAAGTTCCCTGAGAGAGTCTCCAGAGCCTTCTGCTAACATTAGTCATCTTCCTGAACACATGCTGCCATGTGCACTGGGGAGCTGGCCAAACTTGAAGGGAGGGGTGGGCAGCTAGAATCGTCAGCCCAAGTTGCCACTTCTTGTGAGCAAATGATAGAATGAAGCAGATGTGTGGCTTCTGTTGAGCCCTTCTTTCAGTATTTTGAGCCTTCTTGAAAAATCAGCTATTTGATGGGGTGTGCCTCACCCTGGCTATTAGGAGTGTGAAATCAGGAGACATAAAAAAGCGTGCCCAGTCTGTAAATGCCTTTTTCACCTGCTTGGTGATTTCTGAAATCCTAATAGAAAAGCCTTTCTTTTGGCAAAGAGACAATGACTTGGGAAGCATATATATATTTGGGAGGGGAAAGTCTGTAGTTAAAATTTAGTTTAAGTGTTAAGAAGTTGACCTCAGGCCTTTTAGGTTGAAATTTTTCTATATATATATGTATATATATATATGTATATATATATATATATATATACATATATATATATATATAACAAATTCACTTTGCTGTACACCTGAAACTGACACAACATTGTAAATCAACTATACTCGAATAAAAATTTTAAAAAAAGAAATACTCTGATTGGGAGAAGACCTAGGAGAAAGGATAGGAGACACACAGAGTGAGGTGGTAGGAAACAGGGAAAGGGCAATGCATCAGTCAGGTATTGCTACAGTAATGCTGCATAACAAATCATCCAAAACCTCAGTGATACATAATAAGGGTTTATTTCTTGCTCAAGTGTGCATTGGTCAACTTGGGTTCAGCTGATCTGTGCTAGGCTGGGCTCGGCTCCAAGCTGTGGGTAGAGTCCAGATCTGCTCCATGTGTCCCTCATCCTTCTTGGACCAGCTGCAAACTGAGGAATAAATGGAAACCCTCAATGCTTCTTCAGTCATAGGCTCAAAACTTGCTCACTGTCACTACCCTGTCTGCAAATTCTTTTGGCCAAAGCAAGTCACATGGCCAATCCCAATATCCGTAGGGCAGGGATATGCCTCCTGCAGAGGAGGTGGCAGTGTCAAGAGAAAGAATATTGGCTGAATATTGGCTGTGTGTCTCACAGGCCTGGGTATCAAAGGCCACTTTTACCAACCTCACAGTGAGCCTCCCATTGCACTAAGCCTTCTCATGTTTATTGGGTCCTGGCAGGATTAGGACAGTGAATTGCAAATGGGCCTCAGGGTCTTTAAGTCATGTTACCCTCTCATGCACCCTAATTTTATTCTGCAAAGAACTCCCCTCTCCTCAGCGCTCCTCCCCTTGCTACCCCTCACTCCAAACTCTAGGACCGCATGCTCCACTGACTCTACTTTTTGGGCCCAAATTGATCAGATTCCATTTCTCTCTCCGGACCTTTTTATTCTTGTTTCAGATCCTCGGGGGACAACACTACCACCCTCCCCAATAAAAACCAGCCATTGTCCAGTATACCTGAATTTCTCAAAATGCCCCTTTTGTAAAAACAAGAGATAAGGGGGCCAGGAGCTACAGTTTCAGACTCACCTTAAAGAGATTAGCTTTCCCACAGGAAATTCACTTATAACGTTATTTTCATAGTTAATAAGTGTATGTTGTTAGTGCTGTGCTAAAAGTAAGAAATTGACAGATCAAGACTGACAACGGCCTACCTAAACCAATGTTTCTGGTTGCCCTGCAGTGGGCATGCACGGAGCCTCTCCCCTTTGGCTTTGATCTCATAGCAGCTGGCAGCTCGGTACCCACTTAGGTAAAGGGGAGGAAGGGGACCAGCCAGGGTGGCAAGCAGCAGAGTTTTTCTTCCTCTGGAGGTGCTGGTTCCTGACCACAGCGGGCAGGAGCAGTGTGCCTCCTGCCGTCCCAGACCCTAGGGAATCAGCAAGACCCAGTTCACACCCAGTGGGAGAGACGGGTGGTCCGGAAACCTGCCCAGCCCAATGCCCAGCAGGGACCAGGGGCTCACTCCCCCCACCCTTTGCTCCCCTCCCCACCTCCTCCTCTTGCAGTGAAACACTGAAGATTCAAGTTACATATTTAAATGAAGTGGCCCCATATTTAAATTGAGTTAATTTGAAATATATTTTTTCCAGTACTTGACATTTTTATAATCTGAACCCATGTACAATGGCAGCCCGCTGTCTGGATCCACTCTGGTACCACTTGGGGGTTGGATGAGAAAGGAGGGGGAGGTCACGGGTGTTCATCAGTAAAGACATCAGGATAGTGAAGTAGCCTCAGAATGAACAATTAGCAACAAGACTTTCCAGTTTCATGGGCAATGAAGCCCTGGCGAGTCCGTTTTTCAAGTGTGAGAGGAAGGACTGGGGAAGATGATATAGCTGTCATGGGATCCATCTCCAACTGGGCTTCTGTTTGTTGGTACCTATCTTGGGTAAACCCTGTGTGAGGATCCTGGAGAAGATCACAGGACACTGCCCTCCCTGTGCTTCAGATCTGGGGGTGGATACAGGAGCAGCATGCAAGGCCTACAAACGCACATGTAACTGATATTTATTGAGCATCTAGTATGTGCCCCTTTCCTCTTTATGGACTTGCCAGAAGCCAAAGTAACAGTCCCAACCAAGACTCATGGGTTAATAATTTTAGCTAACGCTTTTGAGCGCCTTTGATATGGTAAGTGCTTTTTAAAAGGATGACCTCCTTCCTTCTCTGTAATTTCCTTAGAGGCAGACACTGGGCTCTTCCCCCCATTTCACAGACAATAGCACCGAGGCACAGAGAGGTTGTTGACCTGCCCTAGGAAGAATCCACGGCTAACAGAGGGAAGAATCCAGAATGAACGCAGGTGGTCTGACTCTGGAGTCTTGCTTGTGGTTGCTGCACCACGCCCCCTTTCTCCTACTTCCCACCAGCATGCCTCTGCATTAGCTCGGATGGGGCCTCAGCTCGTGGGGCGTTGCACCAGCCACCCCCGCCATTACTTTGCAGTCCTTTCGGTCTAGCAGGGGGCCTCCTGGGTGCAGCCTGAAAGGGAGAATTGGAGAGTGGAGCTGGGAGAGCGAGGTGACATTGTGCACGTCCGTGTCACCACTCTCTCTGGCAGTGCCACTATCCTTCTGTATTCCATCACGGAAAAGAAGACCACCCTTGCTTCCTGGCTCGGACCACTTGACTTCTTGGTCAGTCCCAACCTGTGACTCAGTTGCTCCCCCAGTGGCTCATGGCAGGGGGGCTGTGGTGAAATCTGTTGCCCCATAAATCCTTGTCTTGGGGAACAGGGACTCAAACCTTCTAAAGAATAGAAAGTTGCAGAACAAAGATTCTGAAAGTGCATCTCAGAACCACCTGTGTAAATACCACCCGGGGAGCTTGTTAATAATGCATATTCCCGAGCCCCACACCAGATTCTAAGGATGCGACCCAGGATCTGAGGTTTTGGGGTTTTTTTTTTTAATTTAATTTTATTTATTTTTTTATACAGCAGGTTCTTATTAGTCATCCATTTTATACACTTCACTGTATACATGTCAATCCCAATCTCCCAATTCATCACACCCCCCCCCCAACGCCGCTTTCCCCCTTGGTGTCCATATGTTTGTTCTGTACATCTGTGTCTCAATTTCTGCCCTGCAAACCCGTTCATCTGTACCATTTTTCTAGGTTCCACATATAGCATTAATATACGATATTTGTTTTTCTCTTTCTGACTTAACTTCACTCTGTATGACAGTCTCTAGATCCATCCATGTCCTTACAAATGACCCAATTTTGTTCCTTTTTTTCGCTGAGTAATATTCCATTGTATATATGTACCAAATCTTCTTTACCCATTCGTATGTCGATGGGCATTTAGGTTGCTTCCATGAACTGGCTATTGTAAATAGTGCTGCAATGAACATTGGGGTGCATGTGTCATTTTGAATCATGGTTTTCTCTGGGTATATGTCTAGTAGTGGGATTGTTGGGTCATATGGTAGTTCTATTTTCAGTTTTTTAAGGAACCTCCATACTGCTCTCCATAGTGGCTGTATCAATTTACATTCCCACCAACAGTGCAAGAGGGTTCCCTTTTCTCCACTCTCTCTCCAGCATTTGTTGTTTGTAGATTATCTGATGATGCCCATTCTAACTGGTGTGAGGTGATATCTCATTGTAGTTTTGATTTCCATTTTTCTAATAATTAGCGATGTTGAGCAGATTTTCATGTGCTTCTTGGCCATCTGTATGTCTTCTTTGGAGAAATGTCTATTTAAGTCTTCTGCTCATTTTTGGATTGGGTTGTTCGTTTTTTTATTA
This sequence comes from Stenella coeruleoalba, assembly GCF_951394435.1. Classification (NCBI taxonomy): domain Eukaryota; kingdom Metazoa; phylum Chordata; class Mammalia; order Artiodactyla; family Delphinidae; genus Stenella; species Stenella coeruleoalba. The sequence goes on from NC_137149.1 coordinate 52,431,499, forward strand.
TTGAGCTGCATGAGCTGTTTATATATTTTGCAGATTAATCCTTTGTCTGTTGATTTGTTTGCCAATATTTTCTCCCATTCTGAGGGTTGTCTTTTCATCTTGTTTGCAGTTTCCTTTGCTTTGGAAAAGCTTTTAAGTTTCATTAGGTCCAATTTGTTTATTCTTGTTTTTATTTCCATTACTCTAGGAGGTGGATCAAAAAAGATCTTTCTGTGATTTATGTCATAGAGTGTTTTGCCTATGTTTTCCTCTAAGAGTTTTATAGTGTCCAGTCTTATATTTAGGTCTCGAATCCATTTTGAGTTTATTTTTGTGTATGGTGTTAGGGAGTGTTCTAATTTCATTCTTTCACATATAGCTGTCCAGTTTTCCCAGAACCACTTATTGAAGAGACTGTCTTTTCTCCATTGTATATCCTTGCCTCCTTTGTCATAGATTAGTTGACCATAGGTGTGTGGGTTTATCTCTGGGCTTTCTGTCCTGTTCCATTGATCTATATGTCTTTTTTTGTGCCAGTACCATATTGTCTTGATTACTGTAGCTTTGTAGTATAGTCTGATGTCAGGGAGTCTGATTCCTCCAGCTCCATTTTTTTCCCTCAAGACTGCTTTGGCTATTAAGGGTCTTTTTTATCTCCATACAAATTTTAAGATGTTTTTGTTCTAGCTCTGTAAAAAAAAAAAAAAAAAATGGCACTGGTAATTTGATAGGGATTGCATTGAATCTGTAGATAGCTTTGGGTAGTATAGTCATTTTCACAATGTTGATTCTTCCAATCCAAGAACATGCTATATCTCTCCATCTGTTTATACCATCTTTAATTTCTTTCATCAGTGTCTTATAGTTTTCTGAGTACAGGTCTTTTACCTCCTTAGGTAGGTTTATTCCTAAGTATTTTATTACTTTATGTAATTAAAAAAAAGTACTTTTTGGGATTCCTGTAATGCTGCTCTGGGCTGGGGAAGGGGAACTGTTTATCTAGTTATAAGAATCTACCTTTTCAAAGGGCAGGGTGGAGTGGCCTCTGGGAGCTTAGAATGGGGAATGCCAAGCCTTTGTGTCCATGTGGGTGTGACCCAAGACCGCAGGCATAGATACCTCTGTTGTTGGAAGCTGAACTCCCCCTACCCTCATGCTTCCCACAGCTCACCCAACAGTGAATTATTCCCTGGCTGGTAGCACTTTTTGAACCTCAAGGAATTTGCCAGATGATTCCAGACCCAAGGATCTGCTCAGTTCTCTACGGGGACTCAGTTTTCTATTGGGGATAACACTTGGTAAGCCCTAGTCCTCACTCACTTGTCCCTCTTTTGAAAGGGCCAGTGGAAGTGAGGGTCACAAAGTGTGACTTCCTGCTCTGCCCTCATGAGTGATGTGGTTCTGGCAGCTTTCTCAAACTCTTAGTCTCGTTTATAAAATGAGGTTAATAATATCCACCTCAAGGAGCCATGAGGATAAGGAAGAGACATGCACATCTGAAACTGCATTCTGCCACGAGCTGAGGAAGCAGAGGGATTAAGCATTTAATGGACACACACTGAGGGAGGTGGGTGAATACTTCATGGGTAGAATTACTCATGCCCATTTCACTGAGAGCTGTGGAATTAGGAGACTTGAAGTCTCTAAGTCACTGTTACAGGTTGAATTGTGTCCCCTCCCAAATTCATGTGCTGAAGTCCTAACCCTCTCCCCAGTACCTCAGAATGTGACCTTATCTGGAAACAGGGTCACTACAGGTGTTATTAGTTAATGACGTCATTAGGGTGGAGCCCTAATCCAGTATGGCTGGTGTCATTATTAAAAGGGAAATTTTGACACAGAGGCATGACCACAGAAGAACACCAGGTGAAGATGAAGGCAGAGATGGGGTGATGTATCTACAAGCCAAAGAATGACAGACATTCCCAGCCAACCAGCAGAAGCTAGGAGAGAGGCATGTACAGGGCTCAGAAAGAACCGTCCTTGCTGACACCTTGCTTTTGGACTTCTAGCCTCTAGAACTGTAAGAAAATACATTTCTGTTGTTTAAGCCTCCATGTTTGAGGTCTTTTGTTACAGCAGCCTTAGCAAAGGAGCACAGCCACTAAGATTCTGAAGGGTCAGAGCCTGGTCACCAAGGGTCTACACGTGGAGCTGTTGCTAAGACGGTGCAGGGCTCAGGCTACCCCAGGGCTGTGACCTTGAGAGAAAGCATACTGTGCTCTCTCCACCCAAACCAAGGGAGACCTGGTTGAAAGCAATATTTAAGGCAGCCTTAGGGTGTCAGAAATGCCCCCACAGGGTAGACTGGGGAGTATATTCAGGAGGTCAGACCTGAGTGTGTCTCATTTTAGTTTCAGATCTACATTCTGTCTCCTTCCCTCAGCCTTTCATGTCCATGCCTAAGTCTCAACCCCTAGTACTCAACACCTTGATTTTTTTTTTTTTTTTTTTTTTTTCGGTATGCGGGACTCTCACTGTTGTGGCCTCTCCCGTTGCGGAGCACAGGCTCCGGACGCGCAGGCTCAGCGGCCATGGCTCACGGACCCAGCTGCTCTGCGGCATGGGGATCTTCCCGGACTGGGGCAGGAACCCGTGTCCTCTGCATCGGCAGGCGGACTCTCAACCACTGCACCACCAGGGAAGCCCAACACCTTGATTTTTGAGCACCATCCTTGTATATATCTAGGAGCCATGGATCCTGGCCAAACTCTGTTTTTTCCTAATAGCAGCCTTGACAAGGTGGCAGAAGCCACAGGGGAGAAACACTGGCAGATAGAATAATGGCCCTGCAAAGATATCCATGTCTTAATCTCCAGAGCCTGTGGGTATGTATGTTACCATGATCCAGGTGGACCAACATAATCACAAGAGTCCTTATATGTTGAAGACAGACAGATCAAAGTCAAAGAAGGAGAAGGGATAATGGAAGCATAGAGGGGGCAAGGAGAGAAAGGAAAGGGAGAGGGGGATGGGGAGGACAAAGGGAGGGAGAGAGAGAGAGAGAGAGAGAGAGAGAATTGAAGGTGCTATGCTGCTGCCTTCAAGATGAGAAGGCCATGTGGCCTCCAGAATCTGGAAAAGGTAAGAAATGGGTTCTCCCCTAAAATTTCCAGAAGAAATGTTGTCCTCCTGACACCTTGGTTTTAGCCCAGTGAGACCCGTTTCAGATTTCTGACCTCCAGGGCTATAAGATAATAAGGTTGTGTTATTTTAAGCCATGAGGTTTGTGATAGATTGTTACAGCAGCAACAGAAAATGAATACAACTGGGATGCTTTGACTTGACTCCAAATAAGGGGCTGCAGGTTGGGATGGTGACAGTCTCCAGCCCCACCTGCCCTGGCCAGAGACACATCACCCAGAAGCACTCCTTTGCTTCTTCCCAAATAGGTTCAGAACCTATGATGTGCCAGTCTCTGCCGTGTCCTCCGTCTGTGCTGCACATGATCATATTTAATTTCTTCCCTCTCAGTTTCCTGACATTCTTTCTCTGCCCCAGCACGTGAGAGCTCCTGGATGCAGTTGCCAGATATAGCTGATAAATACAACATTGCCCAGGACATGCTTATACTAAAACATTATTCATTGCTTATCTGAAATCAAAATTAAATGGTGTCTTGTATTTTATCTGGCAGCCCTCCACCTGGAAGGCGCCCAGGGAAACACCTGCTGAGTTAGGCCCTGGGATCCACTGGCTCCACCTGGGGAGTTTTTCAGCTGGGTTGAACCCGCTCAGCCACTACTCCTGTTCTCACTTGCCCAGCTCATTTATTTGCCCCGCACCCCAGCCCCCAGCCAGCTGTTTCCTTATAGCAGCTGCTGCTTCTGTGCTTGAGGGATGTAACTGAAATTAGGGCCCAAGAGGGAAAGACAGAGCAGTTGATGGAGAAGAGACCTAGGGGCAAGTGTGAGGACTTAGCTCAAACTCTCAGAAGTTCTGGTGGTACCACACAAGGGGCATTTCTGAGGCTCTGTCTTCTCTGACCAGTTTGGACCGGTTTTGGGCCTCAGGAATGAGAGGGGCCTTCTGAGCCCTGCACCTTTGGTAGGGGGAGGTGTATTAGTCAGCTAGGGCTGCATAACGAAATACTACAGACTGGGAGGCTTAAACAACAGACATTTATTTTCTCACAGTTCTGGAGGCTGGAAGTCCAAGATGAGCAGAGTTGGTTTCCTCTGAGGCCCCTCCTTGGCTGGCAGATGGGCTCTTGCTGCCTCTTCACATGGTTGTCTCTCTGTCCACGTGCAGCCCAGGTGTCTCTCTGTGTGTCCAATTTCTTCTTATAAGGACACCAGTCAGATTGGATTATGGCCCACCCTCAGAGCCTCATTTTAATTACCTCTTAAAGGTCCTGTCTCCAAATACAGTCACATTCTGTGGTACTGGGGGTTAGGACCTCAACATATGAATTTTAGGGGGACACAATTTAGCTCACAACAGGAGGCATGTTGGACCGGGATCTCCTCTCAGCTAAATGCTGTGGTGTGTTGAGTGGTCTGCTCACTCAACAAAGCCAAGGGCACAGCAAGTCTGCAAATCAAGACCCTAAACTTGGGAGGCCAAGCTTAACTGTAGTCACTCGCTAGTCCTGACGGAAGACAGGCTGATACTGCAGGTCCAAGGATCACAGATTCTTAGTCTTGAAATCGAGTCAAATTAGTGGTTTTCAAACGCCAAGGGGTTCCACTAAGATTTCAAGGAAGTGTCTCAAAGCCCTCAATCTTTCATCTCTTTCCCATTTGGGCTTCCATACAGAATTGCTTGGGGAGGTAGGGAGGAAAGAGGTTCCTCTGTGTTAAAATTTTAAATCCACTAATCTAGACCCAATACTTTATTTTATAGGTGAGGGATTCATTCATCAAACATGTTTTGAAAACCTTCATGTATGATCCTCTGTGCTAGATTTGGGGTTGTTTGTTAGTGAAGCACAAGGCAACAAAAATTGACCAATAGGGCTTCCCTGGTGGCGCAGTGGTTGAGAGTCCGCCTGCCGATGCAGGGGACACGGGCTCGTGCCCCGGTCCGGGAGGATCCCACGTGCCGCGGAACGGCTGGGCCCGTGAGCCATGGCCGCTGAGCCTGCGCGTCCGGAGCCTGTGCTCCGCCACGGGAGAGGCCATAACAGTGAGAGGCCCGCGTACCGCAAAAAAAAAAAAAAAAAAAAAGATGAGCCAGATTTTGAGCCTGAGAATCTGAGCAAGTGGAGGTACCATTAGCAAGCAGACAGAATCAGAAGAGGTGGTTTGAGATATGACAGATCATTCCATTTCAGATGATGAATTTGGGGTGGGGACATCTTAGTGACGGTCTGTAGATAATAATAACCTGTAGATTTAACTGGGGAAGGGGGATTTGATAGATAGATAGCAGGTGAAGCGACAGACCAGGAAGCTTCACATGGCAGGCTGACAGATAAATTGACCTATATTTGTCTCCTCTCTGATTCTTCTGAGAAAATAGACCTACTTTAATAATGTTGATAATTCGCCCAAGAGGTGAAAGCTCATTGACTGATAGCATCTCTCGGCTTCCCCGTGATATGGCAAAGTGTATTATCTTCCCTCTAAAAATTAACATAGAGATAGAAGCATCCAAGACACACGTGCAAAATGCCAGCTTTCAAATCCTCCACATTCAGGGAGCTCAGAGCAAGGCCATTGGTGAGTGAGTTTGGGCGGGGGGCGGGGGACAGAGACGGGATTTCTCATCCTTAACCTTGTGTAGCACCAGGACGAGGAACTGTGAAGCATTATAGGAAATGAAATCACCAGCTGTTGATCACTTAGGTTACTGAATGTCACCTAATCCCGACAGCAGCTTGGTGGCGTTAGAATGGGCCTGATCTGTCTCTGCTGTTTACTAGCTGTCGGACCTCGTACACATGGTCACTCCCCTGAGGCTCAACTTATTCACCTGTGAATTGTGGAAAATGATGCCTCGCACGTTGTTTGGAGATTTAAATAAGAAACCAGATGCTGCTTTGCAAGCAGCCTTCTCGGGGCCTTCCAGGGTAAAATCTGAAACCGGCCTCCTTGGTAGAGGGCAGCGAGAGACTGAAGACAGAGGCCGCCCTCCAGATTGGTCGTGGCAGGTATAAGAAGCAAGGGGACTTTCTTGGGTGGCAGCAAGATGAGTCGATCTCCACGCGTGCCCACCAGACCCTTAGAAGTTTACTCACAGGCCTTCTCTGCACTGTCCAGGAGCCTCGGCACCACATTTCTATCTCAAGGCTGTATCCTTGGAGCAGCTTCTGGGAACAGGGAAGGCAAGTGGAAAGCATATTCCAGGGACAGGGGAGGGGAAGGGGAGCCTCCAGCTCGAGGGTCAACTGGCGGTAGCATCTTTTTGACGGCCTCCTTTAACCCCATATGTACCAGACATTTATTCATCCTTCCATGAGTGTGTATTGTTACCCGCTGTCACCAGTGACTTCACAATGCATAAAGCAGGCTTTAACGAATGTTGGTACTTCTTTCATCTAGGAAAAACTTGGTTTGGGAGTGGATTTTTCTGCCTACGTTTCAGTGGGAATGTGGCTCGTGTTCCAGGGACCAGCCTCACACAAGTTGCTCTGGGCAGCTGTGACCCAGAAGGGGCTGAGAGCTTGCACATTCCTCTTTGCGACCCTTTCTTTCTCACCCTGGCCGCCTTCTCTCAGAGGTGCCCTCGAGATCAAGCCTTCCTCAGAGGTGGTTACGTGCTTAGTGTCAGGGAGCTTTTCTGATTGCGAAGACAACGGGAAGCCAACGAAACTAAGGGAGGGTATGGAATAATAAAAGCACATAGCACATTCCGACCCACTGAATCCCACAGTACCAAAAATGGAGCAACAACCCGTCATTTTGCAGGAAGGAATTGATACCCAGAGAGGGTGTGTGACCTGCCTGGAGCCACACAGCAAGTTAGGGACAGGGCTAAGTTTGGGACACAGACTTCCGGACTTGGGGTCCAATGTATATCCTCTTTACCGTCAGAGGACGTGTTTATGGTCAGAGAACTGGAAAGCAGTTTTTGCTGTACTTCATGTTCAGCGTGGAGGATTGGAAACAGAATGAGGCTGTCCAGTCAGCTTTACCTCTTGTCAAGCCCTACCTACTGCACACTCTGGGCAAGATGCCTCTGGTTAGGATGGTGCTGTCCCCAGAGCAGCCCGGAAAGGCCCGGCATTGAGGACGGACTCCATTCAAATGTGTTCATCCATTCACTTATTCATTCACCCCCAGACACTTACTGAGCACCTGTAATGTGTTATGTACAAGGGTGGCTGCTGGACAATTCATACTTGTCTGATCTCTCTTCTTGAGCAAGAAGGAGCACCTGAAATTCTTCCCAGGCTGGGCTGCTCAGAGCCAGGGTGTAGTGTGGAATTGTGGGGCTGGTCCTCAGTTGTGGCCACAGGTTTAGGAAATGTGGAATCTATGTTCCACTTGAGGGTGACCAGAAAGCCGGAGGGGCCATAGAGATCCGAATCAAGGAAGCACATTGGCTGGAGCTGAGAGACGGCCACAGGGCTCAGAGGTAGGTTTGGGTGGGGGTGGGGGGGATGGCACAGGAAGATGCCTGCAGGAGAGCAAATAGATGGGAGGTAACAGCTAAGGGCGCCAAGTGGGCTTTGATAATACTTATCAGCCCTAACAAGTGAGTAGAGTACTTAAACATGGATTAGGAACACAGTGATGGTTATTTTTACTGTTCTCCTTAAAGAGAATGAGGGTGGAAAGGAGCAAAACCAAGGGATACTGTAGACCAGTGCTTCCCAACCCCCTTCCCCCTTTTTTATTTTGCTAAAAAACACATTAACTTTAAATTTACCATCTTAACCATTTTTAAGCACACAGTTCAGTAGTTTTAAGTACATTTACATAGCTGGGCAAGAGACCCTAGAACTCTTTCATTTTGCAACACTGCAACTCTACACTGGCTAAACACTAAAGCCCCAGCCCTTGGTAATCACTTTTCTATGTTCTGTTTCTATGATTTTTGACTACTTTAGATACCTCATGTGAATAGAATCTTACGGTATTTGTCCTTTTTCCCAGCCCTTTAAAAAAATCTGTGTCCTGGCACTGTTCACAGGCGTGACAGCATCCCATTGGTAACATCTCCAATTACACACACACACACACACACACACACACACACAGACACACACACACACACACACACACACACACACGGGGGAGAGCAAAAGGGAGGGAGAGGTGGCAGCAAATGCTCACACAGCCAAGTCTTGGGTAGGGATATGCGCAGAGTTGGAAAAAGCCCTCTAGAAATTCTGATACTCCCCAAGAGTATGCCCGCCTTGTTGAAACTCACTGTTGTGGACAGGAAAAGAATTCTCCAAAGCATCGGAGGCAGAGCAGGAGTCAGTCACAACATTTATTGAGCACTCATGGTGTACAGAGTACTGGGCAAAGCACTGGAAGGAAATACAGTGGAGATTCAACAGCTGCTGTCGCTCGCCTCATGATTACATTTTAAGTGAATGGAGAAGATACACACACGAACATGTATAAACTAATATCTAGACACATGCATTTCTTATTCACCATTGCAAGCTATCTTGAGAGTTTACCGAAGTAACTAAGGCATGAGAAGCCATTGGGACACATGGGCTAAGTAAAAATCAAAGATACATTTCAGTGCTCAGGTTCAAACTTACCACTCTGGTGATGAGTGGAAGCTACCAGAAGACACTAGAAAATACCAGAAACTTGGTGAATCTATTTTCTTAACTCTATTGGTCATTTTACTTCAAATTTAAGAATTCAGTTTACCATGAAATAAAGGCAATTGACTCAACAAAGTACTAGAATAGCTTTATGTTAAAAACATTTTTTTTCTTAAAGTAAAATCAGCCTATTGATAGTACCATTTCCAAAGGTCAGGCACCGATTCTGAAAGTTAATAGCATTTTTCTTCTTTTTTAAAAAAGCTTCCATTATGTGAAAGACTTTCCAATAAATTTAGTGAACAGATGCATTTCATTGCTCTATATTATATTTGGGAAAACTTGTTTATATTCTTACATGCTTTTAAAGTAGTGTTGCCAGATAAAATATAAGATGTATTTTAGTGCATTGGACATACTCATACTAAAAAAAATTATTAATTGTTTATTTGAAATTAAAATTTAACCGGACATCCTGTATTTTATTTGCTAAATCTGGCAACCCTATTTTTAGGTTAACATACCTTTGGAATTTCCAAAGGTTTCCAATAAGGTGTGGGGAGCAAAGAGGCTAATTTAGCTTTAGTTATATGCTAACACTGTCGGAGAGGAAGGTTTATTCTTCTGGCAGGAAAATGGTAGGTTTTGTAGGATTTACTCAAATATTGGAGACATCTTCATTTCTTACACCTTTTATCATTACTATTTTAGCAGCGCACGTTTTAGTCAGTTGAATTTTTACCTTGAAATTTTTGACAGAGATGACTGGTTAGAATTATTAAAATAAGATTGTAGTCTGAGGAATAGAAAAACTAACATCTGGCTTGAAAAGTCCCCTATAACATATGTTCACATCCTCAATAATTTCTTCTCTGTTAACACTTTATACCCCCAACCCGCAAAAAAACAACAAATGTCAACACTCACATCTTGTTAAATTATACAACGTCCCTTCCCCTATTCATGATCACTTCCTGCCACTCTCTGCCCCTCCCCTTTCCATATTGATTTTTTTTTTTTTTATAATTGAAAACACTAGCCCTTGTGCACCACAAAGAGTGTCTGTCAGGCATGGATCAATGGGTGGTCATGGACCCAAGAAAACAGGAAAAAGAAAAGCTCACCTCTCAGATGCTTGGAGGCATGAAAACTATGAAAGAAAGTGGTGGGGAGGGAGGGAGGAGGGCCGGTAGACTGGACTGACACATTCTGTTCCTTGTATCTAAATGTACAGTTCATGTCTTATTTTAAGCTGAGATTCTACATTGGAGGAGAGAGATTTCAACACCAATTTTGCAAAGAAAAGAAGTCATGAAACTCCAACCGTCGTAGAGGAATGTAGAATGATAACACTTTCTGAATTCCAACCTCCATCCGCTATTCTTTTTTTAAACACCCTGAAGAGTATATATATATGTAAAGAATGTACTTCTCTGTTCATATTCCACATACACATAAAATTACTATGAACATTAACAAACACATAGATTGTACTTAAAGGCATATACAGCCTTTGACTTTCAAAAGCTGCTTGTTAATTGAGTCCAAGTATGCCAGTTTTTATTCTGGGCCTGACTCCACCTGTTTCCAGCTTGGCCAGGTGCACATAGGTTACAGCTTTCCTTTGTACCTTGAGGTCTTTCCAGAAAAGAGGACGAGTATGAGAAGTTAAGTTGAGGCAAAGAAGCCATGGGGTTTCATATCACCATATAAAGGTGGAGTTAAGCAATATATATTATTAAAGTAGAAAAATGTTTCTATGCCCCCTCTGGCATTTAACATTCCTTATGATAAGACAGCATTCCATCCAGCTACTTGCCACATACTCTTTTCTTTTCAGAAATATAAGTTCCAAATTCCATCGTTTAGACAACTTTCCAGATGCTGTTCTGATGACGACATAAACTTATGTCTCTGAATGCCCCTGACCGACCTCAAGGAGCACAAGTCAGGCTGTTCTTTTACTACAGAAAACGGCCGGAAGAGGGTTTGCTTTGGGTTCCCATTCGTGGTCATGATGAGGTGGATGGCTACAGAATGTACGTGAAAGGGTGATGGACTCCCCAGGGGCAAAGTAGCCCCCCAAATTTTGCATCAGCAGAAGCAGTAGTGCACAGAAGGGTGTCCCTATGGGGAGTGAGAGCCCACTTCAAAGCCCCACTTCTAAAGCTCAGTAGGGTCCGCGTCCCAGTTTGAACACGTGCTTGGCAATTACACGTGCAGGAGGAGTCCTGTTGGACTCCTGTTACCGGCCTGCTGAGGTTTTTCGAATGGTGACTGGTATGGAAACTGCCTGCCTGGAGCTGCCTGGAATCCCAGTCCCGGCCCCGCCCTAGTAGTGTTCCCCTGGCACTCAGACGAAGGATGCCAAGCAGACAAGGAATAGTTCGCACTGGGGATGGCGCCTTCCTGCTCCTTCACTTCCCGCTTCCTCTTCCTCCTGCTTTCTTCTTTTTCTCCTTCTCTGCTGCCTCCCTCGGTCCCCGCTCCATCCTTTGGTGCTGGCGGCCAGGGCACAGCTCACGGGGGCGGGGCAGAGGCGCTGGCGTGGCTGTACGAGCGCCTGGACAGAGAGGCCCGGGTGGTCCTGCTCTCCACCTCCTCCCCCGCCTCCCCTCTCGCTCCTGGGGGACCAGGGTTGGGGCAGCAGGGGAACGTGGCCATGAAGCCGAGGCGGAACCGCTGGTTCATGAAGCAGTAGATGATGGGGTTGACGCAGGAGGAGGTGTAGGAGAGCAAGAGGATGAAGGAGATGGGGGTCCCGGAGAGGCGGCGCTCTGCAGAGGCGGTGTCAAAGGCCCGCCAGGCGTTGGCGCTGAAGATGGGCATCCAGCAGAGGAAGAAGAGAACCACGATGACCATGAGCATGCGGATCACCCGCTTCTTGGCCATCAGGTTGGCCGCGGGGCTGCTGCTCCTGATGCGGCTGGGCCTGCCGCCGCCGCTGCTGGACAGCTGCTGCAGCTCCAGCTTCCCTGGGTGCTTGGACCGCTGCAGGTAACACCCATCGCTGGCCTCGTATCTGCCGCTGCTGCCGGGGCTCGGCTTCCTTTCTGGATGGGCAAGGGACAACACTTATTTTTCGGGATGGGTCATGCCAGACGGAAGGCATGGAACCCCTGCCCCCTGCATCAAGGGGCTAAACCACACTTGAACTGTACTATTGGGCAGGCGACCTCGGGCCTGGTTGACATGGGTAGGTATTGTTTACACTAGTCCTTTCCTTCAAATGAAAAGCAACTTAAAACTACTAAAATAATGTATAGTATCTGATGTACATAATTTATAATAGTAAAATAATATTTTACACATGTAGATTATAGGGCTAAAGAACTGTTCAAGAATGAATAGGCACAGTCTTCTTCCAGCTCCTCAGGGGGAAGTTTCCTGCTTGCTTGGGAAAGCTCCAGACTGCTTTTACTGTGAGGACTCTGCATAATGAGCAAAAACCAAAGAAGACCTTGAAGTTGTATAAGTGGTAAAGAGCTGAGTAAAGGGGTGGAGTGAGAACGGTGTGTCGGGGGGGCGGCGAGTGATACCAACAAAGGTATCGGGTAAGTTTCTCTGGCGAGTGGACTCTAATGAAAGGGGGGACGGGAGGCTCTGTGGCAGCTGCAACAGGAGTGAAGGGGAGGAGAGAGGATGGCGCCTGGAATTACAATTTGCTTTGGTTGTGGAAGGCGGTCCATTTGTACGCAACAGCACAGAGAGCCTGGGACCCGTGGGCCCTCGGCTTGTAATTGGGCGATGTGTGTATTATGTCATCTTATTCCACCCAGCACCCTTTTGAGAGGAATAATTTCTTCATTTTACAGATGAGGAATAGAGACACTGGGTCTCACGACTGTGCCTTAGGACACAGAGTCTCCTAAGAAGACTTTTGAAAACCTCTAATATACCCTATACACACTCTGGGTATATCCATTTAAGTTACAGAAAATAAGCGTTTGTAATCTTTTGGCATCAACATACAGCTAAGAGATAGTTACCTCGAGCAGACTTCTTCTGGCTAGCATCAAATTTTATACCCTGGTAAAGTTCCAGAGAGATTAATCCATATGCCACCATCATCACAATTCCAGGAATAAGAAAGAGGATGAGTAACAGGAAGGTGTGCCTAATAAAATAAAAAGCAATAACCAGCATCTCTAGCATTTCAAACTCAGATGGGATGGAATAAGCAGGGCTCATCTCCATTTTAATGAGTCTGAGGAAACACATTAATTACTAGTATTTAATATCTTTGGAAATTCCCCATCTGGAGAGTCAGTCATTAGAAGTTGTTTACTTCTTTTCTTTCAGTTAAAGTCTCTTATGAAGGACTAGTTAAATGGAAAAGTTTGGTGTAAGTCTGTGCCTGAAACAAGTCTACATTTAAAACAGACGAGAGCTTAAAAAAGAAAAAACAAACAAGCCAATGAGAGTAGGTGAATACCTCAATAAAACGGTTTCTGAAATAATAATAATAAGAGTTTACATTCATTGATGACTTATTCAATTTCAATATAGTATATATATATATTACTATATCTAATTCCCATAATAACTTTTGAGGTAGGTACTATTAACATGATACCCATTTTACAAATGAGGAAACAGACTTAGAGACAATAAACAATTTGTCCAAAATGACACAGCTCGTGGCAAAGGTGAGATCTGAAGCCGAGCAATACAATTCTAGAACTCATGCTCTTAAACATCACAATATACCATTTGTTGACTTTATAGCAACAGAATCGTCTAATGCATAGGTAGCAATGATGGAAAACCTCCTTGGTTTTGCAAAATAAGCATTCTGGTTGTTCTGACCCGCTGGCACAGTGGCAAGCTCGTTCTAGTGCCTGGTGGGCCAGAGCTATGCTTTCTCTAAATATGTTTGATTCCTGAAGAATTGCAGCCTCCTTCTTTATGAGTCTGGCCCCTAAATCACTTTTGCAGTCTGGCATGTGTAAGATTACGCAATTAGGCCATAAAATTGTCAGAGGCTCACGGTGGCTGAGCCATTTCTCATTTCAATTGGACATGTTTTGATAAGAGTTCTTTTCGAATCTTGGAAAAGTCCCTCATTTGCAACATAACTCTTTGTGTGTACGCGTTACTTGGTTGAAATGAAAAAAAGGAAGGCAAAGAAAGCAGAAATTATCTCAGTTTTGAGCTATGTTTTTTTTAAATCCTTGTCTGAAGTTTCCAACATCTGTGTTATTTAGGGTTGGTTTCTATTGTCAGTTTTTTTCTATGTACAGCTCATATTTTCCCATTTATTCCCATGTCTAATACTTTTTTAAAAAAATTTATTTATTTATTTTTGGCTGTGTTGGGTCTTCTTTTCTGTGCTAGGGCTTTCTCTAGTTGCTGCAAGAGGGGGCCACTCTTCATCGCGGTGCGTGGGCCTCTCACTACGGGGGCCTCTCTTGTTGTGGAGCACAGGCTCCAGACGCACAGGCTCAGTAGTCATGGCTCACGGGCCCAGTTGCTCCGCAGCATGTGGGATCTTCCCAGAACAGGGCTCGAACCCGTGTCCCCTGCATTGGCAGGCAGACTCTCAACCACTGCACCACCAGGGAAGCCCTTGAGCCATTTTTAAATGTCTAGCTCCCTGCTTCTAAAACATGCTGGGAACTGGTAAACATAATGTCCTGTATTTGTGTAGCCTTTTTAAAGATATTTAGTGACATTTTCATAAACATGCTCTCATTTGAATCTCACATCCATCTAATGAGGTAGATAAAAAAAATCTTTATTCTTAAATCTTTGTGTAGATAAAGAACTTGAATGTCAGGGAGGTTATATGAACTTGTCCAATATCACCCACTAGTAAGCAAAGAAACAGGTACTAGAACCTTGCCTTTTTATTTCCAGTACAGTGTCCCGTGCAAATACCACAGCTGCAGCTCTAAGAAAAACCACGTGGGATTTGGAACTCATCCTCGGCTCTACCTCCAGTTCTTGGAAAATCAGAGCTCTTCCAGAAGCACACTGCATAGTGGTTAAGACCAGATGCTCTCTTATCTCTTCTAGGTTTGGGAACTTGAGTGACTTGCTTAACCTCTCCATGTCTCAGTTTCCTCTGTAAAATGGGGACAATAATAGTACCCACCCTATAGGGTTTTGAGAGGATTAGTTGAATTTATATATATATATATATATATATATATAGCATTTAAAACACAGCACTCTAAGTGTTTGCTGTCACTGTTACTCTAGAAAGAGGTTAGAGTGAAACTTCTCGATAAGTCTCTAGGAGACTGATCCCCCCAGACACTGGACAATACATTCCAGTTTTTATTAAACCTGCAAAATTATATCGAGTTGTATTAAACAAATAAACCCATGCAGCCTTACCAGGACTGCTGCATGACATCATTTGGCAGTAGAAAACGGCACATGTTCGCGGTCTGATTGTTATTTTTGGTAAAAGGCACCAAGTTGCTATAAATCGGGTACGGAGTCATGATGGTAAAGGAGAGGCACCAGGTAGCGGCAATCACCTTCAAAGCGTGGGATTTTGTCTGCCAGACGCGGGACTGTAAGGGTTTGCAAATTGCCCCATATCTCTCCAGCGATATGGCTACCAGATTAAAGGTGGAGACACTCACAGAGGTGCCTGGAAAAGGAACAAAGAAGCTGGTTACGCAGGCTCTGAAATCCAAAGTTTATTTGCACAATGAGCTTAAGCATACCTGATCTGCGCAGGTTTGATAGATAGCAGAGGAAAACGCTCAGAGGGTAAGAATATTGTGTATGTATATCTAAAAAAAATGACTTATTCCCAGCTTTGTTCCCAAAACGATTTGAGGCAGGTAAAGAAATGTGTTTGCAAATACATCTTATTGCCAATTTTTAGATAAGTTTATTGAACTTTGATTACAACCAACTCCTTCCTAGGCTGAAGGCGCTCATTAATTAATAACCAAGTGGATGAAATATGTTCCTATCCCACAGAAGAGGTTCTGAGTGACCTGTAGAATAGCTTTAGTTTTGAGCGTGATCTGCATAGTTAAGTTGACCTTTTAACCCAATATTCTCAAGGACTGTGACCCTGAAAATTCAGTGGGGTCTGAGCTGGGAGCATTAAAACTCTTCCTGAAAATTTCTAGTACAGACTTTTTTTTAAAGATTTTTTTGATGTGGATCATTTTTAAAGTCTTTATTGAATTTGTTACACTATTGAATTTGTTGCTTCTGTTTCATGTTTTGGTTTTTTGGCCACAAGGTATGTGGGATCTTAGCTCCCTGACCAGGGATCAAACCCACACCCCTTGCATTGGAAGGGGAAGTCTTAACCACTGGACCACCAGGGAAGTCCCCAAACTGTTTTTAAGAGTGAAACATTCTAAGTTTCCAAATGGAGTGTTGAAAAATTACCTAGTGAAAAAGGAAGAAGGGGAAACTCTCCATATTATAACTAACGTTTTTCTCTGGGAGGAAGGACTAGGGCCTTTTTTCTCATTCTCTTTGCTTTCTGTATTTTGTAAAAGGAACATGCATCATCAGTGAGAAAGACGTCAAAACACCTCATTCAAAAGGATATACTTACGTATAGTCAAAAAAGCTTAATTTTCCTTATTTTTTGTATTTTGTGTGTGTACATACTTATTATAATCTCATATCCCCTTAAAATTCCCTTTAATTCTTCATCCATAAATTCAACTGATTCTTCTCTTATCTCTTACCATGATGGAGGAGTTCTTAGCCTGGGGCCTTTTGTGAAACTATGTATAAAAATATTCTTTTTCTAGGGAGAATATCCAGAGTATTCCTGAGAGACTTGAAGGAATCTACAACCCTGAAACCATTCTATAAGAACTTACGTCTGAGACAGGATTGGCTCTGTTTTATAGGACTTTAAGGAGTTGATGACATCTGAATTAGAGGGTACAGCCCCAAAGTCCCGAGTCAAGTCTGTACAATGGGTCCACTGTACTTATAAACCCACCAGCAGGCGAGCACTCTTGTTTTTGGCTCTGTATTAGGAGCTTAATGAGTGTTAACTATTAGAAACAGTATCGAGGAGAACATAAAATTAAGGGAAGAATTGAAATCACTGGAATCAGAAATCCAACAAAACCATTATGGCATTGCAAACACTTGCAGAATTATCTTGCTTTTCATTTTCTAGAACAGTCTGTCCTAGAAATTTTCAGGAAGAGTTTTAAGGCTCCTAGCTCAGACCCCAGCTATCTAAAAACATTTTTGGTTGAGGTGAAACTTACATCACATAAACTTAATCATTTTAAAGTGAACAGTTCTGTGGCATTTAGCACATTCACAATGTTGTGCCGCTACACGAGCACCCTTTTTAAATCTCCTTCCACAAACCCCAGTTAAGATTATTAAATATTATCATAAGGTATACATAGACAGGTCTTGAAAGCCTAAAGCACTATGCGATGTTGGTTACTATTATTGCGTCATTGTTTAACAATGATCCTTTTCATTTGCGAGTCGAGGACTGGACCCAGATTGACACTTTCTTGGCTATTTGTCCGTGTCACGCAGATCAGTTATTCATCGTCATTTCGTCACTGCTGGATCCTGCTTCCTCAATTGGGAGAAATAAAGGCTTTCAAAGCTTTCCGGTCATTGAAGGCTGCCCTAGCCCAACTCAGCTCTGCGTATTTGGCCCAGCTTAGGTCAGAACAAACAACAACTCCTTCCTCATTCCCCGCCTCTCCTCCTCCTCTCCCAGCTAATTCTCAGAATGGGCAAGGGACAAAGCATTTTGGCAGACAGAGGGGGCAGAGAGGCATGTTTTGTTTCCGCCTTAGAAGAGCCACAACAGTTGGCAAAGCGAGGTCATGTACTCACCACTGTTGTGGCTACCGATCTAGGTTCAAGTCAGCTCTGTAGCTTACCGCCTGTGTGTCCTTGGGCACATTATTAACCTCTCTGTGCCTCTGTTCCCTCCTCCATGAAACAGGGAAGGATAACTGTATATTCTTTATAGGGTGGTTGGGAGATAAAATATGATCATGGAAGTAAAAACTCAAAGCAATTAGGAGAATATCTGGTGCTCAAAAAATGCATTCAAAAATATTAGCTCTTGTGACTTTTATTATCATCACCATCATTTTGATTGGCAAAGGCAGAGAGCTGCATATCTCAGCCAACCAGTGTCAGCTTAGTGACCCACAGGCTCTAGGAGCAAATTCAATTCCTCGTCTAGTGGCAGAGGTCTCTCTCTCTCTCTCTCCGTGCCTGAGATGGTCCCAGACCCTGGGAAAACAGTCTGGGAAGTGAATCCTGAGAAGGGAATCTAGACCTCTGATGAAACTCATTTTCAAATAGTCCCTGTTCCCTAGGAAAGCCAGAGCAACGGCAGAAAGAGCCCTCTTCCAGCACCCTGGCCACCCCAAAAGCCATGCCTTGGGTTGGGTAGAGCTCAGAATACAATCAACGACCTCCAGGAAGGAGCAGAACGGCTTGCATCTGTCTTACTTTCTAACAGAAACAAGCAAAACCAAGCTCTTCTGTGGCTTCTTACCAACTTATTCCACTTTGAGAAACTGACCCTTAAAACTGGGGACTGACTTCTGGGGAGTTATGAGGACTGACCCCTCATAAAGCCAGCTCCTCTGTCCTTACACCTAGCCCCACACAGACAGATGTTTTGTTTTGGCTGTTAAGGGTTGGGGAAGGTCTGGGGCTGAGCAGGGTCTGGGGCGAGCTCCAGAAATAGGCACCAGCAGCAGCTCACCCATGAAGTAGGTGGTGGTCTTGCAGACAGCGCTCCCGAAGATGAAATCCTTGAGCAGGTTGGGAATGAGGTTGAACGGCATGCAGAAGAGGCAGAGCATGAGGTCACTGACAGCCAGGGAGAGCAGGAAGATGTTGGTGACCGTTCTCATCCTCTTGTTCCGAATCAGCACCGTAATGACCAGCGTGTTTCCCAGCACACTGAGCAGGAATATCAAGGAGTACAAGAGAATCTGCACGGCTGGCTGCCACTCTGAGAGGAGGAACGCGGACGAGGGATGGAGGTTATGAGAGCAGAATGTTAAAACCTAGCACGCGCACCAAGCACTTATTTCCTGCCGATTTTTTTTTTCAGGGGCGGACATCATTGAACCCAGCTCTCCCTGTACTTAACAATATTTTGCAGAAACAAAGTGAGGAGAGCACAGAGTGATTCAGTTGCTTCTAAAAGGTTGGTCTGTTAAAGGATCACTCACTCAGGGAACCACTTTTTCTTAAGAACAAAGCCCCTCTAGTGAATAGTGATTGCTTTCTTTCCTAGCTGCTAAGCATTATTTCGCTATAATCACTTCTTCACACTGATTTCCCCCAAGAAAAGGCGACAGCTAGATTGTGACAGCACCTTTTCTGTGATGCTTGTAAGTTCAAGCTTTTACACTTGTCCTCTCTTCTGGCTCCACTTCAGGTCCTCCTCCCACTGCTTTTGTGCCCCCGAGTCCTGTACATTAATCCCAACTGTCCCCTGGGGAACAAGAAGAACATTGGACTCAATTCTGCTCTTTGATCTCTTATCCAAACTTCTGAACAGATGACTTTACCCAGCCTTGTCTCACGAGGACTTTGTTATATTTTTGCAGTCAGCCTTGCCTTTGCTGATTTCTTCCCCCAACTTAATAGTTTTCTGAATTAAAGTATCAGCCTCTGACACCTACCTTTGGAGGCATGGGGCTGATCCAAGCAGAAAAGCGTCTCGTTTTCGATCCCCAGTTTGCAGGGAGGCGTCGTGTTGCTTCCATTCAAGAGAAGGCTGTCCACATCCATCCTTGCTTTGCTGCTTTTCACCAAGCGCTGGCGAGCTGATGAACGGCTCACTCTCGGCTCATTCCTCTAATGACCGACTGGAGAGTTTCCCAAATGGAACCTGCCGTGGAGGGGCAAGGGGGTTGGGGGAGTGATTGCCAGGTGTGGGCTTCTGAAGCCATTCTTAAAGGCGACTGGAGTTCCACACACTCAGGCCAGCTGGGCAAGCATGTGCACTCCTGTCTTGGAAAGAACAGCTGGTGCAAGGCAAGCCTGCTCCACCTTCCAGGCCCATCCCATTCCTGGGCCAGCCATGGGGCCCTGAGCACAGACAGCCTGATTGTAACTTAACCCTTCCTGGAGTGTCGCTGCTTTTCCACACACATGCCCACAGGTGTGGACACACACACACACATGGACACATTACCTCTCTTCTCTGTATAGGAACCTGTCACCGTCCCAGACATAGGCAGAATAAAGCCCAAACTGGCCGTGTGAGACAGAAACAATTAACACAGTAACAGATACCATAATGCAGAGCATCAGGACTAAAGGACACGGAGGGACTGCGTTTCTACCTCCTTATATAAAAGCAGTTAGTGCCTTTTTAGCTTTGGACCCATGCCCAGCAGTGTGTGTGGATATAACTACCGGTTGTTAAGTTCTTACCAACCGCAGGGTTATTTCTCTGCCCTTGGAAACTGAAAGAAGGGGGGTACTTTGACTATAGGTACCTGGATTCTTATTACAGAAACACTTGAGTAAGATTTTCCATTCATTCATTTATTCACTTATCCATTCATTCAGCACATGTTCATTGAGAGTCAGCCGTTTGCCAGGTACTTTCTAAACACATAAGCAGATAATGAATAAGATTATTTCAGATGTGTAAAGCACCACAGAGGAGGTGAAGCAGGAAGGCGTAATCGAGAGGGATGGATGGGGGGTGCTAGTTTAGGCAGGGTGGTCAGGAAGGGCCTCCCGCAGGAGGGGTCTCTGATCAGAAAGCTAGATGGCAAGGAGGAGGAAAGCTTGTGCCGATCTGCAGGAAGCTGCTTCTAGGCAGCGGGAGCGGTCTGCTTGGCAGAGGTCACAGCAGGAGCAAAGGCCCTGAGGTGGGAATGAACTTGATCTGTTGGAGTTCAGGTAGAAGTAGGAATGAGGTGGGAGGTTAGGATAGAGAGGGGGACCTGGCCGGGAGCTCTGGGTTTTCTGTGAGGCTTTGTGGTGCCGGAAAACTCCTCCAGCCCTATTGTACACGTGCTCTCCTCAGTTGAGACCTTTGGGACAGCAGGTGACAGCAGAGGGCCCTGTGTTTCTCACATGTTGCTTGGCCCAGCTGAGACCTGGTCTAGACGCCTCTGGGACCCCTTGTGTTTTGACAGCTCTCTCAGTTGACAGAGCTACGTGTTATATATTTGCTGAATCCCTGCTGGACACGGATGAGCTCAGGGACATTTTCACCATCCAGGCTCAGTGGAGCTGGGAAGAGAGTGGTACCTCTGTTCTCTGAAACCATGAACAGCTCACGTTGAGGCACTTAGTCATAAGAACTAGAAATTCGAGGAATGTTGGAGAAGCTAACAGTAATTATTAAGAAGACGAGCTTTGGCATCAGACAGACCCAGGATCACATCCTGGCTTCACTGGTTACCTGCCGGGAAATACTGGGCAGGTTTCTTAACCTAAGGCTCATTTCCTTCTTCTGTCAAATGGGGACCAAAATGACCTCATAGATATTTGTTATGAAGATTGATTGCCTCAGGACAGTGCCTGACACAGAAAAAGTGTTCCATAAATCACAGAGAATAGTAACTATTATTATTATTTTCCTTTTACACACAAGGAAATTGACTCAGAGTGGCCATGTAATTTGCTGGCGAGAACCAGCTGTGGATACCCCCTCACTGGCCGGCAGCCCCATCCTCACTCCTCTCCCTGCAGCATAGAGCTTTCTTCACTGTCCTAGTGTCCCATAGCCCGTTTGGAGCCAGAACCCGTGTCTCTGCCTGTCATTCCTGCCTCGGTTCCTGTTGGCTGAATCTTCTCATTCTGCAGACTGCTACGGACCCTGCCCACTAGGAGGGGACCCTGTGCAATACTGTCCTGATTTGGAAAGGGATAAACATTCAGATTCTGAGCACTGGCTATAGCTAAATTCCACTGCACTGCTGTTCCCAGCAGCTGACTGCTTCAGCTGCTTTAAGTGGGCTGATATCACCGTCCATAGAGGGTGCTTCCTAAGGACGCGTTCCTCAGGCCCTTCGGCTGCGCTCCAGCCTCTGTAGGGAACCTGCTGCTCAGGGTCCAAGAGCAGAGGGGCAGAGGGCTGGTGTCCACCTGCTCTGAACTGAAATGGAGCCCAATTTGGGGCGTTTCTCCTCCTTTCCTTCCTCCCTCCCTCCCTCCCTACTTTCCTTCCTCCCTCCCTTCCGTCCTCCCTTCCTTCCTCCCTCCCTCCCTCCCTTCCTTCCTTCCTCCCTCCCTCCCTTCTTTCCTTCCTCCCTCCCTTCCTTCCTTCCTTCCTCCTTCCCTCCCTTCTTTCCTTCCTTCCTCCCTCCCTCCCTTCCTTCCTTTTTTCCTTTTATCCTTTCTTCCTCCTTTCCTGCCTTTCTATTCTGTTCTGTTCATCCATTGGCAGGAAGAAAGGGTGGAGTGCAGGACAGTGGGTCCTAGAAGGTTTGTAAACTCACAAGGAGTAACTGTGGCACATCTGAGTGCTGTGCTTTACGAACTTTAGTGCAAATCTGATCACTCGGCTTAGTGGTTAAAAATTGGGGATTCCCAGGCTCCCTTCCCAAGGATCCTGATCCTTCAGCCCCGAGCCTGGGAATCTGCACTTTTATCCAGCATTCCTGGTGATTTGGAGGCCAGTGATCACAGGATTACCTCTCAGGAAGCTCCCTGGAAGCTGGTAAGTGTGTGAGAACAGGTGTCAGATGGTGGGAACCTAAGCCTGAACTTCACCCCAGTTGTGAACATGAACAAATTACCTGACTTTTCTGAGTCTCAGCTTGTTCATCTGTAAAACAGGCATAATATAGCACTACCTCTAAACAAAGCAACTCATGGAAAGCACCTCGAAAAATGCCTAGAACACAGGGCTGGACTCTAATTGTTATTATCAGTGGATAAGAGTAATCCTGGGAATGCTCTGTTTATCCCCGTTATTATGGTCAGGATAAGGGTTTGTGTCTCCAGGACCTCAGCACAGCGCCTGGCATACAGTATGTGCTTGGGGAATGGGAATAAATAAGGAGTAAAAAATCAGGAGAGCCAATATTGCATTGCTTATTCTACCCTTCTATATCTCTATTACATCGGTTCTTTTCCTGGCCAGCTCTGGAGTTTTCAGTCTGACTTTCTGAGCCAGTGTTACCACAGAGTTAAATTTAAAAAGAGAGAATTCCAACAAGAGACATTAGGGCTATCAAGGGAGAGCTGATGCATTTTTCAGGGCGTTAGCCGTTACTTCGCTCCTCAGCACGCATTTATTGAATACCTTCTAAGCGCCAGGCAAGGTGCCAGGTGCTGGGGATAAGCCATGAACCAAGTGGATGGAATCCTGCCCTTGGGAAATTCTCCGTGCACTGTGAGAAGCAGGCGATAAACAGATGGGGCAAAATAAAAGTAGCCTTTTTGGGCTTCCCTGGTGGTGCAGTGGTTGAGAGTCCACCTGCCGATGCAGGGGACACGGGTTCGTGCCCCGGTCCGGGAAGATCCCACGTGCCGCGGAGCTGCTGGGCCCATGAGCCATGGCCGCTGAGCCTGCGCATCCAGAGCCTGTGCTCCGCAACGGGAGAGGCCGCAACAGTGAGAAGCCCGCGTACCGCAAAAAATACAAAACAAAACAAAAAAAAGTAGACTTCTCGCCTTGGAGCCCTACCTTCTGACTGAGCACAGGCCCAGGAGAATTGATAAAAATTTACTAAACTGAGTTGAAATGGTTTAAGTGCCTCCCCTCTCTCCGAGCCACAGAGTTTGGGTGTCTCCTGCAGTCCCCAAAGCCCCGTGGGTACTGAGGACATCTGGCAAACGCTCCCCACTAGGAAGACAGAACATGAGCAATCCTGATGGACCCCTGGATAAAGAAATTGGTAGCTGTTCCCCAAACCATTCTCCATCTTAAGAAACAATTGTTCTAAAACACATAAAAGATTTATTTGGATTTTTTTCCTCATTATAACGTGAATCATATGCTCATGATTCATGTTATGCACATCTTTTAAATAAAGAAAAATAGATAAGTAAAAATATTATACAAATACATTTCAGAGCCCCACATGATTTATCCTCAGAGAATCACAGTCCAGAAGCCAGAGGTAGTTAACAGGTAATGGTATGTTGCAGGATTCTCAATTCTTAGGGCAGCCTGACATTTCTTCAAATGATCTTACCTCCCCTCTGCAATTTTCCCCCTCTCTGCTGCTCAAAATGTCACTCTCTAAATTCCTTATTCCTCATTCTCTTTCTAAACTCACCCAGACTGCTGCCTACTAGGGTTTTTCTCTTTTCCTCCCTGTAACCATCTCAAATTTCTGGAAGAGCCTGACTGGGACTCCCCTCCCTCCTCACCCTGCACTGGCCACGTATGGGTTCCTCAGGAGGGTAGATGCACTGAGCCCCGCTGCCCTCAGAGGCTTGTGTGCAACCCCCTCTGAAGTCCTTCTCCCACTGGCTGCCCTTCTTGAGAAATCATATTGGATCCTTTCTGACAAGTGAAAAACCCCTCCTTGCTACAGAGGAGGGCAGACATCATGTCTGTGTCTGATAAGGCTGTCACTTAACAAGTCATGGCTGAGTTTGGGCAGGTAGCTTTGCCTCGGTCTCCATTTCCTCACCTGTAAAATGGGTTAACAGAGGTAACACCTACCTCAGAGAGCTGCTGGGATATTACATGTCACAGTGTGTGTAAAGCACACAGCAGAGTGGTTGGCATGTCATAAGGGCTCAGTAAATAACAATAATGATAGCAATAGTAATAATAATAATAATATACCATGTCTCATGTTGATAGGAACATTAAAATCATCCTTAATACCACTGCCTCAAGATAGACGTTTGTTTGTTTGTTTTTAAACATCTTTATTGGAGTATAATTGCTTTACAATGGTGTGTTAGTTTCTGCTTTATAACAAAGTGAATCAGTTATACGTATACATATGTCCCCATATCTATTCCCTCTTGCGTATCCCTCCCGCCCACCCTCCCTATCCCACCCCTCTAGGTGGTCACAAAGCACTGAGCTGCTCTCCCTGTGCTATGCGGCTGCTTCCCACTAGCTATCTGAGAGAGTGGCATGGACATATATACACTACCAAAGATAGACGTTTGTTAAAGACTTGGTAGCTCTCCTTCCAGCCTTTACCTCTAATCACAGTTCATAAAAAGCAAATTTGAACTCCTACTTTATATACAGTATTCATCCTACTTACCACTTTTTGAAAATGTACTTTTAAGATAGAATTTTCTCTCAAAATGAGAAATATGGTTTTTGTAGGGTTCTGGAAAATGTATTTATTTTTTTTTAATTTAGACAAGAAAGTAAAAAAAAAATTACAACTGCATCACCCAGAGAGTTTGAAAAGTGCTTTACACATATACTGTTTCGTATATTCATTATTTTCACTTAGTATTTTTTCATCATCCTGTTTCGGTACTTCTCTATGGTATTATTTTTAGGGATGGCTATAATTTCATTCAGAACACGTACTCCAAATGACTAAAGTATTTCCATACAGTTGGGTACTTAGTTATTATGTGTAGCCTTCTGCTTTTATAAGTGACACTGTAGTGAACACTTGTGCATATATATATTTTGAGGCATTTGATGTACATTGGCAACCTCGGGGCTGCCATCAGTACCACTCCAAGGGCAGCGCTCACGTTGAATGCACTGTCACTGCCACTTGTTAGAGCTGCCAATGAACGACGCCTGGCACTGGTGGCCTGAGGCCTGGGCAAATAGCTTTCTAAAGGATCAGACTCGTTTATAAGGTTGCTGCTTATTAGTACTGGTTTATCATCCTTTTATCAGCATTTGATATTATGAGTTCACATTTTCAGTTTGCTAATTTAATCATTGAAAAACAGCACCTCGTGGGTGCTTTAATTTGCACTTTTTCTTTTAATTGAAGTATAGTTCAATTAAATTTACAATACTACATTAATTTCAGGTGTATTACATAGTGAGGCAATACTTTTATAGATTATAATCCCTTTACACTTATTTTAAAATATTGGTTATATGCCCCGTGTTGTACATTACATCCTCGTATCATATTTATTTTCTACCTAGCAGTTTGTACCTCTTAATCCCCTACCCCTATCTTGCTCCTCCCCCCATCCTTTTCCCCTCTGGTAACCACTAGTTTGTTCTCTGTATCTGTGAGTCTGTTTCTGTTTTGTTATATTCATTTGTTTGTTTTATTTTTTCAGATTCCACATGTAAGTGAAAACCTACAGTGTTTGTCTTTGTCTGACTTATTTCACTTAGCATAATGCCCTCCAGGTCCATCCATGTTGTTGTAAATGGCAAAATTTCAATCTTTTTTTATGGCTGAGTACTATAATTTGCATGTCTTTTATTACCAAAGATGCTGCATATTTTCCATGGGTTTGTTTACTAGTTGTATTTCTTCTGTCACTTATGTAAACCCAGGATAAGCCAGAGCATTTTTTATGACTTGTTTATGTGCTCTGTCCATTTCTTTG
The DNA here is from genome assembly GCF_951394435.1 of Stenella coeruleoalba. NCBI lineage: Eukaryota > Metazoa > Chordata > Mammalia > Artiodactyla > Delphinidae > Stenella > Stenella coeruleoalba. Next base: position 52,457,582 of record NC_137149.1, read on the forward strand.
TTCAATCACCAAATATTTATTGAACACCTAGTACTTGGCAGGAACTGATGTAGGTACTGTTCACAGCAGTGAATAAAACAAAGTCCCTCTCCTTACTGAGCTCCCATCCTTGTGAGGGACGCACAATAAACATAGAAATAAATAGAGCACATAATATCGGATAGTGATAAGTGCTATGCAGGGAAACAAAGCCAGATTAGGGGATGGAGAGTGATGGGTGACCAGAGAAGGCCTTCCTGAGGAGGTGACATTTGAGCAGAGATCAAAATGAATTGAGGGAATGAGCCTCATGACTATCTGGGAAAAGAACATTCCAGACGGGGTATTATTTGTCATCCTAAAATGTTTTTCTATCACTTGACAGGAATCCTACCTAAAGAGATGACAGCGATATTTAATTTACAATTTACTGTCATAAACTGCTGCGTGTAGCACAGACTGCTTCCCTTCCCCCCCTTCTTATATAGTAATTGAAGCCCCAATTTTTAATTGGGTGCGTGGCTGCCTAGAATTAATGTTATATATTTCCATTCTCCTTTGCAGCTAGATGTGGCTGTATGCCAAGGTCTGGCCAATGAGAAATAGGCAGAAATGAATATACAGCTCCTGAGAAGTATCTTTACAGAGAAGGAGCATACCATTTTCTTTCCTTTTCATCCTTCCTCTGACTAGAATGAAGATGTGAGCACTGGAGCTGGAGCAGCCACCTTGTACCCCGAGGTGGGTGCCAAGAATTGAATATAGCAGAAACCTGGATACTAATAGAAACCTAGATTCCTGGTGGTCTTAAAATTTATATACTAGCCAGACCTGGACAGCTTACCTCCCATCTTCATTTATGTGAGAAAGAAAAATAAATTTATTTTATTAAGCCAGTGTTATTTTGGGTTTTCTGCCACTTGCAACCTAATCCTAACTAAAACAGTGTGAACTAGAGTCTGCATATTTAATTTCTGATCTAGTCTCACACGATTCCTCAGTTGCACTCAGGATGCATCATGATAGCAGTCACCTCACCGACTGGGCTTGCCAGCATGTCTGACTCCTTCCCACCTAATCAGGGTTTACCATTCTTCAGGGCCCAACTTCATCCCATCTCCAAGCAGCCTTCTCCAGCCCTCATGGCTCTGCCTTTTCTTTTTTTGTGTGTGCGGTACGCGGGCCTCTCACTGTTGTGGCCTCTCCCGTTGCGGAGCACAGGCTCCGGACGCACAGGCTCAGCGGCCATGGCTCACGGGCCCAGCCGCTCCGCAGCATGTGGGATCTTCCCGGACCGGGGCACGAACCCGTGTCCCCTGCATCGGCAGGCGGACTCTCAACCACTGTGCCACCAGGGAAGCCCTCTGCCTTTTCTTTTAACTGCCACAGCCTTTCCCACTGATCCCACCCATTGGGACTTAATCAAATTGCCTTATTCTTTCTCAGGTTGAAGATAAATTTCTGTCCCATTATTTCATCTCTCCATCTCCACTGCTCTACCCCAGTCCACGTGACCCATAACTGATGTTCCTACTTTCCCTATGACTTCTCCTATCCCTTCTCCATGCAGTAACCTGAGCCGTGGTTTCAAAACATAGACCAGGGGCTTCCCTGGTGGTGCAGTGGCTTCATCTTACATCCGCATGGCTTCATCTTACACTATTCCCCACCCACTCCCCAACTCTGTGTGTGCCGACACACTTTCTCCTCCCTCCAGTGCCACACTCCTGGTCCACTCTCTTTCCCACAGTGTTTGCCCACATTGTTCTCCTGTCCGGGCTTTTCTGCCTGCCTGTTATCTCACCCTCACTTACCCCTACCCACTGATGCCACCTTCACAGGGAATTCTCCCCTGGACCCACACTAGTTTTCCTGTTGGATGTTCATACAGCCTGCAGGACTCTTCTTTCACTTACTGTGTACTTACATAGCACTTACTGTAGCTTTGAATGTTACATTTGTGTGATTGTGTGGTCATCATCTGTCTCCCCATCAGCCTGAAGCTCTGCGAAGACAAGGGCTGTGTCTGTTTCACACATCACTATAGTAACTCCTCAGTCGAAGTGTCCAGGACCATTCCTCGTAAAACCTCTAGGAAGTAATAATTATCTATTACTATAATTTCGTTTGGCAGATGAGGAAGATAAGCCACAAAGAGACTGGAAATGCAACATCAGTGTTCAGCCCCAAGTAGGACTGGGGCCAACATCTACGCTTGTTTCATGACACGACTGCAGTATAAATACCACCTAACGATTCTCAGAGTCTTATGGCAAAAGAGACCAACAACTGACCGACTCCCACCCCGTCTGGTCCTCAGCACTGTTGTGGATGGGCTGTGAGTCTTTAAGACCCAAGGATATGACTCTCAGAATGGAATTTCACAGTGATGACAGACACTGGGCGAGACACATCGGGGCAGAGGATCTGGTAACCTGAGAGTCAGCAGGAAGACAGAATTAGCTTAGAACTTTCCCACTCTTTCTTAGGGTCTCCAAGGACCACTCAGAACAGGACATCAAGGGATGAACATGCCAGGACCCCTCCATGTGTCTTTACTGTGCCATCTCCATTATCTGGCCTCAGTTGGGTTCCACCCTTGACCTTCATGACTCTGAATATCCAGATCCTAATTCATAAAGTACTGATTATAATAGGAAGCTCACAGGCTCATATGAAGATTCCGTGGGATAGGGTACGTGTGTGAAAGTTCTGTCTGAACTCTAGGGAAATGTGTGAGTGATACAAGCACCATTTACTGAGCATGAACCCTCCTTTGGGTGCTTTATTCTGCCATTTCTATTCCTCACCCAACCTTGTGAGGTGGCTTTAATTATCCCATTTTACCAAAGAGGGACTCAGAGTTCCAGGAAATAGACCTGCTGCCCCACCACGGAGCGTCCTCCAGTTATGTGTGGGAGTCCTCAGAGCAAGGCTCAAGGGCACCTGCACACCATTCTCTTAGCTACCATTCCTTCCTCATGTCTATCATTTTATCTCCCACCCTGGATCTCACCATGGGCATGTACTACCCTTGCAGCCACAGGCTATGGAAAAGACACTGTCTCCATATATTCCCGGTCCTTGGCCGGTCCTTGGGCAGAGGTGGCGACCGAGCACCCAAATGGGCCAGAACCTCAGAAAGCCTCCTGTGAAAAGTGTTCCATCCGCCCCAGTCCCCAAATCCCGTCCAAAGGCCACCCTGACCCTCCATCTTCCCATCTCCCGCTCTCCTGCTCTGCTCCTCAACCAAAAGCCTTTCTCCCCCCGAGTTAAAAGACCACAGCCCCCAGGGACTTCCCTGGTGGTCCAATGGGTAAGACTCCACGCTCACAATGCAGGGGGCCGAGGTTCGATCCCTGGTCAGGGAACTAGATCGCGCATGCACGCCACGACTAGGAGTCTGCGTACTGCAGCTAAGAAGCGCTCATGCTGCAACGAAAATCCCGTGTGCCGCAACTAAGACCCAGCACGGCCAAAATAAATAAATAAATATTAAAAACAATAAAGTCAATCCCAAGGTTTTTTTTTTTTAAAAATGGACCACAGCCCCCAGAGATATCAGTGGCTGTGAAGAGCTGGATGTGCCTCCTGGGTGGTGGAAAGTCTGTGTCCCAACTCTGCCAGCCAAATGTCCTATTCCATTATTATTATCATCATTCAGTAAGATGTCCCAGTTACGCCAGGACAAGGCTGCTGCACACCATTAGGTCACTAACAACTCCAGGTTCACATGGCTCAGAGGTGCGGGGAGCCATCAACACTGCTCTTACAGGGACCTCTCAGAGAGGTGTGCCTGCTGGCATCTGATCCACCCACATGTCCACTTGCTATCTGGGGACTGTAACAGCTACTGAATCCATTAACTGGACTAAAAATGAAAGCAGTTGGAAGCACAAGTGGCTTGAAATGTTTAAGCACCATAATGCTGATCTGGCTTCATTCCTGCCAAAAGTAGGGTCAGAACAGAACTCTTGATCTCAGCCCCCTTCATGGCCCAATACATTAAAGGAGAAATGTCAGATTTAAGGATTAAAAAATATGATTTCTCTGCCTGTCAATAATAAAAGCTTGGATTTGAAATTCGGTTGTCTTAGAAAGGTACTAACAGGTCATAGAGTACTTACGGCACCTAAGCACCCAGGCTCAGAGCTTATAATTCACCTTCCTTCCAGCTCCACGAAGTGGAGGGGGCATGGGGTCTGGGCTCCTTGAGGTCAGGGCCCCCTCGGCCACTTTTTGCTGCAATTATATCTCCAGCTGTTCCTGCAATATCTAGTGTATTGTAAGCATTCACTAAATGCTTGCTGGGTAAATGCATGAAGAGATGGGAGGATTGATGTCATTGAATGTCATTTTATCATTCTTATAGACAGAAGAAAATTTTAGATTCTGACACTGAGAGATTTTCCAGACTGGATGGCATCGTCTTCCTTATTTTACTTTTGATATAACTGTTTAGAGAACTCAAGTCTCTTGAATGAAGGACTTTTTCGAAGCCATTAATAATATAGCAGCAACAATGAAAGTAATAATAATACCTAACATTGATTGACTTCTGTTTCATGAGCTTTATAAACATTGACTCTTATAATCCTCATATAACCCCTGAGGGAGGAACTACTATGACCCCCATTTTCTGGAGAGGCTGAGTAACTTTCCATAAGACCACAACAGAAAAGAAACATGTTCCACTAGGGCTGTTCATGACTTTCTTTGGGTCATAAATCCTCCTTAGGAATCCGACATTATGAGTTTCCACCTAAGGAAAAACGTGCACTCCTCAAAACATACACTACCGTGCACAGTTTCAGCAAGTGCATGAACCTGCCAAAATCTATTCATAAACCATAGGTTAATAGCCAGTGTGACAATAACCTTAGGTTTTGGAATAAGACACACCTGGTTTCTTTCTCTTTTTTAAAAGTAATAATTGTTAATTAAGAACTAATACTGGGGACTTTCCTCGTGGGCACAGTGGTTAAGAATCCACCTGCCAATGCAAGGGACACGGGTTCGAGCCCTGGTCCAGGAAGATCCCACATGCTGCAGAGCAACTAATCCCATGCGCCACAACTACTGAGGCCACGTGCCACAATTACTGAAGCCTGCACACCTAGAGCCCGTGCTCTGCAACAAGAGAAGCCACCGCAATGAGAAGCCCACGCACCGCAGTGAAGAGTAGCCCCCACTCGCCGCAACTAGAGAAAGCCCGCGCACAGCAAAGAAGACCCAACACAGCCAAAAAAAAAAAAAAAAAAAAAAAAACCCCTAATACTGAAGTACATGTTCTTTAGTGAAAATCCAAACATTAGAGGTAATATCTAAATTCCTTTTGACCAGTTAATTCCAGGACCCTTCTTAGAAGTAACCATTCTTATCAGTTCACTTTATATCCATTTTCTATACATTAAATACCTATCTATGTACCCATGGAAACTACTTGGTATGGTTGCAGGTTACTGGGGAGTTTACAAAAATGATATTGTATTGCATCTTTTTTTCCTGCAACTTGCTTTTCTTTACTTAAGGATCATCAGAGTTTTTCAGCCTATATAGATCTGCTGTATCCTTTAAGCGACTGCATAGTACTCCACAGTGTGGACACATTACACTATCACCATTTTCTTATTAAGTGACTTTAGATTGTTTCTAGATTTTTGCTCTTGCAGACAAAGCCACGGTGAACACTTTTATATGTACTTCTCAAGCATGTGAGCAGGTATTTGTCTTGAAGAACACCAAAAGTCTGGGATTGCTGGGTCATAGAATATGTGTATTTTTTTTTTTTTTTTTTTTTTTTTGCGGTATGCGGGCCTCTCACTGTTGTGGCCTCTCCCGCTGCGGAGCTCAGGCTCTGGACGCGCAGGCTCAACGGCCATAGCATGTGGGATCTTCCCGGACCGGGGCACAAACCTGTGTCCCCTGCTTCAGCAGGCGGACTCTCAACCACTGCGCCACCAGGGAAGTCCTGCATTTTTAAAATATAAACAAAACCACCAAATTTCCCTGGAAAATGATGCTGTCAATTTGTACCCCCTCCAACAATGTACACAATCCATTATTTATCCACATTCAACCATTACTTTTACCAATCAGTCCAGTTTTCCCTAATCCGATAGGGGAAAAAAGGTATTTTGTTTTATTTTGCATTTTTGATTACTAGTGATGTTGAGCAGCTTTTTGTATTCTACTGATCGTTTGTATTTTTTCTTTTGTGAATTACCTGCTCATTTTTCTATGTATTTTCGTCTTGCCATTGATTTATGAGCTCTCTCTCATATTCTGATACTAAACATTTATTAACTAATGTTACAAATATTTTCTCTCCATCTATTTCTTGTGCTTGTAATTTACACACCTGGATTAAAATCCCGGCACTAACACTGATTTCTGGATGACTTGAATAAATACTTACTCCTATGAGCCTGAGGGTCCTCAACTGTGAAATAGAAGTAGCATTTACCTTTAGGGTTGTTGTTAGGATTAAATGAGATAATGACTATAAAATGCTTGACTCAGTACCTGGCACAGAATAAGTGCTCAAAGGTAATTAATGTTATTATTATTATTCATTGTTAAGCTTTAAAAGATTCCCCCATGTTTGAGCTAAAATAATGCCTACCTTCAACTTTTACCCAGTGGTTTCAGACCTACAGGAAAATAAAAATGAAAGTTTGAAAGATCTTTTAGGATGAATGGTAGAAAAAACATCACATCTGACTTTAGTTTATAACTTCTATTATAGCTCTGTTTTATTTTCACTTCCAGCCAATGTTGAAGAAATCAAATTGTTAGCACAGCAAGGGAAAGCCTGAACAGAAGTAAAAATTGAAAAAAATGTTTCAAGCAGATTTATAAAAACATTTTTCATAACAGCTTGGAAAGGTGTACAGACATCCTGTCTTCTCCCTGCTATAACATTACCTACAACATCATTGTTCTTAAAACCACCCATTTGTTCCTAAAGATCAAACAGCTCCTTCTGAATCTAATCATCATAAGACTTTTTGTATAAGTTTGCTCTACAGGTCACAGACCGCCTCATGAACTTGATTCCCCCGTAAGCTTCTAGAATAGGTAAGACAGGAAGAACTCTGCCCCTCCAAACTTCCAAATAAGGAAACAGAGGCTCTGAGGCAAAGCCATTTCTGACTTTCCCAGTCTGACTTGGAGTCCCCTCCTAGGCACCTCCATCCCATCATGTACCTACCTCTATCAAACCACTTTCAAGTCAGGTATATGTGTCTTGGTTTCCTTCACTAAATGAGTTCCTTGTGAGCAGAAACTCTACCTTCTGTCTGTGCATCCTTAATCCCTGCCTAGCATGAATGCATAGATAACAGATGGATTAATTGATGGATGGATGAATGTATGTCATACCTGCTAAAAAGTGGTACCCAGGTCTCCATAAGCCATGCAGAGCATTTCTTTTTTAGATGTATTAACAAAATTTTTTAATGTCTTAAATGATCATACAGTACAGTAGACTTTGGGGGGAGTGCGTATATAGAGCTCTATGAATTTTAGGACATGTATAGATTCACATACTCGCAGCCACAATCAAGTGACAGAACTGTTCGATTGCCACTAAAAACTCCCTTGTATCACCCTTTATAGCCACACCCTCCCCAACCCCTGGCAACCACTCGTCTATTCTCTATCACTAGCATTTTGTCTTTCCAGAATGTTGTACAGACCATAGAGAGCATGCTCTGTAAGGCACTGAATATTCTAGAGCTTAACTTTGGTGTTGCAGCTGCTCCCTCAGATATTTACCTTGCTATCCCCTTGGCTGCTTCCTGCTCCTGTCTTATTGGCAATTTGCCTCTCTTGCAGGAACTGACTTTTCGGCCCGTCTCAGGCTGCTCTCATTTCCGACTGCATTGAGTCTCTCATATTTTGAGCTTTCTAGATCCACTGAGGGGCTTTATTTATGATTAACATTTTCCACACTGTGTCTGTGCCCTGGATGTCTTTCTTCTTCGCGTTATTAAAACTGGATATGTTAACACTAGGTGTTTTCATCTTTATTAATATACAGAAAAACAGCTTGTTTGTTATAATTTCATCTTCCCAGGACTCAGGGGTGAGTCCTTGGGTGCTGCGTCAGAGGGCAGACAATGGAAGTGACCATGGGATCTCATGTTGTGTTCAAATCCTCCCTTCACGCTAACCCTGCTGAGCTTGGATCACATCTGCATACTTGACTCTACCCTGGGACAAGAGTTTTCCCAGGAGGATTTTCTATTCCTTATGTTAATAGGGTCTTGGTATGATCCTCTCCACTACTCTTCCAGATGCAACTGAATCCTGGAGTAAAAGCCCATGGGAATCCCTGCAAATATACTGGCATACAAGAGTGTTACACAGTTTTGTTGAAATAGCATGGGCTTTGCTGTCAGCTGGAGCTAGAATTGAAAGTGATTTTATCATGTACTCAGTGTGTGACCTTGGCCAAAGTACTCAGCCTTTCTGAGCCTTGGGTCCCTTATCTTCATGTGACAGAGAAAGAAGGGAAGATGTTAGATTATGACTATTTGCACTCCCCACCCCCATACACACACACTCCACAATACAACGCACCTGAAATGAGCAAGGATTCTTTGCCTGCTATTGGACTCTGGATTGGTTCCACCAGGGTGAGAGGTGGAGAGGAGAATTAAAGAAACCAGAAAGGCCAGATTGCATTGTTTAAGAAAGATTTGAAGGGGCAGTGGTGAGCCAGGAGGGAGCAGGCGGGAGCCTTTTTCATGGCCGACTACAAGGACGTGGGAGCTTAGGAGCTGGGGCTTAGATGTGTCATTTTGCATCTTCCGAGAAGCAGATGCCAAGATGGAATTAGGAATACAGAGATTTATTAGGGAAAATGCCCGTAAAATAAAAGAGAGAGGAAGCAGGACACGCAGGAGGGAAGTTTGACACCTGTGAAGAAAGAGTGGGAAGGAAGGAGGATTGAATAAGAGCTTCAGTCTGCAGTACAGCTCTGAGGGAGTCTTGGCCAGGCTGATGGGAGCCCCAGACCAAAGACTTCCCAGTAGAGGAGCTCCCTGTTGGGCAGGAATGGCCAAGCTCAGGTACCCCTACCACTCACGTTGGCTGGGAGCAGCCCAGGGAGGGCAGTGGTGGGTCCAAAGCCCTACTGACGCTATGGTGGGTCCAAAGGAGCTGCAGCGCAAGGCTGTCAGCTACAACAGGTTCTCTCTTGAAGGGAGATCAGAGAGGCATGCTCCAATGTCCTTCATAGACCGTGGTGTAAGGATGGCCCTACCCCATATACCCTCATGGCTACAGGGTTGATGGTCACTGCTGCTGTGTTACCGTTCTATTGCTGCTCTTGTCAATTACCAAAAACACAGTGGCTTGAAACAACACATGTTTATTATCTTATAGGCCTGTAGGTTTGAAGTCCAAGCAGAGTTTCACTGGGTTAAAGGCAAGTGTTGGCAGGGCTGTGTTTCCTTCTGGAGGATCTAGGGGAGAATGCGTTTCCTGGTCTTTCCCAGGTCCAAAGGCTCACAGCCTGCTTCCTCCATCTTCAAAGCCAGCAGCAGCAGATGGACGCTTCTTCCATCCCATCACTCTGACCTTTTTTCTGTACTCACATCTTCCGCCCTGTCTCCTCTTCTGCCTCCCTCTTCAACTTTTATGGACCCATGCAATTACATTGGGGCCACCCAGATAATTCTAGAAGATCTCCCCATCTCAAGGTCCTTAACTTAGTCATACCTGCAAAGTCCTGTTGGCTGTTCAGAGCAGTATATTCATAGGTTCCGGGGGTTGGGACGTGGACATCATTATTCTGCCTCTCATGGTGGCTGTGAGTTTTCAGTCTGGATTCTGTGTCCCATCAGAAACACAGTCTGTGGAGCCAGCCATTGACAGAGAGGGAAGCAGTTGGTTTGTGTGGCAAATAGATGAACTCCAAAGGTGGATTTTTTTTTTTTTTTTTTTTTTTTTGCATTACGCGGGCCTCTCACTGCTGCGGCCTCTCCCACCGCGGAGCACAGGCTCCGGACGCGCAGGCCCAGCGGCCATGGCTCACGGGCCCAGCCGCTCTGCGGCACGTGGGATCCTCCCAGACCGGGGCACGAACCCGCGTCCCCTGCATTGGCAGGCGGACTCTCAACCACTGCGCCACCAGGGAAGCCCCTCAAAGTTGGATTTTTATCAAGAATTATGTGGGAAGTTAATGATGGATATTTCTTACAAGCCATGTACTAAAAATAGTTTTGTTCAGGCAAAAATGGGAAGGGGATGATCAATTTGAGGGCAGAGGTAACGCTAACAAAATTTCGTCTACAAAAGAAAAATACAAGTGTAACAAGTTTGTGGGATGCTTTCATCTGAAGTTGGTTCTTTTTGTCCAGCAGCCTTTTCCCACAAGGAGAATACCTAAATATCCTCCACATAATCAAAATTTCAAAAGAAACATATTCACAATAAAGCACATATCTGTTTAAGAAGAAGAATCTTGAAATGTAGTGAATCTGAAACAGATTAAATTCTTTTGCTTAAAAAGAGTAAGTTCATACTGTGGGGAATGCATTGAGAGTAAGGGTTATGGGATGGCCTTCATCAATGTTCAAAATCTTATCAACGCCACAGAATTCATAATGGAATAAAAATCTGTGAATAAAATGAATGTAGGGAGATTTTTAGCCATGGCTGTCATCTTACTCAACATCAAGGACTATATGCTGGAGAAAAATGCTGTGGCTATAATAAGTGCAAGAAGGCTTTTAGCCAATGCTTGATGTTTACTCTCTATTGGAGAATTCATATTGTGGATAAAACCTATGGATGTAATGGGCATAGAAAACCTTATAGCAAGTTCTCAGACCTTACTAGGCACGAAAGAATTAATAATGAAGTTGAAACCTATGAGTTTCATTACTCTAAAGCTGGAGTAATGACTGTGAGAAGACAAGACCTTCAGCCATGCCTCCAGCCTTGCCTAAAGTGAGGGAAGTCATGTTGGAGGAAAGCCCTACAAATGTAATGATTGTAGGGTGTCCCTTAGACAGAGCTCAAACATTGAGCAACATTTCAGAATTCTCATGTGAGTAATGAATGCAGAGAAGACTTTAATAGATACTGGCAATTCATGGATTGAACAAACCCTATAAATACAGAGAACGTGGGGACACCTTTAGTCTGTGTCACTCCTTACTCATATCAGAGGATTCATATTGGGGAATGAAGGTGGAGCTTCTCTTAGTTATACATTTCATTGATTTAACATCAGAAAAAAGGCACAGCAATGAGAAACCTCTGAATTCGGCAATGTCTTTGGTTATAGCTCAGTCTTATTGACAAGCAGAGAATTCTGATCTGGGAGAAATCCAAATCACAGAGCAAGTGAGTAATCTGAATACACAGGTAAAGCCTGAGAAATGTGAAGAGATCCATTTGTCTGTGTAAATACTTGGTTTTCATTATCATTTCACAGAAAATATTGGTAAATCAAGCCAAAGAGCAAGGATATTGAGGACTTTTGTCTTAGAGTCAAAATCAATAGAGGTAGCGGCTGCAGACAGAAGGCAATTTCTCTGTTATAAGGAAAGCCTAGCACATTTGTTCTTAAAAGTCTTGTCTTTTGGGACTTCACTGGTGGCACAGTGGTTAAGAATTGGCCTTCCAGTGCAGGGGACATGGGTTCGAGCCCTGGTCCAGGAAGATCCCACATGCTGCCAAGCAACTAAGCCCGTGCGCCACAACTACTGAGCCTGCGCTCTAGAGCCCGCGAGCCACAACTACTGAGCCCTCGTGCCACAATTACTGAAACCTATGCGCCTAGAGCCCCTGCTAAGCAACAAGAGAAGCCACCACAGTGAGAAGCCCGCACACCACAACAAAGAGTAGCCCCTGCTCACCGCAACTAGAGAAAGCCCACACGTGGCAACAAAGACCCAATACAGCCAAAAATAAATAAATAAATATATTAAAAATTAATTAATTAACAAAAATAGATAAAAGCCTTGTCTTTTAATAATGTGTATTGTAGGAATCATGAATGAACTCATTTTTTAATGGATAAAGTTTTTTGGGTTTTTTAACATCTTTATTGGGGTATAATTGCTTTACAATGGTGTGTTAGTTTCTGCTGTATAACAAAGTGAATCAGCTATACATATACATATATCCCCATATCCCCTCCCTCTTGAGCCTCCCTCCCACCCTCCCTACCCCACCCCTCTATGTGGACACAAAACACTGAGCTGATCTCCCTGTGTTGTGTGGCTGCTTCCCACTAGCTATCGATTTTACATTTGGTAGTGTATATATGTCCATGCCACTCTCTCACTTCGTCTAATGGATAAAGTTTTGAATCTATTCCAAATGGCTCTGAGGAGACAATGAAGAACGAATCATCCAGAATGAAACTTTCCAAGTGAAAGGTCTTGATACACAGGAGGAGCCACAATTTTGTGATGATGAGTGTAAAAAGGAAGATGTAGGAGCAGAATGGGAGAACCTAGTGATTTTAGAGGAGACAGTAGACTCACAGTGGTGGTGAGCATTGACTTATGGGGAGAAAAAACAAGGACAAGCTTCAGGATGGAGATCTGTGGAATCTGAGGGAACTATTTTCTTTGCTATCAGAAACCATGTAGAGAAGCAAGTGTGACCAAGGCAAATGGGAATGAAGGGCCAAGGTCCTCGGGGGAGACTGCAGCAGGACTCCCATTTAATCCACAGTGAACGTGAACGTTGGGGATTATGTTATTCTTTCACTTGAAAGTAATTTAATATATTGTATAAATGAAAAGGTTTTTTTGGAAAAAAAAAAGAAGAAAAATATTGGACTACAGTGGGGAAAAGATTTGTAAATGGAAGGAAGAGAGGCCTAGGGAACACCAGGAGGCTGAGAAAGCATGGCCCTGTGGAGAGGGAGAAGAGGGGAGGAGACATGCAGATCCTTGAGAAACAGATTTTAATTATGCAGAGCGGGTCTGTGGTGATTGTGCAATGTAATCCCTTCTTTTTTTTTCTTTTTTTAACATCTTTATTGGGGTATAATTGCTTTACAATGGTGTGTTAGTTTCTGCTTTATAACAAAGTGAATCAGTTATACATATACATATGTTCCCATATCTCCTCCCTCTTGCGTCTCCCTCCCACTTTCCCTATCCCACCCCTCCAGGTGGTCACAAAGCACCGAGCTGATCTCCCTGTGCTATGCGGCTGCTTCCCACTAGCTATCTACCTTGGATTTGATAGTGTATATACGTCCATGCCTCTCTCTTGCTTTGTCACAAGGGTAATCCCTTCTTTACTTCCCCATCCTGCTCCCACCCTAATACAACCTTCAGTAAAGTTCACATTGCTTTCAGTGCCAGCGGATCAGATCCGTGCTTCCTGTAAGGTGGCCTTGCTTTATTTGGGTTATGTGTAAAAGCATGATTAGCATCTACCTTTGGGTCATAAGGGATACGTAAAGCGAAGCACGTGGAATTGCTTGACACAGAGCATACTGAGCATCTAAGATGTACCTGTCACTATTCTATGTGCTAGGAATGGAGCGGTAGACGGGACGGTCTTGCCCTTGTGGATCTTCATAAGAGGTCATTTTTCTTAGCTTCCTTCTCAGGAAACATTCAGTTTAGGAGACAACACACCCAAAAGGACATTTAGGATCTCTTTGATTTCACACCTGCATAGACAGGCAAGCCCCTTGAGTGGTATGATATTGACCAGTTATGATAATAATCTTGGTTAATATTTGTTGCTTGAACTTGGGGAGTTTTTATGTGTGAATGTGTTGAATCCTCACATCGTGCTCGTAAAGCAAGTATCTGTGTCACCCCCATTCTGAAGATAAGGACGATGGAGCACAGAGGTCTCGAAGCACTTAGCAGGGATTTGGCAGAGGTGAGATTTAAACCAGATGTTAGCCTTCAAAGCTGCCACTCTATGGAGACATCATTCTACCACTGGAGTGAAAAGACCTATTCCCTCCGAAGAAGTAAGCATTATCTAATGACCCTACCCACGCAGCCCTTAATGAGTTAACTGTTGGACAAATGTTTGCTTTTCATAAAACAAACTTTAATGCCTTTATCTTTCCAAATGTGTGTAGTGCTGACAAGGCCATTCAGGGAGCCAGGGAACAGAAGCAGGCCGAGTAAACCTTTATTTACATTTTGAGAAGACAGTTCAGCATTTTTCTTGTCTACAGAAGAACCCTAATATCTGTCTACAGAGCTCGTTCTGGGTTCCCGCCACTGTTTGCTCCCCAACCCCACTGCCAAGATAAAGTCCTCCCCTTAATCCTCAGGATGCTGAGACTGCCCTTGCTCCCACTTCCAGACAGATATTTTCTGTGCCAATGCCAGGAATAATTCTTCAGCAGATTGCTGTATTAGTCCTTCATTTGTGGCCCAGGTTAATTTTTTTTCCCACTGCCATATTCATTTCTCCTGTGAATGACACACCTTCTTCTGGATTCATTTCTGTCTACTTTTTCCCTCTTTTGTTTAGTTTTTTCTTCCTGTTATTCAAGGTTAATAGTGATATTAATATCTTCTATTTGCACAGTGCTCTCTGAATTACAAATGTTTTCATTTACTTACTTTAATCCTCTCGAGAGTTTTATGAGATGGGCATTTTACACCCATTATAGAGATGAGAAAACTGAGACTCAGGTATTTTTGGCGATTTGTCCAATGTGATTGTAGTGGACATTTGTTGTTCGCCTAGCACCTGTTTCCCCTTTTACTAACACCGTTCCAATTTTTATTGCCGTTGACTTCCCCGGTCTTAGGACGTGAGGTCCTTGTGAAGCTGAGTCAGCTAATGGTTCCACAAATGGCTATTAGAGTAATATACCACCTGAGCATCATTGAAAATTGGTCAGTGACCTCCATAGAGGTGGCAAAAGGTCATCTTGGGAGTGATCTGGAGAAGGGCCTTCTTTTTTACTGAACATGAATCTTTGAGGACCCACAGGAGACAAGAGATGACTGAAAATGGAGTTGATGCAGAAGGACTCAGAGCTAAAGACAGTCAGCGTCTTTATAAGCTGGATCCTGCTAGAAGTTCCGGTTGAGAGAGCCAACACCCACCCCTTCTGACTTAAGCTAGGTGAGTTAGGTTTCTGTGGCCGAGTCCTGATCACACCCCACGTGATCAAAGCAGCAAACCGATGTGACCCAGCTCACCTGACTCCACACTTAGTGTGTTTGCCCTTGTTCAGAGTCACCTTCAAAGGACCAGCGACCCACCCACCTGAGTGTGACTGGAGAGCATAAGGGACCACTTCATTACAGTGTCACCCCCTTCCTGCACACTCCCAGAACTTCATCTTTATCCCGGCAGCTGCATTTCTACTTAAGGATCTTCTCTAAGATCTTTAGAGATCCTAGTGATTAAAAACAGAGTTAAAAATGTCCAGCCTGTAAACCCAAGGTCACTCTTTTTTCATTTTGAGTGGAAGGGTGATCTTCCTCATTTTCTGAGAGTTTCCTTTATCCTTCTGAAGAACTACAAAATAATAGTTAATAGCTTTGCAGTAATATCTTCCCATTCCCTGAATTCCTTAGAATAAATGTCATCAAGCTTGGCTAATTGGAGTGTGTTCAGCTTCTAAATAATCACTGTCATTCTTTCATTTGCAGAGACAGAGATTAAAGAGAAAACACTTAAGGGCTGCCAACTTCAGGAATGCTATTTTTTGTCTATCTCTTTTACATTTTGTTTTGTTTTTCTCTGATTTTTATTGCAAAATTAATACATGTTTCCCGCAAAAATTTAAAATAAAGCACATAATATTAAAAACATACTCCCACTCTCCATTAGCCTACCCTTCCCAGTTCAACTCTCGAGAAATAATCACAGAACAGGGAATCAAAAAACATAACAAATTATATTTGAATCTTTCCTAAAATTTTTTTAAATGCATTTCAAACGTATTCTTTGGGGAAAAAAGCACATATATGTATAGAAAATACTCCTTTTCTCCACTCTCAAATTTCACTCCCTTAGGGTGGCAATTGGGTATTTTATACTGTTCTGTGATAGTTTTCATTTTTACTTAAGAATATATGATGGACAGTTTCCAGATCAACATACATAGTTCTACCTTATTCTTCCCAAAGGCCGCATGATCGTTCACAGTCTATTTATACTATAATTTATTTAACCATTCTCCAGTTGATGAGCACTTCAATTGTGTCTATTTTCTATGATTATGAACAATAAAGCAATAAATATCCTCATACATGTATCTTTATACACACTGGCACAAGTATTTCTGAAGGCTCAATTTCTGAAAGTGGAATTTCTGGGTCATAGATGAAATATATATATATATACATATATATATATATATATATATATATATGTATATATATATATATATGTATATATATATATATATCTCCTTTTTTAGATGTTGTCAAGTAATGCTCCAAAAAGGCTTTAGCAGTTTATATTGCCATCAAAGTATATAAAAGTGCCTGTTTCTCAACATGCTTGCCAATACCAGAGGTAATCAATTGTTTACATTTTGCCAGACAACAGGTGGAAAAAGGAATCTTGTGGCTATTTTAAATCCTCTTCTTTTACTATTAGGAGGAGTTTGCTCCTTTTTGATATGTACTTACCATTAATATTTCTTCAGTGAATTTCCTTAATATATCATTTGACCATATTTCTATTGAGTTGTTTGACTTTTTCTTATTGATTTTGTAGGACTCTTTATATTATTTATTTGTTTGTCCTTTTGTCTCACATCCCCTGAAAAGCTTTCAGCTTATTGGATTATTTATATTGTGATCCATGGTGACTCATTTTACTCTAATTTTCCAGATAGACGATTTCCCCCCATTTTTATGTACTCAAATTTATCTGTTTTTCCTAATATAGTAGTCTTCTCAGTTTCATTTCATTATTAGGAAAATCTACTGCAATTAATAATTGATTTTTCTCCAATATATTTGTTAACCTTTCTTAGTTTATTTTTATTTTATTTGGTGTGAAGTAGGAACTTCATTTAAATTTAATAAATTGGTTGTCAATTATTCCAACACACTCTATTGAATAAATCACATTGTTTCTTCTGATCTGAAATACCACCTTTATCATATTTCTTAAACCTGTCTTTATTCTAATTCTGGACTCCCTGTTCTGTTCTAGCAATATATGTGTGTATTCTGAACAAGTGTTGCAGTATATCTATGCTCTACGTTATCCATTACATGTAGTACAGAGTTAAAAGCACAGGCTCTGGAATCAGACTGCTTGGCTTCAAATCCCGGCTACATCACTTATTAGCTGTGTGACTTCGGGCCGGGTACTAAATCTTTCTTGACTTTGCTTTCCTTATCTGGAAAATGTGACCAATAATAGTATAAGTCTCACGATGTTGTTGTGATGCTTAAATGAGATAAGATATGCCGAGCATTTAGTTGAATGCCTAGCCCGTTAAAAGTAGTACATTCCTAGGGAACTTCAAGTCTGAGACCCACGAAGTGCTGTGTGCTCCTTTTACAGATATGTTTTTTAATCTCCACTTTAAAAATAATAATAAGTAAGATTTAGAAATTTTAAGAAACTTGCCTGATGTGTGATGTGGTGGAACCCTGATTCTAAACTATGTCTCATTGTAAGACATGTGCCCTTTCCACTGTATTATCCTCCTTTTAAACACCAGGCACTTTGCAATAGTGGTAATTTGTGACTCACCTCCTTCCTCTTTTTTTTGAATTTAATTGAATTTAATTCTTTTATGCAGCAGGTTCTTCTTAGTAATCTATTTTATACATATTAGTATATATATATATGTCAATCCCAATCTCCCAATTCATCCCACCACCACCGCCCCCCAACCGGCTTTCCCCCCTTGGTGTCCGTATGTTTGTTCTCTACATCTGTGTCTCTATTTCTGCCTTGCAAACCGGTTCATCTGTACCATTTTTCATATTCATTTATATCATAGTCTTATTGCTAGTCCCATTAGTCTGAAATTGGCTTTCCCAAAAAACACTGTTTTTTACCCTCTCTTGACGCCCTGGCTTCCATGCTGAGGAAGGCTGCCAGTGTTAAAGTTACTTCCCCTGGGCTTCCCTGGTGGCGCAGTGGTTGAGAGTCCGCCTGCCGATGCAGGGGACACGGGTTCGTGCCCTGGTCCGGGAAGATCCCGCATGCCACGGAGCGGCTGGGCCCGTGAGCCATGGCCGCTGAGCCTGCGCGTCCGGAGCCTGTGCTCCGCAACGGGAGAGGCTACAACAGTGAATGGCCTGCGTACCGCAAAAAAAAAAAAAAAAAAAAAGTTAGTTTCCTAAGGGACTTCCCATGCACTAAGAATTGGGGACAACAAACAAGGCCTAAAACATAGTAATACATCTTCTCTTCTGGTGGTTTTCATAACTATGTTACCCAAAAGAATATTCAACATAGGCTGTTGGCCAAAGCTTAAAATTATTTTAATTCCACTGACTTTTAAAAATGATATTCCTAGTAATAGGTTTGGTCATGGTGCTCTTGGTTTGCCCTCTGCTCTGAGTTCCCAGGACATCCTACACCCTGCCACCCTCTACTCTCTTTGACAGTTTGTTGAGCATCCCCCTCACTTGGTTCCAGTGATTCTAGGATTGTTCTTTCCTAGATCAGGGATCCTTTATGTTGAAAACTCACTGCAGCAGAGACCAGCTAGATGTTCACCAATCCCGTTTCCTCTTCTTAGACACATGGGACAATTATATTCCCTGCCTTCCCTTATGGGTAGAGCTGGGCCTTAGGATGAGTTATGGCCAATGAAATGTGGTCAGAAGTGATACAAACTACTTCCAGGTCTGACAAGAGTAGACTGTGTGTGATGGTTAATCTTATGTGTCAACTTTATCAGGCCACAGTTCCCAGATATGTGATCAAACATTATTCTGGATGTTTCTGTAAGGGTATTTTCGGTTGAGATTAACATTTAATTGATGGACTTTGAGCAAAGCAGATTGCCCTCCATAATGTGGGTGGGCTTCATCCAATCAGTGGAAGGTCTTAATAAAACAAAAGACTGGCCTCCCCCAAGCAAGAAGAAGTTCTGCCAGCAGATGGCCGCAGCACCAGCTCTTCCCTGGACTCCAGCCCACCCACCCTACAGATTTTGGAATTGTCAGACTCTATAATTACATGAGCTAATTCCTTAAAATAAATCTTTTTTTCCTCTCTACACACACATTCTATTGGTTCTGTTTCTCTGGAGAACCCTAATTAATACACTGTGCCATTCTCCATGCTATTTTGTTCCCCAGCTGCGTGGCTAGAAGTAAAGTCCTCCAAGATGAGGGAGCCACGTGACAGGAGGAGCTTGGATCCATCCCTGCCTGAGTCACCATAAAAGGCATTCTGCCCAATAACATCATCTGGCTGTATCAGGCTTTGTATGAGCTGGAAATAAATGCTTTTTTTGTTTTGTTTTGTTAAGTCACTGAGATGTGTTACAGCAGCTGGAGTTACTTGTCCTAACTAATATACACACTTATATCATTGTTGTCTAGAAAATCCAATGAAAATGTCTGACTTTTCTGAAGCCCTTTCTTTTTTCTTTCTTTTTTTTTTGTGGTATGCGTGCCTCTCACTGTTGTGGCCTCTCCCGTTGCGGAGCACAGGCTCAGGATGCGCAGGCTCAGCGGCCATGGCTCACGGGCCCAGCCACTCTGCAGCATGTGGGATCTTCCTGGACCGGGGCACGAACCCGTGTCCCCTGCATCGGCAGGCGGACTCTCAACCACTGAGCCACCAGGGAAGCCCCTGAAGCCCTTTCTTGAAACTAGGAATTTTGCTTGGAAGCTATCCTGACTCTGGGATTCTATCACCCTTGAGTGATAATCCTGGTGCTCAACTATGTGATCCTAATAATTTTTTTCTTCCAGTTTTATTGAGATATAATTGACATACAGCCCTGGATAAATTTAAGGTATACAGCATAATGATTTGATTTACATACATCATGAAGTGATTATCACAATAAATTTAATGAACATCTATCATTTCACATAGGTACAAAATTAAAGAAAGAGAAAAAAAATTTTTTTCTTGTGATGAGTGATCCTAATAATTTTGTCATATTTTCTATAGTAGGCCAATTAAATTATCTACAAACATTATTTTATTAATTTATTCAAGAAGTATCTACAGAGTGCCTACCAAGTTCTAGGCACTGTTAGTGTTAAGGACACAGTGGTGAATAAGATATGTATGATGCCTGTCCCATAGAATATACAATCTAGTGGGGGATTTATGTCTCTCAGAACCTTGCAAGGTTCACATTATCATCTCTACAGATGAGGAAAAGGAAGCACACAGAAGTTAGGTGGCTCTACTAAGCTCTTTCTGGGTAAGGAGATCTCTCTCATTGACTCACTAAGCCACCCTAGATGTGGGCTTCCAGTGAGCAGTACCTGTTTCTGGTTTCAGCTTCCAGTAGCATTTGATTCAGGAGGAAAGCATTGTTTACCACTTCTCCTGCACGCTTATTCCTGAGCTCCTCCACTTTCCATAAAAAATTTAGTGTCCAGCAGGCCAAGGAAACCATAGGCTTCATCTCTACTGGTGTGCACATCCAAATGTATCATCAAGGCTTGTGACCGCAAGCAACAGAAACTAAGTTTGGTTAACTAGGGCAGAAAAGAGAATCTTTAGAATGATATTCTATTTCCAACAGAAATGATGGAAGATTTAGAGAGCAAGTTGAAAAAAAGTTGCAGGAACCCAGGTTAGCAGAAACATAGCCATGACCACATCTCAGGAACTTTCTGGCAAGGCTACCATTACCACTGTGGCCACTGGATTAAAAACTGCCATTTTTGTTTTGAATACTGTTTCTGCATCTTTGTGTCATCGTCTGGATGGGATAAGTGAGTTTCAAAATCTGGGCCAGGAATCCATGCTAAAGTAGCCAGGGATCAGGGAGAAGGATCCCTTTGAATAGAAATGGTGTGGTGAACAGATTCTGGGTAGCCAAAAGTAATGAATGCCCACTCCATCAAGACAGTCCCAGGTGAGACTGGGGTACAGAGGCAAGCCATGACCATAAGAAATTCTCAGCATTGGTGACCCCAGAAGCCAGGCATTGGCAGGGTTTTAATTCTGGAGTAGAGGGGATCCATCAAGTGTGGAGCAGTAGTAATCAAAATTCTGAGTTTCAAGAAGTAAAAACAAACTCTTTTCCCTTAAGCTAAAAAGGGAATTTATTGCCCAATGACATGAAAACGTACAAGAATATTTTGGCTTTAAATATGTCTTGGTCCAGAGATTCAAATGACGTCACTAGAATCCAGTCTTGCCATCTCTGAGCAAACTCTCCTGTATGTTTACTCTGTTCTCAGGCTCTACTTTGTGGCAAGATGGCTACCAGCAGCCCCAGGCCCACATTCTCCCAGGTTTATAATCAGCAGAAAACAGTGTGTGGCCCTCTCCAGAAAGTTACAGTAGAAGCCTAATTATGTCTTGTTGGTTTCTACCGGTGACATGCCCATCCATTAAATCATCAGTATGGTCAGGGAAAGATGATATCTGATTGGCTAATCCCAAGTCACATGCCCACCCTAGAGCTGGAATAGAATTAAGTCTATTTGGCACAAGGACAGAAAATGGGGGAGGAACTGGCCCTTCAGAGAAAAACCAGAAGACGGCAAATGCATGTTAATAGCAAAAGCAAGATGTCCACTTTGAAGTAGGACCCCAGACAGTGGTGGAACATACGGGCTAGAAGGTCTAATCTGGCAGATAAATAGGGGGTTCGTCCAAGTGGGGAACCCTAATGAAAACCAAGGAGGTGATGCAGAAGGGACTTGGGAATTGAGCCAACACAGAGAAGGCTTATGGACCAGAAGCTGGCCTGGTGGGCCAGAGCTTCCTCAGGCAAAACATATACTTGTCCTGCAAAACACATTTTAGATTCCAGCTGCTGGTCAGTGTGAGCTGATTGTCTGGTAAGAATCAACCCAGGGACTGTAAGAGAATGAGCGACTGGGCTCCTGTGGAGCCAGAGAGGCTGGGGCCCAACCCAGCTTACTCAGGAAGCAGGAGGGCAGTGTAGGTAGCTGGATCAGTAGCACTAGCCCAACCTCCCTTGGTCCTTTGCTTATATTCATACTTCTCCAAGTATCCCTGCCCTTCCACCTAATCTTGCTGACATCCTCATTTCTCCCTCTTACCCTATTTCTCTGTGATGAGCTGGGTTTCTTGCTCCCCTCACTTAGCCATCTGGCTCTGACCCATAGCTTGTTTTGGCTGCCAGGCAACCAGATGAGAACTCAGGAATCAGGCACTGACGTCAGCCAGACTCTAGTCTTTGATGTCTCCTTGCTCCTTGTAATGGATTGAATAGTGCCATCTCCCCAGTCATGTCTACCTGGAACCCCAGAATGTGACCTTATTTGGAAATGGAGTCTTGACAGATTCAAGTAAGTTAAGGCTCTCAGAGTGAGATCATCTTGGATTTAGGGTGGGTCTTACATCCAGTGACAGACATCCTTATAAGAAATGCAGAAGATGCAGAGACACACATCAAAGAAGGTGATGTGAAGATGGAGGTGGAGACTGGAGTGATGAGTGTGCAAGCTGAGGAAGGCCAAGGATTGCAGGCCGCCATGGGAAGCTAGGAGACAGGCCTGGAACAGATTCTCCCATTGAACCTCTGGAAGGAACCAACCCTGCCAACATCTTGATTTCAGATTTCTGACCTCCAGAACTGTGAGAGAACAAATGTTTTCTGTTTCAAGCCACCCAGTTTGTGGTAATTTGTTATGGCAGCCCTAGGAAATTAACACACCCCTTCAGGCCCTGCTGTGGCTGGTTTTCTGTATACATTGCCTGCTGCTCAACGTTAAACAGCCAGTTAGTGGTTGAATAGAGTTTGAAGCTGGTCCTTATGATACCTGAATTAAAACTCTTGCCTCTACCTCTTGAGGCTTTAGGAAGCACCTGATTAATGTGGAGGATGAGGCAGCAGGGAGCAAAAGCCTTTGATATCATCAACCCTGACCACTGTCAACTTCATCACAGACTTTCTGGTTTAGTATACTTGTTGCCTAATTTCCAACCTTCCTCCAAGGCGAAGAAGAGAGACTGCAAAACCTGTTCAACACAATGAAAGGGAAAAATTCTGTTCATCACCCTGGTTTTTATTTGCTAGTTCCAAATAGCTAAATAACAGAATTCTCTAACTGCAATCAGGATGTGTTTGCTTGGCCCAGGTATAGACAGGCTCAGATGTCTCCATAGTTCGCTTTGTTGGAGGAAAAATAATTAGAACGATGACTCAACGCAAAAATCACATTACTTTAAATGATATGAATAGCAGTCAAGGCAAGAATACAATTATCTGCAGGTGGAATCAGAAAGCAGAGGTTCACTGTCACAGTCCAGAAGGAGGTTTGTTGTCGTCTGAGTTCCTTCCTCTTCCAGACAATTTCATTGACTGTTGATCAATCAAACACAGTCGAGAACACAGAAACTTACCCCAGTGTATCTAAGAAAATAAGATGGTATCTTGGTCTGTGTGGGCTGCTGTAACAGAATACCATGGACAAAGTGGCTTATGAGCAACAGAAATTTATTTCTCACAGTTTTGGAGGCTGGGAAGTCCAGGATCAACAGGTCAGCAGATTCAGTGTCTGGTGAGACTCCACTTCCTGGTTCATAGACAGTTGTTTTCTGCATGTCCTCACATGGATGAAGGGGCCAGGGAGTTCTCCTGGATCTCTTTTAAGGGCACTAATCCTATCCATTAGGGCTCCACCCTCATGACCTAAGTACTTCCCAAAGAGCCCACCTCCAAATATCACATTGGGGATTGGGATTTCAACATATAAATTTTGGGGGGACATAAACATTCAGTCTATAGCAGATGGCATTTCAAGTTAGCTGAGGGAAAACAGATTATTCTTATCATTCAACAATTCATATAGGGTCAATTGATTATTTGAAAAAAGTTAAGTTCTATTCTTACTGCACAGCATACTTGAATTAGTCGGTGTACTTGGATGCAGACAATAGAATCCTCTCTAGTTAGTTTAAGTAGAAAAGGAAATGATTAAATTATTGAAGGATATTAAGTGGCCCTGAGACTCTCTTAAGAAGGCCAGGAATCAGGCCTGAGGACTATGCGGCCAGGGAATAACCCAAATTACAATACAGCCCAGCTCGAATGGAAATCCTACTGCTCCCCTCCTAAGTATGGACCTCCAGACTTCACCACTGTAGCTGCGCAAAAGCTGGCGACCCCAGAACCTCTGCCATCGCTGCCTCTGAGATCTGGAGGCTTGTGCCGCCACTCTGCTCAGAGTGGATCTTTGGAGACCTCTACTCCGATCATCACTGGTTTCTAAGTTGAAATTTCACCTGGATTGGTAAAGCATTGCTTGTGCCCTATTTGCAAAGGCAGCTGAACATCAAGCTTCTGGCTTCTACCATGAGGGAAGTACAAACAGATAAGGTGAGAACAGCCCCTAAACACACACACACACTGGAAGGAGTGTGTCCAAGTTGCTGGTTAGCTAAAAACACGATAAATATTCACTATAATACTTCAGAATAAATTCTAGGAATTACAGAGTTAACTGTAAAGAAGGGAGCCCTAAAAAGACTGGGAGAAGATACAGGCAAACATTGAACCAATCTTGAGACAAAGAAACACTTCCTGAGCATAAAAGCAATAGAAGAAATCACAAAGGAACAGATCAATAGATTCAGCTACTTAAAAATCGAATCCTTCTTACATCAAGCAAACCATGAACTATTTGACTGATCACCCCATGTGGCACTTGCCTCCTTTAAAATACACACGTGTAAGGCCAAAGTCAACTGAATAAAATATATTTGGAAAGTCATCAGACATCACACAATTTGAGTCCAAATGAAACTATTTTAGTCCTCTCAGATTGCCTAAAAACCAGCTCTGTTCTACTCCAGAGGATTATTTATATTTCTAAAGAAGAAGCTCTTGTTTTTCCCAGTCTCTTAAGAATTGCTCTTACATATTAGGAAAGTTTGTTTATTTTTATTGTCCAAATTACTTTCTGCCTTTTAGAGTTAATCCATGTCTAGACTTATGAGATTCTTTTAATTAGAAAGAGAAATGACTTGGTCACAATGTCGATTTTTCCTGCAGTTCCCTCAGCTCTGTTTATAAGGTTATTGCTGAATGTATTATTGCTAAAGTGGAGACCGATGTGGGGTGGTTAAAAGGAATCCTGTTTATTCCTTTTCTTTACAGCTCCTGGAGAATGCTGGGACTCGGCTTTTGTGGCTAGCTGGGCTCTGACAAGTGCTTTTTACTGACAATATAAAATATATGTTTTTTGATTCCTTGTCAGATTTCAAATGTATCATTCAGATGATAATAAACTTAATCTGCAAGGAAAATGAGGAAAGAAGAGCAGATCAGGGTCTTGACACAGAGATGTGCTGATGTGTGTGAGGCTGGTGGTCTGAGCCTAGAGCAGTGCAGATGTGGGGGGACATATCCCACACGCTGACCCACTCACTCCGTGGTAGGTGAGGGGATAAACAATATCCCACAGATGCGGAGGAGATAAAGAAGGGCTATCTGACCAATGTGATCTTAATTGTTTTGGAGTTTGTGATCTAAGATTAAACAAAAAAGGGTACTTGTAAGCAGATATGAAAACCAGGGTCTATTCCCAGCCAGTAGTTTCCATCCTGTGCATTTCTACCCCTGTAAGCTTACCAATACCCATTTCATCACAAAACACAGAAAAAGTCAGAAAACTTTATTCTGGCATCTATATGCCAAGCACTTTGAATAGGTAACAGGAAAATAATTTTGCTGTTGACAACACTTTTTTCAAGATGACAGGTGTGGTGGATTAAAGATAGTGCAAATTCTAATCTGAGTTGGCTCTAGCTTTGACCAATAGAAGGTAATAGAAATTTTTACCTTAGAACATCCAAGGCTGAGCTCTAAGAGAGCTGCAGCTTCTGCTTTCAAGTGTTGGGAATGTTCCTTCTTGGAATCCAATTGCCATACTATGAGAAGCCCAAGCAAGTGGAGAGGCCACATGAAGGGGAGCTGTGTGGCTCCAGTTCAGCTCCCAGCAGAGACACAGCACCAACTGCCAACCATGTGAGTAAACCATCTTGGACATTTCATCCTCCTGATGCCGGTAAGACCAGCTTACACCATGTGGAGCAGAGGAACCACATGGCTGAGCCCAACCAACCCAAAGAACTGTGACCGAGATAATAAATACTTGTTGTTATGTTAAACCAGTGAGTTTTGGAGTGGTTTATGCAGCAATAGGTAATCAAAATAGTGAGTCCTGATAAAATGACTGGAGGACCCTTTGTTTCCTGAGCAGTGTGTCAAGTTTACATGTGTTAGTGTAAAATTCAGACCTGGCTTAGAGCCAAAGTCATATGGTAATAAAAGTTTGATAGAATTGCTTAGGGTGAAAGATACTGGAGGGAGAGGAGTAGAGGCAAAAAGAGGAAAAAAAAAGAGAGAAGGAGAATGAGAAAGGAAAAGAAAGATAGATGGATAGAGAGAGATAGAGAGAGAAGCTCTGCCCCATCCCTTCTGGTGGCAGGTTGGCAGAGAAGGGAGTTGGGGAAAGAAACACTAGGTCATTCACTATTCTTCATTGCCCCTACACAATCTTCATTAAAGTCTACATTACTTACAAATGTTTCTGCGCAAGTGCAACAGTCAGACACAGTGGCTGCCCACGGTTACTCCAGAGCCACAGGACAAGAAGGCAGAGTGCAGGGCACAGGCAATAGGCAGCATCTCATCTTGTCAGCTGCCCTGTGAGATAGGTATCATTCAACTCATCGGCAGATGAGCAAGTCGATGCTTTGAGGTGTGATGTTTCCAAAGTAGTGCGGCGTAAAAGTGACAGCAGCGGGATGATTCACCTCTAATACCATTCTCTCTAATACCATTGCTTGAATTCTTTCCACCTCACCTTGTTTTCTGTGCCTCCTCTCATCTTTTACGGTTCAGATAAGCAATCTTCAAGACTTAAACAAGGGTTTCATATGCCTTTTATCCCTTGGTTTCTCAAGGCTTTTATTCTCTATCAATTCAATGCCCTAGTAGTATTTAAATGTTGTTTGAGAGGCTATTAGCCTAATGGCCACATGCATAGATTCTGGAGCCAGACTACCTTGGTTCACAGCTCACATCTATCACTTACTGACTTTCTGAAATTCGGCAACTTCCGTAACCTTTCTTGTGCCTCTGTTTCCTCATCAGTAAAATGGGGATGATATTTTTTAACCTCTCCAGGTTGTTGAACATTTTCAATGAGTTAATGCCTAAAGTTTTTATGGCAGTACCTAGCACACAGTAAATGTTATGCAAGTATTAGCTATTGTTATTACACTACCCACATTGTATCAGCACCTTCTGGAAGATGGGAAACTAAACTTTTCCAGCCATTCTGGTGTTTATTGCTGGTATTCTTGGTTTGTATTGGAGATGAGAGGAGGCAGGATGCCCTCTCCTTGTTGTGAGCTGCACTGCCTGCTGAAGTGGTCAGCTTGTCCCCAGCAA
The DNA here is from genome assembly GCF_951394435.1 of Stenella coeruleoalba. NCBI lineage: Eukaryota > Metazoa > Chordata > Mammalia > Artiodactyla > Delphinidae > Stenella > Stenella coeruleoalba. The sequence goes on from NC_137149.1 coordinate 52,485,084, forward strand.
GTGGACAGTGAATTCTGTCACAGGACAGCAACTGAGGACCAATGAAGAAGTCCATTTAAAACTTCCTTTTTCTTTGTGGGAAGAAAAGAAATAACTTAAGGAGACAATTTATAGACATCTCCTCTATAATTTAAGGAGACATCAGAAGAGCAAACAAACAAGCCTATTAAGGAGAAGCTCTAAACAAATTTCTGCATGGCACTAATTTTCGTCCATTAAAGGAAAAGAGGCAGTGACTTTGGTTGGCATACCTCGTCTGTCTCCGTGTGAAGGGAACAGCATTACAAGGTCATGTCAAAGATCTCAGATGTGATTTGGGGATTTGTCTCCAGGATTCCCCCATGAGAGAAAATGTAAAAACAGTTCAGGAAGACTATTTATCAAAATAGGTGAGAAATTTGAGACTTTCTAAGATCAGGTAAAAGATGTCCCCTCACACCACTCGTTTTCAACATCATACCGGAAGTTCCAGCTAATACAATAAAGCAAGAAAAGAGAATAAAAGATATACAGATTGGGAAGGAGGAAATAAAACTATCTTTGTTCCCAGATGACATGATCTGGAAAGTGTGAGAAAACACTCCTGGAACTGATAAGTGAATATAGCAAGGTTGCAAGATACAAGGTTGTTATACAAAAGTCAATTACTTTTCCACATACCGACAATGAACAAGTGGAATTTGAAATTAAAAACACAGTATCATTTACATTAGCATCCAAAAAATTCAACCTAGGTGTAAATCTAACAAAACGTGTATAAAATCTATATGAAGACAACTACAAAACTCTAAGTAAAATCAAAAAAGAATGAAATGAATGGAGAGATATCCATGTTTATGGATAGGAAGACCAAATATTGTCAAGATGTGAGTTCTTCCCAACTTGATCTACGGAGTCAGTGCAATCCCAATGAACATTCCAACAAGTTATTTTGTGGATATCAACAAACTAATTCTAAAGTTTATATAGAGAGGCAAAAGACACAGAATAGCCAACACAATATTGAAGGAGAAGAACAAAGTTGGGGGACTGACACTATCTGACTTCAAGACTTATTATAAAGACTTATTATATTGTAGTAATCAAGACAGTATAGTATTGGCAAAAGAATAAACAAAGAGATCAATGGAACAAAATAGACCCCAGAAATAGATTCACATAAATATAGTCAACTGATCTTTGACAAAGAATCAAAGGCTATACAATGGGGAAAATATAGTTTCTTCACCAAATGATGCTAGAACAACTGGACATCCACATGCAAAAAATCGAATCTAGACACAGCTTACACTCTTCAAAAAATTAACTCGAAATGGATCACAGATCTATATGTAAAACATAAAACTATAAAAGTGCTACAGGATAACATAGGAGAAAATCTAGATGAATTTAAGTAAGATGATGCCTGTAAAAAAATTTTTCTTTTGACGTGGACTATTATTTTTAAAGTCTTTATTGAATTTGTTACAATATTGCTTCTGTTTTGTTTTGGTTTTTTGGCTGTGAGGCATGTGGGATCTTATCTCCCTGACCAAGGATCGAACCCACACCCCCTGTATTGGAACCACCAGGGAAGTCCGATGCCTTTTTAGATACAACACAAAAGACACAATCCATGAAAGAAATAATTGATAAGCTGGACTTTATTAAGATTAAAACTTGTGCTCTGCAAAAGACAATGTCAAGAGAATGAAAAGAGAAGCCACAGACTGTGAGAAAATATTTCTAAAAGACACATCTAATAAAGGACTGTTACCAAAATATACGGATAACTCTTAAAACTTAACAATAAGAAAACAAACAACCCAATTAAAAAATGGCCCAACAACCTTAAAAGAAACCTCACCAGAGAAGATATACAAGTGGTAAATAAGCAAATGAAAAGATGCTCCACATCATATGTCGTCAGGGAAATGCAAATTAAAACAACAATGAGATACTAACACACACCTTTTAGACTGCCCGAAATCTGGAACGCTGACAATACCAAATGCTGGTGAGAATGTGGAGCAACAGGAACTCTCATACATTGCTGGTGGAAGTACAAAATGGTACAGTCACTTCGGAAGACAGTTTGGTGGTTTCTTACAAAGCTAAACATCCTCTTACAATGTGATCCAGCAATCACTCTTGGTTTTTAGTCAAAGCAGTTGCAAACTTATGTCCACACAAAAAACTACCTGCAGATGTTTATAGCAGTTTATTCATGCTTACTGAAACCTGAAAGCAACCAAGATGTCCTTCAGTAGGTGAATGGATAAACTGTGGTCCATCCAGATAATGGAATAGTATTCAGCACTAAAGAGAAATGAGCTAGTAAGCCATGAAAAGACATGGAGGAATCTTAAATGTATATTACTAACTGAAAGAAGTCAATCTGAAAATGTTACATGCTGTATGATTCCAACTGTATGACATCCTGGAAAAGGCATAACTATGGTGACAGTAGAAAGATCAGTGGTTGCCAAGAGTTGGCTGGGGGTGGGGGATGAATAGGCTGAAACAGGATTTTTAGGGCAATGAAAATATACCTTAAGTTGTTGTCACAACTCTTATCCAGCGGCAGGCTTTCATTTCTGTTATAAGACCCGGGGACCAGAATGCTCCATTGCCAATTGTTCTGCCTTAATGATAATAATAGTTGTAATTATTATCATTAATAATAACAAAATGACCATACTGGTATATTATTATTATTGCTACTACTACAATTGGTTCTAATCATTTGCAATAATTATGTTCTAAAGAGTTACTGAGAACTTTAAATTAGTTGATACTGAACAATTGCTCCTAGGGGAAATACAGGGTTAGGCACCTATAAACCTATGTTCACAACATTTTCATCAATCAATCAATACATACCTTATTTCATGTATGTTTCTGTTTAAAGATACCTCAGTTAGCATATATTGTTGATTAGTTAACATTGAACTCGTGGCCAAGAGCACCATAACTCATGCCTGAATGACTCTTTATTTATTTATTTTTGGCTGTGTTGGGTCTTCATTGCTGCTTGTGGGCCTTCTCTAGTTTTGGTGAGCAGGGGGCCACTCGTTGTGGTGCACGGGCTTCTCATTGCAGTGGCTTCTCTTGCTGCGGAGCACGGGCTCTAGGCACGCAGGCTTCAGTAGTTGTGGCTCGCGGGTTCTAGAGCGCAGGCTCAGTAGGCGTGGCGCACGGGTTTAGTTGCTCCGCGGCATGTGGGATCTTCCCGGACCAGGGCTCGAACCCGTGTCCCCTGCATTGGCAGGCAGATTCCTAACCACTGCGCCACCCCAGAAGTCCATGCCTGAATGACTCTTATCTCACACATGTATTTTCTCTACAGGGCGTAGCACAGCCTTCTTGCACTTAGGGACGCTAGACATCACTTCACCGTTACACATGGGGATTATTCTAAACAGACATCACCAGAAAAAGCAGAAATGCAAAAATCTTGGCACTAAATAGAGTGCAAAAGGCGATAGGTTACAGTATGAGAGCTGAAACAAGGAGGCAGAGCATTGCCTGGTTCAACCTCAGCTGGAAGCGTAATCACTGAGCTCCTCCCTAATTTAAAGAGACAAATACATAGCAGAAGAGCAAATAAACAATCAGCTAAAAAAGAACTCCTTTATATTATTTCTCAATTAGCCCAGAACTTACTGGGCCCTGGCATGTACCCCAACACACAGTAGGAACTTAAAATCCCTGGAATCTGAGACAGTTGAAATTTTCATCTCTGATTCCTGAAATTGTCTGAGCTACCCCTTTGTCAAACAGAGTTTCTCAGAGAAAAATGCTTTTTACAGCAAACTGTTATAGAAGCCACCTAGCACGTCACAGTAACCCTTCAGGCCTGGCTTGCAATTTCATTGTATTAACTACAATATGCAGGGGCTGGCTTTAACACATCAGGACCACCCATTTCACTGTCCTTGGCACACAGACTTAACAGGGCTCCCTGCTTCTATCAGGACTAAATGATATTCAAACACCGACCAGGAACCGGGTTGGCCATTGCAAGCTGGATATATTTTCTTTGTTTTGTTTCAGAGCATATTGTCAGTCTCCCCAGGGCACTTTATATTCAGAAAAGATCTTCCCTGGGAGCAGTAGGTAGCTCTTACAATTTGGCAATGTGGATACAGTACTGGGTTTGAGGTGGCTGAAATGAAGTAAAATCTAAACGTCATTTTCATTCCAAACTCTTAGTTTACCTTAAATCAGCAGCAGGCTGCCTAAAAAATCAGAGCATTTAACCCAGAGGAACATGAAAGGGAAAGTCCAGGTTAGATTTTCTAGCAAATTCATTCTCTTGTTAGGGCCCCTTTTGAAAGTTTTTTGTTAATTACAAACATAAGCCTAAAATCATATTTATTTATTTATTAACACTTTAGAAGCAGTTTAGACATCTCTGTTCTAGAATAGAATGATGGCAGAAGATCTTTCTTGTTGAACATTTAGTCTGTCTGAGCACAGCCTTAGGCACTTTCACAGATAATATTCCATTTAACCTCCACAATGACCCTGTAAATTGCATATTATTACTCCATTTTACTGGTAAAGACACCAAGGTTTAAACCTGTGATGTAATTTGCCCACAACAGCTCAGTTAGTAATGGGAGAAATGGAAGGAGAATCAAAGTTTCTAAAACCAGGAGTAGAATAAGAATTTTTTTTTGGACCCAGAGTCAAAAGCATCACAAACTTGACTACATTAAACAAACAAACAACAACAAAAACCTTTTCCAAAAACACTATAAGCAAAGCAATATGTCGAGAGCCCCTACATTTCAAAGTGAGGTGCTGGACCAAATATGCAGGACTTGCAAAAGGTATTTAGAAAAAATTATTTTGTGACCCCAAATTGAGTGACCTGGAGAGTCAGCGTTGGGGAGAGAGTTGCACGTGCTGTGCATTCTGTCTTCCTTTGATGAGGGCGGGGAGGAGAGCGCGGTCTCCACCGTAAGCCACATTCTGCAGGTTGCAAGAGAGCGTGGCATGTGTCCCTTGGAGTTGAAGGCACACAGGGATTTGTATTTGACCCAATTCTGAAAAATTTACAGGCAAGTGCTGGGTGATGCCGCTTGAGGCAACTGAATAGAAAGGTCCACACTGGGAGTAAACTACATTTCACTGTTGGGGAGCACAGATGCTTCCTGGGGGACCAGCTGGGGGACTAATTGGAAGGTTCCAGCTTGGAGTCATCTTGGACTCCACCTGAGAGAACCTTCCAGAGGTGTAATGTGACTCCAACAGAGGGAGTGGACAGCCAGATGCCCACAGGCTTAGGAGGAATTATAAGTAACCAGTGAAAGGGGGGAATTCTCTACATTAAGGAAGCTGTGATCACATGGGGCATCTCTGGAAATCCATGAAAGCATCCCATGAAAGAAAGAATCTGTTCTGGGAATCTCCATACAGTAGAGACAGTGCTATGCATTCCAACTCCCGGGTACCCAGACCACATTTCCCAGCTACACTAGCAGTTTGGTGGGATCATGTGACTGAGTTACAGCCAATGGAGTGTGAGCAGGAGTGGTACCACAGACACCTTCCCAACTAAAATACATCCACAGGATCTTCTGTGCTTGTTCTCTTTTCCGCCAATAGCAGAGCAGGATAATGCCCTAGAAAATGGAGAAGCCACAGACTGAAAGAAGTGGGGCTTTGAGTGCTACCAAATATTGGCCCTCTTCTGGCTTGTAACGTCCCTCTAACTCACTCTTATAAGGACACTAGCCATTGGATTTAGGGCCCTTCTGGATAATTTAGGATGATCTCTTCATCTCAAGATTTTCAACCTAACTATATCTGCAAAGACGCTTTTCCCAAATAAGTTAACATTCACAGGTTCCAGGGATTAGGATGGAGACATATCTCTTTGGGAGCCACCATTCACCTCACTACAAATTGATTAAAATTTTAAAAAATCTTTACTAACCTTATAGTTGAAAAAATATGTTCTAGGTATTTTTGCTGAAAACATCTTTGCCACAAGCATTTTTGTCACCTAAAAATGCCTATTTTTCTTACATCTGTGGGCTCACACCTATGCCCTTCCTCTCCAACATATTTAGGTCTCTTTGGTGCCTCTTCCTTTCTATTCAAGCATACATACCTCCATCCTCTCTTGAAATCAAACACGTAAGAGCATCCTCATTTAACCCTGTAACCACCTCTGGCTGAGATTCTGCTTTTCTCCTTTTTATTGCTAAATTTCTGGACTAAGTAGGCATCAGATGGTCCCTCTGTTGCTTGAATAATTGCACCTTCATTGTCATATTTTGTCATAAAAGATAAAATAATGAAACTTAAAAGAGGGACATTAAAAAGGACATAATGAAGCAAGAAAAATGAATAATAAAATTAAAAAGGCTTCCTTGCAAAATACAAAATATCTGAATACATTTAAAATGTGTGCAGACTCATGGCAATATTGGGCAAATAACTGATTGCATTTTGTGGTTCATACCTAAGCCCTTGTCTTCCAAGTCTTTTGTTCACAGTATTTTATACTTTTTTTTCCTGCTTATTGATTTGTGTCCTTGTTTGGCATCACACTTTTTCTTTTTTGCTAAAATTTCTTCCTTCATTAAGAGAGGCATTGGTTTGCACTCCTGAGTCAGAATCAGCATTTTAACAAGATCCCCATGTGTCAGAAGAGTATGAAAGTTTGAAGAAGCACCTGTCATATTCCACTCGCCCTACTAAAAATAAAATATGTGTTTTCTCATTAAAAAAAGAGAGGTATCAGTTTCCACATGAGAGGATGCATGTGTGTAACTGAGCTTTGTGTTGCATTGTGAAAGCCTACACTTGCTTGTTCTTGGCATATTGTCACATGTCCATTGATAGATGTTCCAAAGTTGTATGGGAAAAGGGGTTCAACTCCATGCCTTTGAGGCCCTTGGCCTCTTTCTCCTTCAGTGTAGTGTGTTTCAAAATAAGAAACCCACCACTGGGGCAAATCATCATCATCTGTCAGCTCAATAAAGCCATCAGTAATGTTACTAACTGGAGGAAATGCTAGCATATTTCAACCAGTTGAAACCAAACTGTCAGCCCATTATTTATCTTTCATGGAAAAATTGCCTTAGGCAAATTAGCTAAGTGGCAAAAATGCCTGTGGTAAAAGTGTCTATAGCAAAGAAACTTAAGTGAAAATACCGGACAGACAAAAAAAAAAAAAAAAAGATTACCTCTATATACTCCTCTCTCTTTTTTTTTTTTTTTTTTTTGCGGTACGCGGGCCTCCCACTGTTGTGGCCTCTCCCGTGGCGGAGCACAGGCTCCGGACGCGCAGGCTCAGCGGCCATGGCTCACGGGCCCAGCTGCTCCGCGGCATGTGGGATCTTCCCGGACCGGGGCACGAACCCTAGTCAGGCAGGCAGACTCTCAACCACTGCGCCACCAGGGAAGCCCCTCCTCCGTTCTTAAAATGCCCTTGTGCCTTGATGTGTGCAACATCCCTCTCTCGAGTCCTTTTCTGGCTGTTCCTTTTCAGTCACATTTGCTGGTCTCCCCTCATTTCCTCCTTTATCTCCCCAGGAGATACTCTTTAGAGCTCCTGTCTCCTCTATCTTCATGCTTTTCCTCCATCTGACCTCAACCAGTCCCATGGTTTGAAATACCACCTTTCTGTGCCCACGCTCCTACATTTATATGTCTTGCTCCAGTTTTTCTCTGTACCCTAGTCTATGCTGAGACTCGACATTTCCTCCTGGATGTGGTACACTGACAAGCATATTGGAGCCTAAGGCAAAAGGAAACAGGTGAGCCCCTATATATGTTTATCAAAATATACGCTAGTGTTTTGAACCAAGTGAAAAAAATGTTAAAAGTTCTACATTTTAAAAAATGAGTATCTGTGGGACTTCCCTGGTGGTCGACTCCATGCTTCCACTGCAGGGGGCACAGGTTCAATCCCTGGTCAGGGAGCTAAGATCCTGCTGCTGCAAGACGTGGCCAAAAAAACACAAAGATTCTTTGTAAAGCTTTGTGTTGCATCATCTGTTCAAATGCCATTGTCAACCCTTGCAAAGTGGGGTAAGGTGTTCCCTGAGGAACCACAGGCTGGTGGAAATGATCGCTCTTGTTGAATAATAGTGCAAGGTCTTAAAGCAAACAAATAACATTGTTTAACATTTCGATATTTTGTTCAACATCAAGTTTTGCATTAATTTTAATTTTAAAATACTGTATTACAATATTATTTATACTGATTGTTGAGTTTTTTGGTGCCCCTTAAATTTTCTGCCCAAGGCAAATGCCACCTTTGTTTCCCCCTGATCCTGGCCTGGCTTGATATGTGAAACCAAACTCTGCATTCGCCACCCCGTCCCCTTCCACCCCACCCCAATCTCAAACTTGTTCCTTGTTCATCTCTGTAAATGTTGCTCATTCTCCTGCAACTCCTTGAGTCATCCTTGAGGCCTATCCTCCATATCTAATCCATCAGTAAATCTTGTCAGTCCTACCTCCAAAATTACCCACAGTCTGAGCACATCCCTGGACTTCCAACACTACCCACTTAGTCTAAGGCACCACGGTCTCTCAACTGTATCACTGCAAAAGCCTCCCAAATGGTCTCTCTGCCATTATCTTCTAGCGACTTCCAGGCTAACATGGAACAAGATCCAAAGCCATTTTATGTCTTAGTAGACCCTTACATGATCCAGGCACCCACACTCCCAGTCTACCAACTCTCTGACTTCTTCTCCTCCTCCTTCCTTCTCCTATCCCCTGCCCCCAGACTCCAGCCACACTGGCCTTCTTACTATTTCTCAAATATGGCAAGCTACTCCTGCCTCAGAGCCTTTGCACTTGCTGTCTCTCTGCCTAAGAAGCATCCCTACAGCACTCCAATAAGACCTCTGCTCAAATATCACTTCAAAACAGTCTTCTTGACTATTATTTCTAAAATAATACAATCCCCCCTCCTTCTACTCCCCATTATTCTCTACCCTATCATCTGCTTTTATTTTCTTCATAATGACCAATAACCGCCCAATATCATATATATATTCATATGTTTATTTCTTTTGTTGTCCGTCACCTCCCACTAGATTTAAATCCATGACGGTGGGGAATTTCTATTATTCAGTCATATATCTCCTGTGTCTAGAACAGGATCTGACCTGGAGTAATTTCTTGGAGCAAATATGCTCAAACCTGGCTCTCACCCTAAAAGCAGTTAAATATATTATTCTTTGTCTTATTTCTAGCTACCTACATGGCCTATTGAAGTTTATGTATTCTGGATGTCTCTCTTTCTGTAAGCAAGATCAGATCTTTCTGGTGTTTCTCTCTCTCTCTCTCTCTCTCCTGCTTAGCAAGCACTCCTTTAGGAAGTTAATAAAAATCTGATGATGATAATGATTTTCTCATTACATCAAGAAGATGAAGCACTGGTAGACTGAGAGCTGGCTGAAAGTCACCCTGGAGAATCACGTTGATTGGTACCTCGTGAGTTAGAGGTCAAAATGACTTAGTTCTTATTATGTGAATGAAAACATTTCAAAGCTTGTTAATATTGCCTATTGATTACTCCACTGAGTCTTGTTGTTAACACATTGGGGAAAATAAATGTAATTCAAAGTCACCTTTACCAAAAAGAAAATGATCCATCAAAACTAAAAATAAACTCCAAAGGGAACAAGTGAGATAATTTTGGGGGAAAACAAATGGCAGTGAGTCAGGTTGTGAAAGACTTGATTGTACAAAGGACAGATGGAGGCTTGACATCTTAGTGCAACTCACACTGGACCCAACCCTCTAGCAAGAGAGCAGCCGGCATTCGTTGGGTACTTTTTAAAAGAGACGGGCACAGTGGAATCCTATAAGATAGGTAATATTATCATCCCCATTTAACTGACAAGAAAACTGAGGTTCACAGAGGTTGGTAAGTTCTCCCAGGTCACAGGGCTATAAAGGGCACACCCAGCCTGGGACTGAATATATGCCCAAGGGAATCACAAGCAAACTGAGGAAGCTCTTCTTATCTTGAGTTGGAGCTTTGGGTCCAAATTTATTCTATTTGAGACAGAATTTGACACAACCTGAGAAGGAGCCAAAAAAAAAAAGTGGCTTAAAGGAATGGAAATGTGTGAAGAAAGCATAAAAAGCAATCTATTCACGGTAAAGGAAGGGAAGAGTTGCAAGGATGATTCCTAAACATTCCTGCTCTAAAATGATTTCTTACCTTGCAACTGAGAAAAAGGCATGCTGACTGGTACTTTGTTTGAACTTATGAATGGTCGGGCGATAGAATAGGAAAGGGTAATTGAAAGATTGTAAAAACCGCACTGCATTTTGTTGTTGTTGTTGTTGTTTGTTTGTTTGTTTTTGCGGTACGCGGGCCTCTCACTGTTGTGGCCTCTCCCATTGTGGAGCACAGGCTCCGGACGCGCAGGCCCAGCGGCCATGGCTCACGGGCCCAGCCGCTCCGCTGCATGTGGGATCCTCCCGGACCGGGGCACGAACCAGTGTCCCCTGAATCGGCAGGCGGACTCTCAACCACTGCGCCACCAGGGAAGCTCTGCACTGCATTTTAAAGTAAATTGTCCACCTACACATTTGGGGTAGTCAGAGGACAGAGGCAAACGCCATTTAAATACTAGTTCTCCATGAATTTTAAATGACAAGATGAGACTGTAATTATAATGTAGTGGTAGAATTACTGTACCCTGTATATAATTTTGTCATCTTTGTTGTAGCTATTTGTTGAGTGTTTCTTCTGTTGATTGTGAGCATCATAATAACAGCACCCACTTCTTTTTTTTTTTTTTTTTTTTTTTTGCGGTACGCGGGCCTCTCACCGTTGTGGCCTCTCCCGTTGCGGAGCACAGGCTCCGGACGCGCAGGCTCAGCAGCCATGGCTCACGGGCCCAGCCGCTCTGCGGCATGTGGGATCTTCGCGGACCGGGGCACGAACCCGTGTCCCCTGCATCAGCAGGCAGACTCTCAACCACTGTGCCACCAGGGAAGCCCAGCACCCATTTCTTTTTTATCTCATAGTTCCTGTGCTATATGGTTTGTTGACTTCAGTTATAATAAATAATTGGCACCAATTTTCATATTAATTAAAGAAAAATTAGACACTCTCGCCCCCCAAAACATCTGTGAATTGTGGTTGAGCCAACATGTATTAGTCAGGACTCTGTCAGTTGTTAGGGGCCGAATTGGCTGAAGTTATCATGGATCCTACAATAGGTGGTTCACGAAATTAAAACGAGCCTTGTAGGAATCATGGCAGCTCCAGGGACATCTGGGATTGGAACTAGACCCCGAAGCCCCAGGACTCTACATCATCTGCCCATCATATTTCCAGTCTCTCTTTACTCTCACCTATTGAAGATGAGCTTTCTCCATGTGGAAGGGAAGAGGGCCACCAGCAGCTCCAGTTCCACAATTTTACCTCCTGTCCCTTCAACTCCAAATGGAAAAATCCCAGGGAAAGGCCATGTTTGGTCCAGCCTGGTCACTTTCTTACCTTGGAACCATTCTCTGTGGCCAGGGGAATGAGAGACCGTGGTCTTCCACAGAGGAATGGCTGATGGACTGGGGAAGGGGGTAAGGGAGGGGTATCACTCAACTGGAGAAGGAAGGTTCATTCCTCTACTTGGAGGAGGTGTCCTACATGAACAAAAACAATAGATAATCACCTCAGAAATGTCTTATTATTTGGAATAATAATAAGTAAGTAATAATAATTATTATATATTATATATATTTATTATATATAAATATATAATATATTATATATATTATTTATTATATTATATATATTATATTATATTATTATATAATAAGTAATTATAATAATAAGTAATAATAATAAGTAATTATTTGGAATAATAATAAGTTTCCAAAGGTTTCCAAAGGTTGACACTGAAGGTTGGGAACTGAGTTTCCAAAGGTTGACACTGAAGGTTGGGAACAGCAAAAGTTTGAGACCCAATGTCAAGGAGCTGGGGGGCCCAAAGAACATGCTGATTTCACCGACTCATCTTTCAGACATCAGCTCAAATGTCAGTTTCCTCAATCTCGAAAATGAGGCCTATTCCTTTGTTATGTACTCTTGTAGAGTTGTGTCCCTTTCCTTAAGGTAACTTGCATCGATACATTTCCTCTTTGGCTCTTCTGAATAAGTTGGTGTCCTCTAGAGTGTAGAAGCCCCATGATAGGAGGAGGGCCACATTGGTTTAAGCGCCATTGTATCCCCAGCACTGAGCACACAGTACTTAGAATAAAGGATGGATATAATTGCTGAAGATGTCAACATGAATAACCTATTTGAGGAAGTGTGAAGAGATAGCAAAGCTGAGAGCCAGGAACTGAGCTTGGAGAGGGCCTAAATTAATTTGAGTAAGAGGAAGAAGAAACGGCTGGTGAGCCAGACAGAGATGAGCTGGAGAAGGGAGATTTGGCTTACCAAGCCAAGATAGGATAGACTTTCATTGAAAATGGACAGGTGGCAATGTTTACTGCAGTGAATCAGAAAAGGATAAAAACAATTTTAAGTCACAGCCCCCAGGTTTGTTCTGGAAGAGAGAGGTGAGACTCAGCTCACCACCACAGTCCGTCTTGACCCAAATCAGAACTGTTCCCCCATGGATTAAGGAAAGCTCTCCTACTTAGAAAAAGCCTGAGCACTTGGCCTCGAGCCCAGCCTATGAATTTGATCTGGGGTCTTTGCAGAAAAATGAATAATTTCAAAGCTTCTGCTGGTTATTTGTTTTGTTAAAGGTCATCAGTTGGGATTCACTTCTAGTGAAAGAAAGGAGAGATTAAATCTCTATGCAAAAAAGAACTCAAACTCATACTGGAATTGAGAAGCTGAAATAGTGGGCAGGGAAGCTGGGACTTCTTTACTCTGGCTGCACATTGAACCACATGGGGAGCTTTTAAAACATAACCATATCCTGACCCTGATTCAGAATCACGTGAATCAGAATCTCTGCAGGCACAGTCCAATCACTGGAATTTTTAAAAAGTCCCAGGTGACTCTAGTGTGTAGTCAGGATCGGGCTAAACTTCACTAAACTGTTTTCTATGTTTGTATGAGCTTTTGGAAGTTTACCTTCCTCTGCCTGGGGCTAGAGATGGGGAGCTAGAACTTGGGAGAGAGAGAAGATAAGAGGGGGCCTTTTATCTGATTGAGGAGGGGACCCTCAGCATCACTGTGACTGGCCTTGGACTAAGGAAGTAGACAGCCTATATTGGATGTCCCCCCAGTCCCCTCTCCCCCCCTGCCCCCCATGAAAGGGCCAGTCGGTAAACTTCAGGATTTGTGATTTGTAACTTATGACTGATACATAGTTAATTCTTTTGTCTTCTGTGATAATTCCTCACAGTAAACTTGTGTTAGCAGGGCCATGGGGAATGAGAGAAGGGGCTGTGTCCACACCTGGGCAAGAGTGGCAAGATGGCAAGGGGTACCCACCAGAACAGACTGGTACTACCATCTTGAGGGTGGTGACAAGCATCTTCCATCACTAATCTTCAGCTAGATCTGGCAAGACACTGGATTTCTCATAATAATGCAGAACGAGGGCAAAAGATTTTATCTGAATATAGTTTTAAAAACTAGTCCAGAAGAGCAATAAATTTGATTGGGGACAAGGAGATCAAGGATTTTTAGATTTGGCATTAAGATCTGTGGGAACACCCAAACCATCAGTTTCAGAGGAATGGAGTCATATTTGTAGGCTCTTACCAATAGGGTCTGTGTGTGCACGCACTTGCTGGGGGTAGTGGTGAGGACAAAAGAAAAGCAATGAAGGTGCAATTATTCAAGCAACAGAGGCACCATTTAATGCCCACTTGGTCCAGGAATTTGGCAATAAAAAGGAGGAAAAATAGAATATTACCCAGAGGAGGTTAAGGCATCAAATAAGGATGCTCTTATGTGTTTGATTTCAAGACAGGGTGGGGGTATGCATGCTTGGAAAGAAAGGAAGAGGCACCAAGGGGAACTAAAGATGTTGGAGAGGGAGGGCATAGGTGTGAGAAAAATAGGCTTTTTTTAGGTGCGTGGTCTAGAAACTTCTGATTGTGCCATTCCTATCAATATAACATGTTTGAGGGTTTACTTTGTTTTTTATTTTTATTTTTATTTTTTTTTGCGGTACGCGGGCCTCTCACTGTCGTGGCCTCTCCCGTTGCGGAGCACAGGCCCCGGACGTGCAGGCTCAGTGGCCCTGGCCCATGGGCCCAGCCGCTCCGCGGTATGTGGGATCTTCCCAGACTGGGGCACGAACCCGTGTCCCCTGCATCGGCAGGCGGAGTCTCAACCACTGCGCCACCAGGGAAGCCCTGAGGGTTTACTTTGAATGCAACTATGTTTATTTACTTATGAACTGCTTATGTGACATTATTATTTTATATTATATATTAATAAAATTGGCAAATGGGTATTTTTAAATGATGATATAAAATAAAATATTTTAAAACAGTTTTAATTATGATACTACATAAATCTTTTGGTTTCAAAATATTGTTTATATCCATGACTACATATTATTAATAGTAAAAATATTTTTAATCACAGCAAAGTAATCAAATATGCTTCACTATTTTTGAAAATCTTGATTTAACTTTTTGTATTATGTAATTCCAAGGTCTGGTTCTAATTTCAGCTTATTTTGATACTTGATTTTATGTCTGTGAGAGCCAAAAAAGATACCTCACAAAAATACATAGATCTGACTGGAAGTAGTGTATCATTTGCTTTGCTTGTCAATTCGTGATACTCATTTTTTATTGCCACCCATCAATTACGCAAGGATTGTTCTTGAAATTCAGCTAGGAAATTTTCATCTTCCCTGATGTCAATCATTTGTTCTTGTAAACTAATTGTAAGGCATTCTGTCTCTATTTTTAACAAATGGGTTTAAAATCCACTGAAATTATTTGTTTAGGGAAAAACTTCTGTTTTATTGAGTGATAACACACATGGTAAAATACACTGATCTTAACCTCAACAGAGGATTTTTAAGCAGTAGAAAATTCAGTTTCCAAGTTTTTCAAGGGTGCAAATATGGCTGCTTTTACAGATAACAAACAAATCGTTTGGAGCAGCAACATGAAATCATTGTGGGAAACTCCCAGTACCAGTTTCCAAACTGATCTCTCCATAGCATCAATACATTTTAAAAAACAATGACATTTTTTTTCTCGTCATTAAAAATCTCACTCACCTTAGGGCTTCCCTGGTGGCGCAGTGGTTGAGAGTCCGCCTGCCGATTCAGGGGACACGGGTTCATGCCCCGGACCGGGAAGATCCCACGTGCCGCGGAGTGGCTGGGCCCGTGAGCCATGGCCACTGAGCCTGCGCATCCGGAGCCTGTGCTCCGCAACAGGAGAGGCCACAACAGTGAGAGGCCTGCGTACCGCCAAAAAAATAAATAAATAAAAATAAAAATAAAAAAATCTCCCTCACCTTAAAGGGACAGATTAAACAGACTTACTTGTTTCAAAAATATTTGCTAGGTAGCATGCTAGTGACATTTACTTGTCATCACAGAAAAGGTCAGTAGATTTGTAATATTTATGTAAAAGAAAAATAAGTATCATCTTTAAGTTTGACAGTGATTTTACTTTGAGGTAACTGCTTTGTATGTGGGGTACCACATTAGTCTACTGTTGCTGCAATGATGCTGCGTTACAAACAACCACAGGACCTCAGTGGTCTAAGGCATAAGCAGTGTTTCTTGCTCACATGTCTGGGGAGACCCTGGTCCTGGTTGTGTGTGACTGAACTTGGCTCTGGGCTGCTTCATGTGTCTTATTCGGAACCCAGGCTGCCAGGAAACAGCAATTTAGGGCCTAGTCTTCTCATGGTTGTAGAAGTGAGCAGGACTTGCATCTTAAGCCTCTGCTCATGTGACAGCCTCTAACACCCTATTGGCCAAAGCGAGTCACACACTAAACCCAAAATCAAGAGTGGAAAGAATACTCCGTCCATTATGAGTCTAAGTCAAGTGTATTGAAGTTAATTTTCCAGACTGAAGAATTGAGACCAATCATTCAGTTCACCACAGGCTCCTAAGATTTTTGTGGTCATTTCTCATCTCTCTAAAACATATTATACAAACACTACCACAGGGAGTGCTGTATTTGTAATCTTTCCACAGAATGTGTTTACGTATTCCTCAATGCTCTGGCCCCATCAGTAGTTTGCACTAACACAGCTTTAACTAAAACATCTCTTTCTCTCTCTCTTTGTTTTTGAATGGAAGGCATTCCTTTTTTTTTTTTTCCAAAACAAACAACTTTTTATTGAAGTGTAGATGATTTACAATGTCGCGTTAGTTTCAGGTGTACAGCAAAGTGATTTAGTACACATAATATATATTCTTTTTCAGATTATTTTCCATTATAGGTTATTACAAGATATTGAATATAGTTCTCTGTGCCATACAGTAGGTCCATGTTGTTTATCTATTTTATATATAGTAGTGTGTATGTGTTAATCCCAAACTCCTAATTTATCCCTCCCCCAAGGCATTTCCCATTGAATTCACTCGAATTCTTCTGCTGGATGCCTTTCCTCAGAGGTTCTCACACACACACAAAAGTAGTCAGTCCTTCCTCTGTTCTTTACTGAAACAGAACCCCCAAAACATTGTCAAGTGAAGCGTGCTGGCGTGACTGTGTTTTCCTTTGACAGAGTAGCAAACTTCCCATACTGTTTAACTTGAACTAATACTAATTTATTCAATTTTACAGCAGTTTTTGGTTATATATTCCAACAATATTTTCTGACAGATGAATATGTATTGTTTGTAATCCTATTGCTTTCAACATATCATTTCAGCCATTTCACCACCACGGGAAGAACAAGTGTTTCCACCTATGGTGTGTAGCTTGCTTGGTTTCAATCTAAACATTTCAAATGAGCATTCTAAATATTTACCACTCAATTTAACAAAATGTCATGAAGTACTAAATTGATATCACATGATTTTAACGATTGCTGAAAAGTAGTAGATTTTAACTATTGCTGAAAAGTAGTGGGTTTCATGTTTTGCCTGCTTGATTTTTTATGTGACTTGGTGTACTGTCAAAGGAGAATATCCACTATATCTGGTAAGGATACTAAAACACTGCTCCCTTTTCCAGTTACATATCTGTGTGACACTGGATTTTTTTCATCAACCAAAACCAATGTAGCACCAAAGATTGAATACCATAGCAGATTGAAGAATCCAGCTGTCTTCTGTTAAGTCAGACATCAAAGAACTGTGCAGAAATCTAAAACAATGCCTCTTTTCTCACTAATTTTTGTTTGTGAAAATACATTTCTTTTAAATAAAAATATGTAGGTTAATATATAACAGTTTGTTATTGTTATTTTTAAATGAATTAATAGACAATTTTTTATTGTGGTAAAGTGTACATAACAAAATTTACCATCTTAACCATGTTTAAATGTACCATTCAGTGATATTAATAAACATTCATATTTTTGTGCAGCTATCACCACCATCCATCTCCAGAACTCTTTTCATGTTGCAAAACTGAAACTCTACATTAAACAAAAACTGCCTTCCCCTCTCTCACCAGTTCCTGGCATCCACCATTCTACTCTGTCTCTATGATTCTGACTGCTCTAAAGTACCTCATGTAAGTGGAGTCACATAGCATCTGCCTTTTTTGCGCCAAGCTTATTTTACTTAGTATAATGTCTTTAAGGTTCATCCTTATTGTTGCATATGTCAGAATTTCCTTCCTTTTTGAGACTGAATAATATTCCATTTTATGCATATACCACATTTTGTTTATTCTTTCATCTGTCAATGGGCACTTGGTTTGCTTCAATTCTTTACCTATTGTTAACAATTCTTCTCTGAATGTGGATGTACAAGTATCTCCTCAAGACCTTGCTTTCAACCCTTTAGGGTATACCCAGAAGTAGAATTGCTGGATCATATAATAGATCTCATTCTTGGGCTGGCGTCTTCCAGTAAAGTGAGATGTTTCCAGTATAATTCCCAAGATTTAAAAGCTTCTTTTTCCTTCTTTTTCAAGGTTATGTTATCTTGGTGACCTAAACAAAATAATCTGTACAGTACAATTTAGAAGTTCCTTGAATTTTTTGTGTTTGGCTCCAATTTGTACCTTTGAAAATGGGCTATGACTTTTCTTTGCTGTTTATGGCAGAACTATCTATTTTGCTACTTTCAGCTCTGGCCAAGTCGAGAATGCCATTTAAAATTAGTCATTTTTTCCTTCCTGGGCTTAATAGACACCTATTTATGTAAAGACAGAGAATGGATCTTTGCGTTTCCAGGAAATAGGGACAATTATGAGACTGTGCAAATAGTGGTCCCAGACAACACAGTGGTCCCAGTGGCTAACAGAATTTTATGCCATTCAGGAAATAGGAAAGCAACATGAGCAAGTTAGAGAGCAAATTATGGATAGATTTCTTTTCCTAACAAAGTGTCCAAAGAATTAGACAAGGGACATTAAGCCCCATAAGGAGAATGAAGAACAATTTGACATAATAGACCCTGAATTATCAGGAAATGAGGAAAGTTTATCTTTAGCCATCCAGCCTCCTCCTTTTATTAATGACTCTCTCTAATATCTTTACAGCACTTTGCAATTTACATAGAGCTTTTCTTGTTGGTGGCAGCCTCCTCCTCATGTCTTCCCCTGGTCCCCCTGGGCGTTCTCCAAATCTGATCTCAGAAATGCAATTGCACGACTCATCCCCAGAAAGCAGCTTCAAATCCTTTACGCAACAAGACAGGGTCATACTGGAAAAAAAAAAATTCATTCAAACAAAGGTAAAAATGACTGATAATGTTTAATATGTGACCTTTCCAGAGGCATAATATTTTACCCGAAGATAAGGTCTTAAGTTAAACAGATGATTCTGTAATTCTATAGGTCGGGCAGCAGGAGAGATTTTCTGGGGGAAGGGAGGGCATAGGATTTGAAGTGTCTTTTTTGATATCTCTAAAATGAAACTATTTAGGAAGCCATTTTGCTCTCTGGAAAAGTATTTCTCTGTCTAGTTCTGTAAAACTGATGGCGTACATTTCTTAGATTAGTTGAATTTAATTGGTTAGAATCCAGATTTTCAAACCATCCAAAAATATAGACTCAGAATTTTAGAGATTGGGACTACAAACAGCAAATGCTGGAGAGGATGTGGAGAAAAGGGAACCCTACTGCACTGTTGGTGGGAATGTAAATTGATACAGCCACTATGGAGAACAGTATGGGGGTTCCCTAAAAAACTAAAAATAGAACTACCATATGACACAGCAATCCCACTCCTGGGCATATACCCAGAGAAAACCATAATTCAAAAAGAGACGTGCACACCAATGTTCATTGCAGCACTGTTTACGATAGCCAGGTCATGGAAGCGACCTACATGCCCATCAACAGACGAATGGATAAAGAAGATGTGGTACATATGTAAAATGGAATATTACACAGCCATAAAAAGGAATGAAATTGGGTCATTTGTTGAGACATAGATGGATCTAGAGACTGTCATACAGAGTGAAGTAAGTCAGAAAGAGAAAAACAAATATCGTATATTAACGCACATATGTGGAACCTGGAAAAGTGGTACAGATGAACCAGTTTGCAGGGCAGAAATTGAGACACCGATGTAGAGAACAGACGTATGGACACCAAGGGGGGAAAGTGGCAGGGGGAGGGGTGGTGACAGTGTGATGGATTGGGATTGACATGTATACACTAATATGTATAAAATGGGTAACTAATAAGAAACTGCTGTATAAAAAAATAAATAAAATAAAATTTAAAAAAATAGGAAATATCCCAACATGCTTTCAAAAAAAAGAATTTTAGAGATTGGGAGAATCTTACAGCTATTTTGAACAAACCCCTTATTTTATAAATAAGAACATTGAGAGGCAGAAAGTCTAAATCTGATTAGAGCCACAAGATCCAAATGCTTTATTAATCAAAGAAGCCAATAATGTAAAGACTAAACCTCAGATTGGTGAAGAAAATCCCAGAGGCCAGGTTTTGTATGTTCGGTTGTGGTTGTGGTTCCGTAAATCCAACTGAAGTGCATCCGAGCTGTAGGTGACACGGTTCTAGTGCTTACCAAGGTGTTGCTTTGATCGAGCACAATCATTACCTTTTTTCCCTAGATTAATCATTATTACTTACATTAATCTTTTACTCTCTCTCTATATTTATGAAACTTAACATATAGCAGGATACTAGAGAAGTCTAGTATTGGTGACCTGCTGGATTCCTTGCTGGCTTTACACCATCATAGATTTTTGATGGAAGACCTTTAAAGATCATCATGTTTAGACACATGTGGCTAAACAGATGAGACACTGAGACCCAAAGAGCTGCATCCAGAATTGAAAGTTTGGATGCCCTGTATCTGCGTCCATGTCTCTGTCCGTCGTACCACGTGGCACCGTTTTACAAGAAGCCCAGAGGCCTCTGGTGGCTCCGGAGAGACACGTATCCTATATACTTCAAAACTGGGGAAGGTTGCCCGGCATGATCCCTTTGGAGTAAATCCAGTTCTGGAAGAGGAGAGGAGACTAAGGTATTCTTTTGCCAGGCTTTATGAGATCCCTGGAAACGTTCTCAGATGATGTGTTAGTCGCTAAGAGTTTGATTTTTTTCCATTTAGCTCCTTTTTGTTTTGCTTGGCCTAACAAGGAAGGAAAACACTTAACTGGGTGATAAAACCAATAACATCTAAATTGGCTGCTTGTTTTATGTTTTCCTCGTTCAGTATTTCCATTTGTGTTAAAATTCAGAAGCTCATCTTAAAGAGCAAAGGTTACATTCAAGATTAATGTCAAAGAATTCCTAAAATAACTGACTGAACTACCAAGATCCTGGTCCTTGGAGGAGTTATTCTTTCCAAGAAAAGTCTGATGACTCGTGTTGGTTGTAGGACTTTGTAATTTGCCATGAAAATTGAGCATTTATGATTTAAAGTTTTCCTTGGCTACATCTACCCTGAATTATTTGGAGGAAAATTGGAAAAAGAAAAAACCAACCAAACGGTCAATTGTCTGGGTATTTTGGCTCCATAATGACAAACATATAGCTGTTCTGCAAGTATCACATGACTGCCTGAATTTTTTATCATCCAGATTTACAGTCATGCACACATTTGAATTCAAACCTGCATTACCGTCAAGGAACAATTTGTTTCTACCTGGCATATAATTGGAAATTTAAGGCACAGATTTTGATAATTACTAGCTTAATGAATAAACATAGCTTAGTTGAATATGAAACAGCATGACTCATAGAATCAAAAATTAGTTGAAAGAAAAATATTATGTCAGAGAAAGGATTGAAGCAATCCAGCTGTAACTTATAATCAGAGCCAGCGTATTGTCTGCATAATGAGGTGTATTTTAAACCTAAATGTTCATTAAGACAATCATTTGAAAAGTTTCAATATAAAGGCAGGGTCTCTGGAACCTAAGCCCTGAGTTCTACTGATTACTAACAGGGAGGAACATCCACACATAACTTGCAGGTCAAGGGTTCACACTCATCTGTCCAAGAGTTCAGCCAAGGAATCCCTGGTGCCCAGAAAACAGGGGAGGAAAAACACACAAAAACAGGAGATTGTACGAAATGAGAAAGGGCTGTTCTGACCCACATCTATTCATCGGTCTTCAGAGGCTTTACGGCTCATATCTACCAAACTTCTAACCACTAGCAGCTTGGGCTTGGTTTCTTTTACTTTTCCGTTTGTCCATCCAAGCTAATACCTTTAATTTTGTATCATATTAATTATTTGGATGACGAATACAATTTGACGGTGATGACTAAGTAACCTGGGTCGACCTTGTCAAATATCATCGCTTAGAGATCACTGATTAGAGATGCCTTCCCTAATCACCCAATCTACCTATCAGACACCTCTACCCATCACAGTGTTTTATTTTCTTCAAAGCAACCACGTTCATCTAAAATTGTCTTTTAAAAAAAATTGATGGGGCTTCCCTGGTGGCGCAGTTGCTGAGAGTCCGCCTGCCGATGCAGGGGACACGGGTTCGTGCCCCGCTCCGGGATAATCCCACATGCCGCGGAGTGGCTGGGCCCGTGAGCCATGGCCGATGAGCCTGCGCGTCCGGAGCCTGCGCTCCGCAACGGGAGAGGCCACAACAGTGAGAGGCCCGGGTACCGCCAAAAAAAAAAAAAAAAAAAAATTGGTCATGCATTTAACAGTACATTTTCTAGAGTAGCACTGTAAGATCAGGGTCCTGGATGGTCCAGTTCATTGCTGGGTATCTTGTGCCCAGGACCTAACCTGGTACATGAAAGACACTCAATAAATATCTGTTTAATAAATATCTGCCTAAGGCACATGGCCTTAATTAGATCTCTTTCTTTCCTTTGGAAGGGAAAAAACCCTCTAAGACAAACTGAGAAATTGGAAAGAAGTTAGGAATAACTAAAAACAAGATGGAATAAAACAAGCAGAGCAGATGATTGAAAAATTAAAATTCAATGACTATTATTATTCAATGATTAGGAAATAATTTAAGTGATTTTACAGGTAAAAATTCAAAAGATAGTGAAAAGGTTAAAAAGTAGAAGCAAATTTGGCCAAAAAAATAAATAAAGACAAGATATTGGGTGGAAGGTTTGAACTGCAGGCTTGGCATATTCCCTGCAGGGATCCTTGGGAATTAGAATCCTGGATGGGCCAGAAGCGCGGAGGATCTGGATTTTCCTGGCACTGTAAATAAGAGCCCAGTCATTGGAAGCAACCCAGATTCAAATCCTGGAAAGTGTAGATAATTCTGAGATGAACCTTAAGTGAGATAAACCTGTATAGGTCTTAGCACTATACCTGCTTCTTAGCGAGTATTCAAAACTGCCAGTTCTTATGATGTTTTTTTAAATCAGGAAACAGGCTGTGATGAGCAGAGCTGTTGGGCCTCCCTGCCTGCATCCCATCAGCCACCAGGTTGCTCCCAAAGTTGAAGGAGTGAAGATTTGTCCAGAACATCAACGACATCTTGCAGGCGACATTTTGTGCTATCCCCTTTCCTCACTATCGGGTACTTGAGTTTCCCAAGAACTGTACATCTGGAATGGAAAAAAATTCATAAGAAAGGTTCCACTTATAAGCTCTTATTCAGACACATGTAACTGATCATGAAAGGCTTCCCCACCTCCTGTGCTATATTTTCTCCATAATCTCTCCCTGCTTCTGTTATGGCACTTAGCACCTGCAGCCGTGTTTATAACCGTTTCTCCTACAGCAAATCCCTCCAGGACAGAAGCATGTGTTACTCATTGTTATGGACTGAATTATGTCTCCCTGCCCTCAAATTCATATGTTGAAGCCCTAACTCCCCGTGTGACTGTATTTGAAGATAGAACCTCCAAAGAGGTCATTAAGGTTAAATGAGGTCATAAAAATGAGGCCCTAATCCAATAGGACTGACTTCCTTATAAGAAGAAGAGATGCCAAGGATGGTCAAGTGCACAGATGAAAGGCCATATGAGGACACAGTGAGAAGCAGCCACATGGAGCCAAGGAGAGAAGGCTCAGGAGAAACCAAAACTGCCAGTCCCTTGATCTTGAACTTTCTGCCTCCAGAACTGCGAGAAATAGATTTTTGTTGGTTAAGCCATCCAGTCTGTGGTATTTATTCTGGTAGCTTCGGCTGACTAATACCTCCATCTGTGGTGGAAGTGGTAGACTGGCACTCAGCATCCCTTGCAGCCTCCTTCCAGTGTGTCTTCCTGTACTGTAGAGGAAGAGAGCTCGAAGTGTTCTCTTTCAGTCTTGAATGTAAATGAGTTTCCTCAATCAGAGGCCCTTACGGGAGATTTGGAAGGTGGAAGTGAGGCAGGGGCCGTCTTCTGGTAGCTGAGGATGTTGCTGGGGCAAGCACAGTCAGGAAGATGCTGAGTTGTTCTGCCACAGCATTCTAGTATCCAGAACTTAGCTTCGAGGGCATTGAGAGATAGCTGTTGGCAGTGGTTGAGATAGCCTCTTGACTGCTAGATGACCGCTAAGGCGGTGTATCCTCAAACTCAACTGTTCCTGAGGGTGATCTGATTCCCCCTCCCCTGACTGTGGCAGAGGCTGCAGCTGCCTTGGTGGGTTCCCTTGACAATGTTGTTCTGAGAAACATTTCTGGAGCCCTGGTTAGAACTTGCTTCTCAAGGCTTTCCTATTTCCCAAGTATTTAATGGTCTGGATAAAATCTCCTCCTGCTTAAGAAAGCTAGAGGGGTTTCTGTTCTTTGCAACTGAATCCAGACGGACGCATTCTCCTCTGTGTCATTAGCCTTGAGCACAATGCCTGGCATGTGTAAAAGGTGAACACATGTTTATTGTTGTAGTCTAAACTAACGGTTATTAATCTTTGATGTGTATCATCAACACCTGGAAGGCTAATAAAGAACACGAAGTCCCAGGCTCATTGAGGTAGAATAGGGCCCTCATTTTTATATTTTTATCAAGTTCCTTAGGAGATTCTAATACTCACCAAAGTTTGAGAAGCTCTGGCTGAAACATTCTCTGAGGCCTCCCAGGGACCAGGGCATGCTTCTAAGCACTTAATACTCAGTGACTCATTGAAGTCTCGTAATAACATTAACAGTTGGAAGTAGTATTATCCCCATTTTACAGATGTGAAAACTGAGGCATAAAGAGCTTAGAAAAGTCCTCCAAATCACACAGCAAGTGGTAGATCCTAGCATCTAACCCCAAGCATAAAGGAGCTTAGACCATGAGCCCAAGCTCATGACCACTATAGTCTTCTGCTTGGATGATCTCTCTTTGCAGAGCCTAAAGATGAATCTCATTTAAATTTACATCATATTCCTCCAAGTAATTTTTAAAAAACTTAAGAATATCTCAGTCTCTCTGACCAGGTCCTTCAGTTACTAAAGAAAAATATTGAGCTAACAAAAATCTTTCCAGTAAAACAACAGTCTCTTGGATAAATGCCAACATATTTCAAAGTCTAATAAAACCTATTTAAATCAAGGAATAGCTTGAAGGAATAATTGCCCTCAGATACAAAACTAATAATTCCCTGAATTTTATTATATTTGAAGTGAAGAATAACAAAACTGACCCTTAGGTCCAACCATTTATTAGAGAAAGCATTTATACATTTTCAAGAATATATGAATATAGTATTATTTAGCTACAGAGTCTCACACTCCATTTTCCTTACTAATCATGTTCCTTACATTCTCAAGATTACATCCCTAATATTTAATAAAATCTGATTATTTCTCTAATGCCTAGAAATTAATAATGTCAAAAAAGATATTAGACGATGTCTAGAGGAACTTCTTATAGAGATGTGCACAATGAATAAAAGGAAATATTCTCCCCTCACATACTTTGTAACCTCTTGGTCAAGAGAAGTTCTCACATTTAAATTTTATCATTATTAAAAGGGAGGGGGCTTCCCTGGTGGCGCAGTGGTTGGGGGTCCGCCTGCCGATGCAGGGGACATGGGTTCGTGCCCCGGTCCGGGAGGATCCTGCATGCCGCGGAGTGGCTGGGCCCGTGGGCCGTGGCCGCTGGGCCTGCGCATCCGGAGCCTGTGCTCCGCGACGGGAGAGGCCACAGCGGTGAGAGGCCCGCATACCGCAAAAAAAAAAAAAAAAAAAAAAAAGGGAGGATTTCTGAAAACTTTTGAAATGTTCATTCCTATCACTAGTGGGGCTTGTAAGACAAAAGTGGGACCTGAATATTTTTGAGGCAAAAATTACCCTCATTTTTCCCAGAGAGGAAATATGAGGCCAAATAAGCTGGGTTCAAATCCCAGCTCTGTTATTATGAACTTTATTGTGACTTTTGACAAGTTACCTAAGATTCAAGTTTTAGTTTCTATAAAACTTAGGGAGGGACTTCCCTGGTGGCGCAGTGGTTAAGAATCCGCCTGCCAGTGCAGGGGACAGGGGTTCAATCCCTGGTCCGGGAAGATCCCACATGCCCCGGAGCAACTAAGCCTGTGCGCCACAACTACTGAGCCTGCACTCTAGAGCCCATGAGCCACAACTACTGAGCCCACGCGCTACAACTACTGAAGCCCGTGCGCTTAGAGACCATGCTCCACAGCAAAAGAAGCCACGGCAGTGAGAAGCCCGTGCAACACAACGAAGAGTAGCCCCTGCTCGCCGCAACTAGAGAAAGCCTGCGTGCAGCAACAAAGACCCAACGCAGCCATAAATAAATAAATAAATTTATATATATTAAAAAAAAACTTAGGGAAAATAACCCAGACCTTATGAGGTGTTACAAGGGTTAAGTGAGATAGTATTAGTTTATTTCCCTCCATGTTGAATCTCGGCAGCTCTGAAGCAAAAGAAGGAAGGAAGGAAGGAAAGAAGGGAGGGAAGGAGGGAGGGAGGAAGGGAGGGAGGGTGGAAGGAATGGAAGAAAAGGAAAGAAAAAAGATGATGACAGCAAACATCACTCACCAAAATAAAAATTCTGGAATCATGGGAATGCATGGGATACATTGTCAGAAAACTCGGGTGTAAATTTGGAGCTCTGCCTCCATCTTCTTATGTGACTTGAAGCAGTTTTTTAATTTTACTGTTGGAAAGAGCAAATTTTCACTCTTGTCAAAAGGAAATGAAATTTTTGACCTCCCAGCTTTGTTCTAATTCTGACAATCTGCGCTGCAGGAATGTAAAAAGTAATCCTTAAAATTTATTTTAAACTTTCCACCTTTACTCAGATCCTGAAAACCTTAAAATGTGCTTTTCAACCATCTACATTTCCTGTCCCTTTTCTTTATTTGTACTGTCAAGAGAAGTTTTCCAGCAAATGAGTCAGTTGAGACGGAAACATTTATTTTTCTGATGTAATGTGTCAGTGATGCTCTTTTAAAGTGTTTCCTGTATGTTTTGACATTAAGTGACATCACACACATACACACACACGCACACACACACGGTCTGAGTAAAATACTAATGGTAAATCAGGGCCACTGTTCCCTTCTCCTTAGGGACTCCAGTTTGATTTTGCCACCTTCCCTTTCTCTTAACAAAAATGCTGTTTGACATACATTTCATGTTTAGTTCTATGAATTAAACTTTGTTTTGCTTTGGGACTCTCATACATTACTTGGGACCCAGCAAAATGGACCATTGGGCCCAGATGCCCAGTCTTGGAAAGGGCTGTGGACCCAGCTCAAGAGGTCAGTCCCCAAAAATGCAGTCCAGTTCAGCATGGACACACCAAGAACAAAAGAACAATGCAGCAAGGTAAAGTGCCAAAGAGTCCCACAAAACAGAAAATCAGAATGGAAATTCTATAGAGAGAGTCAGGATGTTAGGGAGACAATGAGGGGTCAAAGTAGAATGAGACTCCATGGAGGGAGGTATGTACATGGGCTGTTAAAGACCTATGTTAAGAACATGAATACCTCTTGGGTTGGTTAATTTTATGTGTCACCCTGGCTAGGCATGTCCTAACACTAACTTGGTCAAACCCTAATCTAGAAGTTGCTGTGAAGGTCTTTGGTAGATATGGTTAGCCTCTACAATCTGCTGACTTTAAGTAAAGCAGGTTGGCCTCCATAATGTGGGTGGGCCTCATTCAATCCGTTGTAGACCTTAAGAGCAAAAACTGAGGTTTCCTGGAGAAGAAGCAATTCTGCCTCAAGACTATAACCTAGAAATTTTGCTTGAGTTTCCAGACCGTTGCCCTGTGGATTTTGGATTCAAGATTACCACATCAACTCTTACTTGAATTTCCAACCTGCTGACCTGCTCTACAGATTTCAGGCTTTCCAAGCCCCACAGTCATATGAGTCAATTTCTTAAAATCAATCTCTCTGTATCTGTGTCTGTGAGTATAGATTTCTATCTCTATGTCTATGGGTTCTCTTCCTCTAGAAAATCCTGACTGATAAGATCTCTGTTGTCATTGTTCTTCTCCAATGCAAGGATATACAGTTTGGAAGACTCTCCTGGCCTGAAAGTTTGGGTTTAAAACTGTAAGACCCCAGCCAAGCAGCCCTGCCTGGAGAAAATTGCAAATGGTCATTTTTTTTCTTTGGCCAGCCCCTAAGAAATGTCTGCTACCTTCCAGGAACCTTATTTGGTGCCAGACTTATTTTGGTTCTCCCCAAAGCAGACTCTGAAATAAGAATTTGAGTGTAAATAGTGTGGGGAAGCAGGGAAGTGAGACAGGATAGGAAGACAAAACAGGGTATGTTAGTAAGTAGGGTACAGTTGCAGGCTAAAGTTCAACGCCACAGAGACTTCTAGGACACTGTGTGCTCTGAGGGCATACAGCTGTGTATCAAGGATACGAATTTTGCATTAATTTTCTAGATGTTGCACTATTTAAAATATTTTTACATTAAAATAAACAGATGCATATTTTGGAATACCTACACAGTCTTGTGAATTTTTGAGATAAAGCATGAAAACTCAAAGGTATTTTGAGGTATTTGAGAACCACTCTTTTAGTTCAGTCTTTGTCTTTTCCGCTCTTTATCAAACATGTAACTCAGTTTCCCATTTGAAGGCTTCTCCTTGCTGTGACACCCACTTCATTCCAGAGTTCATGGCCTTGCTCTTTCCACTGCATAGAGCTTATCTCAGGCTTAAGTCCTGGTAACAGACCTGTCAGCCCCTTCCCCAGGACCCCTTCTTGTTAACAGCCTCTGCAGTGGGCCTGCTGGTTATTCACTAGACGGCTGTGCTCTGCCCCCCACTGGCTCTGCTCCCAGATGACTGGGTCTCTGACATATGGTTTTTGATATTCTTCCTAGGTCTATAACTTGATCCTAAGTTCTCATCTGCATCCATAGGGACAACTTGTTTCCTTCCACAGTGAATAGAAACAGGCCCTACTACGATCTTCAATTGGATCTCTAGGACTTAATATTGTAGCTGTCTTATTCTGATATATACGCTTGTCTTGTACATGTCACTATGCCTTCAAGAAAACTGCAACAACAACAACAACAACAAGATGGCAAGGAGATGCTGCAGGGAAGGCCACATAAAATGGAAAAGAAGCAGAGTTGTAATCATAGAAATGAAGAGAAAATGAGCTAGGTAGATCCTGCTCTACTCGGTTCCCTGAAACTTAGAGGAAGAGCCTGGAGAAACTAGGACATCACTTGGTAGCAGTAAATCTCTTTCTCCCCAAGCAGTGCAGCTTGTATTGAAGAATAGGTTATTTCTAATGTTCACTTCTGCTTGTACCACCAGAGAGAATAACCTAGAATTTCAAGAGTGGTTTCTAGATACAGAGAGCCCTTCATTGAAAGTCATTTATGCACAGAAATATAGATCAATGGAACGGGATAGAAAGCCCAGAGATAAACCCACGCACATATACCTTATCTTTGGTAAAGGAGGCAAGAATATACAGTGGAGAAAAGACAGCCTCTTCAATAACTGGTGCTGGGAAAACTGGACAGCTACTTATAAAAGAATGAAATTAGAACACTTCCTAACATCATACAGAAAAATAAACTCAAAATGGATTAAAGACCTAAATGGAAGGCCAGACACTATAAAACTCTTAGAGGAAAACATAGCCAGAACACTCTATGACATAAATCACAGCAAGATCCTTTTTGACTCACCTCCTAGAGAAATGGAAATAAAAACAAAAGTAAACAAATGGGACCTAATGAAACTTAAAAACTTTTGCACAGTAAAGGAAACCATAAACAAGAGGAAAAGACAACCCTCAGAATGGGAGAAAATATTTGCAAATGAAGCAAATGACGAAGGATTAATCTCCAGAATTTACAAACAGCTCATGCAGCTCAGTATCAAAAAAACAAACAACCCAATCCAAAAATGGGCAGAAGACCTAAATAGACATTTATCCAAAGAAGATATACAGAGTGCCAACAAACACATGAAAGAACGCTCAACATCATTAATCATTAGAGAAATGCAAATCAAAACTACAATGAGATATCATCTCACACCGGTCAGAATGGCCATCATCAAAAAATCTACAAACACTAAATGCTGGAGAGGATGTGGAGAAAAGGGAACACTCTCGCACTGTTGGTGGGAATGTAAATTGATACAGCCACTATGGAGAACAGTATGGAGGTTCCTTAAAAAACTAAAACTAGAACCACCATATGACCCAGCAATCCCACTACTGGGCATATACCCTGAGAAAACCACAATTCAAAAAGAGTCATGTACCACAATATTCATTGCAGCTCTATTTACAATAGCCAGGACATGGAAGCAACCTAAGTGCCCATCAACAGATGAATGGATAAAGAAGGTGTGGCACATATTTACAATGGAATATTACTCAGCCATAAAAAGAAATGAAATTGAGCTATTTGTAGTGAGGTGGACGGACCTAGAGTCTGTCATACAGAGTGAAGTAAGTCAGAAAGAGAAAAACAAATACCGTATGCTAACACATATATATGGAATCTAAAAAAAAATGGTCATGAAGAACCTAGGGGCAAGACGGGAATAAAGTCGCAGGTCTACTAGAGAATGGACTTGAGGACACGGTGAGGGGGAAGGGTAAGCTGGGACAAAGTGAGAGAGTGGCATGGACATATACACACTACCAAACGTAAGGTAGATAGCTAGTGGGAAGCAGCCGCATAGCACAGGGAGATCAGCTCGGTGCTTTGTGACCGCCTGGAGGGGTGGGATAGGGAGGGTGGGAGGGAGGGAGACGCAAGAGGGAAGAGGTATGGGAACATATGTATATGTATAACTGATCCACTTTGTTATAAAGCAGAAACTAACACACCATTGTAAAGCAGTTATACTCCAATAAAGATGTTAAAAAAGAAAGTCATTTATGCAGAAGCTGCTTTCTTCACATGTCACCAATTTTTTTTTTTTTTTTTTTTTTTTTTTTGCGGTACGCAGGCCTCTCACTGTTGTGGCCTCTCCTGTTGCGGAGCACAGGTTCCAGACGCGCAAGCTCAGCGGCCATGGCTCACGGGCCCAGCCGCTCCGCGGCATGTGGGATCCTCCCGGACCGGGGCACGAACCCGTGTCCCCTGCATCGGCAGGCGGACTCTCAACCACTGCGCCACCAGGGAAGCCCACATGTCACCAATTTTTGTCGTCTTTTTTTTTCTCACAATAACATTTACAGAGATTTTGCTCTTGCCACATAATCTTTTACTCATAGACCTTATTTTACAAGTGGATCTTCTTACTTGTTTTTAGCTTTTAAAATAGCATCATGATACTGAGAAATTGCTATACTGAGAAGTACTATAATTTAGATTCTGGGTCTTAAACTGCACACAATCAACTCTGTGTGAATGGTAAGTGATCTGAATATTGCCTAGCTCTAACGGTTTTAATTTATTTGTAGTCTGATTGGCCCCAAAATCAGTCAGGGAAGTTCATTTATAAGTGTCCATATCATAGTAAAATTTTACACTGAAGTCATTTTGGACAATATAGCAGCATCAACAAGCAATCCTTCTCCCTCACCTTTCTCCCAGGATTGAGAATAAAGTACTGAATTATTTCTTGCCAGAGTCTCTTGTAGCTAGAGGTGGTTTTGTGATAGAGCTTAAGGCAATAAGTAGCATGGAGTATTCTTGGGGGCTTCCTGGAAAAAAATAGTTTTTCCTCAAGAATGAGAGACATACACAGTCATTGAGAACTCTTATTTCCTCCCTCCCTGCCTTTGTAGGCAGCAGTAGGAGAACATGTTACTTGGAACTGAAGTAGCCATCCTGAGACTGAAGCAATAAGCTAGATGGTGAAAGCCAGCATGCTAAAGATGGCAACATGGAAAAGAAAAGAAGAGCTCAGATTCTTGATGATGTTGTTGAGGCACTGAACCAAACTTGGGACACTCTTCCAGATTTGTTGTTAATAATAAGTATCCTATAATTTAAACCACGGTTACTTGGATTTTCTCCTGAGAGTTTTATAATTTACAAGGAGTCAGCACAGTTCCTGAGATTGCACACAGAGCCAGTAGCCCAATCTTCCCGTTTCACACACAGTTGCTTGGGACCAGAGGAAGAAAAAAAAATGGGGAGTGGAGGATAGCGTGGTCTGATACTCAGCCTGGACTCAGAAATGAGGTATGGCTGCCTTGTAAAGAGAGGTGGCAAACAGAATCAAAGGGGCTTTTTTCATGAGGGCTTTGGTGACCCTTGGGATTTAAGCACCTGTGGTGTTTTGCAGCTTTAAGATCACCAAGAAGCAGCACCCTGGACAGTGGCTTGGGGGCATCAGACATCACCCAAGTGAGCAGAGGAGGTAAAAAGCAGAATTTTTCCTAAGCGCACCTGTGTCGTTTCCTAACAACTCTCAGGAGTGACAGGAAGAGACTTTGAAGAGGAGCCTGAGGTCTTGTGCTAGCCAGTGGGGCTGCATATCCACGACAGGTCGTTGATATCTCTATGAGCTCGTTTGTTCCCAAACACAGCGAGATCTGTGACATTCGTGATACACACAACACACATGATAATTGTTATTTCAGTAAATTCCTGACGACATACAATTCAAGCCATTCTGCAGACACAACATGCTAAAAGCAGTGTCTCCTTCTAAAATAACAGCTGAAAATCATTTTCATTGTAGATTGTAGAGTTTATGCAAGCCACACTCATGTGAATAAAGTAAGGACATGTTCTGTTATACCCTGAAGCATGCCTTGTTTTTGCGTTAGGCTGGCAGGGTGTTTTTGACGTGGTCCACACCCTTGCCTCTGTGAAGTTACTGGTCAGTGATTTTAAATGCATCCCCTCACCCACAGTGAAATCTGACACTACATTGTATGTAAAATAAATCAAAGCAGCGCAGGTCTGAGAAAGTCAAGATTGGGTACAGGGGCTTATACATGTTGGCCCAGAGTACCTCTGCTCCGAATTTGAGGCAATTTCAAGGAGGCTTCTCTCTGCATCTAGTTTGTTGTTGTCTCCATTTATACAGTTTTAACCGTTCAGATTATTTGGACCCCTTTAGCTATCATTTGTTAGTCTGGGTCATGGTTCACTCTTACATGTCAGAAATAGAGTGTTTTCCCAATCCTCAACCACACTAGTTAGAGTAAGAATTTCCAAGGTAAAGTTCTCCCTTGAGGGATAAATATGGGAATCTGCACCTTCAATGACTTTAAAGTAATAAAATGTCCAGATACACAGGTGGGAGGGGCCTGTCTACAATTCCAGCTCTTTATATGCTGGCCTTACCATCCCTTTGGGACTGCGAATTCCTTGAGAGAAGGGACCATTTCTTACTTGTATTCCTTGCCATTCCTAGCACAGAGCAGGTGTTCTGAAAAGTCTGGCTAAATCGAATTGAAAAAAAAAAGAGAACCGAGGGCATTCTAGAATTGAATTATACTCCAACACATCCGCTTCTATGTATGTGAGAAACACTTTTTTAATGTTAGGATTAAATTTTGTTTTTGCTTGGGCATGCCTTCAGAATCAAATCCTAACTTCTTAATTGCTGCTTTAAGACTGAAAATTGTTTTCTCTTTAAAAGAAAAGTTTTTAAAGCCTCTGCCTGTGCAAAGAATTGTGCTGGCTACTTTCACATGTTTTGCTACATTCCTTTAGGTACTTTCTATTCCCTTGTCAATCGAACTGAGCATTGTTTTTGCCAAATTATCTCAATTTAATATTTACGGATTTTTAATACTAGGTACACTATCCCCTCAGGTGGGTATTTTATCCTCTTGTTACAGATGAGAAAGCTGAAACTCTGAGGACGGAAGGGACTCATGCAGTTCCAAGGGTACAGAGTAGGAGGGAAGCTAGACCGTCTTCTGACTCTGCGCACCATGCCTTTTCTTCGGCTCCATGGTTTCATTTCTTTCCCTTTAGTTATCTCTTTAGTTATTAATCACTTCACCCTTTTCAATCTCAAAAGAACTTTCTCCACAGTTTTCTTTTTTTGTTCATAGTGATGTTTGTGCCGGAGATTCCTGAATGGGTGGGGTGTTGGGATGGAGGGACTGTAAAGAGTTGAAGAGATGTACTCATCTACGAGTTTGAGAAATTCTGAGGTGTGGGAGAATGTTTTGTAGAGTCTGTCATTAATTGCCTTAAGTACTTTTTTTTTCCTTGCCTGCCTCATTCCAAAGATGTTTCAATAAACGAACCTGACCAAACAGGTTATTTGGAATTTGTATTTACCATCACAATATTCCGAACAGTTGTGTTGTGAAGGCCAGGGTACTGTGCATAGATGCCAGAGGTCCGGTCCCTTTGAATTGTTATTGCTCACCTGGTTTAGTCCTTTGCTATTCAGAATATAGTCCTTGGGCCACCAGGGTCACCATCTCCTGGGAGCTTGCCAGAAATGCAGATTAGCAGGTCCCACCAGAGGCCTATTGAATCAAAAGCTCTCTCTTGATGCCTAAGCACATTAAAATTTAATGCAGTTAGACTAGTTTTTGCAGCAATCTTGGTCTGTTTTCTTGGAATCTACATCTTCTCTGCTTAAAATATATGCACACACACATTTGAAATTAATTCCTTATTATTTTGGTGAGGTTATTCTAATACATGTATTGTTCCATAGGCCTTATATTAGCTGGCTTTTGGAATGTCATTCAACTAATTAAATCAGCTACTTCTAGTTCTCTTAAAAAATTTTGCTCTGTTACTTTGATGTCAAGAACCATGTTTTATTTACCTTTGTGTCCACAGTTTCTTGTATGTAAATGCTCAATAGGTTGAAAGCTGAATGAATTTTGAATTGATTTTTGATTGAACGAATGAGTGCATGGAAGAAGAGAAATCTGGATGGTACATTCCTTAAGGCTGGGACAATGTCTTAGCTATCCTGGAATTGCCAATGCTTCACAGAAAACCTATCAATAAATGCTTCTTGGTTAAGTTGTAGCTGTTAGGTAAGGAGATGCTGTCTATTTATTCCTGGCATAAGACCCCAGAGAACAGAAAGAGAAGGGGGGAAAAATGGAGTGCTAAGTATAGTATAGGCCCCCTCACAATTGTTACCTCAGCTAATCATCAGAGCATCTTGTCAACTGGGTATTATTTTACTAAGGCGGAAACTGAGTTCTGAAATTTAAGCACCTGGCCCAAGTTCACACGGCTAGCATCACAGCCTCATAATTTTTGGAAGTCATTTGCCATGTCGTTGTGTGCACTGCCCTGTTTCTGTAGAGATTGGAAGGTTATTATTTTCCTTTACAATATTTTCCTATTATTTTCCTTTATAATAAAACACAAAATACACAACTTTCTGATTTCCCCTGGTGCATCAGAGGCGCTGTGGCTCTAGAGGAAAGAGCTCCTCCTCTTGCCTTTCAACAACAGACCAAGCAGGAACAATGGAGTGAAAAGCCACTCCCCTCCCCCCACCCCGCAGGTCGTTTTCTGCCAGCGGAACGCAGGGGCTGGAACCTTCAGGCGTGGGGGGGACCAGAGAGGAACGGACACACGGCCCGGCAGTTGCTTGGTAACGCCCGCTGGAGGAGTCCCTGCGTAATAAGGTCCCCGAGAAGTGTCACTGGCCCTGATTGGGACCCCGTACGTAGCCGGTTCTCTCCCCGGTAGCGGCCTGCCCCCGCTGCTTGGCGGGCTAGGACAGGGGAAATGTTGCAGGAGGAGTCGGATCTCGCCCTCATTATTGCCCAGATAGTCCAAAAGCTCAAGGGCTCCAATTTGTACGCTCAGTTGGAACGGCAGGCCTGGGTAAGTGAGGCTGAGTGGGAAGGGATGGAGACCAGCGGGGCCGTGGCGGTGCTTCGGCCTCCTTCTGCACCCCGCTGACCTAAGCCGAAGCCCGCCTCGGGTCTCTCCAGCTCCGCTCCTGGGCAGGGAAAAGCCTCCCTTCCAGGTGTAAGCTCCACTTGCTCAGTTTCGGGCGTGAGAGTAATAGATTTTTTTTTTTTTTTTTTAAAGAAAGGTGGGGCACGTCACGCCTTTCTTCAGGCCAGAGAACCGCCGAGGCTATTCATTCATATTGTAGTCCTTTACAGGGTCTAATTTTTTAAGCTGCTGGCGTCAGTGGAGGTAGGTTGGACAACTTTTCCCATCCTGTAGGTGGGTTTGAGCCCCCAGGTACATTTTGGTTTCCGCGTCTATATATCACCTTCTTGCACTCTACCCTCCCTGCAATGATTGCCCGTCTAACCGTCCACTGGGCGTTTATCGAGTATTTTCTAATATGCTAAGTTCTTTGGATGCAGAGATTGATCAGGAGATCTTTCCCTTTTTTTTGTGAATGTGATAAATGGAATCATACAGTATGTAAAATTTTGTGCCTGGTTTCTGTCATTTTGCATAATGCTTTTGAAATTCATTCGTGTTGTTGGTATTTCAGTAGTTCTGTTCCTTTTTATTGTTGAGTAATATTTCATTGTTTGGATGTACTACGATTTGTTTATCCATTCATTGGTTGCTGGGCAGTTTTGGTTATAGAGCTATGGGTTGTTTCTGTTTATAGAGATTATGAGTAAAGCTAATACGTGTTTTCTGGTATAGGTTTTTTTTTTTTTTTTTGCGGTACGCGGGCCTCTCACAGCTGTGGCCTCTCCCGTTGCGGAGCACAGGCTCCGGACGCGCAGACTCAGCGGTCATGGCTCACGGGCCCAGCTGCTCCGCGGCATGTGGGATCTTCCCGGACCGGGGCACGAACCCGTGTTCCCTGCATCGGCAGGCGGAGTCTCAACCGCTGCGCCACCAGGGAAGCCCTTTGTTTTGGTTTTTAGGTTTCTTTTCTCTTGGATAAATACCTAGGAGTGGAATTGCTGAGTTGTATGGTAAGTGTATGTCTATAAGAATCTGCCAAACTTTTCCTAAGTGGCTGTATTATTTTGCATTTCCACCAGCAGTTATGAGGATTGTTCTGCATCCTTGCTAGTGCTTGATGTCAGTTTTTAATTAATTAATTTTTATTTATAATTACACTCCTCTAGTAGGAGCATAATGATATCCCATTGTGGCTTTAACTGCATTTGCCAAATGACTAAAGATATTGAGCATCTTATCAAATGTTTATATCTCCTTTGGTGAAGTAGTCTGTTCAAATCTTTTGCCTATTAAAAAAAATTGTGTTTGTTCTCATATTGTTGAATTGTAAGGATTCTTTATATATGGCATAAGTCCCTTATCAGATATGCAGCTTGCAAATACTTTCTCCCAGTCTGTGGTTTATCTTTTCATTTTCTTAACTGGGTCTTTCAAAGAGCAGAAATTTAGAATTTTGAAGACATACATTTTTATTAATTTCTTTCATGATTTGTGCTTTTTGTGCCCTGCCTAAGAATCTTTGCCTCCCCCAAGGCCTCAAAAAGTTTCTCCACAGTATGGAGTTTCCTTAAAAAACTAAAAATAGAACTACCATACAACCCAGCAATCCCACTACTGGGCATATACCCTGAGAAAACCATAATTCCAAAAGAGTCATATACCAAAATGTTCATTGCAGCTCTATTTACAATAGCCAGGACATGGAAGCAACCTAAGTGCCCATCAACAGATGAATGGATAAAGAAGATGTGGCACATATATACAATGGAATATTACTCAGCCATAAAAAGAAATGAAATAAAGTCCACAGTTCCTCTTCCTAAAAAGAAACGAAATCCATCTAGGTGGATGGACCTAGAGTCTGTCATACAGAGCAAAGTAAGTCAGAAAGAGAAAAACAAAGACTGTATGCTAACACATATATATGGAATCTAAGAAAAAAAAAAAAAGGTCATGAAGAACCTAGGGGTAAAACGGGAATAAAGACACAGACCTACTAGAGAATGGACTTGAAGATATGGGGAAGGGGAAGGGGAAGCTGTGACAAAGTGAGAGAGTGGCATGGACATACGTACGCTACCAAACGTAAAGTAGATAGCTAGTGGGAAGCAGCCGCATAGCACAGGGAGATCAGCTCAGTGTTTTGTGACCACCTAGAGGGGTGGGATAGGGAGGGTGGGAGGGAGGGAGACGCAAGATGGAAGAGAGATGGGAACATATGTATATGTATAACTGATTCACTTTGTTATAAAGCAGAAACTAACACACCATTGTAAAGCAATTATACTCCAATAAAGATGTTAAAAAAAATAAAAAAAAATAAATGGTATCATGTCAGGAGGGAAAACCAGAAAACGATAAATTTCATATGTTTAAAAAAAAGAAAAGAAAAAAAAGCTTCTCCTATGTTTTGTTCTAGAAGTTTTATTAGTTTTAGCTTGCACATTTAGATCTAGAATCCATTTTAAGTCAATTTTTATATATGATGTAATGTAAAGCTTTTTGTTGTTGTTGTTTTTTGCATGTGTATGTCCAATACCATACCTATTTCTAGTACTTATTTGTTGACAAATCTATCCTTTCTCCACTAATTTTCTTGGCACCTTTGCTGAAAATTGATTTAGTATACACACACACACACGCGCGCGCGCGCACGTGTGCATGCACGAATATTTCTGACTCTATTCTGTTCCATCGATCTATTTGTCTATTATTATGCTAATACCACACTATTTTGATTTTTATAACTTTATAGTAAGTCTTGAAATCAGGTAATTAGTCGTCCAACTTTGTTTCTCTTTTTCAATATTGTTTTGACTACTCTAGGTACTTTGCTTTGCCATATGAATTTTAGAATCATCTTGTAAATTACTACAAAAAACTTACTGGGATTTGTATTGGGGTTATGTTGAATGTAGAGATCAATTTGGGGAGACTTGACATCTTAACAGTATTGAATTTTCTGGCCAATGAACATGCTTTGTGTCTCCATTTATTCTTATCTGCATCTTCTCTCATCACTGTTTTATAGTTAAGTGCACAAATATTGCACATATTTTATTAAGATTTTCCCCAAGTATTTCATGTTTTTTTGATACTATTAACATGCTGACTTTTTTTCTCATTTCAGTTTCC
Source organism: Stenella coeruleoalba (assembly GCF_951394435.1). Taxonomy (NCBI): domain Eukaryota; kingdom Metazoa; phylum Chordata; class Mammalia; order Artiodactyla; family Delphinidae; genus Stenella; species Stenella coeruleoalba. The sequence goes on from NC_137149.1 coordinate 52,523,902, forward strand.
AATTACTTGTTGTTAGTATACAGAAATAAAATTGATATTTGTATATTTACCATGTATCCTGGGGAGTTACTAAACTTACTTGTTAGTTATAGTACCGTTTTTGTAGATTGCTTAGTATTTTCCAAGTATATGTGTCATTTGCGAATAAAGATGTTTTACTTCTTCCTTTCCAATCAGTGTGCCTTTTAGTTCTTTTTCTTGCCTGTTACACTGGCTAGTGACACCAGTGCAATGTTGTATGGATGCTTTTTGTTAGGTTGAAGAAGCTCTCTTCTATTCCTGGTTTTCTGAGTGTTTTATTACTAATTGATGTTGAATTTTGTTAAATACTTTTCTTGTATCTGGAGAGATGCTCATGTGATTTTTTAATATATGTTGATATGGTGAATAATACTATTTGGTTTTGATTGTTGAACCAATTTTGCATTCCTAAGATAAATTCTACTTGGCTATAATGCATTGTCCTTATATATTTCTTGATTCAATTTGCTAATACTTTGTTGAAGATTTTGTGAGTATTTTTATAAAGGATATTGGTTTATAGTTTTACTTTAACATCTTTGTCTAGATTTGATATCAGGTAATGCTGATCTCTTAAATTGAGTTGAGAAGTGTTCCCTTCTCTCCTGTTTTCTGGAAGAATTTGTATAGAATTGATATTATTTCCTCCTTAAATGTTTGGTAGAATTCCCAATAACATTATTGGGGGCTGGAGTTTTCTTTGCGGGAACATTTTTTTTTTTGCGGTACGCGGGCCTCTCACTGCTGTGGCCTCTCCCGTTGCGGAGCACAGGCTCCGGACGCGCAGGCTCTGGGGCCACGGCTCACGGGCCCAGCCGCTCCATGGCATGTGGGATCTTCCCAGACCGGGGCACGAACCCGTGTCCCCTGCATCGGCAGGCAGACTCTCAACCACTGCGCCACCAGGGAAGCCCACGGGAACATTTTTTAATAAAGAATTTAATTTTTAAAACATGTGTGAGGCCATTCAGATTATCTTGTTGAGTGTTCCACATGCCCTTGGAAAGCATGAGCATTCTGCTGTTACTGTACTCTACATGTCAATTAGGTCAAATATATTGACAATTTTGTTCAAGTGCTCTATATCTTTACTGGGTATGGAGGCTTCAGTCAGTACAGTCAGGAGCCAAGCTAGGCTTGAGTTTTGTTATTACTGTCATTAGCTTCAGTGTACCACAAGCTTCAAATTCAGTGGGCTGCTGTAACTTTGTGCTTAGAAATAGTGCTGGGGTACTGGAGGGTTTTTCTCAGTGTCTGTATCCTCAGTTTTCATTTGTCTCGTTTGCCTGTGCCACAGAGGGAGGTCTCTCTCCATGCTCTGATCCCATCCTCAGCAGTAGCCTGTTGTTTGTTACTCAGTCCTAAGCTCATGGTAGATACAGGCGTTTTCTCTCCTCCTGGTCCTGTCTCAGTCCAGGTGCCTTGGGAGTGGGTCTTTGACAATGTTCCTTTCTCTTCTGCTTTTGGCAGCCAAACTTTGCCTTGTGGCAAATAATGGGTGAAAGAGAGATTCCTGCCTCTTCCTAGTTGTGGCTTACCTCTGCTATGTACTGGTACAGGATTTGGGGCCCGTGAGAGTTTTCTTACGTTTCCATAAGGAAGACAGTTTTTGTATCTATCTCACCCCCAGAAGCAACAAATTATTGCCTCCCTCAGAGGTTTAAGGCCTCTTCCTCAAATGAGAGGAGAGTTTGGGCAAGGTGGCATGGTTGCATGCTTGTTTTGTAGTGGTAGCCTATCCTTTCTTGTACACCTGTGCCACAGAAGGGGGCTCTCTGCAGTTCCTGCTCTCCGTCCTGATGGAGACCTATGGAAGAGAGCATGCAAGTGAGTGTGAATTCCCCTTGGGTTTTGAGCTCCCAGTGTTTCTCAACTGACATGCTAGCCCATATCTCATCAATAACAGTTAACAATTTTAGCTGAATTCTTCGGTAGCCTCCTTTTCCTCCTGTGCTTTGCCAAATATGAAACAGTTTGGAGTCCCATCTGTCTTTAGAGGGGCTTGTTACTCTTTGGAATTTAGTTCACTTGATTGTCTTAAAACTTCAGTTTTATGGTGAGTTGAAAAGTTATGATTTTGTAGATTATACCACTTTTTCTCATTGTTAGGGTGGGAGTGATGTTCCTTATTCTGGCTGTCCACATCCTATGCATTAGCAGAAGTCCAATAGTAAGTGCTGAAGGATTGAATCTATGTCAGTGAGAAAGATTGGTCTGTAATTTTCCTTTCTTGTAATGTCTTTGACAAGTTTTATATCAAGGTTATACTGGCCTGATAAAATGGTAGGGAAGTGTTCCCCCCTTTTTTCTTTTCTATTTGATACAAAAATGTTTAACTGTGTTATTTCTTTCTTAAATGTTTGGAAGAATTCTCCATTGAAGCCTGTGTCTCAGATTTTCTTTTGAGGAGGTTTTTTATTTTGTTGTGTTTTGTTTTTAATTAGTAGACTTTATTTTTTATAATGGTTTTAGGCTTACAGAAAAATTAAGTAAAAGGTACAGAGTTCCCATACATCCCCTTTCCTTATATACTGTTTCCCTTATTATTGGCATCTTGCATTAGTGTGGTACATTTGTTACTATTGGTGGACCAATCGATATTGATACATTATTATTAAAGTCCACAGTTTTCATCAGGGTTCACTGTTTGTGTTGTACAGGTCTATGGATTTTTGACAAATGTATAATACTGTGTATCTACTATTCCAGTATCTTACAGAATAGTTTTACAGTCCTAAAAAAAATCCCCTGTGCTCCACCTACGCATCCCTCCCTCCTTCCAAGCCCCTGGCAACCACTTGGTTTTTACTGTCTCTATAGTTTTGCCTTTGAGAATGTCCTATAGTTGTAATCATAACAGTATATAGCTTCTTCAAATTGACTTCTTTCACTTGGCAATGTCCGTTATGTTACTGTATGTCTTTTTGTTTCTTGATAGCTTTTTTTTTCTGAATAATATTATATTGTGGGGATGTATCAATTTGTTTATACATTCACTATCTGTTGAAGGACATCTTGGTTGCTTCCAAGATTGGCAGTTATGAATAAAACTGGTATAAACATTCCTGGGTAGATTTTTGTGTTGACATAAGTTTTCAGCTAATTTTGGTAAATACCAAGAAGCATGATTTCTGGCTTGTATGGTAAAAATTTGGTAGAAACTGACAACTTGTCTTCCATTGTGGCTATACCATTTTTGCATTCTCACCAGCACTGATTGAGAGTTCCTGTTGCTGTACATTCTCACCAGCATTTGGTGTTATCAGTGTTTTAGATTTTGGCCATTCTGATAGGTGTGTTGTGATATCTCACTGTTGTTTTAATTTGCAATTCCGTAGTGACATGTGATATTGAATATCTTTTCATATGTTTATTTGCCATCTGTATGTCTTCTTTGGTGAGGTGTCCCTTCAGGTCTTTTGCCCATTTTTAATTGGGTGTTCTTATTGTTGAGTTTTAGGAGTCTGTTTTATGTTTTGGGTACAAGTCCTTTATCAGATATGTGCTTTGCAAATATCTTCTCCCAATTTGTGGCCAGTCTTTTCATTCTCTTAGCAGTATCTTTCTCAGAGAAGTTTTTAATTTTAATGAAGTCCAACTTATCAATTTTTTTCTTTTATGGATCATGCTTTTGGTGTTATGTCTAAGAATTAATCACCAAACTTAGATTTTATCCTATGTTATCTTTTAGAAGTCTTATGGATCTGGGTTTTACATTTATGATCCTTTTTTTTTTTTTTTTGCATGTGGATGACCAGTTGTTCCAGTACAATTTGTTGAAAAGACTGTCTTTGCTCCATTGAATTGCCTTTGCTCTTTTTTCATAGATCAGTTGACTATATTTGTGTTGGTATTTCTGAGTCTCTATTCTATTCCATTGATCTACTTGTCTATTTTTTAACATTACCACATTGTCTTGATTTTGGTAGCTTTATAATAAGTTGAAGTTGTCAGTCCTCCAGTTTTGTTCTGCTTCAGCATTGTGTTGGAAAGATTTTAAAGAACAGATTCAATTTTTAATAGATATAGGAGTATTCAGATTTTCTATTCCTTCTATTGTCAGCTTTGATAAATTGTGTTTTTCAAAGAATTTGTTCATTTAAATGATATAAATAATTGGCTTAAAGTTGTCTATAATAAGCTATTATTTCTTTATAAGGTCTGAAAAGTCTGTCACAGTTTCTGATTATGAAAATTTGTTTGCATGTGTGTCTTTGAACAGTTTTGCTAGGTGTTTATCTATTTAATTGATCTCATCAAAGAACCAGTTTTAGCTTTGTAGTTTTCTCTTAATTTTGGATCACATCTTTATTATTAATTTTCTCCTATTTTCTTTGGGATTGATTTGCTGTTCTTTTTTTAGTTTCTTGTGATGGAAACTTAGATCATGGATTTCAAGACTTTTTTTCTGTTCTAAAATATGCATTTAAGGCTATGATTTTTCCCCTAAGCACTACTTTAATTGCATTCCACAGTTTTAATGAGTTATATTTTTACTATCCTTTTGTATAAAACATTTCCTAATTTTTTTTGTCATTTAAAAAATTTGACCCAAGGGCTATCCTGAAGTATATTGCTTAATTTCCAAGCCATTAATATTTTCTTTTTGTACTTTTTTCGAAGTACAGTTGCTGTACAATATTATATGTTATAGGTGTAAAATATAGTGATTCACAATTTTTAAAAGTTGTACTCCACTTATAGTTGTTATAAAATATTGGCTATATTCACCATGTGGTACAGTATATCCTTGTAGTTATTTTATACCTAATAGTTTATACCTCTTAATCCCCTACTCCTATATTGCTCCTCCCTTCCCTCTCCCCACTGGTAATGACTAGTTTGTTTTCTGTATCTGTGAGTATGCTTCTTTTTTGTTTATTCACTAGTTTAAAAATTTTTTAGATTTCACATATAAGTGATATCATATAGCATTTGTCTTTCTGTATGACCTATTTCACTTAGCATAATGACTTCCAAGTCCATCGATGTTGCTGCAAATGGCAAAATTTTGTTCTTTTTTATGGCTGAGTAGTATTCCATTGCATGCATATATATATATATATATATGTGTGTGTGTGTGTGTGTGTGTGTATGTGTATATATATACGTGTGTGTATATATTTTATTTATATATATATATATATATATATATATATATATATATATATAATCTCCCATCTTCTTTATCCATTCATCTAATGATGAACACTTAGGTGGCTTCCATATCTTGGCAATTGCAAATAATGCTGCTATGAACATTGAGGTGCATGTATCTTTTTGAATTAGTGTTTTTGGTTTTTTTGGATATGCACCCAGGAGTGGAATTGCTGGATCATATGGTAGTTCTATTTTTAGTTTTTTGAGAAACTGCCATACTGTTTTCCATAGTGGCTGTACCAATTTACATTCCCACTAACAGTGTAGGAAGGTTCCCTTTTCTCCACATCCTCGCCAACATTTGTAACTTGTGTTCTTCATGATAACTATTCTGACAGGTATGAGCTTTCGATGTGCATTTCCCTGATGATTAACAATGTTGAGCATCTTTTCATGTGCCTTTTGGCCATCTGCACTTCTTCTTTCAAAAAATGTCTATTCAGTTCTTCTGCCCATTTTTTAATCAGGTAGTGTTTTTTTATATTGAGTTGTATGAGCTGTTTATATGTGTTGCATATTAATCCCTTATCAGACATATCATTTGCAAATATTTTCTCCCATTCAGTAGGTTGTCTTTTTGCTTTGTCAGTGGTTTTCTTTGATGTGCCAAAGCTTTTAAATTTAATTAGACTGCATTTGTTTATTTGCTTTTATTTCCTATGATTTAGGAGATGGATCCAAAAAATTATTGCTGTGATTTATGTCAAAGAGTGTTCTGCTTATATTTTTCTCTAGGAGTTTTATAGTATCTGGTCTTACATTTAGGTCTTTAATTCATTTTGAGTTTATTTTTGTATATGGTGTTACAGAATATTCAAATTTGTTTTTTTACATGTAGCTGTCCAGGTTTCCCAGTACCACTTATTGAAGAGACTGTTTTTTCTCTGTTGTATATTCTTGCCTCCTTTGTTGCAGATTAATTGACCTTAAGTGTGTGGGTTTATTTCTGGGCTGTCTATCATGTTGCATTGATATATGTGTCTGGGTTTTTTTTTTTTTTTTTTTTTTTTGCGGTATGCGGACCTCTCACTGTTGTGGCCTCTCCCATTGCGGAGCACGGGCTCCGGACGCGCAGGCTCAGCGGCCATGGCTCACAGGCCCAGCCGCTCCGCGGCATGTGGGATCTTCCCGGACCGGGGCACAAACCCGTGTCCCCTGCATTGGCAGGTGGACTGTCAACCACTGCACCACCAGGGAAGCCCTATCTGTCTGTTTTTGTGCCAATATTATACTGTTTTGATTACTATAGCTTTGTAGTATGAAGTCAAGGAGCATGATTCCTCAGCTCTGTTCTTTTTCTCAAGATTTTCTTGGCTGTTTGGGGTCTTTTGTATTTCGATACAAATTTTAAAATTATTTGTTCTAGTTCTGTGAAAAATGCCATTGGTATTTTGATAGGGATTGCACTGAACCTGTAGATTGCCTTGGGTATTATGGTTATTTTGACAATATCGATTCTTCCAATTCAAGAACACGGTGTATCTTTCCATCTGTTTGTGTTGTCTTCAGTTTCTTTCATCAATGTCTAGCAGTTTTCTGAGTATAGGTCTTTTACTTCCTTAGGTAGGTTTATTCCGAGGTATTTTATTGGTTTTGATGTGATGGTAAATGGGATTGTTTCCTTAATTTCTCTTTCTGATTGTTGTTAGTGTATAGAAATGAAATAGATTTCTGTATATTAATTTTGTATCCTTCAACTTTATTCTATGCATTGATGAGCTCTTGTTTTCTGGTGGCATCTTTAAGATTTTCTATGTATAGTATCATGTCAATGTTATTTTTTTTTTTTTTTAACATCTTTATTGGGGTATAATTACTTTACAATGGTGTGTTAGTTTCTGCTTTATAACAAAGTGAATCAGTTATACATATACATATGTTCCCATATCTCTTCCCTCTTGCGTCTCCCTCCCTCCCACCCTCCCTATCCCACCCCTCCAGGCTGTCACAGAGCACCGAGCCAATATCCCTGTGCCATGCGGCTGCTTCCCCCTAGCTATCTACCTTACTACGTTTCCAGCTTAATGTCAGTGTTGTCAGAGAACATTTTCTGACTGATTAAATATTTTAAAATTTGTTGAGGCTTGCTTTACAATCTAGTATGTAGTCAATTTTGCTGCGTGTTCCACATGCACTTGTAAATAATGTGTATCTGTCACTGTTGGGTCAGGCTGGCTATATATGTCACTGAAATCCAGGTGTCAGTTATGCTGTTCAGCTTTTCTATAATCTTATTGAATTTTTTTCTGTTTGTTGCCAGCTATTCAAAGATATATGTTTAAATCTCCCATCATGCTTGTATATTTGTCTATTTCTTTTAATTCTCTAAATTTTTAAATTTATTTTAATTTTAAGGCTATTTCATTGGTTGTATATAGCTTTATATTGTGATAGCTTCCTGGTGGATTAACCCCTTAATCTTTATGAAATGTCCTTCTTTATCTCTAATAAGGTTCTCACCTTAAAGTCTGTTTTGTCCAATGTTAGTATAGCCACAACAGCTCTTTTTGATTAGTGGTTGCATGGTATGACTTTTTCCATACTTTTATTTTCACCCTTTCTGCATCAGCGTCCTTGTATAGTTGCTTTTTAAATCCAGGCTGACAAATCTTTTTATTTTATTATTTAGTATATTTACATTTAATGAATTTACTGATATATTTGGTTTTATATTTCTGGTCTTAATATTTGGTTTTTTAATTTGATACATTTGCTTCACATTCTGCTTTCTCTCTTTTCTTGTATTCTTCTGGATTATTCAGATTTTATTCAGATATTTTTGTTGTTCTATTTTCATCTCCATTAATGTGATAGTTACACATTATTTTACTGTTATTTATGTAGCTACCCTAGAGGTTACAGCATTTATTCTTGATTAATTGTAGTCTTGAATAAACTAATTTTTTTTTTTTTTACTATTTCCCTGTAATGTAATGCTAGAACTTAGAACACTTTACTTATTTACACCTCTTTCCTTTGTGTTATTTTTGTTATGCATTTTATTTTAAATTCCACAGGACATTGCTATTATTCTTTTGTAGCATAAGTATTTAGACAATATTTGCTGGGGTTTATTTTTGTTTTTTTTTTTTGTTTTTGCATTTTAGTATTTTTAATGGTATTGCCAACATCAATGCATTCACTATGTGATTTTTCAGAAAGGAGTTGAAATCCTCTGACCTCGATTCTGATTGTTTCTGATTTGTAGCTGAACTGCCTGAATGGGAAAGTTAAGACTATCTTAAGAAAGAAAAAAAGTAATATTTACTCATTTTTAACCAATTTCTATCCTTTTTGTTTCTCATTATTCCCTCCTACTTTTCTGTATTTACCCTGGGATTATTTTTCTTCTGCTGTAACAACTGTTTTTAGTATTTGTTTCAGTGCAAGTTTCTGGGTGACAAGCTGCTCAGTTTTACTTGTCTGATGATGTCTTTATTTTTGAAGGATTTTTTTTTTCTGTGCATAAATTTCAAAGTTGTCAGTAATTTTTTTGTCAGCCTGTTGAGACATTTCATTGCTTTCTGGCCTCTTTGTTTTCTGTTGTAAAGTCAGTCATCAGGCTTTTTGTTATCCACTGAATGTATGTCCCTCACCTTCACTCTGGCTGTTTTAACATTTTCCATCTTTGATTTTCAGCAGTCTTGTTAAGATGTGCCTTGGTGTGTTATTATTGTTGTTTGCATTATTATTATTATTATCATTTAATTTATTCTGGTTTGAGTTTGTGGGGCTTCTTAAATCTGGGGTTGATATCTTTCTCCAGTTTTGAAAAATTCTTGGTCATTATCTGTTTGAATATTTGTTCTGCCACATTTTTCTCTCCTCTCTTTCTGAGACTCCAATTTGTACGCCTATTAGATTTTTCACTGAGTCTTACTTATCTCTAGTACTCTTTTTCTTTACATTATTTTTTTTCCCTCTGTGCTTCAGTTTGGAAATTTTCTTTTGGCCTTCTTTCAATTCACCAATCCTGTTTTATGCTATTTTATATCTCTTGGTAAATCCATCTAATGAATTCTTATTTACATTTAGTGTGTTTTTCAATTCTAAAATTTCCAAATGGTTCTCTTTTATTGATTCCAGTTCTCAGGTAAAATTACCTGCTTTTCATCTACTTTGTCCAGTTTTTCTCTTTTAAAAAAATATAACTCAATTGTTTTAAAGTCTTTGTCAGTTAACACCAAAATCTGGATCATATGTGGATCTCTGTCTATGGTGTTATTTTCTCTTATCTTTTATTCATCTGATTTTGTCTGCTGGCATGCCTAGTAACTTTTATTTGTTGCCAGACATTGTGTCCAAAAAACTGTAATGCCTCCTTTCTTGAGGGTTCACTCTCCCCTCCACTGGGCAGATAGTCCTGTGACTGATTCCCTTAATCCAGTTAGGGAGTGTGCTGGTTTGAGGCTGAGTTTTACTTTCAGGCTCAATTTTCCTCTGGTTCTTTCCTGGCTCTCACAAGTTTTCAGCTAAGAATTTGATATACTCTAAGGGTCTTTGCCCTTTGGGTCCCAGACTCTAACCTTTTTCTTGTCAGACTGCTAAAAAACTTTTTCACAGGTTTCATGCTTAGGTTTGTAACCTTCTACCCCACAGAGTTCTAGTATTCAAAATGTTTCTTGAGAAAACTGGCAATGTGCTTAAGATCTCCAAGTCTCTGCAACACCTCTGCTTATTTCTCTGTCCAACCTTGGTAGCCCTCCACCAGGCTTTGTACTGGGTTTGTCCTGATTCTCAGCCTTCTGTTCATGCTCAGAATAATGATCCCAGGGAAAATGTTGCTACAGAAGCCAGTTCGTCTCTCAAGATTTTTTCTCTTTCTGTTTCTCTAGTTCTTGTTCTGTCAACAACTCTTTTCTGTCTTCAGATATTTGGATGTTTGTTTGTTTGTTTGGTTCTACTAGTTGTTCTACATAGGGATGCTGATCGACCACCAGCTCCTACATACAACTTGGAAACATAAAGCCTATTTTGTGAGGACTGAACAAGATAATATGCCAGGCACATAGTAAGTACTCAGTAAATAGAAGTCTGAGTTAAAAGTCCAAATGGAATATCACTCCTTTTTCTAAAACCCCTCAATGCTTTTCATTGCCCTTGGAAAAATGTACAGAGTCCTTGATTAGGCCTGCAAAGCTTGGTGGCACTGTTCTTCACACTCTACTCTTCAGCCATAGCTGTCTAAGATTTATAGATCTTCCATAACCTTACAGTTTAGTTTAGGTACTTCTTTTTTTGTGATCCGTAGTACCTGGAACTTTATTTTTTGTAGTATTTAAACGTCTGCCTTCCCCGCTAAAGTCTGTTTCATGAAGGCAAGAAAAGACTGTGTCTCTTGTCCTGCTCTTTTTTACACCTAGCATAATGACTGGCCTGAGAAGGGTGCTCAACATGTCTTTATTAAATGGAAAAAATCCCAATTCTTCTTTTTTAATGTTCATTCTAACAGTATATATTGAGTACCTACTATGTGCCAGTTACTTTACTAAATGATAAAAGAATACAAAAAGCATCTTTACCTTAAGGAATTCAAAGTCTGCTGTGGCACTCTGCTTTTCTTTAAAAATGTTTTTCCTTTAAATATTTCTTTTTATTCTAATTTGGGATCTAATAAGTCAATAGCTGTTTCTCAATTTTGTAAGAAAGCCTGAAGTTTCAGAAAATAAGCAGTAATGACAAAACTTTTTTTGAAGATTTTTGTATTTCACAATTGCAAATAAGAGATTCATGACCTATATAAATTATAACTTCATTTGGAGATTACTGCCCTGAAGACATATTCTTGTTCCTGTCTGTTTTGAACTCCACTTCTATTAATTCAATGTGATTCTTTATTTTGATTATTCAACAAATATTTATTGAGTGCTTACTATGTGTCAGGCACAATTCCAGGCCCAGGGGATAAAACAATGAATAAGATAAAGTTCTGCCCGAATGGCAAGATGATAGTATTACAAATAAATACAGGTCCATAATCCCTTATCCAAAACCTGGGGGAAGATATGTTTTGGAATTCACATTTTTCAAATTTTAGAAAGGTAATTCATGCATATTTGTATGTTATTTAATATCCTTACCATTGTCTTACAGCACCTTGTAATTATACACATTAATATTAATGTAGCAAAATGTATGAATTTTTACACTAAGTGTGATAAATAAGGACTATAAATAGTCTCATGTCTATTCAGGTCAGATCAGATTTTGCTACCAAATGAGTTCAAGTCAGGACAGATTTTTGCCACTAATTCAGTTATGAAAAAACTTTGGTTTTCAAAGCTTTTCAGGTTTTGGAATTTCCTGTAAAGGATTATGTATCTATGTAACATCAGGCAGTTAATTGCCTTGAGGTAATAAAAAGTAGAGCAAGGAGGAAAGATAAAGGAGGGTAAGGAGATGGTTACATGGGAAACTCAAAAACATGTATTTGGCTGATTCTTAAGATAAAATAAGAGATCTATAACATTATAGATTCATACTTTAAAAGAATATAATTATAAATCCTTTAAAAGTAATGTAGTCTTGGGCTTGAAAAAATAAGTGATAACGATTTTGCCTTAGTTTATATCCAATAGCTCAGACATTTAATAGAAATCAGTTAACTCTTAAAAGGCAACTTTACAGTCAGCCTTGATAATATACATTTAAACAACTGGCTGTTCATTTGTTACACGCCTTTAAAAATGTAATCAGGAGCCACGAGCATTTTCTGTACTGCCTTCATTTTATCTGAGTATATTCAGAAAGTGCTACAGCAGTGTTGGCCCAACTTAATTAGAAAAATAAAAATCACACCGAATACTTCAAAGACAAATATAAATGATTTTCAGATTTTTCCCTTGCCACTAGTGCTTCTCTTTTAGTATTAAACATTGACTTTATTTTAATGTATCCTTTTATATATTGAAGTTTAATTATTTAAGATCTTGGTATAATAACATGGAATTTTGTGTTTCTAGAAAAAGCTTATGGTTTTTGATTTCTGAGTTTTCCTAAATTATGAAGTCAACCTACATCTTGAAATTGAATTTGTTCACTCATCCTCTAGACATTAGAGTGATAGCCTAATTCCAAATTTGATCTCTAGCACCAGATCAACATTGTTATTTTGTATCATGCATTATTTGTGTTTAAAATGGATGTTGTGTAAAACCTCAAATGTTATTTCCATTCCATTAAGTGCTTAATAAGTCTTGTTGCTCAGATTGTTATTATAAATAATAGAATTGTGAAAGGAAGGAGTCTGAAAGAAGATAAGCTTTGGAGAGAGAAGGAATAATATAACTGATAGGATGTTGTCATGAGTCTAGAACCCCATAGCATCTTAATGCTGGTGTCCCTTACTAAAAAACTTATGAAATTGTATCTCAAATATCGTTTGTTGTACATCATTATTAGAAATATGTACCATATATAGAGAGTTTAGAGATCGTACAAATGAGAGAAGAAACTGACATTTATTTATTATTTATTTTAGGGAAAGGAAAATTAAATAGATTTAATTAAATAGATTTTAATTAGATACATTTTCTGTAAGGCATGGATGGATAGAACATATATAAAGTCCTGTGCCATGATTAGAGCTTATTATCTTCTGTCTTTTTTTTCTCTCTAGGGTGGGATTGGTATATACTAGGGGAAGTTCCATATTGAACTACTGCATTTATTATATAAATTAACAATTCAGTGACTCTGATTGTGTTTGATGTGAGCCAGGGAGTGGTATCATCCTTACCAATATCTACCTTGGCTACTGTCATGTCCTTTCATCTTGGAAAGTAAGACAGTGAAGAAATGAATCATGGTATACAGGATTTCAAAATAAGGAACCTCTTGTCTCCATAGAATTTAGGTACCTGAGGGATTAGATAACTATTAAAATGTGAATCTGTTTCGTGTAAGTTAGTACATCTCTTCATGTTTTATTTCAGTACTGAGTTGCTTAGAGGTCATGTAGGGTTCTTGAATTAGGTAAGGCCAAGTTGAAATGAGAAGGAAAAGTACAATATATTATGAAAGGAGGCTAAGAAGTAAAGATGTAGAGTAAGGGGCATAAGACAGTCAGTGCTGGCAAAGAAGGGGGTCAGCTTGGGGACATCAGCAAAAGAAAGCCAGTGAAGGATCCATCCTCAGGTGAGAGAAACCAGAGCAGAGTTTGAATTATACAATACAGATTCAGTATTAAGGCATGGTCAGCTTGCACAGAGCCAAAATTTCCAATTTGAAACTAAAACTCATTCTTGGCTACAATGCACGTCCACTGGAACTACAGGCCTTACAGAAACAAATCTGGTTTACAGTTTTAGAAAGAACCAAAAGTATTAGGAAGAAAAGGGGGTACCCAATTCAACATGTTTTAATTGAGCCTCTTTTCTGTGGTGGTGATGGGCTCTTGAGAAAAATTCGACGAAGTACAAAACAGTTACGTTAATGACAAGAATGTTTGCGTTTGATGTGGGAAAGGACACTATTTCCTTTTTTTTTTTTCCTTCTCCCTTAGCTTTTTGTTTACCTCACTAAATACGTTTTGAGTTCCACAAGAGTGAGGAAGGACTATGTGTTGGTTTTCTTTTTATACTGAGGAACTGGCGTGTAGGACGTGTTCAGTTAATTATTGAAATAAGAATGCAAATGAAGAGGCATATACTAGGGTATAACTATACTAAAAGGAGACCCCTGGGATTGGAGAAGGCTTGGATGGCACTCAAGGTGGGAAGATGGGAGTGAATTCCCAATGTTGGAACAGTGAGAAGGCTAAGCAGAAGGTTTCTGTTGTAGGGTACTTCTAGAGAGATGAGATTATATAAACTGGGTGGGACAAGATTTTTAGAGTCTTGTAAAGCCAGAATGGGTTTGTCTTTATTTTATAGGCAGTGAAGTGGTCATTGAGGTATTTTGAGGAGGGTGAAGACATAAAGGTGGCTTTTTGGGACACTAGTCAGGCACTGGTGAGCAGGATAGATAGGAATCCAGAGAGTGTTCCCCCTTCATCCTCCACTTTATTTCTTCCTACGTTCTATCGGAACTTTGACTATTCTACAAACTGTTGGTGCACAAGAACATTCCCATGCCTCTGCTCAGTCTGTCCTCTCAACCTCTATGCCTTTGCTCCCCTTTTCCAGTTTCTTCAATTAGAGTTAATTGTTCCTTTCTCTGTGGATGATACCTCTGTTGTAACATATTTTCTTATAGCTATCTTCCTTTCTGGACTAAAAATTCCAAATACAATGTCTTATTCATCGTGTTCCCCATGGTTTTGTTTTATGCACTTTTATTTGTAACCTTTTTTTCCTCCTGTTTGGTTTTGTTGTTGTTGTTTTTTGCTGTGCCACGCAGCTTGCGGGATCTTAGTTCCCTAACAAGGAGTTGAACCTGGGCCACAGCAGTGAAAGCGCCAAGTCCTAACCCCTGGACCACCAGGGAATTCCCGTTCCATGGGGTTTTGCAGGTGTAGGCCTAAGGAATCTTTAGTGTAATGCATTCATTGAAAACATGTTTATGAAGTACTTACTATGTGATAAGTATTGTTTTGGTATAGAGATGAAAGACAAGTCCTCTAGAAACCTATAGTCCAGTGCAGTGGTTCTCAAAGTATGGTCTGTGGACCTGTGGTGGTCCCTAAGACCCTTTCAGGTCAAAACTATATTGTAAAATACAAAGGCCTTTTTTAAAAAAATTCACTGTGCTGACATTTGCACTGATGGTACAAAAGCAATGGTGATGGGTTTAAATCGGGGAACTAGTACCAAACTGTACTAGTAGTCATTGTATTCTTCACTGATATCCATTCACAGTTAAAAAAAAAAAAGTTTAATTTCAGTGTACTTGATCAAACAGTAAACAATTATTTTATTAAATCTTATTTCTTGAATATACACTTTTTAAATATCCTGTTTGAGGAAATGGAAATTATGCATAAGGTACTACTGCTGTATATTGAAATAAGATGATTATCTAGAGGAAAACCACTCTAGTGATTAACTAATTAACTGAGGTACAAGCTGAACTGCTTTTTTTTTTTTTTTTTTTTTTTAATGAAACATCTTTACTTGTAAGAGTAAACTATTGACAAACTGTTATTCAGACTTGGATATTTGGAAGATATTTTCTTTAAAAATGAGCAAAGTGAGCCTGTCACTTCAAGGAAAACTGTTATGTGTTGCCAGTGATAAAATCCAAGCTTTAAATAAAAATCAGATTCTGGAAAACTTGTATTATCACTGTGACTTTGATGGCTACTTAATACTTAAAGACTTTTCTGATGATATTGATGGTGATATTAACAAATGTTACTTTTTGATATTGTTTAATGAAATGTGTCCACTGCATCACTTACTTAATATACTTGAAATGATCAGTACATAATGTTACAAAATCATGTGTAGGTAGAAGATTGATTCAAAGTGCAAGGCAGATTGCCACATGTTTTTCTAATAAAGTCTGAAAAGTTTATTGATGTTCAGATTCCACATTGCAACTAATCTTTAGGAAACTACTACTTGTCAAATTTAGTGTACTATCAAAGGAGAATATCCACAGTATCTGAAAAGGATATTAAAATATCCTTCCCTTTTCCAGTTGCATATCTGTGTGACACTGACTTTCATATACATCAATCAAGACAACATAGTGCCATAGATGAAGTATCACAGCAGATTGAAAACTCCAGTTGTCTTTTACTATCCAAACATCAAAGACATTTGCAAAAATGTAAAACAGTGCCTCTTTCTCACTAATTTTTGTTTCTGAAAATACAGTTCTTTTAAATAAAAATATTTAGGTTAATATACAATGGATTTACATTGTTATTTTAAGATGAATTGACAATTTTTTTTTTTTTTTTTTGGCTGTGCGGGCCCTTTGTTGCAGTGCGCGGGCTTCTCTAGTTGCAGTGCATGGGCTTAGTTGGGGTATGTGGGATCTTAGTTCCCTGACCAGGGATTGAACCCAGACCCCCTACATTGGTAGTGCAGTCTTAACTACTGGACCACCAGGGAAGTCCCAACAAATATTTTTATTGTGGTAAAACATAAAATTTAGATTTTAACCATTTTTAACTGTACAGTTTAGTGGCATTAAGTACATTCACATTACTGTGCAACCATTATCACCATCCATCTCCAGAACTTTTTCATCATCCCAAGCTGAAACTCTGTACCCGTTAAACACTAACTTCCCATTCCTTCCTCCTCACAGTCCCTGGCTATTACCATTTTACTTTCTGTCTCTATGAATTTGACTATTCTAGATAGCTCATATAAGTGGAATCATACAGTATTTGTCTTTTTCTGACTGGCTTATTTTGCTTAGCATAATATCCTCAAGGTTTATCCATGTTGTAGATGTGTCAGAATTATCTTCCTTTTTTAAGGCTGAAGAGTATTCCATTATATGTACTACATTTTCTTTATCTATTCATTTATCTGTGGACACTTAGGTTGTTTAACTATTATGAATAATGCTGCTTTGAGCATGAGTGTACAAATATCTGTTCAAGTCCCTGCTTTCAGTTCTTTTGAGTATATATGTAGATTTGGAATTGTTGGACCATATGGAAATTCAATTTTTAATGTTTTCAGGAACTTCCATACTAATAAACAAATAGGTTTCATTTCTCTGTATTAGTTTCTAATACTGTAAATATCAGTAGATCTAATCTACATAAACAAAAGTAATCTTGGATCCTCAGTTATTTTTAGCAACTTTATTGGAGTATAATTGCTTTACATTGTTGTGTTAGTTGCTGCTGTATAACAAAGTGAATCAGCTATACGTATATATGTATCCCCGTATCACCTCCCTCTGGCACCTCCCTCTCACCCTCCCTATCCCAGCCCCTCTAGGTGGTCACAAAGCACCGAGCAGATCTCCCGGTGCTATGCGCTGCTTCCCACTAGCTATCTGTTTTACATTTGTCAGTGTATATATATCAGTGCCACTCTTTCACTTCGTCTCAGCTTACCCTTCCCCCTCCCTGTCTCCTCAAGTCCATTCTCTACATCTGCAACTTTATTCCTGTCCTGCCCCTAGGTTCTTCAGAACCACTTTTTTTTTTTAAGTTCATATATGTGTGTGTTAGCATACGGTATTTGTTTTTCTCTTTCTGACTTACTTCACTCTGTATGACAGACTCTAGGTCCATCCACCTCAATACAAATAACTCAATTTCGTTTCTTTTTATGGCTGAGTAATATTCCATTGTATATATGTGCCACATCTTCTTTATCCATTCATCTGTCAACAGACACTTAGGTTGCTTCCACGTCCTGGCTATTGTAAATAGTGCTGCAATGAACATTGTGGTACATGACTCTTTTTGAATTATGGTTTTCTTAGGGTATATGCCCAGTAGTGGGATTGCTGGGTCATATGGTAGTTCTATTTTTAGATTTTTAAGGAACCTCCATACTGTTCACTTTACATTCCCACCAAGAGTGCAAGAGGGTTCCCTTTTCTCCACACCCGCTCCGGCATGTATTGTTTGTAGATTTTTTGATGATGGCCATTCTGACCTGTGTGAGGTGATACCTCATTGTAGTTTTGATTTGCATTTCTCTAATGATTAGTGATGTTGAGCATCCTTTCATGTGTTTGTTGCAAATCTGTATATCTTCTTTGGAGAAATGTCTGTTTAGGTCTTCTGCCCATTTTTGGATTGGATTGTTTGTTTTTTTGATATTGAGCTGCATGAGTTGCTTGTATATTTTGGAGATTAATCCTTTGTCATTTGCTTCATTTACAAATATTTTCTCCCATTCTGAGGGTTATCTTTTCATCTTGTTTATGGTTTCTTTTGCTGTGCGAAAGCTTTTAAGTTTCATTAGGTCCCATTTGTTTGTTTTTATTTCCGTTTCTCTAGGAGGTGGGTCAAAAAGGATCTTGCTGTGATTTTTGTCATACAGTGTTCTGACTATGTTTTCCTCTAAGAGTTTTATAGTGTCTGGCCTTACATTTAGGTCTTTAATCCATTTTGAGTTTATTTTTGTATATGGTGTTAGGGAGTGTTCTAATTTCATTCTTTTATAAGTAGCTGTCCAGTTTTCCCAGCACCAGTTATTGAAGAGGCTGTCTTTTCTCCATTGTATGTTCTTGCCTCCTGTATCAAAGATAAGGTGACCATATGTGCATGGGTTTATCTCTGGGCTTTCTGTCTTGTTCCATTGATCTTTATTTCCATTTTTGTGCAAGTACCATGCTGTCTTGATTACTATAGCTTTGTAGTATAGTCCAATGTCAGGGAGCCTCATTCCTCCAGCTCTGTTTTTCTTTCTCAAGATTCCTTTGGCTATTAGGGGTCTTTGTGTTTCCATACAAATTGTGAAATTTTTTGCTCTAGTTCTGTGAAAAATGCCACTGGTAGTTTGATGGGGATTGCATTGAATCTGTGGATTGCTTTAGGTAGTATAGTCATTTTCACAGTGTTAATTCTTCCAATCCAAGAACATGGTATATCTCTCCATCTGTTTGTATAATCTTTAATTTCTTTCATCAGTGTGTTATAGTTTTCTTCATCCAGGTCTTTTGTCTCTTTAGATAGGTTTATTCCTAGGTATTTTATTCTTTTTGTTGCAGTGGTAACTGGAAGTGTTTCCTTAATTTCTCTTTCGGATTTTTCATCAGTAGTGTATAGGAATGCAAGAGATTTCTATGCGTTAATTTTGTATCCTACTGCTTTACCAAATTCATTGATTAGCTCTGCTAGTTTTCTGGTGGCATCTTTAGGATTCTCTATGTATAGTATCATGTCATCTGCAAACAGTGACAGTGTTACTTCTTCTCTTCTGATTTGGATTCCTTTTATTTCTTTTTCTTCTCTGATTGCTGTGGCTAAAACTTCCAAAACTATGTTGAATAAATGCAGTGAGAGTGGGCAACCTTGTCTTGTTCCTGATCTTAGTGGAAATGGTTTCAGTTTTTCACCATTGAGAATGATGTTGGCTGTGGGATTGTCATATATGGCCTTTATCATGTTGAGGTAAGTTCCTTCTATGCCTACTTTCTGGAGAGTTTTTATCATAAATGGGTGCTGAATTTTTTCGAAAGCTTTTTCTGCATCTATTGAGATGATCATATGGGTTTTATCCTTCAGTTTGTTAACATGGTGTATCACATTGACTGATTTGAGTAAATTGAAGAATCCTTGCATTCGTGGGAAAAACCGCACTTCATCATGGTGTGTGATCCTTTTAATGTGCTGCTGGATTCTTTTACTAGTATTTTGTTGAGGATTTTTACATCTATGTCCATTAGTGATATTGGCCTGTAGTTTTCTTTTTTTTGTAACATCTTTGTCTGATTTTGGTATCAGAGTGATGGTGGTCTCATAGAATAAGTTTGGGAATGTTCCTCCCTCTGCTATATTCTGGAAGAGTGTGAGAGGGATAGGCGTTAGCTCTTCTCTAAATGTTTGATAGAATTCACCAGTGAATCCATCTGATCCTGGGCTTTTGTTTGTTGGAAGATTTTAAGTCACAGTTTCACTTCCAGTGCTTGTGATTGGTCTGTTTATATTTTCTATTTCTTGCTGGTTCAGTCTCAGATGGTTGTGCTTTTTTAAGAATTTGTCCATTTCTTCCAGGTTGTCCATTTTATTGACATATATTTGCTTGTAGTAATCTCTCATGATCCTTTTTATTTCTGCAGTGTCAGTTGTTACTTCTCATTTATCATTTCTAATTTTGTTGATTTGAGTCTTCTCCCATTTTTTCTTAATGAGTCTGGCTAACGGTTTATCAATTTTGTTTATCTTCTCAAAGAACCAGCTTTTAGTTTTTTGATCTTTGCTCTTGTTTTCTTCATTTCGTTTTCATTGATTACTGATCAATCTTTATGATTTCTTTCCTTCTGCTAACTTTGGGGGTTTTTTGTTCTTCTTTCTCTGATTGCTTTAGGTGTAAGATTAGGTTGTTTATTTGAGATGTTTCTTGTTTCTTGAGATAGGATTGTATTGCTATAAACTTCCCTCTTAGAACAGTTTTTGCTGCATCCCATGGGTTTTGGGTCGTCGTGTTTTCATTGTCATTTGTTTCTAGGTATGTTTTGATTTCCTCTTTGATTTCTTCAGTGATCTCTTGATTATTTAGTAGCTTATTGTTCAGCCTCCATGTGTTTGTATTTTTTACAGTGTTTTCCCTGTAATTGATATCTAGTCTCGTAGTGTTGTGGTTGGAAAAGATACTTGATATGATTTCAGTTTTCTTAAATTTACCAAGTCTTGATTTGTGACTGAAGATATGATCTATCCTGGGGAATCTTCCATGAGCACTTGAGAAGAATGTGTATTCTGTTGTTTTTGGATGGAATGTCCTATAAATATCAATTAACTGCATCCTGTTTAATGTGTCATGTAAAGCTTGTGTTTCTTTATTTATTTTCATTTTGGATGATCTGGTCATCAGAGAAGGTGAGGTGTTAAACTCCCCTACTATTATTGTGTTACTGTCAATTCCCCCTTTTATGGCTGTTTGCTTTTGCCTTATGTACTGAAGTGCTCCTGTGTTGGGTGCATAAATATTTACAATTGTTATGTCTTCTTCTTGGATTGATCCCTTGATAGTTATGTAGTGTCCTTCTTGATCTCTTGTCATAGTCTTTATTTTAAAGTCTATTTTGTCTGATATGAGAATTGCTACTCCAGCTTTCTTTTGATTTCCTTTTGTGTGGAATATCTTTTTCCATCCCCTCACTTTCAGTCTGTATGTGTCCCTAGGTCTGAAGTGGGTCTCTTGTAGACAGCATATATATGGGTCTTGCTTTTGTATCCATTCAGCCAGTCTGTGTCCTTTGGTTGGAGCATTTAATCCATTTACATTTAAAGTAATTATTAATATGTATGTTCCTGTTACTGTTTTCTTAATTGTTTTGGGTTTGTTATTGTAGGTGTTTTCCTTCTCTTGTGTTTCCTGCCTAGAGAAGTTCCTTTAGCATTTATCATAAAGCTGGTTTGGTGGTGCTGAATTTTTTAGCTTTTGCTTGTCTGTAAAGGTTTTAATTCTCCGTCAAATCTGAATGAGATCCTTGCTGGGTAGAGTAATCTTGGTTGTAGTTTTTTCCCTTTCATCACTTTAAATATGTCCTGCCCCTCCCTTTTGGCTTGCTGAGTTTCTGCCAAAAGATAAACTGTTAACCTTATGGGGATTCCCTTGTATGCTATTTGTTGCTTTTCCCTTGCTGCTTTTAATATTTTTTCTTTGTATTTAAGTTTGATAGTTTGATTAATATGTGTCTTGGTGTGTTTCTCCTTGGGTTTTTCATGTATGGGACTCTCTGTGCTTTCTGGACTTGATTATTTCCTTTCCCATATTAGGGAAATTTTCAGCTATAATCTCTTCAAATATTTTCTCAGTCCCTTTCTTTTTCTTTTCTTCTGGGAGCTCTATAATTCGAATGTTGGTGCATTTAATGTGTCCCAGAGGTCCCTGAGACTGTCTTCAATTCTTTTCTTTCTTTTTTCTTTATTGTGCTCTGTGGTAGTTATTTCCACTATTTTATCTTCCAGGTCACTTATCCGTTTTTCTGCGTCAGTTATTCTGCTATTGATTTCTTCTAGAGAATTTTTAATTTCATTTATTGTGTTGTTCATCATTGTTTGTTTGCTCTTTAGTTCTTCTAGGTTCTTGTTAAATGGTTCTTGTATTTTCTCCATTCTATTTCTCAGATTTTGGATCATCTTTACTATCATTACTCTGAATTCTTTTTCAGGTCGACTGCCTATTTCCTCTTCATTTGTTTGGTCTGGTGGGTTTTTACCTTGCTCCTTCATCTGCTGTGTATTTCTCTGTCTTCTCATTTTGCTTAACTTACTGTGTTTGGGGTCTCCTTTTTGAAGACTGCAGGTTCATAGTTTCTGTTGTTTTTTGTGTCTGCCCCCAGTGGGTAAGTTTGCTTCAGTGGGTTGTGTAGGCTTCCTGGTGGAGGGGACTGGTGCTTGTGTTCTGGTGGATGAGTCTGGATCTTGTCTTTCTGGTGGGCAGGAATGCATCTGGTGATGTGTTTTGAGGTATCTGTGAACTTAGTATGATTTTAGGCAGCCTCTCTGCTTGTGGGCTGGTTGTGTTCCTGTCTTGCTAGTTGTTTAGCATGTGGGGTCCAGCACTGGAGCTTGGTGGCCGTTGAGTGGAGCTGGGTCTTAGCGTTGAGACAGAGATCTCTGGAAGAGCTCTTGTCGATTGATATTATGTGGGGCCGGGAGGTCTCTGGTGGTCCAGTGTCCTGAACTTGTCTCTCCCACCTCAGAGGCTCAGGCCTGACACCCGGCCTGAGCACCAAGCCACACGGCCAGGTATGTGGGGAGTTTCTTTTGGGAAGTCTGAGGTCTTCTGCCAGCGTTAGGTGTTCTCTAGGAGTTCTTCCCCATGTAGATGTATTTTTGATATATTTGTGGGGAAGAAGGTAATCTCCATGTCTTACTCCTCTGCCATCTTGAAGGTCCTCCCAGATCCTCAGTAATTTTTAAGAGTGAGGGTCCTGAGACTTAAAAGTTTGAGAATCAGTGGTTTAGTGGAATGAGTGAAGTAGAGTGGTAGGTTAGGAAGTTACTACAATAGAGGAAAAGTTGGACTGGACTTTGCTCAGACAAGGATGACCAGGGCGGTAAGGAGAATCTGTCATATGAAGAGATCTTGGAGAACCTAGAAATGTATGTGACCTTGAGAAGCTTTCAGGGAAGACACAGTAGTTAAATTCGAATATTTGAAGATCTCTCACAGAAAAGTGATTCAGCATATTTTCTGTGACCTTGGGGTGGGTCGGGGGGCACACATGGTGGTGGCAGATGCTAAGGGGAATCAATTTTAGTTCATAATAAAGGATTTTCTAACAGAATAGTTCAAAGATGGAATTGACTAAAGGTGGCGAAAGCTAGCTTAGAGTTTCTAAGTGAGAGTTTCTAAGCTAGAAAATCCCTTGGAGAAGAGAGTCAGTCATTAAATGGTTAGTCGACCTAGAAGAACTCTATAGTCCCTTCTAACCCTGAAATTCTGTGATTCTTCAGGCACAGAAAGATGAAGCCCAGGATTGGCACAGTGGCATCATGAGAGGTGGAGAGGATGGGACATCTTTAGAGAGAATCAGAGGGTTTTTGGAACCCTTTTTGTAAACCTTCCTCTGCCTTGGTTTGTGCTTCATGAGTATTTAGCCTCAGTTTATCTCCTGGCTTTTTTGACCCCACCACGACTTCAGCCACTTTGCTTCTCCAGTTTCCTTTACTCACCAAGTTTAGAAATTTAAGATTGCCAGTGAGCAATGCTTTGGATTAAGCCTGTTCTGGTGGAAGTAGAACGAAACTGGATATGCGCCACCAGGGAAGCCCCCCAAGTGGTTTTAGAACTATGCTCTGTTATATCCAAGGATTCTGAAAACATTCTATTCACTTAAAAATACTTAATTTAGTCATTATATTAAGAAACAACACTCTTTCAAATGCATTGTTATATCAAATACTCCATAATCCACTATTGTGATTTCACATTAACTTGTTTCTGCATAGATCTTAGAGGAAGAAAAACCAAAACCCTGTTTATTTCATCTCTTCATATGTTTGTTTGGACACTTAGAAATGTGTCATTGGTGAGGAAGGCTGTAAATCTGCACTGATCTTTCCAAATATTTGGGCTTGCACATGTCTACTTATGGTACGTTGTACAAGTGAGGTAGTACTGCAGGGGGTATACAGTGACAGGCATGGGCCAGGCCGAGTGAAGGTGCATCTGCTCAACACGAGCCCCCAT
The DNA here is from genome assembly GCF_951394435.1 of Stenella coeruleoalba. Taxonomy (NCBI): domain Eukaryota; kingdom Metazoa; phylum Chordata; class Mammalia; order Artiodactyla; family Delphinidae; genus Stenella; species Stenella coeruleoalba. The sequence continues at coordinate 52,547,814 of NC_137149.1, forward strand.
CCAGGTGCACTGCTGAGATATGGAACAACATCTGATGTGAGAACACGTCACATGGTAGTAATACTATGTGATGCATAGTTTCAGCAGTTCTAGGTATCAGAAGCCCTTTTCTGATGTTTGTATTTGTGATAAATACTTTTAGTGATTTGTCTTCAAAATAAAAAATTCCAGCTGCATACTTCTCTTTTGATTTCCTGCAGCAGTTTGTTTGGGAGTGCTGAGATTGCCAGGAGGGCTGTTAACAATGTAAACACCTATCTCTGTGAATCAGGATCTTTTTTTTTTTATTGAGCAAATAAAACAAAATACAAAAATAAATTAGGTATTGAGACCATAGCAGAATAAAGCTGTGCCTTTTTAATGTTAATCATACCTTAGTCAATGAGAAAAGACTCATTGTTTTCATTGTCTAGTAGTATCACTTTCAACGTGTTTTATATAATTGGGTTCCGATAGGGTTCAGATTTCATTTGAAAGAAAGGATTATGCTGCTAAAACATGTTTGAGAATTGCTGTGCCTTATCACGTTGCCCTCCTGTCACTGTCCTGCTTCTGAGTCTCAAATTTCTCAAGATTCTTACAATTAGCTTAGATGATTAATGAATTTTGATTTGCCTTTGATATCAAAAAGTATATCTAGGAGGACTTCCCTGGTGGCACAGTGGTTAAGAATCCGCCTGCCAATGCAGGGGACACGGGTTTGAGCCCTGGTCTGGGAAGATCCCACATGCTGCGGAGCAACTAAGCCCGTGCGCCACAACTATTGAGCCTGCGCTCTAGAGCCCGTGCACCACAACTACTGAGCCCGCCTGCTGCAGCTACTGAAGCCCGTGTGCCTTCAGCCTGTGCTCTGCAACAAGAGAAGCCACTGCTATGAGAAGCCCGTGCACCGCAACGAAGAGTAGCCCCTGCTTGCCACAACTAGAGAAAGCCCGCGCGCAGCAACGAAGACCCAACGCAGCCAATAAATAAATAAATAAATTTATATTAAAAAAATGTATATCTAGGATATCTAGCAACTTGAAGTATTGAAAATGCTTAGGAGGAATAATCATGTTTTTCTCTTGAAATTCTTTAAATTTTGCTACTTCTGGGTCATTTCCAAATACAGACTTAGTAAAAAGAAAACCTATTTCCTTTTGCCTTGATACTGTTGAATAATAAGAAGGGTTTTGCAGCTTTTAAAATCCTAGGAATTACAGACTGGAAACCGGTCTCTTCAGTTAAACATAAGTTTTATAAAGTTCCTTGTTTATTTGAGGGGAAATTAGTTGAAAAGGATAGAACATGGTTTGGTCAATATAATTTTGTCAAGCAACAGTTAATGACAAGTAACACTTGGGATGCAGAAATGAAGACATGGTCTTGCCTTTGAATTTAAGAGTTAAAAAGAGAAATAGGTGAGCTGAAAATTACAGTGTAATTGGGTAAGTGCTCTCACAGAGGAATAGCATGTACTATTTGCAGGTAGCAGGTGAGGTAGTTGGGAAAGGAGGTGATATTTGAAGGATGTCTGGAAGTGGAAGCTAGTAGGTATTTGCCAAGGTGTTGAGGGAGCTCTTATATCTGAGGAAACAATATGAACAAAAGCCTGGAACCCTAAAGTATTTGACATTTGGGGTATCAGTGATTATAGCTCTCTGTGGCTAGAGTGTAGGACGTCACGGAGAAGGTGTGAAAAAAGAGGATGTTGTTGGCTTGGTGGAGCAGCAGCTGATGAATTTGGAGAGATAAGTTGGTCTACATTGTGAAGGTCCCAGTGTGTGCTGTTGAAAAGTTTAGATTTCTTATATATGCTGTGGAGATCCACAGCCGAGAAAGACTTATGTTTTAGGAAGAAAATGCTGGAATATGGATTGGAAAAGGGAGAAATTGGTTCATTTATTCAATAAACATTTATTGAGCATCTACTATGTGGAAGTAACTATTCTAGGCACTTAAGATACAAAGGAGAACAACAAAAAAAGATATCTGCCCAGGTCGAGCTTACCACTTCTAATGTAGGGAGATAGTATACCAATAAACATAGTAAATAAATCATACAGTATACTAAGAGGCATAAATGCTAAGAAAGAAGAGAAAGTAGAGTAAGGTGGTGTGAAAATGCCAGGTGGGGGGTAGTTGCAATTTAAATAAGGTGGCAGCACTACTATATATAAAATAGATAACTAATAAGGACATACTGTATAGCACAGGGAACTCTACTCAATACTCTGTAATGGCCTATGTGGGAAAATAATCTAAAAAAGAGTGGAGATATGTATATGTATAACTGATTCACTTTGTTGTACACCTGAAACTAACACAACATTGTAAATCAACTATACTCCAATTAAAAACAAGAAGAAAGTACACATACCAGATGGGAAGCTGGCCATGTTTCTTCCTCCTTGACCTATAAACAGAAAAATCAGGTTGCCTTAATAAAGTGGGACTTTATTTTATTTTTTTTGTGGTACGCAGGCCTCTCCCCGGGGACTTTATTTTATTTTATTTTATTTTATTACGGTACGCGGGCCTCTCACCGTTGTGGCCTCTCCCGTTGCGGAGCACGGGCTCCGGACGCACAGGCTCAGCGGCCATGGCTTACGGGCCCAGCCACTCCGCGGCATGTGGGATCTTCCCGGACCGGGGCACGAACCCTCGTCCCCTGCAGGTGGACTCTCAACCACTGCGCCACCAGGGAAGCCCTAAAGTGGGACTTTAGAATGGAGAGAAGGAATAGATTGGGAGGATGTATTTTTCTTTTTCCTTTTTTTGCCCTGTTTGTTGTAAAGTAAAACACAAACAGAAGCTACACAAAACAAATCTATAATGTAATGAATTATTATAAGATGAACGACTTTAAACAACCACCCTGGTAAAAAAGTGAAATGTTGCCAGCCACACCAGAAACCTCTCCATTTGTCACAACCCAATCACAAGTCCCTCCCTCCCAGAGGACCTGATTTTTATGGTAATCACTTTGCTGCATTTCTTGATAGTTTCATTAACCAAATGTATATCCCTGGATGCTCTGAGTTTTGCCAACTAAAAAAAGATTATTTGATATACCTTTTAAGTCTTTTAAAATCTACAGGCTTTCTCTCCTTCCTTTTTTTTTTCTCCCTTACAATTGATCAGCTGAAGAACTGGGCTGTTTGACCTTTAGGATTTCTCACAACCTGGATTTTTCTGATTACACACTCATGGTGCAGCTTGTATGACGTAGAAGTTGACAGTTGGACCCAGAGTCTTTGATCAGGCTCAGGTGCCATCTCAGTGACCACGACTATTGGCACTGGAGTCTTCTTTCATTGAGAAGCACATAATTGCTGGTTGTCTTTTTGCAAAGTTAATAGCTGTTTCTGCTCAATGCCTAGAATTGATTAGGGATTGCAAAACAGTGATATTCTAATTATATCATATCTGTTTTAGTTATTAGCTGGAATATTTTTATAAAGAGACATTTCCCATTATCTATTATTTGGTTACCAAGTGGTACAGTTCCTGTAGGAAAGGCAGGCTAGATAAATGCCTTTTCATTTATCAGTTTTCAAGGTAATAAGTTGGTTCCCTGTCATCCTCAATTTTTATTACTCTATCAAGTTTTTCTCCTCAGAAAGGGAGAAAGGGAGCCCTGGCTGGCCAGTTTCAAGAATTCATAGGTGCTAGGCTGCGCCAGTGTCTTCAGATCTCATCTGCTATATTGGATTAGACAAAACCCCTCCCATTGTCAGCTCCTGTTCTAAAATTAGCTCATCATATGTTCCAGTGAACACTTGCTGGCTATTTCGGGGTTCTCCTCTTTTCATATCTATCAGATACTCCTCTGCTTTTTCCTGTGTAGATGCTAATACCATACAGGTTATGTGGCTGTTGGTTTGTCCACAACTGCTTATATTTTAGGTTTATGAGGAATATCTTATCACCAAGTTTGGTTGTAAATGTTTTCCATGGAATTTTGGTTTTGCTCTCTAGTTGCTTCGTCTGTTTTTATGTGGAGATCAGGAAGATTAAAAAAAAAAATCGCACTGCCACCAATGCCGTCTTCCCAGAAAGGGGTTGAATCGTAGAAGAATTAGAGTAGAATTGAGAATAACAAAAGTTTCTGAGTTGGAAGATTTGGTGAATGGTAATTTCATGGATGAGGATTAAAAATAGAAGAGGAGAAAGGTAGTAAGTGGAAGATAAGATCAGTTTTTGATTTCTTAGATTTAAAATGCTTATGAGATACCCTAATAGAAAAACCTTCTTAAAAAATATGCTTCTAGAATTTGATAGAGAGAGCTAGGTGATGAAAGATGAACACTTCAAAGGTAACTGAAGCCATTATAAGTTGGAGAAATTAGTATTTTTGGTAAAAATTACAGTGTGAAAAACCAGTAGAATAGAAATCATGCAATTGAAGATGAAAGAGACACTAATAAGCATTTGTGAGTGAGTAGTTTTATGTATTTTCCATAAATATGTACAACAAATGCAGGTTTACAGAGCAGCGATCCAAAGATGACACTGTTCAAAGCTCCAGTTATATGGATGCAACAGAGTTTTTGGTTATTAGGTGAATCCAGGTGCTATATATGCTAAGTATAATATTAAGAGAATGAATTTATAAAATCTGAGTATTTTTCCTATTAGAAAAATAGATGTTAAATGTTCATAAAAATAAAATGCTTAGGTGAAGATGTTAACTATTCATAAGCTACAAGATTTAATATTTTAAGTAGTCTATAGTATATTATCACAGGTCCTCTATTTCAAGAATGGGTGAAAAAGTCTTCTCTCTTATGAGCTATTCCAGATACTCCGATGCTCTGACCTCAAAATGGAGTTTTTAAATAGTGTGCACATTTGGACATTCCTTTTTAAAACTTTCATTAGCATTAAATATCATCCCAAATGACTTACTTTTGACCTCTGTCTTTTCCTTTCTTCTTTTCCTTCTTCTTTCTAAAATTAGGCCAGTCTTCAGAGACCTGAGATTAAACTTGAATCACTAAAAGAAGATATTAAGGAATTCTTTAAAATATCAGGTTTGTAAGTTGCTTTTTTTTCCTTCTCGGATTCTTTAAGGCAAAATAAGGAAATACTTTATTCTGAGGGAACACTGTATCCACAGCCAATTACTCAGCCAAAATTGTGTAACAGTCACGGGATAGGTTTCTATTTGGGGAGAATTAGAACTTTCAGATATTTCTGCAGAAATGCTGCAAAAATTCAGGAACACTGTGGGAATGACTGCTTTACATTAATCAGTTTTAAATACTGTTTACCTTCCTGGTCAAAATACATCCTGAATGTATTAAGAATCTCCATAGCTAAGTAACTTGACTTTTACCTTTCATTTGTGGCTTTTTTCCTTCTCTGCTTCTTTTCTCTCCCATGTTTCTTTTCTCTCCTCTTTTCTACCCTTTCAAAGAAAACAGAAGAAAATCCCAACTTTTTTAGAGCAAGCAGTTTAGCAGCCCTTGCACTGGGAACTGAGATATTAAGTGGTTTACTTGCCCGTATAAGTTCAAGTAGTTAGCAGCCAAGCGAACTGATCTGACTGATGGTGCCTCATAATAATCTACTTCTCTTGTTTAGGAGTTTAATGACTAGTTAATTGTTACGAATTACTTGTAATCTTTGTCAAGTGCCTGGCTGTTTCTTGCCCTTCCCTTGGCACATTTCTCGTAGCTCTGGTAGCGCGATGGCCCAAGATTTTGGCATTCATTGAGTACCTTAACAGTGGAAGAAGGAAATATTCTTCTCATCTTAAGAAAATGGTGCCATAGTTTTATAAGAATAAATCATGTTGATGACTTTGCTACTTAGTGTTAGCCAAGGGATATTGGTAAATATATAAGAAATAATTCCTTAGTATAACACTTTACACAGCAACTGGAAGTTGATAAAGTTCTTTCACCAATGAATGTAATGTTAAAGTTTTTGTGAGATAAATTTAATTATGATGTATGTTTATTTTTAAAACTAATATGTTTGTATGTTTTACTCCTTTTTTTTAATAGGTTGGGAGAAGAAACTTCAGAATGCTGTGTACAGTGAACTGAGTGTGTGAGTTTTTCCTACCTATTTTGAGATACTCTTATGTTTAGCTGTATTTGCTTTGTAAGTAACGAATATAGTATTGCTATGTGTACTCAGTGTTATTATTTCTCATTAGTATTTAAATGGCATTTCAAGTAAGTTAATACTATTAAAAATTACAGTCTTGCCTGAGAATTAATAGGTGGGGTTTTTTATTGCCAACATTTTTATACTAATTCATTTATCCAGTGTAATTAGGAAATATGATATTTCTCATAAGTTAATATTTTGGATAATTTAAGCTTACCAATGTTCTTTTTATTGTTGCCATTTTGGATCTTATCCTTCTGTCTTTGTAAACTGATCATTTTAAACACAATTAACTCTTTTTTTAAAAAATTGGTGTCATTATTAAGAACATTAATGTGTTTATTTATCTGGATTTGTTCTCAGAGTCTGCTGAAGTGTACAGAACTATTTGTCATTACAAAAAATATAGATCCCAAATGTTAGCTTTTGTAGTTTATTTAATGTTCTATTATTCATCAGTTATTTATTTCTAGCACTATGCCAGGCACTGGGAATATAGCATAGAACAATGAACACAATTTCTGCCTTCATGGAGTTTATAATCTAACAGAGTTCTTAAGTCTTTTTTTCTTTTCTTTTCCTGCTATCAATGTGTCTCTAGCATTCTCTAGTTTCTCACACTCCCATTTCCAATTTGCTCCTTCTAATCTGCTGTTAACTGGGAAATGAGATAACCCAGTTTACCAGAATTGTCTGTAAAACAAAGAGACTCAGATGAATGCTTGTGGATTTGTGCTTAGACACGTTTTTGTTTTTTAAATTTATTTATTATTTTATTTTTGGCTGCGTTGGGTCTTCGTTGCTGCGCGCGGGCTTTCTCTAGTTGTGGTGATTGGGGGGCTACTCTTGGTTGTGGTGAACAAACTTCTCATTGCAGTGGCTTCTCTTGTCGCAGAGCACGGGCTCTAGGTGGGCGGGCTTCAGTAGTTGCAGCACATGGGCTCAGTAGTTGTGGTTCACGGGCTCTAGGGCGCAGGCTCAGTAGCTGTGGTGCACGGGCTTAGTTGCTCCACGGCATGTGGGATCTTCCTGGACCAGGGCTTGAACCCGTGTCCCCTGCATTGGCAGGCATATTCTCAACCACTGCGCCACCAGGGAAGCCTGACACACATTTTTAAAATTAGTATTTGCTTCTTCGGTTATTGCTATCTTCTGAGTTGGTTTTTGACCTCTTAAATAACATCACATATAAAATGCTATCTATTAACTAAAGTTGATTGTGATCATGCCTTTGGTTCTAGTCACCAAAGGAAAAGACATTTATCATGACAAGTAAGGTTTCAAAGTTCCCCAAATGTAGTAGAAATACCACGGGTTGATTAGACTAATATGGACATGCTGATTTGTCTCTCTGCCTGTTAAAGCTTGTAACTTCAGTGTCTTTGTCTCTGATATGGGCAGAATAAAAGCATCTGCTGTGTATAATTCCAAATATTAGATTTTCATCTGCGGAGATATTACTGATGATTGCTATTTTTGTGGCATAATGCATTCCTGAAAATTGTTCTATGAGACAGAGTGCCTTTTTACTTGCTGGCAGGGACAGCATTTCATTCATTGTCATATCTTTGATATCCTACATAATAGACGTTAAATAAATATTTTATTTTGAATAACTTGTTGAGATATTTGAAGGAGCCCAATAATACTACCTCTTTCCTCACTTGGGTTCTGAACAAATTGAGAAAATAAAATAAAATATAAAGGCAAATGGGGGATCAAAATTATACTTTTATTTGTGGTAAAGACTGGGTAGGAGGACATAGCTTAGTGCAAGAGCAAAATAAGCTGTTTAACTGAACTCTAGGCTTAAATAGACTTAACCTTCTAGTTAAATAGCGTTGGTGAGTGTGTTCAGCTTAGTCTTCCAAAATTTAAAAGTTGGAGAAGGCATTAAACCTCTTCTGTGGTGTAGTGAGTAAAGCCCTGGAGAGAGGCCAAGAATGTTACGGTGAGGGAGCTCTTTTCATGTGGAAGGGCACATCTGGAGTGGGAAGAAGTGTTTCCTAACATAAGTCAGAAGAATAAAGTGGACTTAGCACATTCTGTTGCATTTTTCATTGGCAAAAACCACGATGGATAAGTAAAGAAAGCAAAAGTGAAGTAGAAATATTTATTGTTAAGTAATTGGAACTGAAAAAAAATCCATACTCTCATTACTAATAGAAGTGTGGACATGTGAGCTCTACAGATCATACATGGAATTTGCTCATGTCATTTTACTTATTTTGGTAAACATTCCAAATATTTTAGTCAGGTTTTTTTTTTTTTTTTTTGTGGTACGCGGGCCTCTCAACGCTGCGGCCTCTCCCGTTGTGGAGCACAGGCTCCGGACGCACAGGCTCAGTGGCCATGGCTCACGGGCCCAGCCGCTCCGCGGCATGTGGGATCTTCCCGGACCGGGGCACGAACCCGTGTCCCCTGCATCGGCAGGCGGACTCTCAACCACTGCGCCACCAGGGAAGCCCTAGTCAGATATTTATTTAACAAATATAGCAGAAAATCTTCTGTGTTCTGTTATTACATGAAACTTGTAACTCTAGCCCAGGTTAGTTCTTCCCACTTCAAAACTGCCTACTTTGTTTAACTATTATTGTGTTAATAACCACTTAATATTATGTTGATGATAATTTACATTGATTGAATGCTTATTTTATGTCCAGCACTGTGGTAAGCACTTTTAGGTATTACCTTGTATTAGGTAGTCTTTATAACCACCCTATGAAGTAGAATTTATAATTATCATCATTTTACAGAAGAGAAAAATGAGTCTTAGACCACTTAAGTAACTTGCTGAAGATCATATAGCTTGTAAATGGCAGTGCTAGGGTTTCACCTCTAGCTGTCTGATTCTAAAGCCATACATTTTACTACATTTCACATATACAGTAAATCCCCTACATATGAACCTTCAGGCTGAGAACTTTCAAAGATGTGAACGTGCCTTCGCATGTCCAATTACATAAATTAGTTCACGTGTCTGGCATACATTGTCACATGCGTGCATCCTCTACAAGTGGTTGTGCTTTTGTGTACTTTACTGTACAGTACTGTATACTGTATAGAGTACAGTAGTACAGTATCTTTATTTCAAGCTAGATCTGCAAAAGGACAACTTCATTGAACTCCTTGCTGTGCAACAAGAGGAGCTTTCTAATGAAGACCTGATGTAATTGGAGGCCCAGGGAAAGGACGAAGAGAGACAAGAGGAAGAAGAGATAACTGAAAAGCCGAAGAGATTCACGACATAGGAAACGGCAAGAGGATTTTCTTTATTTGAGGAGGCACTGTTAGTTTGTGAGGCACAGGACCCGAACATAGAATGGTACACGAAGGTTGCAGCAGCCGTTCAGAATGCAATCCAGTGCTACCGTGTCATCTTCGATGAGAAAAAAAGAGCTACTACCCAGACATCACTGGATCGGTTTTTCAAGAGAGTAGATAGAACTGAATCCAGCAAGGAACCAGAACCTGTGCCGTCAGTGTCAGGCATGAGTGAAATTGCAGCTTGCCCTCCATCTCCTATTGCTGACGATCCTTCAGCTCTACCATCTCCCACCTCCTCTCCCTCCTCCAGTCAGTAACTCTTCTTGCCTGTTCACTCGATGCCAGCCCCTGTATGCCAGCTGTTGTACTGTACTACTGTACTTTTCAAGGTGCTGTACTGTTAAGATTAAAAATGTTTTCTTTACTTTTTGTGTTTGTTTTTTATGTATTATTTGTATGAAAAGTATTATAAACCTATTACAGTTTGGAACTATATAGCTGATTGTATTAGTTGGGTAGCTAGGCTAACTTTGTTGTTCTTACCAACAAATTGGACTTACGAACGCACTCTCGGAACAGAACTCGTTCGTATGTAGGGGACTTACTGTATTTACATCTTGTTTCTCACCTAGATTAAAAGTGTTCTGAAACAAGAATTATGTCTTACATTTCTTTGAGTATCTCCTATAGCATCAAATAAATGACGTTGAATCAGCAAGTAGTTACTGAGCCACCCACCAATGCTGGCGCAAAATAAATATTTGTTGAATTGAGGACACTTAGTACAACTGTTAATCCTAAACTTACTGTAAAGATTTAGAAAATGTACCGATTTCTTTGTATCCTATTCTTTACTGTATTTTGTGTAGAGCAGTTTATAAAGGATTAGAAGACCTATTGTTTTCCCTTAAGGAATATAAATTAAAGAAATATATAAACCTTTTTAAACCTTCTATATATGTATATATTATAAAAAAACATGTACTGTAGTCTACTGCTATAGTAGATATATGCAAGTATCTACCATACCTTGGAGAGGTATAAATGCTGAACTACAGTGGGCCCAAAATGGAAAGATTTTAGATAATGAGTACCTTACACTAGACCACAAGATTGGGTAAGTCTTTATAGACATTCACGGTGTTCTCTGGAAGAGTCCTCAGGTGGTAGACCTGGACACCTCCAAAGTGTCCTAATCATAGCTCTTCTTTGCCCTCTTAGTTGTTTGTTTGTTTTTTATGTTTATTGGAGTATAATTGCTTCACAATACTGTGTTAGTTTCTGTTGTACACCAAAGTGAATCAGCCATATGCATACACATGTCCGCATATCCTCTCCCTCTTGAGCCTCCCTCCCACCCTCCCTATCCCACCCCTCTAGGTCATCGCAAAGCACCGAGCTGATCTCCCTGTGCTACGCTGCTGCTTCCCACTAGCTAACTATTTTACATTAGGTGGTGTATATATGTCGATGCTACTCTCATTTCACCACAGCTTCCCCCTCCCACCCCGTGTCCTCAAGTCCATTTTCTATGTCTACTTCTTTATTCCTGCCCTGCAACTGGGTTCATCAGTACCATTTTTTTTTTTTTTTTTTAGATTCCATACATATGTGTTAGCACACGGTATTTGTTTTTCTCTTTCTGACTTACTTCACTCTGTATGACGGTCTCTAGGTCCATCCACCTCACTACAAATAACTCAATTTCATTTCTTTTTATGGCTGAGTAATATTCCATTGTATACATGTGCCACATCCTCTCCATCCATTCATCTGTCGATGGACACAAAGGCTGTTTCCGTGTCCTGGATATTGCAAATAGAGCTGCAATGAACACTGTGGTACATGACTCTTTCTGAACTATGGTTTTCTCAGGGTATATGCCCAGTAGTGGGATTGCTGGGTCATATGGTAGTTCTGTTTTAGGTTTTTTAAGGAACCTCCATACTGTTTTCCATAGTGGTTGTAACAATTTACATTCCCACCAACAGTGCAAGAGGGTTCCCTTTTCACCACAACCCTTCCAGCATTTATTGTTTTTAGATTTTTTGATGATGGCCATTCTGACCATTATGAAGTGATACCTCATTGTGCTTTTGATTTGCATTTCTCTAATAATTAATGATGTTGAGCATCTTTTCATGTGCCTCTTGGCCATCTGTATGTCTTCCTTGGTGAGTCTAGTTAGGTCTTCCGCCCATTTTTTAATTGGAATCTTTGTTTTTTTGACATTGAGCTCCATGAGCTGTTTGTATATTTTGTAGATTAATCCTTGGTCTGTTGTTTAATTTGCAACTATTTTCTCCCATTCTGAGGGTTGTCTTTTTGTCTTACTTATGGTTTCCTTTGTCATGCAAAAGATTTTAAGTTCAGTTAAGTTCCATTTGTTTATTTCTGTTTTTCTGTTATTCTAGGAGATGGGTCAAAAAAGATCTTGTTGTGGTTTATGTCAAAGTGTGTTTTTCCTATGTTTTCCTCTAAGAGTTTTATAGTGTCTGGTCTTAAATTTAGATCTTTAATCCATTATGAGTTTATTTTTGTGTATGGTGTTAGGTAGTGTTCTAATATCATTCTTTATGTGTAGCCGTCCAGTTTTCCCAGCACCACTTATTGAAGTGGCTGTCTTTTCTCCATTGTATGTTCTTGCCTCTTTCTCGTAAATTAGGTGACCATATGTGCGTGGGTTTATCTCTGGGCATTCTATCCTGTACCATTGATCTATATTTCTGTTTTTGTTTCAGTACCATACTGTCTTGACTACTGTAGCTTTGTGGTATTGTTTAAAGTCAGGGAGCCTGATTCCTCCAACTCTGTTTTTCTTTTTCAAGATTGCTTTGGCTCTTCGGGGTCTTTTGTGTTTCCATATGAATTGTAAAATTTTTTGTTCTAATTCTGTGAAGAATGCCATTGGTAGTTTGATAGGGATTGCATTGAATCTGTAGATTGCTTTGGGTAAGTATAGTCATTTTCAGAATATTGGTTCTTCCAATCCAAGAGCATAGTATATTTCTCCATCTGTTTATGTCATCTTTGATTTCTTTCATCAGTGTTTTATAGTTTTCTGAATACAGGTCTTTTGCCTCCTTAGGTAGGTTTATTCCTAGGTATTTTATTCTTTGTGCTGCGATGGTAAATGGGATTGTTTCCTTAATTTCTTGTTCTGATTTTTCATCGTTGGTGTATAGTAATGCAAGTGATTTCTGTGCATTAATTTTGTATCCTGCCACCTTACCGAATTTATTGGTTAGTTCTAGTAGTTTTCTGGTGGCATCCTTAGGATTTTCTCTGATTGTGTCATGTCACCTGCAAAGAGTGACAGTTTTACTTCTTTTCCAATTTGTATTCCTTTTATTTCTTTTTTTTCTCTGGTTGCCATGGCCAGGAAATCCAAAACTATGTTGAATAAAAGTGGCGAGAGTGGACATCCTTGTCTTGTTCCTGATCTTAGTAGAAATGGCTTCAGTTTTCACCATTGAGAACGATGTTGGCTGTGGGTTTGTCATATATGGCCTTTACTGTGTTGAGGTAGGTTCCCTCTGTGTTCATTTTCTGGAGAGTTTTTATGGGTGTTGAATTTTGTCAAAAGCTTTTTCTTCATCTATTGAGATGATCATACGGTTTTTATTCCTAAATTTGTTAATGTGGTGTATCGCATTGATTGATTTGCGTATACTGAAGAATCCTTGCATCCCTGGGATAAATCCCACTTGATCATGGTGTATGAACTGTTTAAAGTGTTGTTGGATCCTGTTTGCTAGTATTTTGTTGCGGATTTTTGCGTCCATGTTCATCAGTGATATTGGCCTGTAATTTTCTTGTTTTGTGATATCTTTCTCTGGTTTTGATATCAGGGTGATGGTGGCCTCGTAAAATGAGCTTGGGAGTGTTCCTTCCTCTGTAATTTTTTGGAAGAATTTGAGAAGGATCAGTGTTAGCTCTTCTCTAAATGTTTGATAGAATTCGCCTGTGAAGCCTTCTGGTCCTGGACTTTTGTTTGTTGGAAGATTTTTAATTACAGTTTCAATGTCATTACTTGTGATAGGTATGTATATATTTTCTAATTCTTCCTGGTTCAGTTATGGAAAATTGTACCTTTTCAAGAATTTGTCCATTTCCTCGTGTTTGTGCATGTTTTTGGCATATAGTTGTTTGTAGTAGCCTCTTACAATCCTTTGTATTTCTGCCGTGTCAGTTGTGATTTCTCCTTTTTCCTTTCTAATTTTATTGATTTGCGTCCTCGCCCTTTTATTCTTGATGAGTCTGGCTAAGGGTTTATCAATTTTTATCTTCTCAAAGAACAAGCTTTTAGTGTTATTGATCTTTCCTATTGTTTTCTTCGTTTCTATTTCATTTATTTCTTCTCTGATCTTTATGATTTCTTTCCTTCTACTGACTTTGGGTTTTCTTTGTTCTTCTTTCTCTAGTTGTTTTAAGTGTAGGGTTAGATTGTTTACTTGAGATTTTTCTTATTTCTTGAGGTGAGATTGAATTGCTATAAACTTCCCTCATAGAACTGCTTTTGCTGTGTCCCATAGGTTTTGGGTCATCGTATTTTTATTGTCATTTGTTTGTATATATTTTAAACTTTCTTCTTTGATTTCTTCAGTGATCTCTTGATTATTTAGTAGTGCACTGTTTAGCCTCCATGTGTTTGCGCTTTTTACAGTTTTTTTTCCCTGTGATTGATTTCCAGTCTCATAGCATTGTGGTCAGAAAAGATGCTGGATACGATTTCAATTTCCTTAAATTTTCCAAGGTTTGATTTGTGACCCAAGATGTGATCTATCCTGGAGAATGTTCCATGTGCACTTGAGAAGAAAATGTATTCTGCCACTTTTGGGTGGAATGGTCTATAAATATCAATTAAATCTGTGTGGTCTATTGTGTCATTTAAAGCTTGTGTTTCCTTATTTATTTTCTGTTTGGGTGATCTGTCCGTTGGTGTAAGTGGGATGTTAAAGTCCCCTGATATTATTGTGTTACTGCCGATTTCTCCTTTCATGGTTGTTAGCATTTGCCTTATGTATTGAGGTGCTCCTCAATGTTTATTGGGTGCATAAACATTTATAATTGTTATATCTTCTTCTTGGATTGATCCTTGGATCATTATGTAGTGTCCCTCCTTATCTCTTGTAACAATCTTTACTTTAAAGTCTACTTTATCTGATATGAGTATTGCTGCTCCAGCTTTCTTTTGATTTCCATTTTCATGGAATATCTTTTTCCATCCCTTCACTTTCACTCTGTATGTGTCCCTAGATCTGAAGTGGGTCTCTTGTAGGCAGCATATATATGGGTCTTGTTTTCATATCCATTCAGTCAGTCTGTGTCTTTTGGTTGTAGCATTTAATCCATTTACATTCAAGGTTATTATCGATATGTATGTTCCTATTACCATTTTCTTAATTGTTTTGGGTTTGTTTGTTATTTTGGGGAGGATTTGTTTTTGTGGGTCTTTACTTCTCTTGTGTTTCCCGCCTAGAGAAGTTTCTTTAGCATTTGTTGTAAAGTTGGTTTGATGGTGCTGAATTCTCTTAGCTTTTGCTTGTCTGAAAAGCTTTTAACTTCCCCATCCAATCTGAATACGATCTTTGATGGCTAGAGTAATCTTGGTCGTAGGTTTTTCTCTTTCATCACTTTAAGTGTATCCTGCCACTCCCTTCTGTCTTGCAGAGTTTCTGCTGAAAAATCAGCTGATAACCTTATGGCGATTCCTTTGTAGGTTATATTTTGTTTTGCCCTTGCTGCTTTTAATATTTTTTCTTTGAATTTAATTTTTGTTAGTTTCATTAATATGTGTCTTGGTGTGTTTTTCCTAGGGGTTATCCTGAATGGGACTCTCTGTGCTTCCTGGACTTGGGTGACTATTTCGTTTCCCACGTTAGGGAAGTTTTTGACTATAATCACTTCAAATATTTTCTCAGTCCCTTTCTTTTTGTCTTCTTCTTCTGGGACCCCTACATTCAAATGTTGGTGCGTTTAGTGTTGTCCCAGAGGTCTCTGAGATTATCTTCAATTCTTTTCATTCTTTTTTCTTTATTCTGCTCCTCAGCAGTTATTTTCACCATTTTGTCTTCCAGCTCACTTATTCGTTCTTCTGCCTCAGTTATTTTGTTATTGATTCATTCTAGTGTATTTTTCATTTTAGTTATTGTGTTGTTCATCTCTATTTGTTCTTTACTTCATCTAGATCTTTGTTAAACATTTTTTGTATTTTGTCAATCCGTGCCTCCATTCTATTTCTGAGATTGTGATTCATTTTTTAAAAATTTTATTAAAAATTTTTTTAACATCTTTATTGGAGTTTAATTGCTTTACAGTGATGTGTTAGTTTCTGCTTTATAGCAAAGTGAATAGGCTATACATATACATATATCCCCATATCTCCTCTCTCTTGCATCTCCCTCCCACCCTCCCTATCCCACTCCTCTAGGTGGTCACAGAGCATTGAGCTGATCTCCCTGAGCTATGCAGCTGCTCCCACTAGCTATCTGTTTTACATTTGGTAGTATCTATAAGTCGATGCAACTCCCTCACTTTGTCCCAGCTTACCCTTCCCCCTCTGTGTCTCCTCAAGTCTATTTTCTATGTCTTTACCTTTATTCCTGTCCTACCCCTAGGTTCTTCAGAACCATTTTTTTTGTTTTGTTTTGTTTTTATATTACATATATATGTGTAAGCATATGGTATTTTTTTTTCTCTTCCCGACCCACTCAACTCTGTATGACGGTCTCTAGGTCCATCCACCTCACTACAAATAACTCAATTTCGTTTCTCTTTATGGCTGAGTAATGGTCCATTGTATACATATGCCACATCCTCTCCATCCATTCATCTGTCAGTGGACACCCAGGCTGCTTCCATGTCCTGGATATTGCAAATAGAGCTTCAGTGAACATCATGGTACATGACTCTTTCCGAACTATGGTTTTCTCAGGGTATATGCCCAGTAGTGGGATTGCTGGGTCTTATGGTAGTTCTACTTTTAGATTTTTAAGGAACCTCCATACTGTTCTCCATAGTGGCTGTATCAATTTACATTCCCACCAACAGTGCAAGAGGGTTCCCTTTTCTCCACACCCTTTCCAGCAATTATTCTTTCTAAAGTTTTTGATCATGGCCATTCTGACTGGTGTGAGGTGATACCTCATTGTAGTTTTGATTTGCATTTCTTTAATGATTAGTGATGTTGAGCATTCTTTCATGTGTTTGTTGGCAATCTGTATATCTTCTTTGGAGAAATGTCTGTTTAGGTCTCTTGCCCATATTTGGATTGGGTTGTTTGCTTTTTTGATATTGAGCTGCATGTAAATTTGGAGATTAACTCTTTGTCAGTTGCTTCATTTGCAAATATTTTCTCCCATTCTGAGGGCTGTCTTTTCATCTTGTTTATGGTTTCCTTTGCTGTGCAAAAGCTTTTAAGTTTCATTAGGTCTCATTTTTTTTTTTTTGGTTTTTTTTGCGGTACACGGGCCTCTCACTGTTGTGGCCTTTCCTGTTATGGAGCACAGGCTCCGGAAACACAGGCTCAGCAGCCATGGCTCACGGGCCCAGCTGCTCTGCGGCATGTGGGATCTTCCCGGACTGGGGCACGAACCTGTGTCCCCTGCATCAGCAGGCAGACTCTCAACCACTGCGCCACCAGGGAAGCCCAGGTCTCATTTGTTTTTGTTTTTAGTTCCATTTCTCTAGGAGGTGGGTCAAAAAGGATCTTGCTGTGATTTATGTCATAGAGTGTTCTGCCTATTTTTTTCTCTAAGAGTTTGATAGTGTCTGGTCTTACATTTAGATCTTTAATCCATTTTGAGTTTATTTTTGTGTATGGTGTTAGGGAGTATTCTAATTTCATTCTTTTACAAGTAGCTGTCCAGTTTTCCCAGCACCACTTACTGAAGAGGCTGTCTTTTCTCCATTGTATATTCTTGCCTCCTTTATCAAAAATAAGGTGACCATATGTGTGTTGGTTTATCTCTGGGCTTTCTATCCTGTTCCATTGATCTATATTTCTGTTTTTTGTGCCAGTACCATACTGTCTTGATTACTATAGCTTTGTAGTATAGTCTGATGTCCAGGAGCCTGTTTCCTCCAGCTCCGTTTTTCTTTCTCAAGATTGCCTTTGCTGTTCAGGGTCTTTTGTGTTTCCATACAAATTATGAAAGTGTTTGTTCTAGTTCTGTGAAAAATGCCATTGGTGGTTTGATAGGGATTGCATTGAATCTGTAGTTTGCTTTGCGTAGTGTAGTCATTTTCACAATGTTGATTCTTCCAATCCAAGAACATGGTATATCTCTCCTTCTGTTTGTATCATCTTTAATTCCTTTCTTCAGTGTCTTAGAGTTTTCTGCATACAGATCTTTTGTCTCCTTAGATAGGTTTATTCCTAGGTTTTATTCTTTTTGTTGCAGTGGTAAATGGGAGTGTTTCCTTAATTTCTCTTTCAGATATTTCATCTTTAGTGTATAGGAATGCCAGAGATTTCTGTGCATTAATTTTGTATCCTGCTACTTTACCAAATTCATTGATTAATTCTAGTAGTTTTCTCATAGCATCTTTAGTATTCCCTATGTATAGTATCATGTCATTTGCAAACAGTGATGGCTTTACTTCTTCTTTTCCAATTTGGTTTCCTTTTATTTGTTTTTCTTCTCTGATGGCTGTGGCTAAAACTTCCAAAACTATGTTGAACAATAGTGTTGAGAGTGGACAACCTTGTGTGTGATTCATCTTTACTGTTTTTTCTCTGAATTGTTTTTCAGGTATATTGCCTATTTCCTCTTCATTTATTTGGTCTTGTAGGTTTTTACCTTGCTCCTTCATCAGTCACGTATTTTTTGGCCGTCTCTCTTTTTTTTTTTTGAGTGGCATTGTGTTTCTGTCTTACTGGTTGTTTGGCCTGAGGCTTCCAACACTGGAGTTTGTACGCTTTTGGGTAGAGCTGGGTTTGGTGCTGAGATGAGGACCTCAGTGAGACCTCACTGTGATGAATATTCCCTGGGGTCTGAGGTTTTCTGTTGGTCCAGTGGTTTGGACTCGGAGCACCCACCACAGGAGCTTGGGCCCGACCCCTGGCTCATGAACCAAGATCCCGCCAGCCATGTGGTGTGGCAAAAAAAAAAAAAAAAAAAAAAAAAAAAAAAGAGAGAGAACAATAACCAAGTTAAAAAAAAATTAGACTAGGAAACTAACAGATGTATTAGAAAGTATATAAAAATAAAAATATAGATGAATCAACAACCAGAAGGTACAACAGTACCACAATAATAAAAAAGAGGAGGAGGGAAGAGATAAAAAAAAAGGGGCAGGTGGGGAAGGCTTTGGCTCTGGAGGGCGGGACCTAAGCAAGGGCAAGTTTTGGGCAGTGGGCAGGGCCTATGCTTAGGACCCACAGGGCTGGAAGAGGCCCTGTGGGCTGTGGGAGGTGGGGCATAGGCTCAACGGAACAGAAGGGGCCCAGGTATGCTCCCCACCCCTGGTCTCAGAGGGTGGGGGAACTCACCTGGGAACCCAGCAGGATTTCTAGGCTCGAGTGGGTGAGGCAAACGCCCTCCTCTCCTCTCCTGTTCCTCTGGTTTCAGAGGGGCCCTCCTGCCTGCCTCTCCTTTTATCCCCTCGGCCTCCTTCCTATGCCCCCAGGACCAATGCGGCCATGGGGAGTGGGGGCCCTTGGAGGGCAGGGGACTGGCTTGGGAGCTCAGCAGTCTCCCCGTGCCCAAGTCAGTGGCGCAAATGCCCTCAGCTCTTCCTCCACTCCTCCCTGAGGGCCCCTCCCACGTGCCTTTCCTGATCTCCCCAGCCTCAGGGGCGCTGATCCTGTCTGGCCTCCACTTTTCCTCCCCCCTCAGTCCCCCCACGTCCTACCAGTTCACTTGGGGGTTCCTCCCATCTCCTTGGGCGTTAGGGTCCTCCACCAGCAGCCGGCAGGGAACCTAATTATGGGGAGACGTTAACTTGGCGTCTTCCCACACTGCCATCTTGACTCCACCCTGCCCTCTTAGTTTTAAATATTACTATGTGCTTGTTATGTGTTACGTACAGAGCTAGGTGCTGGGATAGTGAACAAGCTAGACAGATAGTCTTTGCTTTTTATGGGGCTTACATCCCAGTGGGGCACAGAGAATTTAAAGAGTCAATTATAGTACAATATAGTAAGCACTATAACAGGATAAGTACAAGGAGTACATAGGGCAGGCACTTAACTCACATTGGGGATGTCGTGATGACTTATCACAGGAAATCATATTCAGACTGAGATCAAAAAGCTGAGCTGGATTTAGTCAGGGGAAGGGGTAGAGAAGAAAAATGCTTTAGGTATGAGGGAACAACAGGTTCAAAGGTGTTTATAGGTGGAAAAGAATGCAGTATATTGGAGGAACAAAAGTTATACGGCAACAAGAGTTGGGTGGTAGAGAGGAAAGGGGCATAGGAAAGAATTATGCTAGATCTGTAGGCAAGGATGTGCTTCTTACTCAAGGATTTGTAGACTGGATCCTAAAAGCATTTGGGTGCCATTTTAGGATTTTTAAGCAAAGTAGTGACATAACCACATTTGCATTTTATTTATTGAACAATGTACTGGATATCTAGTATGTGCCAGGCCTTATGCTAGGCACTGGAAATACAATCACTGGTGAATAAGGAAGACACTGCTCCTGACTAACCACCAGGCAAATTGGCAAATAGGTTGAAAATAGTGTGGAAGCAGGGGAGACTGCTTATGAATCTGTCAGATGAATGCAGGCGAGAAATGTTGTTTGCCTAAAACTGTCAGTGGGGTAGAGAAGATGAGTGGCATTTATGGGGATTTAGGGAGACAGGAAGAGGGAGGAGTCAAGAGTGATACGGAGGTTTCTGCATTGTTCCTATCTACTGACCCTCATCTCTTTGTATTACTAAATGTAAAATACGTGAGGACAGAGATTTTATTTTATTTTGTTTTATTCTTTTGTATTCTATTCTATTTCATTTTATTTATTGTTTTGGCTGCGCGATGTGGCATATGAGATCTTCCCCGACGAGGGATCGAACCCATGCGCCCTCACTGTACCTCCAGGGAAGTCCCAAGGACAGAGATTTTAACATGTTTTGTTCCCTGCTGTATCTCTATTACCTTGAACTTAGTAGGTTCTCATTAAATATTTACAATTGAATAAATATCTAACTTTATTTTGGTTTAATATGAATGATTTGGGGTTGTCACTTCTTACCTTTTTTTATGGATAAATTTCTTTGAGCATTAAATAACCCTTAAGTTCATCAGTAAGTGCTCTCAAGTTTCAATCCTAAATTTCTAAGTTTTATTAAGTTTAGAAATAATTACCATTAAAATAGAAGAATTTTTAAGAGTTATATTTAATTATACATCACGTCTCTTTACAAATGATGTAGTGAGTGGTATAAAATATATAGCTTTTAAACTATCTTGCATATGAGAAGAAATACTAAGATATCTAGAGATTATCAAATTTTTTTTCACTTGTGAGTGGGAAAAGGTGATTTGTTTAGGTACATGGAATGCAGATTTTAGTAGAAAAAAACAATTAGCCAGAAATAATCAGTTAGTGAAACTGTCTGGTGTCCCCCTTTGGATGTCCCCCTTTGGATGAGGAATTTCTTGAGAATTCAGTGTATGGTTCTTGATTGTTAGAACGTGGTTGCTTTGCTGTAGGTACAAGTTATATGATTAATTTCAATGGGAGCTATATGTTGTGAAAGAGATTGAAAACTCTAATTAAATGTTAAATTGTTGTGTTCTCCTATTGCCTTCTCTATGATTTTATATCACTCTGTGCCTCAGTCATTACATTTCAACCATCCTGGCTTTTTCTGATTTTTAAACATTCCATATTTTCCCACCTCAGAGTCTTGTGCTTGCTGTTCTTTTACTTAGAATGTTCTTCCCCCAGATCTTTGAATGGTTGGCTCCTTTTCACTCATGTCTTGGTTCAAATATTAGCTTTTCTAGACACCTTCCCTGCCCTTCCAAATCACTTTTGACTCTATCCTGCTCTCATTTTCTCATGGCACTTATTACTATTTTATATTATTTTATTGATTTATTTATTTGCTTGTTTTTATAAATATTGACTCTTTCTTCACTAGAATATTAGGTACATAAGAACAGGAGATAACTGTCTTAATCCTACCATATACTTAGTACTTAGAATGGCTCAAATATTTGTTGAATAAATAAATCTGTTTTCTTAATAAAAAACAATACATTTTGAATATAAAATGTAATATTACATAGAAAACATAATTTTCAAGACATTAAAATTTTATTAAATTTGTGAATTAATGTAGTATGTAATATATTAATACTAAAACATGGCTATTACAAAAGATAGTATTTTTACTATCATTTCAATCCTATGGAAAAGGAAATTAGGAGAAATGAGAAAAGTTGATATATTAGTAAGTTAATGGACTTTTTTAGACTTCAGAATTAAAAAAAATTTCCCTAAGTGTTATAGTACTTACATACTAAAATTAACAGTTGTGAAAATTTTCATGTGAGCACTTACAGAGCTAAATAATTTTTAAATTTACCTAAGTTTATGAATTCACTTTAACTTTTAACAAGTCAGTAAATCATTAATTTACAACTACTATGCTAGTAGGATAAGAATTAAAGTTTTATTAGGTTGTTGTACCTTGTGTAAGCACATAGAACTGCTAACAAATATCTATTTCATTTCTATCATGGACTACAGAGGTAAGTAATTTCTAACCAGGCGAACTGATTAATTATTAAGAGTAATGTATATACTTTTCAATTCTTAGCATAAGGGAAAATTGTATCAAATACATAACTCAGACTTCTTTGCCCCCTATATATGCTTTTGTGGTGCTTTTGTAGTTTTTCTTGCTTGCTTTTGGTTTGTAAACCTTTTGAGGGCAGGGGCCTGTTTACCTGTATATAACCAGTACATGGCAGTAGGCTCTCAGGTCTGTGGTTGTTGAGTGAATAAATAAAAACATGCATTCTTTGTTTATTTTTTTTTAAAAAAGAGTAATGTATAATACTCAGCTTCCTCTTTTTGTCCCCAGGTTTCCTTTACCCAGTCATCCTGCTGCACCTCCTGAACATCTTAAAGAACCTTTGGTATACATGAGGAAAGCACAGGTTGGCTACTGTTCATTTTAATTTTATTTTTCCATACCAAGTTATATAATGCAGAGTGAAAGATCCTTATTAATATTAGGACTATATTTATTATATGAAAGACTGGGTAAAGACCATTAAAGTGAGGTGAATACTATTTGCATACTTTTTATTTTCAGTAACCAAGGATTGCACTTACTTAACTATAGTAATCTTGAAAATGTTGAGTAGAAGGAAAAAAAATCATGTACTATACTGGCCTAAAATTTAAAATATCATAAAAGTAAATATTATGAAACAATTTGTTCCTAATGTTGTGTGATATTAAAGGAATGAAATGGGAATGAACTGACTCACTCTTCCCTTAAAATTTTAGCTTTTGACACCAGTGTTACTGATACTATATTTGAAACATTTGTTTTCACAGCAGGTTATACATACTAATTGTATTCTGTTACACAACCTAAATGAACCTTGTATCTAAAATGCACTGAAAACAACTAAAAGTCACTTTAAAAGCGTAAAATAAAATAACTTTAACAGAAAAACTGTAAAAAGCTGTTAAAGTAGAAACTTAACAAGTTCTGTCACATGCCCCTAATTCTTTTAGCTGGCCTTTGCCTTGGCCCTGTGTGGTCTACCTGCCTGTGAGGTGGCACTATTCATGAGCCTTCCTCACAGTGCTGGGGACTCTCTATCTAACACTGCTGAGGCATTTAATGAACCTCATAAGTCAACCTTCTTTCTCTATAGTCTCAGAAATTATTATGAAAGTTTTCAGATACACCCTAAAGAACTCCAGTGAACCCATCACCCAGCTTCAACAGTTATCATAGTTCTGCTTCTCCTGAGAAGTGTTCTGCTTGCTTTGAGTTACCATGCTCCACAGTGGTAGATGTTAGGCAGGTTTTTCTTTTTCTGCTTTTATATTCATTTTAAAAACCCACAAAATTAGAGGGTGAAAGGAAGCAATATAAACAAAAAACATGGAGATATTTGAGGAAATATGTAATATGTTTCTATCTCTAGGTGGTACTTTAGGGCTACCAATCAGACAGTATTTATTATTGATGTGTCATAAATCATAATCATCACGTGATACACGTATGAAATAATTGGTCTTTTGTTGTAAAGATATAAACTCAAGAAAATAAAACTAAATGCTTAGGTCTAAGTATTTTTTGGCAAAATTTGAAAATTTCTGAAAGTTTTAGAGAAAGTATCAGTTTTAGCATAAGTATAAAAAACAAAGCACAAAAGTTGGTTTCCTATTAAGACTGAAGAGATACAGAGATAAATAACAGGTCTGTTCTTAAAGCCTACTGCTAGTTGCTGAGACTATATATGAATGGTAAATATATGTATTGTGTATATACACACAAGGAGTATGGTACTCCTCTCTTTCCTCTCCAGGCTTACCTGCTAGATCCAGAGTTGGCACGCTACAGCGCATGGGCCAGATCTGCCCTGCCACCTGTTTTTGTATGGGTAGCAAGCTAGGAATTTTATTATTTTTTTTTAACATTTTCAACTGGTTGAAAAATCAAAAGAAGAATAATATTTTGTGACCCATGAAACTTATAGGAATTAATAAAATATGTTTTATTGGAAAATAGTCATGCTCCTTTATTTACATATTGGCTATGTCTGCTTTTGCACTACTATGTCAGAGTTAAATAGTTGCTTTAGAGATGTTATGACCTGGAAAGCTTAAATTTTTTACTGTCTGCCTTTTTATAGAAAGTTTGCAGATTCCTGCACTAAATTAGTCCCTTTAAGAGCAGGGACTGTGCTTTTAATCCTGAGCATCTAAGCATAGTGCCTAGCCCACAGAACACTCTCGGTAAATGTTTGATGAAAGTCAGTTGACTCTTGAACAACGTGGGTTTGAGCTGCATGAATCCACTTATATGTGGATTTTTTTCAATGCTAAATATTGCAGTACTACACTAACCTGGGATGGTTGAATTTGCAGATTCAGAACCACAGGAACGGAGGGCCAAATGTTAAGTTATACTCGAATTTTCCACTGTGTGGAGTGTTGGCATCCCTAACATCCAAGATGTTCAAGGGTCAACTGTAATTGATTCTTTTTTGTTTCTCTGTTTGTTTGAAATTCAAGAATTGTTTATTATTTATCAAAATAAGGGAAGTGACATTTTTACAGTCTTTTTATGTGGGTCTCTAAATCTGCAAGACTGAAGATTTTTTTTGTTGCAGTAATTTTTTTTAATATCTTTATTGGAGTATAGTTGCTTTACAATGGTGTGTTAGTTTCTGCTTTATAACAAAGTGAATCAGCTATACATATACATATATCCCCATATCTCTTCCCTCTTGCATCTCCCTCCCACCCTCCCTATCCCACCCCTCTAGGTGGTCACAAAGCACTGAGCTAGTCTCCCTGTGCTATGTAGCTGCTTCCCACTAGCTATCTATTTTACATTTGGTAGTGTATATGTGTCAGTGCTACTCTTTCTCTTTGTCCCAGCTTACCCTTCCCTCTCCCCATGGCCTCAGGTCCACTCTCTATGTCTACCTCTTTATTCCTGTCCTGGCCCTAGGTCATCAGAACCTTTTTTTTTCTTTTTTTTACATTCCATATATATGTGTTAGCATACGGTATTTGTTTTTCTCTTTGACTTAATTTCACTCTGTATGACAGACTCTAGGTCCATCCACCTCACTACAAATAACTCAATTTCATTTCTTTTTATGGATGAGCAATATTCCATTGTATACATGTGCCACATCCTCTCAATCCATTCATCTGTTGATGGACACAAAGGCTGCTTCCATGTCCTGGCTATTGCAAGTAGAGCTGCAGTGAACATTGTGGTACGTGACTCTTTCCGAACTATGGTTTTCTCAGGGTATATGCCCAGTAGTGGGATTGCTGGGTCATATGGTAGTTCCGTTTTTAGTTTTTTAAGGAACCTCCATGCTGTTCTCCATAGTGGCTGTATCAATTTACATTCCCACCAACAGTGCAAGAGGGTTCCCTTTTCTCCACACCCTCTCCAGCATTTATTGTTTGTAGATTTTTTGATGATGGCCATTCTGATCATTATGAGGTGATACCTCATTGTGCTTTTGATTTGCATTTCTCTAATGATTAGTGATGTTGAGCAGTCTTTCATGTGTTTGTTGGCAATCTGTATATCTTCTTTGGAGAAATGTCCATTTAGGTCCTCTCCTCATTTTTGGACTGGGTTGTTTGTTTTTTTGATATTAAGCTGCATGAGCTGCTTGTATATTGTGGAAATTAATCCTTTGTCAGTTGCTTCATTTGCAAATATTTTCTTCCACTCTGAGGGTTGTGTTTTCATCTTGTTTATGGTTTCCTTTGCTGTGCAACAGCTTTTAAGTTTCATTAGGTCCCATTTGTTTATTTTTATTTCCATTTCTCTAGGAGGTGGGTCAAAAAGGATCTTGCTGTGATTTATGTCATACAGTGTTATGCCTATGTTTTCCTCTAAGAGTTATATAGTGTCTGGCCTTACATTTAGGTCTTTAATCCATTTTGCATTTATTTTTGTATACGGTGTTAGGGAGTGTTCTAATTTCATTCTTTTATATGTACCTGTCCAGTTTTCCCAGCACCACTTATTGAAGATGCTGTCTTTTCTCCATTGTATAGTCTCGCCTCCTGTATCAAAGATAGGGTGACCATATGTGCGTGGGTTTATCTCTGGGCTTTCTATCCTGTTCCATTGATCTATATTTCTGTTTTTGTGCCAGTACCATGCTCTCTTGATTACTATAGCTTTGTAGTATAGTCCAATGTCAGGGAGCCTGATTACTCCAGCTCTGTTTTTCACTCTCAAGATTGCTTTGACTATTCGGGGTCTTTGTGTTTCCATACAAATTGTGAATTTTTTTGTTCTAGTTCTGTGAAAAATGCCATTGGTGGTTTGATAGGGATTTCATTGAATCTGTAGATTGCTTTGGGTAGTATAGTCATTTTCACAATGTTGATTCTTCCAATCCAAGAACATGGTATATCTCTCCATCTGTTGGTATCATTTTTAATTTCTTGCATCAGTGTCTTATAGTTTTCTGCATACAGGTCTTCTGTCTCCTTAGGTAGGTTTATTCCTAGGTATTTTATTCTTTTTGTTGCAGTGGTAAATGGGATCGTTTCCTTAATTTCTCTTTCAGATTTTTCATCATTAGTGTATAGGAATGCAAGAGATTTCTGTGCATTAATTTTGTATCCTGCTACTTTACCATGTTCATTGAGTAGCTCTGATAGTTTTCTGGTAGCATCTTTAGGATTCTCTATATAGTATCATGTCATCTGCAAACAGTGACAGCTTTACTTCTTCTTTTCTGATTTGGATTCCTTTTATTTGTTTTTCTTCTCTGATGGCTGTGGCTAAAACTTCCAAAACTATGTTGAATAAAGGTGGTGAGAGTGGGCAACTTTGTCTTGTTCCTGATTTTAGAGGAAATTGTTTCAGTTTTTCACCATTGAGAATGATGTTGGCTGTGGGTTTGTCATTTATGGCCTTTATTATTTTGAGATTGGTTCCCTCTATTCCTACTTTCTGGAGAGTTTTTATCATAAATGGGTGTTGAATTTGTTGAAAGGTTTTTCTGCATCTATTGAGATTATCATGTTTTTTATCCTTCAGTTTGTTAATATGATGTATCACATTGATTGATTTGCATATATTGAAGAATCCTTGCATTCCTGGGATAAACCCCACTTCATCATGGTGTATGATCCTTTTAATGTGCTGTTGGATTTTGTTTCCTAGTTTTTTGTTGAGGTTTTTTGCATCTATGTTCATCAGTGATATTGGCCTGTAGTTTTCTTTTATTGTGACATCTTTAACTGGTTTTGGTATCAGGGTGATTGTGGCCTCGTAGAATGAGTTTGGGAGTGTTCTTCCCTCTGCTATATTTTGGAAGACTTTGAGAAGGATAGGTGTTAGCTCTTCTCTAAATGTATAATAGAATTTGCCTGTGAAGCCATCTGGTCCTTGGCTTTTGTTCTTGGAAGATTTTTAATCACAGTTTCAATTTCAGTACTTGTGATTGGTCTGTTTATATTTTCTATTTCTTGCTGGTACAGTCTTGGAAAATTGTACCTTTCCAAGAATTTGTCCATTTCCTTGTAGTTGTCCATTTTATTGGCATATGGTTGCTTGTAGTAATCTCTCATGATCCTTTGTATTTCTGCAGTGTCAGTTGTTACTTCTCCTTTTTCATTTCTAATTCTATTGATTTGAGTCTTCTCCCTTTTTTTCTTGATGAGTTTGGCTAATGGTTTATCAATTTTGTTTATCTTCTCAAAGAACCAGCTTTTAGTTTTATTAATCTGTGCTATTTCCTTTGTTTCTTTTTCATTTATTTCTGATCTGATCTTTATGATTTCTTTCCTTCTGCTAACTTTGGTGTTTTCTTGTTTTTCTTACTCTAATTGCTTTAGGTGTACATTTAGGTTGTTGATTTGAGATGTTTCTTCTTTCTTGAGGTAGGATTGTATTGCTATAAACCTCCCTCTTAGAACTGCTTTTGCTGCATCCCACTGGTTTTGGGTCGTCATGTTTTCACTGTCATTTGTTTCTAGGTATTTTTTGATTTCCTCTTTGATTTCTTCAGTGATCTCTTGGTTATTTAGTAGCATATTGTTTAGCCTCCATGTGTTTGTATTTTTTACTGTCTTTTTTCCTGTAAGTGATATCTAGTCTCATAGACTTGTGGTCGGAAAAGATACTTGATATGATTTCAATTTTCTTAAATTTACCAAGGCTTGATTTGTGACCCAAGATATGATATATCCTGGGGAATGTTCCATGAGCACTTGAGAAGAATGTGTATTCTGTTGTTTTTGGATGGAGTGTCCTATAAATATCAGTTTAGTCCATCTTGTTTAATGTGTCATGTAAAGCTTGTGTTTCCTTATTTATTTTCATTTTGGATGATCTGTCCATTGGTAAAAGTGAGGTGTGAAAGTCCCCTACTATGATTTAGTTACTGTCAATTTCCCCTTTTATGGCTGTTAGCATTTGCCTTATGTACTGAGGTGCTCCTGTGTTGGGTGCATAAGTATTTACAATTGTTATGTCTTCTTCTTGGATTGATCACTTGATAGTTATGTAGTGTCCTTCTTGGTCTCTTGTAATAGTCTTTATTTTAAAGTCTATTTTGTCTGATATGAGAATTGCTACTCCAGCTTTCTTTTGATTTCCTTTTGTGTGGAATATCTTTTTCCATCCCCTCACTTTCAGTCTGTATGTGTCCCTAGGTCTGAAGTGGGTCTCTTGTAGACAGCATATATACAGGTCATGTTTTTGTATCCATTCAGCCAGCCTATGTCTTTTGGTTGGAGCATTTAATCCATTTACATTTAAGGTATTATCAATATATATGTTCCTATTAACAATTTTCTCAATTGTTTTGGGTTTGTTTTTGTAGGTCATTTCCTTCTCTTGTGTTCCCTGCCCAGAGAAGTTCCTTTAGGATTTGTTGTAATTCTGGTTTGGTAGTGCTGAATTCTCTTTTGCTTGCCTGTAAAGGTTTTAATTTCTCTGTTGAATCTGAATGAGATCCTTGCTGGGTAGAGTAATCTTGGTTGTAGATTTTTCCCTTTCATCACTTTAAATATGTCCTGCCACTCCCTTCTGGCTTGCAGAGTTTCTGCTGAAAAGTTAGCTGTTAACCTTATGGGGATTCCCTTGTATGTTATTTGTTGTTTTTCCCTTGCTGCTTTTAATATTTTTTCTTTGTATTTAATTTTTGATAGTTTGATTAATATGTGTCTTGGCGTGTTTCTCCTTGGATTTATCCTGTATGGGAGTCTATGTGCTTCCTGGACTTTACTGACTAATTCCTTTACTATGGTAGGGAAGTTTTCAACTATAATCTCTTCAAATATTTTCTTAGACCCTTTCTTTTACTCTTCTTCTTCTGGGACCCCTATAATTTGAATGTTGGTGCATTTAATATTGTCCCAGGGGTCTCTGAAACTGTCCTCAATTCTTTTCATTTTTTTTTTTCTTTATTCTGCTCTGCGGTAGTTAGTTCCACTATTTTATCTTCCAGGTCACTTATCTGTTTTTCTGCCTCAGTTATTCAGCTATTGATTCCTCCTAGAGAATTTTTAATTTCATTTATTGTGGTGTTCGTCATTGTTTGTTTGCTCTTTAGTTCTTCTTGTTCCGTGTTAAACGTTTCTTGTATTTTCTCCGTTCGATTTCCAAGATTTTGGATCATCTTTACTATCATTATTCTGAATTCTTTTTCGGGTAGACTGCCTATTTCCTCTTCATTTGTTTGGTCTGGTGGGTTTTTTCCCTGCTCCTTCATTTGCTGCATATTTCTCTGTCTTCTCATTTTGTTTAACATACTGTGTTTGGGGGTCTCTTTTTCGCAGGCTGCAGGTTTGTAATTCCCATTGTTTTTGGTGTCTGCCCCCAGTGGGTGAGGTTGGTTCAGTGGGTTGTGTAGGCTTCCTGGTGGAAGGGACTGGTGCCTGTGTTCTGGTGAGTGGGGGTTTATCTTGTCTTTCTGGTGGGCCAGACCACATCCAGTGGTGTGTTTTGGGGTGTCTGTGAACTTAATATGTTTTTAGGCAGCCTCTCTGCTAATGGGTGGGATTGTGTTCCTGTCTTGCTAGTTGTTTGGCATGGGGCATCCAGCACTGGAACTTGCTGGCCGTTGAGTGGAGCTGGGTCTTAGCATTGAGACTGAGATCTCTGGGAGAGCTCTCGCTGATTGATATTACATGGGACCAGGAGGTCTCTGGTGGTCCAGTGTCCTGAACTTGGCTCTCCCACCTCAGAGGCTTAGGCCTGATATGGCCTGGAGCACCAAGACCCTGTCAGCCACATGGCTCAGAAGAAAAGGGAGAAAAAAAAGAAAGAAAAATAAATTTAAAAAAATAAATAAGTAAAATTATTAAAATAAATAATAATTTTAAAAAAGAGAGTAACCAAACCAATAAACAAATCTACCAATGATAACAAGCGCTCAAAACTAAACTAAGATAAACATAAAAATCAGAAACAAGTCAGTCGCAGACACCAAACCCCAAGTCTACAGTTGCTCCCAAAGTCCTCCGCCTCCATTTTGGGATGTTGTCTATTCAGGCATTCCACAGATTCAGGGTACCTCAAGTTGATTGTGGGGATTTAATCTGCTGCTCCTGAAGCTGCATGGAGAAATTTCCCTTTCTCTTCTTTATTCGCACAACTCCTGGGGTTCAGCTTTGGTTTTGGCCCCATGTCTGTGTGTGGGTCGCCCTCAGGCATCTGTTCCTGCCCAGACAGGACAGGGTTAAAACAGCGGCTGATTAGCGGGCTCTTGCTCGTTCAGGCCTTTTGGGAAGTCTGAGGTCTTCTGCCAATGTTCAGTAAGTGTTCTGTAGGCGTTGTTCCACATGTAGATGTATTTTTGATCTATTTGTGGGGAGGAAGGTAATCTCCACCTCTTACTCCTCTGCCATCTTGAAGGTCCCTCACTACTCACTTTTATAACTACCAACTTTCAATCTGTCTTTCTCCTTATGTACCTTCAGTTCTATTAACTTTAACCTCAAGCAGATGAACCCTTATAATGTGTCTCACTGCCTTCTAACAGACCTTCAGTGATTGCCAATTGCCTAACAAATGACGTTTCTACTCCACAGCCCACCATTTAAGAGTTTTACTATCTGTCCCCGGCTGCTCCTTCCACTTTATCAGTCTCTGCTGTCTTATAACTGCCGTTTGTGCCATTCCAAGTGAATCATTTTGCCTTTCCTCTTGCATCTTTAACACTTACTTTGTTTTCCTGTCATGGAAAGCCCTCTGCCTGCTTTACATTATGTAAATCCCATCTATTTTGTGTCAACTCAGATGGCGTCTCTTCTCTGACGTTGTTATTACCCTGTTGAAAGGATCTCTCCCTCTTTTGCACTCTTGTAGCACACTGTCATTTCATGGCCTTCATTCACAAATTGCATTCTATTATAGTAATTTCTGTACGCATCTTTCTGTCTTTTCCTATAAGCCTCTGGAAAGCAGTAACAATTTTTAAAAACTTTTGTGTAACTGTTACCTCTAGTATACTGACCTTTATGTAGCAGGAGCTTAGTAAGTTTATAATGAATCAATAAGTAAAGGCATTTACCATCCTTTCTAGCAATTATTACAATATTTACTTAAAAGATATTTACTGAATGCCTACGAGTAGAAGACACTCTGCTATGTGCTGTGAAGATTCAGAAATAAATTAGATACAGATTCTGCCTTCAGGTAACTTCATGATTTAATAATTGAAATAAGACTTGGACATATGTACCTATAACATAAGGTAGAAAGTGCTATGTGCTATAGGGAAGATGGCTAGGAAGTTTTCTGGGCTGATGAGGGGAAGAGGCTCCTTATACTGCATCAGCATTTTCCAGAGTGTTTTGTACTGAATCCTAGCCCTGAGAGATACTCCATAAAAGGGGGTTCCAGGGACAAATAAGTTTGGGGATGGAAGTACACATTGTTTTCCTCTTGGTGAATCACAATTTATTATTTTTAGTGGACTTGATTTTTTACAAGAGTTTTAGATTTACAGAAAAATTGAGAAGACGGTACAGAGAGTTCCCATGGAACCTGTACCCAGTTTCCCTATTAACATCTCACATTACTGTGGTACGTTTGTTACACTTAGTGAACTAATATTAATACAGTATTAATAACTAAAGTTATACTTGATTCAGATTTCCTTAGTTTTAACCTCATATCCTTTTTCTGTTTTAGGATTCCATCCAGGATACCACATTACATTTGGTTGTCATGTCTCCTTAGGCTCCTCTTGGCTATGCCAGTTTCTCAGACTTTCCTTGTTTTTGATGACCTTGACAGTTTTGAGAAGTACTGGTCAGGTATTTTGTAGAATATCCCTCTCTTGGAATTTGTCTGATGTTTTTCTCATTATTAGACTAGGGTTGTGGGTTTTTTGGAGGAAGATCACAGATATAAAATGCCATTTATAGTCATTAGATTATATCATGGTATATACTATCAGTATGATATATCACTGTTGATGTTGACCTTGATTGCCTGATTGAGGTATTATTTGTGAGGTTTTTCCACTGTAAAGCTACTCTTCCCCCCCCCCCTTTGTATGTATACTGTACCGTCTGGAAGGAAGTCATGGTCCACACTTGAGGAGAAGTTATGTTCCACCTCCCTGAGGGGGGGAGTATCTACAGAAATTATTTGGAATTCTTCTTCATGGAAGAGTTGTCTCCTCTCCCCCATTTATTTATTTATTCAGTCATTTATTTTTATCAATAGGGACTCATGGATATTTATTTTATACTTTTTTTAAATCTAATACTCCTTAATTTTGTTGCTTACAATTTCTTTTGGCATGTTAACAGCTCAGAGAGGTTCTGCAATAAAGAAACCGTTTAATTTTTATTTAATCTAGTGTTCAAACTTATGTAATCTATTTCCATGTAAAATACTTTGGGAACTATTTTACTACACCTTTCACAGGAAGCAATATTTGAAGAAACTTATATGCAGTGTGATAAATATAAGTGCATAAGTTTTCTTGTGAGATAATAGTAGTAAGCACATAGAGCTCTAATTACGTGCCAGGTACCATTCTAGTGCTTTACAAGTATTCACTCATTTAATATTTATGCTGACTCTATGAAATGAGTCACTCTTACGGTCTTAGATGGGGCCAACTTTACCAAACTACTCAGTGGAAGACCTGGAATTTGAATCTGGACAGCCGCTCCAGAATCTACACTACCTGACGATATTTAGCCTATTTCTGTATCCAGTCCAGAAATGCCCAGACAAACTCAAGATGTGCTGCGTGGTTGAATTTATCCTATTCACTGTCAATCGAGTAACCTTAGCAAAAATGAGAATTTTGCTAGTTTTATATTAGTTCAATTCACATCCCCTTCCTAATTGGACTTTCTGCCTTCTGTATTGTCACTCCATTTCTTAAAACCTCTAAGACTTTTGGGATAGAGCTCCAATTCCTTACTTTTGCTTAAAAGGCTATAAGTGATCTTGCCCCTTTTTTACTGTTCAGGTCTCATCTTTTGCCTCCTCACACTGTCCCTCGCCCTACTGCCACTCCCATGCCCACTTCCACACACGTACGTTCTCTCTCTCTAGTCATCCTTGATCTCCTCAGTTGTTTCCCAGCAGGAGAACCTGTGCTTATGCTGTTGCTTCTACCCAAAACTGCCTACCCTCAAATCCCACATATTTTTGGCTAACTTCTGCATATTCTTCAGGTCCTGTGTTAGATGATAGTTTCTTTGGGAAGGACTTCTGACCCCTAGTTCTCAGATACTCAGATATTTATCCTGTTTCTCCAATCTTCCACATGGGAGGCACCCTATACTTCCCACCACAATACTTGGGTTGTCTGTATCATCACTAGATTCTGTAGAGCAGGGCCAGTGTCTCTCTTTTCACAATTGTATCTGCAACATCTGGCATAGTGCCTAGCCCATGGTAGACGCTCAATAGATATTTTTTTAAAATAATGAATGAATTGAATAATCAAAAACTGCAAAGTATTCCCTTTTAGAAAATATTCATACCCTTATCCCTAGTAATTTCATTTCTCAGACCCTAAAGGAAAGAATCAGAGAAACACAGAAATTCATGTTCATGATAATAGTAAAAAAATTTAAGGCATCTAAACGAACAGCAATAGGGCCTGCTTAAATATAACATGGAAACTCCAAAAGACAATGTTATACAGGCATCAGAAATGACATTTTTGAAGAAACATAATGACATGGGAAATTGCATATGATATAATCTTAAATGGAAAAGCAAACTATAAAAACAAAATAATTCTGCTTTAATTAAATGTATATATATGCGTGTGTATATTCATACACACATATACATCTCAATTGTACACATTCATGCATAGAAAACAATGAAGAGAATAAAATGGTAACAGTGGTTATTTTGGCTGATTGAAATCTATGAGTGCTTATTTATTATTTTATTCTTTACATATTATTGTTTTTCCAACTATCTTGAATAAATGTGTTACTTTTATAATCGGAGAATTACTAAAACTTTTTTCCATTAGATAGCTGGATGATTATTATTTTGTTTTACTTTATTCTTTTCAAGGTGAAGAAAGTAATTTTAAACTTTATAATTTTATAGTTGTTTGCGTGTTATATATTTATTATGTATTTTTTAATGACTTCTTATTTATTTTCATGACTATGAAAAAGTAACAAGGTGATAGTTAATACCCATTTAAAGATTTCAATACAGTTGCAGTTCTTTTGTGAATCTTTTGCCTCTCATGGCTTAGAAACTACTGTATTTATAAAACTCTTGAAATACTTTGAGTTAATACCATAGATTCCAATTACTAGGGAAACTGATTAGAATGCAACAATAATTTCATTTAGAGAGGATATGGGTTTAGGTAAAAGGTAATGTCTTCCTATTTAAACATTTTAAATGTAAAATGCCATTCATTTTCCTTTTAAACAACATTTTAAAAGATCTTTATTTTATAAGTCTTTGGGGTAGAAACTATTACTTTCTTCTTATTTTGTATTAATGCACTGTCA
The DNA here is from genome assembly GCF_951394435.1 of Stenella coeruleoalba. Taxonomy (NCBI): domain Eukaryota; kingdom Metazoa; phylum Chordata; class Mammalia; order Artiodactyla; family Delphinidae; genus Stenella; species Stenella coeruleoalba. Next base: position 52,582,853 of record NC_137149.1, read on the forward strand.
TTTTTCAATAACTTATTTGCTACTTCTACTTTTTTTTGGTGCTAGGTACACACTGAAATTTTTACTTAAATAATAACATAGAAATAACTATGATTTTTTTTGAGCATTTAGTTTTGAGACTTAGAGCTTATTTATTCACCTCCAGAAATAGGACCTGAGAAAAATTAAGTATCTGTAAAACTGGAGCTAAAGTGGACCTTCACATTTATCCAGTCCAACCTCTAGAGTTTGTCTCCTTTTGGTGGAGAGCTTCTGGAAACAGGGAATTCACAATTTCACTGACTTAACCCATTTTGATTAAGTCTTCTTACTTGCTGGAAGGTTTCTTGCTTGTGTTAAATGGTTACATGCTCCTTATAACATTTACTCACTGGTCTGAGCTTTGTGCTTTATAGATAGAAAGCATTCAGTACATGTTAGTCAGTGAGACAAAGGAATGAATGAATACCACTTACTCAAGATTAGAGTTCTTGAGGATGACCTAAAGGATGACCCAGCTTAAAAGCAGCCGCTTGCTTCATCTTGGATTTGTCCTCATTGTCAGGAAATCCTATTACTATTTCTGATGTCTGAGCAAATGATTTCTCTGACCATCCAAGACTTCTATGAAATGACTTCTGACCATCTGACTAAAGTTCTTGCAAGGCGTACCTTGGAAAAATCCTGCCAACCTTGCCATAGATATGGAACAGGGAGTAGGGAAGTGGCCAACCACTGGGGTCGCTTTTCTTTCATTATTTTTAGGATTTTCAAGGAAGTGGTATGTGTTCTGTTGTCAACTAGAAGTTTTGATATACCTGGCTTCCTATTGCTTGCTTATTGTTTTATGTTTTCTTTGGTTTATGACATATAGACTGGTGTAGCCCTTATGAACTTTTTGCAGCTTATATTATTTGTTTCTGTCTTATCCTCCCCACCCTCACTACAGGGATGCTTTCATCTTTTAGTGACATGTGTTTAATAGGTGCACAATAAACATTTGTTGAATCTATGTCTTTTCATTATTTGAAAACTCAGCTGTTACACCTCATTTCCCCCTTTTCTAGCCATAAAAATTTGATTTTTTCTGAATTGAACATCCTTTTCCTCTTTCCTTCTCTCAGTTTTAAGTTGTTCTTCTCTTCTGGATCATTTCCAAGTTTCCTTTTTTTTTTTTTTTGGCTGCATCAGATCTTAGTTGCGGCATGTGGGATCTTTCGTTGTTGTGCATGGGCTCTTTGTTGTGGTGCATGGGTTTCTCTCTAGTTGTGGTGCACAGGCTCCAGAGCATGTGGGCTCTGTAGTTGTGGCACGTGGGCTCCAGAGTGCATGGGCTCTATAGTTTGTGGCACGCAGGCTCTCTCGCTGAGACGGGCGAGCTCAGTAGATGTGGTGCGCGGGCTTAGTTGCCACCTGACATGTGGGATCTTAGTTCCCCAACCAGGGATCAAACCCGCATCTCCTGCATTGTAAGGCAGATTCTTTACCACTGGACAACCGGGGAAGTCCCCATTTCCAAGTTTCTGCTTTAGTTGCAGAGCACAGAAAAAATAATTGAGTAAAACTTTGTGCAGCATTGCTTCAGTTCTTAATATTCTTTTCCATTCTACTCTCAGGTGTTCTTTTAAAAAGTTTCCTTATTTGTAAAATGAGGGTAATGATACATATCTCACAGGATTAATAAAATAACACATGTAAACAAATGAAAATCACATAGCTCTGTTTCCTAAATTATTTTCATTCAGAATGCTTTCTTCTAATATCTAATTTCTTTTCTTTGTAACTTTTTTCTTAACTAGTTTCTCTGTATATTACATGTAACATTAAATTTAAATTTGGTAAGTTGAAATACTTGGTAAAGTGGGATATCCATTTAGGAGAACTATGATTAATCACTTGAAATTGTACTTTATTGAAAACACCTGGAGAGATGTTTTGTTAGAATAATTTTTTAAAGGATAAGGTAAACATGTTTCAGAATATCTTATCAAGGTATAATTACAGAAAGTATCATTCTATTTTAAATGGTCTTCATGTTTGAGTTTTTAGTAGGTTTTATGTTGTATTAAAATGGTGTATTGCAGTCTTGAAAATATGCACTGTGTATAAGCCACACATTGCTGTCTCTTGTAACTTTAATTTTGTTTTTATATCTTAGAGTTATTTTCTTTTTATCAACTCAAGAGCCCTCTTATTAGTGGTTGAAAATGAGAATTTTTGGAATCATAATTCAATAGCTAGAAATTTAGTTCTTTATATAATAGGATAAGTAATACAAATTCAGGGACTGACTTTTTAATCTTATGCAAATTTTAGTTTTATAGTAATGGCTGAATTAAAATTACAGTTTTTTAAATTAAACTTTCTCATACCTGCTCCCCCAACAATCTGGAGTTGGGGGAGTAAGTGACAGAAGGCTTATTAGAGGAAATTATTTTTAAGCTGAGATCTGAACCTTGAATAAGATTTATCTAGATAAATTGGGGATAAGGATGTTGAGGGTGGAAGTGGGTTATATTGCAATAATTAAAGTTTGGTCATGAATAATGTACCCAAATGTATTTTAAGTCTTGGATCTAAGAGAACTTTTTACAGTTAAAAAAAAAAGAAAAGAAAAGAGAAAAAATTGAAAATAAGCCAGTAAATGGAATTCGTTTTGGGGGTATTTCATGCAATTAAAAATTTTTTATTAATTTTATTTATTTATTTGGCTGCCTTGGGTCTTTGTTGCTGTGCATGAGCTTTCTCTAGTTGTGGTGAGCGGGGGCTACTCTTCGTTGTGGTGTGCGGGCTTCTCATTGCAGTGGCTTCTCTTGTTGTGGAGCATGGGCTCCTGGAGCATGGGCTTCAGTAGTTGTGGCTCATGGGCTCTAGAGCTCAGGCTCAGTAGTTGTGGTGCACGGGCTTAGTTGCTCTGCGGCATGTGGGATCTTCCTGGACAGGGATCGAACCTGTGTCCCCTGTACAGGCTGCTCCGGGTCTGCCGGCGGTGGGGGGGATGGCCACTCAGGCCCTGGCAGGGCACCTGCGTTTCAGACTTCTCTGCAGCCAGGGGCCACAGCTGGGGCGGGGCCGGATTACCTGCCCAGGGTGGGAAGGAGGTGGGATCACACGGTATGGGCAGTATTTCATGCAATATATTAAGAGTATTCTTTTATTCTTGAAAACCTATTTCTACATATTTAGTAAATTAAGCCTCATGCATTTCACACAGTTCTGTATTCCTCCTATAGATGATTTTTTTCCTGTTCATTCATTGCTTAGGCAGTTGTATCAGATTATTTTTAAATGCTTGCAACATAACTTAGGGTAAAATCTGTTCAATTATTGAGAATTTATTATGTGCTAGACAAAGTGTGATATGTGCTATGATAGGTGAAGGAAGAGGTGCTGTGAGAACCCATAAGCAAAGGTACCGAATATTATCTGGGATGAGGGGCCAGGTAAGAGAAGGCTTAATAGAGGTAAAGACCTGGAAGGTGAATAAAATTTATTCAGATAATGTAGGAATGAGTATGTTGGGATGGGAGGAGAGCATGGAGGGTTTATTCCAGATAGAGAGTAATGTATTTAAATATGTGTATTAAAGAAGCTCTGAATAATGATAGCTGTAGTAAAAGCTATCAATTATTGAATGATTATCATTATTGTGTCACTGTTCAAAGTACTTTAATCTTTATAACAATCACATAATGGAGCTATTATTATTCTGTTTTTATTGTCTGGTTGTAACTGTCCTTTATGGGTAATGTAATATATAATTCTCTCCTTTTCTCCTCATTTGGGTTAAATTTTGGAGCTTTGGCATTATTTTATTTTGGTTTTAGTGAGTCAGAAGTGGTCTGTAGGCATATTTTAATAAAAAGACCAAAAATTATGGCATTTTAGCTTGGCATTAAAAAGAATAGTTTACTAAAATATGGTATATATGGGTAATCCATTTATGACTGACCATTAAAATTAACTTATTATTTCAAGTTTACAAGAAATGTAATAAATACTGTGAAAAAGTAGTAAGACCAATCCAGATTGTGATACATAAAAGACGAGTGGTCTGGACTCCTCAAAAAAGTCGATATGAAAAAGAAAAGGATGAAAGCACTCTAGATTAAGCTGCAAGGAATGAGACAGAACAACCAAATGTAATGCATTCAATTTTAATGGATCCAGGATTTTAAAAAATATAAAGACATTTTTGGGGATAATTGGAAATTTTTGAATATGGACTAAATATTAGATAATATGAAATATTATTGTTAGTGTTTTTAGGTGTGACAGTGGTAATGTGGTTATGTAGGAGAAAGTTCTTATTCTTAGAAAATTCATGGTGAAGTATTTAGGGTAAAATATCATGTTTGGAAAAATTATAACAATTTCTGTAAAATTTTATTTTACTAGGTCATTAATGGGATTCCTGAGTATCAAACATTTATAAAATGCTTAAATCTAACTTACCTTTTTATTATCTGCTGTTTTCCCTTGTAATGTTTATCACCATCTGATTGTTGATTTATTTTTTTTGTCTATCTTCATTCCCATCCTCCACTAGAACGTCAGTTCCATGAGGACGGAGACTTTCTGTTACTCACAGCTTACTTCACAGCGCTAAGGATAGTATCCTGCGCATAGTAGGCAGTAATCAACATTTGTTGAGTAAACTAATGAATAAAGATAACCAATCTCAACCAACTTCACCATTTCTATATAGCTCATAACATCTTTAATGTTTTAAAATCAGTTTTGGTACTGTTAACCAGAAATAATAATAGATTGTTCCTTATGTTTCAGGGAAGTTGGGAAAAAAGAATTTTGAAGAGTTTAAATAGTATGTGCACTGAATTGAGTATCCCATTGGCACGAAAGGTACTTTTTTTTTTTTTTTGATTGGAGTATAGTTGCTTTACAACGAAGTGAATCAGCTATTATGTATACATATATCCCCTCCCTCTTGGACCTCCCTCCCATCCATCTAAGTCACCACAGAGCACGGAAAGTACTTTTAACATTTAAGTATTTTTTTGTGAATCAAGTACTAGGAAGTATCATGAAATAACTGTCAGGCAGATTTATCTTTTTTTATTACTAGTATATCAGTTTGTTTTGAAACAAAAATCTGTGAAAGGCCAATTATGTGGATGTAGTTTCTATAGGTTTCTATTATGTATGCTGTAGTGCTTTTTGTAATAAACCTATATCTTGAGAATAAATATAGACTCTGCAGTATAGGTGATTTGGAGATTTGTCTTATAAATACACTTTAAAGATTTTAATTACCTTTAGTCTCCTTACTTGAATGATTTGTCATCTCTGCACAACTATTTAGATCTAATACTCAACATTTATCTGTCACTCTGGGCTTCGAGAGGGGAGAGGTGAAAAAGGAGAGAAAAGCCACTTGAGAAATATTCTGGATTCTTTATAGCTGCTCATGAGTAGGAGAGAACGTTTCTCTTCACTTCATTCTCCCAACCTGCTATTTATTTCCTGCTGTTGGACAGGATATAGTGAATGTACTTTGGATAATATCCAAGCACAAGTCACTGAAGGCACCAGAAGGATGGTGTAAAAAAAAAGATAAGTTTATATGAAAAACTGTCTAAATATGTAGTATTGTAGAATATACTGTCTTTCATATAGGAAGATGGTGCTACTGATTCACAGTCACACTCTCTTGGCCAGTCCCCCTTGCAATGCATTTCTCAGATTGCTGGATGGGGTAAGAGATGCAGTATCTGGCTGAGGAGCAGTTTTTCTCTGTGAAATTTTACTAGCCAGCACAGATCATTTACCTTCTATTCTTGGACTCATTAGCACCACATTGTAACTGAACCACTGAGACTACTGTATAATGTAATAGTTAAATAATGTAATTTAAGTGTAATTCCCTAAGAAGCTAACCATATGTAATGAAATTATTTTTTCTTGTGTTATGGTAGCTTACTTAAGCTTTTAGATAAGGTATTGATTCTTATTTTTCAGCTTCATTGCTTAACTTCACAAAACAAAATCAATTTCAAAATTACCTTTTTTAGAGGCCAGTTGGAGAACAGAAAGAACTTCTCAATAAATGGAATGAAATGGGAACTGATGAGCCAGGTATATGTAAAACTCTTTTCAAAATGTGGTAGTGGGAAAAAAAATTGCCTTCTTAATTGTGAATCCAAAATAACAATATTAACAATTTTTTTGGAAAGACAGCAACTTTCCCTCTCCACTAATTTACTATCATCTGATTTTTTTTGCTTAAACTTCTACTTTGCAGTTTAAAATTCCTAACTTTGGTCAGTGTTCTCCATTATTTTGAGGATATTTAAATCAGTTATCTTCTTTTAAAGCAGCATTTGAAAACATTTTTATAAAAGGGTAAATTAAATCATTCAGTGGATTTCATAGACAAATCTTTTTCAAACTTTAATTACATTGAGATGTTAAAGATGGATTAAATGTGGAAAAGTTTGGTTTTTTTTTTACTAGCCCTGCCAAAGCAAGGCCTCAAAAAGTTTATTAAACACTCAGATTTGTTTCTCTCCACGAAAATCTTTAGTAAAAGGCAAGAGATTTATTTGATCTGAAGAGAAACCAGAGTATATGTGGAACAGTTTTAATACTTCTAAAATGTTTTTAAGAATTTATTTTGGTTCATTTTAATGTTTAAAATTGAGTCAATCAATTTTATAAACATATAATGAGTGAGAACTCTAGCATTTACTGTGATAAACAGATACATATATAAAATTGTTTAGGTAGACATGTACATAATCCTCACTACTCCTTCTTAAAAGAAAGTTGAGGCGGGTGGGTACTGGGCAAGAAATTGTGCCATAATAAAGGGAGCAGTGTGTTATAGAAGTTCAAAAGGGAGAACAGTTCAATACAACTACAGGAATTCACTAAGAATGCATTGTTTGTATTCTAAGTACTTTGAGAATTCTCATATAGAATTCTCTGTTTTCATATAGAACTTTCATATTATACTGACATTGTTTTTCAATTCAACTACAAATAACCTATTACAAATTTATCAAAGGGGGGACTCTTTATTTCTTCTAGAGTATGTCATCTAGGCTGTCAAGGGAAGGGACTACCTTTTTATTTTTATTGGCTCAATACTTAACACAATGTATGACAAATAACTGATATTCTGCAAATGTTTGAATTAATCTAGCTGCATAGCAACATATGAAAGAATCATTACAATTTATTATTAATAAGAATTTTTATGTTATAATTGAAATTTTGTTTTAATCTATCTTATTAATTCTAGATTTAAGCCTTTTCAGGCCTGTTTATGCACCTAAGGATTTTCTCGAGGTAGGTTCTATTGGCTAAATATATATATATATTAATGAGGTAAAAATGCAAAAGAAATGATGGTATAAAAACATCTCCAGGCAGAGGAATCACCATGTAAAAAGCCCCAGAGCCACTGAAATGGTGGAATAACATGATTATATTATATTTGGAAATTGCTCTTGGAAAATACATTGGAGCGTGGAAAAATTAGAGGGAAGTAAATCAGGAAGATTTGATTAAAAAATAGTGACTGTAAATCATGTAGCCTGCTTCCTGGCACATATAGGTGCTCAGTGAATTGTTTCCTTTTTTATTTCCTTCCTGTTCTAGTAGTTCAGGCAAGGCATGATAAAGGTCTGAACTAAGAGAACAGCATTCAAAATGGAAAGAATTTAACAGACTTGAGAGATTTTAAGGAAGATTTGGGAACTGATTAGATCTAAAGCGCATGAGGGAAAAGAAAACAAAGATAACCTTTAAGTGTCTAGATTGGGTAACTGGGCAGAGGTAACTTGCCCTTGAGATAGAGAATACAGGAGGAGAAACAGGTCCATTAGTGAAGATGATGAGCTTATTTAAGTTTGAGAAGCATATTGAGCATTCAAGTGGAACTCTTCAGTAGGCAGTTACAACTCACTAATTATTTTAATTCACCTCTCTTTGATTACACTTTTTTTCTTGTACCTTACATGTAATCCATCAGCAAATCCTTTCAGCTTTACCTTTGAAGTATATCCAGAATCCATCCACTTCTTACTAGGATCATTCCTATTTCACTGGTCCAAGCAGCCATCTCTTGTCTGGACTATTTCAGTAGCCTCTTAATTGCTCTTTCTGCTTCTAAGCTGCCCACCTAGAATCTGTCCTTTTGTTCTTAGCAGAGTTTCTAGAGGAAGACTTGTAAGTACAATTCTGAAGAAGCCACTCTTCTGTTATCTAGGTGCTTCCTATCTCCTTCTACTTAAAAACCAAAGTCATGACAGTGGCCTAAAATATCCTGCTTGGTCTGTTACCCCACCACCTCTCTGAGTTCATCTCCTATTACTTTTTCTCCTGATTTGTTCTACTCTAGCTATTTTAGCCTCCTTGCTTTACCTTGGCTTCCGCCCATTTGTGAGGGCCTTTTGCTCCTTCTTTTCTCTGCCTGCAGTGCTTTTCCCCCAGATACTTGTGTGTACATTCCCCTCACTCCTTATTTCTTTGCTTAAATGTCACATTCTCAACATAAAGAATATGGTCAATAATATTGGATATTATATGGGTATAATATGGGTACAGATGGTTACTAGAGTTATTGTGGTGATCATTTCACAATGTATGCAAATGTCAAATCACTTTGTAGTACACCTAAAACTAACATAATATTGTACATCAACTATATTTCAATTATTTTTTATTTCAATTAAAAAATATTCATGGAAAAAATTCAAACACATACACACACACAAAAATGTTGCCTTCTCAGCAAACTTTTCCCTGGCTCCCCTGGTTGGAACTCCTTATAGCCCTTTCCTACTTTGTTTTTCTCCATAGTATTTAGCATCATATAACATACTATTTTTCTATTTGGCTTATTGCCTGACTTATCCTATTAGACGGAAGTTTTGTTCACTGCTGCAACAATTACAGAGTCAAGTCAGATAATTGAAAAGGCTCAACAAGACTTCACCCACAAGGATACACCCACATAAGGCTTTCTTTCAGCAAGAGAAAGAAAATACATGCAAATACAAAGAGATGGGAATTTCCAGACGCATCTCCCAGGCCCCTTTCTCAGTTGCACAGGATGCACTTTGTCTTTGGGTTATGAATCTCCAAGGTACATGCAAGATACTTCGGTCTTGGGAGTCAAGGCACAAGTTTTCTGAGGGGTCTTTTATACCCCACTGGTAATTCAGATGTAAACCAGCAATCTGTACATTTTCAATAAACAATGTAAATAAACTGATATGGAGTTCCTCCAGGGGACATTAAATAGCGCATTATAAATGACTAGTTAGCGCATTTTACCCCATCTTGGCCAAGGGTTGCTACTAGATGTCCAGGTAACCCTGAAGATAAGATAGAGCTACCATAAACCAGCTGCAGCTGCAAGCTGATCCTATCTTTAACTGTTCTCTCTCCAACAGGTTGAACAGTGCTTAGCACATCATGGCTCAGTAAACGTGTTGAGTGAATGAGTAAACGAATGATTGAATCTTTCACATTTTATTTATTTTTTTCTTTTCTGAACCTGTTGTCTCTGATACCAGTTTGCCAGCATAGAACATTGTTAGAAATTATTTCAGGCCTTTTAGAATTGTAAGCAGTATCTTTTTAACTTTAAAGAAAAATTACTTTGGTTTGAAACTGCCTTTATGGTGCTAGCATTATTTCTCTTAGCTTATTAAAGATTTCTCCCAAACTCTTTCCTTTTCTAGCACTTAAATTTCATGTAATCTTTTTATGGTTGTCTTTAACTGTTTTCTCCTTAATAATCATAGTGTTCTGTGGCCTTCAGGACTGTTGCTGAATTGATCCTTTTATTAGTCATGCTGAGATTCTTCTTTAACTCAAGCAAATTTTCTATAATCATTTCCTTAGTTATAGTTTCTGCTTTTCTAATATTTTCTCTTTTCTATTGCCCACATATTCATAGTTTCTTTTTCTTTTCAATTCTGTGTTTTTGAGTTTCCCATGCAAGTATGATGCCTTATTTGTGTAATTAGACTAAAATTGTGTTATTCTATATTAGTCTGTATTTAACACTGTTGATTCTTTGCTAAATCTTCTTTTTTCTTTTTTTTTAAACAAATACCTTTGATATTTTTAGTTTCAATTTAGTGTTTGCAATTTTAGGAAACTCTTTTGACCTTATAGCATATTGCATTTTATCAACCATTAGTTATCAGTTTATGAATGCCTTCTTCAGATATGATAGTGTTTCTGTCATTATCCTTCCTTGGATTCTTGGTGGTTTCTTTCCCTCAACAGTTTCAATTTTTAAATATTTTTGAAATTATTATTATTCTCTCCCCAAAATGTGTGTTGTAAGAAAAATAAGAAAATATATGTAAGAAGGAAATTTAAAACAGAAATTACTCATAATGTCATCATAGAGCAATAAATACTACTATACTGTAACTTTTTAATTTAATAAACATATTCTGATATTAATTGAGGCATATTACACTGTATTTTGTACAAATTAAACATAATTTATTTAGGTAATTTCCTCAAATGGAATATTTAAGTTGTCTCATGTTTTTCTGTTTTATAAGAGAACAGTACTTCCTTGATGTTTTTTTCTGCACTGTCTCTGCAAACAGCTTTAATTATTTCCATAATCATACTGATAGAAGTGAGATTCCTAGAGTAAAGGCTGTGCAAATATCTAAGTTTTTTTTTAATCTAGTTAATTTTGAAAAATATATAAATCCGTCTTTCTTGTTAGCTTGGCCTCTGAAAAATTTTTTTTCCCTTTGGGTTCGGTTTATCGGCAAAACCTTATGATGTTATTCACTGTCTTTCTATAAACCTTGTCAGTATCTGTTTTTTAAAAGAGTTAGAGTTGGTTCTAAAATTTTTCCTGGCAAATATTACAATCAAGCAATTTAAATTTTTCTGTCATTTTCCCTGGTAAAATATAATCAAACAATTCTTTTTACCATCAGAAAGTTTTTCTTTCTAACTAAATTTTTAATTTTTTAGTTTTATATGGTAGATCATCTGTTGGAATATTAAATTAAAAACATATTTATAGTATTTTAACATTTTAATACAATTTTAGTTTTCAGAATGTAATTAAAGTATATGCATAACCCAGATAGTTTTTAATCTTGTGATATATACTAAGGTTATTACTACCAATTTTGTAAGTGTAAATAGTCAATAAAGAAACTAACCAATTATGTTGGATTTGTTTTTAAAGGTTTTAATTAATCTTCGCAACCCAAATTATGAAAATGGTGATTCTCATAGTTTCAGGACTCATTTGGGTTTAATCCAAGTTCCTCTCAAAGTAAAAGACATCCCTGAATTGGTAAGTATAGGCATTTAAAAATAAATTAACATATTTTAGAGGGCAACTATTAGAAATATATTTTAGTGCAGCATATGTCTAAAGCAGTAGGACAATCTGCTCATTAAATAAATGAATAAAATGAAAAGTTTCTTTTTTATTGTAAGTATGTTGTATAGAGAGTGAGTTGCTTTGCTAGTAGGATTAAAGATGAGCTTTCCTTGACCTAAAAATGCTTTTGCTTATTTCTTATTTTAATAAACAGCATAGATTTATAAGACAACTTGTTGGAATTTGAGTGCCTGATGTATGGCTGTAAAACTGATTGAAACAAATTATGAATTTTATAAAAATTTTTTTTAAAGAATGTACATTTCATTTAATTCACCCAACCTTTATTAAGCTCATGACATGGTGAGACACTGAGGGAGATAAAAGAACATAAGATGAGTTAAAGGCTGTCTTTGCTCTGGAGACTGTCACAATTTGATAAGGTCGTTAGTTTAAAAATAGAGTAATTATAGAAAGGTGGGAAGATTTCCTGATAAAGGAGTTAAGAAATTACCATCACTCCTTCTTTTGTTAATTACCCCAAAACGATAAGGAGGGCAGAAATGTAAATACTGTCTTTGGTGAAAGTAGGAAACAACTTGTAACTCTAAGCTTTAAAGTATTAAGATAGAGAGCTGATGGGAGAATGAAGAATGACGCAAACATGAAGATGGTCAAGCCTTAATGCCTCTAAAAGGTGGGAGGTATGGATGACAAGTGTGACAGTAATCAATTTATTATCTTTCAGCTCCAAATCTACCTTTTTTAAAAATTGAAGTATAGTTGATTTACAATATTGTATTAGTTTCAGGGGTACAGCAAAGTGACTCAGTTACACACACACACATATTCTTTTTCAGATTTTTTTTCCATTATAGGTTATTACAAGATATTGAATATAGTTCCCTGTGCTATAGGGTAAATCCTTGTTGTTTATTTTATATATAGTAGTGTATATCTGTTAATCCCATACTCCTAATTTATCCCCCTTTGGTAACCATAAGTTTGTTTTCTATGTCTGTGAGTCTGTTTCTGTTTTGTAAATAAATTCATTTGTATTATTTTTTTAGATCCCACATATAAGTGATATCATATAATATTTGTCTTTGGCTTACTTCACTTAGTATGATAATCTCTAGATCCATCTATATTGCTGCAAATGGTAATATTTCATTCTTTTTTATGGTAAGCAATATTCCATTTTATATATATATATATATATATATATATATATATATATACCACATCTTCTTTATATATTCATCTGTTGATGGTCACTTAGGTTGCTTCCATATCTTGACTATTATAAATAGTGCTGCTATGAACATTGGAATGCAAATATATTTTCAAATTAGAGTTTTTGTCTTTTCCTGATATATGCCCAGGAGTGGGATTGCTAGATCATATGGTAACTCTATTCTTAGTTTTTTAAGGAACCTCCATACTGTTTTCCACAACAGGTGTACCAATTTACATTCCTACCAACAGTGTAGGAGGGTTCCCTTTTCTCCACACCCTCTCCAACATTTATTATTTATAGACTTTTTGATGATGACCATTCTGACCAGTGTGAAGTGATGCTTCATTGTAGTTTTGCAAATCTGCCTTTTTTGCTCTGTTTTATTATACTGGAGCTGGACCTTCTAAACATTTCTTTTTTGCAAACTAGCTTGATGTTAGGCTTTGTCAATAGAGGATTCTGGAGGGACATTGCAAGACAATAGCAGGAGAAAGGGGCTTTCCATGTACAGAAGCCAGCAGATCAGCAAACAGAAGACCCAGTAGCACTCACCTTGGCAGCCCTCAGTCAACCAGCTCCAGCCTGTACTCTCTGGCAAGGTTTTTCTTCACCTCTGGTCTGCACATTCCTGTGGCAGGCATACCCTCTCCTTAAAAGTCTGAATCTCAGTCTTGAGGGCACTGGGGGACCCTTTCCTGAGTTCTTATTTCCTTCTTGGTTCACCCTCCTGCTTAGAAGTCATAGTTCCTTTCTGCATTTGCTAATTCTGTTTTTCCCTGTTCACATTTCTGGTATGGTTTCTATTTCTTGACGGGACTCTGACTGATACAAAAAGCCAGATGATTTTTCTCCCTTGAACTTTGGAAAGGATCAAGAATTGGAGATACCACATGTTATAGAGTCTCTGAGGAGACATAGGGCTGAAAGTGGAGATTGTGTAAAAGTCTGTATCAGGAAGGGTTAAGACCCCCGGACTCTTCTCATCCTGCATATTCCGGTGACTCCTCCTCCCTCACAGAAGACCAGAGGTGTGTTAATCACTACAGAAACAGAATCAGAAAGGCTATAAACTCAGTGACCTCAGACATAGAGCTGAACAGGAATGAGGCACGGTATTGAAAACAGAGGAATTAAGTGAAAGTTGACCGAATATCGAACTAATACCCTTGTCCCCTACCACTACCACTATGCCTGCCCAGTCTCTCCTTCTTCACCCTCCACCAACTTTAGAATGCCAGAGAAAAGGCTAACAGAGATTTGGAGAACCCTTACCGGGGGCGGGGGAAAAAAAGAAAAGAAAAATAGCTGGCTGGCTATAATTGCTTCACAGTGAAGTCCACCACACTCTGCCCAGTTCTTGCAGACAGAGCTTCCAGTCAGTCGTTAATTGCCTCAACCCTAAATGTAACTGACCAGCCTAGGATCTCCAGATACTTGAAATCTTCCAATTTTAAAGGCATAGGTCAAAACTAAAACAAATAAACAAACAAAAAAAGAAGAAGAAGAAATAGCCAATTTAGGGAATGAGTGCTTATTACGACCACCAATAGTTATTTCAGGCTTGAATTTACATCTACACTCACAAGATACAATAGGCCAAAACCTGGTGCGAGGTTTATGTAGATTTGCAAAATGATACAGGACAGAAAACATGGCATGTCAGTATATCACGTAGATCTTCATTGGAAGTCCTTGCAGCCAACCAGATGCTACTTCCTAGCCCCACAAGGAATGCATGCAATTTGAAGTGCCAAGGCTACATAGGCACAGCATAGGGAAGTCTCATATGCGATAGGAACTATTTCTTATAATGCACATGACCATAGCTTCCAAGTCCTCTCAAGAGGCACACCAGGTTGCTAAGGCCTGTGTTTTCCATTAGATTTTTATAGTCCACTTACAGTCTTCCATTTCAGATATAATTTACCAGTCAAGGGTCATATTTTTTCAGTAAATTATGTTGCTTAGTAATATAGCTGGCTTTCCTCTCCACAGTTTTTTTGTGTGATCCAGTACATTTTCAGGTCAACAGTGCTGAGAGAAGGTAAACCCAAGGTTATCTTCACATGGACAAAAAGGTTAGCCTGTTGTTAACCATTTCTCCCCAATAGAAGATGTAAAGCAAACATTAATATTCTCAGAGAGAAGATATTACTCATTAAACAAGAATAGAATTTCATTAAAACAACAAAACAAAACATTAGAAAATGAAAAAAGAGCTTATAGGACTCAAAAATACGGTATGCCAAAAAAAAAAAAAAAAAAAAAATCAGTAGAAGGCCCAGGAAATGTCTGTCAGAAAACAGAGCAAAAGCAAAAAAGCCAAAGAGATGAAAAATAAGAAGGAAAAGGTATTTTTTTTAAATTAGAGGATCGATCCAGAAGGGCTAACACCTGACCAATAGGAGTTCTAGAAAGAGAAAACAGAGGTAAAGGAATTATTAAAAATTTTAAGAACGGAAAGACAGGAATCTTCATTGTGAAAAGGCCCACCCAGTACCCAATGCTGTGAATGAAAGAAGACCCAAGGCACCTGAATAGGAGAAGACTAAAAACTTTTTATGGAAGAAAAACAGAGTATATATAAAGTTTCAAGCATCTGACCGCTCAGCAGGAAGACTGGAAGCCAGAAGATTTTTAAGTAAAGCCTTTAAAAATCTGAATGAATTCAAGCCTAGAATTCTGTATGTAACCAACAGTCAATCAAATGAGAATTTGAAGTAGACATTTTCAGATGTATGTGATCTCAAATATTTATTCTTATTAAGGGAGCTATTGGCAGAAATGCTCTAAAACAAGATCAAAAACAAAAAGAGCAAAACAGAGGATCCAGGAAATGGGATTCCAACCTAAGAGAAGAACAATTTCCAAAGTGACAGTGAAGAGAGGTTCCAGGACAAAGTTTGTGCAACAGGACCAGAGCAGAGCGATTCCAGTTTGGAACAGGAGGTTGGAGGGTTCCAGGATGAGTGCCTGCAAGAAAAACACCAAAAGTAAAGATGATCTGACAGGTTTAACCACATGCAAAATTGTATTGTGGAGGGTCTTTTCAGAGTTGTTAAAGGGTAGAGGAAGAGGTAAGTGATTACAGAAAATTGCATAAGTGAAAAAATGGTTTAATTATGGACTGTATGAAAAAGATACATATTTTAGGAAAGGAAACATATTTATAGCATACTCCTTGCCTCAGCAGTGAATAATTTTTAAATAGTAATAATAATGTAAACTCTTAATATGGATCTAATCAAGAATTGATATATACTTATAATGGAATGATAGAGGGAGGAAAAGAGAATGTACATGAGCTAAAAATCCTCATTTATCATTAAAAAATCAGTAGATATTTGAAACTGATAAATTAAAAATAACAATATATACTTGTTACTTGAAATATGGGTGTAAATACCAGAAAAAGAAGCTGAAATTGGACTTCCCTGGTGGCGCAGTGGTTGAGAGTCCTCCTGCTGATGCAGGGGACACAGGTTCGTGCCCTGGTCCGGGAAGATCCCACATGCCGCAGAGCGACTGGGCCCGTGAGCCATGGCCACTGAGCCTGCGCGTCCGGAGCCTGTGTTCTGCAATGGGAGAGGCCACAACAGTGAGAGGCCCGCGTACCGCAAAAAAAAAAAAAAAACGCTGAAAGTGGTTGTTCCTGAATAGTGGGCTAAGTATGATTGCGTGTGTGTGTGCGTGTGTGTGTGTGTGTGTTGTGTATGTGTGTGTTGGGAAGGAGTGCATAAATAGGGAACTGCTGTTTTGTTGTTGTTGTTAAGTCTTTTAGCTGATTTGACTTCTGTTTATTGCCCGTAAAGATAGTATAGTGTGGTGGTTAGGTGATTAGATTCTGAAGCCAACTAACCTGGGTTTAAATTCTTGCTCTGCCACTCACTGGCTGTGTGACCTTGGGCAAGTTTTTCTTAACCTTGAGCTTTAGTTTTCTTATTTAATATATGGACAATAGTATCTTTTTTTTAAATAAATGTATGTATTTTTTTTTTTTTTTTTTGGCTGCATTGGATCCTTGTTGCTGAGCGCGGACTTTCTCTAGTTGTGGCGAGCAGGGGCTACTCTTCGTTGCGGTGCGTGGGCTTCTCATTGAGGTGGCTTCTCTTGTTGCAGAGCATGGGCTCTAGGCGCACAGACTTCAGTAGTTGTGTCTCGCGGGCTCTAGAGCACAGGCTCAGTAGTTGTGGCGCATGGCCTTAGTTGCTCTGTGGCATGTGGGATCTTCCAGACTAGGGCTTGAACCCATGTCCTCTGCATTGGCAGGTGGGTTCTTAACCACTGTGCCACCAGGGAAGCCCTGGACAATAGTATCTCATAGAAGTGTTGTGCAGATCAGTAAGTTAAGATATAAGTTATGGGTTGAATTGTGTCCCCCCCCAAAAGATATGTTGAATCTTGACATCCAGTACCTGTGAATGTGACCTCATTTGCAAATAGGGCCTTTGCAGATGCAATGAAATTAAGATGATGTCTTACTGGAGTAGGGTAGGCCCAAAATCCAATATGACTGGTGTCCTTATAAGAAGAGGAGAAGAGACACAGAAGAGAGACACACAAGGAGAATGTCATATGACAGGCAGAGACTGGAGTGTTGCATCTATAAGCCAAGGAACACCAGAGATTGCCAGCAATATCAGAAGCTAAGAGAAAGGCATGGAACAGATTCTCCCCTAGAGCCTTCAGGGAGAGCATGTTAATATCTTGATTTTGGACTTCTAGCCTCCAGAACCGTGAGAATGAGTTTCTATTGTTTAAAGCTAACCAGTTAGTGGTACTTTTTGTACCACTGGCAGCCCTAGGAAACTTATATATAAATATAAAGCATATAGATGGTCCTTGGAAAGTAGTAAGCAGTATATAACTATTAAACATTACTACTACAACTTTCATTAAAAAATAATTTTTAAGAAGTTATTTTTAAAAGATGTTAGAAGCCCTATTAGTAGCAGTTTATACAAAGTGATATGGCTGTACAGAAGAAGTGACAGATTCTTTTCCTAGAGGTGGTGGGAGGTCTTCTCAGAGATACTGCCATTTGAAATAGTTTGAAGGAGTTTGCTAGATAAAGAAGCAGGGAAAGGATAATGTATGAAAATGTTTAGCATGTGCGTAAGTGGGGCTAATTTTGCCTCTGTCTGTCTGAAGGGACCTGGAGCTGGTGTGGATTCATTCTTAGCTATTGGAGAACAAAAAGCCTGTGGCAAATTTTTAAAAAATTGTAACTATACCTAATGTCTGCAGGCATGAGGGATAGTTGTCCCCATGTTTCCTGAATGATGTAAACTGGTGATAGTGATTCTGACCTGATGATGCATGGTTTATCTGTAACCCTGGTCTGTCTGTGTGAATACTGAACTTAGTGAGACTCAGTGAGTCTCATATGATGCCTCAATAGATGGCCCTCAAACCTAGTTCACAGTGTCAGGGTTAGACTTACCCATATCAAAAGGGTCCCACGCAGCCTGGAGGTAGCTTTGGAGGGCAGGGGATCAGCACAGGGACCCTGCTGAACTCCCAGGCCTGTTTCCTGCCCTCCAAGGCCGCCCCCCCCCCACCTCGGCCACATTGGTCTTTGGGGGCATAAGAGGGAGGCTGGGGAGATCAGGAGAGGCAGGCAGGAGGGGCCCTCCCAGACCCGAAGAGCAGGAGAGGAGAGGAGAGGAGGGCGTTTGCCCCACCCACTCAAGCCAGGAAGCCTGCTGGGCTCCCAGGTGAGGTCACCTGCCCTCTGAGACCAGGGAAAGGGCACACCTGGGCCCCTTCTGTTCCTTGAGCCTAAGCCCCACGCCCCACAGCCCCCAGGGCCTTTTCCAGCCTTGTGGGTCCTAAGTATAGTCCCCGCCCACCGCCCAAACCTCACCCCTGCTTAGGCCCTGCATTCCACAGCCAAGGCCTTTCCCCCCGCTTTTTTTTTATTTTCCCTTCTCCTCTTTTTTAGTATTGTGGTACTGATGTATCTTTTGGTTGTTGATTCATCTATATTTTTATTTTTGTATTCTTTCTAACATATCATAATTTCCTAGTCTAATTTTATTTTTTACTTTGTTACTATGCTCTTTTTTTTTTTTTTTTTTTGCCACCCCTTGCAGCTTGCAGGATCTTGGTTCACGAGCCGGGGGTCGAACCAAAGCTCCTGCAGTGGGAGGTCCAAGTCTGAACCACTGGACTAACAGAGAACCTCAGACCCCAGGGAATATTCATGGGAGTGAGGTCTCACAGAGTTCCTCATCTCAGCACCAAGACCCAGCTCTACCCAATAGCCTACAAACTCCAGTGTTGGAAGCCTCAGGCCAAACAACCAGTAAGACAGGAACACAATCTCACTCATTAAAAAAAGAAAACAATGAGACAACAAAAATATATGTCACAATAAAGGAGCAAGGCAAAAACATACAAGACCAAATAAACGAAGAGGAAATAGGCAATCTACCTGAAACAGAATTCAGAATAATGATAGTAAAGGTGATCCACAATCTCGGAAATAGAAATGGAGGCATGGATTGAGAAAATACAAGAAAAGTTTAACAAAGATCTAGAAAAACTAAAGAACAAACAAACAGAGATGAACAACACAATAACTGAAATGAAAAATATACTAGAAGGAATCAATAACGGAATAACTGAAGCAGAAGAACGAATAAGTGAGCTGGAAGACAAAATGTTGGAAATAACTACTGAGGAGCAGAATAAAGAAAAAAGAAATAATTGAAGACAATCTCGGAGACCTCTGGGACAACACTAAATGAACCAACATTCAAATTATAGGGGTCCCAGAAGAAGAAGAGAAAAAGAAAGTGTCTGAGAAAATATTTGAAAAGATTATACTTGAAAACTTCCCTAACATGGGAAAGGAAATAGTCATCCAAGTCTAGGAAGCACAGAGAGCCCCATTCAGGATAAACCCTAGGAAAAACACAATAAGACACATATTAATCAAACTAGCAAAAATTAAGTTCAAAGAAAAAATATTAAAAGCAGCAAGGGCAAAACAAAATATAACCTACAAAGGAATCCCCGTAAGGTTATCAACTGAGTTTTCAGTAGAAACTCTGCAAGACAGAAGGGAGTGGCAGGATACACTTAAAGTGATGAAAGAGAAAAACCTACAACCAAGATTACTCTAGCCAGCAAAGATCTCATTCAGATTGGATGGAGAAGTCAAAAGCTTTTCAGACAAGCAAAAGCTAAGAGAATTCAGCACCATCAAACCAACTTTACAACAAATGTTAAAGAAACTTCTCTAGGCAGGAAACACAATAGAAGAAAAAGACCCACAAAAACAAACCCAAAACAATTAAGAAAATGGTAATAGGAACATACATATCGATAATAACTTTGAATGTAAATGAATTAAATGCCCCAACCAAAAGACACAGACTGACTGAATGGATACAAAAACAAGACCCATATATATGCTGCCTACACGACACCCACTTCAGACCTAGGGACACATACAAAGTGAAGGAATGGAAAAAGATATTCCATGCAAATGGAAATCAAAAGAAAGCTCGAGTAGCAATACTCATATCAGATAGAATAGACTGTAAAATAAAGACTGTTACAAGAGATAAGGAGGGACACTACATAATGATCAAAGGATCAATCCAATAAAAAGATATAACAATTATAAATGTTTATGCACCCAACATAGGAGCACCTCAATACATAAGGCAAATGCTAGCAACCATGAAAGGAGAAATCGACAGTAACACAGTAATAGTAGGGGACTTTAACATCCCACTTACACCAATGGACAGATCACCCAAACAGAAAATAAATAAAGAAACATAAGCTTTAAATGACACAATAGACCACATAGATTTAATTGATATTTATAGACCATTCCACCCAAAAGTGGCAGAATACACTTTCTTCTCAAGTGCACACGGAACATTCTCCAGGATAGATCACATCTTGGGTCACAAATCAAGCCTCAGAAAATTTAAGAAAATTGAAATCGTATCCAGCATCTTTTCTGACTACAATGCCATGAGATTGGAAATCAATTACAGGAAAAAAACTGTAAAAAACACAAATACAAGGCTAAACAGTGCACTACGAAATAACCAAGAGATCATTGGAGAAATTGAAGAATAAATTAAAAAATACATAGAAACAGATGACAATAAAAACATGGCAACCCAAAACCTATGGGATGCAGCAATAGCAGTTCTAAGAGGGAAGTTTATAGCAATTCAATCTCACCTTAAGAAACCAGAAAAATCTCAAATAAACAATCTAACCCTACACATAAAACAACCAGAGAAAGAATAACAAAGAAAACCCAAAGTCAGTAGAAGGAAAGAAATCATAAAGATCAGAGCAGAAATAAATGAAATGAAAATGAAGAAAACAATAGCAAAGGTCAGTAAAACTAAAAGCTGTTTTTTGAGAAGATAAACAAAATTGATAAACCCTTAGTCAGACTCATCAAGAAAAGAAGGGAGAGGACACAAACCAATAAAATTAGAAATGGAAAAGGAGAAATCACAACTGACACTGCAGAAATACAAAGGATTATAAGAGACTACTACAAACAACTATATGCCTATAAAATGGACAACCACGAAGAAATGGACAAGTACAATTGGAAAAGTACAATTTTCCAAGACTGAACTAGGAAGAATTAGAAAGTATAAACAGACCTATCACAAATAATGAAATTGAAACTGTAATTAAAAATCTTCCAACAAACAAGAGTCCAGGACCAGATGGCTTCAAAGGCGAATTCTATCAAACATTTAGAGAAGAGCTAACACCAGTCCTTCTCAAACTCTTCCAAAACATTGCAGAGGGATAAACACTCCCAAATTCATTCTACGAAGTCACCATCACCCTGATATCAAAACCAGAAAAAGATAACACCAAAAAAGAAAATTATAGACCAATATCACTGATGAAAATAGATGAAAAATCCTCAACAAAATACTAGCAAACAGAATCCAACAGCACATTACAAGGATCGTACACCATGATAAGTGGGATTTATCCCAGGGATACAAGGATTCTTCAATATACACAAATCAATCAATGTGATACACCACGTTAACAAATTTAAGAATAAAGACCGTATGATCATCTCAATAGATGCAGAAAAAGCTTTTGACAAAATTCAACACCCATCTATGATAAAAACTCTCCAGGAAATGGGCAGAGAGGGAACCTACCTCCTCATAATAAAGGCCATATATGACAAACCCACAGCAAGTAGCATACTCAATGGTGAAAAACTGAAAGCATTTCCACTAAGACCAGGAACAAGACAAGGATGTCCACTCTCGCCACTCTTATTCAACAGAGTTTTGGAAGTCTTAGCCACAACAATCAGAGAAGGAAAAGAAATAAAGGGAATCCAAATCGGAAAAGAAGAAGTAAAACTGTCACTGTTTGCAGATGACATGATACTATATGTCGAAAATCCTAAAGATGCCACCAGAAAACTTCTAGAGCTCATCAATGAATTTGGTAAGGTTGCAGGATACAAAATTATGCACAGAAATCTCTGGCATTCCTATACACCAACAACAAAATATCGGAAAGAAAAATTAAGGAAACACTGTCCTTTACCACAGCAACAGAAAGAAAAAAATGCCTATGAATAAACCTGCCTAAGGAGGCAAAAGACTTGTACTCAGAAAACTGTAAAACACTGATGAAGGGAATCAAAGATGACATAAACAGATGGAAAAATATACCATGTTCTTGGGTTGGAAGAAGCAATACTCTGAAAATGACTATACTACCCAAAACAATCTACAGATTCAGTGTAGTGCGTATGAAACTACCAATGGCATTCTTCACAGAATTAGAACAAAAAGTTTTACAATTCATATGGAAACACAAAAGACCCCAAAGAGCCAAAGCAATCTTGAGAAAGAAAAACAGAGTTGGAGGAATCAGGCTCCCTGACTTTAAACAATACCACAAAGCTACAGTAGTCAAGACAGTATGGTACTGGAACAAAAACAGAAATATAGATCAATGGTACAGGATAGAATGCCCAGAGATAAACCCATGCCCATATGGGCACCTAATTTACGACAAAGGAGGCAAGAACATACAATGGGGAAAAGACAGCCTCTTCAATAAGCGGTCCTGGGAAAACTGGACAGCTACATGTAAAATACTGAAATTAGAACACTACCTAACACCATACACAAAAATAAACTCCAGATGGATTAAAGACTTAAACGTAAGACCAGACACTGTATAAAACTCTTAGAGGAAAACATAGGAAAAACACTCTTTGACATAAACCACAGCAAGATCATTTTTGACCCACCTCCTATAGTAACAAATAAAAACAAAACTAAACAAATGGGACTTAATTAAACTTAAAAGCTTTTGCACAGCAAAGGAAACCTTAAACCAGTCAAAAAGACAGCCCTCAGGGCTTCCCTGGTGGTGCAGTGGTTGAGAGTCCGCCTGCTGATGCAGGGGACACGGGTTTGTGCCCCAGTCCGGGAAGATCCCACATGCCGTGGAGCGGCTAGGCCTATGAGCCATGGCCGCTGAGCCTGCGCGTCCGGAGCCTGTGCACTGCAACAGGAGAGACCCCAACAGTGAGAGGCCCGCCTACCGCAAAAAAAAAAAAAAAGACAGCCCTCAGAATGGGAGAAAATATTTTCAAATGAAACAGCAGACAAAGACAAAGGATTAATCACCACAATATACAAACAGCTCATGGAGCTCAATCTCAAAGACAAACACTCCAGTTAAAAAAATGGGAGGAAAAAAAAAAAAAAAATGGGAGGAGGACCTAAACAGACATTTCACCAAGGAAGACATACAAATGGCCGAGAGGTACATGAGAAGATGCTCAACATCACTAATTATTAGAGAAATGCAAATCAAAACTGCAATGAGGTGTCATCTCATGCTGGTCAGAATGACCATTATCAAAAAATCTAGAAATAACAAATGCTGGAAAGGGTATGGTGAAAAGGGAGCCCTCCTGCACTGTTGGTGAGAATGTAAATTGATACAACCACTATGGAAAACAGTATGAAGTTTCCTTAAAAAACTAAGAATAGAACTACCATATGACCCAGCAATCCCACTACTGGGCATATACCCTGAGGAAACTGTAATTCAAAAAGAGTCATGTACCACAGTGTTCATTGCAGCACTATTTACAGTAGCCAGGACATGGAACCAACCTAAATATCCCTCGACAGATGAATGGATAAAGAAGGTGTGGCACATATAGGCAATGGAATATTACTCAGCCATAAAAAGAAACGAAGTTGCTTATTTGTAGTGAGGTAGGTGGACCTAGAGTCTGTCATACAGAGTTAAGTAAGACAGAGAAAAAGAAATACCGTATGCTAACGCATATATATGGAATCTAAAAAAAAAAAAAAAGGTACTGATGAACCTAGTTGAGGGCAGGAATAAAGAGGTAGACATAGAGAATGGACTTGAGGACATGGGATGGGAGGGGGAAGCTGGGCGAAGTGAGAGTAGCATCTCCATATATACATTAGCAAATGTAAAATAGTTGGCTGGTGGGAAGCAGCAGCGTGGCACAGGGAGATTGGCTCTGTGCTTTGCGATGACCTAGAGGGGTGGGATAAGGAGGGTGGGAGGGAGGCTCAAGAGGGAGGGGATATGGGGACATGTGTATGCATATGGCTGATTCGCTTTGTTGTGCAACAGAAACTAACACAGTATTGTGAAGCAGTTATACTCCAATAAAGATCTATTAAAAAATAAAATAAAATATTGGCTATATCCCCTGTGTCATACAATATATTCTTGTAGCTTATTTATTTTATATGTAGTAATCTATATCTCTTAACCCCATACCCCTTTCTTGTCAAAAGGGAATTTCTTGAAACTGAAATTTATTAACTCTAAAGAGAAGTTGCTGACTAATTCCTGTTCACTAATTCAGTGTTGTAGAGACAGCAGGTGGGAACTAGAACTCAGTAGTGTGGTTCACTATTTACTGACTCCCCACTGTTATGTGTCACGTAGCACTGTGCTAAGAACAGGAGGTGCAAATGTGTGTAAGAGATAGTCTCTGTCTTCCAAGAGCTTCAGGCTAATGAGGAGATGGACAGTAAAAAGATAATTTCAATATGGTGTGATTATATTCTTTGATACAGGTTGAAAAAAGGTAATACATGTTCATAGAGAAGGAAATCTGAGATTAGGGACCAGGTCTACTGACATAGAGTAAAAAATATCCAAAGCAGTGAATTTTTACCACTTGAGTCATTAAAAATTGGTAACATAAGTTGCAGTGCTTTTTAAAAGTATAGATTAAAATTAGTTTAGTTAAAAATTGAAATATAATGGCAGTTATTTAAAATTGATACAGAAATGAAATGTGTGTTAGGCTGAATAACTGTCTTATGAGGGATGCAAATAAATCACTAACTTAAATAATCATAGATAACTGTGAAGGATTAAAACTAATTCCATTTTTTAAAGGAGAAGGGAGTTTGGTTTTAGCAATTAGAATAGTAACAAAACACTGAGGCAAATATTAATAGAAATATTTAATTACTTAGGGAATAAAAATAATGTGAATACTATGGGGTTGTTTTTTATATATTTATAAAACAACAGACAAACATGATTACTTTCCTTAGACATTACTAGATAAGTAGAGGAAGTCTGGAGAGTAAATCTAATTTATTCTTATTTTAGCAGAGTACTTGGTAGTCTAATTTTACTTAAAAATTAATTTAAGTTGTTTTGGATATTTGCAGTATTTATTTGATTAAGAGCTGAGTGAAGTACAGTACCATAGAAAGCACAGATACAGAATTATATTGGTAATTTTAGACAATGAATTTAGAAAATAAAATTGCTAAGTGCTACATATGCTGTGTGTGTATGTATGTTTCAGGAGAGATTTAAATTTTATTATTCTTTCCTCAGAATAATTATTCCTTACTTTTACTGATTAGTTTGTTACCTAAAAAGGGAAAATTTTGGACTAAAGCATTACTATCTAAAAGTTCAATAATATTCTTTTCTTCTTTAGATATTTGAATGAAGCAAACATTTATTTTACATTGTAATTTTCATTTAAGTTGATGTTTAGGTGAAGGTGATTTTTTTAAAATAATGTGTAGCAAAGTCTGAGATGCATGGTAATTCTGTGTTTTATTTTTCAGAAAGAATTCTTTGTGGAACTTGGCTTAACTGCAGGGCAACTTGGTATAGATGACTCTACACAAGTGCCTCCTGGTTAGTATTTCTCCCATATGGCATATACTAAATGAAAATGAGAGTGAGGTTAAGGTTTATCTTGCCATTTCCAAATTAATCTAGTAACTTTTTTAATATCTGGCAACTAACATGCTTTTTGCCTCTCCTTGGTTACTATTAATTATTGAATAGAATCTTGTATGTTACAATTATTAGAGTTCAACTAGATATTTGTCTTTTTATTTGAGGGTCTTTAAAATAATTTTGAAAACTCATTAGACATATGTAAGTCATTTTGTTGGCAAAATTCTAAGAGAATGGCTCAATAAATTTTCATGAATTGGACACACCTAACTAAATTACCACCCAGATCAATAAACTGAAGCCCCTTCCTACCATCTTTCAATCTTTATCCCCTGTGTCAAGGATAACCACTATTTTTACTGTTCAGGTCTCATCTCTTGCCTCCTCACACTGTCCCTCCCCCTCCTGCTACTCCCATCCCCACTTCCACACACATGTATGTTCTCTCTCTAATCATACTTGAGAAACTGCTGCAAAATTTTCAAGTGTCCAGATTGATGGCTCTGCCTCCTCTAAATCTTCTGCATCATGATCATCACCATCACCATCATCTTTAGAGGATTTCAGCAGATCTTCAAGTTCCTTGTTGGTAAGGGTTTCTCTACGCTCTTCTGTGTGTTCCTCAACATTGTCTCCAATCATGTCAGAGAAGCCTTCCCCACCAAACTTCCCCTGCAACATTCAAAATACTACTGACTTCTGCATCAGTAGTGGAGAAGCCCCTGAAATCACTGATCACCTCACTCCAGAACTGCCTCCAGCATGCATCGGCGGTCTCAGGACTTAAGGCATCTACAGCCTCTGCGGGAAGCAAAAATGCACCTGCAGTTGTGAAGCTCTTTCGTAAATCAATAATGCTGCTCAGTCAGGGTTAGCATCAGGGGCAGCACGAAACGTCCTGAAGGCAAGGTAGGTGTTAATTCACCTCAGTGCGCTGCTGCAGGAGACTGGAACATCATGTCCACATTCTCGCCAGTGAAGCAGAGAGTGTTGTCAGTTATGAGGAGGACCTTGAATGGCAGCCCCTTCTCTTCATCCCTTTACTTCAGGAATGAAACACTGATGGAACCTCTCCAAGAACAAAATGGCCATTGCCCAAGCCTTCTTGTATTGCTAGAACATAGGCAGGCAATTTTTGGTTTTGTTCTTAAGGGCCTGGGGATTGCTTGCTCAGTAGATGAGGCCTGGCTTGATCACGTGACCTGTTGCATTGCCAGACAGCACCAGCCTAAGGTGATCTTTCCAGGCCCTGAACCCTGGGGCCTACTTTGCTGTCCTATGGATATAAGTACGATTGGACATCTTCCAGAACAAGCCCATTTCATCACAATTGAAGATTTGCTCTGGAAGGTAGCCTTTCTCTTCTATAAGTTTTTTGAGCTCTTCTGAGAACGCTGAAGCTCCCTTGGCATCAGCCAATGCTGATTCTCCCATGATCTCTAAGTTCTTGAGGCTGTAGCACTTTACATAGTTAGCCAGCCATCCCTTATGAGCCTTAAACTCCTTCATTCTCCTCAACCCCGTCACAGTAGTATTCACAGAGGCTAAGTGCTTTTTCACACATCATTTTGCCATGAACAGGGATATGCTTCTGTGACATGTCCTCCAGCCACATACTTGACGCCTTTGTGAGCAATTTGTCATGAATGAGAGACCACTTTTGCTGTTGTAGGGGCAGCACAAACACTTCCACAAATTTCAGCTTCTTTCTGCTTTATTTTGCAAATGCTCAATTTGTATTTACTGACCTTATGGCCCACCTTGGCAAGAAATATGCCGCTTTTCAAAAGATCTAAGATTTTAATTTTCTTGTTGAGAGATAGCACTTAACGCTCCCTCTTAGCCTTTGAGGGATTGTTTAGCTTCTTAAAAAATTATTATTATTATTTTTAACATCTTTATTGGAGTATAATTGCTTTACATAGCTTTTGAGGGATTGTTTTGACCACTTAATTGCTCTTTAGGAGCCATTTTTTCACAGAAACAAAGGGTGCACACAACGTAAGTGACAAACGAGACACAAGGTGAACAATACTCAAACACAAGTGCTGGAGACTGAGGATCCATGAAATGGCGGGAGACTACAGCAGGGTATGCCAACACATCAGTTCATTCACACAGATTCAGTGTAGTGCTTGGCACACAGCAAATTCAAGTTTTGCTTTTTTGAACTTTCTGAAATTTTTTTTCAAATGTTTTCAATCCGTGGTTGGTTGAATCCACAGACATAGGGGGCTGACTATTATCAGTAGTGCTTCTGTGCACATTCTTGTGTAAGTCTCCTGGTGCACATAGGTATAAGATGCGCACCTGAGAGCGATGTGCTGCTATCATAGGGTGTGCATATATTCAGTGTTAGTAGATGTTGCCAAACAGTTTTCCAAGATGGCTGTACTGATTCACACTGCTACCACCTTTGTATGAGAAGCTCATTTGCTCCATTTCCTTTGCATTTAGAATTGTCACTCTTTTTCATTTTAGCCATTGTGATGGGTGTGTATTTCATAATGGTTTTAATTGCATTTCTCTGGTGACTGATGTGGTTGGGCATCTTTTCATATGTTTATTGGTCCATTGGATTACCTCTTTTGTAAAGAACCTGTTCACAGCTTCTGCCTATTTGTATCAGATAGTTGTCTTTTTTAAATTGACTTACCGGGAGTGCTTTACATGTTCTAAGTACAAGTCCTTTGCTGGATATATGTATTGCAAATACAGTCTTCCACTCTGTGACTTACCTTTTCACTCTCAGTGGTACCTTTTGATGAACAGATGTTTCTCTGTTTTAATATGATCTAGTTTAGGAGGTTATTTCCATTATGATTGGTACTTTAAAAACAAATCTTTGTTTCTCCCATACAATCTTTTTAAATGGCATTGGTATAGTGGGATTTCCTATAAAGTATTAAGGCTTTTATTAGATTTGCTTTCATGGTAGATTAGAGTAGAAGTAGGGATTTGCAAATAAAGCTATCAATAAGTTTTGTTTTGTTTTTAGGAAAAAAAGTCAAAGATGAATGGACAAACATTTGTGTTGTGAGAAGATATTCTGTATTATTTTAACAAAGAAAATTAGTTTGTCAATCTTTTCTTCTGATTAAATATATTTCCTTTTCATTTCTACAAACTTGAAATAACTTAGAAAAAAGATTTTTCCACATATAAAGATAAATATTCTTATAGTTTCCTGGAGAGCCATTCAGCTTTGAAAATAATTAAAAGCATCAACACCCGAAAACATTTACA
The DNA here is from genome assembly GCF_951394435.1 of Stenella coeruleoalba. Classification (NCBI taxonomy): domain Eukaryota; kingdom Metazoa; phylum Chordata; class Mammalia; order Artiodactyla; family Delphinidae; genus Stenella; species Stenella coeruleoalba. The sequence goes on from NC_137149.1 coordinate 52,611,916, forward strand.
TAATATTGTTCTAAATGTGGCTGATTATATTTGTATCTAATAATTTTATTTATTTTATCATTTTTAGAGCTTTTTGAAAATGAGCATGTACGTATTGGGCAAAAAGGTAAGCTTTTGATTATACTTATTTTAATTTCTGAAAATGAGATAGTCTCAAGTAAATGTCTGTATCGTATACCCTCAACTGAAATTTAATCTCTGAGAAGCTAAAGACCTAAAAAGGAATAAAATTTAACAATGTAGATAAAACAATGGGAATCTTTATAAAGAGGGGAAATGCATCAATTTGGCTTTATCAATAAATGTCAGGTAAAGAAGTACACAGATGGTTCACTAAAAAGGAAATGATAAATGCAGGCATGCATTTCTCAAGGATATTAGCTTAATCCATTCAACAGTAGAATTTCATTTTAAAATCAAAGAGCCAGGTTCTCTCTTTGATGTGCCCACACCCTTCTCATTAGTGTTAATAGGAATATGCTCCTGCATCAGGAGAGAATAATAGCTGTCACACTTCCCAGCGACTGTTCACCATGGTAGGGCTTAATAACTGAAGCAGCTGTTAGTGTTCTGGAGAGCAAATTTTCCCCATCTTTTTAAGATTCTTTTCCTTATTTTTATAAATCCTGTTTTGTCTTTGAAATATGAAGTGCAGGTAAGTCTTGTGTCAGAATAAATCTTCTATGGCAATTATATTATCATGTTCTAAACTCCCTAGTTCAATTTTTCAGAATCCTATTTATTTAGAAGACTGCATTTGTATGATTTGATATTTTCATTAAACACAATTGCAAGTTATCATGTGGTCCCTTTGTTTCATTCTCATTTAGTGTAAGATTTTTTTCCTTTTTCTTTTAAGAAGAAAATATAAGAAAACAAAACTGTTTGACAAATATCAGCAGTTGTCTAGTATTTCTTCTTTTGTTTTTATTTTTTGGTTTTGTTTGTTTGTTTTGGACGGGGGCTTAATTTCCAGACTTAATAGCTAGTATTTTCATTAACATAAAGATGAAAACAAAAGGATAATATATTAATTTTGTGAACTTGACTGCTTATGAATAATTTTTGGCCTTTTTAAAAGGTTATCAGATCTTTTTGTTTTTACTTCTTTAAAAATCCCTCTCTTCTGTTGATTTTGGCAGATAGCTAAAATGTCATCGAATAGAATGGATATCTACATTCTTTAGAATTCTCAGTCATAATACTTCAAATAGTATACCACTTCCAAACACTAGAACATTCATGACTTAGTAGAATATGCATAAGAAATTTAGGGTTTCTGTAGCTATGACTTCATGTGATGATGAAATCCAAAAATTATTCTACATATGCATCACAAGTTTCACATCCATGGAGCTATAGTTAAAGCACAGTGAAATCAAGGTACCTACATTAAAAACTTTCACCTGATGGGGTAGGAGGTGGAGGAGCTTACGGCTTGAAACTTACAGGGCTGTAAATAAGGCCACATCAAAAATCTGAGAGTAAAAGAAGATTGTCAAGATATGATGCAGTTATGTTAGACATAAAGATGAAATGTTAGCTTCCCAAAAGATTTTTAAAGATTTCAATGTTATTTCTTACATTATGAATTTTCTAATGAGATTTTAATATACTTTTGACAGTTCTATCAGAACAAGATAGTGCTGCTGCTCAACAGTATATCAGACAAGGAAGTCCCACAGCACTGAGAGCTGAATTATGGGCTCTCATTTTGAATATTTCCAGCCAACCTGAGGTAAGAAGAAAAAGGGAAAAAGGATGGGCCAGATTTGATATTTGTTTTTCAAAGACCTGCATTCAAAGTAGAAATATTTTTTTCTTAGTCTAATATTTACTCCCTTTTTAATTTTCAAATTCACCGTAGTTTAGAGTTCTAAGATAAGATTAACATAAAATTTAATCACTGTGTGCTTAACATAGATGTTTTTGTTATTAATAATTAGTTGGATAGGGTGAACCTATACATACAACAGAACAATAAGTAAAATCTTAAGAAGTGGAGTCCACCAATTCAGATCAGTGAAGATGTGTGGTAGAACTGGGAGTTATAATAGGGAGAAATAAAGATGGACAGCTCGATATACGTAAATGACTACTTTGTCCCTACAGTTACTTTCAAAATATGCACGATTTTTATGGGTTTAAAAATTGACAGATTATGTGGGAATGTTATTTTTCTAAGTATAAGAACATCTTATTTTAGGAAATAAAATGAATATGAAGAGAAATCACCAACAGACAGGTAATAGATTCAACAAAGAAACAAGTGTAAGACATTGATTCTTTTTGAAATATTTTGGAGAATTTTTTTTTTTTTTTTTTTTTTGCTGAAGCCCACTGATCCTATAAATCATCTATTTAAAGATTTTAATAAATAGCAAACTAATAGTTCCCTAACCTAGCAGTTAAAAATATGGGTTTTGTTTAGAATCATATGACCTAGTTTCAACTCCTAGCTCCCTCAACTTATTTGAAATAAGTCATTGAGTGAGTTAAATTTCTTCAAACTTCAACTTACCCATACTTAGATATAGGTAATAATTTTTATATCCCAGTGTGGTTGAAAGAATTAAATGAAATCTATGTGAGTCTTTTATTAACACAGTACTTGATATAACAGTTCACCATTGATGGTAGCAATAGTAATTACATATTACATGTAATTATGTTATAAATTAATTATAATTTATAATAATGCAGTTTTTAAGAAAATCAAACATTATTAACATATATTATAAAAACTACACCTGTAACCTTTGCAAATTGTGTATGCATGCTTGTGTGTGTGTGTGTGTGTGTGTGTGTGTGTGTGTGTGAGTATTTTAAATCTCCCGCTCTGAACAGCACTATCAAAAATCACTTGCTTCCTTTTTGAAAGAATAAACCTTGTGATTTATTTTAGAGCAGTTTTAAACCAAATGATACTACTGATGTTTTGAGGTGACACTTTAAAAGTAACAGTTTACAAAACAGTTTTGAGTGTACGCTGGGCATTTTTTGTGAGTGTATCAACTCTTGTAGAAGAGGTAGTAGTTCTTGTCCTGACCTGTGTAGATGACCTACCAACTTCACTGATCAGGAGCTAAGTTAGCATGTCCTGTCTCTGCAGAGGAACTAACTACTACCATTTCAAAAATAGATTTAGAATCTTTCCAGAAGTATAGTTGTAGAATAAAAGTAGTAATCCCAGATAATGATTGTATAAAGTTCAAAGGCAGTTTTTACACTTGAATTCTGGAGTTAAGTTATCTTGATTTTCTATATTCAAAATGGCAAATCTGTAAATAGAAATTAATATTATCAGAAGGCAATCTTGATTTTATTGAATAAAACATTTTCTATCACTTACATTTATTTTCACTGTAAATGTGTGACCTGAACAAACTATAGCGGTTCCGAAATAATTGTTGTAGGTGGTACATTAGAGGGTGGAGGGGGAGAGAGCGAGAGGCAGAGAGAGGGAGAATACTTACTTCTTATGAAGAACACTTTATCAGAACTTTTTGTTCAATTACTTTCCAATCACTTAAAATAAGCTACACATACAAATGCATCATAGTTGAGGAGTTAGATAAATGGAATATTTCAAATTTCACACTCATAAAGCTATTTTTAAAATCTTACCTCAATAGAAAGACTTGGGATTTAATGCTTTAAGTTCCTAGCAGTTAATTTAGTACTTTTACTAGAACATTATTTAACTTTGATTTTTTTCTCTTTTTAAGAAAATATGTGATAAGTTTAAAAGAATTGCTTTTATATGTTTTCTTTTCTACAGCTCTCTAGATCTCTGGATCAAAATATCCATATTTAGTAAACATTCATATTTAAATCTTTTTGCTTAATTTCAGTTTGCTAATTAAAAGTAGAAAATTGTCTTATACTTTGCTCTAGGTTCTTGCTTACTGATAAGATAGCCAAGATGAGTATTAACATTTAAGATTTCCTTTAGTGATTTCACAATAAGGTTCTCCACAACCTGACCTAAAGGTCTGCAATAATGCCTGACCATCCTAGATCTTTCTGGTCAGCTCACCTAGTCTTCCCAGTGCCTGTTTCTGTCCTTCACTCTCCTCAGCCACTTATTTTCAGAGTCTTAGCAAAAGATCTCACCTTCTCCTAACCAGAGAAAACAGAAGTCATCAGAAGGAACTCATTCAAATTCCTTCCACCAAACCTGTAAACTTACTTGCATCAGCACCTGTTCTTGCCTCTACTTTTACATCTAAACCTTGTGCAAGAAAAGTCTATGCTAGATGCTCCTACTTCCTTAATCCCATTAATCACTCAGTCTACCATAGTCTGGCATACACCCCACTACATGACTATAACTGTCCTAGCTAAAGTTACCAAGGAACAGTGGATACATTTTAGTCTTCACATCTACTGCATTTGATACTATTATCTATTCTGCCCTTGAAATATTCTTGGTCTTTAATTTAGTTCATCCTGTTTTCTTAGTTCTTCTTTCCCTCTTTTTCTTTTTTTTTTTTTCTTTTTTTTTAAGTCTGCATTTGGGTTCGCCTGCTAGACCTCAAGTGCTTGTATTTCTCAGAATTCAATTTTGATCCTCTTTTCACCCTGCACATTTTCCCTGGACTGTCTCATCCACAGTCACCTTTTCCATAATGGCTTCAACTCTGTTTTCAACCAAACTTTGTCTTAAGCCTAAAACTTTTATTTCCAGTTTCCTGTAGAACTCTAATACATGGTCTGAAAGTGTATCAGACTCATGATATCTAAAAGAAAAGGTATAATCTTTACCTCAATTTATTTGTGGTCATCCAAGAGATGCTGAATTATCTCTCTTCCCACCTGAAAAAAAAAAAAAAACCTTGTCAGACTTTTGTCTTCTTGGATATTCTACTTTTCTTTCACATGCAGTTTATTCCATCACCTTTTCTGAGAAGCCTTCCTAATATCTCCTCTACCTTGTCTTCTCCCAACTCCATCACTGCTACTCTTAGATACATCCTTCATTTTTCTCCCACCATAACCAGTGCAGGAGCAAAGACCTAAAGACAGAGAAACATATACCATACTTCTTACTTTATTTGGCTGCCTCCCTTTCTAGATTGAGTACCTGAGGACAGGGATTTTTTTCTTCTTCATCATCTGTAAAGTCAGTATCTTGTACAGCGTCTAGAAATGGTCAGCTCATCTAAATGCTTAATGAACAATTAAGTATAAACTGTTAGAAATGTTCTGTGAGTTCTTTGACTTCCTGAGAGTATATTTCCTTTTTTCTTTAGTTAAAGAGATAGTGTGTAAGTCTGCATAAAATATAAAATAGATACATATACTAAAATTTAAATATTCTCTGATGCTAAAAATTTGGGCTATTTTGCTTTTCAAAGATTGCTTTTTATAATCATAATTTATTACTGTTAAATATCTATTTTGCCAAAGCTTATACAAAATACTCTTGAAATATCCTATTACATTATTGGTAATTGTTATCTTTTATAAATTCTTGTTTTATAATGTCTTTGGTATTAGGGTAATGTTGGCCTCATAGAATGAATTAAGAAGTATTCCTTCTGCTTCTGTTCTCTGAAGGAGATTGTAGAATACTGGCAGAATTTCTTCCTTAAATGTTTGGTAGAATTCACCAATGAGGCCCTCTGGGCCTGGTACTGCCTGTTTTAGACACTTATTAATTATTAAATCAATTACTTTAATAGATGTAGGCCTATTCCGCTTGTCTGTTTCTTCTTGTGTGAGTTTCAGCAAATTCTGTCTTGTTCAAGTAATTGATCCATTTCATCTAGGTTATCAAATTTGTGGGCAGAGAATTGTTCATAGTATACCTTTATTATCCTTTCAATGTCCATAGGATCTGTAGTGATGTACCCTCCTTCATTTCTGATTTGGGTAATTTGTGTCCTTTCTCTTCTTTTTTTTAGTTAGCCTGGCTAAAGGCTCATTCGTTTTATTGATCTTTTCAAAGAACTAGCTTTTTGTTTCAATTATTTTTCTCTATTGATTTCCTGTTTTCAATTTCATTTATTTCTGCTCTAATTCTTATCATTTCTCTTCTTCTGCTTACTTTCAATTTAATTTGTTCTTCTTTTTCTAGTTTCCTAAGGTGGAAACTTAGATTATTGATTTTTAGATCTTTCTTGTTTTCTAATTTATGCATGCATTCAATTCTATAAATTTCCATCTAAGCACTGCTTTTACTGCATCCCACAAATTTTGATAAGTTACCTTTTCATTTAGTTCAAAATATTTTTAACTTTCTCTTGAGATTTCTTCTTTGACCCATGTGTTATTTAGAAGTATGTTGTTTAATCTCCCTGTATTTGAGGATTTTCCAGTTATCTTTTTGTTATTGATTTCTAGTTTAATTCCACTGTGGTCTGAGAGCAGACATTGTATGATTTCTATTCTTTTAAATTTGTTAAGGCTGTGTTTTATGACCCAGAATGTGGTCTATCTTAGTGAATGTTCCATGTGAGTTTGAGAGGAATGTGTATTCTACTGTTATTGGATAAAGTAGTGTACAGGTGTCCATCATATCCAGTTGATTGATGGTGTTGTTGAGTTCAACTTCGACCTTACTGATTTTCTGCCTGCTGAATCTATTTCTGATAGGGAGGTGTTGGAGTTTTATTTCAATTGGAAATGCATGGTTTATTTAATAAAGGATGCTGATAACCATCCTTCTGAAAGAAAACTCAGACCTTTGGCTTACCATATATAAAAATAAATTCCAGGTAGGTTATAAACATTTAGATTAAAAATATCAATTTTAGGGGCTTCCCTGGTGGCGCAGTGGTTGGGAGTCCGCCTGCCGATGCAGGGGACACGGGTTCATGCCCCGGTCCGGGAAGATCCCACATGCCGCGGAGCCTGCGCATCCGGAGCCTGTGCGCCACAGCGGGAGAGGCCACAACAGTGAGAAGCCCATGTACCGCAAAAAAAAAAAAAAAAAAAAGTCAATTTTAGAAAAAACTAGAAAAATATTTGTATAAACATGTGATGTAGGAGAGCCTTGCCTAAGGGAAGCAAGAAAATCCAAAGCCATAAAGAGTTTTTTAAAAATTTGTCAATGTATACCATAAACAAAAATCAAACAACACATATTAATTTGAAGAAAAAGTATTTGTAACACAAATGACAAAAGGTTAATCCTCATTATCAATAAAGAGCCTGACAAGTTAATAAAATAAATGTAATCTAATAGAAAAATATGTAAGTCATTGAAGTGGAAATTCAAATGACCAGTAAGCGTATGAAAGAATGTCAACTTTATTAGTATTTGGGAAAGTGCAAATTAATACAACAGTAAGATAACCATTTTTCATCCATGGAAAAGTTAAAATGGTGAGGATATAGGTAAACTTTGTGCTTCATGGGTTGCTGGTGGGAATTTGAATTGATACTTTTTTGGAAAGTAGTTAGGCAATTTGTAGTCCAACTAAAGATATATGTGCGTGTGTGTGTGTGTGTGTGTGTGTGTATATATATATATATATATATGGCCTTCAGCCTACAATCCTACCTTTGCCAGTTTATCCCATAGATACAAAAGCATATGTGCATGAGGATATTTATTGCAGTATTTGTAGTGACAAACAACTAGAAACAACCTGAGTAGCCATCTATAGGCTAAAGGAATGGTTAAATAAATTGTGATACATCTGTAGCACAGCTTCAAAAATATTAAAGTGTATGTAGTTATTAAAAAGACATAGAGAGATGACCATGATATACACTAGAAACTGAAAAATAAGTATAGAATGATTCCATTTTATGTTAAAAAACAACTAAAATCCTTAAATATTATATATTTGTATACGCATGGAGAAAAGTATGGAAGAATACAAATTACAAATAATGTTACAAATACAATACAAATAACATTAGTTTCTTCAGTGTGGTGGCAGGGAAGAAGAAAAGGTTATTAACTTTTTCTTTTTCCAGCTTTAGATTGTTTCACTTATTTTAATGGTCATATATCAGTTTGTAATTTTAAACTTATTTTATTTTTAAGAAGAGACATAACTCTAAGCATCTTAGCTTTTCCACTGTGTTCCCTAGAAGACATTAAAGTATAATACTATGCCCTTTGCCCGTTGTCAAGGATTGGTATTTGAATTAGGTGCTGTTCCTGCCTTTAAAAATGTTTTTTTATTCTAGCCAGAGAGATGGATTTAATAAATACAATAGAAGGTAAATAAAATAGTAAAATAATTTTGCTTTAGGTAAGAAATCAAAACAACATGAATGAGAACAAAGTAAGGCTTTTTAATTAAAATTAAAATGACTAAAAATAGCCAGTAAATCCCCAGATTATCTTTATGCAAAGAGCACTTTGCCTCAAATCAGAGAACTGTGTATTAAGCATCTTTCAAGACAAAGAAATCGTGTTTCAGGAAACATAGGGTTGGACACCACCCTGCCAAGGCAGCTGCATGCAACAGATATTCTTCTTTGTCCCAGACGAACCTGTCTCACAACTCTTATTTGAGGGAATGTCTTCAGAAAGAATCACGTAGACTGGGATGTACTGATGGAGCCAAGCAGTATTTGGATATGGGTGGAAACCAGGGCTAAAATGCCCAAGACATGGATGGAGGGATTTGGAGGAACACAGGGATCAGCTGAAGTAGTGAGATGATATTTCCATCTCTCTTTAACACAACTACTACCCATTTAGTCTTAACCTTTTTTTTTTAACCTTTATTATTTATTATGAACACCCCGACCAACTATTAGCCTGATGCTTAACTGGATTACGTCTTATGTCCCTCCTCCCTCTCTGCCTTCCCCTGTCTTTTCTTCTTTTTCCTTTCCTCCCCTTTTCTCTTCTTCCTATCTTTCCTCTCTTCCTTCTTATTTCTTATTCTCTATTAAATTAAACATTAGCCAAATCTTATCACTGTTTAGAGTTAGATTTTCTAATATAATACCATATTCTTTTCTTTTTTTTAACTGATTTTTTTGCTATTACAATTTTTAAAAATTTTTATTTTATATTGGAGTATCATTGCTTATCAGTGTGTTAGTTTCAGGTGTACAGCAAAGTGATTCAGTTATACATATACATGTATCTATTCTTTTTCAAATTCTTTTCCCATTTAGGTTATTACAGAATATTGAGCAGAGTTCCCTGTGCTATAACTGATTTTTATTTACTTTTCTAAAAACCTGGACTCAGATGTAAAGAAAAGTACACTGCTGATTCTATTGATCAATGTCATAAACCCTTAAATAAAACCTTAAATAAAACCCTTAAATCAAAACCCATAAATCAAAGTCCTAAACCCTTATTATTGTCCATTAGCCAGATGAGATGAGAGTGTTTCTCATTATCTCTTGGAAATTTATGTATCTTCTCAAGCTGTGCTTAAATCATGTACAGGTTAACTGCATAGGATTCTGTATAGTTATAATCATTATATTTTGAACTAAAAAATGAATAATAAAGGATTTTTAATCTAAAAAAAAACCCTGATGTTTTTCATATGCTCTATGATTACTTTTACTACCAGGGCTGATTTAGTATGTTTAAACTTTTTTATTTTATAATAATTTAGATGTTAGAAAGGCAGTATAGTGTAGTCACTCTGGGTTTTTATATAGGTTTCAGGGCTTTCCCGGGATCAAATCTTACTACCTTTGTGGACTTGGACAGCAAGTTACTTCTTTCTCTGGGCCTTAATTTCTCAAATGTAAATGGGAATAATAATCATTGTTGAACAGTTTTATTTTGTTGGTATGGGATTAAATAGATTAACTCATGTGTAAAACAGTTCCTGACACCTAGTAATTACTTAATAAATACTGCATTTGCTATATTTTTCTTTTTTAAAAAAAAATAAATTTATTTATTTTGGGCTGCGTTGGGTCTTCGTTGCTGCATACGGGCTTTCTCTAGTTGCAGTGAGCGGGGGCTACTCTTCGTTGTGGTGCACGGTCCTCTCATTGCAGTGGCTTCTCTTGTTGCGGAGCATAGGCTCTAGGCACTCGGGCTTCAGTAGTTGTGGCACGTGGGCTCAGTTGCTCCACGGCATGTGGGATCTTCCTGGACCAGGGCTCGAACCCATGTGCCCTGCATTGGCAGGCGGATTCTTAACCACTGCACCACCAGGGAAGTCCTGCATTTGCTATTAAATTACAGTTAATCAATTTAGCAAACATTGATTAAATACCCACCAGGTAGCAGATTTTATCCTAAGGGATGGGATTAGGTATATTTATTGATCATCTACTATTGGCCAGGCATGGAGACTGTAGTAGTGAATAAAAAAAAGTCCTGGGAACCTCCCTGGTGGGGCAGTGGTTAGGAATCGGACTGCCAATGCAGAGGACACAGGCTCAAGCCCTGGTCCGGGAAGATCCCACATGCTGTGGAGCAACTGAGTCCACGCACCACAGCTACTGAGTCTGTGCTCTAGAGCCCGCGAGCCACAACTACTGAAGCCCATGCGCCTAGAGCCCATGCTCCACAACAAAAGAAGCCACCGCAACGAGAAACCTGTGAAGCCACCGCAATGAGAAGCCCATGCACCACAACGAAGAGTAGCCCCTGATGGCCGCAACTAGAGAAAGATGGCACGCAGCAACAAAGACCCAATGCAGCCAAAAATAAACAAATTAAAAAAAAAAAAGTCCTTATCCTCTTAGTGTTTATAATACTATTAATGATCATTATTTATTAAAGGCATTATTTATTTGAGGCTGACTTTAAAATGTGATTGACTTTTAATGTTTTTGTTTGTTTAACTTTTAAATCTAGGATATCTTGTATTATGAGCAGCTTAAGACTAATGTGATACAACATGACCTTTTGGTGGACAGTTTAATTTATAAAGTAAGTAAAAGTATACATAGTTTTTCCATTTCATTGATATCATTAAGCAATTATTGAGTCTTCAACATGTAGGGACTGCACTATGCATGATGATACATATTAAACTTGAAAAATAATTTTAAGTGATCATTATACTTACAAAGTTAAGGTTGACCTTCAAAATTTGCAGTTTCTATTCAATGTTATCCTCCTTCCCGTTGAAACTGTCCTCATAATCCTTTCCTGACCCTCCCATTTATTGATTAAGAGAATGATAAGCATTTCCTGTCCTTATAAATTCAAGTTTTCCACACAAACTACATAAAAAGAAACTAAAAGGAAAATGAGATTATGGATTTTTTTTATCTTATTTGTCTCACAGTCTTTAGGGCCTGCTTATTTATTTTATTATTTTGAAGTCATGTTTTATTTTTAATTTCTTTTAGTTTCTAGACATATAGTTAAGCACGTCTCAAGTTTTATGATAAGGATTCATTGAGTTTTTGTTTCCAGGCATCTGATATTGAGACGAGATGCAGATGCTGAAAACGTGGTATAGGATATGACTGATTCTGGATTAATGATTGGGTTGTTTAAAAGACTTGGATTTTAGATTTAGAACTTGTAAGATAGAGGAGACGGGCATATTATTCCAGATCTTAGAAACAGGGGAGAGAAGAACCTAAAAATTTGTCTGGGTAAAACATAACCAAAGTTAATTATAACAATGACTACTAGCATTTAATGATTGCTTACTATGTGCCATACATTGTTCCAAACTCTTTACATAGATTGTCATCTGATCCTGTTAGCTACCTTGGGTGGTAGATACCAGCATTTGGGCTGTAAATGATAAATGCATTTTTTCCTGGAAAAAACTTGCATTCTGCAAAATCATGCTTAAAAATAAGAGCTTATAGGAAAAATAGCACTTTTGTAACTAAAGTGCTAATAGAAACAATAATTGGGAGATGAATTGGACAACTCAGGCAGGCTGCTCCTGCAGGAGTTATTAAAAATGTACAAAAATAATAAAGTGTAAATGCTAAAGTAATGCAGATGGAAGTGGTGCACAGCACCACTGGGGCTGCTTTTCAGGTGGGCACAAGAGGAAGTGCAGAAGCTAAGAGATGTGCAAGGCTGGGGGTGTGCCTCTCTGGAGAGGGGGCTCCCGTGCAATCATTCATTTTCCATTCTCTTGAAATACAGTTATAAGGGCTCATGCCTGTGGAGGACTTTGTCCTTTCCTGCTGCAGGTTATAATTCTACTTCTGCTGTTCTGGCTTCCCTTTTTTAAAGAAAAATTGCATATGAACGAACACAATTTTCATGTTATACTGCCATCATTCCCTTACTCACCAGCCACATATTGATACATGTGTTGTAGCAAAACAGGAAGTACTATCATTTTACCATTTTACAGATGAGGGAACTGAGGTAAAGAAAGAGTAAAGAAATTTGTTTAAATTCATATATTAAATAGCAAAGCCAAGATTTGAATCTAGGTAATCTGACTTCACAACCGTACCTTTAACCACTGTGCTCTACAGAGAGAAAAGATGAGGAAATTTAAGAGGATGCAGTCTTTTGATGAAAAGTCTTGACTCTCACAGAAGTTTTTACATAGATTTGGATCACAGGTACTACTATTAACTTTGAGGTCAAATGATTGTGCTCAGGGGATTGTTTTAACAACAGCCTAAGAGATATTTTGGGCTTTAAGACCTTCAATCTCCTTTCTGTTCAAATGAGAGAAGACTCAACAAGAGAAGTTGTTCAAAAAATCCAAGAGTGCTAGCATGAGAGTTCTGTTTGCTGCCAACATGAATTTCAGTTAGAATCAGTAAAAAACAAATCTGTCATGAGAAAGAGGTAAACAGTTTGTGTCTGAAGAATTGAATATAAGTTCTGCTAGAATCAATCCTGACTGTCCACAACATGAGTGTTTTTAGGAAGATATCTGTCTCTGGTTGTTTCTGACTTGTATTAGTTGAGTTCTGCTGATCTTATTGGAACAACTCCAAACATTATTAAAGTCAGCCCTTGAGGAAATGAGCATTTTTAAATTATTTGAAGTTTCATTACAAGTCCCTTTGGCAAAGGCTCATTTTTAATTTAACTGAAAGTAAAGTAGAATTATTTTAGTGATTAAAGAAATTAATGAAACAAGGCAATGCTTATATACAGAACACCATCAAACCCTCCCTAAGCTAAAATATCTAATGGTTCTCTCTGGACTGTGTTTTTTTCCCACAAACTTGCCTTGAATCCACACCATCTACAGTTTTCCACCACTTGCTATGATGGACAGTTGACCTGTCAGTTTCTATCAGTGTTTCTCAACCTTTTCTTCATTATTATCCCTAAAGAGAAAATTTTCTCTAATATAAAAAAATTAAATACCAAAGAATAAGATTTTGGTGGGTAAGGATAAGCTTTGGAGGTCCACAAACCATTGTACTATGTAAAAGTTTTTGATCCCCAGGAACGAAGTCTCACCCCTTAGAGGCAGTATCATCCTCGTTGAGATTGCATGGTCTCTGCCTCTGCCCACGTTGTGACTTAGACTGGCTCCTTTCTTTCCTCTTAGTCTGCGTCTTTCAGTTTTCCCAAGCGTAGCACACATTCACTACCTCCAGAGTCATCCACAGCTCATTTCATCCTCCTGTAATTGCTGCTTTGATCAATAGTCTGATTGAATTTTGTAGGTTGAGCAATATTATCATAGATTCCTGCAATATTTCTTTGTAACTGTTCCGATATTTCTACTATGTATGTTTTCTTGCTGGTGAGATTGAAGATAAACATTGTCTAGTTTGTTTGTTTGTTTGCTAGCAAGCAATGACTTGCAAGTGAAACATCACAAAAACATGAAAGATTTTTGGTATTTTGAGGAATGGCAAGAATGTGGGTCTGAATAGTGGAAGATGAGATTGGAACAGTAATTTGAGGCCAGATTGCTATGGTTGCTTTTGGATGTTGTGATTGCATCTCCTTTTCTAATTTTAAGACACCTAAATATTAGATTTAAAGGAGATAAAATTGAAATAAATAATAAAGAATTACTAATGGAACCAAAAAGACTGTGAACAATTTGTAGTCAAATAATGTGTCACTTATATTAGTCAAGTAAATTTATAAGTTTACCTGTGATAATTCTAGTGATAAAATCTAATTGAGAAGTTTATAATCATACATAAAAATAAAATCATTGCAGTATTATTTCTAGATGTTGCCTTTATGTCTTAGTACTATAGACATATTCATTTAGGTTCTCTTCAGTGCTCTCTACTTTTAATTATAGGATGTGAAATTGACAGCAAGCAATGATGATTATTATTTTGTATTTGAAGATTACTTATATCAGGTAAGTTGAAAAATTAAAATATGTAATGTTCTTGTTTTAAGTTCTCTAACTCAGGATACTTTAGAAGATATCTCTTTTGTTAACTGAATCTTCCTGAAATCCACTATGTTTATTTTTTATCTAATTAAATGTTCTAAGTTTGGGATAAGGTTAATTTTTGTTCTTACATGGGACTAGGTAGGAGAATAAGAGCTACATATCTGCTCCAACCAGGAGAGGTATATGCACAGATTTTTTTTTTATATACATGTATCAACTCTTTTTTACATTCTATTCCCATATAGGTCATTTCAGAGTATGAGTAGAGTTCTCTGTGCTGTACAGTAGGTTCTTATTAGTTATCTGTGTATATATGTCAATCCCAATCTCCTAATTTATCCCTCCCCCCCCATAACCATAAGTTTGTTTTCTACATCTGTGACTCTATTTCTGTTTTGTAAATAGGTTCATTTGTACCTTTTTTTTTTAGATTCCACATATAAGCAATATCATATGATATTTGTCTTTGTCTGACTGACTTCACTCAGTATGACAACCTCTAGGTCCATCCATGTTGCTGCAAATGGCATTATTTCATTCTTTTTTTTACGGCTGAGTAATATTCCATTGTATATATGTACCACATCTTCTTTATCCTTTCCTCCGTCAATGGACATTTAGGTTGCTTCCAAGTCCTGGCTGTTGTAAATAGTGCTGCAATGAACATTGGGGTATGTGTATCTTTTTGAATTATGGTTTTCTCCAGATATATGCCCAGGAGTGGGATTGCTGGATCATATGGTAACCCTATTTTTAGTTTCTTAAGGAACCTCCATACTGTTCTCCATAGTGGCTGTACCAATTTACATTCCCACCACAGTGTAGGAGGGTCCCCTTTTCTCTACACCCTCTCCAGCATTTATTGTTTGTAGAATTTTTGATTAGGCACGGATTCTTAAATTGAATGTCCAGTTCATATTTCAGTCATCCCAAGACGTTCAGAGAAAGCATTTTACATGATAGTTTTCTATTAAAGGCCTTGAATAAATAATTAAATGTTTTGAAATCAGTTTGAAGCATTGTGATTACTCTTTGATCATTTCATGTGCTGATATTGTGGGTGTTTGGATTTACCTAGGTCTTTTTCATATCTACTAAAATAGAAACATCTTATCACAAATAGGAAATATGAAATTTATGTAGAATTGCTTAAATAATACTTTTTTTAAAGATCACACACACATAGATAGATAGATAGAAGATTAATAATTTGATTTTGAGTGAATGTCAACATGTGTCATGGAGAAAATATCTAGATTCCACATGACAATTTCTGCTTCATTAAATGTAAATCAGTCCCAGCTGTCTGGATTAGCAGGTTTCTAATTGGTAATAGTGGTGGTAGTTGTGCATCTGTTTAAGAAAAGAGTTAAATAAGATTCTCTCAAGAAGGTTTAATTAATCATATATTCCAAGAACTAAATTCCAACGATTTTATAAAATTTATTTATAAAGCTAAAATTTGAAATAACCCTGGAAACAATTTTAAGGAAGTTTCAGTGATTTTAAATGTGCCATTAATTTTTTTAATTTTAAAAAACAGTAAAGATTTAAAATCCCATTCTTCAACATAATTAAAAGTTGGAAAATACAAAAATCTAAAATCTTATTTAAGATTTTTTAATAAGTAAATCTTATTTACTTATCTAGCTAATATGTAGCCTAGTACCTAATTCTTAGTACTCAGTAAAATTTTGAATGTACAGTAAAGTTAATGCTTCATTTATATATTAATGTTTGTTTCCATACTTAAGAAATATTGAGTGGAAATGATTAGTTTTGGTATTGTATCATAAGGAGGTCCACAGAACCATCCCTAGCAGAAAAATCAAAATCAGTGAAAATTATTTAAAAAACAAAAATATTTAAAGTATCTGGGGCTTCCCTGGTGGCGCAGTGGTTGAGAGTCCGCCTGACGATGCAGCGGACATGGGTTCGTGCCCTGGTCCGGGAAGATCCCACATGCCATGGAGCGGCTAGGCCCATGAGCCATGGCCGCTGAGCCTGCGCGTCCGGAGCCTGTGTTCCGCAACGGGAGAGGCCACAACAGTGAGAGGCCCGTGTACCGCAAAAAAAAAAAAAAAAAAAAAATCTGGAATCTGTGTTAAGGTCATACATGAAGACAGCAACAACAACAACAACAAAAAAAACATTTATTCAAGAAAAGCTACTAAAGCTCAGAACAGTCTGTAGCACTTGAGTCGTGATGCACTCTCTCCCTCCCCTCACCCCCAGATCATCATGATGGAAGCTTCAATTCAGCTGAGTGTGGCCAGGAAGATGGGGTTCCATTTCCCTATAACTTCTAGTCAAGGGCTGAAGTATCTCTATATGAGGGTCAGGTAACCAGTATTTCTCACACTCCTCAGCTCTGTGTTGCAGATGCTACATTCCAGAAGAATGCAGCCAAGAAGTCAGGGACTCCCTGCCTTCAACTCATAGGGCAGACCTCTGTGGAGAGCAGGTTTGAGTAACCTCCATATTTATTTTCTGTAGTGTCTGTACCAACTTGCATTCCCGCCAACAGTGCACTAGGGTTCCCTTTTCTCTGTACCCTCCCCAATACTTTCTTTGTCTTGTCTTTTTGATGATAGCCATTTTAACAGGCCTGAGGTGATAACATATTGTGGTTTTGATTCACATTTCCCTGATGATTATTGATGTTGACTACCTTTTCATGTATCTGTTGGCCATTTGTATGTCTTCTTTGGAAAACTTCTATTCAGTTCCTCTGCCCATTTTTTAATTGGGTTTTTTTTTTGTTTTTTTGCTATTGAGTTGTAAGAATTCTTAATATATTTTGGATATTAACCCCTTATCAGATATATGATTTGGAAATATTTTCTCCCATCCTCCCATCCTTTTCATTTTGTTGTTTATTTCTTTTGCTTTACAGAAGCTTTTTAGTTTGATGTAGTCCCACTTACTTATTTTGCTTTTGTTGCTTGTGGTTTTACTGTCATATCCAGAAAATCTCTGTGAAGTCAAGGAGCTTTTTTTCTGTGTTTTTTTCTAGGAGTTTTATGGTACAGGTCTTACATTTAAGCCTTAAATCCATTTCACGTTCATTTTTGTGAGTGGGGTAAGATACGAGTCTAATTTCATTCTTCTGCATGTGGTTATCCAGTTTTCCCAACCCTATTTATTATTGAAGATACTATCCTTTCTCCATTGAGTATTCGTGGCTCCCTTGTCAAATATTACTTGACTATTTATGTGTGGTTTATTTCTGGGCTCTCGATTCTATTCCGTTGGCTTGTGTGTCTATTTTTATGCCAGTGCTATACTATTTTGATTACTATAGCTTTGTAGCATAGCTTGAAATCAGGAAGTATGATGCTTTGTTATTCTTTCTTGAGATTGTTTTGGCTACTCAGGTTCTCTTGTGGCTCTATACAAATTTTAGGATTGTTTTTCTATTTCTGTGAAAAAAATGCCATTGGAATTTAAATAGGGATTGCATTGAATCTATAGATGGCTTTGGGTAGTATGGACATTTTAACAATGCTAATTCTTTGGATCCATGAACATGGGATATTGTTCCATTTGTGTCTTCTTCAGTTTCTTTCATCAAAGTCTTGTACTTTTCAGTGTACAGATCTTTCACCTCCTTGGTTAAACTTATTCCTTAGTATTTTATTGGTTTTGATACTATAGTGAATGGAATTATTTATTTCTTTTTCAGATGTTTTGCTGTTAGTGTATAGAAACACAGCTGTTTTCTGTATGTTGATTTTGTATCCTGCAACTTTACTGAATTCATTGTTTAGTTCTAGCAGATTTTTGGTGGAATTCTTAGGATTTTCTACATATAAGATCATATCATTTGCAAATAAAGATAATTTTATTTCTCTCTTTCCTGTTTGGATGCCTTCTTTTCTTTGTCTTGCCTGATTGCTCAGAGTGGTCTTGTAAAAACACCAATCAATTCATGTTACTTGTGAGATTAAAACCAAAAAGACCAAAATCCTTCATGAAGCCTACATGACTCTGCGTGCACTGGTCCACCTCTTCAGCCTCATTGTTCACCTCTGCCCTGACACTCTGGTACAGTGTATTCCAACCACTCTGATCTTTTAGTCCTCAAGTTCACTATACTTCTTTCTACCTCAGGGCCATGAGACCTGCAATTCCTTTGATGTAAAAGACTGTTACCCTCCCCTCTTCCTCTAATAAATTTCCTATTTTTCCTTCAGCTCTCAGCTAAAATATCACTTACTCACAAATACCTTCCCTGACCCACTCCCTGCTTCCCAATGCAAACATGGCCATCTGAAGTATGCTTTTAAAGTCCTATGTAGTATTTTTCATACTTTTTATTTATAGTACTTTTTATAGCTTATTTGATTATTTTATAATTTCTCCCCCATAAATGTTTAGTATTATGACAGTAAACATGAATACATAAATTATAATATCAACCAAAGGCCAATAATCATATGATTTATAGTGTGCTGACTATTCTACTTCAGTGTGTGGGTAGAAAAAGTGTAAATTTGACGATTTCATCCCCTTTGGTGACTGGAAAGAAGAGAATTGTCAATTTTAAGTTACAACTACAAAGGCTTTTTGGTGGTAGTAAAAGAGATTTGCCAGGCAACATATCTGCCTCATTTGATGAACAGGGTCAGTAAGGATATCATTTTAAATGAGAGTAGTAACAATTTCTCCAAATAGTGCCAGAATTAGCCCTTGAGGATATACTCATCTTTGTGTACCCCATAAACTTGGAAAACTTATAAGTGACTAAGTCTGAAAAACAGAACCATTTATAAACAATGGATGCATTCTCTGAGAAAAAGCAGATTGATCATCAGTAAATATTTATTGATTCTTATATGTAAATGATACCACCTTTGATGGGCTTATTACATTCTAGCTAGGGAGGCAAAAATGTTTTGAAATTGTTTTAAAGTGTTTATGTACAGCATTGGATATTAAGTTAATTAATATCACAGATAGTAAGTACTATAGGAGTGTGCTTTAACAATTATTTTCCATTTTTATCATATTTTAGTCCAAATTGTATTATTTTTAGATTTCACATAATTTTTTGAGTCGTACATCTCCTGGCCTCTGCTACTCTTAGTACTTTGTAAAGCTGTAATGTGGATCTTTGTCCTTATAACATAAATAAAAGGATAATTGTAACACGTAAGTTCTGTCTTTGGGAATTATGCAGAATTAAATTTTCCTCATGTGGATACTTTCCATGATCGTACCTTTTAAATAACTAATTTTACAATTAGTCTGACTTATCAGAGGGAAGTTCATTTTAAGTAATAAAAATTATAATTGTATGTATTGGAAACAATATTATCAGAAATTGAGTTCTGATTTTTCTCTGGGAAAAGAATTTTATCCCTATACATGTGTGCACGCACACTTGTATGTGTATGTATGTATAAGAAAGAAGAAAGGCTTTTCTTGTCACTAATTATAGGCTTTCCTTTGGCAGAGCTGCCTAGCAACATAACTGCTCTATGGGAAAATTGTTGATTGTAATGGAGTGAACTTAATGTTCCTGGCATGCTCTGTGTCATAACCAATTTATTGGGTTTTGTGACTAGGCTACAAAGTTAGACAGCACGTGGCATTGCTGTGTCCATATATAGACGAGAAAACCTCCAGTAATCCCTCCTGAAGGAAGATCTGGGCCAATGCTACAAGGATACACAGGCACTCTTCTGAGTGACTCATGTTAGTTACCTAAATTTTATAAGCAACAACACTGAGCATTACAGAAATAATGTTTTGAGTTATAAGTCAACTTTTTTGTATTCCAAAGTTTAGTTTTTGCATGAAATTCTTAAAAATACTTCATTGTGCTGAAAGTTTTAAATTATATCAGAGTTTTAAAATGTGTTCAAACAGAAGATAACCCTTATTCCATGGAAGTATATTGGGTAGTTTGACAATAACATTTTCAGGTTCTAGTACTTAATAGCATCATGACAATCTATAAAAGTTAACTTATTGTCCAAAGTATATAAAATATTTATAGGGGAGAATGTTTATATAGTAAAGAGAAGACACGGGAATTAATCTTTCTGTTGGGTGAAAAATTCTCTGCCATACGCTTGGCTTATCTAGCATATGCTTAGTAGGAATACTGACATATTAGAATATGCCATAGTTATACATATTTTAATGCCATTGATGGTGTTCAAGAAAGGCCCAGGTGCAATCAGATATCCTTTATTCATGTCAAGTTATTGAGTGTCTGTTCTGATACAGGCGCTGTGTAAGGTGCTGCATGTTTATTAAGCTCACATTTTAGTGAAAAATGAGGTAAAGGCAAATACATAGTTATAATTTGATAAATGCTCTGATAGACGTTTATGCGCTGTTGCATGCAAATACAATTAAAGGAGAAATAAATTCTGGGAGTAGTTCAGCTTAGCGGTGGCTTCAGAATAGAAATGTTATCTGAAATGTCTGGTTCTTTTTCCTTTAATTTAAAAATTTTTAAATTTTTTTATCGAAGTATGGTTGATATACAATAGTATATTATTTTCAGGTGTACAACATAGTGATTTGACATTTATATACATTACAAATTGATCACCGTGATAAGTCTAGTAACCATCTGTCACCATACAGTTATTCCATTTATTATTGACTGTATTCCCTGCGCTGTACATTATATTCTCATGACTCCTTTGTTTTATAACTGAAAGTTTGTACTTCTTAATCCTCTTCACCTATTTCGCTCAACCCTCCACCCACCTCCCCTCTGGCTACCGTCAATTTGTTCTCTGTATCTATGAATCTATTTCTGTTTTATTTTGTTTGTCTGTTTGTGGTTATTTTTTTTTAAGATTCCACTTATAAATGAAATCATGGTATTTGTCTTTCTCTGAGGAAATGTCTGGTTCTTAAAGGCAAGGAATTAGGAGACTGAGAAAAACAAAAATAAACATGAGCCATGTGCATACGGTGATTAGTGAAGAGAGATTAGCTTTTCATGGCAGTGAACAACTCTGGCAATTCAGGCTAACCTTAATGAGCACTTGCTATAGAGCAAGGTCTGTGTGAACAGAGAGAACAAATGTGAAAGACATGTCAATACCATGACCTATCATTATAATCACTTCCTCTTGAATACATGTTCAACTCCCTCATGCTTCTCCCAATTTCTAGTAGTAATTGACTGACAAAACCTTAATCCTGGTTAAGTACAACTCTCCACCAATTCTGTGGCTGCAGTGTACATTTGAAAGTAGCTGGAGAAAAACATGCAATCATGATGACTGGTTTGATTTAAATTCATGACCTTTAACCTCAAGAGAGTCCTCACTTCTGCTTGGCATTTCTACTTCATTTCCCTGGTCCAATCATTCATCTATTCCCCTAGAGGACTTCTCATACCTCCTCTCTCTTCAGATCTCCACCTCTTCTCTCTCAGGTAATGACTTTGAGTCCTGTTTCTGAAAAAAATAAAAGTTCTGAGAACCGCCCTCCACCACACGTATTCCACCTACCTGCCTCTGCACCCATATATTCAGCTTTCCCTTCCTCTTATTATGGATAAACTGCCCGTGCATTTATTTATAACAAAGCCAGTCCCTGCATTTGGACACTGAAACTCATCTTCCCTCGGTACTCAAAGGCAGTGCAATTGTTAGTTTTTCCATCATCAATTTTCCCATTTCTATTGGATCACTCCTCTTAGTATACAACTGCATGGTTATTTCTCTCAATCTGAAAAACAAAGCAAAATAAAGTGAAACAAAAATCTTTCTTGATCCCTTATCCCTTCCAGCTACTGCCCCATTCCCCTGTTCCCTTATTTGGCAAAACTTCTTTTAAAAACATCTGCAGATATTGTTTCTAAGTCCTATCCTCCTATTCTCTCTTGAACCTTCCTTAATCAGTCTTTTTTTGCCCAACTGTCCTACTGAAGATACGAGTGATTTCATATTGCTGGTCATTTCCCAGTTTTCACCTTACTTTATCTGTTTGGTCACTCAATCATGCCTTCTCTTTGATTCTCTTTCTTCACTTGGCTTCTAGGATATCATGCTTTCTGGTTCCCTTCTATCTTACTGGCTGGCATTCTCATTCACCTTTGCTGCTTTCTCTTCATCTCCCTGTCATACCCTGGAGTAACTCCAAGGATAAGTCCTTGGACCTCTTTTTTTCCCCCATCTTTGCCATTGGTGATCTCATATATTCTCCTGACTTTTAAGTACCATCTGTACACTGACAACTTCCAAATTTTTATTTATCTTTAATTTATATTTGTCTTTTGGGGCTTTCTGGACCTCTCCCTTCAACCCTAGGCTTATTTGTCTGGTCCTGGTGACCTGTTCCAAAATCTTATTATCCCAGGCTCATTTCCTGACCACTTTTAGGTTCCTAATTAAAATACACATCAGGGCTTCCCTGGTGGCGCAGTGGTTGAGAGTCCACCTGCCGATGCAGGCGACACGGGTTCGTGCCCTGGTCCAGGAAGATCCCACATGCCGCGGAGCGGCTGGGCCCGTGAGCCATGGCCGCTGAGCCTGCGCGTCCGGAGCCTGTGCTCCGCAACGGGAGAGGCCACAGCAGTGAGAGGCCCGCGTACCGCAAAAAATATTGTTCGTCTGTATAGTGGATTATTCTGCAGCATTAAAAAATGTGTGTAGAAAATACTTACTTTATAATTTTTTTTACAGATTTATTTATTTTTAAAATTTTGGCTGTGTTAGGTCTTCATTGCTGCACGTGGGCGTTCTCTAGTTGCGGTGAGCAGGGGCTACTCTTCGTTGTGGTGTGCAGCCTTCTCTTTGCGGTGGCTTCTCTTGTTGTGGAGCACAAGGCATGCGGCCTTCAGTAGTTGTGGCACGTGGGCTCAGTAGTTGTGGCTCGTGGGCTCTAGAGCACAGGCTCAGTAGTTGTGGCACATGGGATTAGTTGCTCCGCGGCATGTGGGATCTTCCCAGACCAGGGATCGAACCCGTGTCCCCTGCATTGGCAGGTGGATTCTTAACCACTGCACCACCAGGGAAATCCGTTATTTTATAATACTGAGAGAAAGTAGAGTATAGAACAGTATGCATAATCCTATTTTGTTGGAAAAATTTATGTATGTATGTATAAGAACAGCCCGGAAGGATATACATCAAAATATTAACACTGGTGAGATTGTGGGTCTTCTTTCTCCATTTTTTAATTATCTCTATTTCTAATTTTTTTCTTATTTTTATCATAAACATGTATTGCTTGCATAGTCTTTTAATATATAAAAATAAATCAGCAGCAATGGTTGGTACGTATCTCATGACTGCACCTGACTGATGCCCAGTCTCCATATCTATCCTGTTTCTAAAGCTGGGCCCCTTTCTTGTGTCTTGAACTCATGGTTCCCCTCTCCATTCACTCCTGCTGCTAGTCGAGCCCTGATTTTGTTCCCCAGTTCTGTTAACTGGGCTTCTGCCTTTTTCTGTTATTCCCAAATCCTTTTCTCGGTAACATCTTTTGAATCCCAGGACTTCTAACACCAGGACCTAGATTTCCTGTCACTCACTAATCACCTTCCTGGGGATTGGTCCCCTGCCTCCAGGCTGGTATCAACAATCCAGTTCCTCGTACTGGACATCTTTGATTTTGACTTTCTGCCCTACCTATTTTCCTTTCCAGGTAGAGTTGCCATATCTACCTGCTGGTCAGAACAACCAGCTTCTAACCTGTGCTGGGCTGCCACTTGTTCTACTGCTGCTAATCCCTTTTAGATACCATGAGTTGCCTTCCCTCCCACCCTGACATGCCCACTGCTAGCTGCTGCATCCCAGCAATGAGCCTAGTTCCAGTTTCCTGCACTTTTCAAACTTCTCTGTGCCATCGTAGTTACCTAGGGTCCCCACTCTACACATCTTATCTTATTAAATTTCTTCAAGTTGGTTCTTTTTTGCAGATTAAAAATACACTAAAAGAATCAACTGGTCAACAACACTAATCATTAGAGAAATGCAAATCAAAACTACAGTGAGGTATCACCTCACACCAGTCAGAATGGCCATCATCAAAAAATCTACAAACAGTAAATGCTGGAGAGGGTGTGGAGAAAAGGGAACCCTCTTGCACTGTTGGTGGGAATATAAATTAATACAGCCACTATGGAGAACAGTATGGAGGTTCCTTAAAAAACTAAAAATAGAACTACCATGTGACCCAGCAATCCCACTACTGGGCATATACCCTGAGAAAACCATAATTCAGAAAGAGTCATGTACCACAATGTTAATTGCAGCTCTATTTACAATAACCAGGACATGGAAGCAACCTAAGTGTACATCGACAGATGAATAGATAAAGAAGATGTGGCACATATATACAATGGAATATTACTCAGCCATAAAAAGAAACGAAATTGAGTTATTTGTAGTGAGGTGGATAGACCTAGAGTCTGTCATACAGAGTGAAGTAAGTCAGAAAGAGAAAAACAAATACCGTATGCTAACACATATATATGGAATCTAAAAAACAAAAAAATGGTAATGGAGAACCTAGGGGCAGGACAGGAATAAAGATGCAGACGTAGGGGCTTCCCTGGTGGCGCAGTGGTTGAGAGTCCGCTTGCCAATGCAAGGGACACGGGTTTGTACCCCAGTCTGAGAAGATCCCACATGCCGCGGAGCGGCTGGGCCCGTGAGCCATGGCCGCTGAGCCTGCACGTCTGGAGACTGTGCTCCGCAATGGGAGAGGCCCGTGTACCACACACACACAAAAAAAGATGTAGACGTAGAGAATGGACTTGAGGACATGGGGAGGGGGAAGGGTAATGTGGGACAAAGTGAGAGAGTGGCATGGACATATATACAGTACCAAATGTAAAATAGATAGCTAGTGGGAAGCAGCCACATAGCACAGGGAGATCAGCTCCGTGCTTTGTGACCACCTAGAGGGGTGGGATATGGAGGGTGGGAGGGAGGTGCAAGAGGGAGGAGATATGGGGATATATGTATATGTATAGCTGATTCACTTTGCTATAAAGCAGAAACTAACACACCATTGTAAAGCAATTATACTCCAATAAAGATGTTAAAAAAAAAAAAAGAATCACCTGGTAGTTAGTAACTTGCATTTTCTGCAGTTGTTTAAGGTTTAGGTGACTAACAGTGAGAAATCTTTGGATGAACTTTGCCCATCACACTTGGTATCTACTGTAACACTTACCACGGGTGTACCAATAGAGGGCACTCTTCCCATTGAGAGGCACAGTACTGAACTTAAAAGATTCTACCTCAGTGCCTGTCAAGCAGAAGTAGCGATGAATTACCTGTTATAAAACAGTGCTTATATATATATGGAATCAAAAAAATGGTTCTGAAGAACGTAGGGGCAGGACAGGAATAAAGACGCAGATGTAGAGAATGGACTTGAGGACACGGGGAGGCGGAAGGGTAAGCTGGAACGAAGTGACAGAGTGGCACTGACATATATACACTACCAAACGTAAAATAGATAGCTAGTGGGAAGCAGCCGCATAGCACTGGGAGATCAGCTCTGTGCTTTGTAACCGTCTAGAGGGGTGGGATAGGAAGGGTGGGAGGGAGAAGCAAGAGGGAAGGGTTATGGGGATATATGTATACGTATAGCTGATTGACTTTGTTATACAGCAGAAACTAACACAACATTGTAAAGCAGTTATATTCCAATAAAGATGTTAAAAAAAATAAAAAGTACACAAGTTAACACAACATTGTAATGCAACCATATCTCAATACAAAATAAAGGGAAAAAAACAGTGCTTAATTGTTTGTTTTTTCCAATGTTGTACCCAGGTATTACTTTGTTTCTCCCGAGATACATCTGTGTTGGGTCACTTTGCATACAACAGCGCTTCACCACCGAAATCATACATAAGAGGTAAAATTTTAGTATATAAAGGAAGTATTCTTTAACACTTACATAATCATGCCAAGACTGTTTATTTTATAGCATATATTGGTTGTCAAAATTTTTGTTGTAAATTATGTAATAAGATGTCTCTCAGGTTATTGTAACTATCTTTCACTCCCACTTAAATCAGTGCCCAAGCCACTTAACGCAGATCACAGGAAAGTGGTTCCCCAAAACAGCATTTAAAATTACTTCTTCATTTTTCCTGTTTGTTCTCTCCTCTGTTGCTGTTTTTGCCATATCTGTTGACTTTTACTTACCCTTCTAACTATGAGTTTATCAGTTGAATTTGCTTTTTCTTTTTTTTGCTTTCTTTATTCCTTCTCTCAAAATGTTACACCACACTTAAAGTTTGATATAATTTATATGCTATTAGCTTTCTTAATTCTATTTTATTGCTTTCTTCTCTTTATCACTAGCTGTCTACAAGATAATGCTATTTCAGTATCCTGCTATCACCTGGCAATTGAACTAATTTCAGCTGGAAGCCTTTCCCCGATTTCTCCTTTTTATTAAGTAGTGAACACCCAGCACTGGAAGCTTAGAAGCCTATTGTGTATGGTCATTCTGCTATTCCCATAAAGAAAGATGCTGTTTGTCCTGTATCTCCTAAGTCCAACTGTCTGCCTGATTACTACAACCCCTGCCCTAAGACAGGCCCACATTGCCAGTGCTGGGATCAGGCTCCCCCAACTTGGGGGCTCTCTTGGTTACATTGCTTCTATACTGAATTGATAGAAGCATTTGGTTTACTTGTTTGTTTCTTTCACATCATCTGCTGAAAAACTGATTATAGAACTTATCTAATGGACTTACCTCTAAATTCAGCCAAATTTTAATTCAGCCCTCCATCAGTTGATCCTGTCTTAACCTAGCTAACTTTGTTTCTCTGTTTATTCCACATTATCCCACTTTCATTCTAAGCCTCTATATATTCCCTAAACATGGAAAGATTCCCACTCCTCCACCCCCAAAATCATAGGTTCTTGAAGAACTAGCCTATATCTCACAGTATCAGAAAAACTCAGATTATTTCCTTCTATGTAGGGAAAAACCCAATTCTTTCCTACTGTGTTTTGCTCCTGTGTTTTTAATTTACTACTCACACAAAGCACTTCACTTCTGACACTTTTGGTCACACATATGTGGGGAGTTTTCCCCACAATAACAAGCTAGTCTTGACATCACCTGGGTGTCCTGCAGTTTAACTCAATTCTAACACTGTCTACCTAGAGATGGTGTCAGATCCCACAGGTTAAGGACTCAATCCTCACATACATACACACACACACACACTTCAGACACCAGTCACAAGCTTAGGTCATCATCTGTGCTTCTGACCAACTGGCTTTAGACTGGACGTTCCAACAACCCTCTCCTTGGGTTTGACTGATTTACTAGAGAGGCCCACAGAACTCAGGGAAACACGTACTAACATTTACCAGTTGGTTAAAGGATATGATAAAGAATACAAATGAACAGCCAGATGAAGAGGCACATAGGGCTACGCCTGGGAGGGTCACAAGCATAGAAACTTCTGTCCCCATGGAGTTGGAGTGCGTCTTCTTCCCAGTGTTGATGTGTTTGCCCACCTAGAAGCTCTTCAAACCCCCTACTTCTGGGGTTTTATGGAGTCTTCCTCACAGAGGCATGATCAATTATTAAACTCCATTTCCAGTCCCTCTGGAGTATGAGGGGGTGGGGCTTCTAATCAAGGCTTGGTCTTTCTGGTGACCAGCGCCCGTTCAGAAGCCCACTCAGAGTCACCCCAATAGAATGAAAGATGCTCCTAATGCTCTTATCACTTAGGAAAGTACAAGCGTTTCAGGAGCTCTGTGCCAGCAACCAGGGGCAGAGACCAATACACACTTTCCATTGTCTCCAAGTCCACCAACCCATCATCAATTTCCCTCTCCTCGAAACCTCTAAAGCACTTAAAGGCTGTGCCAGAAAACTTAGCAAACATATCTTAATGTTTCCTGTTTTAGTCTGGATTATAAGCCACATGGTTCAGACACCATATCTCATATCTACTCTGTTTGCCTCTCGGCACCTAGCCCAGTATTGGGTACCCAGCAGATATTCTCTATCATCCATCCATCGACCTACCTACCCATCTATCATTTCATTCTCTTCTTACTCACAAGATCAATCCTTGTTGTCTCCACCCTAACCTAAACTGCTCATGCAGTTCTTCATTTCCTCTCTCCCACCATTCCCAACCAAAAAAATTTTTTTAATTAAAAATCTTACCTTAAAGCCAAAGTGCAAAAACGCATGTGACTTTTCAGTAGACTCAACAGTGTTAGAAAAACTGTCAAGATAAGAGCTACCTACTTTTTCCCACCTCAGTAGAAGGTGGGAAAAAACTCAGACCTTTGAAAGTTTTGAGGAAAAACTTTTAAAAACTCACTTAAACATTTAATTATGGTGAATATACTTTAATTTTCTGAGATAATCCTGATTTCAAATATTTAGCCTCATTCTCAGACCATATCAATTGTTTAGGAATTCAGAAAATATTACCACCATACAGTGAAAGACATTTAATTTTAACTTTTTAGCTCATTCCGTAAAATGTAAACTAATGAGGTGTTGCAAAGCTTAGGACTTACTTTAATGACTAGACTAGAATTACTTATAATTAACACAACAATTCTAGGCTTACAAATAGATGCTGCTCTTCTTAAGTGCTTAAGGAGCTTTAAAATGTTTGTTCTTTTAATTATTTTGTATCACTTACCTTGTAGTGCTTAAGTTTATATTATTGACTTTAGTTGATGAAAGGATTTGCTAATACCAAAAGATTGGCTGGCATATTTTCAAATTAATTCCATATTATAAAATGAAATGAAAGGAGATTGTACTATAGTAGTTTATAAATTCCATTAATTTTTAGTATATTCACAAAATTAATTTTTAAAGTTTTTTCTATTTTATCTAATCATATTGGAACTCTCTATGGTTTTCTCTTACAGGAAAACTAGGACTAGAAGAATATGCCGTCTTTTATCCACCAAATGGTAAGAGCAATGCTATTCCTCCCTCTAGTGGGAAATAGGAAAATTACAACTTTTATAATAGCACTGTGACTTCTTATTCTCTATCTTTAAATGGATAATAATTTATCATCTAAAATAAACCTTCTATAGAATAACTATTCTAATTAATTTCATGTTTGTGGTAGTTTTTTGCTGAATTGTGCGTATCCTTTCTGATTTTCCTTGAGACCAGTAGTAGCATTTGTGAGAAAGCTAAGAAGACTCAGGTGTCTAAGTCCAGGGTGCTTAGCTTTCCTCTGAAGGACATTAACTCGTCCGTCTAGGACCTTCCTTTTGGCTTTATTGGAGCAGTGCCCTAATGAGTGGGTTGCCTTGTGTTGCACTTTATTGTTCTCATGATTTGACAAGTGTAATATTTATGAAATAAAAATATTTCAAGAAATACGTCACTGAAAAAAGTATGTTTTGATTAAAGTGATCAAATGTATAGTGACCTCCTTGAATATCATTTCTTTGAGATTATCAGATAGTTTTAAGATATGCTCCTTGGAAAAGCAATATATAGCAGTCCTTATTATGATACTATAATGTTGCATCCTGAAGAAGTTCTTTTACTCCAGCAGAGTTAAGAACATGGGCTTTGTAATCCTGCAGACCTGGGTTCAGATCCCAGTTCTGCCAACTCACCCTATGACCTTGGGTAAGTTATACACCTTCGCTGAACTTCAGATTTGTCATCTATAGCACGTGGGTAACAGATTAAAGGAGATAACACTGTACGACACAGCACCGGATGTGTAGTGATTGCTCACAAAATGCAGCTGATACAAGTTGCGTTTAGCTTCTTTACTGACCAGCCCATCTGGAACTCATCCTTGGCTTTCATGGCACTGTCCTCTCCTTGTACCTCTCAGTGTGCTGTCCCAGGTTCCTTCACAGGCTAGCCTCCTCTGTCCCTCGTTAAGCACTGGCATTCCAATGTCCCACCCCACTCTTGTTCTGCTGCTCTTTTTTTTTCTGCTTCTCTTCTTTTCACACATTTTCCTAGGACTTCTTATCTGCTCTCTTGCTTCTATTTGTTAACTACTCTAAAAGTGATATCTTCAATTCTGACTTCTACATTACTTAACTCAAATTTAACCTGAACTAATTACTCTTCATATGCCCACTATTTAAAAAAGAAAAACAACAAAGGCAAACTTAAATTTAAAAAACAAAACGACAGCGACAAGATAAACCAAACACTGTCCTCTTTCTCTCTCCCGTTAATTGTACTCTCATTTAACCAGTAATTCAAGGCCTAAAATCTGGTAGTCATCCTTGATTCCTTTCAATCTTGGACCCCTTTCATCTAATAAATCACCAGGATCATCCAATCTTATCTTCAAACTACATCTGGAACCCTCTCTACCTCACCATAACTACTACCTTGCCCTCATTCAGGCTTTACTATCTCTAGTTTATTCATTGCAACTGACACCTAACTTGTCTCCCTTCCTCCAGTCTTTTCTAGCTTTTCTCTGTCTTTTACAATGCTGTCTCAGTTATACAGCTAAAAGGAAAATCTGAAAATTGCCGTTTTTCTCCTTAAAGTTTTATTAATGGCTCCCCATTTCTTTATAGGCAATGTCCAAGCCTCTCAGCATGGCATAAGACAACCTCTCTTGACTCTGGCCCCTATTCAGTCTAACTCCTAGCTTCATTTCTCACCATTTCCCATTTCACTTTTTTTTCTAATTGCAACAATATCAAATTATTAATTCTTCACACAAACACAGCTACATACTCTCAGAAAAGCACTATGCTGCTTTCCTACCTCATGACTTCTGTTCCTATGCTTGTAATAGTGCGTTCAACATGTCTTCACCTGGCTGCCCTCTGGTTCAGCTCAGGCATGATCCTCTCCAGGAGACTTTCCTTGGAACCCCAGGTGAGGTTAAGGGCCCTTCCTCTAGGCTCCCATAGTACCCAGTGTGATTACCTTCGGTATCTCTTACTATATTATCTTGGCATTAATTGTCTATGCTTTATCTCCCCCTCTAGATTGCAAGCCTCTTGAGGTTTAGGGCCATATCATTCATTTTTGCTCCTCCAGTATCTAGCTATAGTAGGACCTTAATGAGTATTTATTTGAGCTAAATTAGAGGCTTTTTAATCTTAACATTTATGTATAAACTTTGTTACATCTGTCTCCCCAGAAAATTAATTTTCATATAACTTTTTATATTTATATAAGAATCGGAAAATAAGAAAAAATAAATACCTCTGAAAGGCCAAATGAAATGTCCGTGGAGTCAACTTTCTTTTCTCTATTCATATATAGGAGAGCTTTTCCAACTTAGTTTAGAATATATTCGCTTTTACTTGACACACGTGCCTAACAAACTTGGTTTGCTGGTTTTTATGACCCCTGTAACGAAAGAAG
Organism: Stenella coeruleoalba; assembly: GCF_951394435.1. Taxonomy (NCBI): domain Eukaryota; kingdom Metazoa; phylum Chordata; class Mammalia; order Artiodactyla; family Delphinidae; genus Stenella; species Stenella coeruleoalba. Next base: position 52,643,439 of record NC_137149.1, read on the forward strand.
TACAGAAAGAAACTGATATACATAGGAAAAATGATTAACAACAGTAGAAGTGAAAATCAGAGACCTCACAAAGGAAAATAGAAAAGCTATAAAACAGCATATAAAAGCACTCCTGCAAATAGGTCTGGGACCATTTCATGTAAAAGTCAATAACCCTCCACCCTTTAAATAAGTATCATTGAGTTGCAACATATTATAGTAATTTAAGACTTTTATAATGAGCTAAGGCACCAAGAAAAAAATATTGCTATAACAATAATAGTAATAGTAGTCACAGCAGTAGCAGCTAACATTTTTCCATGCAGAACTATATACTAAGCAGTGTGCTAAGTACATCCCATGTATTAATTCATTTAATCCTTACAAGAATCTTCTGAGGCAGCTACTAGTATTATCCCTATTTATAGATAAAGAAGCTGAGGCAGGCTTCCCTGGTGGCGCAGTGGTTGAGAGTCCGCCTGCTGATGCAGGGGACACGGGTTCGTGCCCCGGTCTGGGAAGATCCCACATGCCGCGGAGCGGCTGGTCCCGTGAGCTATGGCCGCTGAGCCTGCGCGTCCGGAGCCTGTGCTCCGCGGCGGGAGAGGCCACAGCAGTGAGAGGCTCGCGTACCGCAAAAAAAAAAAAAAAAAAAAAGAAGCTGAGGCACAGAGTGTTAACTTGCCCAGCTGGTGAGCGGCAAAGCCAGGCTTTGAACCCAAGTTCTTTGACTTCAGAAAAGAAGTCAGACTTTTTTTAAAGACAACGTTCTTTTTTAAGAAAAAATATATGTTTATCATTTATTTTAGCCTGCGTCGGGTCTTAGCTGCCGCACGCGGGAACTTCGTTAAGGCATGCAGGATCTTTCATTGCGGCACACAGGCTCTTTGTTGCAGTACACAGGCTTCTCTCTAGTTGTGGCGTGTGGGTTTTTCTCTTCTCTAGTTGTGGCACGCAGGCTCCAGAGCACGTGGGCTGTGTAGTTTGCGGCACGCAGGCTCTAGTTGAGGCGCATGAGCTCGGTAGTTGTGGCATGGGGGCTTAGTTGCCCCGAGGCATGTGGGATCTTAGTTCCCGACCAGGGATCGAACCTGAGTCCCCTGCATTGTAAGGCAGATTCTTTACCACTGGACCACCAGGGAAGTCCCAAGAAGCAGTATTCTTAATCACCGTGCCCTACTACCTCAGAAAAATGTTACTGAGTTCATTGTAGTATCTTTTAGAAGAAAATTAAGCGGTTAATATATTGAAAATTTTGATGTATATAACAGGTTCTAGAAACAGTTTCATCCAGAAAAAAAAATAGTTTAATGTTTAATGGAATAAACCCATTTATTATAAGCTTATGAAAGAAAAATGCTACTGAATTTTGGAAAGAGAAGATTGTGGTATTTTAATTTACCCACCTTTTTTGATTCAAGATCTGTATTTTCCCCTCTGGCATGAGAAAGCTGCACCAGGAATGTGGGCAGTTGTCTGTATAGCCACCAAAGTAGAGAGTGGGGGGTAGTAGGTGGGTAAATTAAAAGCTGTTCATAAGCTGTTCATAATCTTAATACTTAAGTATCATTTCTTGTCTCTGGTTGTTTTAGAACCTTACCAGAATCAGAGGAGATTCTTCTCTGGGGATTGATTCTGAAACTGCAGAACAAGAAGAGACAAAGAGCAGTCAGCCCACTGTCCCTTTGCTCTTTACTCAAGGCAATACCACCCAACATTTGTATATTACCCACCCTGTTTTTCAACCTCTGCCAAAGACGGGATTACTTTGAAATCTCAAGGACACCTCTCCCACTGCCACCAAAAGTGGCCTGGCTTTCGTGGTCACAGGGGCTCACCCAGAGAGCTTTGCCTGCAGCTCATTGACACACTGTCCACCCCTGACCCGGAAGCTGCTTAAATGGGGACAGAGGTTTGCTCACTCACTTCCCCACCTGTGATCTCCTTTCCTAGGATGGAAATAACAGGCCATCATGGCATCGGACATTACCCTGTCACCTTATTTGAAGCCTTGTCAGTGGAAAGACTTTCTCTAGTAGATTTATTAAACAACTGGTGAGCAAAAATTTCTGAGCTGAAGGAGACTCCTCACAGGAAATTTTTAAGCTTTTCTTGTTTTTATTCTTTGTTCAACATGTATAACTTTATTTATTTATTTAATAAATACTTATTAAAGGACACAGATAAAGTACCTGCTGCCAAGGAGCTTCCATCCTAGTGAGGGAGACATACAATAAACAAGTACATAAGTAGCTACCGTAAATAAATAACTCTGAAAATAATTTCAGAGAGTGACGTGAACAATTAAAGGGAACAGAAACTGATAGTAGGTAGGGAGGTGGGGGAAGGGCACAGCTATTGTAGATAAGGAAGTCAGAAAAGATGCCTCTGAGGAGGTAGAATGTGAACAGAGCCCAGAATGTGCAGAGTGAGCTGTGCAAAGGAGGAGGAGAGCACTCCAAAGGGAATGCAACATGTTTAAAGTCCTAAGAGGAACATACTTGATGAACTAAAGAACAACAGGATGGCCAGTGTGACTCATGAGAGTGAGCAAAACATAAACTGGTACAAGGTGAGGTGAGAGGTAGACAGGGGCCAGGCCAGTTAGGGGGACAGTTGTTCTACAGTTTTGTCTAGTAAGTCCAATGTTTGGACTCCCTTAGAGGCAGTTTCTATTAATTTCTTGTTTTGCTGTTAATAGACTATACTTACTTCTTTGCATGCATAGTAATTTTTTTGCTGTTGATAACTGGATATCTTGAGCATTACATTGTGGTAACTCTGAAAAATCAGATTTTCTCCCCTCCCCAGAACTTGCTGTTGCTTGTTGTGGGTTGTAGTTTTTTAGTGACTTTTCTAAACTGTTTTTGTACAAATTATCTTTTTTTGTATTGAGTGCCCCCTGAAGTCCCTGTTCCATTAGCTTAGTGATCAGTTAGTGATTTGACAGAGATTTCCTTAAATGTCTGAAACTAAAATCAGTCTTCACTGATATACTCTGTGTAGGGAGTACTCCTTCAAGGCTTAGCCAGGCCATTTACGGCTCTGCCTTAGCTTTCACTTCCTGCTTGCACATGGCCCAGAAATCAGGCAGAAATGAAAGCTGAAGTTCTTCTCAGGTCTTTTCTAGATTCCCCTCATTACAGAGGAGCTTTTCAAAGCCTTTATCCCTCCATATTTATGCCTCTCCAATCTCTTCCTTCCGAGGCTTTTCAGTCTGCCTAGTCCTTGCCCCATCTGTTATCCCTTGCTGCCCCAGGTGGCTAAGGCTAATAGATTTGCTTTTATTAAAAATAAATAAATAAATCTGATAAATATCACCTGGCTGGCCACTTTAGCCCAATCTCTCAGGTAGCTACTAGACAGGTCAAAACACACAACCACAATTTTTTGATTCAAGATCTATATTTTCCCCTCTGGCATGAGAAAGCCACACCAGGAATGTGGACAGTTGTCTTTATAGCCACCAAAGTAGAGACTGGGGGGGAGTAGGTGGGTAAATTAAAATACCACAATCTTCTCTTTCCAAAATTCCATAGCATCTTTCTTTATTAAGTATTTCCTTGGTTGTTGTAAGTTTTTTATTAGATTCCAGAATTCAAAAAAGTTGATTCTAACAGTTCTAGCCAGTTTAACCATTGCTATAGCGGAGGGATGGTGTTTTAGAGTTTTCTATTTCACTCTTCTCAGTGACATCTCTCCTCCAGTTCCTGATGAATATCTTTAAAAGATCATCCTGACTACTATGTAGAATAAAAGCATAAGCTCCAAGAGAACAAGGACCTTAATAGTTTGATGACCAATATTATCTAGCATCTAGAATCATGCATGGCATAAAGTCACTGCTCAGGAAACATTATTGAATGAGTGAGCTAAGGAATGAGGGAATGAATGTAGAAGGATATAGAGGAGCAAGAATAGAAGCAAGGAGGTGAGACTTATAGGAAAAATATACATAGATCTGACTGAGACTTAAAATAAACAAACATCATAATTTGCTAATACCATTTGTTTCCTACAAGACAAAATAAGTAATTGCTAGTGAACATTAGGGAGAGGAGTGTTAGGACTCCAGAGCAGTGGTTCTCCAGTAAGGGCAATTCCACCCCCTTACCCTCCAGGGACATTTGGCAATGTCTGAAGACACTTCTGGTTGTCAGAGGGGAGGGATATACTACCAGTATCTCCTGGTTAGAGGCCAGGGTTGCTGCTAAACGTCCTACAGTGTGCAGGACAACCCTTCACAACAAAGATTAGGAAAGGCTCTTGGAAGAAATAACAAAAATATCTCATTTAAAATCTGCCTGCAAGTGTCAGGTTGATAAATAGCAGTGTAATTTGTTATCTAAATTAATTAAATAAATTAAAAAATCACATAATCCAAAATTCATGTCATGTGTAACTTTGGACATAAGTTGAAAAACTAATTATTTGAAGTATCATTTCTAGATTGATATTTAAACATGGTTATGTTCTGATGTTTTGGGAACTTTTAACTACTAAATTTAATAAACTAACAAAGTCATATTCTGAAGTTCCAATTCAGAAAGATAACAGAAATAGCTAGAAAACAATTTGACCATTGTCCTGATCCCTATGCTTACTGACCTGTAGGCTACATGTGAAATGAGAATAAACAGAGGAAATGATTATTTCAACATTGAATTAAATAAATTGTACTAAGTAATCCCAAATGAAAGAGTGTAAAAATTTGCTTTCAACTGGAATGATGTTAAAGTGAATCAGATGTGAGAGTTATGGTACAACTATAAACGCTAAGTATTAGTAGAGACAGTGAGGAAATGAAGGGGAAATATTTAGTAAGTGCAAAGCTCGTTGATATTTGGGGTGTTTTCTGAGTCCTATTTACTATTTATATCTCATCTAGTTCAAGATTTATTTTTGTTGATGATGTTTACCATTCTGGACTATGTCAAAGGCCCATTAAATCATTACTTTATAAAGTTATTTCTATTGAATGGAGTAGGCAGTTAGTATTTTAGACTTTCTTCAGTTAGATAGAGGTAGGCTAGGATCTTAAAATAATCACTCATAGCAGACTTGTAGAACTCTGAGGCCAGATTAACGGTGGTGTCCCAAGCATCCCAGTGCCTCTTGGATGAAGGCCAGGTGGCTGAAAACTTGGCCCTTGAAAGACTGAAGTGGTGAGAGGGAAAGGAAAGGATTTTGAAAAACTGGTCAAGAACATGACAGCCTCTGAGATCAAAGAAATGTTTTAGGTGGTATGTGCCCTGGAGTGTTAATGAATTCACTGCTTCTTATGCCTCCTACGTTTGTTTGCCAGAATCTGACATTGTCCTTCTTCAACAGAGCAAACTATGTACGCTCTTCTGGAATCCTAAGCCCTGGTTAATCTTGATTAAGCAGAAGTGAACCTTTATTTAATACTGACAAAATTTTTTTTTCCCTTAGGTTTAAGCTGATACTTAAATGTGGTACTCTCCCTTCTGAGAGCATAAAATAGCTATAGTTAGTGAGCATCTGCTGTGTACTGAATACTGTACTGGTACGCTTTAAATACATTAACTCGTTGGTGCTTTAGTACAACCCAGTGAAGTTAGTAGTATTTATCTCCATTTTCAAAAATGAAAATAGAGACTCAGAGAGTGTTGGTAACTTTCCTGGACGCACACAAGACTCGAATGCATGTCTGTATGACTTTGTGGGCCATTTATAATTTCAACACTGAGTTATTGAGAACCTCCTGTCCTATATGTTAATTGCTTATTCATAAATGAATCTAATACTTTAATATCTTATTTATAAGCTGTGATTATACTTATAAATGCTTGAATTTCCATCATTAACAACATATATTGAACATCTCACTTGTAGAAAATACCATGCTGGATGCTGAAGACGATAAACAGTATGAATTGTGGCCCTTGCCTCAAATCGCTTATAACCTAGCTGCTTATAGAGCAGCTATAGATTTCAGGACTTGGGGGAAATATGGTGAAAGTGTGATTAACCATGGGTCATCTTTTTTTTTTTTTTTGTGGTACGCGAGCCTCTCACTGTTGTGGCCTCTCCCGTTGTGGAGCACAGGCTCCGGACGCACAGGCTCAGCGGCCATGGCTCACGGGCCCAGCCGCTCCGCGGTATGTGGGATCTTCCCGGACCGGGGCACGAACCCGTGTCCCCTGCATTGGCAGGCAGACTCAACCACTGCGCCACCAGGGAAGTCCTACCATGGGTCATCTTAATACATGCATCCCTTTTGCTTCTTGGCAGTTCACTAATTCATTCACTCTAACTTTCCTAATGAAAAGCGCTCTGTCTTGATTAAGGTATTCCTATACTTAGGACATCTTTAATTAATATTTGTAGAAGATGAAAATAATAATAGTAAGGTCTTCATTTCTGACTACTTTAACATGCTTGTTTAAAGGTTTCTTCAGTACTTAATAGAGGAAGGAAAAATTGTTTTTGCATAAGAATATAGGGGTTTTGTATAATAGCAACCTGTTTTGATATTTAGTATTTAGAAAGATATAATGTATACTTATATTTTTGTAAGGTACCAAAATATGCCTTCTATTTATGAACTTATTTTTCTCTCTTAGTTTTTCTTTCACATGTCAACATGATTAGGCGAAGATGAACTTTTAAAATTATGTTAAAAGTTTATAATCAATAAAGGAAATAAAATGAAGCCGCAATTAGGGAAGATAGAAAAAAGATGGGTGTTCACAGGAAGAAAAAGGGACTCAACCAAAGATAGAAACAGAGAGAGAAATTAAAGAAGAAAGATGGTCTTTGGACCCTCCTAAGTATTCCATTGAACTAGAGCTGGTGGCTATAGTGTCATTAGGAATATTGACTTTCAGTGTGTGTATCTAATCTGGTTTTGAACTTTTTTGTTTTTAGAAAGCAAAAAACTTTTAAGTTGGTAAAGAATCTTAACCATTGGAAGATTCTCATATGTCCAGTTTTCTTCACATCTCACAAATTTTTCTGTATTTGCCCTAGACATAATCTAGACATAGAACTCTACAGTTAGATGATATTTCAGAGACAATCTTAGCCCCTTTTAATGACAGTCAATTACTGAAGCTCAGGAGGTTTGATGACTTTGCTAAGGTTACCCAGCTGGTTTCTGATAAGCCCACAGTGGAATCCTGATCTCCCGACTAGAGACCAATAAATTTCTTGCTCCTTCTCTATTCATCATTAACTTACCCATCTACCCATTCATTCAGCAAAACTATATTCATTATCAACTATGTGGCGTCATAAAATGCATGCAAAGATGAATAAAACATATTTCCCGTCCTCTGGAGCAATCTGTCAAACAGCTAATGATAACACTAAACTGTGAAATTATAATGATGGAAATGTGAACAAAGTGCCATGAGAATGCAGAAGAATGAGCATTTAATTATGATTAAGAGATTTGGGATGTTTCTCTGAGACGTTACTTGTCCTTAGCAAGGTTTTGATAGACATTAAAGCAATTCATGGTACAGAATTACCAAGTTCAAAGCTACCAAAGTATGAAAGTGCATGATGAGTTCTGACGATGATGAATAATCTAGTGTGGCTGTACCACAGTAGGTACAGAGTCAGGTAGATATATCTCAGGTTGCCATCGTGAATGGTTAAGATCAGATCAAGGTTTTGAATTTCACTCTGTAGACACCTAGCCTATATTATAAGGCTAGAATGTGAATTCCATAGATACAAAGAAAATGTTATATTCATTTTAATCTCTCCAGAGGCTACAGAGTAGGTTTTTAAACACTGATTAATCGTGTGAGTAGGAACTCAGCAAATACTTGGTGGATGGATGAATGGTCAGAGGAAAATCCTCGATAGATGTAGAGGTCTTTTTCATGGTCTCATCAACCTTTCTAGAAGATAACCTGAACCATTACGAAAGTTTGTTGGAGGGCAGAGAGTTTTGGTAAAGGGATACCAATTAGGACGCTCTTGCAGGACCATAGGTAATAGTTCATCAGAGCCTGAACTCAGCCCTGGCAGTAGGAAGGAAGCAAACAGTTGAAAAATGGTAGAGGTAGATTCTCTAGGACTGCATATATTCATTCCATAAACATTTAATGAGTGCCTTTTATATTCGGGGCAATAAGCTTGCCTCTGGGAATAGAGATAAATAAGGAATAGTTTTTGTACTCAGGTAACTTATTTCACTGGAAGAGAGAAAAACAAAAAATGATTGTATGATAAGAGAATGAAAACATCATTTGTTAAGTACTGACTTTGCATCAAGTGTTGTGCTAGGCATGTAACATACATCATCTTATTTAATTTTCACAACTTCATTGGTATTGTCCTCATTTTGCAGCTGTAGGAAAGTCTGTTCCTAATTTTTGCAGGGTCCAGGGCAGGAGTGCAATTGGAAGCCCACCTACTATAAGTCTAGATTTTTAGAAGTTATAAATCAGACTAATAAACTGATAAGTAAAGTCTACTTTGTTTTCTTGTCTTGTAAAATATACCTTTGTAACAGTCTGGAAGGCCAGTTTCAGATTCAGAATTCTTAGACTCCTCAGAAGTCCCTAGCTTGTGGTATCCCTCACCCGTTTCTTATCTATGACTCTACCCCACACCTGGACAGACTTCATGCATGTGGACCCACTAGCCTGCAGGTCCAAGCTCTGTTCACATCTTCCAGAAATAACCATCCTTTGCCCACCTCTCCATCCTGAGGATAGCACCCATCAAGAAGGTAGCTCCACCTAAGAGGTTGTGCAGACCCTGGAAGCTGGCTAGGAGCCTTTGGGCTGGGAATTTCAGAGTCTTGGGTGTCTGGGTTGTGGTCTGAAAGGAGGGACATGAACTCTGGGTGAGGGGTATAGTCAGAGGAGGGCCAGAGCAGGGCCCTTACTCCAAGGCCCCCTGCCTTGGTCTAAGAGCAGTACTGGATAAGGAAACAGGTTAAGTAAGCACCCTAAGTGTACACAGGTAGAAAGTGGAACCAGAATTGCTCAGGTCTGTCTAGGCTCACAGAGGTGAAAGGGTACCTCAACCAGTCAGGGCAAATCAGCTGATACAAGAGTACTGATTAATGAATGATTGGGGGTAGAGAGTCAGGGGCTGTCAGGGAGATCTTTCTAGGAGGAGTATTGTTTAAAATGTCGAAGGGGGCCTCCCTGGTGGCGCACTGGTTAAGAATCCACCTGCCAATGCAGGGGACACAGGTTCGAGCCCTGGCCCGGGAAGATCCCACATGCTGTGGAGCAACTAAGCCCATGCGCCACAACTACTGAGCCTGCACTCTAGAGACCGTGAGCCACAACTACCGAGCCCATGTGCCACAACTACTGAAGCCCACGTGCCTAGAACCTGTGCTCTGCAACAAGAGAAGCCACTGCAATGAGAAGCCCGCGCACCTCAACGAAGGGTAGCCCCCGATCGCCACAACTAGAGAAAGCCTCGCGCAGCAATGAAGAACCAAAGCAGCCAAAAATAAACAAATTAAATAAATAAATTTATTTTTAAATAAATAAAATAAAATCTCACAGGGGTGGGGCTGGGACACAGCTAGAGGTGTAGGAGAGCATGGCCTACAGCCCTTGTCCTTAAGCCCCAGAGGCTGAAGGGTTGGCAATCAGTTTGGCAGGGTTAGAGTTGTGCTTGCGGGGTAGGGAAGAAAAATGAAGCTGCTGATTTTAGACTGTGGCTGAATCCTGAAGAGTTAAGCGTTCTTTATCTTAAAGGGACAGGAAAGGAGCACAATCACATTTAGGTATAAGGGCTGAGGGAGGACTAGAAAGCAAAGATGACTCAACGCTTTCTTCCGTGAAGCCTAGGGAGGGAAGGAGTTGTTTACAGAGCTAGGTAGTCCAGAAGGAGGCGCAGGAAACTGGGTTTTTACTGTTTGAATTACAGGTTAATAATGAGAATACTGGTGGAAGGAGAGAGAAAACAAGTATGACAGAGTCTTGGAAAGTAGCTACATTTAAGGAGTGTGCGGAAGAGAGAACTAGTCCAAAAGACGACAAAACAAAAACAACAGCTGAGCAGCAGAAGTTTCTGAGGCAGGGAGCCTGATCTGCACAGCGTCATCAGTGCCTGGTGGGCTCAAGTTTGAGAAGGAACGTTCAGTTGCTAGGGGGCCAGGACACACACACAGGGGAGATGCCTGGATTCAGCCATCAGGAGTTGGGGTGAGAGGGGTGGAAACCAGTTTAAGGAATTGGGGATATATATAATGTGGAAATAAAGGAAGTTACTTTGAATAGTTTTTTACAAGTTAAGCTTGGCTTCAAGGAAAGGAGAGAGATTAGAGATTTGTTTGATGGGAAAGTAAGGTTCAGGGAAGAAAATGGACAAGTCCCCCTCCTCCTCTTCTTTGGTGTCATTATTATTAGCAAGGGTATTTGTAATATCCTTGGCTGAAAGGTTGCAGTGAAACAGGAGAGACTGGAGAGAGGAGTACTTTGATAGGACCTACCCACACCTTGCCTCTGCTCCTCCAGTAGCAGGGGTGAGAGCCGATGCCACCACTCTTCGCCTTCAGGCCACTGACCTCAGGAAGCTTATCCCGGTTCACAGCAATCGCCATGCGAAGCCCTGCTTCCGGTCACCTCTTACCAGGTGACTCTCGTCTACTTAGCTTCAGTGGCTCTTTTATCAGTAAGACCTCCTCCCTCCCCCAGCCTTTTCCTCTCTCTCCCCCTTCCCTCCATTATTTCTCTTTGTGGCACTTATCACTGTCTGACATACATTCACTTATTTTATCATGACTTTCCTGTCCCTAATAAAAAGTAGGCTCCAGACCTCAGAGCAGTGTCTGGCACATAGTAGAGCCTCAATTCCTATTTGTTGAATGATGCACACAAAAGGGTGAGGAGGAGAATTGATGGGGCAGGATTCCAAAGCAGAGGTTGGCAAATTTTTCTGTAAAGGGCCAGATAGTAAATATTTTAAATTTTGCTGGCCACAAACAGTCTCTGCCACATATTCCTCTTTGTTGTTTTTTAAAATAATCTTTCAAAAATGTAAAATCCATTCTTAGCTCACAGGCCAAACATAGACAAGCCACAGATCTGACCATAGCTTCTGTGAGAGAAAGTGAGGGAAACAGGATTAAGAACACAGATGAAGATGGTAGCTCTGAAAAAGAAAACGGAAGAAGCATCTTCCTCCAAAGACCTCCCTAAAGGGAAGTGAGAAAACAGATGAAATGTGTGAAGAACGTTTGAGGTAAAGAACAGACAAGTGAGAATTCATGTCAGTGGCATCAGCCTCCCAGAGAGGAGGGAAGTGAGTTCTGCAGTTGAGTGTGCAGCACTTGAAGAGCAGGAAGGTTCTGAAAGAACAGGGTGGCTCATCAAACAGAGATAAACAGGGAAAATGATAAACAGCACAGAATTCAGACACAGTTGGACATCATGATCTGTGGTGTGTTCTAGAAGACTAGGGAAAAATGGGAAAAGGTAGATCCTGAGAATTACAGCCTGTGAAATTTAAGAGTGATGCAGCACAAAATTCTAAAGGTGGTTGACCTGGCATACTAGTTCAGAATAATGTTGGATTTTCCTCATACTTTTTTTGATAAAATTACTTCTAGAATCATCAAAGAAATATGAACTAATTTGTGAATAATAATATCAATAATTAACTTTTATTGAGTCTAAACTATTTATTTATTAATGGCTGAGCTACAGTCATTATCTCATTTAATCATTTATGTAGGTCTAGCATTGTCTCTGATTTACGAGATGAGGAAACTGAAGCTTAGGGGATTAAGGAACTTACCTAAAGGCACACAAAGTTCTTAAACAACAGAGCTAGATGAACCCAACCAAGTCTGTCTGATATCTGGTCTGTGTTCTTAACTTACCACAATAGGGTGCTGATCAATGAATTACTATCAGTATGGAAGGAGGTCTCTAGTGACAAGTCCTGTCCTCACTCTGTCTTTTTTTTTTTTTTTCTGCGGTTCACGGGCCTCTCACTGTTGTGGCCTCTCCCGTTGGGGAGCACAGGCTCCGGACGCGCAGCCTCAGCAGCCATGGCTCACAGGGCCCAGCCGCTCTGCAGCGTGTGGGATCCTCCCAGACCGGGGCACGAACCCGTGTCCCCTGCATCGGCAGGCGGGCTCTTAACCACTGCGCCACCAGGGAAACCCCGTCACTCTGTCTTGTTCAACATTTTTATAGTGCTCTGGATGAGGACATAGATAGTGCATTTATCAAACTTTCCAGCAATGTGGACCCAGGAAGAAGAGGGAATACATTAGATAACAGGATGAGAATCCAGGATTATCTCAAATTGGAACGGTTCACCAAAGAGGAAATGTAATAGAGATAAGAATACAGTTCTTTACTTAGGTCAGAAACAACTGCACAAGTGCACTGTGCTTTAGCTGTGGGGTGTGTAGGGAGGAAAAATGCTTAAAAGCTTTCATCACCTCACTTTAAGGACTGTCGTAAACTACAGCTTGTCCAGAGAATAGAATAGAGAAGGTATTCAGTCTGAGGAACTGTTAAAGAAACTCATAAAGTCTCAGAGCCAAAAAAAAAAAAAAACCAAAAAACAAAACAAAACAAAAAACCCAACCTGGTGGTGATGGGGGCGGGGGAGAGAACAGCGTCCTCCAGTATTTCTGAAAGTTTTCACAGAAGATAAATTAGGTGTGTTCCATGTGACCCTTGTGGTCAGAACTAGGAAACATAAGTGGGGATTACAAGGAAAGATAAATTAGGTGTGTTCCATGTGACCCTTGTGGTCAGAACTAGGAAACATAAGTGGGGATTACAAGGAACCAGAGTCTCACTCCGTATGAGAAATAACTCCCCGCAAATTAAACCTGTTCAAGATTGTAATTGGTTGCATTGTGAATGAATGTGCTCCCTATTGCTGGATGTTTTAGACTGAGACTGAACTATCATTTGTTAGAACTTACCCTAGGTGACCTCTGAAGGCTCTGCCAACACTAAGTTTTTGCCTCTGAACATGTCAGATGAATGAAGCGTTTCTGTGCTATTTTTCAAAAAAGTAAACTCATCTTTCTTTTGTGTTTGCAACCTGATTTAGTACTGTGTTAGATCTATGGTGGTGTTTATATTACAGAGCTTCCATTTTGAACCTAAGCTGTACGAGTTCTAATTTTTCACTTAGACTGTGACAAGATGTTTAGCATACCAAGTTAGGCTTCAAGTATGTTCTTCTAAATGGATGTGCACTTTACTTGTGTATAATTCTTGCCAAAGATTACACTGAATTTGTACCATATTCCTGCCAATATTTTTTCTAAACCACATCCTGTGATGTAATTTGTGGTAAGTTTATAAGGGAATGCATCTATATAAGAGGTGCCTTGAAATGCTCACTTATTTTTTAACAGATTGGACTCCAGTATATAGGATGAGGTTGCTTCAAGAAGGACTTAATCTATTGACTTCCTGAGACCGTTATAGTTAGTTCTTAAACTTAGTTCTGTGATCTGCCTTGTTCTGTTTTTTGTAACACATATTCACAGTCTCAATTTTCAACTTTATCAATAGAAAGTTAACTGGATATATATTGAAAACCTCTAGATTGCTTTTCTAAAGGTATTAAAAAGCCTATCGTTTTGTTGGTGACCCATCACTAAGTCTTTCTGACATGCATGAACAAAGTTGAAGCAAAAATAGGAAACCTCACTATTTTTGGCTTTAATACTCTGAAGTTTACCTAATAATTCAGTGGGTATACTAATTGAAAAGAAATACTTTTTTATTTTTTTAGGTGTAATCCCTTTTCATGGATTTTCAATGTATGGTAAGTTGGGCTTTAAAATATTCACTGTTTTTATTACACTTTGGAAAATTAAACATGAAAATCACACTTTATATTACATCAACCACACACTTAACCATGTTATTGTGAACATTTTTAAACATTGGATTTGATATCTGTTTATATGTCCAATTAAAAGTTTTTTCAAATAAAGGGTCATCATAATTGCTCAGATGGCGATTGCTTGTCAAATTAGAATTGAACATACCAGGAAAATGGTTCTGTGGTTTTCCATTTTCTAATTCAATGGAACTTAGAGCCACACATTGATATTTAGTTCTAATAGATGTAAAATGAGATTGCTTAAATTCCTAAACTAATTCTCATAAGTCTTTAAAAAAAAATAATAGGTCAGAAAGAACGCAAAGGGAGGGACAACACTGAGTGTGAGTTCATAATTTCTCCAGACTGGCTGGTGTGCACAGCAACAATTACATTGAAGCATCCAGTCATCCTGAGGCACACGTGACAAACGCATGTGCAGGTTTGAGAGCCCTGAGCACCTTTGTGTCCTCACGTATCATTGAATGAAGAATGCAGGAAGCGTAACAAAGATTAGCAGGAGGAAGAATGCTCTATGCCTTAAGTGCCACTTAATTTTTAAATTTTCATGCATTACATATTAGCTTGTTGAAGATTGTTGTCCCAACTATTCCTACTCCCCAACCTTTAGACTAAACAGAAATATACAGTAATGTTTACTTTTGTAAAAAGAATCAGCGATAAATTAACACTTTTCTTTGTAAAAAACCCCTCAAGTGTTCCGCATCAGACAGTCATCGTGAATGACATAATATAAAACCTTTAAAACCAGCATACAATGAAAAGGATTTAAAGTGCCTAGGAATTCTGCATTATGCTGCCCTTGGCTTTATTCTCTTGAGCAACAAAAATTTCATAATGTAACACATAATGTTATAGTGAGGTTCCAGCATATTTCTCTTTTATAAATATGTGAGGAATTTAAAATAGAAAACCTAAAAAGGTTAAGAATATAAATTTTTACCTTTAATAATAAAAAATGTTAGCCCTTTTATTCTTTTATTTTGATAATTCCAACTGCAAGCATTTTTCAAGTAATTAGTTTTTAAAAGATGTACTTGAGCGATTTGGAGAACAGTTAATAACGTCAGGAAAGTTTAAATCTTCTAACAACTCTCAGGGTACAAAATACATCTTTGACTCCTGCCTATTCACATTTCTGGTTGTTTTAATAGGTTAAAGTTTATACACCCAAAGGGGAAAAGTTCGCTAAGGAAATAGGTGATGCAAAATGTTTAATATACAGTTTATACTATTTTAGAAAAATATGTTAAGCATCCACAAATACTTTAGAGCAGCGACCACTTATTTAGAACCAGTATACTAGCATAATTGCAACTTATCCCCAGGATCTCTACATAGTACTAGGCCATTTTAGTTTTAGTTACTGTATTTCTTTAAAATTATAATACTTTCCTCTTTTAAAAATTTATTCAAAACTTTTCTCTAATTTAAACTGGCCTTATCCTTTCCCACATATGTAGATTAATGAAGTTTTTATTGTAGATATAGTATATTATGATTTCATAAATAAATTCCTATAGTGCAGTATTTAATTGGTTAAAAAGATGATGAGCTCATTCATTTTTATGGAAGAACCAAATAGGGAAAGATGCTTAAAATGGAAAATAAAGTCATGTAGAAGATTTTTTACATATTATATGTAATGGACTAAAACTTTTCCATTTCATAGCTATATAAGGGAATTCAACATCACCAATTGTGGCATCTTGAATAATAACTGATTATAACGTTTTCTATATTATATATGTTTATAGAAAAGTGCTGATTTTAAAATTCTCTTTCATTCCTTCACTGGAAATGATCATTAATGATTACTGAATCTTTAAAACCTTTAGATTCAAATTACAAGTTTTTAAATAGCAATAACTTAAGAAGTTGGAGGGGAAAATATACATCATCACAAAAAGTAAATGAATTCCAAACCTTCATTTTGAATTTGTAATAATACCATGTATTTGTGCCACATTGCTTTTTCTTAGGTTGTTGCAATTAGAATGAGAGTTATTCTTTTTAAATGTATAGAATACCTCAGTTGGGGCTATTTAAATAAGTAGGAATTTATTTTGATAGTAAAATAATTTTTTAAAATTAGTTTTGAAGTGAAAGGACATGGCTGTTAGTTTTTAAACATATATATATATATATATATATATATATATATATATAAAACATAAAGGTCTTTCCCTATAGATATATATAAAAGGAGGGGTTTTTTTGGATGTATTTAGATATTTACCACCCTAAAATTGATTTGTCTCTCTTTTGCCCTTCAGAAAAGTGAAATTTCTCAGTTGCAATGCTAGTTTTTGATAATTTATTCATCAGTAATACTGTGCACCGCCATTTATCCCAGATAATCGAATTTTTGTTTTGTCAGAATTTAAAATTTTTTATCATTTTTTCCTTTCACGTTGTCAAAAGGAAGTGAGCTGAGTTGGCTCACTGGTTTCCCTGCTTACTTAATGCCTACTGCCCTCAGGGCATCACGGACATTATAGAGCCCAAGACCTTCTTACCTGTCTGATCTATATCATAGATGAAATTACCCAATAAGTAAGTCACTTTTATTAAATTAATATTTAGGTAATGCAGTTTTATATATCTGCATTATAGTGTATTTATGCTGCCTAAAATTCTTGAGTGTTGAAAAGATGAAAAGCATGACCACGTTCGCAAGTGCAGAATAATCAGACTGTCAGGTCAGCATCTGATTTTAAAATCTGACTTTCTGACAGTGAGCCATGAGCTTTCTGGTTGAGTTGACCCACCTGTGCTTAACTGCCATGAACTGGGTACAAAAGAAAACTTAATTCAAATTCATTAGAGAAATAAATTCTTAGAGTTGTTTTATTTTAAGCCTATGAAAACTGTCTAGATACATATTGAGATATGCCAATATAGACCAATAGCCTAAACTGTTAATCAAAATTTTAATTTTCAAATTCAGTTAGTTGCAGACCATCGTTCTAAAAGCTAGTCATAAATCATCTTATATTTTACTTACCTGACTTCAAAAATTAAAAATTTCAAAAGATCCTTTGTGGGACAAAGTAAAAATGAATTGCCTGATTGTCACTTTCTTATTATTTCAATTGAAAAAAAGAGACTTGACTTTATGTAGTTTTTAAAAGTTACTTTGAATTTTCAATATCCCTATATAGTTCCATTGTGTCATTCTTATTCTACTGTTGAGATTATAATATTTTATAATTTACTCCCTTCTTTTTAATTTTTAATGACTCAGTTTTTTATGTGTGCATATATTCCCTTTTCAACATGAAAAAAGAATATATATGTGATTCTAAACTTGTCTATGAATGAATATTATTACTAGAAAATATTTATTCTTTCATGTTTTGTGAACTTATTTTTTTAATTTTAGTAGTTCTGCAATATTATTAATTAACTTTTTTGTTCTTTCAGTTGCACCACTTTGTTTTCTGTACCATGAACCTTCCAAATTGTATCAGATATTCCGTGAGATGTATGTGCGTTTTTTCTTCAGACTTCATTCCATCTCTTCTCATCCTTCTGTAAGTTCATAAAAAAAAGAAAAAATGGATCAAAGCAGACTCTAATCTGTTTTTCCTTTCCTTAAGAAAAACAAATGTTAATTTGTGAGGTCAAGCAACACTTTTCTATAGAATAAATGAAAGAGAAGAAGAAATTGATATTTAAATAGTTTTAGTAATAATTAGAGAGGAAAAAGCCTTTTATCAATTGCATTTAAATTATCTTTTATATGTTGAAAGAAAAAACATAGCAATGTCTGTATTGTTTTCTTTGACAAAGGTGGCTAACTTCTTTGAATGCTGGTTTCCTCCTCTCTGAAACTCATTTCAGAGTTAATAATGAGTTTCTGTGGTGCTGTAGAACAGTGTACAAAGCACCTGGGTAGCACTGGGCTCGTGGCAGATGTTCAGTAAATAGATGGCTGCTGTTTTTATTGTTGTCGTTACGATTATCATCATCATCATCATCATCTTTTCTTTGTTAATGAAAAATAAACATTTATTTGTCCCTTATTTTTCAATTTGGCTAATTATCAGTTATCAAACTAGATATCTCCTTTGTGTTTATTCAATAGATGGCTCCTTGGCCTTAACATGAAATTCAAAGAGAAGCATACTGGGAGTTGAGTATTTGTATCTGTTTTATTTTGTCCAGTCCTTTATCATATCTTCCTTCCCCCACCCCCACCCTCCTTAGCCTGAGTAAAAGCAGTGTTTATTTTATTTCAGTTATACTTTTTCTGTCTTTGAGCCTGCTTTGGTCTGCTTGTGGGTAACTTGACTGACTCTCCAGAAAAAAACATTAAAAATTGGAATGTGTCAGGGCTACCAAGTTTCCCAAAAGAGGAGGCTGTCACCGCTACTCAACTAAATAGCAGTTCATTATCCTCCCCCCGCCATTCCTGTGTATTCCTATTCCACCTTCCTCTGTCTCCACTGTTGCTCTCATACATTGCTAGTGAAAGCAGGCAAGTAACAGAAATCTAGGATGTCACAGATGAACAAATGAAGTACCACCAATTATCTTGGGTTTCTTCTCTCTGAGACAACTTGATTTAATGCCTATATTGCATGAATATTTAATCTAGAATAACCAAAAATATATTAATAATTCTTTTTTCTTATAACTCATCCTTAGCCTCAGATTTCTTACTCACATATTCTGTACCATTTTACGCTTCAGAGTTTCAAAAAAATGTTTTTAACTGGCTGCCCAGTAGATACCCATGATGTTTTCCCTGTGCAGACCACTGAAGCTTGCCACTGAGCAACTCTGGATGTGCCTTCTCTATATCCGTGCTGACCCTAAGGTGTCCTTTTTCAGCTGATTGATTGGGACAGCCCTGCCTCTGCCCTTTCTTTATTCAGTGAAATAAAGACTTAACAGGCAGTCATCTCCTTTTCTGGCTTGCAGCCAGACTTAACTATTTGGAACCATGACAGCCTTATTTCTTTAGAAATTCAAAAAGAGGATTAAAACTTCCTTACAAAGATCAACGCTGAGGAATGCTGAGCTGCAAGAAAGACTTTATTCAGAGTTGTCAAGTAATAAATGCACTTGAAAAACCATCTACTTTGTGCTCTACAGATAATGCCCTTTTAAAAAAGTGGATTTCAGTTTTTAAAAAAGTTATCCTTATACTAAGTAATCAAACATTCTTGTTTGATAACTTCCTGATGCAAATTTCAAACAGTTAGTCTTTCTCTGGGGATGGATTTCAATGAAAGAGTTAAAAAAGCAGGAAATATTCTCCCTGATGGGTGAGACAGCTGGAAGGGAAGGGACATTTGGAGGAGAAAGTGAAGGGTGTGGCTGTAGCACCAGAGAAATACCTGGAAACTGGAATGCATCCAGAAAAAACTAATTTTGCTGGGCCTACGTGATACTATATGACTTACAGAGAAGCAGGTTTTTCTATAAAATGACGTTTTCCTTGAATTCCTAACATTACTACATGCCAGGTTACGTGGGGAGCCTATCGTTGTTAAAAAGGAAAAAATATTTATATTGATAATCTTTTTCTCATTTCCATTTGAATAATTTAATGGCAGAGTTCATTTTTAAATACTAAATTATGCATTTCTCTTGTGATTTATTATTGTATCCAGGGTATCGTGTCACTCTGTCTGCTGTTTGAAACTCTTCTTCAAACTTATCTCCCCCAACTCTTTTATCATCTACGAGAAATTGGGGCTCAACCGTGAGTATTTTTCTCTCCTAATTGAAGAATAAATTGATATCAGAAGGCTCTTTTTCATCATCAAAGATACAGTAATTTTTCAGAGACATTAGACTAACAGTCTCCCCAATAAAACAATAATTATCAAGTAGTAAATTATAACTCGACATTGTGACAGAAATTCTTGAGAGACTTACCAAAATCCTAATAAATTCTTATTTGCTTGGATTTTTGTGCTTGGTACAAGAATCACTAAAAGAACTAATTTCTATTCATAATGAAAGGTATTGGCCAAACTGAGGCAAAAATTTGTGGAAACAAATACTACCTGAGAAATGTGATAATACTAAAATTAAGTCAGTTTAGGCCAAATTTATCAGAAAACAACTTATGAAAGACAGAAAAGTTAAAGTTTGCTGGCTTTCATTAAAGGAATCTAGATCGATTATTTACCAATGGTTGTACACTGTGATTTTTTTCTTCCAAAAGCTTGAATTTTTGTTCATTTATCTCAGTATGAGTTATCAATGAATATGTAGGGTACCTGTGGACCTCATTATTATTGGTTCTCTTTTCTCTTTTTTAATTAACAGTGTCTTAAGGCAACAGAAATTTCCAAATGATTTATCAGTGTTTTGTTACTGTCTTCGTTTCTGTGTAACCATTTTCTCCTATATAAGGGCATATTTGAAAGGAACACTAACTCTTTGAGACCACAAAAGTAGTTAATGGGAAATAGAATCCATAGCCGATGGATGAGTGGGTGGATGGGTTTAAGAGACAGACCCAGATTCAAATTCTATCTCTACTAAACTATAAAATCCTGATAAAATTATTTAATTTACCTAAGCCTCAATTTCTTTCTTTAAGTCAAGATAATTTAATTTATTCATCTTTAAAATCAAGGGAATTCCTACCTCATAGAGTTGTTTAAAGATTGAATATGTATATGTTTATATATTGATATATATGTATATATACATATATATACATATATATATATACATATATACATCTATATCTCCATTCTAAAATCACCATCGAATTTCAGACATTTTAGATCTTAGAAATGCCATTTATAAAACAACACCTCATATCATCCGTTGATAACACCTAGGTGACACTCTTTCTTCTGTAGACATTAAAAAACAGGATTTTATTAATAATTAATATTATAAAACAAGAATATGGCAGAAATATTTTATATTACATACAAGTCATTTTTTCTTGTGGTAAACTGACCTCTATTTTACTACTGTGAAATGAATATTTGAATATAACTATGCTTTTCCTTACTAGAGTGAAGACATTTAGTTTATTGCTAGAAGCTAAAATCCTGGCTTTTTTCTAGTCTATTTATACACTTTAATCATTAAAAGGAACAAATTTATTTCAGTGAATTATGATAAACATTAAAATTCTGATGCAAGAGAAAATATAAAAATTTAATTATCAGGCTAGAAATCAATTATTAAAAGGCTTTCATGAATTAAAACTAATGCTATTGGAAGGTTTTTAATTTAGAATTTAATTTTTTTACTAGATATAGGACTCTTCAGGATATCTCCTTCTGAGTACTTAGTGCATTTTATCTGTTATCATATTTATGGACATAAATTATTCATAATATTCCATAATAATTCTTAATTAGCCTTTCAATATCTATAGAATCAGAGTGACATTACCGCTCTCATTCCTGAGATTGATATTTGTATCTTGTTTCTCTTTCTTGATTATTCTGGCCAGAGGTTTATTAATTTTATTCTTCTTTGAAAGAATCAGTTTTTGGTTTCATTGATTTTGTTTTTCTATTTTTGGTTTCATTGAGTTATGCTCTTTTTTTTTTTTTTTTTTTTTTTTGCTGTACGCGGGCCTCTCACTGTTGTGGCCTCTCCCGTTGCGGAGCACAGGCTCTGGACGTGCAGGCTCAGCGGCCATGGCTCACGGGCCCAGCCGCTCCACAGCATGTGGGATCTTCCCGGACCGGGGCACAAACCCATGTCCCCTGCATCGGCAGGCGGACTCTCAACCACTGCGCCACCAGGGAAGCCCTATGCTCTTTTATTTGTTATTTCCTTCTGTATACTTGCTTTAGTTTTGTTTTGGTCTTGTCTTTCTACTTGTTTAAGGTGAAATTTAGATAATTAATTTGAGACATTTCTTCTTTTCTAATGGAAGCAATAATGTTATAAATTGCCCTCAAAGCACTGCTTTACCTCCACTCAACAAATTTTGATGTGTTATGTTTTCACTTTCATTCAATTCAAAATGTTTCTTAATTTCTCTTGTGACTTCCTCTTTGACCATAGTTTATATAAAACTGCATTGTTTAATTTCTAAATATTTGGAAAGATATTATGTCTTTCTGTTATTATTTCTATTGTAATTCTGTTACAGTTAGACAATGTGCTTCATAAGATTTTAGTTCTTTTAAATGTGTTGCAGTTTGTTTTATGACCCAGAATATGATCTATCTTGATGAATCTTCCATGTACACTTGAAAAGAATTTGTATGCTGCTAGTGTTGAGCAGAATGTTCCGTAAGTGGTAATCAAGTCAAGCTTGTTGATAATGTTCAAGACTTCTATACACTTGTTAATTTTCTTCTACTTTTTCTATTGATTATTGAGAAAGAAGTGTTAGAGCCTCCAATTATAATTGTGAATTTGTCTTTTTATTTCTGCATTGCTATATATATTTTTACTTCATGTATTTGACTCTGTTTTTAGGAGAATTGATCTTTTTATCATTATGTAATGTCTTTTCCTAGCAATAAATCTACTATGTCTGATATAGCCATTCCAGCTTTCTTTTTATTACAATTTGTATAGTGTATTCTTTTCTGTCTTTTTACTTTTAACGTATTGATTATCAGTGTCTTTACTTTTCAGGTGGCTTTCTTGTCAAAAGTATACTTGGGTCTTTCAGTGTGGCAGTTTGTCTTTTAATTGGTGTGTTTATTCCATTTACATTTAATGTAATTGATATTATTGGATTAAAATAATATCAATTGATATTATTTACTATCTTGATAGACATTTTTTTGTTTGTCCCATGTGCTCTTTATTCTTTTTGTCCTCTTTTCCTGCCTACTTTTTTTTTTTTTTTAATATTTATTTATTTATTTTTGGCCAAATCGGGTCTTAGTTATGGCACACGGGATCTTTCATTGCAGCATGCAGGCTTCTCTCTAGTTGTGGTGCAAGGATTTAGTTGCCCCACAGCATGTGGGATCTTAGTTCCCCGTCCAGGGATCAAACCCATGTCCCCTGCATTGAAAGGCGGATTCTCAACTACTGGACCACCAAGGAAGTCCCTCCTGCCTACTTTTGTTTGTTTGTTTGTTTGTTTTTAATTTATTTATTATTTATTTATTTATTGTCTTTATTTTTGTCTGCATTGGGTCTTAGTTGCGGCACACAGGATCTTTGTCAAGGCATACAGGATCTTTCGTTGCAGCATGCGGGCTTCTCTCTAGTCATGGCATGCAGGTTTTCTCTTCTCTAGTTGTGGCGCGCAGGCTCCAGGGCAGGTGGGCTCTGTAGTTGTGGCATGCAGGTTCCAGAGCGTGTGGGCTCTGTAGTTTGTGGCACGCAGGCTCTAGTTGAGGCGCATGAGCTCAGTAGTTGTAGCACGTGGACTTAGTTGCCCCACAGCATGTGGGATATTAGTTCCTTGACCGGGGATCGAACCTATGTCCCCTGCATTGTAAGGTGGATTCTTTACCACTGGACCACCAGGGAAGTTCCCCTCCTGCCTACTTTTGAATTGAATAATTTTTTACTCCATTTTATCTCCAGTATTGGATTATTATTTATACCTTTCTAAAAATATATTTTGATAAGTGTCTGTCTTAGTTCAGTCTGCTATAACAAATTTCCATAAACTGTATGGCTTATAAACAACAGAAATTTATTTCTCACAGTTTTGGAGACTGGAAGTCTAAGATCAGGTTGCTAGCATTGTTGAGTTCCAGAGGACCTTCTTCTAAGTTGCAAACTGCTTCTCATTGTATCCTCACATGATGGAGAGCAGAGAAGAAAAAGAAGCTCTCACATGACTCTTACGAAGGCACTAATCCCAAACATGAGGACCTACCTTCATAACTTTATCTAATGCTAATTAACTTCCAAAGGCCACACACCTCTTTCCTAATACCATCACATTGGGGGGTAATTTCAATATATGAATTTGGGGGTGGGAGTGGGGACACAAGCATTCAGTCTATAACAGTGCCCTAGGATTTACAATATACATCTTTAATTTATCCCTTCTACTTTCAAATAAACTCCAGGCCTGGAGGGTTTCATGGGCAAATTCTACAAAACATGTCAGGAAGAAATAATATCAATTATTGTTTTTCTGTGGCTGCTGTCAAGATCGTTGTCTTTAGATCTTAACAGTTTGATTATGATGTATCTGGACATGGATTTCTTGGGTTTATCCTGTTTAGGGTTTGCTTAACATCTTAATTTGAGGCTTATTTCTTTTGCCAAATTTAGGAAGTTTTCAACCATTATTTCTTCAAATATTTTTTTCTGCACCACACTCATTATCCTTTTCTTCTGGGACACAAATATTAAAACTTTTAGTCTTATCTCACAGCTTCCTGAAGCTCTGTTCATTTTGTTTTCAATCCTTTTTACTCTGTAGTTCAGATTGGACACTTCTATTGATTTATATTTAAATTCACTGGCTCTCTCAATGGTTATTTCCATTTTGCTATTGGATCCATCCAGTGAGGGCTGTTTTGTTGCTGTTGTTGTTATTGTTTTTGTTGTTTTTGTATTTATCAGTTCTAAAATTTCCATTTGGTTCTTAACAAAACTCAGAATTGTGCATTAGTAAGGGCAAATTCTACTATACATAAATTATACCTCAATAAACTGTATTTCTAAGAAATTGAATCTGTGATGTATACTAGGGAGCAGAAGGCATGATGTGTGGTGCTGTTGTTCTAATAAGACACTGAGAGATCCAGTAAAATGAAACTAGTTGAAGTTAATAATTTAGGCTTAAAAGTTAGTAAATTATTTAAATTTAAAATAATTGGTGGCTAAAAGTTTCTTTGGCATCTATAAACAGAAATTCTAAAACCAACCAAAAATCTTGATTTATCAATACTACTGCCTACATGTATTTTGTTATATTAGAACAATAGTTATCTAGTATTGAGGAATTTCTGAAACCTGGTGGGTCCTTTTTCAGTCTCAAGAAAGTTAATGTGACACCAACAAAGGCAATCTCTCAATCCCATTTTCTCTTTTAAGAAAAAGTACAGATGTTTATCTGTATAACAGTTTTAACAAAGAATTTGGCTAGAACCTCTCAGGGGCAGTCAAGTGATGTTTAATTGCCAATAGTACAGAAATTGAGAGACTATTTAATCTCTTCAGGCACCAAAGCCAAAGAGTTTGTTTCCTGATTCTAGAGATAAATTGTTATTGTAACATAACCTATTTATGAAACAGTAGGATCTCATACTTCTTAGGACTTTTTTTTTTTTTCTTTTTGCAAAATAGAATTTAATTGAATTTTCTGGTTGATTTTTCAGAGTTCTGATGACATCCTCTATAAAACTAAGGGTTTCAAATCAGAGATCTATTTCTAAGGTCCCTTATATAGCTTTTCTTTTTTTTAAGATTTGATTTTATTTTTTATTTTTAGCAGCGTTGGGTCTTCGTTGCTGTGCGCAGGCTTTCTCTAGTTGCAGTGAGCAGGAGCTACTCTTCATTGTGGTGCGCGGGCTTCTCCTTGCGGTGGCTTCTCTTGTTGCAGAGCACAGGCTCTAGGTGCATGGGCTCAATAGTTGTGGCTTACGGGCTGTAAAGTGCAGGCTCAGTGGTTTGAGGCACGGGCTTAGCTGCTCCATGGCATGTGGGACCTTCCCAGACCAGGGATCGAATCTGTGTCCCTGCATTGGCAGGCGGATTCTTATCCACTGTGCCACCATGGAAGTCCCCCTATAGCTTTAAAACTAGTTTTCTTTGTCTTTTTTCATCCTTTGTAGCCATTTGAGTGAAATGTAGGAATATAATTTATTGAATTAGAAAAATGTGCAGCTATCAAGCTCTTTCAAGTATCTTGAATAAAAATTCAAATGTTCTAGGCTTGCCTGGAACTGTTAAGACTATAAGATCACCTCATTGATAGCTAATTAGTACACACCCTGAAAAACAGAATGTAGAAGTGAGTTTTCTAAAGAATGAACTATAACATAAAGTAGGACTCAGGAATATAATTCTTTCTCTTAATGCTTTTTTTTTTTCCTGTATGCGGGCCTCTCACTGTTGTGGCCTCTCCTGTTGCAGGGCACAAGCTCCAGACGCGCAGGCTCAGCAGCCATGGTTCACGGGCCCAGCCGCTCTGCGGCATGTGGGATCTTCCCGGATCAGGGCACGAACCCGTGTCCCCTGCATCAGCAGGCGGACTCTCAACCACTGCCCCACCAGGGAAGCCCTCTTAATGCTTTTGAGACCACTAATTTGAGGACTCATGGTTTCTCACCATTGTACTTTTTACAGCTTTTAATAGAGTATTTGAGGGTTTTTTAAATTTATTTTATTGAAGTATAGTTGATTTACAATATTGTGTTAATCACAGCAGTGTTTCAGTTATACTTATACATACATTCTTTTTCATATTCTTTCCATTATGGTTTATCACAGAATATTGAATATAGTTCCTTGTAGGAACAGTAGGACCTACAGCAGTAGGACCTTGTTGTCTATCCATTCAATACCATAGTAGTTTGCATCTGCTAATCCCAAACTCCCCATCTATCTCTCCCCCCTCCCCCTTGGCAACCACAAGTCTGTTTTCTATGTCTGTGAGCCTGTTTCATACATAAGTTCATTTGTGTCATATTTTAGATTCCACATATAAGTGATTTCATGTGGTATTTGTCTTTCTCTTTCTGACTTCCTTCACTTGGTATGATAATCACTAGGTCCATCCATGATACTGCAAATGGCATTACTTCATTCTTTTTTATGGCTGAGTAGTATTCCATTGTATATATGTAGAGTGCTTGAGTTTTAAATGCCCATGTGATTTTTCAGACCCACAAAGGAGTTATCTAATAATGGAACTGGTTGAGTTCTTCTGATACTGCTTTTTGATGAGAAAAAATTCCACTGGTAAAATTTCTTTTTTTTCTTTGCTTACAGACTTCGCATATCATTTAAATGGATGGTTCGAGCTTTCTCTGGATACTTAGCTACAGATCAACTCTTGCTTTTGTGGGATAGAATCCTAGGGTACAACTCTCTGGAAATTCTTGCTGGTAAGAGTAAGTGCTTGTTTGTAAAACACATGCTCTTTTTATAGTAAAGCCCCTTTGCTTTCTGATATTCACCATCTGTAATTGGAATTTGAGTCTACAGTTGTCTTTCATTTCTAATTCATGAACATTTAGTAGATTTATCTGCCTTAGAAGACAAGCACTGAGATTCTGCAATCTAAATAGGTCTGCATAACTGCCCATCACGTCTATTCCTAGTCCTTTTTCGTCACTTCTAGGAATGTCCAGCTCCCCTCCCCTGCTTTTAATCCAGCCAGGGCTTACGGTCTCAGCACCTGTGAGGTTTGCACAGCAGAGTGTAGGTATACTTCTGTTTTTTTCCTGACTCCTGTGACTACCTTAGTGTTCTGTTCTGTGCCCTTTCTCAACTACTACCTAAAATCCAAACTGAGACTGAGTCTCCCTGCATAGTTGAAATCTCAGCTCTTCTGGACTAGTTTATACTGAACTCACAACCTTTTCCTTGTTGCTAACAGTCTCTAACTCCTGCCCTGGTAACTGAGTTTCCCCTTTTACATATTCTCTTAAGCCAAAAAGAAATTCATCTTTTTTTCAGAAAGCCACAAACCTATCTCTTATTTAATAATTAAGTTCTTACAACAGATATACACAGAGGGCAACTGTGTGATAACACATAGGGCACAGATTTCTTATATTATTTTGCTTCTCTGTGTGTAAAATCGACTCAATTATTTTTATCATTGAAATTATCAGGGAATTCAAATAAGTATTACAGGGTTTTCACATGGAGAGCAGAGAATGCTGGTTCCAACCTTCTCCAGTTTTGTGACATTGAACAAATTATTTAATCTTTACCCAGTGATAGCATTGTAAAGACACCTCTCTGGGCCATTTGGAAATAATGCTTAATTGATGACCCTTTTCTTGCAGAAGATTCTCTAGGTACCATATTAACATATTTTTGAATGCTGAAAGTTCGAGTAATTAGATGGCATTTTGAAAAGGAAAATTGAGGTAATAATAAAGTACCATGAAGATAAATGTTGCCCCTGGTATAATGAGAGATATCATTTACTGGGGTTTTTAACAACTCCCAGTATCCTTCTATCTCAGTGGTTTTTAAAGCCCGTACAAATATGAGTTAGGAAAAACTGGTCTGCCATCACCTCTTTTGGCTGAATGTCAGTGATGCATACAATCTAGAGACAAAAGGGGATCCTAGAGGTCATCAGGTATAACTTCTTTTAAATATTTCTAACAGGCAGTCCTTATCATGTGCCTGAACATTCAGTGTTGGATAATCCCTGTCTTACCAAGTAGCCCATTTCATTTCTGGATAATATAACTTTTTTTTTTTTTTTGGCCACGTTACATGGTGTGTGGGATCTTAGTTCCCCCACCACGGATCAAACCCCTGCAGAGGAAGCACGGGGTCTTAACCACTAGACCGCCAGGGAAGTCCCTGGATAATATAACTTGTTAGAATGTACTACTGTTAAACCAGGATCATCATCATGTTTTTTTCTACTCTCTCACCCCCTCCTTTCCTCAAAGTCTTCTATTTTCCAGGCTAAGTAGTATTGTTTTTTGCTACCATTTCTCAGGTAACAGGATTTTAGGTTTTCTACCAAATAACTCTTCTGGGTAGGGCATAAATTTTGAAGAGTATTGTATGTAGCTTTTTGTATCATTTCAGAAAACATTAGAGCATGTTAAAGAAATGGGCTCAGTATTAGAAAGTACTTTCTAATAATTAGGACTTTCCAAAAGTAGAATGGGCTTTTTAACTGTCATCTGAAGGGTTAAGAGGTTTTCTATCATGAAAGAAATGTTGAATTGGAAGACCTTCAAAGCGTCTTCCAATTTAAAGTCTCCCATTCTGTGACTTATCACCCCTCAGCAAACTGAAGTGAAAGAGAAATGAATGTTGAATGCTGCATTTGCTCTAAGCCACGTACTTTGCTGTAAGCTTAATACAGTAATTAAAAAGTTATTGATGTATAGGTAGAAATGCAGTTCACACTATTGCATCCATTCACTTTCTCTGAGTGTTTTTAAAAAATCAACAGAGGGGCTTCCCTGGTGGCGCAGTGGTTAAGAATCCACCTGCCAGTGCAGGGGACACAGGTTTGATACCTGGTCCAGGAAGATCCCACATGCCGCAGAGCAACTAAGCCCAAGCGCCACAACTACTGAGCCCCTGTGCCTAGAGCCCACATGCTCTGCAACAAGAGAAGCCACTGCAATGAGAAGCCTGCACATCGAAACAACAACCCAACATAGCCAAAAGTAAAAATAAACAAATAAATAAATTTATTTAAAAAAAAGAAATCAACAGAGAAGAATTGTAGAACATCTAGAAATGGAATTAGACTAATGGGAATTCCTACCATGGAATTCAGATAAAGAGCCATAGGGTAGGTAATTGCATGTAGATGTGTATATAAATTAGTTTTGATTATTTTATACATTTTCGGGGCTGAATATTTTGTGACCACCTTTTTTGCTCAAGTGAGCTTATGTAGTCTTTCGAAATATTTTAGTAAATATTACTGGTTTCAATTGTGAATAATTAGGGCCTTTTGAAGAACAGTTTAAAGCATAGGTGTCTTAATGTTCATGATAGAGTTGCTTAAAATTAAAGTAATGAGAAAAGTTTAAAAGACCAAAAGTAAATATTTGATTTTCTATATTTCATATGAAGCATGACTTCAGTTGAAAATATCCCAGGACTCCCCTGGTGGCGCAGTGGTTAAGAATCCACCTGCCAATGCAGGGAACACGGGTTCGAGCCCTGGTCTGGGAAGATCCCATGTGCTGTGGAGCAACTAAGCCCGTGGGCCACAACTACTGAGCCTGCACTCTAGAGGCCGCGAGCCACAACTACTGAAGCCAGCGTGCCTAGAGCCCATGCTCCGCAACAAGAGAAGCCACCACAATGAGAAGCCTGCGCACTGCAACAAAGAGTAGCCCCCGCTCGCTGCAACTAGAGAAAGCCCACGTTCAGCAATGAAGAACCAACACAGCCAAAAAAAAAAAAAATTTTTTTTAATTAAAAAAGAAAATATCCCAAAGTATAGACCTGTTTTCCTTGGCAAATAAACCTGCTGTGAGGAAGTACTGGGCAAAGCAATCATGAAGCAGACGGAAAGGAACTTCTGTGATGTGACACCAAGATAAATAAAGGTTGTGAGCACATAAGCATTTTGGATGCTGAAGTCAATTAGTAACTACTCTTTTATTCCCCCTCTTATCTGCCTTTGGAAAAACTATATATTTCCCACCATGTAAAACTCTTTCCTGCTACAGCGGAAAATTTGACCATCCTGTCAAGCTTTCACCAACTCCGTTAAATTATACTCAAAAAAGGAAATAGTGACCACAACCCTTAGCTCCTAAAATGTCTCCATTTTCAAATATGATTCCAGATATTAGAAAACTATAAAGAAGTTGTTGGTCCACAGAAATGGTTTTCTTTGATATTCTTGTAAAAATGGAAGCTGAGGGACTTTAGGTACTTAAGTTTTCTCCATTTCAATTAAAGGGTAAATTCTTTGCCCCAGGTCTCTTATATCCCTTGTTACATATTAAATAATCCCAGCTGATGACTTTTTAAATTTTGTTTTACCACTACCATGTATTTTTCTCCCAGAATTTTCCTAACTAGTTCTAATGCTTTTTTTGACAAACTGTCCAAAATCTGTTGTCCCCTCAAAAAATGCCTGTGCTTCCCAGTCACTCGGCCTCTATCTGGGGAAATTAAGAGACCTGTATCCTGACTTCTACTCCATAGGCATGACCCCTATCAGGTGGTCCAGAGCCCAGGACCACCATGCATCATCCTTCAGGCCATCTCTGGAAAACCATTCTTTTTTTTTTTTTAAATTGAAGTATAGTTATTTACAATGTTGGGTTAATTTCTTCTGTACAGCAAAGTGACTCAATTATACATGTATATACAGTCTTTTTTATATTCTTTTCCATTATGGTTTCTGCCAGGGGAAAACTATTCTGAGAGACAAAAGAGAAGGTGATTCTTAGGAAAGCACACAGATTTCTATATCAGGGATGAGTCATTACTGCTTACCTTCAATCTCAAAAATGTCATCACATAGTGGTTAAATGCTTGAGCTCTAGGGCCAGAGTTGAGTAGTCACTCTACTATTTTCTACCTGTGTGACTCTGAATATGTCATCCAAACTCACAGTGCCTCAGTTTCTACATTAGTAAAATGGGGCTAACAATAGTACTTAACTCATTTTTGGTATTAGAATTAACTGCTATTATCATTATTATTACTTCCATAGTAAAAATATATTTTTTAAAAAAATTTGCATTATCTATGCAATATACTTAGGAACAAGTCTTCCAAATAATTTTAAAGATTCCTTACCATTCATTTTCTAAACTTTAAGGACTTGTTGGGTAGGGAATGTACTACTACTACTGGTGATGAAAAAAATGGGGAGAAGTCAAGAGTCACCTCCAGGCAGTACCGTTTCCTTATCAGAGTTGCCTGAACCTATTACATGGTCCTTCCATTGTTCATGATGACTCATTCACTTTCACAAAGTTTTATGGTAGATTATGTAATAAGACATAACTCATGTCAGCATTACTCTCTGTTCATATGCAGATGATTAATGGGAACAAAAATCCAAATGTTTTCTAGTCAGTATATATTATTGACCTTCAAGATGTTCTATAATGGTTTGGTTTATTTTCTTTTCAAAGTTTCAACTTCTTTTTCTGTGGCCAATATTAATGTAAATGTCAGGATCAATCCCACAGTAGCCCGCCCCACAGACGTATCCATTTATGACACTCTAAGAAAGTCAATGCTGAGCGTAAAAATATAAATATAACAAAATAGTATAAAAATATTTTTAAGGAAAGAATTTATTGCCACATTTTTATCAGGATACCTCCTTGATACATATGAAACATCATCTGATATATTTAAAAATTCAGTCTGCATATAACTTCTCAGAAGCCTCTCCATTGCATCAGTAAGAAACACCTGCATCAAAATAAATCTTTATTTATAAGATAGTCATTAGATCTTCATGCCATTTAAAAATTGTTACAATTGAAGTTATAGGTATGAAACAATTTATAAAATGGCTTTTTTAAAACCACTAAAATTTCCCTTTTTCCCCAAACTGCACCATCAAGCCACTGTTCTCCAGAGGAGACGATTTCCATTCATCACAAGGCCTTAACTCAGAATGCAGGATACAGTTGTGAAGCACTAATTCTGAGCCCTCATCGTGGGTTGTGGGCATAGCAGTAAATTGCCTGGCTGATGAGTAGACCAGACCAGCAGTTGAAATAGTGTGCATTCTTTTCCAGTCCTGGCAGCTGCTGTGTTTGCTTTCCGAGCAGTGAACCTGATGGAGGTGACATCACTGGCTGCAGCTGAAGTAAGGATAAGTTTCACTCAGATGGGATGGAAATAGTTCCTGAGAGATTGCCAGGCTCGGGCACTTTAGTATCAGATGCATAGGACACACATTACTCGCAGACTAATTTTTTAACTTGGGTAAAACCCATAAGTTTTGAGCTAAGTAATATTAAGTATTCAGAATTCCTTAATTACTTGAAAACAATGTTCTTGTGAAGAAGTCATAAACAAGATTATTATGGGAAACCACTATAACCATTACAGGAAACAAGATACCTAGTAGTTTTAATAGAAACTATTGGGGCTTATGTTGCATTTTCTTATAATTGTTCATATGCTCATAGAACAAAGACAAACTAGTTGAAAGAATTAAAGAGCATGTGTTTGGATGATATAGTAAAGAAACATGGGCTTTTTGTTTATTTTTAGTTGTGAGTTAATTATTTAAAGCTCGTTTCTTTTCAGTAGTATATCTTACACCTGAAGCATGGTTCAATCAAATAGTGGCTTACAATATTACTCTATTTGTTATCTCTCATAGAAATGTACATTTTATCCTTAAAATAGCTGCCTACATTCTTTATTTAAAGGGAAGAGGATGTTTATGCATCTTGCAACTGAGTAAACATTAGTTCCATCTTAAAGTGATTTCCTAAAGTCGGTTACTCCTTAGTATAACGGGACTAGGATTCATAATGTACGTTTATTTATAGAAGCAAGTTGAAATGTTAGACCTCTTATAAACTCATGCTACCTTGTATATTTGAAGAAGGCTCAAGACTAAAGTCCAGATTATTTTCTACTGCACATTTGAGTATTTTGCACATGTTCTAACATTAAGATGTTCAGAAAAGAGAAAGAAGGTTGTAGCTTCAGTACAGAGATTTGGGACCAATCTGAAGAACTCAGGTGTGTTGATATCAGAATTACATTGTAAAGGTGTTTCTGTGTTTATTTCATAGGCTTCACTTTGCTGATCAGAATGCCGATATTAATCATTCCTTTTGTTTTTTGTTTCAGGCAGTTCTTGCTGACCTTTCTACTTTAAAAGTTATGCCTCTTCTTCAAATTTTTCTGTTTGCTACTGTCACCTGATCTTCTTCAAGGTCACTGACAACACATCTAGTTTTTCATTAGAAAGTAATCATGAACTATGCAAACTCTGCATAAAACCAAAATTGAACTTTGCATATAAGCCAATAAAGATCATGTTCCTCCTCAGTTAAACCTAAGTAGTTTTTCACTTTTTGAAACAATAACTCTGCACACCACGTATTGCACTGCATGCTGCTGCTTTTCAAGAGAGAAGCAGTAGATATAACTTCTGCTAAATTGAGCATACATAGCATAGATCACCCTGGCTTGTAAAAGGCATGTAACAATATATGCAATAAGAACTAAAGCTACTGTAATAAACTTGAATAGGTAATGTAGCCTCTGGGACAGTTCTCTTATGTCAGTTTGTAAATTTATCTCTAGATAATGAATCATTTTGTCTTATAAATTGCATTTCACTCAAAGCCAGGGGTGGGGTAGGATGTGGGAAGACTTGAAAAAGATAATGCTTTTAAGTAGGAATTCAAATGTACTTTGGTGTTTTTAACAACTTTTCTCTCATCAGAGATCTAGATCCCTCTCCATTTTATTTCTCTCTCTATTGGGGAAGGTCAAATACAGTTGTCTCCACCTGACAGTTTTATTCATCACTTTCTGAAAAAAGAAAATAGAATGATCCCTTTAAATGTCTCAACCTTCCATCTCTTAGTTAGAAGACTTGACACTGCTGAGATCTGTTGCCAGATTCCATTACTGTGGAAGTTTACAAAGAGGACACCCAAGGACTCAATGAAGGGAATGAAAAATCAAAACCATATGCACTTTTTTTTTTTGCGGTACGCGGGCCTCTCACTGTTGTGGCCTCTCCCGTTGCGGAGCACAGGCTCCGGACGCGCAGGCTCAGCGGCCATGGCTCACGGGCCCAGCCGCTCCGTGGCATGTGGGATCTTCCGGGACCGGGGCACGAACCCGTGTCCCCTGCATCGGCAGGCGGACTCTCAACCACTGCGCCACCAGGGGAATCCCATATGCACTTTTACTGAAGTTTGGTTTAATGAGATTTACTTCTAGGGCAGAGCAGCTTAGCGAGACCAGAAGTAGGTATTATACATTCATTCTAGAACTGAAGACATTATGCAAGGCATCAGTCTTATTTTGGTCCTTATTGTAAGTAGAGGGTCTTATTTTATATTACTTCTTAGAGACCTAACATTTCTATAATGCAGAATGATAGAATATGGGGGAAAAAGTCCAAAAATCATTGTCTTTCAATTCTATACTCAAATTCAAGATGCTGATCACTTCAATAAAATTCTGAATCAATGGATTGATAGTCTTACTGAATGCTTAGAATCGTATTAAGTTTTATCAAAATCTAGTTCTGGAGTCTTTTATTTAGAGAGTATATTTTTAGGAAATGTATGAGGTTTAGCACAGGACTGCAAGTGTGGTGGAATTTTATATAACTACTAGTTATTAATTTGGAAATCTACGTAAATGCTTTTATTCATCAGGTACTTGTTGACTTATTGAGGACTAAATAATCATTTATTCAGTGATTGATTCTTAATAAACTCCATGTTATTGCTTTTGAAGGCGATACAATTACAATCATACGCTTTGCCATTCTGTGTATACAAATGCACATTCATCACAGGGATAAGCATATACCCATGACTGTTAGGAAGAGAGAGAGTTTTAAATGATTAAGGTCAAATGTGTACAGATACACCCACCTTTGGCTTTTTTCTTTAGGAGAATATTCATAAGCTTTTTTAAAAGTAGCAATGTAGTAATCTAGTGGGAGAAACATTAAACTGGAGGAGTTCTTGTCCTAGCTTGAAGTCCCCAGATAATCTATTCTCTCTTATCTGTAATTTGGGTGGGGTATGCGGGGGAGACGACAGGCAGCATGAAAGTTTTGTATTTGCTCTGTTTACCTTACAGGATTGAGTAAGACCAAATGAGAAAATACATTTGAAAGTGATTTTTTTTTTTAACTACAAAGCACCAAGCAAATATAAGAGGTTGTCAGTAATTAATTTTGTTTTGTTTTATTTATTTATTTTATGGCTGTGTTTGGTCTTCGTGGCTGAGCGCAGGCTTTCTCTAGTTGCGGTGAGCCGGGGCTGGTCTTCGTTGCGGTGCACGGGCTTCTCATTGCGGTGGCTTCTCCTGTTGCGTAGCACGGGCTCTAGGTACTCAGGCTTCAGTAGTTGTGGCTCGCGGGCTCTAGAGTGCAGGCTCAGTAGTTGTGGTGCCCAGGTTTAGTTGCTCTGCAGCACGTGGGATCTTCCTGGACCAGGGCTCGAACCCATGTCCCCTGCAATGGCAGGTGGATTCGTAACCACTGTGCCACCAGGGAGGTCCCAGTAATTAATTTTAAATATGACATTTTAAGATCAAGTGGTAGAAGATAATATGTGAAGAATGCCCAACTTCATTAGCATTTGTATGACTTTGATCATTTGAGACTTCTTCTATATCTATAAGAAAATGAATGGACCATGGCATAGCAGATCCTTTCATTTGGAACAGGTGGCTCTAGCCAGTCATTCTGAATCTGAACCCCAAAGCCAAGCCTAGGAGGCTGCCACACATTTCGCTGCTGTCACAAGCCCCTCTCAGCCATATGCTGCTCTTGGCTGCTTGTTAAATTACTGCACTGAGGGCAGTCAGGCTGCCTTGCCCACTCCATCTCTAGCTACACTCACACTACTTCTCTTGACCTCCTCCCTCCAGTATTCTCCCACGCCATCTCCTACCAACCCCTGGCAGCCCCTCACATAGGCTCTGCCATTGATCACAGTGATCTGAATGACCAGTGATAATTACATCATTATTCTGCCTGTGGCATTCTTACTGGTGGTGAAATAGCCTAATAGACGAATGGCATTTGGCTCTTCTGGATTTCAGTTCACTCACTATGTATGTATGTAATATGTATGATCTTATATCGTGGAAGAGTTTATTGAACAATCTTTTAGATCAGAGTGTTTTGGTAATGCAGCCTTCTGGCTAATTGAAATTTTCAGTGTATCTTAAATGCATAGCACCCACTTACACTCTGCATGTACTCTCTCTGCCTATTTCATAGAGAAAATAGAGACCATTAGGCTTGAACTCCCTCAGGCTTCCACTTCACAACTTAGCTTTATTCCCCTATACTTATCTTCTTCCTTGTCTCAGGAAGTATCTAATCTGTTCTTGCAGCTCTCTAAATACAGGTTCGATTGTGTCACTTACATGCTTAAAAATTAAACGATACCACATTGCTTAAAGGATAAAGTCCAGGCTCTGTAGCAGAGTGGGGGAAATTCACCGCAGCTTGATCTTTCCATTCCTGTTCTCTCACACTGATCTGTTATCCTGTGCTTCATCCTCACCAAATTACGTGCTCATCCTCAACCAGCTATGGCCTTGTACTTTATCTCTGCCAGAAGGACCTCCATTTTTCAAGGCCCCACTAAAAAACTCTCCTCTGCTGTAAGATACCCTGGAGCCTATAAATTAGAATTAATTACACCCTTCTCTTTGTTCTCATAAAACTGCTCATTTACTAATATGGTGCTTAGAATATTGAGTGATAGTTTTTTGTGTATGTATTGAGTCTCACATCACTTTGTTCTGAAGTCAATTTTCATTGACTAGTCCTAGGAATGGAAGATGAAAGAAGAAATTTGTCCATGTGTGTTTGTACCCCCGGACTTGTTCTAAAAATTGTTGGAATCTGTTCAACAATTATGTCTTTCTTAAAATATAATTCCTCCTAAGTATCTATAGTCTCCCTTCTGCTGCAAAGGCTCTAATTTTTATTTGGAGATCTACCCCTCCTCCATGTGCTTCAGATGAGGCTGACTCCCACCTCCAGGACCTCTGGGTCCTGGCCAAGCCATCATTATGTACCATCTCTCTGGCCACAAGGATTGGTTCAGGATCCGTGCAAAACCTAAGACTGTGCAAAATCAATGAAACTTGATTATGAGGCTTTGGTTTAATCTTTCAGGGAAGCTGGATATGAACAAGAGAGGATATAGGGTCTGGAGCTGCTGCAGCCTAGGAATGCAAAAAGCGAGAAGCTGCTCTGTTGACCTTGTTAATTCCCAGGTCACACTCCATCAGTCTACCCCTGGACTGTTTTGTTACATGAGCCAAAAGATTCTCTTTGCAATAGAAAGGATCCTAACTGAAGGTATAGTTATTTTACCTTTTAGGTGATCCTCTACAACATGGATATCATCTTTGGTACAGGACCCCTATCTACACACTGGTTAAACTAGCAGAATCTTCTAAAACTTTTTTTCAGTCAAGACACAAGGATGAAATCTGTGTTCCAGATGTACTAAGCAACCTGCAGTACCTTAAACACATGGTATGTCTCTCTCTCCTTTGGCCCTTTGCCCATACAGCACCCTCTGCTTGGAATGCCTTCTCTTCCCTCTCTACCTAACTCTTACTTGTACCTCAAAACCCAGCTCAGGTGTTGCATCATCAGGGAAGATCGCTTCTCTTATGAATTCTCCTCATACCCTAAATATACGTAAGCAGTATCCTAATGATACGTTAGCTTGTCTTTGTCTTCCACTAGACAGATTCCTAAAGGGCAAAAATGGTTTCTTTTTCAGCTTTATATCTCTAGAACCTGGCATATTTCTTGCCCATAGTGAGCTTTAGTCAGTGCTTATTGAATGAACAAATGAAGTCATCTAATTGACTCATTTTACTGATGAGGAAAATTGCTCAGTTCAGAGTAATATCTCCACTTGTTCAGTGTCACTCAGCTATTTTACCTACTAAATTGATTTGTGGAGTTGCCTGTGGAAGTCCAAAAAGTAGGAATATTTTGAGAGAAAAAAATGTACACGCTTCAACTCACTCAAGTTATTTCATTTAAGTCAACTTTATTAAGATATAATTTATGTACAATAAACTGTATTCATTTAAATTACACAGTTCTATAAAGTTAGACAAATGTATAAATCCACATCACCACCACCACAGTCAAGGTGCAGAACATTTCCATCACCTGAAGCAATTCTCTTTATGCTCCTTCCCATTTGCTCTTCCATATGCACATTCTTTCCAAACTACCATTGATCTGCTCTGTTCCTAAATATTACATTGGTCTTTTCTGGAGTTTCATGTAAATGGAATCATACATATGTACTCTTTTGTGTCTGACTTCTTTTGCTCAGCATGATGTTCTGAGATTCATCCATGTTGTGTGATTAGTTTTCCATTCCTTTTTATGACTTAGTAGTATTTCATACAGTTTGTTTGCCCATCATTGTTAACGGCCATCCATGTTGTTCTCATGTTTTCGTGTATTATGGATACAGCTACTATAAACATATGTGTGCAGGCCTTCATGTAGAATATCTTCATTTCTTTAGGGTAAATACCTAGGAGTAGAATTGCTGAGTCATATGTAAGCATAAATTTAACTTTCTAAGAAACCTCCAAACTCTTTTCTGAAGTGGTTCTACCAGTTTATATTCCCACTAGCAATTTATAAGAGTTCCAGTTGCTCCAGATCCTCACCAATACTTGGTGTTATCATGTTAGTCATTCTAATAGGTGGTTTTAATTTGCATTTCCCTAGTTACTTATGATGTTGAGCATCTTTTTATGTCCATTTGCCATTTATATATATCCTTTTATGACGTGTCTAAATCTTTTGCCCATTTTTAGTCAGTTACCTGAAGTTTTAAGAATTCTTTATTCTGGTTACACTTCTGGTTTGTAAAATTTTCTCTCAGCCTCTGGCTCGTCTTTTAATTTTTAACTGTCTTTTAAAGAGCAAAAGTTTTAATTTTGTTGAATCAGTTTATCCATTTTTTTATAGTTCATACTTTTTGCCTCTTATCTAATAAATCTTTTTATAACTCACGGTTACAAAATTTTTTTCCTATGTTTGTTTCTAGAAATTTTATAGTTTTAGCTCTTATATTTAGGCCTTTGATTCTTTTTTTTTTTTTTTTAGTTAATTTTTGTGTATGGTACCACTTAAGGGTTGAGAGTCACATTTGGCATATGGATGTACAATTGTTCCAGCACCATTTGCTAAAAAACTATCCTTTTATGTCAGCACTTCTGTATAAAATCAATAGATCATATGTCTATGGGTTTACTTCTGGACTCTTTATTCTGCTCCATGGATTCATGTCTATACTTATTCCAATATCACACTGTCTTGATTTTTGTAGCTTTAGAGTAAATCTTGAAATCAAGTAGTATAAGTACTCTAATTTTGCTCACCTATGTCAAAACTATTTTGACTGTTTTAAGTTATTTGCATTTCTAAATAATTCTTAGAATCAGCTTTTCCATTTGTACCAAAAAAAAAAAGCTGCTACAATTTTTATTTTTATTGAGATAGCATTAAATCTATAAATAGGTTTGGGAACAATTGTTATCTTAACAATATTGAATCTACCAATCCATGAACATGGACTATCTCTTCATTTTCTTTAGGTTTTGTTTAGTTTCACTCAGCAATATTTTGTAGCTCTCCATGTAGAGTTCTTCCACATATTTTGTTAAAATTATCCCTAATTATTTCACTTTCTATGATATTGTAAATGGTATTTTTAATTTCAATTTCCAATGGTTTGTTAATATACAGAAATACAGTTGCTTATTTTATATTGACCTTGTATCCTGAGATCTTGCTAAACTTACTACTTCTAGTATCCCTTTTTGTAGCTGCCCTAGGATTTTCTACATATACAATGTGTCATCTATAAATAAAGACACTTCTACATTTTTTTCAAATCTATATGCCTTTTATTTCTTTTTCTTCCTTTATTCACTGACTGGAACCTGCAGTAGAATATAGAAGTGCTGCAGCTCACCTAATTTTAAATTAAATGTACTCCTTTCTTGAATAAGTGCAACAAATATTTAAAATATATGTCCATTTACTAGTTTGGCCAGTTTAGGGATTAAACGGTGGAAGGAATGAGACAGATTCAGAATGAGGTGGGGAGACATACTGGTACAAAGTGAAGATAATTTTGTTAAGTTTTATTTTGCTGATGATCCAAATCACTTCTTCAGATCATTTAATTAAACAATTGGCTTCAGGTATTAATGTCTTTGTTATGTTAATTAGGTGATTATTTTATATTACTTCAACTATTCTTTACCCTTGAAACTTTTTTCTTAGATATGTGGTATGCATGTATTTATTCAACAAACACTAAATGCTTACTCTGAACGAGGTACTATTCTGGGTGCTCATGTTTATACGTATTTGTGTGTTTGCTTTTTCAGTAATAAATGTGGTAAGAGACATTACTTCTTCTGGAACTAGAATACTAACACCTCTTTTTTTGAAGTAATGGTGCTATCCCTCTTACGATAGGAAGAATAATGTCTCCCCAAAGATTTTCATGTCCCAATCCCTGAATCCTGTGAATGTGTTACCTTACATGACAAAAAGGCATGTTGTTTGTGTGATTAATATAAGGGATTTGAGATGGGGCTATTATCCTGGATTATCAGGTGGATTCAATGTAATGACAAGGGTCCTTATAAGGAAAAGAGGGAGGCAGGCAGGAGTATCAGAGTCAGAGAAGGGTTTGAAGATGCTATGCTATTGTGTTTTTTTTGTTTGTTTTTTAATTCTTTCCTTTTTTATATATATAAATTTATTTATTTTTGGCTGTGTTGGATCTTCATTGCTGTGCGAGGGCTCTCTCTAGTTGTGACAAGCAGGGGCTACTCTTTCGTTGCGGTGCACAGGCTTCTTACTGCGTGGCTTCTCTTGTTGTGGAGCTCGGGCTCTAGGCGCGCGGGCTTCAGTAGTTTGACACGCAGGCCCAGTAGTTGTGGCTCGTGGGCTCTAGAGCACAGGCTCTAGAGCACAGGCTCATTTGTTGTGGCGCACGGGCTTTGTTGCTCTGCGGCATGTGGGATCTTCCCAGACACGAACCCGTGTCCCCTGCATTGGTAGGCGGATTCTTAACCACTGTGCCACCAGGGAAGCCCTATGCTATTGGTTTTGAAAATGGAGGAAGGGACCATGAGCCAAGGAATGCAGGAATGCGTAAGGCAAGGAAATGGAGTCTCACCTAGGGCTTCTGGGAGGAACTTGGCCCTGCTGACACCTTGATTTTCAGACTTCTGATCTTAGAACTGTAACATAATCAATTTGTGTTATTTTAAGCCACTAAATATGTGGTAATTTATTACAGCAACAGCAGGAAACTAACCTACCTCCTCTCAGATAAATTGTGTTTACCATATCGACTGTAACCTATGACAATAAATACGCATTGCTTCAATTCTCTTCCCTAAAAAATAGGTGATTCTACCTGTCGAGTTCCTCTCATGTGGTTTTTATAATATTCAAATAGGATAAAATTTGTGAAAGTATTTTGAAGACAACCTTCTTTTGCTCTGGTGGTGACAGGGAAAAGACCCCAAAAAGCTGGGCTTTTATAAGGCAAGTGTAACGGAGGAAGAGACGTGTTGGGGGAAATGCATTGCCAAGTCGTAATGTTTCTCTCCATGTGGAGGGAGTTCACTGGTGTAATGCTTCTCACTCTCTCCTCCCATAGAGAGGAGTGAATTATATTATTGTTGAGGTTGGGATCAATGAGTGGGCATGTAAATAAAGCCAGCCCCTTTCTCTTACCTTTCTTTTAGGGTCTAGCAGCCCAGAGCAAACGTATGTTCTGTAGTGTTCCTCTATGCCCTAGCTTTAGAAGTCTGGATCCCGTGGTATGGGGAGAAAGTGGGGTGAGGGGGTGGCTGCAGTTGTTCAGGTCATCCCTGAGTGCATAAGCCCAAGACACACTTTTGAAAAGCCTGTCCTTGCTGCAAAATTAAGTCACATTCCCGAGATTAACTTTATCAGTAGGAAAGAAGATACATCATCTTCATCTGCTTTTATTTACCTAGATTTTCATTTTACCTCTCAAGTACTCAGAACTCAGGCAGGAGGAAGGGTGCTGTTTATTGGGCCTCCAAACTTCATTCAGTAGGGCAAAGAGGCCACTTCTTTGGCGGTCCAGTGATTAAGACTCCACCCTCCCAATGCAGAGGGGCACTGGTTTAATCCCTGGTCGGAGAAATAAGATCCTGCATGCTGCAAGGCATGGCCAAAAAAAGAAGGGCAAGGAAGTTAAGGGTTTGAAGGAAAAAACTATTAACAATGGGTCATGGAATATAAACTAGAAAAGAAGAAATGAGGGATAAGGAGGGGTTGGTGATTGAGGGCTTTCATTCTCTTATATGAATAAAGAGAATGGTTGGATTAAAGGTCACAACAAAAAAGTGAAAGCACTTTTGAAGAAAGGGTACTTTAGCAAGTAGCTTGGAAGAATAATATTTGTAGCCAGGATGAGATATTTGCATTTGAAATTTTGGAGATTATGCCATTTTTGTTGATGCCGAGATCTAAGGCATGGTGGATAGCTATGGTAGGGTAGAAGAAACACATCATTGAAAATATGAGGAAGTCAAGAAACCAGGAGTCTGTAGTATTGGATGAATCAATCATCAGCCTACATGTTGAAATCAGCAAGAAGGATGACAGGGATAGAGATAAGAAGAAAATTGAATTGCAAGTTAGTTTTACTGAGAATGAGGAAGAAAGACCCAGAGGCTACTAATTAGTGACTATAACATGGAGGAAGAAGAGTGGTACAGTTGGATGCTGTGAGCCTCAAAGGAGCAGAAGGGATTTGTAAGAGGGAAGGGGGGATAAAACTCCAACTGGCATTGAGGAGTAAGGCTGATGCTGAAGCACTTTGGGTCTGAGAGAAAAGAAATAATCCATTTGAGAGGGCTGCATAGAAACCATGTCCCCAGGATACAGCCACTTTTCGTTAAGAGGTGAATACAGTCTTCAGAGAAAGGGTTGAAAAATACAAGGGTTCATTGATTTCACATTGGGAATTAGGAATTTTAAGAGACAAAGGGGGAGGAATTTACTAGGGAGAGGAATGAAGGATGGGTGGGAATTAGGTCAGAATAAGGGAGGAAAGTTTAGGTAAGTAACTGATGACTGGGAAGCTTAGAATTCTGATGGAGAGAGGAATAAATGGAATCCTCTCAGAGATGATTGCTGTGCTCCAGACCGTTTTC
Source organism: Stenella coeruleoalba (assembly GCF_951394435.1). NCBI lineage: Eukaryota > Metazoa > Chordata > Mammalia > Artiodactyla > Delphinidae > Stenella > Stenella coeruleoalba. The sequence continues at coordinate 52,686,765 of NC_137149.1, forward strand.
TGTGGTGGAGCAGCTGCTCCCTGAGGGAGCCTGGGGTTGGTATGGTCTAATTATAGTCAGCTGCTTCTTCAGTCAGCAGGAGTTGTGGTTGTCTCTGCGCCAGCACTGCACTAGTTTGGTGACTTAGCTATTTTTTTCCCCATCCAGTGAATTTGGTTCTCCTCTCCCTCTTTGGGCTTTTGCCTATTCATGTTTCAACTTATTCATGGCTTGGGGAGAGATTATTTTAATTACTCAGACAAAAGGATCCTTCCTTTATAAATGGAATCACTGCAAATTTTCATGAAATAGAAAGCAACAAATTGTCTCTAATTACAATTTAATTTGCACCCATTGAACGAGCGATGGATTGACTCATGGAGAGACAATGTGTGTATGTGAGAGAGAGAGAAAAAATGAATGAAGGAATGAAAGGATGAGAATGTCAATGTTAAGACTGTATAGGAAGAAACTCTCTCACCTTTCAAAGGACTGTGTGCCTTACCCTCAAAGAAGGGCATACTATTTTTTGTGTTGATGGGCTTCCTCCCCTTATTGTAGGAGAAAAGTGGCTGAATAATTAAACATCTCATGTGTGAGAACCTAAAGAAAATGGAAAGACCAGAATAAATGTATGGGAAGAAAGATCTAGATCTGCGGACAGCCCTCTAGGACCCCAACACTGACAGGGCTCTGACATTCCCAGGCTGGTGGCCAAGTTCACAAATGTTGTAAGGGGACACCGTATGAGGGACAAGAACTCCCCTGGACAGAAGGCCAATCCAGGACTTCAGCCCTAGGACAAGGTCAGTGGCCTCATCCAGAGAGTAGGAACAACACCCTTCCTGACCTTCAGGACTTCTCTTACCAATATAATCAATGACTGTGTGAGGACACCTCCCAGCATTAACCTTAGGACCCTCTTTACTCTAAGGGACCACCAGATACCCATTCTATGTGAGGGAGATTGTTGGAAGGGAGAGGGAGGGTTCCTACTGTGCTTTGTAGGGAACCATGCATATTAGTAACTCCTGTGCTGAAGATAGAGGGAATGGTCACAGCTCTTGAAAACAAATATTTTCACAATATCCCTTTCTTTTTTTAATAAATTTATTTATTTATTTATTTATGGCTGCATTGGGTCTTCGTTGCTGCGCTCAGGCTTTCTCTAGTTGTGACGAGCGGGGGCTACTCTTCATTGTGGTACACAGGCTTCTCATTGCAGTGGCTTCTCTTGTTCCGGAGCACAGGCTCTAGGCGCGCAGGCTTCAGTAGTTGTGTCACGTGGGCTCAGCAGTTGTGGCTTATGGGCTCTAGAGCGCAGGCTCAGTGGTTGTGGCGCATGGGCTTAGTTGCTCTGCAGCATGTGGGATCTTCCCGGACCAGGGCTCGAACCCATGTCCCCAGCATTGACAGGTGGATTCTTAACCACTGTGCCACCAGGAAGCCCTCCATATTTTTTATGCTCTATTAGACATAAACTTGAAGCCCAGCTCCACCATTTGCTAGCTATGTGACCTTGGTAAAATTACCTAAACTTTATAAGCCTTAATTTCTTCATCTATAAAATGCTAATTAGAACAAAATAGGACTGATTACTCTGAAAATTAAATGAGATAATGCATATAAAACATTTCACATGACACTTTACTTACAAAGAAGAAAGGAAACTGTTCTTTTCCTCAAGAGGTATAGAATTAATATGTACATAGTTACACCAAAAATAACAAGTCCTGAATAGTAGGGCCCGTCAAAATCTCTGCCATTTTTAGGATTTCATGATCAGTACATTTGGGAAATGTGTAGTACAATATCTTCCTTTTGGAGATTTACACTGCCATTAGAGACTCTCAGAACTCTTGCAATATACAACCTGATTAACTACTTAGCCCTTGGGTTTTCAACATTGTATGTACACAAACTATTAACATCTTGCAGATTTAGTCTTCCCCAAAACACAGTTTGGGGAAACTTCCACTTCTGTCCTAGGTGGTTGTTATTGACTGAGTGTTTGTGTTGCCCCCAAATTCATATGTTGAAGCCCTAACACAGAATGGGATGGTATTAGGAGGTAGGACCTGTGGGAGGTAATTAGGTTTAGATGAGGTCATGAGGGTGGAGCCTCCTGATGGGATTAGTGTCTTTATAAGAGGAGGAAGAGACCAGACCCCTCTCTCCAGCACAAGGAAGAAAAGGTCCTGTGGGCACACCAAGATATATTAGCCACCACAAGCCAAGGAAAGAGGCCTTAGAATGAAATCTACCTTGCTAGAAACTTGATCTTGGACTTTCCAGACTCTAGAACTGTGAGAAATAAATTTCTGTTGTTTAAGCCTCCCAGTCTATGGTATTTTGTTATAGCAGCCAGTTAATGAAATAATTGCAATCATATTTACTCTCTCCCTAAAGCAACTAAAAAACAAACTAAAACAACAGGTCTCAAGACATGTGGGACATCAAACACTAAGGACGGTGAACCTTACATTGCCCCAACTTACTGCCTATAGAAAGGTCCCATGATGCAACACAGGAAGGGGAAACCCAGCAAGAATTTGATGGTCTCCCTGAGTTGAAGAAATGGAACTAGGAGGCCAAGGAGGCCAAGGCAACAGGAGTTTGCAGGACAGAGTACTGGAGAGGAGAGTGATGCACAGAGAAGTGAAACTAAGGATCTGCAAAAAAATCCTTTTCAACTATCCAGCTGGGAGCTTTCCTCAGAGCATGCATGTGAGGAAACTACCCAAGGCCAAGAAAAAAGAAAACTACCCAAAAGTATTAGAACAATCCCTTGAGCTCACACAGGGCCAGGATGGTGCCTGTTCCCACCAGCCAAAGTGGAAAACCTCATAATTCATGGGGCATTAGGCAGAGTATTCAAAAGCGTTTTGCCTCATTAGTGGAGAATATTAATCCTCAAACCAATGGCGCTCTGGTCCCACCTAACAAACCTTAACGGCAAAACTGAAGATCAAATGGTTTCCAAGTAACTTAACCCTAACCCAAAAGAGAGCTCAAGAATATCTGTAGGAATACAAATATACCCAGCACTCAACAAGGTAAAATTTACAATATTTGGCATTTAATTTAAAAATTACCAGGCATGCAAAGAAGTAGGAAAATTCACTTCATAAGAGGCAAGAAACCAGTAAATCAAAACTGATTGAAAAGACACAGATGATAGAATGTGTGAACAAGGACATTAAAACAGTTTTTTATAACTGTCCCATATGTTCAAAAAGCTAAAGGAAAAACTAACCATGTTAAGTAGAGACATGGAAAATATTTAAAAGTTCCAAATCAATCTTCTGGAGAAAAACAAAAATACAGTGAGATGAAAAATAGCTGTATGTTTTAACGTAAAATTAGACATTTCAGAAGAAAAGATTAGTGAAACATGAAGAAATTGCAATAGAAAGTATTCAAAATGAAATACAAAGAGAAAAAAAAGACTGGAAAAAAAATGAAAAGATAAATGAGATATATGTCAGCTTCAGACGGCCTAATATACTTGTAATTAGAATCCCTAAGGTGGGGGGTAGAGAGGGTGATATTTGCAAAAATAAAGATATAAAATTTTCTAAATTTGATGAAAAATAACCTCATGTGCAAGAAGATCAACAAACCCCAAGCACAAGAAACATAAACAAACTGCAACAAGACAAATCATAAATTTGGTTAAAAGCAGTGATAAAGAGAAAATCTTAAAAGCAGCTGAAGAACCCCCATTCTATGCAGAGAAATGAGGTTAAGGATGACAGCATGTTACTTGCCAGAAACATGCCACCTAGAAGACAGTAGAGTAATATCTTTAAAGTACTGAAAGAAAAAATATTGTCAATCTAGAATTTTTTACCCAGTAAAATTATCTTTCAAGAATGAATGGGGAGGGACTTCCCTGGTGGCACACTGTTTGAGAATCCACCTGCCAATGCAGGGTACACGGGTTCAATCCTTGGTGCAGGAAGATCCCACATGCCGCAGAGAAACTAAGCTGGTGCACCACAACTACTGAGCCCACACACATCAGAACTATTGAAGCCCATGTCCCTAGAGCCCATGCTCCACAACAGGAAAAGCCACCACAATGAGAAGCCCACACACCGTAACAAAGAGTAGCCCCCGCTCACAGCAGCTAGAGAAAACCCTCGCACAGCAACGAAGACCCAATGCAGCCAAAAAAAAATTAAAATTAAAAAAATATCTTAACACTTAAAAAAAAACTGTTAAAAAAAAAGAATGAATGGGAAATAAAGATAATTTTTTCACACATTCAAAAGCTGAAAGAATTTATCACCAGCAGACATGCCTTAAAAGAAATGGTAGGAGGCGGAGTCAAGATGGTGGTGTGGGAAGACGTGGAGTTAGTATCTCCCCACAACTAGGCCACCTGCCGGCTGCTGGTGGGGAACTCTGATGCCCAAGGAGACAGGAGGAACCCCAAAGTGAACCAGTAGGACATAGGGGGACAGAGGGGGGAGGAAAAGTGAAGCCAGACAGGATCAGCGCCCCTGAGGCTGGAGACGTCATGAAAGGCAGGCAGGAGGGACTCTCCGGGAAGAGCGGGAGAGGAGTGGAGGGCAATCATCTGGCCCACTCGGGCCAGGAAGCCTGCTGAGCTCCCAAGCCAGTACCCACCCCCAAAGCCCCATCCAGGCCACGTGGGTCCTGGGGGCATAGGAGGGAGGCGGGGGAGGTCAGCACAGGCAGGTGGGAGGGGACCTCCCAGACCAGAGGAGCAGGAGAGGAGAGGAGGGCATGTGCCCTGCCCAGTTGAGCCCAGGAAGCCTGCTGGGCTTCCAGGTGAGGTACCCCTCCCACTGATACAAGTGGTGGGGGGTACACCTGGGCCCCTTCTGTTCCTTGAGCCTAAGCCCCACCCCCCCACAGCCCCCACAGCCTTTTCCAGCCCTGTGGGTCCTAAACATAGGCCCCACCCACCATCCAAAGCTCACCTTTGCTTAGGCCCTGCCCTCCACAGCCAAGGCCTTCCCCCCACTCTTTCCTTCTTTTCCCTCCTCTTTCTTACTAATGTGGTATTGATGTACCTTCCTGTTGTTGATTCATCTGTATTTTTATTTTTATATTCTTTCTAACATATCTGTTAGTTTCCTAGTCTAATTTTATTTTTTACTTTGTTATTGTTCTCTTTTTCTTTTTTTTTTTTGCCACCCCACATGGCTTGCGTGATCTTGATTCATGAGCTGGGGGTCGGGCCGAAGCTCCTGTGGTGGAGCTCCAAGTCCGAACCACTGGACTAACAGAGAACCACAGACCCCAGGGAATATTCATCGGAGTGAGGTCTCACAAAGTTCCTCATCTCAGCACCAAGACCGAGCTCTACCCAATAGCTTACAAACTCCAGTGAAGGAAGCCTCAGGCCAAACAACCAGTAAGACAGGAACACAGTCCCGCTCATTAAAAAAAGAAAAAAATGGTGGGCTTCCCTGGTGGCTCAGTGGTTGAGAGTCCGCCTGCCAATGCAGGGGACACGGGTTCGTGCCCTGGTCCAGGAAGATCCCACGTGCCGCGGAGCGGCTAGGCCCGTGAGCCATGGCCATTGAGCCTGCGTGTCCGGAGCCTGTGCTCTGCAACAGGAGGGGCCACAACAGTGAGAGGCCCGCGTACCGCAAAAAATATATATATACATATGAGATGGCAGAAAAATATGTCACAGATGAAGTAGCAAGGTAAAAACCTACAAGACCACATAAATGAAGAGGAAATAGGCAATCTACCTGAAAAAGAATTCAGAGTAATGATAGTATACATGATCCACAATCTCGGAAGTAGAATGGAGGCATGGATTGAGAAAATACAAGAAAAGTATAACAAAGATCTAGAAGAACTAAAGAACAAACAGAGAGATGAACAACACAATAACTGAAATGAAAAATACACTAGAAGGACTCAATAACAGAATAACTGAGGCAGAGGAATGAATAAGTGAGCTTGAAGACAAAATGGTGGAAATAACAGCTGAGGAGCAGAATAAAGAAAAAAGAATGAAAAGAATTGAAGATAATCTCAGAGACCTCTGGGACAACACTAAACGCATCAACATTCAAATTATAGGGGTCCCCAAAGAAGAAGAGAAAAAGAAAGGGACTGAGAAAATATTTGAAGAGATTATAGTCAAAAACTTCCCTAACATGGGAAAGGAAATAGTCCAAGTCCAGGAAGCACAGAGAGTCCCATACAGGATAAACCCTAGGAAAAACACAATAAGACACATATTAATCAAACTAACAAAAATTAAATTCAAAGAAAAAATATTAAAAGCAGCAAGGGCAAAACAAAAAATAACATACAAAGGAATCCCCATAAGGTTATCAGCTGATTTTTCAGTGGAAACTCTGCAGGCCAGAAGGGAGTGGCAAGATATACTTAAAATGATGAAAGAGAAAAACCTGTAACCAAGATTACTCTACCCAGCAAGGATCTCATTCAGATTTGATGGAGAAGTCAAAAGCTTTTCAGACAAATGAAAGGTAAGAGAATTCAGCACCACCAAACCAGCTTTACAACAAATGCTGAAGAAACTTCTCTAGGTGGGAAACAAAAGAGAAGAAAAAGACCCACAGAAACAATCCCAAAACAATTAAGAAAATGGTAATAGGAACATATCAATAATAACCTTGAAGGTAAATGGATTAAAGGCCCCAACCAAAAGACACAGACTGGCTGAATGGATACAAAAACAAGACCCATATATATGCTGTCTACAAGACACCCACTTCAGACCTAGGGACACATACAGACTGAAAGTGAAGGGATGGAAAAACATATTCCATGCAAATGGAAACCAAAAGAAAGCTGGAGTAGCAATACTCGTATCAGATAAAATAGACTTTAAAATAAAGACTGTTACAAGAGATAAGGAGGGACACTACATAATGATCAAAGGATAAATCCAAGAAGATATAACAATTATAAATGTTTATGCACCCAACATAGGAGCACCTCAATACATAAGGCAAATGCTAACAACCATGAAAGGAGAAATTGGCAGTAACACAATAATAGCAGGGGACTTTAACACCCTACTTACACCAATGGACAGATCATCCAAACAGAAAATAAATAAGGAAACACAAGCTTTAAATGACACAATAGAATTAATTGATATTTATAGACCATTCCACCCAAAAGTGGCAGAATACACTTTCTTCTCAAGTGCACATGGAACATTCTCCAGAATAGATCATATCTTGGGTCACAAATCAAGCCTCAGAAAATTTAAGAAAATTGAAATCGTATCCAGCATCTTTTCTGACTACAATGCCAAGAGATTGGAAATCAATTACAGGAAAAAAACTGTAAAAAACACAAATACAAGGAGGCTAAACAGTGCACTACGAAATAACCAAGAGATCACTGGAGAAATCGAAGAAGAAATTTAAAAATACATAGAAACAGATGACAATAAAAACATGACAACCCAAAACCTATGGGATGCAGCAATAGCAGTTCTAAGAGGGAAGTTTATAGCAATTCAATCTCACCTTAAGAAACCAGAAAAATCTCAAATAAACAATCTAACCCTACACATAAAACAACCAGAGAAAGAATAACAAAGAAAACCCAAAGTCAGTAGAAGGAAAGAAATCATAAAGATCAGAGCAGAAATAAATGAAATGAAAATGAAGAAAACAATAGCAAAGGTCAGTAAAACTAAAGCTCTTTTTTGAGAAGATAAACAAAATTGATAAACCCTTAGTCAGACTCATCAAGAAAAGAAGGGAGAGGACACAAACCAATAAAATTAGAAATGGAAAAGGAGAAATCACAACTGACACTGCAGAAATACAAAGGATTATAAGAGACTACTACAAACAACTATATGCCTATAAAATGGACAACCACGAAGAAATGGACAAGTACAGTTGGAAAAGTACAATTTTCCAAGACTGAACCAGGAAGAATTAGAAAATATAAACAGACCTATCACAAATAATGAAATTGAAACTGTAATTAAAAATCTTCCAACAAACAAGAGTCCAGGACCAGATGGCTTCAAAGGCAAATTCTATCAAACATTTAGAGAAGAGCTAACACCAATCCTTCTCAAACTCTTCCAAAACATTGCAGAGGGAAAAACACTCCCAAATTCATTCTACGAAGTCACCATCACCCTGATATCAAAACCAGAAAAAGATAACACCAAAAAAGAAAATTATAGGCCAATATCACTGATGAACATAGATGCAAAAATCCTGAACAAAATACTAGCAAACAGGATCTAACAGCACATTAAAAGGATCAAACACCATGATCAAGTGGGATTTATCCCAGGGATACAAGGATTCTTCAATATACACAAATCAATCAATGTGATAAACCACATTAACAAGTTAAGGAATAAAGACCATATGATCATCTCAATAGATGCAGAAAAACTTTTGACAAAATTCAACACCCATTTATGATAAAAAGTCTCCAGGAAATGGGCCTAAAGGGAACCTACTTCAACATAATAAAGGCCATATATGACAAACCCACAGCAAACGTCATACTCAATGGTGAAAAACTGAAAGCATTTCCACTAAGACCAGGAACAAGACAAGGATGTCCACTCTTGCCACTCTTATTCAACATAGTTTTGGAAGTCTTAACCACAGCAATCAGAGAAGAAAAAGAAATAAAAGGAATACAAATTGTGGAATGGGCATCATCAGAAAATCTACAAACAACAACTGCTGGAGAGAGTGTGGAGAAATGGGAACCCTCTTGCACTGTTGGTGGGAATGTAAATTGATACAGCCACTATGGAGAACAGTTTGGAGGTTTCTTAAAAAACTAAAAATAGAATTACCATATGACCCAGCAATCCCACTACTGGGCATATACACTGAGAAAACCATAATTCAAAAAGAGGCATGTACCACAACGTTCATTGCAGCACTATTTACAATAGCTAGGACATGGAAGCAACCTAAGTGTCCATTGACAGATGAATGCATAAAGAAGACGTGGCACATGTATGCAATAGAATATTACTCAGCCATAAAAAGAAATGAAATTGAGTTATTTGTAGTGAGGTGGATGGACCTAGAGTCTGTCATACATAGTGAAGTAAGTCAGAAAGAGCAAAACAAATACCGTATGCTAACGCATATATATGGAATCCAAAAAAACAAAAATGGTACTGATGAACCTAGTTACAGGGCAGGAATAAAGACTTAGACATAGAGAATAGACTTGAGGACATGGAGTGGGAGGGGGAAGCTGGGCGAAGTGAGAGTAGCATCAACATATATACAGTACCGAATGTAAAAATAGTTGGCTGGTGGGAAGCAGCAGCATAGCACAGGGAGATCGGCTCAGTGCTTTGCGATGACCTAGAGGGGTAGGATAGGGAGGGTGGGAGGGAGGCTCCAGAGGGAGGGGATATGGGGACATGTGGCTGATGCACTTTGTTGTGCAACAGAAACGAACAGTACTGTGAAGCAATTATACTCCAATAAAGATCTATTAAGAAAAAACCATAATGAAAAAGGATATTATATATGTATAATTGTGTCACTTTGCTGTACAGCAGAAATTAACACAACATTGTAAATCAAGTATACGTCCATAAAATTAATTTTAAAAAAATGGTAAAGGGAATCCTGCAAGCAGAAGGAAAATGACATTGGAAGGAAACCTGGATCGACACAAGGTAATGGAGAGCACTGGAAATAATAATTATGTAGGTAAATATAAAAGCATTTTTCTTATTATTTAAATCTATTTTTAAAATTAACCGTGTCAAGCAAAAATAATAAGAAATTATGAGGTTTCTATAGAAGTAAAATGCATGACAATAGCACAACAGCAAGTAGAGTAGAATGTAGTTACATAGTTTAAGGTTGTCCACATGAGTGGCATGGCTGTCACTGGGAGGTATACTATGATAAGTTTAAGATGTATATAATAAATCTTAAGGCAACCACTAAAATAAAACAGCAGTTATTATAATAAGCCAAAGGAGATAAAGTGGAATCATAAAAACATGCAGTTCAGAAGAAGGCAGAAAAAGGAGTAAAAAGGATACAAAATACACATGGAGAAAATAGAAAATAGCAAAATATTCAGCCAAATCAATAATCACATTAAAATGTAAGATTTAAATGTAAACATTTCAATTAAAAGGCAGAGATTGTCAGATTAGATAAAAAACAAGACCTAACTATATATTCCTTTTAATTAACCCACATTATTATGAAGGTATGTTTAGGTTAAAAGGATGAAAAAAGATATAGCATGCTAATGCTAATCAAAAGTAACCTGGAGTGGCTGTATAACTATCAGACAAATTAGATTTCAAAGTAAAGAAAGGAACGTTACCATAATGATAAAAGGTGAAATCATCAAGAATATATAACAGCCCTAAATGTTTATACATACAACAGAGTTTCTAAAATTATGAAGCAAAACTGATAGAGGAGAAAGGGAAAAAGAGACAAATCTAAAATCATAGTCAGAGATTTTAGCACCCCTCTATCAATTATTTACAGAAAAATTAGGCAGACAAATCAGGATGTTGGTGTTGGTAGTTTTGTGCTGATCTTCTGAGGTTCTTTCTGTTCTCTTTCAACACATAATTTCAAATCTTTTTTTTTTTAATTTCAAAAAAATTTTCTTGAAATATAGTGTTTAGTATTTGTTCTGTTTTCTTGTTTTTGGTTTTCTTCTACAGGAAACCCTGGGATAGTAGGTCCCCTGATATCTTTACATAGCTCTATTAGATAAGCCTTCTTCACTTTTCAGTGAATGAAACTGACGATCAGAAAGATTACGCAATTTGTTCAAGCTTCCACAGCTTGTAGGAAGAGAAGAACTCTGGCCTGCTCAACTCTGAATCCTGAGGTCTTTCTCCCACACTACCCTGCTGCCTGAATCCAGAAATCGGCCTCTCACTGCATTTATTTCACTGCCTTTCTGTCCCACGGTCACTCTCATATGTCTTAAAACCTTGCTTCTCAAAGTGAGGTCCTTGGACCAGCAGCACTGGCATCACCTGGGAACTCATTAGAACTGCAGAATCTCCCTTGCTTTAGGATTTCTGAATGAGAATCCGAATTTTTACAAGGTGCCCTGGTGATTCCTGTGCCGTTAAAACTTGAGAAGCGCTGCTCTAGGAGAAATATCTGAAGGCGCTTCATGCAGCGGTTCTCAAACTTTTACTGCCCGTTAAACGAATCACCTTGGAATCATTTAAAAATCCTGATACCCAGGCCACAATTCCTACCAAGTCAGAATCTCTTGGGATGGAGCCCATGCATCAGTATAGTTTAAAACTCCCCAAAAGTACAGCCAAGTTTTGACACCAGTGCTTAAGGAAGAGCTTTTTAGTCCTTAATGTTCCTAGGAATCACCCGGGAGCATCTTAAACGACAGATACTGATTTAGTGGATCTGGGGCGGGTCCTGAGATTCTGCATTTCTAACAAGTTCCCAGATGACAGATGCTACTGGTCCGAGGAGTTTCTGGAGCAAAATGAAACTCCCTGGGGTTTCTTTCAACAATACCAATAAATGCAAATAGCACAGAATCAAGGTAAGCTTATCTAAGGCACAGTCCTGGCCCGCTCATCTCTGAGTGAGATACAATAAGGAGCTCTGGGAGAAGGGATCGGGTGCTTCAGGCTCTTCCGTGGCCTTCCCGCTTGCTTCACACCTGGTGCGGGGCTGGGCAACCACACCAAGCCTGGGCTGGTGGGCCAGCCAGCATCGGGCTGCAGCACTGGGGCCCCAGGGCAGAGCTCTTGCAAGTACGCGCTTCTCCTTTCCGGCTGCCTGTGCCTTCATGGGCCGTCTACCTTTTCTTCCCCTAGTTATCCTCTCACTTCTCCCTGGGGCCCTGCGTCTAGGCTTACCAGCAGGCCCTGGGGCACCTGCTCAGCCCCGTGTGTGCTTACTCGGGCTAAGACAAAACTGCAAAAGTTCAGGCCATAACACTGAGGAACTCAAGCCAGGAGAATAAGGGCCACAGGATGAGCGACCAAGAGACCCGGCGTGACGGAACTCGATTTGTTGTTCATCCCGGCTCCATGCATGGCAGGCAAGATTCAGTCTGACGACTGGAGCTTGGCAGGACTTAACACACACTGTGCTCACTCCAGCTTCTAATTTACATATTCTTCTCCCTTGGCAAGACCCAAGCAACTGTCATCAGCAAGTTGCGTGGGACCTGCCGAGTGCGAGGTGGGCCTGTGTTGGGTCCAGAGTTTTGACTCAGATCCCCTGGCCTCCAGCAGGCAGGGCTGGGTTGGTTGGTTGTGACGTGAAGGCTGAGTAAGGGGTCCCTCTGGACACACTGAGGCTGAGGAAGCCCCCTGGCCCTGTTTCTAAGAAGGCAGGACACTTACCCAAAATCCCAGTGGGCCCAAAATTAACTTATACAACAGAGCAAACTAATTCACTTTTCTCTAGGGTTGGCAGAAAAAAAAAAAAAATGGGAAGGGAAGGGAAAACTGAGAACTTAAGATGTCTAGTGCACAGGCCACCAAGTAGGGGATTCTTTCTAACTGGGATTATCCCATGTTTTTTATTTGGGGCTTGTTCACTGATGTTTCTAAGCCCTACTTACAAGGCATTTTACCACGTGCCACATAAAACTGGCCATCAGAGCACAACCTGTTTACCCTCTGCAATAACACCTGCCCATCCCCCGCCCCTCCCGCCCTCCAGATTCTTGAGACTCTCTTTAATTTCCTGCCAAGGATTTAGAGAAAGCCACTCTGGGAACTAAAAGAGTTAATGTAGCTCAAAGGCTGAGCAAGTTTCTCCTCTCTACTGATAGCATAATTAATCCTTATTGTTCCCCAAAGGATAGCCAAGGGAATGCTTCATTTCCCAGATGTGGGTGTTCAACAACCTCCCAGAGGCTCTGGTCCCAGCTACTAAGTGGCCAAGTACCCGCAGCACAATCAGTGGGTTGGACCCAGCCTCTCAGAAGGGCCTCTGGTCTCCCATGACAGGTCTAAGTAGATTTAGTTTCCTGTCTTCACTTCCCCAAGCCTAATAACACCCCCTGGGGGCACTATTTAAATGTAGGCGTTTGAGGGTGGAAACAAAAGAAGAGATTACTTCCTGGCGAGTGAGTAATTGGCCTAGTGAAACTTCACCTGGCGGTAGCTAGTTAACCAGTAGAGAGCAGAGGTGGAAGCAACTCTGGAGGGAAGTACCCGACAAGTGAAGAAACAGCCCAGTGTGTGGAGATTGTCTGTTTATGGGACTGGAAGTTTCAGCCTGGCCACTGGGGCCCTCTGACAGCCCTAAGCATCCAATAAATTAGAGGAACTTCTTAAGGGCTCTAAGACCCAGGCCTTGAACTGTCTGCCTTGGAAAGCCCCAGAGCTAAGGTCCTGCTCTCACCCACTTGTTCTCAGTGCGGTTGCTAAGAAGCAGCATCCCCATCACCTGGGAATTCGTTAGAAATGCACATTTTCAGGCACCGTACCAGACCCGCTGAGTTCAAATCTCTGGTGGTGGGATCCAGCAATCTGTGACTTAACAAGCCCTCCAGGTGATTCTGGCACAGGCTCAAGTACGAGCACTACTGCTCATCGTTTTTTCAGCCCCTTGAAATCAGGCTGCCTTGGGAGCATCCAGAGGTAATGGATGTGACTTTGGGTCACAAAGTGGGGCTTGCAAGTTAGATTGTCAGGTTCTGAATATTAGCTCTGCAACTTCCTAGTCATGTGACCTTGCAAATTGGTTCCCTCGGCTCTAAGATGGGGGAAATAACACCTCTTCCACAGGAGGTCATGAGCATGTAACAGTTTCTGTCTCTTTCCCACTCCACTGTTTCTGATAGGAAATTTACAGAACAAGACCTACTGTCCTTAGAGTGAAAATCTGCAAGACAGGAAATGGCCACACATGTATAGGATGCTAATGTTAATATGTTTTAATTAACATTTTTTAATGGTTCTAGGTTTAAGAGTTCAGTTCAGCCTTTGAATCCTGACGATAAGGATTTTTTTCTTTTAGCAGAAATATATTTCCTCATGCTGACTTTCATCCAAATAGTTTCAAATATTAAATTAAAACTTTCCTAAAAAGTGCAACTTAACTTCATGCAATGGTGCTTCCCTTTTTTTTTTTTTTTTAATTTTAAAGATATATTTATCGGAATGTAATCTTGGGCCAAAGAATATGAACTCTCTCAAGGATTTTCATATACATGTATCACCAAAGTACTTTCCATAATCTCTATGTAACGCTGCAGTCATGCACCTCTTTCATTTAATAACTTTTCAGAATGATGGAGTTGATCAACTCTCAACTTCACTTCCTGATTGAATAGAACACAGGAGAGTGAAAGGTAAAAACACATAACAAATGTCCCATTTGGGGCTGAGATGTCAAGGAGCACAGGTGGGCAATGATGTCCCTGAAGCAAGACTGTGCCCATAACCGTGATACCTAGTCATTCACTGTATTGGTTTGCTAGGACTGCCATAACAAAATACCAGGTTGGGCGGCTTAGACAACAGAATTTAATCTTCTCACAGTTCTGGAGGCCAGAAGTCCAAGATCATGGTGTTGGCAGGTTCCTTCTGAAGTCTCTCTCCTTGGCTTGCAAACGGCTGCCCACTTGCTGCCTCGTCACATGGTCTTCCTTCTGTGTGTGCATCCCAGGTTTCTCTTTGTGTGTCCAAATATCCACTTCCTTTTTTTCTTCTTCTTCTTTTTTTCTTTATTTTTTTTATACAGCAGGTTCTTATTAGTTATCCATTTTATACATATTAGTGTGTACACGTCAATCCCAATCTCCCAATTCATCACACCACCAACCCCGCCACTTTCCCCGCTTGGTGTCCATACATTAGTCCTCTACATCTGGTTTGTTTTTTTTTTTTCCTTTTTAAGAGAGAGAGGAAGCATAATCTGGGCTTTTCGTATATATAATTCAGGATCAGGCAAGGTTAACACACTAATCAAAACAATGTGAGCGTTTTCCTTCTTAAGGCACAACACTTTTGATTCTATATTGCATGCTACATTGTTTTTTTCTTATATATTAAAAAGTATATCTTTATAGCAAGAATTTTAGAAAATACAGAGAACTATGAAGAGAAAAGAAAACACCCATATCCTACTGCTTAGAGATTGTCACTCAAGTACTGTTAAGGTTTCAGTATATTTCTCTGTGGTTTGGTTTTCTGCTCACAGGTGTAACTACTAATATGTGTACATATAGAAAAACTTTTTCATAGGAGCTCACTGTATTGTTGTGATCACCTCAACTCAAAATTTGGTTCAATGTCAAAACTGATGATGCCACACATGCACCAGCAGGATATGAAAAGGTTTATTACTCACATTATGAGGTATTCTGGGGAATGCAGGGCAGACTTCAAAGAAGGTCCAAAAATGGCTCGAAAGAGCAGAGAAAGGAGACTGGCTTGGGGGTTTTAGTGTGGTTAGAAGCGGGGGCTGGGTGAGGGTTCCTGCACGGGGACTGGAGCCTTGCATGGTTGGAACTTCCTGCTGGTGCCAAAGGAGGTTGCACCTGGGCGGGCTCCTCAGCTTGCCCAGCCGTGGGCCAGACAGGGAAAGGGAGAGGGGCTTGAAGGTTGTCGGCAGACAAACCTCAAAACTGGAGTTAGACTCCATTACTTGCACAGTTTTGCATCTTTGTCTTAAATTTAGCATTGCGTGTTGTACTACGGTTAATGGTGACCAAAAGCTTTATTGTCAAATTTAATTTCTTTTGACATTGGTGTCTTGTGGCAATGCCTGTTTTCCCTGTAACTGATCATTTATTTATTCATATTATGGAAGGATGTGTAGGTTAAAAAACAAGATTGATTTTTTTTCTTATAAAACAAATTTTTAAAAATCATGGAGCATACACACACTACTATATATAAAATAGATACACAACAAGGACCTACTGTATAGCACAGGGAACTATACTCAATATTGTGTAATCACCTATATGGGAAAAGAATCTGAAAAAGAATATATATACATATATATATAACTGACTCACTTTGCTGTACACCTGAAACTAACACAAGATTGTAAATCAACTATACTTCAATTAAAAAATAAACTAATTAAAAATAAATAAAATAAAATGCAAATTGAAACAACAGCAAATCATGGCAGAATAAAACATAGCATATATTCTGAGAACAAGGCATTAATAAGTTTTCCTTGAAAATAAATACAGATTGCTCAGGGAAGAGAATACAAATAGTTTTCCTGTCTGTGAGTATATTTGCATTTTTTATGATCACACATTCTACATTCTACAGAATGTGTGAGTCACATATCTAATCTGCTTCTAAATATTGGTCCTAAAGAATGTAAGTATTTACAATCCTACAGTTGGAGTCCACACCTTGTGACAACAAAAGACAACTCAAGTCAGCTTCAAACAGGAATTATAACTAACCTCAGGGCTATTTTTTCCAACTGTAATAAAGAATGTTCCAACATCTTAAATGACTGAAGATAATCCTCTGTCATGTTGTGCATCTAGGTTATAAAAATATATGCACTGCTTTGAAGAAAGGTTCTGGTCCACTGATGTCAATTGAAGGTCAGATTATGGAAAACTGGCATTGTTTCAACAAGAAATGAAGCCTGCTTATGTTTCTCTCGGTATTTTTGAATAAAGAATCTTACTACGTAGGTTCCAACTTGAAGATTTAATTAAGGGCATGAGGAGTGATTGATTCTAGATGTTGATCAGAGAAGATGACTCGCTGTGTGTTAGAGCAGCACCTTCCGTTGAAATGTATGAGGGAAACAAAATCTGGTTTCTGATTGAAGGTCTACTGAAAGACAATTTGAATAGACCAGAAGAGCAGAACAAATTGGAATATCTTATTCCAAGATTAAAAATCACTTTTTAAAAAAAGAAGCTATTTGGGCTTCCCTGGTGGCGCAGTGGTTGAGAGTCCGCCTGCCGATGCAGGGGACGCGGGTTCGTGCCCCGGTCCGGGAGGATCCCATATTCCGCGGAGTGGCTGGGCCCGTGAGCCATGGCTGCTGAGCCTGTGCGTCCGGAGCCTGTACCCCTCAACGGGAGAGGCCACAACAGT
Source organism: Stenella coeruleoalba (assembly GCF_951394435.1). NCBI lineage: Eukaryota > Metazoa > Chordata > Mammalia > Artiodactyla > Delphinidae > Stenella > Stenella coeruleoalba. The sequence continues at coordinate 52,703,788 of NC_137149.1, forward strand.
GAGAGGCCCGCGTACCACAAAAAAAAAAAAGAAGAAGAAGAAGCTATTTGGTAGAAACCTTAGCCAATCCTATTTTTTTCCCTTTAATGCAAAAGAACTTGTCATCCCGAGAAATAAGGTATGCCTTTTGAGCTAAAGTGTAAAGATTGACAATACAATGTCAAAATGATAGCTAGATGGGGGAGATATAAGATAGGAGGATGGAGGCGGGGTGAACAATTGAGAAGGAATGCTCTTCACGGTTTTTAATTTAGAGAAATGGGCGTTCCTCATAGTTCCCCTAATAGGTATGGTTCAGCCGTGGCAGAAATGTTCCTGGAGCACAACGTCTTCTGGTGATTGCCATCTCCAGGAAGCTTCCCCCCAGCTTCTATGCTGATCATCAATAATTCCAATAATGTATGCAGAGTGGTTAACACATGTCTGTCACACAGTTTGCACTGAAAGATGTTAATGTGTTGATGATGGTGATGACGACATGGCTATTGCCCTCCAGGAGTTCACAGCCTAGGGGAGGGAACATTCAAGTAAACAGGTGATCATAATACAGTGCTGTGAGAATATTGCATGAAGTGTGATCAGGACTTTAGATAGGAGAACTCTACCGAGACTGGGGGCAGGGGAGCGGGTGGGGACCACATCATTCAGTCAACACACAGAAGTGCTGCGTGGATGTGCATGGGTGGCTGACAACCGCTTGTTTGTCCATCTGCTGTGTAAACAGGAACAGAGTTGGGTTCAGACAACTGCTGCTTTATTCATTTCCTTTTCCTTGTGCTACACAGGACCAGGATCTCCAGGAGCTTTTTAAAATACCACTTTGGTTGCTGTTGAAGACTAGATTGGATTTGTATTCCAGTCATCAGAGCTTTCATTGTAATATAAAGGGGCATGCAGGATGGAAAGAGAAAGAATTATGGTTGTTTAGGAAACGGAGCACTGTTTCCTGTGATTACAATCTCAAGGCTAAAGTTCAATGCTCACTGCAGAAGTTTCTTGACAGCATTGCGTACCTGTCAAAAGGTTTTGAAAGAATATAAAACTCAGGTTCTTTGGGGCTCCAGGAGACGCTGGCTCAGGACTCTGGCCAGAGACCCTTTGTCTGTTGACCTGTCTTGAATGGCCTTCCCTGGCCCTGGTCGCCTAAAGACTTGGCCTCCTGCTTCCTGGTCATCTGGGAACATGGTTTTTATTGTCTCAACCTGCCCATAAAAAGCAGGGTAAATATTCAGTCATTAACCAGTTGTCAATAAGTATCCAAAATGCCCCAAGTGCCATGGTAGGCTTCATGAGGGACACCTGATCCCTGTCCTTGGTGATTCCGATCTGGCTAGAACAGTAATGTCTACACTAGGAAAGAATTAGTACCACACTGGGCTACCACAGGAGGCTTACAGATACTGAGTGTCACAGGACATTGGAAGTGGAAGAGAACTGCTTTGCTGTATGTAGGTATTTGGGGAAGGAACAAGAGGGTGGTAGATGGTCAGCTGAATGGATAGATGAGAGGGTAGAGGGGTGGGCGGACAGATGGGTGCCTGCACACGTGCATGGGTGCTGTGGTGTAACTCAGTGGCTTTTTCTTTTTTTGGTTTTTGGTTTTCGTTTTCGTGTTTTGGCTACACTGGGTCTTCGTTGCAGCGTGCGGGCTCTTCGTTGTGGGCTTTTCTCCAGTTGTGTTGTGCAGGTTTAGTTGCCCCGTGGCATGTGGGATCTTTGTTTCCACGTCCCCTGCATTGGAAGGCAATTCTTAACCACTGGACCACCAGGGAAGTCCCACAGTGGTTTTCAAGCCAACTGGGCAAGAGTTGCCGGTCTGTCATTTACTAGTGACATGACCTCAGGAGATTTACATAACGCCTTCAAACCCAGTTTCTTTACCTTATAAAATAAGATGATAACACTTGCCTTGCAAGATTGCTGAGAGAATCAAGTGTGATAAGGTTTGTAAAACACCTCTTATATGGTAGGCACTCAATAAAGAGTGACTTATTTATATTCGTAATGGTCTAGAAAAGTTTCCAGGTGGACGTGAATTAAAGTCAGGCCTGGAGAAAGGATGGGATTGAGATGAATGGAAAGCAGGGAGAGGGTCCTCTGGCAGAAGAACAGCATGATGAGAGCGTGTGCCTAGAAAAGCTGGAAGCACATTCGGTGTCACTAAGGGGGGCTACCTGGAGCCATAGCTTCCTGAGGTGGCAAAGGCGAATTGAGGCCTGAGCTTAGAGGACTTGAAATGCTAAGGAGTTCCGTCCGGCTTTTCCCTAGAGGTCAGCAGGGAATACCGAAGGTTCAGAGGAAGCAGAAAGGTTCCCTCTGGGCCCCCTTTCTTCCTCAGCCCGACCTTGACAACATCCGGACTTCCTATGAACTTGGAGGCTCTCATTTTTTACAGTATTTCTAGTTCCCCTTACCTTTTACAAGTAGCTCCTGGACTTCCTGTGCCCAGGACAGCTGCAGGACTGTGGCAGCCAGCCTTTCCTCCATTACAGAAACCCTCCTCTGACGGTGAAGAAGCAAATGCTTTTTAAAGGTTAGCTGTCATGGGGTTTCCCTGGTGGCGCAGCGGTTGAGAGTCCGCCTGCCGATGCAGGGGACACGGGTTCGTGCCCCGGTCCGGGAGGATCCCACATGCCGCGGAACGGTTGGGCCCGTGAGCCATGGCCGCTGAGCCTGCACGTCCGGAGCCTGTGCTCCGCAACGCAACGGGAGAGGCCACAACAGTGAGAGGCCCACATACAGCAAAAAAAAAAAAAAAAAAAAAAAAAGATTAGCTGTCACAAAGGGAAACAAGGCCCCTTAAACCTCCTTTGTCAAACAAATGCTCCCTGTAAATCAGAAGAGCTTCTGCCATGACTCACACTTTCACAAGGCTGGTGGAGAAGGCGGTCTGCCAGCAGATCTGGGGGCGCGGTGCCAAGCAACCAGAGGCCTTGGCTGGTGGGGTGCGGCTGTGCTTAGCACAGCCAAGCGGACCTCCTGGAGGCTGACCCCGGAACCCAGAAGGTGCCGGGAGGTTTCCTTCCATAGGAGGCAGCAAAAGCAGGGGGCGCGGCTCTTCACTGCTTTTGGAAAGCAAGAGCATTCAAGCTAAAAAGTAACCAGAGTCAGCTGATCTGAACGAGAGCCTCAGGGATAGCCTTCAGGAAGTCAGACAGTCCTGCAAAGTCAGCGGGCTATGTGCATTTTGTGGGGAGAGGACCCCTAGTTTTAGATACTTTTGGTTTTAAAACCCCCCTGGATGTCTTGATCACATCTCAACTCCTCACTTTGCCCAGAGAGCATGAGTGAGTGACTTCCCAAAGCTACTCCACCAGTGGGCAGCAGAGACGAGAGAGAAAGTGAGGTCTCCAGGGCCCTTTCCACTGCCCTGGCCCCACAAGAGAGCCTAAAATAAGACGACAGCCCATGATGTTCTGAACAGGGCCCCCTAGACAGAAATTAGACCTGTCAGATGGACTACTGTGGAAGTCTCGATCCCTCAGCCCCTCTATGCCTTCCGGTGAAGCCCTCCCCCACAGCCCACCCACCTGCCAGGCTGGCTTCCCGTTAAGAGAATGACAGGCATTTGTGACGGGAGGATTGCTGAGGCTGGCTCCCTGATTATCAAGCACCTGGGGGCGGGGGATGGGCATGGGATTGTTGCTGAGTTTATGGCCCTCTCGGCTGTACCCTCAGGGGAAACAGCAGATTGAGAGTAAGCAGAAACATGGGAGCACTCTGGGGGTCTAGGAGTCATTGTTGCTTTTTTTTTCATTTATTGGGGTGGCTGGTCATCACTTTGCCCTAACCTCCATGGGACATCATCACAGTTGTAGTGATAAAGAGCCTGTACTCTGGGCACTGACAGCTTGGGTTTGCATCCTGGCTCCATCGCTTTTTACTGATAAAACCTTGGGAAATTTCTTAACCTTCTAGCCCTTGGTCTTCTCATATGTAAAACAATATACTAGTGCCCGCCTTTAGCAAAGACAGATATGTGCCCACTGTTCACACACAGCCAGACTGTTCTTCCCAGCCCAGCCTCCCTTGCTGGTAGGTCTGCTATGGGATTGAATTCTCCAGCGAATGGAATCCAGCGCATGGAATGAGAGGGGAGTGATGTGCACTGATTCCAGGCCTGGCTCATGGAAACTTCCTGAGTGATCCTCACATTCTCACTTAACCCATCTGCTAGCCTAGGGTGCCTAAGAGAACTCTGAGGCCTTGCGGGTGAGGGAGCCACCAGATGGAAGGAGTCTGGGCCCCTGAGTCACCATGCAGAAGGCTGCCTGCCAAACACCTGCATGAATTATTACTTGAGTGAAAAACAAACTTTTTAAAAATTTTTATTATTTTTGGCTGCATTGGGTCTTCGTTGCTGCATGCGGCCTTTTTCTAGTTGCAGCGAGCGGGGGCTACTCTTCATTGCAGTGCACGAGCTTCTCACAGCAGTGGCTTCTCTTGTTGTAGAGCACCGGCTCTAGGCACACAGGCTTCAGTAGTTGTGGTACACGGGCTTCAGTAGTTGTGGCTTGCGGGCTCTAGAGCTCAGGCTCAGTAGTTGAGGCACATGGGCTTAGTTGCTACGCGGCATATGGGATCTTCCCAGACAGGGCTCAAACCCATGTCCCCTGCATTGGCAGGCAGATTCTTAACCACTGCACCACCAGGGAAGCCCAAAACAAACTTTTATTGTGCTAAGAATCTAGAGTGGGTTTCTACAGCAGTTAGCCTACTTCATAAGGCAGTTGTAATAATCAAATGAAGTAACATATGCAAAGCTCAAAACAGTGCCTGGAATATATATATAAATGAACTACATACATGATTGCTATTACCATGATAGGAGGATGGATGGATGGATAACTAGGTACTGAGAGAGAGAAAGTGAGAGACCGAGAGAATTACCTTTAAGGATTGCAAAGGTATTGGCCCCAGAGTCTTTTCCCAGTTTTATGAGATATAATTGACACACAGCACTGTATAAGTTTAAGGTCTACAGCATAATGGTTTGACTTACATATATTGTGAAATGATTACTATGATAAGTTTAGTTAACATCCATCACCTCATCTCGATATAAAAAAAAGAAAAAGAAAAAAATTGTTTTCCCTTTTTAGGAGAACTCTTGGGACCTACTCTGTTAACAGTTTTAAAATATGCCATACATCAGTACTAAATATAGTCGTCATGTTGTACATTACATCCCTAGGGCTTATCTACCTTATAACTGGAAGTTTGTACCTTCTGACCACCTTCATCCAATTCCCCCTCCCCCTCCTTCCCCTCTGGTAACCACAAATCTGATTCTTTTTCTATAAGTTTGGTTCATTTTTGTTTTTTGTTTTGTTTTGTGGTAGATGCTTCATATAGGTGAGATCGTACAGTATTTGTCTTTCTCTATCTACCTTATTTCACTTAGGCCAGAGTCTTATTTCTTAGATTGTTGCCAAGATAATATTAAAAATATATTTTTACTGTACAGCTGTAGAGTTTGCATTTTGGGGGCAAAAGATAGCATTGTAGAAAAATACATTGAAGCATTTATTAGTACATTCCTATGTTTCTTGAATAAAAACAAAAGTCTGCCACTTTCCTCAGAGAGATATAGTATGGATGAGACAATTAAATTCTTTTCCAATCAAATATGGTGTTTATGAAAAAAAAATATTTTCACTTTTCCACTCAAATAATCATTATAATCATTTGCTTAATGGGAAATAAGAAGAAAAAGAAGGAAGGTCATAACTGAACGTGCCTCAGAGGAATCTCCCTCTCCAGATGTTGAGTTTTCCCTTGCAGTGCTGTCTTTCTGCCCCAGTCACAAAGGCTTAAACCCCAAAGTCATCATTAGTTCTTTTCTTGACTATAAAAATGGGCTCCTGCTGGCCAACCTACCCCCAGTTTCCTCCCCATGCCCCCCCGCCCAACCCCACAGCCATCCATCACACTCTCCCCAAGACAGTTGCCCCCAGATTCTCCTTTGTCCCTTCTCTCTCTCCTGCTCTAAACCCTGCATGGCTCTTGGCTGCTTCCCACAGAGAAGCTCAAACTGTTCTAGAGAAGAGCCGTAATGGAATAAGAGAACAAACTCTGTCACCGATTCTTTAATCATTGATTCAGTTCATTCCAATAACATTTTTGAGCACCTGTTATGAACCAGGGTAGTGAAAAAACAGGCCAAAAAATCTCTGCCCTCGTGGAGCTTACACTAGAGTGCAGAAAGATAGAGGATAAATGAATAAATAAGTTAAATCACAGTACATTAAATGGTGATAAGCAGAAGGAAAATAGTTAATTAGGGGTGAGTAATAGTAGGTACCAGGTGTGGGTGTAGGAGGATGCTATTTTAAATAGCACCTATTTTAAATAGGTGATCAGGGAAGGACTCACTGAAAAGTGATATTGAAGTCAAGCCCTGAGAACATGAGGGAGCAAGGAATGTGCAGAGCTGAGGAAGAGCGTTCCAGAAGAAAGAAATTTGAGCCAAGAGCAGTCCTGGTGTGTTTGAGGAGCAGCAAGGAATCCAGCAGGACTGGCATGGAATGAGTCAGGAGAAAAGGCGCTAGATCAAGTGAAGACTTGAAAACCATCAGGAGTTTGGCTTTTCCCCTGAGTGAACTGGGAAGCCATCGGAGGGTTCAACAGGAATGAATGGCATGGTCTGACTTCTGTACTAAAATGATAGCTCTGGTTGCTAGGTGAAAAATACCCTAACGTGGGCAAAGGCGGAAGCCAGGAGATGAGTAAGGAGCTGAAGAGAACATGAGCAAGAGATGATTGATCATTGCAGCTTAGACCAGGGTGGCACCGGTAGAACTTCTGGATATAGTTTGAACATAGAGCCAAGACAATTTTCTGATTGATTGCAAGTGGGGTATAAGAGAGGAATCAATCATGACTCCATTGTTTGAAGCCTAAAAGTATCAAAGATGGAGTTGTCATTTAATGAGATGTGAGAAGAACAGGTTTACTGTGGGAAGACCAAAAGTTTCCTTTTTGGGTGTGTTAAGTATGAGATGTATATTAGACACAAGTAGGGATGTCAACTATGCAGTTGGAATTCAGGGGAAAGGTCCAGGCTGGAGACAGCAGTTTGGAAGTTGTCAGCATGTAGACGGTATTTAAAGCTGTGAGACTGGCCGAGATCGCCACACCAGACATGTGAATAGAACAGGCAGCAAAGGGCTGAGACCCAGAATGCTCCACCCCCTTGCCTCCCCCCACCTCCATGCAAAGTGGTCTGGGAAATAAGAGCCAGCAAAGGAGATGGAAAAGGAGTAGCCACTGTGAGAAAAGAGACCCTAGGGGAATGTGGGGTCCTGGGAGCCAACTGCAGAGAGTGCTTCCGGGAAGAGAGGCTGGTAAACTATATCAGATTCTGCAGGGGTCACAGAAGCTGAGGGCAGATAATTGACCACTGGATTTAGCAACATGGAAGCTACTAGGGACTTGAAATATCAAAGTGGGAGCAAAGCACTGGTAGGGTAGGTTCAAGAGAGACCAAGATGAGGAGAAGGATAGACAGTAAATTTAGACATAGCCCTTTGAATGAGTTTTGCTATTAAGGAAGCCAATTAAAGGGGCTAGAGCTGGAGGAGAATATGGGGTCAGGAGAGGGCTTTCCTGAAGCTGGGAGAAATTGCATCATAATTGTATGTCACCAGAAAACTGGGGGTTCATTGGCTGAAGCAGCCTGTCATAAGCATAAAACTTCTTTGACATCTTAAAGATTCAGATCAATTTTCCCTTTTATTCTGAAGAATATGTATTAATTTACAAGCAACTTATCCTCCCAAAATCTTTGAGTAAAATTGACCCTCCCAAAAAAAAAAAAAAAAAAAAAAAAAAAAGCTATATTTGTCCTCTTTCCCTGCAAGTACTCAAAATATATACATGCCCCATTCTGAGAAGCTGAGTTCAGATCAAGGTCTGTCTGTTTAGCCTGGCTTTCCACGCCCTCTATACCCTGAACACAGCTCCTTTCCTGGCCTCCCTATCTCTCTGCACCAACACACACACCCTGTCTGCAGCCTTCCTGCCTTTCCAGGCAAATGGGTCCCTTAAGGAGGTAGTTCTGTGACCAAAAAGTTAAACAATTCTGCCTTTCTCCCAAGTCAAAACATTCAAACTCCTAGCCAGCTTTGAAATAAAGGGTTTTTCTTTCCTGTTACCCTTAAAAAAACACCAACATTTAACAGACAACCATAAGACTTGGGGAACCAAATAATGTAGAAGTTGCATGCTGAAGAGACCTACGAAGTGGGCCAAGAGGGATGTGACGAAGAAAGCCTAAAGTATAGGGGGTGACTCTGTCAGTGGTGACTTGACCCCTCTCTACCAAGAGATGTGCAGTGACCATGCAATCTGTGTCTATTAGGATTCCTCGTATGGTGTGTGTCAGAAGTCCAATTCAAACTCACTAGACAAAAGTGATAATTTACTTGCTTATATTACTAGAATGTTCAAAGGAGGTGAATCAGCTCAGGCATGACATGATGTCATTAAGAATCCATTGCTTTGTTTCTGTGTTGACTTCAGTCTCAGGCTCTTTCTAGTGGCAACAAAGACAGCCACCAGCAGCTCCAGACTCTTGCTTCATAGCAACTGAAATCTCAGAAGGACAGTCTCACTCTTTCCCAACAGTTCTAGCAAGCCCTGGGAAGAGATCTGATTGGCTCATCTTGGGTCCTGAGCACATTCCTGGACCAATCATGTGGCCAGGTAGATGCAGAGCTCTGAATAGCTAGGTCTGAGTCATTTGCCTCCATCCTCGAGCTTGGCAGTGCGATCTCATTGCCTAAGGATAAGGGAGACATTGTCCCTAAAGGAAAATTGATGTTCTGTTGCCAAAAAGAAGGGGGATGCATATTACAGGAGTAAAAAGAAATATTGATGTTAATTCTACGCTACTAATTTCAATTTATTTTTGAAGGAAAAAAATCCTAATTTAGTCAAGAATTATTGTCACTTAACTATTCACATTTTCCAGCCTACTTTGTTAATGCCTTGGAGCTTAAAATTAATTTTTCTAAATAAGAAAATAAGCCAAATGAACTAGGAAGATGAAATTAATGAGACAAATATCTAACATTATTGAAACAGAAATCAACAAAATAATTAAAGGATAAATAAATCCAAAGTTGAATTACTTGCAGAGACTAATAAACAGATTTTATGAGCTTTATTAAGGATAAAAGAGAGAAAAATGTACATTTATAAGTAAAAAGGAAACACAACCACCTATACAGAAGAGACTAAAAGTCACAAATGGATGTACAATGGAAAACATCAAGGAAATGTATGACTTTTAAAACAAAATACAAAGTATCAAAATTAATCATAAAATAACTAGAAAAGTCAAATATTAATTACCACAGAGGAGATGGAAAATGTGACTTTAAAACCACCATTGAAACAGACATTAGTATCTGATGGCATCACAGTTGAATTTCAACTTTTAAAAATGGATAATTAAATGTTACTTAAATAATTCTAAGCCATAGAAAACTGTAAAAAGTTCTGTAATTCATTTAAAAGATAAAATAAACTAATCAATTAAACATAAATGTAAAACTTGAAAACAAATCAGTTAATACAATCCAGCAATGAATCAGAAGAATAATAGCTTCATGACTGAGTTTTTATTCCAATAATTCAAGGTTAGTTTAGTTTCAGAAAATCTGTCAACATAATTCATTACTACAACATTTTCCCAATTATCTATTAATACTTAACAAATGACCTCAAAACCTGTGGCTTCAGTAAATGACCATGTAGTATTGCCTGTGATTCTGTAGTTTGGCTGGGCTCAGCAGGGCAGCTGTGTTCCACATGATGTTGTTGGGTCCCTCATGTGATTGTCTCTGACTGGGAGTTCAGCTGGGCCCGGAGCATCCAAGATGGACTCTCATCACTCAGTTTAGCCTAAGCTTTGTTACAGCATAGTGCCTGGCTTCTGAGGGGGAGTGTTCCAAGAGGACCACTTCCATTGTGCAAGTGCTTATCAAGCTCTGATTGCAGCAATTGGCTGAAGTCACACAGGGGTGGGAATACTGGGAAGGGTATTCATCGGGGTCACCAATGTAACAGTCAACCACAATATTAAAAGAGAAAAATCATAGGACCCTACCAATGAGTACCAAAACAAATTTGATAAAATTAGCAGCCATTTCTAATAAAAAACTAGGTAAAAGAGGTATGGAAACCAAGAACAAACATTTCTATTGAATCATGTGAAATCACCAATGTTCATCTCTTTTAGACCTATAAAACAATCGCATATGGTTCAACCTAATATTGACCTAACTGCAAAGTGCTGAAACTATTTCCATTAAAAAAAGGAACTTGGAAGGAAAACTATAATCATCATTATTTAACAATGTCTTGGGTTCTAAAAAATGCATTCAGACAAGAATATGAAATAACTGGTATAAATGTTGAAAGAGTCTAAAAGATCTCTGTTTGCTGATGATATGGTTATATATCTAGAAAACCCAAGATGATCTTATAAAATGCTACAAGAATTAATAAAAAAAAAACTACAATGAGGTATCACCTCACACCAGTTAGAATGGGCATCATCAGAAAATCTACAAACAACAAATGCTGGAGAGGGTGTGGAGAAAAGGGAACCCTCTTGTACTGCTGGTGGGAATGTAAATTGATACATCCACTATGGAGAACAGTGTGGAGGTTCCTTAAAAAACTAAAAATAGAATTACCATATGATCCAGCAATCCCACTACTAGGCATGTACCCAGAGAAAACCATAATTCAAAAAGACACATGCACCCCAATGTTCATTGCAGCACTATTTGCAATAGCCAGGTCATGGAAGCAACCTAAATGCCCATCGACAGATGAATGGATAAAGAAGATGTGGTACAGGGCTTCCCTCGTGGCGCAGCGGTTGAGGCTCTGCCTGCCGATGCAGGGGACGCAGGTTCGTGCCCCGGTCCGGGAAGATCCCACATGCCGCAGAGCGGCTGGGCCGGTGAGCCATGGCCGCTGAGCCTGCGCATCCGGAGCCTGTGCTCTGCAACAGGAGAGGCCACAACAGTGAGAGGCCCGCGTACCGAAAAAAAAAAAGAAGATGTGGTACATATATTCAATGGAATATTACTGAGCCATAAAAAGGAATGAAATTGGGTCATTTGTTGAGACGTGGATGGATCTAGAGATTGTCATACAGAGTGAAGTAAGTCAGAAAGAGAAAAACAAATATCGTATATTAACGCGTATATGTGGAACCTAGAAAAATGGTACAGATGAACCGGTTTGCAGGGCAGAAATTGAGACACAGATGTAGAGAACAAACGTATGGACACCAACGGGGGAAAGCCATGGTGGGGGTGTGTGGGTGTGTGATGAATTGGGAGATTGGGATTGACATGTATACACAGATGTGTATAAAATTGATGACTAACAGGAACCTGCTGTATAAAAAAACAAATAAAATTAAATTTAAACATTAAAAACAAAACTAATGTGTTCTTTCTTTGGGCAATAAGCACTTGAAAAACAAAATGGGGAAAACTGTTTCATTCACAATAAAGTCAAAACTTTTCTAGAAATAAATTTAATAACAAGGACACAACCACAAATCAAAGTATCTAAGCCAAAATCTTAACAAATAGAAAAATATTTCATAGTCTTAGTTGAGAGGACAATGTGACTTAAAAATCCACTCTCCCACAGGAATAAAGATGCAGACGTAGAGAATGGACTTGAGGACACGGGGAGGGGGAAGGATAAGCTGGGATGAAATGAGAGAGTGGCATGGACATATACACACTACCAAATGTAAAACAGATAGCTAGTGGGAAGCAGCTGCATAGCACAGGGAGATCAGCTTGGCGCTTTGTGACCACCTAGAGGGGTGGGATACGGAGGATGGGAGGGAGATGTAAGATGGAAGAGATATGGGAATATATGTATATGTATAGCTGATTCACTTTGTTATACAGCAGAAACTAACACACCATTGTAAAGCAATTATACTCCAATAAAGATGTAAAATAAATAAATAAAATTCTTAAAAAAAAAAAAAAGAAGAAAGAAACATCTATATAAACCCAGCCCAGCCAGGCCCACAGCCATCAATCAGCAATGCAGGAATCAGCCTTAATCTAAGAGCACACATTTTTATCGCCCTAAATTTCTATTAGTGAAAATAGAAAAATCAGCCCTCCTTTTCTTCTAAAGGACTGATAAATTTGGAGGAAGGAATTATATGTCTGGTGAAACACTGTATTAAACATAAAAATCCAGTCTCCCAAAATTAAGATATAAGTCTAATGTGATTACAGTTGGAATGCCAGCAGTGTTAGGAAGGTGAGGAATGGCTAAAATTATCTTAAAATTTGTACGGAAGGATAAGTGGCTGAGAATAATTAACAGAAAATTTTGAATAGGCAAAAATATTAATTAAAGTTAAGGGAAAAATTATACAGTGAAAACTTTTTTCCATCCTTGTCCCACATCTGCCCAGGTCCCCCCCACCCATATCCTTCCAGAATTTCTTTGTATAGGTAAAAGTAGATACAAATACAGAATCTTGTTTTTTCCACACTTTTTACATAAAGCGTTGCATATTATTCATTCTGAATCTTGTTTTTCTGTTTACTAAGTCTCCAAGGTATTTGTAGTATAAAAAGAGCTTTTCTGTCCTTTACTATATAGCTCTTCATGTTCTGTTGCATAAATATACCTTAATTATGTAACTATCCTCTGCTATTGAAAGTTGATGTTGTTTCTAATATTTTGTTACTACAAACAATGTTGCAACTGTGTGTGTCACACCTTTTCTCCTTAATGAAAATGTATCTGTAGAATAATTTCCCAAAAGCACAGTTGCCGGGAAGATGCATTTGACATATCGCCCGATTGCCTTACCTAGGGGTTATGCTCTTATCAGAAATGAATAAGAATATGTTTGCCCATAGCCTCACCAACACAGCAAACTTTTGGATTATTGCCAGTTTAAGGGGTAAAAATGGTATCTTGGCACAGTACATTAGGAGTGAGATTGAGCATCTTTTAAAAGATATTTGTATTTTCTTTACAAAAACTCGTCGTATCCTTTGCTCATATTTCTACTGGGTTGAATGAGAGATAAATAAATCGGTGGAACAAAGCAGTGTCCTGAATGGATCTAACCACATACTTATAGTTTCTGGTAGGACCAAAGTGAGTTTTCACCTATAGAAAAGGCAAATTTATAAACACAGAAAGCAGATCTGTGGTTGCCTAGGCTGGAGGGTAAACAGGCATTAAGAAAACTTGTCGGGGTGATGGAAATATTCTGAAACTAGATTGTGATGATGGTTGCCAAACTCTCTAAACTTACTAAAAATCACTTAATGATGGGTTTATTTTATATGGTGTGTAAATTATACCTCAGTAAAGCTGTTTTTAAAAGTCATTTTTCAATCCAGTAGGGAAGGATTAGATATTAAATAAGATTGCTAAAACAACTGACTCTCCAGCCAGAAGAAAATAAAAATGAACCCCTCTTTTATCCCATATGCAAAAATAAATTCTGGGTGGATTAAAGCCCTAAATGTAAAAAATTAAATAGGATAAATAATACTAGAACATCACACGTAAAATCAAGGATGGGTGAAAGCTTTTTAATCAAGACTGGAAACTCGGAAGCTATCAAAAAGGACATATATACATATTTGATAAAATGAAAATCAGAAATATTTGGAAAAGATACCATGAACTAAGTCAACAGATAAACACTAGATTGGGGAGCAGGGGAGGACTGTCAACTCAGAGATCAGACAGAGGGTAAATGGCTATAATATACAAAGAACTCTTACAAAACAAATAAATAAGACAGGGATAAACACCACAACAGAAAATTGAGCCAAGAATATGAATAGGCAATTCACAAAAAAGCAATTCCAGGTAGCCAACAAATACATGAAAAGAGGCTCAAACTCACATGCACTCAAGGAGATGTGAATAAAGCCACAATGAGACATCAGTTTGCACGGGTCAGATGGAAAAATTAGACAGCAGCAATCCTTATTGCCAAAGGGGATATGGGGACTTTCGTAGTACATTTCTGGTTGGAAATATGTATTAATGCAGTCTTTTTGGAAAGCAATATGGCAACATCTGTTATGATTAAAAATACATTCATCTTTGACCAGAAAATCCACTCCTGGGAATCTGTCTCTTAGGAATGAAAGCTTCCAAACCGAAGGACATATTTACATGGAAGTGGACTGCATATGATAAAAACAAACAAACAAAAACCGAAAACTGGAAACAAAGTGAGTATCGTCCATATGGGAATGGTTGAATAAATTATAGTTCTGTCACCCCATAAAGTTATATGTGGTCATTAAAAAGAATAAGTTGGGGCTTCCCTGGTGGCGCAGTGGTTGAGAGTCTGCCTGCCGATGCAGGGGACCCGGGTTCGTGCCCCGGTCTGGGAAGATCCCACATGCCGCGGAGCAGCTGGGCCCGTGAGCCATGGCCACCGAGCCTGCGCGTCCGGAGCCCGTGCTCCGCAACGGGAGAGGCAGCAACAGTGAGAGGCCCAATTACCGCAAAAAAAAAAAAAGAAGAATTTGGAGCTAAACTGAGTGAATTAAGAGAGATTCCATGAGGTGTTAGAGATTTTTTTAAAAAAAGCAATGATTATATGAACATGGAGAAAAAATAACGGAAGGATAAGGTCTTATTCAGCTAGGGCTGCTGTAACAAAATACCATAGCTTAATTATCAGACATTTACTTCTTACAGTCCTAAAGGCTAAAGTCCAAGATCAAGGTATCAAGAAATTCAGTTCTTGGTAAGTGCCCTCATCTCACCCTAATTACCTCCCAAAGACTCCACCTCGTAATACCATCGCATTCGGAGTTAGGACTTCAACATATGGATTTGGAAGGACAGACACATCCAGTCCATACAGATATGTCCTAATTGGTCTATACAGGTTGCCTGGGGTACCAACAATGCACTGGGGGTGCTACAGTACAACTGAAAAAGAGAAGAATGGAAAAAGAAGAAAATAAATCACAAGGTTTATCTGTTAAAATAAAGATTTATCTTGTTCCAACAGATTTCAGGGCACCTGACTAATAGTTGCAGCCCGTAAGGTTTCTCCCTGTTTTCAACATGGAGAAAGGCTGGCTCAGAGAGGATTATTTCCTGAGCCAGGGCCTCACAGCAAGGCAATTACTGAACCATAAATACCACCCAAGCCTCCTGACTTTCCCATGGCTTGAATCGGAACTATTCCCAGATAAATATAACCAAGTCATTAGCATGAAATCGATGAACACAAGCATATAAATGACAAAGGCTTGGCTTCACAGCCTGGGAGTTTGGAATTGGCCCCGCGACTTCAGAGAGTATCCAGTGTCGCTTCGCGGGGTGGAGGTGAAAGTGGCTTGCCTCTGTGTGTTTCCGAAAGAAACAGAACAAATGCGGTTGTGGCTGGAGCCGCACGAGTCAGCTCTGTGGCCCCGCTGCCAGTTGTCTCCAGCCCATTTGTGGCAAACGGTGCATCTGGAGGGATTAACAGGGAGTAGGAGTGGGTGAACAGATGCAACAGATCAGAGAGGAAATCTGTTCCTGGGTGGCTCTTGGCAAGCTGGAGGGGGTTCTGGCAGAACAGCGGGGAGTGAGAGAGGCTGGGGAAAGGAGGAGATGGAAATGTTTCTTTCATTTTTGATTTTGCAGGGCCCTCTGAACAAGAATTTTTACTGCTTGCATGCCCTCAATAAACTGCAGCTACATTATAAATAAAGGGGAAGAGGGGAGTTGATTTAGGAAGGGTGAATTTTCCGGAATTCAATGGATTCAAATGAATCCAGATGGAATTCAATGGGCAGCCTCAATTTCTCTTCCAGTGGACTTGTCTCAGAGCGCCCAGGGATCTAACTCCTACAAAAAAACAAAACAAAAACAAGTAGCTAGCTGCCTTTTTCTGGGTTATTAAAAAGTTGACAACTGGTTATCTCTGCCAGCAGATCATGGGCATTTACCCTCGCATCTGAAAGTGTACCTGGGACGTGACTCCCTCCCCAGCCTTTCACCTGGGGCGGGGGGCAGTTGGCGGACCTCAGCTAAACCCTGAAAGAGCAGGGAAGCAACCTCATCCCAGTAAAAGCGGGGCTGGCTCTGATGGGCCAAGACGACCAGGCACGGCCGCAGGACTGAACCGGCTTTGCCTGAGCAGCTGCAGGAGAGGCCAGCCCAGGCTTGAGGGCCCCTCTCCCCTTCCGTGCGCGCAGCCATCCACTTCACTAGCACTTGCGCCATGTGCAATAAATGGAGCTCTTAAACGGGAAGCAGCAGACACAGTCCAGAGGGCAAGGTTTATTTTTATTTAGAAACATTGAAGAGGAAAAATTTAAACCTGATTTATATATTTACTCAGGGAGGCGGACAGCTGAAACATTCTAACCTAGACTCAGGAGGAGAAGCTGAAGATTGCCTTTCTGCAGTCAGCCACCGGCCACAGAGAAACCCCCTGGTTGAAAGAAAGAGGGTGTGAAGATTCAGGAGAGTCAGGAAATCAGTTTACAGTTTGAGGTCACGTGGCCCAGCCCCTCATCGCACAAATGCTTCATTGGACTTGCCATGAGACTCTGGGCGAATTACTTAGCTGCTCTCAGCCCTGGTGTTTGCGTCTGTTATAGTTGGAGGGGAAAATACCTAGCTCGTAGAGCTCTTATGAGATTAAAAAAAAAGGGAATGTAAAGTGCTGGCATATAGGAAGTGCTTAATAAAAGTGAGCTATTATTCCCTAACTCTACGTTAGGCCTAGGAAACTACAGTTTCCTGGACCCTCTTATATGAAGACTCATGGGTCTGAGGAAAGGCCCAGGAATCTGTATTTTGAATATGCTCTCCAAGGGTTTCTGCTGGGCAACCAGGTTTGGAGACCAGGGTCTCACGACCTCATGCAGAAGTGTCCCCAGCCCCTACAGTGGACGCCAGTAATATTCTCAACCCAGAGGTCCTCATTAGGAATCGGATGAGATGCCTAACAGACCAATGGATGCCTAACAGAAGTACAGAGCTGCGTAATTCCCCTCGAACTGCTCCTACCTCGCCCACACCTCCCAGATCACAGCCTTATCCACACAGTCGCTCAGGCCTCCAGCTTGTGCTCTCTCTCCCCTTCCCCGCCTCCTACCCCAACAAGTCCCATCACAGCCTCTCCTCCTGACCTCCCCCTTACCTGATCTGTCTCCCGTCTTTCCCTTGTGCTCCACTGCTGACGCCCATGCACAGGCAGAGAGAGCTCTATAAAGATTAAATCAGGTCCCCGGGCCCCCTGCTCCCAAGGCCTGCCTCTCTCCTCTCTCCTTGCTGCCCTGCTCTAGACTTCAGCCACAGCCACCCCTCTCTCCTGTGCACATGCTAAACTTGTGCCTCACTCCCGGCCTTGGCACTGGCTCTTACCTGTGCCTGGAACCTGTGCTCCCTGCCACTCACCCCCGGCCTTCCTGCAGCTGCTTTCTCCTCATCCAAGTCTCTGCTTGCAGGCCATCTCTTCAGAGAGGTTTGCTCTGACCGTCACAGCAAAGGGACTAACTCTGTGAGGTTTGGCAGGTCACTCAGCTTTTCTGGAACTCAGTTTCCTCATCTGTAAAATGGGGATAATATTAGCACCTGCCCCTTAGGGTTGCTATGAAGATTCTATGAGTTTAAATGTAAAATTAATTAATTTTTTTTCCTGTTTTATTAAGATATAGTTGACATATAACATGGTATTAGTTTAAGGTGTACAACATAATGATTTGATATATGTATCTATTACAAAGTGTTTACCACAGTAAGTTTAGTTCACATCCGTCACCTCACATTGTTACAATTTTTTTCTTGTGATAAGAACTTTTACTCTCTCAGCAACTTTCAAATGTACAATACAGTGTTGTTAACTATAGTCACCTTGCTGTATATTCCGTCCCCAGAACTTATTTATCTTATAACTGGAATTTTATACCTTTTGACCACCTTTACCCATTCCCTCCACTCCCGCACACCCCACTGCTGGCAACCACCAATCTGTTCTCTGTAGTTATTTATTTATTTATTTATATTGATGTATAGTTGATTTACAATATTGTGTTAGTTTCAGGTGTACAGCGGAATGATCCAGTTATACATATACATGTACATATCTATACTGTACGTATCTATATTCTTTTAAAAAATTCTTTTCCATTATACTTTATTGCAAGATATTGAATACAGTTCCCTGTGCTATACATAGTAGAGAAATCCTTTTTTATTTTATATTTATTTTATATATAGTGGTGTGCATCTGTTAATCCCATACTCCCAATTTATCCCTCCTCTACCCCTCCCCTGCTTCCCTTTTGGTAACCATAATTATTTTCTATGTCTGTGAACCTCTTTCTGTCTTGTAAATAAGTTCATTTGTACTATTTTTTAGATTCCACATATAAGTGAGATCATACAGTATTTGTCTGTCTCTGTCTGACATTTCATTTAGCATAATGCCTTCAAGTTCCATCCATGTTGTCACAAATGACAGGATTCTCCTCTTTTTTATGGCTCAATAATATTATATATAATAATATAATATTTTATAGAAATAAATAAAATAATATATAATATTTTATAGAAATATGTTATATAAATAAATAAATATTATATATCTTACATTTTCTTTATCTATTCATCCATCTATGGAAAATGTACATTGTTTAAAACAGTGCCAGGCACTTAGTGCTCAAGGTGTTAGATCATATTTGTCTCATTGAATTACAATAATTTACTTATGTGCCTATTTCATCTGCAGATTGTGAGAATATGGGGGATCTTACTCATCTTAATATTCAGGCCAACTGGCAGGGTGTCTGGCATAAAGAAGATATCTCTACTGGGTTGAATAATAGACCCCAAAATTCATGTCCACACAGAACCTCAGAACATGACCTTATTTGGAAACAGTCTTTGCAGGTGCAGTTAGGTGAGGTCATACTGGATTAGGGCAGGCCCTAAAGCCAATGACGTATAAGTTCACATGGTCCTTATAAGAGGCCATGTGAAGATACATACAGGCACAGACACAGACACAGACACAGAGGGAAGAAAGCCATGTGATGACAGAGGCAGAGGTTGGACTGATGCAACTTGAAGCCAAGGAACACCAGAGATTGCCAGCAAGTTCCGGAAACCAGGAAGAGGCAAGGAAGGATCGTCCCCCAGAGCCGTTGGAGAGAGCGTGGCCCTGCTGACACCTGGATTTCGGACTTCTATCTTCCGGAATTGTGAGAGAAATTTCTGTTGTTTTAAGCCACCCAATTTGTACTTTGTTATGGCAAAGTACAAATGAATACAACAGCCAGTAGCTGCTGTCAGAGAGAGAGAATAATTCAAAGACACACTGTTCAGATTCTCCCAGCACACTGACTCCCAAGAGAAGGCAAACACTACTCTTCTCCTTTTCCCGCTAACATTACCAGGGAGCTCTTCGGGGTGCTGGCAGACAGGGTCCCCTTGGGATATACAGGTGGGGACCCAGAGTCCTTCCCACCTTCGATTTGGAGGTAGGGAGACCAGTAACGGGCTTGCATCAGCCAAGGTCAGCCCAACATAAACCAAGCCGCCATCTGTCATCAAGACAATGGCCTCTGTTCAAGGTGGGAGGAAGGTCTTCCACGGCAAAAGCGGCTAAAACCCATCCATTGGTTCGGCGACACCGAGTGCGTACCCACCCACCGACGCGTGCCAGGTACTGAGCCTGACTCTGGGCTCCCACAACCACTGCTCTGCCCTCTCTTGGGAAACCTCTCACTTCCTCTCTGAATCTTGACTATTTATATACACTGAGCTGCCTCATTTTCCCAAGGGGGTCATTTGGCAAAGATAAAAATGGCTCGGCAAAACCACAGACCAAAATACGTTTCTGATGAGAACCGCCCACCCATCAATGTGCCACTTGCGGGTTGAGTTCATTCTCTCCCATCCACGGGGGACATTATCAGTTCGCCCAGGACACAGCACATAGCCCCGGTCGGTTTCTCTCTCTCTGGATCTTTGGCCTTTTAAGGTCAATCCCTATATTCTCTAGGCCAGGTCATAGGTTGAGACATAACTACAGACTATATCAGGTTGATAGGACAATGGAGACTAATTAAAATAATGACAGCTGGTCCTACTGAGGGCTTACTCTGTACCAGGCACCGTGAACTCTATTTAATGTTCATCACACCCCACAGGGGTAAGGACTACTATTAACCCTGCTTTGGTGATGGGGAAATTGAGGCATGAGGAGGTTGAATAACTTATCCAGAGTTACACAGTGAATAAGGGGCAAGTGACAAGCCAGAGTGTGATGATGGTGGTCTGGCCCCAGAGCCCAGGCTCCCAGCCACTGCTGATAGCAGAGCTGAAGGACCCATTTTTGCAAGCAGCATATTATGCTATCATTGAGGACCCAAAAATGATTTCTCTGAGGACTTACCTTGTTTGTGTTTCTAAAAATAACCAGTATCGACTTTCTTAGCAATAATCCACTAGAAACCTTTATTGAAACATAGAAGAATATCGAATTTGGAGTCAGTGAGACATAGACTTCATTCCTGCCTCTGGCCTCACTAGATATGTAACCTTGAGCAAGTTACTCAGTCTCTCTGGATCCTGGTTTCTCCACCTGTAAAGTGATGGCATTTACAAGTTGCCTGGCACATGGTAGGTATTCAGCATTTTAGTTCTGTCAGCTCCCTCTGCCTAAATAGATTTTACATGAAATTCCACAGTTAAGGAGGTACGATATACCCACTGTCTTAGTCCTTTCCAGCCTCTATAACAGAATACCATAGACTGAGTGGCTTAATAACAGCAGAAAGATATTTCTCACAGGAGGCTGGGAAGTTCATGATCAAGGTGCCGGCAGATTGGGTGTCTAGTGTGAGGCTGCTTCCTGGCCCTGTATCCTCACACGGCAGAAGGGAGAACCCCAGTCTCTTCAGACCCTTATAAGGGCACTATTCCCATTCTTGAGGGCTCTGCCCTCATGACCTAATCACCTCCCAGAAGCCCCACCTCCTAACACCATCTCCTTAAGGGTTAGAATTTCAGCACATGAATTTTGTGGGGGGATGCAAACATCCCATCTATAGAACTACCTTAGGTCACATCTAATCTAAGCGAGATCATTATTAAACTAAGATATTTGAAGCTAAAAGGGACCTCCAGGAATCAAGAAGTTTGGTTACTGATTCTGAGCACCAGCTAAACAATTATAGAAGTGTTTAGTAAACACTCAGAATATGGTCATTGCTGAGCACCAATAACCTTATTTTCTGGGAGGACATAGTGTACTGGGATGAATGCTGGACTTTGAAGCAAAAGAGAAGATTTAGATTCCTGGCTCAATAGGGAATGAGTGTTGATACCTGCTCTGCCTCGCTGACCCAGTTATTTTGAGGCAAAAGGAATCTGGGGTCAATGTAAAGTAACTGTAACTATAAAGAGCTCACAAATATAAGGCATTGTTGGGTAAAGCTGTGTTTGTCATGAAATGGTGAGTTTTCCAGCAGCATGGATGCCATTCTGAACAGTGCAGGTTACGTGCTACACCCTGGTGGGATACAGGTGTGCTGGATATTCTCTATTTGCCCCGCACGCGGACTGTGCTCTCCACTCTTCTCCTTGCTCTGTGCCCCTGGAGACCCTTCCTCTGGGACCTACCACATCACTGGGGCTTCCTTGTCCTCTGGCTGGGGGACTGGGCGAGAGAGGGGACACGGAGCTTTGGTCTTCAGCTCCCTGCCTAGCAAGCAGGGCAGGGCTGCAATTCTCTACGGAAGACCACACTCCCCTTGGACAACCACCTTCCCTGGGCTCTAGCTCTCCATGTCTCCCACCAAGAAGATTCTTGGGTTAAGAAGGACTGTTTAGGGGAGTAGGGAGATGCGCCAGGAAAGGGAAGGCGGCGATACAGGGAGCACTACTGAGCTGCTCGGCTCAGACCTCGGCGAAACAGTGTCTAGGCACCTCCACGTTGTCCCGCCTGAAGGGTGGGGAGGCCAGGGTCCCCCTTCCGGTCCCGGAGCGCTAAGCGGCTGCGCACGGACGCCGGCCTCGCCTGCCCACACCTCCGCCCCCATCGTCCTTCCATGCAGTTCTCTTCGCTCACCCCCTGGGCGTGCCTTCTCTTCCCTGCCTGACTCCAAAACTCGCCATGTTTTTCCAACTCGTTCTATCTGCATAACCAGAGGGCGCGGATGCTCGGATCCCTCAGGTTCCGAGGACAGCTTCTTCGCACGCCTGCGGCTCTGCCTGCGGGCTTCTCGGGCTGCAGGCTCCGCTGGCGCTCGCACCGGGACCCACAGTGTCGCGAGCCAAAGCCCCTGGGAGCTGCCCTCCAGCAACGACGCGGGAGCCGATGGACAGTGCCCCCCCCCCCCACCCCGGCGTCCTCGCCCCTCGAGTGGAATAACTCCGAAGCACGCTCTGCAGTTTTCCAGGGGTCTGAGCCGGGCTGATCAGGGCAGTAACTGCTCATCGGGGCCGCCTTCCCTTTCCCGGCCCACTTTCCCAACCTTTAACAGTCTCTTGGGATCGTCGCCCAGCGAAGCTGCTGGCACTTGAACCTTTGCCTCAGAGTCTGCTTCTGTGAGAACTCAACCTAGGACCCCAGGTAATCAGGGGTCCTGATTAATCCTGACCTCTGGCATCATCGAGAGCCTTCTCTACCCAGGTCACTTACCAGCCACTATGGACGGAACTGTCTAAATTCCATAGCGAGGTTGCTAAGATCCTCTCGATCAGACCCCAGCTTCACCTTTCCCCAATCCTTTCTCCACCCCACCCTCCTGGTGACTCCCACATACCAGCTACCTGTCAGTTATGTGGGGCTCTTGGAATATATTCCAATCCTCAAGCCTCTGGCCCGGTGCCATGCTGGTCTCTCTGCCAGGCACGTCCTTCGCTACCGTTTATTTGTCTCCCTCCCACTTGGCTGCGAGGTTGCCGGCTTCCTTGGCCACCCCGACAAGCAAGCACCCAAGCTGGGTGACCTGTCCCTCTTCTGTGCTCCCAGACCACTCCGTCCTCGTACTGCCTGTTTTCTTTCACTAGACTGTAAGCTCCAGCACGCAGGAACTCTATCTTATGTATCTCCAACTTCTCAAGCCTAGCACCATACCTAGGCAGAATAGGTTTTGAAAAAATGCTTGATGACTTAATGGGGGGGGGGGGGAGTACTAAATGAACAAAGCTTTTAATTTTGAAAAGGGAATAAGACAGTTCTTCCAATACAAGGTGGGATATGGTGAGAGTCATGAGGAAAGTCTAAACCACTTTGTGGGCAGCCAGTGTAGAGACAAGGCAGCCATGACTTCCTTGTAAAAGAGATGCACTTTGGCTTTGAAAGTCATCAAGGATGGTGATAGTTGGGCGCTGGAATTGAAGAGGAGGTGTTCTAGAGAGAGAGAACGGTGAGCACAAATGTCCTGAGGAATGATCCAGGCCAGCAGAGTGCAGAGCACCCAGGAGAGCTTTTGGGGGGAGGCGGTGAGGAAGGGGCCGATGGTGGTGCTTCCTCTGACCATGTAGACACCATCGCAAAACGTGTGATTTTACTTATTGTTTCATATACTGACCCTCCCCCGGCACTGCCATCTTTCCTTCCTTCCTTAGCTTCCTCTGTTAGTGGGTGAGGCTTCCTGTTAAGTTGTTCTGAGAACTGTGGTTTTCAGAGCTTCAGAGACCAGGAATGCCTGCCAGCAACATTACCACTAAAGATCCCCACTGAATTCCAAGAAATGATGCCTCACCCTGCTAACCTGGGCACTTCAGGGAGTGCCAGCCATCGAGGGGGATAAGCTGTTCTCCTCACTGTGGGGTCCCCTCCTTGACAGAGTATTCAAGGGCACTCAGGAAGAGTCCTGCACCGCTCCGCTTCTTGCCACAAAGCCAATTTGTAATGACCAGGATTCTTGCTATTTAAGGGAATCCTGCTGTGACTCATTTCCAGGACAGAGACTCTCTTGTGAAGTGGATCACCATTCTCTTCTATTTTTTAATTAATAATTTGAAAAACCTATTATCAGGTAAATTTCCATTTTTCTAGAGTCCAGACAATATATGTATATATAAATAACTACACAGTAACAGAAAGACTATAAAGGACAATCAATCAGCATTCATAATAATGACAAAATGCTACCAACTCCTAGGATGACTTCTGAAAATTTAACTGCTGGTTAATAATTTCTTACCCACAGTTCCAAAAATCATTGGATAGCAAAAATTGACCCGAACTAATGAGAAGTTATTTATATTCATTTATCTCACTTAAAGTAAATATTCATGCCTTTTGCTTCAGATACACGAATATATTTTATTACAGGGTGCTGCCCTAGACCCCGCTGGGGGCATTATATAATATATAGTTCATGAGAGTAAAAATATTCTCAATTCCGGAACACCTCTGGCCCAAAGGGTTCCAGATAAGGGATTATGAGCCTGAGCTCATGTAAATTGTATTCATCTTTATTTTAGTGTTAGTGAGAAATGGAATGTTTCCTGCCATATCAGTAAACAAAGGATGTCACAGTCATCAGCAATTGCAGCCGGTGGTGAGCTGGTGAGCCCTGAGGGAACTCAGGAAGGAAAGAATACCTGCCATCTAGCAGCCATCAGATTGCAGCCACTCCCTACAGTGAGCCCTGAGGAAACTCAGGATGTGAAAACACAGGATACTGGCCCCAGATAGGTGAGGTGCATATCAAAGGACCGATTTCAGTGAGCCCAGACTCTTTCATCTTCCCATACATAGAAAAGCACTAAATTCCTTAACTTGGGATATCTGGTTTTCTTTAATTAACAATACTCCTTTGACATTCAGAATACCTGCCCTTTGTTGCAAAACTTCTATATAACCTGGCTTCCTCCCTCACCTCCTCCTAGCAGATGTCCTAGAGTTACTTGAGATGCTGCCTCCCGGACTTGAAGTCCTAAAAACTCCTGCCAAATAAAACATAATTCTCAACTGTTAGGCTGTGAATATGTTTTTCGTTGACATTAGACATTTTTTAGGGTATTTCAACGTTGTGACGTTGAAGTGCTTGCTATTCCCTTTTCATTGCCTGCCGCCCTCCTGTCGCCTCCTGGATCCATACTTCACGCCCGGCTCTCTGTCCCAGGTGGTCACCGACATGGACGGCCTCATTCTGGCTGACCCTCTGGGTGGCCAGTGTCAGGCGCTGGCTGGAGAACCAGATGAGAGGGAAGTTGGGGTGTCTCCTCCCCACTGCACCCTGCTTCAGTGCCCGTTGCTGGCACTACCTGCCTCCCTCCCCATGTCAGCTCCTGCCAGGTAGCCCAATTCCCATTCACAGCTCCAACCACTAAATCCCTCCCTCCTTCAACTCTTAAGGGTAGTATCTGCTCCCCAGTCTTGCAGGAGGTAGATGTACCCACCTCCGTGTTTGTTCTCTGTATCCTGCCCACACCTCATAAGCGGCTCGTTTGTTAGAGTTTCTCCATTTGAACCATCTGGAGTGAATGCTGTTTCCTGCTGTACCCCAACCAATACGCTGACAAATCAGAGAGTCCCTGTAATGCCCTGTAAAATGCACTGAGCTTGAATCAAGAGGCTTGAGTTTCAGGATTGGCTGATTTTGCTGAAGAGTGAAGAGTCACTTCACTCTTCTCCTCCTTAGTTTTCCTACCTTAAAAGGGGGCTGATATACCTATTTCAGAGTGTGCCTTGATAATAAAACAAATCAATGTATGTAGAAATGTCCAGGAAACTACAGAAAACTAAGAATTCGAGAACGCTTAGAAAACTGGAATATTCAATTATTCCGAATAGCCTATTCTCCCAAATCTTCTGGAGAAGAACGTTTGCTTTGTGTCTTAGTCAGTTCAGGCTGCTATAACAAAAACAACATGGGTGGCTTAACCAGCAAACATCTTGGGACGTCCAATATCAAGTCTCAGGCAGTGTCTGGTGAGGAGGCCCTTCCTGGTTTGCAGATGGAGATAGCCGTCTTCTCCTTGTATCCCCACCTGGTGGAAGAGAGATCCCATGTCTCCTCCTCTTTCCATAAAGGCATTAATCCCATCATGAGGGCCCCTCCCTCATGATCTCATCTTACTCCAACCATCCTCCAAGGCCCCACCACCTACTATCATCCCACTGGGGTTAGGGCTTCAAAATATAAATTTTGGGGGGACTCAAACATTTAGTTCATGACACTTTGTTAAAGCAAAGTATACCTATGCTGAGACCAGAGGTGACTAGAAAAAGGAAAGCCCCCAGCCTTCCCTCTCTCTTTCCTAGGTGTCCACCTTCTTTGCTGCCTGAACTTAATTTTTGTCACCCAACTTCAGTGAGTGTCTTAGCCAGAAGCTTGTGTGTTTTAACCTGACAGGGCTCAATCTACATTTTCTTTTCCATCTTCTCCCATTTTGTAATCGTTTGGGCTCCATTTTTATGATCTTCAATATTCTGTCCTGTTTTGAGGGCTTCTCTATCTGCTTTAAAGTCACATATTTCCGTAGAGTGTAAAGTAATAATTTTTAGTAAGGACTCTATCATTCACTGAAATTCTCTTCACTGCCTCAAGCCAACACTATCTCAGACAAGAATCTCCTGTGGATGGTTTTTATCAATAAGAAATTGTTGCTTTGGCTTTAGAAAAATCTAGATCAGTTTTCTTGTGTGGCCAAAATTCAACAGAAAGTTATTCTACTCTCTATTTGACTTTAATCATATAGACGTGGCCTAAAAATTTGATCTTTTCCAGTAGCTGGTCATTCCAACACTACATGGGTGTTCCCCATAAAAGGGAACAATCAACAAGATTAAGTTACTTTGAGTTCTTAATTGGTTTGCCAGAACTTCCTCTTCCTATCACGAAATGTAGCCTGAGCAGCACATTAAATTTTGCCTAATTCTGCCTGGAGCTTTAGCAAAGAAGATGCATTCTGGAAATAAAAGGGACTTCACATGTAAACGACCAGTTAATACTTTTAACCTCCCAATAACCCTTATTATTTATCTTTACCAAATCTACTGCCAAAACAGCTTTGAGAATTGTTCAAATTCGTTTGATCCCTGGAGTTTTGTTGTACCAAATATTTGCTAGAAATAAAGAGGACATTCTTACAGGACTTGGCAATACTTTGAGATGCAAAGATTTTGATCATGCTAATTATGATAATTGTATTTAATTGCTGTGACTTGGTATAATTTTCCTTCTTGATAATTTATAATTATACTCAAAAAACAAACAAAAAACCAGAATTACTCTCTTTTAGGTAAGACATTGCATGATACCTCTGTAGTGTGTGTGGTAGCCCAAATGGGGAAGCCCTACACATTCCTAGGTTCTGGGGCAGGAATGCCCTGATCCCCCCACACCTGCTGTACCCCTCAGGGCCTACAGAGTAGATGAATGTTGCCTATGTATGACTTAAACAGAAGTCCAGTTCAGCAGAGCTCTCCCCACGGGCCTTTTTTATCAAGGGTCAGCAAACTTTTTCTATAAGGGCCAGGTAGTAAATATGATAGGCTTTGAGGGCTATGCGGTCTCTGCTGCATCTTGTCAATTCTGCCGTTACAGTGTGAAAATAGTCAGAAATAATAGGCAAGCAAATGGGTATAGCTGTGTTCCAATAAAACTTTATTTACAAAAATAGGTGTTCGGCTAGATTTGACCCAGGGGCTTGTAGCTTGCCATCCCCCGCTTTACTTTACCTCAGAGCATTTGCTATATTGTACTGTAATTTCCTGAAACTTGTCTGTCTCCTCCATAAACCCATGCACTTCTAATGCAGATTCTCCCCTGTTAAACATTTTCAAAAATAAAGACCAACTATTGGGCAACCCATCATAAAAGTAATTGATTCAGGCAAGAGTCGTCAGTGGATACTAAAACGAGTGAGAGAGTTTAATGAGAAACAAGATATTTACATAGTCTCTAAGTATCTCTCCACAACATACTTATTAATTACAAAGGAGAAAATAGTAATTTTACAGCAGAGAAACTGAGCAGAAACCCCCTCAATCAAGTGATCAAAGTTAAGATACCTTGTCATGGGGTAAATCAACACCATACGTCTCACTTCTGTGGGATTCCTGCCAAAAATAAATAATCCAAGTCCAGTTGTGTGAAAACATCAAAGAAACCCATACTGAGGGACATTCTGCACAATATTTGGACTATACTCTTCTAAATATCAGCGCCACGAAAGACAAAGACTGAGGACTGGTCCAGATTGAAGAATCGAAAAGAAACATGACAAGTGAAGGCACCATATGATCCAGGATTTTCTTTTTATAAAGAAAAATCGGGCATTATTGGGAAGATTGACAAAATCTGAAAAAGGTCTGCAGATTGAATAGTATTTTGCATCAAAATTGATTTCCAGATTTTGATAATTGTACAGTGGTTATGTCTTTGATTTTCGTAAATACACGCTGAAGTATTTACAGGTAAAAGGGCATCACAGCTGCAACTAGAGTGATCAGTTGTCCCAGTTTGCCTGGTACAGAAGGAGCTCTCAGATGTAGGACTTTTAATATTAAAATCAGCAAAGGCCCAGGCAAGTTGGGAGGATTTGGTCACCCCAGCTGCAATTGACTCTCAAAAGGTTCAGAACAAAAATGTGTATGTGTGTGTGTCTTGGTGTCTGGTTGTGTCTATGTGTATGTGTCTGTGTGTATGTACATATGTAAGAAAAATGTGGTAAATGTTAACATTTGGGGGATGTGAGTGAAGAACCTTTGTACTATTCTTGCCACTTTTCGATGTCTGAAATTATAGCAAAATAAAAAAGTTGAAAGGAAATAAAGTCCAACTCAGTTTGAAGAAATGTCCTCCTCGGTAGATTCAAATGTGTCTTTGGTGTCATAGTAATAAGTACAGTGGCCCAACATAGGAACCACAGTGATCTGAGTCTCTGGGTTGTGCGGTGTTACTCAAAGAGCGGCCCCCTTGACTTCAGGGGAGGGGAAGCCCTGCAGCACACCAGCTGGATCACTGGAAGCCCGTGTTAGATACCCTGCTTTTAGACCCAAGGGTTAGAGGCGAGTCAGAAAATAACTGAAAGTCAGTTATTGTTTCATCATCGATTCTATGCTGAGCACAATGTTACAGACTTTCTTTCAGGTACACTCTCTCAGTCTGCAGAACAACCTTGGGGGAGACTGTTAGAAACCTCATTCTACAGACGAAGGGAACTCGATTAATGGAACACAGCTACAAGTGGCCAAGGAGGGATCCAAAATCAGGTCCAAATAATGAAAGACAACACAAATGCCTCACAGTGGGGGTGGGAGAGTGGGGGTGGCAGTTAAACACTGTATGCTGATCCCTACTGGGGAATAGGAAGTGGCTGTTTAAAAATATGGGTTATTGCTGCATATACTGATACAGTGTTATTGAGTGAAACTAGCCCGGCCACATTCACTTTGTGTTATATGAATCCCTTTGTGCAGGCAGGTATGTGTTTAATCTGCGTGTGTGTGTGTGTGTGTGTTTGTGTAAAACTATATGTACACACGCACATTTTGTGTTAATAGAAAGGTCAAGGACAATCGACTTCTCAAATTTTAGAGTCGGTAAGAACCGCCTGATGAACTTGTTAAAATGTATGTAGCAGCATGCTCTGCTTCTACTAAAGAGGTGGGGACCCACGAAGCTGCGTTTCCAACAAGCTCCTAGAATCTGGAAGGCCTCCAATCTAGCAGTTTCCAATGGTTTCACCTAGAGAGTAAGAATTTTTATTGTTTACTTTTAAAAAGATTGTATTGTGTGACTATCTTTAAACAGGCATATACCACTTTTATACTTTTAAAATTTATTTTTCACCCCTGCCGGGATGCCAGTCCTCTTATCAAACCCCACGGCCACCTGACAGCTACTGGACTCAAGACCAGCCCGTTACTGGCAGCTGAGACCCAGGCCCCAGGGGAAGCAGAGAGCTGTGAGGCCATCCTGTAAAAGTGAGTCTTTCCAGATGCCACGCTTAAGGTAAGCCCAGAGGCTAGCTCATATGTAGAAAACTCATCTGAGCTTCTGGAAACAGCAGCTGTGGCATCTCCGAAGAAATGGATGCCAGGGAGGCCAACGCCCAACAAAGGCAGGCTGTGACCTCCCAGGGCAGCTGCTGGGAACAAGGATAAAAGAAATTCCCAGCGA
Source organism: Stenella coeruleoalba (assembly GCF_951394435.1). NCBI lineage: Eukaryota > Metazoa > Chordata > Mammalia > Artiodactyla > Delphinidae > Stenella > Stenella coeruleoalba. The sequence continues at coordinate 52,733,937 of NC_137149.1, forward strand.
CTAACTGGTTCCTAGAAGAAAAGAGTAACTAGATTTTTTTTCTTTAGTGTTTGTGAGCAACTTGTTCTAAACTTGGGCATCTGTATTCTCTCCCAGTGTAGCCGCCCGCGAGGTTCTAGGAACCAGAGATGGTGCATGGAGATCGAGGTGCCTGGGATGGAATCTCTGTCACTGAGAATGACTGGAATGGAAGGGGTGTTGGGTCTTCTGGGTCACCTATTCCTGCTCTGTTTTGCTTCTATTTACCCTGAACAGAGTAGGGAATGCTGGAGAGAGGAGGGAAGCACCCACACAGAGAAAAAGGACAAATATAAAGTCTAAATGGATCCAACGTCTTATCATTTCTCATAATTTCCATCACACACACACTGGTCCAAGCCGCCCACGTCTCTCATCTAGATGACTGTGAGAACCATAGACTTGGCCATAGCAACAGCAAAACTCATGATCGCCCTGCTTCTGCTTTAGTCACTTTCAGTCTGTGCTCAACACTGCAGCCATGGTCATCTTGTCAATACTATGTAAATCAGATTGTGGCACACTGTTGCCTCCAGTGGCTTCCCATCTCACTCAGAATAAAGTCTAAACTCCTTACGATGACTCATGAGGCCCTTCCCAGTCTGGTACTCAGATGCCTCTCTGACCCTATCAACTACTAGTCCCTGCCTTAATTACTTCTCTGTAACTGTGCTGACCTTCTGCTCTTCCTCAAGCTACCCAAACAGTTCATGCCTCTGGGCACCTGTGCTTGCCCCTCCCTCAGCCTGGAATGCTTTTCCTTCCTGCCTGACTCTTCTTCACACATTTCAGCTCTTTGCTCAGATAACCCCTTCCCAATGAGGTCTTCTGTTGCCACTATGTCTATCTAGAACTGCAACCTTCAGTGCACTTCCTCTGCTTTACTTTCTCCTGAGCACTTACTGCCACCGAACATATTATACCTTTAACTTATGTGGTGATAGTCTTTGGCCCCATTAGACTGAAAGTTCCATCAGTACAGGGACTTGTTTTCATGGCTGTATTCTGAGAGCCCAGAACATCTCCTGGAATATAGTAGAATATAGCACATAAACGTCTGTTGACTGGTTACTAAACGGACAGGAATCACTCTACTCAGGCTTTCGTATGCCCTGACTCTCGTGCTGAATTTGGTGTAGGGATGCATGGGTCCTAACGTGATGCATGGAAAGAGGACCTTTGGACTTAAGCATGCATGTGACTAAATACTCAGCAACTTCAGACTGTCTGAAAGGTCTTCAAGTCCTAGCCACCCTTGCTCTTGAAGATCCCACATCTTGGAAAATCCTTACATCTTAGAAAATCTATTTAAACACACCTACCTTTCACATTAAACATAATTTTAGCTTAACTTTTTTTAAAGGACTGTTATAATTTTGCTTTTGAAATCATTTGGCAATGAGTGACAAAGTTAATTTACAACCGGCTCTGACTTTCAGCAGTCATGTTCTTGGGATTTCTTTTGAAGTGAAACCAAATCTAACTTTCAAATAGTCTCCAAATGTAATGAAATTTTTCTGAATAATCAATTCAACAGTTAATAAAATGGGGATAATGCTGTGCTTTGTGGGCATTTATGTAAGCACCTGTGAATTCGGGTTTTGCAATGCTCCTTGTGTGTATGAGGACTGATCATTGTTTTCTTACTCAGGGACTCAGCCATGTTTATGGGCCCCTGGAATCTCATTGCACCAGGTCTTGGACCTAGAAAATCCAATGGATAAAATAGTCATGGCAGAAGTCAGAGATTAGAAAATGGAAGTGTCCCTTTACTGCCTGATAATGTAGGTCCTTGGCAATGAGAGATGTTCCATGAGTGTGGTGGGGAGCCCGGAACTGTGGCGGGACTCGCTGTGGTTGGGCTATGAGTCTCTGTCCTAGGCTGCCAGCATGAATGAGCTGGGTACCCATTCTTGATGTGTGGTAGACCTCTGGTGGTCAGGCATACCACTCCCCTTCGTGACCTTCATCATCTCGTAGGCCCTAGTGAAGGAAATGTTTTCACTGACATTTTATGACACTTTTGCAGAATTCCATTGACTCATGCGAGACAAGATGGGGGATTTTCCTGCAGCAGTTGCCACCTGGGAAAACAGATCCGTTAGTCATATCATACGCCAAGTCCCGCTGCTGTCTATGCAGAGCATTTTTAATCATGTAACTTTCAAAGCTGTCCCTCAGCTACAATGACATTAGCCTGGGTGAATTTCTTCCCCAACTTAAGCTGTCAGTGGCTGAGCTTTTCTTGCTGCTCTCTCTGGCAGAGGCACATATATTTATCACAGAAGAGCCTCGCTCTGAAAGGACCCATGCAAGCTTCCTTCTGGAGCTGAAAAGAAAACATCTCATTCCTAGCCTGTGCCATCCACTGAAAACCTTTCCAAACCCAAAGCTAGTGACTGTCCTAGGGGACAGATGTCATCCAAAGCAGGCATGGATCATTTTGCTTGTTTTTCTTGCTAACCCTGCACGACTTTGAACCCACTCTGTAAATAAAAGAGACAGGAGCACAAAACTCCTTACACTTCCTGCTTTCCTCCCAGTGTGCTGACATTTCAAAGCCCCATATGTTTCCCTAAACAAAGTTTCATGAAAATATGTATTCAATAATAATACAATGTTTTTTAGGTTATTACAACCCAAGAGGAGTGACACTGCCTGCCTGTGGCTGTGTAGGGCAGTTTACAGGGTGCTCTGATGGCCTCCACCTCTCTTGGTAAACAGGAGGCATGTTGGAAAGGCTTAAAATGGAGATATGGTTGAAGACCTGTGATATGTGTATGCTTCTTCATTTAGCCATGTAAGTTAGCAATATTCTGCAACTAAGCCGCAGGCAAGATACAGTTTTAATAAATATTTCCTGTTTAGAAATGGACATCTAGACAGTGTTTAAACACATCAGACTTCTAAAGAGTTGTTATAGACATTTGCTAGTCACCCCTCCAGCATGAATTCTTCCCTTTCCCATGTTGACATTCCTTGGGAATACACAACTCTTCCACCCTCACTGGTGGTCCAGATGGGATTGACCTTGGCCCCAGCTTCAGGAATGAACTATAATTGGCTCAAGCCAATCAATGTATCCCATTCCTCAGGCCATATGGATTGGTCGGGGATGAGTTCATGATTCAATTTAGGCCAATGATTCATAGCGATAAACACCTACATTAAGAAAAAAGAAAGAGCGCAAATAAACAACCAAACTTTACAACTCAAGGTACCAGAAAAAGGAGAACAAACTAAGCCCAAGTTAGTAGGAAAAGGGAAATAACAAAGATCAGAGCAGAAATTTTCAATGAAATAGAGACTAAAAAGGCAATAGAAAAAAAAGACAATAGAAAACATCAATGAAACTAAGAGCTGTTTTTTTGAAAAGATAAACAAAATAGACAAACCTTTAACTAGACTTACCAAGAAAAAAAGAGGGAGGACTCAAATAAAATTCGACGTGAAAGAGGATTCCAATAAAAATTAAAAATTTTTAAATTAAAAAAAAAATGTGAAAGAGGAAACATTACAAGTAATACCACAGAAATACAAAGGATTATAACAGACTACTGTGAATAATCATATGCCAACAAATTGGACAACCTAGAAGAAATGGATAAATTCCTTAAGCATAAAACCCACCAAAGGTGAATCATGAAGTAATAGAAAATCTGAACAGACTGATTACTAGTAAGGAGCTTGAATCAGTAATCAAAAACTCCACAACAAAAAAAGTCCAGGACCAAATGACTTCATTGGTGAATTCTACCAAACATTTAGAGAAGAATGAATACTAATCCTTCTCAAACTCTTTCCATTTGGGCCAGTGAGAGAGGTGACAATCACAGGACTTGCTTGAAAAATACTAAAAGAGATTCTCTGTCCCTAGATCACACCTGGTGGGTGGTGAGGATGAGCAATTCGCTACCCTGGAGAGACAGCCCAGAGTTGCCAGGAGCCTTTGTGTAGAATCTGGAGCTGAAACTGTCACCACTGGAGACACTGAAAGAGCCATATCCTTGGGTAGCTTAGCCTTACTGAAGCCAGCCCAGATTTTTCAGTTATGTAAACCAATAAATTCTCTTTGTTGTTTAATCCAAATCTAAGTGAATTCTCTGCCACTTGCAACCACAAGAAATCTAAATGATTCAAGGCTGCTAATGCTACTCCTAGCCATGTCTAGCCAGCCTCTAAAGAAACTGCAATCTTGTGGTGAAGGTGTCTTTGTTTTTGTGGCTTTTACCTCACCACGTATTCCACTCTTCTTTTTTCACATGGAACCAACCCCACTGTCTCTTAGGGAAAACACCTTCCCCAACTCTCACTCCAGCCATCCTAGCTAACCACGCCTTCTGGCTCCAGCACTGGGCATGTGACCCAGGCATAACCAATCATGGCATTCCATTCACAGAGCTGATAGGATCACAGATGGGTACACTATCCTCAGACGGCCAATGAAAATAAGATTCAGGACTTTTAAGTCTTATTGAAAAGGCAATTGGTGGATTTGCTGAGAGAGGAGGATATAAATAGATTTGTGAACACGTGTACCACCACATGGAGAGAACATTCCTAAAAACGAAGCAATAGAAAGAAAAGAAAGACAAGAGATAAAGAGATGATGAGAGGTCTGAGACCTGGTCCAACCATGCCTGGGGCATGTTCAGGAATAACTTCCTTCTTGTTAAGACAATTTGAACTGGGTTTTCTGTCACTCAAAGTTTAGCATCTTGATTAATATAGACCTGAAATTTTTCCACATTAAAATAAATATTTTTATTTATTATAATATGCTTATTTTCCCCTAGTACAAAAGTAATACATGATTAATGAAGAAAATCTGGAAAACACAAAGAAAATATAGCAAAATTTACTTTTAGTACTACAACTCTGATGTTATGACTGCTAACCTCTTAGTGTATGTTCTTTGAGTCTTTTTCATGTGCATATTTATGGACGTCTACAATATAATTTCCAAATTATGCAGGTGCATTGTAATTTCTTTAATTTCTCCTTTTTAACAAATGAAGTCATTTTCTTTCCTTCTTTCTTTTCTTTTTCTTTCTTTTTCCTATCATTTACTATTTACTAGCATGAATATCTGTTTTGGTAAATCTTTGCTCACATCCATGTCCATTTCCTTAGAAAAAAATCGAATTGCCATATGCATAATAAATTTCTCATGAGGTTGCTCCCAAGTTTTTATTATAAATAATGTTTAAATAAACACATTTATGCATTCTTTTGTATAGAATTAATTCCTAGAAGTGGAATGGCCAGGTAGAGGGCATGCTTGTTGAAGGTTTTTAAAAATTTTTTTAAATTTATTTTATTTATTTCTTTTTGGCTATGTTGGGTGTTTGTTACTGTGCGGGCTTTCTCTAGTTGTGGAGAGCTGGGGCTAATCTTCGTTGCAGTGTGTGTGCTTCTCATTGTAGTGGCTTCTCTTTCTGCAGAGCATGGGCTATAGGAGCGCGGGCTTCAGTAGTTGTGGCATGCGGGCTCAGTAGTTGTGGTGCATGGGCTTAGTTGCTCCGCAGCAGGTGGGATCTTCCTGGACCAGGGATCGAACCCGTGTTCCCTGCATTGGCAGGCAGATTCTTAACCACTGCACCACCAGGGAAGTCGCCTTGCTGAAGGTTTTTGATACTCTGTCAAACTGCCCTGTGGAAGGTCATTTGACCCTGAACCTCTGCTGCTCCTCCCCATGATCACACACACTGCGTGTTACTATTACCACATTACTATCAAGATGAACATTTTCTTCATACGTCGTTTGGCTATTTGTATTGATTTTTTTTTAACTTTTTATTTTATATTGGAGTATAGTTGATTAACAATGTTGTGTTAGTTTTGGGTGTACAGGAAAGTGATTCATGTATAACTGAGCAGAGTTTCCTGTGCTATACAGTAGGTCCTTGTTGGTTATCCATTTTAAATATAGCAGTGTGTACATGTCAGTCCCAAACTCCCAATCTATTCCTCGCCACCGACCCTTCCCACCCTGGTAATTATAAGTTCGCTCTCTAAGTCTGTGAGTCTGTTTGTTTTGTAAATAAGTTCGTGTATTGATGTTCATGTATTGACTTGCCTCTTCAAAACCCAAAACTTGGAATTCTTTTACTTTTCTTTCAGGAGTGATGGGTAGATAAGGCAACACCTCATTTTCAGTTATTTTAGTTATTTTTCCAATGACATTTTCTGTAGTTGAGAGAAACAAAAACAAAAAACAAAAAACAAAAAACCCTTTAGGCTCTAATGGATGTATTTTGGTTAGACACACCCATTGCCCATGGCTTCAAATTTTTGCTGACAATTTTCAGTATCACTGACCTGCCATGAGTTAAGTATAATGACTTGAGAATTACTATTGTCTAGTCACACTACTTACGTAAAAGAGATTTAGAGCCAGACTTTCTGGGTTCAAATCCTAGCCTTCTTACTTAGTGATTTTGTGACATTGGAAACATTGCTCAAAATCTTTGTGCCACAATTTCCTTATCTATAAAACCAGAATAAAACTACCTACTTCAAAAGATTGTTATATCATTAAGGTAAGATGAGTAAAGTACTTGTAACAAAGCTTCCTGGTACAAGTTCAGCCATCAATAGCATTAACTATTAGTAATGGAATATAAAATAGCTAAACCATATTGAATGTTCACTGAGATACAAAAGACAAAAACATCCCACTTGATCTTCATCAACTCTCTGAATCAACTTCTTTTGTTATGTTCATTTTATAAATGAACTAAGATACAGAGGGGTTAACTAACTTAGCCAAAATCTCCTTGTTAATATGTGGAACTGGGACTAAAGTCCATCTATATTGCCTCTGGAAGAATATAGAAGACAGATTGTTCACATTTAAAAATTGTTTTTTTTATTTTAACATCTTTTTTGGACTATAACTGCTTTATGTTGTATTAGTTTCTGCTGTATAACAAATATCCCCTCCCTCTTGCATCTCCCTCCCACCCTCCCTATCCCACCCCTCTAGGTGGTCACAAAGCACTGAGCTGATCTCCCTGTGCTATGCAGCTGCTTCCCACTAGCTATCTATTTTACATTTGTTAGTGTATATATGTCAGTGCTACTCTCTCATTTTGTCCCAGCTTACCCTTCCCCCTCCCCATGTCCTCAAGTCCATTCTCTACGTCTGTGTCTTTATTCCTGTCCTGCCTCTAGGTTCATGAGAATCATTTTTGTTTTAGAATCCATATATATGTGTTAGCATACGGTATTTGTTTTTCTCTTTCTAACTTACTTTACTCTGCATGACAGACTCTAGGTCCAACCACCTCACTACAAATAACTCAGTTTCGTTTCTTTTTATGGCTGAGTAATATTCCATTGTACATATGTGCCACATCTTCTTTATCCATTCATCTGTCGATGGACACTTCGGTTGCTTCCATGTCCTGGCTATTGTAAATAGAGCTGTAATGAACATTGTGGTACATGACTCTTTTTGAATTATAGTTTTCTCTGGGTATATGCCCAGTAGTGGGATTGCTGGGTCATATGGTAGTTCTATTTTTAGTTTTTTAAGGAACCTCCATACTGTTCTCCATGGTGGCTGTATTAATTTATATTCCCACCAACAGTGCAAGAGGGTTCCCTTTTCTCCACACCCTCTCCAGCATTTATTGTTTGTTTGTAGATCTTTTGATGATGGCCATTCTGACCAGCATGAGGTGATACCTCATTGTGGTTTTGATTTGCATTTCTCTAGTGATTAGTGATGTTGAGCATCTTTTCATGTATTTGAAGGCCATAATTTTGTTTAAAAAGTTTAATTGAATTCCCACTGTAGGTAGAACTTCACATTCTGTCTCCTACCACAAATCTAGCATTAGAGCATTTTTACCCAGCAACCTAATACATATTTAATGATGACAAGTATCACAAAAGGCAGGATATGTATTTTTTTTTTTTTTCGGTACGGGGGCCTCTCACTGTTATGGCCTCTCCCGTTGCGGAGCACAGGCTCCGGATGCGCAGGCTCAGCGGCCATGGCTCACGGGCCCAGCCTCTCCGCGGCATGTGGGATCCTCCCGGACCGGCCGGCAGGCGGACTCTCAACCACTGCGCCACCAGGTAAGCCCAAGGCAAGATATATTTATTTATTTATTTATTTGCGGTACGCAGGCCTCTCACCATTGTGGCCTCTCCCGTTGCGGAGCACAGGCTCCGGACGCGCAGGCCCAGCAGCCACGGCTCACGGGCCGAGCCGCTCCCGGCATGTGGGATCCTCCCGGACCGGGGCACGAACCCGTGTCCCCTGCATCGGCAGGCGGACTCTAAACCACTGCGCCACCAGGGAAGCCCTCAAGGCAGGATATTTTTAAACAACTTAAAGTTGATCTATACATCAGTTCCCTTACTGTCTGGTTATAGTAGATGAACTTTGTTTTAGAAAAAAATATATGAATGACATTACTACTAACCATGTATAAATGCTTAACAGACTCTCCTTATTAAGGTAGCAGGGCTGTTACAATCCTAAACACTTCTTGTGGCTCTTCAATATACCTTTGGGTGTCATTGTTTTAATTGACGTCCACATGTATTTTGTCAGTTTGGATTTAAATAGATATTCAAGCACCCTAACCACAAGTCCAATAAAGCTTGGCCCAATGACAGTTCAAGGATTATAACCCTGTTGGTAAGCAGAAAAGACGGTGCTGCTTTTACTTAATAAAGATTAGTGCTCCGATGTTGGGTAGATGTTTATATTGGTTCAGGGTGTGGGTGGTGACGTAGATTGAAAGGACAGAGCAAAGAAAGTGGAGAGTAAAGTGTTATTAGCAATAAAAGATAAACACTTCCGGAGAAATAATAATACTTTTGAAATAGGAATGAACCTCCCAGTCAGGCAGTTCAACCCCCTACTGCGGGGTGGAATCAGGCAAGTCTCTCCCCTAAACTGGTTACATAATATTTCTTTTTCCCCTTAGGAGGTTTCACAACCTCTTTTATAAACTGTTAATGTGCTTATTCAATCGTATCATGGGGAAAGGTAACTAATTTTTAACTTTAACCAGGATGGCTTGACCTTCCCATGCTAAGTCTGGTGAACAAATGCAGGCTGCTGTTCCATAACCTTTCTTTGACTCATCACAAATTCCATCACAATAAATGATAAATACAAAGATTGAAAACGCTTTGTTTTCCCTTTCACTTGATTGAAATACTCAGCTTTAAATGTATTGCTATTTAAATGATCTCTCATCTCAGTCACCAAATCCATCATTTGGATCAAAAACATTAGGCTGGCACCCACCTACCCAGCCCTAAATCCAAGCAAATGTTTTCGAGGAAGGGACCATTTCACTGGGCTTTGAGATGGTTAGAGGCCATTCAACAAATCCATATCGAAGATTCTTAAAACAAAGAACTTTGAAATGGTTCCTCCAAGAACGAGTTTGGCAGATGTTTTGATGCCTATATGTTTAAAGGGTGGGATGGAAATTGCCCAGCGCTGCAAGTCCGAATACCTCAGCTCTGGCTCTCATTGTGTGCTGTCCCAGGAGAAATGTCAAGTACTCTGAGCCTCAGTCTCCTCTTCTCTAAAATAAGCTTGTCAGAGGATCCATGGGCTACATGTGTGAACACAAGGGATGCCCGTTATGATTATTACTTCTGGGTAGACCTAATGTACGTCACCTGGGGAAATTAACGTCAGCCTCCAAGGCTGTAGCTTCAACTGCCTTAAATGGAAGGACCTGACCTGTGAACCCTAACTTGGTTTATTTTTTCTAATTAAAAAAAATTTTCTGTTTTTTATACCACTGTATCCCAACCTGAGTACCTCAATATAAAACTAAACCCTGGTGAAATGTTTTCCTTACTAATTTTGAATTACTGTGAAGGTACAAGTTCTGCTAGCAGTTCAACACTTAAATAGATTAAATCATCTCTGACACATGGTAGATTTCATATAATGAAAATACCTAAAACAATTAGTGCAAATATACTGACCTGATCAAAATAAAATGAACTTTGGAAAACAAGGCTGCAAGATTGTTACTAACATATCCAATACTTATGTTACAAATTACTGGTACATTGTTTATTATGGTTCTAGCCAGGTAGGAACAATTGAAGTCCCTTCCTTTCAAAGGAGGAGAGAAGGAAAAAAGTAGCTGTTTTAGTAACTGTACATTTGGTATACTTTTAGGCAACTCTTAAATATTATAGAAAAGTAATAAACATATATGGAGACTGCAATGCAGTACCCTATTTACAGTACAGCTGAAGATCGAATTTAAAATAATCAAGTTTGAATGTACATAATTGTTAGTGCGTTGACTATGTTTATGTCCAAAGGGCACAAAAGCCCCCTCCCTACTCCCAAACAACAAAAGCTATGTAATGGCCAGCAGTGATTAAACAGAAATCACAGACACCTGGTTTGTTTCACTTTTGTTGATGAATTTACATGTTTGAAGGGAACATTATCCTTTAAGATGCATTTTATTAGTTTTCATGCTCCTAAAATAAGACGGGGTTACATTTGATTTTTTTTTACCCCATTTAAAAAATAACAGGACTAGCTATAATTTAGATGCCACTAATGTTCATTTTTTTCCCCTTGAAGATGTGGGACTGTTTCCTTATGGCTAATTTGTTAAAATGTGGAATGTATACTTTAAATAAGGATACTAAGAGAAATTACAGGTTGCCTGAATATGGTAGCTAAGCATAAATATCTTTAGAACCTCCTTCCAAAGAAAGAATTTTTTTGGAAAAGTCCAAATGAGTAAGTTCCAAATCTTTTTCACAGAACTGGTTGGTTAACTGTGGGTTCAGAATCATTTGTTTATATCACTGGTGAAGAGAAATGAGTCCCGCTAACCTTCCAAGGAAACAAGGGTACACCCAGCTCTCATTTCCCCCTTCCACTGCTAAAACATTAGTCAGAGGGTCACATGTATGTTATTAAAAATTAAGTTCAAAACACTTAAAATAATTCTGTATTAGAAACTTGCCTATTGTAAGTCTCTTCTTTTTGGAAGTCATACTGGGCTGGTTAAATGCTCCAATTCCACTGTTATTAACAATTAGGAAGCAGAAGAACATTCCAGTTAGTTTAAACTGGAGGTTTAGTTACTACAGCACTGACTCCCGGTTGGCTGCGTGGGTTCAGTAAGGTCTACTTCTCTTCCTCTGGCAGAATATGCTCCTGGATTCTGTGGTTCATTCTTTGGCAACTTTTTAGCTATTGCCATGAATATTTCATTTACAGTCATTGATGTTTTAGCTGATTTCTCCAGAAATAATAAACTGTTGTCATCTGCATAGGACTGTGCTTCCTGGAAATTGACAGCTGTTTTATTGGCGAGGTCAGCCTTGTTTCCTGATAAAGCTATTACAATGTTAGGACTGGCTTGCCTCTGAAGTTTTGTAACCCAGTTTTTGGCTCTGACAAAGGACTCCTCGTTTGTGTCATCATATACAACTATGGCCGCTTGCGCTCGTCTGTAGTACATGGGTGCTAGGCTATGGTATTGTTCTTCACCAGCTGTATCCCACATTTCAAACTTTACTGTTGTGTCATCAAGACACACAGTGTGGGCTAGAAAAGCAGCCCCCATGGTACTCTCTTGAAATTCATGAAAGTGGCCGTTCACAAAACAAAGCACTAGGCTCCATTTGACAAAAGCAGACTCTCCCAGAAGTACTAGTTTGAACTGGCATATTTTATTTCCAGTATTTGGCCTGTTAGGTCTTGTTGCTCCTCGATTAGCCATGTCCAAATTTGAAAGAAGTCTCTAATTTCAGTCTCTTAATGAACTTCCAGGATGCAAGGTGTCAGTTGTTTTCTTTCCGGAGGTAAAGAAACCTGAGACCGCAGCGCCTGGGGCCGCGGCTCCTCAGCTTCGGGCTGCAGGTCCCGGGTGGAGCCTGAGAGGCTAAGGCTGAGGCTCCCTAACTTGGTTTAAAATAGACTCCTTCTGGCAGTTTTTTCAGAAATTCACTATGGGAGCAGAGATAAAAAGAAAGTACTGAAACATCTCTGGCTGGTCCATAAAATCTTGGAGGTGTTGCTTTTATGCTGATTATTATCGGCATAAAAGATTACTAGGGCTTCCCTGGTGTCGCAGTGGTTGAGAGTCCGCCTGCCAATGCAGGGGACACGGGTTTGTGCCCCGGTCTGGGAAGATCCCAGATGCCGCGGAGCGGCTGGGCCCGTGAGCCATGGCTGCTCAGCCTGCGCGTCCGGAGCCTGTGCTCCGCAACGGGAGAGGCCACAACAGTGAGAGGCCCGCATACCGCAAAAAAATAAATAAATAAAAAGATTACTAAATGGAAAGATTATTAGAGGGAAATCATTTTGTCATTCCAAATCATCTCTAGATTAGCCTTTGCTTGGATGATAAAATACTAGATGAAATGACATTTTTAAAACTTCTGTTATAACATTGCTTCCTGAATTCATGCATGCCGAGTCTAATGCCCTATGGTAAAATGGTTGCGAGTCTGAGCTCTGGAGCCCTACCACCTTCACATTTTGCTTTTGCCACTTTTTAGCTGTGTGACCTTGGACAAGTTACTTAAGCTGTCTGTGCTTTAGTTTCCTCGTTGTTAAATAGAGATAATAAAAGTACCTACCTTATAGGACTGCAGGGAGAACTTGCTAAATTAACAAATGTAAGACTTGGAATATTGTGAGCGCTATGCTTAGTGTTAGCCCTTAGAACAGTGTTTGGTAATTAGGCACTGGGTAAATGTTACCTTTTACATTACTGTTTTAAATGATAGAGGCTGTAATGCAGGAGAGTGGGAAGAACTCAGGAAGGGAGATTAGGACAAATCCATTGGTTTATATGCTTTAGTCATTGTATCTACAGTGTTTATCAAACCAATTATCTTTCTTGAGAGCTACAATTTCCTGGGCATCTGCAGATGCCCAGAACTCAAGATTGGAAGGAAACATGAAGCTCTAATAGTGGGTAATTAGAAGGAGCTCACTCTAAAAAATGTTTGTTTTTTAATAAATTTATTTATGTATTTATTTATTTTTGTATTTATGTATTTATTTATGGCTATGTTGAGTCTTCCTTGCTGCACGCAGGCTTTCTCTAGTTGCGGTGAGTGGAGGGCTACCCTTCCTTGCGGTGCGCGGGCTTCTTATTGCGGTGGTTTCTTGCGGAGCACGGGCTCTAGGTGCACAGGCTTCAGTAGTTGTGGCATGCAGGCTCAGTAGTTGTGGCTCGCAGGCTCAGTAGTTGTGGCACGCAGGCTCAGTAGTTGTGACTCGTGGGCTCTAGAACGCAGGCTCAGTAGTTGTGACTCGTGGGCTCTAGAACACAGGCTCAGTAGTTGTGGTGCACAGGCTTAGTTGCTCCGTGGCACGTGGGATCTTCCTGGACCAGGGCTCAAACCCACGTCCCCTGCATTGGCAGGTGGATTCTCAACCACTGGGCCACCAGGGAAGTCCCAAAATATGTTTGTTTTTTAATGGCGCTTTAAATGAGCTCATGGGAAGTTTATTATAAAATAGCTTGCCTGCACCAAATGCCTTAATGGGAGAAGCCTTATTGAAATTCCATTGTTTAAATAATATACAGGCCATGTCCCTCCTGGAACTCTGTTCCCTCTGTGGGAGTCAAAGATTCTTTGAATGTCCCAAGGTATTCCAAAGCAATCACAAAATCACATTTCAGAGCTAGAAGGGGATTTAGAAACCATCTCCTCCTAAGCTTTCTTTTTACAGCTGAAGAAACAAACCCAATAGGGTTAAAGGATTTGCCTGAGGCAACTCAGCAACCTTGAAGCTAAAGTCGACCCCCAGTTTCTTTAACTCTTAGTCCAGCCCCTTGCTACTAACCTGTCCCCAATCTTAGAGAGAGAGGGAGAGGGAAGGAAAGAGGGAGGGCCAGAGGGGAAAGGACCCTGCTACTTGCAGATGGGGAGTGCCCCAGTTTTTTCCCTTTCACACTGAAAAAAGAATAAACTGATCACATACCTGTAGAAACAATTATAATTTAGCAGAGAAAATATCAAGGCTAAGCAATGAATCACCAAACATTCAAGGCGAAAGTTTACTACCTTTCTTGTTTATTTTTACTTCTTCAGGACTAAAACCTGTTGCTATGTTGGATCTGGGCAGCATTTTGTGATGCCTGCAGACAAACAGCGTGGCTAACTACCCAGGTGGTGAGGCTTTGCTCTCCCGGAATATTCTAGCAAACAATGTAACCTGACACGGGTGTGACAGGGCTCTCCGGGTGGTTATAGTTTATCTTTGGCAATTCCTTCTGCACCCCTTCCACACCCATAAAACCATACAGGAACCATCCAGGAGCTGGGCTTGGGGAACAGGTACTCTGTGATGTGGGCCACTCCATCCCAAGGAAGTTATGGCTCCCCAGTCTAGGGTGCCCACCGTCCACAAAATAGATTTCTGTAAGAAGTGGACCCTACCAGAGGAGCACCCAATCGCACATATTGAATTTGGAGGGAAGAACACATAACTGTTTACTCAACTTAGAAGGTACTTGCAAATCACCCGCTCTCTTCTGTTGGTGAATAAACAAAGCTTATATGCAAATGATGAACACCAGTTTTGGCGGGGACTCCTGAGCAGTGTGGGTTGGCATGCCAGTGGAGACTTCATCGGAGGGTTCCTGTCTCCCATCTTTAACTTGGTGGGTTATCATTTAGTTATTCCAGTTACTTTTTTTAAAAATTTTTAACGTTTTTATTTTTGGCCGTGTTGGATCTTTGTTGCTGTGCGTGGGCTTTCTCTAGTTGCGGCGAGCGGGGGCTACTCTTGGTTGCGGTGCGCGGGCTTCTCATCACGGTGGCTTCTCTCGTTGTGGAGCATGGGCTCTAGGCGCATGGGCTTCAGTAGTTGCGGCACGAGGGCTCAGTAGTCGTGGCTCGAGGGCTCTAGAGCACAGGCTCCGTAGTTGTGGTGCACGGGCGTAGTTGCTCCGCGGCATGTGGGATCTTCCTGGACCAGGGCTCGAACCTGTGTCCCCTGAATTGGCAGGCGGATTCTTAACCAGTGCACCACCAGGGAAGCCCCTATTCCAGTTGCTTTAAATGTATGTGACATCCTACCTCTGCATAGATATTTCTGCAAACCTGACTTGCACTGCACACTAATGGGTAGAAAAAACTGAAAGACTTAAGAGATAAGTCCTTGCAATTAAGTGTGGGGCCCATACGGAACTCTCAGAGCTGTGCAGTGTTTGCATATTTCTGGGACGTTTATCACCTGACCTCTGCAGTTGTCTTCTATTACTGGAGATTCCCTAACCACCAGATTGCAGCTTCTGCAATTCAGAGGCTCACAAAGGTTTTTTTTTTGGTACGCGGGCCTCTCCCTGTCGCGGCCTCTCCCGTTGCGGAGCACAGGCTCCGGACGCGCAGGCTCAGCGGCCATGGCTCACGGGTCCAGCCGCTCCGCGGCATGTGGGATCTTCTCGGACCGGGGCACGAACCCGCGTCCCCTGCATCGGCAGGCGGACTCTCAACCACTGCGCCACCAGGGAAGCCCTCACAAAGGTTTTTGTTTGTACCTCAGGTCATGTAGAGCCAGCATCCAAACACTAGTGTCTGCAGCCTAAATACCGTTTAAGGCTTTACTTTTATAAAACAAAGAGGCTGCTTCTGAGGTGTGATTTTCTGTGCATGCTGGGACCCTCCGCATCCCCCTCCTCGGACCAGCTCGTGCCTGGAGTCCTGCCTGTAGAGACTCATCAGTCAGTAAAAGAGTAATTTACCTGGACTGTACAGGTAGGCTTCAGACCTCTGTGAACGCTTGAGGTTATGCACAGAGTTTGAGTGCATTTGCCCATTTTTAGCCCTAAGGGAGGCTCTTTAGGCCTTTGCTGGTAACCAAAAGAGTCGGTAACCACCAAAAGTTTAAGAATGATTGCTTTTTCTCATAAGGTGTTTAAGTTATTTACTATTGAATGTGCCTGAAAACACATAAACACATGACTATAAATTTTATATCACAAAGAGAGCCAGCTGGAAACTTTGCCTAAGATATTTTCTAGGAAAACAAACAATAATTTTATTAGCTTTCTTCCTATTCTTTATTCAAAACAAAATATCTGTACTTTTTTTTTTTTTTAAATATCTCTACTCTTGAGAGAGAGATTCACAACACAGATGCTACCTTTTCATTCTTCACTTCAAAAGTAAGGCCCGAGTGCAGAACTAATGGGGATTCTGAAACTGACTATGGAAGATGTTACCTCTTAGAGGAGAGATGGTCAAACTTCTGTAAACAGTCGGTAGTAAATATTTTCAGCTTTTTGGGCCATGTGGTCTCTGCTGCAACTTCACAGTTCTGCTGTTGTGTGGAAAGCAGCCATAGACAATATGTAAACAAATGGAAGTGGTGATGTTTCAATAAAACTTTATTTACAAAAACAAGTGGCAGGCCAGATTGTCCCATAACAGCAGTTTGCACCCATCTTAAAGGTTTAAAGATGCTATTGAATGAAAATAACAAGGCTCACATATTTGCCAGGTTTATGATGCATACCAACTTCAATCTACCTTGCAAAATATGAAATGCCGGATTATATTATTCTATTGATTGTTGTGTTGGAATGAAAGCATTTAATAATTTCAGCAAGTTATTCTACAGGCTGGGCGAGCCATGGGTGACATTAAACACCTGACAATTAAAATCAATAACTCCACGTGCCACCATCAACAAAACGAAAAGAAAACCTACTGAATGGGAGAAAATATTTGCAAATGATATGACCAATAATGGGTTAATATCCAAAATATATAAACAATTCATACAGCTCAATATAAAAAAAAAAACGATTAAAAAATGGGCAAAATGGGCTTCCCTGGTAGCACAGTGGTTAAGAATCCACTTGCCAGTGCAGGGGACACGGTTTCGAGCCCTGGTCCAGGAAGATCCCACGTGCCATGGAGCAACTAAGCCTGTGTGCCACAACCACTGAGCCTGCAAGCCACAACTACTGAGCCCACGTGCCACAACTACTGAAGCCCATGTGCCTAGAGCCCATGCTCCGCAACAGGAGAAGCCACTGCACCACAGCCAAGAGTAGCCTCTGCTTGCCGCAACTAGAGAAAGCCCGCACACAGCTATGAAGACCCAACACAGCCAAAATTTTAAATTAAAAAATCAATAAATTTTTTTAAAAAGATCAAAAGACCTGAATAGACATTTTTCCAAAGAATAAATGCAGATGGCACAGGCACATGAAAAGTTGCTCAACATCATTAATCATCAGAGAAATGTAAATCAAAACCACAGTGAGATATCACCTCACACCTGCCAGAATGGCTATTATCAAAAAAACCACGAATAACAAATGTTGGTGAGGATGTAGAGAAAAGAGAACCCTCATACACTGTTGGTGGGAATGTAAACTGGTGCAGCCACTGTGGAAAACAGGATGGAAGTTCCTCAAAAAACTAAAAATAGAACTAGAATATGACCCAACAATCCCACTCCTAGGTATATATCCAAAGAAAACCATAACACTAATTCAAAAAGATACATGCACCCCAATGTTCATAGCATTATTTACAATTGCCAAGATATGGAAGCAACCTAAGTGTCCATCAACAGATGAAGGGATAAAGAGGATATACATACACACACACACAATGGAATATTACTCAGACAGAAAAAAGAATGAAATTTTGCCATTTGCAACAACACAGATGGACATGGAGGGTACTATGCTAAGTGAAATAAGTCAGACAGAGAAAGACAAATACTGTATGATATCACCTATGTGTGGAATGTAACACATAAAAGAAATGAATGAATATAACAAAACAGAAACAGACTTCCAGATATAGAAAACAAACTAATGGTTACCAGTGAGTGGGTAGTGGGAAGGGGGAAGGGGCAAGATAGGAGTAGGGGATTAAAAGGTACAAACTGTGTGTAAAATAAATAAGCTACAAGGATATATGTGTGGTACAGGGAATAGACCCAATTTTATTAAAACTTTAAATGGGACTTCCCTGGTGACGCAGTGGTTAAGAATCCACCTGCCAGCACAGGGCACACGAGTTCAAGCCCTGGTCTGGGAAGACACAACAAAGACAAGGCACCAAAATGCCTTGACAAGGCCCGCACACCGCAACGAAGATCCAAAGCAGCCAAAAATAAATAAATAAATTTATATTAAAAAAAAACTTTAAATGGAGTAGAATCTATAAAACTATTGAATTACCATGTTGGACACCTGAAACTAATATAATATTGTACCTCAACTATACTTCAGTAAAAAAATTAAATAAAATAAGTAAAAGACATAGCTTTAAAAAAGAACTCCACATGTCAGATTTTTCCAGGGCATAAGACAAAAACAAAACCAGATTCTTTAAACCGATTTGTCTCCATGCAACTCAAGGAAATCATATTTTTGGCAAATGACAATGATAAAATAATCCTTTTACCCTCAGGCCTCACTCCGGGTGGGAAATCCCTCCTGATCCTCCACAGGTAGACTTCTGTTTTTTCTAGAAACCTGATATGCTTTAGAATCACAGGCTTTGGCAGTGCAAACACAAGCAGGCAGTACCTGCCAGGCTTCAGGCTGCTTCTTGTCCAACTGGGGAGAAAAAGTCATCTTTGTGATGCTTCCAAAGTCTGCAGTTTCCTTCATTTCCAAGGAAGAATAGAGAAACTCTGGTCTTCTTTTTACTTTCCGCATTCAAAATAAGAGTCATTTTATCTTCCTGTTTAATATTTAGCTTTGCATGCTGTCTGGTTAGAACCTTCATATCCGCACAGCATCAGATCGCGAGGTTTGAACAAATGAACTAAGAGGAAAAGGGAAAGGGCTGGAATCGGCACCCTATGAACCAGAGGCAAGTCAGTCAAAAGATGATCAAAGAGCCCATCAAAATTGAAATCACTCCTCTGGAAAATAGACACCCTCAGAATGAGTGAGTGCTGAGTGCTGACTTACCTACAGGAAAAACAATCAAAATGTATGTAAGCTCTGCCCACTGTCCACAGGAGCAAACAGCAGTTGCAAAAACACAGAGAGACAAACCAGGAAAGATTTTACACTGCCGGTAACAGATTTAAGTCGACACGAGTAGCCAGACTTCATACATGCCAAGGTAGGAGGTGGTACAAGAGAGAAATCAGGGGTGCAATGCAGGTGCAAGAGTCAGTAGGAAGGAAAGATTTTTTTTTTTAAGTTAAGCTTATTGAAGCATAATTTACAAGCAGTTAAATCACTCTCTTGAGTGTATAGTTCTATGAGTTTTGACAAACACATACAATCATGAAAAAATATTTCCATCACCACAAAAAAATTCCCTTGTCCCCCTTTGTAGTCAACCCCTCTGGCAAATCCCAGCCCCTCCCAACCACTGATTTGATTTGTGTCCCCACATGTATATTTCTGTCTTTGCCTTTTCCAGAATATCAGATAAATGAAATTATACAGTGGGTAGCAGAAAAAGTGGGATTTTAATCTCAAGCAAAGAGGAGTGTTTTAGAGATCAAATGTCTCTAGAGCATCTTAAGACAGATGAGGCAGTTGGTAAAGCTGGCCTGTGCTATAAAAACTGCCATGGATAGTGGAACTTCTGCAGGTATGTTATTTCCACACAAACTTCCTAAAATGAATACCTGAGCATGCCACATCCCTACTGGAAACCTTCAATGGGTTCCCATTGTCTTTAGGATAAAATCCAAACTGTTTCATGTTGGCTCGCCAGGCCTTTCTTTTTTGTTTTTAAAGAAGATGTCGGGGGTAGGAGTTCATTAATTTATTAATTTATTTTTGGCTGTGTTAGGTCTTCATTTCTGTGCGAGGGCTTTCTCTAGTTGTGGCGAGCGGGGGCCACTCTTCATCGTGGTGTGCGGGCCTCTCACTATCGCGGCCTCTCTTGTTGCGGAGCACAAGCTCCAGACGAGCAGGCTCAGTAGTTGTGGCTCACGGGCCCAGTCGCTCCGCGGCATGTAGGATCCTCCCAGACCAGGGCTCGAACCCGTGTCCCCTGCCTTAGCAGGCAGACTCCCAACCACTGCGCCACCAGGGAAGACCAGGCCTTTCTTGATATGATGTCTTTTGCCTCCTCCAGCCCCATCTCTCCTCATTCTCCTCTTCTCCATTCTCCATTTCAGAATTTCTGTGCCTGCCACTCCGCCCACGCCTGGTTTATCTTCCTGAAGTGCATTCTCTTTCACCTCTGGGCCTTTGTACGTGGGTTTCTTTCTATCAAGTGCATTTTCCCATGACCCCTACCTCTTTGGTTTCAGACTTTGGCTTCCTCTAGAAGCACTTCCTGACCCTCCCAGTTTGCTTTAAACACCATTCTTGTGTGGACTCCCACACATGTACTTCCCCTATCTTAGTGCTCGTCAAGCTACATTGTAATTGCAGGTTTAACGGTGTGTTTCCCCAATGAGACCTTGAATTCCATGAAGGAATTCTGTCCAGGGGAACAGAAGCCTAGCCTGTCGCACTCATAGTTGTATTTTCAGCACCTAGCACGGTGCCTGGTACCAAGTGGATTCTCAATAAATATATTTTAAATTGAGTCAAACGGACAAACAAAATTTAGACAAAATTCAGAAGAGGGAGAGTTTCTTTTAGCTAGGGGTGGTGGAGGGGCCGAGAGGTAAGGAATCAAGAACTCCTTTAGGAAATGCATGCTATTTGAATGGGGCTCTTGTCCAGTTAATGCCTGTTGTCTCACAGCCCCACCTGCCATTCTGTGCTATGTCTCGAAGAGGTAAGGCTGAGTGTCTGAAAACTACATTACTAGACCCTCTTATGTGCTGGGCCCAGAAGGGAATCCAAAGGCAGCAGAGAGAGGAGTCTTGCTCTGGCTCTGAGAGTGAGGTGGCTGCTGGAGCTGCAGCAGGGGCGGGGATCCAGACTTTAGCAGCCCAGGCCATGGCAGCATCATTTCAGCAGTTCCAGCCTGGTCCAGGCAGCACCCCTTTGGCACATCCAGAACTGACAAGCAGCACAGTAGTAGGTGTGGACTGAGAGGCTTCAGACCAAGGGTGCTTAGCTGTGCCTTCTCTTACTCCTTCAGCTTCCCCCACCTCACCTTTTGCTATTCCAACACTTCCAGCATCTTTGCAACCAATTCCCTGTATTAAATTCCCTGTGTTTGAAACGCCTAGAGTGGTTTCCATTCTCCTGCCTGGACCCAGACCAATACTGCCTTGAAATCAGGATGGGGGTAAAGAGAGAAAGGGAGAGACCGCCATGAGCAAAAGTCCAGAGCTTGAAGAGTTTGGAGGGACTTTTGGAGAGCAGAAAACAGTCCAGTTTGGCTGGGATGTAGTGATTGAATAGGAGAGTGGCAGAAAGAAAAGCCACAGAGGCATAATAGGCTAGCTTTCCTACTATACTGCTTGTGGACCTTGGTCTACAACTTGACAGAGATGTTGGGTTTATGTGACATGATTTGGTAGTCATCGGCACAGAAGTGAGAATCAAAAACATAATGCTGGATGACATCACTAAGGGCGAGAGTAGAGAAGCCAGTCCCACAAGGATGCACGTGGGAGGTGGGTGGGAGGATGAAGTGCTGGAGGTGAGAGAAAGGACATGGAGAAGTAGTGGGAATGTAGGTGGCAGGAGGACCAAGACAGTTCTGTGCCACAGAAGTCAAGGAAGAAGAAGACTTGATGAAAAATGGGACTTGCCAAGACTGTCACTTCCTGTTAAAAAGAATAAAAGTTGAAGAAAAATCCATGGGGTTTGCACATGTCAGTCTTAGTGATGTAGCAGGCACAGAATTGAGATTTCTAATGGCTAGAGTGGTTGGATAATGAGGAAGTAAGACAGTGAGAATGGCCTCTTGGCCCCTTCTGCACCCATTTTCTCTGCCTACCACAAAGCCCTTCCCTCCCCACACCCTTAGCCCCTTACCCACAGCTCCCCACACCGCCTTCATCCAAGTCTAGGATGGGTCAACTGTTGGAATTATGTATACAAAGCCAGCTCGCTGACTTGCAGCTTTGGACTTCAGGTAGAGAGTATCAGCTTATTGTAGAGGCTCAAGCTATTCAATAGCATCAAAGAATGGTGCTCAAAGTTGCAGACTAAATGCCCTTAACATTATGCTTTCAGTTTTCCTTAAAGATGTCTAGCAATTTATTAAATAAAGGCTGGTTGCTATCTACGACTTCATTAAAAACAAACATATAAAAATTATACAGTTCTCCCCTCCCCTCCTTTTTTTAAATAAAGTGTAGCTTGTCTCATGTACTTGACATCCACTCAAAGTCACAAAATCTCATCAACACACATCATTGTGTTGAAAGCTGCATATCTTACAAGACCCTGGTGAACTCTGCAGACCACATTCTAAACAGTTGGTGAGGGGAGGCCACAGAGGGAGTGAGCAGGCTTCCTGTATTTTGATAGACTAGCGGAAGCCAAGGTTAAAATCTGATTACTTTGCAAGGATTCCAAAACTTGACCTAAATCACCTCGCAGAAGTCTGTTAACAAATCAGAGCATCTCCAGTAGCACCGAGCAAGAGGCATTCAGTCCTCACAATTCTGGTAAGTTCCACTTTGGGGGTAGGGTATACTTGCCCAAGTCAGACCTTTCATAAAATGTAGAACCTACTAAATCCAGAGCTAACTAGTTCATGATCAACTATCAGCCTCTAAATCACATTCTGTATGGAAAAACAAGCCTGCGAAACATCCAAACAATGGTGCAGTAGGTGGAAACAGATGTCACCATTTATTTTAAGATTAGTTTATTCAACAATTGAAAGGGAGAATGTTGCTTAGTCTACACAACAGCTTAGGATCTGAGTAGTTTACCTGTTATTTTTTAAAAATACAGGGCTATCAGATAGTTTTTGAGATTTTTCAAAGCAGAGCCTAAATGTTTAACTCTGTGTTGTGCTGCTATATTAAAAGAAAAAAACAAAAAATAAACAGGTTAAATATTTTAAAGTAACTGTAAAAAATAAACAACTCTGAATTAGTCTCAAATGAATTAGTCTCTAATTTTATTTTTTCTAACTGCCAATAAGAAGCAATAAATACTCATGATTGGTATCTTTGAGGATGACACTTTAACACGGAGCAGGAAAATCTCAGTTAATTTCCACTTCTGGTCTTGAACTAATTTTTTTTTTCCCAAAGTGTAAAAATTTCAAGCAGAGATGTTGCTTTATGTCATCTTGCTTTCTTTCTTTATTTAGTTATAGAGAGTGTGTGGGAAGGAGAAAGAGGGAGGAATAGGGATAGCTGGGTGGGTTCAAACTACTTTTCCATCACCCTCCTTTATGACAAAAAAAAAGAAAAATGCGTGAAAAATGAGTCTTTACCTTTGCTGCCTCAACTTCATCACCTCCCATTCACTTCACAGCCCACTGCCATCTGGCTCCCATCCCATTTGCTCCATTCAGACTGTTCTAACGAAGATGTCAACAGTGTTTTCCTACTTGCCGAATCCAATGACCTATTTTTAGGCCCCCTTCTACTTGACCTTCCTGCAGCCTTGGACAGGCTGTGGGACCCAAGTTTCTGATCTCGGCGCCCACGGTAATCGGCTTGGGGGAAGCGGGGCCCGGGTGGCTGCACAGGCAGAGCCCAGTGAGTCCTGGGAGGCTGGTCCAGCAGCAGCGATGCAGCCCTTGCAGGGGGGCAGCGGCTGCTCAACTTTGGTTGATTTTCGCCATGGCAGAGTGTAGACACGGTGTTGTTAAATCTCTTAATTTTTTAAAGAAAAGCTTTTTTAATGAGAATCCTTCTCATTTCTAAATATTGGCTCAAATTTTTAAAATGCTTGTGGAACAAGTAACCATATCTGTAGAGCTCCCAGGAGAAGCCTCGGCTGGAGGTGGTCCTCCCCTTCTCTTGGCTTCTGCACTTACCTCTCTCTCCCTGTTCATCTCTGCCTTATTTATTTTTAAACATCTTTATTGGAGTATAATTGCTTTACAATGGTGTGTTAGTTTCTGCTGTATAACAAAGTGAATCAGTTATACATATACATATGTTCCCATATCTCCTCCCTCTTGGGTCTCCCTCCCTCCCACCCTCCCTATCCCACCCCTCTAGGTGGTCACAAAGCACCAAGCTGATCTCCCTGCGCTATGCGGCTGCTTCCCACTAGCTATCTATTTTATATTTGGTAGTATATATAAGTCCATGCCACTCTCTGACTTTGTCCCAGCTTACACTTCCCCCTCCCCGTGTCCTCAAATCTGCCTTATTATTTTTTTTTAAATTTATTAATTTATTATAGTTATTTTTGGCTGCACTGGGTCTTCATTGCTGCTCGCGGGCTTTCTCTAGTTGCAGTGAGCTGGGGGCTACTCTTTGTTGCGGAGTACGGGCTCTAGGCGCACGGGCTTCAGTAGTTGCGGCACGTGGGCTCAGTTGTTGTGGCTCAAGGGCTCTAGAGCACAGGCTCAGTAGTTGCGGCGCACGGGCTTAGTTGCTCCATGGCATGTGGAATCTTCCTGGACCAGGGCTTGAACCCATGTCCCCTGCATTGGCAGGCAGATTCTTAACCACTGCGCCACCAGGGAAGTCCCAAGTCTGCCTTATTTTTGTTCTTGCTTTTTTTTTTTCTTCCATCTACCTCTCTCATGTTGGAGCTCCCCAGTCTTCCTTCTTGGCCCTCATCTATTTTCTTATCCTCTTGGGCAATGTCACAGGCCTAGGGCTGGTTGCATGTGTTTGCGATTAGTACAGTCGCAAAGAGTCCCACGCTTGGGGTTTCATGCTGCTGTCCTGAGATTCTTATGCTGTCCTTGAATTTGTATTCGGGAGTGAAGCTTGATGGCCAGCAGGAGCATGTGCTGAGGGCTTGGCATCTCAGTGTACGTGCTATCTTTCCTCCTGTGCCTCCCTGGGAAGTGTTCTTGGCCACCAGCTCTCTGACCCTTGCGCCCTGGGTCCTGCCTGCTCTCCCTTACTCCCCCTCTCCCCAAACTGCTGCCGCCCTCTGCCCTGGCAAGGATCTAAGTGCAGTGTGAGGAGGTTTGGGGTCACAACCAGTGGCATCTCAAGGGCAAGGCCCGGCAGTGGTGGCTGTCCCCACCCCAGGCTGGCAACACTGCAGCTCCTTCAGTGGGCGATTGGCTGGGCCCAACCTCTCCTTGATCCAAATACCCGGCACATCCTGGCACAGAGGTTGTGGTACCCTTGGGGTCGCCTATCTGCTGTAGGTTGCGACAGATGGAAATGGGAGATGCCTGACTTGACTTCCCAGCTCCCTCTTGAGGCACGGCACATTGGTCTGGGGGCTGGTGGGAGGGGAACACAGCATCTATCACGTCCAAGTGCATGCAGATCTTGCCAGTCCCAAGGCGGAATCCCCAGCACCTTCAAGGCTCTGAACTTACCCTGCAAGTATCCCCAGATCCTTTGGGCCCATACCATGCCTGGGGAAACCTTTTCTTCCTCCTAACTTCTCTGAATCTGGCTAGGATTCTTTTCGTCTGAGCAGCTTTGAGGCACCTTCCAGAGTCCATCCAGAAATATGAATTGCATAATTTGAGTGATTCCATGTACACAGAACAGTTGAACGGATATCTACATTTAGAACTGGCATTGCACAATATAAAGATGAATGGTAAAATTCATGCCAATAATTTAATATTTTTATTTACTTAGAAGAACATTAAATAGCAAATAAAAACCACCATGACACGCTGAGAGACTGTGGAAGGAAGGAAAATGCTTTGTATTTTAGGACAAGTTTATTTAATAACTTTAATGGCACCCTATTCCTGCTTTGTGAACAAGGGGAACCACATTTTCTTTTTCACCAGGCCCCACAAATTGTGTGTCTGGTCCTGTCCAGGCCATCATTTGCTGATGGCCCCCACCCTTTTTCTTCAGTCGGGACCTCCCTCCTCCTCTCAGACCCACATTTCTGCGGGCACACTGGACCAGTGCACCTGGAGGCTTTGCAGGCAGCTCAAATTCAACATCTGATCTCACCCCCCTAAACTGCTTCTGCCCTTATATTTCCTTTTTCTGTCATTGGAATGTCATCCACTCACTCTTTTGTAGCAGAGTAGGTAATAAAATTGTTAAATGAATGAGTAAAATCTTAGAAGCGTTTTCAATTCTCTCCTTTCTCTCAGTTTCCAACATCCAATTGGTCATCAGGTTCTGTCAGTTCTACCAAATATTTCATACCCTCTCCTATCTCTATGCCTATATATGATGCATGCTGCCTACAATACCCCTTTAATGCCCACTCAAAACCCAGATCAGGGCTTCCCTGGTTGCGCAGTGGTTGGGAGTCCACCTGCTGATGTGGGGGACGCGGGTTCGTGCCCCGGTCCGGGAGGATCCCACATGCCTCGGAGCGGCTGGGCCCGTGGGGCGTGGCCGCTGGGCCTGCGCGTCCGGAGCCTGTGCTCCGCGGCGGGAGAGGCCACGACAGTGAGAGGCCTGCATACCACAGAAAAAAAAAAAAACAAAAAAACCCCAGATCACATACTACCTTGTCTAAGAAGCCTTTTCATAATTGCCCAGGAAGAATTAGTCATTCCTTTTTCTGTGATCCTATAGCCTGCTTTTACATTTATTATGCTTTACTGTGATTATTCGTTTATATGTCTGTCTCCCTTACTAGCCTGGGAGCAAATCAAAGGCAGGGTATATTTATTTATCTCTATATTTTTTTGTCTGGCATAGTATACTGGAGACTCTCAGTAAATGATTAGATGGTGCAGGGAAAATAAGACAGAATTTACGGGCACCAGAAAAAGCAGAATCTTATACAGAATAAACCTATTTTCTAGGAATACCTGGGCCCAGGGGGACCGAAAATGGAGGCAGACCCCACATCTGTGTAGCTAAAGGTTCATTTCAAGCACAGACATATCATGAAGAAGAAACATAGAAAGAGAAGCAGGAAAAAAATTTTTTTGCCACTTGCAAAAACATTATATAATGGAAATTAATGAGTAATGAAATAATTCCTCTATTATTTTTTTGGAAAGCTATTAACATGACACTTTTTATTTAAAGAAATGTTTTGACATACAAAAAGCTATACATAATTAATGTATACAACTTGATGGATTTGTAGATAAGTATATATCTGTGAAACCATCACTGTGACCTGTGCCATAAACTCGTCCATTACCTCCGAAAGTTTTCTCCCAACCTCGTATTTATTATTATTGTTGTTGTTATTCTTGCTACTATTATGTGATAAGAACACTTCACATAAGATCTATCTCCTCAGCAAAGTTTTAAGTATTCAATATAGTACTGTTAACCACAGGCACTGTGCTGTACAGCAGATCTCTAGGACTTATTCATCTTGTATGACTAAACTTTATACCCTTTGGCTAATACCTCCCTGTTTCTCTGGCAACCTTCATTCTACTCTTTCTTTCCAAGAGTCTGACTATTTTATAATCATCTTGTAACTGGTATCATGACACTTAAAGCTTCACACTTATTTAAAGTCCACCCAAGGAAAAACTGTCAAGGCCATGTCCAAGTAAATTCATGTCTCCCCAGACTTTTTAGTCATAACGTACATTTGATCAAGAATTCTCTATGTTCATTACATGTTTTCCCCCAGTGTCTTACAAATCCAGATACCAGATGTTAGGATTAAACATCTTAAGGAATCAGAGAAAGTCGATATGGTGCCAAAGCACTCTGGTGAAAACACTATGATAAAATGTTCTACTGACCCCAAAGACCATTAATTACATATATTACATTTTTATCAACATTAACTAAGAACTTCAGGACAAGGTCTATTGTAACCCAAACTTTAAACTTTAGTAATAGCAGAGAGAGAGTTCTTTAAAGTTAAAAAGAGGGCTTCCCTCGTGGCGCAGTGGTTAAGAATCGCCTGCTAATGCAGGGGACACGGGTTCGAGCCCTGGTCTGGGAAGATCCCACATGCCACGGAGCAACTAAGCCCGTGCACCACAACCGCTGAGCCTGCACTCTAGAGCCCGTGAGCCCCAACTACTGAGCCCGTGTGCCACAACCACTGAAGCCTGTGCACCTATAGCCCGTGCTCCACGAGAGAAGCCACCGCAATGAGAAGCCTGCACACTGCAACGAAGAGTAGCCCCTGCTCACTGCAACTAGAGAAAGCCCACGCATGGCAACAAAGACCCAATGATGCCAAAAATAAATAAATAAAATAAATAAATTTATTTTAAAAATAAATAAATAAAGTTAAAAAGAAAATCATATGCTCAACATCCCTAATCATCAGGGAAATGCAAATCAAAACCACAATGAGATATTACCTCACACCTGTCAGAGTGGCTATCACCAAAAAGAACACAAATAACAAATTTTGGCGAGGGTGTGGAGAAAAGGGAACCCTCTCACACTGTTGGTGGGAATGTAAATTGGTGCAGCCACCGTGGAAAGCAGTATGGAGGTTTCTCAAAAAAACAAAAATAGAACTACCGTTTGACCCAGGAATTCCATTCCTGAGTATATATTTGAAAAAAAAAAAAACACTAATTCAAAAAGATACATGTACATTAATGTTCACAGCAGCATTATTTACAGTGGTCAAGATAGGAAGCAACCTTAGTGTCCATCAATTGATGAATGGCTAAAGAAGATGTGGGGTATATATATATATATATATATAATGGAATACTACTTAGCCATAAAAAAGAAGGAAATTTTGCCATTTGCAGCAACATGCATGCACTTGGAAGGTGTTATCCTAAGTGAAATAAGTCAGAGAAAGACAAATACTGTATGACATCACTTATATGTAGAATCTAAAAAATACAACAAACTAGAGAATAAAACACAAAAAGAAGACTCACAGATATAGAGAACAAATTAGTAGTTACCAGTGGGGAGAGGGGAGGGGGGAAGGGCAATATAGGGGTAGGGCAATATAGAGTAGGGGATTAAGAAGTACAAACTATCATGTATAAAATAAGCTACAAGAATATTTTGTACAACACAGGGAATATAATTCCTAAATTACGTCTTCATAGCTTGCTCCCACTGTTTCAGAATGTCCAGAACACATCATCTGGGGTGTTTGTTAAAAATGCCAGTACTTAAGCGCCATCCCAGACCTACTAAATTAGGATCTTTTGAGGAAGGACTGAGGACACTGCATTTTTTTTTTTTTTTTTTTTTTTTGCGGTACGCGGGCCTCTCACTGTTGTGGCCTCTCCCGTTGCGGAGCACAGGCTCCGGAGGCACAGGCTCAGCGGCCATGGCTCACAGGCCTAGCCGCTCCATGGCATGTGGGATCTTCCCGGACCAGGGCACGAACCCGTGTCCCTTGAATCGGCAGGCGGACTCTCAACCACTGCGCCACCAGGGAAGCCCGACACTGCATTTTTAATAAGCCCTCCACCCCATCCCAAGTGATCATTAGGCACTCCAGATTTTAGGAAAACCCAATTTCCAATATAAACACAAGAATTTTAGATTGTCAAATAAAATAACTTTTAATTTCTCTTTAACAATATTGGGAAAATGAGGAGTTCCAGCTAAGTGAGTTTCCCAGAAGAATTTAATTTCAGTTTACCCCTGGAAGTCCTGGAACTTCTCAGTGTTTTAAACATTTTAATGAAAATCCTTCTAAAGTGTGTTACATAATGCACCACCTTCTCAAACAGAATATATTACACTCATTGGGCATCGTTATGGGTGACTCAGGATCATTATTACAAATATCCATTATTATAGGAACAGCTTAAAAAGTTATGAAGTCTATAAAACTGTCTGATCCTACCCTAAATTCTACTGCCAGCTGTGTTTTTATGGTACTATAGCTGCTTTTTTGTGTTTTGTTTAGATTATTTTCCTTTCTCCCTTGCTGGTAGGTAACTTTTATTAATGGCACCATTACTTTTTGTACTTTCCACATTTCTTTTTAATAAGCTCTGGGAAAGCATGAGGAATTCTAGATGAGAAAGTTCTTGTGTGGGTGTAAGGATCTGTTGGAATGCTTTCAGGTGTCATAAAGAGCCCCAAGTCAGACTGGCTTAAATAATAAAGGATTTCATTATCTCACATAACAAGAATCCTTGTTTTTGCATAGGAGTCGAAATCAAATTGTATATACAAGTTTTATTCTGCTTTTTTCACTTATTATATCAAACCATTTCCTATTTCATTAAAATCCTTAATAAATATTCTTATACGTAACATTTCATCATACTAATTAATTCAGTGGAACTGTGTTGGGTAGCTTCTAGGTGCCAAGGAAGGAGGGTGGAGATGAAGATCAATAACAGACATGGTTCCCACTGTTCTGCACTTCCACTTTACTAGGAATGTGCCATTATTTACTTTACCATTATTTTGTTTCCAAAGAATTGTTTTACAATTATAAATAACATTCTGATAAACATTTTGCTTAAATTTGAGTTTATTTCCACATGAATAATTTCTAAAAGTGAAATCACTGGGTCATTTTAAGGCTCTTAACATATATACACACATATATATATACATATAAATGTGTATATATATATATTTTAAGTTTGTGGTAAAATACATATAAGTAAAACTTACCATTTTAACTATTTTTTTAAATAAATAAATTTATTTATTTAATTTTGCCTGAGTTGGGTCTTCATTGCTGTGCACGGGCTTTCTCAAGTTGTGGCAAGTGGGGGCTACTCTTTGCTGCAGTGCGCAGGCTTCTCATTGTGGTGGCTTCTCTCATGGCGGAGCCCGGGCTCTAGGTACGCAGGCTTTAGTAGTTGTGGCTCACGGGCTCAGTAGTTGTGGCTCACGGGCTCAGCTGCTCCGTGGCATGTGGCATCTTCCTGGACCAGGGCTCGAACCCATGTTCCCTGCATTGACAGGCGGATTCTTAACCACTGTGCCACCAGGGAAGCCCCCATTTTAACTATTTTTATATGTGCAATTCAGTGGCATTAGATATACTCACAATGTTGTACAACCATCATCAATAACCATCTCCAGAGCTTTTCAATATCCCAAATTGAAACTCCACCCATGAAACGATAACCTTCCACTCCTCCCTCTCCACACCCTGGTAACCTCCATTCTGCTTTCTTTTTTTATGGATCTGACTATTCTAGGTACCTCATACAAGTGGAATCACACAATATTTACCCTTTCGTGTCTAGCTTATTTCACTTCGCATAATGTTTTCAAAGTTCATTCACAATGTAGCATGTATCAAATTTCATTCCTTTCTAAGACTAAATAATATTTTATTGTGTGTATATACCATATTTTGTTTATTCCTCCATCTGTTGATGGACATTTGGATTGTTTCCACCTTTTGGCTATTGTGAATATCTCATTCTATTTTTAAATTTCTTTCTGAAATAAATTGTACCCGCTTAGGTCTCCTGACAGTATATAAGTACTTTTTTTCATAGTTTATTTCCCATAAAATTTTTAAACTTTGTTAATTAATAGGAGAAAAAAATCTTAGCATTGTTTTAATTGATATTTCTCCACTTTTTAGTCAAGTAGATCATTTTTAACTGTTTATATTTCCACTTTTGTGAAATGTCTGTTCATGTTTCTCATCCCTATATATATTAGTCTTAAGATTTTTCTCATTGTAAGAGTTTTTTCAATTTAAAAATATTTCCCCATTGTCAAATTTACTGCACATGTATTCCCAGTTTATTTTAGCCTTTAGTTTTGATTAGGCTTCTTTTCGATGCAGAGAATATTTTTCATTTTAATGGAGTCAAATTTATCATTTAGTGCATTTGTAAATTATATAATTTATTTTAAGCTTAGAAAAGTCTTTCCCATCAAGAGCATATTTCTTCACTGATTCTTTTCACTCAACACTTTATCCATCTGGAATTGGATATGTTGGTGCAAGATGATCTAAGCAATTTTTAGGGACACTTTTTATTGCCAGTCTTAATCTTTCTGCTGCATTGGCTCCTAACCACTCTTTCTGGAAGTATGTCTACAATTTTGTTGCTCACTCTTTCCTGGTTCTTCCATATTCTTGCTATTGGTTTTCAGTCTCTTTTCTTGCCCCTATTTTTCTACTTGTTCCTAAAATTAATTTCAATCATTTATTCTTCTCATGTTGTACATACTCTCTGACTAATCAGCCCCTTGGACCTATATGTGACTGACACCCTCCCCCCTTCTTTTAATCTTTGGCAGAAAATCCTACCTGGATCTATATGTTCAGTCATTAATTCATTTAATATTCACCAAATATTACGTGAACATTTACTCTACCAGGCACTTTTTTAGGCTCAGGAGATAAAATGCCTACTCTCATGGAACTTACATGAGGGAGACTGACAATATTCTAAGTACATACAATATATAGTATTTAAGGGCTATAGAGAAGTAATGCAGGCAAGGAAGTTAAAAAGTATCTATGGATGGATAAGAGGGTGCAATTCTAAATTGAGTGGTCCAGGAAGGCCTGCTGAGAAGGGGACATTTATGCAAAGAGCTGAAGGAGATAGATAGATGAGGGAACAACCATTGTGAACATCTGTTAGAAGAACATACCAGGAGAAGGAAAACCAAAAGCAAAAGCCTGAGGCAATGTTGTACCCAGTTTCTTCCAGAAGGAGTGAGGGAACTGAAAGGCTTATGCAGATTGAATCAGGAGGAGAGCAATAGGAAATGTGGTCAGAGATGCAACTGGGGCCAGATCAGCCATTTATTGCCTTTACCTCAAGCAAAATGGGCTGTTCGAGAGTTTTAAGGAGGGAAATAAAATGATCTCTGGCAGATGTGCCGAGAATAGCCTTTGGGAGAGCATGGGCAAAACAGGGAAACCAGTTAAGAGGTGCTTGCAATAATCCAGGCAAGAGGTGATTGTTGCTTGGACCAAAGTGCTAGCTGTAGAGGCTATGAGAAATGGGTAGAGTCAACAGGATTTGCTGAGCGATTACATGCGGGAGTGTGAGGAAGGATCTCAGTCACTGACTGAGTTGGGGAGTAGAGAGAAGCAGGTTTGGGGAGAATATCAGGAATATGGGTTTTGAACATGTGAACTGGAGATGCTAATTAGATATCCAAGTGGAGATGTCAGTGTGAGTCTGGAGTTCACAAGACAGCTCAGAGCTGGAGAAGTTAATTTGGAGGTCATTAAACTATGACGGCATTTAAAGCTATGAGATTGGCTGAAATTATCAGAGAATGAGTGTAGCTAGAGAAGAGTTCTACACACTGAGTTCTGGGCACTCTGTATATGTATAAAACCACCATTTTGATAGAACAGAGGAATAAAAACTGAGAGGAAAGAGTAAGCTCTTATATAGGTTTAAGCTCTTATATGATTATTGAAATCTCAGAGCAAATTTAGCTTTGAGCTTTCTGGAAGCTAAAGAATGAATATTGCTCATCAAATTCTCAGAAGGCTTATTACCATTATTACATCTTTCTTTTACTTTGTAATGATAAACCACTAGCTTTTCTAAAGATCTTCTCCCACCCATTTCTGCTCCAGTGGGTGTACACGACTGTGGTTTTCTTCCATCTGTCCCACCATATTGTTTATTAGGTAGAAATAAGCTTTTAGGTTTAGCTCTTTCAACTCATAATGTAGTATTCTAAGAACTTCCCAAATAGTTCAATGTTGAAATGTGCATGCACACACACACACAAACACACACACACCATCATGAATTGGAGGCCTCATGATGTCAAGATCTATTATTCAATTATCTACATGCTAATGTTTAGTGAAATATGGTTCTCCAAAGAGTGCATATTTACATTTTTATAAGAAAGTTGGTTTTAAAAAAAAATTTATTTATTTACTTTTGGCTTCTTTGGTTCTTCGTTGGTGTGCGCGGGCTTTCTCTAGTTGCAGCAAGAGGGGGCTACTTTCGTTGTGGTGTGCGGGCTTCTCATTGCAGTGGCTTCTCTTGTTATGGAGCACAGGCTCTAGGCGCATGGGCTTCAGTAGTTGTGGCACACGTGCTCAGCAGTTGTGGTGCACGGGCTTAGTTGCTCCACAACATGTGCAATCTTCCCGGACCAGGGCTTGAATCCGTGTCCCCTGCATTGGCAGGTGGATTCTTAACCACTGTGCCACCAGGGAAGCCCTATAAGACAGTTTCTACTTTCTTTTTTCAGCTGCTAGTACTTCCGACTAGACTATCTTCCCCTTTCTCTTTGTCTTGTTACCCTTTAACTGGTAACAGCTTCCTAACCTTCAAAGCCATCTTAATTGTTGTCTTCTCTAAGACAATTTTCTCCTCTATCGTCCTCCCTAGCGCCCTGGTAGGACTGTGGTTATACAGCATTCTCTTTTTACCCTTATTACTATATTTTTATCCCATTATGACATTTTTACTGTAAATCCTCATTCATATGTCTCCATCACTAGGTAGAGTTTCTTGGGAGCAGGCAATCTATCTTTTTAACTTCTGATGCTCAGTAAGTAGCACAGTGACTGGCATTAGTAATCAATTGATACATATATGGTGAAAAAATTAATGCCCTTTGCAAATGAAAGAGCTTTAATGAACACAGAAAATCAAGGTTCTCTTGTTGTTGGGTGAGCTTCTAATCCACATCACATTAACTTTAATTTCTAAATTATTTTCCAAGTTTTAGAATAACCCAATACACTATTATATGCAACTTTTGGTTGGCTCTGAGGGAGAGTGACATTTTCATTATTTTTACAGCCAGCTCATGTCTGGTACCATGTTAATAGAAGGTTTTTTTAAGGGATTATACTTAGATCCCTATTGTTTGCCAAACCGTATTTTCTGTTACCCTACAAAATCTGATTGCCTACTATATGCCAGGTACTGTATTAGATACTGGACTTATTTAAGCTTCAGGATAGTCTTGAAACCTAGGTTTATTATTTTCATAGGCACTGCATTGGGTTGAATTGTGTCCTCTTCCTAATTCATATGTTGAATTCCTAACCCCTAGTACCTGAGAATGTGACCTAATTTGGAGATAAAGTCTTTGCAGAGGTCATCAAGTTAAAGTGAGGTCATTAGGGTGGGCTCTAATCCAATATGATTAGTCCTCATAAAATGAGAAAATTTAGAGACAGACGTGCGTAGACAGACGGGAATGTGAAGAGACACAGGGAGAAGATGGCCATCTACAAGCCAAGGAGAGAAGCCTAGTCAGATCTTTCTCTCACGGCCCTCAGAATGAACCAGCCCTGCTGACACCTTGGTTTTGGACTTCTAGTATCCAGAACTGTGAGAAAATACGTTTCTGTTGTTTAAGCCGGTCTGTGGTACTTTGTCATGGTAGCCCAAGCAAATGAATACAGACATGTATTAATTTTCTCAATGACAAACAGAGTAGGCTGATCCCAGGGTTGATTGGTGTCACAGACTTTTTTGTTGTATTGTGAAATACACTCCTTGACATTTCAAACTTTGGGTGAGGGGTACAAGAATATAAACCTAAGCTACTGAATTTTCTTTAATAAACTCACTTTGGATCATTTGGCCATTAATTTAACAAAGGCTTTGCAGTTATTTAAATATTTATTTTTTACCACTTCTAAGGTTAGTACAGTCTATAAATGAGTTCCTTGCTGTAATAAGTACTTTTTCTTTTATTTGCACCTGTTTAGTGCACAAAGGACAAGATAGGATGGGTACATTTTGGTAAAGTGTGGATAATCTCATGGTTTTATAGTCAATCTATATGCTGATGACTTCTACATGTATACCTCCAGCCTGGGCTTTTCCTCTGAACTCTAGACCTGTATATCCAACTGCTCATTGATGTTTCCACTCAGATGGCTAATAGCATCTCAGATTGAACCTATCCAAAACAGGCTTTTTTTTTTTTTTTTGCAGTACGCGGGCCTCTCACTGTTGTGGCCTCTCCTGTTGCGGAGCACAGCCTCTGGATGCGCAGTCTCAGAGGCCATGGCTCACGGGCCCAGCCGCTCCGCGGCATGTGGGATCTTCCTGGACTGGGGCACGAACCCGTATCCCCTGCATCGGCAGGCGGACTCTCAACCACTGCGCCACCAAGGAAGCCCCCAAAACAGGCTTTTAATCTTCTCCACCACCCACCCCTACCCCTGCCCTGCTCTTCTCATAGTCTTTGCTGTCTTCGTTGATGACAACTTCACTCTTACAGTTGCTTAAGGCAAAAATGTCAGTGCTATCCTTGACTTTGTTCTCACACGTTGTTTTCAGTTGGCTCAATAAAGCCAGTTGATTCTACTTTCAAAATTCACCAAGAATTTTACTATTTTTACCATCACTTCTGCCTCTATTCTGGTCCAAACTGCCATCACCTCTTGTCTTGGTTGTTACAGGAGACTCCAAACTATTGTCCCTGCTCCTGCCCTGAAGCAACTGGAGTGATCCTATAAAAACGTACGTCAGATCTCATCGTGCTATTCGAAACCTTCCACTGCTTTTTTTTTTCTTTTTTTTAAGATTTTTTTTTTTATGTGGCCCATTTTTAAAGTCTTTATTGAATTTGTTACAACACTGATCCTGTTCTATGTTTTGGTTTTTTGGCCGCGAGGCATGTGGGATCTTAGCTCCCTGACCAGGGATCGAACCTGCACCTGCTGCATCGGAAGGCAAAGGTGTAACCACTGGACTTCCAGGGAAGTCCCCTTCCACTAGTTTCTGACCTCATTTAGAAGAAAAAGCTAAAATTCTTACTATGACCTGGGAGACCCTGCACTTTCTGGCTCCTATTTCTAGGCTCCTATTACATCTACTATTCTCTCCCTATGTCGACTCTAGCCATACTTACCTCCTTGTTATTCCTGGAACAGGCCATACTTTTGTTTCCCCCAAATCTTCCTGCTTCTGGGATCCTCTCTCCCCAGATAGCTGCGTGATCATCTCACCCTGTTCAAGTCTTTACTCAAAAATCACCTTCCTTCACCTTGCTTCTTTTCCTCCTTTATTACTTATCAGCATCTGACACTTGACACATATTTATCTTACATATTGTCAGCTTCCCCAGCTAGAACGTAATTCCCATGAGGTGTGTTTTTCTTTTCTTTTTATATTTCCCCATAGTCAAGGGCCCAATAAATTTTGGACAAATAGCACTAATTTGTCCTGCTTAGAGAGAGAACACTGAACTGTCATCTTCTTCCTTCTGGATTTGCAGTAATGCTACAAGAATGTGCTCCTCCATAATCTGAACCTCCATGTCTCCAGGCTGTTTTCCTTCTTTTCCATGTCAGAAAGCTTGTTCCCAAACAAGCCTTTAATCATTCCACTCCTCCAAACATATTCTGGAACACCTTTGTGTAAATATTAAAACATTCAGACAAATGCCTGATTTTCCAGTTCCTGGCAGCTGCATTATGTGAAGTATGAGATCATTCATAAACTCATTTGATATTAATTTTTTGAGGGAAGAACTTGAAAAATGAACTGTTTTCTTAGAAGTTTTATCCACACCAGAGATTGTAAAACAATCATTTAATGATGGCAGATATTATTAAACAAAGCACGAATAAATGAATGAAATATCTATTTTTTTTATTGCTGTTATGTGACTGTGAGCTCCTTAAGTCCTGAACGTAAGGACTGTTTTTTTCATCTTTGATCCTAGCACCTAATATATTACCTGACACTTAAATTCAACGTTTGATGCATGAATCATGAAGGGCTTCTCTTAGTTCATAATGCCCTTTATGCCTTGGTCCTCCTATGTCTCTGCCATTACTGTTATGTCGAATCCAAGTTATGTATCTCCCTGAGTTTGCTTGGTCATAGTCTTCTGTTTGATGCTACATTTGCCATCCTGGAGCATTACTGCACTGCAACAGCACCCTTCTAGGTTGCAGAAAGGATGCTTCAATCTTCCTTGGAAGGAGGCTTGTTGAAATCTGTGGTGATATCTTGGTGATAGTGGCCAAGACATTGTGATGCTCTGCTTGCTCAGGTCCCTCATGCTGCTTTGGGGCATGACTTAGTAATGTTTTGCTTAATGCCCTGAATCCCCAGCCTTTTTTTCCTGGAGGCTTTCTGTTGCTGCAGAGGTGGTAGGCACTGCTGGAAGCTGCAGGCTGCGGGTGGACAGTTGGGGAGTGCTGTTGGCTCCCATTCACTTGCCGCCTCAGCTCATGCATGGATAATGCCACTGCTGCTGAGAGTGTGGCTTCCCTGGCAGCTGCCTGAGGAGGCAGGAGCCTTGATTCAGAAGTACGGGGGGCTCACAGCTCCTGCAGGAACCTTTGCCTGAAGGGAGCCTGGAGCTCCATTGTTCTACCTTCCTCTGTTCCAAAACACTGTGGTCTCCCAAGTCTGCTACGGAGAAATCACACAAGACCCAGCAGCCAGTTCAGGAGTTCATCCCCTTGATTTTTTTCTACTTCCTTCCCTGCCTCATTTCTCCTTTTCCCTCACTCTTGCTTCCCTGGCATTGCACTCCCCAAGGAATTGTTGTTATATAAGCCTTTACCTCAGATTCTGTTTTCTAGAGAACTGGGATTCAAATACCATCATTGATCATCCCCTCAGGCATAGGCCCTGTAAAGATTTTTATGCGCTTACTTTTGTGGTATGTGCTCTTATCTTTTTCTTGTGTTCTTTCTTTCCATGTTCCTCTTTTGCACAATTTAAGTGAAAACAAGCTCTTGTCCTTAACACCCTTATGAGCTTAGATACTAACAGCTATTTATGCACCAGGTACCTTTACAACCACTTTTACCTCACAACAACCCTGTCTAGGTACTATTATTATGAACTTTTTACAGAAGAAACTGAAGTTAAAATGTTTAGTGACTTGGCCAAAGTCACACAGTTAGTAAATGGCTATGTGAACTCCAGAATCCATATTCTTCTCTTTTTTTAAATTTATTTATTTTATTTTTATTTATTTTGGGCTGCGTTGGGTCTTCGTTGCTACGCGCGGGCTTTCTCTAGTTGCGGTGAGCGGGGGCTACTCTTCGTTGCGGTGCGCGGGCTTCTCACTGCGGTGGCTTCTCTTGTTGCGGAGCACGGGCTCTAGGTGCGCCGCCTTCAGTAGTTGTGGCTCGTGGGCTCTAGAGCGCAGGCTCAGCAGTTGGGGCGCACGGGATTAGTTGCTCCGTGGCATGTGGGATCTTTCCCGGACCAGGGCTCGAATCCGTGTCCCCTGCGCTGGCAGACGGATTCTTAACCACTGTGCTACCAGGGAAACCTTTTTTTTTTTTTTTTTTAATAAATTTATTTATTTATTTATTTTTGGCTGCGTTGGGTCTTCGTTGCTGTGTGCGGGCTTTCCTAGTTGCGGCGAGCGTAGACTACTCTTTATTGCAGTGCACAGGCTTCTTATTGCAGTGGCTTCTCTTGTTGCAGAGCATAGGCTCTAGACGGGTGGGTGTCAGTAGTTGTGGCAGGCAGGCTCAGTAGCTGTGGCTCGTGGGCTCTGGAGTGCAGGCTCAGTCGTGTGGCACACGTGCTTAGTTGCTCTGCAGCATGTGGGATCTTCCCAGACCAGGGTGCAAACCCATGTCCCCTGCACTGGCAGGCAGATTCTCAACCACTGTGCCACCAGGGAAGCCCCAGAATCCATATTCTTAAAGACATCATAGCTCAAATAAGCCTCCAGCAAGGACCTGGCTTTCCTGGAACCAAGATACAGGAGTGTCTCTCCTTACAAAGCGTTTAGATTCCAAATGGCTGTACTTATGGCCATGTTTTTATTCATTCAAACTTAATGAGAAGGGGTTTAAATTTGCAGTCTCCAGATGAATTTTCCACAAAAGGAAAGGGAGATGGGAAACCCTTTGAAACTTTAAAACTTTAAAACCCTTTGAAATGTCCTTGCTCATATATGTTGTATGGCATCTTTTCCTAAAATAGATATGTTTTGTATATAGTAAGTCCCCTTCATATGAACGAGTTCCATTCTGAGAGCGCGTTCATAAGCCCAATTTGTTTGTTAAGTCCAACAGAATTAGCCTAGGTACCCAATTAACACAATCAACTATATAGTACTGTACTGTAATAGGTTTATAATACTTTTCACACAAATAATACATAAACAAACACAAAAATAAAGAAAACATTTAAAATCCTACAGTACCTTGAAAAGTACGGTAGTACAGTACAACCAATGGCATACAGGGGCTGGCTTTGAGTGAACAGGAAAGAAGAGTTACTGACTGGCGGAAGGAGAGGAAGTGGGAGATGGTAGAGCTGAAAGATCATCAGCAATAGGAGATGGAGGGCAAGCTGCAACTTCACTCACGCTTGACATTGATGGAACGTGCGTTCGCATCATCGAAAGTTCGCAACTTGAAGGCTCCTATGTAGGGGACTTACTGTACTTTGAAATTGAGTGTAGGTAATTTCCTCCTAGATAATCTCTTCAAGTATTGAAAGGAACACTTTAGCAGCTTTGTGCCCTGTAACTCACAGGTGTTATGAACATTTGATTAGTGCTTTGAGCCCATGGAACCACACTTTGCCGGAAACAAAAAATTTACCATCCTAAGCTTTAGTTCTAGAACAAATACTTGGTCTTAACTGACTTCAGATTAGGTTAGTAGGCATCTGACTTAGAAGCCTATCTCTTGCATCATACTCCAAGGTTTTTCCATTCTATCAATCACTTTTCCAGTCTCTTGCTGTCAAGAGCATAGGTGTATCATGTTTTACCTGTTGCATAATTTGCCTTTTTATCTTCAGAATCGTCAGTACTATCCAAGGAAGTCATCTGTGTACAAATGAAGCAATTCTCATTCTCTCATCATTTTCAATTATGAATATATCTTCTTTTATCTCCATCACAATTCCACTTTTTTTACAGGAACTGTCAACTCCTACTGCTTTTGCACTTATCAGATACTACATGATCATTATTATTCATGTAACACCTCAGATTAAGCAGTACCAAAGCCAACATCTTTAATAATAGAAATGACCCCAGAGCCTGCTGACTCCCATAGCTTTGGTGGGCAGAGTTGACTTGCTTTTGCTCTGATGGGTGGCTTTTAAAAAAAGTTATGTTAATACATTAAAAATTCTTAGTTTTTTATTTCCTACTCTGGATGCACGACACCTTTTAGGAGACTTCCTTTCTCCACTCAAGCAGAAAGATGGTATGAGGTCTACCACCTTCCCTGGATTAGGTAATATTCCATGCCTTATTGGCTTTACGGAGAAGGAATCTTGCTAATGAGTTACTCCCAATGTGTCTCTTTTTTTTTAGTGTTTTAATTTATTCAACAATTTGAGGGCCATATTTATATGCGGAGGCTTCACTGATCAGATACTGGAACCATCATATAAGCAGTATCACTTTGGACGTGTTTCCAAAGTTCTCGGGGCCTTGATTCCCTTGCAAACTAGTGTGGGGAGTCAGTGGGAACACATAGAAGGGTTGGTACGCAACGGTGCTTCCACCAAAGGGAGCTCTTTGCATTTCTCCAAGGGGCTTAACCAGGATGAGCAAATGAAGCGGGCTCTCGGATGATGTTCAGTCAGCCCCCGACATTCCAGGAACACGAAGTCGAAGGTGAGAAATCCTACTTGCAACCGCCCTCCAGGTCAC
The DNA here is from genome assembly GCF_951394435.1 of Stenella coeruleoalba. Classification (NCBI taxonomy): domain Eukaryota; kingdom Metazoa; phylum Chordata; class Mammalia; order Artiodactyla; family Delphinidae; genus Stenella; species Stenella coeruleoalba. The sequence continues at coordinate 52,775,329 of NC_137149.1, forward strand.
AGGCGGACCGGAGAAATTCCGTGGGCGGTGCGAGTAGCAAGACAAAGCCCCTCTCGGTTAACCACAGGCTGGAGCTCCCCACTTCTCCACCCCCATCCCTGCTCTCGCTCCACGCCCACCCACGGCCCGCCCGCGTCACAACGTCATCGCCTGGCTGCCGGGTGCAAGGACGCGCCGCCCACGGAGGGGGAGCCGGAAGCCGGGAGGGCAACCGCGCTCGGCGTCCCGGAACCGCGGGAGTCTGAGAGCTCGCGCACCTGGGGAAAAGCGGCAGGAGACAGTGGGCATGCGCGAGGCTGCCGGGCGGCGCAGGCGCGCTGCTGGCCTCACTCGAGGGACCAGATCCGGTTCTCCGGGTTGGAGCGGGTGGGATGTCGTGGGTTGTCCTGGCTGCTGGGGAGAAGGGGGGAAAAAGGTGATGCGGAAGGAGGCAGACTCTTCAGAAGGGCGGATTTGCTTCTGGGATGGAGAGGGCCCGGGTGGACGAATCCTAGTGTGCGTCTGTGCTGGGCGCCCCACAGAGTTAGGGATTTGTCGGAAGATGAAATTAATCCACCGCGCAAAGTGCAATGCAATTTTCCTAAGCCAGGAACACGCTTAGAATACACGCCCAGAGCCTGGGGCCAGTTCTCCCCTGGGATGACTACGTATCTGTGTGCCGGGCACCAAGCAATGGCTGACCTGTTATTTCAGTCTCCCGCCGCCACCAACAACCCTGTGAGGCGGGTTTATTACGTGGTCCCCAGTTTCCCCTTTGGAAACCCAGAACAGATTATCTTGTCTACAGGTCGCGCAGCTGAAATACCGTGGAGTTGCTCTTGCCACCAGGTTTGTCTGATTCCAAAGCTCACTGCTGCCTGTCAGAAGCTTCAAGTCATGAATGGGTGAAAATTAGACACAGACATTATGTAAATAAATGGTAAATCGTGAGGTTTGGACGTTAAAAGGTATAAATCAGGCTATAGGAGTAGGTAGGTGTCAGGGAAAAGGGGTCAAAGTGGATTTTGAATAGGATTTGGCTGGAGGTAAGAAAAGGGAAAGGAAAGGCTTGGAGGTGGAACAGGAAACCTGAGAAGAAAAGGAAGCGATTGCTTCAACTGGAGCCTTGTCTTTACGTTTGGCTTGCAAATTGTAGCATCTGTAATTCTAGAGATAGGCTTGTCTTCCAAAGCAATGGACTTTCTCTTTTCTGCACCTAGATTTCTGCTCGATGCACAGTGATAACTATTCCTCTGTTCAGCAAGAAGATGCATTCTGGCCACCCGTTTAACAGCCGGAAACTTTCGTACCCGTGACAAAGATGATACGAGATGGAGGATGTTTTGCTGAACCCTGGCCTGCCTGAGAGAGGTCTCTTTAGTGCTTGCAGGTTCTTCTACCTGTGTAACTCCTTTGTGGCTCCAGTAGTGAGAAGAATAAACAATCATAAGCCCCAATCCAGTACCATCTCAGTGCCAACATCTATCTTTAAAAGAAAGAAAGAAAAAAAGCCCATATCATCTTTGTTTAAAGAAGCTTGGACCCAGTGATTTGTTCATTTGTTCGTGGTTTCATACTGCTATTGAAACAGCAGTAACAGCTTGCTCTGCCCAATTTAACAACTGATTAACTACTACCTTGTATTAGCCTCTAATTGTTTAATGGGTGTAAATTTTATCTGCTAAGCAAGATTGTAAGATTCCCCACGCAGGGACGGTGTTCTCCGTCTTATATCTCTGAACTGACTTGACTTTTCCAAGTGTCTCTCTTATACCCCCTTGAATCCCCACTACTAAGTACTCTGCCTGGCACATGCTAGGCACTCAGTTAATGTTGAATGAAATGTTGCCTTCTGGAGAGCAGAAAACAAGCCTGCTATTTCTTTATATTTTTCTGGCCCTCTAGTACAATTATCTCCTTTTGGAGGACATTCAGCAAATATGTGACTTGATTGCTGTGCCTTTCAGCAGGGGAAATATAATCTCCCTGATGCCTTATAAAGAATTGCCACCTAAACACCGTGTCCCCAAGAAGTCTGTCAAGAATTCATTGTTGATAGATTGATTAGCCTCAAAGAAATTCTTAGTTCTTTTCTGAAGTGTGCATCTGTCTTTCCACAGTCAGTGACATTCATGGTTATGTTGGTCAGACTGCCTAAGAAATTATTTGGGAGATGGTGTAATTTGAGTATCTTCTTGACTTGAGAAGACAAACCAATAAAAAACCAAATCAAAACCCTAACCCAACAACAGAAACCCAATAACAAACAGGACCTTTGTGCTTAAGAACTCTATCTGCAAAACAACTTTGTGCCTCCGGAGACAGAATGTGTGTGTGTGTGTGTGTGTGTGTGTGTGTGTGCGTGTGCGTGCTTCTTTTGAGGTACGTGAAGCCAAATGAAATCTGAAACACCGTTTTTCTGTCAACCTATTCAGCTGACAGCAAAGACTCCTTAGGGTGGGGTGCGGTTAGGGAGGTGATGAGTTCAGGTAATGTCTGAACATAGGAGAGTAAAGGCTAGACCAAATCCTTTTCAATATTTACATTCAGTGGCGCTAAATCTGGCACGGTCTTCCATTTTTTAGCTGTGGAAACTGGGGGCAAATAACGTTTCTCAGCCTTAGTTTCCTCTTTTGTAAAATGGGGATGAAAACGATATCACCACCTAACTTTTAGAGTTACAATGTGTAAATCTGTAAAGCACTTAGGACATTGCCTGGCACACTAGCACTTAGCAAGAGCTTTAAGTCTTTGGTAAATAAGTAAAACGCTATGACCTCCACTTCCATACTGCTAGCCTCTTGTAAGCCCCACCTATACCGAAATTCTGGAGACGCCGCTGTTTCCGATTACAAGGTTTTCTGACCCATGCAATTATTTTTGCTGCCATCTGTACGGTTAAAAGTCGCCCAAACGATTTCGGATGTCCGTACTCTTCTCCCCGTCCCCTTGGTTCCGCTTCCCGCTCCCCCGCCCCCGCCGCCTCAATCGCGGTGGGGGAGTGAATGGGGGAGGGGGACGTGAATGGGGGAAGGGGTCATGTCCGCCTTCCTCCCCACCCCCTATCTTCGCCGCTCAGCGAAAGCCTTGAAAACCACCCCACGGCTCTCGTCCTACCCGGAACGCCCCCGGGGGCGGGGCTCGGGTGCCGCGCAGGCCCAATGCTGCCCCGTCGCGCCTGCGCAGTGGAGGGGCTGAAGGAGGCGGGGGATTGGTATGCGAGCGAATGTGTGAGGGGAGGAGGCGTCCGGGCCGAGCGTGGTACTACGACGGGCGCGGGCCGGAGGGGGCGGGGGGATGCGCCGCGGCGGCGGCGGCGGCGGCGGCAGCGGCGGCGGCGGCGCGGACGCTGGGACTGGTGTTTGGAGGCGCCAGAGCAGCGGATCCCAGTCTTGTTGCCGCAGCAGCGCGAGTGTCGCGCGCGGCCTGAAGACGACGTACCTTTTTGCTCCTCACCTTTTTTTAAAATAACCGAAACCAATGAACGCAGCCGGGACCCGAGCTCCAGAGGCCGCCGGTGCCGACGAGACCAGGCTGGAGCCCGACAGGAGCTCGCGTCTGAGGCGGCGGGGGCGGCCCGAGGAGTCGCAGGAGGCGGCGGCGCCTCGCGAAGCGGGCGAGTGGCTGGCGACCGGGGCGCCGCCGCGCTTTCCCCCCGCTCCTCCTCCGCGTCCTCATCCCGCCACGACGCCCGGCCCGGCCTCGGGCTGGCTGCGGCGGCGGCGCTGGGCTGCGCTGCTGGTCCTCGGGCTGCTGGTGGCAGGCGCGGCGGACGGATGCGAGCTGGTGCCCAGGCACCTCCGCGGACGGCGGACGGCGGGCTCTGCCGCCTCTTCTCCCGCCGCGGCGGGGGGCGACAGCCCGGCGCTCATGACAGGTGAGGGCCGGGAGGGCGGCGGGCGGGGCTCGGCCGGGCACTGCGGGACCCCCATCCCTGGGAGGGGCCCGCGCCCCCTGCCCGGCGCCTGCTATTCGACGGCCCTCGTCAGTGCGCGATGCCCAGCCGGGTGCCCAGACGCCAGCGCCCTGGCAGCTGCTTGGGCGCTGCACTCCGGACGCCTTCCCTCTCCCCCTTGATACCCCGCCCTCGTCAAAGCCTCTCGACGGCAGTCGCTTCCCCGCCCTTAAGTCTGCTCTCCGGTGTTCCACGCTGAGCAATGCGGTGGTTTCTCTTCCGTGCTGCAGAAGAGCCAGCAGGGTCTGCAGGGTACTGGACTGATGTTTTTTTTTTTTTTGAAGCTGCTAGAAGAAGTCAGCAGCAGCAATGCGGTATTGAGTCCGCCTTTGGTGCTGCTGTTGCAAAGGCAGCTGGCCCCGAGTCTCACAGGTTCAGAGACCCGCTGAGCACAATGTCCCAGGGGAGGCTGCTGGAGAGGATTCTTTGAGAGTCATAATACCTAGTGGTATTTAGTGGTTCCTTATTAGTTTGCGGAAACCTCTAAGTCTAATATGGACTTTTTGAGGAGTGGGGAGAAGACCGTTATAAAGGATGGATAGATAGTATTTGTTGGTGGGAGCATCACTGGGTGCAAAGGCGCAGAAAGCTGAGCAGGTTACCAGGAATATACCGAAAATTTACCAAGTGCAGGATATTCGGTGCTCGTATTTGAGCAGCACAGTTCTGATAGACTGCAACAGCACTTTTTAAAAATATGGAACGTTCTTGAAATTATTGAAAACTGGCGAACATATGTGGTAAGGTGAGGTAGAAAATTGAATCCTTTTAAAGCTTTCCATTGTCATGTACTACTGATAGGTTGTGGTTTAAGTAATGATGTAAGGATCTTGAAATGATTTCTTTTGGAAAAGTAGTGGAGTTTAAAGTAAGCTTTTTTTTTGTACTTTATTTTTAAAAGTACTTTGTAGGTTTTCTGCATAATTGCAAGACTAAAAAGGAAAAAGTAAAGTGGAACAAGATGACCCATCATTAATTTAACCAAAGTGATAGTCCAAGAGGCGTTTGAAAGTTACTAACAGCTGCTGTGAGTGGAGCTCAGGAGGTCTATTCTTTAGAGCAAAGCAGCTATTCACTGGGTTCAATGACAGGATGTTTACTATTCTAGAGAGGAGGGTGTTGGTAAACTTTCCAAGCTCTTTGGAAGTTGTAGTGTATGGAACATAATGATAGGAATATTTAGCTTGCTTTACCCTGAAGTATATTAAGCCCTTTAAGTGGAAATTGAAACATCAGACTTATAGCTGGGTAATTTTGATGAAACGATTACAGAATGATCAGTATTAGGAGTGTAACAGAGTTTGAGTGAGAGGTTAGATTGGATAGTTTTATGCTTCAGTAGTCTTATAGTGATTATTGGGAAAGTAGCAAGATAAAACTATAATGTGAAGGTTTAATGCCTCATGCACGAAGGGAAGCAGAATTACTTGGGTTTCTAGAAGCTATAGGAGTGTGGCTCTTGGTTTCTTGAGCAGAAAAGTTTGGTTAATAAATAATTGGCTAGTGTTTTATCAATATGTAGTTGCTAAAAGGGCACATGATTCGGAAAATGTAGTATTAACCACTAACAGTATGTTGTATATCGTGTAGATTAGGTCAAGAAAATTACTTAAGATCGAATTTTATTTTAATAAGCTGTTTATAATCCTTCCTTTTGAAGATTTAAATTCCTCTGAGTTATTTATGGTATTGTGAAAAAGGAAAGGTGATTCTTATTGAATGAAAAGTCTGATATATCACACAAAATTAGTTTGTGCTGTAGTGCTTTAAAATAAGTTTACTAAAATAATATTGACCCTGGAATTTATTTTTAATATTCTTAATATTCTTTCCCGTTGTTAGAATATTGATTTTTAAAAATAAATTTATTTATTTTTATTTTTGGCTGCGTTGGGTCTTCTTTGTGCTCACGGGCCTTTCTCTAGTTGCGGTGAGTTGCGGTGTGCGGGCTTCTCATTGTGGTGGCTTCACTTGTTGTGGAGCACGGGCTCTAGGTGCACGGTCTTCAGTAGTTGTGGCTCGTGGGCTCTAGAGCACAGGCTCAGTAGTTGTGGCGCACGGGCTTAGTTGCTCCGTGGCATGTGGGATCTTCCTGGACCAGGGCTCGAACCCGTGTCCCTTGCATTGGCAGGCGGACTCTTAACCACTGCGCCACCAGGGAAGCCTGAATATTGATTTTTTGAATCATGTAAATCACTTGAAATTTAAGATAATCAAATTACACAGTATACAAATTAAATTGGGTCATTTTAATAAGTTTATGTAAATACAGTTCACAAAGTTAGAGCATACTGAAAATTTCTTTGAATTATATGGTCAGTATGGGGCTCCTTCCTATTCTGATTGTATGAATAGTGCTTTCTTTTGTGGTTTCCATTTGTAAATGTTGTGCTAAACCCAGAACATAATTAATTATTGCTGTTGTACACTTCAGGAAGTAGAACCATAGACTGAACTTAAAAAATACTGTGTTATCATAATCTAGGCAGTGTTAATGGATAGAAATGGAATAGAGAGCTTAAGTAATGAAACTGAGCTTCATGTAAATGTTGAAAATTCTTGTAAGAATTTTGAGAGAATTGCTATCTCTGGCTCTATATTAAAGATGTCATTTAACTGTGAATTCTTAATAGCTCTGAAAATGACAACCAAAGTCACTTTATCTTCTCTTTTTCTCTTCAGATTAGTATTTTAAATACTTACCTTGAGGAACTTCATAAGAGTTTGCCTCTTACTAATAAAATCTAGAAAACAGTCTTTTCCACTGAAGTTTGCCTCTCAAGGGTTTTACTTTAGAGGTTTAGTGTATTTTAAGAATAAATTGCCTTTAAATCATCTATTGCATGCTTAGTTTTGAGCAAGCAGGTGTTCTTTTAAAGAGAGAGACTATGTCACATCAAAATAAACAGGCCCGTTGTCATAAGAATATTGGTTTATATTTCCTTTTCTTTTTTTATATTACCTTTTCAGGATTCAGTGTGTGCAAATGTTTTGATAAGGTGAAACCATTAACTATTTACAGTGCTGTGTAGTAACGGCTTAAGTTATATATATATATGTGTGTGTATATATTGATATATAAAATTTTAATAATAATTTAATAATAACAATACATTTATATTTAGGGTTCTTACTTTCAAAGTGATTGAAATTTAAAGCAAGTTAGGGATTGGTGATTGAGTGCTTGTTGATTATAATCTAAAGCAGTGTTTGAATAATTCAAAACATCACTTTCTTTTTTCTTTTTTGCCTAACAGATTCAGAGTCAATGAATTGATCCCAGTAGGCAGTGATTGATCTCATCCAGATATGGTCCCTGAGAAATAGCTTATGAAAGGGCACACACGTATACAATAGACATACACACATACATAAATATATCGCATGTTTATAGAACACAATTATTTATTCTGACAAAATATGTATATTTTGTCATATATATGTTATATATATACATATACATGTTACTTTGAGTAATATTTTGTGAATTTGCACGTGTTAATGTTTTCATTGTGACAATAGTTAAATTCATAGTGTACTTCACATAGTGTTAGAAAATGTTTTTCCTCCTTTTGTGAAGTTACTCTTTTTGAATTTAGCTTAGGATTTCCTGAAGCTGCCTTTTGATGGCTAGGTCTTCTGCTGTATCCTTTTTTTTTCCTTTCCCACAGTTATCATTTACCAGTCCCTTTCATTTTTAAAAAAAAAAAATTTTTTTTTTTTGATGTGGACCATTTTGAAAATCTTTATTGAATTTGTTACAACATTGTCAGCGGCCATGGCTCACGGGCCCAGCCGCTCCGCGGCATGTGGGATCCTCCCAGACCAGGGCACGAACCCATGTCCCCTGCATCGGCAGGCGGACTCCCAACCACTGCACCACCAGGAAAGCCGTTGCTTCTGTTTTATGTTTTGGTTTTTTGGCCACGAGGCATGTGGGATTTTAGCTCCCTGACCAGGGATCGAATCTGTACCCCCGTATTGGAAAGCAAAGTCTTAACCACTGGACCGACTGGGAAGTCCCATACCAGTCCCTTTTTTAACTAGTCTTTGGTCATTGCTCTAGGTTGTTTTTTTCTTTTTCCTGTTGCTGACTACAGAATTAAAGAACATACTCGTATCCCTTTTGATCTAGTCTATTCTGACCATTTAAGAATTGGTAGTAATCTTACTGGTCTGGAAACATTGCATCCCTTGGTACTCTTTTTGAGAATGCTATGGCAGAACTGAGTGGTCTCTGTTGGGAATCCCCTGACACAGGAAAAACTCAGAGGGCCAGCTGGAAAAGTGGGTTCAGGATTTAGTTTAATTTTAACAATAGGATCCACACAGGAATTCTTTAATTTGCTAAAGGCTTGCTTTGTGATTGGATACATTCTAATGTTTTTAGATTAATTTAGACTTTTGAGTAACTGTATCAAGTATTTTGGATATTGCCCTACTCATTGATAATAATGCAGTGTGGAACATTTTTGGAATGATGCATGGAGATCTATATTTGTGTATAGGGTAGCTAAAGATTGAACTCATTAAGCTAATGTTAAAATTAACACCTAATAATATGATTAGCAAGCCATTTTTGATATTCACCAGAATTTGGACCTTACCTTATTAAGACCTACCTAGGAGATTACTTCTGAATTGATCAGATTTCATCAACCAAGCAATTATTAAGCATATGCCTATGCCTAATACCATGTAGTACGAATGGGATAAAATACAAAAGAGACTAAGACATGGGTCTGCCTATTGGGAATAATAGGTATATTTATTAAACTATTACTGGCAGTCAGTATTGTGCTAAGTGCTTTATATACATCACTGTTTTTGATTGTGAGATTAATTCTGTTAGATAGTTGCTTTTTTCATGTAAGAGACGAGGAAACTGATGCAGGATGATCTTAAGTAACTTGTCCAAGGTTACATTTAGTAAGTAGCAGAGTCAGATGTTGACCTGTGTTTCTCTGATTCCAAAGCTTTGATTCTTAGCTGGTATGTTGTATGCTTCCTTATACACACAACTAGACATAATAATGAGATAGACTGTGATTAACAATAACAGACCTAAAAATGTTGGAGAAAGAAAGGCTACTAGAGACTGTTACTTGGAGGAGGGTTGGTTTTGAGCTGGACCTTGATGTATAGATAGGGCTTGTTGTGGAGATGAGTGAAAAGGCTTTCAAGGAGGAAGCGTATGCAAGAATAAGGAATAAGTTAATAGCTTTCTTTAGAGTTAAGCATAGGTTGTATGTAGAGTGGCAGAAATGCAAGGAGAAAGGTTTGGCCAAATTATCAAGAGCTTTAATATTCCTTAGTTTATTCCCTGTGTATCAAAATGTCAGCACATCTAAAACTGGGGTACTCAGCCATGTGCTGGGGAGTATGGAAAGCCACAGGAAAGTTGTGATACATTTTCTTGGCATATTCATTTTACTAGATTATTTTGAAAGCAAACATTAAATATTTAATAGATAGTAATTTAAAACATTTAACAATACTAAACATGCACAAGTTATGGAAAATGTAAGTTTATTTTAAATTTTAAGGTCAAATGAAAGGCTTAAAAGGGTATTTTGACCTTTCAGAATGTTTTTTTCATGAACTTAGAGTTCTAAATCTATTATCCTGTCAGGGGTTGAGAAGCCCTGTGGTTTTTAAACATGGGAGTGACATGACCTCAGTGTTTGAAAAGCTAAGTCTAGGTGGATGGAAGTGAGGAGATAAGAGAGATAAATAAAGAGGCCAATTAGTAAGCTATATAGAAGTGGAGGTCTTGAAAGTTTAAAAGATACAGTGGCTATGAAAATGTTTAGAGGAAATTTTATAAAATTTCCTTTATGGTTAGATTAGAAAGGAATCTATTTATATAAAGTCTAAGAAATAAAAATTACCTTTAAACTTTTAAACTCCTAGAGCTTGTAAAATGACTTAAATTGGTACAAGTCCTTGAAAATAGGCAAGAAGGAACACTTTGTTGTAGAGCGTCTTTATTTCAAATGTGCCTATTTAATTAAAAAATTACTGTGTTTTTATATGATTGGACTTATGTGATGATTTACAAACTGTTTATATGAAACTTTTTAGTATTCCATATTTAAAAATGCATGTTTATTCCTTAACAAAGGATAACTGTTTCCAGATTGAACTAACATTACAATGCGTCAGGGTTGAACTCCCCCCCAGCTGCCATTTGAGTAACAGTGTCTCAGAGTACTGATATATTATTTGTTTCAAAATTAACTTTTGAATTTCATTGTGTGAATTTCACACTTGATCTGTAGATGATTTCAAATGCCAAATCTACATGATTTGTTCCTTTCCTTATCATTCTAGATCTTTATATTAGTAGGTATTAGATATTCAATCCGTCTTGACACTTTCTAATCCTACCGTCAGTAACGATTCTCCTTGACTGGTTTCATTGTTGCAGATTTGAGGTTGGTTCTCCCCTAAGCCTGTGTCCTCAGTCTGTGTTCCTCTAGTCTACCTGAACATTTCCTCCTCAGAGAACTTCATTACTAGGAAAGTTCTAAATTGGGGGTGGGGAACCCCAAGCCAATGATTGATTTGACTTTTGGCTTTATTTCATTTGGCCCTTGAGGTGATACTGCACAACCATCATGGCTGCAGTCCTGAGAGTAATTTCCTTTCTGTTAGGCTTTATCAGCCATCTCGTCTAAAGTGAAACAACTTCAGGATTAAGGCTAAGATTAGTTTTAGAATGTTTAATAGTGACTTTTCAGTGTTTTCTTAAGATAGTGGTAACCGCCTCCCCCCCCCACCCCAGGACCAGGAAACCAGAGTATGACAAACACAGTTTACTTGGACTAGTTCATTTCAGAACTCAAGTGCCTGTATCTGTCCCAGTGTTCTTGCAAACGAATTTATCTTTTTGTGTGCCTGCATCTCTTGGCATCTGTAACTTACTCTTTTTCCTCTAGTCATTTTCACTTTCTCTACCTCTCTCTTTGATTTTCCTAAACTTGACATTATATGGAACTGAAAATGTCAAAGAAGATTTCAGTGAATTAAGTAAAAACTGGTTTTTAAATTTTGAAAATATTTGAAGTGAGTATCTTATTTAGGTAATTAAAAAATAGTAAGAAACCTCATCACAAACCCCCAGAGTAATGAAAGTGATTCGTAATTGTTTCTTAAGTGAGTCTCAATAAGTGAAAAAGGTTTTAAAATCCTTACTTGAAATTTTTTCCTGCTATTCAGCACAGTGTACGGGTCGATGTTATTGCACTCACGTTTTCTTTGCACTATTGTTTTTCTTTCCTTTCAAAAATATGTGATATTGAGTAATAGATAATCTTAGTTCCCCTTCTTCTTTACTCCTAGTCTCCAGCAATAAATCTTTTAATTTTTCCATTAATGACAAGTATGTAATTTTTCCTCTTTTCCTGCTCTGTCATCTTCATCTGTTCTTTCTACTTTGTCACAAACATTCAGACTGTGTTAATCCTTGATATTTCTTTCTTCTGTATTGCTGTGTACCAAATTAAAAAAAAAGCTTCTCCAGATCTTTGTCCAGCTGTGGTACAGGTATCCTTTGCTGTTTCTTGAATTTGCTTTTTTAAATATACCTTGCAGTGTGCATCCAGTATTTGGTTCTAGGTCGGTCGAAATGGATCCTAAAAAACCCAGAGGCTAAAAGTGAGAAAGTCAGACTTCAGTGAATGTGTGTGTACGCATATAGTTTTGAACATTTTTTAGTGACTGTTTTGTGTCAGAATGATGCAAAGAACTGGGAATATAAAAATTGAACATTTTTATTGTTGCAAGAACAATATAAACTTGAAAATTGCTATAGAGTGGATTGTATAATTTTAAAAATGTATAAATATCATTTAAAAAAATTGAGGTATAGATGATATACAATATTATATATGTTTCAGGTGTACAACAGTGATTCACAATTTTCAAAGGTTATACTCCATTTATAGTTGTTATAAAATAGTGGCTGTATTCCCTGTGTATCCTTGTAGCTTATTTTATACATAATAGTTTGTACCTCTTAATTCCCCACCCCTATCTTGCCCCTTCCCCGTTCCGTCTCCCCACTGGTAACCACTAGTGCTATATATCTGTTAGTCTTTCTTGTTTTGTTATATTCACTAATTTTGTTTTTTATAATTCCACATATAAGTGATATCATACAGTATTTGTCTTTCTCTGACTTATCTCACTTAGCATAATACCCTCCAAGTCCATGCATGTTGTTACAAATGGGAAAATTTCATTCTTTTTTTATGGCTGAGTGGTATTCCATTGTGTGTGTGTTTGTGTGTGTGTATGTGTACACACGCATACATACACACCACATCTTCTTTATCCATTCATCTGTTGATGGACACTTAGATTCCTTCCATATCTTGGCAATTGTAAATAATGCTGCTGTGAACATTGGGGCGCATGTACCTTTTCAAACTAGTGTTCTTTTTTTTGGATATATACCCAGGAGTGGAATTTCTGGGTCATACGGTAGTTCTGTTTTTAGTTCTTTGAGAAATCTCCATACTGTTGTCCACAGTGGCTGCATCAGTTTGCATTCCTACCAACAGTGTGCGAATGTTCCCTTTTCTCTGTGTCCTCACCAACATTTGTTATTTGTGTTCTTTTTGATGACAGCCATTCTTTATTTTTTATCTTTATTGGAGTATAATTGCTTTACAATGGTGTGTTAGTTTCTGCATTATAACACAGTGAATCAGTTATACATATACATATGTTCCCATATCTCTTCCCTCTTGCGTCTCCCTCCCTCCCACCCTCCCTATCCCACCCCTCTAGGTGTTCACAAAGCACTGAGCTGATCTCCCTGTGCTATGCAGCTGCTTCCCACTAGCTATCTATTTTACGTTTGGTAGTGTATATATGTTCATGCCACTCTCTCACTTTGTCCCACCTTACCCTTTCCCCTCCCCATATCCTCAAGTCCATTCTCTAGTAGGTCTGTGTCTTTATTCCTGTCTTACTCCTAGGTTCGTCATGACATTTTTTTTCTTAGATTCCAGATATATGTGTTAGCATACGATATTTGTTTTTCTCTTTCTGACTTACTTCACTCTATATGACAGACTCTAGGTCCATCCACCTCACTACAAATAACTCAATTTTGTTTCTTTTTATGGCTGAGTAATATTCCATTGCATATATGTGCCACATCTTCTTTATCCATTCATCCGATGATGGACACTTAGGTTGTACCCATCTCCTGCTATTGTAAATAGAGCTGCAATGAACATTTTGGTACATGACTCTTTTTGAATTATGGTTTTCTCAGGGTATATGCCCAGTAGTGGGATTGCTGGTTCATATGGTAGTTCTATTTGTAGTTTTTTAAGGAACCTCCATACTGTTCTCCATAGTGGCTGTACCAATTCACATTCCCACCAGCAGTGCAAGAGTGTTCCCTTTTCTCCACACCCTCTCCATTTATTGTTTCTAGATTTTTCTCCACACCCTCTCCATTTATTGTTTCTAGATTTTTTTTTTTTTTTTTGTGGTACACGGGCTTCTCACTGTTGTGGCCTCTCCCGTTGTGGAGCACAGCCTCCGAACGTGCAGGCTCAGCGGCCATGGCTCACGGGCCTAGCCGCTCCGCGGCCTGTGGGATCTTCCCGGACCGGGGCACGAACCCGTGTCCCCTGCATCGGCAGACGGACTGTCAACCACTGCGCCACCAGGGAAGACCCATGTTTCTAGATTTTTTAATGATGGCCATTCTGACTGGTGTGAGATGATATCTCATTGTAGTTTTGATTTGCATTTCTCTAATGATTAATGATGTTGAGCATTCTTTCTTGTGTTTGCTGGCAGTCTGTATATCTTCTTTGGAGAAATGTCTATTTAGGTCTTCTGCCCATTTTTGGATTGGTTTGTTTGTTTTTTTGTTATTGAGCTGCATGAGCTGCTTGTAAATTTTGGAGATTAATCCTTTGTCAGTTGCATCATTTGCAAATATTTTCTCCCATTCTGAGGGTTGTCTTTTGGTCTTCTTTATGGTTTCCTTTGCTGTGCCAAAGCTTTGAAGTTTCATTAGGCCCCATTTGTTTATTTTTGTTTTTATTTCCATTTCTGTAGGTGGGACAAAAAGGATCTTGCTGTGATTTATGTCATAGAGTGTTCTGCCTATGTTTTCCTCTAACAGTTTGATAGTTTCTGGCCTTACATTTAGGTCTTTAATCCATTTTAAGCTTATTTTTGTGTATGGTGTTAGGGAGTGTTCTAATTTCATACTTTTACATGTACCTGTCCAGTTTTCCCAGCACCACTTATTGAAGAGGCTGTCCTTTCTCTACTGTACGTTCCTGCCTCCTTTATCAAACATAAGGTGACCATATGTGCGTGGGTTTATCTCTGGGCTTTCTATCCTGTTCCATTGATTTATATTTCTGTTTTTGTGCCAGTACCATACTGTCTTGATTACTGTAGCTTTGTAGTATAGTCTGAAGTCCGGGAGCCTGCTTCCTCCAGCTCCGTTTTTCGTTCTCAAGCTTGCTTTGGCTATTCGGGGTCTTTTGTGTTTCCATACAAATTGTGAAATTTTTTGTTCTAGTTCTGTGAAAAATGCCAGTGGTAGTTTGATAGAGATTGCATTGAATCTGTAGATTGCTTTGGTTAGTAGAGTCATTTTCACAATGTTGATTCTTCCAATCCAAGAACATGGTATATCTCTCCATCTATTTGTATCAACTTTTTTTTTTTTTTTGCAGTACGCGGGTCTCTCACTGTTGTGGCCTCTCCCGTTGCGGAGCACAGGCTCCAGACGCACAGGCCGAGCGGCCATGGCTCACTGGCCCAGCTGCTCCGCGGCATGTGGGATATTCCCGGACCGAGGCACGAACCTGTGTCTCCTGCATCGGCAGGCGGACTCTTAACCACTGCGCCACCAGGGAAGCCCTATTTGTATCATCTCTAATTTCTTTCATCAGTGTCTTATAAAATTCTGCATACAGGTCTTTTGTCTCCTTAGGTAGGTTTATTCCTAGATATTTTATTCTTTTTGTTGCAGTGGTAAATGGGAATGTTTTCTTGATTTCACTTTCAGATTTTTCATCATTAGCATATAGGAATGCTAGAGATTTCTGTGCATTAATTTTGTATCCTGCTACTTTACCAAATTCATTGATTAGCTCTAGTAGTTTTCTGGTAGCATCTTTAGGATTCTCTGTGTATAGTATCATGTCATCTGGAAACAGTGACAGCTTTACTTCTTCTTTTCCGATTTGGATTTCTTTTATTTCCTTTTCTTTTCTGATTGCTGTGGCTAAAACTTCCAAAACTGTGTTGAATAAGAGTGGTGAGAGTGGGCAACCTTGTCTTGTTCCTGATCTTAGTGGAAATGCTTTCAGTTTTCACCACTGAGGACGATGTTGGCTGTGGGTTTGTCGTATATGGCCTTTATTATGTTGAGGAAAGTTCCCTCTGTGCCTACTTTCTGGAGGGTTTTTATCATAAATGGGTGCTAAATTTTGTCGAAAGCTTTCTCTGAATCTATTGAGATGACCATATGGTTTTTCTCCTTCAATTTGTTAATATGGTTTATCACATTGATTGATTTGCGTATATTGAAGAATCCTTGCAGTCCTGGAATAAACCCCACTTGATCATGGTTTATGATCCTTTTAATGTGCTGTTGGATTCTGCTTGCTAGTATTTTGTTGAGGATTTTTGCATCTATGTTTATCAGTGATATTGGTCTGTAGTTTTCTTTCTTTATGACATCCTTGTCTGGTTTTGGTGTCAGGGTGATGGTGGCCTCGTAGAATTAGTTTGGGAGTGTTCCTCCCTCTGCTATATTTTGGAAGAGTTTGAGAAGGATAGGTGTTAGCTCTTCTCTAAATGTTTGCTTGTGAATTCGCCTGTGAAGCCATCTGGTCCTGGGCTTTTGTTTGTTGGAAGATTTTTAATCACAGTTTCAATTTCAGTGCTTGTGATTGGTCTCTTCATATTTTCTGTTTCTTCCTGATTCAGTCTTGGCAGGTTCTGCATTTCTAAGAATTTGTCCATTTCTTCCAGGTTGTCCATTTTATTGGCATAGAGTTGCTTGTAGGAATCTCTCATGATCTTTTGTATTTCTGCAGTGTCAGTTGTTACTTCTCCTTTTTCATTTCTAATTCTGTTGATTTGAGTCTTCTCCCTTTTCTTCTTGTTGAGTCTGGCTAATGGTTTATCAATTTTGTTTATCTTCTCAAAGAACCAGCTTTTAGTTTTATTGATCTTTGTTATCCTTTTCTTCATTTCTTTTTCATTTATTTTTGATCTGATCTTTATGATTCTTTCCTTCTGCTAACTTTGGGTTTTTTTGGTTCTTCTTTCTCTAATTGGTTTAGGTGCAAGTTAGGTTGTTTATTCGAGATGTTTCCTGTTTCTTAAGGTAGGATTGTATTGCTATAAAATTCCCTCTTAGAACTGCTTTTGCTGCATCCTATAGGTTTTGGGTCGTCGTGTCTCCATTGTCATTTGTTTCTAGGTATGTTTTGATTTCCTCTTTGATTTCTTAGTGATTACTTCGTTATTAAGTAGTGTATTGTTTAGCCTCCATGTGTTTGTATTTTTTACAGATATTTTCCTGTAATTGATATCTAGTCTCATAGCGTTGTGGTTGGAAAAGATACTTGCTACAATTTCAATTTTCTTAAATTTACCAGGGCTTGATTTGTAACCCAAGATATGATCTATCCCGGAGAATGTTCCATGAGCACTTGAGAAGAATGTGTATTCTGTTGTTTTTGGATGGAATGTCCTATAAATATCAATTAACTGCATCCTGTTTCATGTGTCATGTAAAGCTTGTGTTTCCTTATTTATTTTCATTTTGGATGATCTGTCCATTGGTGAAAGTGGGGTGTTAAAGTCCCCTACTATGAATGTGTTACTGTCGATTTCCCTTTTATGGCTGTTAGTATTTGCCTTATGTATTGAGGTGCTCCTATGTTGGGTGCATAAATACTTACAATTGTTATATCTTCTTCCTGGATGGATCCCTTGATCATCATGTAGTGTCCTCCTTTGTCTCTTCTAATAGTGTTTAGTTTAAAGTCTATTTTGTCTTATATGAGAATTGCTACTCCAGCTTTCTTTTGGGTTCATTTGCATGAAATACCTTTTTCCATCCCCTCACTTTCAGTCTGTATGTGTCTCTAGGTCTGATGTAGGTCTCTTGTAGACAGCATATATGTGGGTCTTGTTTTTGTATCCGTTCAGCTAATCTGTGTCTTTTGGTCGGAGCATTTAGTCCATTTACATTTAAGGTAATTATCGATATGTATGTTCCTATTCCCATTTTCTTAATTGTTTTGGGTTCATTATTGTAGGTCTTTTCCTTCTCTTGTGTTTCTTGCCTAGAGAAGTTCCTTTAGCATTTGTTGTAGAGCTGGTTTGGTGGTGCTGAACTCTCTCAGCTTTTGCTTGTCTGTAAAGGTTTTAATGTCTCCATCAAATCTGAATGAGATCCTTGCTGGGTAGAGTAAATCTTGGTTGTAGGTTTCTCTCCTTCATCACTTTAAATATGTCCTGCCCGTCCCTTCTGGCTTGCAGAGTTTCTGCTGAAAGGTAAGCTGTTAATCTTATGGGTATTCCTTGTGTGTTATTTGGTGTTTTTCCCTTGCTGCTTTTAATATGTTTTCTTTGTATTTAATTTTTGACAGTTTGATTAATATGTGTCTTGACGTGTTTCTCCTTGGATTTATCCTGTATGGGACTCTCTGTGCTTCCTGGACTTGATGAACTATTTCCTTTCCCATATTAGGGAAGTTTTCAACTATAATCTCTTCAAATATTTTCTCAGTCCCTTTCTTTTTCTGTTGTTCTTCTGGAACCCCTATAATTCAAATGTTGGTGCAGTTAATATTGTCTCAGGGGTCTCTGAGACTGTCCTCAGTTCTTTTCTTTTTTCTTTATTCTGCTCTGCGGTAGTTACTTCCACTATTTTATCTTCCAGGTCACTTATCCGTTCTTCTGCATCAGTTATTCTGCTGTTGATTCCTTCTAGAGTTTTTTTAATTTAATTTATTGTGTTGTTCATCGTTGCTTGTTTCATCTTTAGTTCTTGTAGGTCCTTGTTAAATGTTTCTCGCATTTTGTCTATTCTATTTCCAAGATTTTTGGATCATCTTTACTATCATTATTCTGAATTCTTTTTCAGGTAGACTGCCTATTTCCTCTTCATTTGTTAGGTCTGGTGGGTTTTTATCTTGCTCCTTCATCTGCTGTGTGTTTTTCTGTCTTCTCATTTTACTTATCTTACTGTGTTTGGGGTCTCCTTTTTGCAGGCTGTAGGTTCGTAGTTCCCGTTGTTTTTGGTGTCTGTCCCCAGTGGCTAAAGTTAGTTCAGTGGGTTGTGTAGGCTTCCTGGTGGAGGGGACTAGTGCCTGTGTTCTGGTGGATGAGGCTGGATCTTTCTGGTAGGCAGGTCTACGTCTGGTGGTGTGTTTTGGGGTGTCTGTGGACTTATTATGATTTTGGGCAGCCTCTCTGCTAATGGGTGGGGTTGTGTTCCTGTCTTGCTAGTTGTTTGGCATAGAGTGTCCAGCACTGTAGCTTGTTGGTCGTTGAGTGAAGCTGGGTGTTGGTGTTGAGATGGAGATCTCTGAGAGATTTTCGCCATTTGGTATTACATGGAGCTGGGAGGTCTCTTGTGGACCAGTGTCCTGAAGTTGGCTCTCCCACCTCAGAGGCACAGCACTGACTCCTGGCTGCAGCACCAAGATCCTTTCATTCACATGTCTCAGAATAAAAGGGAGAAAAAGTAGAAAGAAAGAGAATAAAAGAAAAGAAAATAAAGAAATATAAAATAAAATAAAGTTATTAAAATAAAAAATAATTATTAAGAAAAAATTTTTTTTAAAATGTAAAACAAAAACAAAACCAAAAACGGACGGATAGAACCCTAGGACAGATGGTGAAAGCAAAGCTATACAGACAAAATCTCACACAGAAGCATACACATACACACTCACAAAAAGAGGAAAAGGGGAAAAAATAATAAATCTTGCTCTCTAAGTCCACCTCCTGAATTTGGGATGATTCGTTCTCTATTCAGGTAATTCCACGGATGCAGGTACATCACGTTGATTGTGGAGATTTAATCAGATGCTCCTGAAGCTTCTGGGAGAGATTTCCCTTTCTCTTCTTTGTTCACACAGCTCCCGGGGCTCAGCTTTGGCCCTGCCTCTGCGTGTAGGTTGCCGGAGGGCGTCTGTTCTTCGCTCAGACAGGATGGACTTAAAGGAGCCGCTGATTCGGGGGCTCTGGCTCACTCAGGCCAGTGGGAGGGAGGGGTACGGAGTGCGGGATGAGCCTGCAGCGGCAGAGGCCGGCGTGGCGTTGCTCCAGCCTGAGGCGTGCCCTGCGTTCTCCCGGGGAAGTTGTCCCTGGATCCTGGGACCCTGGCAGTGGCAGGCTGCACAGGCTCCCGGGAGGGGTGGTGTAGATAGTGACCTGTGCTCGCACAGGCTTCTTGGTGGCAGCAGCAGCAGCCTTAGTGTCTCATGCTCGTCTCTCTAGTCCGCTCTGTTAGCCGCAGATGATAGCCATTCTAAATAGATACTCATTTATAATGAGGTGATATCTCATTATAGTTTTTTTTTCTGTCCTTAGTCTTATATCTCTCTAAGTGTAATAGGTATGAACAGTTCATAAATTGAAGAATTTTTTAAATTCCCTTTTACAATATCATAAGATGTAGAAAATACCTGGAGATGTTTAAGTTACCTGGAGATGTTTAAGACCTACAAACAGAAAACTAAAAAAGACTGCTAACAAAAATTAAGCAAGATCTAAATAAAAGGAGATCTGTCGAGTTTATAGATTGGGACACTCAGTATTTCTTTCTAAATTGAAGCTTAAGTGCAATCCCAGTCAGAATTCTAGTAGGATGTTTTTGTGATGCACAAATTGAAAAGTGGATTCTCAGCTTCATATTGAGGAATTCCCTGGAGATCCAGTGGTTAGGACTCTGTGCTTCCAATGCAGGGGGCACGGGTTCAATCCCTGGTCGGGGAAGTAAGATCCTGCATGCCACAGCATGGGCAAAAAAAGCCACCACAAAAAATAAATAAAGTCTTTCTCTGGAAAAGCGACTAAAATGAGCAGAACAAGTCTGGAAGAATATTGGTAAATATTTCCATTAGAGGACCTTAATCAGTAATCCATGAAGAAACATTAAAACTCAGTAATTAAGATGACAAAATTATATGAACAGAAATTTCAAAAAAGAAATATGGCTGTCTGATTCACTTTGCTGTACACCTGAAACACAACATTATAAATTGACTATACTCCAATAAAAATTAAAAAAAAAAGAAATATGGTTGGAAATTAACACATGGAAAACCACTCACATTGTGTCAACAGGGAAATGTTAGTTAAAATCACTAGATACACCTATGACATCACAAATTACAAAGGCTGAACATACCAAGTGTTGGCAAAAATGTAAAAAACAGGAACTCATGTTCTGCTGCTTCTCGTGAGACTATAAAAAGATACTACCATTTTAGAAAAGTTTGACTGGCCACATATAAGGTATACATTCACCTACTCTACTACATAGGAATTGTGCTGCTAGATATTAAGTGAAGGAAAGCATAAGTGCAGAAGGCATTGCCCCAGTGTGAACTTTGTTTTTTATGAGCTTGGAGCTACCTACAAAGAACTGCATTCTTAAGGCTTTTTTCTAGTGTGGATTCTCTGATGGACAAAAAAACGACTTCTGTAGACAAAGACTTCCCCACATTCACTGCACATATAAGGCCTTTCTCCAGTGTGGATTCTCTGGTCAACAGCAAGACTTGTTTTGTAAGTGAAGGGCTTCCCACATTTGCTGCATTTAAAAGGCTTTACTCCAGTGTGGACTTTTTGGTGCTGAACAAGTGTATACTTGCGCATGAAGGCTTTCTCACATTCATTATGCTTATAAGGTCTTTCTCCAGTATGGATTCTCTGGTGCTCAGCAAGGTTAACTTTGCCGTTGAGAGCTTCCCCACATTCGCTGCACTCATAACGCCTTCGTGCAGTGTGAACATTCTCATGTCTATTGAGGGCAAAACTGCTTGTAAAGAATTTCCCACATTTGTTACACCCATAAGCCTTTTCTAAAGTGTGAATTCTCTTATGCACAATAAGACTTCCTTTGTAGACATGGGCTTTCCCACATTCACTGCACATGTAAGGCCTTTCTCCAGTGTGGATTCGCTGGTGATAAAGAAGCCTTTTTTTGAAGACAAAGGACTTCCCACATTTGCTACACCCATAAGGCCTTTCTCCACTGTGGATCCTCTGGTGTACAAGAAGGTTATTTTTGTACAGGAAGCACTTTCCACATTCACCGCACTTATGAGGATTTTCTCCAGTGTGGATTTTTTGGTGCTGAACAAGTGAATCCTTGGGAAGGAAGGCCTTCCCACATTCATTACACTCATATGGTCTTTTTCCAGTGTGGATTCTCTGGTGCTCCAAAGGTTTATATTTGTGGGCAAAGACTTTCCCACAGTTACAGCACTCATAAGGCCTTTCTCCTGTGTGAACTTTCTGATGATGAATAAGACTGGAGATGTGTCTAAAGAACTTCCCGCAGTCACTGCACTCATAAGGTTTTTTTCCAGTGTGAACTCTCAGGTGCTCTGTGAATTTAAACTTTTTACGGAAGGCTTTGCCACATTCACTGCACTTGTGATGCCCTTGCCCAGGGTGAGAGACCTCCCTGCTCTGCCTGCTTCTACGTGGATGCTCTCCATCGTGGGAGGGCTGGTGCTGGGGAAAGCCCAGGCTGCCTAGGAAAGCCTTCTCAACCTCTCCGCACGTGAACATATTGTCAGCCAAGTACAAAACATCTTTCTCCGCCAGGACACTCGTATTGGAAGTCAGAGGCTTCAGGATAGATGGTTTCAGCTTTGGATTCCAGTCTTCTGTCACTTGTTCTACAGAAACACATTGTTCAGAAACGGCCTCCTCAGCTTCTACTCCATGCCAACAGCCCAGGGAGACTATAAGTGACAGGTTCTCCAGCATCACGTCACAGTACAGGAGTCTCTGAGCATGGTTAAGGAGACCCCACTCCTCCTGGGAGAAGGACACAGCCACATCCTCAAAGATCACATGGCCCTGTTCAGGGACCATAAATGCTGCTGCTACCATGGGAACCTGAAACAATAACGGAATCGAAAAGGATGAAGACTCCTTTCCTGGAAAGGACTCAGCCAATGAAAAGCCATGGACTCAGGGCCGGCTCCTGCACCGCGTTGGTTGACATAGGACACTGTGGGCGCGGTGGTGCCAGGAGATGTGCGGGATAATGGTGGAGACCTAGGCCGAAAATTCTGGAAGTGGGTTCCGCAACCCGCTCACTCCTGGGCAGTGTGGACGGCGCCCCTTGGGCTCTTTCCAGTTTCTCTAAGCTCAGCTTCACCGAGTGATCCTGAGCCTCGGGTGCTGCAGCTCATTATAGTTTTAATTTGCATTTCTCTGATGGTTCATGATGTTGAGCATCTTTTCATATGCCTGTTGCCCATTTGCATGTCTTCTCTGGAAAAATGTCTGTTCAGGTCTTCTGCCCATTTTTTAATTGGGCTATTTGCTTTTTTGATGTTGAATTGTATGAGCTGTTAATATATGTTGGGTATTAACCGCTTATTGGTCATACCATTTGCAAATATTTTCTCCCATTCAGTAGGTTTTTTTTTGTTTTGTCAGTGCTTTCCTTTGCTGGGCAAAAGGTTTTAAGTTTGATTTGGTCCCATTTGATTATTTTTGGTTTTATTTCCTTTGCTTTAGGAGACAGAGCCAAAAATTATTGCTACGATTTATGTCAAAGAGTTTCCTACCTATGTTTTCTTCTAGAATTTTTGTGGTTTCTGGTCTTACACTTAGGTCTTTAATCCATTTTGAACTTATTTTTGTATGTGGTGTTAGAGAATGTTCTAATTTCATTCTTTTACATGTAGCTGTCTAGTTTAACCAGTTATTGGAGAGACTGTCTTTTCTCCATTGCATGTTCTTGCCTCCTTTGTCGTAGATTAATTGACCATAAGTACGTGGATTTATTTCCAGGCTCTCTGTTCTGTTCCATTGATCTATGTGTCTGTTCTTATGCCAGTACCATACTGTTTTAATTACTGTAGCTTTGTAGTAGAGTTTGAAGTCAGGGAGCATGATTCCTCCAGCTCTGTTCTTTCTCAAGATTGTTTTGGCTTTGTGTGTTTCCATACACATTTTAAAAGATATATATATTTTAAAAATTTATTTTGCTGCGTTGGGTCTTAGTTGTGGCACATGGGATCTTTCATTGTGGCGCATGGGCTCTTCGTTGTGGCGCACGGGCTCTCTAGTTGTGGCGTGCAGGCTCTAGAGCGCGTGGGCTCAGTAGTTGTGGTGCATGGGCTTAGTTGCCTCGTGGCACGTGGGATCATAGTTCCCTCACCAGGTGTCAAACCTGTGTCCCCTGCCTTGGAGGGCGGATTTCCAACCACTGGACCACCAGGGAAGTCCCTCCATACACATATTAAAACTATTTGTTTTAATTCTGTGAAAAATGCTGTTGGTTTTGATAGAGATTGCAATGAATCTGTAGATTGCCTTGGGTAGTATGGTCATTTTAACAATATTAATTCTTCCAGGCCATGAACACAGTATACCTTTCCATCTGTTTCTATTGTCTTCAGTTTCTTTCATCAGTGTCTTACAGTTTTTCGAGTACAAGTCTTTTACCTTCTTAGGTAGATTTATTCCTAGATATTTTATTCTTTTTGATGCAATTGTAAATGGAAATGCTTCCTTAATTTCTCTTTCTGATAGTTTGTTGTTAGTCTATAGAAATGCAACAAATTTCTGTGTATTTGCTTTTTAAAAGGAAATGACTATGGTAACTTATCTAGGAGTGTTCCTGCATTTACTAAAAATATCTTTTAGGATTTTTATTACAAGTGCTTGTTATACGTTTACAGTATTGAAAATAAGTCTTCTCCTTTTCTTTGGAAAAAAGTATAATGTAAACAAACATTCTTTTTTGTTCACCCCTTTGTATTACTTTTATTCTTCATTTACAAAGAAACCAAAAACTACAAGCAAACAAACAAAAATCTTCAGTGACTTTTATATGCCAGTCACCAAATCAGATGTTTGGGATTCCAGGATTAATAAGCTATTGACTGTGCTTTGTTTTCCAGGAGGAGATATAACCACTTAAAGGATGATGATACATTGTGATGAGGGTATATGGACATTAGGGCATGTGCTGTATTTAGTACAATTGAATACAAAGTTGGAAGTCCCTAACTTTGATGTGAGGAGGTGGGTTATTAATGAAGATGTCCCCCCTTCCTCACAGTAGGGGTATTCACTGAGACTATATAAGAGTTTGTCAGATAGGGGAAATTATAATGGTATCAGAGGAGTAAGCTGAGTGGGGAATGACATTGATCATACACATTGGCATTTGAGAATGCTGGATGGTGATTGTGAATTACCAAATACCCAGGATGGCAGAGTCAGTGGTCAGCCTGCTTGTAGTTTACGAACATTTGTGTGTGGGATTCAAATGTATGCCTGGCATTTGTATGTTTTATTTTATTTAATCCTTATAGAAGCCTTGTGAAATTGTCATCTCCATGATAAATTATTCCGTATAATGGAGATTTAGGATTGCTTTCAAATAGTTTATGCCTTAAAAATCCTCCAGTGCCAAGGAGTGTTACGACAAAGCCCAGGGTGTGATTAGAAGTGAATTAGGAAATGAGGCTGGAGAAGTAGCAGAATTAAACTTTTTGATTAATGTTAAATTCTAGATCTTTATTGTCCAAGGAACTTTATGAGTTCTTTCTTCATTTATCTTTGGTAAATAA
Organism: Stenella coeruleoalba; assembly: GCF_951394435.1. NCBI lineage: Eukaryota > Metazoa > Chordata > Mammalia > Artiodactyla > Delphinidae > Stenella > Stenella coeruleoalba. Next base: position 52,800,112 of record NC_137149.1, read on the forward strand.
CGAGTTTTTCATTTTTTAAAATTTTGCTATTAAATATTCTGAACTCTTAAAAACTACACATTTAAAATGTATGATTTCTGGGGCTTAAGACAAAGGGCTTTTTAATAAAAATTGGTATTCTCAATAAGTGGGTAATTCCTACTTGTGCTTTGTTTTCATGAATATTCCTTAAGGATGGAATGTAATTTTTTTTTTTTTTGCGGTACACGGGCCTCTCACTGTTGTGGCCTCTCCTGTTGCGGAGCACAGGCTCCGGACGCGCAGGCTCAGCGGCCATGGCTCACGGGCCTAGCTGCTCCGCAGCATGTGGGATCTTCCTGGACCAGGGCACGAACCCGTGTACCCTGCATCGGCAGGTGGACTCTCAACCACTGTGCCACCAGGGAAGCCCTGGAATATAACTTTTAAGAAACATAGCACTTTATATCTTGAATTTTTATTTGGGCCATAAGTCTGTTCCAACTAGTGTGGTTAAGAGCATAGCCTCTCAACTAGAGCACAATTTCCTGGGCTTGAGGCCCAGTCTGGCAGTGCTTTTGTAATTTAGGGTTGGTAATTTAACCTATTAGCACCTAAATTTCCTTCTCTCTAAAATGGGTTTAAAGTAAAAATGAGTTAATCTATGTAAAGTGCTTAGAGTATGGCAAGTGTAAGTGTTCAATTACCGTTGACTTTTTTTTAAATCTGTAGATATAGATGTAGGAAAGTTGTAGAAATGTGCTGTGATATGTTGAGTATTATTAAAATGTTTTATATGCATTTAGAAAAGTAAGTAGGCACAGTTTGAGTCACTTCTGTGATCTAAACAACCATTAATGGTCTGATATTAGTTAAAACTTTGTAGAAATACAAAAGTTAAGTATAGGCAGAGATTGAGGAGTACTGTGGTGTATTTAAAAAGTTGGTTGTATCACTATCTTGTTTTGTACCTTTATTATTTTATATAATTAAAAGATCTGAAGCATTTAGAAGTTGAAATATCAGTCTTAAAAATCTTTAATTTCTGAGTATAAAGATTTATTATAGGAAAGTTAGAGCATATTGAAAAGTATAAAGTCAACATGTCTACCTCAATAACTAGAAATAATAGTTGTCACATCAGTTAGTGTTTTAAAGAACTGTGTGTATATTTATATATATTTAATAACAGGCTTATAGAATGATTTTTTCTTAATGTGAAATTACTCAATAAATATTTGAATGTTAAGTATATAACAAGCATATGATAAGTATTCGGGACATAATGATGAACAGGATTGGTGAGGTCCTTGTCCCTGTGAAGCTTGCATTTTGTTTGGGAAGATAGGGGAAAAGAATAATATTTTAATTTGTGAGAAATGCTACCAAGGAACAGAAGAGACATAAGATAGAAAAGAATGTGGATGGTGTGGGGACACCTATTAGTTTAGGTAGCCTGGTTAGGGAAGGCTTCTGAGGTCACATTTAAGGTGACATCTGAAGGATAATAAAGAGCCAAGTCTGTGAAGAATTAGGGATGAGCATTCCACACAGGGGTGATAGAATGGACAAAGACCTTGAGGCAAGAAGTAATTTGAATTTTTTGAGGAAGTGAGAGAGTATCATTTTGACTGAGCATCTTGAAGGAGGAGAGTAGCATGTGATTTGGCTGTACAGGCAGGAAGGACCAGATGGTTCAGAGCCTCATGGACCTTGTTTGGAGTTTATCAGTGGGTGATGGGAAGCAGCTGAAGCATCTTAAGGAGGGGAATGAAGTGATATGATTTACTTTTTTTTTTTTTTTCCTTTGGCCTGCTGTGTATGTATGTTATGAAAAAAATATAACATAAAATTTACCATCTTAACCATTTTTAAGTGTACAGTTCAGTAGTGTTAAGTATATTCACTACTATCTACTTTCTGTTCCTATGAATTTGACTATTTTAGATACTTCATATAAGTGGAATTATTCAGTATTTGTCTTACTGTGACTAGCTTATGTCACTTAGCATAAGGTCCTCAAAGTTCATCCTTGTTGTATATGACAGGATTTCCTTCTATCTTAAGGCTGAATAATATTCCATTTTATGTTTATACCGCATTTTTTATATCCATCTGTAGAAGGACACTTGAGTTGCTTTTTTACCTCTTGGCTATAGTGAATAGTGCTGCTATGAACGTGAGTGTGCAAATATCTCTTTGAGACTCTGCTTTCAATTTTTTGGTATATATATACTCAGTGGTGGGGTTGCTGGAGCATATGGTAGCTTTTTTTTTTTTTTTTTTTAAGAAAACTCTGTACTGTTTTCCATGGTGGTCATACCATTTTACAGTCCCACCAACAGAACACAAGGGTTCTAATTGCTCCATGATATATATTTTAAAGATTTCTTTGGCTGCTGTTTGGGGAATGAATTGTTGGGAGCAAGAGTGACCACAGGGAGATTGCCTAGGAGAGTAATTGTTAAGAGTCCAGTTGAGAGTTAATAATGGCTTCGATTAGGATGATAGGAGAAGAGGAAGGGTTAGCAAGGTGTTTTGGAATTATTGAATAGAATCAATTTGACTTGCTGATGGATTGGGAAACAAGAGTGAAGGAAAGGGAGGAATCAAGGGTAATTCTTAGATTGGTGGTTTCAAGGTTCCTAATGACATCCATGATGCTAATGCAGGTAAGAAAGTTTCCCGGAGCCCTCAACATATTTCTTCTCATGTCTCATAGGTCAGGCCTGGGTTATTGGATAATGGAAATAGATTCCCCTTGTTTAGAACAATCAAGTTTCATTGTCCCAGGCCTAGGGGAGTGGCCCACCTTCCTGAGCACATTGCTGGCCCATATTTGAACAAAATGGAGGTTCCCTTAGGAAGGAAGAATAGAGAGAGTGACACATAACTAATTAACTTTGTGAGCTTTGGGGAAGCATCTTGACTTCTTTGCTTCATTTGTAAAATGGGAGTATAACTATCTCACAGAGTTGTTGTGAAGACTAAATAAAATAGTGTATTTGAAATGCTTAGGAAGGAATAAACGCTCAACAAATGTCATTTTCTTTACGTCATTCTCCCTCCACCCCATCTTTTTTTGACTTTGTATTTCTTTTAATTATGCCACTGTTTTCTGATCAACCAAACTCACAGTCTTGGAATTGTATTTGACCTTTTCCCCATTGCTGCCATATTTGTTCTGAACTAAATCATTCTTATTGCTGCCATATTTGTTCTGAACTAAATCACAAATAACTAAATTTGTGTTAGAGGAGGCAAAAATCTTATAACTCATCTTGCATTCTATTCTAGTTTCATTAATAAAGCTTTTATTATTTTCCACTTATACCAAATTAAATTTAAACGTGTTATGAAGTTCATAGTGGACACAAACTCCTGCTGATCTTCTGCATGTTATAAATATACTCCAGCAAAATTAGGCTACTCCGTGTTCTTTGAACACACCTTATTTCCTCCTTTATTCTTTTCCTTATGTGTTTCCCTCATGCTAGAGTGTCCTCTCAATCTCTCAGGGTCCATTCTAAATGTTTGTTTATTCAGTCAGTAAATATTGATAATATTCTGTGTTCAGTGCACTGTTGTAAGAGTTGGAGATGTCATAGTTGGCAAAAATTGAGATGGCTCCTGCTCTTCCGTGTTTCTGTTGTCATAAAGTCTTTCCAGAGTCATCTTTAATTTGAGGGCATGACTTCTTCCACCTTGGAACTTTCTTAATGGACTTTTTATACCCTTCTTACTACAATTCTGACAGGCAATATCTGTCTACTTATGTTGTATTATAGTGGTTCTTCTTTATTTTTTACTCAATTAGGGTATCTTTCTCTTAAAAGTTGTACCATAGTCTTGTAGATACTTTTTGACTTGAAGCTTTGTCTTTGATTGTAATCTGTTATAGTTGATGATACCTTACATTTGTATAGTGATTAATCATTTACAAATATCACTTTGATACAGTGTGTCCAGGACTTTAAAGTAAGTTAGTCTGGAATATCGCATGATTTAATCATTGGCATCTGTTCTGATCTAATATGTCTTTGTTGGTACTGAAAAATTTTGTGTGTTAGGTATTTTTGGGAAGAACTGTAGCACATCTTCGTCTGTGACTGCTAATTTCTAATGGAAAAATGTTACAGGATTAACTTTGTTTTTCACTTTTATAGACTGAGCAGTTATAATTAATATATTACTCAGTTGGCTTAAGTCATGAACTCTAATTGATAATTTCACATCTTTTTCACATCTTTTTGAAAGAGTTTAGGGAAATTTAAAATGATGTGATTATTAAAAAGGATGGAATTTTATTCAACCTGTAATCTTACAGACTTTAAAAACATTTAAAAAGTGCTGATTAATGTGAAATTAAGAGTAGTAGAATCAGTAAGTATTAGGCAGGGACTGTGAGATTACAGTGTGTTATTTAGTTGGGGAGTATATTCAACAGATGTTTGAATGCCTACTTCAAACTACTAGACACTTTTTAGGTGCTGGAGAAATATAGAGAACTAAACAAATGAAGTCTCTGCTCTCATTTCACTTTTAATGTTCTGGTTACTTGTCATGCAGTTGTACTTTTGCTATATACAGTATCTGATCTTTGAACAAATTGACAACTTCCTCATTTTATGGTTGCTAATGATCCCGGTATCTGATCTTTGAACAAATTGACAACTTCCTCATTTTATGGTTGCTACTGATCCCAGTGTTCACTAGTTCCCAGACTCCTTTGTAGTTGAAGCTAAGTGGCACATTGATTTTATTTATCAATCTTTTTACTCATTTATAATATATAAATGAGTAAAAAGATTTATACAAGTCACGATAAATCTCTGAGTTTTATACAAAGCACATACAAATACATGTTTTCTGAACCCAACTTTAGTACAATATGGTAGAACTCGAACTAGAATCCAGAATTTATTAACTCCTGGTCCTGTGTTGTTTTTGCCATATGCTATATAATATTTCTTTATGGGACCTATTTTTTTCTCACTGTCCCTCCCCCAATCCCTCCATCCCTCCCCTGCCCCCCACTGCTTCCTCCTCCCACAGTCCACCCATAGCATGATGCAGCTGCCTCTGCCTGACATGCCCCCATCTGCTCTCCTCCTAATGTGTGCTTCTGCCCTCAGCTCATGCTTCTGCCTTGTTAAAGGTGTGTGGTTAGCTTCACGTCTGATGTCTCCTTGGAAGCCTCTTTCTGGGTAGTGCGGGTGTGTGCAAGCATTAGGGTATCCATTTTTCTGAGCCTGTATCTTTGTCAATTTTTATACTTTTATTTGCAGCTCTTGGAGTTTACTTATGTATCTTTTTTTAGCTTTTATTCAAAAAATTTTTCTATAGTCATATGTTTGTTACCATTTGTAGAATCTTAAAAAGAAACCAAAGTTCATATTTTGTGTCTTAACATATATTTTAAAAATTTTACTGTTTTTACCTTTTGACTTTTTGGGGGTTTATTTTAAAATGCCATAGAAACATGCAGATATGTTAGCCCTCTGAATTTAGTCACAACACATATGAAAATATCTGATAAATTGTTTAAACTTGTTTATAAAATTATCAACTAGTTTTTATGGTGTACTGAAAATTTAGGTTTACATTCTGAAGTCTTTAAAAATTTGTTTTCAGGTACATGGTGATAGTCATGACATATTCATTATAAGCCTTGAATACTGAACTGTTAATAATTAGAACTGTTGTTTTTCATATTCTAGGTTAGTAAAGGAGTAAAAAATTGCTATGATATTCTAGGATCTCTAATTTATAATGAAACAACATGGAATAGACTCTGCTTAGGAAATAAACGATAATAAGTCTTTTTTTGTATTCAGTCATTTTTTCCACATTTCTAGATAAACAGCAGCTGTGCTTGTTAAATACAAATTCCAAAGCAAGACATGGTATGTTTATAGATAATTCCTTTCTAATCATGCTGAAGATGTTCCTGAAAAATCTTAACCCTACCACAATTTGGAATTGAAGAACTAAGATCCTGTGGGAAAAATGGGCTTTGAAGTGAGGATCAACAGACACATGAAAGTCTATTTTTTAAAAATAAATTTATTTATTTATTTATGGCTGCGTTGGGTCTTTGCGGCTGCGCGTGGGCTTTCTCTAGTTGCAGAGAGTGGGGGCTACTCTTTGTTGCGGTGCATGGGCTTCTCATTGCGGTGGCTTCTCTTGTTGCGGAGCACGGGTTTTAGGCACACAGGCTTCAGTAGTTGTGGCACGTGGGCTTAGTAGTTGTGGCTCACAGGCTGTAGAGAGCAGGCTCAGTAGTTGTGGTGCACGGGCTTAGTTGCTCCGCGGCATGTGGGATCTTCCCTGGCCAGAGCTTGAACCTGTGTCCCCTGCATTGGCAGGAGGATTCTTAACCACTGTGCCACCAGGGAACTCCTCTAGTTCATTTTTATGTGGAGATAGTAAATAATATGTCGTATTTTTATGGGTAATAGAAAATAATTTTACAATACCTGCTAAATACATACTCCTCAGTAGCTAATTTTTTCAAGCTATATCTTTATTGAAACCTTTTATTTTAAACTTGCTTGATATAAAATAATGATAACTTCACAATTTTAAGAGTTTACTGATCTCCTTGGGTCTGTGATTTGTTGTCTTTATTTAATTTTGGAAAATGTCAACTGTTATCTTTTGAGATAATTCTGTTCTGTTTTTCTTCATTGGGACTCCAATTAAGTGTATGTTAGACCATTTGATATTGTCCCACAATCATTGGGTGCTTCCTTCTGGTTTCTTTTTAGTTTTTTAAACACCCTTGTTTTCTCTCTTTGTTTCACCTACAGTTTCCATGTCTCTGTTGAAATCCCCCGTCTGTTCATACATATTATCCAGATCCTTTTACATACTAATCTTTTCCTCTGGGTCTTTTAACATGTTAATCATAGTTATTCTGGCATCCCTGTCTGACAGTTCTAACATCAGGGTCATCTCTGTGTTTGGTTCTGTTGTTTGCTTTATCTCTTGACAATGAATTTGTTTTTCCTTTTTTATGTGTCTCATAATTTTTGATTGGATGACAGAACAGTTGAGACTGAGGACATAAATGTTGCATATGTCCAGAAAGGGGTATGTTTCTTCTATTAGACAATTAGTATGGTAGTTTGAGTTAGTTTTGTCACTTAGTTGAGCTGGGTATGGCTCTGTTGTTACTATTGTCATAGTATTGTGGTTCAGTGCACCACAGACCTGAAATTTCCCCAGTGGAGTATTGCTTTTACTTGGTGTTTTGTGTGGCCTGAGTATTGTTCCTGCTCCACTGGCAGCTATCCACAGCATGGCTGTGCTACAGAGGGGCCCTCTTTGTGTGTGCTACTGTGGGAGTGGAGGAGTTCTTGATTCTCCTGATTTGCCTTCAGCTTTAGGTAGAGCTTTTGAGCTTGGACCTTGGCAGTTGGGCAGCTAGACTCTGCCTTGTATCTGATGGAGGACTTAGACTTGAGAGAGTTTCCTGTCTTTTGCCCAGGGGTAGCTAACTGCTTAGCTGCGGTGTGGGATCCTGGGCCAAGTGGGTTTCTTGTCTTTCTCCTGAGGCAGTGGGATTTTACTTCTGCCTCTCCTTTAGGAGCAGTGGATCTTTGCCTGGGCCCTGGGGATAGGAGAATTTTTTAACTCTATCCCAGAGGTAAATACCTGCTTCTTCTGGTCTGTGCTTCTCTCTCAGACTCTAATACTGGTTTTTGGTATACGTCTCTTTGCTAATGCTTTCCTTCCAGGTTTTGGATTCTGTTCTCTTATCCTGGTACTCACTTGTATTCCCTGTCTAGGTCTTGACTTCCTGTTGATAATTCTCTGCTGCCCAGACCCCCATGGTCTAACTAAATTCTAGTCTTGTGCTCCCTCTGCATTCTGTTCAGGTTGAGTCCTCAACATTACTGAAGTAGGGTACTTACTGAAAAGACAATAAGGTTTTCAGTTAATTCTGTGATTCAGAAATTGCCAATTATTCTAGTTAATCTACTTGACTGTGTATATTATACTTAACCCTCTGGACTTTGGATTGTTGTGTAATTTGTACCAAAAAGTTCCTAATGAGGATTCCATCTTCTCCTTGGTTGATTTCACAGTCTAACAGTTGTTACAGTTTTATTCTTCATTGTTCACCTGTGCTGTAGAGTGTATGGTTTTGTAGAGATTGAGTCAGATGACCTGGGTTTAAACTCCTGTTTCACCATTTCTTTTATCTGCCTATTTATCCATAAAATATTTATTGACTAACTTTTCTATTCTGGTTGCAGAGTCATTACTGTGACTTCTGGCAGATTTAATTTATTGAGCACAGTCATTATGTTAAATAAGTGTTTTTCATAGGTTCACATTTAATTCTTCCAACAACTCTGTAAGAGCAGTAGGTGTTTTTGTTTTTGTTTTGTTTTGTAGTAATTATATGAGGAAATATTGAGTAATTATTTTAGGAAACTGAAGGCCTGAATAGTTAAGAATCATGTCCGCTGCCTCTAGATAGTAAGAGAAGCAAACCTTCCACAAACATTAGTAATGTTTATCTGATGGATAGTTCATAATATACTTAACTCCTCCTCTGTTAGAAACACACTTTAAGTTTTGTAAGTAATGATTCAGCCAGACTCCTAGGAGCTATACTTGATTGTTCTGAGTTCTCATTTCCCACATTCTCACCATCTGTCAGTAAATACTATGGGTTCTAACTACCCACATATGTTTTGAGTTTCTCTACTTTTCTCTATTCCCATTGCCATCACTCTAGTCCAGGCCACCATTACCCCCAACTGAGATTCCTGCAGTAGCTTCCTAACTTCTTGTTATTGCTCTTGACATTTGACAGTCTGTCCTCTCAGAAGCCTCTAAAAATGCACGTAAGATCATTTTCTTCCCCATTCAGTGGCTTTACTTTGTAAGTATAATAAAATAGCAACTTTTTACCCTGATCTGCAAATCCCTGCTTGTTCTGGCCCCTACCTACCTCTCCACATCTCTTTTTGCCGTTTTATCCCACACTGAGTTCCTTTCTGCTGCTAGAATATGCCACACTCTTTCCCTGTTTCTAAGTCTTAGCACTTGAGGTTTTCTTTGTTTACTGTTCCTCTGTTCCTCATCAACTTTTTTGCATGACTGACTTTAGTGTTTGGTTTTGCATCTTTTTCAGAAAGATGTTTTTTGGTGATCACCTATAGGGGCAGTCTCCTTCCTATCTTCAATAAATTCATAAGTCACTTTTAATACTTAGATACACTTATAACTAGAAATTATATTTTGATATATTTATTAACTTGCTATCTGTACTTGCCCATAGAAATGTAAGCTCCTAAAAATTGGACCCCTGTCTGTCTTGTTTGTATATTACCTAAATAGTGTCTAATATGTCATAGGTAATCCATGAAACTTTTTGGATGATGAATGTCTTGATTCATGCCTTTTGTGCATAAGCCTTTTTCTGTATTTTGATCTTTTCTCCCCTGAAGCTAGAAAGCCAAAGTAGAATTAAGCTAAGGGAAATGTTTACTGTATTTTTAACCATATGTGGTAATTTAAACATTTCAGAAATGATTTCTTCTCTTTTTATTTAGATCTTATGATATTTAAAATGAGTGCTGGGCCATCTCAATTTTCATTCTTCTTTTATTATGAACTTGGAAAATACAGACAATTGTAGCAAAAAGAATAAAACAAAACTTCACCCTCAGAACCACTTTGGTATTGTTCTTTTTTATATACAGTATTACTGTATGTATATAGTTGCAGTCCTCTTAGATGCAGTTTTGCATCTTGCTTTTAAAAATCTAACATTCTGAGCTTTCTCCTAACTGTTAAATGGAATAAAAGACATATTTACTTGTTCTTATTGTTGGATAAATTCCCACTGTTAAATAGATCATCTTCAGTTTTTCCACTAAAAATATTGTTGTAAACATTTATGCGCAGAAACCTTTCTGGCATTTTGGATTTTAAGGGTACGTTCCCAAAAGCATACTATTAGATTAAAGGATATGAATATTTTTGTTTGTTTGTTTTTTGTTGTTTTGTTTTGTTTTGTTTTGCGGTACGCGGGCGTCTCACTGCTGTGGCCTCTCCCGTTGCGGAGCACAGGCTCTGGACGCGCAGGCTCAGCGGCCGCGGCTCACGGGACCAGCCGCTCTGCGGCATGTGGGATCCTCCTGGACCGGGGCATGAACCTGTGTTCCCTGCATCAGCAGGCGGACTCTCAGCCACTGCGCCACCAGGGAAGCCCCAAGGGTATGAATATTTTAAGATTTAAAAAATATGTATTACTGGCAGTATATGTATATTTTTGCTTAATTCATATATTACTGCCAAATTGCTTTCTGGAAGGATTGTGTTTTTGAGTGCCCATTGGTGTTTTCATTGAAAAAGAATCTTTGCTATTTTGGGTGAAATATCATGTTTCATTTCTTTAATTATTATAGTTGGAATGTTTTCCCCTTTGTGTATTGTTAAATACATCATCCCGTGTGATCAGTGGTCCTGACAACAGATCTCTTAAACTAATGAGAGGATGAAGCCTGATTCTTTCCTGACATTCCATTATTGTGACTCTTGTAGAAGTGTGATATTAAAAGGGTTGCACTTTCTGATAGATTATTTATGCTTCCATTTTTTCCAATTTTGTTAAAGTTTTAGCTATTGATAGTTTCCCCCCCTCCTTTTAATTCTGATTTAATCCGGAACCTAGTTTCTTGAATTTCTTGAATTTAGCAACTCACATTTCTGACCAGTAAGTTACCATGAATATTACAAATGTTGGTTGCCTTTATTTTCTGTTGTAAGTTCCTCTTGACTATTCACTACTTTCTAAATGGTGATGTCCATGATACCTAATTGCATAGTTAGTCTGAAGTTTGTGTTATTCATCTCTTTTTATGACTTGAACTATAATATGTAAGTCTAGGAACTAACTGTGTGTCTCTTCTACCATGGGGACTGGTGATCAGAGAAAACTGCAGAGTGAGAAAAAAGAAGGGTAGGGAGTAAAGATAGGCTTGGAATAAAGGAAAAACTAGGCTTTAGAGTTGAAAAACTAGGCTTTAGAATAATGTAAACCTGCTTTAATTGTGTATCATTTACTAACTTAAAGTTTCTGTGCCTCAGTTTCTTTCCTGGGGAAAAAAGGAGATGATAATTCCTATCTTTCAAGGTCACAGTAAGGATCGAATTATACACACACATAGTATGTATATACCTGTGCTGTGTAATATATTATATGGTGTTCAGTAAATAGCTGTTTTTTCCCTTTAGAAATAGAGGGATTGTCACAATGTCTGGGAGGACCATATTGTATAAACACAGGTGTGAGTTGTACGAGCATATGTTAGGACATTGTCTGAGATGCCGAACATATACAGTAAGTTACGTTGTGGTGAGCAAAACACTTCAACAGATTCGTTCTCTGTAACCAAGCTGTAGTGGAAATAGAATTGTATAATTAAAGTATGAAAAAACTCTTTGAAGTTTAATTAAAAATGAAAACTTCCTGCTACATTTATTAATTTTTTGGAAGGAGACTTAATGCTGTATCAAATAATGCTTCTTTGGTAATTGAAGGAAAAAAGCAGCATGTAGGATACTGGAGTACTGTTGCTGTACTGTGAGGCATGTAAATCTGCAAGATTGTGTCTTTTGATAGGATGTTGATAACTTAATTTCATATTAGATGCCCATCCAGTGGATCCTCAGCATTTATCTTATTCTCTGCAAAGTATTGATGAAATATGATTATCAAAATATCCCCTGGATTAACACCTGGCAAATGGATAACCGTCTCAGCAAACCAAGCAAGTTACCTCAAATGGTACTGGCATAATGGGATTAGATGCTTGAGTTCTTTACATTCCTCTTCTGGAAGTTAGAAGATGCTTGCTCTAGAATTCACTCAAACGCAGCTGGGCTTAAGAGTTACAACTTTTTTTTTTTCCTAATATTTATTTATTTGGCTGTGCTGGGTTTTAGTTGCAGCACGCAGGATCTTCGTTGCGGCAGCGTGCAGGATCTTTTAGTTGCGGCATGTGGGATCTAGTTCCCTGACCAGGGGTGGAACTCAGGCCCCCTGCATTGGGAGCGCAGAGTCTTAACCACTGGACCACCAGGGAAGTCCCAAGAGTTACAACTTTTTAATGAGCCAGTTCCTGGAGAACATTCCTGAGTCCCTTCTTTGTGCTGTACTCTCTACCAGTTCTGGGAAAGAGGAGTTGAGGTATTTATAACCTAGGGAGGAAGAGCAGGTATAACTACAGAACACTGTGATAACTGAGGTGTACATAAAGACTGAGAGAAAAAAGTTGTGAGAGAATAAGGTGAAGGAGATAAATGTAAGAAAGTGGGCTCTGAAGTAAAATGGACTTATGCCATTTTAGTTAGGGTGAACACTATATAATACCTATTTAATAGGGTTGTTGTGAATAAATAAGACCAGTATAGGAAAAATGTTTGGCACAATATTTGCCACATAGTAACTCTTAACAAAGTGTTAAGTACTAGTATTACTTTAAATTCTTACAGTTTCTTTCTGTGATGATGCAGTGCTCTAAGCGGTTATTTAATTCTTAAAGCTACTTGGAGTAAAGGATTAAAAAAGACCCAGAATGGGACTGCAGTATGATTTGTTGCTACTATCCCAACTTCTTTGGGTAATTCAAATATGAGGAAAGCTAATAGTTAATGATCCTGTTTTATAGAAAGAGTGTGGTACATGTTATTTTAAGAAGGGGCTTTTTGTTGCATTCTGGTGCCCATCTGTCAGTTGGCTATGGTGGAAACACCCCACCCTGTTTATTTAGCATCATTGGGAGATAAAGTTTGTCATGTGAGTGAAAAGCCAGCACTTACCTGAATACTTACTTTGTGTCAGATGCAGTTCTAAATGCTGTACACAGAGTAATTCATTTGGTCCTCACCACAGGCTTATGAGGTAGATCTCCATTTCACAGGTGCGGTAATGGTGGCCCAGAGAAGTTAAGAATACATTAACAGAGCTGGCAAGTGGTAGAGGCGGGATTCTACCAACAGCTCTCGTATCCTTAACCAGTACTCTTTTGATTCTTGAATAATTGCAGCTTAACTCTTTTGAATTATAAACTTCTTTTATTTTAAACATTTTGGAATCAAATTATTTCTAAAATTTGTTACTTACTTCCCTGCCTGGTACTGAGTGCAAGTTAACAGGCACATTGTTACTGCTGGTGCTCATGCAAAAGCACAGGTATTTTTCAGGACTGTTGATTCATGTAGAGTTGTTCAACCTTATCTCTCATGGCCTTGAACAGCTGTAGTATTTATTTCTTCATAAACTTTTTACTTAAGTAGAACAGTACAGAAAATGGCATGAAATCTTTAGACAGCTCAGCTGTTTTTCACAAAGTGAATGCTCCCATATTACCAGCACCCAGCTCAAGAAACATAATATTGCCCTCACCCCTGATGTCCCTCCTGCCCCCTTATAATCACTGCCTGCGTCTGCGCAGGGTTAACCGCTACCGTCCATACTTCAAATACTGTAGGATCGCTTTCCTGTTTTTGAATGTAATATAAATGTAGAATCATCAACATATGATTACATCACAGTTTATTCATCAGACAGCTGCATTTAAAAAAAATTTTTTGGTATCTGCTAAGGCTGGAAGATGGGTGTCAAGGCTTGAGTTGTCATACCTATTGGTAGTGTAAGGGGTCCTCCTTTGAGTAAAGCATGTAGAGTTTTTATGTGTGATATTTGTGATATCTTTTTCATTTCTGAGGATGTATTTGTGGTTTTTCAGGTTTATCTGTGTTCTGCCTAGGTGAAGTCAGAAGGAGCTTTCAGATAAATGAAGTTTATCTGAGTTTAACTCTGATTATCAGACTAAGGAGTTTAGGAGCAGAGAAACTCAAAATGTGAGGTTCAGTGTTACTTGCATTTTAATTAATTATTTTAAATTTAAATATTAAAAAATAACTATAGGGGCTCCCCTGGTGGCACAGTGATTGAGAGTCCGCCTGCCGATGCAGGGGACACTGGTTCATGCCCTGGTCTGGGAGGATCCCACGTGCCACGGAGCGGCTGGGCCCGTGAGCCATGGCCGCTGAGCCTGTGCGTCCGGAGACTGTGCTTCGCAACGGGAGAGGCCACAACAGTGAGAGGCCCGTGTACTGCAAAAGAAAAAAAAAAAAAACCACAAAACTATATACATATTGAAATAGATTAATTTCAGGGAACTACTTGTAACAATTCCAGTTTTTCTGTAACTGGTCACGTGGTCGTAGTTGGTATTTCTGCTACCTTCTTCTACTACCCATTCCGTATTCTGTTTGTTCTCAGCACCTTAGCTGGTTGTGGTTCTTTGCTTGGTGAGGTGACCCAAAACTTTATTCCTGAAGGATCTGGGCCATTAGTAGTCCTGCCTGGATTGGGTTGTTGTAGTTTTCTATTGACTTTAATCACAGGGCATGGTAGTACTATGAGTTACCTTAAGGGATTGCCTATATTTCAGACTTATTCTTTTTTACCGTCCTTGTTTAATACCAATCCAGTCTCCTCTTGGTAATCAGGATTCCTCACACCAGTCAGTAAAGCAGCTCTCTTCTTTGCCTGTTGATGTACAGGGAGGAAGCACCTAAAGTGGCCGGTGGCAGTTTTAACTTCCAGTTCAATGTAATCGTTGTGTCTCCCAGTGGCAGCCTCTTCCCTTTGGAACTAAGACCTCTAGACAATCAGAACATAAAGTAATGGGGACAGGAAGCAAAAATTTTGCTAGTGGATCTCTAGGGGCAGCAGTGAGTGGTGCCACTCTCATGTCTGCTCTTAGGATCTGTGAATGCTAGCCTTGGGAGAAAGGGCACTATATATTGGATGCTGATTTAGAACATATACAACCTCGTGGAGGACATTGCCCCAACCCTGCAAGATATTGCTGCCTAAGTAGCACCGTAACTGAGTCTTCAAAAGGCCATTCTGTTGTTCTGTCAGCCAGCTGCTTAGGATGATGGGGAACATGGTAAGACAAGTGCTCTTACCAAGTGAATTCCATGAGCATGAGCCCGTTGCTGCATTTCTTCTGCTGTGAAGTGAGTTCCTTGATCAGAGGTAATTTTGTTTCTAATATCGTGATGGTGGATAAGCCTTCTGTAAGTCCATGGATGGTAGGTTTAGCAGAAACATTAGATGCAGTGAAGGCAAATCTGTATCCAGAATGTCTGGTTCAGTAAGGACAAAACTTCCCCTTCTGTGATGGAAGCAGTCCAGTGTAATCAACCTGCCACCAGCTAGCTGGCTGATCACCCTGGGGCATGGTGCCATATTTGGGACTCAGTGTTGATCTCTGCTGTTGGCATATTGGGCATTCAGCAGTGACTCTAGCCAGGTCAGTCATCATGGGTTGAAGCTCATGTTGCTGAGCCCACACGTAACCTTCCTTCCTCCCATGACTACTTGGTTCATGAGTCCGTTGGGCAATGATAATAGTGGCTGGGAAGAGAGGCTGACTTGTATATACAGAACAGGTCATCTTATCCACTTGATTATTAAAATCATCCTCTGCTGAAGTGACCCTTTGGTGAATATTCACATGGACACAGACATTTTCATGTTTTTTGTCCATTCAGAGAGGTTTATCCTTATGTCTCCTCTCCAGACCACCTTGTCACCAGTTTCCCAGTCATGTCCTTCCAGGTCCCTGATCATCTAGATAAACCATTTGCTACATCCTATGAACTGGTATGCAGTGGCACCTCTGGCCATTTCTGCTAAGCAAAATGATCAACCACATGCACTGCTCTGAGTTCTGTCCACTGGGAGGATTTCCTTTACCACTGTCCTTTAGGGATGTCCTGGAAAGGGGCTGCAGTGCTGCAGCCATCCGCTTTTGGGTGGTGCCTGCATATTTTACAGAATCATTTGTAAATGAGGCCCAAGTTTTCTCTTCTTCATTCAACTGATGGTAGGAAATGTCGCATGAGGTCATCAATGTAGGTTGGGAGAGAGAAAATAATGTAGCAGGAATGGAGACCATGGGCATTTGCGTCACCTCTTCATATCTTACTTGTGTATGTGTAATCTCCATCTTGTATCTACTGTTTACTTCCATTTGATGCTGGAGTACCGATGTGCATGCCTAATCTTATGGCTTGATGGGTCAGATAATACCCAGTTCATGATGGGCAGCTCAGTTCGCATGGTAACTTGGTGGCCCATTGTTAAGCATCAGTCTCTGCTGAAGGCCCAGTAGCATGCCAGAATCTGTTTATTATAAGGAGAGTAGTTATTTGCAGAGAGTGGCAGGGCTTTGCTCCAAAACCCTAAGGGTCTGTACTGTGTTTAACATATATAGGCCTGTTAGAGGCTCTAAACAGCATCTCTGTCTGCTCTGACACTTCAGGCATCATTAGATGTGTTAGAGCACATCGTCCAGAAGCTTGCAGGGCAGGCTGAATTGTCCCAGAGCCGCCTTTTCTTCTGGGCAATACTCAAAACTAGTAGCTTTTTAGGTTACTTGGTATGTTGGATAAGTTTTATGTGTCAGCTTGGCTAGGCTGTGGTGCCCAGTTGTTTCATCAAACACTGCTGTAGATGTTGCTGTGAAGGTAATGTGCAGATGTGATTAACATTTACAATCAGTTGACTCCCTAAGTAAAGGAGATTCTTTGATAATGCGGGTGGGCCTCATTCAATCAGCTGAAGGCCTTAAGAGCAAAAACTGAGATTTCCCAGAAAAGAAGAAATTGCACCTCTAGATTGTATCTAGAAATCTTGCCTGAGCTTCTGGTCTGCTGGCCTGCTCTACAGAGTTTGGACTCAAGACTGTAACATCGACTCCTGTCTGAGTTTCTTGCCGAATGGTCCATACTACAGACTTCAAGTTTGCCAGACCCCACAATCGTTTGAGCCCGTTCCTTAAAATAAGTGTGTCTTCTCAGTGTGTATTCTCTCTCTTTCTCGCTCTGTGTGTGTGTGCGTGTGTGTGTGTGTGTGTGTGTGTGCGTGCATGAGTATATACATGTTTATATCTCCCATTGCTTCTGTATATTTGGAAAACCCTGACTGATGCACTTGGTTAATGGGCTGGAGTAATACACCCAAATGAGGAGTATGTTGCCTCTCAAATCCAAAGAGGCCCACTAGGTGTTCTTTTTTTGTGTGTTTGTAGGAGGGACCAGATGCAACTTATCCTTTACCTTAGAAGGGATATCTTGACATGCCCCATACCACTGGACTTCTAGAAATTTTACTTAGGTGGAAGGCCCCTGAATATTTGTCCAATTTATTTCCCACCCTCTGACATGCAGTTGTCTTTACCAATAAGTCTAGAGTAGTTGCAACTTCTTGCTCACTAGGTCCAATTTGTAGACTATCATGAATGTAATAGATGTGATATCTTGTCTAAGAGAAAGGCCGTCAAGATCCCTGAGAACTAAGTTATGACCCCCATCAAAGGGCTGGAGAGTCAATATACCCCTGAGTGAAGATGTAGTGTTGGACTTGCCAGCTGAAAACAAACTGCTTCTGGTAGTCTTTTTTATTTTTTTTGCATTTCTATATTTTATTTTAGTTTTTATCTTATTTTATTTTTTAACATCTTTATTGGAGTATAATTGCTTTACATTGTTGTGTTAGTTTCTACTGTATAACAAAGTGAATCAGCTATACATATACTTATACCCCCATATACCCTCCCTCTTGCGTCTCCCTCCCACCCTCCCTATCCCACCCTTCTACGTGGACACAGAGCACTGAGCTGATCTCCCTGTGCTATGCGGCTGCTTCCCACTAGCTATCGATTTTACATTTGGTAGTGTGTATATGTCAATGCCACTCTCTCACTTCATCTCAGCTTACCCTTCCCCCTTCCCATGTCCTCAAGTCCATTCTATATGTCTGTGTCTTTATTCCCGTCCTGCCCCTAGGTTCTTCAGAACCATTTTTTTTTTTTAGATTCCATATATATGTGTTAGCATACAGTATTTGTTTTTCTCTTTCTGACTTACTTCACTCTGTATGATAGACTCTAGGTCCATCTGCCTCACTACAGATAACTCAGTTTCATTTCTTTTTATGGCTGAGTAATACTCCATTGTATATATGTGCCACATCTTTATCCATTCATCCGCTGATGGACACTTAGGTTGCTTCCATGTCCTGGCTATTGTAAATAGTGCTGCAATGAATATTGTGGTACATTATTCTTGTTGAGTTATGGTTTTCTCAGGGTATGTGCCCAGTAGTGGGATTGCTGGGTCATATGGTAGTTCTAATTTTAGTTTTTTAAGAAACCTCCATACTGTTCTCCATAGTGGCTGTATCAATTTACATTCCCACCAATAGTGATAAAAGAAACTGAAGAAGACATAAACAGATGATCTGTATTTCTGTTTTTGTGCCAGTATCTGGTAGTCTTTATTAATAAGTATTGCAAAGAAAGCATTTGCCGATCTATATCTGTATACTAGGTACCAAGAGATATGTTAATTTCCTCTCACAGTGAAACCACATCTGGAATAGCAGCTACTGTTGGAGTCACCACCTGGTTAAGTTTATGATAATCCACTGTCATTCTCCATCTTTTTTCTGCATAGGCCAAATAGGTGAGTTGAATGGTGATGTGTTGAGAATCACCAGCCCTGCCTTTAAGTCCTTGGTGGTGGCACAAATCTGTGTAGTCCCTCCATGAATGCTGTATTGCTTTTGGCTTAATATTTTCCTAGATAGAGGCAGTTCTAGTGGCTTCCACATGCCCTTTCCTATCCTAATAGCCCTTACTCCGCAAGTCTGGGAACCAGTGTGGGGATTCTGCTAGTTGCTGAGTATGTCTTTTCTAGTTATGAATTTTGGAACTGGGGAAATAACCACAGGAGGATTCAGGGGACCTAATGGATCTATTGTAATATGGACCTGAGCTAAAACTCCATCAATTACCTGGCCTCCATAGTCGCCTACTGTGACACATGGACACAGTGACATTTTGGGTCTCTTGGAATTAGTGTCAGTTCAGATCTAGTGTCCAATTGTCCCTGAAAAGTCTAATTATTTATTTTTCCCAGTGCATAGTCACCTTGGTAAAAGGCTGTAGATCCTCTTGGGAAAGGCTGGGACAAAGATTAACAAAATGAAATTTTTGCTGTGTAGGAGGGTCTTTCCTCAAGGGGGCCTATTCCCCCCTTCACCCAAGGAGTTCTGAGTCTGTAAACTGGCTTAAGTTTGGGAGGACCTTGACTGTGTTTTGGTTTTTCAAGTTAGTCTTGTGTTCACTTGACCTAGAACTCTTTTGCCCATATAGATCAAGTAAGAATTTAGTAGACAGCCGATCTGTTTCTTTTAGAGGTACCATGATCAACTATAGAAAGCCACACACAGGTCTCTGAGTCAGACTTTTCTGATATCCATTTTTACCCTGCTGTCCATTGTGGTAACAAAGTCCACTTTGTATTTGGTGATTAAATACTGGCACTTGGCCCTTACCTCCCAGGATGCAGTTTTCCCCATTGCATTTAAGTATCCCAGTTCACTGGTATCATTTCCCACTGTAATTTCTGATCTGCAGAGAAGAGCAACCATGGAGTTCTTCAGCGATGCTGACTCACCTCACAGGTTTATTTCTGGCAGTTGTGGTGACAGGTAGGTCTTCTGGACCATTCTGGTGTGGGTGAGCAGGTTTTACATGATAAAACCGTTTTTGACGTTTCATTTTCTCAAAGCATTTGGATACCACCTTCTACATTATACCAAGGCAGTCCTGGTATTTCAAGTTCATTTAATGTAGGCCACCTTTTGGGGCATGTTTTATGCAACTCACCAAACTGCTAGAGCCTTTTCTAACCCCTTGAGCTGCAACATTGACTCTAGAATATCTGTTTAATTAGTCTCATAAAAATAAATTCGGCCTCATCCAACTTTATGTTTTGTCCATATTATCCCACATCCATAATATTAAATCCCACACATATTCCTCAGGTTTGTATCTATATAAATTGGAAAAATCGTGCTGCTCTTTTGAGTTGTAGTACATCTCCTAGAGGTTACACTTTGTATCGCACCTTTCGGGGCCAGTGGGACTTGAGTCTAGTTGTAGCTCTAGAAGCAAAGGGTCGGTGTGGGTCCTGAGGATAATCAGCTGTGTCTGGCAAGGCAACTACCTAAGGGGAGGTCATTATAGATTCTTCATGCATAGCATAGTTCACCTCTGTCAAGGGTAGAAGGTCTGCTTCTCCTAGCAAAGAAGACCCAGCAAAATGTAAGGCTTCAGTGTCCCCAGCTTCATTGAGATCTGCCCACATGTGCCCATTCCAGTTTGCAGGATCCCATTTCTTCCTAATCAGTACCCTTACTTTAACAGACAGTATCTTGTGAGGTCGGGAATTCAGTGTGTGTTGGAATTCAGCCACTCACAGGATGACACTCTGGGTTTGGTTTTCAGAAATCTCAGCTCTGAGGCTTCAGGAGATAAGGGTTTCTCTCAGGCAAGACAAAAGCTTTCAGGTCATTTGCATAGCATTTGAGCTAGGCGTATGAAGGTGCTGAGCTTATACTTTTACTTCCCCACTTTACCCAGCACAGTTAGGAGTCACCAGCTAATCTTATTGTAATTAATAATTTGACAGATGTTTGACAGATGTCAAACATCTAAGGTGTCAATTACACGTTCACCTAGAGCCTTGGTTTTTGTAAGTATTTGATTAGGAGTATCCAGTGGTTATAGTTTGTATATCTCTTTTGCTGTATCATGCCATGGATCACCAGTGCCTACTTTGCCTCTTTAGTGGAAATGGAGTCACCAGTGCCTTTAAATGTACTCACAGTAGAGAACCAATTTCATAAACCCCAGAACCAATTCAGAAAACTCATCCATACGTTTCTTTTCCTCTAGAACTACTCTTAATATCCAAGTCAATATCAGTCAGGGTTCTTCAGAGAAACAGAACAAGTATATATGTGCACACAGATGTACACATTACTTCTGTGGTAATAATTTTCTTCCTTTTGTTTTTACTTTTACCATTTGTATATGTATACCTAAACAATATTGCTTAGTTTTGTCTTGAAGTGTATATTAATAGAATCCTTGTATGTACTTTTCTCTCTCACTTATGCTCAAGAAAAGTATGAGTTTTGTTCATTTTATTGTATGTAACTTCATTTTATTGCTGTATTATATTCCAGTTTTGAATACTCCACAGTTTAATACATTTTTTAAAATTGTTTCTAGCTTTGGCCTTTTGTGAATAATGCTTCTGTGAATATCCTCTTATTGTACATTTATGTGAGTTTATCAAGGGGATGTAATCAAGGAGGTTGCTGGGTCAGATGATATCATCTTTACTTAGTAATGCCTAATTATTTGCCAAAAGAGGTGTATCAGTTTATTTTCCAGTATCACCAATATTGGTATTCTACATTAAAAAAAATTTCTGTGGTGGATGTGAAAATGGTATTTTTTTGTGCGTTTAATTTGCTCTTTACTATTGAAATTGAGCATTATTTCATATTATTGGTTATCTGGGTTTCTTCTTTTGGAGATTGTCTTTCAGGTCTTCTGTCCATTTTTCTATTGGGTTAGTTGTTTTTTTTTTTCCTTATAGTGTTTTTGGAATTCTTTATATTTCTATTCTTCGTTACAAAGTATTTTTGGAATTCTTTATATTTCTATCCTTTGGTTACAGTTGCCATATCTTTTTTCAATTTATGGCTTGTCTCTTTATTTACTTTATGGTGTGTTAATGTTAGTATTATCAAATTAACTGGGCTTTTTATCGTTAAATGCTTTTGGTGTCTTAGTTAAGAAATTCTTTCATACCCTGATGATATTGTCGTACATTATCTTAAAGCGGTGAAATTTGTATTTCAAATTTAAGTTTTTAACTTGCTAGTAATTGATTTTTGTGTGTTTTGTGAGAATCGGGTCTGATTTCCATTTTTTTTTCCTATATGTGGATGCTCAGCCAGTTCCAGAACCATTTATTTTATAAGTGAATTTTCCTCACCAATTTGCATTGCTCATTCTGTCATATATCAAGTGTCTGTATATGTGTGGATCTGTTTTTGAGTTCTTTATTTCTTCCACTGATTTGTCTGTTACTTTGACAATACTCAGAATTTTTAAAGTTACTGTTGTCTTATAAGACTTAATATTTGGTATAGAATGGTTTCTCGTTTTTTTCAAAACTGTCTGGCTGTTCTTTGCCCTTTGCATATTCATGTACATTTTATAATCAGTTTGTCCAGCTCTAGGGGAAAAGAAACCTATTGGGTTTTGACTGAAATTGCATTGATTCTTTCAAATTGATTTGGAGACAGTTGACATCTTTATAACATTGAATCTTTCAGTCTAAAAATTTGGTGTATATCTCTATTGGTTTAAATTTATTTATTTATATTTTCTTTTTTGCGGTACGCGGGCCTCTCACTGTTGTGGCCTCTCCCATTGCGGAGCACAGGCTCCGGACGCGCAGGCTCAGCGGCCATGGCTCATGGGCCTAGCCGCTCCGCTGCATGTGGGATCTTCCTGGACCGGGGCACAACCCGTGTCCCCAGCATCAGCAGGCAGACTCTCAACCACTGCGCCACCAGGGAAGCCCGGTTTAAATTTATTTTAATGACTCTCATAAAGTTTTATAATTTCTTTCCTTAGAGGTCTTACACATTGTTGTATTTATTCCTAGGTACTTTATGTTTCGATCTCCCCTTCTGTCTGAAAAAATAGTATCTTTATTTTAAAAATGGGATTATCAGTTCTTACGCTTTAGGATAGCAAGTATTATAGATTCATGATTGTCTTGATTGTCTTTGTACTTCAAGAAACATGAACTTGTAAATATTCTCTTTTCCTGAAATTTTTTAGCATGGGTAGGGAAAGGCAGGAGTTGGGGCTTACGTTGGGTTTTGGAAACCCTCTATGGATGAGAAATGTGAAAAACAGGAATTTGGGTCTAACCAAATTTCATCAGTTGTAAGTCTCCGTCTTGCTCCGTTGTTTATGAGTTGTAATCACAACCATGGAACTCTTTGGATAGTTTGTTCATATGAAACTTTCAGCCAGAACATGAGGGCCTAAGGTTCAGACAAATTTTGAATTAGTTTGAAAAAGTAAATGAATCTATTTTTGGCTTTATCCAGTCCTCAAAGTCATAGTCTTTGCATGTTTGAGGAATAATTGTCAGACTCAGTGTATTAGTTATCTGTATTGCTGCATAATACATTACCACAAACTCAGCTGCTTAAAACAACGTGAATGTATTTTATCTTGGAGTTTCTGTTGATCAGGCGTCTTGGCGTGGCTTAACTCGGGTCTCTGCTCGAAGTCTCTCAAGGCTGAAGTCAAGGTGTTGGTTGGGCCACATTCTCATCTGGAGCGTAGAGTCCTCTTCCAAGCTCGTTCAGAGTGTTGGCAGAATTCAGTTCCTTGTGGTTATAGTACCAAGGACCTTGATCTCTTGAAGTCTTTTGGCCAGTTGCTTTCTTCACAGCATGATGGTTTGCTACTTCTAGGCCAGCAGGTGAATCTCTCTTACATGTTGTGTCTCTTTGACCTTTTTTATTGGCCTTTTTAATGGATGAGGTATTCCCACCCAGGATAAATTCTCTTTTGAAGTGAAGTCAGAGTCAACTGATTGACGTAACCTTAATGACATCTACAAAGTCTTTTCTGCCATGTAATAAAACATAATCACAATAGTGATATCCTATTATATTCACAACTCCTCACATTCAAGAGAAGTGGATTGTACAGGATGTATACACCAGGGAGCAGGAATCTTGGGAGACATCTTAGAATTCTGCCTATCACACTCTGATCCATACGTGAAAATTCCAGTTTCTCATATCAAATGATACCTTGATTCTTCTTCACACCTGGATTGCTTTTATTTTGAACTAATTGTAGACTCAAGAAGTTGCAAAACTTTTACAGAGAAATTCTATATATCCACCCTGATACTGAATTTCCAATCTAAAAATTGGAAGTTTTCCCTAATGGTGACATCGTACATAAATATAGTACATTATCAAAACCAGGAAATTGATATCAGCATACCATGATTAAGTAGACTACACACTTTACTCCAGTTTCACCAGTTTTGTATCATTAATTTTTAAATTTTGGTATGTCTCTGTGTATAATTCTATGTATAGATTCATATAACCTCCACATTCAAGACACAGAACTGCTCCGTCATCACAAAGAAATTTCCTTGTGCTCCCCCCATATAGTAACACCCTACTTCTGAATCCCTGGGAACCACTGTTCTATTCTCCACTTCTATACTTTTGTCATTACAAGAATGTTATATAAATGGAATTTTAGATTATGTAACGTTCTGAGATTGACCCTTTTCACTCAGCATAATGTCCTTAAAATTCATTCAAATTACTGAATGTGTCAGTAGTTGGTTTCTTTTTATTGCTGAGTAGTATTCCATTGTATGGATGTACCACAGTTTGTTTAGCCATTCACCCACTGAAGGAAATTTGGGTTGTCTCCAGTTTGGGCCTGTTAACAAAGTTCCTGCAAGTATTTCTGTTCAGAATTTTGTGTGAATGTGTTTCTCTTTTTCTAGAGAAAGTGTCCAGGAATGTAATTGACGGGCCATATGGCAAGTGTGTGTTTAACTTTTTAAGAAACAGCCAGACTGATTTCCAGAGTGGGTGTACAATTTTACATTCTCATCAGCAAAGGATGAGTGATACAGTTTCTCTGCATCCTTGCCAGAATTTGGTTCTATTGGTACTTTTTATTTTGACCATCCTAATAGATGGTGTGGTAGTATCTCATTATGATTTTAATTTGAATTTTTCTAACTGCTAGCGGTATTCAGCATCTTTTTATGTGTTTATCTGCCATCTCTATATCTTCTGTTCATGCCTTTGCCCATTTTCTAATTGGATTTTGATTAGTTTTTACTGTGGCCATTTTCAAATAAATATTAAAGTTGAGACTGTGGTATAATGAACCCCTATTATCAAGTTTCAGCAGTTACATTTTACCCTTTTGTTTGTTTTGAATATTTCAAAGCAAATCAGATACATAGACTTCATGACATTTCACTTGTAAGTACTTAATTTAATGATAATTCCTTAATATCTAATACTAATACCTAATGGTATTAGTATATACTTAGTATATATTAGTACTAGTATATGTTAGTAGCTAGTATATCCTTAGGATATGTCACTAATAGATAATAGACATCTAATAGCTAATACTTGGTCCATGTTTATATTTTTCTGTTTTAAACATGTATTTTTAAAAGCGGTTGGTCTGAATCAGAATTCAAATAAGACCACTTACTTATGTATTCTTTTTTCATAGCGCTCCCTCCTTTATTTTTCCGCTCAGGCAGTTGATTTCATTGGAGAAATTGGGTCATTGGTCTTCTAGACAAATTTGGATTTGGCTGATTCCTTTCTCTTTGTGTCAGTTAACTTGTTGTATGCCCTCTTTCCTCTAAACTAATAGAAAGATTTAGTGGCTCAGTTAGATATGGGTTCAAATTTTTAGACAAGAGTACTTCACAGGGGTACTCTATACTCCCTGTTGCATCACATCATGAGGCACATGATGTTTGATTTGTTCTGCTTTTTGGACTACTAAGTTCAATCAGTTTGTTCAGGTATTGTCAGCCCCATCTCTACATTTACGCGTTTTTCATTCATCTTTCACCTAATGGTTATGGCTTCTGTTGATGATTGTTGCCTAGGTCCAGTATTTCATTTGGGGTTGCAGAGTGATGATTTTCCAATTTAGTTATTTCTGCATTTATTTGCTGGACTGTTGAGAACTTTCATCACCTTTTTGGTTTTCATTAAATACACTCATACAGGAAAGGTAGGAAAAAATGCTCAATTCCCCCCACTCCCCTTTAATTATCAGTTCTCAGAGTAAAGACTTGCTGCCCAGGTCATCTACAGAAGACACCAATGAGGTGTTTTTCCCCCACCATTTTCTCTGTGTATTATTTTGAATTTGTAGATTTTTTAAAAAGGTATTTGATGCTTTTCAATGACAAAATTTTTAAAAAAGGTATTGGATGCTTTTAAAATTTCACTTTCTAACCATAGGTGTTTAGAAGTATAATTGATTTGTACATTGATCTTTTTAATCCATCAACCGTTAAATTCTTGTTCATTTAAATTTATTTTTAGATTTTTATCATTGCAGATGGCAGTTTTTTATTCTGCTTTTCAAGTCTTTATACCTTTCATTCTTTCTTTGTTCCTTACTGTGGTAGTACAGTACTCGAATATTATTCGAATAGAAATGGATAATGCAATCCTTTTGTTATTCCTTACCTCAGGGGCAACACTATCAATATTTCATTATTAATAATGTGTTTTACTCTAGGTTCTTTATCTGATTAAGGATGTTCCCTTATATACCTATACATTTTATCATGTATGGATGTCTAATTTTATGAAATGCTTTCCTGTATCTGTTTCTATGATTATATGAGTTCTCTGCCTTTAATCTGTTAATGTGAATTATGTTAATTGATTTTCTAATGTTAAACCAATCTTTCATCCCTGGGATAAACTCAGCTTTATCATGACGTATTATTATCCTTTTTGTAGTTTGTTAAATTTAATTTGCTAATATTTTCAGATTTTTACATTTATGTTCACAAGTGAGGCTGGATTTGTAATTTTCATTTTTAGTACTTCGTTCTTGGTTTGGTACTGCTGTTAAGCTATCCTCATAAAATGAGTTAAGGAAGTTTCTATTCTCTTTGTGTCAAAGGTAGAATTCCCTTTTCCTTGATTATTGTTAGAGCTCACAGATGAAAACATCTGGGCTTGGAATTTTCTTTGTGGGAAAAATTTCCAGGTGGTTTAGTTTTTAGTTCTTTGAAGAATATAAGGTAAAAGTAGTATCTTCCTGTGGTGACAAACTAGGAGTTATAAGTGAAAAATTCATTTTTT
Source organism: Stenella coeruleoalba (assembly GCF_951394435.1). NCBI lineage: Eukaryota > Metazoa > Chordata > Mammalia > Artiodactyla > Delphinidae > Stenella > Stenella coeruleoalba. Next base: position 52,826,966 of record NC_137149.1, read on the forward strand.
TATTTTTTTAGGATCCTCTAAACCTTTAAAAAAATTAAAAATAAAGTTCACAGGAGTTCTTAGTTTTCAATTTATGTATGTGTGTATTTATTTAAATTGAAGTATAGTTGATTTACAGTGTTTGTTAGTTTCAGGTGTAGAGCAAAGTGATTGTTTCATATATATATATATATATATATATATATATAGTTATATATATATAGTTATATATATATGTACTTTTCCAGATTCTTTGCCCTTATAGGTTATTACAGAATATTGATTATAGTTCCCTGTGCTATACAGTAGGTCCTTGATGGTTATCTATTTTATGTATAGTAATGTGTATATGTTAATCTCAGACTCCTAATTTATTCCTCCCTGCTTTCCCCTTTGATACCTATAAGTTTGTTTTCTATATATGTGGGTCTATTTGTTTTGTAAATAAGTTCATTTGTTTCTTTTTTTTTAAGATTTTTTGAAGATTTTTTTTTTAGATTCCACATTGTTTGATTAATATTTTTTACTGAATGGTTTGAGTTGAGCAATTTTGTCTCCGTTTGTTGAGGTATTGCCTACATGCTTTTTGTCTGTAAGTAACTCTTATATTAAATACAATTACATTAAAAAATAGGTTATCTACTATATTGCTTTACTACAGTTTAGATTTGTGTTTTAAGCTTCTTAAGTTTGTGAGGTTTCTAAATAACGAATCTTTAAGGAATCTTTAGAGGACTTTGATCTAGATACCTAAGTTCAGCTTCTTGCTCTGCCAGTTACTATCATGAGTATATCTCTTACTTTTTGGGCTTCAGATTCCTCATTTGTAAAACACATATCTACTTCGCATAGTTTTCATGAGGATAAACTGTGAAGTGCTTTATAACCATAAACTATATATAAATGAAAGATTTTAAAGGTAGTGAATATAGATAAAATGTTCCAAGAAAGAAAGAGGTTAGAAGGAAACAATATTACATAAGTTATAGGTATGTAACATAGTGATTCACAATTTTTAAAGGTTATAGTCCATTTATAGTTATTATAAAATATTATCTATATTCCCTGTGTTGTACAGTAGATCCTTATAGCTTATTTATTTTATACATAATAGTTTGTACTTCTTAATCCCCTACCCCTATTGTGCCCTTACCCCCTTCCTCTCCCCACTGGTAACCACTAGTTTGTTGTTTGTGAGTTTGTTTCTTTTTTGTTGTATTTACTAGTTTGTTGTATTTTTTAGATTCCACATATAAGTGATATCATACAGTATTTGTCTTTCTCTGTCCAACTTAAGTTCACTCAGCTTAATACTCTCCAAGTCCATCCATGTTGTTGCAAATGGCAAAATTTCATTCTTTTAAAAATATAGCTGAGTAGTATTCCATTGAATATATATACCATAATCTTCATCCGTTGATGGACACTTAGGTTACTTCCATATCTTGGCAATTGTAAATAATGCTGCTACGAACATTGGGGTGCATGTATCTTTTTGAATTAGTGTTCTCAGTTTTTTGTTTGTTTCTGGATATATACACAGGAGTGGAATTGCTGGGTCAAATGGTAGTTCTATTTTTAGTTTTTTGAGAAGCCTCCATAGTGTTTTCCACAGTGGCTGCTCCAGTTTACATTCCCACCAACAACGTAGGAGGGTTCCCTTTTCTCCACATCCTCATCAATGTTTGTTATTTTGTTTGTTCTTTTTAATGATAGCTTTCTGACAGGTGCGAGATGGTAACTCACTATGGTTTTAATTTGCATTTCTCTGATGATTAATGATGGTGAACATCTTATCATGTGCTTGTTGGCCATCTTCATTTCCTCTTTGGAAGAATGTCTATTCAGTTCTTCTGCCGTTTTTCAATTGGGTTGTTTGTTTTTTTGATGTTGAGTTGTATGAGCTGTTCATACATTTTGACTATTAACCACTTACTGGTAATATCATTTGCAAATATTTTCTCCCATTCAGTAGGTTGTCTTTTTGTTTTGTCAATGCTTTCCCTTGCTGGGCAAAAGCTTTTAAGTTTAATTAGGTCCCATTTGATTATTTTTGGTTCTATTTCTTTTGCTTTAGGTGACAGAGCCAAAAATTATTGCTTTGATTTATGTCAAGAGTGTTTCTCCTGTGTTTTCTTCTAGGAGTTTTATGGTTTCTGGTCTTACACGTAGGTCTTTAATCCATTTTGAACTTATTTTTGTATATGGTGTTAGAGAATGTTCTAATTTCATTCTTTTACATGTAGCTGTCTAGTTTTCCTAGCACCACTTACTGGAGAAACTGTCTTTTCTCCATTGTATATTCTTGCCTCCTTTGTTGTAGATTAATTGACCATAAGTGTGTGGGTTCTGGGCTCTCTATTCTGTTCCACTGATCGGCTATGTGTCTGTTTTTCTGCCATTACCATACTGTTTTGATTATTGTAGCTTTGTAGTATAGTCTGAGTAAGGGAGCGTGATTTCTCCAGGTCTCCTCTTCTTTCTCAAGATTGTTTTGGCTATTTGGGGTCTTTTGTGTGTCCACATAGATTTTAAAGTTATTTGTTCTAGTTCTGTGAAAAATGCCCTTGTAATTTTAAAATTTTTATTTATTTTAAAAATTTAATTAATTTACTTTTGGCTGTGTTGGGTCTTTGTTGCTGCACGTGGGCTTTCTCTAGTTGAGGCGAGCAGGGGCTACTCTTTGTTGTGGTGCACGGGCTTCTCATTGTGGTGGCTTCTCTTGTTGTGGAGCACAGGCTCTAGGCGTGCGGGCTTTAGTAGTTATGGCTTGCGGTCTCTAGAGTGCAGGCTCAGTAGTGCTGGCACACAGTCTTAGTGACTCCGTGGCATGTGGGATCTTCCCGGACCAGGACTTGAACCTGTGTCCCCTGCATTGGCAGGCAGATTCTTAACCACTGTGCCACCAGGGAAGTCCACCCTTGTTATTTTGATAGGGATTACATTGAATCTGTAGATTATCTTGGATAGTATTGTCATTTCAACAACATTAATTCTTTCAGTCCATGAACACGATATGTTTTTCCTTCTGTTTGTGTTGTTTGCAATTTCTTTCATCAGTGTCTTACAGTTTTCTGAGTACAAGTCTTTTACAAATTCCTTAGGTAGGTTTATTCGTAGATTTTTTTTTGATGTGATGGTAAATGGAATTGTTTCCTTAATTTCTCTTATACTGTTTTGTGAGGGTTTTGAAATGTAACAGATTTCTGTGTATTAATTTTGTACCCTGCCACTTTACTAAATTCATTGAAGAGCTCTGGTAGTTTCTGGTGGCATCTTTAGGATTTTCTCTTTGTAGTATCGTGTCATCTGCACACAGTGACAATTTTACTTCTTTCTAATTTGGATTCCTTTTATTTCTTTTTCTTGTCTGACTTCTATGGCTAGGACTTCCAGTATTATGTTGAATAAAAGTGATGAGAGTGGGCATCCTTGTCTTGTTCCCAGTCTTAGAGGAAATGTTTTCAGCTTTTCACCATTGAGTATGATGTTAGCTGTGAGTTTGTCATATATGGCTTTGATTATGTGAGGTATGTTCCTTCTGTGCCTACTTCCTGGACAGTTTCTGTGTAAATGAATGTTGAATTTTGTCAAAAGCCTTTTCTGTGTCTATTGAGATGATCATGTGGTTTTTATTCAGTTTGTTAATGTGGTGTATCACATTGATTATTTGCAGATATTGAAAAATCCTTGCATCTCTGGGATAAATCCCACTTGATAACAGTGTATGATCCTTTTAATGTGTTGTTGGGTTCGGTTTGCTAGTATTTTGTTGAGGATTTTTGCATCTATGTTCATCAGTGATATTGGCCTGTAATTTTCTTTTTTTGTGGTATCTTTGTGTGATTTTGCTTAGAAGTAACCTTTGAGATCTGTTTGAGTCCCTCTGGTTTATAGGAAATAGAAGCTACTAGTGTATGTATAGAGCTGTCTGCACAACCTAGGCTTCCTGTTTTCCAAATCGTTTGTTTTTCCTAGTTTGTCTTCCTTCAAATTAAACACTGGATGCTTGAGAGAAACTTTGACTTCTTTAGGCACATAGTTGAGTGTGTCATTCCCAAGAGGTTAGGTAGAAAAGTACATGTGATATTAGGGAGAAAAAGGAATTTTAAGACTTTAGTTTCTTAAGTTACCAGTAATTAAAAGTGCTGTCAAAGTAGTTATTGGTTTTTTTTTTTTTCCACCAGAGTTTAAACAAAGAGAACCTTGTTATACTTTTCAGGGATTAAAATTCATGTAATGCAGTAAGAAGTAAGGCTCTGTGTAGTTGCTGCATAACTTTGTACTTGAAATTCAGTTGAAATTTTACTTAAAAAAATTACTTCAGTATAATTTTAGTAAAATTTTACCTTATATTTAACATGAAAACTTTCAAACCAATTGTATTTGTAAGAGTTAGTTCCTTGAAATCTAATTTGTCTGCTTAATTCCTTATTGTCACTAAATATAGTCTTGAAGAAAATTGTTTCCTTCAGATTTAAGTTCATACTCATAGTGGGAAGGGTTGTTTTTATTTGAGCTTTGAAGATTCAGTATACAGTAAGTCCCCTACATACGAATGAGTTCTGTCCGAGAGTTCTGTTCGGAAGTCCAACAAAGTTAACCTAGGTACCCAACTAACACAATCGGCTATATAGTACTGTACTGTACTGTAATAGGTTTAAATATATTGTCTTGTATTTGTGGTGTCTTATCCCCGGGACGGGCTTTTACCTCCCTCTCTCTCACTGCTGCTGTAACTGGAGACCCCAGACTGCTGCTCTCCTTCGCTCCAGCTTAGCCTTCTCTCCCCCTTCTTCTTCGTTAGAACAGCACATATTTCAGTTGCTAATCCCTATCTCCAGTTCCTGTTGCCTGCTCTCATTTAAGAATTTCCTCTTTCCTTCCTTTCTTACCCTTCCTTTCCCAGGAAGTTTATTCCTTATGAAATGATGAGACACACAGGGACATATTAAAAGGACATATTAAAAGGGAGGAGGCCAGGTTTGCTGAGGCAACTTTAAAATACCAAATGTCTTTGTAGAAAATATGTGTCCCATATTTTAAATGAATTTTTAAAAATTTTACTTAAGTCATTTTCATCACGCTTGCATATTTTTAAAGGTAATGCTGTTACATGCTAGATTTGTCAGTAGTTATTTTAAATAAAGTTTCTAGGAACTGAGGCTGTGTTGTTTTTGTTTGAATACTAATTTCTCTGAAGATTTAATAAGCATTTATATAAAATTAATTGTAATTTTGTTGATTTAAAGTTGAAGGTCACATTTAACATGGCTTGTTACTTCTTTGCTCTGAAAAGCAGGACATTTTACTTAAATAAAACTCATTACATATATCCTCATCACAAAAGTAGGGCATATACCTTCCATAGAGAAGGTTTAGTTCCTTTGTATAATACATGTTAGTTTCTTTTTAGGTTTTATGGGTGTTGTTAGCTGCACTATAGTTCTCCAGGTTTACCAAAACCATGTATTATTTTTTACTTATATTTTTCAATGCTACTCATAAGAAGTTATGAGGGTGAATATTTTATGCTAATTTTGCAGGTGAGGACGTTAAGAACCAAAGATGTTAAGAGGTTTGCTGAAGGTTACATGGTTACTGCAGTGAAATTGAGATTAGAGCTCATGTCTGTTGCCAGAGTTGATGGTATTATGATTATTTAGGGACTATATGAGCTGATAGGTAGACAGTTACATGTGATTATAATAGTTATGCATAAAATGCTGTGAAAGTGGAGAATAGGAAATATCTGTTAAGCAGTCAGGAAGGCTTTATAGAGGGGGTTAATCACTAGTGAAGTGATTCTTCAGGGATCAGAATGTGCTTTGTATTTCATGCTGGGTTGAATGGGCTTTATTCTTTGGGGGATTGGGAAGTACTGAAGGATTTCAGCAGGAGGGGTGATGTGACCATCTTCATATTCTAAAGATATGGTGGCCGTAAAAGGGGATACATTTGTAGCATGGTAGTACTAGAGATGGGGAGACCATTACAGGAAAGCTGTGGGGGAAGTGATGAGGTTATCTCTGATGGCAGCGGTGGAGAGGAGGAGAGCAGGGAACTGGATTTGAGCTTTTAATAGTCAGACAACATACAAATGTTGTTCTCACTTCTTCCACCCCCCACCCACCCCACCCCATCAGAAAAAGAGCTAAAAGTTTGCGTTTAGAAAACTGACCCAGTTCTGATCCTCTTCAGGTTGCTGATCTGCAAAGAGCTTTGCTCTTAATTGTTAAGGGTATAGCTACATTTAGAATAGAAATCATGTCTTTTAGTGACAAAGCTCTTTCTTTGGATGGAAGCTAAATTTATGCCTGGATTATGGTAATAGTGTAAATAAGACTTTTCAATATAGGATCTACACAGTCACATCATTTCAGGAAGCAAAGCTAACATTACTTAAAATGATCAGTACTATTTTATGAATGACTTCTTTCATTCCATTTTAGATCATTATAAATCATTTCTTAGAAATTTCTGATTGAGTTCTGTAGGCAGGAAGAATGCTGTAATTGTCAGTCTCTTTGATATCATGTCCTTCTAGGCCAGATTCTACCTATTTGATGCCACCCTGTATCTTGTCCTTTCCTCATATCCTGAAACGGAAGAGACCTGTTGCAATGTTCCCATCCGTCATGTGGTAGGTGGAGTTTTCTTGGATTGTCTGTAAGAACAGTCTTCCTATTGCTAATTGGGCCAAACTCATAATAATATGAATTTAGTTTTTAGTATCTAATCATTCAGAGATTTAGTTTATATATCTTTCTCTAAAATTATGAAACACAAAGGAAAATGATGCATAGTTATATTTATGCTTGATAATCAATGAGGTCTTTTTCTGATTGATAGCATATCTATTTGATGGAGACTGCATACTATAGTGGAATGAATGAGAGTTCTAGAAATTAGTAAAACTTACCTTGTAAATATTTTTGTAATCTGCCCCATTCTATATCACCTTATTAGCACAATCTTAGTTCGGACCTTGTGGCTTGGCATAATAAAATAACTTGTCTCTCTGCCTTCAGTCTGTTGTCCTCGAATCCACACTCTGCAGCTACCTGAATATTCTATAGGAAACACAAATCTCACACCATCCCACCCATGTATCCATGAGTCTGTTGTTGCTAGTGAGTTCTGCTAAATGCTTGAATTTGTGGCATAACCAGAGTGGCTCCTTGAATATTTAATTTCCATGAAGTCTTGGTAGCTCCGACAATTTGACACCCACACACCCACACACATACTTGACTTCTGTAAAATATTTCAATGCATTCATTTCTTTTTATGCTTTAAGTACTGTTTACTTATTTACTTAATAACTTGTTGATAGTATTTATTAAAATACCTGGTATAGATTGATGTTAATTGAGATGGGTATAAAATTATGAAAAGATAGAAAATAGGACACATAACTGATAGTAAATAAGAAAGCGGCACAGATCTCTGTCAACCATCTTCATAATTCCTTTTTTAAAAAAAATTATTTATTTTATTTTTGGCTGCATTGGGTCTTCATTGCTGCTCGTGGGCTTTCTCTAGTTGTGGCGAGCAGGGGATACTCTTCATTGCGGTGCATGGGCTTCTCATTGCGGTGGCTTCTCTTGTTGCAGAGCACGGGCTCTAGATGCACAGGCTTCAGTAGTTGTAGCACGTGGGCTTCAGTAGTTGTGGCTCGCGGGCTCTAGAGTGCAGGCTCAGTAGTTGTGGTGCATGGCCTTAGTTGCTCCACGGCATGTGAGATCTTCCTGGACCAGGGATTGAACCCGTGTCCCCTGCATTGGCAGGCGGATTCTTAACCACAGTGCCACCAGGGAAGTCCCTTTTATACAATTTTTAAAGGTTACTTTCCATTTACCATTATTATAAAATATTAGCTGTGTTTCCTGTGTTGCACAGTACATCCTTGAATCTATCTTACACCCAGTAGTTTGTAGTTCTCACTTCCCCACCCATATATTGCCCCCACCCCGCCCAGGCACTATAGAGCAGACTTTATATCTGAGTCTGTCTGTCTTGTTATATTCACTAGCTTGTTTTATTTTTTAGATTCCACAAATAAGTGATAGCATACAGTATTTGTCATTCTCTGTCTCACTGATTTCACTCAGCATAATACCTTCCAAATCTATTCATGTTGCTGCAAATGGCAAAATTTCATTCTTTTTTTATAGCTGAGTAGTATTCCTTTTTATTTATATACCACATTTTCTTTATCCATTCATCTGTTGGTGGACACTTTGGTTGCTTCCATATCTTGACGATTGTAAATAATACTGCTATGAACATTGGAGTGCATGCATCTTTTTGAATTCGTGTTCTGATTTTTTTTTTTTGGATATATACCCAGGAGTGGAATTGCTGGGCCAAATGATAGTTCTGTTTTTAGTGTTTTGAGAAACCTCTGTACTGTTTTCCACAGTGGCTGCACCAATTTACATTCCCACCAACGGTGTACAAGGGTTCCCTTTTCTCCATATCCTTGCCAACATTTTTTATTTGTGTTCTTTTTGATGATAGCCATTCTCACAAGTGTGAGATGATAATCTCGTGGATTTGATTTGCATTTCTCTGATGATTACTGATGGTGAGAATTTTTTTCATGTGCCCTTTGGCTATCTGCATTTCCTCTTTGGAAAAATGTCTATTCAGTCATTCTGCACATTTTTTGATTGAGTTTTTTTTTAAAATCACCTTTTTAAAAAAAATTTTATTGATTTTTGGCTGCTTTGGGTTTTCGTTGCTGCGTGCGGGCTTTCTCTAGTTGCAGTGAGCAAGGGCTGCTCTTCGTTGTGGTATGTGGGCTTCCCATTGCAGTGGCTTCTTTTGTTGTGGAGCATGGGCTCTAGGTGCGCAGGCTTCAGTAATTGTGGCACGCACACTCAGTAGTTGTGGCTCACGGGCTCTAGAGCGCAGGCTCAGCAGTTGTGGCACATGGGCTTAGTTGCTTCATGGCATGTGGGGTATTCCTTGACCAGGGCTCGAACCCGTATCCCCTGCATTGGCAGGTGGATTCTTAACCACTGCGCCACCAGGGAAGCCCAAGTGGTTTGTTTTTTGATGTTGAGTTATATGAGCTATTTATATATGTTGGATATTAATCCCTTATCGGTCATATCATTTGCAAATATTTTCTCCTATTCATCAGGTTGTCTTTTTGTTGATGGTTTCCCTTGCTGTGCAAAAGCTTTTAAGTTTAGGTAGGTCCCATTTGATTATTTTTGCTTTTATTTCCTTTACTTTAGGAGGCAGAGCCAAAAAAATATTGCTGTGATATATGTAAAAGAGTGTTCCACCTATGTTTTCCTCTAGGAGTTTTATAGTATCTGGTCTTACATTTGGGTGTTTAGTCCATTTTGAGTTTATTTTTGTATATGGCTTAGAGAATGTTCTAATTTCATTCCTTTACATGTAGCTGTCCAGTTTTCCCAGAACCACTTATTGGAGAGACTGTCTTCTGCATTGTATATTCTTACTTTGTTTCTTATAGATCAATTGACCGTAAGTGTGTGGGTTTATTTCTGGGATCTCTATTATGTTCCATTGATCTTTGTCTGTTTTTGTGCCATTACCCCATTGTTTTGATTACTGTAGCTTTGTAGTATAGTCTGAAGTCAGGAAGCGTGATTCCTCCAGCTCTGTTCTTTCTCAAGATTGTTTTGGCTGGAGTGTATTTTTTTTAAAATTAATTTATTTTTTATTTATTTATTTTTGGCTGCGTTGGGTCTTCGTTGCTGTGCACGGGCTTTCTCCAGTTGCAGCGAGCGGGGGTTACTCTTTGTTGTGGTGCGCGGGCTTCTCATTGCAGTGGCTTCTCTTGCTGCAGAGCACGGGCTCTGGGCACGTGGGCTTCAGTAGTTGTGGCACGTGGGCTCAGTAGTTGTGGCTTGCGGGCTCTAGAGCGCAGGCTCAGTAGTTGTGGCGCACGGGCTTACTTACTCCGCGGCATGTGGGATCTTCCTGGAGTAGGGATCGAACCTGTGTCCCTGCATTGGCAGGTAGATTCTTTTTTTTCTTTTTTTTTTTTTGTGGTACACGGGCCCCACTGTTGTGGCCTCTTCCGTTGCGGAGCACAGGCTCCGGACGTGCAGGCTCAGCGGCCATGGCTCATGGGCCTAGCTGCTCTGCGGCACGTGGGATCTTCCCGGATCGGGGCACGAACCCATGTCCCCTGCATCAGCAGGCAGACTCGCAACCACTGCGCCACCAGGGAAGCCCGCAAATTTACTATTATTCCCATTTTACAGATGAAGAAGTTAAGGCAAATAAGTTAAATAACTTTCCTGAGGTTATATAATAAGAGGCAGAATGAGAATGAATTAAAAGTTCTTTTTCCTCCTACAGAGTGCTCAACATTTCTCATCTGAAAAATTGGGATAGTGATTTTATTTTTGACTGTTGTTAAGTTCTCGCACTGAGAGAGAAGTGAAACAGAGAAGTGAAACAGTTGGATCAATGCCTGTCAGTAACAGCAACGTTCTCTTTATTTCCTGAGGTGTTGATATAGGTAGAATGGTTTTAATGGTCTTTGTTCTCCATAGCTTATGTTTTGCTTATAGCTTTTTAAAAAATTGTGGTAAAATATATATAACATAAAATTTACCATTTAAACCATTTTAAGTATATAATTCAGTGCCATTAAGTACATGCACAGTGTTCTGGTTGTAACTTTGAATTATCATTTTCTTCCCTCCAAAACAAATAAAAATAAGCAAAGCTATTTCACTACTCTGTGCACATAATGTTGCTAATCAAAATGTTAGAGTTTAGGGCTTCCCTGGTGGCGCAGTGGTTAAGAATCGCCTGCCAATGAGGGGACATGGGTTCGAGCCCTGGGCTGGGAAGATCCCACATGCCATGGAGCAACTAAGGCTGCATGCCACAACTACTGAGCCTGTGCTCTAGAGCTTGCAAGACACAACTACTGAGCCCACGTGCCACAATTACTGAAGCCCACGTGCCTAGAGCCTGTGCTCTGCAACAAGAGAAACCACCGCAATGAGAAGCCCACGTACCGCAACAAAGAGTAGCCCCCACTCGCTGCTACTAGAGAAAGCCCGTTCACAGCAATGAAGACCCAATGCAGCCATAAATAAATAAATAGATAGATAAATAAAGTTAGTGTTTATAGCATCCTGGGAAATTAGGAGTCAGTAAATAAGTGTATGCATGCATCTGTTTACTTTTGTTTTTTGCACCTAGTCAACAATATTTTCCTGCATATGACAGATACAGCAAAGTTATACTCAGATATAGTATTGCTTTCTAGGAAGTTATAGTATAAAACACAGTGGGAAAAATTAGGCAGCTGTCAATGAATCTAGAGATAAATACAGCTGCATAAATATTTCTCATTTATTTACATACATTAAATGAACATATTGGTTAACCACAAATGTAAGTGTAGATATTTTTGGGTTGAGGAATGTGTTGGTAAATGAATTGCATATTAAGATAGTTTTGAGGCAGAGGCATCACCTTGTCTCCTACCTTTAGAGAGGCTCTTTGAGAAGATTAGTGGGAACTTTTTGAGGTGGCAAGGACAAGATGCTTTGTGAGGGTGGGGGAATAAGTGGGAGTGAAATAATCAGAAGATGGTAAGTTGAAAAATATCCCTGGAAAGTGGGAAAGGACCTAAGTAACTGAGTTTGTTTCAGATAGTCTGTTTAAAACATTTGGAAGGTATAATTGAACTTAGCAATTTTTAAGGGAAATTTTTAGCTAACAGATGAGGGGAAAGTTCTTTCTTTTTACAAGAGTCAGACTAATTAATGAGGACTTTGTAAACGAAGTCAGTGATTCAGAGCTCCAAGAGGCAGTCATTAATCAGAAAGGGTTTCAAAATAAAGGCTCTTTATTTTCTTTTCAGTATAATACTTAAGCCATAATTTGATATATCAGCAGTGGTTTCTCAGCCCTGTTGTTGGTGAGGTCTGTCTCCTTTGTTGAACTTTTCAAAAATCTGAGTTAAACATTTGAGATTCAGAATCCACCTGCATTTTTATAGCCTCCTGGTATAGCGTTGTGTATACGAGTTACAATTTTCCTTTTCTCATTTGTTGTTCTGGCATGTAATATACTTTCAGTAAATATTAGCATAGTTTGAATATCTATGAAATTATATTTCCTGGTACCATATACCGGGAAATATAATAGATTATGGGTTGAAACTTCTCTTTAAAAAAGTATGTGGCAGCCTTTATTATTTATTTATTAGACTTTTTGAGAAACATCCATTAATCCTCCTGTATGCCAGGTGTTGGTGATATGCTAGACATTGGGATAATAAGAGAAATAAGGCAGACTCTGCCTTAAAGAGGATATCAAAAAAGAAAGAAGACATTATTCACTTTCTTTTTGAGTTTGAATCAGATTGTTGGTTTATTGAAAAATGACACCAAACGGTTATCTCTGAAGATTTTAGAGAAGATTTGCTCTCAAAATATTCAGATTGAAGTGTTTGATTTGATAAATGCTTGAACTATTAGTGGAAGCACCAAGTATGAACAATATTTGTTTAAAATTTTTCTCTCAGTGGTAGTAATTAAGAAAATCCTAATCATGAGACTCATAAAAGTTGCCAGCGTGGTAAGCCATGTTCTTGGCAGTATATGATGTTGCACATTGTTAATGGGCTACAGTCATTGGTTTGTGATGAAAAGTCGGCTGGCTCTCCTTCTTAGTTCTCTTCTGCATGAAATTTGCTGACCTCGAAGGTATTATAGGAGGGAAACTAGCTTTAAAGACTGGATTTACTTTTTCAGTTTCATTTATTTCTTAAGCTCTTATTTTCTTACATTTCTGAACTATATTCCTTGCCTATATCAATTGACTGGGACAACAAAATATAGAATATGGCATAAATATTTGTGCCTCTAGTAAAGGCTTAATGGAATCACATTTGGCGCAGTTTGTAACTCTGTGTTGTTTGGTTTCACTCATCCAAATAGAAGTTACCTTTGTTTTACCTAGACTTTTATTAGTTCATTCTAAAAATGTCAGTCATATTTGTCTCCTTTCTCTCAGTACACTCAGTTGTCACTTCAGTCTGACCTCTTCCATCTATCCTCACTGCTGTGGTTGTAGTTTATGTTGTTACTTCCTGCCTGTACTGTTGGAATAGGCATTCATTGGTAACAAGCATGTAAACTGAGACTATAGTTTTTTCTCTAGATTAAAATAAAACTGACTATATGGGAAAACATTTTTTGAACTTGAAAGCACTACACAAAATATAAGTTGTGATTTCTGTTATATTTGCCATCAAGTCACAGTTCACTTAAAAATGATCAGTGGCTTCTTTTAGTCTCTTCTTTCTTGGTTCATTGCCGTTCACTGACGGATAACCCCAAGCCATCTTTCCAGATTCACATCCTACTGCTCCTCCACCCATGCTTGCTAGTGTTTTCTTCCTCCCTCTGGGCAGTACTGTTAGCTGGCAGAGGACAGTTCCTTGTTATGTGGGACTGGCCTCCCCAGCCCTCCGCTGAAGGCCTACAGCAGCAGATGGAGGAGAGGTGAGCAGCGAGGAGCCCTGAGTAGCACTCTCAGTAGAGAGCCAGTCTGCTAGCCTGACTGCTCTTTGTGGGTCCCAGATATCATCTTATTTCCTCTTTGGGTTTGTTCTTGTTTTCTCTTTTTCTAACCCCACTTATTAAAATCCAATTTCTCTTTCCTAATACCACCAAAAATGCAATTGCTTGCATGTAAAAGCCAGTCAGCCATAATTATTTATTAGGAGTAGTACTGTATAATAATAATGTACATATATTATAACATATATAATAATAGTAATAATATATAGTTATGAATAAAACAAGCTTAATCCTTGCCTTCATGAAATTTTATCTTTGCTGCTAAAGTATAAGGGCCTTGAATCTTAAATATTTTAAAGTTCCCCTCCATTATTTTTTTATAATGTGTTGTATATTTTGTTCATTAAGTATTTAAACAGCAGTATTTGACAGTGGAAAAATAGACTTTATACTTTAGGCTCTTGAGGGCCACTGAATACTTTTAATTGGAGCAGGAGTAATATTAGTAGATTTCTACTAACACTTAGAGTTAACTTTAGTACTATAAAGAGGTGAGGGGTTTTACTGTCACTTTCTACATGTTAGTTTTCTAATCAGCCAAGTAATTTTGTGAAAAGTTTTTCTCTTCCAAACATTTATATTGGAAACCAGTTAGGTAAGTAATGCAGTAAACATATTTTTTGAGCGCTTACTATGTGCCAGACACTTCTAGGCACTCAGCAAAGAGCAACAATCAGAACAAAGCCTTTCATCTCATGATTGCATTATAGTGGAGGATTGGACAGTAAGAAAGTAAATACATAATATATGCACTGTGATTAAGTGCTGTGAAGAAAAATATAACAAATAGGAAAGGAGAAGGCTATTTTAGATAGGGAAATAAGATGACCTCCGAGGAGAAACATTTGTGCTGGAATGAACCAACAGTGGGTGTACTTGGGAGAAAGAGCTTTGCAGGCCAAGGAAACTGCAAGTAGAGGGTTTCAGTGAGTAATTTATTAACACTTTTTCCCTTTTATTGTCACTTTAGAATAATCTGTAGATCCCTCTATAGTCTGACCCTCAATGATATTGTCAGTCTTTTCTCAATTACCTAGTCAAATGGTAATAATAATGCCTATTTTATAAACAAAGTGAAATATATAATTTATATATAAATTTATGTAATACGTTATAGACACTCTGTAATTGATAGTTATTGTCATCATTATTTTGTTAGTATAACTATTAGCAGCTTATGTTCTTGCCCATTCATGTCTTCCTAGAGAACACTTGCTCATCTTTTAAGAATCAATGTGTAAATATCACTTTCTCCTCAAATCTTCTTGCTATACAGGACTACTCCCTTAGTTTTACTGCCATTATATATTTATTACATGTCTGTCATTGTACTTGCCATATTTAACTTTGCTTTTACCCTTTGTATACCTGGCTTCTAACCTGAAGTCTGGCATTTATGTATTTTGCTAGATAAGTAACAAATTAAGAAGTTTATTTAGTTGGCTTCTAATATTTATATTTGTTTAAACTTTCAACATATGTCTGTTACTGTGGTAGTATACTTATTGTAAAGGTTTTTTCAAGGGGAGTGTGAATTAAAGGTACGTTATTCTCAAAAGGAGAAGTAATCTAAGAAGTATAGGTCTGTATTTCAGATTATGTCTGTCATTTATGAGGTATCTAGTGATCCCCTTCCTTGGGACACATTTATGCTTCTTGGTTCTCTCTGCTTCTCAGCCAGGTTCTGGCAGTATCTATGATAGCAATCCTTTATTCTTCTCTGACACTGGTGACACTGACGCATTTATGTTCATTATACTGACACTCGAACATGAATTGGAGTCTTGAAGACTGGTGTGAATCCCAGGTCTGTGATTTCTAGGGGTGTGATCTTAAGAAAGTAACTCATTAGTCTCATTTCCTCATCTGAAAAATGGAGATAATATGTTCCTCACACAGGGTTGTAGGGATTACATTATGTACATGAAAGAGCATTGGCTTCTAGAATATATCAGATGTTTCTTATTAGGTGAAATCATTTTAATTCAGTAACTCTGTTTCTGCAGAATCAGATTGAGCGTTTGTTTGGCTTTGGGTAGAGGAAAACAAGGTGGAATTTAACAATGGTGTTGATTGCTGACTTTGGTTAAGTCTTACTCTGTTTCAGCTGATTCCTTTTTTTCTCAGTGGAATGTGCTGGTCTTGATCCAGAGGAAAGAAAGGAATGCTCAGCATAATAATGCTAGAAAGATATATCACACCACATTGCATTTAACACAAGGTGAGGGCACCAAGGGGAGGAAATTTGCCTTAGTTGGGTGTCCAGCACCAAGTACAGGGCCTGGCACATGACAGGCACTCCATATCATGTTTAAATGAACAAGTGATTCTGTTTAGATGAGAAACCTGTTCTGGCTATGGAGTACATAGTGCATTTTGGGTAGCTAAGGTAGATGTCTGTAAGATGTTGGCAAAGGAGACTGATTTTGGTATTTTAGCAGTTGTCTTTGAAACCATTATACCTGATTCATTATATGTACAGTTCTTTTATATCATATTGTATAAAATGCATAAATGTATAAATGTATAAAATTGTATAAAATCATATTGTATAAAAAGCTTAAGCTTTTTAATGTTTCTGCCGTCCTCACTGTTGACTTCGCTTAGAGAGTTTGACAACAAAGCCTATTTAATCAGAGTGAGTGATGCTGAGACTTTCCTTATTGTACTAGTTGTAATAACTTTCACTTCATATGTTTGTTAGCAAAATAAATACGTGTTAAAAATATGTCTGCTGGAGGCAGTAGCATGTTGTATACACATCTTCTTCACACCATGTGTTGTTGTGATACCTGAGAGCTTATATTTTATTTTGCATCCATTCAGAATAACTTGTGGGCATATGAGGGTTCTGGATGTCTTGTGAATTAGGGATCGTAATTGACCATTATGCCTGTAAGTTCTTAGATTTTAGCAAATCTTAATCAGAGTTTTGAATATTTATACACATATTTATGTCACATAACTTATAATTTCATTTTTAGAGAGTTTCCTTTTCTGTTTCCTTCCCTTCTAAGATTAAAGGAATCAAAATTAAGTTTCAGATTAAAAACTTAAAACTATTAAATGTTAAATTGCCAAAATGTTCTATAAGTAGAACATGCAGGTAATATAGGCTTAAATTGTTTTTTTTTTTTAGAAAATTATTAGTTTGTCTCCAGGACTGGCTTCTTTTCTTGTAATTTTTTTTTCCTAAATGCAGAATTAGATATTCTTAGGCCGTTATGGCTGCAATAGAGCTTAGTAAACATCTAGTCTACTTGCTTTATTTTAGAGAGGTAACTAAGATACAAGGACAAGTGATTTGTCCACAGTCAGTTAATTCATAACAGGACCAGATGATAAACTAGATTTTTAACTATTGTTGAGGAGATGGCCAAACTGTGGCTAACCCTTCTGTTATGCTAATAACCACTTTAAACTTTAAGACCATACTGTTCCTAGAAATACATGTGGATCTGATGATGTTTTAAAAGGATATTATTTTAGTGACCTGGTAGAAGTCAGTTCCTGGAATTTGTCAATCCAGCAGTCAGCCAGATTGGGTGTGAGTGAAGTTTTGGCAGTACTTTTCCATTTTGGTATGTAGACTGTTTACTAATTGAGTCAACAGGAGGTAATTTTTACTAATCTCATTTTAAGCCATGAAAAGCCCCACATTCTCTTTAAATTGTTAGTTTTGACAACCTAGATGTGAGGATTCACTCATTTTCCATAGGAAAAGGTTTAGCCAATAAACATATGTTAAGAAAAACATGAAGAACAAGATTTTTAAAAATTCAGTTTTTCTTTGTTGAATCTAAGAAGTTATACATTTTATTTTAAAAGTCATACAGTGGACTCTTGGATTCTGTTAGATAGAAAAATGATTAAAAAATGTCTAAGGATCATGTGAATAGTCTGCATTTCTTTTTCTTGTATTCTTTGTGATGTTTCCCTAGGACTTACATTTTAAACTGGACTATATAAAAATAGCACCTTGTACTCTGTGATGTTTAGTTTTTTTTTCCTTTTTTTAAAAGAGAGAGTTTATCTGTTTTGGGGGAGGAATAATTTATAAATATAATGATCTGGATAAGAAGAATGTAGACAACCTGAATTTAGTACTGGTTTTAGTTGACTAATATCAATTAAATTGAATTATTTATTTTTAGTCAGTGTGTTCATATATTATACTTTTGATGTGAAGAATACCCTACTAGACTTCTTAAAGCCTCTTAGTTTGACTTAGTCTGAAATTTAATTTGTTGGTTTTGTTTTAAATTACATTCTCTTGACTATAGCTTGTGTTTGGGGATTGCAAGTTAGTAATTGCCCTTTGTTCTATTTCAGATCCCTGCATGTCACTGAGTCCACCATGCTTCACAGAAGAAGATAGATTTAGTCTGGAAGCTCTTCAAACAATACATAAACAAATGGATGATGACAAAGATGGTGGAATTGAAGTAGATGAAAGTGATGAAGTAGGTGGAAACCCTTTTTCCCTGGTATTCTCTTAAAACAGAATGACCAAGTTTTTAGTCTTAAATTTTCCCATTATTCCTTGTATGACTGAACTCCTTCATCTTCATCATCTTTAGTTTTTCTCTTCACATTTTAATTTTACCCTTTGTATTTACATGGTTTTTCTTTTTTCTTTTTTTTCACATCTATACAGGTCTTCTCAGTTTTATAAGAATTCCCACTCTGTGTACTTGGGTTTCTCAAACATATATCCTATTCTGACTATGTCAGTTATCTATTGCTGCTTTACAAACCACCACAAAATTTAGTGGCCTAAAACAACATTTTGTTATTTCTCCTGATTCTCTGGGTTGACTGGGCTTTGCTGAGCACTTTTTCTGTTCCCGTAGTTATGGCCTGAGGTCACTGTGGCAGTTGCATTCAGTTGCCAGCTCTGCTGGGCTGGAATATCTCAGATGACCTCTTTTCCATCAGAGTCTCTCTCCATCCAGTCTCTCATCATTCAGGAGTCTAGCTCAAGCTTCCTTACAGCATGGCAGCCAGCTTCCAGGTGGCAGTGTTCCAAGAGAACAAGTTCCCATGTGAAAGTGCTTATCATGCCCCTGCTTGCCAATGCCTGTTAATATCAAATTGTCTTAAAGCAAGTTATTTGGCTGAACTCAGAGTCTGTGTTGGAAAGGATTATACAAGGATATGAATACCAGGAGATGTGGTTTACTGGGGGTCACCAATGTCCTAATCTACTGTACTCACCGTACAAATAAATAGTACTTTATTTCTTAAGCATTCTCATCTTACCCCTGTCTATTGTCCCTTTTAGTTTTCTTCTTAGAGGTTGTGTTCTTTATTTGACTCTGGTCTCATTCTAACCAAATTCCCCAGTCAGTTTTTAGTTCTTTTCACTCTTTTTGTTGTATTTGTCACTGTTGAGATGCTTCTCTTTTAGTTTACATGATACTAAATTACACTATTTTCTACATTATTATCTAATGTTGTATAACAGTGACATCCTCTCATCACATTTTTGTCTAATCACATTGTTATGTAACAGAAACATTCTCTAAAGATCGATTTTTGACTTGCTGTATAAAACATTTACCTTGAGAATGCTCATCCACTTTCAGGTTACTCCTGATGCCTCCATCTCTAAGCCAGTCCAGATTCTGACGTACATATATTGCTTTCTGCCTGACATCTTTTGAGGGCTCTTGTTTTCAGCTTAGTTTATCTAAAGCAAAATCCCAGATCTCTCTTTGAAATCCCTCACTGTTCAATGGCAATTGTGGACCTACTTCTCCTCAGTTTTTACTCTTTTATTTAATTTTTTTAAAGTTTATTTTATTTATTTTAAATTTTTGGCTGCTTTGGGTCTTTGTTGCTATGTGCAGGCTTTCTCTAGTTGTGGCGAGTGGGGGCTACTCTTCATTGCAGTGCACGGGCTTCTCATTGCGGTGGCTTCTGTTGTTGCAGAGCACGGGCTCTAGGTGCGCGGGCTTCAGTAGTTGTGGCACATGGGCTCAGTAGTTGTGGCTCGCGGCTCACGGGCTCTAGAGCGCAGGCTTAGTGGTTGTGGTGCATGGACTTCGTTGCTCTGTGGCATGTGGTATCTTCCTGGACCAGGGCTTGAACTGTGTCCCTTGCATTGGCAGGTGGATTCTTAACTGCTGTGCCACTAAGGAAGTACCAGTTTTTACTCTTTTAAATTAGGAGTTGGCAGACTTTTTCTGTAAAGGGCCAAATTATGCGTTGAAATATGTCCCCCCCCCAAAAAATATTTTGAAGTCCTAACCCCCAGTACCTCATAATGTGACCTTATCTGGAAATAGGTTCATTTCAGATGTAGTTATTTAAGAGGAGTGTATATTGGAGTAACATGGGCTCTTAATCCAATATGACTGGTGTCCTTGTAAGAGAGGAGAACACCATGTGGACAGACAGACACAGGGGAGAAGATGATCATGTGACAGTGGATGCAGAGATTGGAGTTATGCAGCGACAAGTCAAGGAATGACAAGGATTGCTGGTGACACCAAAAGCCAAGAGAAAGGCATGAAACAGATTCTCCCTTAGAGCCTTTCAGAGAGCATGGCCCTGCTGACACTTTATTTAGATTTATAGCCTCCAGACTGTGAAAGAATAAATTTCTGTTATTTTAAGCCACTCAGTTTATGGTACTTTGTTACAGCAGCCATAGGAGACGAATATAGGCCAGCTAGCAAATAGTTTAGATTTGTGTGAGCTGCATGATCTCTGTTGGATCTACTTAACTCTCCCATTGTAGTGCCCAGCAGCCTTAGACAGTATATGAACTAATGGTCATGGCTGTGTTCCAATAAAACTTTGTTTGCAAAGACAGCCATCAGTCTGTAGTGTGCCAACCCCTGCTATAAATAAAATTTTGTGTTCTTAGAATTTAGTCCTTTTTCATTTACCTGTTTTAGTTATTTACTTATTCCATTTTAATCTAGGTATTTATTATCTTATGCCTAGATTATTACCTCTAATTTTTTCCTCTCTAATCATCATGCATATCACTTTTGAGAGTGTCTTTCTCTAGCTAAGAAATTTAACAGTGATTTCTTAGTACTTATTAGATCAGATATTAACTCTTTAGTCTTTTTTTTTTTTTTACTATCTCTGCATCAGCTGATTCATGCTTACTGAGAGATAATCTCTTCTCATTGTGGTTAAATCATTTTAATTAGAGTTCAGTTCTATTAATACCAAAATCATGGCTTTCAGTTCAAAGTAGTCAAATTTATTTCTTTCATTTTTGGAACTGCAGATGACAGGATAGTCCTATTTTACATTGTTTCCAACTTAAAAAGTATTTGAAGTATGTAAATATATTCTGTTGGTCGTAAAGTAGAGTAAATGAAATGAAGTTGATGATTATTAGGAATTTTACTTGCTGGAATATAACAAAGTTGTTGTCATTTATTGAGGGTCACTTTATTATACTGAGTAATTCATTCTCTCAACATCATCACCATTCCTTCTCTTTCTTCCAGTACAAACACACACATACACACAATAAAATCAAGCTATAAAACTACTTTTTAGAAGTAATACTCTGAATTATTAGTGATGAATTGTTCTTTCTAATCCTCCCAAGATTGTCTAAATTGTTTACTTAGTTGCTAATATAGTTGCTTAAGATTTTGATTATCAAATATTAAAAATCTACTTAATAAAATTACTTTTGTTATTAATTGATATATCAAGTTATAAATATTACTACTCTGGGGTGTTTTCTGACACCAACCAGTTCTTCAGTTTTCCAACACCAACTGCATTTCCAACAATTCAATTCAATTCTGACGCTCTCTCCCTGATCCCACAAGTTAAAGGGCTCAGTCTCATAATACTGCCCTTACCTCAGATCCCAGTCACAAGTCTCTGGTTATGTTTTTGAACTTCTGACTGACTGGCGATAAATCTGGGGTTCCCATGGCTCCTTCCTCAGGTTTGAACATTTGCTGGGTATGTATCTGAAAAAAACAAAAAAACACAAATTCAAAAAGATACATGCACCCCAGTGTTCATAGCAGCATTGTTTACAATTGCCAAGATATGGAAGCAACCTAAGCATCCATCAGCAGATGAGTGGGTAAAGAAGATGTGGTACATAAATACAGTGGAATACTACTCAGCCATAAAAAGAATGAAATTTTGCCATTTGTAGCAACATGGATAGACTTGGAGGAGTGTTAGGCTAAGTGAAATAAGCCAGACAGAGAAAGAAAAATACTGTTTGATAGCACTTATATGTGGAATCTAAAAAATAAACTAGTGAATAATACAAAAAAGAAGCAGACTCACAGATATAGAGAACAAACTAGTGGTTACCAGTGGGGAGAGGGAAGAGGGGAGGGGCATTATAGGGGTAGGAGATTAAGAGGTACAAGCTATTATATATAAAATAAATAAGCTACTGTACAACACAGGGAATATAGCCAATATTTCATACTAATTATAGAGTATAACCTTTACAAATCACCATATTGTACACCTGTAACTTATATAATATTGTACATCAACTGTACTTCAGTTAAAAAAAAGGAAAATTTGCTGGAATGGCTCACAGAACTCAGGAGAACACTTTACTTATGTTTACTGGTTTATTAAAAAGGATATAACTCTGGAACAGCCAAGTGCTGTATATGTATAGGACAAGGTATGGTAGAAGGCGCATGGAGCTTCCATGCCCTCTCTGGGCATGCCGCCCTCCCAGCACCTCCCACACCTTGATATATTCACCAACCTGGAAGCTTTCTGAATCTCTAAGTTCAAGAGTTTTTACAGAGCTCAGTTTTCCCAGAGGTCAGGTAGCTGGGACTGAAATTTCCCGTTCTCTGATCACTTGGTCTTTCTCATGATCAGCCCCATCCTGAGGCTATTTAGGGGCCCCTCCCTTAGTCATCTCATTAGCATGAACTCAGGGGTGATTAAAGGAGGAAAGGACACTATCGCTGAGGAAATTCTAAGACTTTTAAGAGCTCTGTTCTAGGAACCAGGGATAAAGACCAAATATATTTCTTATTATATCACAATTTAAAAAATATTTAAATATGGAAAAATAGCAAAAATTCATATTTTTTAATTATTAAAAATACCTTCAAGAGAAGGATCTGTTGCAATTGTGTATAATATATAGACAGAGAGGTATTAAGTAAGCTTATGCAGATATTTGACAGCCGATTTGAATGTATTTGATTGCATAATAATTCCTAGAATTACAAGTTATTTTAATCTTTTTATCTCATCATCAGATAGTAAATGCTCAGATGTGTGAAATATTATCATTATCACTGTGCCAAACAAAGTAATCACGCATGGCTGTATAATTTATACTTCAATGGAATTCTTATTGAGTCTTAAATTTTAGTGGAATTCCAAATATTTTGTAATAAAAAAATAATAACTTTGTTAAAAAGTAAAACTTATGTTAAAAGAACTTAGAATTCTATCAGTATAATAGGTGAACTTGAATGTTTAAAAACAGAAGATATCTTTCTCTCTGTATTTCTTTTAATATGAATATTTAAAAGCAAATATAGTATGCTTCTGTGTTTTATTAGTACCCCCAAAAATCTAGAAATCCATTGTACAGTATGGTAGCTACTAGCTATATTTGTCTATTGAGCACTTAAAATTGAGGTGTGTTATATGTGTAAAATGCACTTCAAATTTTGAAGATTTACATAAATATTGAAATATTGATTACATGTTGGAAATGATTATATTATGGGCATACTGGATTACATGAAATATAATATAAAATTAATTTCACTTGTTTTTACTTTTTAATGTGACTCCTAGGAAATTTTTAATCACATATGTAGATCACTATTTATATTGGACAGGACTGATCTTAGAGACTATAGTGTGTTGCAGGCTTTAAGAGAATGGGTTTTTTCTTTTTTTTTTTTTTTTTGTGGTATGCGGGCCTCTCACTGTTGTGGCCTCTCCCGTTGCGGAGCACAGGCTCCGGACGCGCAGGCTCATTGGCCATGGCTCACGGGCCCAGCCGCTCCGCGGCATGTGGGATCTTCCTGGACCGGGGCACGAACCTGCGTCCCCTGCATCGGCAGGCAGACTCCCAACCACTGCGCCACCAGGGAAGCCCAAGAGAATGGGTTTTTAATTCTGTAGTTTTTGGACCAGTTTGGTGCCTTCAGTTCATTATTGCTACATCTTGATTTGTATTTCTTGTTAAAGTGTCTTTTTTTTAAAGAAGTGAATATTAATACTGTTATAGGTCTCTAGTAGCCATCATTAGGAAACTTCATGAATTTAATAGGAAACCTTAGAAATTTAAAAATACTTAATTTCTTGTGATTTTTGAATGGAAATATTGCTTTTTAAAAATTTTAGCAAAATATTTAGCATTTGAAAATGCTGGTTGGAAGCTTAATTTTTTTCTCTTTAGTACCTATTGCTTTTGGTCATATGAGAAAGCATTTACTTTTCTAGTTTATTCATTCATTTGATATTGAGCTAATATTTGAGGATCTATTCCATGCCAGATACTCAAATAGATCTTGAAATATATCAGGAAAAAAACAGACAAAATCGCATATAAATCTTGAAGCCCTTAGGCTAACATTCTGATGGGGCTTGTGACTAAACAAAACAAAACTAAACAAGACTAAACAAAACAAGACTAAACAAAGCAAGACTAAACAAAAAACTAAATAAGCAGGGGAAGGGGGATCAGGACATGTAGATAATGGATGGCTGTAATTTTAAATAGGATGGTCATGGCAGGCCTCATTAAGAAGGTAACAAAGTGTGTACTGTTTGCAGTGCTTGGACAAGTAAGAGAATAAATATCTGGCAATTTTCCAGAGCTATTCTACAATTGAAATTGGAGGCCTAGGGGTGTTTCAGATTAGGAACAGGATATGCAGCTTTTGCTCTCTAGGTCATTGTCTTCTGACGCAAGATCTAGAAGATTAGATGTCAGTGTATGCTGAATTTGTGACCTGCTTAGATTGAGTTATTGATTACAGTTAAGTTTGCCTGTTCTGTCAATATTGAAGATATTTTGGACAGTGTAGGTACTTGATTAGCCAATAATTTAAATGAGAGTATTGAATGGTTTTGTGGCCCTGAGCACAGCAGTAGGAGGCAGTGAGAACTGACATGGTTATTGCCTACTTCATGACTGGAAGTTTTATTATAGTTCCTAGTGTGTATGAACCTTGTTTTCTGTTTTTATTTTTCCCCCTTTTTCTTTTATATTTTAAAAGGTTTCTTCCCCTTTTTCTACTTTTTCCCCCTTTTTATCCATTCTTCCCGTTCATTTATGTGATTCCAAATAGTTTTAGAGTGTTTGTTATCAGTTGTTTGTTATACATATGTATACATATGTATATAAAACATACATTTTAGAGTGTTTGTTATCAGTTGTTTGTTATACATATGTATACATATGTATATAAAACCAACTTTAAGGCCAACTTATGTGAAAAATCTGGTTGTACCTGGTATTTGTTTTTCTTATATTAGCTATTCTGCCTGAAAAACACCTTTGTCATCATTTCTCGGTACACTTCTCAGAAAACTTAGTTTTAACCACACAGATGAATCTGTCTGAAACAAGGAGAGTCACTTAAGAAAATAGGCAAAGGTAGGGTTAGAAAAAAATAGGAGAAAATACATTTTAAAAAAGGATCGCTGAGTTTTGAATTACGTGGAGTATTGTTTCTAAAGGAATAACTGCGTCTGTTCTTTACTGAAGTTTTCTAAGTTAAAATTTCAACTTAGATATTAGTTATCAATTATTGTGTAACAAATTCTTCCCAACTTAGTGGTTTACTAAGCCACTCACGGTTTTATCATCTCATGGTTTCCGTGGGTTCGAAATCCAGGAGCAGCTTAGCTGACTCTTGCGACTCTGGGCCTCTCACTAGCTGCGGTTAAGATGTCAACTGGTATTGCAGTCATCTCAAGGCCTGATTTGGGGAGGATTCACTTCAAGGCCTACTCATGTGGCTGTTGGCTCCACAGGTCCTCACTGGTTGCTGGTTGCAGATGTCGGTCCCCTGCCACATGCCCCTGTCCATAGGGCAGTGGTCTTCCCTGAATGAGAGGGGCTGAAGGGGGTGGGGGGAGCATGGGGGTGGGAGAGAGAAAGTCGGGGGAGGGAGGGAGGGAGGGAGGGAGAGAGAGAGAGAGAGAGAGAGAGAGAGAGAGAGAGAGGGAAAGGACAACATGGAAGTCAAAGTCTTTTTGTAACCTCATCTTGGGAGTCCTGTTTCATCACTTTTTGCCATATTCTGTTTGTTGGAAGTGAGTTGCTAGGTCCAGCTGATACTCAAGGGGAGGCAGTTAACACAGGAGCACAAATAAGAGGATGTGGGGATCATTATGAGCCATTTTATTTTATTTGTTTATTTTTGTCTTGTTATCTCATTTTATTTACCTTTTAGAACTCTTCCTATGAGCCATTTTAGAGGCTGCTTATCGTGGTTTGTTTTTGTACTCTGCTAGAGAGATTTGATGGGAAATTCTCAAGCCATGGAATTATAAAGTATAAAAGCAGTAAAGTTATATGACTTCCTTCAAAAGGCTTTGCTTTGGAAGTGACCCACAATAAGACTTTTCATGTTTATCTTTGTATTAGGATATGTCTAACATTTTAAAGCATGTTAAATTTGATTAAAGTTATCTACTGAGTAGTACTTTACATGCACAAATGTACCGGTACAACTTATTTGACTGAAGGATCACTTGGCGTTCACCTGAAAGGACAGGCAGGGCAAAGGTAAGGTGAAGAGAGTAGGTGCTAAAGAATTCTTGCTGTTAAATTATAATTATTGAGGTATTTTCCTGTATACTGAAATTTTCATAGTTTAATTAGTTAAAAACTTGATGCCGTAAAAGCAGGCTTTAATTCTTTCTGGAAAATAATAGCAATAAGCATACAACTAGAATAGCAGAGAATGTTGATAGTTATTCCATAGAAAAAAGGGTTAGTGGCCAAAACTGGGAAATGATGAATTAATTTAGTTTTGTTACTAGAGGACTTCTCAAACTTGTATTTATGGATTTATATACTAAAATAACAGAAAACATTTATTTAGCATTTACTGTTTGTTCCACACTGTAAGCACTTTGCATACACTATGGAATGGACTCCTCATAGCAACCCTGTGAACTAAGAATATACCATAATTATCTATTTGCAGATAAGGAATAGGCTTAGAGAGATGAGGCAAATGCCCAGGGTCACCAGCTTATAAATGATAGAACAGACTGAACCCATGGTCTTGATTTCTAGTCTGTGTTGCTTTTCTATGTTAATATATATCATTAATCTCCATCATTATGCCCTCCCCAATACAATTTATAAATAAATAGTTGTATATAAGTAGTATGTGTATATAAAAATATTTTTATTATATATACATTCTGTTATACCAGTGTTATGTCTTTTTAAAATGTTCATGAAAATATAAATTAAAAATGAGATAAAATTAAATATAAATGGAAGTTCTAATGTTTTCTCCCTCTAAAGTGGATTAGACTGTACATCCCTATGGGGTCTGGGCAACCGAATTTGGAGACCACCGCTGTAATGAATTGTAAAGCAAGGTCTGTTATTAGACACATAGGCTTCATTCCATTTTTATAAGAACAGGCAACTGTGAGAATTTTTCAAAAAAGCAATTTCCAGAAACACTGATAATGTTAATATTCTTCTCTAATTTCCACATTTATTGTATACAGGTCTCTACTATACGGCACATCAATTACTGATATTCTTATGATGACCACTCTGCCTTTCATGACTGACATTAGCTCTGATACTGTGATATCTAGAAGAAATGATATTGTAAGAATAGAGGAAAAGTCACACTCATTTATACTAATTTAGAAAAAAAGGTAGGGAATGACTGAGGCAGAAAATTTAGATATCATTTTGATGAGAGAAGAAATGATTAAAATCTACACTTTATTTCCTTTGTTTGAAAAATACCTTTTTCTGTACATTTGCCTATGATTTTTTATTTTAGCTGCAAATTCTAAATTAAAAAAATTAATTTTTAAATTTAATTTTTATTTGGAATGTGTCTAATTATTGATCTGTAGAGCTCATAAAAGAAGTAATGATTTTGAACACCTTTAAATAGGAGTCTGTGCAAGAAACATCCTTCTCGGGCTTCCCTGGTGGCGCAGTGGTTAAGAATCTGCCTGCCAATGCGCAGGGGACACGGGTTCGAGCCCTGGTCCGGGAAGATCCCGCACGCCGCGGAGCAACTAAGCCCGTGCGCCACAACTACTGAGCCTGCGCTCTAGAGCCCATGAGCCACAACTACTGAAACGTGCATGCCTAGAGCCCATGCTCTGTAACAAGAGAAGCCACTGCAATGAGAAACCTGCGCACGAAGAGTAGCCCCCGCTCGCTGCAGCTAGAGAAAGCCCGCGTGCAGCAACGAAGACCCAACGCAGCCAAAATTAAAAAAAGAAAAGAAAAGAAACATCCTTCTTTTACCTAGGAGGAAGTCATCTCCTGGGGTTTGTGTACAGTATTTTGATCAAAATCTGTTAATATCTGTTTGTCACTTTGCTTATATCTGTTTGTCACTTTGCTTATTACCTCTTCTCTGTTTGCATGTTCTTAACTATGGCTGGAGCTATTCAAAATAACGTGGAGGCTGTATACATGTTTTAGAAGTAAGGCAGAAATAAGGTTGGGGCACTCTTCCATTCAATACTTTGTTCGCATTTAGCCTACAGAATGAGAAAAGAAAGGCAGTGAACCCGTAAGACAAAGTGGATTACTGCAGCCAAATCTTTGGGCCTCAAGGGAGAGAAGTGGAAGAAAAAGAAGTTGGTATAGTTTTGAAAGATTGCTCTAAGGAATAAATCAAAGTGTGCTTCTGGGACAAGCAGCAACTTGTTAGAATCGTTAGGCCCCCTCTCAGCCCTACTAAATCAGAAACTTGGGGGTGGGGCCCAGAAATCTGTTTTAACAAGTCCTTCCATGATTCTGATGCCTGCTTTGTACTTTAATAAATTTTAACAGCTGTTTTTGCGCTATACTTTTGTAACAGTTTTTATAATCTCAGGCATTATATTTGGCTATTGTGATGGTCTTGCAAAAGACATTTTTTCCTGCCCCTGTACTTTGTGATTTCACAGTGGCCAAGTTCCACCTTAAAGAGGTCATGGACTTGCAGTTACTATAAAGCAGGGCTATATGTGTATTTTTCTGGATAGAAGATTCTTTGCTTTTGTTAAAGTAAGATGGTTCTGTAGCCTAGAATGGTTAAGAACTACTGTATGAATTAATGGGATGTATCTTAAGAAAATATCTCATTTTATAGTTATATAAGCATAACTAGAATATTTCTTAAGTTCTAGATTTTCTATCCTGCCTCAGCATTTATTTACTTGAGTACCTGGGCTCTTATGTCTTCCCTTGACAATTATAGTACCTATTTACTAGACTTCCTCCTCTATCTCTTTCTTTTCCAATTCATTTACCACCTGCTGTTGTTATCTTTCTCTTTATAGATATTTGATAAGAACTAATTCTAGAGTATTTCAATTCATATACCTCTGTCTCCTTCAAAGCAACCACCGTAGAAACCAGAAGACTTTCTCTTTTCTTACCATCCAGACTGTCTCACCTCTACCTCTTCAATCTCTTCTTGATGATTCCTTAGTCACAGGTCATTCGAGAGCACCGTTGGTACTATATAGTTCAGTTATATATAGGTTAAATATTAGGCTTTTGTTATAGGAACTTAAATACAACAGTTTCTGTAGAAAGATGTGTTTCAAATAGCAAATAATGCTCTTAAACGCAACTGGCTTAACTGGGAATGAGTAGTCTATGGTTATGAGTTCTGTCTATAAAGAGCCAAAAACTTCTGAGTTATTTTATGGCCATGAAACATTCAACCCAAGACCTTTTGCCTCTTTCTGGGAATTACCACAACCCCTGCTTCAACTGGTACATATTTTAGCCCCTTCCTCCAAATTATATCTGCTTTTCTTAGTCATACCAAATAATAATCATTAAAAAATACCATTTCCCATTCCTGTTCCATTAATTTTTAATTTACCTTACAAAGAGTTTCGTATTAAATACCGTTATAGGCTGGAAGGGAGCAGAAGCATGGGAGTGTGCATCAGGACCTGCATGTGTACTCCTTCGGTTCCAGCCCGACCGGACTGCCAGTCCTGCCCTTTCCTCCCCCTCCTTTCCTGGGCATTTTTAGGATCACAGCATGGCATTGCATTTATGTAATTCTTTTTTTTTTTTTGAGAGTTTAGCACACTTAACATATTGTTTCATATTGTAAAAGGTCTCTGAGTTTGGTTGGGTACAGAACGTATTTATTCCCATTTCACAAATGAAAATAAAATTGTACCTTCACTATAACATTAACTCCATCTGCCTTATATTGTTATTATAGATAGGATGACCATATAATTCATCATCCAAACAGGAATACTTTTGAGAGTGAAAGAGGGTGCTATTAGTAATTATACCAGGACAACAGGTGTAAATGAGGAGTAACCCTGGCAAATGGGGCTGTATAATTACCTTACTATGTGTCTTATCTCAGTCTGCTTTCTATTGTACTGCTTATCTTTATCTTTGTTTTGCTCCTTTACTAAGTTGTTATTAAATTGATCTAAGTTTATGCCAAGGTTTGTTCTGTTAGTAAAGCTCGGCTGGATCTATTTCAGTTTAGTTTATCGTCTTAGTCTTTTTACATGGTATAGTTTGTTTTCTAGTAACATGACAGAGATTCGGGCATTTTTCTCTTCCTTTTTCTTAGAGTTAAGTGATTTTGTCTTGTCTCTCTTTTCTTTAGAAATACTATAACTTAACAGTATTTCTTTATTAACTTAAAATAATACTCATTGACCCTTTCATTGATCTTTACAATTACTTTTTTTTAGAAGTAAGTTTTCTGGCTTTCCCTAATTTTCATATCTGAAGAATTTAGTCTGACTTTTCCTATGGACCTGTTCAGTGTTCAGCCTGCTAGGCAGAAGGGAGCAGAAGAAAGAAGCGGATTGGTTGTGTCAAGGTAACCTTCCTTTAGGGGACAGTTGTGGGTCTGTCGGGCAGCTTACCTCAGTAGTGCTGACCAAGTGATTTCTGATTGACTGGTTTAAGGTTCCATTCTTGGGAGAGGCCAAAACTGTAATTAAATTAAGTATTGTCTTGGTTTGGTGACGTGGGGCTTACCGTAAGTGACTCCATTATGGGCCTGTTGTCCTGTTTTTAACAGTTCCCCCCTTTTGATCATGACTCTCAGCCTGAGAGGTATGATCAAAATTTAAGGCATTAGTGCCACTGCCAGCTACTGCTCTGAAGTTCTTGCAGTTTTTACTGATCCTCTGTGTGGTATTCACAGGTCATGACTTCAGGTTCACGTTTTTTAAGCTGGTCATTCTCTTCATTCCTTTCTGATATTCCAGTCTTAGGGAGATCATTTGTTTGGTGGTTAGGGGCTGCAAACATGCACTTAAAGCTTTTGAGAGAATACAGCATACCAGGGAGACTATTGTGGTTATTATAAGCAGGAAAATTCTTAATACCTGGAGTGCCTTTTGGAGCCATGGTCCCCAAGACCAAAACCACTCAAAGTCAAAGAAAGACCCTGTTGAAGGAGTCACTTTCTCAAGCCAAGTGGCTTGTTCAGTGATCTTACATAACTGAGTTTCAGCTTCCTCAGAAGTGTTAATCCAGGTGCAGCAGGTGGTGTTGGCCACAGCACAGGCACCTTCTTGCTCAGCTAAAAGATAATCAAGGGCTATCCCATTACCAAGAACAACTTTGGCCAGAGAGTTGAGGATTTTTGTTGGACAACTATTGCTTTTGCAGCAGATTCTGTAATATCTTCAAGAATTAAGGAGGGGTTCCTGATCATAACCTCATTTGTTTACTTGAGTACCTGGGCTTATGGGCTCTACTCCTAACCAGGGAAGTAGGGACCTGCCAAAGGAAGCAAATCCTGAATCATGAATGCCTCCTGTTAGGTCCCTTCTAACTTGCTGATATAAATTCAGAGGAGTTGACCAATGAGGTGTCTCACTTTGTGGGCAGTTAGGAATACAGTTAGATCACCTAAGAGGCATTGCTCAGTTATGTGCCAGCCATCTAGGCATAAATAGGTCCAAGGAGAATGATAACCACCATAGACAAAGATAAATCCTGTCAGGGCACAAACTATTCCCGCTAAGCTGGTACTGTTAGTGGGTTCATTCACAGGGATGGTTGGATTTGCCTCTTCCAAGCCATGGGTCAGTTAGGTTTTCAGTGCATTTGGAAAGTAAATCTCCTAGCCTGAAATTAAAAAAAAAAAAAAGTTATAAATTCCTTGCAAAGATGGGTGCTGCTGGTGAGATCTTTTCATGATTGGGGGCAGATCCAATTTAGATATAATCATAAGAATGTGAGGTACAAATGTACCATGATTTATGTAGGCATTTGTGTCTAATTGGGAAAGTACAGTTATAATTGGAGAAAGGTTAAAACAAGGCAATGGATGTTCTTGCTATAAAAGTCGGGACTCTGTAAGTGACTTCCAACGGAGTTTGACTGTAGTTCATTTGTTTGTTCGTTCTTCCCTCCCTCCCTTCCTTCCTTTTTTATAGTTTATGGTGACATTGGGAATAGAAGAAAAATTGGTCACAGGGAGGACCAGGGGGTCTCTAGCATCATGGATAAATTGGAGTATTTGATAAGAAATCTAGCAGTTTGAAAGGTTACCTCTCTTAGCAGTGGCTTGGGAGATACAGATGAGACATTATCTTCCCAGGCCAATGCCAGAGTAAAGGAAAGAAAGAGAAGAAGAAAGTGTTTCATGTTTAGCTAAAGCATGAAGTCTTGACCCAGCATCTTGGGTGGAAGCAGTCTACTTCGATGTTGGCTACTTCTCTTCCTAGTCAGTTTGATTTGGAGGTTTCTAGTGTTTGTACAGGACCAGATGTCCAGTGGAGCCTTCTTCAGCTGTGAAATGTGTACCCAAGTTTTAATGCCTTCTAGTTTCATAGTAATGTTAGTGGTCAGAAGCACTTGGTAAGATCCATTCCAATGGGGCTCAAGGGTTGATGACATTTCCAGAATACCCGATCACCAGGCTTCAGACTGTGACCAACAGGATCCTTTGAATTGGGATCTGGGAAAGCTTTTTTAACCTGTTGATAACAGGCTTTAGCATAAGACATTAAAGACTTACATTAGGTAGTCATATTAGCATGTGATAACAAGGGATCAAAAAGTTGTATACCAGTAGCTCATGTGGAGTGAGGTTGTTTCCTAAAAGGAGTACTGCAAACAGTCAGCAAGACCACGAGGCAGTACCTTAGGCCAAGGGAGACCAGTAGTTTCAGCAAGTTTTGCAATGTTTTCATTAAGGCTTGTATGATTTGCCCAGTGAAGTGGGTTCCCTAATTACTGGAGGTTGTGGAAGGTATACCCAAATGCGAGACACGTTTTCTAACAGTTTCTTTGCCACTGTGAGGGCATTAGCCGTGTGGCAAAGGAAGACTTCAAACCAGTCAGAAAACATACATAAAATAACAAGAACATATTGATAACTCATTCGAGGTGCAGTTGAATGAAGTCCAGTTGCAGGTGCTCCAAGGGTCCAGAGGGATGAGGTTTGAAGCCTCTGGAAACAAAAATAGTTTTCCCAGGATGCAGATCTGACAGGTCAGACCTTTGTGGTAAACTGTTTTCATAGTTTTACAGAATTGTCCTCACTCATGTTTATTCATAATTTGAGTCATCTTAATTGCACCGTGGTGGGTAAAGGAATGTAAAAACTGAAAGATGGGGTTTGCCAGGGAGCCAGAAGAACCAAGCGGCCATCTTGGGTTTCCATAGCCCCAACTAGTCATTTAATTTGCAACCATTATTTGCCCATTGTGGTTTCTCTGATTCAGGAGCAGATTGTTGCCATGTTGCAATGACATCAGGATGGCAGAAGTATGGCAGCAAGGGGTCAGCTTTTGCAGAAGCAGAATGGACTTTATCCACATGTGCTGCAGTCTGTAGATTCCGTTGCTGCTGTCTGTGCAGGAAGGTCAGCCAGGGCATTTCCCTGATAGCCAGGTTCAGTCGTTTTGGTGTGAGCCTCAGTTCTGATACAGTTTCAGAAAGTAAGAGAATGGTAGTAAGAAGGACATTTACGTGTTGTCCTTTTTTAAAAAAAGTAAATTTATTTATTTATTTATTTTTGGCTGAGTTGGGTCTTCACTGCTGCGCGCGGGCTTTCTCTAGTTGCCGTGAGCGGGGGGGTTACACTTCGTTGTGGTGCGCGGGCTTCTCATTGCAGTCAGTGGCTTCTCTTGTTGCGGAGCACGGGCTCTAGGTGCACGGGCTTCAGTAGTTGTGGCACAGGGGCTTAGTTGCTCCGCGGCAGGTGGGATCTTCCCGGAGCAGGGCTCGAACCCGTGTCCCCTGCATTGGCAGGCGGATTCTTAACCACTGCGCCACCAGGGAAGTCCATGTATTGTCCATTTTTGATTGGAGTCTCAGTAGATGTAAGAAAGCCCCTTTATTTCCATGACATCCCCAAATCATAGATGACCCCAAGCACATCAGCTGTCAGTATAAATATTAACAATTTGTCCTTCTGATAATTGGCATTCTCTGGTAAGGGCATGGAGCTCTGCTTGTTGGGCTGATTTAGCTTGTGGGAGGTTTCACCTCTCAAGTAGCTCATGTCAAGTAGTAACAGCAGAGCCAGCTGGGAAATTCCCATTTTCATTTCTACAGTATGACCTATCAACAAACAAAATTAGATGAGGATTAGTCAAAGGGGCATCTCATAAATTGGTGTCATGAGATGGGATGTTATTATCTCACAGTCATGGGATTCACTCTGATCAGGCGGGGTAGTAATGAAGCAGAATTAAGGAACATTGCAACGTTTAAGAAACACATTAGGTGATGAAAGCAGAAGACTCTCATAAGAGGTTAGACTGCTTGCAGAGAAATGCTTAGTCAATTCAGAATTAAGAAGACTTTGGACAGCATGTGGAGTTTGTAAGTAAATATCATTTCCTAGGCTTCTGAGGCTTCTACTAACTTTGCAGCTGCAGCTGTAGCCTGTAGCCTTAAGGCAGCTGGGATAGGCACAAACAGCTGAATCGAGTTCTATGCTATAATAGGCAATAGGCCTGTGTTTATTGCTGTGGTCTCCCATGAGCATCCCAGGGCTTGGTTATATTGTTCATGCACAAATAAGTTGAAAGGCTTTGAACAGTCTGATAACCTTAGGGCAGGTAGCTCTTGCAGCCCTTGTTTAAGTCTTAGGAAGGCTTGTTCTTGTTATCTTCCCAAAGAAGGGGTTCAGGAGCTGAATTTTTAGTAAGTTCATAGAGTGGAGAAGCTGATAGAGAAGAATTAGGAACCCATAGTCTACATTAGCTGGACAGACCTTGGAATCCATGAAGCTGTCGCTTAGCTGTGGGCCTAGGAAATTCTTGGATTAATTTAATTCTTTTTGGAGATAGCTAGATTCCTTTAGTGCTTAGATTATGACCTAGGTGATGAACAGTGTCTAAAGATAATTGTAATTTTTCCTCAGAGACTTTGTTTTCAGCTGTTGCAGCAAATTCATGGAATCCTTTATGGATGCCTCTTTGGTGACTGAACATAAAAAGAGGTCATCTACATACTGTAGAAGGGTTGATTTCCTGGTGAACTGGAGGGTACTTAAATTTTGGTGGGGCACTTGGGAGAAATGAGAAGGGACCTTAGTGAATCCTTGAGGTATGACTGTCCAGGTATATTGTTGATTGTTCCAAGTGAAGGCAAATAGTTATTGACTGTTAGAGTGGAGTCTACAGGGGTGCTGAAGAAGGGTGAACGTAGGTTCTCAACAGTCAACCATTTTGAGTCAGGTGGAACTTGTGACAAAAGGGTGTTTGAGTTTGGAACAACTGGGAAATGGGGAATAGCTTTCTTATTAATAGCTGTCAAGTCATGGGCTTATAACCATCCCTGCCTGTTAGTTTTACAGACTGGCAAGATCTGTGTGTTACAGGGGCTGGTTCAGGGAATGATTAGCCCTGGAGTGATTGGGTCTTCTATTATTGGTGTGAGGCCTTGTATGGCCTTGGGCTTTAATGGATATTGAGGCAATTTGGAAAGAGATTTAGATATATGTGTATCTGAATTTTTATAGGTTCTACACTTTTATTCTTCTAGTGTCAGTATTGGAGGTAGCCCACAGATTTTTTTGTTAACCTTGATTAACTTAGGGCTTTTTGCTGGAATTCTTTCTCTTCCGTATCAAGGACAGATAGTAAGGAACATAAAAGATCAGGTGCAGATTGGTCAGGAAATTCTAAGGTGAGGTCTCCATTGGAGGCAAAACGTATTAGCCCTTTTAATTTAGAAAGGGAGTTTTTACTGAATAGATTAATTGGAGCTGTATCACATAGCAAAAAAAGGAATGTTTTTCAGGGAAAGGTCCCAGAGGCGTCTGTACTGATTGAGAGTAACTCTCTTTGGGTTTTATTAGATACACCCACTGTAGAAACTTCTTTTTCACTCTGAGTTATTTGTTGTTCTATGAGACTAGGGTTTAAAGTAGAGAGTGTAGCTCCAGTATCTACCAGAATTTGGCAAGGTTTTCCATCTATTTTAATTTTAGTTTTTTCTCAGCTGTCTACAGGAATTACTGGTAGCAGTTTACTGGAGAATTCCAGAGTCTTGTCAGTTCTAGGAGGGGTCCATAGGGGGCCTTCCTTCTGGAGTACGCATGGGGGCATTGAAGCTGGTGATGAAGAATTTGCATAAAACCTTTGAGGACAATCTTTTTTCTGGTGTACCGGTTGGTTACAAATGAAACACTGATTCCTGGGCCTGCATTTTGATGATGAACCCCTAGGAGGGTACAGTGGGGGAGGCCCAGGTATTGTTTCTGGTTTCTGGCCTCGGAACTGTTGTAGCTGTAAGGCTCATAGCTTGGCGGACTTTTGTTTACAGTCTTATCCCAAAGTTCTTTTCAAGTGCTCGGCTGTGGTCATGAGTTCAGTCAGATCAGACCTGTGGCTTCCCATCCTATTTTCTGCCTTTTAATCCACTAATCTCAGGAGATAATCCATTTACAAATAGCGCAGCTAGAGCAGGTCAGGTGACATCATTTTTTGTATGGAACCTAGAATGCTGTAAGAAGAGAGGTTCCAGATGGGCTGTAAGTCTGCCACAGATTCATCTTTCTTTTATAAATGACCATTCAGTGCAGGCAGGGAAGACTAGGAATAGCTTTGAAAAGATCGGTTGCTATTTTGTGAGCTTTTCCTGTTCCCTAAGGGAGAAGACCAAGTTGAAGACTGAGGATCTCAAGTGTCACACTCGGGGTTATGCCATTCTCCTTCTTTTTTTTTTTTTTTTTTTTTTTTTGGTGCGGTATGCGGGCCTCTCACTGTTGTGGTCTCTCCCGTTGCGGAGCACAGGCTCTGGACGCGCAGGCTCAGCGGCCATGGCTCACGGGCCCAGCCACTCTGCGGCATGTGGGATCTTCCCGGACTGGGGCACGAACCCGTGTCCCCTGCGTCGGCACGTGCTGCGGAACAACTAAGCCCGTGCACCACAACTACTGAGCCTGTACTCTAGAGCCCGCGAGCCACAACTACTGAAGGTGGTGCACCTAGAGCCCGTGCTCCGCAACAAGAGAAGCCACCTCAGTGAGAAGCTTGTGCACCGCAATGAAGAGTAGCTCCCGCTGGGCACAACTAGAGAAGAGCCCGTGTGCAGCAACAAAGACCCAACACAGCAATCAATCAATCAATCGATCAATCAATAAAAAAAATAAATAGATAAATAAATAAATAAAAATAAAAAATAAAAAGATAAAAAAATTAAAATAAAAAAATAAATAAATATGTGTATATGATTTCGTCCATATAAGTCTTCCCTGGTTTTGTTGGTATTTTTTTCTATCCTTTTAAGCCAGAGTAATCCCTTACATTGCACTGTGTTTTTCCCTTCTGGTATTTGTTGGCTTATAGTTTAGCTTGACCCTTATTTCATTTTATTTCCTTCTTTCAACCAACTCTTTATGTCTTCCCTATCCCACATTAGCATATGTGTGTTGATTGAAGGAAATTAAGCTCCTTCTGTAGGCTATAACAAGGAGGCCTAACAAGCCAATATTCCTTGAGTACCAGTATAGGATTATCTTATTCAAAGAAATGGATTACAGTTACTACCCTGAGTCTCACTGATGGAAGTATTTTAAGCTCCTCTTCTATTCTCTTTTCAACAATTAAAAATCAACAAATGATGGAAAAGGACATTTAAAAATTACAGTATATGACAAATTAATGGAATCTCTTAAAGGTTGGCTTTCTTAATGATCCTGAGATATGAGCAGTACGTTTAAAGTAAGTACATTTTTAGTGAATAAACTTGTGCCTATAAAAGACAATGAGTTTTCTAACATTCTTGTTGGTTTAAATATTTGAGGTGTGTTTTACATTCATTTTAATGCAGAGATTTTAGCTATCAGTTTGATGGATTTTGACAAATGTGTACACCCATGTATTTACCACCCCATTTGAGATACAGAACATTTTGCTTCTCAGATTTTGAAACTCCCACTTTCTTTTGTAGAAGACAATGAAGAGAAATCTTTGTGCTGCTTTAAATCTACTAAGTGTAATTGGTCAGTAATTTTCCTTTAACTTCCCATTGCTAGTTTATTTCCCATACTTTGTGGTATGTTTAAAATCTTATTCCAGTGATTGAATAACTAACCAAAGATACTAGGATTGGGGTAGGGAAGTTTTTTCCTCTCTCATTGTCAGAGCCACATAACATCTGGGGGCTCATCCACCTCTATTCATGTCCATAAGCTCTATATCTTTCCTATTACTGTGCGTTGACTGTTTGTGCTCTTTGCAGAAATTGAATTCCTCCACCTGTGCACTCAATCTCATCTCCTCTTGGCCACTCTTTAGCAATTTTCCTCTCTTCTTCAACAACCATATTTTCCACTTTTCTACTGGATTTTTCTCATCTGACTCAAACCTGCAGTTACTTTCCCACCTTATAAACACAAGAGAATAAAAACTTCTCTTGATTCTACTTTTCCCTTTGGTTATTGCCCAATTCCGTTCTCCTTCCTTTACAACAAGATCCCACAAAAGGACTTGTGTACTATTTCTCTCATCTTGTTCTTTCTTTAACTCACTTAAGCTTTTACCTCTTACCCACCAGAGATGTTCATGTTGCTATGCAGTGGTCAGTTATCAAGCTTTATATCACTTATCAGTATCATGATAAAGTTAAACATGCTTTATTTTTATTTTATTTTATTTTTTTTGTGGTACGTGGGCCTCTCACTGCTGTGGCCTCTCCCGTTGTGGAGCACAGGCTCCGGATGCTCAGGCTCAGCGGCCATGGCTCATGGGCCCAGCCGCTCCGTGACATGTGGGATCTTCCCGGACCGGGGCACGAACCCGTGTCCCCTGCATCAGCAGGCGGACTCTCAACCACTGCGCCACCAGGGAAGACCTAAACATGCTTTATTTTTAAACATGATGTTTTTCAGTTGCTTCCAGGAAACCACACTTTTTCTTTTTTTTTTCCTCCCCACACTTTCTTTATTTCCTTCTGTATTAGTTGCTTCTCTTCACTTTCTTTGCTGATTTCCTCTTCATCTCCCTGCCCTCCTAATGTTGAAGTGCTCCTGAACTTAGTCTTTACACCTTTTGCCTATTTATACTGCCTTAGTGATCTCATCTAATCTCAAGGCTTTCTAATATCTTTTTCTGATTGGAGTCCTGAGCTCTGGTTTTATATATCCAACTGCATCAGCATCTTTATTTGGATGTTTAATAGTAAACTTAGATTTAAGTTGTTCAAAATTTAGCCCTAATTTTCTGCTTGACTCAAATCTCTTCTCAGTTATCTTCATTTCTAGCAATGAAATTACTGTTTAAACAGTATATATAACAAACCTTGAGTGGCCCCCCCCCCAAAATTTGCATCATCTCTAATGTTTTGTGATTTTATCCACTGTTGCTAATCATATCTGAGATCCATTAATCTATTAGAGCTGCAAAATGTCGATATTTTAATGCCATTCTTCTTTCTTACTAGTTGGAATACTTCTTTAGTGAAAAATTTCAGTATATCTGTTATTGGGTTTCCTGTTTCTATGGGAAAGGCAGGATAAATCCTTGATTCTTTCCCCTTATTTATAGGTTTTCAAAATAACTAGGTGGTTTCCAAGGATTTACCAAAGGAGATAGAAGAATATATGTATGTGTGTGTGGGTGTGTGTGTGTGTGTGTGTGTGTGTGTGTGGGTGTCTGTGTGTGTGTCGTATCATGAACTTATGGATCTAAATGAATTTCAGGCTATTATTGTTGTTTTTAATCTATTTTGTTGTTTAAATTGTCCCATATTTGGCCAGTGGAAGCTTATTTAAGCTTTCATTGGATCCTTTTGACCCAACTTGAGTAGTCTTTGATAGGTTTCTTGCTTTCTACTGTAATAAGATGTACCAGGCTCTGTTTGTACATAGCTGGCCCCAGAGTTCCATTTTCTTTAGCCATTTCTTTTAGAAGACTTGATTGCTTTTATTGGAAAACAGTATCTGACAGACCATAATCAAGATGCTAGCAGTGCTGAGTTAGTCATTGTTTCTATGTCTTTTCAGTGGACAGAGCCAAGAAACATTTTATTGTTACTGTTGTGTTTTTTTTCCCTAAAGATGATACCCACTATGAATTCAGCTTGATACTTAAGATTCAGATTTAGTACTACAGGGTTTTTAACTTTATTGATCTCACCCCTACAGTCACAGGATACTCTTGGTGCTTAACAATACCAGCATAATTACTCATTAGAATTATCCCACAGTATGTACCCAACAGTCTCAGGATAACAATACTAATATTAAGTCCAAGGTATGGTCACTAAAAATAGTTTAAGCCTTTTTTCTTTTAGTTCTTGTTTTTGTTCACAGGGTATATCCTACTAGGGATATATGATTAAAATCATTGGAAGATGGTTCCTAATTATGTTGTTATACTACTAACTGGATATACAGTTAGGTTCATTTGTTTTATTTTACTTGTGATTCTTAGGGGTTACATTTAAAAATTCATTTTTTCAATAATTATAAAAGACATTTATATGATTCCACAATTCTATCTGTAAAACAAAGTATATGCAAAAAGTATAGCTTCTGTCTCTGTGTCATAGATCATATTTCTTCCATTTCCTTTAAAGGAAACTTTCCCCCCCCGCGCCCCACCCCCGGCTTTATGGTTTACCTGTCCTTTAATTTTTTTAAAATAATAAGCAAATATTTACATATTTCTATTCTTAAAAAATCAACCTTGTTTCAAGTAACAATATACTTTTAATTTTACTTATTAATTTCTGGGTTCCCCATGCTAGGAAGTATATTCTTTGAGGGTAGGAATTTTTTTTTTTAAATAAATAAATTTCTTTATTTATGTTTGGCTACATTGGGTGTTCGTTGCTGCATGAGGGCTTTCTCTAGTTTCGGCGAGTGGGGGCTATGTTTGTTGCAGTGCGTTGGCTTCTCATTGTGGTGGCTTCTCTTTTTGCAGAGCACAGGCTCTAGGCGTGGGCTTCAGTAGTTGTGGCATGTGGGCTCAGTAGTTGTGGCGCACAGGCTTAGCTGCTCCGCGGCATGTGGGATCTTCCCGGACCAGGGCTCGAACTTGTGTCCCCTGCATTGGCAGGTGGATTCTTAACCACTGCGCCACCAGGGAAGTCCCTTGTTTGTTTCATACTGTATATTCTCACAACTCAGAACAAAGTCTAGTTCATAATAGATACTCATTAAGTATTTATATGAATAATTGGTGCATTGTGCTTTCATTGTGTTTTCTCTTAATGCAATTTAAAATTTCTGTGTTTATTAAAATATAATGCATTAGGATTCTTCAGTATATGCAAATCAATCAATGTGATACACCATATTAACAAATTGAAGGATAAAAACCATACGATAATCTCAATAGATGCAGAAAAAGCTTTTGACAAAATTCAATACCCATTTATGATAAAAACACTCCAGAAAGTAGGGATACAAGGAACTTACCTCAACATAATATCTTAAGGCCATATATGACAAACCCACAGCCAGCATCATTCTCAGTGGTGAAAAACTGAAACCATTTCCTCTAAGATCAGGAACAAGACAAGGATGTCCATTCTTACCACTATTATTCAACATAGTTTTGGAAGTTTAGCCATGGCAATCAGAGAAGAAAAAGAAATAAAGGAATCCAAGTTGGAAAAGAAGAAGTAAAACTGTCACTGTTTGCAGATGACATGATACTATACATAGAGAATCCTAAAGATGCTACCAGTAAACTACTAGAGCCAATCAATGAATTTGGTAAAGTAGCAGGATACAAAATGAATGCACAGAAATCTCTTGCATTCCTATAGACTAATGATGAAACATCTGAAGGAGAAATTAAGGAAACAGTCCCATTTACCATTGCAACAAAAAGAATAAAATACCTAGGAATAAACCTACCTAAGGAGACAAAAGACCTGTATGCAGAAAACTATAAGACACTGATGAAAGAAATTAAAGATTATACAAACAGATGGAGAGATGTACCATGTTCTTAGATTGGAAGAATCAACATTGTGAAAATGACTATACTACCCAAAGCAATCTACAGATTCAGTGCAATCCCGGTCAAACTACCAATGGCATTTTTCACTGAACTAGAACAAAAAAGTTCACAATTTGTGTGGAAACACAAAAGACCGTGAATAGCCAAAGCAATCTTGAGAAAGAAAAACGGAACTGGAGGAATCAGGACCCCTGACTTCAGACTATTTTACAAAGCTACAGTTATCAAACCAGTATGGTACTTGCACAAAAACAGTAATATAGATCAATGGAACAGGATAGAAAGCCCAGAGATAAACCCATGCACATATGGTCACCTTATCTTTGATAAAGAAGGCAAGAATATACAACAGAGAAAAGACAGCCTCTTCAATAAGTGGTGCTGGGAAAACTGGACAGCTCCATGTAAAAGAATGAAATTAGAACACTTCCTAACACCATATACAAAAATAAAGTTAAAGCGGATTAAAGACCTAAATGTAAGGCCAGACACTATAAAACTCTTAGAGGAAAACATGGGCAGAACATTCTATGACATAAATCACAGCAATATCCTTTTTATTTTTCTTTTAATTTTTTTTTTTTGCGGTACGCGGGCCTCTCACTGCTGTGGCCTCTCCCGCTGCTGAGCACAGGCTCCGGACGCGCAGGCTCAGTGGCCATGGCTCACGGGCCTAGCTGCTCTGTAGCATGTGGGATCTTCCCGGACCGGGACACGAGCCTGTGTCCCCTGCATCGGCAAGCGGACTCCCAACCACTGCGCCACCAGGGAAGCCCCTTTTTTAAATTTTTAAAGTTTATTTTTAATTTTTTTTTGCGGTACGTGGGCCTCTCACTGTTGTGACCTCTCCTGTTGTTGGAGCACAGGCTCCGGACGCGCAGGCTCAGAGGCCATGGCTCACGGGCCTAGCCGCTCCGCGGCATGTGGGATCTTCCCAGACCGGGGCACAAACCCGTGTCCCCTTCATCGGCAGGCGGACTCTCAACCACTGCGCCACCAGGGAAGCCCCGCAAGATCCTTTTTGATCCACTTCCTAGAGAAATGGAAATAAAAACAAAAATAAATGGGACCTAATGATACTTAAAAGCTTTTGCACAGCAAAGGAAACCATAAATAAGACGAAAAGACAACCCTCAGAATGGGAGAAAATATTTGCAAACAAAGCAACCGACACAGGGTTAGTCTCCAAAGTACACAAGCAGGTCATGCAGCTCAATATCTAAAAAGCAAACAGCCCAATCCAAAAATGGGCAGAAGACCTAAATAGACATTTCTCCAAAGAAGATATACAGATTGCCAACAAACACATGAAGGGATGGTCAACATCACTAATCATTAGAGAAATGCAAATCAAAACTACAATGAGGTATCATCTCACACCGGTCAGAATGGCCATCATCAAAAAATCTACAAACAGTAAATGCTGGAGAGGGTGTGGAGAAAAGGGAACCCTCTTGCACTGTTGGTGGGAATGTAAATTGA
This sequence comes from Stenella coeruleoalba, assembly GCF_951394435.1. Lineage (NCBI taxonomy): Eukaryota > Metazoa > Chordata > Mammalia > Artiodactyla > Delphinidae > Stenella > Stenella coeruleoalba. Next base: position 52,870,621 of record NC_137149.1, read on the forward strand.
TACAGCCACTATGGAGAACAGTATGGAGGTTCCTTCAAAAACTAAAAATAGAACTACTGCATGATCCAGCAATCCCACTACTGGGCATATACCCCAAGAAAACCATAATTCAAAGAGAGTCATGTACCACACTGTCCATTACACCACTTTACAATAGCCAGGACATTGAAGCAACCTAAGTGTCCACTGACAGATGAATGGATAAAGAAGATGTGGCACGTATATACAAATGGAATATTAATCAGCCATAAAAAGAAACGAAATTGAATTATTTGTAGTGAGGTGGATGGACCTAGAGTCTGTCATGCAGAGTGAAGTAAGTCAGAAAGAGAGAAACAAATACTGTATGCTAACACATATATATGGAATCTAAAAAAAAAGGTTCTGACGAACCTATGGGCAGGACAGGAATAAAGACGCAGATGTAGAGAATGGATTTGAGGACACGGGGAGGGGGAAGGGTAATCTGGGATGAAGTGAGAGAGTAGCATTTACATATATACACTACCCAATGTAAAATAGGTAGCTAGTGGGAAGCAGCTGCATCACACAGGGAGATCAGCTCAGTGCTTTGTGACCACCCAGAGGGGCGGGATAGGGAGGGTTGGAGGGAGATGCGAGAGGGAGGGAATATGGGGATATATATATATATATATACATATAGCTGATTCACTTTGTTATACAGCAGAAACTAACACAACATTGTAAAGCAATTATACTCCAATAAAGATGTTAAAAAAATAGAATGCATTACTTTATATTTCATTTAAGAGTGATAATATGCTGAAGAGCTCAAATTAGTATTCTCAAGTTTATTTTTACTGTTGTGTAATAATCTTTCCCAGTAACTAGTGAAAACAGTTTCTTAATGAAAGTAACAGAACATTCTTTGTAAGTTAACAATCACTGAATGTGTTTTTCTCATTGATTACCCAAATAATATTTCCCCAAACTCTGTGTCTGTTAAGTCTGTGCATATGTGTACATATGAACTGGTTTGTGAATATGGCTCAGTATAGATTTTAAATCTAACAGTGTATGGAGAATGTTTAAATGAAAAAAAGCATGTACTGTGGGGGCAGAGGATATATGGGAACTCTACTTTTCTGCTAAATTTGCCTGTGAACATAAAACTGTTCCAAAAAATAAAGTCTAAAAAAAATCATGTACTATTTTAGTACTATTAGTACTACTAATACTATTTGAATTGGAATCCATGGCAGATTTACAAAGTTAAAGTGATATCATTTAGTTTTGTGCCAGGAGCCATGTATAAAATTGTTGTATTTGTCTGTGATGTCATTATTTTAAGTTGCACATGCAAAAATCATTTTTCTAAAATTAGTATTAAAGTGAAACAAGTAAATGCATTTAATAGAACAAGTATCCCGTAAATAGAACTGTCTATGTGTATGATTAGGTTGAACAGTGTAAAAATACTGATATTTGACCATGTTTAATTATATAAAGGTATATTGTAGGTCATTGGAGATTTTAAAGTTATTTCAATAAATAATACTTGGATAACTAAGATTTGGAGAAAAATAAAATCAGATTCTAACCTTTCACCTTACATCAAAAATAAATCAGATTAAAAACTTTAATAAAAGTGAAACCATTCAGGAGTTAAAAGAAAATATAGGTGAATACTTATTAAAAATTACTAGAACTTATGACTAAGAACCTGTCAGTTCCCTTAATTAGTCTGATTAAAACTTGGTTCTTAATATTGGCAAGGCAAAAAGAATATCAGATGGAAGGAACTGTTCAATTATAGCTCTGGCTTTTATCTCTAGATATTTTTTCTCTCCTTAGGAAGGTCTCTCACTGTTTACTGCTGTGATTGCCTGGCAGACTTGTGTGTGTGTGTGTGTGTGTGTGTGTATGCACACTTCTGTGTATTTGCACTTCTCTGCACTCTTCTTTTTCCTTTATCTAACTCTAATATGGAAGTATGCCTTTCCTTGAGTTCCCCCAAAGCTGAAACAAATTTTGGATGGCTTCATATCCTTTAGTTTTGATTAAAAGAATATATAGACAATAATATGCAGTTGGATAATTAGTTTATAAAGTCAATTTACAGTTTGATTTTGTGGTTCCTTATATTTCTAATTCCCTATTTTTCTCTTGCTTTATTTCCCTATGTCAAAAGTCATCTTTGCTTATTACTGGTCATTAAATGAGTGTAGACTTTGGGTAATGAGTGCCGGATGGGGACTGGCAAGCTACAGAAGTTTTGTTACTTGAGGATTGTATATTTTAGGATGATTTTGGCTGCAAGTTATATAATATCTGAATTAAAGTAGCTTTACAAGTAGGAGTTTAGCATTTGAAAAGAAATTACCATAAGTCTGTGACCAAATGGTTTCAAGGTTAGTTCAGAAGCTCAGTGATGTGTAGACTCTGTGTTAGCTTTTTTTCATTTTCTTGGCTTTCTGCTCATGCTACAAAGCTCCAAGTTTTGTATATCCTCGCATGATAACATCAAGAGTGAGGAGATTGGAGGGCTGTTGTTTTGCCTTTATCTCAGTCTCTCTTTCTTTATCAGAGAGGAGTCCAACACATATTCCCAGATGTAAATTAAGTATGTAATATTTCATAAAAGAAATACAGATGGTTAGTAAACATATATGAGAATTTTAATCTCACTAAGGCTCTGGAAATGCCTGATTTAATTCTGTGTTGTTCTTGGAAATTATCAGACAGTGCCTTGATGAATCTAGCTAACACCTTCCTGCATTAGGATAGGAGTTAACAGATAGTATGAAAATGTACATCAGAAGCTCTGATTGATTTGTTATAATTTTGTTTTTTAATGTATTAGGCATGTAACAGAGCTTCTAGTCAGCATGAAAAAATATACAAGGTAATCATACTCAGTGAACATAATTTTATTAAGTATCAGATTTATTAAATGTAAGCTCTTTTTTTAAGGATAAATAGACCTTATTTTAAATTTTACCATGGTAGTCCCATAATTTGTTTAATAATTCTCCTAATTATTGGCAGTTTGGGTGTTCTCAAATTTTTATTGTTGGTTAAACGATATTGCAATGAAAGTTCTTGACCTTTTTTTATAGTTTTGGGAGTGTTGCTGTAGGATAAATTCTGAAAAGTGGAAATTCTGAGGTAAAAGCAATGAGCATTTAACATTTTAATTGATTTGCTAAAATTATCCTCCAAAAGTGTTGTGCTAGTTTGTACTCCCACAGAGGTATGAATGTGCCATTTCCTACACATCCTGTACAGGCTTTGTGTTTTTTTCCACCAGCTTGAGGTATAATTGACTTACAATAAATTGCATATATTTTTCCCATGTAGTTACATTTCCAGCAATCTTTCTTCTGCTTATAGGGCTTGTTTTTTTTTTTTGCGGTACACGGGCCTCTCACTGTTGTGGCCTCTCCCGTCGCGGAGCACAGGCTCTGGACACGCAGGCCCAGCGGCCATGGCCCACGGGCCCAGCCGCTCCGCGGCATGTGGGATCCTCCTGGACCAGGGCACGAACCCGCGTCCCCTGCGTCGGCAGGCGGACTCTCAACCACTGCGCCACCAGGGAAGCCCTGCTTATAGGGCTTTAAAAACATTTCTAGTGGTACAGGACTTCTTGTCTGAACAAACTCTTCTGGTGTTTGTATATATGAAAAAGTTTTTATTTTGCCTTCATTTTTGAAAGGTGCTTTTGCTAGGTAAGAATTGTAGGTTAACAAGTTGTTTGTTTTTTTCCCATACTTTAAATATGCTGCTGAAGTATTCCTTGGGTTGTATTGTATATGATGAAAAGTCTGCTGTCCTCCTTTTCTTTCCCCTATACTTAATGTGCCTTTTTTCCCCTCTTCTAGATGCTTTTAAGATACTCTGTTTATCCCTCATTTAAAGCTGTTTGACTGTCATGTGGATTGGTGTAGTTTGTGTCTCTTGTCTTGAGGTTTATTGATCTTATGGAATCTATAGGGTTCATAGTTTTAATAAAATTTGGAAAAATTATAGCCATCATTTCTTCCAATAAGATTTTTTGTCACTCTTTCTTGGTTCCTCAGGGACTCCAATTACAACTGTGTTAGGCTGCTTGAAGTAGACCCACGGCTCATTATCCAATTTGGATAGTTTTTTTTTTTTTTAAATAGAGTTTTTTGGCTGCGTTGGGTCTTCGTTGCTGTGCGCAGGCTTTCTCTCATTGTGGCGAGCAGGGGCTACTCTTTGTTATGGTGTGCGGGCTTCTCATCGTGGTGGCTTCTCTTGTTGCAGAGGACAGGCTCTAGACATGCGGGCTTCAGTAGTTGTGGCATGTGGGCTCAGTAGTTGTGTCTCACTGGCTCTAGAGCGCAGGCTCAGTAGTTGTGGCGCACGGGCTTTGTTGCTCTGTGGTGTGTGGGATCTTCCTGGACCAGGGCTTGAACCCGTGTCCCCTGCATTGGCAGGCTGATTCTTAACCACTGTGCCACCAGGAAAGTCCCTGGATAGTTTCTAATGCTTATTGTATTTAAGTTTGCTAATATTAGTCTGCCATGTTTAATCTGTCATTAATCTCATTTAGTGTATTTTTCATCTCATTCATTGTAGTTTTCATGTTTAGAATTTTGATTTGGGTCTTTAGAAAAGAACTTTAAACATGTCTCAATTAACATGCTTAATATTTACCCTAACTTAAATATCTAGAATATAATTGCAGTAGTTATTTTAATATGTTTATTTACTAATTCTCTCATCTGTGCCATTTTTGGACTGGTTTTAATTGATTTTTATCCTAATTTGAGGTTGTATTTCTCTGTATCTTTGCATGTCTGGTAATTTTTCAGTGGGTGCCAGACATCGTAGATTTTACCTTGTTGGGTGTGGGTATTTCTAGTTATTCCTATAAATGTTCTTAAGCTTTGTTCTAGGACAGGTTTAAGTTACTTGGGAACAGTTTAATCCCTTTGGCTGGTACTTATAAGCTTTTTAGGCAAGACCAATGTGGAGCTTAGTCTAAGGTTAATATTCCCTAGTACTGAGGCAAAACCCTTTTTAGTGTTCTACCGGGTGACACACAAATTATGGTTTTCTACTCTGTCTTGTAGGAATAAGCACCATTCCCTGCCCTGTGAAATCTTCAGGGATTGTTTTCACTAATTCTTTTGCATGTCTTTTTTCTTTGGCTTGCTGTAGCTTCCTTGCGTGCATGAGCTGATCGGTAGTCAGCTAAAGACTCAAGGCATTCTTTCTAGATATCCAGGCTTCTCCCTCTGTGCAGCTTACTGTTCTCTGGTACTTAGTCCTGTATTCTCTACCCTCCCTTAGTCTCCTCAGCCTTTCAGTTCCATCTCTTCAACTCAGGACTGCCAGTCTCTGCCTGGGTTCTCTCTTCCTGCACCTTGTTCTGGAAGTTCTCTCCAGGAACTAATTTAGGGCAGCCATAGGGCATACTTTGTTTTTTTCTTGTCTCTCAGAGATCACTGTAATTTGTTGCCTAGTGTTCAATGTCTTGAAAGCTGGTGTTCCTTACATTTTGTATGGGTTTTCAGTTGTTTTGGGGGAGGATGGTACATCTGGTCTCTATAATTTCATCTGTGGCTGGAAATGTAAGTTCTGACTTACTAAATTTTCGCCAAAAAAAACAGAAGGAGATTTTTTGTTTGTTATGTCTTGAATGCTTATCACTACTTAAAGTGAAATTCACATATTTGTGTTAAATTTGAGTGACTTACTTTATATATATTACTGATGTTATGCTGATTGGATATAAGTTTAATTTATGTGATCTTACGAGTATTGATCACACACAAATTCATGGATAGCAGAAAGACATGTATGTAGGTATTTGGGTGTTCAGAGTTCTGGAATCTGAGACCAAATCCTAATGGTAGGTTTTGGCAGAGGAAACTAAGGCCAAAACTTGACTTTGGTCTATCTCTAGTTGGCACAGTACCTACCTGTTTTAACTCTAGTATATATTTTCACCATATATTTGTAAAGCTATGCTCTCTTTTTTATCATTATAACTTTGTGAGATATCTTTTACCTTTTATTTTCCAAATGAGAACACAGAAGGTAAGTCATTTTGACTCTTTTGTGTTCTTTTTAATGACAGTACAGTGCTATTTTTCTTTTTTAAACTAGTGGGCAGACTGATGGAATCATGGGTAATTTTGTTAGAGATTTTTGGATTATGATCAATAATAATTTTGAAGAATAACCATGATATAGGTCATGCATTGGTTTCTGTAAAACAAATGGCAGGCCGACTTCAGTTGATAAAAACATTGTGTTTTACAAGTTTCTTTGTAAATTAGTTGTTTGACTCTGACCATGGGTCATCTCTCTGTCTATTAACTGATCCATCAATTTCACCAGTGTCATAAATAATGGTTAAGTTCTACAATTAGCTTAAAAAAGGCTATGGTCTAGCTTAAATGGTTTTGACAGTAATTGTGGAACCGGTTGAACCCTGAGCTGTTCAGAGAACAGGATCCTAAGGAGGTCATCATTGGATTTATTATTGCAGGTAAACTGGGGATTGACTGGTGGTTTTTTGATGTTGGAAGCTCAGGGAATGGGATTAAGGGCTGAAATGGTACTATGGCAACGCTGCAAGGAGTTACCCTGGTGGGAGGTGGAGCAGAACTGTAAAGTTATGCTTGTATTAAAATGGAGAAACTATCCAAATCAGCCTGAATTTTTCATTAGCGTATAATTTAGATGTTTGAATTTAGGATCTGAAGAAAATTTTTTCAGATGTTAAATAATTATACTGTTTTTTTTCATTCTTAACTTTCATGAAAACATATACCAGTTTGCCTGTGTTCTCTTGTGTTTTTGTCATCATCCATCTTAGATGATAAGATCATAGTTATTAAAACAAGGAATGTGTTAGTATACTAGAAGTAGCTCACACTTTTGAGTGTTTACTATATACCGGGCACTGTTCTTTACACATCATATGAAATAAATTAATTTTCACAACCCTTTGATGTATGACTTTTATTACCATTTTGCTGATGAGAAAACAGGAGCACAGAGCATAAAGTAATTTACTTAAGGTCATTTGACAAATAGATTTGGGATATCTGTGTGGTCTGGAGACTGAGTCTGTGCTCTCAGTCACTGTGCTGTTTGTTTTAACAATCTTGGGATGAAGAGAGAAACATAGGCAGCTCATGCTTAATTGTTAATGTTATCATTTCTGAGAGTTTGGGAATCAACTTTTACAGAATATCCACGTTAGGATGATGATGAAGAACTTACGTTTTAGAATTATTTAGAATTTACTTTCACTATTAGGTCTTCTAAATAGCTATATACAAAATAGAATAAATTGTTAACCCTCTCATTGCCTTAGCTTTTTCATTTTTAAAAGTTGAGATTAACAGTAGTTACCTTTCTTGTTATGCATTCTTTCCCCTCTGAAGCATTATGCTAAGCTATTTTAGTATTATTTTCAAGACAGGAAGACCCTGGAATTGTTTTCAAGGAACGCATCTGCTTTGACTGACTCACATATCAGACCTTGGATGATGGGTGTTGTTTTGATGACAGGTGTCCTTTGGGAAAATCTCTGCTTACATTGTCAGTGAAAAGACTGTGGTTTTCCTCTCCATCTCTGTGTTACGTATTTTGTTTCAGAATATGTGAAATGGTACTTTAAGAGTATTGGGCAATCTTTTCTTCATAAATGTCTAAGTTCCCCAAAATGTGTATTAAACCTACCAATATAGTTGGGGTGAAACTCATTTATTTAGGCTTTAAACTTCAACAGTAATAACATTGATATATAAAAACCAATTATTTTGGTTCCAAACATTTTTATTGTCTAATACTTCTGTGCACTATGAACGCATTTTTAATTTAAACTTTTTCATAACCATATGTAATGGGCAATTTTATTTCCCTCACTGTACAGAGGAGAAATAGGAGGCTAGAGAGAACGTAAGTAGTGAAGTCAGATTTTGAATACAGTCTGTCGCTTCCAGAGTCTGAGTGCTTAACTGTGATGATAAATCACCTCTCCTGGGTTTTGAAGTCTTAAAATTGTGTATTTAAAAATAAAAGAGGAAAGACAGATTTATCATTGTTACATCATGGCAATCAGGACAAGAATTGTATAGCCCAGGCCTCCGGAGTAACTGAGACTGGAAAGTTATTGGGAACCGAGGCAGTTCTGTTGCTGTATCTTTCTGTGTGCTCACTCCTATCTCTTTTATTATTTTCTCTTTCTGCATATTGGCTTCCTCCGTTCTCCTCACCACCTGGCCCACCTTGACTGCTCATAAAATGGTACCTTCAACACAAGTGTCTTTACTACCTTAAAAATCCAGAACCTTGGCCAAGTGATGCAGCTTTTCATGATCTGATTTGTAGTTTCCTGTGAGATAGAATTTTGTCATCCTGGTCAGGCTCTGGATTATTTTCTTCTGGGTCGAGTGTCTGTCCTTTGGTCACATAGCTGTGGCGGGGGTGATAGGTTGAGGGAGGGGACACATTCAGGGATCTACACTAATGTTGGTAGGTAGTTCTCAGGGAAAGAGGTAGAGGCTGAATAGAGTCCCAAAATATGTCTATATTAATATGTATCAGATTTTATTAAGCAGTATCATAAAAATACACAATACAAATATCAATACAAATGCAATAAATAGCATAAAAATAAAACAATAAAAGTAAATACAACAAAATAATGCACAAATACAAAATATAAATACAAATATAAAATGCAAAATAATATATATGTTACAGGTACAAGGAACTGAAATCAATCTTTCAAAAGGTGACTTCCTGTAAGGTTGTGACAGTCAAGGAAAGACTGATGAACTGTTCTCAATTGAAGGAGACTAAAGGGACATGTGGACTAAATTTAACACATGGTCCTAGATTGAATCCTTTTGCTACAAAGAATATCATTGGGGCAACTGCACATATGGAATGTGTTCTGTGGATTAAATAGTAGGGAATATAGAGTATCAGTGTTAATTTCCTAATTTTTGTGGTCATACCATCACTATATAGGATGACATCATGTTTATAGGAAAACATGCTGAATTATTCATTGATAATGGGACAACATGCCTGCAACTTATTCCCAAGTGATTCAGCTGGGGGGAAAAAGCTTTTTGTTTATTCTGCAACCTTTGAAAATATTTCAAAATAAAAAGTAAAAAAGAAAAAAAACCTGTAACTTCTTTAAACTGGATATGTAATTTCTTTAATGGTACCAGAAGAATTTATATAAAAGAATCCTCTGGGTAAATGTTTTTGAAAAGAATATTCAACAGTCATTTATTTATTGAGCATTCCTTTATTTGTATTGTCAGTGCAGACTTTCCTGCAGTAGGTTTGCATAATTGGATATGTTTACTAAGGAACTCTACATTGTTTGCTGTACGTTATTTGAAGATTTACTTCATGGGATTTCAGATTCTATTTTCAGATTTCTTAATTCACAGATTTTAATGAATAAGAAATATTTATAATTTGCTCATGCATTTTCAGTTATTGGTGACTCTTTTTAAAATTTCTCTACTAGCCTCCCCCATTCTAAAATCTGCAGTTTCCTGTGAAGTTATAAAGTGTGAGCAGTCAGAATTGTCTGCTCCTTTGTAGGATATTTGGAAAATGGTTTAATGGAAGCTAATGGTTTGTATTGTATTTGGTTTAAGTATTTTCCAACTCAGTGTCAACATAAAGTAATTCTAATTATGGTGCTTTCTAGTCATATTTTATGATCAAAATGTTGAAGATATATTAGATATAGAGTATACTTTTGTTATATGAATATACTTTTGTTTTATTTTGAGGGTCATATTTTATTTTATTTTATTTATTTATTTTTTTTGTGCTATGCGGGCCTCTCACTGTTGGGGCCTCTCCCGTTGCGGAGCACAGGCTCCGGACGTGCAGGCTCAGCGGCCATGGCTCATGGGCCTAGCCACTCCGCGGCATGTGGGATCTTCCCAGACTGGGGCACGAACCCGTGTCCCCTGCATCGGCAGGCGGACTCTCAACCACTGCGCCACCAGGGAAGCCCTCGAGGGTCATATTTTAAAACAGAAGTATGTATTAATTTTTGAATGATAATTCCAGAGAAAACATAATTCAGTGTATTTATTCAGTTTACGCTCAACTTTCTTAGGAGTCAGTTCTTTTATAGCAGATGTACTATAGATATCTTTATAAGCTTTTTAAATTGTCTTTTTTATATCTTAATTATTTTGTTAAGCACATATTTTGATAGACATCTATACACTCATTCTAGGCTTTCTAGAGTAATTCAGTAGCTAGAAAGCCACACCTAGTTTATAAATGGTAATTAGCTTTATTTTCTGAAATATGTTGATCCTAAAGCCACAGAACTCTACTTCTGGGCTCTTTGTGTTCACGTGGTAAAAAGAATTTCCTAGGACATTGTTTTTTTAATGTGTCACATAAATGAAACAGTTGCCATTTGTTCCAACTGACTGGACCATTTCCAAGACAGGCTTCCTCTCTGCTCTGTCAATCATCATGTTTTTCATTCTAGAATTTCTCTCTAACTCTTGGATCTCTTCCAAGATAGGGGCAGTTTCTGAGCATCTCAGTGGCAGATATTTTCCAGGTATTATCTACAGGTTTCAAAAATTGTCAGTCAGAAGAGGAAGAGGGATGGGCAGAAATAGGGAAATAGAAACTGGGAAATAGAAATAGACAGGAGGAGTGGAGGCAGTGAGGCAGGTCCCTTTAAAAATAACTTTAAAAAAGGACATTTAGGGGCTTCCCTGGTGGCGCAGTGGTTGAGAATCTGCCTGCCAGTGTAGGGGACACGGGTTCGAGCGCTGGTCCAGGAAGATCCCACATGCTGCGGAGCAACGAAACCCGTGCGCCACAACTGCTGAGCCTGTGCTCTAGAGCCCACGAGCAACAACTACTGAAGCCCGCACGCCTAGAGCCAGTGCTTCACAACAAGAGAAGCCACCGAAATGAGAAGCCTGTGCACCGCAGCGAAGAGTAACCCCTGCTCGCCGCAACTAGAGAAAGCCAGCGCACAGCAGCGAAGACCCAACACAGCCAAAAATAAATAAATTTTAAAAAAAAGGGGGCCATTTAGGAAAAAAAAGAGTAAGGCATTGTTTAGAACAATATAATATACAAGTGCTAAAGTGGGCCTTCTAGATTAGTGCTTTCCAGATTACCTCTATGGTGAAGAACCAGATATTTTGTTACCAGTTCATTATGGATAGGACCTACATGGCAAGTAAATTTACCTCATGCTTGGGGTCAAATTCCTTGAAAGCATTGTCTAATTGCTATAAAGGTTTCTAAATTCTGAAATTTCTTCATTTCTGTGTATATTCTACACCAGTGTCAGTTTGCTGATTGACACTAGTCTGCTGACCACATGCAGAGTAGTGGTTTTTCCTAAAACTTTGTTTCTTCATTTGTACCCAAGGTTATTTAGCTTAGAAAAGTGAAATGATTTTCTCTATATTTCTCTACAGCTATTAAAGTTTTCTTTTTCAGTTTCAGTAGAGAACAGCTCTACTCAAAAGTAAAATTTGGTCTTTTGTTTGAGGGTGATGTTCATTGTCAGTATATAAAAGTCAGAAAAATATGCCTCTAGGGTTTGGAGCTCTAAGAGATTTCTACTTTCTGCATTATGGATTTCTGAAATAAGCTTTTGTATGATCTTATAATTTTGGAATCTGAAAAAAAAATTAATAAAGATACCAAATAAAACAATACCAAAGCAAGAAAGATCAGAAATATTGAGGTAGAAAAAGCATAATAATTTATAAAAACTATTAGTTTTATATAATTAGAGTATTGGGTTGATTTGGGGAAAGTGTCAATAGTTAAAGCCTAAAAGATTGTCAGGGACAAGATTGGGAAATGGTATGTAATTCTTAAAAAGTTAGCTTTTTATTTGCTAGACAGTGAAGGGCAGTTGGAGAATTTTATATAATGAAGCAATACGGAGTAGGTTGGTTTTTAGCAAAGAAAATTTTTAGTGTTTTCTCTCTGTATATACTTTAAAGTAAGATTAATAGAGGATCTACTTCAGTTTTGTAAAATACTTTAGTTCTAAACACTGTAATCATGTCTTTCAACTATAAGTAATGACTTAAAAGGTAGAAGAACAGAAATACGATGCAGTAATTGAGGTTAGTATTTAGTATGTTCTGAAATACCCCTGTCATTAAGTATTTGGTAAAAATGTATAATAATTGAGGCAGTACATTATGCTGTTGAGTGTAACCAAACTGCTTGGGTTGGAATCTCAGCTCTGACATTCATTATTTTTTCAACCTTAGGCAAATTACTTAACCTCTTTGGGCCTTGGTTTTCTTATCTATAAAATGGCAATACATAATACTTTCCTTATAGAACTGTCATGAAGTTAAATGACTGTGTGTGTGTGTAGATATGACGTATTTATTATATAATGTGCAATAGGGCCTGATAAATAATGAGTTAAATAAGTACTTTTACTGCTGCTGTTATGATTAGAAGACATCTCATTAAATAAATTTTATAAACATTTAAGAATGTGAGTATAAAATACCAAACATGCACCAGTTATGATCAGAAAATTACCAGCTGCTGTTTTTCACATTTTACTTTCTTCTGTTTGTAGAGAATAAAATAATGAATTTAAGTATACTTAACTTAGTGTTTTCTCTTTTATAGTTTATCAGAGAAGATATGAAATATAAAGATGCTACTAATAAACACAGCCATCTGCACAGAGAAGACAAGCATATAACTGTTGAGGATTTATGGAAACGATGGAAAACATCAGAAGGTAAGACTGTTTTAGTGATCTGAATCCCTGAGCTGCTTTTCTCAGGTCACTAATTGCATATGATTTACAAACAAATCAAAATAACATTTCTGTGAGGATATTTATATTTTAGTAAATAATTGTTCCATTTTTTATTTTGAAATATGATTTTAATTTTTCTTAGGATTTATTAAAGGTCAGCCTGTTTTCAGATAATTTGATACCTTATACTAGAATAAATAAGGTAACGCATGTCTGAGAGCTTAAAGTTGTAGAGCATTGTTTCATCTGTTAAATGGCATTATTATAAAAGGTTTGTCAAATAAACATGTGGATCCCAAAGTTTAATTTTTTTAAAAATTTATTTGTGGATAAAAAGTGGATCCCAAAGTTTAATTTTTTTAAAAATTTGTGGATCCCAAAGTTTAATTTTTTTAAAAATTTATTTAATGTGGATTCCAAAGTTTAATTTTTTTAAAAATTTATTTAATTAATTAATTTTTGGCTGTGTTGGGTCTTCGTTGCTGTGCGTGGGCTTTTTCTAGTTGCGGCAAGCAGGGGCTACTCTTCGTTGTGGTGTGCGGGCTTCTCACTGCGGTGGTTTATCTTGTTGTGGAGCACGGGCTCTAGGCGCACGGGCTTCAGTAGTTGTGGCACGTGGGCTCAGTAGTTGTGGTGCACGGCTTAGTTGCTCTGTGGCATGTGGGATCTTCCCAGACCAGGGCTCAAACCCGTGTCCTCTGCATTGGCAGGCGGATTCTTAACCATTGTGCCACCACGGAGGCCCCACCGAAGTTTTTTTTTAATTACGGAGAACAGTTCCTAAAGTCTTTAGAAGGCAAAGTCTGCTGATGATAAAGACTGCATGATACAGTTGTGTAATTTATATTTTATTCCTTTTTCTACCCTTAAGTCCTCAAGCTGTCTTACGGATAGTAATTTTTTAGGGCAGGAAAAGTGTATGGCCTAAAACCTCAACTTGATCCCCAATTGTAGAAAGCTACATAAAAAAAAAGTCTGTTAAGTTTTTTTTCTTTTTCTTTTTTTAGTGACAGTGTCAAACAAAATGTCTTTTTCCTAATGTTTCTATTCTTTTGTCAAAGTCAAGCAATTATATTGTAGCATATGTTTTTCTCTGCCAGTTTGAAGAGCGAAATGAAATTAAAAAGAATGTGGGACAGATTACCAAGTAGGAGTTATGAAGAAATAACAAAGTTTACTAGACTGTCAGTGGTAACATTTGGAAATGAGAAAATACAGGAAACTATTCCATCAACTCAGTATTATTATTAATATAGAAGAAGGTTTGCTTGGGAGGGGAGGGATAAATTGGGAAATTGGGATTGACATATACACACTACTGTGTATAAAATAGATAACTAATAAGGACCTACTGTATAGCACAGGGAACTCTACTCAGTACTCTGTAATGACCTATATGGGAGAAGAATCCAAAAAAAGAGTGGATATATGTATATGAAAACTGATTCACTTTGCTCTACACGTGAAACTAACACAACATTGTAAATCAACTATACTTCAATAAACATTTTTTTTAAAAAACGTGTTCTTATGGTTTTGTTTTCACTTTCTAAAAGAGGCATCTGATGAAATACTCCGGGAAGAAGAAAAAGAAAGAAGGAAAAAAATACCACTGACTTTAATGAAAGATACATAGACTTAAAAAAAACCTCTCCATTTCCTTTCCCCATATTATTTTGAAGTAATATGAACTTGGGTAGGAATAGAAATAAATAATGAGTATACTTATTTATTTAATAAGTATAATATACTTATTTATTTAATAAATAAATGAGTATAAGTTTCATGGGGGAAAGTGCTAGAATGGTCAAAAACTTAGTAAGACTATTTATATGAGATATCTCAGCAATATGTAGATATTAGTAAAGGACTTGGAGATCCAATGGAGTCTGTTGCCACTAGTATATTCTAGATTTGGAGTTTGTGGTAAGCTGAATGGAGCCCACAAAACTAACTACGTTTGAATGAAGGAAAAAAAAAGATTTGACCACTTCTCACCACCTGTTGTGCTACCACCCTGGTTCAGCCCTCATCCCTTTCCTGGATAATTGTGGTAGCTGCCTGAGGGTCTCCTTCTGTATACTTGTGCTCTTTTGAAATTTGTTCTTCACTTAGCAGAGTAATCTATTTAAGATATAAATCAAATTTGCTCAATACCCTGTAATGGCTCAGAGTAAAAGTTAAAATCTTTACAAAGATCTGTAAGGCTCTACATGATCTGTCCTCTCCTGCACCCTCCTCTCTTCCATTTTCTGTCTTTTCCATTTCTCTCACTCAGTGTGCTCTGCCCAGATGGAATCCTTGCTGCAGGAATGCAGATGTCCTCCTGGCTAATTCGTTATCTCTTTTTCGGGCTCTTCTCTCCTTGAGGCCTACCCTGACCACTCTATTTAAAATTGCAAATTGCAAACCATGTCCCCCTGCCCTCCTCTTGGTCATTTGGCACCCTTGTTGATCCCTCTTACTTAGCTTCACACTTTCTTTACCCCATGTCAGGAATCAGCTTCTAAGTTATAATATAATTGACTTATTTGTTATGTTTGTCTCCCTTCTGTCCCTTACCCCTGAAAATGTTAGCCTCAGAAAGCGGGGTGGGGGGAGGTCTTTGTCTATTTTGTTTATTACTGTGTCCCAAATTCAAGGGGATTCTGTACTTAAACCCCATTTTGATTTCCCACCCTGGTAAGTTTTGTGGGATCTTTTGTGATTTATGAAAATGTATGTTTGTTATCAGCTTAAGGTCTTTTCAAGTTAAATAGCTTCTTAAGTCTCTTTTTTCCTAGGCTTTCACCTTAATTTCCACCCCCTAAGATTTTACCATTATGGTGATGAGACGATTTCCCCCTAAGCCTTCAAAGAGTTGGCCTAAATTATCTGCTTTATGCTTCCTTTTCTCCAAACCCCAGTCTCGCACATAACCTTCTTAGGGGATTAGGGCTTGGGAGGAAGTATCTTAGGGCTCCTACTAAAACAGCTGCATGGGAGGGAAGAGAGAGGAGTTGAGTGAAATAAACCTCTACTAGAAGCTTTATGGTGACCTGATTGATTTTCTCAGTGTCATTTTTCTCAATTGATTTTACCATGTCATACATAGTCTTTTAATTTATTACAGGCTTCATGTAAAAAGGCAGAGCATTGTTGTTAGATCAGTGGTTTTTAAATCATAGCCTGACAAGCCCTGGGTTTCCTGGAGGTATCTCAGGGACAGGGATAAATGGGTAGAGTTCTGCTTTTATCTGGTATATTCTGTTTCTGTTTAAGATTTCTCTTGAGAAACAAAAAGTAATTCTTCTGAAAAGGTTTGGAAATTGTTGATAAAGAGATTAGAATGCAATAATATGTAATTTAAGGTTGTTTAGTTGAATATGAATATAGGTACATACATACTTATGCACACACATGCATACACACACAAACATACAGTCATACTTTGCCCGTCATTGTTGTGTCTTCAGTGCCTGGAACAGTGCCTTATTTACTTTGATTTTCAGTAAAGATTTGTCTAATGAATTGAATGAATGAGTGTATAGTGCCCCATGAGCATTGCATTCTCAGTAATTCAGTTCATACTTTGAGTACAGGCATTTCTGCCATAATGAAATATATGCACTCCTGGAAAACTTATGCTTTGCAAAATTATGAACTTAAAAATTAGAATTTATGGGAAAAATCGGGGTTGGAGCAGACTACTGAAAACCTGTGCAATGTTGTAATCAGAGCACTAACAGTACTAATAAAACTACAGGTAAAAAAGGCATGTTAAATCCCTAATCAGTAAATACTGTAGTAGATATAGGACTTTACCTTAAAAAATAATTAAAGATAACTTATTAAAAGGAGGTATTAGGTAGGGTTGAAGTTGCTAAATTATGGAGACAAGGGCAATGTGCACAAAGATGAGAACTGAGCAACAAGCATTTCTAAGAGCCTGTGGCCAGATTGAGCTAAAAGGAAGAAGGAATGGTGAGCAGACATCATGTTCATAGCTTTGTTGTTCTGGTATGGAAGGACTAATGAACTCTCTGATAGGATCATACACAGAAGGTGGTGTTTGTGGTAGGCTGTGAGTGTTGACCAGGAGTTCTGGAAGGGGATAATGAGGTAGACCATAAATGGTAGCCCCCATATAGCTCCTCCTTCAGTTACCTGAAAATTTGCTAGAAATGGAAGTGTAGATAGCATACTAAAGGAGACGTGTGGACTTTCAAGCTGTACAAATTTAAATCCTGGCCCTTCTGTTTATGAACATTAAGACATTTGGCACATTTAAAAATTCACTTGTAAAATGCAATTCTTGTGTGATTTAAATGAGTAGTGTAGTAAAAGTGCCTGGCATAATTCCTGGCAACACTCGATAGGCACTAAGTAAGTGTTGACTTACTTACCTTTGTAATAATGCTGAACGAACTAAAATGTTCAGCTCTATTTAAAGTTTTGTAAGGTTTTTGATTCAGTCTCTTAATATTCATCAATAAAATGAATAGATATATTAGACTACATACTCACCATTGTAGTGTGCAATTCTCTGGTTGGTAAAATGTACCTGAGATCTTTATGGAATATTGTCAGTGGGGAAAAAGTAAAGTTGTGTTCCTCAAAAATTGATACTGATCTCATATAGAAAAATTTCAGCATGACCTGAATGTACTTTTTTTGTGTGTGTGTAGAGAATGCTTGGTTAATTTGCATATGGCAACAGTCCAATACAAATGAAAGCTATTTAAAAAACTAGTATTAGATTTCAGACAGATTTTGATAAACTGGATCAGTTGTTAAAATTAATGAATGAGCAGTTAAATAGTAGCCAGCTACCTCATGAAGGAAAATATAGATAGAAAATTATTGGTTATGTATAAGATCTAGGGACCATAGTAGATTAAAAAACTGATTAAGTAATGTACTGTTTTTAAAAATCATAACTCATTAGGTTAAATAGTTATTTTAACATGTGACACTCATGAGGTAATCTTTCCATACTGTTCAGCACAGGTCTTATCTTACCTAAGGTCATTGTGTAATTTTGGGCTTTACAGATTGAATAGACATCTGGAAAATTTGCTGAAGGTTTATTATTATTATTATTATTGTTTATTGATTAGAAATTTAAAGGAACTGAAATTGTCTGAGAGAATGAAAGATGTCGGCCTTTAATGATGGATGTTTTGAAGTGTATATAAAGCCTAGCTAGAGATAAATGACTAAGAGTGTTTTCTTTCTGTATAGGAAAGCAAAAATGTAAATGTTACATAAAGGAAATATAAACGAAAAGAATTCCTGACTATGGGTGTTAAATTTCTAAAAGTAAGGAAGATTATAACTATCTCCTTTGTATAGATCCTTGATATTCATAAGGATTTTCTTCTGGGTGTGAAAGTATAAATGGATCTCTAAATGTTGATAAAATCTATCTGCTTTTTCATGTGTATGTTGTTGGTTACAATGAGACTGGAATGAAAAAAAATGTAAAAGGATCAGTGCACATTGCTTGACATTATCAGCAGAGTAACTCAAAATGTAGACCATTATAGATAATAAGGTAGCCATTATCTTTGTGGCGTCCATCAACACAATAATGTATGTTTACAGTAGTAGACATAGCAGTCACTATGGTGACTGATATTCACTTATACAAGTAAGTATAAGATAAGGCCTTGTTTTTCCAGGAGTTTACGATATTGTTACATGTGCACAGATGAAATGTTAAATAACAGTACAGGAAGGTTTGATTAAATACTGGGTCAGTGGTTCTATTGTGGGAGTTTAAGAGAATGAATAGATTTATTATGAGGAAGTCTTCATTAGGGAGGTGAATTTTCAGCAAGATTTTGAAAGAGAAAATTTTCTTAGAAGTGAGAAAGAGAGAGGGATATACATACAGGTTAGCACATTAAAATGAGTAAATGAATAGGTGTAATTCCAGACTTTAGTCCTAAATCCCTCAAATAAGCACAGTTTATAAGTCAGAAATGTAATTTTTTTTGTTTTCTTTTTGGCCGTACGCGGGCCTCTCACTGTTGTGGCCTCTCCCGTTGCGGAGCACAGGCTCTGGACGTGCAGGCTCAGCGGCCATGGCTCACGGGCCCAGCCGCTCCGCGGCATGTGGGATCTTCCCGAACCGGGGCACGAACCCGTGTCCCCTGCATCGGCAGGCGGACTCTCAACCACTGCGCCACCAGGGAAGCCCAGAAATGTAATTTTTTAGTGTACGACACAAGAATAAATCATTGTTTTAATATTTGTCTTTTGCTATTAACATGTAGTGCTTAACCTTTCTGTGTCTTGGTTTTGTCATCTGTTAGGGGTAAAGGTTATCTATTGCATCAAAGTGTTGAGGATGACATGAATTTGTACATGTAAAGTGCTTAGACTAGTGCCTACTACATAGCAAGTGCTCAATGACTGTCCGTTGTTACTATTTTTGTAAGGCAGGTGTGAAGGTGGCACATGGTGGGGATGTTGGAGACTTAATTTCTGAGTTGGGGAATAGTAGAAAATAGGGTTAGTTAGACAGGGAGACCAGACTAGTGATCCTTGATGTTTAAGTCTGATGAACTGCTTTAAGAATGACAAGTAAGATTCCACTGATACACCAGTGCTTACCAAATGATAGTGATTGCCTGGAGGACTGTATTAAGGATGCTTGATCTGTGCCTGGTCTCAATAGCAAAGAAGGATATTACCGTAGAAATTACTGGTTGGCAATATTTACTACGTATGTGGGAGGTGGTGTAGTGTATTTTAACATTTTTATCATCGCACTAAATATTAGGAGCTATTACAGCTTCTTGTTTTAGAAAGTCATATAATATGGAAGAGTTATAGGATGATGAATTCACTATAGGCAGGAAAATCAGCTGTGAGTTTAATGTAATGTGGATTTGAGTGGGAAGAATGAAAATACACAGATACTGAAGATACACAGCTGAAGAATATGTTTTCGGTCCTCCACCTGACTGTAGTCTATCATTGGAGAAAGTTCTGTTGACAAGTAATTAAAGGATGTGATACTATCTGTAATCAAGATAGGTAGTAGGCACTGTGGGTTAATAGAAAAAGAAGTATATTAGTCTGCCTGCAGAAGTCAGGTAAGGCCAGAGGAGTTAGTTGTGTATAAAGGGACATTTACTTTTTTCACCTTTTGTCACCCTTCCCTGGGAAGGACTCTACTGGATTAATAGCTTTCAGGATATTTGTAATTAATATAGCACATTTTAAAAACACAAGGCACTTAATATGCTTCAAATGCTTATGCTGTTTTATTAGCCCAGATGTTTAACACTTTTCAACTTTTATACAATACTTTTAGTTCTAGTAGAAGCAGTTGTTAGCCATCTATAGAGGTGCTGGGTTTTCATTGTCCACAGAAAGTGGTTTATACAAGGGAAGGCCTGTCCTTGAGGTAGAGTCTGGTTTCAGAATGACAGATGTCATTATTTGCACCACTAACAAAAGTCTTTTGTTGTCAAAGTTTCTTTTATGTAGAGAGTAGTCGACATGAACGTATTGTTCATTTATTCTATCAACCAACATTTAAGTGTATTAATATGGGTTTTTTAGTTTTCTTTTCTCTCTCTTTCTCCTTCTCTTTTATTGTTGGCACTCTTCCTGTTTTACTTCAGGATACTTGACTTTTGGAGACTTAGGGTCATTGCATGTACTGATTTTCTGGGATTAATTATGACTTTTTAATCTCTAGAAGATACTTGACTTTGAGATAGCTCTGTCTTCCTTTATAGTTCTTTCTTGTTTTTGTTCTGAAATAGAGACCACCTCTCAGAATAGGATGCAGCGACCGACTGCCTATTACATCTCTCTGTACTTTGGGCTTTAGAAAACTTGACAATTTCTATTCTGTGTGGACACATGAATTAGATACATTGTGAGACTTCATTTTTTCTCAAATAACAAAAACCCAACTTTTATATATTCATCATATGATGACACTTTTCTTATAATTTAAGGAAGTACTATTCTAAAATTGTGAATTTGCCTTATGGTTTTCTGTATACCTGAATTATTCTACATTTCTCCTCTGCTGTGTTCACAGACTCAAGGGATACCTCAAGTTTGGAGTACAGTAACAGAACCTTCTGCAGAAGGTAAAAATGAGGGCTGTCCACTTTTCACTGTGATGGACTATCTAGAAAACAATAGGCTTTCTTGAACATCTTATTGTTCTTTCCTCCCTTACCCCACCAACTGGGAACCAGTTCCACATGGATGTGTGTTAAATTTTGCTTTACAATCCTTGGTTTGGCAAGGGGGTGGGTAGGAGAACTCTGGTTCAAGTTCTGGTTGTTAAAATATATGTTATTGCGGGAGATTCACTATATCAAATTCTGCTTTAGGTGGAACAAATACTTTGTTCCTGCTCTTTTGGATGAAGAACTTGTTCGTTGGTAATAATATTTTCCTCTTCAAAGATGGTCAGTTTTACAAAAATCTTTTCTCAAACAAATTTTATGCTTACTTGGGTCTTTTTTTCAGTTCCACTGAATATTACTTAGCAATTTAGAAGCAACTGTAATAGAAATAATGCAAATTACAATGAAAATAAAGATTTCACAGATACTAGATAACCATTTTGATTTGAATATGACATATTTCTAAAAATTCATTTCTATAATTCTGAAACATATGTATACACATAATCTGTTATATTACATATATAAATATGTCTCAGAGGGAATGTATGATTAAAACATAGGATAAATCACATAGCGTTTATATTATGTCTTAAAAATCTTTTCACTCTGTGGATGATTATGTATTCAGGTAGGGTACAAAGTACAAATAATGTTTATTGTCTAACTTTCTCATCTGGTTAAGGTGCTCTTAAATAAGAGGTCCTTAATAAGCATTCCTCTAACATTTGGCCAGTCTTCTGTTTCTCTTTCGCTTTGCATCAGTGTGAGTTCTTCCGAGGTGTTGAAAGTGGTAGACATTTAGATAGTTTTGATTCAAAATGTTTAAAATCAGCTGCTTACTTAAGTTATTAGTTTAAAACTAAGAGTCTAGATCAGTCTAACAAAATGAAACAGCAAATGTCAGTTGCATTGAAGGAAATTAAGTTTCTATTTCCATCATCAATTTTCTTTCCTTACCAGGTAATAGCTAAAAAAAAAAAGTATAAAACAGGTGTTTATCACTAGGAACTTATGGCTGCTTAAAGGCTATGTTCTAAAACAGAAATAACAATATAGAGTTGTGATTCCCTCATATAAAGGTAACATAGTTAGAGTTATATGAATTAAGAGTTCACTAAGAGAAGGAAAAGGAAAGAGAATAGCCCCTTGGGAATACTGCTAATAAGACAAAAGCGAAGGATTAGCTAATGAAATAAATAATGGCCATCAGAGACATGGGAGGTGAATCAGGGAGGTGCACTTTCTTGAAAGTCTGTAGAGGAGAGTTTTCAGGAAGTGACGGATGGTTGTATAGTTGAGGGCGTAGTCCACCATATTGCAAAGTATCTGCTGAGAGCCCTCATGAAGAATCTTTTTTTAGTTCTCTGTAATAAGAATAGTTGTATTCCTGAGGGGATGATTTGTGACTGATTTTATTTCCTTCTTTGTCTACTTTTTGTAGCTTTTATTAAGGACCTCATTTATATTTTGTGCATGCTTTTAGTT
Source organism: Stenella coeruleoalba (assembly GCF_951394435.1). Classification (NCBI taxonomy): domain Eukaryota; kingdom Metazoa; phylum Chordata; class Mammalia; order Artiodactyla; family Delphinidae; genus Stenella; species Stenella coeruleoalba. Next base: position 52,893,025 of record NC_137149.1, read on the forward strand.
TGATTTTATTTCTCTGGTTCATTGACATCCTTCATGTTTAATTCTCTTTATATTATATGAATCTTTGTAAGTCATTTCTTCTCTCTCTGTGTCTCTCTCACTGGGGGATAGAGAGAGGAGAGATGAAAAGTGGCCAGTAGTGCTAAATAGAGAAATACAGTGTATTGGAAAAAAGCCATTAGATATGACAAGAAGAAAATCATTGACCTACAGGATATCACTTTAAACATTGGTATGGGGAATTGACTCACATATACACACGGAATATATCTTTAAAAAGATTTAAGTGGAAGCAACCCACATGTCCATCAACAGATAAATGGATAAACAAAACGTGGTATACAATGGAGTATTATTCAGTCTTAAAAAGTAAGGAAATTCTTCCATATGTTACGACATGGATGAACCTTGAAGACATTATGCTAAGTGAAATAAGTCAGTCACAAAAAGGCAAATACAGTATGATTCTGCTTATATGAGATACCTAGAATAGTCAAAATCATAGAGACAGTAGAGTAGTGGTTGCTGGGGGCTAGGGGGAGGGGAATGGGGAGTTATTGGTTAATTGGTACAGAGTGTCCATTTTGCAAGATGAAGAGAGTTGTAGAGTTGGATGGTGGTGATGGTTACACAACAATATGAATACTTAATACCATTGAACTATACACTTAAAAATGGTTAAGATGGTAAATTTTATGTTATGCGTATTTTGCCACAATTAAAAATGATTTAAGAGAATGAGTAGATAGGAAGTAGATATATGGGTAACCCCCATTTAAGGGGTAGGCAAGAAAATGGAGGAAATTGAATGGTAGTTACAAATAGGTAGTATGATCAAGTAAAGGGTTTTCTTAAGAACTGGTAGATCTGATTATGCTTAAAGAAAAAGGGAAGTACTCTACTGACATTTTAAAAAGTTGAACATTTAAAAAAATTTTCATTTCAGCAAGGATTTTGTTCAAAAAGTACTACCACTATGTATAAGAGTTGGAAGTTGGGATTACATCTTATTACATCTTAATGTAATAAATGTCAGTATTTATTTTCTTTATGGATAATTATGTTGGTTATGGATTGAAAAGATATTGTTAGGTTAATAAAAAATGAATTTAAGACAGGCAAGAAACTAGTTGACAGAATAATTCTTCATTGCTAGATGGCACTATCACTAGCCATTTTCAAATCCTTTGCAGAATTTACTTCTCGTGAAGAACTTGAGTGACAGTTCTTTGCCTTGAACTTTTTGGAAGGGGATAGAGGTGGCCTAGGAAAAGGGGAAATGGGAGGGTGAGTAATGAGAAAGGGGAGGCCCAAGAAATTCTTTACCCTTTACATATGCTTATTTGGTTTCTGAATTATATCTTGTAAGAATATAGAATTCTAACATCCTTATTTTCCATGTTTTGACCAGTACCAAATATTTTGTGGCAGAATTTTAACGATAGTGCTACAGCTCTACTACAATGAATAATAATAGGTTTCTGTGTGCTAGCTGCATACCCACTGATCCAGAGCCTGTGACCTTAGCAAAGGTAAGCATATCCCAGATTGCAGTGTGAGATAGTTGAAGATTGATCTGCTTTGGTAGTTGTTTAAATTTCTCTCATCTGTTTTTAATGAGCATGCTCAATTGCATGAATCTGACCATGACTTTACACTGCATTCTCTTTTAGATGTGTTATTGGAAGCTTTTGAAAAAAAAGGGAAGCTTAAGTTTTAAGTTAGTGGATATATGTTTTAGGACTGTGTCTAGATTCTTTGAGTGTTTTTCAGTAATGCCCCAAAAGTAATCACTCTAGTTTCTAATGGAACCTGCACTATATTAAGTACTGGAGGCTGAATTTATCACAAAACTAAACACTTAATAAGTTACTGTGCATAACTGATTGTTCAACATGCTTTGTTGATTGGCTTGAAATTACAGTATACTATGTCTTCCTTTTTTTTTTTACTACAGAGCTTTATTTTAAAGTTTGAGCAGTTTGTATGTCTTAATAAGTCTTTTTTTAGTGGCAGAAGATAAAGAGAGAGACTCAAATTACTTCAAGTAATGGGAAATTTGTTGCAAGGATACTCTGTCATCAATGATTTTATTAATTGCAAGTGACTCACTGGCATTATTCTGGGTTTTGGGGTTAGAGCCTTGAGCAAAATAGATATCCTACCTTCATGAAGTTAGAACTCTTTTAGGAAGACAGATAATGAACAAGTCTGCGTGTGTGTGTGTGTGTAGATATATACACACTCACAGGACTGCTGGAACAGATTAGTGATATGATACAAGTAAAGCAGGGTAATACATGGTCGGGGCTATTTAAGTAACGTAGTCAATGAGGAACTTCCCAAAGAAGTGATATTTGATTATAGACCTGAGTGATGAGAGAGAGTGAGTCACGGGAAGGTCTGGATGAAGTATATTCCAGGTTTAGAGATCAACCAGGCTAAGGCTCTGAGGCTGAAATGACTTCAAAGTATTTAGGGGACTATGGAAGGCTAGTGTAGCTAGATGGTCATTAGGAATGGGGAGAGTGGTAGGAGACAAGCAAGGTCACTGGGATAAACAGGGGTCAGATCTCATAAGCCTTGAAGGGCCTAATGAAGAATGTGGGATTTATTTTAAGTATAATGTCAGTATACTTACTGAAAGTCTAGCTCCATTTAGGAGTTTCGAGCTAAGTAAGGATGTGTGGTCTATCTTTTGAAAAGATTATGTAGCTACTGCGTGGCTATTAGACTCTGCAGAAAAGAGGCAGGAGTAGAAGTAAAAGGCCTGTTGAGGGTCTTGCGGTGAGCTGGTAGAGGGAGGTAGCAGAGAGGTCTGATTTGAGATATAGTTTGAACGAATAGCTGGCAGGATTTGCTGTTGGATTAGATTTAGGAAGTTGATCGGGGTGGGGACGGGAATTAAGGACGGTGCCTAGGTTTTATGTATTATCTGTGGTACTAAAATTTCTTGGAGATGGAGGCAAGTAGGGGAAAAAGAAGTTGAAACAGGCTCAGTTGGGCCTGATCAATAATGGGAAAAAAAAAAAAAAAAACGTTGAGAAACATGGAGATCACGATGCAAAGAAGTGAAGGACTGAATGCTGAGAGGAGAAGGATCCTGGAAAGAAGAAAGAGAAGATGTGACCAGTGAGGTATGAGGGGAACCGGGAGAATCTAGAGTGCTGAAGTATATGAAGGAAATATTTTAAGAAAGAAGGCATAGTCAGTGTCAGATGCTCCAGAAGTTTGAGTAAGCTCACGACAGAGACCCACCATTGGATCGGCAAAGTAGAGGCTGAGGTTGCTGGTGATCTGGACAAAGCAGTTGCACTGTAGTGGTGGAAGTGAACGTCGGATCGGAGTGGATAAAAGAGGAAGTGCAGACAGTAAATATTGTTGACTTTTCAAAAGGAGAAGAGAAGTGGGACTGTGATAACCTGAAGATAAATATGATATGAAGGCAGTTTTTTTTTTTATTTTTTAAAAGGTGGAAATATATAAAAGTGTGTTTTTTAATGGAATGACCCAGTTGAGAAAAAATTGATGTAGGAGAAAATCAATCTATATTAATTAAAAACTATATTTAACTTAAGGAAAGTGTAGTTATGTAGTCAGGGGCTTAATCTACCCTGGTTATCTGCATTTCTCTGTTTCTTTCTGGATTTTGCTTTTATTTTCTCCTACTGCATTTCCTAGGGGCTAAACTCTGTGGCTGTGGGCAGTTGTAAACTTACCTTTTCCCAGGATCTTGACCAAAGAGAAAGGAGTCTTTCCTGCCTGCTCTAGTTCGAAAAAGTTAAGGAAGTAACTGGCTTAGGTAATGTGGCAATATTCTCTGATTACTTCCTTTTCTGACCCCCTTTCCCTAGTGATCATGAGTCTTGTCTCAGAAGACGACAGAGAGAAAAGGGGTACCTAGTTGACAAACAGCTATAACAGATTGATGAGCAAGAGAAACTAGACTTTGACAAGAGTAGGTAGAAGAAAAGCTTAAAAGGTTATTCTGGATCCAGAAGTAGGTGTGTGGGGTCTGGCAGCACGGGTCCCAAGATGTAAAATATAGCCACTCCTTCAGAAAATCTGATATGTTCTTGACATTTTCAGGCCAAAATTTTTGGATTATAAATGGATTTTCTCATATACCTCTTTTTTTCCCCACTCTGAATTTTATGATGAGTATATTATTTCCCAAATATACATGCTTTATTAAATCCCATTTTGGTATTTTAATTAAATGAGCTAATATAACTCTCATCACTGGACACTATATCAGTAAATTTTGCTCTACTTCTACCCTTTCCAAAATCTTCCTCGTGGGCTGGCTTCCCTGGTGGCATAGTGGTTGGGAGTCCACCTGCCGATGCAGGGGGCACGGGTTTGTGCCCCGGTCCGGGAGGGTCCCACATGCCGCGGAGCGGCTGGGCCCGTGAGCCATGGCCTCTGGGCCTGCGCGTCTGGAGCCTGTGCTCTGCAACGGGAGAGACCACAACACTGAGAGGCCCGCGTACCGGAAAAAAAAAAAAAATCTTCCTCGCTGTTACAAATTTTCACCTCTGCACAGCCCTTTTCACTTTGACAGGGTGAAACCCTGACTTTGTTCACCTAGATCACCAGACATGTCTGTACTGTGCAAGAGGAAACATAGGTGTTTTTAAAAGCATCATTGGAGGATCAAAGAAGTGAATTCGAGGAGGCAAAAACTAGGTGCTGTCATTCTGAGTTAGTTTGGAAATCTTGAGAAAGTGATGCCCTCCAGATACATGTTAAGTTTAGGGAATATATGATTCTTGGCACATGACCTAAACACCCCCAAAAGGCAAATAGTATTCATCACACTTAAGTAATATCTAAGAATACCAACTACTGTTCGCAACTACTGGTAACTTTACTATAAAGAGCCTAAGAATGTAGAAGGTTTTTGCAGTACTGTGTGTTCATGATGTCCTAGAGTTCTTATCTTTTGAGTTACTCATGAATTTTTGCCAAGTGAGGTCTTCTCAGTAGGGAAAAGAACAAATATAACATTAGAGAGTCAATGAATATAAAGTTTCTAAAGGCGTCCAGAGAATTGTCTAGGAAGATATGCTTTTATGAAATTATAAAAAGAGTTATTAAATTATAAGTAGCTATAGGCAGTACTTTGCTGTTATCAGTTCTAGGAAAAGCAATACTTTTATGAGATTTAGGCTACTATAAGAAATGGAAGTTTTATTTAGTTTACGGTGCTGTCTTCATTTTCTATATATATATATATATACTTTTTAAAATATTTATTTATTTATTTGGCTACCCTGGGTCTTAGTTGTGGCTCATAGGACCTTTTAGTTGCAGCATGCATGCGGGATCCAATTCCCTGACCAGGGATTGAACCCGGGGCCCCCCGCACTGGGAGCGCGGAGTCTTAACCACTGGACCACCAGGGAAGTACCTTCTATATTTTTTAATGAAAAATTTGGATAATATTTTTTCAGAAATTAATTTGGTATTGTGATTGTCTTTCATTTTTCTTAATAGGAAGCAAGGAGCAGAATTCTCTGAAATACCAAATTGATGTAATATTTTTATTAGTAGCATTTGTGTAGACTGAAGACATGGATAAATTACGAATAGATATGGTATTTGTCTTCTGGAATGTAAGAATTTGTTTATTTTGCAAGTAAATTGGCTGGGCAGGACTTAGAGGTCACTTCTATGGTTTTTGGTTTGTCAACACTTCCATTAAAAGAGATAATCAGGGCTTCCCTGGTGGCGCAGTGGTTGAGAGTCCGCCTGCTGATGCAGAGGACACGGGTTCGTGCCCTGGTCTGGGAAGATCCCATATGCCGTGGAGCGGCTGGGCCCGTGAGCCATGGCCGCTGAGCCTGCGCGTTCGGAGCCTGTGCTCCGCAACAGGAGAGGCCACAACAGTGAGAGGCCTGCATACTGCAAAAAAACCCCAAAAACAAAAAAACAATAAAATAGATAATCATTACTCACTAGAAATAAGAGGGCAATTTATAATTTAAGAAGAACTCTGAATTTAATTATTTGGAAATAACTTATTGTTTTGTCTCCAGCACTGTTTCACCAAAGTAAGCAGAATTACTTTCTTCCCCATTGACACAGCTGGGGCCTGAAGAAAAAAGAAAAAAGTTAAAGCAGGAAAGCGCTTCTGGATCTGGGAAATAAGTCAATTCAAGAGAACAAAGAAATATAACTGGGAATTATTGAATAGACAATTAGAAAAGGCAAAAAAAAAAAAAGGTTATTTCAACTCCAGCTCTACTTTTACAGTAGCGAAATAGTAAAGTTTAAATGTTTTAGTGTTTTAAACCAATGTAGTCACAATGTTCCTAAAAAAAAAAAAACTACTTAAATTTCAGGTTATTCCTGAATGCAACCAAAGTTAAGAGAAGAATTGGTCTTCTTTAAAGTCTAGTTTTCAAAAGTATCATAAATATATTTTTTTTTAATTTTTAAAAATTTTTAATTTTTTTTGCTATACGCGGGCCTCTCACTGTTGTGGCCTCTCTCGTTGCGGAGCACAGGCTCCAGACGCGCAGGCCCAGCAGCCATGGCTCACGGGCCCAGCCGCTCCACAGCATGTGGGATCTTCCCGGACCGGGGCACGAACCTGTGTCCCCTGCATCGGCAGGCGGACTCTCCACTACTGCGCCACCAGGGAAGCCCATAAGTATCATAAATATTTTTGTAGTAGTTTATTATTAGTTTTTTTGCTAAATAAACATCATAAATCTGTACTAGAAATTTCCAATATTATGAACTTAGGATCTTACATCTTTTCAACCTGCTACTAAATGAATGTTGAACAACAAGTAAACGTTTTATGGATTCTGAGGCTTTATAATCACTGAGGTCTCTCATCTTTTAGTTACTGGTATCTTGAGAAACTCCAAGGTACAGCTGTCCTTTCCTAGAGAGACAGTATTCCATAGAAAGTGTGGAGCTTGACTTCTTAGATTCAATTATTTGTGTAACACTTAGTATATTTTTTTTCTCCTTGCGCAAGTACCTTAATCTTTGTCTTTAACTTTCCCCATCTGTAAAATGTAGGTAGTAATAGTACCCACCTTAGAGGATTGTGTTGAGGATTAAATGAGTTAATCAATATATAGAGCTTAGAACATTACTTGACAGCTAATAAGGGCCTGATATTTGCTATTATCATTGTTAGTGTTAAAAGATTACCATACTTTCTTGAAGAAAACCATAAAATACAAAAGTAATGAAGAAGTTAGCAATTATTAGAACTTTCTGCCTGCATAATTGAAAAAGAAAGATTATTAATACAGTTTTTTTAATTGAAAGCAATTTCAAATTTAGTGAAAAGTTGCAGGACCAGAACAAAGAACTCATATACACTTTGTCCAGAGACCCTCATTCCAATTTTGCCTTTTATCCTCATAATGACCTTTATAGCCAAAGGATCCAAGAGTGTTCATTATACCCAGTTGTCCTGAATTTGTAGTCTTTTTTAATCTGGAACAATTCCATAGTATTTCCTTGCCTTGCATGTCTTTGGCCAGTAATTGTCAAAAGTGTCATTTTGTAGATTGTATCTAAATTAGGATTTGTTTGATGTTTTCATGTGATTAGATCCCTGTTAGGCATTTTGGGCTGGGCTGTCACAGAAATGATTCTTTTCATTAAATCCTTTTGAGTGGCACATGGTGTCAGTTTGTCTTATGTAGTGTTACCTTTGATCACTTGATTAAGATAGTGTCTACTCCGTTTCTGTAACTGTAAAGTTACTTTTTCCCCCTTTGTAATTAATACCTTTTGTGTGTGTGTGTGTGTGTGTGTGTGTGGAGACTTTGTAACATCACATTCCTCATAGCACTTTCACCCACTAGTTTCAGCATCTGTGAATGCTTCTTGCCTGAATTATTTATTACTCTGATGGTTGCCAAATTGTAATTTTTCAAATTCCATCATTCCTTCTATTTATTAGTTGCATTTTACTCTAAGGAAGAAATTTAAACAGCGTATTGTCAACATCTTGGCCTGTGAAAATGGTGGGAGATAACAGACATGTCTTGAAAATAGAAATTGGGGAAATAGTGAATCTCAAAATCTTATGACTGTTCTGAAGATTGATCTTCTGCATTTATTCATTTATATCAGCATGGACTCCTGGATTTGTTGCTCTCATTATTTTAATGCTTAAATTGTCCCAACTATGGCTAGTGGGAAGCCTTTCAGGCTGGCTTTTCTATTCTTTCACATGTATTTCTCTATCATTTTTTGAGCTTTCCTTGTATTCTGGCACAAAAAGATGTTCCAGGCTTATTTTGTTATTTCTGAGCCCTGCCCCTGGAAACAACCATTTCTCCAAGGAGTTCTGGTTACTTTTAGTTGAGGTGGTATTTAGAAACCAAGATTTGCACACTAGGTGTTCTCATTGCTACTGAGGTATTATTCCCAGGCCTTCTCAGTGGACAGAGTTAAGAAACACACACACACACATCTCTATTTACTTCTCTCTCTATATTAAAAGTCACGAGTTCTCACTGATACCTGATACCAGTTCACATTGATACCAGTCTAACACTACTGGATTAATTCTAGCTGGTTAATTGTAGTTAACTTCTTTCCCTATTTGTATCTCATTTCACCGACTATGAAACACCTAGCTCTGTTATCTTCAATATATTTTCTAATTTGCTGAGTCCCCCTGTACATATTCAGTCTCTTGACACCTTTGGGCTGCTCCCTCACTCAGAAGCCTGCCTTGTAGGGACCTAGTGTTCCCATTGTCCTCATTATGCAGACTCTGCCCACCACTACCTATCTTCCCATCCTCACATGGAACCCAGCTACTGCTAGGCAATTTGAGAATTAAAAAAGACTTTGGAGAGAAGTCGAGTGAGCACTATACAGTGACATTGTATTAAGGAATTCTTCTTTATGAATTTATTTTTATCACTGAAGCACATTATTCACATTTTTCCTTCATCACATAACTCTAGCTATTGACAAAGGTCCCCTGTGAATGGGAAGGCTATTTAGTATTTTAATGTTTCAATCATTGTGTCAGTAGTACTCAGAAAACAAGTGAACTTTTCCTAAATTGTTTTGGCATTAATAGTAATGAGTTAAACCACTACTCTATATAGTAGTTGAAACCTAAGTTGGAAAATGCTATATACCGAGTAAATGCAGCTAATAGCATTTGTGAACTGTTAGAATTTTAAATGCTACATGTACTAGAAAAAGTCATATCAAAGTTCCTAGGTAATATTATCTTGAAAATGCTTTTACCGTTGGAATTGGTGAATTTTTCTATTCTAGGAGAAATAAGGATTAACACATTTAGCATGTGATGTCTCTTCTTACCTGGAGATGTGTGACAAGAAGCTGTGAAAGCTCCACTTTTAGCTGGCCTTTGATTTAATACCCTTTAGAAATAAGGTATTTATTAACTGGTCTTTGTGTTCATTTTTGTTGAACTTCCTCTTAAAGTCAATACATTTTCTTACATTGAGCTTTACGTTAGTCTTGGTAATAATTTCTTGACTCTGATGTTTTACGTTTATTTTATTTAGTGCCCAGGAGTAATTACTGTGCACTCAGTAAATATTTGTTGAATATAAGAATCCCAGGTCACCTGTGCAGATAGTCTTTTGAAGAAACTCCCAAATTCCAAGAGAAAAAAAAATGAGCATTTTTGAAATTTTAATAGAAAATTAATGCAGACATTTGTAAATATAATAATTATAATTATAGAATTGTTGTTCAACATATTCTTTGAAAAGTAGCATCCTTTCTTTTTTATGAAGCTTAGCCGGACTTTTGAAAAAGTTGGTTGCTTTATCTAGAAATGCCACTCTTTTTAAAAGTGAATGCAAAGGTGACATTTTCCTGGCAGCTTGGTTAATAAATCATTTTGTAATTCATTCACTCATCTAGCAAGTATTAATTGAGTTCCTAAGAAACATCTGCCATTCCACATCTGTTTAGTGCCTGCTGTATTTTTGGCATTGTATATAACATGTTGGGAATATACAGATGAATAAGAGATATTGTCTGCCCTTAACTTATTTTCATTTGATGTGAACTACTCTTTGTAGTCTCAGTTCAGTGTTTTAAAAAAAAAGAAGGTTGAGGGCTGAGTGTAAAGTGGAAGATGCATAACCAGAGATTCAGCCACTCAGTCCCTAATGTCTTCGATGACATTGTAATGAGATGTTTAGGAAAACTTAATTAAACATTTAATTCCCTTATAGCTGTTGAGTCCACTGATTTTGTGGACGTACTTTTAAAGAAAGCAAATTCCTTGAATTTACTTATTTATTATAAGTAACAATATTTATTATATTATAATAATTGACATTTATGGAACAGTTTTACCATTCCTAAGAGTTATTTCCACATACATTTTGTTCGTTAATCTTCAGGACAGTCATACAACTTTGAGACTCAATGTTTCTCCAGTTTCTATTTTTTAGATATGTCTTTGTTATCTTTCATCATCTTCACGAAACTAGGTGTTGATGGTATACTCCATTTAAATGATAAGAGTGCAATTTACAACAGGAAAAATATTAAAGCCTTCCCTTAGTGTCCATTATACCACTGTTGGAGAGAGAACACCTGGTAATTTTTGAGTTCTAAACATTCAGACATTTACCAATATTTATATAGAGTGTCTAAAAATTACATGTAATTCTTGCATGGTAAAAGGTAAGGAGCTCATGAGAGAAAGTGTGTACTTATTTCTCTTTGATACACCTACTAATATCTGCTAATATCTAGACTTCCCAAGTTCAGGGTGTGACTTTTAGGTGTCCAAATATAGCATGGTGCAGGAATTTAGTCCTGTTAACAGAGACATGCCCCACTGACCACTGTGCAGATGAGGCGCTCACGTGCTGGTTCTGTTCTAAAGATAAGCCTCTCTTGACTATGCTGAGCAGCTGATCATCTGAAGTCTCACTCAGAACGGATACCAAAAGTCTATAAACCGCCTGAGTTGAGATTAAGTGTGGAAAGCTTTAAACATTTTCATTTTTTATATTTTAAGAAGTTATTTTTTTTAATGTTTATATTACATTTAGTTAAAATTGCTTTTCATCAAAGTCCTGCTATGTTGAACCTTTGGTTAGTTGCAGTTTCCCCAGATAAATTGTCTGTCGCTGTAAGAACTTCTGAGGCTTTTGTAACTTAAAATTCTTAGTTGAAATTGAATTTAGAGAAGCTGTGAATACTGGTCTGCACCTATATTTTAGAAATTATAACGTCACATAAACATGCCAGTAATTCAAATATTTTTCAAACAGCAAATAATTTTTAGCTTGTGTATCAGAGTAGCTTCAAAATATAGAACTTGTTTTACTAACCATTTCATATGGCCAACTTTAAGTATAGTTACTTTTGTTAACAATGTTTCTTCTTTCTCCTTCCTGACCCCCTTACCACACCTTTTGTTACTTATAAAGAAGTTTTCATACTTCAATAGAAAGTAGTAAGTGTGTAGTAACTGTACTGTATGTAGCTATATGGTACTGTATTAAAATATCACAAGTTGATTTCTTTGAAATACATTAGTTTCCCAAAAGAAACTGTTAAAGCAATGTTAGTTGCTTTCCTAACATTAAGAACATTACAGGGCTTCCCTGGTGGCGCAGTGGTTGGGAGTCCGCCTGCCGATGCAGGGGACGCGGGTTCGTGCCCCAGTCCGGGGGGATCCCACATGCCGTGGAGCGGCTGGACCTGTGAGCCATGGCCGCTGGGCCTGTGCTCCGTGGTGGGGGCGGGGGGCACAGCAGGGAGACACCCGCGTACCGCAAAAAAAAAAAAGAACATTACAAATGTTTTTATCATAAATTTAGAAGATAGCAGTTTTTAAAAAGTAGTAGGAGATATTAAGAAATGAAATGCAGAGTAAATGTAAATGGTGTGTCTGTTATATGCAAGGTGTGACACAGCTGATGGTGGCTTTGAAATTTTCTCAGTATGCAGAGGAGGGGAGGAGGAAGTGCATAATGGTTAAGAGTTGGGGCTTTGAAGTCGATGTAGCTTTGAATCCTATCTCCACTGCTTACTTGGTGTGTGAATTTAGACAAGTTACTCATACTCTCTGAGACTCAGCTTCCTGATCTGTAAACCAAGATTATAATATTACTCCTAAAACCTAGTTCATAGGGTTGTTGAAAGGATTTCATGAGATAATTCATGTAAAGCATTTAGCACAGTTCCTGGAACTTGCCAAGTGCTCACAAAATGTTAGGTACTGTTTTATTAACATGTCTGTACATGCACACTAATGCTTTATAATTAGAAATTCGTTTTCTCCCTCACAGTATTTAGGTGATTTCACAAATCATCTTTGAAGGCTTTTAGGACAGCATGTACTTAATATTAAATACAACAGATGAAAACTCACATCGTGGTACTTCACTAAGCTGTTTTGTATTTTTAGGCCTGTAACTTAATACAAGTATATGACTAAGTGCACTGGGTGCATTGGTTTTATAAGATTGCCTTCTGCAGATGAAATGAGCAAGTAAATACATATATTTAAATCTTCTGAAGTTTCTCTTTTACACTGTTCATGTCTGTCACATTTGTTTAAGGCAGAGATGGACTGGAAACACACAAATTCTCATCTCATCCAGCTGTCAAACACATGGCAATAAAACTAGCACCTTAACCTCCATTGTAAGTCTCTGTGATCCTCTTTTGGAGTCAGGGTTCTCTCTTTGAAATGGGATATCATGAAAACAGTATTGTTTGTCTTTCATTCCACTATGGGATAGCAAGTAGACACAAAAAACAAAACAGGTTCTTTAAGGAAGAAAAAAGTTATATTCAGCTAATACTTAAATGGCAACTTTATGCTGGGCTGCTGGAAGCTTACAGTATGGTAGGAACATAAGATGTAATTAAGCAAACTGTTACAAAATAAGGCAGCACATATGATATGCCATTTGGTAGAAATAGTAAGTACTATAGAAATACAGGGGAGGGAGAGATCACTTTCAGTTGGAGTGTTTCTTCTACTTATAACCTAGTTTGTACAACTGAGCATGTACCTATGCATGACTCATGAGTCTCTTTTAGAAGGCTGCTTTTGCTGGGTGGCCACAGGAAAGCTTGATTCTTTACCTCTCTGTTGCTGGGTATTTCTAGCCCTTACTATCTCTCTTTTTTTTTTTTTTTTTGCGGTACGTGGGCCTCTCAGTGTTGTGGCCTCTCCCGTTGCGGAACACAGGCTCCAGATGCGCAGGCTCAGCGGCCATGGCTCACGGGCCCAGCCGCTCCACGGCATGTGGGATCTTCCCCGACCGGGGCACGAACCTGTGTCCCATGCATCGGCAGGCGGACTCTCAACCACTGCGCCATCAGGGAAGCCCCCTTACTAACTCTTCATTCTCCCCATTACTATAGCTTCTACTGCTGTCTCCTCTGAGGCCCAGTTACTGTTTTTCATCTTTTCAAAGTGTTGGTCCAAACTAATTATATGGAGGTGGCATTGACAATAGCAAGTAGGAAGGGCAAGAAAGAGGAACTGTTTTGGTGTAGAATCAGGATTCTCATTCCCTATTACAGAAAGAGCCCTTTAGATAGCAGCAAAGGGAGCATGGAAAGGAGAGTCCTCATAGTGCCTCTGTTCCTGTGAAAAATCCATAAATGTATTATCCCACACCCCCTCATCTCCTGGAGATTTGGTTCTAGTCACCATCCTGTCCCCACTCTCCCCTGTCCCACACTACTTCTTTGGCTCCAGAGCCCTGCTCCAGCTCTCAATCCCCTGACTCTTTGAAATCTTACCCTTCAGGCTATTAGAGCCCCCTTTTCAAGTTCTAGGAGTCAGTCCCATGATGAAGAACTGGTGTAGCTCCATTGGGCTATTGTGTTACTACTCCAGGCCTTCAGTAGGCCATGATGCTTACTTAATGCCTTTAGTGGAATCCTGAATCCATTAACGCAATTACCCACAGCAGATTGCTCATATGTAATGTTTAACTCTTGAATTACTATTAGTACTATACGTCTGGAAGCTTTTTTTCTATGAGAAAATGTGTTTTAAATTTTAATGTTAAATAGTGAGCTCTTCTTTTAAATCAGGAGCCACCTATATTGGCAGTGAACTTGGAGTCAGAAGATTTGAGTTCAGATGCTAGCTGTGTAACTACATTGTAATTACATGGCCTCTCTTGGCTAAGGTTATCTCTATAGACTGTAGAGGTAACAGCTGTCTCTCAGATGTGGTTTGGAGGTGTTAGAATGTATGTGAAAGTGTGTAGTAAAATGTAAAATCCTGTATCAAAGGAATGTGGCATTATGGTGTTAATAATCACTGTGTTAGGTAAAAGAACAAGTTCCTGCCCACACAAGCACGGACAATTACATTAGAGTATGTGATAAATCCTTTGGCAGATATAGGTACATGTGATCAGGGGCGCAAGGAAGAGCAACTATAATCTGGAAATGGATAGATGGGGAAAGCTTCGTGGGGGAGTGACTTCCTGATCTGAAGGCTAAGGAAGAGCAAGCCTGGCAAAGAAGGAAGAAGGGAAAGCCATTCCAGGTTGAAGGAGTGGCATGGGGGAACATGGCAGATTTAGAAAGCTTCATATATGGTTTCAAGTATGGAGCATAAACCGTCTACTTGTAGTGCCTAATTTGATTATGAGGACCACTTACCTAACTCTAAAGAGGTAATGTTATTGTACAGTGGTAGACAATTCTAGAAATGGACTTGGTCTGAAACCTGGTTTGACCATTTAGTAATCTGTTTTATCTAATTAGAAACTTGACCTTCATGAACTTATAGGTTCAGTATGATGATGAAAATACCTACTTCAAAACGGTTGTTGCAATGCTGGTTTGAAATAAGTTTTGCTGGTTTGAAATAAGTTTTGCAAATCTCCTGGTGTTTAATAAACATGTAGTAAATGTTAGGAACGGTTTTGTTGCTGTCCTAAAAGTTCTTAAAGTTACTTTTTCCCTCTCAGTATTCTATAATCTACTGTTCTAGGTTAACAGTTTAGCAATATTTTAAACGTTATCTCTTGTTCATTATAACGAAATCATAAAAACAGAATTTGAATGAATTTTAAAGATGGTCTAGCTCAATTTCATTATTTTGTGTGTGTGTTGAGAAACTGAGTCACAGTTAAATAATCTGGCTATGATATCACAATGAGTTAGTGACACAGCTGGGACTAGGGTCAGGTCTGTTTGAATTCCAGAGTTCTTTCTATTGGTCTTGGAATAAGTTGCCAAAAATCACTCAAAGACACCAACCTATGGCACTGGCCACAATTCCTAGCAGAAACAATATAAGTTAACAATGTAGAAACTGACATTTCTGTAGCTTTAGATAGATTTAAAAAGTCTGTATTTTTAAAGGAGTATCATATCCTTCTCTGCCTGCCCTCTGGTGGGAATGGTATTTAGCAACAGCACATGTGAAAGAGCAGTGGGAGGCAGATAATAAGGAGCTGGATGATTCTGTTTTTTAAATTCACTTTTTTTAATTGAAGTATAGTTGATTTATGGATGATTCTTAAATGAATAATTCCTTTGCCATCAAAAATTTATCATACAGATTCTTATTTCTGTTTGAATCTCCTTTCTAAAATATGAAAATAGATTTTCATAATACTTCTCAATTAAACACGCTCTACTTTGTTTACTCAAGAGGATCCAATAGATAATTAGTTTAGTGCCTTTTGTGTACCAAGTGCTAGGGCTAGAATGGTGAGCAAGAAACTTATGCTTTAGTGGTATAAACAGATGTTGAAACAATAATCATACAAATAAATAATTATAATTAGTTAAATGCTGTGCCTAAAAGTACAGAGTGTTATATGATCATATAGTAATGTTTGAGGAGGCTCCCCTGAGGAATTAAAGTTTTAACTGAGATATGAAGGCTTCATAAAGTAAGTAGGCAAAGATGAGTCAGAAGGATAGAGAAAAGGAAAGAAGAAACAGCAAAGGCTCTGAGGAAGGACATAGTATTATCTGTCCTAAGAATTGAAAGACAATTTACTGTAATTGGAGCATAGAAAGCTAATATAAAATACAGCTCCTGCTCATGAGAAGTGAAGGTATTTCCTAGGCATCACCGAAGAAACCAAATAGCACAAGAAGAAGAAATAAACCTCCCCCCCACCAAAATAAAATGTGTGCTCTGTGTTAGAATTTTGGAATTTTACAGATTCATTGAAAAGAAAATTACTTTAGAACCACTGTAATATTCTATTTATTAGATGGAGTAATACTAGGATTTGTGTACTTTAAACATGTATTATTTTTCATTTGATTTTTCTTATTTTCTATCTTGGTTCATTGGGAATTGATGTACTGGAGTGTTTAGATCAGGGACTTTTGCTTTTGATCAGCTGAACAGCCATAGAAGTGACAGAGAGAATCTTATCCTGTTTTCTTGGCTGAGGTTTTTGTGTGGGTGTGTGAGGTGCAGCTGCACCGTCGGTTTCTTGGCAGTCAAGGCAAGGCAATTCTCACTGCAGTTCATCTTGGATGGGAAGAAACTTAAGATAAAAAGGCTACTTTGCATGTATTAAATTCAGTGGAAAGCACCCAGGGCCTGAACCTTTGGCTGATATTTATTCTAAGTTATTTGGCTAAATGGATACAGCAGCCTCAGGCACATGCCCAAGCTTATGGCAGGAACACATGAAAGAGAGATCATTAAAAAAATAGTCAAAGCTTTGTCTCAGTATAAAATTATCAAATACCATATGTAATTTAAAAATTAATTTTTGTTAATTTTTTGTTTATGATTTAGTTAATTAAGCTTTTCCTCTAAAGAACACTTAATGAAAAAGGCAGATTGCTAACACCCAAGCTTTGCTTGCAAAAGTTAATTCATAATCAGAAAGATCTTATCTCAGATTTATCACAGATGGATTCCCATCTCTGCTTTTATTGCTCATTTGTTTTCTTCACTCTCCTTTGGCCTATTCTGTGATCTATAAGCATTTTGTTTCTCCACACCCTCAGATGAAATGCACACGAATATGGAGCTCTTTTTTTAAGCACATTTGCATCCTTTCCTTTGGATAAACTTATCATTGTTCTTCCTACTCTTCAAGTATCAACGGAAATGTCTGAGTTGCTTCCAGTGTTTAACTGCTTGCTTATATCTCTACTATTATTTAATATTATTGCTCTTAGAGTAGTGTAGAATCAGGTCCTGAGGTCAGTTGGCCTCGGTTCAGATCCAGTTCAGCTACTGCTATCTTGGTCCCGTTAACTTCTCAATTTCTTATCTCTAAAATGGAGATAATCATGTTAGTGCCTCATAAGTTTTTTTTTTTTTTAAGGTTTAAAGGGAAAAATGCATGTAAAGGGCTTAACTCAAAATAAGTGTCTAGGGCTTCCCTGGTGGCACAGTGGTTGAGAATCTGCCTGCTAATGCAGGGGACACAGGTTCGAGCCCTGGTCTGGGAGGATCCCACATGCCATGGAGCAACTAGGCCCGTGAGCCACAACTACTGAGCCTGCGCGTCTGGAGCCTGTGGTCCGCAACAAGAGAGGCCGCAATAGTGAGAGGCCCGTGCACCGCGACCAAGAGTGGCCCCTGCTTGCCACAACTAGAGAAAGCCCTCGCACAGAAACGAAGACCCAACACAGCAAAAATAAATAAATCAATTAATAAACTCCTACCCCCAACATCTTCTTTAAAAAAAAAAAAAGTGTCTAGGAGAAGAGACATTAGCTATTCTTTTCTTCATGATTTAGAACCAATCTCCTAGAATCCATTAACAGCTATCTTCAACTCTTCTGGGTGATTTCATTTAGTCTAAAGACCATCTGTATGCTCATGACTTCTAATTTATATCTCTGTTCCTTACCTCACTCTTCCCCAAGCTTGAGATTTGTATATCTGACTGCTACGTATATCTGCACTTAAATATCTAATACATACTTCAAACATAACATGTCTAAACATAGAACTTTCGACCTCTATCACCTGCCCCTACTTGCCTCCCCAGTTTGTTCCTCCTCATTCTTTCCTATCTCAGTTAGTGGCAGCACTCTCCGTACTTTTTTTGACTTTCCTCTAGCTATCAGACCCCATCCATTTCATCAGAACATCTGAAAGCATTTTCCCCAGAATATGTCCTGAATCTGACTTGTCACCATATCCTCTACTAGCACCTTAGTCCAAGGGAATATAACCCCTTTTGCTTGGACAGTTATGGAAGGAATGGTCTCCTTATTCCTCTCTGTTTTAAGTCTTGTCTCTCACAATTCATTCTCCACATTGGATAGTGATATTTTAAAAACATAAGATTATTTACGTCTCCTTCTTCTTGAAATTAGAAAAATATCCAGAATTTTTGAAAGTATTTTTTGACCTGTCCCCTCTGACTACTTTCTTTCTCTCAAACACAGCTAGTTCATTCCTTATCTTAAGGTTTTTACACCAGCTTTCTCCTGTGTTTGGATTATTTTTTCTCCTAGATCATCACAATGTTGACTCCTTGCTATTTTTAGGTCTTAATTCAGGTAACAGCTCCTCAGAGAGACTTTACCCTGACATCTTTTCTTTCTTAATAGCTGATCACTATCTGATATTTCCTCCTCTTTTCTTCCTCCTTTTGTTAAGTGCCCCTCCCCACTCCCAAAAGAATTTGTTTTATGAGAGCAAGGACTTTATCCATCTTCTTTATTGCCGTATTCCCAGTGCTTAGAATGGAACCTCATACTCAGGTTTACAGTATTATATGGATGGATGGCTAAATGAAAGAATAAATATATATCTGGTAAGTTTACAACCAGGGAAATAGTGGATTATTTTGTCCTGTTCAAACTTTGCATAGATGCTTGTTTTAGAATTAACCATGCTAATATTTTATCTTTTCCTTTATGTGTCTTCTCTGTTGTAGATTATAAGCCCTTAAGGGTAGGAGGTATGTCTCCATTGTTTTTAGCTTTCCATAGAATGCTACATATTATTGTAGTACTTACTATTGATTGAATTGAATTGAAAATTCAGTCTAACATCTTTATTTCCTCTGAAGTTATAGTATTGTTATACATATGTGTATGTATATAAATTTATATATATAATTTATATAAATTCTGAAAGCAGATGTGTTTAAAATATTCCTTCTCTTTTCATCTTTTGCAGTTCATAATTGGACCCTTGAGGACACGCTTCAGTGGTTGATAGAATTTGTTGAACTACCCCAATATGAGAAGAATTTTAGAGACAATAACGTCAAAGGAACAACGCTTCCCAGGTGGGTCTTTATTACTCAAATATATTTTTTGTACTTCTGGAGAATAATGTTACTTTTCAAAGCAAAATCTACAAGTTACTTCTGTGGCTAAGTGCTCAAAGAAAATATTATAAATATATCCATTCTTTGATATCTGTACAGTGTGAATTTGCGAGCTTTAACCAATTTTTCTTGCCTAAATAATCTGGCCTTTTAAAAAAATTATTCCTAAGGAAAGTAATTTTGAAAATTAGAAGGTAGGTCAACTACATCTTTTTTAGATAACATCAAAGGGCCAACCTCTGTGGAGCAGCTAAGCCTGCGATCTGCAACTACTGAGCCAGCGTGCTGCAACTACTGAAGCCAACACACCTAGAGCCCGTGTTCTACAACAAGAGAAGCCACCGCGATGAGAAGCCCGTGCACTGCAACGAAGAGTAGCCCCCAGTCACTGCAACTAGAGAAAGCCTGTGCACAGCAACGAAGACCCAATGCAGCCAAAAAAACCAAAAAAACCCCCCAAAACAAAGGGCCAACCTCTGACCCCATTGTAAATGTAACAAAAGCTTATTCATTTGATATGGATCCACCTTTATGAAAAGACCTATTTGAATGGATTAATGTACAGATCCTTAGTCTTAATTGGTATTCTTTTAATAACAACTCTTAATTTTAGTGACCATATGTTAAACCTCAAAAAAATGAAGTTTAATAAATAAATTGTAAGTAATAACAACGATTTTTGAATATATATTACATAGAGGTACTGTATATTATCTCATATAAGCTTCATGGTTAAAATGAAGTACAGTGTATTATTACCCCATTTTACAGATTGAAAAAACCAAGTCAGAGAGAAGTTAAATATTTTGCCCAAGGTAGCATTTGAACACAGATAGATCTGATACCAAAGTATAGGATGCCAATTTATTCCTTAGATGTCTGGAATTAATTGTCACTACTTTTCTAAATTATGTTTTAAAAATTCCATTAGCTAACCTAATAATCGTTAAAGATTTAAATGTTAAAATTTGCATAATTCCACTGGAACTTGACCCTTACGAGATTCTTATGTTCCATTCCAACCTAGATTGTTTCTTGTATCAAAAAAGTCTCTCATAGTGCTATCTAATTATTATATGCATATCATATTTCTAATCAATTTACTTATACATCCTATTTAAATAAGAGGCGTTTGTTGCTTTGAAGTTTGTATTTTGGATCAAGTTTAAAGTTTTCATATCTTCTTAAATGTATTCTGAAAATCAACATCAGTATTTCTGATTTTACTGTGCACATGACTATAATGATGAAATTATGGAGTTAAGAGTCAAATCAGCAAGTGCATATTGAGTGTCTTTTATGTTCATGGTGCAACTAGATGCTGAAAAGAAGGAAAAAAAATAAAATAAAGTTCTTGCTTTTAAATAAGACAAGTTTCTAAGTTAAAACAAAACAGGATAGTAGAGCATTGATGGGATTAGGGTTTTTCAAGTTGTTTGTGTTACCCTGGAACGTATAGAATTTTGCTTATCCTGTCTTTTGGGAAGTTTCTTTATATAACAACAACATGAAATAAAATAGGCTGCTTGATTTTGTTTTTTTGAGCTGCATTGGGTCTTCGTTGCTGCACACGGGCTTTCTCTAGTTGTGACAAGCGGGGGCTACTTTTTGTTGAGGTGTGCGGGCTTCTCATTGTGGTGGCTTCTCTTGTTACGGAGCACAGGCTCTAGGTGCGCGGGCTTTAGCAGTTGTGGCTCGCGAGCTCTAGAGTGCAGGCTCAGTAGTTGTGGTGCACAGGCTTAGTTGCTCCGTGGCATGTGGGATCTTCCCGGACCAGGGATAGAACCCATGCCCCCTGCATTAGCAGGCAGAGTCTTAACCACTGCGCCACCAGGGAAGTCCCAGGCTGTTTGATGTTTTGACCATAAATGTTATAGCCACTTTTTTCTTTTGTTTAAGTAAAGGTTATCAGAGATTACCTCAAATTCTGGTAGAATTGTTGAGATAACATCACACACTTAATCAAAAGATCAGTTTTTTAAAAATAGTGAACACATTACTACAGAAGAAAAGCTTATAAATTTGGAAGTTCAGCTTTCAGGTCAGCCCACTGGAGGCTGTTTGAATGGAGGGGAAAGGAAAACTGGAATAGCCTTCATCAAGCCCCTTTCATATGGTAATAGAAATTAGATGAGTCCATTTAAAAGCTTAAAACTTTTATATGGTAATAGAAATTAACTTCACAACTTTTAAACTTAAACTTTTTTGTAGGGTAACTGTAGATATAAGAGCTATTTATAAGAATGTTTAAGAAAATGTATTACATATTCCAGATGTACACATACCTACAATAATTCATTATTTTGTTTCCTTTCTGTGGCATTAAAATATATTGTTACATCTGCAGTAGGTAGGTAAAATTATGTTAGTTTTATGTCATGGTTATCTTTAAGCCTTTTATTGTATTTTCTATATTCTGTAATTCTTGTTACCAGAGCTTATATTAAGGCTCTCTTCACCTGACACATGCCTCCTCATTCCTTTCAGACCTGTGTGAACTTTCCTGACATCCTCACCCACTCAGGTAGAATTGCTTCCACCTCTGGGCTGATATAGAACTTTGCATAAAATTCTGTTTTATAGTTTCCTTTTTACTACATCTCATTGTCTGTTTTAAATTTAGTCTACCGATAGTATTGCTATTCATTCATGCATCCATCCATGCATTCATTCATCTGTTATATAAACATTTATCAAGCATCTACTTTTGCCAAGCACTATGCTAGGTTTGGGGATAAAGAGATGAGGCATAGTTTGCCTTCAAGCACTTTGATAAGTGTCATATTGAAGATGTAACAGGAGCATACACAAAAGTTTACCTGCAGAGATGATGAGGGAAGGCATTTTCTATAGGGCAAGTTAGAGTTCTTTACTCTCTAAAGTTTTGTAGAAACCTCATAGGATTTCTGTAACCTGAAATCTTCCTAAATAAAATGTAGTGGTTCAGAGTACAGTCATTGGGATCATACACATTTGGGTTTGAATCCCTGCCTTACTTCTAACTAATTAGTAACCTTGGGCAAGTTACTCAGCCTCGCAGTACCTTAGTTTCCTCATCTATAAAATGGCAATTTTACACATATTATATGTTCTTTGAATTCTAAAAACCCTTGGCACAGTACCCAGCGCGTAGTACATGCTTGTTTTTTTTTTTTTTTTTTTTTTTGCTGTAATCGGGCCTCTCACTGTTGTGGCCTCTCCCATTGCGGAACACAAGCTCCAGACGCGCAGGCTCAGCGGCCATGGCTCACGGGCCCAGTCCCTCCGCGGCATGTGGGATCTTCCCGGACCAGGCACGAACCCATGTCCCCTGCATCTGCAGGCGGACTCTTAACCACTGCGCCACCAGGGAAGCCCGTACATGCTTGTTTTAATCGTCATTGTTATTAACAATTTTATTATTATTATTACGCTTTGTAACCTAAGATTCTTCTTGGCATCATAGTTGGTTGATAAGAAATCTTAACTACTGGGATACTTGGATTTGAAGTCCAAAACAGAGTGATTTTATTTCCTTATTTCACCTGTGCCTTTCGGCACCCTGCATACTTTCTTCATTGCTAATGAAATGGTTCAATACTTCTTACTGCATCAGTCCCTCAGTTTACTCCCCCAGCCAGCGATGACTTTTTACTTTCCATTTATGACTTCAGTGGACTTTAACATTTAAATAGTTTAAATATTAGAATGTAAAGGTATAGGTGTTTTAAAAGATATTTATAAAGAAAAGCAATATGATCTAAATTCAGGATGATTTTTGAAAGTCTGCTATGTTCAGTAAATTACTTACAATTTTCGTGTTGTTTATGAAATGATAGTAAAATGCCAGAGGTAATTAATGCTTATAAAATATTTTGAATTTGATAAATTTCTAAATCATATTGTTATAGCATAAAGTAACCATAGAAAACAAAAACATCAATATAGCAACTAAATTATTAACATACAGGAGTGTTTGCACTGCTGAGTTTTCACTGAAAAGGTTTTCGATACATGTAATAAAGTGTTAAATTGCACAGGATGAGCTCTTAAAGTAATCATCACTAATATGTAAAGTGTTAAGTATGTTGCTGAAATATTTAAATTTACATACGAGTAATATTTTTAATATATATGTATTTTTTAAATGAACAGGATAGCAGTGCATGAACCTTCATTTATGATCTCTCAGTTGAAAATCAGTGATCGGAGTCACAGACAGAAACTTCAGCTCAAGGCGCTGGATGTGGTTTTGTTCGGACCTCTAACGCGTTAGTATTCTCTCTCACAAAATATGGTGTGAAAGAATAATCAGATCATCCATTGTTGTTTAAAGAAGGAAAAAGTAAGAAATGTGGTAGGCCAAGAAGAATCCTCTGTTAGCTATGAAAGAGATGTAATACTATCTTAAAAGATTTATAGGGTGAGATTTTCTGTCATGGAAATACGGAGTGTGGAATTTTCAAAGCTGGTTACTGATGTAGAAAGTTGTAAAAACTATATGTTAGTTGATGATTTAGAATTAAATTTCTAGATTTAAAGCTCTTTACAGCAGTTTTAATGTTGATGTTATTATAGCTGGATATTCACTGAAGAGTCCTTAAAAAAAAGTTGCAATCTAACCATCTTGATAGCAAGAAGTAATAAATCCTAACCTGACTTTATTAATTACCAGGAAAAGGATTTTTAAGATACAGATCAAAAACAGAGGCCCTAGAGGCCTGCTTGAAACTGTACAAAGTAACAGACTATTCTGGCAGAAGTACAAGGTGGAGAATGTTATTTGATTGTTCTAAAGAAGAACATTTAAGAAATCGCTTTGTCATATTTGTAAGGAAAGTGAGCCTTGTTCTTCTTTACCTTGAGAGGAATACTTTCTTCCCAGAAGGGAAGTTTAATATGTTTACTTCATTTAATTTCAAATTTCAGAAAGCTTTGGGGGAAAAATGTTTGAAGAGTACACATTTTAGAGGAATTATATTTTATTTTTCAGAAGCTAAAAAGGGATAACAAAATTAATCCAAGAAAAATGGCTTTCACAAATTATAAATTAAGAAACGAATGTTAATTTTACCTCAATTCTTGAAGTTAAGAGACTTGCAGGTTTCTATAATACCATGTTGGGGGTGCCCCTGCTAGTAAAGGGTTACTGGAGTGGTTGGATGGATTCCATGACTTTACGGGTGGTTCTTTTTTGGCTCAGGCTAAAAGGGCAGCTGGTGAAACAGCTGGAACTCTCCTTTGTGATAGTTGGTGGAAATTACAAACCCTATGAAATAGAACACTGTTGAAATGCCAAGCATTCCATAAAGATGATACCCTTTCTAACCTTTTCCTTATCCTAAGTTTTCAACTGAATCTATTGGGGGTTGTCTTCTGTGAGATTCGATCTAGTTTTTTCATGTGAATGATTGGTGAAAATAGGAATTAGACTATAGAATTTGTCTCTATATACGAACTGGTCAGGAATATTTATATTTTATTAATCCAAGAACAAACCACTCTCTAAGCCAAACAGTATTATCATTTGAAAAGAAACCAAACTAGTCTCAAAGAATGTTGAAAACAAATGTTTTAATAACAAACCAGTTTAGAAGTTAATGATGCGTTACCTTTTTAATGTGTTTGTCTTAGAATTATTATTTGAGTGAATGAGCCCTACAGTTGGAACACCCACATTAGATTTATAAAAAATTAGCAGTGTCAAGTGAACAGAAATACATTTTAAAGGAGTTTTCACTGAAATCTTTTCCAGTTTGTGGTACTTACTGTACAGTTTGAGACTTGTCCATCTGTTTATTGTTATTCCTGGTGATTATAGTTCAGCCTAAACAAGGCTTATATTTGGACTAGAGCCTGAGCTGAACCTCTCAGTTTGAGGCAGAATAAAAATAAATCCTTTTGAGACTTTAGCCTTCTGCCAAAGAGTGAATAGTGAATCTCTTTCACTATAGGTGAGGGCGTGCACTCTTGAAATATGAAACACTGAGAGTCTCTGGCATAGAACATGCTGTTTATCACACAATGTAAATGTATACGAACGCTAGACTTGTAAGCATGAAAACTTTTCATTTCTATAGAGCTCTTCATCTCATCAAACATGCAGAATATCTCCTTACTTCTGGAGGTGTGGGCAGTTAGGCAGTTTTTCACTGAAAAACTGTATCTCTTTGCAACAAATAACACATTATATTGTATTAGTTATCATGTCTTCCCCCACTGAGCCTCCACACTCAGATCAACTAGGAAATTATTTGCCTAGCGGTTGCTGTGGTTTGTATTACTGAGGACAGTAGGCCTGGCTCCTGGCTTCTGACTTTAGAAAAAATGTCAGGGGTTACTGTCACGCTTGGTGTGCCACAGGGGAAGGCGATCCCGATGTTTCCCTCTAGTAACCCAGATCTCTCTGGCAGATAACCACCTAAAACGTTTCTAGTTATGATCATTTAACCCATGGTTTCTCAACCTTGCCACTATTGACATTCCGGGCTGGATAATTCCTAGATGTTTCTTTGTTACCGCCAGACTGGGGACAGGAAAAGAGACTGTGTTATGCATTATTGGATGTTTGGGAACATCCCTGGCCTCCACCTACTAGATACCCATAACAGACACCCTTACTTCCACCTTCCAAATTATGACAAGCAGAAATTGTCAGATGTCTGCTGGAGGGAATATCACTCTTGGTTGAGAATCACTAATTAATCTCGTTACATGGCTGTGTGCTTGGGAAATTGCTTTTTGGTGAATGATTAAGATTTCAGTTTGTGTATCAAAGCATGACCGCTGCCTAACTTGTCTGAAGGAGGGGAGCTGGTAATGGTGTTACTCTCCATGACTCCTTTCACCCCACAGAGGACCATCCTCTCTATGTGATTGGAGATACTGTTGCTTCTTCAGAGCTCCCCAGGAATTCTGTCACTAGCTCCTGTAGCAGCAGGGGGCATGGTGTATCCATGTGGGTTTATCACTGCCCTCCTGTAGGTCTAGTATATCAGGTAGTTATAATAAGCACATTGATTATTTGAGGAGAACTTGTATATGGGAGGGACATCTTCATATTTTGTTTTGTTTTTAGATACCTACTATTTTTTAAAATAAGTGGCTCTGTGTACTGAGATTCTATGATACTCAAAGATTAACTTAACCATCTGTAATTGTCTTCGTAGGCCCTCCTCATAACTGGATGAAGGATTTTATCCTCACAGTTTCTATAGTAATTGGTGTTGGCGGGTGCTGGTTTGCTTACACGCAGAATAGGACATCAAAAGAACATGTTGCAAAAATGATGAAAGACTTAGAGAGTTTACAAACCGCAGAGCAAAGTCTCATGGACTTACAAGAGAGGTGAGTAGGTAAAAAAGACTATAAAACTGTGGGAAGATACAGTTTGTGAATATGTAATATGGGCATGTGCTTACCATTTATATTTAGGTTGGTACATACATCAGGAGTTCATTTCATGTTTTTAGAAAAGTATCATATTGTCATAATTACAAATTTATTATAAAGGTATGCACTAGGGAATAAATGGGCAGAAGACCAGTGGAAATAAATCAAATATAGGTAGAATTATAAGTGAAGTTAAATTTTATTTTTAACATGATTTAAATAATTATGAATTTCTTAAAAGCTTCTTCCTGAAGAGTGTTTCCCTTCTATATCTTGTATTTTTAGCTCAATATAAATCAAAATAGCTATATAGTAGGTTACCTGATGTTTTTGTTGTCCAAATTTAAGATTAATAGAAAATGCTGTGAATTCTGATTGAAACATGTATCTTATTGCTTGATACGTATTTATTGTTCATTAAGATAATGAAATTTTGGAAACTTTTGTGAGGAATTTTCATTTTTATTGTTCTGTAAGGCTTGAAAAGGCACAGGAAGAAAACAGAAATGTTGCTGTAGAAAAGCAAAATCTAGAGCGCAAAATGATGGATGAAATCAATTACGCAAAGGAAGAGGCTTGTCGGCTGAGAGAGCTAAGGGAGGGAGCTGAATGTGAATTGAGTAGACGTCAGTATGCAGAGCAGGAATTGGAACAGGTATTTATGTTTTAAAAAAGTATTTGTGAGGATATTTGTATTGCTACCCTGAGGAGTTTTTTGGGTTTCATTCAATCTCCTACATTTAGTTCCATTATATACTCTTCCTTAGTTAATAAAAGAGTCATCTGTCTATATTGTTAGCATTGGTCAAAGTTCATTAGCAAAAAACAAAGTACCAACTAAAAGAAAAATTTACCCTCATGTTCACTCATTCATGAAGTCCTATCCCATGCCATGTTAATTGTCTTGAGTGAATCTAAGATGTTTATTTAACAACTGTAGTATATTTCAGTTTCTGACTGTAACCTAGTAAAGTATATCTACTGTTAAAGTTCTCTGCAAATGTTAAGAATCTCTATTAAACATCCATTTGAATCCTGTTAAATGGTTTTAGAACATAATCTGCTACAAATTCTGAAGTTGTTCAAAAGGTGTCCTTTTCAATATCTGCTTCTACTATGCATTTACTCAGGATGGAGTTCAGGCATTGCACAGTCCTTCAGAAAAGGTGGGGAGGTCCTGGGAGAATTTAATTGTAGGCAGATGTATTAGTTTTATAATTCTGCTGTTAAAAATTACCACAAACTTAGGGGCTTAAAACAACACACATTTATTACCTTAGAGTTACTGAAGTCAGAGTCTAAAATAGGTCTGCAGGGCTGCATTCCTTCTGGAGGCTCTAGGGGAGGATCTGTTTCCTTGCCTTGTCCAACTTCTAGAGGCTGCCTACATTTCTTGGCTCATGGCCCCTTCCTTCATCGTCAAAGCATGTCACTCCAGCCTCTGCTTCCATGGTCTCATCTCCTTCTTCTGACTCTTACCCTTTCTTTACTGATAAAGAAGTTGAGGAACAAAATGAGGACGAGAAAACTTGTTCAAGTTTAGAGAGTGACTCGGTTGTAAAGCAGGGCCAGGAACCTAGGTATTCTGCCTCCCACTTTGCTTTATGCACTGTTGTCTTCTCAATCAAGTGCTAAGTAAGAATTATGTAATGGATGAGTTTCAGTTTCAACTCATGAGGAAATGTTCAGGGTACATTACTAATTCCTTCAAGATTGTCATTTTGTCTGACTGAATGCAGCTATCTCTTTTGTTAACAGTTAACTGTTCTTTCTCTCATACCCCAGATACCTGTCTTTTGGGTCTTTTCCCTGTAAGGGGTTTGTTCTCTTAAGTTGACTCCTAGACCTATTTTGCAGTCTGGTCCTATTTACCTGACAGACCTTGTCTATGTAGAATGTAGTAAAGAACCAGGGAGTTAACAAAAAGGCGTACCCAATTACCAAAAAAGGCATAGCCAAATTATACTGTGTCCAAGAAATAGATACTATGTCCTTTTCTCCTGTGAGAACTCTGTGCCTGTTCCCACCCAGACTTCAACTCTTGGTTGTTCCCAGTACTAAATAAACTAAAAAGCTTGTTAGCTGTTTTCCTGAACTTTGCAGATGAGAAAGAACAAATCAGAAAGCAATAGTGGGGATTCTTCTATAGAGACATAAACTGGTAGCAGTATTTTACAGGAAACTGCCTCACAGTGTGGGAAAAAGACACAATATAAAGAAGGACCCCTAAATCAGAAATATTCTAGTCTGGGGTTTGGGACATAGAGACCTTGCATCCCTTAATAGACCCTAAGATTACTATGATACTACATCCCAGCACAAACATAAAATCCTAATGAGATCCTGAGTAAGAGGTGGTTTAAAGGAGAGAACTGGGTATTTAAAAAAACTCTGTCCAACATGATTACAGTAATAAGAAACACAATTTTATGAGTGCTTACTCTGTGCCAGAACTTTATGCTGTGCACATCATTGCAAAATTTTAATCCTCACTATACATAGACATTATTCTCATTTATAGATGAGATGTGTACAGGTTAAATAACTTGCCTTAGGTCACACAGCTATTATGTGGCAAAGGCAAGATTATGTGTGTTTTATTCCAAAGTCCACGTTTTCCCATACTGCTATTAAAAGCTTTGTTTATAAAAGTAAGTTTAACTGGGAAATTAATTTACATATGTCACATAATCCACAGTTCCACATAGTTTGAAGTATTATTGTATCTTGTCGAGTGGGTAATCAGCTTCTCAAAGTTAGAAGGCAGGAAGATCTGGTGCATATTTTGTATAATGTTATTTTCTGTTAAACAAAAGCTTTTGGGTGAATAATAGTACTGCTTTATATTTTGTGTGGTTTAAATACTTTTCACATAAATTATTTTGTTCTTAAAGTCTCAAGAAGCCTAAAGTTAGGGCAAGTCATAGTACCTCTGTTGTACATGCAACAGTAAGTCTCCGAAAGTAAAGAACTTGCTGAAGGAAACAGAGGTAATAAATTGTAAAGTTGGTCCAGAAACCAGGTTTTCAGATATTTAGACTTTCTTCTGTGATGTCATGTTTTTACTTGTTGCTGTTTTATTCCCAAGACACAAAACTTATATAAATAATTATTGTATTTTTAAACAACTTAATAATTCATCATTTGTAAAACCTATTAATTACTCAATTTTCACTGCATCTGTTTCCCTGTAAATAACAATGTTAATTTAGACTGAGGGTTGGAATTCAGATCAAGTGATAAACTTAAGAATAATGGCAGAGAAAATAGTTGCTGTTATTGGAAGGTCAGAATTCCCAAAATTTTGAGACATTATTTGACAGTCAATCAAAACATTGGTCAGCCTCAGTTTATACTAGAACTATATCAATTCTGTGTTAAATGTGTTTATTGCGCTTGTTTTGGGGAAACAAATTTATGGATATAACATTAAGGAAAATCTTTATGGTTAAAGAGAAAAACACGAGTGAATTTGTTCAGATTCTCTGTATACATCTTTGTCAATGAAAACTGTATAGAAATTTTAGCTTTAAAATCTTGTGAGGGCTTCCCTGGTGGCGCAGTGGTTGAGAGTCCGCCTGCTGATGCAGGGGACATGGGTTCGTGCCCCGGTCCTGGAAGATCCCACGTGCCGTGGAGTGGCTGGCCCCGTGAGCCATGGCCGCTGAGCCTGCGCGTCCGGAGCCTGTGCTCCGCAATGGGAGAGGCCACAACAGTGAGAGGCCCGCGTACCACAAAAAAAAAAAAAAAAAAAAAAATCTTGTGAGAAGAAGGGCCTGTGACCTACACTTTGTAGTGTTATATACAACTCCATGTCACAGGGCCTGAGTTCAAATTCTCTCTTGAGAGATTAGCAGGGACGCCACACAGCTCTGCCAACTGTCTTATTAAGTGCAGTATTGTCCCAAGCACATTGCACAGGGAGTCGCGTCAGGCAAGTGTTGCTTACGATTTGTCTCAAGTGAGTAAGTCCTGTTTTACCCTTCCTGTTAATATTTTGAATTGTTTACTTCCTGTCTGACGGTTTTAGAGTTTTAAAAAAAGTTTTTAGAAAACTTTTTAGAAGTTTTAGAGTTTTAAAAAATACCTTTCTACATTTTTTTCCTGTAGTATCTGGCAGCTGTTCTCTTTATCAGAAATTTGTGTCTAGTACTCTAATTTAGTTTATTCTGGCACATGATAAAGTTTATTTAAATAAATGGGGTTTGATCAGATCCAACGTTCTTCTGCACATTAGTTTAGGAATGAAGTTTTAGTTACTTTACTTAACTGTGGGGAAAATTAATTTGTGGTTATGGTGCTCCAGAAGCAGGATGCCCCATGGTTCATTTGTCACTTTGTCTGAAGGTCTTGAGTGTGTATGTAATTTCATAAATTCCATCATGTATCTTTTTTTTTTTTTCCATCATGTATCTTTTTTTTTTTAAGAAGATGTTGGGGGTAGGAGTTTATTAATTAATTAATTTATTTTTGCTGTGTTGCGTCTTCGTTTCTGTGCGAGGGCTTTCTCCAGTTGTGGCAAGCGGGGGCCACTCTTCATTGCGGTGCGCAGGCCTCTCACTATCACGGCGTCTCTTATTGCGGAGCACAGGCTCCAGACACGCAGGCTCAGAAGTTGTGGCTCACGGGCCTAGTTGCTCCGCGGCATGTGGGATCCTCCCAGACCAGGGCTCGAACCCGTGTCCCCTGCATTAGCAGGCAGATTCTCAACCACTGCGCCACCAGGGAAGCCCCGTCATGTATCTTTATACATCCTTAGCTTGAGCTCTTGCTAGTTTTTAAGTGAATCATTCCTACAATGGATTGTCTCTTTATTCTGTGTCATTTTCTTAGTGAGACTTTCCTTAAGAGTTTTTTCCTTAGCACGTAATACCACCTCATACACTAAGCATTTTAGTTTTCTGTTTATTGTCTGGCTCCCCTAAAGGGAGGCTAGAAGAAAAACTTCCACATTCTGACACTGAAGCTATTCATAGTTTCCCATGGAAAAATCAAGAAGACTCTCACTCAGAATCTGTTTTCTCGAAATTTACACTTGGTCTGCATATGCTAATTTATCAACTTTTTGGTATGTGAGAAGCAGGAAAAAATTAAATAGAGGTGATAAAACAGACTATAATAGGCAGATATGCTCATAACAATGAGAAATAACTAGCCATAAAGATGTCTGAAAAACTTTTTAAAAATGGTATAATTACTTTAAAAAAATGGGTGTATAGTTAGGTAGCTACAGCAAGGTCTTTGGGGAACACTAGAAGGGGTAGTAGAACAGGTATTCACCCTATTTTGGATACTTCTTCATATCCTGTCCATAAACAAAGAAATACAAAAAATGTAATCCATTTCAGTTTGTACATGCCCTGGGTTTTTGTCTGTCAGTGAGTCTGGCTATTATAAAATATAAAAATGCAGTATTGCAACCTAAGATATATGCAAGCTCCCTTTCACCCTCTGGCTTTACAAACTTGCTTAGTGAGTTTAAGAGGTACTTAAAAACTTCAGCTTTAGTTTTTAATGTTAGAAATATTGTTTTAGACTGTGATTTAAAAAGATGTTTACAAAGAGCATAATTCAAATTGCCTTTTCTTTTAATTTTGGTACTAAAAAATCTTAGTTTAAATATCTTTTAAAAAGAGAAATTTCTCTTTCTCTCTCTAACCTCTACCACCTTCCTCTACCCCTCTTTCTCCCTCCCTCCCTCTCTCCCTCCCTCTCTCTCCTTCTCTCCCACTCCTCCTTTTCCTTCCTACCTCCCTCCCAGGTTCGAATGGCTCTAAAAAAGGCTGAAAAAGAATTTGAACTCAGAAGCAGCTGGTCTGTTCCAGATGCACTTCAAAAATGGCTTCAGCTGACGCATGAAGTAGAAGTACAGTACTACAATATTAAAAGACAGAATGCTGAAATGCAGTTAGCTATTGCTAAGGATGAGGTACTCTATTATATTGCAAAACGTACTACGCTTCTAAAGGGATTAACCAGTTGGTATACAAAGATCTGAATAAAATTTTTAGTATTGCAGATTATTTTTATGAATTGGAATTTATTGCATAGATTGACTCTCATAAAAGTGAAATCACTTTATTTAAGAGAAGTACATACCTTTCAGAATGACCTTAGTATCATTTAAAAATCATCCCTACTATCATTATCATAAATGTTTTATATGGAGCTTTTCTCCTCTGGGTTGCTGCTTCATATCTGATTCAGGTTAGTAGTTACTAGAAATTAATGTCTGACTCTTAATAATTGTGTGAAATTACTGAGTCTTAATCTGATTTCTAGTGAAACAACAACAACAAAAAACTCGGTGCACTCACTAACACCTCCATTGCAGTAGGATATATAGTTTATGTTATTCTCCTAGTTTTAAATAGAAGATTCAGGTCTTTCTGATCCGTAGAAATAAGGGAAAAAATTCTCCAGAACAAAGTTTGGCTTAGGAAAGCATGCTTTCTCCCTCATTTGTTTTCTTTTTTGGAAAATAGGGCTATATCTTGGCTAATAACTCCCCATTGACTTTATAATTATTAATATATTCAAAATAAAATAAACCTTATTCGTATATGTGTATTTTATCCCAAACCTAGCCTTATTTTTCTCTCTTTGGGTTTCTAGGCAGAGAAAATTAAAAAGAAGAGAAGCACAGTCTTTGGGACTCTGCATGTTGCACATAGCTCCTCCCTAGATGAGGTAGACCACAAAATTCTGGAAGCAAAGTAAGAATGTTACTGTCACTATCTGTCTGTTTTTATTGTGTTGAAATGTGTAATTTATAGGCAATTTATGTTTTAACTTGTCATTTAATTATGTACTATTATATCATTTATACTAATTCTAAAAAGGGGTAATTTCTTCTTGAAATTGGTTAATTGCCTTGGTCTGTTCATGTAGTTGACTTTTTTCAGTGCTGTATTAAAGACTCTTTGATGCAACAAGTAATTCCTATATTGGCTTTTCCAGGAAAGCTCTCTCTGAGTTGACAACTTGTTTACGAGAACGACTTTTTCGCTGGCAACAGATAGAGAAGATCTGTGGCTTTCAGATAGCCCATAACTCGGGACTCCCCAGCCTCACCTCTTCCCTTTATTCTGATCACAGCTGGGTGGTGATGCCCAGAGTTTCCATTCCACCCTATCCCATTGCTGGAGGAGTTGATGATTTAGATGAAGATACACCCCCAATAGTGTCACAGTTTCCCGGTAAGTGGTGAGTTCAAAAAAGAGAGTTGGTACAGTTTTAAAGGTAACTTTCTGCCATGCCTTTTATGAATCATTTGCTTTGAAATCTATGATAAAATTTGTGTTAATTCTTCATTTTCTCTTTTTCTTGATCATTGTGTTTACTGTTTGACATACTATATGAGCTATGTGTGTTACACACATATATATATGTACACATATATAATAACACATACATGCTAAGTCACTGTATGAATGAAGTGCTGAGCTTTGAGGGAAAACATCCTTTCATATGGAAGCTTAATCTATAGTAGAAATTAAAAATTAGAGGAAGACCTTGGAAACCTGAGTTGCAATCCTAGCTCTGCCACTAACTAACCAACTGTGTGACTTTGAGCCAGTCGATTTATTTTAAATTGAGTTGCCTTCCCAGTAGGCATGTTTCATAGTATTTTGTTTTGCTTTTCCAATTCTATCCTTTTATTGAAAGAGTATTAATTAATATTTAACTCATAAAGCATTAAATCCACTCACCTTTACACAAAATTAAATTGCGTTTATATTTAGAAAACATACATTTTTTTGTTGCTAAAAAGTGGAGCTTCTCCCAAAGGTGGTTTTTTTTTTTTTGTTGTTGTTGTTGTTGTTGTTTTTGCGGTACCCGGGCCTCTCACCGTTGTAGCCTCTCCCACTGTGCTCCCGGAGCACAGGCTCCGGACCTGCAGGCTCAGCGGCCATGGCTCACGGGCCCAGCCGCTCCGCGGCATGTGGGATCTTCTTGGACCGGGGCACGAACCCGTGTCCCCTGCATCGGCAGGCGGACTCTCAACCACTGCGCCACCAGGGAAGCCCCCAAAGTTGGTTTTAACATGTACAGTTTTCATTATAATTGCTTTGTTATGCTGTATTCTTTGAAGATGTTTACAGTGTAAAGAATACATTTTGGTAGGAAGGTGAAATTTTACTATTTTAGATTTTATTAATAAATTGTAGAATTTATTAATAAATATTTGGAATTTTTGCAAAGTTATAGAGAGTGTAAATTTAAAGCGGTGTATTTCTTGTATTAGAAATCATTTGAAAAACTGTTTATCCTTATTACTGCTTGCCTGATTCATTTTCCCAATTTTTGTAACCTTTTTGAAACAGTATAGCTAGAACAAGATTCCAAAGAATAGAGAGCAAAATTTAATCATTAATCAGTTGAAAACTCACACAGAAATTTGAGTCTTTGAGACGCAAATCATCATATATGAGCATTTTGCAGTTTGAAATTTTCTGTCCAATTGTTACAACTTTCCTAAAGTTATGATTTAGAAAGGGTTCTAATGTTAAAACAATTTTATGAAATAAAGCCCTAAGTTTGCAAATAATTAATCAGTGACTGTGTGCTTGTGTTCATTTCTGTGATTTTAATTATCTGGTTTAACGGCAGACAGATAATGCAAGCAGATTGGGGAGACACTAAACTCTTACAAGAGGAAGGGGGAGAGGACAGATTGTAAATGCAGTGAATACTGGGAAGTATGTGACCTCAATCATTTCACTTGCCCCATGCTGCAAGATAGTGATGGTTGAAAAGTTTTATCTAGATATGGGCTAGCTCTGCTGTTTGGATACTGTCAACTTGAGTTTATTTGAATTATGTGCCCTTAAGCTTACCATATATGCAGCACTGATTCATAAGTGTATGATTTTGTTTGAAAATGATAGCTTTTTAAAGTTGCAGTTCCTCCTTAGAAACCATAATTATTCGATATCAGAAGTGTGCATATATGTATTCCCTAAAATTAACTAGTTTTTTCTTTACTTTTTTTTTAAAGTACTTTTTGATGGGGCAAGATATCCACATGTGCATTAAAACACTTATAACTAAATGTGAATAATTTTTTAGTGATTGTGATACACAGAGAAATTTGAACTTTTTAAAATTCAGTATGATGCTTTAGAAATGCTTAAGTTTATTATCTCTGAAAAATAACTTATGCCAAAGATTACACTTTGAGAGCTCTGTCTCCACCCAGTGGCACAAAAGTAATACTCCACTCTGTTTAGTTATAAAAGCGTAATTTCTGGACCTGACAAATAAACTCTTGGCAGTAGTACTAGGGTCTAGGGTAGGATGAAGGCTCTTCATTATATACTCTTTTAAGCAGTTTTAAATCTGCACCATGGATATGTGTAAATTGTCTAAGAGTGAAGGAATGACAAGGAAGCCTGCCTGTGGTATGTTAAGAGCGAAGTAAAAGATTATAAAACCATATACAGAATAATATTGTCTATGTTTAATTATGTGTAAATAAAAAAGAGAAGATATTATCAAAGGTTAGCTCTGTATGGGTTTTCCCAGTACCTTTATAGTATCTACTAAATATTCATAGTGGGATTGTGGTAGCAATTTATTTAAAATTTCTTATCATAAAGCTCTTCAGATATGCTTAAAAATACTGAAAATAAATTGCTCATTTACTACAAAGATAAACAGATTTTAACATTTTGCTTTATTCATCTTTCTTTTTCTCTGAAAAAGAAAACACATCTCCTCCCCTTCCTACTAAAGTTGTATATCTTCTAAAGCCTGTTTTACTTGTATTACATGCAGCTATATCTATAAACAATAGATACAATTGTTGTTTGTTTAAAAATGTACATAAATGGTATCAAACTGTGGGTATCATTTTGCAGCTCTTTTTGGTCAAAAGTATGTTTTAGAAAATTTCCATGTTTATATACAGATAAATTCACTAAAACTGTTTAATATGAGTCAACCACAGTATATCTATTTATCTTTTGTAATAATAAACCACAGTTTATCCAATTTTCTACTGAGATAGGTTCTTTCTACTTTTTTGCCCTTGCAAAAATGAGCATCCTTATCTCTATCTCCTTATTTCTAACTTTGAGAGTTTCTCTGGGTGGACACCTAGAAATGGATTGCTAAGTCATTGGGAAGGCACCTCTTATTAGTCGTTGCCAAGTTGCTTTCAAAGTGGTTCTATCTGTTTACATACCCACTGTTTATAAGAATGCCTGTCTGCCTGTATCCTCACCATACTAGGAATGATCTGGTTTGTTTTGTAACTTGAATGCGTGTGATATGATACCTTAGTGTTATTAAAATTGTAATTTCTTTAAAGACTACTGAGGTTGTCTTTAAAGACTAAAAAGACTACTACTACCATTTCATATTTATTGGTGTTTGTCATTCAGATTTTTTCCTCTCTGAGTTGCTTGTTCCTGCTGTGGAATGTCCCTCCGAGATTCCATACTTATCTGGAAGAATTTTTATTATTATTTTCTGGTTATTTGAGGGTTGCAGATGTCTTTTCCTAGGTCTTGGCTTTTCTTTTTTACTGTGCTTTGTTAACTTATTTTCTTTTTTTAATCAAATGGTTTTTTTTCAAAAAACATTTTTAATGACAAATTTACAAATCTGGTTTGTGTTTTTATGTCTTTTTCATAAGGCGATAGATTGTTGTTTGCTCTACTAAAAGTTTTTAACTTTCACTTTAATCATTTAGTCTTTTCATCTACCTGGAAGTTATTTTTGTTCCTATTGTGAGTGGAATCTAAAGATATCTCTTGATGTATGGATAAACAGTTGTCCTAGTCTCATTCCTGCTCTATCCTTGCTGGTTTGTAATACAACTTCTCTCCATAGATACATAAATGCTTCCAGGCTCTTTATTTTTGTTCCATTGATCCCATTTTGCTTTAGTTGCTATATGTAGCTTTATAGTAAGTATTAATGTTTGATGGGTTTAATCTTCCTCTATTAAATTCAGAATTGCTACTCTTGGCAAGTTATTCTTATGAATTTTAGGATCAGCTTACGAAACGCCATGAAAACTTCCATGGGGCTTTTATTGGAATTTCTTTGAATTTAAAGATTAATTTTTAGCTTGATTTTTTTAATAGTTACATGTGTTACCTTTCTTTAAAAAGTTATACTTCATATTGCTTGTTGCTGATATGTAGGGAAAAGCTGTTGATTTTGGTATGCTGATTTTGTATATAGAAACACTGAATTTTTCTCTAAGAGTGTTTTGGATTTTGTTTTGTGGACAATAATAATGACTTCTCCCCCCTTTCCATTCCTTGTGCTTTTTTCCCAAGGCAGTCTAAGACCTCCAGTAAAATGTTGAATAAAAGTGCGAAAGTGATTGCAGACAAATAGTGATCTCCATTTCTAACTTTAAAGAGAATGCTTATTTCATCATGAAGTGTGTTTTTTGGTTTATTTGTTTTGTTTTTTGCTCTGTGTTCGATGGGTTACATTTTTTTTTGGCTGAGCCACGAGACACGTAGGATCTTAGTTCTCTGACCAGGCATTGAACCCATGCCCCCCTGCATTGGGAGCACGGAGTCTTAACCGCTGGGCCGCCAGGGAAGTCCCTGATGGATTATTTTTAAATTAAGGAAATTAATCTCTATTTCTGTTTTGCTAAGAATGATTTTTCTTTTAAATCAATGGATGTTAAATTTTACCAAATTATTTTTCTGCATAATTTGAGGTAATTGCTTGTTTTATTTTTCTTTATTCCGTTGAATTTTAATCTGTTTAAATAAATTCCTTTAAATG
Organism: Stenella coeruleoalba; assembly: GCF_951394435.1. Lineage (NCBI taxonomy): Eukaryota > Metazoa > Chordata > Mammalia > Artiodactyla > Delphinidae > Stenella > Stenella coeruleoalba. The sequence goes on from NC_137149.1 coordinate 52,931,409, forward strand.
TCAGTGAAACTTTTAGTCACAATGTTCTGTTTTGATAATAATTAGATTTGGTTTGCTATATTATTTTATTTAGGGTTTTTACGTTTTTAATCATAGATTAGTCAATAATTTTCCTTCTCGACACTCTGATTTTGGTATCAAGGTTATATTAGCATCATAAAATAAGGCAAAGAATATCCCCTTTTTCTTTCATTTCATTTTTTTTTTTTACTCTTATAGTAGTAGTTAAGAATTTGGTCTCTAGAACAAGATTGCTAGAGTTTGAATCCTTACTCCTCCATTTAACTTATATGTATGTAATGTTGTCTAGTATTTTGTTTTGTTTTGAATGTCCCGCAAAACATTATTATTATTATTTATTTTTTTTTTTTGCGGTACGCAGGCCTCTCACTGTTGTGGCCTCTCCCGTTGCGGAGCACAGGCACAGGCTTAGTGGCCATGGCTCACGGGCCCAGCCGCTCCGCGGCATGTGGGATCTTCCTGGACCAGGGCACGAACCCGTGTCCCCTGCATCGGCAGGCGGACTCTCAACCGCTGCGCCACCAGAGAAGCCCAAGACATTATTTTTTATTTGTGTAACTTTGTGGGAGGTACTCTCTCTGACTCTAAGCTTCCTTGTCTGTAAAATGTAACCTACCCTATGAGATTATTTTGTAATTTAAACTAAATAATATTTGTAAAACAATTAGAACATACCCTGGCCCATAATAATCCTCAGTAAATGTTTTGAATTTTATTCTGTATTCTGAAATATAAGATACAGATGATTCTATGAAGGTTTTGAAGAAATTGCCTATAGGCAGTTTGAGTTTGGTGTGTGTGTATGTTGGCAGAAGGGAAGGAGACAGATTTTTAAATTATTGATTCAGTTTCTTATAATGGTCATAAGTCTAGATTTGTTAAATTATATGTTTCTAAAATATTGTTTGTTTTATCTGAGTTACAAAATTTGTGGCTTAAAGTTGTCCATAGTATTTTATATGATTTTAAAAATCTCACATCTTTAAATTTTCTTTTCATTTCTCCTCCTTGATTAATCTGGCATGATTTGTCTATTTTATTTCACTCCGTCATTCTTCAGAGAGCTAACTGTTGGTTTTGTTGATATTCTCCATTTAGTTCTGCTCTTATCTTTTATTTTCTTTATTGGAATTTGCTTCATTTGTTTGTTTTTAATATTTAGACAGCTAGCTCATGAATTTTCAGTCCTCCTGTTTCCTTAATGTATGATTTTTATGGCTGCGAATTTCCCTCTAAGAACGACTTTAACTGAATCTACCTGAAGTTTGGATACATATAGTTTGATTATCATCTAGTTTTAAAATGTTTCCAACTTTTAATATGTCTCTTCCTTGAAATATGAATTATCTGGAAGTATATGTTTAAGTTTCCAAATGTAGTATGTTTGTTTTGTTGTTTATTTGGTCATTAGTTTTTAAAGAATATCTTTACTTATCAATTTCTAGTTGTATTATGCTTAGAGAATAGCATCTATATAACATTTATTCTTTGGTATCTTCTGAGACTTGCTTCATGACCTAGTATTTATTTGATCGAATATTTAAAAATTTCCACACATATCTGAAAAGTACATTTTCTTAATTGTTAGTTATAGGATACTATATTGTTGGTTAAATCATGTATTAGTTATGAAAAATCTCTATATACCTACATTTTGGTCTACTTTTCTGTCAGTTGCAGAAAAGTTTGTTCAGATCTCTCTGAATTTCTTCTTGTAATTCTGCTTATTTCTATTTTATATAGTTCAAACCAAGTTATTCGGTGAATATAAGTCCAGATGTATCTTTTTAAAAGATTAACTATTCTTCTATGATTATGCGGAGACTGCTTTACAGCTAGCCGTACTTTCTGCCTTTAAGTTTGTATTATCTGATATTAAAATAGCTATAGGAGCTTTCTTTTGATTAATATTTGCCAGCGTAACTTTTTCTTTACTTAAAATTTTTTCCATCATCAGGCTGTAGATATGTCTGTATAAGAAATAGTAATAACTTACTATTTTGCTTTCTATTTGAGGATCTCTGTTGCCAGCGAAGTCCAATTTAATCCAATTACATTTAATATGCTTGCTGATCCGTTTGGATTTCTCTCTGGCATATTATTTTGTGGTTTCTCTTTTCTATACCTCTTTTCAGCTTCTCTGTCATTCTCCTAAAGGATCTTCAGATGCTTTAATTTTAGACACTACCCTCCGCATCTTATATATTAATGTTGTCTAGTATTTTGTTTTGAATACCCTGCAAAAGTCATTTTTTATTGTTTTATTCAGTCGTTGTTCAGAAAGACTTATGTGTTTCTCTCTTCATTGTATTTTGTTTTTTACTCTTTCCTTTTTTTTTGCTTCCTTGAAAATATGTTCTTTGGTAAAAATTCTTTCAGTTAGCAACTGGGAGTAGTAAATTCTCTGTCTTTGCCTGAAAATGTCTTTATTTTCACTCTCACTTGAGAATAATAGTTTAACTGGATATCAGATTCTAGATGAACAATTACTTTTCCCATAGTATTTTGAAAACATTTGTTGTTATTTTCAGGCCTCTTATTGTTACTGTTGAGAAGTTTTAGTAAGGCAGATTGTTCCAGTTTCCTTTTAGGTAATTTCTCATTTCTCTCATCACTTAGAAAATGTTATCATTTTCTTTTGTTACACGTTTTTACTATAATATAATTAGGTGTACAATTTTTTCCCTGATACTTGGTGTGCTTTTGAATCTGAAGATGATTATCTTTTTTCAATTACAGAAAAATTATTAGTTGTTTTCTCTTTTAATATTGTTTTTCTTTTCTCTCTTCACTCCTACTGGAATATTAGTTGTATAGAAATATAAGACTAATATTAGCCTATAATTATATGTTTGATCTTATTTTATCTTCCACATCTCTTAACCTTTCTTTTTATCTAATTGTGCTGCATTCAGAAAAATTTCCTTAGATCCATCTTTGAGATTACTTACTCTTTCTTCAGCTCCAATTTTGTTTAACCCATTCTTTGAATTTTTAATTTCAGTGACTGTTTTCATTTCTATTAGTTCTCCTTGATTCTTCATAAAATCTACTTGTTTTTTAATGCCTTGTCCTTTTTTCATTTTTATTTTATAATTTAATGCCCTTAAACATCTTATATTTTAGTTTTATTTGATAATTGTATTATTTGATGTTCTTGATTGATTATTGCAGCTGTTTCTTGAGTTTGCAGAGCAGATTGCCTTCTCCTGTTTTATAGTGTTTTACTGAACTATCTTAAAGGAACTTCCTTTTTTTCTTCCCTCCAGGGAAACACTTTGTGAGGAGTAGGAGTGCTCCTCAATATGATTTCTCTTGCTTCTGGCAGTAGTTTCAAGGGCTTCACCTACTCAGGACCATCTTTTTTTTTGTTGTTGTTAACCTTTCGGATTTGGGTTTCACAGACCCTTCTGGTAGTATAAACTTGAACTCCAGGGTAATATGAGTTAGTTTGTATTGAGTTTGAGTATTGAACACCCAGCATATTGAGTTTTTCATAAGAACCTTTTTAAATTCCAGTATCCAGAGAACATTCATTGAAGGAAGTTCCCTTGTTCATTGGTCAGATTTCTTTTCAGTACACCCTCCCACTGAGGAATGCAGCCATCTAGGCCCAGGCTTTTATCCAGAACACTCACAATTCCTATTCCTCACCTTCTGTGGGCTTAAGATGTCATTTATATCCCCAAATTAAAGCGCAAACCCTTAAATTACTGAGACCGAGAACCTCCCACAGCAGTTCCAACATCACTCACAGGCCTACTAGCTCTGACTTTTAGTCTTTGTGTTTTGGCATCCAAGAATTTTCTCTTCTTCCTTGCAAACTCAGCTATGCATTTAAAACTGTTGTTATATTTTATTCAGCATATTGAAGTACTTGAGGCTATTTAAAGTGTGTGGTTGGGGGTTGGAAATGGTGGTCAGGTTATCTTTGACTGCCATATTGCTAGAACCAGAAGTCCCCATATTACTTATTATTTTTGGTTGTTGGTGGTGGGGGAGGACCCCCTTATTCAAAACCAAATTTTATCTTCTTTGCCATAAGAAAATACAGTTTGCAAAATAGTGTCTTATTTAATTGTTATGCTCCTGTATATAATTATTGATATTAGAATGAAAAATCACCTCAAATAAATTTCTGTGCAGTGAACTTCAGTGTTTCATTTAGCTACTCTTATAAATCACAGGTAGGGATGGCTGTCGGCTTTCATTGAGAATTAATAATAGCCTGGAGGTACTATTAAACATGTTCACCTTTTGTATAGGAGAGCTTGTTACAAGGTCAAAGTGAACTGCTTTTTAATCCTACGTGAGTTTTGTGGTGTTGGCAATATGTAAGAAGAAAATTTTTTGAAAGGATTGTAGAGTTGTAAACATTTTCTAGATGTGACCCATTTATGAGTCTCATCTTTATGTTATATTCTTTATTGGATTACTTAGAATTTTCCTCATATAAACTATTTGCTTTGTTTTTAAACCTTCTTCATGTGGTATCTTTCCATCTTTGTGAGTAATACAAAAAAAATTTTTCCAAGCAGGGAATCCTGATTCTTCTCAGCCCTTCGCATCACACCTAGTCATGGCTGAATGTGGCTATGTTTTACTGTGTATACCAAGTAACCAGTGACTGATGAGAATGGCTGCATTATATGCTAAGAGTTGTAGAACTTAATCATCTGTGTCAGTCTGGACACATTCTTTTAGTATTTGTAGGATATTGTTTCTTCTTTGACAAAGTGAGAACATTGGACTAAAGATTTCCAGGGTTTCCTCCAGTTCTGTAATCTATGAATCATTATAAATAAGTAAGGGAAAATTCTAATGTTTGTCTACTAAATTATAAATAGTTTCATATTATATAATTTGTGTTTGGAAAAAGCCTTGTATGATATTTATGGAGGTAGTCAAATATTCTGAAAATACTCCCTTTAATTTTACCCATTTTCTTTTTTTCCAGTCTGTCAAGTTATTTCAGTGGCTGTTTCTGTTTGAATTGTTTGTTAATTCACTCAGTAAATACTTACTGTACATCTACTTTTTAAAAAAAATAAATTTATGTATTTTATTTTTGGCTGCATTGGGTCTTAGTTGCTGCGTGTGGGATTTCTCTCGTTGTGGTGAGCGGGGGCTACTCTTTGTTGCGGTGCATAGGCTTCTCATTGCAGTGGCTTCTCTTATTGCGGAGCACGGGCTCTAGGTGCGCAGGCTTCAGTAGTTGTGGCTTGCGGGCTCTAGAGCGCAGGCTCAGTAGTTGTGGCGCACGGGCTTAGTTGTTCTGCACCTTGTGGGATCTTCCTGGGCCAGGGCTTGAACCTGTATCCCCTGCATTGGCAGGTGGATTCTTAACCACTGCGCCACCAGGGAAGTCCCTGTACATCTACTTTTTGTCTGGCATTGTGCTAGTTGTGATTCAGTGTTGAACATGGTACACAGTTATTTCCTTCATGAAACATGCAGTCTAATGGAGGACAGACAAGAGCAATGCACTAAGTTATGTCATGGGGAAATAGACTTTGGTGTTGCCATGTGAGCACAAGAGGGCAAACACTGACCTTAAATTTGGAGGGGTTGGGAAACTTCCTGGAGGAACTGCTCTTTAAGTGAAATGGGAGGTCAAGGGAGAGATGAGATGAGGAAAGAAGGTATGGAGATACTCTGATACTTCTGGGAGCTGAGTGAGGTATATTGTTCCTAGTATTCCTATAACAGAGAAGAGGGACACTAGTTCCAAATTAGAGGCTAGATAAATAGGGCATTCTAAGCCATGTTAAGGAGTTTGACTTCATCCTAATCCTAGAAGTAATGGGAGCAACTTAAGGGTTTTAACGAATAAAATGTCATATTCCTTTTCCATTTTAAAATGATCATGCAGGTTGCAGTATGGAGAATAAGTTGGAGGAGAAAGATCAGTAGTTATTCTGGTGCAGTAGTCCAGCATAATACAGCAGTGATTTGTTGAGGGGGAAGTGGAGAGATGTGAGAGATACCCAGGAGGTAGAACTGGAAGCACTTTATGATTAACTAGATGTGGTTTACGATGGAGGAAGAAGAGTCAAGAATGTCTGCGTTTCCAATTCAGATAACTAAGTGAGTGGTGGTGTTTTTTTTTGGGTTTTTTTGTTTTTTTTTTTTTACACCAAGGTGTAAGGAACATAGAAGAAGGAGTGGGTTTGGGAGGAAAATGTTGAATTCAGTGTGGGTATCTGTGGAACACCCAAATGTCCAGTAGGCAGTTGATTGTGAAGTCCTAAAGTTTAGGAAAAAGATTAAAAGCTGGAGTCACAGATTTGGACTTCTATAGACTGCAAAGGGTAATTGGAGTAATGGGAGTGGATGAAATTTCTTGAGAAGAATAAGTGGAACAAGAATAACAAGGCTGAGAACAGAACTTCGGTGACAAACAATTAAGGAACAGTAAAGGAAGAGGTGAGAATGTGGTTGGAGAGGTCAAGGAAAGGATAAACTAATAATGTCACGTGCTGGTCCAATGTCAAGGAAGGATGGAGATACTCACTGAATTTAGCAATGAGGAAGTTTATCATAACTTTGTTAATGATAGTTGCAGGGAAATTGTATGGAAGCACTTTACCATTTCTTTGATGAATGAGTGAAGATAAAGTAGTGTAGAAAGCAACATAGATCATTTACATAAAAGGGAAGAGAGATGTCAGCTGAAAACAGTCTGAGGGTAGAGGAGGTTTTCTTGTTGCTGTTGTTGTTTATCTGTTTGTTTCTCAGGTTTGTTTTTTCAACTTTTTTTAAAAAATAAATTTATTTTATTTTATTTTATTTTATTTTTATTTTTGGCTCTGTTGGGTCTTCGTTGCTGCACGCGGACTTTCTCTAGTTGCGGCGAGCGGGGGCTACTCTTCCTTGCGGTGCGTGGGCTTCTCATTGCGGTGGCTTCTCTTGTTGCAGAGCACAGGCTCTAGGTGTACGGGCTTCAGTAGTTGCGGCACGCAGCCTCAGTAGTTGTGGCGCTCAGGCTTAGTTGCTCCGCAGCATGTGGGATCTTCCCGGACCAGGGCTCAAACCCATGTCCCCTGCATTGGCAGGCGGATTCTTAACCACTGCGCCACCAGGGAAGCCCCCTGTTTTTTTAACTTTTATTTTTAAGTGCCAATGGGAAATAGAAGAGGAGAAGATGAAAATAAAGGCAGCAAAAGGGATAAACAGTAGATAAGGTCCTTGAGTTTAGGGTAGAGAATGGGACAGATAGTGGAAGGAACAGAATGTGTGAACTAGAAAGGTAGGAATGTTAGAATCTAAATTATCTGATGTCTTAAGCTTATTATTTCAAAAATGAAGTAATTCTGAATGATGACAAGACCAAGGCATGAGAGTGGGTGGTGGAGTAGAGTAGAGGTGAATGTCTTGTGAGAAGAGATGAAAAACATGATTGGTTAAGGTGTTCATCTTACAGATGAGATGGCTCAAGCTGGTGAGAGGTTGGATGGACTGGTAAGAGAGAGACTAAGCAGGAAGTGACTAGTGAAGTGGAGATGAGAGATTCACGTGGCTTAATAGTGTGAGTGTCAAAGGAACATGTTTTTGTAAAGGGAGTGAGGGTTTACAACAATATTGGGGAGTGAGAAGGCCATCAATCTGTTGTTCTGATGCTGCAGCATGTGAGGTATGAAGAATGAACGGCTTCAGCTTGAGATCAGTATTCTTAGGAGAGCTATGTTTCCATTAAGGCAAAGATATGAAGTGCCCATTCAATGAAGATTTAAGCACATAGGGGAAGTTTGCCTACTGTCTGTGTGGGTCTAGACTGAGACTGGGAGCAGAAACAAGGTAATCTAAGACTTCTGGTTAGTTCCACAATAGTCAGTGTTCAAAAAACAAGTTTTTATCTGACCTTTGCCTAAAAAATAGTGAGACTATATATACAGTATTTAAATGATCCTTGATTTAAAATTTCTCAAAGTTCAAACAAGTTGTGCTATCTCAAGAGATATTTGTTGAAAAATCCAACCTGTTTTACTGAATAGTTTTCTCGTCTTTCAATGTTAAAATTCATTAAAATATTTGCAATAAAGTACAGATTCCTTTTAAATATGCTTTATTGATTTTTAAATATAAGAATTTGTTATCTTGGGAAAATGTTTAAGCCTTTATGGTTAGTAATGTCAGATTTTGTATTTAAAACCACATGTGTTTATATGTTCACTTCTGTTTATTTTTTAGACCTGTTTTTATTTTTGTTACCTTTTTTTTTACTTATTAACTTTCCTGAGAAGCAGCTTTACAGGTGGTAGAGGATGGTAATAATTGTACAGTTACTTCAACAAAGGTAGATTCAATGGTGACAAAGGTAGATTAATCACATCAGTTCTCTTTGGTGTGTCTCTGTAGTGTGCATGAAAGGAGCATTGGATTTTATGAATGTTTTCATTTATTTCCGCTTGGCTTTCAGGGACCATGGCTAAACCTGCCGGATCACTGGCCAGAAGCAGCAGCTTGTGTCGCTCCCGCCGCAGCATCGTTCCGTCCTCGCCGCAGTCTCAGCGAGCTCAGCTTCCTGCACATGCTCACCCGGCACACCCCCGGCATCCCCACCACCCCCAGCACACACAGCACTCCTTGCCTTCCCCTGATCCAGATATCCTCTCGGTGTCAAGTTGCCCTGCTCTTTATCGAAATGAAGAGGAGGAGGAGGCCATTTACTTCTCTGCTGAAAAGCAATGGTATTGGCAATGAATGAAATACAGTATGTGTTGGGCTGGGTGGGTAGAAGTGGTATGTTGTGTTAATTTTCTACTGCTGCGTAACAGGTTACAACAAACTTTAGTGGCTTCTAACAACACCCATTTATTAGCTCTCAGTTCTGTATGCCAAAGTCCAAGCTTGGTGTGGCTAGGTTTTCTGCTCAGGGTCTCACAAATCTAAAATCAAAGTGTTGGCTGGGCTTTATTCTTATCTGGGGCTAGGGGGCCTCATCAAAGCTCACTTGGTTGTGGCAGAATTCAGTTCCTCATGGTTACAGTACCATGGTCCTGGTTTCCGTGCTTGCTCTCAGCTGGGGGCTGCTCTCAGATTCTAGAGGCTGCCTGCTCTTCCTTGCCATGTGTGGCCTCTATCTTCAAAGCCAGCAACAGAGAATTTCCCTTCTTTCAAATCCCTCCTTTGCTTTGAATCTCTGCTTTCCTTTATCTCTGATCTCTATACCCAAATTTAAAAGGCTTACCTGGATAATAATCTCTCTATATATTAAGATCTACTAGTTTGGGCCTTAATTACACCTGCAAAATCCCTTCATAGCAGCACCTATGTTAGTGTTTGATTAAATAACTAACTGGGAGAAGATGTGTGCACACCAGAGCTGGGAATTGGGGGACCATCTTAGAATTCTGACCACCACACACATAGGATATTTTGAGATATAACTGCTTAGAGGCTATTGCACACAATTGACTCAAGTCTCAGAATATAAACTTGTCTAACGAACAGTTTCATATGTAAAATATAAAGGCATGAGCTTAAGTATACTTGAGCACAAGGAAACATTAAATATGACTGACTGAGGTTTAAAAATATTTGTTGCCAATTAATGATTTGTTCTGTTATGTGCTAGTACTTGCTAGTGAGCAAGCAGTATCAGATGCAAAAGATTTAAGAAAATGTCAGGAATTTAAAGGAGGAAATTATATTCATAACACTTTTTTTTTTTTTCTATAAAGTAGATATAGCAGCAGTGTATTCTAGTCCAATGAGACCGGTTGCTGTTGGGGATCTCTCTAAACCGTATTCCTCTTTTGGAGCAGTACGGTATTAAGTGACAGAAAAACTGGTATTGGTTTCTGAGTTTGCCACTTAGTAGCCATGTGGCCATGAAGTCTTTACTGTTCTTGTTAGAAAAACAAAACCAGAAGGAATGGGCTGGACACTCGCCATAAGCCCTGGTGGCTCTCTGTCATGTGATTCTTCACACATAATTGTTTCGTCTGCTAGTGAAAGTAAATTTTATGATTAGAAAGTGATTATTGTAGCATATTCCTAAGGAGATAATACAAGTTTTGTGTTGTCATTGCAACTGGAGAATCTGAGGCACCTTTGCTTGGTTAGCACTTTATGACCAGCTTTTTTGTCTAACCTTTGCAGTATAACTGTAGTCACCAGTAAGATGGCTTTACTGACAAAACTAATTTTGTGTGGCTTATGGAAATTAGTAGGAAAACTCTAGAGCTCTGCTGTCCAGTAGAATTTTTTGCACTGATGGAAATGTTCAGCCCTCATTTCAAAGAGCACTGTCAGAAATTCACAGCTAGCTCATTAATTTGAGAAGAATTTGGATTCAGACAACTTCCTCCTCTCCATTTTAGTCTTTTAAGTGTTGAACCACCAGAATCCTTACAAAATAATAATAATACAAACATTTACTATTTACCAATCTTTTATGTTCTATGCATTATTGCACGTATACGCTCATTTAAACCTTACCTTGAGTTAAGTCTTGTTATACGTGCATTAAACTTACATAAATTCAACCACACGTCACTGTGGGAAAAAAATAAAAGTAGAAAAATGACATAAATGGTACATACAATTAAATTCAATATTCTGAAGAATATATGCTCTGGGAAAAATGGGAGATTTTAAGGTGTACTAGACCTGTATTCCAAGTCTGACTAATTATGCAGAAGAAGCAACACTTCAGATTATTATTTGTTTTGGAATTAGGATATTAGAACTAAAAGTAGTATTAGAGATTGATCAAATACTCTTACCTAGACAAGAAAATTGAGATCTGGTTAAATTAATTGATTTGCCCAAGATTGTACAGCTAATTAATGGCAGGACCAGGACAGGAATCTAGGTCTCCTAAATTAGGTCAGTATTCTTTTCACACATTATTTAGATTTTAGAAGCTAGTTTTTAAAATATTTTTAACCTAGTTTAGAATTTCACACACAAAGCAGCCAAACCACATAACAGAATAGAAAGTAAATTCATAAAATTTTGACTAGATCAGCTTCTGGCTCTGGAAGCTGAAGGAACAGTGAACAGCTCCAGGGAACAGTGATATATGCTGTTTGATTAATGGACATCTACTCCAAAAAGAAGCCTTGCAGAAAACTCCCTACCAGTGACTGATTTCTGAGTCATTTCTTCCTATCTGAACTGCCCCTTGCCCTCTGTTAGCACTATCCATTATCAATTGTAAGAGCATTTGAAAAATTATACAGTACATGTAACTGTATAAAATGAAAGCATTATTTAAGTCTTTATTTGCCCAGGAGATTTTATACCTTCTGAAAGCTTGTAGTGTAATAAAGACAGTCTTCACATACATGTGTGAGTAAAGTTCATAGAAAAGACTAAATACATTTAGCAGTCTAATATGTAACTGAAGTGTGGTATTAACAAAATACATGTCAAAATCAATAAACATGCATATCATAACATGAATAATGATAGTAATCATAGGTCATCCAAGGTGAGAGAGCATTCAATTCATTTACTCTATAAATATGAATTTAGTCCTTGCTGTGTGCCGTGTACTTGCTAATAACTTGAGCTGCCAAGACAGGTGAGACAAGGTCCTGGCCTAGTTCCAGCTGGTAGATGATGATCATATGTGTTCCTGCCTTTCTGTCTTCAGCTCTCTTCCTTCTCTCACCTTATTTCTTTTGCCAGTTACTTTTTACCTTGACTCTACTTTTCATTTCGTAATCATTCTGTTCATAGAGTGAACACTATTCATCTCAGGTATGGTACATTCAAAAATGAATAAATTGTTATCCCTATTCTTCAGAATTTTCCTCCCTCCCTCCCTTCCTTCCCCTCTTTCTTCTCTTCTTATCTTTTCTTCTCTTTTTCCTTCCTCCCTCCCTTCCTTTCTTTTCCCTCCCTCCCTCCCTCCTTCCTTTCCTCCTTCCCTGCCTCTTTCCCTTCCTCCTTCCCTCCCTCCCTCCCTTCCATACTTACTAAATATCCACTATGAGCTTGTCACTATTCCAGAGACTACAAAAGTTAATAAGACTTCCTGCCCTCATTGTCTCCTTTCTTCTGGGGAAACTGACTATAAATAAGTTAATATAAAATATTTTAGGTAGTGATAAGTTCTGGGATGCTAAACAAAGACAGGTAAAAGGAAAGAGAATGCTGCTTTGGATAGGGTAGTTAGGAGAAGCATCTCTGGAGAGAGAGCATTTGAGTCATGTGGAGATGGAGGGGAAAAAAGATGAGGCGGCGGGAACAGCAAGTGCAACAGCCCTGAGGGAGTCGCAAGATTGGCATGTGGCAGGAACAAGGAAGAGGCAGAAGATGGTACACTGTGCAGCTGGAGGGATAGCCATGGACCTGACCATGCAGGGCTTTGCGGCCTTTGGCAAGGACTTTGGAGTTTAGCCTAAGTGTGTGAGGAAGCATTGGAAAGTTTTGAGCAAGAGATTATTGTGCTCTGATTGAGTTTTTAAAAACCACTTTAAGGGCTGTGCAGAGAAGTAACTCAGAGGGAAGAACAAGAATGGAAGCAGGGAGACGAATTAGGAAGCTATTGCTATCATTGAGGTAACTGGTAGGGCAGGAAGAAGGATGGTAGCAGTGGGACAGGAAGAAAAGGGTGGGTTTGAGGTATATTTTGAAGGAATAGCTGATAGCATTTACTGTACGTTGGCTTTGGGGTTGTAAACTTTATTTTTTCCAGTCCTCTTTATTTCTCTTGCCACTGTGGAAAAGAGGGAAAAATCACAAAGGACTAAACTTGTGATAATTTATTGAATGTCTACTTTAAAAAAAATAGCTCAATATCATTACCTTTCACCTGCCATCCACTCCCCACCCCAGTGTATCTCACCTCTCTTCCCTTCTGTTTTTTTTTTTTTTTTTTTTTTGGGTTCGCGGGCCTCTCACTGTTGTGGCCTCTCCCGTTGCAGAGCACAGGCTCCGGACGCGCAGGCTCAGTGGCCATGGCTCACAGGCCTAGCCACTGCGTGGCATGTGGGATCTTCCCAGACCGGGGTACGAACCCGTGTCCCCTGCATCGGCAGGCGGACTCTCAACCACTGCGCCACCAGGGAAGCCCTTCCCTTCTGTTTTAAACTTGGGAGAGCTTATATTTTAGCTTAGTATATTCTTTTCTTCCTTCCTTAGGAAGCTATATTTAATCAATTTAATGACTAAACAGTAAAGGGAGAAGGTGGTGACTAAAATTCATCTTTTCAACTATATGTCAACTATGTGATTTAGAAAGAAAAATTTTCAGTGTTGAAACAAAACACAGAATTAGCTGAAATGATAAAAACCTGTAAAATTTAAACATTTTCATTTCTCTGACAATTGAAGAAGGTGTAACTTTAAGTTATAATATTTTCTAGATTGGAAGGTATCATTATCATAGTTCATGTTAAAAATTAAACATTTTGATAAGTTATATTATTTAAAGTAGTAATTTTCTAAATTTTGTTGAAATGTGTATAGAATTTTAACATCTCTCCCTTTAATATTTTGATAGCTTAAACAGTGGAAGATGTTTTGGTTAGAATTAGTTAGAATGTCTGCCAGTACCCTTAAGAAACATATTGATTTAAAATTTTACCTTTGCCTCTATCTCATCCAGGGAAGTACCAGACACAGCTTCAGAATGTGACTCCTTAAATTCTTCCATTGGAAGGAAACAGTCTCCTCCTTCAAGCCTTGAGATATACCAAACATTGTCTCCACGAAAAATATCAAGAGATGAGCTCTCCCTAGAGGATTCATCCAGAGGAGATTCGCCCATAGCTGCAGATATCTCCCGGGGTTCTCCTGATTGTGTAGGTCTGACAGAAACTAAGAGCATGATCTTCAGTCCTGCAAGCAAAGTGTACAATGGCATCTTGGAGAAATCCTGTAGCATGAACCAGCTTTCCAGTGGCATCCCGGTACCTAAACCTCGCCACACATCATGTTCCTCAGCTGGCAACGACAGCAAACCAGTTCAGGAAGCCCCAGGTGTTGCCAGGATAAGCAGCATCCCACATGACCTTTGCCATAATGGAGAGAAAAGCAAAAAGCCATCAAAAATTAAAAGCCTTTTTAAGAAGAAATCTAAGTGAACTGGCTGACTTGGTGGAATTCCATTCAAGTGGCATCTTTAAACTTTTATCTCCCATCCTTCACTCCTCTTTTTTTGTTTTAATTTTAGGAATGTAACTCCATTGGGGCTTTCCAGAGTGGATGCCATAGTGGAATGTCCTTAAGAGCAACTGTCTACTGTCTGCTTATTTAAATGACTATATAATCAATTTGTCAAGCCAGTTATTACTGAAAAATCATTAAGAGATGAGACAGTTTACAGTCATTTTTGCCTATTTATTTCTGCTTTGTTATTAGTGATATATATACAACATTTTGTTGAGAGCCACTATGGACTTAACAAGCTTTAATGGACTAGTAAGCCAGCATGGGCTTGCAAAAATTTCTTGTTTACCAGAGCATCTTCTTATCTTTCCACAGAGCTATTTACATCCTGGACTAAAATAACTTAAAAGGAGTAAAACTAATTGCACTACTGTTTCTCAGACTGGAAAAATATCTCTGCAAGTGAAACTGTATAGAGTTTATAAAATGACTATGGATAGGGGACTGTTTTCACTTTTAGATCAAAATGGGTTTTTAAGTAGAACATAGGGTTTCTAATTAACTTGATTTCTGGAAATGAAAACCCACGCTTTTATTATGGGAAGCTTCTTTAAATGCATTTAACATTATAAAGTTTCAAGTCCTGCTGTAAAGACCATGTTGTTTTGTTTTTCCCAGGGCTTTCACTGTGATTTTCTGCATTGCAGGCTGTATGATAAAATATAAATAATTTAAAGAGAGAGGCTCTTGATTCCTTACACAAAGTGGAAGAGTTAAAACTTGATTGAAGGACTTAAAACATTCACAAGCATATACTAAACTAGGGGGATGTGGGGATTCAGGCACTTGTTTACAGACTCAATAACTGCAAAGATTTATGGTTTGTGAAAAACTTGTACTGTGGAAAAGATAATAAATCGAAGACATTATTTTGTGGGACTGTGCTGATTTTTGTTGATAACACTCCACTAAGAACACTATATGTTTTTTGGAGAGCTGTGTAAGCTGTCTTCTTGCTTAACTGCAATATAAGAAATAGTGATGTTTTGGAAGTAAGTTGTCAACAAATTTCTTTCTATTTTATATTGTTTGTCATATTTTTATGTAGTTTGAAATGTTTAAATGTTCTAATATCAAGATTAACAAATATAAATTTATGGTGCATTTAGATTGTATTGTATTTATAAAGTTTGGGGTTTGTTAAACTGATAGCTTATTATAAAGGTAACTTTTACTGTGAAGATTGTCACATGAGTAACAAAGTACATTAACATCTGGGGAGTTTCTGCTTAAACTGCTTCTTTTAAAAATTCAGTCAGAATGATCTGGTTAATGCAATGTGGATGGACATTTAGGTGAACAACTGATGCATATTAGCTAGAATGGTTTTTCAGCTTTGTGGCTGAAATATATAATGTCCAACTCAGTCCTGTTTAGATGAAAATGCTGATTGATAAACAATCATCATTCAAGATTTGCTCCAAAGAAATACTTTACTAAGAATATGAACAGTTTCCCAAAGTTTCCTGTAAATTTTATGTACTTCAGTGCCGTCGTTAAAAACTGTTAAGGTCTTGAATGATATTTATATACGCAGATATTTATATATTTAATAGACAGTGCTTTGAGGGCAAAAATTGTTTGACTTAAATGAACATAGTGTTTTGGACTAATTATAAGGTAAGTTAACCTGAAAGGTCAAGAGTTGAGGAACACAGACCCTAAAGCTGTTTAGGAAGGGGAAAAATTGTGCATGAAGAATTGAAAAGCGCCCTGGAAAGTTTCTTCAGAGTGAAGGGAATACCTAATCTTCTTTCTCCTTCTTACAACCAGGCAGGAGTTCTTCCCTTTGAAAATTGCAAAAGGGATGAGAACCTTTTAGTTTGATGAATAGAGAAGGTAAAAGCCACAGAGCATGAAGTGGGACTGGGAGAAGGAGGATCTCTAGGAGTGCCCAGCAAGGCTTCCACTTGTTCAGGGTAAGAAGGGATCCTGGATCAGAACCACTTAGATGCTAGAACTTGTGCCTGGGAGTGGGAGAGGCTGGCCTGAGTAAAATGTGGGCCATCTTAAGTCAGGGGATGCATTGTTTGTTCTAAATTTCACACGGTTATAAACAAATTCAACCAAGGGATACTTGCTGCCTTATGTTGCTTGTAATATTTACATGCATTAGTATAATGCTCTGTGTTTGTAAATTCAACAGAAAATAATTGAGTTTTGGAAAGCCACAATAATTTCTGTATCACATCGTTTACACACGAAGAGTTGGACGTTAATATAAATTTTTAAAATTACCCATTTCTTACCTTATTTTAACCTTATAAAATGATGGTATTTTCCTGATGTTAAAAGTAATACTTTCCTTATTGTAAAAAACGATTCATGATAGAAAAGTATGAAGAAGAGAAACAACAGCAATCAAATTCTACTGCCCACAGTAATCACTTTTAATATTTTGGTATGTTTTCTGCTAGATCATTTTCTATATACTGATATATATTTTACATAATTGAAATCATACTATATAGCTTTATATTATGCTTTTTCACTTAATATAGTATAAGCATTTCTCCAACATTATTAAAAACTCTTCACGAACAACATTTTAATGTTTCTATGATATACCATTGTATTGATTAACCATAATCTTTTTAATCATTCTTTTATTATTAAACATTAGGCTGTTTACAAATTTCTAATATGAGGAATAATAGCATTTAGCATTTATTGAGCACCCTATATACCAGGCACTGTTCTAAACTTTTTATATATTGTCATTGAACCTTGTAAGGTAGGTGTATTTTTTTCTTTTTTTAAAATCACCATTTTACTGATGAGGAAACTGAGCCCAGAAAATTAATAATTTGCTAAAGATCACATAGCTAATAAGTGGTAGAACCGTGCTAACTTTTAAGTCATACTGCATAAATTGTAGTGAACATTCTCATTCCTTAGAATATATATTTTTAGAAAAGCATCAAGATTTTTATGTATATGCACATATGTTTGTATGTATACACAAAAAGTCTCACATATATACCTTGTTTTTAAAGTTCTTTCTCCACGTAGCTATGTTTGTATTCCCCTCAATACCTGAGGGTACAAGTGACTTTCTGCCTCAGACCATCATTTCTGAATTACCATTTGGTTAAAACTTTGCTATTTTAGTAAGTATTTTTTAATTGGTAAATAATGTCTGGTATGGTTGGAAAGTTTCTTTTTTATGCCATGTATTTTTCATTTCTGTGAATTGTCTCTCCATGTCCTTTGCCTGTTAAGTTCTTAAGGTCCTAGTGTTATTTTTCAATCTTTCATACAGTCTTTCAAATGTAGCTATTCTTGTATTCTTCATTTACTAACTAAAACTGATTTTTTATCAAATAGTATTTTTCATGTTTATTTTTAAAAGTAAGCCGAAGAAAACCTACATTTAAATTTTAGTCTTACTCCTCTCCTGTTTTTAGGTCTTCAGTGAGAGAGTAGATTCCGCCTCCCGCCCCCCAATTACAGGTTAGAGACAATCAGAATCTGCTTAATTCATTCAACAAATATTAAATAGCTTACCACGTACCAAGCATCACGATAAGTTCTGGAGGTATAGAGACTAATGTGACAGGTACCTGCCCTAAAGGAACTTGGTATCTAATAGGGCAGACAGGTCATAAACCCTTCAAATAAGTGCAGTAATAGAAATGTAAACCAAATGTTGGAGACAGAGATTATGTAACTCAAAGGTATCTATTAAATCAAGGATAATTTAATGATGCTAATTTCCTGAGGATGTGCAGAGCACTTGGTGTGGCTGAAACATACAGGTCCAAGGGCAAGTTGCACCTAACTAGTAGTCTAGTTCCAGCAGGTGAGCTTGCAGTTACTGAGTTCCAGCAAAACACTTTGTAACAGCTGTGAGGGTGCTCATTCGGGGGTAAATTGTTTACCAGAGAGAAACAGTGTTTGAGCAACCCCACATAAGCCCTGATAGTACTGATAAAAGACTCCCTCCCCACGTCTCCAGCCCTGAAACAGGATGGTCTGTTTCAGGATGAAAGGATGAAAGACACTCTCCTTCAGATTTACTCAGGTAAGCCTGATCTGATCTTGTGGCAACTCTATTTTTAGGTTTTTGAGGAACCTCCATACTGTTCTCTGTAGCAGCTGCACCAATTTACCTTCCCACCAACAGTATACGAGGGTTCCCTTTTCTCCACACCCTCTCTAGCATTTGTTATTTGTAGACTTTTTGATGATGGCCATTCTGGCTGGTGTGATTGTAGTTTTGATTTGCATTTCTCAATTGGTGTCAAGTGGACTTCAGGCCAATTTTCAGATATTGCCTCAGTCCCATGATTGGGCTTTTCTGAGGTTTATCTACAGGTCTCTGGAGTGGCCTCAAAGGGTCCTCTCCATGGCGATGTTTGTTGTAGGCCCAGATAGGACATTGTAGGGAGGCCTCAGTCCAGATCTTGATTTCCTATCAGCAAGAAAGGATTGAGGCAGTGCCCAGGATCCCTTCATGAGCTAGAGTTATGACTGCCAGGGTCTCCATTATCCTGATGATCTAGTGTTTACTGCTTATGTTGCAGTGTCTTCATCAGCCTCCAGAAGTGAGAGAGCAAGCGGGAGCTCCAGGTAAGGCTGGCAGTTGGCCTCCACTGGGTGAGAGCGGTTCTGCAGTGTGTGGAGTGGGGGCAATGGGGGGAGTGGGGGTCCTAGTGGCTCAGCCACTCCAAATCCCCAGTCCTTAAAGCAGAGGCAGAGCTGCTGCTTCCCCTTCCCACATCTTGCCTAGTTGGCCCTGGCAGGTTCTAGTTCCCTGTAAGGCAGACCTCTAAGAAGTCTTACCTGGGTCAGACTTGTTCTTCATCTCTTGCTTCAGACTGCCACACTTTAGTTTCAAATAGTTGTGTAATATAGCAGCCATCCCAGTATTGTGGTTCTGTTAAGAATACCTTGTGTCTTCCTTAAGTACTGCCTCTTTAATTGCAGCATCTTAGTTCTAAAATATCCGCGTGGGCTGATTTCCCACATGTGAGAATGTTAACTTCTGAGATACTCTCACAGACCTCTGGTCCCTGGGATATGATGGCATCAGATCAGAGGGAGATTGAAGGGCAACACCACTTAGGAACTGGAAAAGGTTTCTAGGAGAAGAATGTGGCTTTTTTCTTTTGTTTTTGAAATTCCGGCTGTTCAAGTTCAGTGCTTCTCCTTTAAAAAGCTTTCTATTAACACTTGAGGTGTGCATCTGCAGTCAAAAAGTACAATAACAAGAAATTAAAAGAAAGGGGGGCTGGATGGTGGTGGGGGTGATGAAGCCTGGGTGTAACAGTGAACCAGAGGTTGCCTTTGATGTGTAATGGAGGGAAAAGGGGAGGGGAGGGAAAAGGCGCATTTGTTGTCACATCACCAAATCTTATCCATTTAATCCCTGAACATCTCAGCTAATGCCTCTACTGCCTTTGGGCCTTGCCTTCTCCATTTCTCATTAACTTTAAAGAGCTAACTGAACCCAGCCTTACCATCTTTCGTCTACTTGTAGGTGAGCTTTCTAAGCCATAGGATGGATTTTCTCTGATTAAAATCTTTCTATGCCTTTCCATTGCCTGTAGGATAAAATATAAACATAAACTAGCAAAAGACGTTGGTGTTCTGGGCCTGCTTACTTCTCTAGCCTCATGGCTTCACATTATGGTCATAACCTAACCAGTTGCACAGAACTTCATACAGGTTTCTGAAGAAGCCAGGCTGCTCCTTTTGCCTGGAATATCTTCTCAAGTCTTGGGCCACAAACTCTAAACCTTTAACTCAGCTCAGGTATCTCCAGGAAGCCTTCCATATAGGCCCCTGATCTGAGTGAGAAACCACTTCTGTGAATGTCCAGAACTTGGTGTTTATTACAGCACTTGTCACATCATATTACAAGGACCTGTTTACTTGTTGGCCCAATAAACTGAACTGCTTAAGAGCAGGGACTCTGCCTTATCTCGCTTTGAGGTCCCGAGGACTGGAACTTCAGGCACTGAATACATTACATGCCTGATGAATGAATAAATGAATAACATGTTATTGCTGCCTTCAAGTTTCAGACTGTTAAGGGCATTCACAAGTTTAATGATTAGAAGACAGTTCAAGACTATTACCCAATACAAATGAGCATTGTATGGCTGTGTTTCTGTTGTCTTATAATATAGATTCCAAGGAAGGAAGAGATCAAGATGGCATGGAGTAACTAGTCCGTTTTCTTTGTGAAACGTATTTTTAGAGCTGGACTCTGAATGGTGAGTGCTGTCTGAATAGGCCTAACAGAAATGGTGTCAGATTGATTGGATTCTTTCCTTTCAGACTCTGTTGAGGTGTTTGCTCTGTGCAGTGGCTTAGCCTATCCACTCTGCTGCTCTACACCCTCTCCTGACCTGAGCTTTTAATGACTATTCTACATATCTGATAATTAATGAGATTTCTTGTCTTATTAGATCTTATTCTTTTAATAAGGATATGCTATAATATGCTGAGTGCTGGGCACAGAACCATAACTAAGATAAACATTGTCCTTACCTCACTTGTTGAACAAGTCCGTAAATAATTGTTTAAATCACCATGCCTGTTATTAGTGCTATGAAGAAAAAGGTCACGGGGCGGCTCTGCGAGTGCTTAATGGAGATCTAACTCGAAGGGCAGGAAGGGCCTTGCCGAGGAAGTGACATCTGTGCTTAACCCTGCAGAGTTGGTAGGAAACAGACGAGGAGGAGAGCAGGTTTCTGAGTGGCCCAGGCAGTGGTAACAGCATGTGTAGAAAGAGTCCAGGAGGAAAAGGATCCGGTGGGTTCAGGAAACTGAAAGAAGGCTGGATTGTAGGGAGGGAGTGAGAAAAGGGGGCCCAGTGGTGTAGGGCCTTGCAGGCCATCTCGGTCCTGAGATCAGTGGGAAACAACTGAAAGGGTTAAGTGTGAGGAAAATTATTCTTTTTTTTTAATTTATTGAAGTATAGTTGATTTACAATGTGTGTGAATCTCTGCTGTACAGCCAAGTTACTCAGTTACACATATAGATACATTCTTTTTTTTTTATATTCTTTTCCATTGTGGTTTTTCCCAGGAGAATGGACATAGTTCCCTGTGCTGTGCAGTAGGACCTCGTTGTTCATCCAGTCTAAATGTAATAGTTTGCATCTACCAACCCCAAACTCCCAGTCCATCCTTCTCCCTCCGCTCCCCAACCCCATGGCAACCACAAGTCTGATCTCTATGTCTGTGAGTCTGTTTCTGTTTTGTAGATGGGAAAATGATTCTTCTTAAATTTATTTTACAGTTCTGTTGCTTCCAGGTGGCTCGAGGGGTAAACACGTTTGTTTATATATCCTTACGTTCCCTCTTAGCACCTGCCACTAAATCAGAGACTCAGTAAATATTTAGCAACTTGTTTTCCAAATGGAGGGAGACAAGTATAAGGGTGAGAATGAGTAGGGTACTTTGGGAGACTAGTAAGGACCCTAGAGAGAACATGGGGAAGTAGGGTGGTCACCTCCTTCGGTTACAGGCTTGTATTAGCTGTGGCTGCTGTGGCAGAATACCGTAGACTGGGGGGCTTCAACTCAGAAGCTTATTTTCTCACAGTTCTGGAGGCTGGAAGTTCAAGATCAAGGTGGCAGCATGGTCAGATTCTAGTGAGAGCCCTCTTCCTGGCTTGCAGACAGCTAGCCGTCTTCTTGCTGTGTCGTCACATGGCAGAGAGACGGAGGGGAAGACGGGGAACGCTCAGGTCCTATCGGATGAGGAACCCACTGTGTGATTTCATTGAACCTTAATTACCTCCTTGTAGGCTCTGTCTCCAAATGCAGTCACATTGGGGGTTAGACCTTCAACATATGAATTTCAAGGGGACACAGTTCAATCCATAACAGGTTTGATAGTGTGAAACTGCTGAAGCAGTGGTTCTCAACCAGCATGTAAATCAGTAGCACTAGGGGAGCTCTCTCAAAATTGATGTTTAGGAGACCTGTCTTGGGTGTTTCTATTTCATTTAATTCTAGGCTAGGGACTCAATCTACATTTTAAAAATATCTGCCGGGGATGATCCTGATTGTATCAGGGAATATTGACTATATCTCTGCATTTTATTCTTAGCCTGTAAACGAAGGGACTTCTCCATGTTTAGGAAGCATTTCATCCTCTCTTCTACTTTCTCTAGATTTTTTTTCCTGATTAGAGAAATTTGAGAGAACCCAACATTTGCTAGGTCTGCACAGGAAAAGCAGCCAGCCTTTCACTCTCTTGTGCTCAGTGTTATTTGTCCTGCCACGATGGACTGGACTGTTAAACAAGCCATAATCTCCATATAGCTGGCTGAGTGGGTGCCAATCACACCTAGCTTTCCCACACATGGATGGCAAGGACTAGATTTGAAGGAGGGGAAAGTGGGAAGCACAATTCTGACCCTGGGGTTTACACAGGATTGCATTCAGCTGCAAGTCACAGAAAACACAGCCAAGCAATGGCTCAAAAAATTAGGGCTTTATTTTCTCTCATAGGACTGGATGTCCAGAGGAAGGTGGTCCAGGGTAGGGTAGTGGCTCCTCCCCTCTTTCCACTTTATCTATCCTGAGCTGCCTGATGGCCCAGGATAACTGTGCTGCCTCTGGCATCACATGCCAGACAAGAAGGGCAAAAGCAAAATGGTGTGTGCAGGCTGATGCCACTGCCTTGTAAAGAGCTTTTCCGGAAGCCTCGCCCAGGAACCTCCTTTTCCAGCTCATTAGCCAGGACGATGGCTCACAGCCATCGTCAACTAGAGAAGCTGGGAAATAGAATGGTTTAGCATTTATTTATTTATTTTTGGTATGCTGCTGCTGCCCTCAAACACAATTCTACTGATAAGAAAGAAGGGGGATTTTAAGTAAAGAATTAGGAAGGTCTGCCACAGGTCATCGGGCACTTGCCTGACCTTGAGATAAATTTTAAAGTATTTGAGCTTCTACCATGTGCCAGGAACCATTCTAGATGCTGGGAATGCAATAGTTAAAAAAAAAAAAAAAAAAAAAAGCAAAAAGCAAAAAGACAAAGTCCCCCTCTCATGGTGTTTACGTTCTAGTGGAGGATACAATAAACAAATGAAATATGTGATATCTTAGATGAACAGAGTGTCCAAGTAGTGAGGGTTGAGGTGTGGGTTGTAATTTTCAGCTGGATCCTTAGGAAGACCAGTGTTACGAAGCTGGTTATGAGTAATGACATGAAGGAAGCGAGGTACGTAAATACCTTGGTATGTAAATACCTTGAAGGGAGCCTCTGAGGCAGAGCAACCAGGAACAAAGCTACAAAGTCCCTGGGTTCTCCTCTGTACTTCCAGTATATGTTTGCTTTATGGATTCTCAATATTTTTTATCTTAATTGCTTCATATGGACAGTGATAGGTACAGTTGTGCTGTGTAGGGCAATTCTAGGGGTACCTAGTGCTTCCTCCCCCTTTGGAAAAAACAAGGTGCCTGAATGTACATCTTGAGAAATTATTAAGTAGCTTTTCCCACTTCTCTCCCCTTCCTGAATCCTGTTCCCTTATTTCCTTATTTTCCTGGAGACTGTGCTGTAGTAATTATGAAAATGGACTTTGGCCTCTTGATAGCTCTGGGTATGAGCCCTGACATTTCCTACCTGCGATACTGGGCAAATAGCTTATCCTCCCAGAGCCTATTAGCTCATCTAAGAAGTTGGGATGCTAATATGCCTCCTTCACTATTACTGTATTGAATGAGATGGTGTGTGTGAAGGGCCCGCCGCAGTGCTGGGTACCCAATGGGTATCTCTACTCTACTCTTCTCCCCTTCCTTGTGGTCTTCGGGCTCTGGATCACACAGAATATCTGGAAGAGGTCAAGCGTTGCCCTATGAAAAAAGAACTTCTTACTCTTTTACCAGTGTGCGAGAGCCTAGTGTCACCTATATATTTTTCAGTGAAGTCATATGTACCAGCCTGTCCCTACACCCTACCCTAATGTCTTCTGAAAGGTTGACCGAGACCCATACTTAACGTGAATATCAACCGCCACGAGGTAGATGAAACCTCGTCACCATCTGGTACCATCCACCTGCAGCCTCCATCCCCAACCTCACCCTGTGCCTCTTTGCTGCTGACTCCTTTGCTGTATTGTGCCTCGCCAACCTTGTCATGGGGCCCAGTCTCTGCATACCGTCCACCTCCTCCACATCCATCAGCCACATCTTGGCTTTCTCTCTTGTGTTCTCCTCCCTGAATTCCACAATACATCACTGCAATCGTCTGGAACTTCCTCCAACACATCCCTGATTCTCACCAAAAATCCCACGTTGAGATTAGTACAGCCAACACATTCCCTTTTCACCTCAGCAAGGTTGTTTCAAATTGGCCCCCTTTCTCATTTCTACCAGTGACCATTCAAACCCTTACCATGCCTTCCCATTACCTACCACACCACCAAACCCTCAGTCTCAGCAACAGACAGCTTATGTGGTATGAACATCTTCAACTTCTTGCTTCTTAACTTACAAAGTTATCTGTGTATACAACTATACTTCCTTTCTTCACCATCAGAGGAAAAGTTGGTCATTTTTCTAATCAAGAGTCATCCAGCCATTCACATTTTGAATTTTGTGCTCCTTTTCTGGGATTTGACTCATTAATTGTCTCCTCTTGACTGAATCTTTAATAGTCCTCTTTTCATGGCTTCCTTTTTTTACATTGGGAAACAGACTTAAATATTTATTATCTTAAAAACATCCTTAACTCTCTCTAGCGTTCATATTTTACCCAGGCATCTAGGAAGGTAGTCAATGATTATATATCGAAAATTTTAAAAAGTGAGTCTGTGTCAAGAATTTATTAAACTCATTAATGAAGACTCAGCAGAATAGTGAAGCTGGTTCAAAGATAATTTGAGAGACTTAGGTATATAAAGTCATTGAAAGGATGCTGGAATCAGATTGCTAAGTTATATATAAAATAAGCCATAACTTTTGGGTTATAATATTTCCATTTGCATCTCTCCAGAGATAAATTTCATTTTCATTCCTATTGGACAAGAATAATTTACATCTCTGTTTTCTGTGAGTTAACATCTACCCTTACAGAGTTGAAAAATATCCTGAATAGTAAATAGCAAGTCATGCAGAGGCACACACTCCTAGAGAATCAGAATAACTCTGGGCGGGTTGTTAGACTACACCCAACACAACACTGAAACACAGGCAGAAACCCCTTTGTCTTTTTCCAGATTTTGGACACTTTTTCTAAAAGCCATCCTTGTGATCATAATTCCTAAAGATTATTTTTGATCACAAAAGCTAGTTTTATTTTATCTTGTTCTGATCCATTAACACTGGTGCAGCAAAAAGTGTTAGTTAAATATAAATTTCTTTGAAGTATGGTCAGCAAATCCAGCACCACGTGGACTTAAGCAATGACTAAGGCCAAAATATTAACCTCTGTCTGGAGAAATTACATGGAATCTACTAGTGTCTTTTCAATAGGCCAGAAGAGTTTTTGTTGCTTTTATTTGCACTCATGATGTGAAGCTAGAAAACCAAACCTAAGATATTCATTTCTATCAGTTTTTCCTGGAGGACCTGTAAATGTGAATGAATTTCTCTCTCACTGTGAAATTCTCCAAATCTACTAAGGGACCTGGTCTGCCAGGAAATGATCTAAAATTCCAGGATCCAGAAATCCACAAAACAGGTGTTAGACAGGTCTCCTGGGAGGGCTTTGTGAGCCTTTGTTCCGCATATGAAGTACAACTCCTGTTCCTCAGTGGGAGGCATATCATACCTGATTAAATGAGATTTATTCTCATTTGATACTTCATGCGTAGCTTTGGTTACACAATTGATTTTTCTAACGATATCCTGCTTAAACAAACAAACAAAACTTATTGATCCCTTGAAAAACTGCCTCGTTTTTTTTTTAAATAAATTTATTTATTTATTTTTGGCTGCCTTGGGTCTTCGTTGCTGTGCGTGGGCTCTCTCTAGTTGCAGCAAGCGGTGGATTATCTTGTTGCGGAGCACGGGCTTTAGGCGCACGGGATTCAGTAGTTGTGGCTCGCGGGCTCTAGAGCGCAGGCTCAATAGTTGTGGCATACGGGCTTAGTTGCCCCATGGCATGTGGGATGTTCCCGGACCAGGGATCGAACCCATGACCCCTGCATTGACAGGCAGATTTTTAACTACTGTGCCACCAGGAAAGTCCACTACCTTGGTTTTAAAATCAAAAGACTTAGCAAAAACCATTTGTCTCTGAATTTGACAGTGTTGTAAACAATAGTTCATTTCAGTTTCAAAGGCATAGTCTAAAACAAGGATCAGCAGACTTTTTCTATAAAGGACGAGAGAGTAAATGTTTTCAGTTTTGCGGGCCATGGGTCTACTATAAGATTTGTGGTCAAATCTGCCAATGCAGCATAAAAGAAGCCATAGACAACGTGTAAACAATGGGCTCATAGATTAGATTTGACCTGTGATGAGCTAGATTTGGCCCATGGACCATCGTTTTCTAATCCCTAGTTTAAAATAAAGGTTAGGCGTTGATCAAGAAGAAAGAGAAAGGACTTCATCATATGTCCATAAGAAAATAGAACATTAAAAATAATACCAGTACACAATAAGAAAATAAATAATAACCCCAATACAAATAACCACAGTTGTATTCACCTTATCAGTTCATTCACTTCCACGTAACTAATACTTGTTGCACTGGATGTTGGGTCTGCAATCTGCTTTCATAAAGTGGCTGCTTCTGGACTAAAAGAAAAAAGTCCTGGAGATCCTGACTCAGTCTCCTGCTGCAATCTGCAGTTGTCTAAGTGGTGTCAGCTTGGCAGTTTGTACTCATGAGTCTATTACTTAAAGTATCAATAGGTAAGAGTGCCTTGTCCTTTTCATTGAGGCTCTGAGGATGTCTGTCTTGGTTAAGCACTGACTTTTTAACCTGAAGCTTATAGCAGAATCTTTAGGTAAGCATGAGAAGGAAGCCAGAAGTTGATGACAAGTCCGAATGATAGTGACTTTTTTTTTTTTACAGTAATCAACGATACTAGAACGAGGAGAGCAAAATCATCTGTAAGGATGATGTCATGAGTAACTGTTTAACTATTTTATAAGATTTGGATCAGTGTTTCCCCTGAGGGTAAGAACATATCACAGACAGTGA